>NC_082664.1:136949237-139826084 GCF_025265405.1 Mesoplodon densirostris | reverse complement strand
TTATTCTTACCACCTATTGTCGTATTCAAAATACCTGAGGAAAGGAAGGTGGTAAGTGGCAGAGGAAAGAACTAGATGGGAGGTATGTGTTGTAGTCGAAGACCCACCACTAACTTTGAAAACCTGAGCAAATCATTTGCTTTCTCTGATCTCAGCTTCCTCAGGGTGGTTGAAGTAGGTAATGTGTTAAGAACAAGTAGAGTTAAAATTTTGTTGTTTTATCTTTTCAGTCTGTTCTGGGCCCAGGGACACAGACTAATTAGTCAGGGGCCAATGTTGAAGTAGAAACCAGGAAAAACCACATAGAAGTCTTTCTGGAAGTATAATCAGTGACTACCTTTTAAACAATACAAATCCCTGCATTCTATCATTTGGAGACAGAATTTTCTAGAAGGGGATGAAAGTGAGGTTGGTCTATAATTCTAAAAAGCACGTCAGGTGATGCCAATGCTCATTGAAATTTAAGAACCACTTTTATGAGATAAACGTTCTGTTTTCCTGAAGACACTCTTTAAAACCACATACAAAAATTAGTGTTTCTTACAGAAAACATGGGCTATAACCCTTAGCTCCTTTTACAGTGATAATGGTTAGGGGGTGCCCAGTAGATATCATGAGGCCATGCTGGCCAGTGTGAACAGGGACACCATGGACCTCTGAGTCTTTTGAGGAGGGTTCCTGGAGGATTCTGATCAAATAACAAGAGAGAGGAGCTTGCTTAGAAGGTAATGGGCCTGAGACCTGGCTCTAGGAGATGATCTTTGAAGTGAGTGCAGTATCTTACTACAGAGTTAACATGGAGAGTTAAGATGAGGACCAGCATCAAGTGGTAGGCTGGGGAAGACAGACCCTAGGCCAGGGTCATGGAAAAGAGAGGGCAGAGCAATACCAGTGACAGCTCAGTTCCTCCCTGCAGTTAGAGCTGTCAATGTGTCCTATAAGTAAGTCCTGGGGATCTTTGGGGACCCTGAAACCAGCCAGCTGAGGTGAGATTCTGCCTGTAGCTTCCATGGCTGGAGCACTACAGAGCCCAGCAAGGACACACTGTCACAAGACTTCCTGGGTCTACATCATGTGCAGTTTGGTTTCTCCTCTTCTCACCTTTATATGTACAGAACTGACCCTAAGTATTGTTTTACACTTTCTCAACTAAGTCTTTTCATGACTTTTACAACATTCAGAGTGAGAGATATCCTTCAAGTACTACAAATCAATAATCTCTGCACTAGGCGGTCCTCAAAAAAAAAAAAAGTCACTACAGGAGCATCCAAATTGGGGCAGCTTCACAGTTGGCTTCCAGATAGAAACTTCCTGCCAAAAACTGCACATATCAACCCAGAGCTTCTTATACTGTGACACTGTAAGAGGTGGCTGCGGGGTTGAGAGTCTAGGCTTTGGAGCCAGACTTCTTGGTGTTCACAATTCTGCCCAAAACTTCCAAGCTGTGGAACCCTGAGCAGTTTCTCCATCTGTAAAGTGGAAATAAAGGTAGAACCTAACCTGTAGAGTTGTTATGAAGACTTAGAAGAGTAATATGTATCAAGTGTTTAGAACACTGTTAGCAAATATTGCTATGGTTAGCCCTCCTTTGTCCAGAGTAAAACAGGGAAATGTCTGTGTTACAGAACTTGAAGGCTTCCCAAGCCTCATTCCTATTGAACAACAATGGGGCCCGAATGACTACTCTTGATGCTCTGGGTTAAGATAGCAACAATTCTAAAATTGTTGAATATGATTCAGGAGGAGTACATGTAAAGCCATCACGCTGTGATGCACTTTGACTTTGTCAGATGAGATAGCCAGGCTCAGAGAGAATTGCCCATCGATTAGCACAAGTGTGAGCAAGTCAAGAAAGTTTCAGCAGGACATACTGAGGTGAGGACCTCTGTGAACAGCACACGGATGCATAAGGCAAGAGGTAAGGCAGGGAGCATGCTCTCTATTTTACCTCCTCCAGCCAGCCTTGCCTAGGAAAGAAATCAAAGAACAGTGACAGAGGTATTCTGCCACTTAACCAGAATCTAGGTGGGTTTGTGTCTCAGGTGAATACTCATAGTTTTTCTCCCTTAGTTATGGAAGACTGCATCCCCCTGTCTTTATTAGCAGCTCCGTACAGCACTAGGCTGAAGTCCTCTGTTGATCTCCAGATAGCACAGCCAGGCTCCCAGCTGCCCTGACAGTCAGACCCTAAGAGCTGGTGAACATTGTTGCCTTGGTATTCACTGGGAAGACCTCTTGCTCCCACGGACACTGTCCAATCCTGTGCAACGTGAAGTGAAAAAAAGGAAAAGGCTCCTGAACAAGAGCTTACAATTGTAGGAGGAGCGATGGAGGGAGGAACGGCAGCCGTCTTATCCAAGTAAATAAATTTAGGGTTTCTTTGAACCACTTAGTCCACCTCTTGTCTACATGATATTCTGTCACATTGAAAGAAACCAGTGCTTATTAATTCCAGTAATGATCAGGATCTTGACTTTAAATCAGAGAATCCACAGGGCCTCTTTTCATCTATTTAGTGTCTTTATTGTTTCAGATAACATACTCTTGGCTGTTGTAAGATTCATATCCATAACTTGTATATTTATCTATTTAAAATTATAATTTGGTATATTTAGCTGGTTTATTTTACGTGCAGCATTTAAGTGGAATTCATTTCATTGACATACTATAATGCCCCCCTAATATTCTTGTTATTGATTTTAGTATTTCAGAAGTATTATTCATAGTGACACCTTACTGGGAAGCAAATTTCAGTTCTATCAATAGATATTATTATAATATAGAAAACATTAATATTTGATGGTGACATACATATGACACAAAGGCAGTAAACTCATTAATAAACACACACGTGTCATTAATAAAACATCCCAAGATGGCAACGAAGAATTTTCATCTCTTGTTCTTAAAGTTCCCCATTCATTTACCAAGTGTATATTCCACGTTGCCCATTGTTCACAAAAGTTATTCTCAATTAATGACACTGGTCCTCTTTTAAAGAAATACAGAGATTGAAAATAATTATAATGATAATATCAGTATGAAATTCACAAATTTTCTTTAAAAAAAGAGATTTATCGAAACATAACAATGCTTCCCTCCCTTTTCTTTTGTGTGTGTGCGTGTGCATGTGTGTGTGTGCGTGTGCATGTGTGTTGCTTGGCAACCAACATTGATCTGTCCAAAAAAAAAAATCACATGACTTAAGATTGCTAGTGGCAATATTACTCTGTCATTTTTCTTTCTCATACCAAGCTGATGAACGTACTACTAACTGGAACACCTATTAATTGTTTCTTCTTTCTCTGAAGTTTAATTTCCATGTATTTATCATGCACTGGGAATGGTTCTGCTAAAGACAATGACCTAGAAGGGATGGCCTGAGAGAGAAATGAGTGGGAAAGACTTCTTTGAGATAAAAGAGCATTATCACATTCAGTTTTTTATTCATGATTCATCAGGTCAGGTCTTGCCTTCCCAAAATACCAATCATGGCAGAATCTCAAGTCAGGCAGCCTCTATTTCCCCTCACTTGTATTTGGAAACTGTACCCAGGAAACCTGCTAATTGCCTCCATGAGGCTAATGGGTGTTTGTGTTCAATGCATTTATTAGAACTGTCTTCCTGATCTGCTCCAGCAAAAATGCACACTGCTTTGGATCTTCCCATCAGTCTGGTGTGTCCCACTCCTACCTATTCAGTTCAGTTCCCTGCTTAATACTGTCTTCCCTTGGATGGGGTACTCTGCTCTCACATAACATGTTTGGTGTGCAGCCGTTTTTTGTTTTTTCTTCTAAAAGATGCTGACAAAGCCTCCAATATTTTTAGGCCACCCTTCCATTGTTGTCAGAGTCTCCTGTCAGAATTAAATAAAACTCAAGGACATGGTCAATGGAAATCTTGCTGAACCCCATAAATTACTTTTATAAAGCATTTTTCCCTAAAAAACTCAGCCTGGAAGAAATTGTGCCTTGCCTGCAGGTGGAAGGCAAGTGACAACACCGGCATGCCAATCAAATGGTCGAAACGGTGTCACAAGTAAATAGGAGATCTTTTCCTTTCCATACCCTCTGTCTTTTATTTACAGTTACTTGTTTATTTTGAAAGGCTTTGAAACATATTCCCCATTTGGAGTATATCCAGTTTCACATTCTCTCTGTATTACATTCTCATGTTTATGAGAATTGATGCTGTTTGCTCATACTGCTTTTGTGACTTCCTCCACCCCACACTGTGTAGGAGTCTAACAACGCAGAAGCTTCAGAGGCTCTTTACTGGCTAATACCTGACCCCTTTCTCTCGCATTACAGCTCCGAGTGACCATTTTCAAGGCAAAAGGTCATCCCCATCCCCATCCCTTTGGAACCAATGTGCATCAACCTTCTAACCTCTGCCTCAGAGAGATGATGGCTGTTTGGGCTGCAATCCCTTCATTACAGATGGTCCATATTTTATATTTAGTGTGGAAGGTCAAATTTAGGAAAGCAATTTCTCTTAAAACTAAGAGGTGCAATAATCCAACGTCTTCTATTGGCTTCTGGGTGAGTGGGCAGTAATGGGTTTATGGGAAGCGCCCGCTAGTCTGCCTTTTCCAGGAGGGGATTATTCCTGTCAATCTAAATTTTTAGAATTGGTGGGCTCCCATTGTTTATTATTCAGCAAGCTTTTATTAGATTGTCTCTAAGCACAATGCAGCAAGTGGGGCATCCTTCTGAGCAGGCTAGCAGGCTGGATCAATATCTCTAGGCATTTAAAATCTTGGATAAATTAATGCTACATTTTCATCTCAGCTTCAGGAAAGAGTCCTGCATGTAGTTCTGTTACAGAGAGAACATACAGAAAGATGCACGATGACATTAGCATGAACAATAATTGTCTAACAGTGATAGAATCTATGGGTGAGATGGTGAATTTTTCAGGTGAATGTACATTTAAAATATTTCACTCTTTTGTGACAGTTTAGCCTAAATCTACAAAGAAACAGTGTGACTGCACTACACAAATGCATTTATTGTGCTAACTTGAAATAAAATGCCAGAGAGAAATGGCATTCATTTAAAAATTAACAGTGTAAATGAATTTGTATCTATTATGACATATATGTATGGAGTGAGACAGAGACTAGATTAACTCACTCCTGTGTAGCAGATGAATCAAATCAAGCACAGTGACTTGGGACCTAAGAGAAGCCATGTGATCCCAAGGCCTTTGGTTGTACAAGCCCCAGAAGGCCAAACTATCCTAAGGAAATGTAGGCGGGGGAAGATGGGTCAAAACCTCCCTGTCTACATTGAGCATTCTCATTCTTAATGAACTCTAGAAGCAAAGCAAAGAAAAACTCTAGGCTTTTGTGTTCAGCCATCAGGCTTAAAAATTCCTTGTCCTGATTTTCCGATTTACCTGATAAGAAACTAGGCTGGGAGTTGAACTGACACTAAGAAGGAAAACCTCTGAGACTTAAGTGGTGTTGAGATAAATGTGACCCCATCATCTGCCTGCCCATTCCCTGCACTCCGGCATAAAGACATGTGGAGACACACACCTGTCACAGACAAAACTGAATCAGGTCATCAGGTTTTTGTGCCTTGCAGGAATTTTAATAAAAAACTAATAATAGTTTATAATAGTGATGGTAGTTGCTAGCATTATCATTTTTATCATTGTTGAATATTTACTATGTTTCAGATATTTCAACGATGTTTTCTCAAAAGTTCCTTTTAGACAAAACATTTTTATTACCTGTTACTTTACAATTAAGAAACTGAGGGGAAGAAAGGAAATGAATGTTTATTGAACAGCTCTTATGTGTCAGGCAATATGATTGTAACATTCATATATATTCTTTAATTTTATTCTTAAAACTCTTTTAGGTGCATATTAACTATAATTACATAGGTAAGAAATCTGAGACTCAGAAAGGTTAAATAATTTGCTCAAAGTCACAGAGCTAGTGTGTAGTGGAGTTGGGTTAAAAGTGAGCAGATTTGCTTTGTTCCTAAGGGCATGCTGTTTTAACTTGACTATGTTGCCTGTGAGAAAGAGCAAAGACCAAATATATTTAGGTCCTTTGTCTTACCCTTCAGAGGTGTTTGTCTCACCACTGCCTTATGTGCAGTCAGCACTCAAGGTATTTGACCCCGAAAGTATTGGGCAGACAGAGATGTGAGCACCCATGAGTTGAAGCCCCATGTTATCACCCTCTGGTTCATAGAGGGCCATGATGTTTGGGAGTCTCCAAAAATGATTTAGTGGAACCAAGATGATGGAATCAGGAGAGAGGAATGAGCAAAACATGTAAACTAACTCATTCCTTAAAGTCTGTGCTATTAATTCATGTTTCTAAAGCTCGTATTCAACACTAAGTTAAATTCACTTTTTTTTTTTTTTTTTTTGCGGTACGTGGGCCTCTCCCGCTGCGGAGCACAGGCTCCAGACACGCAGGCCCAGTGGCCATGGCTCACGGGCCCAGCCACTCTGCGGCATGTGGGATCCTCCTGGACCAGGGCACGAACCCGTGTCCCCTGCATCGGCAGGCGGACTCTCAACCACTGCGCCACCAGGGAAGCCCCACTTTGTTTTTGTAGAACATTTCAAAGAGTTTGTTTTGAAGTCCTGACTGCAATCTTTTAATGGGGCTTAGGCAGTTGCAAAAACCCACCTAGGGGTTGAAAATGAAACTCTACCTTGAGGACACAGAAGAGGCAGATCTAACATCAGTGTGGATCTTGGATTCACCACTTCCCCTGCTTGAACAGCCTGAGAAATCATCACTACCATGACCCCTGTGGGTCCCTCTGTGCCTCAGTTCTTCACATGCAAAATAAGATGACAGGGCTGTCCCATGACCTTGTTGATTAAAGAATAACATGCAAACAAAGCAGTCAGGGAATGACCAGGTGTGTACAGAGAAATACTGTCCTCTTTGTTCAAATGCTCTTTAAAATGTTCAGGAAAAAAGACAAACAGGATGCTAGCGAAATAAGGTGGTGAAATGCTGAAGCTGCAGCACTTGGGCAACAACTGGGCAGGAACCTGTACTAGGTACTAAGCTTACCTGTCAGGATGCACAGGCAGAGAAGCCCAAACTGGGAGAGTGCAGTGGAGAATCTGGCCTCAGGAACACAGTCCTTTGTCTCTGCAGTTTTTCTCTGCGTCTATGCTGTCCACAAGAGAGAATGCAGGAGACACTCAGGTAAAACTGGTGACTAAATCCCAGAATGTCTTTCTTTGAAAGAGCATGAAAGAAGCCTCTCTCTGATTCTGATGTGTGTGAAGGAGACCATGAGAATAACAAAAGACAGCAGTTCAGCGGGGGAAGTGGACATTTAATTAGCTGAAGTACCTTACTCTCTCATTAGCTCTAAGTAGGTAGTCAAAGAAGGAATTAGAATCTAGCCTCTTGGAGGGCTTTGTTGGGTAAGCAGTTTACATGAACACAGAGGCAGCCAAGGTGTGGGAGACTCTTGGCTGCATTGCTATGACTCTCTAGATGTATGTGCTGTATGAGAGCAGCACATACATCTAGAGAGTCATAGCAATGAAGATGTGCCTCCCAGTGGCTATGGCATAAATCCTGGGGCCTGATGACCTGGTCTGGAATCTTGGCTCCGCCACTTACCTGAGTGAGTTATGTAACTTCTCTAAGTTTCAGTTTCCTCAGTAATCATTCTCACCTTATAAGGTTTGAGGATTAAATGAAGAACTGCACTTAGCACAGTCCCTGAAACATATTAAAAACTCCCTACAAGATAGCTATAATAATTATTATTATTCACTCTAAGAAAAGATTTGGGGAGCAGTTAGGTTAAACTTAATGAACAAAAGTTGATGGTGGTTAGAGAATTTTTGTAGTGCCTAAGAGTTTGCTTCTTTTTAAGGTATTGAAGAGTTTGTTCTGTAAGTATTCTGTAAATGAGAGATTCATTATATTTTATGATATTATTTATAGAAAAAAAACCCATTAAAATGACTTTGGCATCACTTACTCTTGCTTTTTCCATTACTGATGTTTGGTAGTTTAGTAGGAAAGACCGGGCAGTCAGATTATAAGACAACATTTCCCAAAATGTATTTTTGGAATGTAAGTCCCAAAAAGAAATCCTTGTGAGATTCACAGTGCATGCTATCATGTTAAAGGCTCTGAGAAGTCCACAATTAAATTAATTTGTTTTACTTTGTTAAACTTTGTATTTTCCAAACTTATTTGACCACAGGATCTGAATTTCACACATTACCTGTTAACATTCTCAAAATACTTTGGGAAAAGATCTAAGATAACATTTTCCTCCTGGGGGGGCTCTTACTAGCATTGTAGACATAGAACCCAGGAGGAAATGCTGAGTTTTTATAAATCTAAAAACCTCAACCTTAAATTGCTATGAAAAATCTTTGCTAATAACCCTGAAAGAATGCTATGCCAGTTTTTTTTTTTCTTTTGTATTGAGCAGAAATGAGCACATCACAGCATCATTTAGTGAGTACCTACATACTTACTAAATGTTCATACTTGATGAATATTTCTGGGTACACACAGTCAAAATTTGACAGAGCCATAGAATTACTTGCTAAATATTGGTGATTCATTTTGCTAAGAGTTAATTAGGATTCTGCAAAGAAGAAGTTAAAGGGCAATGAAGAGTGGGCTAGTGTGAGAGGAAAAGGGAAACAGCTCCACCCAGCAGCCTGCTATATTTTCCCTGTGCTTGGACGTAAGATGTGCTTATGAGGAACAAGGAATGTGATTATTTTGTCATTGAAAAAAGCAGCAAAGGCCTTACCTTTCCTTTAGGGGTCCAGAATCTGAAGCTACAGCAAGCTAATTCTAACTCAGTGTGCTTTTATCAATCCTAATTCATACACAAATTGTCTCACAAATCAGAATTTTTTCCTCCACAGAACAATGTTTTAAAAAGTGACTTGTTCCTAAGCTAGAGTGCAGAAACCTGTTTCAACTATATTTTTTTCTAAACTGTCAGAACCTCTCCGGCCTAATCCTGGTAGTAGAAGTGGCAAATTTTACTATTTAGCCAGTCGACAAAGTCATATTTCATGACGTGCAATGTACTGGGATGCAAAGATAACACTATCGTGCCCTTGCCCTCAAGCTGCTTATTTCATTGGAGATATAAGGCATAAACAAATAATTAGTAGGCAAAGGAGTTTTAGATAAGTGAAATGGAAATAAAGTACATTGGAAGCATTTCTGGTTGGGACGATCAAGGCTCTGTGGAGGTGATTAGCCTCCACATTTCAGCCTAGCCTCACAGAATGGGTAGGAATTTAGCAGGCAGAGGGAAAAAAAGGTGGGCGCTTAAAGCAGAATGCTTTGAAATCACTTAGAAAAATCCAGCAGTAGACTGGCAAATGAACTACTTCTCATGCTCCATGGATTCCTTATGCCAAGATCTACAAAGATGAGACACTTTCTGAGAGTCTGACACAGCCAACTCTCTCCCTCACTAGGGCATGAGTAGCAGAATTGCAGTTAACAAGTCTTTGTGGTCCCAGAGAGAAATTGATATTTGCTGATTGCGTGATGCTGAAGTAAAATTACAAGAGTGCATTAAAATCCTTTGTAAAGAAGGCTGAAGACATTACAAAAATGCATGGGCATCTTGGGCATTAATATTTGATTCAATATCTTTTAGTTGCATATGGCATATTTTGATGGAAGAGACATGTGTAGATATAAATACAAATTGGAGAACCACCAGGGCCAGTGCCAGTCAGTAAGACTCCTGGCTGGTGGGATACACTCAGCCTCACCCCATATATGGATTTTTGAGGCCATATCCTCAAGTAAAAAGGATCAAGGGAAGTTTTTTGTGTCTACTCTGTTGTCTGCTAAAAGAGGAACAGGGAACTTCTTGTAACCAACAAACATAAACACCCAATTAGGATTGCTAACGAACCTACTATGTCCAAAACACTGTCCTCAGACACTCACACGGGTGGAAAAAGAGAAACACCATTTCTTTCCTTAAGGAGCTCAGAGTCTTGTGGAGGGACAGACACATACATAGCCAGTGAATGTGAAAACAGCAAAAATAAGTGCTTGGGGAGGATAAGAGGGAAGGATGAGATTCTGCAAGTGCCCATCAGATGGCAAACTCGACTGCATTTCATTGAAAATGCTCTTTCTTTATTTCCACTCATAAACCCCCCCACTTGGGGCTTTGTGGGTCATCACAGGCACATTTTCTTTTTCTCTGTATCTCTTGTCCAGCTCAATCCTGCTAGGACAACTTACTTTGCTGGTGTCGAAGAGGCTTTCCTCACTGCTTTTCTATCAGCCAGAGTTCAATAGCAGTCCACAAAGCCCACTCAAGTTAGATTAAGCAGAAAAGGATTTATCACAGGGATATTATTAGGTAGCTTATAGATCTTTGGGGACAGTTTGAGAACCAAGCTTGCATGCCACATAGCAGAAGTGAGCAGCCAAGAAGAACGCTCAGTCACTGCATGAGACTGTTTCCGCAGGAAGTCCACTGCTGTTGCCACCTGTGACTCAACACTCATGAAACCACAGCCTGAAGAGCAGAAGCTCTGATATGGCTGCTGCACATGAACTCAACACCTTCATTACCATGCTTGCTGGAAGGGGCTTGTGGACTCATAGAGTTTGCCTTGCTCCTCCAAGTCTCACACAGTGAGGCTGCTCGGTTGAAGCTGGTCACAGGCAAGAGTTGATTGAAGTGGAAGTTTGGGGAAATGCATAATCCACATAGCAGAAAATTACCAAAAGCGGGAGATGGGTTAACAAAATCATTGCCAGCTGCAAATGACAGAGGTCTATTGCATCATCTCTCAGACTTTTGCCCTTAGAAAATTTGATCACAGGTTTTAAAATTTAATGATATTCTCAGATTGGCCTGATACAGAATAACGTTTCAACATCTTACCAGGGATAGCAGTGCAGCCTGGACTTTCTTGGAACATGTTGAAGAGAAGCAAAGATGGTCAGTACCTGAGCTCCCCATTTGCTTTACTTCTGATTGTCCCCTGTGCCCCTGTATTCAGAGGCCCTGTGCCACACATTATATTCCTGAGTGACTTATAGTTGTGTGCACATTATTCTCTGCAGATATGTGATGGGGTAGTCTCCATAATGTTCAGAGAGTACATTACCCTTCTCTGAATGAACCAGGTAGGACTGAGACCAAAATTAAACATTTTAGGGATTATATCTCCATCTAGTTGTTTTAATTAGAAATTTTCTGGTGTCAAGGAGCACATATAGTCTCTAACAGGCCCAAGCTTACAGGAATTTTGATTGTAATGATACCAAGATGCTTCATTGAATGCCCAGCCCTCCAAGAAGGTAAGATTAGGGCAGCAAAAATCTGTGGACTTGCCACCAACGATATAAGTCCACTGCATGTTTATTTGTTTCAGTTCTGCTACCACTTTTTTCCAGGACAGGAATCTAATTGGCCCAGCTGGCCTTTTTGTTCCAAGCTCCAGGTTGCTAACCAGCCTTGGGAAGCCCCTTTTTCAGCTCAGGTGTTCACCCTTGCGCCGATCAACTGTGTCATCAGTTGGAAAGTGAGCAGTTGGCATGATCTACTGCCCACTTATCAAAGACGATGGGCGGCATCAGTTACCCTGAGAAGGGGACACAGTCAGGGCAGTCTGTCAAAGCCTGTCTGATGTAGAGTAAAACTCCCCAAGGCTCTTGAGTTGGGCCTTGCACGTCTGGCAGGCTGACAGGGAAGGGCAGCTGGAGGTCTGTTTGCATGAGGACCTGAAGGGCCATCAGAGAGGAAACTTATCTTAAAGTAAGAGAGAACCAAGCATGTGGCACCTGACCAATTGTGATTGTTGGAGGGGCAAATCGTGTGGTAACTGTCACTTAGTCTTTCAGCCTGGCTTATTGCCAGGTCTGGGTCCATTGGAGAATACAGGGGTGAAGTTTGAAATACCTGTTTGAAACTTAAGCAGCCATGTTTTGAATTCTCTAAGATAGCGTAATACATAGAGGGGAGACAGATATTCTCTTCCCTACATCTCAGAACACAGTGGCTCTTTGGTCTTCATGGGCATCATTATTGCCAGCAGAAGAGGTGTGATTAGGCTAATAGGTCTACAGATTGCTCCTATTCTTAGGAGAATCCCTGGGATTCCAGCCGAACTTTGAAAGTGCTTGTTAGGAGGCTGGGTCTTTTTGACATGTTGGGAGCAAGAGCCCGTGGTGTATGTGCATTATCATTAATGTGATCCTATTTGTATGTGTAGGCTAATAGGCTAGTGATATATGGGGAGATAACTAATGCCAATTTAGTTCAGTCAGGTTATAATTATTTATAAACAATTAAAATTACTTGTTTGTTTCAAATGAGGTTATTTAATCATTTCTATCTGTTTGCCATCAGATAATATGCCTGAATTGAGTGAGTTTACATATTCTTAAGTATTTTAGAAGCTCAATTTCATTAAAGCTTAGGAATGATGTTCTCATAAAAACTATATATATGAACTTGCTAAAGATATGGATAGATAGTTAGGATTTCTTTGTTAGTAGTCATCTGTATTTGTCCAGACTCCTTAAGGGATTCACTGATAGCTGTCTACAGCCATTGTCCAGCACTTCCAAATACCATTCACGTCAGGTCCCTTTGATCACAGCCTCCCATCCTAACATCAGTTAAGAGCAATGGACTAAGCTCCAAATTCTTTATCCATAGCACTGAAAATTAAAATAATGACTGGAAAACAAACAACCAAACAAATGACAAACAGTTGATTCAGGTGAGCAAAGCCCTCTGTGCTTTCAGCCTTTTCCTAACAATTGCCAGTCAGCTCCTCAGAGTAAATATTTTCAGTGGGATTGGTTGATTTCTGATCAATGAACATATCAGAATCTGATTCATATTTTCTCTCTCAAAATTCCTTGTATATGTAAATTTGTCAACTCAAGTCTTTTTGGGGTGGCATGTAGTAGGGTTTCAGGATTTTTCCACAGAATTCTCATCTTTGAGATTAGGATTAGGACAAATGCATTTCGTACTTGGAATCAAGATCTAAATTTCTTCCTAACCATCTCTCCTTTTGTTCTTGCGTTTTCTCTTTTCATATTTTATTTTCTTTATCTATCTTCTTCCATTTTCTTTCCCTCTCTCTTTCCCCCTTCCTTCCCTACCTGCTCCTTTTTTTCTGTCTTTTTCTTTTCTTCCCCAGCAGTTCTGGGGAGTGGGATGGTGGTGGAGGGTGGTCTTTTAAATCAGTGGTTCTCAACTGGAAGTGATTTTGCCTTCAGGGGACATTTGGCAATGTTTGGAGACCTTTTTGATTATTACAACAGGAGTGGGAGGGGCATGGGGTACGGTGCTTCAGCATCTCCAAGTAGGGGACATTGGACAAGGGACAGCGATACAGCTAAACATTCTGCAATGCACATGACAGTCCCCCACAGTAAAAAATTGACCAGTCCCAAATATCAAGAGTGCTGAGGTTGAGAAAACCTGCTTTATATAAATATGACTTTGTGTTCATTAAGAACACAGAGGTTAGGAGGAGTGGAGAGGGGGCTTTGTAGGGTTCTGCTCCTTTCTTTTTATTCACAGTTGCTGGATGGCCCTTTAACTTAACTCTTCATCTACCATAGCACGTATAAAGTTTATGTACATACACCCACCTCTGCTGGCAGCATTGATTATAGCTTCAACCAAACAAACAGAAAAAACCATTAAAGCTGTGTATCTGGGAAATGTGAAAGACAAACTTTTCTCTTGATTTATTTTTTCAAAATCTGTATGTGGCACAGGATATGCTAGGAAAAATAGATGTGTTTAAATATAATTATGGTGGAAATTTTCATTTAGGCATTTTGCAGGGTGGGGGAGAATACATATTCTCTGGGTTACTGTGACAATTGTGACAGATAGGTTTAAATATCAAATTAATAAAGAGGACAAGGACGTCTATAAAGATCTGGTCTTATTGTAGTTGAGATGGTTAACCATAAAGCAATGAAAGAAAACCCATGGAAAACATTTGGTTCACAAGTGGCAAAAATAGTTAAAACTTACATCAGTATAGTTAGGGAAATTTAGATGATGAATATCAATACTTACAACAGTTTCAATAACTATTTAATTGTGGACCAAATACCTAAATGCCATTGCATATATGATGTGAATATTAGTGGCCCAATTGGTTACTTGTCCATATGCAGGCAGTAGATGAAGGGAAATTGGCATCTAAAATTTATTTCCTTCCCAGATTACAAAACAGAACTACTAGCCAGGTTGTAACCTAACTAAATTGGTCAGTAAAACCAATCACAGCTTTAGAAAGTCTACACTAAAGCCTGGAAAGATAAACTACAACTCAGCAGAAAATTTACCAACATGCCAGAGTTAACTAAGAAAAAAAAATTGCGTGATACTTACTGGTAACAGCTAACCTTAATAAAATTGGACACAGCTGTTGAGGTGCCTAGGCTACTGGGCCAGATATTACCAGGGGCTCTTGGGCAGTTTCTGCATGGGACTTAGAGCAGGGAGCAGCTGCAGGACTGGGCCCAACCCTCTGGCCTTTGGCCTTTTCTGGACCCTAACAGCATTACCCAGAAACTGGAATACTTGAGTCTAGTAGATTCTATCCAAGTCCAAGATCTTGGACATCATAGATATGCTGACTCTCTATTAATAATCTTCTCTTTGTATTTTGCCTCCATGTTTCTCTCGGGCTTCCTCTCCCTTAATTCCTATCTGCACCCCAGATCTTCCTTTCTATCATTTCCACTGTGCCTCTGGTACTTCAGCCTCTTCTCATAACACTCCTATCTCTGACCCTAACCATGACCTACTTCTCATCTGGAGACACCACTTGTCTTGTGTCCCTCTAGATGAGTCTGCACTTCTCCCCCTGCATGGTATTTCTTACTCCTAACAGCTTCTTTGATGCCATTTCTGAAATATTCTCCCTGTTTTGAAACTCACACGGAGCTTGCATATACTTCTATGCCCTGTTGCTGTAAACTTCTCCCCCTCGGGTCCTCCCCTTGTGAGTGACATGTAGACTTTTCTCCTCTCCAACTTCTGTCATCACCTGAGTGAATTCTTATGTCATGTAGGCAATGCATTTAGCACCCTTTTTCCAGTTCCTTGATCTCTTCAATGCCAGTGGTCTTCATCTCTACTTCACGTCAACAGTTCTCATCTACAGCTACACATTGCCATCAAGCAGACTGTTCCACACCTGAAATCTCAAGCTCAATGAATTTTCTCTGTGATAACAATTTCCCATATTTCCTGCTCTGTCATTCCAACAGTATGTACTTCCTCAAGCATCCTGGTTTGTCAGTCTTCTGAGTTCTCTTCGTTCTGCACCAGCCTTAAATTGATGCTGTTCGTTGTAACTATTCTCGTACCGATACCTTTATATCCCTCTTCTGCTTATGTTTTTGACACATATAACACTTCTAGCTGCACAGCAAGTTGAATACTGTTGGAAAAAGTCACAAATTGTGCATATTTGTATCAGTACAAATTCATGCCTTCTAAAATCCTTTTGGCCTCAAGATCCTATACCAGTTACCTTTCTTTTTTTTCTGGTCAGCACTTACATTTCTTTCAACAGCTCTGTCCCCTCTCCTATGCCTGTCCTAAACCCTCTCAGTGGATGGACAACCCTTCTTGCAGCCTTAAATCATATATGCAACATAATGGTGTTTAAATAAATAGCCTTGGTTTCTACTTATAAGAAGTTTGAGATTATTAATCAGGAAACCTTTAAATTATTGTCTCCTCTTTGTCTGCAGTATTATTTACTTCTCTATCCATTCTCTAGACCCAAAGAAGGAATTATCCTCCCTGTTCTGTTCTTCTTGTCTCATCTGGAATCTTGCTCTATCAATGATCTCCCATTTCTACTATGTCTTCAGCTTCTTTCTTTTTCTGCTCCTTCCCTTAGCTTAACCTGTGATCAAGTTCTCCCATTCTAGTAAAACCAGAACAAAACCTTCCTTTTATTCTATGATGCTTTTGAGTTTTTAGACAATCTTGATTTTTCCCATCATGGCTCATTCTTTTTATACCTCAATATCTTATTCACTAAACCTACCCTAACCTGACGCCGTTCAAACCAAGGTCACTGGTAACTTCCACATCACCAGATACTCTGGGGAATATTCTGTCCTTGTCTTATGTCAGCTTTTCTGCAGTACTTAATATTTAGGGCCCACTACTATTTTTAAGGCTCCCACATCCCCTTCTTCACATCAGTGGCATGAAGTAGTATGAGGACTTGAATACGCCAAATGATAACACACATCTCTGCCTTGCACATACCATTCCCTTTTCTTGGGACGTCTTTTTCTCCATTCCCCTCTGCCTTCTCTGCCTGGAAAAATCTCATTCATCCCTCAAATTCCAGCTTAGCCATCACCTCTTCTGAGCTGCTTTGGCAGATTTAGTTTCTTAGCATGAATCTCTAAGTTTGTCTGAGTTGAACACCTCTTTCTACAAGTTAGGCTTCCAAAAAAAATCTTTCAGTCATAAAATCTCCTATTTTAACTCAGAAATAGAAAATTAAGAGGAAAACTTAAGTCTTTATTGTTAATAAAAGCTTGTTATGCATATATTTTTATTTGCATATGGTGGCAGTGTTGACTTAGTATAACTAGTAATTCCTGTCTCTACCTTTTCTATCTTCTTTATCTTTTCCCTTCATTTTAATGCATTTTTAATTAGCATTGACTCTGGCTTATTAGCATTGACTTCTAGCACTGAAACTGGCCTAGTAGCAGTATTTATTGTTTGTTTCAAAACTTAAACTCTTAATTTTTTTTCAACCTGAGTTCTAAGTCTTTGGTTCTTTCCTTAACAAATAGAATGATTTTAAAAATACATGGTTTTCCTTATAGCAAGGTACGTATCTGTGTTTTGTAGAAGCATAGGTTGTGGGTTTAGGTTCAAATATAAACATGTAGTTATATTAGGCAAAAAAAGAACAATATTGTTATCATGAAGGCCAACAATTAACTCTCAAATATAAATTACTATTCAACACAAGTGAATGACATTTCATCAAGCACCTTATGTTAGGTTTTAGTTGATTGTTTTTCAGGAAAAAGTGTTAAGTATCAACATAGATTATGATGACCCTGAGGTCCTGTCTATAATTGGGCTGAAAAAATCTCTCCAGCTGTGCTCTGGGTTGGCTCTTGTCTCTTCTGTTGTTAATGGCATGGGTGTCACTAATACTTCTGGGCCCCATCACCATGCAGATTGATGGCAAAAACCATTCTGGCCAATATGGCTTTTAGATGTCACCTGTCTAGACACAGTCAGGATTACTGGAAACCTGTCTTGTTACTTTATTTCATGGATACTTTACCCTTTTGCACCCCTCAGTCTCTAAGGGGACAGCCATATCTTTTCAGCTTGGATATTTCACAGGGATGATGGGTTTTGTTTTATGATTTTATTTGGCCCTACTCTCCTCCCCATATCCTTCTGAGTTAGTGGAATAGGTTTACCCAGGTGGCTCTGAAGGATACCCTGAGTTTTTTGCATATTTTCATGTGTAATAGGTATAATACTTTTGAAATGACCCTCTTTTATGCTTTTTAAATCAGATTTCTTTCTCCCTACACCCCACCACCACTACGATTGGGGCAGCGGTGTGTAATTTAAATGCTATAGGCGAAGGAGGAGAGCGGGACATGGAGAAGTTCTATGCCAACAGGAAGAGTGAGGAGAAAGCCCACTGCTCCTGGCTTCAGGGGGTTTGTGGGGCGAATGAGTAGGTCAGAGGTAGAGTGGAAGAGTCAGCATGTTCTTGAGGGGCTCTCGCAGTGAAGGACACCCAGGGTGAGTGGTTAAAGGACGCTGTGTGGAAAGCTGCCATCTCCTCTCTGTAGTTAGGTCTTCCTATATACCCAAATGCCATTTTGAAGAAGAATAGGAGGAAATCTGAAATACTGAGTCTTTGAATCAAATGAGATGACTGGGTTACCTAAAGTAACTGTTTAAACTATAATGGTTCTTCTGAGCTCACTAGATTGAACCAAATTTAACTACTCTCAACTCTGCTGCCCTGGATGTTGTGGTCTTGAGAGAAAGATTAGTTCAAATATGAAAACAAAGAAATTGCATTTTTCTTTGCATATATGAGTATATAAGTACATCTGAGACCCTGTTGTATATAGATAAGGAAGCATGCCTTTCTCTCCCTAAATCATTGAGTCAATGGTTATAATGTAGGTTGGGGGTATGGGACAGGAAGACCTTTGCCAAGATAAAATTGGTTAACACACGCTGAAAATGGAAAATAGCTCTATACACAGTACGGGTGGGGAAAGTATTTTCTGTTTGGGGACTGACCTTTGCTAGGGAAAGGTATGAGAGCTTCCTTAGCTATTTTCCCTTTCAGGTTGAATGGACATTGTGGTTGAGTCCTCCACTTCCATTAATTATTAGAGACATTTACAGTATTTTTAGTCTCATTGCTAGTAATTTGTTGAGGAATGGATAAGCTTACACTTATTGGAGCCAATGAAAGTCAAGGAAAATATTTCTGGGGCCTTCTTGGAAAGAAGTTCTGCCCTAAACAGAGAGAATTGACACATTAGCCTAATGATCTGGATGGCAAAGTGGAGAAATGATGAAACAGGGTCTCAAATGGCAGGGTTGAACTGTTGGATCAATTGCCCTGAAGCCTGCCTCACTTTTGGATGCCTCAAAAATGAGCTAATATAATTCTTTAGAGTTTAAGTCACTTGGAGATGAGATTCAGTTATTTGTGGTGCCAGCCAACTTGACTGAGCCATAGGCGATTACTATTTTTCTCCATGGCAGAGAATGGAATTATTCAGAGAGACAAACCAGTTTGCTCACTGCTTTGATGCCAAGTGTATATTCCACGGGGCACTTTCTAACTCTATTTGTAATGCTTCCAAATAGATGAGAAATTTATTAGCTTGGGAGTCTGAACATCTGATTCCATTCCTGATTCTTTTAGTAACTAGGTGGATAAATATCAGTTTCTCTAAGTTTCTGTTTCTCAGTTGTGGCATGAAGGTGTTAGACATGAATCTCATTGGTTCTTAAAACTTAGAGTACATTTTTAATTTATTTTTTATTTTTAAAATTTATTTATTTATTTATTTTTTACATCTTTATTGGAGTACAATTGCTTTACAATGGTGTGTTAGTTTCTGCACATTTTTAAAGAAGTGTGGGAAGAGTGCTTAAAATGCAGATCCTTGGGGCCCTCTTTAAAGATGCTGATTAATTTTTAGCACGTACAGTACCAGAGATAATTCTAACGCAGGGTGGTGCAAGGACCACTTTGAGGAAATCTGAATTAGAGACACAGTAAGCTCCTTCAAAGATACCTTGTAGTCTAGTTGGTCTTACCCGTCAGCAATTCTTACCTGTGCCATTCCTGTATTTTATTATTTTTGGTTGTGAAGAAACCATGGATTCTAACAATGAAGCTTTATTGGGATGGATGACCAAATGTAGGGGGTTATAGAATCATGACGCAGGAAGGAACCACAAGAGGTCAATGCAATTTACCTCCTTACTTCTGGGCTGAACTCCATCAAAAGTGCCCAGACAAATGGGTGTCTGCTTCTGTTCACAGGGATCTCAAGAAAGTGATGCCACATCTACCCTGGGTTGTCACTTCATGTGAATTCTTTCTGAATAGACAGGTCAGGGAATCATACAGTCTGACTAATCATATATTCTCATTTGAGGATTTTCATGTTAGCTCAAGATGGATGTTCGTCAAAGAATTGGGGAAAAAAAAACCCAAACACTTGAAAGTAAAATTATCCTGAGTATCACTTGATCATTGGAGATTTGAAAGAGGATTCTTGACCTCATCATGAATAATGCTTGAACTGGCAATATAAGGAAGGCTGGTTAAATTGAAGTTCACAACTGAGAGTGTGTGAACTAATGGAATTTCTTCCTTATAGTTGGCTTAATTTCCTCCTACTGTGATTTCAAGCTGGTTTTCTCTAACATTCTTCTCTGTGAGTGGGAATAAACTCCGATTATCATTCTCTCCATAATTCTTCATTTTTTTTGAAGAGTTATTAACTTCCCTTCAGAATTCTTTTTATAAGGCTAAAAAAGTTTCACTTCTCTTAACCTTTCCTCATGTGTTCCATTTTTCAAACATTAGTAATTTTCATTATATGTCTCTGGACTCACTCCAAATTTTCCACATCTTTAACTGGTGTTGTTGTAAATAGTACTAAAATAACAGCGGTGACCATTGTAGGGTGCAGTTTCCATGCACTTTTTTTTTTTTATTAGTTTCTGCTTTATAACAAAGTGAATCAGTCATACATATACATCTGTTTCCACATCCCCTCCCTCATGCATCTCCCTCCCTCCCACCCTCCCCATCCCTCCCCTCCAGGCAGTCACAAAGCACCGAGCTGATCTCCCTGTGCTCTGCGGCTGCTTCCCACTATCTGTCTACCCTACGTTTGGTAGTGTATATATGTCCATGCCTCTCTTTCGCTTTGTCACAGCTTACCCTTCCCCCTCCCCATATCCTCAAGTCCATTCTCAAGTAGGTCTGTGTCTTTATTCCCGTTTTACCCCTAGGTTCTTCATGACATTTTTTTTCTTATATTCCATATATATGTGTTAGCATACGGTATTTGTCTTTCTCTTTCTGACTTACTTCACTCTGTATGACAGACTCTAGGTCTATCCACCTCATTACAAATAGCTCAGTTTCGTTTCTTTTTATGGCTGAGTAATATTCCATTGTATATATGTGCCACATCTTCTTTATCCATTCATCCGATGATGGACACTTAGGTTGTTTCCAGCTCCGGGCTATTGTGAATAGAGCTGCAATGAACATTTTGGTACATGACTCTTTTTGAATTATGGTTTTCTCAGGGTATATGCCTAGTAGTGGGATTGCTGGATCATATGGTAGTTCTATTTTTAGTTTTTTAAGGAACCTCCATACTGTTCTCCATAGTGGCTGCACCCATTCACATTCCCACCAGCAGTGCAAGAGTGTTCCCTTTTCTCCACACCCTCTCCAGCATTTATTGTTTCTAGATTTCTTGATGATGGCCATTCTGACTGGTGTGAGATGATATCTCATTGTAGTTTTGATTTGCATTTCTCTAATGATTAATGATGTTGAGCATTCTTTCATGTGTTTGTTGGCAGTCTGTATATCTTCTTTGGAGAAATGCCTATTTAAGTCTTCTGCCCATTTTTGGATTGGGTTGTTTGTTTTTTTGCTATTGAGCTGCATGAGCTGTTTATAAATTTTGGAGATTAATCCTTTGTCAGTTGCTTCATTTGCAAATATTTTCTCCCATTCTGAGGGTTGTCTTTTGGTCTTGTTTATGGTTTCCTTTGCTGTGCAAAAGCTTTGAAGTTTCATTAGGTCCCATGTGTTTATCTTTGTTTTTATTTCCATTTCTCTAGGAGGTGGGTCCAAAAGGATCTTGCTGTGATTTATGTCATAGAGTGTTCTACCTATGTTTTCCTCTAAGAGTTTGATAGTTTCTGGCCTTACATTTAAGTCTTTAATCCATTTTGAGCTTATTTTTGTGTATGGTGTTAGGGAATGATCTAATCTCATACTTTTACATGTCCCTGTCCAGTTTTCCCAGCACCACTTATTGAAGAGGCTGTCCTTTCTCCACTGTACATTCCTGCCTCCTTTATCAAAGATAAGGTGACCATATGTGCGTGGGTTTATCTCTGGGCTTTCTATCCTGATCCACTGATCTATCTTTCTGTTTTTATGCCAGTACCACACTGTCTTAATTACTGTAGCTTTGTAGTATAGTCTGAAGTCAGGGAGCCTGATTCCTCCAGCTCCTTTTTTCGTTCTCAAGATTGCTTTGGCTATTCGGGGTCTTTTGTTTTTCCAAACAAATTTTGAAATTTTTTGTTCTAGTTCTGTGAAAAATGCCAGTGGTAGTTTGATAGGGATTGCATTGAATCTGTAGATTGCTTTGGGTAGTAGAGTTATTTTCACAATATTGATTCTTCCAATCCAGGAGCATGGTATATCTCTCCATCTGTTTGTATCATCTTTAATTTCTTTCATCAGTGTCTTATAATTTTCTGCATACAGGTCTTTTGTCTCCTTAGGTAGGTTTATTCCTAGATATTTTATTCTTTTTGTTGCAATGGTAAATGGGAGTGTTTTCTTGATTTCATTTTCAGATTTTTCATCATTAGTGTACAGGAATGCCAGAGATTTCTGTACATTAATTTTGTAACCTGCTACTTTACCAAATTCATTGATTAGCTCTAGTAGTTTTTCGGTAGCATCTTTAGGATTCTCTATGTATAGTATCATGTCATCTGCAAACAATGGCAGCTTTACTTCTTCTTTTCCGATTTGGATTCCTTTTATTTCCTTTTCTTCTCTGATTGCTGTGGCTAAAACTTCCAAAACTAGGTTGAATAAGAGTGGTGAGAGTGGGCAGCCTTGTCTTGTTCCTGATCTTAGTGGAAATGGTTTCAGTTTTTCACCATTGAGGACAATGTTGGCTGTGGGTTTGTCATATATGGCCTTTATTATGTTGAGGAAAGATCCCTCTATGCCTACTTTCTGCAGGGTTTTTATCATAAATGGGTGTTGAATTTTGTCGAAAGCTTTCTCTGCATGTATTGAGATGATCATATGGTTTTTCTCCTTCAACTTGTTAATATGGTGTATCACATTGATTGATTTGCGTATATTGAAGAATCCTTGCATTCCTGGAATAAACCCCACTTGATCATGGTGTATGATCCTTTTAATGTGCTGTTGGATTCTGTTTGCTAGTATTTTGTTGAGGATTTTTGCATCTATGTTCATCAGTGATATTGGCCTGTAGTTTTCTTTCTTTGTGACATCCTTGCCTGGTTTTGGTATCAAGGTGATGGTGGCCTCGTAGAATGAGTTTGGGAGTGTTCCTTCCTCTGAAATTGTTTGGAAGAGTTTGAGAAGGATGGGTGTTAGCTCTTCTCTAAATGTTTGATAGAATTCGCCTGTGAAGCCATCTGGTCCTGGGCTTTTGTTTGATGGAAGATTTTTAATCACAGTTTCAATTTCAGTGCTTGTGATTGGTCTATTCATATTTTCTATTTCTTCCTGAGTCAGTCTTGGCAGGTTGTGCATTTCTAAGAATTTGTCCATTTCTTCCAGGTTGTCCATTTTATTGGCATAGAGTTGCTTGTAGTAATCTCTCATGATCTTTTGTATTTCTGCAGTGTCAGTTGTTACTTCTCCTTTTTCATTTCTAATTCTATTGATTTGAGTCTTCTCCCTTCTTTTCTTGATGAGTCTGGCTAATGGTTTGTCAATTTTGTTTATCTTCTCAAAGAACCAGCTTTTAGTTTGGTTGATCTTTGCTATCGTTTCCTTCATTTCTTTTTCATTTATTTCTGATCTGATCTTTATGATTTCTTTCCTTCTGCTAGCTTTGGGGGTTTTTTGTTCTTCTTTCTCTAATTGCTTTAGGTGCAAGGTTAGGTTGTTTACTCAAAATGTTTCCTGTTTCTTAAGGTGGGATTGTATTGCTATAAACTTCCCCCTTAGAACTGCTTTTGCTGCATCCCATAGGTTTTGGGTTGTCGTGTCTCCACTGTCATTTGTTTCTAGGTATTTTTAAATTTCCTCTTTGATTTCTTCAGTGATCACTTCGTTATTGAGTAGTGTATTCTTTAGTCTCCATGTGTTTGTATTTTTTACAGATCTTTTTCTGTAATTGATGTCTAGTCTCATAGCATTGTGGTCGGAAAAGATACTTGATACAATTTCAATTTTCTTAAATTTACCAAGGCTTGATTTGTGACCCAAGATATGATCTATCCTGGAGAATGTTCCATGAGCACTTGAGAAAAATGTGTATTCTGTTGTTTTTGGATGAAATGTCCTATAAATATCAACTAAGTCCATCTTGTTTAATGTATCATTTAAAGCTTGTGTTTCCTTATTTATTTTCATTTTGGACGATCTGTCCATTGGTGAAAGTGGGGTGTTAAAGTCCCCAACTATGATTGTGTTACTGTCGATTTCCCCTTTTATGGCTGTTAGTATTTGCCTTATGTATTGAGGTGCTCCTATGTTGGGTGCATAAATATTTACAATTGTTATATCTTCTTCTTGGATCGATCCCTTGATCATTATGTAGTGTCCTTCTTTGTCTCTTCTAATAGTCTTTATTTTAAAGTCTATTTTGTCTGATATAAGAATTGCTACTCCAGCTTTCTTTTGATTTCCATTTGCATGGAATATCTTTTTCCATCCCCTTACTTTCAATCTGTATGTGTCTTTAGGTCTGAAGTGGGTCTCTTGTAGACAGCATATATATGGGTCTTGTTTTTGTATCCATTCAGCCAGTCTGTGTCTTTTGGTGGGAGCATTTAGTCCATTTACATTTAAGGTAATTATTGATATGTATGTTCCTATTCCCATTTCCTTAATTGCTTTGGGTTCGTTATTGTAGGTATATTCCTTCTGTTGTGTTTCTTGCCTAGAGAAGTTCCTTTAGCATTTGTTGTAAAGCTGGTTTGGTGGTGCTGAACTCTCTCAGCTTTTGCTTGTCTGTAAAGGTTTTAATTTCTCCATCAAATCTGAATGAGATCCTTGCTGGGTAGAGTAATCTTGGCTGCAGGTTTCTCTCCTTCATCACTTTAATTATGTCCTGCCACTCCCTTCTGGCTTGTAGAGTTTCTGCTGAGAGATCAGCTGTTAACCTGATGGGGATTCCCTTGTGTGTTATTTGTTGTTTTTCCCTTGCTGCTTTTAATATGATTTCTTTGTGTTTAATTTTTGACAGTTTGATTAATATGTGTCTTGGTCTATTTCTCCTTGGATTTATTCTGTATGGGACTCTCTGTGCCTCCTGGACTTGATTAACTATTTCCTTTCCCATATTGGGGAAGTTTTCAACTATAATCTCTTCAAATATTTTCTCAGTCCCTTTCTTTTTCTCTTCTTCTTCTGGAACCCCTATAATTCGAATGTTGGTGCGTTTAATGTTGTCCCAGAGGTCTCTGAGACTGTCCTCTGTTCTTTTCATTCTTTTTTCTTTATTTTGCTCTGCATCAGTTATTTCCACTATTTTATCTTCCACCTCACTTATCCGTTCTTCTGCCTCAGTTATTCTGCTATTGATCCCATCTAGAGTATTTTTTATTTCATGTATTGTGTTTTTAATCGATGCTTGATTCATCTTTAGTTCTTCTAGGTCCTTGTTAACTGTTTCTTGCATTTTGTCTATTCTATTTCCAAGATTTTGGATCATCTTTACTATCATTATTCTGAATTCTTTTTCAGGTAGACTGCCTATTACCTCTTCATTTGTTAGGTCTGGTGGGTTTTTATCTTGCTCCTTCACCTGCTGTGTGTTTTTCTGTCTTCTCATTTTGCTTATGTTACTGTGTTTGGGGTCTCCTTTTTGCAGGCTGCAGATTCGTAGTTCCCGTTGTTTTTCGTGTCTGACCCCAGTGGCTAAGGTTGTTTCAGTAGGTTGTGTAGGCTTCCTGGTGGGGGGGACTAATGCCTGTGTTCTGGTGGTTGAGGCTCGATCTTGTCTTTCTGGTGGACAGGTCCACGTCTGGTGGTGTGTTTTGGGGTGCCTATGGCCTTATTATGTTTTTAGGTAGCTTCTCTGCTAATGGGTGGGGTTGTGTTCCTGCCTTGCTAGTTGCTTGGCATAGGGTGACCAGCACTGTAGCTTGCTGGTCGTTGACTGAAGCTGAGTGCTGGTGTTGGGATGGAGATCTCTGGGAGATTTTCGCTGCTTGATATTATGTGGAGCTGGGAGGTCTCTTGTGGACCCGTGTCCTGAAGTTGGCTCTCCCACTTCAGAGGCACAGCACTGGCTCCCGGCTGCAGCACCAAGAGCCTTTCATCCACCTGGCTCAGAATAACAGGGAGAAAAAGCAGAAAGAAAGAATTAGTAGAAGAAAGAAAGAGAGAGGGAAAGAAAGGAAGAAGGGAAGAAAGGAAGGAAGGAAGGAAGAAAGAAAGAAAGGAGGGAGGGAGTGAGGAAGGATGGAAAGAAAGAAGGAAAGAAAGGAGGGAGGGAGGGAGCAATGAAAGCAAAAGGAAGAGTGAATGGAAGAAGGGAGGGAGGGAGGGAGGAAGGAAAGAAAGAAAGAAAGACAGGAGGGAGGGAGGGAGGAAGGAAAGAAAAAGAAAGTGGAAAGAAGAAGGGTGGGAGGGAGGGAGGAAAGAAAAAGAAAGAAGGAAAGGAAGAGCGGAGGGAGGGAGGGAGGAAGGGAAGGTAGGAAAAAAAGAAAGAGCAGGTAAAGTAAAATAGAATAAAGTATGAAATATAGTAGCGTTATTAAAATTAGAAAGTAATTATTGAAAAAAAAAAAAACGGACCGATAGAACCCTGGGACATATGGTGGAAGCAAAGCTATACAGAGAGAATCTTACACAGAAGATTACACATACACATTCACAAAAAGAGAGCAGGGGGAAAAATCAAAAATCTTGCTCTCCAAGCCCACCTCCTCAATTTGGGATAATTCGTTGTAAAAAGAGGAAAAGGGCAAGAAGTCTGAAATCTTGCTCTCTAAGTCCACCTCCTTACTTTGGAATAATTCGTTGTAAAAAGAGGAAAAGGGGGGAAAGTCTTAAATCTTGTCCTCAAAGTCCACTTCCTCAATTTGGGATGATTCGCTGTCCATTCATGCACTCCACAGACGCAGGGCACATCAAATGGACCGTGGAGCTTTAATCCGCTGCCTCCGAGGCTGCACAGAGAGATTTCCCTGACTCTGCTCTCACAGCTCCCGGGTCTCAGCCTTGGACCTGGCCCCGTCTCTGTGCGTAGGTCGCCGGAGGGCGTCCGTTCTTCGCTCAGACTGGACGGGTTTAAAGGAGCCGCTGATTCGGGGGCTCTGGCTCACTCATGCAGAGGGGAGGGAGGGGCGCGCAGTGTTGGGCGGGCCTGCGGCGGCAGAGGCCGGTGTGACATTGCAGCAGCCCGTGGCGCTCCGTGCGCTTTCCCGGGAAAGCCGTCCCCGGGTCTCGGGACCCCGGCAGTGGCGGGGTGCACAGGTCCCCCGGAAGGCGGGGCGGACAGTGATCCGCGCTCGCACACAGGCCCCGCGGCTGCGGCGGCTGCGGGCGGCGGCGGCGGCGGGCGGCGGCGGGCGGTGGGCGGCGGCGGGCCGCGGCGGCGGCGGGCGGTGGGCGGCGGCAGCGGCGGCGGCGGCCCACGCCCGTCTCCGAGGTCCACGCCTTACCCGCGGCTCGCGCCTGTCTCCGGCGCTTCCCTAAGCAGCCCTTTTAATGCCCTCTCCTCGCACACCAGGAAACAAAAGTGAAAGTGAAAAAAGACTCTTGCCTCTTCAGCAACTCCAGACCCTTTCCCCGGACTCCCTCCGGGCTAGCCGTGGTGCACTAACCCCTTCAGGCTCTCTTCCTGCCGCCAGCCCCAGTCCTCTCCCTGCGCTCCGACTGAAAGCCGATACCCAAGCCTCAGCTCCCAGCCCCGCCCGCCACGGCGGCCGAGCAGACAAGCCTCTCGGGCTGGTGTGTGCCTGAGGGCACCGATCCTCTGTGCCGGAATCTCTCCGCTTTGCCCTCCACACCCCTGTTGCTGTGCTCTCCTCCGCTACTCCGAAGCTTTCCCCCTCCGCCACCTGCAGTCTCCGCCCGCGAAGGGGCTTGTGGTGTGTAGAAACCTTCCCTCCTTCACGGCTCCCTCCCACTGGTGCAGGTCCCGTCCCTATCCTATTGTCTCTGTTTATTCTTTTTTTCTTTTGCCCTACCCAGGTATGTGGGGAGTTTCTTGCCTTTTAGGGGGTCTGAGGTCTTCTGTCAGCGTTCAGTAGGTGTTCTGTAGGAGTTGTTCCACGTGTAGATGAATTTCTGATGTATCTGTGGGGAGGAAGGTGATCTCCGCGTCTTACTCTTCCGCCATCTTCCTCCGGGGACCTCCATGCACTTTTTTTGTGTAGAGAGTACAATGTAGTAGGATGGAACATGGACTCATCAGGCTGCCTGGTTTTGAATCCTGGGCCTGACAGTTTGACAGGTTATTTAACCCCGACCTTGGTTTCCTTGTCTGTGAAATGGATATAATAATAGTGCCTGTCTCACCCTCAGAATGGGAGAAAATATTTGCACATGAAGCAACTGACAAAGGATTAATCTCCAAAATTTACAAGCAGCTCGTGCAGCTCAATAACAAAAAAACAAACAACCCAATCCAAAAATGGGCAGAAGACCTAAATAGACATTTCTCCACAGAAGATATACAGATTGCCAACAAACACATGAAAGAATGCTCAACATCATTAATCATTAGAGAAGTGCAAATCAAAATTACAATGAGATATCACCTCACACCAGTCAGAAAGGCCATCATCAAAAAATCTAGAAACAATAAATGCTGGAGAGGATGTGGAGAAAAGGAAACACTCTTGCACTGTTGGTTGGAATGTAAATTGATACAGCCACTATGGAGAACAGTATGGAGGTTCCTTAAAAAACTACAAATAGAACTACCATATGACCCAGCAATCCCACTACTGGGCATATACCCTGAGAAAACCAGAATTCAAAAAGAGTCATGTACCAGAATGTTCATTGCAGCTGTATTTACAATAGCCAGGACATGGAAGCAACCTAAATGTCCATCAACAGATGAATGGATAAAGAAGATGTGGCACATATTTACAATGGAATATTACTCAACCATAAAAAGAAACAAAATTGAGTTATATGTAGTGAGGTGGATGGACCTAGAGTCTTTCATACAGAGTGAAGTAAGTCAGAAAGAGGAAAAGAAATACCATATGCTAACACATATATATGGAATCTAAGAAAAAAAAAGGTTATGAAGAACCTAGGGGCAAGATGAGAATAAAGACACAGACCTACTAGAGAATGGACTTGAGGATATGGGGAGGGGGAAGGGTAAGCTGTGACAAGGTGAGAGAGTGGCATTGACATACATACACTACCAAACGTAAAATAGATAGCTAGTGGGAAGCAGCCGCATAGCACAGGGAGATCAGCTAGGTGGTTTGTGACCACCTAGAGGGGTGAGATAGGGAGGGTGGGAAGGAGGGAGATGCAAGAGGGAAGAGATATGGGGACATATGTATATGTATAACTGATTCACTTGTTATAAAGCAGAAACTAACACATCATTGTAAAGCAATTATACTCCAGTAAAGATGTTAAAAAAAAATCCTGCCTGTCTCATAGGTTATTCAGAGTATTCAATGAGTCTGTGTACATAAAGAACTCACATCTATGCCTGGCATGTAGCTATTATCATAGAGAGGTAAGACAAGGAAAAAGCAAGAAGAAAGAAAGAATATTAGCCTTCTAAAGTAAAGCTAGTTGTATTCCTACAGAGGCTACATTATATGTAAATGGTATAAGGATCACCAGCTATGGAACAAGAACTTTCACTGTTTGGAGTGAAAACCTTTAATGTTGCATATGCTGCTGGCTCTCAGGAACAGTTTGTTAGATAACTGGGTTCAGGCTCTTCTCTGTTACTTATTAGCTATGTGATTTAAGGAGGTTCCCTTAAATGTCTTGGGACCTTGTGGATGCATCCATAAAATAGGAATAACAACTCATCCTCCTGAAATACATAAAGCTTTCAGTTTCTTTTGGGAGTCTAGTATGTGGGTTTCTAATACTAAGATTTGGTTAACAGGTGGTGGGAGGTTGGGAGAAGAAAGCCACAAATCAAGACATGTAACAATCTACTGAAAAATAGAGGGAGAAAAGATGAAAATAAACGTGTATTATTTAAATACTAATAAACGAGTATTATTTAAATACTAAAATGCAATAGCAAGGCCTGAATCTAGGTTGGTTTTAAAAGCATAATTTTCTGTGTTATTTGGAGATAGATACTGGGGTGCGGTGGCTTAGTGTGTAGGTACTGGCATTGACTTGAATTTAGATTCTGACTCTGGGATACTAGTTAGGTTAATTATCCTCCTTGGGCCTCAAATGACTTATTTGTAAAATGGGGATCTTCATGCCTACCTTACAGGGTTGTTTTTAACAACAAAAATGAGATAATATGTGTAAAGCACTTAGCAGAGTGATGGCACATTGTAAGTGCTCAACATATGGTACCTGGTATGATAGTTCTGTATTATGGGGGCGGGTACCAGAATTCAAAATAATGAACTTTTCTTAGTCTTTCTGTACACGTTTCTGTCTGAATGCCATGCCTGGAGTTCACCTGTGAGAGCCTGAGTTTTTGAAGAATGGGAGTTCGAGCGGTGAAGTAGGAGCAGGGAATGGGATAGCAATGTTTCCTCTCCAAATCGGCACACATTTGCTCCAGTGCAATGTTGTTGGGGATGAAGGGCAGCCCAGAGGAGAGCTGAGGTGGGGGAGTCAGGATGGGAAGCCACATAGGATAATGCAAACCACATTTCCTGGCTCAACCACTTAGTTCTTTCCCCTGGGAAATTTTTACTGGTATTTTGCCTTACTGTGAGTCTTTGCACTTCCTGTTATGAACTGGTTAAGAAGATAATTATAACATGGTTATGGGAAACGGTAATGAAATATACCTCAGTATACAGCAAGAGAACAAGACCTCTGCCATTTGGAAGAGACAGGAAAAGCCAGCTCTGTTTTTAAAAGTAGGATTTACTACTTTTAAAATTATAAAGTAATATTGTCTTATTTTAGAAATTTTTGAAAAACAGAAATATAAGGATTGTTAAAATGGCAAATGTGCCCACCATTCAGTAATAATTACTGTTCACACTTTGTCAATTTTTTCTTTTCCTTTTTCTTAATCTCTCTGTGACTGTATATATATTTATACATATATTATAACATACGATATTTAAACATTTTATATAATATTTATACAAAATTGGAATCAAAATATACATATATAAAATATACATACCTACATATATATCCATATATAATTTTTCATCCTGCTTTTAGTGGTGTTGTATAGTAAACATTTCTTCATATTATTACATGTTTTTCAAAAGTGCATAATATTTTGTTTTGTGTTTGTAACATAATTTACGTAGCCAGATTGACATTTAGGTTATTTCCATTTTTTTAGTGTTATATAAATGAAGCTGCAATAAATATCCTTCCACAAAAATTCTTATGCATATCTGTGGTTATTTCTTTGGGATAAATGTCTCCCCAAATATATTAAAATTCCCTACATATTTCCAAGTTAACTTCTAGTAAGATGGTGACATGTTACAGTTTGCTAGCAAAATTTTAAAGTTCTTATTTTACTTCACCATCACCAAATTAACATAATTTAAAAAAATCTTTGTTAGTTTGCTATGTAATAAGTAGTTTCTCATTGTTTTTGTAATGTGTATATGTGTGTGTATGTGTTGGGTTTTGAAAAACAGGTGAATTTGGAAGGATTTTTGCCTATTTGTATTTCTTTAATTTGTTAATTACTATTAATGTACTTTGACCATAAATGGGATATTTTTAATTTTCTTATGAGTATACACTTGTATGTGTGTTTGTGTTTATATGTCGAAGTTATATTGCCTATCATGAATCTTATATTTTCTCCTAGTTTTTCCATTTGTTTTTGCATTTTGTTTATACTATTTGATATGACTTTTTCAAATTTAGTATATTGTACTCTATCTATACTTGGTGTTTTTATTGCTTATAAATTCTCAAGATCAATGTATTGCTTTTTAAAAAAATCAATTTTTATGGCTTATTTTTATTTGTAAAATAAAGCCATTTAATCCACCTAGAATTTATTCTGGTGTAGCGTATCAGATATTGTGCAAATTAACAATCTCCTCCTTTTGCATAAACCTGAAGGTTTTTTTTTTTTTTTTTCTCTTTTCTTTTGGTAAGAAACAAAGATTTCCCTAAACCAAGCAATGACTGCAGAAGCAATGCAGTCTGTCTCCAAGCTGCTGCAGGCCATGTGAGGCTGGACAGAAAGGGTCAGTCACTGGCCTCCGCCTCTGGGGGAGTCTTAAAACATGGGCCAATGTTGCTATAGCTGAGCTTGCCTGTTTCTGTATTAAGAGAGAGGCATTTAGGCACTTACGCTCTCAAGGTTCCTAGTAAAGTCATAGAGGCAACAGTCTTCTGCTGATTGAATTTTAACTTAATTTAATTTAATTTCCTTGGGAATCACAGATGGTGTCATCCAGCAGCTAGAGGCTAAAAAGGGGCATTCTACAAAGCGAATGAACATATATTGAGTTATAATCAGAAGCACAAGCAAATAGAAGCAAAAGTGTGACTATCAACAGTGATTTGCAACTTGGATTCTCAGTTCAGCAAAGGGCCAGACTGGTCTCCACCAAGGGCTTTGTGCAAGTTTCGACAGCAACAGTCATGTCACCTAAGAAGACTCTTCTGGGGGTTACAGTCTACAAGGGCAAGTTCAAAAGCGTTAAACAAAAAATGATGAAGGAAAAATTTTAAAGTATTCATAAATGAGTAAAATCAATACAGTTAAAATGACATTTGATTGGAAACAGAAAAATTTTTAGCTAAGAGTAGAATTTTATCTCAGTCGAAAGCAGGGAGTGACAAACATTTTGGCTTCATCGATTGTGCTTTGGTTTTGTCACATTAAAATATTTATTGCAAAAAAGTGACCATTTTTTTTTGATGTTTGGTATGTCATGTTGCCCCAGATTACAAGGCTCTTTGTTTCTGATGAAAAGATAAGGGTGGGCAGTAAGTGTCTCATGCGGGGAGAAGGCCCTCACCCCACCGAGTTATGCAGGAGAGCCAACGAAGAGGGGGCTCTGAATCATCTTAAGGACTCTGCCTCTAGATGTGTTCCTCATTCCTCCAGTTAACAGCCATTTCCTACAATCAGTAAAAGCTGATCAATCGTCGCAGATGAAGATGGAGCCAAGAGGTTTCTGGCCAGAGAAAGGTCCGTGTCGCTTCTAATCTACCCACACAACAGATCGGAAGGGAAGCAGCTACAATCCCCTGTGCCGGAAAACAACACTGAACCTCACCCTAACTGTTGTGATCCTCTTTATTGCAGGTGTTGAAGCTCAAGCCTGGACCATTTTCTGATGCCACACAGATATGATGATACTCTCTGTCAGTCTTTGCTGTAAATTTGTGTGTTTCAAGCCATATTCACTGGGATATGAACTCACCATTGTTCATTTTTTTCCCAATTTTGGCAAATAAATGGTATGCTTTCACAAAAATTTGTTAAAACGCAACCCAGCTAAGCAAGTGGATCTAAAGGTGGCTGTCAAATATCCCCCCTTTTAAATAGAAAACCGGCACTTTGAAATGCTCAAATTGTACCATTTTCTATACCCTTGTAACAGGTCAGGTGCCAAAGCTTGATGAACGAGATAGAATCGCACAATGGGATCAAAGGGACAGCCAGCCCAGTTTATTTCCAGAGGAAAAGCTTACCAATACACAAAGGAGAATAAAAGGGCTTGGCTTGAAACCAATTCTTTCCTGAAGTACAAATGTAAGAGAAAGGACATCACGAGTAGCAGTTATCACTATGGTTATAGTAGTTTTGTAAGCCAGCCCTGCTCAGTAGAAGTAAATTATTTGATGAATCAGGAAAATATAAGCAGTCCATTTGGATGAAAAAGAAACCTTCATCCAAACTATGTCTTTAAAATTTATCTGGATAACTCAGGTGAAAGCAGTCTTTTTTTTTTCTCTTCTGAATTATTTAGGTAATTGATTATGTCCATCTGCTCTTCTTCAGAGAAATCCAGGACCAAATGCTTCTTTTGGCATCTCCATTTCTATTCTTCCCTTTTATGTGACTAACCCCTGTCTGAATCAGGAGTTTCTATGGATAATCGCCCACCAGCTGTCACCTGTTCCATTTGCAAATCTGAGCAATCTGAACCTGCTCAGTTAACATTCCCCAACTGGCTGAGAGTACCTAAGTAATTCTTCAGCTGGGAGATTATCCTGTCATTGGCCACTTTAAAAGTTGTGATTAGTCTGCCTTTTGATAGGTGCAATCTAATTGGTGGTGCAGATAGAATTTTATTTTCTGGAGAGAGCTTATTATAGGACTGCTTGTCTTGACACATGGAAATTCAGGTGCTTTTTGTGTAAATCTCTATGTATGGTGATTCTGGTGAGAACAGTCATCTGTTTTCAAGCAGTTGTTTTCCCCACAGTTGTTTTTTGCCTGGTGGCTTTGGTCCTATCCTGTGTGACGATGGAGTACCTCAAACTCACTCAAGAGAGCAAAAAGAAAAGGGACAAGATCTGGCTCCTGGAAAGGGCCTGCTCCCTGACAGGGTGCCCCCATCAGCTGAGTGCTCAGAACCCAGTGCGAGTATGCAAGCCCATTCGTATTCTGTATAGCCTTTGTGGAATGAATAATCCCCAGCTGGAATACATACATGGATGTAGGGTTAAAATGAAATTTATCCCAATTATAATTAAGCTATGTGATATATAAATGGAGGGTCTCTAAACTTGAAACCTAAACCCTGAGTTCAGGTTCCCCCTCTGATAATTATTAGGTTCATGGCCTTGGATAAACCACATGAGTTCTCTGAGCTGTGGTCCTCCATCTGTAAAATGGGGATAATGGTACCTGCTGGACCTCCCTGGGTTGTTATGAGATTTGAATGAGTACCTGAAAACACTTAATGAGCTGTAAGTAAGCTGTGTAACTATATGACAATGGGTGGCTGGTTTAGAATAATAACAACATGCATTGAGCACTTATGTGTCAGGTATTGTTCTTACTATTTTATACCTAGGCACTCATTTAGTTGTCAACACAACTCCTGTGGGGCATGTACTATTATTATTTGTTTCACTTTTCAGATGGAGACCCTAAGGCACAGAGAGAGGTTAAGTTACTTGTCTCTGGTAACTCAGCAGAGAATCAGCCTAGTTCTGGAATCTGAGCTTTTAACTTCTCTATCTATACTGCCTCTCTAGGAGCAGTGTGCTTTGGTAAGTGGGTGTGGGTCTCTGAGAAGTGCCAGTCTGGCCCTTGTTTTGGCTAAATTGGCTGACTGGCTGGTCTAAGCAATAGAGGTGTTCTCCGTCAGGGGATGCCTGAGGTCTTAATCATGTGGGACCACTGTGCATGGTAGCTGCTTCTGTGATCAGTGTAGCCATCTGAGTTCCCTCTAGGCCTCCCTCCCAGCTTCTCACCCACTCTTCTGGCAATGCCAGGAAGCTACTATGCAACAAAGGTAGGCTGTGTGGGAGATAGAAAGAATAGTCATGGACCCTGGGGCCACTTTACAGTTCCTCCTTGAATTAATTCTTCTTCCTGATTTTCAGGAGTCAGCCATGAATACTGCCCCCTGAGGAAGCCAAATCAGCACACTGTCCTGTACCACTTCCCTTTTGTCTTTAGGAGCTCTGTAGTGATTTTTCCTGATCAAATCATGCCTGCCTATTATAAGCTTATTACAAGTCCAGGAGGCCCAATGATTGACTCTCCCTGGTCCATCTTTCTCAGAGGGAATAAACAAATCATCAGGAATTTTGAACACACGTCTCTTAAACCCACGTTACCTTGCTACTTGCTATGCATGATGAAATTTCACATGATAAATCATGAGATCCTGGCAGGATTTTGCTTGTTTGCCAATGAATTTTGATTTGGCTTTAGAGCAGTAGGAAGTGCAAATACAATTAGGTTTGAAAATTATTCAAGAGTCATTTTAATGCTCCCAGGAGATTGTTCTGCTAACCCACATGGATTTCTTCTCCCTGTCAGAATTTAACCACTTCAGGGTAGTTTTTTTTTTTTTTTTTTTTTCTGTACGCGGGCCTCTCACTGCTGTGGCCTCTCCCGTTGCGGAGCACAGGCTCCGGACACACAGGCTCCGCGGCCATGGCTCGCGGGCCCAGCCGCTCCGCGGCATGCGGGATCCTCCGGGATCGGGGCACGAACCCGTGTCCCCTGCATCGGCAGGCGGACTCTCAACCACTGCGCCACCATGGAAGCCCCCAGGGTAGTTTTTGATTAGAAAGAAGATGTAAAATCTTTTAGATTGAGACCATTTGTGAACTGATATAAATTATTGAACAGTTGCTTACATTTGCTTAATGCTTTGGAAAGATATAAAAGGGTATTTGAGATTTTAAATTTCAAATAATGTGACATCTGAAAACTTATTTTGGTTTTCTTTATGAAAGACTTTTACCTCATTATAAAAATAATAATAATAACTACCTTCTCTATTTTTGAGCCACCTCCTCTGTATTAGACAGTTTATACAATCCCTGCTATTCCTCCCAGCTGTCTTTGCAAAGTATAGATTATAATTTTTTTTTCGCATATGGTAGAAGTTTATGTGTACTCCCAGAGAGGTTAAGTAACTTTCCCAGAGACACAGAGTGGGTTATCAGTAGAGCTGGAATTCGAATCCTAGACATTGTATCTCCAAACCCACAGCATCTCAGACCTGCTGGTCCTCAGAAGGAAGGGGAAGGCAAGGAACTGGAGTCCCACCCCTTCTCTGACATCACTAATTGTTAACTCTAAAATCGTAGCCTCAGCCTGTGATTGGCCAAGTGCAGCTAGGATCAGCCAGTAATCTTAAAAGAGCCTCAAGCAAGAATTCCATAATAGGCTCCTTTCACTCTGGATTAGTAAATAAGCAGGTCTTTGGTACATTTGAAAGGTGGGATAGAAGAGCATAACAGTTACAAGCTCAGATTCTAAGAGCTCAAGTTTGGAGTTACCCAGACTTGGTTCCAATCCCAACCATACCAATCTGGTCAGGTTTCTTACCTACTTTGAATTTCAGTTCTTTAGTTGTAAATGGAGCATAATAATTGTATATAGTTTATGTAGATTAAACAAGAGATTGTAGGTAAAGTATTCAACATAATGTCTGATGTGGTAGGCATCACACATGCAATACAATGTGTATTGTCATTTATTATTATTGTTCTATATAGCTCTGGGAGAAAAAGCTCACAGTTGTCAGAGATCATCTCCATTGCTCACATTATAGCTTTATTCACATTTTTTCCTTGTTTCTCCTATGCACCAAAGCCTCTTAAATAGTTAACACCAGAGAGCTGTGTACGTTTGAAGAAGAGAAAGGTGGGTTTTAGCTCATATTTGGTATTTTTACCAAATATTCTCAAATACATCATGCATATACCATTTCATGTAATTTTCACAATGATATTGGATGATCTATGAGCAGGTATCATGTTCCCATTTTCATAGATGTGGAAGCCTGGGATCAGTCCAAATCAGTCATTTAAGGCTACATCATTAACTAATGAAACAAGACTTGATTCCAGGTCTTCAGACTCTTATTTCCAGGATTCTCTTTAGCAACAAAGTCAGGATTTGTGGAGACTTCTAGGTGTCTGGTGATACCACCAGTGTAATGATAACAAACATTCATGTTCACTTACTGTGCTAAGCACTTAACTCACATCCTCTGATTTAGTTCTCAGCACAGCCTAAGCAGTAGATAACTGCTCTACAGGTGAGGAAACAGGCTTGGAGAGGTTAGGTAGGCTCTGGTTGTACATTACAAGACTGTGGAGCTGTCTATCTGTCTTCAATACTGAGGTCTTACTGTGCTATACCTTCTCTGTTATAATTCCTTCTGCAATCAATAAGCCTATAGATCTGGGTAAGGAATGACCACTGAAGTGGCCGTGAGACCTCTGAGCCTGTATCATGCAGGCTGCTGGGGGCGTGTGGCTCCTTCCTTGGAGTAGGGACTAGCTCCCTCTCTCAGACAGGAGGACATGAAGCCCTGGGGGCATGGTCTGTGGTCTGGGGGCTCAGAGAATTACATTGAGACGTGGGGGAGCCTGTTCTTTTTATATTAAAACTTGTGTGGGAATAGTATTAAGATGCCAATTTACATGAATATTGAAGAATAAACAGGAGACTTCGACTAAATTTTGGGTTTTCTGGTTCAGTTTCTGAACCCTGTAGGGACACGAGCTTGCTGGCTACTGCTATCAGGGGAACTTTGGTAGAAAAGTTTTGGAAATCCCGACTTAGCCAGTGCATAAAGTCCACTCCCTGCTCTGGCAAATGATGGACACACAGATCACTGAGCTATGACTGCTTCTGCAACTCATTGCAGCAGCAAGCTGTTGGCCATTGATTAGCAATGGGCACATTTTTCACCAAAGGCTTTGCCCTCCCCTTGCTCTGTTAATCCTGTTTGCAAGCATTTCCCTACAGAGATCGCTACTTCCTAATAATGAATAAGCTCGCACTTGTCAGTTCAAACTGGCAAATTGCCACCAGCCATTTATTAGCTCTGGATTAATGGATCAAGACTCAAACTTTCTAGTTAAAAGAACAAGACAAGCCCTCAGGATTCAAGACTCTTAAAAAAAAAAATCCCCATTCACTTGTCATTACCATTTCTTGCAGTCTGGGGAGTTAGTTTTTTATTTTTTCTTCTTTTCCTCCCTTGTAGAGTTTGATTTATAAGCAAAGCCATGAGGAAGACTTATTTTTCAACCATTTTGGAGTAGGACAGACTGTCAGCCCTGGAAAATGTTCACGTTGTAGTCCTGGGAATTTTGAATGGGACCAGTGTTCTGGCAGAAGTTTCTGCTTATTGTGTAGGATACTGGAAGGTGTTAGGAGTCTAAGATGGCCATTATGTGGTGGTGGTTTTAAAGGCAGGAGGAGTCAAGGTGGTCAGCCTGGAGAAGAAAAGACTCTAGTGGCTGTGTGAGTTGTCTGAGGATTGCTGGCAGGCTGACCTGGGGGGAGAAGGTCATTCTTATTCTTAGTGCTCCAGACAGCTGAGCAGTGTGCACCAGATGGGAGGCTCTGGGAGACAGATTTTGATTGAGAAAGAGGGTGGAGTTTCTAGACTAGTCAAAGAGGCTGAAAGTTAGAATGATGTCTTCAGGAAGCATGAGCTCCTTATTCCTAGAGGGAAAGGGGAGGGAAGAAGAGCTTACTTTAGCAACTCATACTATGGGCTGGGACATCCCTAAATTATCTCTTTTCATCTTTTCGACACCACTGCAAGCTTTATCACTCTCATTGTATAAAGAATGGAAAGATTCTCTAAGAGCTGTGGTGGCAATGACCAATGAGAGGGACAAGCAGGTTCACTGAGAGAGAGGGGGATGACTACATGGTGGGGTGAGGGGGAGACCATGTGACATTTCGGGCTTTTGAAAAGTACAGGTTAGTTAGTAGGGTTAAGTGATGATGTTTAGATTTGCCTATTGGCAGCTTCAATGACACAGAATTGACGTTGGTTCAAATGGGAGTAATCAAATTGCTGTGAGTCAGGGTCACCTATGTGGGTGCTGAAGCCATCAAGAAAGATGCAGAGAATTATGAGAGCAGAGCTAGAATCATAAGGAAGAAGATACAGTCACCATCCTGAAGCTTCCAGGATGGAGAGAGAGAAGTGGATAGTGCTGGCTTTAGCAGAAGAGAAGTTACTGATATTTGGCAGAGAAACAATAATCTGGAAGCTGCCTCAGGAATTCGATAATAAGCTGTCTCCCTCCCACCAATATCCTAAACATTAATTGTCTGAATGTACAGAACTATTACATCTAGAGATAGTGGGGACAAAGAAGGAGCAAAGAGTATAGCTTCCATTTTCAAGGGTTCTGCATTCTGATTGATTAGACAAGACGTGTACTCACTCAGCAAAGGATTTAGAAGAGCCTTCTGTGCTTTTTTTTTTTTTTTTTTGGTGTGCGGGCCTCTCACTGTTGTGGCCTCTCCCGTTGCGGAGCACAGGCTCCGGACGCGCAGGCTCAGCGGCCATGGCTCACGGGCCCAGCCGCTCCGCGGCATGTGGAATCTTCCCGGACCGGGCCACGAACCCGTGTCCCCTGCATTGGCAGGCGGACTCTCAACCACTGCGCTACCAGGGAAGCCCGAGCCTTCTGTGCTTTTGAGTTTGGGCCTTGAGGGAGTTAGCCGAGGATGAGGCAGATGGGCACTGAAGTTAAGGCTCCTCAAAGATTCCATCAGAGAGATGTTGCTTCAGTAATACCATCGAGGGGGTGATCGGCCAGATATGCTCAGAGGGTCAGCGAGTTTCCTGGAGCAGAGGGGACTGAGTTGGTGATTAACACGCTCTGGAGGAGGCCCTTGAATCCTACTCAAATGAAGCTGAGAAGTTGAATTTAACCCTGATTCTATGGTAATTGTTCCCAAATGAGGGAGAAAAAGATGGAAAGATCTTAGTCAAAGGATAATTGCTCATTTGGGTGCAATTGAAAAGAAAATTCATCTTCTCTCAGTGTTTCAGCTACTACTTTCTGGCAGATGATGTTCAATCTGCATTGTGAATGCCCACATTTCTCTCTCAACCTTCACTAGCTATTCCAGTGATGCACACTTACCAAGTCAAATGCCGACATTGTTGTTATTCTTCCCCATAAACACCCTTCTACTCTGTATTACCCTCATTGGCCCTATGGGAATCATCTGAGGTAATTCCCAAACTCCCTTCCTTCCTACTGTTGACATATAATGGTTGATTATTCTGTGTCAAGCACCGTGCTGGGGAAACAGAGTTGAATAAGTCTTGGTACCTTCCCTAGAGGAGCTCACAAGAAAGACAGAAATAACGAGGAATGTACACGTGGTTATGGTGACAGGAGGCCTCTGGGGAGTAGCACCTGGCAGCCTAGGATGAGGGAGGAAGGAAAGGCCACCTGAAGGTGATACCCAGAGCTGAGGGTGAAGAGTTGAGTAGGGGCTAAAGGGGGAAGGGAGGGGAAACGTGCATACAAAACACATAGATGAGAATGGTGACTGTATTTTTGGAGCATCAGAGGAGGCAGGGAGTGTTCACAAATGAGGCTGGCCAGGTATTTCTCATCCAGTGATTCTAGCCTGATAATATCTATCCATTCTCCCAGATATTATCTTGACAGAGCTGGATTATTTTATTACTGAGGCCTCCCAGAAACACATGTTTGACCAATTTATATGTCTATAGCTCATTCTAATCTTTAGTTCTTGCAACACCAAATAATGTCACTGAAAAGAGTCCCTTAAATTATGTCCCTCAGTATCCATGGGGGACTGGTTCCAGGACTCCATGCAGATACCAAAATCTGCAGATGCTCAAGTTCCTTGTGGCTTAGTACAGTCAACCCTCTATATCCAAGGGTTCATCTGACTGTACATGTAACTTCTCATTATTGTTTCAAGACCTTTTGCTGAAAATGCCTCCTTTCCCCACTCTGTGTGTTATCTAGCTGTTAGCATGATCCAGCTTGGGGGGACCTCGATGAGGCCACTTTCTTGTGCCTGATACTACACCAGCAGCATTCAGCACCCAGCTCTCACCCAGGGCATTGACTGTCTCTCCCTGAGGCAAACCTTGTCCATCGCTTCCTTCCAATCCCACAGAGGCTCCTGTCTTTCACCAACTGCTTCTGCCTAGAATTTAATTGGTACTGCTCTTGGATTTTATTTTATTGAGGATTGATTAAAAATCCAAAGGAAAGACTATTTCTGTGTTTTTTAAATGACAGAAGAAAATACCATATTATTCAGTGTTATGTGCAATATGCACATAGAAGACTCCTCCAGGAAAATGTTTGTATTTCTCGATCAAGTGGTATACTTTCTTTCATCAGATGATGAGAACTGTTTGTCCTTTTCCTTTTAGTTTCCTTCTGGAAGCTCAGAGCTAACTTTCATGTCTAACTATAGTAACTATATTAGCCAAAGATTTTGGTATAAATATTTACTCCCTTCCTCTATGCAACATATTAAAAAAGGTAATCTCCCTATTTTATACTTTTTATAGTGAGATGTCTCAGCTTGCTTCATTCATTCATTCATTCAAAAAATGTTTGTTCTTTCATATCTATGTCCAGTTCCTGCGGAACCACACTTGGTTTCTATACAACAGGAATAATTAATAATAATAATTGCTACCTTTTATGTTGCATTTATTTTATAACAAACCTAATACTAGGTAATTTGCTTATGATATTTCATTAATTAAGCAAATAAGTGAGACTAAAGTATAGTTAGAAGACAGGGAAAAGTGCTACTAGCCACTGGAAAAGCCTTCATTGCAAAGAAGTCATTTGGACTGAGGCTTACAGGATGAGTAGGTGTTTGTCATGGATGGAAACAGGGATGACATGTGCAGTGGTGTGGATTCACTCAAGGGTCTGGTATGGCACAAGGAGAAGTTCAGTGTTGTTGTGTAGAGGTTGTGTTGAGGTGACTGGCAAGAGATGGCACTGGAGAAGAAAGTTGGAGTCAGGTAGTCAAATAATTTGTAAGCCAAGCTGAAGAATTTACCTGTAAGTAGTCACTGGAAGTCTTTTATTTTTATTTTTAAATTTTTAAATTGAAGTATAGTTGATATACAATATTATATTAATGTCAGGTGTACAACATAGTGATTCAATATTTTATAGATTTTACTCCATTTAAAGTTATTACAAAATAATGATTATATTTCTCTGTGCTGTACATTATATCTGTGTTGCTTATTTATTTTATACATAGTAGTTTTTAGTCTCTTAATCCCCTACCCCTATCTTGCTCCTCCCCTCTTTCCTCTCCCCACTGGTAACCACTAGTTTGTTCTTTGTATCCTTGAGTCTATTTCTGCTTTGTTTTATATGTTCATTTATTTCATTGTTTAGATTCCACAAATAAGTGATAACACAGAGAGTCTCTGTCTGACTTATTTCACTAAGATTAATACTCTCTAGGTCCATCGATGTTGTTGCATATGGCAGAATTTCATTCTTTTTTATTAGAAGTTTCTTAAAAGGAGATGATTATTACGTTATTTTAGGATTACACTTCAGACAGCAATGAGGAGCAGAGGTTGGAGCAGGAGAGGATAGTGTCAGGGACTGGATGATATAGACCTGCAGAGAAATGATACTGTGGCATTGGGCATGGCAAGAAGGGGACGAATTTAAATCAGTGATTGGGATAAGGAGGGCAGAATTTGGTGTCTGATTAGATATAGAAGCTAAGGGAGAGGGAAAGGTTAAGGAGAACTTCAAGTTTCCCATATGCCTTGAAGGTGTTTGACTCATAATAGTGACTCAATAGGTGCTTGTTGAATAAGCACATGAGATTGACTTCATTCACTGGGAAGAGATGTTTTGGACCAGCCAAGTTCAAGATGTCTTATAGATATCTAGTGGGGAGGTCTAGATGGTAGACATTTATGACAGTGATTCCAAAAGTGGTTTGTTCTTATTAACATGTCCTTTAAATATTATCTGTATTTTCTCATTTTTTTTCTCTTTCCCTCAAAAGCAGTCACATTTCATGTGGATGGAGATCATGCTTAAATTTCTCTTCTCTCTCCCAGTGACAGCCAGGACAGTGGCTTCTGTGTATGGTAGCAAACATTTATTGAGGCTTTGATATGTTCCCAGCATTGTTCTAAGGGCTTTATATGTAGTAACTCATTTAATCTTCCCAACAGATCTTTGTAGTAGATGCTGTTATTATCTCCATTTTAACTGAAGAAATGGGGCCAGAGAAGTTAAATAGTTTGCCTGAATTTTCCCATTTCTTCCAAGCTGGAGCTGGATTTGAAGCCAGGCAGTCTGGCTCCTGGAGTCCTTGTGCTTTTTCCACCAAGCCAAACTGCCTCTGCTACCCAGAACATGTGGACAAGCTGGTTGAGAAGTCTGCTGGGGCCCATACTGAAATTCTCTTAACTGAACCTCACTGACAAAGTTCTGTGAATGCTGCCAAAAGATATTTTTGCAGTGAGTCAGATGTGAAAAATAAAAGAGAGTGCCAAAACTTCAGGAGTGGGACAATATATAACTTCTTTTTGAAATTACATATAGAGAGATTAAAAATAATTGCTGATTGAACTATTAAGCTGGCTGAGGATAAAGTTTATTTGCATATTATTTAGAATGATAAGGTTCTAGAGTTAGAAGACCCCTAATTGTTATAGACATCATTACCAAGTGGTTAAGAAAGAGAAGATATGGAAAGAGGGTGTGTGAAGGAAAATATCTCTGTGAGGAAAGGAGCCCCAAATGAACTGCCTGTCTAAACAGTTTACTTGTGAGCAGAGAGAGAAGGTGTTACCTCATTAAGTACAAGCATTGAGTTGGTTCCTGCTCCAGTGCAGACAGTGAGGGGCGCAGGTAATATTAACCTGGTGTAACATGGGTACAAAGCCTGGAACATACTAATATACAATAAACAGCTTCTGGATCCCAAAGCATTTGTGAACAAGGAGGACATAACAATTATTTTATTTTATTTTAATTAATTTATTTAGTTAGTTATTTTTGGCTGCATTGGGTCTTTGTTGCTGCATGCAGGCTTTCTTTTTTCTGGTTGCAGCAAGCGGAGGCTACTCTTCCTTGTGGTGCTCAGGCCTCTCATTGCAGTGGCTTCTCTTGTTGCGGGGCGCAAGCTTCATTAGTTGTGGCACGTGGGCTCAGTAGTTGTGGCTCACGGGCTGTAGAGCGCAGGCTTAGTAGTTGCGGCTCACGGGCTTAGTTGCTCCGCTGCATGTGGGATCTTCCCGGACCAGGGCTCAAACCCGTGTCCCCTGCATTGGCAGGCGGATTCTTAACCACTGCACCACCAGGGAAGCCCTAGGGCAGAACAATTATTTTGCTCAAAACCGGCAGGCAGATAACAGAGGTTTTAAAAAAAGTTATTTGGAAACTTATGTGGAAGAGGACATTTGTATTTTCCAGTGCTAAAAGAGCCAACTTTAGGATGAATGCTTGGACATAATGGGAAACTGGCTTTTTAGTCCAATATTGTATATAGAACTTAGTAACACATGATGCAGTTCAGCAAAGAAGCAGACTACCTCAAGTAATGAACTTCCTGTCTCTAGAACTGTGCAAACTGGCTTGGAGAACCACATGTCAGAAATTTTTAATATCAACCTTTAAACTCGAATGCCTCCAGTGGAAGGTCCAGAGAGGTTAAGTGACAGCCATAGTGGTAAGCAGTGGAGTGGAGATTTAAGCCCACGCAATATGGGTACACAGGCCTTTCTTTTAACTTCTGTGTCATGCTGCTTTTCCAGGTGATTAAAGAAAAGAATCCAAAGTATTAATGAGATGAAATAAAACTACAGAAAGTAATTGTGTACCCGGGTGTATATTTGAGTAAAAATTTAAAAATGTACTATAATTCCCACCTTCTATTCTGTGTAATTCATGCTGTTGATCAAGTACCAATCTTGTAAAATGCTTCCTAGGACCGTATTTAGAGTATCTATATCATAAGTGGAATGTTCTGCTTTTGAAGAAAAATGAGCAAGTCGGCTGGCTACTGTCTACAATAGTTATGAGTCAGATTCTAAAATTGGTTCATAAGTCAAGGCATGAGACTGCACTTTCCAAATTAATCATCCAATTAGCTCAGCAAATACTTATGGAGAACTTTCTATGTGCCAGATAGTGTTTCAGGCATCAGGAATAGAACAGTGAACAAAACCAACAAGTACCTTTGCCTGAACAGAGCTTAGACCTCAGGGAGACAGGCAATAAATACTTGAGGGGGTGTGGGAGTTAGGTGGCCATGTGGATATCTGGGTAAGGAGCATGCCAGGCGGAAGGAACAGCCAGCGCAAAGGCCCTGGGTGGGGAGGCATGCCTCCTATGTTTAGGAAATAGCAAGGAGACCCCTGTGGCTATAGCGGAGTGAATGGATGGGGCTCTAGTAGGAGATGAGGTCAGAGGAATAACTGGGCCCAAATCATTCAGGGTCTTGTAAACCATTTTAAAGACAGTTTTTACTCTGAGTGAAATAAGGATTCATTAGAGGGTTTTGAGCAGACTAGTGACATGATCTCTTTCTGGTTGCTGTGTTGAGAATAGACTGCTGGGGACAAGAATAGAAGCAGTTAGAGGGTTATTACAGTAATTCAGGAAAGATGATAGTGTCCCCTAAGGTGAAGTGTTAGGAGTAGCCATATTCTGGATGTACTGTGAAGCCAACAGAATTTTCTGACAAACTGGATGTGGGGTGTGAGAGAAGGAGAGGGGTCCAGCATGATGCCAAGGAGTGAATGCAGTAGACACTGATTAAGGTGGAAGAGGACTTATCAATAATTGTTTTTAGACGTTTTGATTTTGAAATATCTGTTAGCTCCAATAGGCGGTTGATCACTGAGTGTGGAATTCAGAGGAGGTCTGGCAGTTGTTGGCAAATAGTGTGTAAAGACGTGGGAGCTGATGATACAAAAAGGAAGTGAGGGCGGATAAAGAGTAGAAAAGAACAGGGTCACTTTAGCATTAAAAATTTGGGGAGAACTGAAAAGGAGCCACCAGTGAGTAGGAGGAAAACCAAGAATGTAGTATTCTGGAAACCAACGGTATCGAGGGTCAAGCAAGGCTATTTTATTTAACCCTTAATGAATTTGCACCATGGCAATGTTATGCTACTTACAGCCATATTTCTTGTGGAGCATATGCTTAGCAATACAACGAACAGTATTTATTAACCATCCACTCTGTGTTCACTGTTCTGTGGAGCACTGCTGAGGGGGTTCAGGAGTTGTGTCTTATAGCGCACTGTGCAATGGAGACCAAAGAGGAGGCATGACTTAGTTGTTGAAAATGGAAAGCTACACTTCCATGTATCATGGAATGTGATCAGTTATCAGCATGGAGAAGAAAAGAACTCAGCCTCAGCAGCCCCAGATGTGAAGAGCAGTATACCCAGGAAGCTGTGGAAGCCTAAAGATGTGTTTCTCGTGTTCTTGTTGTGTGCTTGTCCTTCCAGGTAAATGTGTTTGATCAGTGAGGGGACAAGCTTAATAAGTATGTGGCCTCATGGAGGTCTCCTTGGTTGTGTAAGTCACAACCGGTCTGATTCTTTTTTCTTGATGTGACTAAGTTCATGGCTAAGGGTAGAGCAGTGGTGGAGAGGCCATAAGAAACCAGACTAGGACAGGGAAGCAGGGCAGGATTACAATGGATGCAGAGGCCCATGTAGTTTCTCAGTAGGAGCGATTCTAGGAGAAAGTCCAGGCAGGCATTTTAGGCCATGTCAGGAAACTCTGTTATCAGGCAAAAGCAAGTATTTCTGAAAAACTGAAGGGATAATAGTAGCACACTGAGCACTTATTATGTACCTGGCACTATCCTAAGTATTTCAATCTTTTAATGTATTTATACTCACATTATTAATCCTGAGAAGTAGCTTTATTAATATCCCCCATTTTTAGATGAGAAAACTAAAGTTTCACATGACTTGTCCAGGTTCACAGGAGTATTAGGGTAGAGTCAATATTCAAACCTAGGTGATTTGATTTCAGGTGATTGGCAGTCTTACCACCATACCATCTGCCTCCCAAGAGGCTGCCTGTGCTTTGGCCAAAATACCAACAAAATATTCTAACATTATTTAAATATTCTAACGTATCTCTTTTTTGCAAAAGAGGAAATAAAGGTCAAATGGTCTCAGGTCACACACCAGCTAAGGAGGCAGAGTAGACATTTGAGCCAATATCTGTCTAGTTCCAAAGCCTGTGAAGGACTTTGTATGACAGTGGGCTGCTGCAAGGAGGGAAAGAACTGATATTAGAATTTCAGGCAGGGACAGGCCTACAGATGGTCCCGTCTATAGAGACTGGGGGGCCAAGTGTGACTGACAGACCCTTTAGAATCAGACTGACCCATGCATGAGTCCCTGAGCTGCTGCTCAACCGCCTTGGGCACTTTAACCTCACTGAGTTTCCAAGAACTCCTCTGGAAAATGAGAATAAAATATCCACATCATAAAGTTTTTGTACAGAGTAAATGAGTATAGTGAAAGTGTGCAGAGTAAAAGTTTCCTGAATGATGGTGCACGTTCTTATTTTATAGACAAACTGTCATGGTATTACTGTAGAGGTTACTACATCATCCAAGTTCCAGACAATACCAGAGTTTCAGAATAAAATGCACATAATTCTCTGGAACACACTTCTTTATAACTGAACTTGAGGTAGCAATCACTGCACTTTCTTCTGTTCAATAATTTCAAATTTTAAATGCTAAGAATGGAAATAAACACCACATTCTCTGAAATAGGAAGAGGGAAAAAAGCCTATTAGTTGTTTTGCTTTTTTAAAGGTCTGTTGTACATTTCAAAATACTATAGCAAATCATTTGCTGTGGGAGACTCCAAAGTGAAATTGAAATGATTACTGACTCAGTGAGTTAAATATCAATTGATTGTTTTTATAACCAGCCTCTAATTGATCAGAAATTATGGGTTTCAATATCAGAAGGGAATGCGATCTCCCTAGCACTAAGCAGTGTTAATTTGGTCCACGTGGGAGACTAGGGAATTGATAATTCCATGGAGAAAGTCTGCTTCAGGAAGCCAAAATGTAGTTGCCCTGGAGTTAGTATGGACAAACAAGGGATTTAGGGAAGGAGATAATATTACAGTCTTTTAAAGAGCAAATGGGAAGACTGTGTTCTCCTATTGTCACAATATTTACTAGAAGATTCTGTTGTGTTGCTCTCAATACAAAATTTTGGATCAAAGCCATAGGATAAAGATTAGTAGTGGGAAAGTTTGCATGCTATGATAGCTTTATGAGCTTGGGAAAGTCACTTTACTTCTGAGAACTTCAGTTTTCTCATATGTGAAAGTGATTTCATAACACACTAATAGCCAATATCTAACAGTTGCTTATGCTGTGCCGGGAACTGTGCTAAACACTTTATATGTATTATTTGTTTAAGCCTTATAATAACCCAATGAGATAGATGCATTTTTCATCCTTATTTTAGTCATTTCAATCCCAAATTTAATATCCTTCCATTTAGCATTTTTAACTTCAAGGAGATCTATGGGAAACAGAATTGCTTAATGCAGAAAGGATTCTAAGGACTACAAGAAATAATGTTCTCCCACTAAGGAGTGCTATACCTACTATACCTAAGTACAGAAGTTGCTTTTCCATGTTTCTTGTCCCTTCTCCTGATCTTCCTCTTTGGACTTTCACAGAGACAAAGCCATGTGTTCATATAGGAAGGCTACGTGTTCTCTTGCTTTGAGTGAGGTTGTGTGACTGTATTCTGCCTGATGGAATATGGATGGGTGTGTATGATGTGCACCATTTCCAGGCCTGGCCTCTAAAACTCCACCAGATCTCTCCCATTCTCCTTCTTTTGAATGTAGAGCATCCATCACGGAATCCTGAGGTCTAGACTGAAGGAGCCTGGATCTCTGACTAACTACATGAAGCACCCTTCCCTTACCCATCCAACTGAACTGCAATGGACTAGGCATGAAAGAGACATCATCTATTATTATGTTAAACAGTTGAAGTTTGGATTATTACAGCAGCTACTATTACTTACTCTGATTAATACCCTTACTGTGGAATCTAGGAGTGTAGGAAGGCAAGTCTGTCCTGTGATTTTGAATGAAGCTGCCTAGACCCCAACTGTGGCCAGGGTGGCTGGATATCAGCATTCTTAAGGTAGCAGTCAGCTTAACATGGCCTAGCAAAGAGCACCTCTTATTACCTCAGATTCCTAACTTAGGGAATGCCTGTGACTGAGGATTTTCCAAATGCCCTACCTATTGGTGTAAAAATTTTCAGATAAAATAACAACAGCAGCAACAACAATAGCAACAAAACAACAACAAAAAATCTTATCAAAAGCTTCTCCCTTTTTCACCATTCTGTCCTGTCTTCCCAATTTAGATCTTTTTCTTTCCAAACTGTTTATGATGCTGGAAAATTCTCTGTGGCTTTCCCGGATGGCTCCAATATCTAAAGATGTCCCTCACCACTGGATTTATTACTGGGCCTCTCTTGAGTGGGGTCAGAGGGCATCCCAAGCTCTATATTCTGAACCTCCTCCTTCTCTTATGTGCTCCATAACTCTCCTTTGCCATTTATTGACATTTGAGACACTTGATCTATGACTGCCTTTCTTTCCCTCCCCCCTGTATCCATGCCTTGGTTTTCAGGGACAGCCGGAATATATTATTTCAAGAGTGAAGACAGGGCCAACTTATCTAGGCTCTGTGAGCATATTATGGGTAGAATTTTGCATAAGTTGACGTTGCATTTAAGACTTAAGATTCAGTATAGCCTTAAACACATTATTCAGATTCTAGATCCAGCAACCTAAGACTGGAATCAGAAATGAGTTGAAGATCCCCATGGTGCTGTCCTCTACCTCTCAGCTTGCCTGGTCATTGTCTCAGTGGCCCTGTGAGGTAGGTCTCATCTCCATGTTAGGAGGGACCAAGACTCAGAGACTGATTGAATACAATGGTGGTAGAATTGGAAATAAAGCCAGGGGTTCTGGCTTTTTCCCGTGCACCATGACAAGCTTCTTCTTTAATTTTATTTCTAAAAAATTCGCATTTACGAAGAGCATAAATTAGGAAATGCTTTGAAAAGCAGATTGTATCTGAAATTTCTCAGTTTCTTAGAAAATCAGTTGGCCTTACTGTCAGGAGACTCTGTAGGCAGTACTGCTCAGGGTGGGGGTTAGGGGGACCTCTTTTGGATGCTGGCCCTGCTCCTCAGACATCACAACCCTGGTCAGCCACGTGCTGGACCAGAAGGGGCTGCTGTGGGCTCGTGCACATGGAGAGCTTTGGTTTCTTTATTCTTATTTCAAATGAACCTTTAATTTTACAAAATGCTTTAGAATATTGACTTTAAAAATCCTCAGCTCCTAGGCTCTAGGGAGCTGTGTTGACACCTGGAACAGAATAGCCTAGCTCTGTGGTTGCTAAAGTCTGAACTTTGGAGGGGTGTCAGTCTAAGATGGATCTTCCATTGATGCAGATAAAATGAGACAAATAAGGACAAATAGGAGAAAAATAAAATTTTAAAAATGAGAAAAATAAAAATGAGAATAAATAAGGAATTTTCTTAATAAAGCTTCTTTCATTCCATTTAAACCCTTGCCCTTTATTCCAAGACTACAGTTTTTTTTTTCTATTTTTTGACAATAAAATGATGGTGAGGACAGATTTTTCTTTTAAATTCTTAATCGGTAAAATAAAAAGTTAGAAACCCTATATCCTTTCCTAAATATATATATATTTAGGAAACTACTCGTTTAGCAGGTATTTTTCCAGGCGTAGTAATCTCTGTCATTGGGGGAGGGGATGTCTGTTTGATATGTTATCAGTCTTGGGCAATCAGTCTTTATTTTATCTGAGCAAAGTAAAAATTTTATCTTCACCTTCATATCAATCAATTCATGTGTGAAAGAGCTTTGGTCTCCTTTGGCTATAGGGACTAAGATTCTCTCTCTCTCTCTTTCTCTTTCTGTGTGTTTTGGGGGACCAGAGTTGACTTTTTAAGGCTAGGCCAGAAGAAGTGACTTAGGGAAGTTTAGGCTTTGACACACAGGAATAAATTAATTTGCTTATTGTCAGCTACATTGATATTGGATCAGTTTTATTTTTATACCTAATGCAATATTTTTAGTAAAATAATTGAATAGATTATTATGAGATAAGAAAGCAGGGTTTAGTGTCTTTATTACATTTTGTAAAACGTTGATAGTTAATACTCCATTAATAAATACCCTTCATTAATAAATTATATGGAGTTAAATTATATTTACTTTTACATTATTTAAAAAATTGTTATCTATTTAAAAAATTAGGACTACTTGTAAAGAATTAGTAATGTCCCAGCAAGGAAGTCACCGATACGTTCCCTATTGATTGTTGCAAATCTGAATATATAATAGAGTTGGGGAGCTGGATTCCACAATCACTCACTGTTGTTCAAATAAAACATCACTAACATGCATTTCTTTAAGGCTCACCATGGTCCCTCTTTGTGACATACAGGGACAATCAGGAGCATTTTGGTCTTTATTTATTGCGCTGCATAATCTAATTATCTCTCATTAGTCCAGAGCTGATTATTTCATTTATCTTTGTAAATGTGACAACAAAAGGCTCACTTTAATTAAGCAGATCAGCAATTAGCTCTTGTTTTATAGGAGTTTTAAACATCCCTGTACTAATAGCAGGCAGCATGATTATAATCAGAAGCACAGGGAAGAATAGTGGCAGAGGACAGTTTGATTTAGAGCCCCATTTAAGTGGAAGCTATGTAGGCAAAATAGCTCTCCAACAACAAAGGCCCAGAAAATGCTGGCCAAACCAGAGGACAGACTTGAGGGGCCCAGGCCAAGACCTTCTCACCTCCATTTATGATACAGGCAGTGACTTAATTCCGTTTTACAAAAAATTTTATTCACTTGCAATAGTAATTGTTATTATTTATCAGTCACTTACTATGTCTCAGTCTTTGCATCTGTTACTTTCGTTATATTTATCCTTTTAAAACCTCACAGTAGCCCTTAAGGTGCGTATTATTAACCTACCACCATTTTACAGATGAGGCAACTGAGGCTTAGATTAAGGCACTTGTCCATGTTTACTCAGATAAGGATTAGAACACTTATCTGATTTTGCTACTCTACAAGTTGGTTTCTTCTCCTCTCTCTCCTTGCTCCTTCTTTCCTTTTTCTCTCCCCCATTCTTTCCTTTTCCCTCTCTTCTCTCACTCATTTCCTTGTGATATGCCAGGCACTGTACACTGGGCTGGAGATAGTAGGTTGAGCAAGACTTGGCAGGACCTTTGAGAAGCTGTAATGGAGACAGAGACATAAACTAACTATTGCAATGCCTGAGACAATGCTAGGACAAAGCTAGACAGAAAGGGCTCAAACTATCATGACTGGAACTTCTGGGTGCTAAATCAATATTTATTAGATTGAATTAGCATGGCCCCTTTCATTATTAAGGTTAAGATTTCTCTTCTTTCCTAAGGAGGAGCTGCTTCTAGCTGCTCAGAACTCTTCTGATTAACCATATTGATTACATGTTTAATGTAAATAGAACTTACTTTAGGGCAGAAGTCTGGCATGGTCTATTGTATGCTACCTTGCAGTCTCATTTAGCTTTTCTGGAATAGTTGGAGGAGGAATAAGGTAAATATGGATTTTTCAGAAGATGAGGGAAGAAAATGGGAAATGAAAGGATGCATGGAAGAAAAACGGGGAGCTCTGTCTGCTTGGTAAGGACAAGGGAAAGAGTGAAATGGGGTGACTGGAAGGTGGGTTCCTGCCTTCCTTGGGGATGGGCTGGTGACTAGCAGTACAGAGGAACAAACCAGTTAGGGCCAGGGCTGGGCCAGCTGGGTGGTCAGGCTGATGGGCTCTGGTCCCTTGCAAGATCCTTGCAAGGTCTGACCACATCTCTTTGGAGACCTGGACAGTGCTGCCACCTGTACCCCATACCTGTCACCGATAACCATGCTAAGATTATCAGAACTTCCACAAATATTTTTAATTTGTAAGTTTTTGAGTATCATTTTTGTACTAGGTGCTATGCAGAGCACTTTATATGAGTGATCTAATTTTATCTTTTAATTATATTGTGAACTAGGTATTGTTCTCTTCATTCTTCAGATGAGGAAACTGAGGTACATATAGGCAAATTAACTTAACTGGATTCCTATAGCTGTGGAGCCTAGACTTGAATCTATGATCTAACCACTATGTAATAACTGCCACCCTTCTTTAGACTTTATGACCCACAAGGCATTGGGCCTTATAAATTATGAAAAAATTTTAATTTAGTTATTGTTTCTGAAAACCCTTCTTGATGTTCTTCATGAGCCACAGGTTGGGGACTCTTGCTGTTGGCAATGGGGAGCCATTGAAGGATCTAAACTGAGGTACGACATCATGAAAGCAGTGTTTTAAGATGTGTGGAGGGTGATTTGAAAAGAAACAACACAGAAGTTAGGAATATTGGCTAGGAGGATATGTTGGTTAGGAGAGTATCTCTAGCACAAGGTAATGCAAGCCTGATGGCAATTGGAATGGGGAAAAAAGGTCCAGGTGTAAGAAAAATTATAAAGAATGATTGATAGGTCCATAATCATAGGAGGAAAAGACGGAGGACAACTAAAAGCTTACTGTGTTTTTGAGTCTTCATTACCAACAGAAATACAGAAGTCATGTGCAGTTGAGTACATGAACTACAGAAAAAAATGTTGAACATAGTCATAGGTCTTTAGTGACCTAAGAATTATGGTTTCCATAAGGATAGAGCCGATTTGGAGGAGATTAAGGGGAGACTGGATGGTGAGGAAGCTGATAGAGAGCATGCAGGATGGTTTTCTGGCCAGGGAGACACATGTCTCTTTCAAGGTAGAGAGTGCTTGGGTCCCCCCTCAGCCCATTCCTGCCCCAGGAAGGACCTCTGAGACAGCAACCATCACCTCTCCCATCCTGCTCAAGGGGCTCAGATGCAACGTAAAAGTAGGAACCTGATTTGTTTTTATCATCTCTGCATTCCCAGCACCTAAAACTGTGCTTGTATAGAGTAGGTGCTCAGTAAATAATTACGGACTGACTGAATAATGACTGAGTGAAAAACTAAGGCCAGAACTACTGGCTCTATAATGATGTTCAGTGGCAGGAGCCAGAAGCAAGGGAGTCAAGATGATCACTTAGGGCAGCTGGGGGTGGGAAAAACCAGGAGACTGAGGTTAAGGGTCACAATGAGAGGGGTTGAATTTTATCATTAAATCTTAAGGGTAAGAATTGCAAAGAGGAACCAGTAGGGATTAAAATTCTGTGCCATCACAACCTGGAAGAAATGGACAAATTCTTAGAAAAGTACAACATTGTGAGACAGAACTAGGAAGAAATAGAAAACATGAACAGACCAATCACAAGCACTGAAATTGAGATTGTGATGAAAAATCTTCCAACAAACAAAAGCCCAGGACCAGATGGCTTCACAGGCAAATTCTATCAAACATTTAGATAAGAGCTAACACCTGTCCTTCTCAAACTCTTCAAAAATATAGCAGAGGGAGGAACACTCCCAAACACATTCTACAAGGCCACCATCACCCTGATACCAAAATCAGACAAAGATGTCACAGAAAAAGAAAACTACAGGCCAGGGCTTCCCTGGTGGTGCAGTGGTTGAAAGTCCGCCTGCCAATGCCGGGGACACGGGTTTGTGCCCCGGTCCGGGAGGATCCCGCATGCCGCGGAGCGGCTGGGCCCGTGAGCCATGGCCACTGAGCCTGCGCGTCCAGAGCCTGTGCTCTGCAACGGGAGAGGCCGCAGCGGTGAGAGGCCTGCATACCGCCAAAAAAAAAAAAAAAAAAAAAAAGAAAACTACAGGCCAATATCACTGATGAATATAGATGCCAAAATCCTCAACAAAACACTAGCAATCAGAATCCAACAGCACATTAAAAGGATCATACACCATGATCAAGTGGGGTTTATCCCAGAAACGCAAGAACTCTTCAATATATGCAAATCAATCAGTGTGATAAACCATATTAACAAATTGAAGGAGAAAAACCATATGATCATCTCAGTAGATGCAGAAAAAGTTTTTGACAAAATTCAGCACCCATTTATGATAAAAATCCTCCAGAATGTAGGCATAGAGGGAACTTACCTCAACATAATAAAGGCCATATATGACAAACCCACAGCCAACATCATTCTCAGTGGTGAAAAACTGAAACCATTTCCTCTAAGATCAGGAACATGACAAGGTTGTCCACTCTCACCAATATTATTCATCACAGTTTTTGAAGTTGTAGCCACAGCAATCAGAGAAGAAAAAGAAAAGGAATCCAAATAGGAAAAGAAGAACTAAAGCTGTCACTGTTTGCAGATGACATGATACTATACATAGAGAATCCTAAAGATGCTACCAGAAAACTACTAGAACTAATCAGTGAATCTGGTAAGCAGGATACAAAATTAATGCACAGAAATCTCTTGCATTCCTATACACTAATGATGAAAAATCTGTAAGAGAAATTAAGGAAACAGTCCTATTTACCACTGCAACAAAAAGAATAAAATACCTAGGAATAAACTTACCTAAGTAGACAAAAGACCTGTATGCAGAAAACTATAAGACACTGATGAAAGAAATTAAAGATGATACAGACAGATGGAGAGATATACCATGTTCTTGGATTGGAAGAATCAACATCGTGAAAATGACTATACTACCCAAAGCAATCTACAGATTCAACGCAATCCCTATCAAACTACCAATGGCATTTTTCACAGAACTAGAACAAAAAATCGCACAATTTGTATAGAAACACAAAAGACCCCGAATAACCAAAGCAATCTTGCAAAAGAAAAACAGAGCTAGAGGAATCAGGCTCCCTGACTTCAGACTATACTACAAAGCTACAGTAATCAAGACAGTATGGTACTGGCACACAAACAGAAATATAGATCAGTGGAACAGGATAGAAAGCCCAGAGATAAACCCATGCACGTATGGTCACCTTGTCTTTAATAAAGGAGGCAAGAATATACAATGGAGAAAAGACAGCCTCTTCAATAAGTGGTGCTGGGAAAACTGGACAGCTACATGTAAAAGAATGAAATTAGAATACTTCCTAACACCATACACAAAAATAAACTCAAAATGGATTAAAGACCTAAATGTAAGGCCAGAAACTATCAAACTCTTAGAGGAAAACATAGGCAGAACACTCTATGACATAAATCACAGCAAGATCCTTTTTGACCCACCTCCTAGAGAAATGGAAATAAAAACAAAACTAAACAAATGAGACCTAATGAAACTTAAAAGTTTTGAAACTTAAAAACTTTCCTTTTGTACAGCAAAGGAAACCATAAACAAGACGAAAAGCCAACCCTCAGAATGGGAGAAAATATTTGCAAATGAAGCAACTGACAAAGGATTAATCTCCAAAATTTATAAGCAGCTCATGCAGCTCAATATCACTAAAACAAACAACCCAATCCAAAAATGGGGAGAAGTCCTAAACAGACATTTCTCCAAAGAAGATATACAGATTGCCAACAAACACATGAAAGGATGCTCAACATTACTAATCATTAGAGAAATGCACATCAAAACTACAATGTGGTATCACCTCACACCAGTTAGAATGGCCATCATCAAAAAATCTACAAACAATAAATTCTGGAGAGAAAAGGAGTGTGGAGGAAAGGGAACCCTCTTGTACTATTGGTGGGAATGTAAATTGATACGGCCACTATGGCGAACAGTATGGAGGTTCCTTAAAAGACTAAAAATAGAACTACCATATGACCCAGAAAGCCCACTACTGGGCATATACCCTGTGAAAACCATAATTCAAAAAGAGTCATGTACCACAATGTTCATTGCAGCTCTATTTACAATAGCCAGGACATGGAAACAACCTAAGTGTCCATCGACAGATGAATGGATAAAGACGATGTGGCACATATATACAGTAGAATATTACTCAGTCATAAAAAGAAACGAAATTGAGTTATTTGTAGTGAGGTGGATGGACCTAGAGTCTGTCATACAGAGTGAAGTAAGTCAGAAAGAGAAAAACAAATACCATGTTCTAAAACATATATATGGAATTAAAAAAAATGGTTTTGAAGAACCTAGGGGCAGGACAGGAATAAAGTTGCAGATGTAGAGAATGGACTTGAGGACACGGGGAGGAGGAAGGGTAAGCTTGGATGAGGAGAGTGGCATGGACGTGTATACACTACCAAATGTAAGATAGATAGCTAGTGGGAAGCAGCCACATAGCACAGGGAGATCACCTCGGTGCTTTGTGACTGTCTAGAGGGGTGGGATAGGGAGGGTGGGAGGGAGACACAAGAGGGAGGAGATATGGGGATATATGTATATGTATAGCTGATTCACTCTGTTACACAGCAGAAACTACCACACAATTGTAAAGCAGTTATACTCCAATAAAGATGTTAAAAAAAAAATTCTGTGCCATTAGTGGTATAGGAGTATTGTTAAGAAAAATGCTCCTATTATACCTGAGGCCGTTTTTAATCATACCAGGGATTTGGCATGTGGATGGGGTAAACCAGAAGCAGATCTTTCTGTCTGTAACTGAGAGGCCTTTACAGAGACAGACTTGAAAGTTACAGTAAAAAATAAGCAAATGTAATTGCTACCCATTGCTCCCTAAGAACCATGGAGAACAGGTGGTGATGGAGGTGAGGATGGTGGTGCTGGGGTGGTGGATCTTGGCCAGACTTAAGGAGTAATAGATTTAGTATTTCTCACCACTCTGTGTAGGATTTAGATTAGGCCCTGGTGGAACAAATCTGACATTCTTTGAGTGCCCAAGGCACCTGGCCTATTCTTTGTCTACCTAAGGAAGTCAGATGACCAAAGCAAGAAAGTTTCATTCAAGATGAATTTTGCTGTGGAGCCTTAAGCCTTGAGTGCCTCTTAACAACACAGTGGGTTTTGTTAATTTAAAGGCACCAGTTTGGGGACATCAGAGAGAAAGGAGTTAGTGAAGTGGAAGAGAATTAAGATACTGGCTGGAGGGGCCATAATTGATGTCACAAGTCCATGGAGTCATAGAAAGTCATATTTGGAAGGGATCTCCTATCTTCTACTCAAACATTTGTAAAAAATTCAAGAAAAATAGTCCTGTGAGGGCTAGGAGTGAATGGATTCTCGGAACAGGCAGCAGCATTCATTCTGATCTAGAGAAGGAGTAGCTGTTTCTCTGAGAAAAAGTGGTGAGTGAGAAGATAGGGCTCTAGACAGAAGCTATTTTGAAGTTTAAAGGCAGATATTAGGGCTTTTATATGGAGAATTAGACATTTTACCTCTTCCTTCTCAAATACTGTTTCTTTCTCCCCTCTTCTGCACAAGGACTTTGAATGGCATGAGGGATACACACTTTCACTTGCTCCAATTCACCTGTAACACTATGCAACACATAAGAGGAGGCTTGCTGGCAACAGCTAAACCAAAGGTGCTTACCTTCTGAAACTGAAACTCTAAAGGAACGAAAATCCTAATTGTCAACACTTTTCAATTTCTTTGTTTTTTAATTTCTTTTTTTTTTTTATTGAAGTAGAGTTGATTTACAACGTTGTGCCCATCTCCGCTGCACAGCAGAGTGACTCAGTTCTACACAGAAGCATTCTTTTTTTAAATATTCTTTTCCATTATGGTTTATCACAGGAGATTGAATACAGTTTTCTGTGCTATACAGTAGGACCTTGTTGTTTATCCATCCTACGTATAATAGTTTACCTCTGCTAATCCCACACTCCCAGTCCTTCCCTCCCTCAAACACTTCTCAATTTCTTGAACAACAATTCTCTTAACCTGTTTTTCAAAAAAGGGAAAAGTATTAGCTTCCCACATAACAGTGTTTCTTCCTAAGCGCAACAATAAACAAAGGTTAAATATATATATTTATGATACACACACAACACATAAACACTATATATAGTCAAGGTGATTTTGCCACAACACAAAAAAGTAAATGGTAAAAAGTTAAACAAATATGTATAGTAATCCTGAGGTAGATTCAAAGTCTTTGCTTTATACCAAAGTGTAAAGACATAGATGGTATAAAGCAGAGATCCCCAACCTTTTTGGCACCAGGGACTGGTTTCGTGGAAGACAATTTTTCCACGGACTGGCGGCGGGGGCGGGGGCATTGGTTCAGGTGGTAATGCGAGCAATGGGGAGCAATGGGGAGCAGCAGATAAAGCTTCACTTTCTAGACCGCTGCTCACCTCCTGCTCTGTGGCCCGGTTCCTAACATGCCATGGACCGGTACCAGTCTGCAGCCCTGGGGTTGGGGAACTCTGGTACAAAGGACTGGTTGTTTGTCCCCACGAAAACTCAGGAAACTAGACTTTAAAGGCTATATAAAATGGATGGAAGTAGACGTGCACACAGGGACAAAGGTTTCCCAGACCAGAAGACCAAGCTGGCAGGGTTTGCCTGGAGCTTAACTGAGGAGATTAATGTGTATAAAGGCTCCATGTGTCCATAGGGTGGGTGTGGGGTGCATCTTCAAGCTGGCAGTGTAAATGCCTACTCTGTGCCAGGAGGTAGACGTTTTAATTTAATTCTCCCAACCCTGGGAAGCCATTCAGAAATTTTAGATAAGGTTCAAAATGGTTAAGTAATTTGCCTGAGGTCCTATGGCTTCAAAATGGAGGAACAGCATTTAGCACCTTGGGCTCCTGCTCCCAGAGTTCATGCTCTTTCCTCCCCACTGTGCTGGTGGATGCCTCTGACCAAGCATGGGGTCTGATCTGCAGGCACCTGGGAACCGACACTTTAAAAATGCACACTAGGGGCTTCCCTAGTGGCGCAGTGGTTGAGAGTCCGCCTGCCGATGCAGGGGACACGGGTTCATGACCCGGGCCGGGAAGATCCCACGTGCCGTGGAGTGGCTGGGCCCGTGAGCCGGGCCTGTGAGTCATGGCCACTGAGCCTGCGCGTCCGGAGCTTGTGCTCCGCAACGGGAGAGGCCACAACGGTAAGAGGCCCGCATACGGCAAAAAAAAAAAAAAAAAAAAAGCACACTAGTGTTTCCCACTTTGTTCATTTGGTTACTTCTCCTCTTCAGATTAGTTCTCTGGCTTAATTTATTTTGGCATTGGGGCTTTTTATACAACTACTTATTCTCCCTACCTGGCTTAAGAAATTGTATTCCATTTGGTATTTTCTGACCTTACACTTGGGTGGTATATTAATAGAGTATTTTACACAGGAATGAATTGTGGTGTCATAGGTGAATGTGTGGGAGCTCATAAATCAACAGTGATCCCTGGGGACCATGGAGGGCCTCTTGGCCCTGGCCAGTGCTCTTTAGACTTCTTTATGCTAATAAAACAGAGATTTCTCTCTGAAGGGCCCCACCTTTGCAAATGACACTCATAATAAGCTTGGAACAGTGTTGCTGTGATAGGCTGTTTACCTGCTGGTAATTGCTAATTTAGCCAGTGTAAAAGGGCTAATGCTCCATTTTCTCCATTTAGAGAATTAAGAGGTAGAATTTTGTCCAAGTAAACTGCATTTGCCTGTGAAAGGCCCTGAAGAGAACCATGGACAAGGAATGTTTTTCCAAGAGTATCCTTGCTGAAAATACAGATGTGTGAAGACATGTAGGATTATTCATTTCCTGATCTCTATGAGTTACTGAGCTTCCGTGAAGGAACTTTGTTGTCTATTTATTTGGGCATCTTGGTAAGGAGGAAATGGGGCAGTTTATCAAAATGGCAAAGAATAGATTATCATGATTCCTTGTTCTACTAATTATGACTTGGAACAGTGAATGCTACTGGAAGACTAGCATGATCATTTAAAACTTGCTTATTTTAGTCTGTATAGAGTTAATAAGAATATATTGTTACAGGGCTTCAGGGGGAAGGAAGGAAAAGAATGCTATTTGTCTAAACTAAATGATCACAAACAGGGGTTTTTAAAAAGTGATGACAGCACATCAACACAGTGAAGAATTGTGGAGATATTAAAATAACGAAGAAAATATTTAGAAATAAGGAAAATTTATGGTATGTACATACTGAAAAAAAGCAGGACACCAAATTGTATGTGCTTTCTGATGAGATATATGTAGAGTAAACGTGTATAGGACAAATTCTGGGGAGCAATATGGAAATATGAAAATACTTGGGAGAATATGCATTAGTAAATCTAAGACAAGGTACAAACGGCACAAGATAAATTTTGGTCAGTGGGACTCAGTGTATGGGCTATTTTGATTTACTACTAGTAAGAACAATCATATTTTTCCAATCAGATAATCTTGGTCTTAATTCATTCTAACAGTAGGATTCCTACAGGCCAGTATAATCACAGAACAGAATGTTCAGTGTTTTGAAAGCTCAGAGAGGGTTTTCCTTCTGCCTGGATGTTCTATAATGTTTTTATGGAAATAAAAGAATTCACACATGGTCCTGATATACACTGAGTTTTGTCAAGTGAAGATGGAGCAGAAGATATTTCAAATGCAGGAAGAGTACAGCTGAGGGCCTGGGGTAGGAAAGTGCCGAATATGAAAGTGCATGGAGATGATAAAGTGCTTGGATTGGCAGAAGTATGGGCATGAAAGGGATTGGGGAGAGGTTCATAAAGAGTTAACTGGGGGAAGATTATGGATGGCCTTAAATGTCTCACTAAGTACTATACAATCCCCCTGCTTTGCAGGTTCCCTCTTTCGTAAAGATCTATACCATATCTCAAAATGCAAATTACTGAATATCCTCATCACTTAGCAAGCCAGACTCTTCCAGTGCATAAACTCTGCCCTGGCATTAAGCAAAGTACTCTGGAAAACTGCATTATCTCATTCTATTCACTTTTTCAGAACATTTGTTAACTGGAGCAGTGCATGCTATAGGGATGGTGCATAATCTAGTGGCTAGAATAGGTATTAGAACATTCATATTTTTAGCTTGAATAACTAATATTTTGGTTGTCACTTACTCTGATGTTGATCTTGCTTTTACAAGTTGAGGACAGTACTCTTTTATTCCACTGAGGTGACCTTCCCTCAACTTTGCAGGTTAACTGTGTCCTGGGAATGCCTCTTTCTCTCCGTCAGTCCAAACACCTCTTATCCTTTGAAGTCAAGTTCAAATTCCACCACATTCTCAAATCTTCTTGCTCTAGCCCATCTGTCTATTGTCTTCTTTGCATATTTGCACATTACTTTTTCTTTTCTTGCATGTACCACATAGTTCATAACTAAATTCTGTCTCACTTTGCCCTCCACCATTTCATGAGGATAGCGTTTTTTTTTTGACTCAGGCAGACTGGAAGCATCTCGAGTGAAGGAATCATCTCATAGATGTCTTATGTATTTTGGGCACATGGCAGGGTATATAACTTGTACATATTAAATATTGGTGAATTCAATGATTTCAAATAGTACATTGGTCTACAGACATTTTACTGGCCTTTGTAATTTTTAATTTTCTTGTTACGACTAGAGGGCATGGAATGGAGTTGATTATATTACATAGAATTCATGGCATTTGACCCATGCAAGGCTCTCTTGTTTTTTATTTTATTTTATTTTGTAATTTATTTCTCCTATTAATTATCCCCAATATTAAATCCCATACCATTCCACAACCACATAAACTGTATGTTTATTTACATACAGTGGTATATATAGTACTGTTTTGTGTATAAATTTTAAGAAGTACGTAAGATCCTCTGTGTTCTGCCTATTCATTTCTCTCCCTCCCACCCCCTGCTAATCCCAGCAGTCACTGATCTTTTTATTGTCTCTGTACTTTGCCTTTTCTAGAATGTCATATAGTTGAAATCATATAGTATGTAGCCTTTTTGGACTGGCTTCTTTCACTTAGAAATATGCATTTAAGTTTCTTCCATGTGTTTTCATGGCTTGATAGCCCGTTTCTTCTTAGCACTGAGTAATATTCCATTGTCTGGATATACCACAGTTTATTTATCCATTCACCTACTGAAGGACATCTTGGTTGCTTCCAAGTTTTGGCAGTTATGAATAGTGCTGCTATAAACATCTGTGTGAGGCTGTATGTGTGAACATAAGCCTTCAGCTTCTTAGGGTAAATACCAAGAGGCATGATTGCTGGATCATATGGTAAGAGAATATTTAGTTTTGTGAAAAGCTACCAAAATGTCTTCTAAAGTGGCTGTGCCACTTTTGCATTGCCACCAGCAGTGAACGAGAGTTCTGTTGCTCTACATCCTTGTCAGCATTAGGTGTTGTCAGTGTTCTGGATTTTGGCCACTCTAATAGGTCTGTAGTGTATCTAGTTATTTTAATTTGCATTTCCCTCATAACTTGTGATGTCAAGCATCTTTTCATATGCTTAGTTGCCATTTGTATATATTCTTTGGCAAAGTGTCTTTTAAGGTCTTTTGCTCATTTTTAAATTGGGTTGTTTTCTTATTGTTGGGTTTTAAGTGTTCTTTGGATATTTTGGATAAGTCTTTTATCAGATGCATTCTTTTTTTTTTACAACTTTATTGGAGTATAATTGCTTCACAATGGTTAGTTTCTGCTTTATAACAAAGTGAATCAGTTATACATATACATCTGTTCCCATATCCTTTCCCTCTGGCGTCTCCCTCTCTCCCACCCTCCCTATCCCACCCCTCCAGGCGGTCACATAGCACCGATCTGATCTCCATGTGCTATGCGGCTGCTTCCCACTAGCTATCTACCTTACGTTTGGTAGTGTATATATGTCCATGCCTCTCTCTCGCTTTGTCACAGCTTACCCTTCCCCCTCCCCATATCCTCAAATCCATTCTCAGGTAGGTCTGTGTCTTTATTCCTGTTTTACCCCTAGGTTTTTCATGACATTTTTTTTCTTAAATTCCATATATATGTGTTAGCATACAGTATGTGTCTTTCTCTTTCTGACTTACTTCACTCTGTATGACAGACTCTGGGTCTATCCACCTCATTACAAATAGCTCAATTTCGTTTCTTTTTATGGCTGAGTAATATTCCATTGTATATATATGCCACATCTTCTTTATCCATTCATCCGATGATGGACACTTAGGTTGTTTCCATGTCTGGGCTATTGTAAATAGAGCTGCAATGAACATTTTGGTACATGACTCTTTTTGAATTCTGGTTTTCTCAGGGTATATGCCCAGTAGTGGGATTGCTGGGTCATATGATAGTTCTATTTTTAGTTTTTTAAGGAACCTCCATACTGTTCTCCATAGTGGCTGTATCAATTTACATTCCCACCAACAGTGTAAGAGTGTCCCCTTTTCTCCACACCCTTTCCAGCATTTATTGTTTCTAGATTTTTTCATGATGACCATTCTGACTCGTGTGGGATGATATCTCATTGTAGTTTTGATTTGCATTTCTCTAATGAATAATGCTGTTGAGCATTCTTTCATGTGTTTGTTGGCAATCTGTATATCTTCTTTGCAGAAATGTCTATTTAGGTCTTCTGCCCATTTTTGGATTGGGTTGTTTGTTTTTTTGTTAATGAGCTGCATGAGCTGCTTATACATTTTGGAGATTAATCCTTTGTCAGTTGCTTCTTTTGCAAATATTTTCTCCCATTCTGAGGGTTGTCTTTTCGTCTTGTTTATGGTTTCCTTTGCTGTGCAAAAGCTTTTAAGTTTCATTAGGTCCCATGTGTTTATTTTTGTCTTTATTTCCATTTCTCTAGGAGGTGGGTCAAAAAGGATCTTGCTGTGATTTATGTCATAGAGTGGTCTGCCTATGTTTTCCTCTAAGAGTTTGATAGTTTCTGGCCGTACATTTAGGTCTTTAATCCATTTTGAGCTTATTTTTGTGTATGGTGTTAGGGAGTGATCTAATCTCATACTTTTACATGTCCCTGTCCAGTTTTCCCAGCACCACTTATTGAAGAGGCTGTCCTTTCTCCACTGTACATTCCTGCCTCCTTTATCAAAGATAAGGTGACCATATGTGCGTGGGTTTATCTCTGGGCTTTCTATCCTCTTCCATTGATCTATCTTTCTGTTTTTGTGCCAGTACCATACTGTCTTGATTACTGTAGCTTTGTAGTATAGTCTGAAGTCAGGGAGCCTGATTCCTCCAGCTCTGTTTTTCTTTTTCAAGATTGCTTTGGTTATTCGGGGTCTTTTGTTTTTCCAAACAAATTTTGAAATTTTTTGTTCTAGTTCTGTGAAAAATGCCAGTGGTAGTTTGATAGGGATTGCATTGAATCTGTAGATTGCTTTTGGTAGTAGAGTCATTTTCACGATGTTGATTCTTCCAATCAAAGAACATGGTATATCTCTCCATCTGTTTGTATCATCTTTAATTTCTTTCATCAGTGTCTTATAATTTTCTGCATACAGGTCTTTTGTCTCCTTAGGTAAGTCTATTCCTAGATATTTTATTCTTATTGTTGCAATGGTAAATGGGAGTGTTTTCTTGATTTCACTTTCAGATTTTTCATCATTAGTATATAGGAATGCCAGAGATTTCTGTGCATTAATTTTGTATCCTGCTACTTTACCAAATTCATTGACTAGCTCTAGTAGTTTTCTGGTAGCATCTTTAGGATCCTCTATGTATAGTATCATGTCATCTGCAAACAGTGACAGCTTTTCTTCTTCTTTTCCAATTTGGATTCCTTTTATTTCTTTTTCTTCTCTGATTGCTGTGGCTAAAACTTCCAAAATTATGTTGAATAAGAGTGGTGAGAGTGTGCAACCTTGTCTTGTTCCTGATGTTAGTGGAAATGCTTTCAGTTTTTCACCATTGAGGACGATGTTGGCTGTGGGTTTGTCATATATGGCCTTTATTATGTTGAGGAAACTTCCCTCTATGTGTACTTTCTGCAGGGTTTTTATCATAAATAGGTGTTGAATTTTGTTGAAAGCTTTCTCTGCATCTATTGAGATGATCATATGGTTTTTCTCCTTCAATTTGTTAATATGGTGAATCACGTTGATTGATTTGCATATATTGAAGAATCCTTGCATTCCTGGAATAAACCCCACTTGATCATGGTGTATGATCCTTTTAATGTGCTGTTGGATTCTGTTTGCTAGTATTTTGTTGAGGATTTTTGCATCTATGTTCATCAGTGATATTGGCCTGTAGTTTTCTTTCTTTGTGATATCCTTGTCTGGTTTTGGTATCAAGGTGATGGTGGCCTCGTAGAATGAGTTTGGGAGTGTTCCTCCCTCTGCTATATTTTGGAAGAGTTTGAGAAGGATAGGTGTTAGCTCTTCTCTAAATGTTTGATAGAATTCGTCTGTGAAGCCATCTGGTCCTGGGCTTTTGTTTGTTGGAAGATTTTTCATCACAGTCTCAATTTCAGTGCTTGTGATTGGTCTGTTTATATTTTCTGTTTCTTCCTGATTCAGTCTTGGCAGGTTGTGCATTTCTAAGAATTTGTCCATTTCTTACAGGTTGTCCATTTTATTGGCATAGAGTTCCTTGTAGTAATGTCTCATGATCTTTTGTATTTCTGCAGTGTCAGTTTTTACTTCTCCTTTTTCATTTCTAATTCTATTGATTTGAGTCTTCTCTCTTTTTTTCTTGATGAGTCTGGCTAATGGTTTATCAATTTTGTTTATCTTCTCAAAGAACCAGCTTTTAGTTTTATTGATCTTTGCTCTCGTTTCCTTCATTTCTTTTTTCATTTATTTCTGATCTGATTTTTATGATTTCTTTCCTTCTGCTAACTATGGGGTTTTTTTTGTTCTTCTTTCTCTAATTTCTTTAGGTGCAAGGTTAGGTTGTTTATTCAAGATATTTCCTGTTTCTTAAGGAGGGATTGTATTGCTATAAACTTCCCTCTTAGAACTGATTTTGCTGCATCCCATAGGTTTTGAGTCGTCGTGTCTCCATTGTCATTTGTTTCTAGGTATTTTGTAATTTCCTCTTTGATTTCTTCAGTGATCACTTCGTTATTAAGTAGTGTATTGTTTAGCCTCCATGTGTTTTTATTTTTTACAGATCTTTTCCTGTAATTGATATCTAGTCTCATAGTGTTGTGGTCAGAAAAGATACTTGATATGATTTCAATTTTCTTAAATTTACCAAGGCTTGATTTGTGACCCAAGATATGATCTATCCTGGAGAATGTTCCATGAGCACTTGAGAAAAATGTGTATTCTGTTGTTTTTGGATGGAATGTCCTATAAATATCAATTAAGTCCATCTTGTTTAATGTATCATTTAAAGCTTGTGTTTCCTTATTTATTTTCATTTTGGATGATCTGTCCATTGGTGAAAGTGGGGTGTTAAAGTCCCCTACTATGAATGTGTTACTGTTGATTTCCCCTTTTATGGCTGTTAGTATTTGCCTTATGTATTGATTGAGGTGCTCCTACATTGGGTGCATAAATATTTACAATTGTTATATCTTCTTCTTGGATCGATCCCTTGATCATTATGTAGTGTCCTTCTTTGTCTCTTGTAATAGTTCTTTATTTTAAAGTCAATTTTGTCTGATATGAGAATTACTACTCCAGCTTTCTTTTGATTTCCATTTGCATGGAATATCTTTTTCCATCCCCTTACTTTCAGTCTGTATGTGTCTCTAGGTCTGAAGTGGGTCTCTTGTAGACAGCATATATATGCGTCTTGTTTTTGTATCCATTCAGCCAATCTGTGTCTTTTGTTGGGAGCATTTAATCCATTTACATTTAAGGTAATTATCGATATGTATGTTCCTATTCCCATTTTCTTAATTGTTTTGGGTTCGTTATTGTAGGTGTTTTCCTTCTGTTGTGTTTCTTGCCTAGAGAAGTTCCTTTAGCATTTGTTGTAAAGCTGGTTTGGTGGTGCTGAACTCTCTCAGCTTTTCCTTGTTTGTAAAAGTTTTAATTTCTCCATCAAATCTGAATGAGATCCTTGCTGGGTAGAGTAATCTTGGTTGTAGGTTTTTCTCCTTCATCACTTTAAATATGTCCTGCCACTCCCTTCTGGCTTGTAAAGTTTCTGCTGAAAGATCAGGTGTTAACGTGATGGGGATTCCCTTGTGTGTTATTTGTTTTTTTTCCCTTGCTGCTTTTAATATGTTTTCTTTGTGTTTAATTTTTGACAGTTTGATTAATATGTGTCTTGGCGTATTTCTCCTTGGATTTATCCTGTATGGGACTCTCTGTGCCTCCTGGACTTGATTAACTATTTCCTTTCCCATATTAGGGAAGTTTTCAACTATAATCTCTTCAAATATTTTCTCAGTCCCTCTTTTTCTCTTCTTCTTCTGGAACTCCTATAATTCGAATGTTGGTGTGTTTAATGTTGTCCCAGAGGTCTCTGAGACTGTCCTCAGTTCTTTTCATTCTTTTCTCTTTATTGTGCTCTGCAGCAGTTATTTCCACTATTTTATCTTCCACGTCACTTATCTGTTCTGCCTCAGTTATTCTGCTATTGATCCCATCTAGGGTACTTTTAATTTCATTTATTGTGTTGTTCATTGTTGCTTGTTTAATCTGTAGTTCTTCTAGGTCCTTGTTAAATGTTTCTTGCATTTTGTCTATTCTATTTCCAAGATTTTGGATCATCTTTACTATCATTATTCTGAATTCTTTTTCAGGTAGACTGCCTATTTCCTCTTCATTTGTTAGGTCTGGTGGGTTTTTATCATGCTCCTTCACCTGCTGTGTGTTTTTCTGTCTTCTCATTTTGCTTATCTTACTGTGTTTGGGGTCTCCTTTTTGCAGGCTTCAGGTTTGTAGTTCCTGTTGTTTTTGGTGTCTGTCCCCAGTGGCTAAGGTTGGTTCAGTGGGTTGTGTAGGCTTCCTGGTGGAGGGGACTAGTGCCTGTGTTCTGGTGGATGAGGCTGTGTCTTGTCTTTCTGGTGGGCAGGTCTACATCTGGTGGTGTGTTTTGGGGTGTCTGTGGACTTATTATGATTTTAGGCAGCCTCCCTGCTAATGGGTGGCATTGTGTTCCTGTCTTGCTAGTTGTTTGGCATAGGGTGTCCAGCACTGTAGCTTGCTGGTCATTGAGTGAAGCTGGTTGCTGGTGTTCAGATGGAAATCTCTGTAAGATTTTCGCCGTTTGATATTATGTGGAGCTGGGAAGTCTCTTGTGGACCAGTGTCTTGATGTTGGCTCTCCCACCTCGGAGGCACAGCACTGACTCCTGGCTGTAGCACCAAGAGCCTTTCATCCACACGGCTCCTCAATTTGGGATGATATGTTGTGTATTCATGTATTCCACAGATGCAGGGTACATCAAGTTGATTGCGGAGCTTTAATCCACGGCTTCTGAGGCTGCTGGGAGAGATTTCTCTTTCTCTTCTTTGTTCTCACAGCTCCCGGGTCTCAGCTTTGGATTTGGCCCCGCCTCTGCGTGTAGGTCTCCGGAGGGCGTCTGCTCAGACAGGACAGGGTTAAAGGAGCAGCCTCTTTGGGGACTCTGGCTCACTCAGGCTGAGGGGTAGGGAGGGGCATGGAGTGCGGGGCGAGCGTGCAGCGGCAGAGGCCGGCGTGACTTTGCACTAGCCCGAGGTGCGCCGTGCGCTCTCCCGGGGAAGCTGTCCCTGGATCCCGGGACCCCAGCAGTGGCGGGCTGCACAGGCTCCCCGGAAAGGGGGCGTGGACAGTGACCTGTGTTCGCACACAGGCTTCTTGGTGGCGGCAGCAGCAGCCTTAGCATCCCACACCCGTCTCTGGGGTCCGTGCTGTTAGCCGCGGCTCGCGCCCGTCTCTGGAGCTCCTTAAGCAGCGCTCTCAATCCCCTCTCCTCGCGCACCAGGAAACAAAAAGGCAAGAAAAAGTCTCTTGTCTCTTCGGCAGGTCCAGACTTTTTCCCGGACTCCCTCCCAGCTAGCCGTGGTGCACTAACCCCCTGCAGGCTGTGTTCATGCCGCCAACCCCAGTCCTCTCCCTGCGCTCCGACTGAAGCCTGAGCCTCAGCTCCCAGCCCCGCCCGCCCCTGCGGGTGAGCAGACAAGCCTCTCGGGCTGGCGAGTGCCGGTCGGCACTGATCCTCTGTGCGGGAATCTCTCCGCTTTGCCCTCCGCACCCCTGTTGCTCTGCTCTCCTCCGCGACTCGGAAGCTTCCCACCTCCGCCACCTGCAGTCTCTGCCCGCGAAGGGGGTTCTGGTGTGTGGAAACCTTTCCTCCTTCACGGCTCCCTCCCACTGGTGCAGGTCCCGTCCCTATCCTTTTGTCTCTGTCTTTTTCTTTTTTCTTTTGCCCTACCCAGGTACGTGGGGAGTTTCTTGCCTTTTGGGAGGTCTGAGGTCCTCTGCCAGCGTTCAGTAGGTGTTCTGTAGGAGTTGTTCCAGGTGTGGATGTATTTCTGGTGTATCTGTGGGGAGGAAGGTGATCTCCGCGTCTTACTGTTCCGCCATCTTCCCCGGAAGTCTCTCACATGAGTCTTGTATCAGATGCATTCTTTTGCAAATATTTTCCCCCAGTCTGTGGCTTGTCTTCTCATTCTCTTGATCCTGCCCTTCAAAGAGTGGATATTTTTAATTTTAATGAAGTTCACCTTATCAATTTTTTTGGTAATTTATTATTTATTTATTTTTTAACATCTTTATTGGAGTCTAATTGCTTTACAATGGTGTGTTAGTTTCTGCTTTATAACAAAGTGAATCAGTTATACATATACATATGTCCCCATATCTCTTCCCTCTTGCATCTCCCTCCTTCTCACCCTCCTTATCCCACCCCTCTAGGTGGTCACAAAGCACCGAGCTAATCTCCCTGTGCTATGCGGCTGCTTCCCATTAGCTATCTATTTTACTTTTGGTAGTGTATATATGTCCATGCCACTCTCTCACTTTGTCCCAGATTACTCTTCCCCCTCCCCGTGTCCTCAAGTCCATTCTCTAGTAGGTCTGCATCTTTATTCCCATCTTGCCCCTAGGTTCTTCTGACCATTTTCTTTTTTTTTTTTTTTTTAGATTCCATATATATCTGTTAGCATACGATATTTGTTTTTCTCTTTCTGACTTACTTCACTCTGTATGACAGACTATAGGTCCGTCCACCTCATTACAAATAACTCAGTTTCGTTCCTTTTTATGGCTGAATAATATTCCATTGTATATATGTGCCACATCTTCTTTATCCATTCATCTGTCGATGGACACTTAGGTTGCTTCTATGTCCTGTCTATTGAAATAGAGCTGCAATGAACATTTTGGTACATGACTCTTTTTGAATTCTGGTTTTCTCAGGGTATATGCCCAGGAGTGGGATCGCTGGGTCATATGGTAGTTCTATTTTTAGTTTTTTTAAGGAACCTCCATACTGTTCTCCATAGTGGCTGTATCAATTTACATTCCCACCAACAGTGCAAGAGTGTTTCCTTTTCTCCACACCCTCTCCAGCATTTATTGTTTCTAGATTTTTTGATGATGGCCATTCTCACTGGTGTGAGATGATATCTCATTGTAGTTTTGATTTGCATTTCTCTAATGATTAATGATGTTGAGCATTCTTTCATGTGTTTGTTGGCAATCTGTATGTCTTCTTTGGAGAAATGTCTACTTAGGTCTTCTGCCCATTTTTGGATTGAGTTTTTTTTTTTATATTGAGCTGCATGAGTTGCTTGTATGTTTTGGAGGCAAATATTTTCTCCCATTCTGAGGGTTGTCTTTTGGTCTTGTTTATGGTTTCCTTTGCTGTGCAAAAGCTTTTAAGTTTCATTAGGTCCCATTTGTTTATTTTTTTTTTATTTCCATTTCTGTAGGAGGTGGGTCAAAAAGGATCTTGCTGTGATTGATGTCATAGAGTGTTCTGCCTATGTTTTCCTCTAAGAGTTTGATGGGGTCTGACCTTACATTTAGGTCTTTAACCCATTTTGAATTTATTTTTGTATACACCTTATCAATTAGTTATTTCATAGGTTGTGCCTATGAAATAGGTATTATTATGACCTAAACAGGTATTATTATACCTAGTACATCTGGGTTTTCTCCTATGTTATCCTATAGGAATTTTATAGTTTTGTATTTTCCATTTAAATCTATGATCCATTTTGAGTTAATTTTGGTGAACAGTATAATATCTGTCTAGATTTTTTTTTTTTTTTTGCTTGTGGACATCCAGTTGTTTCAGCACCATTTGAAGAGACTATCTTTGCTGCCTTATTGTTTTTATGCCTTTGTCAAAGGTCATTTGACTGTATTATTGGGGTCCATTTCTGTGTTCTCTATTCTGTTTCATTGATCTATTTGTCTGTTCTTTTGCCAGTACCACATAGTCAGTGATTACTATACTTTTATAGTAGATCTTGAAGTTGAATAATGTCAGTACTCCAACTTTGTTCTTCTTCTTCAATATTGTGTTGTCTAACCTTGGTCTTTTGCCTTTTCATATAAACTTTAGAACCAGTTTGTAGCTATCCATAAAATAACTCGTGGGATTTTAATTAGGATTACATTGAATCTATAGATTAGGTTTGGAAGAACTAATATCTTGACAATATTGAGTCTTCCTATTTATGAATTTGGAATATACTATCTCTCCATTTATTTAGTTATTCTTTGGTTTTGCCCATCAGAGTTTTGTAGTTTTTCTCATATAGATCTTATAACTGTTTTGTTAGATTTATACTATTTCAATTTTTGGATGCTAATGTAAATGATATTGTGTTTCTAATATCAAATTCCACTTGTTCATTGTTATTATATAGGAAAGTAAACAGTTTTTGTATATTAACCTTGTATCCTACAACCTTGCTGTTAACTGCTTATTAGCTTCAGGATATTTTTGTTGATTCTTTTGAACTTTCTACATAGTTTATGTCATCTATGAGTGAAGACAGTTTTATGATTTTTCCCAGTCTGTATATATATATATATATATATATATATATATATATATATATATATATATATATATATATATTTTTTTTTTTTTTTTTTTTGCGATATGTGGGCCTCTCACTGTTGTGGCCTCTCCCGTTGTGGGGCACGGGCTCTGGATGCGCAGGCTCAGTGGCCATGGCTCACAGGCCTAGCCGCTCCACGGCATATGGGATCTTCCCAGACCGGGGCACAAACCCATGTCCCCTGCATTGGCAGCTGGACTCTTCAACCACTGCGCCACCAGGGAAGCCCTGTATATTTTTAATTCATTTTCTAGCCTCACTGTGTTAGCAAGGACTTCCAGTATGACGTTGTAAAGGAGTTGTGAGAGGAGATATCCTTTCTTTGGACCTGATCTTAGTGTGAAAGCTTCAAGTTTCTTGCCATTAAATATGTTAGCTGTAGGTTTTTGTAGATAGTTTTCATCAAATTGAGGAAGTTCCTTTCTGTTCCTAGTTTACTGAGAGTTTTTATCATGAATGGGTACTAGAGTTTTCAATTGACTTTTCTGCCACATTAATTTTTGTACTAGGTCTTTCATGTGTATTTTATACTTAGAGAATGTCTCAATTCAGACCAGTCACATTTCAAGTGCTCCACAGTCACCTGTGTCTAGTGGCTACTTTATTGGACAGTGAAGATATAGAACGTAGGCTTCTTGTCTGTCCAGTTTAGTGCTACCTTCCTAAAGACAAGAGGAAGGCTCTTCTCCTAATAGGCACTCAACCAAAACTTTTACTGATTAAATGGATGTCTCTCTCCCAGTTGTGTCTGCACCAGTTTTATATTCCCAGCAGAGTGTATGAGGCTTTCCATTTCCTATTTAAAATGACATTTTTGTTTTAATTTGCATTTCTCTGATTATTAGTGATGTAGAGCATCCTTCCATATAACAAACATTTACTGTACCCATTTTTCTATACAGTTCCCTATTTTCTTTCAGGGGAGAGTGTCTTATTTGTTCTTGTTTGTTGTCTATTCCAAATTTTAGACACTGTAAGATTTTTCTGTCAGTCATCTGTTAAATATATCAAAGTATGAACAAAAATCTTCAGTTTCCATGTAGTCAGTCCAGCAATTTCTCCCTTCATGGCTCTGTTCTTGTTTTGTTGGGTATTCTCCTATATTTTCTTCTGCTTTACTATTTTGTCTTTATAATTTAGGGTTTCACTCCATATGGAGTTTATTTTTGTCCGTCCTCTAAAGCAGTGAACTAACTTTATTTTTTTTAATAAAGTACGCCAGTTATTCCAATTGTTTTTACTAAATAGTCCATCTGTTCCCCATTGTTTTTTGGTGCCCTTTCTAACAATTGCAAGTTTCCATATAGATATGGCTCTATTTCTGAGCTCTTCATTCTTTTAAGACAATTTTCTTTGTCTTCTTGCAACAACACTATTCTGATGTAATGCTAAAATTGTGCATTTGCTCTAATATCTGGTTAGATCTGTTTCAACCCCTTGCTCTCATTTTTCAAAAATTTCTTGGTTATTTGTAGATATTTATTTTTCTATACAAAGTTCAGATACAGCTTTTCATTTCTATACCTTCTCTTTTTATTCTTTTGGAATATTGATTGCAATTACATTAAATTTTTAAATAAATCTAAATATTATAATGTGAAATTATCTTATTCATTACTATGGTATATCTCTTCTTGTATTCAGATTTTCTTTTGTGCATTCTTAGTTAGGTTAATTCCTGATTTATCACTGTAATGGTTACTTAGGTAGCTTGTTTTCTTTTGCATTTTCTAATTAGTTATTGCTGATGTAGAGGGAAGTTTTTGATGTTTATATATTCATCTTGTATCCAGCGATCTGGATGGACATTCTATTTTGGTAGTTTATTCTGTTGAGTTTTGGTAGTTTATTCTGTTGGGTTTCTATACAGATAATTATATTGCCTTCAGATGAAAATTTTGTCTATTTCCTCCCAAGTCTTGCATCATTTCTTTCTTTCTCTTGCTATTGAATTGGCCAGGAACCAGCAGTACTTGGTTGAGCTGTAACTAATGGCGGGCATTGCTGTAAATTTTTTTGGGTGGGGGTTCATTAATGTAGTAAATTGATAGATTTTTGATGTTGAACCTAGAAGGAATAAATTATATTTAATTATGATATGTTACAAATAATACACTGATGATTTAATCCACTAATTTTTCTTTAGGTTTTGGTGTCTATTTGTACAAGTGAAATTGGTATATACTTTTTCCTTTTTTTTACAGCTCTTTCTTGGTTATAGCATAAAGGCATTATTCATAAAATGAGCTATATAACTTCCTTTTCCTATTTTCTATTAAAAAAACTTGTGTAAGGTAAAGATTATTTGCTTTGTTATAACACACTTATAAAATCACCTGTCAGATCCTTTTTATAGGGGAGGGGTGGTGGTAGAGGGAAGATTCTGATGGCTAATTTCAAGTTCTTTATTGGCAATTCTATGTGTTTTATGTCCTCCTCTCCTAATGTTGATATTTTATAATTTTATAGAAATTTATCCATCTCCTCCAGGTTGTCAAATTTTCTAGAGTGCATTTGCTAATAACATTCTTTGGTTCTGTTTAAAATATCTGTTCTTTTCTACTTCTTTCTATCTTTCTCTTTTCTAGATCGACTTTGCCAGCATCTTGTCCCTCTTATTAGTCTTTTCATTGAACCATTTTTGGGGATTTGCTAATGACCTTTACAGTTTTATTGACATTGTTGTTCTTTATTTCACTGATTTTTAACCTTTTCTTTACTATTTCTATTTTTCTTGTTTTTCTGAGTTTATTCTGTTGCTTTTTTCTAGATTTTTATGTTAAATGATTCTCATTTATTTTAATTCCTTCTAGCTTTTATATAAATCTAATTAAGACTCTAAATCTCCCTTACAGTATTACTCTAACTGCAAGCCATACAGTTTTTTTTTTTTTTTTTTTTTTTTTTTGCTGTATGCGGGCCTCTCACTGTTGTGGCCTCCCCTGTTGCGGAGCACAGGCTCCGGACGCGCAGGCTCCGGACGCGCAGGCTCAGCGGCCATGGCTCACGGGCCCAGCCGCTCCGCGGCATATGGGATCCTCCCAGACCGGGGCACGAACCCGTATCCCCTGCATCGGCAGGCGGACTCTCAACCACTTGCGCCACCAGGGAGGCCCAAGCCATACAGTTTTGCATTTAATGTTTTTATGTACCTCATAATTTCCCTGGTAATTTCCTCTTAATTCTAGGGATCATTTGACAATACATATTTAGATTTCTAGACATAAAAAAAATTAATGTATGATTTTGTTATAAATGTTTTATTGCATTGTAGACAAAACCACATTGTATATGATGCCCATCTTCAGAATTTATTGAAGTTTTCTTTGTGACTTAATGCAGTAAGTCCCCAACATATGAAAGAGTTCTGTTCCAAGAGCATGTTCATAAGTCCAATTTGTTCATAAGTCCAACAAAGGTAGCCTACATACCCAACTAACACAATCAGCTGTATAGTACTGTACTGTAATAGGTTTATAATACTTTACACACAAATAACACATAAAGAAACAAGCACAAAAAATAAAGAACACATTTTTAATCTTACAGTACAATACCTTGAAAAGTACAGTAGTACAGTACAACACCTGCATACAGGGGCTGGCATCGAGTGAACAGGAAAAAAGAGTTACTGACTGGAGGAGGGAGAGGAGGTGGGAGATGGTGGAGCTGAAGGATCGTCAGCAATAGGAGATGGAAGGCAAGCTGCAATTTCACTCATGCCTGACATTGATGGCACAGGTTCGGGTTCCTTGCTAGATTCAATTCTATCTATCGTCTTGAAAAAACAATCTGCTGGTGTCTGGGTAGTAGCTCTTTTTTTCTCGCTGTAGATGACATGGTAGCACTGGATTGCATTTTGAACGGCTGCTGCAACCTTCATGTGCCATTCTACGTTGGGGTCCTGTGCCTCAAAAACTAACAGTGCCTCCTCATATAAAGGAAATCCCCCTGCCATTTCCTGGGTTGTGAATCTCTTCAGTTCTTCAGTTACTTCTTCTTCCTCTTATCTCTCTTAGTCCTTTCTCTGGACCTCCAATTCTATCATTATAGCTTGGCGCTTCTTAGCAGTTCCAGCTACAACACTGCTGCTTTTACACTTGCTTTTGGACATCCTGGGCTTGAAATAAAGATACTGTACTACTATACTTTATACAGTACTGTACAGTAAAGTACACAAAAGCACAACTACTTGTAGAGGATGCACGCACGTGACAATGTATACCAGACACGTGAACTAACTTACATGATTGGATGTGCAAGAGCATGTTAGCATCTTTGAAAGTTCGAAACTTGAAAGTTCGTATGTAGGGGACTTACTGTACATGATCAATTTTTGTGAAATTTTTTTTTTTTTTTTTTTCTTTTTGCGGTATGCGGGCCTCTCACTGTTGTGGCCTCTCCCGTTGCGGAGCACAGGCTCCGGATGCGCAGGCCCAGCGGCCATGGCTCACGGGCCCAGCCGCTCCGCGGCATATGGGATCCTCCCAGACCGGGGCACGAACCCGTATCCCCTGCATCGGCAGGTGGACTCTTAACCACTGCGCCACCAGGGAGGCCCAATTTTTGTGAATTTTTATATATGCTCTTAGTGAAAGTTTATTCTATGCCCTTTGGCTATAAAGTTTATATATTTAGAACAAAATTATTTATCATTTTATTTAATCTTTGATCCATCAGTTCCTGAGAGGAGCAAGTTATCTTTTTCTCCCTGCAGTTCTATCAATTGTTTTATCTATATTTTAAGCTATACTGGACTTGCCTGGTGGCACAGTGATTAAGAATCCGCCTGCTAATGCAGGGAACACAGGTTTGAGCCCTGGTCTGTGAAGATTCCACGTGCCGCGGAGCAACGAAGCCCGTGAGCCACAACTACTGAGCCCACATGCCACAACTACTGAAGCCCACACGCCTAGAGCCCATGCCCCATAACAAGAGAAGCCACCTCAGTGAGAAGCCCATGCACTGCAATGAAGAGTACCCCGACTCTCCGCAACCAGAGAAAGCCTGTGCACAGCAACGAAGACCCAACTCAGTCAAAATAAAATAAATAAATAAATTTATGTTTTTAAAAAAGCTATATTATTTAGTATATATTTACTCATGATTGTTATACATTCTTGTTATATTATTCCTTTACCACTGTATAATGATCATCTTTGTTCCTGATGATATTTGTTCATACTAACTCTATTTGTCTGAAATGAAAAGTAGCTATTTTGGGGGCTTCCCTGGTGGCGCAGTGGTTGGGAGTCCGCCTGCTGATGCAGGGGACGCGGGTTCGTGCCCCCGTCTGGGAGAATCCCACATGCCGCGGAGCGACTGGGCCCGTGAGCCATGGCCACTGAGCCTGCGCGTCTGGAGCCTGTGCTCCACAATGGGAGAGGCCACAACAGTGAGAGGCCTGCATACCGCAAAAAAACCCCAAAAAACAAAGTAGCTATTTTGGTCTTCTTTTGGTTTATATTTGTTTACTATATATATTTTTCTTTATTTCAACTTTCTTTGTGATATATGTTCTAAATTCCTTTTAAAGATAATATATATTCTTTAAATTTTGACTTTTGATTGGTGAGTCTAAATTATTTACATTTATAATAACTATTGTTTTTTTATTTTGGCAATGTGGTTTCATGTTTTCTATTTGCTATGCTTTCTTTTGTTTTATTTTGCTTTTATTTTTCAACTTCCCCTCACATACCTATTTTCTATCAACTAGTGTATTGGTTAAATTTTATTTTGCTGGTTTAAGTTTCACTGCCAACTCACATGTTGCATGCTCTCGCCTAGAAAGTATATATTTATATCAAAAGTTAAATTGGTTCTTTATCTTTTCTTGCTTCGTGTTTCTTAAAGTCTTCTTAATCTCTCTGAGATTATTAATAATGTATATTTTAACTTCATATTCTGTTCCATGAATTTTCCTTCTTCTGATACAAGTTAATCCATCCATTTGCTGCCTTTCTTTCATAGTTCTCATGCTTCTCAGATTCTTGTAATGATTCCATTTTTATCTCGTTTTTATCATTTTGGGATGTCTGCTAATTTGATTGATAATGCCCTCCTGGAAGAAGCACAAAATCCTAGGCCTTAGCCTGGGCTCCTTTGGGAGAGCTGAGGGGGTCCTAGGTGTGCTTTAAGGAAGAGAATCTCAAGTATTCCAATTTGGGTTAAGCCACTTCTTGTTTTTTTCCCCAGGTATTGCTCTTCTCTACCAGTAGACCACTGTGAAGGGATGAGATAGAAACATGGAGGAAGGAGGCCACCCTGATGTTCTGGCTGATTCATCTATTTCATCATCAAAGTCCTTGAGAGAGTGAGCAGTGAACAACTACAGTCCAGTGAGTACATTCATGCTCATGCAGGTGTGACTTTTGTTGTTTTGTTTTGAACAGAGTATTTTTTGCCAGTCTCTGAGCATTTCTTTTTTTGAAAAAGTAAATTTATTTATTTATTTATTTATGGCTACATTGGGTCTTTGTTGTTGCGCATGGGCTTTCTCTAGTTGCGGTGAGTGGTAGCTACTCTTCGTTGCGGTGCGCGGGCTTCTCATTGCGGTGGCTTCTCTTGTTGCAGAGCATGGGCTCTAGGTGCACAGGCTTCAGTAGTTGTGGCATGTGGGCTCAGTAGTTGTGGCTCGTGGGCTCTAGAGCGCAGGCTCAGTAGTTGTGGTGCATGAGCTTAGTTGCTCCGCAGCATGTGGGATCTTGCAGGACCAGGCATCGAACTTGTGTCCCCTGCATTGTCAGGCAGATTCTTAACTGCTGTGCCACCAGGGAAGTCCCTCTGAGCATTTCTTTTTATGCTCTGGACTTACCCAAAGCACAATAATGGAATCGGAACACAGTACAGTAGAAAAATAATTGAACTAGGAGAGAAAATCTGGCTTCTAGTTTTTTTTCTTTTTTCTGCGGTACACGGGCCTCCCACTGTTGTGGCCTTTCCCGTTGTGGAGCACAGGCTCTGGGCGCGCAGGCTCAACGGCCATGGCTCATGGGCCCAGCCGCTCCGTGGCATGTGGGATCCTCCCGGACCGGGGCACGAACCCATGTCCCCTGCATCGGCAGGCAGACTCCCAACCACTGCGCCACCAGGGAAGCCCTGGCTTCTAGTTTTACATCTGCCATGGGCAAGCCATTTCATCTTTCTAGAGAAGCATTTCTATAGCAATTAGTCTTGGAAGGTGCTAAGCAATTTTGTAGGAATATGTGATCCTATATTTTCTTTCCTGCTCTCTACCCCAAGATTTACAATGTACATCAGCACTAATGAGCCCTGCAGGGTAGAAACTTGTTTGTTCTAAGATTTCCCAAATTTATCTGGCCTCGAAATCCTGAGGACAGCACATTAGATCCTGGGCAACTACTGTCTGAGAAAAACTTTAGAAAATGTTATTCTACAAACTCAATTTTCTCATCTATGAAAATTGGACTATATGAGCTATATATCGCACCTGTTGGTTATTCTGTGTCACTTGCCCTATGTCCATTCAATGTTTTTCTTGCCACGTCCTTGCTCCTTCTGGTGTCCCAGTTCTTTAGGTTGTAACTGCAGATGGCTTAAGATTTTAGTCCCTCCCCCGGCCACACACCCCACTGCATTAATGGTACATTAATTGGGTGGAATTCTGAGTATCAGAAAAATTTCAAGACCTGACTCAAAGGAGTGATTTACTAATGGTGGAATTTCAGGCACCGTGACAAGTGCTTTGACAAAAGTTTTCTGGGTCCATGGAGCTTTCTCATTGTCCTTCTAATAGTGTCATCTATTTAGTAATCTCTTTATAAGACTAACACTATTTTCCTCTAAGTGAAGGGGCAGGGAGTGAGCAGCCTCCAGTTACTGATCCTTTCTTTGAACCACTTAATGGATATGAAAGCTCAACTTTACAAGAGGAAGAGTTGTTATTCCCTCACCTAGATAATGATTTCTTTATCCAAAATGCCCCCTTTGTATCTTCGTGACAATAAAGTGGGGAAAATGGGGTTTTTTAAAAAGTAATTACACAATTGAACATGTGATAAATCCACTTAATAGGCAAGAATAATCTGCTTTGGCTGCCTTCACAGTCCAAATTCACAGGGTAATTCACAACTCATTCACTGGAATTCAGCTTTATCTCCTAACATGGGGCTTGAAATTGAGACAAACTTATAGCAAGCTGCATGTCTTTTCTCTTAATGATGGTCACGAGGGCTTATTAAGTCCTGTGATTACCTAGTGTCATATACAACCTGGTGCCACAACACAAAAGTGAGATCCAGCCTCCCTGGGTATGACATCTCCAGTCCTTGGCAAGTATGTTAGGACCTGGAATTCATTGCTCTTGAGCCCTGTCATGCCAGGTAGATGGAGAGGGGATTGGTAGAAGGACCCCTTGGATCTAATTCCTGAGTGAATTACTTAGCTCTTCCTCATCAGGCAATCAAGCTTCCATCTAAAACCAATGTCTCTTAAATATTGATTGTTTGTGTCCACCTGTTTTCCTTGGCAAAGGTAAGTTATCGTTATTGTGATGAAGAAATATTTTGCTCCTTTTGGTGAATTATCAGGAAGCAGGTGACATAGGGAAAGTAGATAGATGTTGAAGTCAGAAGGGAAACCACCTCTGCGACAGGAATATAATTTCCTGACCAAACTTATATTGTAGCTGTTAGGAACACTAACTCATTGTTCTGTTAATATAACTTCATCTTCATACATTATACATGTTTACAATGACATAGTCATACTGTGACATATTCTGTGAGGAATTCTGGGTCAAGATGGCCAGACCTTTATCCTCTGTGATCAGTCAGAGGAAGCACGGTCCTAGGAAGGGGTATGACCTTGAAGCAGGCAGTTCTCTGCAGCTGAGGCTGACTGCCATCAGCAGAAGGGGGATCTGGGTCATATATCACAGTGTCAACCACACCATTGTGTTTTTGTTGGGAGAATCTTCAAGCTACTAAACTCCTGGGAAACTCAGTGTGCTTGTAGTAAAATGGGGATAAAAATATCTACTAGGCTAGAATGGTTATAAAAATATAATTAATTCTTGTTTATTAATGAATTTAAAGTACAAATATTTAGCACAGAGTCTTTCACTTAGTAGGTACTCAAGAAATGATGATGGTGATGATGATGATGTTAAAATGTTATGCTTCTGAGTATTGGATAATAGAACTTTGCCCTTGGTTTCTCTTTTTGTCTCAGATTAATTGCTCTCTTGTCAATGTATCTATGTTTTTATATAAAGTTATCTCAAATCCTTGCTTTGGAAATGACGGGTATAAATCAGACAATGTAAAATATTTTTAATCATAGAGGTACAGCAGAATAATACTTGATATACTGTATTAAACTTATGTTTTCTATTCTCAACAATTCCTGTTATTCTGTAACTCTCCTTCCACCCAAGCAGCAGCCAGAGTATTCCTGAGCTTACTGCTTCAGGGAAGGGATGATGCCGTTGAATAAAAGCCAAATTCTTGTTTTTGAGTTTCAAAAGCTGAGGTCCTGGCATAAATAATAGATTTAGGAGACTAAGTGATCAGTCAGTGTGCTTTTGTCCAAACCTAGAGGAAATGAAGGGAGAAAGAGGAGAGTGGACTTCAGATCCTGGTGGGTCCTTGGGCAGGGCTTGTATCCTGCCATTCCCCCCATGACTTGGCTGGGGGAGGGGCAGCTAGGTAAGAGAATCCAAGAGTGGGTTTGTACAGTACCTTCCTTCTTGGGCATATCTCAGGAGGCAATGGGATTTGCATACTTCCCTGTGTGGCCAGCATGGTATGGTAATGGCAAAATAGAAATGGCTTTGTGCAATGTCCAGGCAGATAGTCCCAGGACAACCTCAAGGGATTCTGTACTCTCCAGTGTGTCTGGGGAGAGCAGCAGAATGTTTTCCCACGTGGCCCAGTTGTGACTTACAAAACTAGTGGTCCTGAATTGGCCTTGTAGTCAGGATTGAGATGAACACAGCAGCATCTGGATGGCCTATGTATGGACACTGGACAGAACCAGTAGTATACCAGTGGAAGCCACTATGGGGAGATGATACCCGAGGGTCAGGCAGGTGACTGTTCACTCTCACCCAATCAATGATCAAATGTATCCATGGGGAAAAAGAAACTGGATATCCTGATTTGACCAGCTTACCCCAAGTGGACTGTAATGAACTCCACCACTAGCAGAATGGGGCTCCCATTAGAAGTTAAATTTAATTACAGAAAAATATCAAAAGTCATATTTCCTGCACACCAAAATTTATGGCTTTATATTTGTACACATGAATCATGTTAATCTGTGGAGCAATGGCCTGTTTTCATTTCTTTTGTCTATATTATTTGAGCATCATAACAACTGTCTAGAGGGCATGTACTATTATCTGTATTTTAGAAATTAAGGATCTTAGTGATTTTCTCAAAGTCACAGAAGATAGAAAAGATATAAACCTTATTAAATGTAAGATCTGGGATTAAAATTGTTTTTCTGCTTACAAGTGCAGATATCTGTAAAATAGTATTTACTAATATTTAATAAATATCTATTATACATTAGATACTGCTTTTTGTGCTCTCAACAGGATTAATTTACTTAATCCTCATAACAATGTTATGATACAAGGATTATATTGTCCCCATTATACAGGTGAGAAAATTGAGGCATAAAGAAATCAAGTAACTTATTCAACATTACACAGACCATGAGAGTAGAATCAGTCTTTGAAACTCAAACAGTCTGACTCCAGTGCCTATGCTCCTAACAACTCTTCTACAGTAGCAGGCATTTCGGTTCCCCATTTCTACCTTTCCAACAGAACTTTGACTGTGTTCAGGTGTCCACCCTACTGAAGCTCCATGAGTGTGGAACCTGATTATTCTAAGTCATACACAGCACTCCCATTCTCCTTCCTAGAGTGATTGTCTTTAGAACCCCATTCATGCATGGTATTCCCCTGGTAACTCTTATTGGCCTGAAAGTTGGCACCTGATCTAAGATAGCCCAAGGAAAATAATGAAAAACACTTACATTCCAGGGGTGGGGGAGAGGTTGTTTCCTCTTCTTTGGATGTACACAATGAAGCAAGCTGCTGCTGGCAGCCATCTTGGAGCCATCGGTGGACAAGTCTCCATAGGCAAAAAGCCAGAGGCTATAGAATTGCAGGGAAGCAGAATTGGAACCCACCTCTCACATGGCCTTCTGGCTATAAGGGATAATACAGTTTCTCATTATAATATATTTTCTTATTATTTACACCAGTTGGAGCAAGACTTTCTGCTACTTGTAGTTATAATGACTCTATTACAGCTCTACTACTTTATCGCATGGCTTAAGGAGGTACCTATTGTAGCAACAAGATTCACTATTTTATCCTGCAGATGGGGTAATTTAATTGCTGTTATTGGCTTTGGAAGATACCAGTATTCTGTTATTAACAATCTATGAAAGGGAGAATTCTTGTGGCAAAAATTATTCTACCACCAAGAAGTAATAAAACAAATAGACTCTTTTATGTTTCTAAGTCCGTGTCTCTATACTCAGAGTTGCTCTTGTCCCTATGACTCATCATTGTAACAGCCCTAAATTTTCTGCTATGTTGGTTACGTAGGCTTTTCCAGAGCGTGACCCCTGGCACGTATTAGAGGAACGTGAGGAAATGCTCCTTTTGTCTGTGTCTCAGTTTGTGTAGTGGGCACCTGATGAATTGCCCACTGCCCAGTACCCCTTTCTCTAGGAACTGTTCTTCTCACCTCATTGACATATTTGCAGCAGGTGGTATCCTGTCCTCACAGTTTGACTCCTCTACCAGTCCTCAGTTGGTCTGCTCAGTTAGTCTCTTCTTTAGGAATTTTGGGACTCATATTGAGGAAGAGGGAGAGGGAGACAAAGAGGGATGGAGGGATGGAGGAGAGACAAGGGGGGAGAGAGAGAGACAGAATGAGAGAGAGGAGAAAAGAAACCAGACTTTCAGGGAGGAACACAAACAAGAAATGTAATATACTGATGCTTCCTTTAATTTTTTTCATTTTAAAGTATTTTTAGATTTATAAAAGTTTCAAAGATGGTATATAGTGTTCACATATACCCTTCACCCAGCTTCCTCTAATATTAACATCTTATATAACTATGGTACTTTTGTCTAAAACTAAGAAATTACAGTATTGACTAAACTGCAGACTTTATCCAGATTTTGCTTATTCGATAATGTTCTTTGCTGTTCCAGGATCCAATGTAGGATACTACATTGCATTTTGTCATTTCTCCTCAGTCACCTCTAATCTGTGACAGTTTTTTGGTTTTCTCTTTTCTTTTGAGATTTTGATACCTTTAAGAGTATTGGCCAGATATTTTGTAGACTGCCTTATGATTTGGGTTTGTCTGAGTTTTTTTCTCCTGATTTGACTGGGGTATGGTTTTAAGGAGGAATTCCACAGAGGTGAAGTGCCCATCTCATTACATCATGTTAGAGGTATTAATGTGACTATTAATACCTCTGCTATTAATGTGACTTTTCAGTGGTAAGGATGGGCTTTTTACATGCATGCACCCATCTGAAACTTGCACTAATCTGTGAAATATCAATCAGGGATATTTGTGCCTACTTTGCAAATGAGGAAACTGAGGCACAAAGAAGCCAAACGACCCATCTAAGTTCTCAGAATTAGTATCTGGTAGAGCAGAGAATGGAATCTAGGTCATCTGGTGATAATCCTGTGTTTTTCTCAAAGCATCATCCTGCCTCCAGATCTTATGTACATTATTCCGTATAGCTGTATCTGAGCCAGTTACTGTCTACAAGACATAAACTTTCAGACCACATGGCCATCACTCTCAAAAGTGATGGAATCAAAGCCCAAGGTCTAAGGTGGTACAGAGAAAAGGAACTTTAGATTTTATCTTTATAAAATAATACCAGACATTTGCCCTAATATGTACATATTATTTCCAAAAATGCATCGTGAGTGTAGCCCTAGCATGAAAGGATTCCTTGAGGATCACAAGGCACATTGACATATTAAAGTCTCTGAGAAAATCTGCAGCTACTCAGCTCATTTCATTATGTGTAACCCAGTTCTTCCCAAACTTCTTTTGAATAAAACCCTGTGACTATGTCCATACCGTAGGAAGTGCTGGTCTAGAATAGAAATAGAAATTGTATATAAAACATCACCCAAGTTGAATTTCCCTTCCAAGCAATGTGAATTTATAACATCCTAAAAATTGTTTAGCCTAGATCATTGAAACCACCCCCTGCCACTTTGGCAAGAGACAGGGAGTGGTGAAGGATCTATTTGGCTAAATCTACTGCCCAAGTTCACTGGATAGGAGCCAGCTCTAGACTTGACTTTGGTCTAGGTAGACCTGTCTCTAACATAATAACTCCTAAATTGTAGAGTGATTTAGAGGTAGATTAGGTTTCTTTTATCCCATGACTTGTTGTTCACCCTTGACCCAGTAAAATTGCCCTTTTTCAGGAGGAATTGGTAATGAAATCAGTGGCATCACTCAATTGCATATCCTTCAAAAGGCCAAGGAAAAAAATAAATAGGAGAGCTTTTATGAGAGAAATTCCAGTGTAATATTTTTTAGCTGTAGCAGGCCAAGGAATTGGACCATTTTGTAAAAATCACCATAAAAAACAGGGACTCAAAAGAGCCTGTGAAACTTTTCTTACTCCAAATTTCAACAACAATACTACAAATAGCTTAGAGAATTCCATTTTGAGATGTAATGGGTCTTTTATAAGATTATGTCAAAGAACTAGAGAATGACTCCTGGAAAAATGCCTACCAGTTCCTAGACCTTCTCTCAGCCATCACAGTTGCTCTGCATGGTTGTTCAGGGGCCAGTGCAAATGAATGTGGGGTTCTTGTGCGTGTGTAACATTCCTTTGAAAAGCATTCAAAAATTTTTTCTCAGAAACTTTAAAAAAAGATTCTTAATCAATGGCTTTCAACCAGAAAAGATTTTGCTCACTAGGGGACATTTGGTAATATCTGGAAACATTTTTGATTTTCACTACTTGGTGGGGAGGGAGTGTTCCTGATCTAATGGGCAGAAACCAGAGATTCTGTTAAACATCCTTCAGCACACAGGACAGCCCACAACAAAGAATTATCCAGCCCCAAATGCCAATAGTTGAGAAACCCTGCTCTAAATCATATCTTGCTTAAATTGGTATCTCTTAAAACATGTACTAGGTCTGAGAACTTATTTGCTAATTAAAACAACTGTCTTTTGATTTAAAATGTATGAGAATAAGGGACTTGGAATTTTGTATCAAGCAGTTCTGGAAATGTAACCATGTGAAAATAAGCATAAATATCACACAACTGCACCCTATTAGTTCTTCAGACAGGAAATTATACTCTCAGAAGCATATAAATGAAAAGTCTAGTATTATCTGATGTAGTTTGTGATGTGCTCATTATGCTCATCACTACTACTGACTAAATAAAACTAAGTGATGTTCTCAATGCATGGATATGAATAATTTTAGTCTTTGTTTCCCCCATAAAATTAATGTCTAGTAGCAGTTCCAAGGAAACCACATATAAGCAGGTGAACATGTGCTTGCACACGTGCACATATACAATCACCCATAGTGACAGTGCAGTTCATGCTGTGCCTAAATTGTTTGCAAAGTATGGAAGCAAGTACAGAACAAATTCCAGTTCTCAATCTGCTTCTGTAAAAGAGGCCTGGCTCAGAGGCGCTCTGGAGTTATTTACGGCAGGAGCAAACAGAATGGCTTAACCATGCAGATAAACTTCTCATTCTTTTATGTGAGGCAGCAAAATAAACACCTTAACAATTCATGGTTCCCAGAGTGCATTAGTTAATTGGTCCAATATCATTCTAATTCTCCTCGTAGCTCATTGAATTGGAGCCTGTGAGCAGACAAAATGTGTCTTTAGCTACTATGTACTTATTCCAGTGGCCCTATGGTTGATGCATGACTTTCTGATTTTTTGAAACAATGCCAGCCCAGGGCCTCATGGTGGCTGCACAGTGCCTGAGATCTCTTGTTGTGCTTTGGGGTGCAGGGAGAGAGGGAGGGGGCTCTGCAGTACGAGGTCTGGCTCAGTCATTTTCAAAATCAATACTTGCTCTCCAAGCCTTGGATAATTTAGAGAACATAATTCAGAATTCTCCCTTTCAGCATGTATCCTCCATCAAAGGGGTGTTTTCATCCAGAGTCAGCACAATGCTTCTGTGACCCAGGAATGCACAGATAAGGTTAAAAAGGAAGAAAGAAGAAGTGCATTTATTCTCTCCTTCTCTCTCTTTCCAAGCATGTTTTGGACCCAGCATACGTGTGTTTGTATGCCTCATTGTGAATATTTCTATTGAGAACAGAGAACCTAAATTATGGTGTCTCATGGTATTACTTCATATTTAAGGCTTTTGGGGGGTGTTTTCCATTATAAACCCTTAGCCTAAGGGATGTCAGCCTCAGATAATTTATTCCCAGCAGGTCAGATATAGGATACAAAAATTTCAGCCCAAAGGCTGTTAAACTCTGCTTTTCACCTCATTTTAGAAAGTGCCATCAAAGTAGTGTTTTGTTGCAGTGATAAAATTTTGTGTTCCTGTGCACAGAAACAAGAGATTTCATTTGCTTAAAAACCAGCATGACACCAATTATTTAATCCTTCAGACTCTATTCACTAGGTTGCTCTAAAAAAGGAGCCTCAGTGAAAAAACATCTTGGTCATTTAAGTACAAAGAGCTTGAGATTTTATAGCAATTTTCCAATACTAATTACATTTCACACTATCTATCATATGCATGGCTTGCAAAACCCTATTGATTTTAATGGATACTAGTGCATTGGGAACAGGTTATTTTATGACGTAATGTTATAGAACCTTTGTGAAATACCTGGATCTTAAAATGTGGGAACAGATATACTGTCAATTATCCACAAGTGGATTATCCACTTGGTCTATTACCCACAACATATTTAAAATTAAAGCTGCTCTCATTAGATGACTCAGTAGCCCAAGGCCAATTTCTATCATCAATTTTCTGTGCTTCTGGAATGCAAACTCATTTCAAAAGCCTTTGCTAACATGATTAGTAGGGATGTACTTTTGGAATTGTTGCCAAAAATGTAAAAATAAAAGACTCGTGGATTATGTCTTATTTTGGATTATCTTTGTCACAAATGCCTTCCTTTAGCAGGAAAAATCAAGAGACCAATTACAAGCATAGGCTCATAGACATGTTGTAAATGTAAAGTATCCTGAGAAATAAGCATAGTCTTGTACTGTCTGTAAATGATTGTTTAAAATAGTTCAGGCTGAAATACCACCTGCTTTGTGGAGCCTTCCTGCATTTTGCCCTTCAGAATTGTTCACCTCTCCGGAGACTCTGGGGCAGCCTTGAGTAGACAAATGAGAGCATAGGCTCTGGAATTAGAAAGAGCCTGAATTCTGATTCTATAACTTATTAGCTGAGTGATCTGGAAAGAGTACTTAACCTTACTGAACCTCTCTTTCCTTATATTTAAATATGGACTTAATGATATCTACCCAAATAATACAATATATGTTAATTCCATAGCATGCTGTTTGGCAAATAGCATGAACTCAATACGTGCTTGTTTCTTTCCTGTTCCATATCTATTTTTCATTAGATTCTGAGTTCCTTGGAAGCAGTGGTCATATTTAATTCACGTTTGAACCCCACAGTGTTTAGTAAATTATCTTATATGTAGGATTTAATAATATTTGCTCAATTAAAGTGTGAATTAAAATTGTCTTTTGGTTTTATATCTGAAATAAATTACATTTTCAGATTTCCACAAATCTGTTAAAATTATTTTGCTATTAATTTCATAGAAAGAATGAATGCTAGATCAATGTTTTCATATATAAATATCAGCAATCAGGCATAAGGTTTATCTTAAGTAATAAATTTATCCTAAGAATATCATTAACATATGTACATGACTATATTATATATGCATATATAATACACACATATATGCATAATGTGTATATTATATATGCATGAAGACCAAATACCAGCTAACATTAACAACAGGAAAGACTCCTTAGCAAATTCACAAATTGTTTTATTGCTTTTAGAGCTATTCTCAAGGCTACATGTTGAAATAAGAGTTCTTCCATAATTAAAATAGCATATATTTTAAATTTATTATGTTTTTCATTTTTCAGTTGGGAGCACAATACAGCAAAGCTTCCATAGACTTATAATCTTAGTGAAAACAAATGTCCTTAGTGTAATAAACAATTAATTAATCCTGAAAAATCAGAGATTTTTTTCATTGTGTTACTTAGCCATGAACTTCAGCTTTCTCTTTTCATATGTGTCCAACTGAAGTAAGCACCGCAGTCATTCCTTAGATGTTTATTTTGCACCTTCTCTGTCCTTGGTACTGAGTGGTTCCTGTGCCATGGATCAAATATTACAGTGAAGTCAAGCTGGGATAATTATGCTTACATCACTGAGTGCTGGGCTTGGGTGACTGGAAATGTAACAGCAACATCTTTCTTTTCAATGTATTTATTTGTTTACTTTTGAACTACATGCTCATTTTATTTAAAAACTATAATTATAGAACTAATATAAACTTATAAATATTCTAGAAATATATAATCTAGAAAGTTTGTCATTTATTTCAGCAACCATACTTTTATTTAGGGTTCATTGATGCTAAAAGCAAAATGGACTGAGAGAACTCTTGGATATAGGTTATGCTTCAAATTTGTAACTATATTGTGCAAATATTTGTATGTGAATCTTTGTAAAGAAACATTCATGTTTGCATCTCTTTCCAATATCTGTGCATTTACATCAGCAATAAAACACCAGAGGCATTTGGGCTTTCGCTACTAAAATGTTTCTTAGTTACCTTGACATTTTTGGTAATTAGATTGAAGAAGATGTTCCACTTTATTTCAGTAATGAGAGATATTACCTGAAAATTGTTACATTCATTATCACCAACAGTTCTAATGAAAAGGACAAATAACTGGGACTCTCTTCATTGCCTGCCTGCAACAGCTTAAATACATAAGTGCATAGCAACAATATGTGAATAACATACCAAAATAAATATATTCAAGTGCAGTTGATTGAGTGGGTCGTGTGGGGTCAGTGTCATGAATGGGGGTTAATTTCTGTTCAGTCAGGTGAGGTACAAATGGATCAACTTTGCTGGAAAATGGTTCTAATTGTGGCTGAATGGTCTAGTTTCCTGTGGAATACAAGCAGCCTATTATTTCATGTTTTAAAAGGCTTGTTCAGGTTGGACCATTTGGATGGGAATCAATACAACAGAGGATGGGGGAAAACATCAAAGATCACACCAAGTGTACCACTGAGGCCAGGTCCATGTGCCCATAATTTCTCCAGTAATCCAGGAGACACAATCCGTTTTTGTCTGGCAGCACCAGGAGCTAGATGGTCCAGTTCAATACTGTAGGCTTCACTTCATTACTGATAAGATGATTCAAGGTGGGAACAAGAGCTAGCAGCCCTTTGGCTCTCTGACTCTTCGTAAGCCATGATTGAAGTGAATCAGTCAGGAGGAAACCAAGTCATTCCTCAGTGAATTTGGGCCAACCAGAATAGCTGTTTGGAAAAGGCAAGCTGCTACATGTGTCTTTGTAAGTGATCTAGATTCCCCTGCTTAAATTAGTCAGAAATGTGCAGGGTCCTCTGGCTGTGTGGTAGGAGTTATAAAGGAATGAGGCAGATTTCCCACCGTAGGTTGTGAAAATAACTTCTTGCCCACCTATTTGCAAATTTGCTTATAATGAGTTATTTTAGTTTTAGGGGCATTTGTATAAAATTATGATACGTACAAAATAGGACTCTTTTTTTTCAGATACCTAAGAAAGAGCCCCAAATCACAGGTATTGAATTACTGGGATTTCACTAGGCTTATGTCTGAATCATTTGAGTCCAAAGATAGGTTTACAGTGGTCAAGTTTTCTATGAACGAAATATATAAACCATGATATTTTTTCAAATGTAGTTAAGTTTTGCAAAAGCCAAATAAAATTTAGTAACACCCTAACTGGTACAGTTTTTTCATACCCTGATTTTGCTAGGTAATGGCCTCTTTCTCCACTGTATGTGGCTTGGGATCTCACTTACATTTTCAGTACAGTAAAATCTACCAAACCTATCGGACTTCAATAAGAGTTGATTCTAAGTTCTAGGTCCCCTGGCTGGAATGGTCTTTTTTGTTCTATGAAGTAGTATGGAGCTGCACAGCAAAGTAACCTCTCACAAATCAATCCTCCAGTTTTTCTCCAGATGTGTGTACTGGAATGAGTTTTGATGCAGTTGGACTTTCTGTCCAAACAGTGAGTATCACCTTTGAGCTGCAGACCTATAGAAAGATGACCTAGGGAAAATGAGTTTATGTTCCTGATCCAGTCTTCAGTATCCATCACACGCATACCTTATGGCTATTTGTAACTGCAAAAGAGAAATCCTAGCCATTTGGCCCCAAATTTATCTGAACATGAATCCAGTGTAGGGACTACATCTGAGGGCAGTGACAGGAAGGAAGGCCACAGACCATTCATTCCTAACAATTCTGCTCTGCAGATTCTTAGAGGCATCTTTTTGGTGAAGTCACTTACTCCTGAAGATTTATTATCAAAAATTTTTAAAAAGAAAGAATAAAAAAGCAGCCTGTTAAATGTTTGCTTGTGTTCTGAGATTATTTATTAGGTAGAGAGGCAAGACATGAAAAACCTGATCTGTGTCTATGGAAGAAGTAATCAGTTTTGTGAGAAACTCTATGAAAAGTTAGGAAGTAAATAAGTGCTAAGTTAAAAAGAGATAACTTATTAAATTTTGTTGAACTGTCTAAAACATCGCTTAGATAGGACTGTATAGGACAAATTGAGTTAAGCTGGCTTTTTTAAAAATCTAGAGGTATTAATTTTTTATGTCTATTGTAATTTGATAGCATTTAAATTTCTACCTTTATCAAAATTCATCTACAATGATCGTATAAGTGTATAACAAAATTATTTTAAGGAACGGGACACATTCATTTTTTTCTCTTGGGAGATTACTTTGTATTTTATACGTCTCCATTATTTTTCCTTAAATGAATCTGCAATTCTTATATTCAAGTAGGAAACGGCTTCTAAGCCTCTCCATTTTGTGCTATAGGAAAAACTGAAATACATTCTGGTGTCCACCCCACCTGCCCCACAGCCCAAGTCACTTCGTGGGCCTCATATCTCTTAAACCACCTGCTAATCATAACAATTGCTAATTTGAGCCCTTTTTAGTCACTTCTGGTGACTGACAATGCCATCGAGTTTGCAATGGCCATGTGGTCAGTCCCTCAACCATCCTAGCAGGCTGCTGCTGCTGTGCCTTTAGCTGGGGTCTCCATTGTTCTCCCAGCCTCTGCTGACCATAAGCAATTCCTTCTTCCCTAATCTCAGGGGATCTGCTTCTTTCACAATGGGGGTAGGGCTGTTTGCTTTGTGTGCAAGATAATCTTCCTTAGAATTGTTCACATATGCAAACATACACATAACAAAACCTGACTCTCGATGTAGAAGGATATATGTATTTGTATATGGGTACACACATATACACACATACATTTTAATATTAGCTACAATAATCACTTATCAATCCTGCCAAATTATTTTTAAGTCACTCAGTAATATCTGTTAATTTCAATTATTTGGGTTTCTCCTTGCCTTGTTTTTAAATTGATTATTTTTTCTTCTTACACATGGCAATGGAGATTTTAAGCATTACTAAGTTCTCCTTCACTTTAAGTTTCTTGAAGCCCCTGTATACCCTGCCTATGCCTCAGGAACGTATTTTGGGAATGAATTGAAGATGGAGGTAGATGCATGTCCCTGGCTGGGATGAATGATTAGGAATTGAGGAATTGATCATTTAAACTCAGCAGGCCTGAGTTCTACTAGGGAGCATCCCTTGGCTGAATAGCAGATAAAATTTACTGGATTTCCATGTCTGAACTCTTGCAGTAGCACTGTGTACTCCACTTTGATGTATCTAAAGCTGGTCATTATGTTACAGGGCAAGTTGTAGCAGGAATAAAAGCAGGTCATTTCAACTAGCCATTTTAATCAGGAGACGACGTTACTCTGTTATCATTAAAGCTTACCATATGCCATAGAAAGGGATAGAAACATACTCTTGATTTTTAGGGCAGATTTAAAAACCCTGATTTTGTAAGGAGACAGAAAGTAAGTAATCCAATAATATATATATTTGAAATATTTCTCTGCCTCAGTAAGCAAGGCGGGCTTTGTACACCCCCTTTGGGATTGTGTCCCTCCTTTCCTCTAAAACGCTGAAGTAAATTAAAAAGCGAAAACCCCCTGCTTTGTCATTTTGGTTGTTCTGCTGGGCGCAGTAATGCTCCCAGGCTGCCGAGCACATCGAGAGCGCCCCCTAGGCGTTGACACATGACACGGCAGGAGGAAGCGGCGGCTGATGGATAACTGGCTGCGTGTGTCCGTTTCCAAATGCACAAGCAACGCCGGGTCAGCAGCTCATAAAGTGACTGCTCTGTGTGCCCACTGTCTGAGGGTGGGCTTGCAAGTGTCTCCACTTTCTACAGCAGTTTCAGATCAAGGAAGCTCAGGGTGCCTTTCTTTGTGTCCTTAGCACAAAATTGCTCTGGAGAATGATGTTGAAATTAAAATGAAACATGTTGGCTTCCAGTGGTCCAGGTTGGCCGTACTAAGGCTTTAGGCACATGTTCTGTGGTTCGTCCTGTGCCTCCTTGTGCTCTGTGATTTCCCTGGCCCTGGCGTTATCTGGATGGGAGGGCCCCACTCTGGACATCTTCCTGCTGGGCAAGGTTGTCTGCCCTGCAAAAAGCATGAATGCCTTTTTAAACTTGTGGTCTAAGACCCGAGAAAGCTACTTACGAGTAAGGAGAAGGTTGCTGGACTCAGAAACCAAAGGTTCCACTGTTACTTCTGGCTCTGTTGCTTGTGAGCTGTGTGACTCTGGGCAAATCACTTCACCTCTCTGAGCTTCAGGCTTGTTCCTCTATAAAAGAAAGGGATTTGATCAGATATTCTCTATGTTTAAGTCCAGTTATAAAGTCTGTTTTTGACCTCAATACTGAAAATTTTTGTTTTAAACTCTGCCAACCAAGTCAATATAACACTTTACAGAATTCTTTAAAGATCCAAATTGGTCAAAAGAACAGAGTGTATTTGTTTTGGGGGGTCAGATCTACTGCCTGCAATAAATGAAAAGTCAATTAGATCAACTCTGTGGCATCTTCATAACCAACCTGAATTGCCATTTGATGTTGGTCACTCCTCAAAGGTGGACCTGTTGTCCAAATTGAGCAGCTTGCCCCCATTCTGGCTGTAACTTTCTGCCCGTATTTATCAGCTGCTGCGTTGATCCAAATGGTGGTGCTTTCATCCCTTCTTTCATCCCCATTGGCCAGTTGCCTGATCACTGATGGACAAGTGGTCCTCCATTCATGGAGTCACTTGTGGGCAGCTTCTCTAGGTTGGTAGCCCCTGGAGTCAGTTTTCTTTGCGGTCAGCTCATCAGTAGGTACTTGTTTATACAGCTGTCTGTGAAAGACTTGTTTTTGTTTGTGGAAGCTGCTCTGATGCAATCAATTGAAGGAGAGGGGCCTGTATACCTGTCTGGGTGGGGATAACAGGGAACTCACCCAGGGGTTGTTTTTGGTGGGACTGGGGATGCAGGCCAAGGTAAGAACAGAGGTGGTGAGTGCCTAATGCCTCAACAATATGACCAGTTTGCGATTTTGGAAAAACCACACAGCCACCTTCCTATTCAAGGGCAGTAATTTGTCTTTCTAGTGATAATAATGATAATAGTTATTAATATTTTATTAATAATAATAGAAGTCACTCTCCCTTTCTCAGTTAAAACTCCACCCTTATCTCTCAAGCCTCTGTAGTTTTGCCCAACTGGTCCTTTTCCCTGAAACATGTGAACTTGTCTTGCTGGCAAGGTCGTAGATCAAAGCTATTCTGAACAGGTATTCTGAACACTTTCAGCAGCCTCTGACATTGCGATGATATTTTTGTTATTTAATCAGGACTGATAGTAAGATGATAGACATTGGCATGGCTATACAGTTGTTAAAATATTGAACTATTTATGTTCTTGTTGGTAAACAGCTGCATCATGGGCCCCCAGATTGCCACCCATTGCCCTATACCACCCTTCCTCAAGCCTCCCCAAGTTTCAGCAATCAGCAGTTAAAACTTGCCTATCAGGGGTGGGAATCACTGGCACCCAAAAGTCATGGCCAGCCTTTGCTAAGTGGCTGGTGCCTGAATCTTATAGGCTGTTGATTATTTGTAATATCACTTAAGTTGTATTTATTCTCATATTTGTTTCTGCCATTAGACTGTGAGTCTTATTTCCAGTGCCAAAACCATGTGGCACTTGGAACTAAAGTGGTTAATGAAGTGGATTTTTTGAGTGTTCTTTTATGTACCACACTCTGGGCTAGGTGATTTACATACATGACAAAAAGTTGTTAGTAGTATTAATTTCTATTTTATTCACATTATTGGATAAGACTCAAGGAAGGATACCACACAGTCTTGTGTTGTAGATGTCAAGACTTTTCTTGCCAGTGAAGTTAAATTGTCCTAGAAGAGGATGAGCTCTGAGAAATGGAGGGAAAGAAATGGTTTAACTGGGTGTGTGTGGTGGGGTGGTGGTGGGGTGAGCAGCAAGGAGTCATGCGTTACTCCCATGCAGCATCCCAAGTGGGGCAAGCTTTCCCATGAGTGCTACCTTGATGTTGGGAGGTAGGCAGAATATGGTGATTACTGAACTCTGAGAGCATGGCCTTTTGTGGTGGGTAATCTGGGTAATTTTCACCGGCACAGAAGAAGCCAAGCTTACTGTTGTTAAATATCCTACATGGTCCTGGACAATGAAACCTCAGGAATGATAATCATGGGCCGGGGTTAGAAGATCTGCCCCTGTTCTCTGGTGCCACAAAAGCCCCACGTTCTTCTCTAATCCCAGAGGGGAATTGAAAAAAGAACACCAGTGATGACTGAGGTTGAATTTCTCTGCAGTGTAGAGAGTAGGGGCTTAGAGCCCAATTTGAGATTTGATTTAGAAAAATAATGTAATATGACATTTCTTTTATCAATATGGCAAATTCATACCAGTAACACATATATTATTTCAAGAAATAAGTAATTAGGTTTGGATCTACAGCTCACTTGCTACTATTGGGCCTTTGGGATATAAGCTTCCCCCTTTTATGGCAAGGACTTTTGGTTAACTGGTCCTTTGGGGGTAAATTTTAGGTGCATGCGGTCAATACTTGTAAAGTTGTCTTGTGGTTCTGTATTTTTCTGTTTTTCTTTTTAAATCTTTAGGAAAATTATTGTAAATCCCTTAAATAACCTCAGTTGTTAAAAATGTCACATGGATATCAGATCCCAAACCTAATATTTGACTATGAAACTTGATTTAAAAGCTACAATTCCTTGGCCATTTCTACAGAATTGCATGTTTAGTGAAAAATTATTTAAGCTCAATATATCATAGAATCAAAATAATTCTTTCCAGGACCCCGTGTCTGTCAAGTAGATGATTCTTTTGGTTACATGTAGCTTTTGTTTGGCTCAATTTGACTCATAATATGAGCATGGATATATCATTTGGGGAAGTGTGTGTGGCTGTATCATGTTCTTGTTATGATTTTTTTTTTTTTTTTGAAATTGACAATATCTAGGAATTAAAGTGATCAATTTGGGACAACTATAGAAAGCAGTCTCTACTTCAAGTCACAATAGTACCTTATATAAAAACTTCTTTACTATTACTAAGAACCTTCACACTAATTGTGAGAAATAATCATGGCAGGTAATATTATACCCATTTCTCAGACAAATAAACCCAAAACTCAGGTAGATTAAGTGATTTTGGATAATGACACAGAACTAAAGAGAGTAGTACAGTTAGGCTGGGAGAAGGCTTGGTTTTCTTATTCTTTCTCTGGTTCATGTCACTATAATGAACAGGTTATAGGGAATATAGGGATCATATTGGCTTGGCAAGGAGGGAAGTGACAAATTGGGGCCAATATAAGGTCCATGCAAGTCATTGAGCACTTATTCCAGGCACAGACTTAGGAGGGCAGCGGTGTGGGAGATTGCAAGTCCTGGAACTCATTTGAAACATGGGCAGAGCAGTGTGCAGACACGGATTGGCCCAGCATGATGTAATGAAGTAAACCATACCCTTTTCCAAAGAGGCCCTGTTGCTTCCAGGGAATGTCTCATTTCTGTTGTTCATGTGTTTCTCCATTTTCCCTTGGGCTTTAGCTCTTTCTTCAGTCTCTTCACAAAGGGGATTCTATGGAAGAAAGAATGGCTCATGTGCAACCTTTGTACAGTGTAGAAGACACAGAGAAGAAACATGGCACAGTTAGAGTACAGGGTCAAGGATGGAGGCTGCTAGAAATGCATGTAGAGGTAGCTTCCTGTTTCTCCCTTGTACTCACTCTTCACAGGCTCTTTGTGTCAAAGAGGACACAAGTGCAACTTTAGGAGTCAACCTCAGATATCAGCACCAATGGCTCTGAAGGAAAACCTAGGACTCATTGGGCAGAGATAATGTGGCCAAATATGGCCACAGCTTTCCTGGTAGGTTACCTGGCACTTTGGGTTGCAGTTTTATCAACATAGAAACATAAGCTTAGCTCCATAATGGTAGAGTGAGAATCCTGGACATAGTGTAGCACGGTGAATGAGAGCACAGATTTTTTATTCATGTTGGCCTGGATTTAAATTCCTGCTCTGGCATATAGTAGCTCTATGGTCTTAGGAAGTTTTCTTAACCGCTTTTTTTTTTTTTTTTTTTTTTTTGGTACTCGGGCCTCTCACTGTTGTGGCCTCTCCCATTGCGGAGCACAGGCTCCGGATGCGCAGGCTCAGCGGCCATGGCTCACGGGCCCAGCCGCTCCGCGGCATGCGGGATCTTCCCGGACCGGGGCACGAACCTGTGTCCCCTGCATCGGCAGGCGGACTCTCAACCACTGCGCCACCAGGGAAGCCCTCTTAACCTCTTTTTGTCTCATTTTCCGTATCTGTAAAGTGGGGATAATAGTGACTACCTCATAGAGCTGTTGGGAGGAATAAATGAGAGGATGTACGTAATGCACTTGGCATTGTGCTTGACGTGTAAGTGCTCATCATCATCGCTCTAAGAGTTTGGGTTTACCTCATTGGAACTGAGACTAGGAGAATAGGCTACATTTAAAGCACCCCTGGTTACAGTTATAGTGATTACAGGAAAAAAACGAAAGGACCAGAGGACAAAAGAAGAAAGGAGGAAAGGAATAAAGGGCCACAAGCTCTTCTCTAATCCTGCATTCACTTTTCCAGTACATATACATGTCTGTAATGGTGAGTTGAGCCTGTCCCCTCTACACAAGCTGATGCTTTAAACCTTTATGGTTCCCACTAGGAAAGATGATGGTGGGAATGATTCTGTGATTCTGTTTGACTTGGACATGAGTTAGAATTTGCTGCGAGGACACTTCTGCCTTTACCACAACATTAGTCAAGCCATATATACAAAAACATCCCCCAAAGACCATATATATGATCCTTCCAGATTTACAAATCTCCTTTAAAATTCAAAAATCTCCCCAAGAAATAAGCAGAGGAAGCATCATTATCTCCATTTTATGCATGGAAAACTTATGTGTGAAGAGAATAAAGCATGGGAAGTTGCCTAGCATGTAGTAGATGCTGATTTCCTTTGCCATCAATCTACTGAGAAATGGCAGAGCCATTTTCCAAGGAGTGGCAGCTTAAGGACTAACAGGACACTTGGCTTCTGGTCTGTGCTCTCTCACAGATGTCTTAATTTTGGATTAGTAGAACACTTTTTTTTGAATGGTAGATCATTGAGACACAGATCCCTTCTGGTGGTCTGGGGTGTTCATACCCTCTTCAGGCCCTTTTCTTATTCTGGCCCAAGTTGCCTGTGGAATATGGGGTCCCTGGTTTCAGATAGAGCACTAGTGTCTTTAATATTATACAATGTATTACGGATGCTTTTTTCTGAGTTTGAAATGGCATCAGACTTGCATGAGATTTCTCACTCAATTGCTAGGTGGTTCATGAGCTTACAGCCCAGAAACTTCCGGGAAGTACCTTTAATATGAGTGCTGTAATGTGTGGGCAGTCATATAGACTGATATGAGCTGGAAGTTAACCAAAGTGAGTAAATGAGCTGAATCACTTTGACTTGGCTGTATATAGGACAGGACATAGAGGTTTCTCCCAACAGAGAAGGCTCTTATTTATTCTCATTAATTTTTCTCCATCACCCCCATGAATACATTGGATACAGGATTAAGCATTTTCCTGCTTACATTGAGAGTTTTATCTGCAAAAGAGAAAACATCATGAAATGGCATAAACCTTAGAAATCTATATTTTGTTTGAAGAATTCTAAGTACTTCCCTGAACTTGGAGGTCTGATGCTAAAAGAAAGGGTTGCCTAAAAATAGATTTGTCTGGCAAACTGACTTGAAAGTTCTGTACTGCTTCCTTTTGCACAGGTCAGATTTCCACAGCCAGGCAATTTTCCAGACAAGGCTGACCTCATGCTCTTCCTCACCCTGTGTTTTCTGTGGCCTTGTTATCCAGATAACTGCTTCTTTTCTCCACTTCCCTCTGGCCTCAGGCTTCCAAATTATCTCAGAGAGAAGCTCTCATTTGGCTGGCAAGCCTTTGAGAATAAATTGATGAAGAAGAGGAGGTGGAGCTTTCCACAGGACCTCCATGGAGTCTTGAATAGTGCTGGGGGCTGATTCTACCTTGATTCCAAAAGCCACTGCTTCCTCCTTTGGCTTTTGAAAGAGTGATGGAACTTCCATTTATTTTTCTTTCTGTAACATAAAATATTCATTTATTTAATCATTAGTCCATACTTTTTATATATATGTATTTTTATATATACTTATATATATTTTTATATATTTTTATATATACTTATATATACATACATACATACATATACATACATATACATATATATATATATATGTTGAGCACCTACTTTGTGCCAGGCTCTGATGACACAAAGTTTACTGAGGCTAAATTTCTGTGTTCAAGGAGCTCATTATCCAGTGTATTGTAGAACTCACTGTTCCCTTCATTGTAGGGAGTGACCTCTTTTCCTCTTCTTAGGCTTTGATCCTCTCACTGCCAGCTCTCTCCCTGTCTCACATGGCCAGGTCATATACAGCCTCCGAGATTAAGCTCTTAGTTGCTCTTCTTCCAGGAAGCTTTTCATGGTCACCCCTACTCCACACCCTCCTCTGAAGACATGTGATATGTTTCTTTGCATGGCTTTTAGTTCTACATGTATCACATAGTTATTTATGTATATGTCAATAATCTTAAACTATAATCAGGTTTATATGTAATAGGTGCTCAATTAATGTTTGTTGAATGTTGGACAAATATTTCTATCTTCCGTTTCTCTAAAAGCTGCTTTTAGCTGAAGTGAGGTTGAATGGCTGCCAGAAAAAGACACATTAGGTTAGTCCAAGGTTAGTGAAATGAAAATTTTAGGAGTGACAGCATCACACCCCTTTATGGCTGTGCTACCAATCCTATGCATAATAGTAACAGTGGTATGTTGTATCATGGCGTCTGAAAGGAGAAAGAGATAATATGTAAAATGGCTTGCCCATATCCCCTGGAGAAATGAACCGGGTCCATAAATACAATACAATTCCAGTTAACCAAGCAGAAAGATATAGTCTTCTGGTCAACTGTTAAGCAAAAAATCCCTTCTTGTTTCATTTCTTGTTGGAAAATTTGCCAAAATGTCCACTTCTGTGGCTCATGAAATACATTAGAGGGGCAATGCTGATAACTGAGGTCTTGCATTACATTTGGCTCATCATTTTAAACTTTAGTTACGATTGTGCTATATCATGGCCATAGATATAAAAGGTATAGGAGATTGGGTTGCATTTATATTGACCCAGGCTAAATCTTTTCATATTTTATTTCTTTAATGAAAATTCCTGGTATCTTATTCTGTGTGAGACTTGCTAAAGGAATACTGGTATTAGAGAGAATTATGTCTGAGTCTCACTTCTTTCCTTCCTTTGGGAACTTGGATGTGTCTAAGAGTCACTTTCCTCATCTGTAAATGGGAGCAATAATAGTCTCATTTTCTCTGTAGGTTATTATATGGATTAAATGAGATACTATGCAAAAAGCACAGCCTGGCACAGAGGGCCCAGTGAATATTACCTTTGATAATGACAGTAATAATGAGGATATAGTCTGTATGTGTTCCCTAGGGCTTCTGTAACAAGTTGCTGTGCACTAGGTAGCTTAAAATAAAAAAAATAATCTTTCACAGTACAGGAAGTCACGAGTCTGACTTGTGACTTCAGGGTTCAAAGTGTCAGCAAGGTTGGTTCCTTTTGGAAGCTCTGAGAGAGAAACCATCCCATGTTTCTGTCCTAGCTTCTGGTGGTTTTCAGCAATCCTTGGTGTTCCTAGGCTTGTAGATGCATCCCTCTAATCTCTGCTTCTGTTTTCACATGGCATTTTCCTCTCCATGTGTCTCTCTCTGTCTTCTCTTCTTATAAGGTCACCAGTCTCTAGATTTAGGGCCTACCCTAATCCAGTATGACCTTGTCTTAATTACATCTTCAAAGACTCTACTTCCATAAGGTCACATTTGAACTCTATGGGTAGACAGGAATTTGGGGGGATACTATTCAACCCACTACATAATCATAAAAACAAAATGAGGATATAGTCATAAAAACAACGTTTTAAAACATTTGGCTGGTGAAGAGCTCTAATTAGATGGGTCATGGCTAATATAAGTTTATTTAGAGTAGCTATTAGGACTTTCCATGGATTATATTTTATTGACAAGGTCCAGTTCTCAACTTTTTTGTTGTTAGGTAGGTCTGTACGACCTTAGAAAAATGGATAATTCATGAGGAAAATGGTGTTTTCCTGATTCACTCAGGTTATGATTTAGCCTTCTTCCTCATTTCAGTTGGCTTGTGCTGTATCTTTATTCAGCATCATCAGAGAAATGGAAGTTTTTGGCTAATGAGAGCCTCTAGTTAATGGGCAGTATTCAGGCATCTCACTTGTGACCAATTCAGGAAGAATTTTAAGCACAGTGAAATTCATGATACATGACACACTGATGAATGTAATATTGGTCCTGTTACAGTGACTCAAAAGGGTTCCAGGGTTATGCTTTAGGGTAGTAATTTTGAGCAACAGTTATAACTATAGTAGAAATATGTGGATGATGGCTAATAGAAAATTCCCATTAACTGGTTGCCAGACTGGAAGGGAATGGCTGTTTTTCTCTTCACTTACAAGTTAATAATAAGTGAATTGGCATAAATTAGGCTCACCCTTTTTGCTTTATACTTCTGTATCTCTGTTTGTGCCTTGGCTTCTGGGCAGGGGTTGTGGATACTATATCAGAAACCAGGGGAGGATTCTCCCATGACTTGAGGACAAGCACAGCCCTGAGAATTCTTTCTCTCTGTCCATGCGATCTCCAAAGATGATTCACTCATTCCAGAGGAAAAAACATTATCTTCTATAAAAGTATAAGATTTAATGCTTTAATGCTTATGCAGTGGTTGAGGTGCTTATATGAAATTCAACATAGAAATGCAAAACAATGCTCATTGGGATTTCAAATTTTAATTTCTTTACTAATTTATATTTATTGGCCAAGTCCTGCCAGGACCATTAGAATTAAGATTGTATTGTGTTTACATTTAAATCTCTATTTTCAGGTGCTTTTGACATACAGTGTATGTTTTCACGCCAGAGGGGATTTTATTTTAAACGAAATGTGAAGGAGAAAAAAACAACCCAATTGCACATCTTTTACTTAAGGGAACCAAATAAAAGAAGTTAGTGTTTTCAGAGAGTATTTTGTACCTCTGTAACTTAAAAATGAGATTTTTTTTTTTAAAGTGGGATTTTTTGTTGTTTTTCACCTTATTACAACTTTATATTAGGATTTGGGTTACAAAAGCAAGGGAGGGCTTAGTTATTCAGAGGGGGAAACAAAGTCAACAGAAATGACCAGTCTGGAATAATTAATGTTGTCACAGATATATTATGCTGCAAATATCTGTGTTGATTCCTAGTATGAGTGTGGTTTAGTTCCATAGGTTCTTGCTCTATAGATTTCCTTGTGGCTCTTTCAAATCTCTTCATTTTAGCTTCTTATCATTGAGGATGCTGGCCTAAGATCAATAACTTTAGCAGAAGTCCAGTGACCTGGGAAATTTTAGTTTGAATTTAACCCACCCCAAAGGAAAGTTAGAATGTTCTCTGAATATATTCTTAACACATTTAAGTTCAAAGTTTTCCTTTTAAAGCTACACAGAAAATAGAAAATAAGTCTGTTAGAATCCAAAGACAAGATTGCATCTAAAAATGTCTGGATTCTCCATCCTTTGAGGGCTTTTAAATTCAGATACAAGGCTTATGTGACAAGGAGGGTTGCAAACCCAGGCTAGTTATAATTTGTCTCTGTTTCTAACACCTTTGCCCTAAATAATCCCACAGAGCTGAACTTACATACCCTTCAAATATAGGAGAAATGAGCTCATTAAATTTTAATTGTCAACATGCTGCATCTAATTATAATGTGTCTTGTCTTAACTCATGACTGCTGTGTAATAAACTCAATTACTTTGGTTTTCTTTTCTATTTATATAAACTTGTTTCCAGGGAAAGCAGAGTTGCAAACTCCCATGAACAAGGGAAATGAGTAACCCTTAATTTCCAAATCATGACCTCACTACAGCATATGTGTACATGTGTGTGTGCATGTGTGTGTAAAATTTGTTATTCTAAGGAAAAAGGCAACACCTGTATAATTAGACCACCCTCCCTTGGGCCCCGAGGGTGTCCTAATAAAGAAAATTTCATACATTGATGTGCTTCCCATCTCTTTATTTCTTTGTTCTATCACCCTGTTGTTAATAACACCCTGCAGCAAAAAAATGTTTGTGAAGCTAAGAGCTGTCCAGATAAGAGAAAAGGTCATGATCCCCCTCCTGCGTGTTCATCAGCAAACGAACACCAATCTGAAAGTAAGAGGGTGCCTGTCAATATGGAGTGGGCAGGCGGCAGCATACCATCAAATTGAAGGTAGCGGAATGCTCACACAGTTGTACTGAGCTCCAACCTTAACCCAAAATCAATAATCACCAAAGTATTACAATATGAAGTGACTGAATCATAGCGGGCAGGGGTGAAGGGAGTGGACATATGTGTGAAGATTTATAAATGCTAAAAGTGAGGAACGTAGTATTTCTCATCATCTTCAGATTTCTAAGATGAGTGTATTACAGACAGTTAAAGGTATAAAACGGATTTGGAGAGCCTAAGGCATCCCCGTTTTATTAATGTATAGTGTGGCAAGTTTCTTAAATAAACTTCTACCTCAGTAAAATGGTGAAAATCTGCCTGCTTGATTTCAGGCCCGAAATTTGACTGCAATGAGTAATATTAACTCATGTATATTTTATTATTATTGCCTTTGATAATTGTATAAACAGTTTATGTGTCATAGGACAAATGTCTTATAATGGAGAAGAAAAATCCTTATAGACTAGATTTTTTAAAGAACTGAGTGAAGAGTCATTGCTTTTTTCCAGATTGGTTTAAACAAAGTGCCTTTCCTTTCTCCCCCGGAACTCTTTGCTTTGAGGTGTTTTGTAAGAAAACCCCCCTCTTCCAGGAAGACTTCTGAGATCCAGTGGAGATAAGAGGTTGGCCTAAATACTGACTGCCCTCGGGGAACAGGGATTAATCTAATAGAAGAATTGAATAATACACAATAAAAATATAAGATTTCAAAGAAAAATGATACAAAACATACATGTTTATAGACTGCTTCCTATAGGTATATTTGTCACCCCACTGTTTATTAATTCCTGAATAATAGTTCTTTTGGGAGATGGTGAAATACAGCAACAAAATTATAAAACATATAGTTAGAGTAAATGTATTTGGTAATAATGAGAGTTTTACCTTTTGCACTTTCCTTTTAAAAGTGGGAATATTTTACCCTTTCTAGTAATCCACTTGATTTCATTATTTTCTGTTTTGTCTATTTGTCTTTCTATGTGTGTATTTATGTACCTATGTATGTATGTGTCTATCTATATATGAACGTATGTATCTATCCATGTATATATGCATGTATGTATATGTATCTATCTAAAGTATCTATGTATTTATGTACATATGTGTGTATGTATCCATCCATGTAAATATGTATATGTGTATGTATATATGTATCTATCCATCTCTGATTTCATATACTTGTGCTGCTAGTGGCCTAAGAATTCCAGCACTGGGGACTTTTCTGCCAGCCATCTTATAAGCAAACACCTAGGCTCTCGCTCCTCCCAACTTTCAGCCTTAGATAAAAATTTAAGAACATTGGATGAAATTAAACATTCACGTTCTATAGGTTTCTATCAGATAGCTTAGCTAGACCTGAAAAACAGAACTGAGAGAAGGCTCTTTGCCTGCCTTGATGTTTTGATGTACCTGACCATTCATAGAGTTTAGTTAGTTGATGGCAAATCCCACCTTGAAATTCTCTCTTTATTACTTCTCTTACATCTCCAGATATCTTGTGCTTCCTCCAAATATCCTGGTGCTACTTCCTCCCCATATAGGTACCCACAAGCACATACTCATGGACAACAAAAATACCTCCAAACACCTTTACCTAGAGCACACTTATGGATTAAATTTAAAAAATCAAGAAAAAGGAGTCTACCTGCTGGAAATGGCTGTTCTGATTTCTCCCCTTAATTTCCAAAAGAAATTCAGGGGAAGAACTGATGATTAATTGTAAATAATGTGATTTGCAATAAAGGAGAATGTTAAGTAGGGAAGAGAAGACTAACCAAAGTAAAACACCTACATAGAAGCTGGCCAGGGAGCACTTGGGCACCTTTCTGGGTTGCTGGCTAGTACTCTTTGAAATGTATATGCTGCATTAATGCTTGGGTGCCTGGAGCCAGCTAGAATGCCAAATCCTTTCTTTCTTTCTCTCTAATAACACGAGAGACCTATTGCGGAGACAGAAGCACAGGCAAAAATCATTGCAGCCCTCATACTGTGGACCAAAATGTTTATTAGAAATTTTGCTACAATTTGCAAGGAGAAATAAGAATACAGTATAGGAACACTGGATGCAATGTAATACTCAAGTTTAGGGTTAATAAATTTGAAAACACACTATGTGAGAAAATAATGAAAGCTCTATTTTTGTTGTACAATACACAGGTTTTCTTTATACTGTAGAGCATAGTTCTCATAACCTATGCTTCAGAATCAAGAGTCTTGAGCCTGGGGACATCCTAAGTGGTGAGTGCACCGAAAAGGGTCTGCAGCATCCTGGGGACACACCTTTGTGCGCCAGTGAAGTTGCAGGAGCAAAGGTGCTGGGTATGGAGTTCTCTCTTTCGATTAACAGCTGCTTAAGCAGCCATCTGGAGAAAGCTTTTACAGAAAAATTCAAGTCAACCTCTACCAGGTCAACTTCTATGCCTTGAAGAATACGAATACAGCATTCCCATTCAGCACATAATACAATGCTCTTCACACAGAAATAAATCAATAAACGCTGTTGACTGGTGACTGACTTTACTTAATGTCTACCCTTTACGTGTCTCAAACTGCTTTGACAGTATTCATTCACTGATACTTTTTTTTCTTTTTGGCAACCACTGTAAAGTACAAAATCTCTTTCCCTCCCCCATAATTAGGCAAATAAAGCGGAGTTAGGAGACTGGGTTTTTTTCTAGGCTTCTCTCCATCACTGACATTGGCCAAGTCAGATCACTTTTATGGACCACAGTTGTTGCAGAAAATATCCCTCTGCAACGTTATTGTAGTGCCACCATCATCGTTACAAATTCAACATTGACTGTACTTAGCACTTACATACACAGTTTCATTTTAATTCTCACACTAAGCATATGAGGTAGGTGCTATTACTATCTCCATTTTATAGATGAAGAAACAGGCAGAGAGAAGCTAAGGAACTTGCCCAAGGTCACACAGCTATGAGTGGTGGGACCATTAGTTATTGCATGTTCAATTAGATTGTAAGATCTTTTAAGAGTTATTTTCTCTCTCCTTTGTATCTTCTTGCAGCCCCACTTTTCTCACACCAAGACACACACACATGTGCATGTGCACACACATGGCCATGCCACATCACACCACCTTGCCCATGGGAGAGCGTTGATGCATTTCAAGCACTTGTACCCATAAAACTCTAAAACTAAAATCAAACCCAATCTACTAATTTAATGGAATGGCAAATCCAATTAACCTCAATGTTATCTTGAAATATAACTGTAACAAAATTTTTCTTTTTTTCCCCTCAAAGTGTCCTAATTTATATGTGACAAGGTCCCAAATTATATAAGTGACTGGAATGATATAAATGACAAGGTTGATTTTCATGTGTGACAAGTGCAATGAGTATCATTACTTTATAGTCACACCTCACGTTTTCCTAAATTATTGAACCAAGAGAAAATGAGAACATCAAATTATTCTCTGAAGGGAATCTCATCTGAATCGATATTTTATTTTGTTGGAGTCTCTGATAAGTGTTGACTCATAGATTGATGAACTGATTTGAATCTGTGCCTATATCAGACTTGTTAGAACACACTTCCTAATTAAAGTTTTGGGGGAGCAGAGGAGATTCTTTTTTGAATTAATATTAATAATTGCTTGTCAGCAAAGAAGACTCTCAGAAGCAGGACTTTTTTTTGGATTCAGACATGAACTTATGTGTTACTTTGCCCACAACACTGCCCTATTAAAAATATAAGTAAAAGGGTCCCAGTGTATTTGCTATTTATTACTAACCCCAAAGACCATATCAGTTGACTTTTTATTCATATTTACATCAGGGCTAAGTCTTCTGGCTTCACCTGTTCAGATCAATATTCAATGTGGGATCAGCAGTGTGGATGGAATTGACCTTCCCTGACCTCTTTTCCTTAACATAAACCTATGAAAATGAAAATCGGAAGAACACTCAATGGGCCATTCAGGCTTTCAGTAATCACTCGAGGCTAAAAGCCTCTGGCTTGCTCCTGCTTGAGGAAATTCCACTCCAAAATGATGTGGCCACACTGTCATAAACACTGATGTCTTAGGGAGAAATTTGGATAATCAGCAACCTCCTGGGTGCCTGAGAGCTACAGCCTGAAGCAAAGAAGAAGTTGGAGAGAATAAGAAGCAGAGGATCCCAACCAAGATCAATTCTCCCTCAGAAATATAACATATATGATCATGGCCAATGAGGGCAGGTCTTTTTCTACTATTTTCTCAAATAGGGGATGGGAGGTAGGTGGGCTCCAAGGACGCATAGGAAATGGAACACACACCTTTCTGAGTCCCCGTCAATTGTCAACGCCCTATTTTTTTCCTATCCTTCTAAGTATAATACATTTTCTTATCCTGCTAAGAAGGCTTACCTGGCACAGATGACTTCTAAAAAACGACATCATCAGCAAGTCAGCAGGCTTATTACCTTGTTAATTAGGGTCACTGCTCACTAATAATTTAGCCAATAACATGATATTTTTTAACAAGGCGTTTACTGCATTTATTATTTCTTTTGGCTAGCACTATAATAAATACAGTGAAATTTATTAATTTATGAAGCTTTTATCTAATACAAACGCATTTGCCATGGTCTTAAATTTTTTCCACGTCGCCATATTTATATTCTATTGCTGTTGTATTTTTCTAACTCTGAGATGCAAGTTTTCTCTGCCCCAGGTAGCTTCATCTGTAACAATACTTATCTTACGAGACCTTTTAAGGATTAAAGGATATAATATATAGGAAGCTGACCTGAGTACATATAAGAATTTAGCAATGGGGAAAAATAAATTATTAAACACATGGTGCTGAAACAATTGGTTAGTCATCTGGAGAAAAATTAAATCATATTTCTACCTCACTTAAACTTACATAAATTTCAGATTGTTTAAACATTTAATTATATATTAAAATATTTAATTATATATATACAAAAATGAAACCATAAAATACTAGAAGAAAATATAGGTGCCATTTCGAGTAAGGCTGACCTTCATAAGCATAATGCAAACACCACAACAAAAAGAAAAGATTGATAGCTATTGACTACAGTAAGTTAAAAAGAAATATCTACGTAGAAAACAAAACACCATAAAAAAAAGTTAAAAGAAAAACTGGGGAAAATGTCTATAAGTTACATTACAAAGGGCTTATCTTCTTATTATATGAAAGCCTCCTATGAATCAGTAAGGTAAAGTTAAATAATGCCCCAAATAAAGATAGGCAAATAATATGAATAGGAAAGGAATTACAAATGGCTCATAACCTGTCCAACCTTGTTCTTAAAGAGAAAATTGCAAATATAAAACTTTATAAGAATTGCAAATTTAAACTATGATTAGTTAATAGTTTTGCAATGTTTACGATTACGTTTAATGATTGTTCACATTGTGCTATGTGTGTTTGATAGATAGACAAGCTATATGGATATATAAATATGATTTATATAGATTCATAGAGATATATATATGACACAGGATCCTACAAAAGATGCATTGCATTTACTTGTCATGTCTCTTTATTCTCCTTTAATACAGAAAAATTCCTCTCTTTTTTTTAAATCTTTCTTGGCATTTTTGAAGAGTCAAGGCTCGTTTTCTTTTAGAATGTTACAACAGAAAATCAAACCTGTATAAGAAGATATACTCGGAGAGCTGTCCTTCCCATCCCTATCCCTTTTACTATGTTCCCACTTCTCCGTATAGGTACTATTTTCATTATTTTCTGATGCATTCTTCTGGTGTTTCTTTTAGCAAAAGTAAGAACAAATAGATATAGATAGGTGATTGATAGATGTAGATATATTTCATCTGTTTCATATACAGAAGGCATTGTACTATGCATACACTCTTTTGCACTTCACTTTTTAATTTACCAATATATCCATATATCCATATAAGTTCATAGAGATATTCCTCATCCTTTTAGATAGCTGTATAGAAGCAACATAATTTATTCAACTAGAATCTAGTGATAGACATACAGTTTAATTCTAATATTTTCACATTCTAATAATGCTGTAATGAATAACTTTATGCTTATGTTGTTGGAAAAGTAGATCTTCAAGCAACTTATCAATTTTTGAGACATGTTAATAATATGTTTCCATCAAGATGTCATTTGTATGTATCATCATGCTTTTTATAAGCTCCAGATACTGTTGGCAACAAGTATACCTAAATGGCAGAAGCAATGATCAGTCACAATGTGCCAGATAATGTGCTAAGGTCTTTATATGATCCCTTAAAATATTATATGTTATTTTATTAGGCCACACAAGCACAAGTAAAGGGTATGCATTGTTGTTCTTCTTTCAGCTTTTCTGTTAGCTTGATATTTGTCAAAAAACAAAGGGACATTTAGTGGTCTTAATATGCTTAAAAACAAGTGATGGCCAGTCTTTAGAAATAATAAACAATCCAGGTCAACTCAAGCATTAGTATTTTTGTTAAAGAGAAATCCAAGGACTTTGACTTAGTGCAGAAATGTAATATCAAATCATCCATTGAATATTTCCCTAAAATCTGTAGAGATGCTTTATATTTTCTGCAGCCTTATGGGAAGCCAGAAAGCTAGAAACACTTTGAAGTCACCTTGCCCTCTTTATAAAATCATCTTACTTTCTTTGTTTGTAAGTTTGTAAGTTCAAAAACACTAGAAGCAACAAATTCGACATGAATTCCATTGAGTTTTGAAAAATTGTGTTTATATCAAGGGCTTGTTTTGGGAATATTGTTGGTGTTCCACATCTGTCTATTTTCTACGGATCCAGAGAGGAACAGATGGAGTAGTGGCAGGAAGCACCATTGGCCTGCCCTGCCACTAACCCTGTTTTCTATCTTTCCCTTTCTCAGAATCCAAGGAAAAGAGTAGTGTCTTGTTCACTCTTAAGAGTAGTGTCTTCTATGGAGCAGGGGGCGATGGTTGCCAGCAAAGGACTTGGGAGGGGAGCCGTTGGAAGCTCCGGCAGCAAGCTGGAAGAAAATGCTGCCATCTACGTGGCAGTCTCTGGATGCTGACTCCACTCCCATCTACATGGTCACAAAAACTTCTCTAATTTGTTCTGTCCTCTGTCCTCTCCCCTCCTGCTAGTCTCGAGGAGGAACAAAAGCTTAACTCTTATCTCATACTCTCTTAAATTTCTGAATTCTTATTGTTTCCTAAGACCTAGGCTTTTGAATTTCAAATGCCAAAAATCTGCCTTACCCTTATGCTGTGGCATCCCTCCCTGGAGGCAAAGCATTCAGACTATCTGACTGATGGGCAGAAGGATAAAGGAAAATCATATCTGTTGATATTTCTGTTAATATTAAACATTTCTTCATGCCCTAGTACCCCAACTCTCATCTCTCTCTCCTCACTTGCTTCCCATCCAAATTCTATAAGAAAAACATCATCTGCTAAAAGAGATTCATAAATGATCTTACTTTCAACTTTATTATTTATTAGAGGGCTGTGGAGTAGCGGGAGCTTTATTTAAGTGTTTTCTAAGCCTCTCATGTCCATCATCCATCTCTTCTTGGTCATTCTTCATCTCAAAGGCAAAAGCTTAGTCTTTGGAGACAAAAGAGCTGCACTAAATCCTGGTTCTGCAAGGTAGGTAAGAATGCATGCTCACTTTCAACATCTGTAAAATGGAGATATCAATACCTACTTGATAGATTTATAATTAGGATTCAATAAAATATATTTACAGTGCCTAGCATGGTGTAGGTGATCAGTACCTTCTTACTTTTGACTTCTTGCCTCTTTTGTTCTCTTTCCAAATAGATATTTATTGCTCAAATATTATAATTAACAATAAAAAAGTAAATAAAAATAGAATCAAATATACCATGCTACAATCTCATAACCATTTTATTATTTTCGATTTCCAGGTTTCATTTCTGTCTAGCCCTGAAGGATCTCTGTAGTCTTTAGTGAAAAAGATGTACTCTTTGAATGAACTTTCATATTAAAGAATTCAATACTCTTTCAGAGTGGCTGGAAGAATATTCTATTTTCATTTTTAAGTCTTGAGATGTGAGCATTTGGGGTGGGGCCATTAAGTTGAAGATGAGCAGAGAGAGAAGAAGAGGAAAAAGGATGAAATGAGGTGATGGGGATAAGGAGAAGAGAGTTATAAGGATAAAGGCATGAGGATTCTGGGTTGTCTTGTAAAATAGAACTGATGAACCATGCTCTCCAAGATAACTTTCTCCTTTTCTTACCCTCTGTGCTAAGATAAATTTTCTGTTCAGCTTATGATTATGGATTAATTTATGACTTTCCTTAATTGTCTGAGCAATGCAGTGTTAATGTCCTGGTAAGGACAAGTTCTCTTTTACTTTATGAGAACAATCACTTAACAAAAATTAGGCTATTACTTTTTATCTCCCTCTCCTTGCCAATGCCTGATACCACAGAACACTTCTGCAAATTTTCCTTCCCTTGTGTTGTGTTAAGGAATAGATCTCTATTTGGCTTTGACACTTTGAATATTTCCTGATTGTTGATAACAAGATTGAACTCCAGAAATATCATCTGATAAATCAGGTTGGAACAGTATATCTTCCCAGGGCTGTGAAGGTTCTTTGTTGAGTGGCTGTTGATTCTAGGAGAAGCTACTACTAAGAGGGAATTTGGCACCAGAAGAGACCCAAGGGGTATGGCATCACCTTCTGTTTCCCAAAGCATTGAACTAGAGAACTAGCTGGGAGAAATATAGTATTGCCAAAAAGTACCTTATGGGGCTATAGATGGGCCTGGGGTTGTCTCTAGCCTCTCCCGAGTACTAGCTGTGTGAGTTAGAGCAAATACTTACTCTTAATTTTAGTTTCCTCATCTGTGAAATGGAGATAAATATACCTATGTTGTTGGATTCTGTCACTAGTGACTGATTAATTTTACAATCATTCACTGGATTCTACTCCCTATTGGATGCTTTACTACTTTTCAGGAAATGTGTAGTAAGGTCAGGCTTACCAGAAGCAGACCCTGACACAAGGATTTACATGAACGTGATTTATAAAAGAATGCTTCCAGAAGAAACCTATACAGAGTGGTGGAAATGCCAAAGGGGAGGGTGCCAAGCAAGATGTGATTTAAGAGGGTAGTGTCTGCCTGATACTGCAGGGGAACCCATACTCCAGTATTTGTTCCAACTTACAGCAAAAAGAGCCTGAGCAACCCATGGCATATATTAAAAAAAAAAGAGCATACTCTAGCACCAATCAGTCAGCAGCTAAGGGCTGTCCCATGGATGAGGGGTGAATGTAAACTCCAGACCCCTCTAGGTCTTTGTCTGTGCAGGCAAAACTGTTCCCTTTGCTTAAGGCTAGTCTTCCAAAGGGGGTTGCAGATGCATGCTATTAGAAAGAGAAACATACAGAATGCAGAGAAGGGAAACCCAGAGGTAGTTAAGGGGATTCCAGTGTCCTTATAAGCAGGATACAGTGGTGAACAACAAAAAGAGATATCTGACCTCATAGGTTTTATACTCCTAACAGGAGATACAGAACAATAAATAGGCAATACAGTGCAATGAGTGCTATTATAGAGGATGGTCAAAGTGTTATGGGACCACAAAAAGGGGCACTGGGAAAGGATCAAGGAAGTCTCCCCAAAGGAAGTGATGTCTACTTGATGAGTAGGTGGGGGTGGGCGGGGGTCTTCCAGGAAGCGGGTCGGCATATGTGTGGTTCAGAACCAAGAGACTGTGGACTATTTGAGGAACTGAAGGAAATACAGTCTTGGCTGGAATGTACAGTGGATGGTGGGAAAGTGGAGGTGTTGAGAAATCATGCTGTGGCAGCAAGCAGGTACAGAGCTTGTAGGGAAGTTATATGCTCAGTCTGGTAGATACGCTCTAAATAGTAACTAATGTGAGAAATAATAGTTCATGGTAGAAGTAGTAATTATTATAAGTATTAATACTACTTCTACTACCTGAAACTATTATTACTCCCTTACAACTATCACTAATAACTTGGGACCAAAATAAAGGCCTGGTGGTATTAGACTGTTTATTTACTTATTGTCTGTCTCTTTGATCAGTCTGTAAGTTCCACGAGTGTAGAGACTGTGCTTTATCCAAAAATTTAGCATTATATATTTGTCAAGTAAATAAACAAATGTTTTTGAGCATCTACTACATGTAGACTGTTTAAAACACCGTGAGGGGTCCAAAGTTGAACAAAACACAGTCTCCATTCTCAGGAGCACATTCATTCATTTACTCAGTGGTTATTCACTGAACACATTAAGTAGTATGTACTAAACCTTTGCTAGGCTCTAGGAGTATAGTTATGAGCAAGTTATGGGAACATAAAATCCCTGCCCTCATGGAACTTACCATCTAGCATCATTGTTCTCAGCTCAGTAGGCACAGTTCTGTCCAGTAGGCAGCATATGAAAATTTGTGGAGATGTTTTGACTTGTCAAAATGCTGGTGGATGTTGTTGGCATTGGGTGAGAGAAGTTTGGTGTCCTACAATGTGCAGGAGAGGCCCACACAATGAAGAATTGTTCTTTACCTCATATGACTTTCAAGCATTTTGAAGGACAACATACACGTAGGTGAAAAAAGCTCTTTTCATCGAGTCTAGAATTCAACTCTTTTACATATAAAACTAAATGTTTCTGTAGTATTTTATTATGTATCTTTTTTTATTGTTGTAAAAATGCATAACATAAAATTAACCATCTTAATAATTTCTAAGTTTATAGTCTGGTAATGTTAAGTATATTCACGTTGTGGAACAGATCTTCAGAACCTTTTCATCTTGGAAAACTGAAACTCTATGTCCATTAAACAACCACTCCCCATTTCTCCTCCCCCAGCCCCTGGCAGCTACCATTCTACTTTCTATTTCTACGAATTTGACTACTCTAGATAATTTATGTAAGTAGAATCATACAGTGTTTGTCTTTTTCTGATACCTTATTTCACTAAGCATAATGTTCTCAAGGTTCATCCATGATATAGTATGTGTCAGAATCTCCTTCCTCTTTATGGCTGAATAATATTCCATTGTATGTATATACCACATTTTGTTTATCCATTCACCTGTTGATGAACGCTTGCATTGTTTTCACCTCTTGGCTATTTTGAATAGTGCTGCTATGAACATAGGTGTGCAAATATCTCTTTGAGAGCCTGTTCTCAATTATTTTGTATATATGCCTAGAAGTGGAATTGCTGGATCACATGGTAACTATATTTTTAGTTTTATACTGATTTTTTTCTTCCAAAAATACAATTGCAAATCAAAGAAAGATTGCATTTCATTTTGCTTGCTATTTTACCAAGAGTTGTTCACAGTTTAAGAAAAATCATGTTGCCAGTGGAAATGTTGCTCATGGTATTTGAGTCAGCAGTTCAACACACCTAGAATAGTTTGCGTGTTGCAATTCTATGTATAACACAAACTTCAAACTTTTTGGTTGTGTTTTCTAGTACAGTCATGCCCAGGCTTTTATGTGATAATATGCATTATTTTGTTACATATTACTTTCCTTTTATTTCTTCTTTATATTATACTATGCTCACTGCATTATACTGATTTTTGGAAATATATGTGTGGTATACATATAATCTATGAATTTGTTATCACGATAGTGAAGTGAAGCTACAAAATATTATATTAAAAAGGAGTCATTGGTTCTGAATGGCTTAAAGGTTCTAAACTTTTTAAGTGAACAAAATTCTAATGAGAAAGAACTTAAGATACAATGTTTATTATACATATCAATGACAAAAGCTTGAAAACTGCTCTGGTTTTGTAGGTCAGGCTGGCTAGAGGCTGACAGGTATTTTAATATACATCTAAAACACTGGGCATGGTGGGAATAATTAAGATTTATTCTCTTAACAAACTTGATGTTTATAACACAATATTGTTGTCTATAATCACTATACAGTGCATTAGATCTCCAGGACTTATTTATCTACTAGTTGTAAATTTGTAACCTTAAAAAACATCTATTCCTGCACCCCTCAGCCCCTGGTAACCACCATTTTACTTTCTGTTTTTATGCATTTGGCAATGGAGGTGCTAGCTAATGCTACAATGGCAATTATCTTGCAATATATGAATATATTAAATCACCATGATGTACACTTTAAACTTACACTATGTTATAAGTCAAATATATTTCAATAACTAATAAATTTTTAAAAGTGGGGCATGTATAGGCCTGCATCAAGTAAACTCTTTTCCCATATGTCTTCAGTTTCTGTAGCTCATCCAAGTGGATGAAAATGATGGATCTGCCTTGGTTTTATGCTTTCAAGCATCTGTCAGCATTAATTTTTCTTGTTTCCTCTCTTGATTGGTTAATCACCATTGAACTTTAATAAGAAGTGATCACCATTTTGGAAACTTTCATGATGACAACTACTCGTTGTATCTGGATCTTTAAAACAATGTCAGTATTGGTCTGCATTGGTAGCATCACATTCATGGGTAATTCTACCTACAGGTGCAAGCCCCTGACTGCTTCATCAGGTGTCCTAGTATAGTCATCTCAGAGCATTCATATATTGAAATATGTACTATTTTATTATAAATTACTTTCCTTTTTTTATATTAAAGTTAGGACATTTATTGATTTTTAAAAATATGTGTTTAGGCAGGTTATATTATCCATTAACTTGATTTCAGGCTAGTAAAAGATGGTGCTAGAAAATATTTGTCATACAATGGAGATTTGGACCTGGTAGGTTTGAGAACCACAGGTTTCTCAAATAATTATACCTATAACTAATCAATTACATTGCAATATATATTATACAGGAAAATCACAGAGTGACCTGAGTTTACAGTCCAGTTTGGGATTCATGACATGCACCCTGAAATAACAATTTCAGTAAGTACTCCGATCAGCTACTTGCCACACGACTAGCGCCAGATCTAAAAGAGTTTGTCACTTGTATAAAGAGTGCTGGTGAAGAAAGAGTATGACATCGATTTGGAGGGCTAGGTAGGAATCTGGCTGTAGTATTTGAGGTGACAGGGCCTAGATGAGTATGGCACTGTGTTGTGTGCAGGACCATGAAACATAACTCTTGGACTTGTGATCTATGTGGAGAAAGAAGACATCCTGTCCTCAGGAAGACTTCATTTATTTATTCATTTAACAAATATTTATGAAGTTCCTTCTATGCGCCCAGTGCTTCTGGAGATATTACAGGGAATAAAACATACAAGAATTCCTGTCTGTCTGAAGATTAACTTCTTGTTAAGGAAAGCCAGGCAGTAAACAAATAAGTATATAGTATCTCAAATGGTGATAAAGGCTACAAAGAAAGATAAGCCAACATCAACGGGATAAGGAGGCTGGCCTGGGATGAGAGGGCTAGTTTATATTAGGTGGTCAGGAAAGGCATCTTAGATGAGATGGCATTTGAGCAAAAATGTGGAATACTTCGCACACAAAGCAGGAGCAAGCCAGGCCATGGGACTCTCACATAAGTTTCCTCTCAGTCTCCTCCAACCCTCTGCCATTCTTCCTGCTACACCCTGGCTCTGACTGTAGCATCTCATCCCAGACAAGAACAACTGGCGTCATCCTTTGTTTCCCTGTTTTTTCACCACTGATTGCTCCTCATTCCTGCCAGATTGTCCTTCTGAAATCTGGTTCCAAATATGTGCCTCCTCACAAACCTTCATGCAACCGTAGTTTTCACAGAATAATGTGTAGACTCTTGAGTGTGGCATTCAAAGTCTTTCAGGATCAAGACCTCACTAACCTTTTCAGCTTTCTCTCTTGCTGATGCCTTTAACAGAACCCCCCTCCCTACCTTCTCGAGTGAAAGCAAACTCCTGTTTACCAAGTCTGACTGTGTTTTTCCATCTCACCTAGTGGACCTTTCCTTTTCCTCTCCTTCTCTTTGGAACATTCTTTCCCAAGATCCTCCTTCCAAAATCCTAGCCTTTGCGACTCCTGTCATCCCTATCCAGGAAGACTTCCTCATCCCCTTGAGAATTTCTGCACATCTCTTTTCCATTTTATATTACAGTTTCTTCCCTACTAGATTGTAAGCATGAGCCAAACTATAGGCTATTGGAGTGAGTAGCAGGGAAGCAAGCTCAGGTGCAGTTAGGGACCATGCAGGTAGCATAAGGGAGTGTCCTAGTGTGTGAATACAGGAAAATAGGGTGGGATGGGGCCTGTAGAGAACTAGTAAGTTCATGTCTTAACTAGAGTCACTCACATCCTTATTTATTTATTCTTTCTGAAGAAAATATCATGCCAGCTAAACAAAGCTCATTTACTTAGTCCCTGGACCACGTATCTAACTTCTGGAATAAGGGATATGGAATCATATTGCTTGATTTTTGTTTCTTCATTTGTATCTTGGTAATGATATTACCCTCCAGGCATTAATGAGAGTTATATAAAATGCTTGGCAAATAGTAGGTGTTTAAATACTGTCTTCCTCCATGCCCTCCATGATGACAAGCATAGGTGCTGATCACACAGTAGTTCTTGACAACTGTTTGCTGAATTAGACTGTTCTATATAAGAGTGTAGAGGGTCCAGAGTCAATGGAGAGTATGTCCCAGTCACAACTGATGAGAACATTGAGAGGGAAAATTGAATGTGGGCTAAGGTATCAAGAGAGGCTTTGTGAAGGTGGTCAGGCTGGTACTGGGCTCTAAAACTGGGTAGGATTTAAATGAGCAACTGGGAGGGAGATGGTGGAAGAGCATGAACGAAGGCTGAGATAAGTGAGTGAGGGAGAGACCTTCCTGGTGCCTTTGATGAACAGTTTATTGAAAACATTATTACTGCTGGTGTGTAGGGTTGGATTAAGCCAGTTAACAGAATTCCATTGTCTTTAGCCTGAGGGCCAGGTACTCTCCCCTGGGGCATTCAGTCATGAAATCCAGTGTGGACCCAAGCTTTGCTCTGTGTGTGTGTGTATGTGCGTGTGTGTGTGTGGTATTTATCTATCCGCATGTAGGCTGTTTCCTTAAGTAGCATTTGATGAAGTTGGTATTTTCCAGGCTTGCTGGTATAAGGACATAGTTGGGAGAATAATGAGTCATGATTATTGAATACCTATGTAATTAATCTAAGAAAATCATGTTCTGATGTATTATATCACTGAGCAGAGAGAATAGTGAGAATCTCATGTCCTAGGGGAGCTCAGACTTCTTTCAAAACATTTTTAAAATGCAGATTTCCTTTGCTCAGTTCTGGATTGCTCATTTTTCATCTGTCTGATTCAGATGAGAACAATGTTCTTCATTTCACTCCAACAAATAAATAGACATTTAATGATGGTAGGTAAAGAGGATAATTGCATATATACACAAATGTGTTTGTGTGTGTATATATATTTATATATATTTATATAGCACATATGTTTATATATATTTGTATATATGTGTGTATATATATATACACATGTGTGTTTCCTATGAAAAGTGAAGTGGAAAACAAACACTTTTTTTCAGACAAATCAAGTGATTTAATGCATTCATATTTTTACATACATACATATATCTTATATATGTATATAAATGTGTACAAATTTCAAATGAATACAATACTCCAGGATGATTTCCTTATGAGTATTGCTGTTTTAAAGTGTGCCAGGCAGAATTTCAAACTTTTTGATGTACATTATCTCACTTAGTCTTCATAGCAATACTGTGAGGTTGGTACTACTCTTTAGCTTATTTTACAGGCGAAGAAACTGAAACACAGAAAAATTAGTAAAATTAACAAAGTTGTAAGTAACTGTAGTTTGCCTCCAGATCATATACTTTTAATTCAATCCTTTAGTTTTAGGAAAATAATACTTGGCTAAATGAGACTAGAATTACACTGATTCTCAAAGAGGTATGTGTACTGTATTTGCCTACAAGAAATGAAGCCGAGAGCTAAGGCAGCTTTGGTTGATAATTCAAGTACTTGAATATATTCATCTTAAATAATTGGAACATGAAGGCAGAAGTTAACGAATGAACCTGGATAGCTTTTGAATTAAAAAAGAATTCTTAAGCTGCTTTTCAAATGTCATTAAAAATTCATCCTGCATTTTCAAAGAGAGCAATAACCTGAGGAAGAAAAAATATCTATGGATTATTACCTAAAAGCTGAAAGATATTATAAAGATAAAACAAAAACAGCATATAAAATATTTAAAAGTGTAGAGCACCTGGCTGTGGTAGGAATGGTTTGCACAAGTGGATAGAGTTTAGGATGACTCATATTTGTTGGAAGTGTAACATCAGCAATATATTATAAAAACAATGGGCTAGCCTGTCTTTAAAAGTTTCAAGTGAGACTTGAAATGCTCAATTACATAAATTGGGATTTTTTTTTTGTTACATGACAAAACTTACTGAGTTAAAACCAGTTGGTTATGATATTAGCTTACCATTTGGAATCTTTCTGATACATAAATCTTTATACCCTTATGCTCCAAATGACATTTTATTGATATTTCCATTTATATTGAAACCTCTTTAAAATAGTTTCTGTGAAATAATATTAAGACAGATATTGTTTTGACTGAATTTTCAAGGAGTCTCTTTTAAAACTCCTGATTGTTTCTGATGACTTCAATAGATGTAACATAGTTGTCTCATTGCTAATATTTAATTTTTAAAAATCTTTCAAAATTAGCATAAGAACTTGACACATGATTTATAGTCCAAACATTCAGTATACTTGTTGGATTCTGTGATACCATTTGTAGTGTTTTTCACTCACAGACATCAGCTATTACTCAGAAAACAATTCCATTGTGGAAAATCAGACTTGAAAAGCAGTTTTTAAAAGTTACACTTTCAGTATAGAACTAAACATATTGTTCTGTGTTAAGTTGTATAATAGTACAGCTTAAAGCAGTTCATGGAAAGCATGAAAATACAAACCAAGGAAAGGTAAACACTAATTTCTAGAAGTCTTTTCCTTTGGCATTTGGAAGTAATCATCTTAACTATTGCTAGAAAATGTTTTCTCAGCCTAGTGAAAATTTGTGATTACATTATCTCATGCAAATTTTGTCACCCTCAGAAAGATCTGGATGTTGTGGTTCAGCTTCTTGCTTGGGTTCCAGAGCAGCCATCTCCTCATGCAGAAATAGCTTTAAGCCAGGACTATTTTCTCTTCTGTAGTCAAGAAAAGTATTTTTTGAGCCTTCAGATTTCTATATTGTACTTTTACAGACTGAATAACAGCAGACAATGAAAATGTTCACCACTTCTAAACAGAACATAAGCTATAATTGCCAGAAAGATTTCTCCCATTACACCGTGAGGTCTATTGAGCTCATTCAAGATGTAATTGGAAAACAAATACAGCAACACACTCATCAGGGCAGACTCAAGTGCTTGTCTTGGGAATGGGGTGTTATATAATGTTATAGACTTTATTTCCATTGACACTCCTCATTCTTATCTAGTAAAGTACAATGCTACCTTGGCAACCCTATCACCATAATTAAAGTGCATACACTGCCTTCCTACAAGATTCTAAGGAACATTTTAACAACAATTAAGTGCAGAAATGATACCAGGTCTGGGAAACAGGTCCTGCTTATTACCATAATTGTGGGCTAATCTGTTTCATTCAGGAACTAGCCTGAAGCAACAATAAAAGCAGGGCATCTGAGATCTGAATTCTGAGTTTTCCCCCTATAGTAAAACTGACCTTTCACAGGAGATTCTTCCCACACTGTTCTCTTTAGTGCTCATTAAATAAAAAGAAAAATAAAACCAAAACCAAAAAACCCTCACTAATCTGTAGTGTGACATTACTAAAAGGAGAAAATCCTTTTGGAGTTAGGGAAGTCTCATTTAGACAGGATTTTAGGACAAACCAGCCTTCTCTGTAAGTGGCAGAGTGGAATTGTTGTTCTTTGATACTGGAAAGTACTTGGCTTGAATGTCAGCTATATCTTGGCCAAGTTGCTCTCTGCACTGCATTTTCCTCTTCAGTGAAATGGGGCTCCTAAGGCCTCCTTCACAGGCTTGTTGCAAGATCAGCTGAGATATTGCATGACAAGTGCTAACCATACATCATTATCCGCACATACCTGTGTTTGAGAACTACCTGTGTAGGATGTCAGGATCCCGCACAATTGAGGGAAGCACTGGGTTTGTTCTTGCCACCAGGGCAGCTTGTCTACTGACAAGCTGTATCTTTTGTGTTCCAGCATTATTTTATTGTGCATCAGTATTGCAGCAAAGTATCACATGAGACAATAGAAAGATAGTCAAATGGGAGAACTCATCTTAGCAACTAAATCACAGGTGACCTGGGAGCACTCAGTGCTTTTCCAGGGCATCCAATTCCTTCCACAAGTGTGGATTAGGTGTCTACCATGCACCAGTGTACCAGACAGGAGCTAGGTGAGAGCGGGGGATGGTAGATGTGGCTAAGATATGATCTGTCTTCTCCCCAGGAAAATGGGGGAGACTGATGTGAGCAAGTAAAGACAATCTGATGTGACAAAAAAGGTCATTAAGCTTTGTGTTATATATTGGAGGCACAGGCTCTGTCTTGGCATTGGAGAAGACTTCATGAAGGGGTCAACATTTGATTTGGTGCTGAAAAATGAACAGAATTCAAGAAAAAGGGCATGGGCATAAGCTGGAGGTGCAAAAGAGCATTATGTGGGAACTTTTGATTGAATATAGACAATATGGTGGGGATTGAACACAGAAAATATGGTGGGGAGTCTGTGAGTCCTGATTATAAAGGGTTCCCTTTGTCCTTTATCTAGTACATAATGTGTGCAAGGCTTTGTGGCAGTGGTGCTGGTGGTGGAGGACACAGGGCACTCCCTCAAGAGGCTTTAAGAACTAGTCAAGCAAGAGAATGAAGGCTCACAGCAAGACAGAGGCCAGTAGTATTTGCTGTAGGGAGTGAAGAAGAGAGAGAGAATTCAAGGAAGAACCTGAGATTTCTAGCTTGAGCTATGGGCTGACAGCCTTGTCACTCATTAACCTGGCTGACTAACTGCCTGTATGCTCAAGTTTTGAGGCTTTGCTACCTGCTTGAGTATCCCTCCTGTTTCCTAAACAACTCAGCCTAGGCTCCTTCAGTGTCATCAAAAGGAGAAAATTACAGTAGAATGACTGATCATTCTCAGGGAGGGTTCCATGTCACCCAGGCTAGCGTTTCTCAGTGTGGTTCACTGAGCCCTGTGGGTTGCCAAGACTTTATCAGGGGACCCACCAGCTGAAAGCTATTTTCATGATAGCACTAAGATGTTGTTTGCTGCTTTCACTCTCATTGTCTCACAGGTATTCAGATATGTGACATCATTGCTCTGATGAATATGTGCTTGTGTATTTTTGTGTTCTGTAGAATTTTATAAGGTAGTAGGTTTAGGGTAAAAATATGAACATTTTTAGAAATTTACTCAGTATGTTTTTAATAGTTCTACTGTACCCTTAGTAGCCCTTAGTAGAAGGTTACACCTATATCTGAAACCTAGTTATCCTCCACTATTCATTATTTTGAAGTTTTTCTTCTGCCTGTGTGAAAACACAATAAGAAGTATATTTTATTGTCTTGTTTTGCAATAGTTTAAAGACATATAAAAATATTTTAAATACACTCAAAATATATTTTGACTTTTACATTTTATCTAAAATATTTTAGAATTTAATAATATTTTCTTCTAAAATAATATATATATATTTTATTTTATGTTTAAGGATGGATTTTTGGCCTAGAAAATGGGAGATTAGAAGAATAACTTTTTCAATCCACAGCCAAACTGTCTCCATCTAAAGATAATGAAAAAGATGAAACTGATTGTAGAGAGTTCTCTGACCTATGGAAGGGAGGAATCTGGGTGCACCTGTAAATAAGAAACAAAAGTATGATGAAAGTTATCTTTCTCTTGGCTTTGGTGATGTTAATAATTAACCTTATTGTGTCGAGTGAAATAGAACATTTTTGAATAGCATTATGACATCATTTTGAGACCGATCTTTCAGAGTTTAAAGAAGAAGGAATTGAACATCTTAATGTATATATGATATCTTTAAAAATTAAAATTTTGTTAGTTTTTAAAACTTGGAATCAAAAAGCCACAGAAGCATCTAATAGGTAAATTATTTTATTGCATTGGCTAGAAGTGCACACACAATAGCTGAGACTAATCAAGCTATGTGTTTTTGAAAATCGAATTACTGTCTCATCTGAAGATTTCTGCTTTTGCTGTACAAAACAGTGAGTCTATGTTTGTATCCATCTGACATGAGCAACAACAAAACATCAAAGAAGATTTTCTTATATGTGAAACCTTGGCAACAAACACAAGTGGTACTGAAATATTCAAAAGTATTGAGTAACTTTTTTAAAATCTCATGGTTTATCTTGAAACAACTAACTGTGTTGACATTTACAATAATTGTGCAAAGCAATGGTGAGTAAAACTCCAGGTGTCTTTCCACACATGAAAGCAGTACCACCAAAGTGTCCTGCTAGTCATTGTAATCCCTAACATGCGTTTGCAATTTTCAAAAAGCTAGTCACTGAGAAATGTCCTTGGCAAAGTTGTAAAATTATTAATTTTATTAATCTTAGCCCTTCAGTATGTATCTTCATAATATGCTGTATGATATAATTGGAAGTATTCATAAAGCCCTTCTGCTTCATTCTCAAGTATGACCATTGCCTCAAGGAAAAGCACTTGTATGGTTATTTGAGTTGGGAACTCATCTAGGCATCTTTTTATGGAGCATTATTTTTACTTGAAAAAATGACTGGGCAGACAAACTATGAGGATTCAGACTTCAATGTTTGACAGATATTTTCTCTAAAATGAATGAAGTGTACCTGTCACATCAAGGAAGAGTATGACAAAAGTTATCCTTCACTTAGCTTTAGCAGTGTTAATAATTTACCTTATTGTGTCATGTGCAACAGAACATTTTTAATAGTATTATGGTACAAGGTGTGGTGTCATTTTGAGACCCATCTTTCAGAGTTTAAAGAAAAAGGAATTGAATACTTTAAATGTAGATGTGTTAAGCTGACAGTATTTGTCACCAATGAGATAAAATTCAAGTTTTCAAGCACAGATTAGAATTTTGGAAAGTTTAGGTCTATCACCATGAGCTTGAGGACTTCCTAGTCCTTATAGACTAGTGAGAAATGTGATTATTTAAAAGTCTAGCTTATTGAGGCATAATTTACATATAGCAAAATTTATTCCTTTAGGTATGTAGTTCTTTAAGTTTTGAGAAATATACAGTCATGTATTTACTACCAGAAATAGGATATAGAATATTTCCAACAATCCAAAAAGTCTCTAGGTATTCCTTTAGAGTCAATTCTCTCCTCCCACCCCCAGCCCCTGATCTAATTTTTGTCCCTATAGTTTTTGCCTTTTCCAGAATATCATACAATACATAGCCTTTTGTGTCTGACTTTGTTTATTTAGCATAATGTTTTTGAGACAAATGTGATTTTTTGATTTTATATAATAAAATGTGTTAACATTTGATCTGCATAGATTGGTGAAGCAATATTTTCCAAATAACCAATCATGCGTAGGTAACACATCTGCTCCATGTGCAAGATAAACATGGATTTTAATATACTGAGTATAAAAAATTCATTGATAGGGTTTCAGATCCCACAGTAATGGTTACTTGTTGAGTGTGAGTATACTATCAGAAAACAGTATTCCTGATTATCTGAAAATGCTATTCAAATATTGCAGTCTTCAACGACATGCATATCTGTGTGAGGCCAGATATTCTTCATATCCTTCAATCAGAATAACATAATCACCTAGATTGAATGCAGAAGCTGATATGAGAATCCAACTCTCTTCTAGTAAGCCAGACATTAATGTTTGCAATGCCACACACCTTGCTAATTCTTTTTGTTTTGGAAAATATTTATTTTTATAGACATGTCATTTATGTTGATATGTAATAGGGTCATCATTGTTATTTTAAATAAATTGATAAATATTTTTACATTTTCTTCTTCCTTTCTAATACAGTAAATATCAAAAGGTATAATCTCTATAAACAAATGATCTTTGGGTCCTTGATAATTTTCAGGAGAGTAAAAGGTCCTGAGACCAGAAAGTTTGAGAGTTGCTGACCTAGGTGGACTGACAGGTACCACTGGAGAATGAGAATAGCTGGAGAGGGTAGAAGTAAGGAAACAAATTTTACCTCTGATTCCCTGTCTCATCGTAAGATCTAAATATATGATCATAGAATAAATGAAAGTCAGGTCATAAGACAATGTAGTTAGGCTAATCAATTCAAGAGAATGAAGTCTCTGAGATGAACGGATTTTTTTTAAATTTTTTTTTATTAGTTTCTGCTTTATAACAGAGTGAATCAGTCATACATATACATCCGTTCCCACATCCCTTCCCTCATGCATCTCCCTCCCTCCCACCCTCCCCATCCCACCCCTCCAGGCGGTCATAAAGCACCGAGCTGATCTCCCTGTGCTCTGTGGCTGCTTCCCACTATCTATCTACCTCACGTTTGGTAGTGTATACATGTCCATGCCTCTCTTTCGCTTTGTCACAGCTTACACTTCCCCCTCCCCATATCCTCAAGTCCATTCTCAAGTAGGTCTGTGTCTTTATTCCCTGAACGGATTATTTTATCAAGGACCTATCATCCTGTCTCAGAGGGGCATCTGGGTTGGTCCTGCTGCTAACACAGCTGCTCTAGAAGAGACTGGGTGTGAGCTGATGGTTGTTGCTGACAGTTAGGTTGAGAGTCTAAGCAAACCCTTCAGATACAACAAAATGTCAAATGCCAATGGAGGAGCGGAGCTCAGGGTCTGTGCCAGAAGTGGCCAGATTTAGGGAGTCAACTGGAAAGGAAGGAAGGAGTTTGTGTGATGGAAGGACCAGAATGACTTGGCCAACTAGTTCCAGAATGAGCATATCTGCATTTGATCTGGGTCAAATGGAGGCTTCTTCTGACGCTGACATGGTCCTGGATCAGGTCCTACAGTGATAGAATCTTAGTGGGATCCCACGAGGAGCAGAGAGATGGCAAATAGAGGTTGGTGGTGGTGCTATTGAGGGAGAGAGTGGGCAGTGCTGGTAGGATTTTTCTCCTCATATTTCCTCTCTCACTATACCTTTGGTCTGACTCTAGAGACTCAGTTTTACTCAGTCTTTGATCTTTATCAGAGGCCAGGAGTCAGATTTGGTTGTGGTGGGAGTTGGTGGGATGGGACTGGATAGAGCTTCTCAGCAAAAATAAGCTGATCTGTGTCCCAGCCTCCTGACTTGCTCTCACACACTATACACTTATTGTTCAGTTATTATCCTAGGAGACACCTGATTTATTCTAAAGCAGAGAATTTTAAAATGTATGTCCAATGCCGCTGTCAAAATCACATCGACATCTTTTTGTCTTAAATATGCAGTAAACTTTCCTCCAGATTTGGCAAAGTCAGAGCTTTTTAATGTGCTTTGTTAAAGGGTTAGCTTTAAAAAGATTAAGCACAGGTTAACCTAGATTCTTTATTAATATTGTATTTGTGGTGACAGTGCATTACACATAATTCTATAGGAATTCTATTCTAATTTAGTAATAATTCACATCCATGTATCCAATATGACAGCATTATTAATTATGTCTCAATGAGTATGGAAAACGTATACACTGTTAATGCTAAGTGTTATTAGAAGTTATGTCAAATTTTGCATGTTACATAGAATAATTAGTAGTATCAACACCTCATCTTTAATAAACCCAGAGGATATCTTAACCTGACAGTTTTTTCTTACAGTGTGTGTTGATAAATACAAGACAATATTTACTATAGGAAATGCAAAGTATAGAATTTGTCCAGAAGAATGTAGCCTTCTTAGCAGGAGCATGATTATTTGGTTACCTTCTGCTCTCTACTTCCTGCCTGCAAAGTGTGATCTTTTTCCCCCTCCTTCTTCCTAATATCCTGTGAAGGTGCCAATTACCCTGCTGCTTATCAGTTGAAAACTATGCCTGGTGCAAAGGGAACATCAATTATTTGTGAGCAGAGAGCTAAGCCTGCTGGAATCATAATAAAGGAAGCTGGAGCTTCCAGCTAATAGAATATATCAAAAGGTGATGTGTAGACCAAAGAGAGCACATTTTAGAAGTCTAGGCCTCAAAGATAAAATTAGGCCAGATTTGCAGACTTTAATGCTATGTAAGTTACATAAGAATGTACTAATGTTAATGAAGAAAACTGGTAGGGTGTTTTCCTTTCATCTACATGGTTTTTAACACACACTGTGGATTTATTAATACTATTGACTTTTTCTTCCTGAATCTGGTGTGTATGTGTGTTTGCTTTGCTTCCAAATGGTAACCAAACATCAGGGATGTTAAAGCCCAGCCTCCTCAGACCCCTGTCTGAGCCTTTAGAGGTGTGTTTGTTAACTTTCCGTGATTGTTATTGCCTTGTAGTTTCAGGTTGGACTTCTTAACTTTCTTTTTTTTTTTTTTTTTTTTTTTTGCGGTACGCGGGCCTCTCACCGCTGCGGCCTCTCCCGTTGCAGAGTACACACTCCAGACGCGCAGGCTCAGTGGCCACGGCTCGCAGACCCAGCCGCTCCGCGGCATGTGGGATCTTCCCGAACCAGGGCACGAACCCGTGTCCCCTGAATCGGCAGGCAGACTCTCAACCACTGCGCCACCAGGGAAGCCCTTAACTTTCATTTTTAAAGAGGCAGTTAAAGAGATTGGGTGCGTGTGGAAATGTCAACCATTAGTTAACCTGGTTTGGGGAGTTTATTGCCAATTCTGTGAATAGAGTTTCCAACTGCCTAGAAAAGCTCACACATCTCTGTCTCCTGATATTCATATAAAATAATTCAACTGGCCATTTTAACGTTCTGATTAATGTTATACGGATGCTCACACAAAATTACAAGGATTCGATTTTTACTTTTAGAAATGAAGAAGATGCCTTTACAGGCAGAATGAAATCCCAAATTTGCCACTAACCCATTCTCACTAAGGTAGACGAGGATTACCCATTGATTTGTCTTTAAAATAAACTTTTATTTTAGAATAGTTTGTGAAGAAAAGTTTCAAACATAGTACAGAGAGTCCCCGTACCCACTGCAGCCTGCTGCCCTGTTGTTAACATCTTACATTGCCATAGAACGTTTGTCACAGCTAAGGAACCAATACTGACACATTATTACCTATTGATTTTTAATTTCCTTTGAGTATTTATTATTTGTAGGACACTGCTTCGATATTAGAAATTTCTTCAGTGTTCACTTATTATTATATTAATATTTTCCAAGTCAATTATGTTTATACGTCAGCTTATTGCCTTCCAAGTGGATTGCTTGCCTGCTCTTGATGGTACTTTACCTTTTAGGTCCTGTGTGTAACCAAGTCTCTGTGCTTCTCTCAGCCCCTGAGACCTTCAAGGATGAAGGTCAGATGCACTGAGTGATGTTTTAGCTTCAGTACAAGGAGACTGCTAATCAGAAAAGGCACTTTAAAAATCATCCCACTTAATTCACATACTTCACAGAGGAGGAAACAGAGGCCTGTCTAGGCAAGGTGACTCACCCAAGGTCACACGACACTGGTGGCAGGGTCTGGACTGAAGCCCAGCCTCTTAACTCCTCCACATTTATGACCTCTGATAAAATTTTCACAGTGACACTTTTATTCTATTTATTATTTATACCCTGCCTACTTTAAAAAAGAATTGGAGCCAGCTGCCCTGTGATTTACTTTGCTTTGAATGCAATATAGATCATTGGATCCTGCATGATTGAAGTGGATTTTTAAAAAGTGAATAATGCTCTTATCTGTTTAATAAACTATTTAATAAATAGTTCCTGTTACCTAATCGCCATGCTATTGATGCCTTGCACATAGTAGGCACTCAATAAATACAGATAAAATGAACAAATGAATAATGCTAACTTGGGACTGATGAACAAAAGTTCACAGCACAAGCAGGTGAGTGTGGCATGACTGAGTGGAAAGAAATACGATTTTTTATTCTTGGCTCTGGAAAAGGCAGGGCTGGGTAAAAGATACTGTGACATGAATTATGATGATTTTGGCTTGTGATTCCCTTATGCAATTAGATGAGCTTCAAAGGTGAACACACATCCATGGGGGTCTGAATGGTGGAACGTCTTTCAGGTCCCAAGTGTGATGTTGGGCAAGTTGCTTGGCTTCTCTGAGCCTTGGGTCCCTCACCTGTCAGAGTCTCTTGGGGCTGTTGTCACTGTTAAATGAGAAAGCGACAGGAAAGTGTTTTGTAGTCGCTAAAATCTGACATAAGTGTTACTTTTTTTTCTGCAAGTTACTTAAGCATAGTGAAAATGTTAGAAAAATGAATATTGGGAATTGAAAAGGGAAATAAATAGATGTCAGGACAAAATGGTTTTGTAACTCAACCATATGACAGAGGAAACTCAGTCAAAAATGTCAGGCACTGGGACTTAACACCTGCCTGATAGGAGAAGGGAGCTGACCAGGCCAGAGTACCCTGCTGGCAATTTCTGCCCTTCTCTGCCTCAGGTTTATCACTCTGTTATTAGGGAGGGAGTGGAGAAGCCTTGGTATGCACGGAAGTACTCTTTAGGTAAGCTGCGGTGTATATTAATAGAAACCTTTTCCAATCAAAATACTCAAAGTGACTTTGCACTCCTACGCCATGACTTCTGACTTTTGGAGGTCAGATAAAGCCAGGGCCAAATGAGAACCAACAGCAGTTGCATAAAACGGCTGCCAGAATATGATATCGCAAATCGCCCTATGAGAGATCTTCACTCTTACTAACTGGGACTTGCTTCATTCATTACTGAGCTGCCCCAGGCAAGACTGAGAAGTAACCTTAGTTTTGCCTTCCTGCTTGTAATTTCCCTCAATATACCCCAGTTTTAGACATCTAGGGCCTCTTCTGTACTGTCTGGGCTAGCTCAGCCCTCCACATAAAAGGAGCTCTAATGTCTATCTCTTCTTCTCTGTTCTTTCATTTGTTGTTCCCATCCTATTTAAACATGGCCTGCTGATAACTCATTACCTTAGGGCCATCTCCGTGTTCCAAACCGTAAACACTCAACCCTTGTCCATACTGAAAGGAGGTAATGGACCACCATCTTGTGTAGCAGGATGTTCAGAGAATTGATGTGGGAAAAATCAGAGTTTGGTTTTAGACATATTGGTATATGTAGGATATCCATGTGGATCTGTTCCTTAGATATAGACTGATCATCAGGAAAGAGGCTAGGATAAGTGATGTAAATTTTGCGATGATTTAGTAGAAGAGCGATTAGACTGTGTGGCCTGGTGGGTAGAAGAGCGTGTTAACTTAAAGGAACAACACATAACATAAGAGTTATGAGTTTCAGTTTTATTCAGGGTCTTACTGAGGCCTAAAGCCTGGGAGGCAGCCACTCAGTTAGCTCCGAGGAAACTTCTCTGAAGAGGTAGGGGAGAGGCCTGTATATATCTGGCACATATTCCCTAGCCAGATTTGTGTCTAGGGAATATGTGCAGTCAAGCATACATCTTGGTAAAAGATTACTGCTGATCACAAAGAACAGATACTCAGTTTAATGATTTTAGTACTTTTCTATGTATGGGAAGGTGCAATAATTTGGGGCCTGTTTATCCAAAGCACAGAGGACCTCATCCTGTTTCTCATCCTGTTTGCCTCTCAAGTTGCACTTTTGGTGGGCAACTGCAATGGGCTATGACTTAACCCTTGTAGAATTGGGTAGTGAGCAACGCTTTTTGTTCCTCTTTGTTCACAAAAGTACTGCGGCAATCCATGAGATCTTTGGCAGGACAAGTAACGTTCCTGCTTCCTTATTGGTCCCACAGTTTGACTGATAAAATGTGTTTAATTTTTAAAAATTGCTTTTTATTCAAAGACCTAAAAGGACATACGTTATGAGTTTTAAAATATCTCAACATTTTCTTCTAAAGTGGCTGAGAGGAAATATCCTTCTTGGCTAACCATTTCTGCTTTTGCATATTCATTCACTTTTCCATTCAACCAACAAATATTTACTGTGTGTTCACTATTTGCCAGACACTGTTCTAGGAAGTAGAGATAAAATAACAAACCAGATAAAGTCACTGACTTCATGGAACTTACAGTAATCAGAGGAGACAATCAACGGACAGTACAATAAAAGAGTAAATGTATTTCAAAAGGTGATAAGTGCCCTGGAGAACAATAAAGTGGTATAAGAGAAATAGGCGGTCTGGGAGTGGAGGTACTAATTTACATAGGTGGTCAGGAACGAACTCTCCTAAGATGAAATTTATTAAGGTTCTGAACGAAATTAAGAGTTATAACTTTATAGTCTCCTATTTTCCATTAGCCAGCCCGCTGAGGGCATCTCTATCAGGGCTTATGCCACATGAGATCTGAGATACAAAGTCTAAGAACTGGGCTCCATCCCTTGATTGGTACCTAAACTATCCTGCTGCTCAGCATTGCTCATTTTCTCCCCAGTGGAGAAAGGTGGAGATTCCATTACTTTGGAGGCAACTGGAGTCAGGATGAACCTGCTCCTTCATTTTTAGGAAGAGAATGACATTTAGTAATGCTTTATTGTTCTGCTACATTTATGGAATAAATGATTCCAGAGAAGGAATATCTGTCATCGCAAAAGATTTTTCCAAATAGTTTATCCCTTTAGTTCCTGGATTTAACTTAATAAAACATTTGGAATAAAATCTTCAAGACCATATTGCACATATATCAGACTGCAAAAACAGTTTGTTGGGCAATTTAATTTGTTTACACTGGTACTTCTTTACCAAAGCATTTGAGTTAGCTTATGTCATATAATAAAATATCAAAATATAAATGAGAAATGTAAAATTCAGGACAAAAATAATGTAAATCTAGAGTAGGAAGTCATGATCCAGGAAAAGATACTAGAATGAAAAGGTCTCTAGGCTCTAAGGCTGAACATTCGGTTCTAAACTTCCTGGTGGTCAAAGTGATAGGGAAAAAAGGTCAGGCCCATCATTTTTATTTGCCAGAAAGGGAAAAAAGTATACCACATCTCTAAGGAAAGTAAAACCTTGCCTATTGTTTACTCTACAAGATGTTTCTCATGGAGATAAGTTGAATATAATTTAAGTCCTATGTATTAAGTTTACTACTTTGAATGGCAGATGCTTATTAATATTTTGAGTAACTATTAAAATGTTGTCTGCTATTTTTCCTGAAATGAAAGGGACTCAGAGTGATGTATTTTTGAATTCTTATTTGTTACTTTCCTTGCCTTTTTGTCTTTTCTCTCACTTTCAACCTCTTGGCCATGGCTTTGCCCTGCTGTCAGTGCCCATGCTTCTAGGAGAACATTCTCCTACTTGACTAATTTTTGGCTTCTGATATACCACACATGGACAGCTTGATAATCATGCTTACAGAGTTGTATTTAGAGTAATAAATAACAATAATGATAAAACAATATCATTTACAAACACAATATATAGTGAGCAGTGTTCTAAACATTTGGCATATATGATCTCATATAATCCTGGTTACAATCTGTGAGGGAAAAAAATGACCATTTCCATTTTACAGATAGAACATTAAGGCTCAGAAGGGTCCCCAACTTGCCTGCTGTCTCACATGTGTAGGTGGGCTGAGGACCCAGGCAGCAGACTACAGGGCTAGGCTGTTAGAAGCTCTCACAGTGGGATGACTTGATGTCACCTGTTTTTGTTCTTCAAAGCTCTTCCACCATCCCACACTTGCTTCTTGTGTTCTGGATGGTTGCAGTCCCCAACACGCAGGCTCCTGATAAGTGATGTGTGTGACTGAACTGTTTAGTGCTTATGGGATAAAGGATTTCCTCTGGCAAGAGAAGATGCTGTCTGAGAGGTACTGAACTTCTAAAGCCTGGCCCTACCTCTCTGAATCACAATATCTGAATTCTAATCTCCAATCTTTTTATTCACTTCTTCAAAGTAAGTATATCTATCTCTAGATCATAGTTCCTTCAGCTATAAAAAATTTAAGATTGTAGAGTCTTGTGCAATTTGAAATGAGAAAGAAATATGAAAACATTTAAAGCACCTAAAGTCCCCTCTTTTTCCATTCTGAATAAGGAATTACCATATGTTCTTTGTAGAGGCTTCTATACATGGAACCTCATAGAGTTCCAATTGACTAAATAAAGCTATTTATTTTTAAATGTTATTCTTGCCATTTCATATATTTTTTGTTACATAAAACATCTTTTGTGTATTAATATTTCTCAACCATGATTCTAGTATCCTTTCTGTATTGCACCGTCTGCCCATGCAGAATTGACCAGCAGTTCAAGTGCATAAAAGAATCCTCCACCTAAATTTAGAAACTGGTAAATAAAACAAAGATAGGAGCCTCAAAGTCTGCAGTAGTACAGCTGATAATCTTTTTGGCTTTTAAACAAACGTAAATACTCTAAAACTTGCTCTCAGCAAGTAACTTCATAATTAGGTTAATGTAATAGCACTTTGTCCTTTTGTATCACATTTCAGCTGAAGACCTAGAAGGGATTTTAACAAATGCAAGTGCTTTTTACCTTGGTTCCTGTAGAAAAGGAGGCTTGGATGATTATGCTCATGTGATGGCCAGTCACATCAAGACCATTAGAGCTGGTGAGCAGGCCATGAATTACCACCACAGTCCAATCTCGCCTAGACTTAGCACAGTAAATCTTCTTGCGCTTTCTGGGTCAGTCCCGGTTTTTGTTTTTAACCTAGTGTTACATATTACCTAAAAGTAACCCATGGAATGTGCCAGTATATGGAGGTTAATCTTCATACCTCTGAAAGGCTTCTCATCCATACAGCTGGAATTTTGTTTTGACCTTAACAAATGCCTGCTTTGAGGATTCAGGCATATCCATGAATATAGGATGAGCCAGTAAGAGAAATAATTCAAGTATTCAATCAGTAAAGTGATAGAGAGGAAAGGGGCTGTATGGTGAAGAAGGAAGAGGGAAATGAGGATGGGCAGTCCTGCATGGCAGGACTGTCTTATATTGATCTACTGTCTGGCCTTAGGTCTCTGAGCCTTGTGACAAACAAACTATGGGAATTCAAGAAGCTATTTTCAAGGCAAGATGGTCAGAGGTAGGGACATCAAGACATATGGACACTAATATATATAAAATAGATAACTAATGAGAACCTGCTATATAGCACAGGGAACTCTACCTCACTTGGCGGTACAGTAGAAACTAACACAACATTGTAAAACAATTATACCCCAATAAAATAAGAATGTTCTTTGATACTGGTGATAATGTAGGATTCAGAGTGGAAAGAAGTTCAGTCTCATCACTGCTGAACAACATACACCTGGCACCTCAAGTGTTGTTACCTCTGAAAGCATAGGAGCACCTTGGCACAGGTGGCAGTGACAGCGATGAGACCCACTCAAGGGACTTTCCACCATGGACATTGGTGATGGATCAGGGCAGAAAGAGATGCTGGTAGATGTTCTGACTAATTCTTAAACACCTGTGAGGCACCTGTGGGGTCTTTTAGACATAGTAGGGTGAGACTTTACAGGTGGCTGAAGTATCACATGAGCAACTTCTAGAAGCAAGAGCTAGAGAAACTTGGCTTCCTACTATTATCTTGATCATATTATCTGAATTCATGGGTTGGTGAGGTCTAGAGAAACTCAGGCTGCATATAGTAAAATTAATAAATCAGAAAAAAAATCTGGTTATGCTTGACTCAGGCTTTTGGTTATAAATATAGCAAAGCAAGCCTGCTGTTAAAAGAGAAGTGACAGGATGTGTCAGATTTACTAGAACAGAGGAGAACCAGATTTCTCTTTCTGTACTGGTGGCAGTCTGCCCAGTTCCTTGCAAGAAGCAGCTCAACAGGGGCTGGGTACAGCAAAGTAGATGGCAAATCCCACTCTTGCTTATTCTACACGCAGTTACTAAATGAAGACCAGTTCTCAAGGTTCTGGATTGGCATTGGTGAGTTGGGACATTTACTCTCTAGGAAGTAGATTATAACACACCAGAGGGTTTTATAAAAGCCTGGTCAAGTGTAATCATAGCTCCTGTGCCTCTAGGTGACTTGCTTGTCAGATTTTCCACTGACACCCAGGCAAAGGAGAGTGAATTTGAGCCCCAGGGATCTAACCAAAGCTTCCCAGGAAAAGTCTTCCTAGTTTCTACTTTTATCTTAAAAATGCTTGTAAAATTTTTATTCTACCCCATGGTATGTTTGTTTTACTTTTGAGTAAAATAGATGTTCCAGAAAAATGTTTATTCAGTGACTTAGCAGAGCACTCAGCACATCCTCATGTACTTCCGGTGATACATTTTATATCTCTCTCTATATATACATAGAAATACATAATTTATTTATATTTATTTTATATACCTATGTAAAGTATATGTACGCATATGTTAAAAAATATGTATGTGTCTGTTTTTTTTAGTACAGACGTTTCAACAACAGCTCATGTTTTTATTATGGGGGGAGGTGCTGTAGGAAGCTTATGGTGGGGCTGTTGCTGAGAGCATAAGTACTTCATTGGTGAGGAGGGGAAGATGCTTCTAGGGATCCTGGTGAAGGGCCCTGGGGATGAAGAAGGTTGATGGGAACAGTCCTAGCTTCCCCTGACAGTAGGATGTGTTGGCCCTGGGGTCTGGCCAGGCTACAGTCCACATGGGCAGATGTGAGTCAGTCACAAGTTTCTGGAAGACCAGATACTTGGTTAATAGCTCTTCTTATGATTGACCTTCCAGTGTGGATAGAAGTGTGCACCCAGGAAGCAGGAGCAAACAAAAGAAAACAAGCAAGATAAAGAGCAGCCAAAACTTTCTCACTTGACTAAAAAGGGAGACTCTCAGTTATTCTTTGCCTGACAAAAGAGCTAGACTCTGACAACATGAATTAGATCTTAACGTCTTTGTTTTTGATTTTTTTTTTGGTGATGGGGGGAGGTGCTGTAGGAAGGTCTTGGGGGCCTTGGTGAGACAGTATATCAAAGATTATATTCTAGGGCTTCCCTGGTGGCGCAGTGGTTGAGAGTCCGCCTGCCGATGCAGGGGACACGGGTTCGTGCCCCGGTCTGGGAGGATCCCACATGCCGCAGAGCGGCTGGGCCCGCGAGCCATGGCCGCGGAGCCTGTGTGTCCGGAGCCTGTGCTCCGCAACGGGAGAGGCCACAGCAGTGAGAGGCCCGCGTACAGCAAAAAAAAAAACCAAAAACCAAAAACCAAAAAACAAACAAACAAAAAAAAGATTATATTCTATATTAATATTTAAAGTATTTTATTTATTGCTCCAAGAACACTGAAATGGCAGTAAAAGGAGAATCTACACCCATGTGATGCCTGTGTTCATTTTTCTGTTTCTTTTTCACATGTATATGATAGTTACTCTTTTTACTAGGAGCATAGTAACCATCTGGAATTCAGCTTTTCTCAGCTAGTTGTACATCATCCATATTTATCTCTTTATTGCTAATCCGAGTTTTTAAATGCAAAAGGTGGGACCATGTCTCCTGAGATTAGGCCACCTAGGAATAAATGCAGAGTGATGGAGGGTATGGTGAGGGGACTGTGGAAAAGGAGAACAAGCAGGTGAAAAGAGAAGAGGGGTGGGGAGAGTAGGAGGAAGACTGAGTCCGTATGTTGCTCTCCAGATGCTCCCTACATTTCATATTTTAATTTAAAATGAATAGTGATACTGATGCATTTCATGTGGCAATTTACAATTTACTGGGTGCTTGCACATCCGTTTGATCTTCATGGGTCCTTGGAGACACTAAAGGCAGCCATTTCTTTGCAGATAAATTAAAAGAGGATTGTATTATCTGACATCAATTAATGATTTATCCCATTAATGAGATTTTTAAAAATAAATTTCTGAATCCATTTATAAGATTTATCTGCTTTAGTGACTTAGGATTAATATAGTCAAGAATGTTAATAAAACTGAATTTGTTGATCTTTATTTTCATGTGATGTGAGCTGTGAACTTCTGAATTGACTGTCAATTCCTAGGTTTCCTTTTCTTTATAAATCTTTCAGTGGATTCCTACCTGAATATCAATGTAAAAGAGGAAAGAGTGCTATTCCTACACATTTAAAAGCACAACCATGTGTGGGTCCTCTGACTCATAAAATCAGCCCTGTTCCCATTCTCATTCAACCTGGATTGGGTTGGAAGGGAGAAATTTATCTTGTTTTTCTCTCTGCCATTTAGTTGACAAAGGGAGAAAAAAATACCCTCAGAGCTAGATTCCAAAGCTGAAAAAGTGAAGTAGAGGAATCTTAAGTTATTATCATACCCTGTCACACCAAACAGACATACATGCACACGCAGCACATCATCCTTTGGCATAGGTGGATCAGGCAAATTTGGGTAACAGTCTCTGTTCTATCAATCGCTACTATTAACATATAGTGATAGATAGGAGTCTTCTGGTCCTATTTTCTTATTTTTACAATTGGGAATAAATCATTAGGTTGTTGTATTCATGATGTCAAATCATGTGCCTACCACAGTCTCAACTCTGGCTGTGCAACCCCACACATTTGCAGAACTCTAAAATAGCAAAAACAGCTGTGTCTGACCCTTCCCAGACTGAGTTACATAATTGCGGGTGGGCTGAGGTCTCAATATTTTGACAAAGCTCTCCAGAAAGTTCTGATGCTCAGCCAGGGTTGAGAGTCACTGACCTGTAGGACAATGCCTCAGCATTGGATTTCACCCTTTTTCCACCCTCCCTGCAGACCTTCCCCAAGTTGTGACAACGAAAATTGTCTACTGATATTGCTAAATGTTCCCTGGGAGACAAAATTTCCCTTAGTTGAGAACCAATGGTTTAAAACATTGGCACTCAAATTTGGGTGCTTTGGGCTGAATTTTGTCCCACCAAAATCCCTGTTGAAGCTCTAACCCCCCAGTGTGACTGTATTTGGAGACAGTTCTTTTAGGAGGTAATTAAGGTGTATAAGGTCACAAGGGTGGGATCCTAATCCAATAGGATTGGTGGCCCTTTAAGAAGAAGAAAGAGAGTTCATTCTCTTTCTCTCTCTCTCTATGTGCAAGCATTGAGGAAAGGCCATGTGAGGACACAGCCAGAGGTGGCCATCTGCAAGCCACGAAGAGAGTTCTTACCAGAAACAAAACCCTGTCAGCACCTTGATCTTAGACTTCTTGGTTTCCAAACTGGGGAAAATACTTTCAGTTGTTTAAGCCCCCTAGTCTGTGGTATTTTGTTATGACAGCTCGATCAGACTAATACACAGGGTGAGTATCAGAATCACCAGAGGAGCTAATAAGATCACAGAGGTCTAGAATCACTGAAATAGCATAGGGTCTGGGCTTTTGTATTTTTACCCAGTTCCCCAGGTGACTCTGATACTAACCAAAGCTAGAAGGCCATTGGCCCATAACAGCTCATGGAAGAATGGGATCAATCCAAAAGAGAGATGGAAAGAGGTGGCATGAGGAGAAGGAGAGCCAAGCAACTCTGCAAGAGTCTGGGGAGGCTGTACTGAAGGTGCTGAAGGAGAGACCCCGCAGAGCAACTATCACAGTAAATGGAACTTTAGGGAGATGGGTTAAGAGCCTGAGCATTTTGTTCTGTTGGCAACAAGTATGCGTGCCTCTTTAAGAGACTTCACTAGGGTTTAAATTCCTTTTTGTTGTTTTGGGGTAATGTTGGATTTATGTTTCTTTTTAATAAAACAACAAACTGAGAGGGACCTTCAAGATGTTGGAGGAGTAAGACATGGAGATAACCTTCCTCCCCACAAATATAACAAAAATACATTTACATGTGGAACAACCCCTACAGAACACCTACTGAACGCTGGCAGAAGACCTCAGACTTCCCAACAGGCAAGAAAACACCCACGTACCTGGGTAGGGCAAAAGAAAAAAGAAAAAACAGAGACAAAAGAATAGGGACGGGGCCTGCACCTCTGGGAGGGAGCTGTGAAGGAGGAAAAGTTTCCACACACTAGGAAGCCCCTTCACTGGCGAAGACGGGGGATGGCAGAGGGGGGAAGCTTTGGAGACACTGAGGAGAGCGCAGCAACAGGGATGCAGAGGGCAAAGCCGAGAGATTCCTGCACAGAAGATGGGTGCCGACCAGCACTCACCAGCCTGAGAGGCTTGTTTGATCACCTGCCAGGGCGGGTGTGGGCTGGGAGCTGAGGCTCGGGGCTTCGGAGGTCAGATCCCAAAGAGAGGACTGGGGTTGACTGCGTGAACATAGCCTGAAGGGGGCTAGTGTGCCACAGCTAGCCGGGAGGGAGTCTGGGACAACGTGTGGACCTGCCTAAGAGGCAAGAGACTGTTGTTTCGGGGTGCGTGAGGAGAGGGGATTCAGAGCACTGCCTAAACGAGCTCCAGAGACAGGCGCGAGCTGTGGCTGTCAGCTTGGACACCAGAGACGGGCATGAAATGCTAATGCTTCTGCTGCAGCCACCAAGAAGCCTGTGCAAACACAGGTCACTATCCACACCTCCCCTCCCGGGAGCAGCCTGCCACTGCCAGAGTCCCGTGATCAAGGGACAGCTTTCCCGGGAGAACACACGGCAAGCCTCAGGCTCTTGCAATGTCACGCCAATCTCTACTGCCGCAGGCTCCCCCACATTCCAGTTATAACTACCATACCCCTCCCTCCTCCCAGCCTGAGTGAGCCAGAGCCCCCTAATCAGTGCTGCTTTAACCCCACCCTGTCTGGGTGGGAACAGAAGCCTGAGGGCAACCTACACACAGAGGCGGGGCCGGATCCAAAGCTGAACGCCAGGAGCTGTGCGAACAAAGAAGAGAAAGGGAAATTTCTCCGTGCAGCCTCAGGAGCAGTGGATTAAATCCCCAAAATCAACCTGAGGTACCCTGCATCTGTGGAATACCTGAATAGACAATGAATCATCCCAAAATTGAGGCGGTGGACTTTGGGAGCAACTGTAGACTTGGGGTTTGCTGTCTGTGACTGACTTGTTTTTGATTTTTATGTTTATATTAGAATATTTTTAGCACTTGTTGTCATTGGTGTTATTTGTTTATTGGTTTGGCTGCTCTCTTCTTTTTTTAAATTACTTTAAAATTTTTTTATCTTTATAATTTTAATTTATATTTTATTCTATTTAATAATTTTATTTTAATAATTTTATTTTATGTTTAAAATTTTTCTTTCTTTTTTTTCTTCCTTTTATTCTGAGCCACGTGGTTGACAGGGTCTTGGTGCTCCAGCCTGGTGTCAGGCCTGAGCCTCTGAGGTGGGATGAGCTGAGTTCAGGACATTGGAACACCAGAGACCTCCTGGCACCACATAGTATCAATTGGTGAGAGCTCTCCCAGAGATCTCTGTCTCAATGCTAAAACCCAGCTCCACCCAATGGCCAGCAAGCTCCAGCGCTGGATGCCCCATGCCAAACAACAAGCAGTAAAGGAGCATAAGCCCACCCATTAGCAGAGAGGCTGCCGAAAATCATAATAAGGTCACAGACACCCCAAAACACACCACCGGATGCAACCCTGCTCACCAGAAAGACAAAATCCAGACCCACCCACCAAAACATAGGCACCAGTCCCCCCCACCAGGAAGCCTACACAAGCCACTGAACCAATTTCACCAACTGGGAGCAGACACCAAAAACAATGGGAGCTATGAACCTGCAGCATGTGAAAGGGAGACCCCAAACACAGTAAGTTAAGCAAAATGAGAAAACAGAGAAATATGGAGAAGATGAAGGAGCAAGATAAAAACCCACCACGCCAAACAAATGAAGAGGAAATAGGCAGTCTACCTAAGAAAGAATTCAGAGTAATGATAGTAAAGATGATCCAAAATCTTGGAAATAGAATGGAGAAAATACAAGAAACATTTAACAAGGACCTAGAAGAACTAAAGAGCAAACAAACAATGATGAACAACACAATAAATGAAATTAAAAATTCTCTAGAAGGAATCAATAGCAGAATAACTGAGGGAGAAGAACAGATAAGTGACCTGGAAGATAAAATAGTGGAAATAACTACTGCAGAGCAGAATAAAGAAAAAAGAATGAAAAGGATTGAGCACAGCCACAGAAACTTCTGGAACAACATTAAATGCACCAACATTCGAATTATAGGGGTCCCAGAAGAAGAAGAGAAAAAGAAAGTTTCTGAGAAAATATTTGAAGAGACTACAGAGGAAAACTTCCCAAATATAAGAAATGAAATAGTCAGTAAGGTCCAGGAAGCACAGAGAGTCCCATACAGGATAAATCCAAGGAGAAACACGACAAGCCACATATTAATCAAACTGTCAAATATTAAATACAAAGAAAAAAAATTAAAAGCAGCGAGGGAAAAGCAACAAATAACATGCCATGGAATCCTCATAAGGTTAACAGCTGATCTTTCAGCAGAAACTCTGCAAGCCAGAAGGGAATGACAGGACATATTTAAAGTGATGAAAAGGAAAAAACTACAACCAAAATTCTCTACCCAGCAAAGATCTCATTCAGATTCAATGGAGAAATTAAAACCTTTACAGACAAGCAAAAGTTAAGAGAATTTAACATCACCATACCAGCTTTAGAACAAATGCTAAAGGAACTTTTCTAGACAGGAAACACAAGAGAAAGAAAAGACCTACAAAAACAAACCCAAAACAATTAAGAAAATGGTAATAGGAATATACATATTGATAATTACTTTAAATGTAAATGGATTAAATGCTCCAACCAAAAGATATAGACTGGCTGAAGGTTTACAAAAACAAGACCTGTATATATGCTGTCTATAAGAGACCTACTTCAGACCTGTGGACACATACAGACTGAAAGTTAGGGGGTGTGAAAAGATATTCCATGCAAATGGAAATCAAAAGAAAGCTGGAGTAGCAATTCTCATACCAGACAAAATAGATTTTAAAATAAAGACTATTACAAGAGACAAAGAAGGACACTACATAATGTTTAAGGGATCAATCCAAGAAGAAGTTATAACAATTGTAAATATTTATGCACCCAACATAGGAGCACTTCAATACATAAGGCAAATGCTAACAGCTATAAAAGGGGGAACCGACAGTAACACAATCATAGTAGGGGACTTTAACACCCCACTTTCACTAATGAACAGATCATCCAAAATGAAAATAAATAAGAAAACACAAGCTTTAAATGACACATTAAATAAGATGGACTTAATTGATATTTATAGGACATTCCCTGCAAAAACAACACAATACTCTCTCTTCTCAAGTGCTTATGGAACATCCTCCAGGATAGATCATACCTTGGGTCAAAGATGAAGCCTTGGTAAATTTAAGAAAATTGAAATCATATCAAGCAGCTTTTCTGACCACATCACTATGAGACTAGATATCAGTTACAGGAAAAAAACTGTAAAAACTACAAACCCATGGATGCTAAACATTATGCTACTAAATAACCAAGAGATCACTGAAGAAATCAAAGAGGAAATCAAAAAAAATACCTAGATACAAATGACAATGAAAACACGATGACCCAAAACCTATGGGATGCAGCAAAAGCAGTTTTAAGAGGGAAGTTTATAGCAATACAATCCTACCTCAAGAAACAAGAAACATCTCAAATAGGGCTTCCCTGGTGGCGCAGTGGTTGAGAGTCCGCCTGCCGATGCGGGGGATGGGGGTTCGTGCCCCGATCCTGGAGGATCCCGCATGCCACGGAGCGGCTGGGCCCGTGAGCCGTGGCCGCTGGGCCTGCGCGTGCGGAGCCTGTGCTCCGCGGTGGGAGAGGCCGCAGCAGTGAGAGGCCCGTATACCGCAAAAAAAAAAAAAAAAGAAAAGAAAAAGAAACAAGAAACATCTCAAATAAACAGCCTAACCTTACACCTAAAGCAGTTAGAGAAAGGAGAACAAAAAAACCCCAAAGTTAGCAGAAGGAAAGAAATCATAACGCTCAGATCAGAAATAAATGAAAAAGAAATGAAGGAAACAATAGCAAAGATCAATAAAACTAAAAGTTGGTTCTATGAGAAGATAAGCAAAATTGATAAACCACTAGCAAGACTCATCAAGAAAAAAAGAGAGAAGACTCAAATCAACAGAATTAGAAATGAAAAAGGAGAAGTAACCACTGACCTGGCAGAAATACAGAGGATCATGAGGGATTACTACAAGCAACTATATGCCAATAAAATGGACAACCTGGAAGAAAGGGACAAATTCTTAGAAAAGCACAACATTCTGAGACTGAACCAGGAAGAAATAGAAAATATAAACAGAGCAATCACAAGCACTGAAAGTGAAACTGTGATTAAAAATCTTCCAACAAACAAAAGCCCAGGACCAAATGGCTTCACAGGTGAATTCTAGCAAACATTTGGAGAAGAGCTAACACCTGTCCTTCTCAAACTCTTCCAAAATAAAGCAGAGGGAGGAACACTCCCAAACTCATTCTATGAGGCCACCATCACCCTGATACCAAAACCAGACAAAGATGTCACAAAGAAAGAAAACTACAGGCCAATATCAGTGATGAACATATATACAAAAATCCTCAACAAAATACTAGCAGATGGAATCCAACAGCACATTAAAAGGATCATACACCATGATCAAGTGGGAATTAACCAGGAATGCAAGAATTCTTCAATATACGCAAATCAATCAATGTGATACACCATATTAACAAACTGAAGGATAAAAACCGTATGATCATCTCAATATATGCAGAAAAAGCTTCTGACAAAATTCAACACCATTTATGATAAAAACTCTCCAGAAAGTAGGCCTAGAGGGAACTTACCTCAACATAATAAAGGCCATATATGACAAACCCACAACCAACATTATTATCAATGGTGAAAAACTGAAACCATTTCTTCTAAAATCAGGAACAAGACAAAGATGCCCACTCTCACCACTATTATTCAACATAGTTTTGGAAGTTTTAGCCACAGCAATTAGAGAAGAAAAAGAAATAAATATTCCAAATCAGAAAAGAAGCAGTAAAGCTGTCACTGTTTGCAGATGGCATGATTCTCTCTATAGAGAATCCTAAAGATGCTACCAGAAAACTACTAGAGCTAATCAATGAATTTGGTAGTGTAGCAATATACAAAATTAAGGCACTGAAATCTCTTACATTCCTATACACTGATGAAAATTCTGAATGAGAAATTAAGGAAACACTCCCATTTACCATTGCAACCAAAAGAATAAAATACCTAAGAATAAACCTATCTAAGGAGACAAAAGACCTGTAAGCAGAAAACTATAAGACACTGATGAAAGAAATTAAAGATGATACAAACAGATGGAGAGAAATACCATGTTCTTGAATTGGAAGAATCAACATTGTGAAAATGACTGTAGTACCCAAAGTAATCTACAGATTCAATGCAATCCCTATCAAACTACAAATGGCATTTTTCACAGAACTAGAGCAAAATATTTCACAGTTTGTGTGTAAACACAAAAAACCCCGAATAGCTAAAGCAATCTTGAGAAAGAAAAACGGAGATGGAGGAATCAGGCTCCCTGACTTCAGATTATACTATAAAGCTACAGTAATCAAGACAGCATGGTACTGGCTCAAAAACAGAAATATAGATCAATGGAAGAGGATAGAAAGCCCAGAGATAAACCCACATACATATGGTCACCTTATCTTTGATAAAGGAGGCAAGAATATACAATGGAGAAAAGACAGCCTCTTCAATAAGTGGTGCTGGGAAAACTGGACAGCTACATTTAAAAGAATGAAATTAGAACACTTCCTAACACCATACACAAAAATAAACTCAAAATGGATTAAAGACCTAAATGTAAGGCCAGACACTATAAAACTCTTAGAGGAAAACATAGGCAGAATACTCTTTGACATAAATCACAGCAAGATCCTTTTTGGCCCACCTCCTAGAGAAACGGCAATAAAAACAAAAATAAACAAATGGGACCTAATGAAACTTAAAAGCTCTTACACAGCAAAGGAAACCATAATCAAGATGAAAAGACAACCCTCAGAATGGGAGAAAATATTTTCAAATGAAGCAACTGACAAAGGATTAATCTCCAAAATATACAAGCAGCTCATGCATCTCAATATCAATAAAACAAACAACCCAATCAAAAAATGGGCAGAAGATCTAAACAGACATTTCTCCAGAGAAGATATATAGTTTTCCAACAAACACATGAAAGGATGCTCCACATCACTAATCATTAGAGAAATGCAAATCAAAACTACAATGAGGTATCACCTCACTCCCGTCAGAATGGCCATCATCAAAAAAATCTAGAAACAATAAATGCTGGAGAGGGTGTGGAGAAAAGGGAACCCTCTTGTACTATTGGTGGGAATGTAAATTGATACAGCCACTATGGAGAACAGTATGGAGCTTTCTTAAAAAACTACAAATAGACCTACCATATGACCCAGCAATCCCACTACTGGGCGTATACCCTGAGAAAACCATAATTCAAAAAGAGTCATGTACCACAATGTTCATTGTAGCACTATTTACAATAGCCAGGATGTGGAAGCAACCTAAGTGTCTATTGACAGTTGAATGGATAAAGAAGATGTGGCACATATATATAATGGATATTACTCTGCTATAATAAAGAAACAGAATTAAATTATTTGTAGTGAGGTGGATGGAGCTAGGGACTGTCATACTGAGTGAAGTAAGTCAGAAAGAGAAAAGCAAATAGTGTATGGTAACACATATATATGGAATGTAAAAAAAATGGTTCTGATGAATTATGGGCAGGACAGGAATAAAGACACAGATGTAGAGAATGGACTTTAGGATACGGAAGAGGGAAGGGTAAGCTGGGATGAAGTGAGAGAGTAATATTGACATATATACATTACCAAATGTAAAATAGATAGCTATTGGGAAGTAGCTGCATAGCACAGGGAGATCAGCTCAGTGCTTTGTGACCACCTAGAGGGGTGGGATAGGGAGGGTCGGAGGGAGATGCAAGAGGTAGGCAATATGTTGATATATGTATATGTAAAGCTGATTCACTTTGTTATACAGCAGAAACTAACACAACATTGTAAAGCAATTATACTCCAATAATGATGTTAAAAAAAATAAACAACAAACTTAGACTGCATATGAGGTGTGTTATGGACTGAATGTTTGTGTCTCCCCCAAATTCACATGTTGGAGTCCTAACCCTCCATGTGGCTGTATTTGGAGATGAGGGGTCTCTAAGGAAATTATTAAAGTTAAATGAGGTCATAAGAATGGAGCCCAGATGTGATAGGATTAATGTTCTTACAAGAAGAGACACCATAAAACTTACTTTCTCTCTTCCCCTATGTGCACACATGATGAATGACCCTGTAAGGACATATATAGCCATATATAGCTGTTTTGTAGCCATCTACAAGCCAGGAAGAGAGTCCTCACCAGAAATAGAATTCTGGTACCTTGATCATGTACTTCTAGCATCCAGAAATGTGAGAAAATAAATGTCTGTTGTTTTAGCCACTCAATATATGGTACTTTGTTATGGCAGCTCAGTCAGGTAAATACGCAGTACACAACTATTTTGGGGTTACACTAAATTTTTTCAATTTGTTCTTATTTAACCTCCTTTGTTTAGGTTTTTTATCTAGCTCTCCTCATCAGTGTTTACTGTACAGTGGGTTTTATCTTTCACTGCACAAAGTCTGGAAGATCATTTTAGATCCCTTTGGTTCCATCCATACTCCAGGCTGCTTCCTCCCTCTATCTGCCCTCCTCACACCATACATGTAGAGCCTTGTCAAAGGCAGAGGTAACTTTGTTTTTTATTTTATTTTATTTTTGAGGTAACTTTATTTTTAATTTGTCTAATAACAAATTCTTGGTTGTCCAACACTCTCTCATGCCAAACTGGGTAGCATTTGTCTAAGTTCCTCTGGCTCTCTAAACAGCATGCTCTTCCAGTCTCTAGTAACTGATACACTTAAGGACTTCTCTCTTGTTCTAAATTCTTTTTGCTCTCTTGCCCTCTGTCCTTTCTTGTCAGCCATCTCTGATGTAGCCTTCATCAATCAGTTTGTAGGGTTGGCTCTGGCACCTTTAAGGGCACTTGACAAAGAGAGCATGGAAAGCAACATCATGACCACAAAAAGAGATATCATATACAGACACTCACTTTCTTTTTTGTGTGTAATCGTAGGGAATGAGATCTTTTTTCAGAATTTCAGCCAGAGTAATATTTCTGTGATCCTTGGTGTCAATGCCATAAGTGGGTAAAGACTGACTTTTCCAGCAGAGAACCATGTTATCATGAAGGTGAGAGAAGATTAAAAGAAAAATCAACACTACAGTCCTGCCACTCAAGTGTTTGTTGCTAGGGCCATCAAAGATTCCTGCTGCCAATTCTACTTAAGCATTCTCCACAGCTTGGCTCCCTTCCCTCCCTGAAGCAGACCTTTTCCTTTGCCATGGCTGCCATTGATACAGGCTTGATTCCTGTCATTTGGCTGCCAGTGGGGGGAAGCACCTTCAGCTGTCCAGAGTTGCCAAGAGTTTGCTTCCTCAGAGAGATCCCCAGCCTTCCTGCCCTGGAAGTAAGGAGGCAAGACCTACTACTGAACACATCTTAGAAATGGCACATGTAGGGCTTTGGATCTTCATGCCAGATTGAGGGTGGGGGGACTGTGACTTAAACTATCATTGTGGCCTGGATCACAGCATTCATTGAAGGAACCTGGCCCCAAGTAACAGCTAGGTGAGTGACCATGCCATGCCATGGAGCAAAAGGCAGAATGTCTTGTCTGTCCTGCAGAGGCTGTATTAACTTCCAAGACAGACCTGGGGCCTTAAAGACTGTAAAAGACCTTGTCTTCGCCTTCTCAGATGAGAGCTGCCTCTTCTATAAAAAGTCAATTCCCTTTAAGATCAGAGAGATCCCAACAACCCTGTGAGGTAAGTATCATCCCAAGTTTACTGAGAAAACAGATTTAGGCAGGTTTTTTTTACTTGCTCAAGTATCCAGAACTAGTAAATAGTGCGGCTAGCATTGGAAGTCAATTCTGTCAGACTCCCAAATCCATGCACTTGTCGTTAAAAAAGATGGAACAGGTATTTTCAATAAAAATCTAAAATATTAATGTGATCCCTTCCCCTTTTCTCTGGACCACATCAGCTTTGGGATGGATATTACAGCTATAACTATAACTATAGTACAAACATTACTCTAAACCTTGACTCAGGCTCCCCCTTTAGAGTCCCCCTTACCCTCTTCTACAGATTATTTCTAGGAATCATTAGGAAGGATTGCAAACACAGTCTTCTTGATTCCCTTTAAAATCCACCATTTTCTATTCTCATGCTTGAGTGGTGATGAAAGAATTCCAGGCCTTTGATTGACAGATGGCCATTGTGAGGGTGTTACTCATCTATCACTGACCTGGTGCATCAATACCACCAATACCTGCTGAAGATGATGTCTTCTTCTTCAGTCCAAACAGGGCTAATCCCACTTGATGTTCAGGCTGTTGGGTCTTCTCAGATCTCCAGGGAGTTTGAAGAGACATTCCATAGGGATGGTGCCTGGTATCCACCTACTGATACTGCATGATGCAAGAAAAACTAGAAGGAGTCATGTGCTTCCAATATTTGATGTATATGCAAATACCTCCTTTAGATTTTTTTTTTGTTGTTCCCTTCTATCTCTAACTATCTCTTCCTAAGATTAAGTCATGAGACCATGGATTCAGGGTCAAAGATCAAGATTATATGGTGCCTTTGGGCATTATAAAAAGATAACCTATACTTCTGTTGGTTATAATATATTGTTCTAATAAACAGATATAGGAGGAATGAAACATTTCACTGACATATACCAGAAGATTGTTGTAAGACTTACACAAATTTATGGTTTCTATAGTATTACCAGTGTCCTGTATTTAGCTTACATGCATGCAAAATAGATTGAGTACATTAAAAACAAAACACAACTATGGGATCAATGACACACAGTGTTGTAGCATGGAACTAGCCATCAAACAAATCTGTGTCCTAAGCCTAGCTTTGTTATGCACAAGCTGAGCACCATTGGGATAGGTCATTTAATCCCTTGGGTCCGTAATTTGATCACCTGTAAAATAGCAGTAATAGTATCCACCCTACCTTTCAGAATTTTATGTGGATCAGATGAGATGAAAGATGATTTTAAAAAGTTGGACATGTGATAAGAGCATCAAACGGCAACTAAATCAACCACAAATGCTGGACTTGGGCACAGTGTGTGATCATGAATGAAAATTATCCTTGCAATTAAAAGCTTCTAGGTTTACTCAGGCTTAGGAATATTGTGGAGAGGGAGCTTTCTGTATCCACTATACGACAGCCATTAGAATTTTCACTCCTAATTTAAGAAGGGCCAAGTTTAAATATATGTGAATTTGCTGGGAATGATCAGAAACCTAATATGTGAGAAGTTAAACTACGGGGAATAGATTGCAGTTTGCTTTCCCTCTAGGCCAAAACTCAGGGTATTAACTTCTCAGAATATGGATAATATCAAGCTCTCCCTTTCCAAATAATGTGTGACTTATGTTCACCAATGATTCCCTAACTCTCTTCATCTTTGTTTTGGCTTGATTTTTAGATGCATTTGCCTCCTTTTGAAATACTCCTTGGAATATATTTTTCTTTTCTTGAATTAAGGTGAACTAACAATTCTTTGCTTTTAAAAAGCATTTTGAGATGATTCCTTGAGATAATTGAAGGTGCCTCAGGGTGACACAACCCCAGGCCTTGAAATGACTGTAGTAAAAACAATGTCACTGACAATCAGCAGATGCCAGGTGGTGCTTCAAATGAAGAGAGACAAAGGGAGAATCAGGAAGAACACGGCCACAAGTGCTGGTTTTCAATCCTGTCCACATCTGCTTGACCACTGGCTTCCCCAGGCTGAGTCTGCTGACTTACTGTGGAACAAATAAAAGAGTTCAGCATCACAGGACCAGGATACTGCCCTTTAGTGAAAAAGTTTCAATGGCCTCTGGGTCTTGGGTGTTGGAGCAGGATATTACTGAAGCGATATTACTCTTCCCTAGCAGAAAAGGTACTCCTTACACAGGGCTGTGGTTTGATGTGTTATTGTTCAGATCCAGTGTTTTGTTTTGTTAACAGCTGCTGAAGTATCCCTAAATACTTGGGCACAGTTGCCTGTGCTTTAAGCGTCACACCAGGCAGTCTGGGATTCAAATCCTGGCTGAGACTCCTGAGTGACTTTAGGTATATCCCAAAATCGCCATGAGTTTCATTTCCTCATCCGTTTAAAAAAAAAAAAAGGTTCATGCAAACCACCTTGCTGTTGAGAATTTTAAATGAGATGATCTATGTAAAGTGTCTTGTATAGTGCTTGACTCAATAGCCATTTGAAGAATGGGAGTGATGATTAGGGGAAGAATAAAGATCTTAGAGACAGGAAATGTGGGATCTATGTCTGGTTCAGCCTCTAATGAGTTTTGTGAGTTTAGGCAAGTCATTTAGCTGCTCTGTGCTTCAATTTACCCATCTATCAAATTGTCAACTGGTATTTGATGGTTTACCTATCGTGCTTGAAAATGAAATTGCCTTGCAAATATTAGGAGCTTACCATATGTTTGTCAAAGGGTCAAGTAGGTACAGAGTGCTTTGAAAATTTAAAATGACTGTACAAATACACAATTAAGCACATTAAAAAAATAATAATGTGACTACATCCTCAAAAACTTCCAAATTCCAAAGGTAATTAAGAACATACATACATTTTACATAATTTTTTTAAATTTGGAAAATAGTCCATTTTGATTATGGTAGCATATTAAAATTGATAGATTTCTTGGGCAAAAAACACACGAAAACTTTATGGAGTTTGTGGACAGCCCCTAGTGCCTTCCACTAAGGACGCCAAGATGAATGCCAAGGAGGATTTTTTTTTAAACCTTTCCTTCTTCCCCTTCCTCCACTCTGAAACAATCATCAATTACCCTTATCCACCAGCACCATCTCATCTAAGTTCATTTTCAAGATGAAGTTTCCTCGTTGGATGGTGGCTGTCCAATCCTCCTTCTGTCCATCACTGACTGCCTCAGCACTGTCCCCAGATTGACAGTTTGAGAGTGAATCAATAATAATTATCTGGCTGCAGCCATGGCGAGCTGTGTAATTCTGCCACGGGACAGCATTGTGCAAACAGAGCTGCATCTCCGGCTGCAGGTTTAAATATGCAGGCTGGGGCTGTCCATTTAGGTGCCCTGATCATGTGATTACCAGGAGGTAGTGCTTCTTCCGCCGCTGCATTAAAACCCTTTCAAATGATACACTCACCTTCTGGGACTGCTGAAGAGAATTGCACTATGTAAAATACTGCTTTCAGGGCCTAAATCATAAATCAGTGATTTCAAGGCACAGCCTTAGGAGAGGAGACACACTTTGCTTCAGTTCTTTACATAGACTTTAGGAAGAACCACTGATGGGGAATGTATAAGCACAAATAAAAGAATGGGATCTCAGATAAGTTTGGGTCGATATTTATTTTACCTCGTACAAGGCAAAGAAGATAAAGATCAGAGTTAATTCAGTATTAAAATTTTGTGGATTTGAGAGGTACAGGTTCATCATTTCCTGTTTGAACAAGAAAAGGTTGGCTTTATTGAGCTGAATATAACTAATTTTCTTTAAAGCAACTTTAGCATACCTTTGTTGAAAATGTTGCTGGTTGCTGTTGTGATTACTCTTATGAATAGGCAGCTACATTTTATTGGTCATATTTATGAGTATTTGGATATTGAAGGCAGTGGAGTTTTGTTGGTATTATTTTCTGGGAATCTGTTTCTGTTAAGAAATTAGGAGACGGGAAGGTCTTGGGGGACATAATCAACTCTTTAACAGAACTCAGTGAGAACTGGGCATGCAACCAAAATGGGGCAATCATAAATTCCTGGGGGTAGGGATATCACATTTGGAACAAAAAATGATCTGTATGTCATTAGCAAATGATGTGAAACAAATAAAAACGGTGTGTCCCATAATCATATGATCTGTGCTATTTTCATTCTTTTTAATATATTCATATGCATACAAATACATATCTATAGTTTTTTTTGTTTGTTTGTTATTTTTTTTTTGCGGTACGTGGGCCTCTCACTGCTGTGGCCTCTCCCGTTGCAGAGCACAGGCTCTGGACGCACAGGCTCAGCAGCCATGGCTCATGGGCCCAGCCTCTCCGCGGCATGTGGGATCTTCCCAGACTGGGGCATGAACCCGTGTCCCCTGCATTGGCAGGCGGACTCTCAACCACTGAGCCACCAGGGAAACCCTATCTATAGTTTTTGAAGTAAAATAACAAAATATAAAAATTTGTTTTACATCTATGTGGTGGGATCTTTCAATTATTCTCTTTTTTTCTTTAATGTAAAATCTTTAAAAATTAAAAACATTCAGAAAAAAATGGAAGGGGGTTCATTGGTAAGTTCCTTATCATTGGATGTAATCAAACTGAAACAGTTACTACTCAGCGAAGACTTTTTTAATGTAGGTTATTTAAACATTGACTAAAAAATTACCAGGAAATAGGTACAATTTCTCCTGATTCTAAGATTGCAGGATTATTCTCTAGGTTTGTAGGTGGCTGGAGCATCTGGTGGAAGAGAAATTGTGGAAGACATGGGTTATTGGAGGGAAAATCACAGCAAAAACTTACATCTTAGTTGTATTGAGCTTTGTCTATTTACTGAGTTAGGCACCATTAACCATTCTTTAGCTCATCATTGCTTTATTTCTCCAGTGATTCTTGTTGGCTTCCTAGTTTCTTAGTAGTAAAAGGGTTTTAGTTTTTGAAAAAAAAAAAAAAAGCAGGCATAAAATTGAGCACAGGGAGCTTAGCTACAAATATATATTAGAATCGCTGAAAGGATCAATGACCAGTAGAGAATGGAGACTCAGATAAAATAGAAAAATTCCCTTCTTTTCTTCCTTCTTTCCTCCCACCCTCCCTCCCTCCCTCCCCCCTTCCTTCCTTCCTTCCTTCCTTCCTTCTGTCCTTCCTTCTTCCATTTAATCAGCTAACCAATCAACCAGATAGTCTACCAAATCACCTACCTTTATTAACTACCTGCTACTTGCAGGGCACATACGTGAACCAGATCAGAATATTGTCTTCGGAGAATATGCAGACTAGTAAGGGAGATAAGACATGGGGATACTAATTATAACCCTATAATGCAGGGGGAAATTACTGATTGCCGAACAAAAGTACAGAGAAAGTGGCAAAGGGTGTCAGAGCCTGGACATAAGATTTTCAGCTGGGGTTCATATTTGTAGCTAAACCATCCTGTGATCAAAATGTATACCTGCTATTTTGCAATGACTTAATTACCTGTTAAGACACCAGGGGACCAGTTAAAAGACAGGAAAAATAAAGCAGTGATGAGTTTAAAAATACATAGAATTATAAATATTGGGCATAGTGAGAACAATTTTAAATGATCTGGAAAAAGACTATAAAAATAGAAATCACATAATAAAATCTGCGTTTTGGAAGGCAATAAAGAAAATGATGTAATTCCTTACAGATAAATAATCTTTGAGATTTGCAGGCTGTCTACTATTGACTTGAATGACAGATCTATTATTCTATTTAATTTGTGCAAATAAGACTTTTACTTCTCATCTCGTCCATGAAGACTTTCAGATTTCTAAATCTCACAGTGCAGGCTTCCTCTGAACTCTTTTAGCCTCTACTGTTTTTACCGTTCATTTGGCTACTATCACTTGCTGCCTTATATGACACAGAAGGTCCTTTCAGGTGAGAAAGATGCATTGCTTTACATCTGGAGAAGCATGAAAGCAGACATGCCTGCTAGAACCAACCTCATCAGGAAGATTAATGTATATTTTGAATTCACCTTGGTTTATATACTTCCAAAGAAAATTGAGAAAGCCTTTAACTGAGGCGGACTGCTTTGTGGGATGCATAGCATCTTGGCCAATTATCAGGAAATTTCATGCAAAATAACTTATACTGTGGTAAAAAAGTACCGAAGTCAGTTGTGGCCACTAGAGTAGTGATAGTAAGATTTAACTTGTCTGTGGCTCTTGCTGCTAGCTTCCCCTGACCCCCACCCCCACTTCTCCTGGGTGAGGGGAAGAAAGGGGCAAGGGGCCTGCAGGTGGGCACAGGAACAGCTACTGGAGTTAGCTACTGAGTGCTTGAAACTACCAGCCAAGGTGGCCTATTCAATTCACTGTGAAGAGGAGAAAGGAATATGGAAAACAGTTAATTGGAGAAGTTGGGACATGGGCTCACTAGGAGGCAGAAGGAGCAGGTGCAGCCTGTAGGAACCACTGAGGTAGGCAGCTGGCCCAGGATGTGGGGCACCTGGAGGGTGGTCAAAGTATTTGATGTAGAAGCAGAACCAGCATTGGTACAGAGCACAGAAATTGACCTGATACCAGCGCTAGCCTTATGTGCATGTGACCCAAGCAATAAGGGCCCCTTGCTTGATTTAATGAGCTGCTGTCTTAGAATTTTTAGTGATTTCTGAACAAGAGCCAACGGTTTCATTTTGTATTGGACCCTGAAAATTATGTAGCCAGTCCTACTTGATATGGAAGGTAAGACTGGCAGTCTAGACCAACAATATTTGAAACCCATGTCCTCTGGGTTTCATCTCTCTCACAGAATTAAATAATTTAAAGAGCAGAGCCAGCTCCTGAATTATTGCCATAATTTCCACAGTATGCATCCTGATGCCTGATGCAAAGTGCAGTGAATATGTTGATTATTGATCAAAGAACCAAATGGAAATTGGTTTATTAATATTATTATTGCCATTAGAATTATAGAGCATTGCTATTCTCTATCTGGTTTTGTGAATATATGATAAACTCAATGAGATTTACATGCTTTAAATATTTTGCATGAGAGAAAGGAATGAATGCAAGAAAAGGACAAGGAAAACCACATTAAAATGTGGCAATGTGGAGAAATAATTTTTTACTGTCAACTTCCCACAGAGTTTACCCAATATGTTCCATATCCTCTTAGCATCCTTAGATGACAAAAATCTATACACGCACATCCAAAGTGAGTTAATCTTAACGTCTTGATGTTTACATATATCAGAGGATCACTCTGAGCTTTCAGGGCAAAACTTTGGGATCTTGTGTTCCTGAGAGGACAATGGAATAGACTCCTGGGGCCAATGGACAGTCTTTGTGGCCCATTTGGTGGCTAAAAGTATTCACCTTGATGTCTGATAACCTGGTTTGAAGCCCAGCCAGGCTGTTAACACACTGTATAAACTTGAGTATGTTATTAACCTCTGTATGTCATAGAGTCCTCATCTGTAGATTGGGAATAATCATTGTAACTATCTTACAGAGCTGCTCTAAAGATTAATAATATGATGCATGTTTTTACGCTTAGTAGAGTGCCCAAGACATCAAAATTACTCAATAAATATTCATAATGATGACAATTCTCAGGGAACATAAGGGGAACAAAGGGTTTTCTAGCTACTGAATCATTTCCCCAGGTGGATAGGCAGTTCATGTGAGGAAAGAGTGGAGATGTTTGGAATTAACCTCAAGGCACTGCTCAGGGTCAGGAGGATTCTTCCTCAGATGTCCTCTAGTTCTCGTCCCATGTTCCTCGAAGGAGGGTCCCATAAAACTGAGAAGAGCAATTTTGCTTTTTGGAGGCCAAAAGATGAACCTGGGCTTTGACAACCCTGTGGCAGCATCATCAGGAGCGATGGTGGTGGCGACTGAATTAGTGGTGGCAGCAGGGAGCTGGCGGTGACTAGCTGCAGTAGGAATGGCATGCACAGTGTGACTAGACATGGGACCTTGGGAAACTTAATCCAACTTTTTATGCATAACTTTTCTTATCTGTAAAATAGAAATAATAACAGTGCCTACCTAATAGAAGTGTTGGGAGGATTAACTAAGTTGGGATGATTAAATGAGATTGGATGTGTCAAGCAGTGAGCACAGTGCCATGGGTTCAGCGAACAGCAGCTGTTACTGTCCTTAGCATTTCTGTAGACAGTAGTAGGACCAGTGGTGTGGAGAGCTTGGGAGAGTAACAATGGCAGCATTAACCCCAAAACACTGGCTATCTGTTTGACCCTGCTTGGAGTCTTAGGGTCCATGACCAAGTTCTGGCCCAGAATTCTGGTTTGATAACACCTTCTACAATCTGAGCAACCATTTTATCATGAGGTTAAAAAAAAACCCAAATCCTGAAGTATAGCTAAGTCTTTTGTTCACGGGAGGAGCAAGAGTCAGAATTGAGAGAAAATCTTCGATCAGTCACTGTGTCACTGTAAGCAACTTATTGAACATCTGTGAATTGTGTTCATTTTCTTCGATATATAAAATGAAGGTCAAAGGTACCTCCATTACAGGGTTGTCATGAAGATTAAAGGAGGGAATGTAAAGCAAAGGCTCTTTCTAAGTTCCAAGTAATATAAACATTTTTCTACAGTTCATGCTAATTACCATTTTGGAGATTATTGGACAGGTATTGTTTCCCATATTTTATAAATGAGGAACTGAGTCTGGAGGCATTAAATAATTTGCTCAAAATCAATGACTAGTGAAGGACATAGTGAGAACTTGGAATCCTTTTTTCTGAAACCAAACCTCTATTCTCTTTTTATTTTTAAAGCTGTGAAACCCTTTCTCCATATTAAATTGTCACCCAAATCCAACACATAAAACATATCAGGAAGAAGCTATTTCCCTGCCTCCTCCCAACCCTGTCATTAGCCCTCCCAGGTCTGAGGAGCACAATTTGCAAATCTTTGCCTTCTGCAGGGAGACTTCCTAGGAAGCTGAATACTCCACTCTGCTACCCTTACTCATCCCAGTCCCTGAGGTCAGATATCAACTGTGTCTGGCAGGAGGTTGAACAAGGAGACTCTAAGGGCCTCTGATTCTGGTCCCCATTGCTTCTGAGATCAAGACAACTCACACACATGTCACATTGGGACTATGGAAATACATGGCTGAGATCTCAACCCACACAGGTGATGCTCTCTGTGGCTCTGGAAAGCCTCTGATACTACTTTGCATTGGTACCACTTATGCCTCTTGACTTTCTGGTGAGCTGTGATTCTTTGTTTCTAGGGCAAATGGAAAACCTGGAGAATTATTGCCTGGTAAGCAATCAGGAAAGAAACCATGTTCAGAAATAGCTTAGTGCTTCCAAGGATGGTGGAAAAAAATATCCCAGCCAGCAAATAGCTCAAGGTCAGGATGTGGGCATCTAGCATTTCTTGCTGCAGGTTGGAGGCCTGTAGAATCAGGAAGGTTTCGCATGCTCAGTGGTGGCTTTAGTGATGGCAATGGTGTGAAAGCTCAGACCTTGACTATAGGTTTATAAAACAGATAAAGATCTGTCATATAGTCAATCTGTTTATAAAGCAGATTTCTTGGCTTCTGAAACCACATCCGCTTGTGGAAACTAATTAGGCATAGGCAAAAGCATTGCTAAGATCAGTAACCTTCTGCCAGAACACAATGCAGAGAGAGTTTTGGGCAGAGCCTGAGATATGTCCCCTAAAGTTTGCTGGTTTTCTCCTAGAGCCCAGTGCAGAGCATTGGGAAGGTGTGAGGCTCACTTGAGGAGTCCACATCAGCAAGTCAGAAAGAGACTGTTTTTTAAGGAGCTTGTTAAGGAAAAGGGGGCCATCTATGCCCCATTAGGTTCTTTGTAGCCCTTGATGGGGACACAGAGAATGCAATGGTTCCTGAGGCTCCACATGCAGAAAGATGGAGTTGGAGGCAGGAGTCAAAGAGTTGCCCAGGTGATGGGACACCCAGCCAGGGGGTATAATTGAAATATGGGGATCCAGATGAACAGCTGCTCCTCCAGAGGTCCTCAGGAAAGACAGTGCCCCAGGGAAAGCCAGACTCTGCCTGTAGACAGTCATGTGCACCTCATAAATGGAGGCCAGCATAGAGCAGAGACCGTAGCCTCAGATGACAGCAGGCTAAGCAGGGTTGGGATTAGGGTGAGGCAAGGGAGGTGCCTAGGGTACAAGTTTAATGAGGCCCTCCATCTCAAGGTTGGGCAAGTGCAGGGTTGGTGCCTCGCTTGCCTCACCTGAGTCCAGACCCTGTGAGCCAGAGTAGACAGGAGACAGAGATTTCTATCTCTCCTACTCTGTCCTTGTCCAATGCAGGGCTGGAGCCTCAGGGAGGGAAAATGGGCCTTGAAAACAAACGCACTTCCCTCCTCCTGGAGTTGTAGTTCTAAACTATTAGGCTAAGAGGTTATCAAAGAAGCCACTGTCAAATAAAGAATGTGTGATATCACACAACTGAAATGTTGACATTAAAAAAAGAAACTTTATATAACAAGTTACTGACACTCTTCAAGAGAGTGCTTGCATAAGCCAGTGCCTCTGAAGAGGAAGGAAAGGGAAGGCAGAATGGAAAAGGGGTTGAAGAGGGAGACCCGAAATCATCCACTCTTTAAAGTTAGTGGTCCTGTGGAGGGATTGGATGACCAACAGGCCTATGTGTGAATCTTGGCTCCATCATCTAGTTGTGGGGTTTGGGCAAAGCACTCAAGTTTTCGTTTCATGACCTGTGAACGGGAATAAGAATACCGGTTCTTACTCCACAGTACTGTCATGGGAATAAAGTGACAGGGTACATAAAGCACCTGGAATTATGCTTAGCGCTTAGAAGAATCAATAAGTGTTAGCTGTTTCCCTTGGCCTTGCCTCTGTTTCACTGAAGGATGAAACTTTCACAGGTACACATACGAGTGTTTGTGTGTGCTGGAGAGCAAACTGACTGAGAGGTAATTCTGGAAAATGCAGGACTGGGTGAGGAGGAGCTTTAAAGATATAAACAACATCAGTATGCTGCCAGTCTGTATAGAAATATAATCTAAGTTTATAAAGTCAAGAAGCATTTGAACTGAGTGCTGAAGTATAAGTGTTGCTGAAACTGTGGCAGACTTGTGAAACCTTACAGAGGTTATGTTGGGCACATAAAAGGATGTGTTACTCTCTTTGGTGGTAGTAAATCTGTGGATCTAAAGATGATGCATAGACAAAACGAATAAGTAGTTTAAGATGATTGGACATAACTATGGAGGTTAGAAATGGAACTAGTTCTTATGGAAATATCTGATGCACAGAGCAGGAATCATACCTCTGTAAGCTGATATTATGAAAATCAACCTTGTTCTCCTATCAGGTTGCTCTCAGGGAGACTGTCAGAGACAAATTGCTGGGCCTAGTGTCCTTCAGGAATGGCTCCTTATGGTATTTTCAAAATGTTCATGTGTCTAACAAGATTTTAGATTTTCTGTGTGCTTTTCCAGATTTCTGGAAGAAAATATCTCCTGCATTTAAACAATTGTGTTTGCTCTTTGTAAATAAAGGGAAAAAATTAAAAGAAACTAGCCAGAGGCATTGTAATACTACTGAGAATGTTAGAAGGAGGAATGACCACATATACAGAGGTGAATGATATATAAAATGAATCACGTTTTTACTTGACATAGGTTACAAAAGACAAATTATTTTGTTTACATTAATAAAGAAATTAATTTCTTTTTCTGAAGTTTAGATTTGGAATTATCCCATATTTTTCTCTCCGAACATTTTTTTTTTTGGGGGGGAAGATAGTTACTATATTAGTCTTTTTTAGAAATCTAATACTTTTCTCATTATCATAAAAATGGCATTTATGCTGTGGTCTCAGTAGCTGTTTTTTTTCCAGCTGAGATTTCATTTTAAAGCTCTTTGTTCAGACATTTTAAATCCAGCCATAAATATTTCTTTGAAACGGGGCATGGGAGGTTTGAATTTTAGTCGTTTGGAAAAAAAAAAGTTTTGAAGTTCTCTACAGTCATATTGGAACACTGAAATTAGAGTTTATTAAAATGTATTTGAAGAAAAAAGTTAATATTCACATCAAGTAAGGTTTGTTGGTAATTTTTTTAAGTAAGGAAATGTAAGATAGATACATTGCTTCAGATTTAGCTGGAAAGTGGATCATGCCTGTTTTATCCAGTGTACGATTCCCCTGTTTCATTGAAATTAGTGATTTTATGGTTTAATCTATCTAGTATTTTCTAAATTACCAACAGTTGCATTATAATGAGAGAAGCTGTGCCTGTTTTATGTAGGTATAGTATATGTACAGTGAATTAACACCAAACTCAAAATCAAATGAGAGAAACAGGATCTAATGAATGCATGAGTGACATTGAAAGCTCTCTGTATACTATTTCTTTCCTCGAATATGATTAGCAGTGGGACATCTTGGCTTAGTACACAAACAGAAGAGATGTGGAGGAGAAGTACTGGCATTTTACACAGTTTATCTTCCATTATTGTATTTAATTTTTAAAAGGACATCAGAATCCTTTGGGAATTCTATCACAGCCTGAAGTTCTGCTACCAATTTCACATTTTTTTTCAAGTTGATATAGTGATAAAGTTTAACATGCCTTAAAATAAAATAGTATTGAAAACTTACAAGGACAAACATTCCTTGATAAATGGAAGAGATACATTCCTGAAAGAGAATGTCTATATGTTTAACTCTTTAAAAACACCATTATTTTAGTAACTAGATGTAATTTCTGTGACACATTTCCACAGACCAGGGATGGAGGGCAGCTTATAGGGTTTGTAGGTTTATACATGGGGGAGAGGTCATGGTTGTTGGGTTGGGGGAAGGAAACTGGTATAGGTGGGGATTGAGGGGGGAGAAGAGACTCTTCTAGTAGGTGCCTCAGTCTTAATAGTTTGGAGCCATTGTGGTCTTCCACATTCCTCCTGCTCAGCAAACATCTTCCTCCAATTCATATGTTAATTCACGCCTTGTGGCTCCAATGTTGTGTACTCCTGGGAAAAAGAGTAACATGGAAAGAAACGTTTGCAAACATTTATTCATTTATGTAGCTTGGTCTAGTTAAGGGGGGAGAATACCTCAGGCACCAACTGCCAATGAAAACTTAATCCCAGAGAAGACCAAAACACCACAGTGTTTCTGACTTGGATTGCTCAGTTTTATGTTTTTAATCCACTTCTTAGAAACTTTCTCCCTAACAGGTCCAAATGCATTTCTTTTCCTTTTTTTTAAGGTTGAGCTGAAAAATTTCCTGCTTTCTCTTCAAACTCTAATTCCTTGTTTTTCAAATCAATCCCAACACTAACTATCAGTTGTCAGAAAACTGATGGACATAAACATATAGGTTGATGCTAGTGTTTAAACAACACACTTGCAAATGAGAACAGGCCTTTTTGTATGCCATGTCTTAAAATAGGCACTGACATCTTGACTCTGGCTTTTGTACTTCTAGATTTTGGTTTGACAAAATTTATCAAATAAATAAATTTTAAATAAATAATAAATTATTAAAACATTGGCTAGATGAACTATAGAAGACAACACTCAAGAATTTATGACATTTCAGTCCTATTACAACTTTCTTGTTACTTCAAGCACTTGGTTGTGAGATGCTCTGGGCTGTTATAATCAATGAATGAAGGCAGGCAGGTTAGCAGTCTTGGCTGCTTGTGGCATAATCATCAAAGATGTTGTAGAAGCTCTACTGGCCTACAGAAGGCCTGTTTCCCACATCCTACATCTCTTGGTATAAATGTCTCATATTTTGCAGACTGTAGTCTTATGGCCAGAACTCATTCAATGAGTCTTTCAAGCTGAATATACTTCAGGGGAAGGACTTCTTCCTAACAGGGTAATTTAAAACTTATTCAACTACTGGGCTCCGATCTCTTTTGAGATGCTCATGGCAATGAACTCTTCAGGAACCAAATACCCTGGGTCATATGAAGGTGTGTTTTACCTATATAAGGAAAAATTTGTCTTCCACTCACTCTTAACAGAAGGCATATTAATTTGCTGGACATTCTATCAAAACTTCATGCTAACTCTCCTTTCAATGCATTAAAATTACTATTTGTTCCTTTTTATCTTGTGGAAAAGCTACACAAAATTGTCACTTTTGTAGATTTTTGCATTGGGCACTAACTTCAGAATGAGCTGTGTAAACTCTAGCAGAGATGCCTAGCTATCGATGATCATACAGATTCATGCTTTGAAACCTCTATCAGAATCAGTGCCTGCAGGAATGACCTTTTGAAAGACTATTAATAATCCAAAGTTTTGTAAAGTGTAGTTGCATTTTAGCTGCTATTCTTTTAAATCTATATTTAATGATGATTTACTTCTCACCTTAATAAACAATTTACAATTCATGTTAGCATAGTACAGGCTCTTAAAAGTCCTGCAGTAAAGAAACCTATTAAATTCTATTTATCCCAGTGCTTCCCAATGTTATTGACTATGGAAGACTTTCAGTTCTTTTGACTCATATTTATATTTATATTCCAGGGAGATGGATGTCTCACAAAACGCAATGAGGAAAATACCAATGTAAAGTGATAATTAATTTTTTAAAATTGAACATGTCTGATGTTTTCCATCTGAATGACATGTACCACTTTTAGCTGAAGTTGACATCTTAATGAATAGTATAGGATATTTGTACTACAAATCCTCAAAAGAATATTCTAACTCTTTGAAATTTGCTTCCTATAAAAAAAACAGAACAAATTATTTTTAGGTAAGATATCTCTAAGTATTCTGGTTAGATTGGGACTTACATCATTGTGCTATATTTATTTTATAAATGCATAGATAGTTATGAACCAAGCAAATCTAATCACTCTATAAGTATCAATTACTTAATCCTCATAACGACACTTTGAGGTAGCTATTATCCCATTTCAGAGATGAGCAATCAAAACACAGAGAGGTTAAGTAACTCACCCAAGAAAACACAGTAGTTGATAAAGCTGGGTTTTGACCACATGCAGCTAATGAATAGTCAGTGTTCCTCCCCAGTAAACGGGTGCTGGTGCTCTTGGTCTTTCCCACAGATTAATAAAGTTTCCACACAGCTTTTTCTCTTTCCCACATCTACATTAATCTGGGTCTCTGAGATTGGGAGGAGCGAGTCATCTGTCTTCCAGCATAACAAGAAGGAAGCCAGTGAGTGGAACTCAGCACAGGCTTCACATCTCTCACCTTGATGGAGCTTTTCTTTCTTATCCTATTTTTCCCCTTGGAGCTTAGATATGAATTATGTTTAGCCTCTTGATATTCAATTAGCCAGAGAGGCAGGGAGGCTGAGTGTTTGGGAATAAGACTCACTTATTCCCAAATAAGATCTGCCACTAAGAAGTGGATGACTGAAGACAAGCCACTTTTCCTCCCTGAAGCTCAGTTCACTCATCTTTAAAATAAGAGAATTGAGCTAAGAGACTTCCAAGTCCCTGCCCAATCCTATTATTTTATACATTGAATTTATTTTTGAATTGCTTTTTTCGTTAAAGATGGTGAGAGCTAGAAGACTGGAGTCACTGAACCATGCATCTTGTCCTATGTGTTTATACTTATTTTCCTTGGAGTGGATTGAAGAAGTCCATGATTAAGGAAATGCCCTGAATGGGGACACTGTGATGAGATGACTCTGAAGGTCCTTGCTCCCTGATTTCTTACACATAAGCTTCTCCACAGCTTTGTATCTATTCAAGATTAGTACCAATCTGGGATCATTCAAGATAAATCCTAGTCTAGGATCTCCTGCAAGTTGTGAGCCCATGAACAAAGGGCTGTTTTATTCATCAATATATGGCCTATTAATAGTACTTTGCACAGAGTGCTGCATACAGAAGGAATATAACAATAATGGTCAAATTAAATTAAAATCAACTTGGGAGGTTTGCTTGATTAAGCATTTGTTCATTTGGGAATATTTATTGGAAATCTAACAGCATGGGCAGTGAAAGTTCATGTAAAAGAGAGGGTCCTGACTGCTAACATCAGTAGAGTTTGGTGGCCAATTTAGTGAAGAGGGTATATATGTCTGGTGCAATATCTCCTGAACATGTGGTTTGTTCTCATATTCTCATTAAAAAATCCACCAAAAAAGAAATAAAAATCTTAGTAAGATTGTCAGGCTAAAGGAAAGACTATATCCAAATATGAGATTAGAGTGTCAGGGTGGAGTAACTAAATGTACCCATGTGATAGAGGTCTCAAGACTCTCAGTGTATGACAGAGTGACAGGATCAAGTCCCAGAATATTCCTACTTTTCAAGACAAACAACCCCAAATGGTGTACTTCCTCCACCATCATACATTAATGAGATGGAGAGGAATATGACTTCTTAGTAGGCTCTCATGGTAACTGATGAAAAAAACTGGACACCATTCATGGAGGAATAAAATTTTCACATCTTGGGCATAGTTCAACAGAAAATTTAGCTTAGTTAAAACCTCTGTAAATAGAAAATGAGATTAGACAATTTTGAAAATGGTGCAAGTATCTCTTTTGAATGAAAAGGAATTTACAGGATTACTGTAAATCTACATTTTCTTGGTGAAAATTAGAGTTTATTAGTATAATTCATCAAATTAGGAAGCAAAGTTGACTAGGGTTATTTGATCGAGACTGCATTGATTATGGACTCGAAAAAAGCTATAAATCTAACCAATAAAAACATCCCTCCACGTGGGAAAAGTACTGGGTTGACATTTAGAAGACAGTTCCTTTTTGTAGCTACTCTTACTTAATATCCAGAATTATGAAGATTTACTAATCTTTGACTTAGCATTACTCTTGGGAAATATATAACAAAGTATGGATAAAGGTGCTAGTAGTTTCCCAGGAAAACAAAAATAGCAAGATCTGCCTCCTTTTAGGTAAAGAACAATAATCTTGGACACTTGCTCCAGTTAGGCATTTAATCTGAACAATTCAGTCAAGAATCATCCCACTGTGATCTCAATAATGCTTTGGTTCTTCCTACTTTAAGCACCTCCCCGTGTGCACAGGGCTTGGATAAGTATTTAAACTTTTTTCTTCATTTCTGTGTGTGCAGATATAGGCTTTATGGATGAAGGACGATGAAGCATTTGTTTTTAGAAAATACAGTGCTGGCCTTTCACTCAAAACATTTTCCCCTGGAGAGCCTCTACAGATCAAACATATTCTTTTTCACAATTGAACCAATCCTTGCAAAAGCTGTGACCACAGTTTTTGATTTATTTTGGCCTGTGATGAAAGGCAAGCGCTTTCAAAACAGTTCCACCAATGGCTCTTACTAGGGAGAGCACCCCAGGTGGAAATGCAGAAAACATTTTGAAGGATGGAAAGGTGCAAATAAGTTCTGTGTTAAAATGCACTTTCTGTTAAGATTCTACCATTTGAAAATATTTGCCAATCTCTTGCAGGATTTTAAAATATTTACAGCCATTATGTGCCTAGCCACATTATATAGTCAGTTACTTTCCAGAGCTTTGAAATCTGCTTAGAGTTATATCTTCTGATTCAGGCTGGAAATTTTTCTCATTAAGGGAGAGACTCCTCCTGACCAACACCCATATAGCTATCATGGGCCGTCAGCAGTGCTGTCTAAATATATTCTGTATGACTACTTCTGCTTCTACCTTAGCCCAAGATAATATCATCTCAGCATGAACAACTGCAAAGGGTCTCCCTACTTTCACATTAACCTTCTATAACGTTTAACTTTCCTGTGGCAGCCGGCTTTTAAAATTTAAATAATTTCTCATTATCTTCCAGTGGTTTCCCATTTCACTTGGAATAGAATTTGAAGTCCTTATAAATCCTACATGATCTTGCCTCTGCCTATTCTGCTTTAGTTTAGTTCAAAGCACATACCACTACCCGACATATAATGTATTCATTTGTTTTATTGTTTATCTTCTAAACTAGGATAATAGCCCCTTGAGGGCAGGGACTTTATCTGTTTTGTTCATTACTACGTTCACTTCACATTGTAGGGTCTGAAAAAATGTTTTCAATAAATGAATTAATAAATCTAACTGTATAACTTCCTCAAAGCCTGTATTAGTTTGCTAGTGCTGCCATAACAAAATATCACAAAGTGGGTGGCTTAAACAAGAGAAATGTATTATCTCATAGTTCTGAAAGCTAGAAGTCCAAGATCAAAGTGTCAGCAGGGTTGGTTCTGTGGACTATGAGGATAAATCTTTTCCATGAATCTTCCCTAGCTTCTGGTGGTTTATTGGCAATCTTTAGCATTCCTTGGCTTGAAGCATCACCCTGATTTCTCCCTTCATCTTCATGTTGCATTCTCCCTGTGCACATGCCCAATCTCTCCTTTTTATAAGGACACCAGTCAGATTAGAACCCACCCTCCTCCAGTAGGACCTCATCTTAACTTTACTAATTACATGTGCAGTAGCCGTATTTCCAAATAAGGCCACATTTTGAGGTACCAGGGCTTAGAACTTCAGCATATGAATTTGGGGAGGCCACAATTTAACCCCTAGCAATGCCCCTCCCTAGTACTGTGGTCTGGCCTGCTAATCTAACCATCTGATAATTAACCTTTGCTTTGAAAATAAACTTTGAAGGTAAAAGTTGTGGGTGAGTTAGGGATTGTGCTTGTACTTCAGGTTCTTTAGTACTTCAGCTATTGGAGAAGAGGACTGGTTCCTCTTCTGACAACAGTTGTTTACCATCCATGGGATTCGGGCCTCTCTCCCAGTGGATTATGGCTATGCTCTGTATGAGAACATGTTCTGGGTAGGATGACAGAACTTGTGCATTCTTGCAGTGTCAGCTTATCCCTTCCTGCACACTCACACCACTGAGGGTACTCTTTTTGGTTTCTTACACAGCCTCCAATCTTGTGAGCACTCCGTGGAGGAGAAAAGAGCCTTTGAGTGAACATAAATCCCCTTTTGCTCTGGGGCTCCCAAGAGTTCTACATTGTCACGTTATCCCACACTTGACCTTTAGAGCTTGCTAAAATTTTAGCTGGTTTCTTCTTACTTACTTTTATGAAGATCTTTTTCTCATGCTGAGCTAGTCTGCGTGGCCCATCTCTTCTTGAGGAATCTATCTCATGGTTGTGTCGTGACATCAGAACTCCCAGTGGTTCAAGAAAACTTATGATGTTATAGTCTATCTGGCATTTCTTTGTTGTTAGAGTTGTTAGCAACACCCCTTCTAGCTGCCTATATCTGAAGCAGAAACAGAACTCTTCTACATCCTTAATTTTATAGAACCATAGCACAATCATGGAGCTCAGTCAATGTTACCATTCATAAATGACAAAACAAAAACTAGAACCCACATCTTCCTCCACGGTAAGAACTCCTGCAATTATTCCAATGTGCCTGGGGCCTTTGCCTCCCTCCCCTTTGAGATCTCTTTTTTTGATTTACATCCTGCCTTTCAAAATCAAATTTCCTCCAAGGTCATACCCTTGGCCTTCTGTTTTTTCTGCCTTTTCTCCCTGGCTCAGTTTAGTCATTCTTAAGACCTCAGCTGTCATCTCTATGCTTGTTGCTTAAAACGTCCATTTTAATTTTTATTTCTAATCCAGATACTATCTTTTTATCTGCTAATTATATTGCTCTAGGTGAATGTAACTTCATCCCCTCAAATTTTTCAAGGGTTGAACCACATATTAAACCTAATTTCCTTGCCCTTTCCCTCACTCCTCCCTATTTTCTAAATCAGTGCTCTTTGCTGTCTCCCATTTTCCTGTCGGTGGTAAATTCCTTTTCCTTGTTCTCTCATATCACAATTTAGGATTAATTTTCTATAACCATCAATTTATCTATACCTGCCAGTCTTCACACAATCACGTTTTCCCTCTGATCTGCCTTTCTTATCCTTTCTCCCCATTTTGTAGTTTAGGTCATGTCTTAGTCTGTTTGGGCTGCCATAACAGAATACCATAGACTGGGTGGCTTATAAACAACAGAAATTTATTTCTCATGGTTCTGGAGGCTGAGGAATCTAAGATCAAGGTGCCAGCAGATTTGCTGTCTGATAAGGGCTTGCTTCCTGATTCACAGATGACTGTCTTCTTGCTGTGTTCTCACATGGTGGAAAGGTAAATGAGCTCTTTAAGCTTGCTTTTATAAGGGCAGTAATCCCATTCATGAGGGCACAACCCTCATCACCTAACCACTCCCCAAAGCTCCCACTCCTAATATCATCGCATTGGGAATTAGGTTTCAACATATGAATTTTCGGGGGGACACAAGCATTCAGTCTATAGCATGCCCTTTTTGCCTTATTGTGGATTATTGCTATAATTAACATCCTAAGCATGTTCTTGGCCTCCATTCTCTTTTCCATCCAATTCCTGTACCCTTATCCTTCCCTCTCTCCACCCAGTTGCCAAGCACCCACAATAGATCCAAATCTTCCTGAATTATAGTTTTGATCTCATCACTTTTCAGCTTAAGAATCTACAATAATTCAATGTCACTTTGTGGATAAAATCCAAATAACTCTTTTTCTAGAATTCAGGGCCTTCTATCAATCCAATGTCACTTCTGTCAACCCAGTGTCACTTTTTACTATGCTGAATAGAGTCACTTCAAAGTCTACTTCTGTGAACTCTCTTCTTCCCCCAATACCCCATCTCAAACACACACATTATATGTGGGCACACAGGGGCTTAAAGAACATCATTAACTTAATTACTGAAAACAAACATCTTCAGTTATCCAAGTTACATGTATGTGGAGACATAGGTTTAATGAAGTTTTCTCTTGTTGGACTGGCAGAGGGCTGACAATATGATTCTTTGTTATATAAAAAGAGTAGTTAGAATTGAAAAAAATAGATGCCATAAAAAAAAAAACTTCTTGCCTTTAAGTACGGAATAATAAGCTTGGTGATTAGATTCAGATTTAGATTCCTACATGTATTTGATGGCTGATTTAGGAAGCCTTCTTTTAAACACACCAATGTGCTGTTTAAATAAAAAATAGATGAAGGAAATGATTCCCAAATGGAAGAGTCTCTTTACATTTTTATTTTTGGTCATTTGAATGAAGATTGTGCACCAAGAAGCTGATGTCAAAGAATATTTGAAACCTGTCAAAAAAAATTACTGGCTATTTGAGAGTTTCATTTCCTGGATGACTTAGAGAGAGGGCATAAGACCTGGTGGTAAATCTTGGCTTGTTTGATAACTTGATTCTTTATATATTATTCCAGATGTCTACTCATCTGAATTATTTTATATGGGGGGGATGGAGAGAAAAAGCAGTGATGAAACTAGATGGAATTGTTTAGATAGAAAGAATTCCATTTAAGTGTAATTCCCCTGATAGCATTAATTTGGTAAAAAACCCGGTACATGACCTGCTCCTAACCTTATATTGAGCAGTCAAAGATAGCTATTTAAAAAAAGCATTGTCAGTTCTAAGCTGCAATAGCTCTAGTTTGCCACTAACAATAATACCCCGTATCCTGTGTGCAAAGTAACTAATAAGGGCCTGACTGAAGTTGTGACTTCTATTACTCCAGTCATGGTGGAGTCCCTTGAGGATGAGTAGGAAATGTCACTAGACCCTGGATGGTCTGTGCCTGATCCCTGAATTCCGAGCCATTCTACCCTTAGAGAGGCTATTGCTGCTCAGATTCTAATAATGTTTGTGTATGTCAGTGCTTGTCTTCAGTAGTTCTCAGGCATTACACAGAAATGGCATGTGGAAGTTCCTATTAATCATTGCAGGACTGTGCTAGCAAATATTGGGCATTCATTTATTTTCTTCTCCTTTAATTTCCTCCCTCCCCTCCTTCCTTCCTTCCTTCCTTCCTTCCTTCCTTCCTTCCTTCCTTCCTTCCTTTTTCTTATCCTTTCATCTATTTAAAGAGGAGATATTTAAAAAAGGTACCTCCTGCCTTAAATCAGCTTTTCCACCTATGATTAAAAGTAGGTTATTTTCCCTCCTTCTGTCTTTATTCTTTCCTCTTTTAAAGCTTCTTTGAAAGAGAATATAGGATGGTCAGATGAAGAAGAAATGGGAAAACAGAGGAAGAACAAAATGAGGGAATGCAGATGGTAACACAAATGTTAAGTGAGAGGAGTAACAGCCAAATACAAGAAGGGAAAAGTAAATTAAGGTTCTAAAGAAAGAAATAGAAATGATAAATGAGTGAAAGAGTTCATCCAGTGATTTATAGTAAGACCTCTTAATATCCTGAGATTTCAGTTTGGTTTTCTATAAAATGGGAATGCTATTCCTTCTTGTTAAAATACTCTTTGAAATCTTTGCATTATAGTTAATCTTTACTAGCAAATCATTAAGCTTTCTTTAAAAAAACAGATTTCTAGTGAATGCCAGTATCAGTTATTTTTCTCTGTTTTAAAGCTGTAGCATATATTGGAAAATATTGATTACTCAAAAATCACCTTGGGCCTTTCTGGCCAATTCTAGATAATACATTTCCTTCTTTTACCTCTTAGGATATAAATTTAATAAGTAGACAATTCTTAACAATTGTACCCTTTGCCATTTAACTTTAGGATGCATGTATATGCTCCAACGGTATATAAAAAACATTTTAAAATTTATATGATTTTTAGAAAATCATTATGATATTGTTAAAAATCAGTCATTTTATTTCCCTTTATAAACCAACCTGAAAGACAATGTTTGGCCCATCTACCTGTAGGTCAGCCTTCTGATCTTGTAAGTGGATTTCTTCATTGTGTCTTTCCAGCTGTAGCCCAATCCTGTCTCACTAAATTTGCTAAGAAGATAATTTTTAAAAGTTCTGTAAAGAACTCATTTCGTGGCCCAGCTCTAGAATTTTGCTTCTCCTTCTTATTGTCTTATATTAGGTGTAGAAAGATTCTGAAAGAGGAATGAATTATTCTTGTAAAGCTGCTTCTCTGTTAATATATTCCATAGTCAACCTCTTGGCCTATACATTACTGCATTTTACATTATTTCATTACTGTACACTGTGTTATTGATTTTGATTAAATCCATTTGGAAGTCAATATTCACAACAGTAAACACAGAGGGTATGTTCAACTATTATATATAGTACATTTATCCTCCTCTATCATACACTTGAATGTGCATTAAAGATCTGGGCGTCTCTTCTGCCTCTTTGGTAAATTTCATCATGAGGTGCTTCCAAAGCAAGAAATCATATCTAGCTCATTACTTATTGGGACATTCCAAGTATGTAGAGCTGGAAGATGTTCAGTGCTTACAAAGTTCTAACAGCCTCCCCTGCCCATAAACCATCCCTGTCACCAGCCAATCCTGTTACCACTGGCTGAGTTTCAGTTTATTATTTACCATGTGCTGGAAGTGCTCTGTGTTTATGATTAAAGCCTTTTACTGGCCTTGCTGTTAGTTAGGCAGAGGGAGGCATCAGTAGTCACAGGGAAAGCAACACCTTTGCTATTAGCATCGGCTTGCTTCCGGAGGGAAGAGGTACAGGGCCAAAAGATGCAGCCAGCTGAGATCAGTCAGCTGTGATAAAGGCAGAGTAACTCACCAACAGTGAAAATAGCCAGTCAGCTGGAAACGGGCCTCCAAAGCTTTCAAAACACCATCAGTTGCCAGCTGAGCATTGACCACTCACCATCTATTGTTGCTGAAGAGAACAAAGATCAAGTGCTTGCAAGTGTTCTTAAAAAGCTGCAAATGATAACTGTCCCCCCACCCTGACTTCCTGTTTCTGATTCTACCTCTGGCCATTCTATCTATAATAGATAACTGTGTGAGTAATAATTTCTCAAATGTGGGAAACAAATATCCCTTCTAAAGGTAAAATACTGTCTTTATTTAAAAATTAGTTATCTGGTTCATCTTGGAATTTTGCCCTAATTTTAATTTTATTTTATTTTTATAGATCTTTGTTGGAGTATAATTGCTTCACAATACTGTGTTAGTTTCTGTTGTACAACAAAGCAAATCAGCCATATGCATACATGTGTCCCCATATCCCTGCCCTCTTGAGCCTCTCTCCCAACCTCCCTATGCCACCCCTCTAGGTCATCGCAGAGCACTGAGCAGATCTCCCTGGGCTATGCTGCTGCTTCCCAGCAGCCAACTATTTTACATTTAGTAGTGTATATATGTCGATGCTACTCTCACTTCACCCCAGCTTCGCCCTCCCACCCCATGTCATCAAGTCCATTTTCTAGGTCAACCTCTTTATTCCTGCCCTGCAACTAGGTTCATCAGTACCTTTTTTTTAGATCCCATATGTATGAGTTAGCATATGGTATTTGTTTTTCTCTTCCTGACTAACTTCACTCTGTATGACAGACTCTGTGTCCATCCACCTCACTACAAATAGCTCAATTTCATTTCTTTTTTTAAAAATAACTTTCATTGAAGTACAGTTGATTTACAATGTTGTGTTAGTTTCAGGTGCACAGCAAAGGGAAACAGTTATACATATACATATATCCATTTTTTTTCAGATTCTTTTCCCATATAGGTTATTACAGAATATTGAGTAGATATCCCTGTGCTATACATACAGTAGGTCCTTATTATCTATTTTTAAAATTATTATTTTATATTGGAGCATAGTTGATTAACAATGTTGTGTTGGTTTCAGGTGTACAGCAAAATGATTCAGTTATACGTATACATGTATCTATTCTTTTTCAAATTCTTTTCTCGTTTAGATTATTACAGAATATTGAGCAGCATTCCCTGTGCTATAAAGTAGGTCCTTGTTGGTTATCTATTTTATTTTATTTTATTTTATCACTTTTTAACATCTTTATTGGAGTATAATTGCTTTACAATGATGTGTTAGTTTCTGCTTTATAACAAAGTGAATCAGCTATACATATACATATATCCTCATATCTCCTCCCTCTTGCCTCTCCCTCCCACCTTCCCTATCCCACCCCTCTAGGTGGTCACAAAGCACCCAGCTGATCTCCCTGTGCTATGCGGCTGCTTCCCACTACCTATCTATTTTACATTTGGTAGTGTATATATGTCAACGCCCTCTCTCACTTCGTCCCAGCTTACCCTTCCCCCCCCATGTCCTCAAGTCCATTCTCTACATCTGCATCTTTATTTCTGCCCTTCCACTAGGTTCTTCACAACCTTTCTTTTTTTTTTTAGATTCCATATATATATGTTAGCATACGGTATTTGTTTTTCTCTTTCTGACCTAGTTCACTCTGTATGACAGTCTCTAGCTCCATCCACCTCACTACAAATAACTCAATTTCATTTCTTTTTATGGCTGAGTAATATTCCATTGTATATATGTGCCACATCTTCTTTATCCATTCATCTGTCGATGGACACTTCGGTTGCTTCCATGTCCTGGCTACTGTAAATAGTGCTGCAGTGAACTTTGTGGTACATGTCTCTTTTTGAATTATGGTTTTCTCAGGGTATATGCCCAGTAGTGGGACTGCTGGGTCATATGGTAGTTCTATTTTTAGTTTTTTAAGGATCTTCTGTACTGTTTTCCATAGTGATTGTATCAATTTACATTCTCACCAACAGTGCAGGAGGGTTCCCTTTTCACTACACCCTCTCCAGCATTTATTGTTTCTAGATTTTTTTGATAATGACCATTCTGACAGGTGTGAGGTGATACTTCATTGTAGTTTTGATTTGCATTTCTCTAATAATTGGTGTTGTTGAACATCTTTTCATGTGCCTCTTGTCCATCTGTATGTCTTCCTTCGTGAAATGTCTATTTAGGTCTTCTGCCCATTTTTTAACTGGATTGTTTGTTTTTCTGATATTGAGCTCCATGAGTTGTTTGTATATTTTGGAGATTAATCCTTTGTCTGTTGTTTCATTTGCAAATACTTTCTCCCATTCTGAGAGTTGTCTTTTTGTCTCTTTTATGGTTTCCTTTGCTGTGCAAAAGCTTTTAAGTTTAATTATGTTCCATTTGTTTATTTTTGTTTTTACTTCCATTCCTCTAGGAGGCAGTTCAAAAAGGATCTTGCTGTGGTTTATGTCAAAGCGTGTTTTTCCTGTGTTTTCCACTAAGAGTTTTATAGTATCTGGTCTTACATTTAGGTCTTTAGTCCATTTTGAGTTTATTTTTATGTATGGTGTCAGGAAGTGTTCTAATTTCATTCTTTTACATGTAGCTGTCCAGTTTTCCCAGCACCACTTATTGAAGAGGCTGTCTTTTCTCCATTGTATGTTCTTGCCTCCTTTGTTGTAAATTAGGTGCCCATATGTGCATGGGTTTATCTCTGGGCATTCTATCTTGTACCATTGATCTATATTTCTGTTTTTGTGCCAGTACTATACTGCCTTGATTACTGTAGCTTTGTGGTATAATTTGAAGTCAGGGAGCCTGATAGCTCCAACTCTGTTTTTCTCTCTCAAGATTGCTTTCACTATTCAGGGTCTTTTGTGTTTCCATATGAATTGTAAAATTTTTTGTTCTAGTTCTATGAAGAATGACATTGGTAGTTTGATAGGGATTGCACTGAATCTGTAGATTGCTTTGGGTAGTATAGTTATTCTCACAATAGTTGATTCTTCCAATCCAAGAACATGGTATATTTCTCCATCTGTTTATGTCATCTTTGATTTCTTTTATCAGTGTTTTATAGTTTTCTGAGTACAAGTCTTTTGCCTCCTTAGGCAGGTTTATTCCTAGGTATTTTATTCTTTTTGTTGCAATGGTAAATGGGAGTGTTTCCTTAATTTCTCTTTCTGATTTTTCATTGTTGGTGTATAGGAATGCCAGAGATTTCTGTGCACTAATTTTGTATCCTACAACCTTACCAAACTCATTGATTAGTTCTAGTAGTTTTCTGGTAGCATGTTTAGGATTCTCTATGTATAGTATCATGTCATTGGCAAACAGTGACAGTTTTACTTCTTCTTTTCCAATTTGTATTCCTTTTCTTTCTTTTTCTTCTCTGATTGCTGTGGCTAGGGCTTCCAAAACTATGTTGAATAAGAGTGGCAAGAGTGAACATCCTTGTCTTGTTCCTGATCTTAGTGGAAGTGCTTTCAGTTTTTTACCATTGAGTATGAAGCTTGCTGTGGGTTTGTCATATATGGCCTTTATTATGTTGAAGTAGGTTCCCTCTATGCTCATTTTCTGGAGAGTTTTTATCATAAATGGGTGTTGAATTTTGTCAAAAACTTCTTCTGCATCTGTTGAGATGATCCTATGGTTTTTATTCCTTAATTTGTTAATGTGGTGTATCACATTGATTGATTTGCATATATTAAAGAATCCTTGCATCCCTAGGCTAAATCCCACTTGACCATGGTGTATGATCCTTTTAATGTGCTGTCGGATTCTGCTTGCTAGTATTTTGTTCAGGAATTTTGCATCTATGTTCATCAGTGATATTGGTCTATAATTTTTTTGTGTGTGTGATATCTTTTTCTGGTTTTGGTATCAGAAATGAATTTGGCTTTGTAGAATGAATTTGGGAGTGTTTCTCCATCTGCAGTTTTTTGGAAGAGTTTAGAAGGATCGGTATTAGCTCTTCTCTAAATGTTTGGTAGAGTTCGCCTGTGAAGCCATCTAGTTCTGGACTTTTGTTTGTTGGAAGATTTTTAATTACAGTTTTAATTTCATTACTTGTGATAGGTCTATTTATATTTTCTGATTCTGCCTGGTTCAGTCTTGGAAAATTGTACCTTTCCAAGAACTTAATCATTTCTTCGTTGTTGTCCATTTTATTGGCATATAGTTGTTTGTAGTAGTCTCTTATAATCCTTAGTATTTCTGCAGTGTCACTTGTGATTTCTCCTTTTTCGTTTCTAATTTTAGTGATTTGCATCCTCTCCCTTTTTTTGTTGATGAGTCTGGCTAAGGGTTTGTCAATTTTGTTTATCTTCTCAAAGAACCAGCTTTTAGTTTTACTGTTCTTTGCTTTGCTTTGATTGCTTTATTGTTTTCTTCTTTTCTATTTCATTTATTTCTGCTCTAATCTTTATGATTTCTGTCCTTCTACTGATTTGGGTTTTCTTTGTTCTTCTTTCTCTAGTTGCTTTAAGTGTAGGGTTAGATTGTTTATTTGAGATTTTTCTTGTTTCTTGAGGTAGGATTGTATTGCTATAAACTTCCCTCTTTGAACTGCTTTTGTTGCATCCCATAGGTTTTGGGTCGTTGTCATATGTTTCTATGTATTTTTTAATTTCTTCTTTGATTTCTTCAGTGATCTCTTGGTTATTTAGTAGTGCACTGTTTAGCCTCCATGTATTTGTGTTTTTTACAGTTTTTTTCCTACAGTTGATTTCCAATCTCATAGACCTTTGGTCAGAAAAGATCTTGATATGATTTCAATTTTCTTAAATTTTCCAAGGCTTGATTTGTGACACAAGATGTGATCTATCCTGGAGAATGTTCCATGTGCACTTGAGAAGAAAGTTTATTCTGCCAGTTTTGAGTGGAATGTTCTATAAATATAAATTAGATCTATTTGGTCTGTTGTGTCATTTAAAGCTTGTGTTTCCTTATTTATTTTCTGTTTGGATGATCTGTCCATTGGTGTAAGTGTGGTGTTAAAGTCCCCTACTATTATTGTGTTACTGTCAATTTCTCCTTTCATGGTTGTTAGCATTTGCCTTATGTATTCAGGTGTTCCTATGTTCAGTGCATAAACATTTACAATTGTTATATCTTCTTCTTGGATTGATCCGTTGATCATTATGTAGTGTCCTTCTTTGTCTCTTGTAATAGTCTTTATTTTAAAGTCTATTTTGTCTGATAGGAGAATTGCTACTCCAGCTTTCTTTTGATTTCCATTTGCTTGGGATATCTTTTTCCACCCCACCACTTTCAGTCTGTATGTGTCCCTAGGTCTGAAGTGGGTCTCTTGTAGACAGCATATATATAGGTCTTGTTTTTGCATCCATTCAGCCAGTCTGTGTCTTTTGGTTGGGGCATTTAATCCAGTTACATTCAAGGTTATTATAAATATGTATTTTCCTATTACCATTTTCTTAATTGTTTTGGGTTTGCTTTTGTGGGTCTTCTTCTTCTCTTCTGTTTCCCACTTAGAAAAGTTTCTTTAGCATTTGTTGTAAAGCTGGTTTGGTGGTGCTGGATTCTCTTAGCTTTTGCTTGTCTGAAAAGCTTTTGACTTCTCTATCAAATCTGAATGAGATCCTTGCTGGGTAGAGTAATCTTGGTTGTAGGTTTTTCTCTTTCATCACTTTAAGTATATCCTGCTACTCCCTTCTGGCCTTCAGAGTTTCTGCTGAAAAATCAGCTGATAACCTTATGGGGATTCCCTTTTATGTTATTTTTTGTTTTTCCCTTGTTGCTTTTAATATTTTTTCTTTGATTTTAATTTTTGTTAGTTTGATTAATATGTGTCTTGGTGTGTTTTTCTTAGGGTTTATCCTGTATGGGACTCTCTGTGCTTTCTGGACTTGGATGACTATTTCCATTCCCATGTTAGGGAAGTTTTCAACTATAATCTCTTCAAATATTTTCTCAGACCCTTTCTGTTTCTCTTCTTCTCTGGGACCCCTATAATTAGAATGTTGTTGCATTTAGCATTGTCCCAGAGGTCTCTGAGATTGTCTTCCATTCTTTTCATTCTTTTTTCTTTATTCTGTTCCTCGACAGTTATTTCCACCATTTTGTCTTCCAGCTCACTCATTCATTCTTCTGCCTCAGTTATCTGTTATTGATTCCTTCTAGTGTATTTTTCATTACAGTTATTGTGTTATTCATCTCTCTTTGTTTGTTCTTTAGTTCTTCTGGATCTTTGTTAAACATTTCTTGTATTTTCTCAGTCTGTGCCTCCATTCTATTTCCAAGATTCTGGATCATCTTTACTATCATTACTCTGAATTCTTTTTCAGGTAGAGTGCCTATTTACTCTTCATTTATTTGGTCTTGTAGGTTTTTACCTTGCTCCTTCATCTGTGAGATATTTTTTTGCTGTCTCTTTTTTTTTTTTTTTTAATGAGTGGCATTATGTTCCTTTCTTACTGGTTGTTTGGCCTGAGGCTTCCAACACTGGAGTTTGTAGGCTATTGGGTAGAGCTGGGTCTTGGTGCTGAGATGAGAAACTCCAGGAGACCTCACTCCAATGAATATTCCTTGGGGTCTCAGGTTCTCTGTTAGTCCAGTGGTTTGGACTTGGAGCTCCCACCACAGGAGCTTTGGTCTGACTCCGGGTTCATGAACCAACATCCCGCAAGCCACCTGGGGCAGGAAAAAAAAAAACAAATAAACAATAACAAGGTAAACAATAAAATTAGTCTAGGAAACTAACAGATCTGTTAGGAAGAATATAAAAATATATATTTAGATGAATCAGCAACCTGAAGGTACATCAGTACCACAATAGTAAAAAAGAGGAGGAGGGAAAAGTAAAAAAAACAAAAACAGCAAAAGGGGGAAAAGGCCTTGGGTGTGGAGAGCGGGGCCTAAGCAAGGGCAAGGTTTGGGTGGTGGGTGGAGCCAGTGCTCAGGACCCAGAGGGCTGGAAAAGACCCTGGGGGCTGTGGGGGGTGGGGATTAGGCTCAAGGAACAGAAGGGGCCCAGGTGTGCCCCCCACCCCTGGTCTCAGAGGGCAGGGGCCCTCCTGGGAGCCCAGCAGGCTTCTTGGGCTCGAGTGGGCGGGGCAAATGCCCTGTGCTCCTCTCTTGCTCCTCCAGTCTGGGAGGGCCCCTCCCGCCTGCCTCTCCTGATCTCCTTGGCCTCCCTCCTATGCCCCCAAGGACCTACACAGCCTGGAGGGTGCTCTGGAGGGCAGAGGACTGGCCTGGGAGCTCAGGAGGCTCCCCGGGCCTGAGTGGGCAGGGCAATTGCCCTTTGCTCCTCTCCTGCTCCTCCTGGAGGGCCCCTCCCACCTGCCTCTCCTGGAAGTTGGCTAGGCTGAGTAAGTGGGAGTCAATCAACATGCATTTTGCTTGACTACACGCAGGAGGAAGAATGGTGATTATTGTCTTCATTCAGAGCCAAGCCTGGCTTTCTCTACAGTGTATGCTGGGTTTGGAGAAAGGTTAGCCCAGTTTACAGAGGGCAGAACTGGGTGGAAGAAAGAACATAGGAGTTTCAGTTTTCAGACAAGAAGAGAGGCTTTGAGCCCTCAAAGATGAGAGATCATGAAATAGAGCAAATGAAGGAGAGGTAGAGGAGAACAAAGGTCATCACTATGGGAAGTAGCTGCATAATAATAATTATAACACTCAATAAATACCTTATACTTGCAGAACGCTATTGGCACTTTATCATTAAAAAATGATTTCACACTTGAGGGTCAATTTCACAGATGCTGAACCTGATTTTGATCTGATAGCTGGAATGGAAAAAGAAAGGAGATTGAGCAGGCAATTGGTGGAGGGCTTTTTTTGAGAAGACAAAAGAAGCCTGATGATTAATAATGAAAGCATGGAGTTGAGGAGGTGCCCCAAATTACTGAAATTAAACTGGGACCATGTAATTTATTGAGTTGCTCCTTTATTTCATTAAGGAAAGACCTGGGTAGGTCAGGGGACACTAATCCTAGAGCCAAGAAATTTTAGCATCAGAAAAAACCTTTGATCATCTCTTCCAAACTCCTTTTCTAGGCCTATAGCACATTATGTCTCTTCCTACAGTTATGTTTCAGTGCTTATTCATAGCAAATATAAGCATTGCATTTGCCTTTTAGTTCCTTGGAGTATTTTAAAAACCTGGGTGATGCAGTCCTGCTTAAAATCGACAGTTATAGATGGTTTCATCTTTAGTCCACGTCTTACATGACCTCAATTACTGCATTAAAATATTGTTAGCAAATTAAGATTGAAATAGCATTTATTATACAAGGTCAAGTTCACTTTACAAGTAATTTACATATTGTCAAAATGACTCTGTGCCAATTGCTTACAATTTTGACATTGTTTGTGGGAGAGTGTCCAACCCTAATGCACAGGATTGAGATGTAATTTATTATGAGACTTTCTTTCTCTGCTATGGGATATTTAGGGAAATAGTGCAACATAACAGAAGTCAATGCACATAATCAATGGGGCTCTTTGGATGATCCTATTTAGGATATGTCAATGGAGTAATGGTTCTACCTGTTTGAATTCTGGAGCAGAAAGAGTCCAGTACCAAGATGAACTCAGGGGCACAAGAAATAAGATAAGTGGATTTCCAGTTGGTAATCTGAACCATTCTCATAAATCATCTTTTTTTTTTTTTTTTTTTTTTTTTTTTTGCGGTACGCGGGCCTCTCACTGTTGTGGCCTCTCCCATTGCGGAGCACAGGCTCCGGATGCGCAGGCTCAGCGGCCATGGCTCACGGGCCCAGCTGCTCAGCAGCATGTGGGATCCTCCTGGACCGGGGCACGAACCCATGTCCCCTGCATCGGCAGGCGGACTCTCAACCACTGCGCCACCAGGGAAGCCCTCATAAATCATCTTTTATCTCCATCCGTCTTTCTTAATTTTGTCTCCCTCTGCAATGCTCCTGATAGTATAGTCTTTAAGAAGAAAGGTGTTGAGCAGGATTTCCTGGGTTCAGTTCCTGACTGTTACATTTTAGCTGTGTGACCTTGGGCAACACATTTAACCATTCTGTGCCTCAATTTCCTCATATATCAAATGAGACTAGTCTTACTACTTACCTCATAGATTGTTGTGAGGATTAAATGAGTTAATGGAACAGTGCCTCACTTACAGTAAGCACCACAAATGCATTGGCTATTTATCAGTAATCTTTCTGTTATGTGTTTCTATACCTTTTTCTTTCTATTATAGTACTAATGTTAGATCACTTTTTTTTCCTTGACATTCCTGCCAACTTCCCTAATTTTAAGTTCCTCTAGGAAAGAAATTGCACTTGCTTCTCTTTGTTTCCAACCCAGCATACATGTTGCTTATATGGTTGCACAATATTGGAGATGAGTGCACATTCAGTGCATGTAATTTCCAAAGTCGTTCATTCTTTTTCAAATAGAATAAGAACTCAGGTGGTTGGGGGTCTTGAGAATTCCTACCTTGTCATTGCTTCTCAGCCCATCTGGTAGTTGCTCAGGGTTTCTCCATTGGTAACCACTGGCAAATCTGAAATGATTTCATTCTTTCCCCATGTAGGGATGGCAAGTGGGAGTACTCCATTCCTATATATCCAAGCCCCAGGAAGCTCTAGGAGATAGCCACACTCAAGAACCCATAAATATCTATTTTCTTCCTGCCATCATTCTCATTATAGCAGAAGAAATTACTCAAAAGCAGTGGTTTTCTAAGTGTGGCTGGGGGACCAGCATCATCAGCAGCATCTGGGAACTTGTTAGAAATGCACATTCTCGGCCCCACACCAGACCTAATGAATCAGATGCTCTCGTGGTGGATACCAGCGATCTGTGTTTTAACAAGCCCTCTAGGGTATTCTGTTATAGGCTAAAGTTTGAGAAACACTGTAAAAAGGGGTCATGGTTCTCTACCAGTACTGTACATCATTAATAGCAACAACCACCCCAGAAAGAGGGAAGAAAGACTTAGGCAGCCATCAAGGCCAATTAAGAGCAATCAAAATAAACCATCATGGAGTAGTTAGTGTCAGCCAGCCATGGTGGTGCTTTCAGATGTATTAGGATATTTAATTGTGATAGCAGTCTGTTAAAAAATGATATTACCCTGTGTTGCCGGGGGGAAACCGAGGCACAAATCTTTACCCAAGGTCACTGAGCAGGTAAGTTATAGAGCCAGAAATCAAACTCTGGCCTGGGTCATCTCCCAACTCATGATTCTTCCACTATTCCACTTGGCTGCTCAAACCTTTAAAATGCACATCTTCATTCTTTGTGCTAAGTTTAAATGATTTCTATTTCAGGGACATATTCTTTCTCAGTTTTTCAGAATGCCATGTATTTGTGTGTATCTGTATCTGAGTATTGTATTTTTTTTTAAATTTTATTTTACAAATTTAATCAGTTATACATATACATATGTTCCCATATCCCCTCCCTTTTGTGTCTCCCTCCCACCCTCCCTATCCCACCCCTCCAGGCGGTCACAAAGAACCGAGCTGATCTCCCTGTGCTATGCGGCTGCTTCCCACTAGCTATCTACCTTACGTTTGGTAGTGTATATATGTCCATGCCGCTCTTTCACTTTGTCACAGCTTACCCTTCCCCCTCCCCATATCCTCAAGTCCATGCTCTAGTAGGTCTGTGTCTTTATTCCTGTCTTACCCCTATGTTCTTCATGACATTTTTTTTTTCTTAAATTCCATATATATGTGTCAGCATACAGTATTTGTCTTTCTCTTTCTGACTTACTTCACTCTGTATGACAGACTCTAGGTCCATCCACCTCATTACAAATAGCTCAATTTCATTTCTTTTTATGGCTGAGTAATATTCCATTGTATATATGTGCCACATCTTCTTTATCCATTCATCCGATGATGGACACTTAGGTTGTTTCCATCTCTGCGCTATTGTAAATAGGGCTGCTATGAACATTTTGGTACATGTCTCTTTTTGAATTATGATTTTCTCAGGGTATATACCCAGTAGTGGGATTGCTGGGTCATATGGTAGTTCTATTTTTAGTTTTTTAAGGAACCTCCATACCGTTCTCCATAGTGGCTGTACCAATTCACATTCCCACCAGCAGTGCAAGAGTGTTCCCTTTTTTCCACACCCTCTCCAGCATTTATTGTTTCTAGATTTTTTGATGATGGCCATTCTGACTGGTGTGAGATGATATCTCATTGTAGTTTTGATTTGCATTTCTCTAATGAGTAAAGATGTTGAGCATCCTTTCATGTGTTTGTTGGCAGTCTGTATATCTTCTGTGGAGAAATGTCTATTTAGGTCTTCTGCCCATTTTTGGATTGGGTTGTTTGTTTTTTTGCTATTGAGCTGCATGAGCTGCTTATAAATTTTGGAGATTAATCCTTTGTCAGTTGCTTCATTTGCAAATATTTTCTCCCATTCTGAGGGTTGTCTTTTCGTCTTGTTTATGGTTTCCTTTGCTGTGCAAAAGCTTTGAAGTTTCATTAGGTCCCATGTGTTTATTTTTGTCTTTATTTCCATTTCTCTAGGAGGTGGGTCAAAAAAGATCTTGCTGTGATTTATGTCATAGAGTGTTCTGCCTATGTTTTCCTCTAGGAGTTTGATAGTGTCTGGCCTTACATTTAGGTATTTAATCCATTTTGAGCTTATTTTTGTGTATGGTGTTAGGGAGTGATCTAATCTCATACTTTTACATGTCCCTGTCCAGTTTTCCCAGCACCACTTATTGAAGAGACTGTCCTTTCTCCACTGTACATTCCTGCCTCCTTTATCAAAGATAAGGTGACCATATGTCCGTGGGTTTATCTCTGGGCTTTCTATCCTGTTCCATTGATCTATATTTCTGTTTTTGTGCCAGTACCATACTGTCTTGATTACTGTAGCTTTGTAGTATAGTCTGAAGTCAGGGAGCCTGATTCCTCCAGCTCCATTTTTCGTTCTCAAGATTGCTTTGGCTATTCGGGGTCTTTTGTGTTTCCATACAAATTGTGAAATTTTTTGTTCTAGTTCTGTGAAAAATGCCATTGGTAGTTTGATAGGGATTGCATTGAATCTGTAGATTGCTTTGGGTAGTAGAGTCATTTTCACAATGTTGATTCTTCCAATCCAAGAACATGGTACATCTCTCCATCTATTTGTATCATCTTTAATTTCTTTCATCAGTGTCTTATAATTTTCTGCATACAGGTCTTTTGTCTCCTTAGGTAGGTTTATTCCTAGATATTTTATTCTTTTTGTTGCAATGGTAAATGGGAGTGTTTCCTTGATTTCACTTTCAGATTTTTCATCATTAGTATATAGGAATGCCAGAGATTTCTGTGCATTAATTTTGTATCCTGCAACTTTACCAAATTCATTGATTAGCTCTAGTAGTTTTCTGGTAGCATCTTTAGGATTCTCTATGTATAGTATCATGTCATCTGCAAACAGTGACAGCTTTACTTCTTCTTTTCCCATTTGGATTCCTTTTATTTCCTTTTCTTCTCTGATTGCTGTGGCTAAAACTTCCAAAACTATGTTGAATAAGAGTGGTGAGAGTGGGCAACCTTGTCTTGTTCCTGATCTTAGTGGAAATGGTTTCAGTTTTTCACCATTGAGGACGATGCTGGCTGTGGGTTTGTCATATATGGCCTTTATTATGTTGAGGAAAGTTCCCTCTATGCCTACTTTCTGCAGGGTTTTTATCATAAATAGGTGTTGAATTTTGTCAAAAGCTTTCTCTGCATCTATTGAGATGATCATATGGTTTTTCTCCTTCAGTTTGTTAATATGGTGTATCACGTTGATTGATTTGCGTATATTGAAGAATCTTTGCATTCCTGGAATAAACCCCACTTGATCATGGTGTATGATCCTTTTAATGTGCTGTTGGATTCTGTTTGCTAGTATTTTGTTGAGGATTTTTGCATCTATGTTCATCAGTGATATTGGCCTGTAGTTTTCTTTCTTTGTGACATCCTTGTCTGGTTTTGGTATCAAGGTGATGGTGGCCTCATAGAATGAGTTTGGGAGTGTTCCTCCCTCTGCTATATTTTGGAAGAGTTTCAGAAGGATAGGTGTTAGCTCTTCTCTAAATGCTTGATAGAATTCGCCTGTGAAGCCATCTGGTCCTGGGCTTTTGTTTTTTGGAAGATTTTTTATCACAGTTTCAATTTCAGTGCTTGTGATTGGTCTGTTCATATTTTCTATTTCTTCCTGATTCAGTCTTGGCAGGTTGTGCATTTCTAAGAATTTGTCCATTTCTTCCAGGTTGTCCATTTTATTGGCATAGAGTTGCTTATAGTAATCTCTCATGATCTTTTGTATTTCTGCAGTGTCAGTTGTTACTTCTCCTTTTTCATTTCTAATTCTATTGATTTGAGTCTTCTCCCTTTTTTTCTTGATGAGTCTGGCTAATGGTTTATCAATTTTGTTTATCTTCTCAAAGAACCAGCTTTTAGTTTTATTGATCTTTGCTATCGTTTCCTTCATTTCTTTTTCATTTATTTCTGATCTGATCTTTATGATTTCCTTCCTTCTGCTAACTTTGGGATGTTTTTGTTCTTCTTTCTCTAATTGCTTTAGGTGCAAGGTTAGGTTGTTTATTCGAGATGTTTCCTGTTTCTTAAGGTGGGATTGTATTGCCATAAACTTCCCTCTTAGAACTGCTTTTGCTGCATCCCATAGGTTTTGGCTCATCGTGTCTCCATTGTCATTTGTTTCTAGGTATTTTTTAATTTCCTCTTTGATTTCTTCAGTGATCACTTCGTTATTAAGTAGTGCATTGTTTAGCCTCCATGTGTTTGTATGTTTTACAGCTCTTTTCCTGTAATTGATATCTAGTCTCATAGCATTGTGGTCGGAAAAGATACTTGATACAATTTCAATTTTCTTAAATTTACCAAGGCTTGATCTGTGACCCAAGATATGATCTATCCTGGAGAATGTTCCATGAGCACTTGAGAAAAATGTGTATTCTGTTGTTTTTGGATGGAATGTCCTATAAATATCAATTAAGTCCATCTTGTTTAATGTATCATTTAAAGCTTGTGTTTCCTTATTTATTTTCATTTTGGATGACCTGTCCATTGGTGAAAGTGGGGTGTTATAGTCCCCTACTATGATTGTGTTACTGTCAATTTCTCCTTTTATGGCTGTCAATATTTCCCTTATGTATTGGGGTGCTCCTATGTTTGGTGCATAAATATTTACAATTGTTATATCTTCTTCTTGGATTGATCCCTTGATCATTATGTAGTGTCCTTCTTTGTCTCTTCTAGTAGTCTTTATTTTAAAGTCTATTTTGTCTGATATGAGAATTGCTACTCCAGCTTTCTTTTGGTTTCCATTTGCATGGAATATCTTTTTCCATCCCCTTACTTTCAGTCTGTATGTGTCTCTAGGTCTGAAATGGGTCTCTTGTAGACAGCATATATATGGGTCTTGTTTTTGTATCCATTCAGCTAGTCTGTGTCTTTTGGTGGGAGCATTTAGTCCATTTACATTTAAGGTAATTATTGATATGTATGTTCCTATTCCCATTTTCTTAATTGTTTTGGGTTCGTTATTGTAGTTCTTTTCCTTCTGTTGTGTTTCTTGCCTAGAGAAGTTCCTTTAGCATTTGTTGTAAAGCTGGTTTGGTGGTGCTGAACTCTCTCAGCTTTTGCTTGTCTGTAAAGGTTTTAATTTCTCCATCAAATCTGAATGAGATCCTTGCTGGGTAGAGTAATCTTGGTTGCAGGTTTTTCTCCTTCATTACTTTAATTATGTCCTGCCACTCCCTTCTGGCTTGTAGAGTTTCTGCTGAGAGATCAGCTGTTATCCTGATGGGGATTCCCTTGTGTGTTATTTGTTGTTTTTCCCTTGCTGCTTTTAATATGATTTCTTTGTGTTTAATTTTTGACAGTTTGATTAATATGTGTCTTGGTGTATTTCTCCTTGGATTTATTCTGTATGGGACTCTCTGTGCCTCCTGGACTTGATTAACTATTTCCTTTCCCATATTAGGGAAGTTTTCAACTATAATCTCTTCAAATATTTTCTCAGTCCCTTTCTTTTTCTCTTCTTCTTCTGGAACCCCTATAATTCGAATGTTGGTGTGTTTAATGTTGTCCCAGAGGTCTCTGAGACTGTCCTCTGTTCTTTTCATTCTTTTTTCTTTATTTTGCTGTGCAGCAGTTATTTCCACTATTTTATCTTCCACCTCACTTATCCGTTCTTCTGCCTCAGTTATTCTGCTATTGATCCCATCTAGAGTATTTTTTATTTCATTTATTGTGTTTTTAATTGATGCTTGATTCATCTTTAGTTCTTCTAGGTCCTTGTTAACTGTTTCTTGCATTTTGTCTATTCTATTTCCAAGATTTTGGATCATCTTTACCATCATTATTCTGAATTCTTTTTCAGGTAGACTGCCTATTACCTCTTCATTTGTTAGGTCTGGTGGGTTTTTATCTTGCTCCTTCTCCTGCTGTGTCTTTTTCTGTCTTCTCATTTTGCTTATGTTACTGTGTTTGGGGTCTCCTTTTTGCAGGCTGCAGGTTCGTAGTTCCCGTTGTTTTTGGTGTCTGTCCCCAGTGGCTAAGGTTGGTTTAGTGGGTTGTGTAGGCTTCTTGGTGGAGGGGACTACTGCCTGTGTTCTGGTGGATGAGGCTGGATCTTGTCTTTCTGGTGGGCAGGTCCACGTCTGGTGGTGTGTTTTGGGGTGTCTGCGGACTTTTTATGATTTTAGGCCACCTCTCTGCTAATGGGTGGCGTTGTGTTCCTGTCTTGCTAGTTGTTTGGCATAGGGTGTCCAGCACTGTAGCTTGCTGGTCGTTGAGTGAAGCTGGGTGCTGGTGTTGAGATGGAGATCTCTGGAAGATTTTCGCCGTTTGATATTATGTGGAGCTGGGAGGTCTCTTGTGGACCAGTGTCCTGAAGTTGGCTCTCCCACCTCAGAGGCACAGCACTGACTCCTGGCTCCTCAATTTGGGATGATTTGTTGTCTATTCATGTATTCCACAGATGCAGGGTACATCAAGTTGATTGTGAAGCTTTAATCCGCTGCTTCTGAGGCTGCTGGGAGAGGTTTCCCTTTCTCTTCTTTGTTCTCACAGCTCCTGGGTCTCAGCTTTGGATTTGGCCCCGCCTCTGCGTGTAGGTCGCCGGAGGGCGTCTGTTCTTCACTCAGACAGGACAGGGTTAAAGGAGCAGCCTCTTCGGGGGCTCTGGCTCACTCAGGCCGGGCGGGAGGGAGGGGCACGGAGTGCGGGGCGAGCCTGCAGCAGCAGAGGTCGGCGTGACGTTGCACCAGCCCGAGGCGCGCCGTGCGTTCTCTCAGGGAAGCCGCCCCTGGATCCCGGGACCCCGGCAGTGGCAGGCTGCACAGGCTCCCGGAAGGGCGGTGTGGACAGTGACCTGCGCTCACACACAGGCTTCTTGGCGGCGGCAGCAGCAGCCCCAGCGTCCCACGCCCGTCTCTGGGCTCGGCGCTTTCAGCCGCGACTCGTGCCCGTCTCTGGAGCTCCTTTACGCGGCGCTCTTAATCCCCTCTCCTCGCGCACCAGGAAACCAAGAGGGAAGAAAAAGTCTCCTGCCTCTTCGGCAGCTCCAGAGTTTTCCCGGACTCCCTCCCGGCTAGCTGTGGCACATTAGCCCCCTTCAGGCTGAGTTCTCGCCGCCAGCCCCAGTCCTCTCGCTGCGCTCTGACCGAAGCCCGAGCCTCAGCTCCAGCGCCGCCCGCCCCGGCGGGGGAGCAGACAAGCCTCTCGGGCTGGTGAGTGCCGCTCGGCACCGCTCCTCTGTGCGGGAATCTCTCCGCTTTGCCCTACCCAGGTATGTGGGGAGTTTCTTGCCTTTTGGGAGGTCTGGGGTCTTCTGCCAGCGTTCAGTAGGTGTTCTGTAGGAGTTGTTCCACGTGTAGCTGTATTTCTGGTGTATCTAAAAGCTCAAGGTCTGGGGGCTTCCCTGGTGGCGCAGTGGTTGAGATGTGAGTATTGTATTGATAACTAAATTATGTACCTCTATAATGTAGGTTAGCTTTTTCATTTCAGCAAACATCTGTTGAGGACCTACTGTGTGCCAAGTATTATAAAAGTATATGCAGAAGTGCTCATGCTGGCATCTGATCTCCAAATGATCACTAAAAGAATTGACTGGGATCTAAAATTACATGGAGAAAAATAGGTTAAAATATCCCAGATATTTAATATAGATAGATCTTAGATATATATGATTTATGATAGTAAGATAATGACAAACTTCTCAATAAGTAATCATAGCAGTCAATGTTGACATTCATCAACATTGCTGATTACTTTTTATATTAGCTAGCGTAAGTCTTGGTCTGGAGCAAGGAAAAATCAGGAGTAAGTTTAGAACGTAGAGTTTTATCCACATGTTTATAACACTATTCATTCTCTCCACAGCATTTACTGAGAGTTTGCTTTGTGTCCTGCACTTTACAAGGTGCTGCATGTGTTAAGAAAGAACTAGAAAATAGTCTCTGCTCTTAAGGAGCTAGCAAGGGACTTTGTCCTTTGACTTGCCTTGCTGTTATCAAGATCAATCCCTTGTTTTAAAATAAAATGTTCTACTCTGCTTAAGGCTATTAGCAATCACCCTCATATAAAAATGATTTGATTTCTCACCAGCATCTTTGAATTTCATTTAATATCCAAGGGTCCCAGCTCAGCTAACCGTTTTTTCTTTTCAAATAGAATTTGTAGTCAAAGCATAAAGTCTTCACTAATGTAAAAATGCTTGACTTTTACTCATTTGGCAAATTGATGAGTGCTGTGGGATACAAAGATGAAAAAGAAAGTCTCTGCACTCAGCAAAGTCAGAGGCATGCAAACAAGTTATTACAATGAAAACAAATGCATACTACCACAGGTGTGTGCAAATAATTGATGGTGATCAAGAACAGAGGAATAGATCTTTGTGGTGAACTGCTTCATAGAGGCAGTGATAACTGAGTCATGAATTATGATTAGACATTCTCTAGGCAGACGTAAGGGAAAGGAATTCTGAGCATAGGGAACAACATTTACAAAGGTGTGAGTGCATGAACCACCATGACATATTAAGGAAACAATGGTTAGAGTCTGGATATATTTAAGGGGAAGAGAATTGAATTTAGGGGAAAGAAAAGTTTTGAATGCCATGTTCAGGAACTTGGAGCTCATTTGATGAGCAATGAGGACTCACTGCAGGATGTTAAACAAGGCCAGATGATCCTTTAAGCAAGAGAATGAGAAGTTCAGCTCTTTACATTAAGTTCTGTATGGCTACAATGTGAAGAATGATTAGAATTATTATGGAGATAGAGTGGATATTGAGGAGTAGACAAAGAAAGACTTGGGAGTACAATTAATGGGACTTAAGTAACTGGATGTGTAAGGTAAAGAGTATTTAGCCCTGAATGTACAAATTTGCTCCACTTTTTTCATATTTGTTAGTCTGTGTTTGACTGTTATCTGTTAGAAAATGATAGTATTTGCACTAAAAGTGAGTGTGACCACAAAGACCAGTGGGTGGCCTGTCCTTTCAAAGAAAGAACTTGGAAAGACTTTCCCTTATTTTGTAAGCCCACTTTTCCACAAGAGTTTTGAAGAGTATGATTACAACTTAGACTTTGAGGCTCGGTCTATAATATTGCCCAGAGCCACCAGTTCCACATTGATCATGAAGCAAGAAATCAAGCACCAAATGATTAATCTAATTCTGCAGGCTTGTTGCTCATACACACTAAGTGTTCAGCTATTGCTAGGGTGGAGGCAGAAACAACTGATATACACCCAGATCATACATACCCATCTAGATGTGACCTTGGACCCAAATCATCCCTGATTCCCACCTTACCCTACCCCCCATTATAAGTCTTCTCCTCCTTTAATCTCCTGAAATTCTCTGCTGCTAAATCTCTTGTCATTTCTACCACAATTTGTGTATATGCCTAGACTGTAAACTCCAGGAAGGCATGATCTTTGTCATAATCATCTTTCTGCTAACCTCATTGTTCTACATAGAATGTGGAACATACTTATGATGGCTCAAATTTTTATTACCACAGTTTTGCAGTCTTTCTTATCATAAATAAGATACTTACTGCCACCCCAACAACCTCATCCCTACCATAGTGACCAGAACATGGAACCTAAGAGCTCTGACGATGCCCGCAAACTGACTGGTTCAGTGATGGGTCAGCTGGGGCCAGGTCAATGCAACCAGCAGAGATAACCTGGTTTATTCTTTTTTCTTTTTTTTTTTACAGAAAAAGATTTTTATAATGTAATCATAAAACACATCATGTTTAAGAATTGGTTAGAACAAAATCCTGAATTTTCAAAAGATTTCAAAAATGTGTTTATATAATTCCCAAACCCTTGTTGTTTAATAGCTATTTCAATCTCCCATTTATTTGAGTCTTTGAAAAGGAGTCAAAGGGAATAGAAGGCTCTTGCAGCATCTTCCATGGTGATCAAGGTGTGAATAACTGTAAAAGAAGAGTGTACAGTTGAAGGAAGAGAGCAGACAGTCTGGTCAAACATAAGGAGCAAATGAGAAGTACCCTTTTGGGGAACTGCTGCATTAGAAGCCCAGATTGCTTGCCTGAGATGTTTAGTCTAGACTGGGGTTGTCTTGTCCCCTCCCATCAGTTGCTTAAGCCTGTCTTTTAATTGTCCATTAGAACACTCAACCACACTTGTAGCTTGGGGCTGATATAGAGCATGGATATTCCATAGTATGCCTCATGATTGGGTCCACCAATATGTAGCTTGGGCCACGAATTCAGGCTGTTATCTGATGCAATATGCTCAGGAAATCTGAACAGGAGACCAATGTGGTCTCATAGGGCCTGGATAGTGTGGTCTGAGTCAATGGAACACTTGGAGATAGAAAGGCGAAACCTGGTGAAATTATCAACTGCAGAAAAACCATCTGGATGGGATGAGAGGCCCAATATGATCTACCTACCAAGAAAGTCCTGGTCTGTTGGGCTGGGAATCTATCCTGGGGTGGTATTTCGAGCTTTGGCCAGGCTCTGGCAGACAGGATAGCTATTCATGCTGCTTTGGCAACTTCTTTTTTTTTTTTTTTACGTTTGTCCATTTTCTATTTTTTTTAACATTTTTATTGGAGTATAATTGCTTTACAATGGTGTGCTAGTTTCTGCTTTATAACAAAGTGAATCCATTATATATATACATCTGTTCCCATATCTCTTCCCTCTTGCGTCTCCCTCCCTCCCACCCTCCCTATCCCACCCCTCTAGGTGGTCACAAAACATCAAGCTGATCTCCCTGTGCTATGCGGCTGCTTCCCACTAGCTATCTATTTTACTTTTGGTAGTGTATATATGTCCATGCCACTCTTTCACTTTGTCACAGCTTACCCTTCCCCCTCCCCATATCCTCAAGTCCATTCTCTAGTAGGTCTGTGTCTTTATTCCCTTCTTACCCCTAGGTTCTTCAAGACATTTTTTTTTCTTAGATTCCGTATATATGTGTTAGCATACGGTATTTGTCTTTCTCTTTCTGACTTACTTCACTCTGTATGACAGACTCTAGATCCATCCATCCACCTCACTACAAATAACTCAATTTCATTTCTTTTTATGGCTGAGTAATATTCCATTGTATATATGTGCCACATCTTCTTTATCCATTCATCTGATTATGGACACTTAGGTTGCTTCCATCTCCTGGCTATTGTAAATAGAGCTGCAATGAACATTTTGGTACATGACTCTTTTTGAATTATGGTTTTCTCAGGGTATATGCCCAGTAGTGGGATTGCTGGGTCATATGGTAGTTCTATTTGTAGTTTTTAAGGAACTTCCATACTGTCCTCCATAGTGGCTGTACCAATTCACATTCCCACCAGCAGTGCAAGAGGGTTCCCTTTTCTCCACACCCTCTCCAGCATTTATTGTTTCTAGATTTTTTGATGATGGCCATTCTGACCGGTGTGAGATGATATCTCATTGTAGTTTTGATTTGCATTTCTCTAATGAATAATGATGTTGAGCATTCTTTCATGTGCTGGTTTATTCTAAAGATAGAAAATCTACCAGAGGTAATGCAATTTTGTGACTCCAAAACTTGAAATGCACCATCTTTTTCCAAAATATAATTATGGTGTAGTGAAATATAAAGTAAAAAGTATAAAGTAGTAGAAGTCTCACCAGATTCTAGAAGAAGCAAAGGATTTTCCTTGCTATTAGTCTGGTTTTTGCCCTGTTCTGAAACATGGAGGTGTTTCTAGGCACAGGGCCAAAACTTCATTGAGGGACTCAGAGAGAGCACAACTCTTAAGAAAAATCATTAAATTAGGCAAAGATCCAATAAACTTAAATTTTTTGTTTTTGATTACTTGCTGTGAGGAACACTATGACTTGATTTAAAATGATGACTTAATGTAGCAAGAGGAGAGGGACTCTAAAAACCAAATAGTGCAGTCATACAGTTCTAATAAAATTAGTCTATTATGTGCAGATTGATTGCTGCTGCCTAGATTTACATGATGTTTATGATATCAGAATATCTGGCAAAAATTGATGTCAATATTTATGCCTCTGTAAATTACTCACACAGCACTATTATGATGGCTTCTAATTAAAATGGAACCAAACTAATTGACCTTTAAATCCAAAGGACTTTGTAACCCAAAACTCATACACACTGGGATGGCAGGCTGCACTAGCATGGGAAGAAAGAGGGCTTTTGGGGTGATACAATGTCTTACTATGAAAAAATAATTATATATTCTATAAGAGCTCATTCCACTAAAAGATGGATTTTAGATTTGATTTAACCTGCATTAAACTGCTGCTGTGTAGGTTCATGACAATCTATGCCTGTGGCTTTATATGTAGGGTGATTGAAAGATTTTTCCCTTTTTTTCTGCTGATAAATAACTTCTGTCTTCTTTTGAGTAGGTCAAATGAGACAATTGATCAAATCAAAGATTCTTTTTTGTTTTTTTTAAACATTTTATTTTGGAATCATTTTATATTTATAGAAAAGTTATAGAGTAAACTTTGTGCTCCTTGAGGGATTATATTTTATTCATTTTTTTAAATCCCCTTTAGCACCTAACACAGGGCCTCACAAAAAGCAGGAGTGCAATAGGATTTGATTTGTTTTTAGGAAGAAGTCAAAAAGAATGAAAACAAGTAAAGCCTCTGGCATTTTATTAACATAAAGTGTGCCATCATTATTCCTGACAAAACTTGGTCTTGGCTTTCCTTCTCCTCCTTCTAATAGATAGCCAATTATGTTTTGATTAACTAATTTATTTAAAATAAATCCAAATATTATTCTTTGCATACATATTAGTAGAAACACAAATAAATAATACAAATAATTCATTTGGGGAGTTAAGTAATCATAGGTTAAGAAACCTGTTTGTTAGTCTGGAGTCAAAATATCTGGGTTCTTATTTTATTTCTAATACAAACTTGCTTTGTCTTGAGCAGCTAACTCTTGTTGAGCATCTTGCTTCCTCAACTGTAAAATGAGGAAGGTGAATTCTGTTCTTTTGGGTCCTTTGCAGCTTGAAAATTCTATTGCTTCTGATACAGGTCTGGGACTGTGTGTATTTCCACTGGGCTGCACTTGCTTTTACTCTCTTCACCCTCGTTTCATACTGCAAGTGTGAAGAGGCAAAATGATGAAATGCAGTTATTACACTACTGTGGTTTTTGACTAATGTATTTAACTAAATATTGTTGCATATTTAAAGTTCATCAGTCATGGTTTTCACTCTTGTGTGTGTTGCCAGTGTTCTGTTACCAATCCTTCTTATCTTTGTGCTGAAAAGATTTCTATCTGCATTTCAGAGACAGCTTTTCAGTTTTGTTATAAAGCCTCATTACTTTTTTATTACAGACTTAGTGGAGCCTTCTCTGTTGAATTGAATCATATGATTCAGTAGTAGCTGGACATTTAATACTATATCGTCTTTATATTGTTCAGTATTCTTCTCAGTTCTTTTACTTGTACTTTGGAAATGTCTCAGGAGAAAAAATTGAAAGATGATATTTCTTTGAAATAATTCACCCCTGTCCTAGGAAGGCAGTATTTTAAAGATAATTATTCAAACAAAATATACTACATTTTTCTGATTCTTATTAATTTAAGCTCCCTACAATAGTGAATAGGGATCCAGAAAGTAATGTATTTTTTCACAAAATAAAACTATTTTCTTCAAAAAGAAAATCCTTCAAGATCATCAGCTCATGTCACATATTTTGTGAAATTTTTCTAAATTCCCCTAGGTGTTCACCTCATTGCATTATTAAGGTCTCTTCTATGGTCCCCTAAGGACAGGGCATTCTCTCAGTCAACTATTAGGCACCCATGTTTGTTGACTGAAGTAAAAGACCCCCAGTACATTTATACAGTTATCTAACAAAACTGCTTGGGAGGTAGATGTGACGTGGCTAAACATTATTTTTAGGTTTAATTTGCTTTTAGAAATGTATGCCTTACCTACTTCAGAGTTTCTGTGTTTTAGTAGCTACTTCACAATTTAGATGGCCTGGTTTCCTGTTGCTGGGTAATACACTACCCCTAAACTTAGTAGCTGAAAGCAACAATCATTTTATTTTGCTCATGGTTTTCTGGATGAGGAATTTGGGAAGGGCTCAACCCAATAGTTTATCATCACTGATCTAGTGACATCAGCTGGGACAGTGGCTGGAGGACCCACTTTCAAAATGGTTCTATCACTTACATGTCTGGTGCCTTGGTACTTTTTGGCTTCTCTCTCTCAATTTCTCTACACATGGTGTCTCTTCTTCCAGGATCTTTCCACATGAGTTGGGCTTCTTACAGCATGGCAGTCTCAGGGTGATCAGACTTCTTACACAGTAGCTTTCTTCTCCCAGAGTGATCATTTCAGGAGGCTGAGAGAAATTGCAAGGCTTCTTATGACCTAGCTGCAGTAGTCCCAGAATTGCTTTCATCCCACTCTATTGGCCAAGCAAACCACTCAGGCTGGCCCAAGAGGAGGTTCAAGCAGAGGGGAGAAATAGATTCTACCTTTCAATGGGGGAATGACATGGGCAGACAAGGAGGGAAGAAATTGGTGGTGGCCAACTTAGAGACAAGCTACCACAGTAGGAAAAATACTCTATTTGAAAAAGCCGTGAGGTAATATAATTCAACTCCCTTTTTCTGTGGTCAGATAATAGTCATCTAACATTTATTGTTCATTTTGACTTCTCCATTTGTCTATTGAAAACCTTTGTCTGGGGTTGAGTGTCTTTAATGGCAATAATAAATAGGTCCATCATTTAGAATAACATGCTGCCATCTTTGCTAGAAACCCCCACACGTTCACCAAAACTACCAGAAAGATGGACCTGAAGACTTCTTACATTTGAATGTTTCTCCCTTGTGGCAAAATCCACTAGGGCACAATCCATCCATGAGCCAAAGTCGATCTAGAAAACATCAAGTTTCTTTACAGTGACGTTAACCATGTTAGCAGAAGAACCAAGAAATTCTCCACCTCCAAGATTCAGAAGATCTCATTCATTTCCCAACTGAAGACTATTTTTTTTTTTAAACATCTCTATTGGAGTATGATTGCTTGACAGTGCTGTGTTAGTTTCTGCTGTATAACAAAGTGAATCAGCTATATGCATACGTATATCCCCATATACCCTACCTCTTGACTCTCCCTCCAACCCTCCTTATCCCGCCCCTCTAGGTGGTCACAAAGAACAGAGTTGATCTCCCTGTGCTATGCGGCTGCTTCTCACTAGCTATCTATGTTACATTTGGTAGTGTATATATATGTCAATGCTACTCACTTACTTTGTCCCAGCTTACCCTTCCCCCTCCCTTTGTCCTCAGATCCATTCTCTATGTCTGTGTCTTTATTCCTGTCCTACCCCTAGGTTTTTTCAGAACCTTTTTTTTTTTTAGATTCCATATATATGTATTAGCATACGGTATTTGTTTTTCTCTTTCTGACTTACTTCACTCTGTATGACAGACTCTAGGTCTATCCACCTCACTACAAATAACTCAATTTCATTTCTTTTTATGGCTGAGTAATATTCCATTGTATATATGTGCCACATCTTCTTTATCCATTCATCTGTTGATGGACACTTCGGTTGCTTCCATGTCCTGGCTACTGTAAATAGTGCTGCAATGAACATTGTGGTACATGACCCTTTTTGAATTATGGTTTTCTCAGGGTATATTCCCAGTAGTGAGATTGCTGGGTCATATGGTAGTTCTATTTTAAGTTTTTTAAGGAACCTCCATACTGTTTTGCATAATGGCTGTACCAATTTATACTCCCACCAACAGTGCAAGAGGGTTCCCTTTTCTCCAAACCCTCTCAAGCATTTACTGTTTGTAGATTTTTTGATGATGGCCATTCTGAATGGTGAGGTGATACCTCCTTGTAGTTTTTTTTTTATTAGTTTCTGCTTTATAACAAAGTGAATCAGTCATACATATACATCTGTTCCCACATCCCTTCCCTCATGCATCTCCCTCCCTCCCACCCTCCCCATCCCAACCCTCCAGGCGGTCACAGAGCACCGAGCTGATCTCCCTGTGCTCTGCGGCTGCTTCCCACTATCTATCTACCTTACGTTTCGTAGTGTATATATGTCCATGCCTCTCTTTCGATTTGTCACAGCTTACCCTTCCCCCTCCCCATATCCTCAAGTCCATTCTCAAGTAGGTCTGTGTCTTTATTCCTGTTTTACCCCTAGGTTCTTCATGACATTTTTTTTCTTATATTCCATATATATGTGTTAGCATACGGTATTTGTCTTTCTCTTTCTGACTTACTTCACTCTGTATGACAGACTCTAGGTCTATCCACCTCATTACAAATAGCTCAGTTTCGTTTCTTTTTATGGCTGAGTAATATTCCATTGTATATATGTGCCACATCTTCTTTATCCATTCATCTGTCAATGGACACTTAGGTTGTTTCCATCTCCGGGCTATTGTGAATAGAGCTGCAATGAACATTTTGGTACATGTCTCTTTTTGAATTATGGTTTTCTCAGGGTATATGCCTAGTAGTGGGATTGCTGGGTCATATGGTAGTTCTATTTTTAGTTTTTTAAGGAACCTCCGTACTGTTCTCCATAGTGGCTGTACCAATTCACATTCCCACCAGCAGTGCAAGAGTGTTCCCTTTTCTCCACACCCTCTCCAGCATTTATTGTTTCTAGATTTCTTGATGATGGCCATTCTGACTGGTGTGAGATGATATCTCATTGTAGTTTTGATTTGCATTTCTCTAATGATTAATGATGTTGAGCATTCTTTCATGTGTTTGTTGGCAGTCTGTATATCTTTTTTGGAGAAATGCCTATTTAAGTCTTCTGCCCATTTTTGGATTGGGTTGTTTGTTTTTTTGCTATTGAGCTGCATGAGCTGCTTGTATATTTTGGAGCTTAATCCTTTGCCAGTTGCTTCATTTGCAAATATGTTCTCCCATTCTGAGGACTGTCTTTCATCTTGTTTATGGTTTCCTTTGCTGTGGAAAAGCTTTTAACTTTCATTAGGTCCCATTTGTTTATTTTTGTTTTTATTTACATTTCTCTAGGAGAAGGGTCAAAAAGGATCTTGCTGTGATTTATGTCAAAGAGTGTTCTTCCTATGTTTTCGTCTAAGAGTTTTATAGTGTCTCGCCTTACATTTAGGTGTTTAATCCATTTTGAGTTTATTTTTATGTATGGTGTTAGGAAGTGTTCTAATTTCATTCTTTTACATGTAACTGTCCAGTTTTCCCAGCAAGACTTATTGAGGAGGCTGTCTTTTCTCCATTGTATACTCTTGCTTCCTTTATCAAAGGTAAAGTGACCATATGCATGTGGGTTTATCTCTGGGCTTTCTATCCTGTTACACTGATGTATATTTCTGTTTTTGTGCCAGTACTATACTGTCTTGATTACTGTAGCTTGGTAGTATAGTCTGAAGTTCGGGAGCCTGATTCCTCCAGCTCTGTGTTTCTTTCTCAAGATTGTTTTGGCTATTCGGTGTCTTTTGTGTTTCCATACAAATTGTGCAATTTTTTTGCTGTAGTTCTGTGAAAAATGCCATTGGTAGTTAAATAGGGATTGCATTGAATCTGTAGATTGCTTTGGGTATTATAGTCATTTCCACGGTGTTGATTCTTCCAATCCAAGAACATGGTATTTCTCTCCATCTGTTTGTATCATCTTTAATTTCTTTCCTCAGTGTCTTATAGTTTTTTGAATACAGATCTTTTGTCTCCTTAGGTAGATTTATTCCTAGGTATTTTATTCTTTTTGTTGCAATGGTAAATGGGAGTGTTTCCTTAATTTTTCTTTCAGATTTTTCATCATTAGTGTATAGGAATGCAAGAGATTTCAGTGCATTAATTTTGTATCCTGCTACTCTACCAAATTCATTGATTAGCTCTAGTGGTTTTCTGGTAGCATCTTTAGGATTCTGTATGCATAGTATCATGTCATCTGCAAACAGTGACAGTTTTACTTCTTCTTTTCTTATTTGGAATCCTTTTATTTCTTTTTCTTCTCTGACTGCTGTGGCTAAAACTTCCAAAACTATGTTAAATAATAGTGGTGAGAGTGGGCAACCTTGTCTTGCTCCTGATCTTAGATGAAATGGTTTCAGTTTTTCACCATTGAGAATGATGTTGGCTGTGGGTTTTTCATATATAGCTTTTATTATGGTGAGGTAAGTTCCCTCTGTACCTCCTTTCAGGAGAGTTTTTATCATAATGGGCGTTGAATTTTGTCAAAAGCTTTTTCTGCTTCTATTGAGATTATCATATGGTTTTTATTCTTCAATTTGTTAATATGGTCTATCACATTGATGGGTTTGTGTATATTGAAGAATCCTTGCATTGCTGGGATAAACCCCACTTGATCATGGTGTATGATCCTTTTAATGTGCCATTGGATATTGTTTGCTAGTAGTTTGTTGAGGATTTTTGTATCTATGTTCATCAGAGGTATTGGCCTGTAGTTTTCTTTTTTTTGTGACATCTTTGTGTGGTTTTAGTATCAGGGTGATGGTGGCTTTGTAGAATGAGTTTGGAGTGTTCCTTCCTCTGCTTTATTTTGGAAGAGTTTGAGAAGGATAGGTGTTAGCTCTTCTCTAAATGTTTGATAGAATTTGCCTGTGAAGCCATCTGGTCCTGGCCTTTTGTTTGTTGTAAGATTTTTAATACAGTTTCAATTTCAGTGCTTGTGATTGGTCTGTTTATATTTTCTATTTCTTCTTGGTTCAGTCTTGGAAAATTGTACCTTTCCAAGTATTTAATTATTTCTTCATGGTTGTCCATTTTATTGGCATATAGGTGCTTGTACTAATCTCTCATGATCCTTTGTATTTTTGCAGTGTCAGCTGTTACTTCTCCTTTTTCATTTCTAATTGTGTTGATTTGAGTCTTCTCACTTTTTCTTGATGATTCTGGCTAATGGTTTATCAATTTTGTTTATCTTCTGAAAGAACCAGCTTTTAGATTTATTGATCATTGCTATTGTTTCTCTCATCACTTTTTCATTTATTTCTGATCTGATCATTATGATTTCTTTCCTTCTGCTCACTGAGGGGTTTTTTTGTTCTTCTTTCTCTAATTGCTTTAGGTGTAAGTTTAGGTTGTTTGTTTGAGATTTTTCTTGTTTCTTGAGATAGGATTATATTGCTATAAACTTCCCTCTTAGAACTGCTTTTACTGCATCCCATAGGTTTTGGGTCATCGTGTTTTCATTGTCATTTTTTTCTAGGTATTTTTTGATTTCCTCTTTGATTTCATCAGTGATCTTTTGGTTATTTAGTAGCATATTGTTTCGCCTCCATGGGTTTGTATTTTTTACCGTTTTTTTTCCTGTAATCGATATCTAGTCTCAAAGTATTGTGGTTGGAAAACATACTTGATACAATTTTAATTTTCTTAAATTTACCAAGGCTTGATTTGTGACCCAAGATATGATCTATCCTGGAGAGTATTCCATGAGCATTTGAGAAGAAAGTGTTTTGTGTTGTTTTTGGATGGAATGTCCTATAAATATCAATTAAGTCCATCTTTTTTTTTCTTTTTTTTTTTTTCTTTTTTCTTTTTGTGGTATGCGGGCCTCTCACTGTTGCGGCCTCTCCCGTTGCGGAGCACAGGCTCCGGACGCACAGGCCCAGCGGCCATGGCTCACGGGCCCAGCCGCTCCGCGGCATATGGGATCCTCCCAGACCGGGGCACGAACCCGTATCCCCTGCATCGGCAGGCGGACTCTCAACCACTGCGCCACCAGGGAGGCCCAAGTCCATCATTTTTAATGTGTCATTTAAAGCTTGTGTTTCCTTATTTATTTTCATTTTGGATGGTCTGTCCATTGATGAAAGTGGGGTGTTAAAGTCCCCTACTATTATTGTGTTACTGTTGATTTCCCCTTTATGGCTGTTAGCATTTTCCTTATGTGTTGAGGTGCTCCTACTTTGGGTGCATAAATATTTACAATTGTTATATCTTCTTCTTGGATTGATCCCTTGATCATTATGTAGTGTCCTTCTTTGTCTCTTGTAATAGTCTTTATTTTAAAGCCTTTTTTTTCTGATATGAAAATTGCTACTCCAGCTTTCTTTTTTTTCCATTTGCATAGAATATCTTTTTACACCCCCTCACTTTCAGTCTGTATGTGTCCCTAGGTCTCATGTGGGCCTCTTGTAGACAGCATATTTATGGGTCTTGTTTTTGTATCCATTCAGCCAGTCTGTGTCTTTTGGTTGGAGCATTAAATTCATTTAGATTTAAGGCAGTTATCGATATGTATGTTCCTATTACCATTTTCTTAATTGTTTTGGGTTTGCTTTTGTAGGTCTTTTCCTTCTCTTGTGTTTCCTGTCTAGAGAAGTTCCTTTAGCATTTGTTGTAAAGCTGGTTTAGTGGTGCTGAATTCTCTTAACTTTTGCTTCTCTGTAAATGTTTTAATTTCTCCATCAAATCTAAATGAGATCCTTGCTGGGTAGAGTAATCTTGGTTGTAGGTTTTTCCCTTTCATCACTTTAAATATGTCTTGCCACTCCCTTCTGGCTTGCAGAGTTTCTGCTGAAAAATTAGCTGTTAACCTTATGGGGATTCGCCTGTATGTTTTTTGTTGCTTTTCCCTTGCTGCTTTTAATATTTTTTCTTTGAATTTAATTTTTGAATATTTGATTAATATGTGTCTTTGCATGTTTCTCTTTGGGTTTATCCTTTATGGTATACTCTGTGCTTCCTGGACTTGATTATTTCCTTTCCCATGTTAGGGAAGTTTTCCACTATAATCTCTTCAAATATTTTCTCAGACACTTTCTTTTTCTCTTCTTCTTCTGGGACCCCTATGATTCGAATGTTGGTGCATTTAATGTTGTCCCAGAGGTCTGTGAGACTGTCCTCAATTCTTTTCATTCTTTTTTCTTTATTCTGCTCCCTGGCAGTTATTTCTACCATCTTATCTTCCAGCTCACTTATCCGTTCTTCTGCCATAGTTATTTTGATTCCTTCTAGAGTGTTTTTAATTTCCATAATTGTGTTGTTCATCACTGCTTTTTTGTTCTTGAGTTCTTATAACCTTGTTAAATGTTTCTTGTATTTTCTTCATTTTGTTTCTGAGATTTTGGATCATGTTTACTATCATTACTCTGAATTCTTTTTCAGGTAGGTTGCCTATTTTGTCTTCATTTATTTGGTCTTGTAGGTTTTTACCTTGCTCCTTCATCTGTAACAAATTTTTTTTCATTTCATTTTTTATTTTTTTGATGGGTGTTGCTGTATTCCTGTCTTACTGGTTGTTTGGTCTGAGACCTCCAGCACTGGAATTTAAAGACAGTTGGATAGAGCTGGGTCTTGGTGCTGAGATTAGGACCTCCGAGAGACCTCACTTCAATTGATATTTCCTGGGGTCTGAGGTTCTTTGTTATTCCAGTAGGTTGGATTTGCTGCTCCCACCGTAGAATCTTGGCCCCAACCTCCAACGTTGGAACCAAGATACCAAAAGCTTTGTGGAATGGTTAAAAAAAAAAAGGAAAAATGGAAGAAAGAAAGAAAAAAAGGAGTAGTACAATATCAAAGAATAAAAACAAAATAAAATTACAAAGATAAAATATATTAGGAAAAATAGAACTATATTTGAAACAACTGCAACAAGGTAAAATAAAACCACAACAGAAAAAAGAAAAATAAATAAATAAAAATCAAAAAGGTAGGGGGGAACAAGCCAAAAGGAGAGATCACTAACAAAGTATAAAGAATAAAATAAAATTAGAAAAATAAAAGATTTATTAGGAAAAATAAAAATATAAAAGAATTAATAACAGTGAATCAACAAGGTAAAACAGGACCCCAATCTAAAAGAGGAAAAATGAAAAAAAAAAAAACAGGCTTGGCTATGGGGTGGAGTTTATGTGGGGTGGAACTTAGGCAGGGGTGGGTTTCTGGGTGGGGTGGGGCCTAGGCAGTTGGAGGGGTGACGTTTGAGCTTGGGGTGGGGCCTAGGCTGGGCAATATTCAAGCGTGGAGTGGGGTGTCCACCCAGGACTGGCACAGAAGGGGAGAGGCAGCACGTGGAAAGGAGGACCTCCGGAGTGTGGAGCTCCAGAGCCCAGAAGTAGGCACCTCCAAACTCCGGAACTCCAGCACCACCCCTCCCCCTCTCCGCAGGCCCCAAGCAAAGGCCCCAACTCCAATGTCACCCCCTGAAGACTATTTTCTTAAGATCTTATACTTTGTATGTTGCACAAACACATCCTGAGCTCTTCCCCAAACTGTAGCTACTTAGCCTAATTGTAGTTTACTTAATTTGCATGTGACTTTCCTCATTAGAATATGATTAAGATGAAAAAAAAGAACTATACCTAATGAAGCTAGGAATATGTCCTTTGCACTTCAGTCTTGGCTCAAGCTTCTGTTGCGTTGAACTTCTAAGCTGTGATCTTGGTTCTCACATTACAAGAATTTAAGCAATCTGTCATCTTTTCCTCTTCATTTTGTCCACTTATTCCAATCTCAGGGACTTGGTTCTTACTGAACTTCATAAGACTAGAGACCTATTTTTATGTATGTCCCTGCTCAAATGCCAGCTCATCAGAGAAGGCTGACCTGACCATCCCATCTAATATTACATCCCTACCATTCTTATCTATAATAAACTTCTGTCCTCTTTAGCAATCTCTATTTGAAATTACTTTTTGCATTTATTTACTTGTTTATCATCTCTAATTTCCACTTTTGTGTGTCCAGGTTCAAATATTTCATACTAAGTATCTGGGTAGGTGGTTAGTAACTGTTGAATAAAGTAAATAACTACGTGGATAACTGAAAACATGTTTGCCATTAATTGATTGGTACTGTAGTGACAGAGTCAAAGTGTTTTTTATTTGTCAAACTAACACAAATAACATTAAAGTAAAACCAACTTCTTCAGGGAAGAAAAGACTTTCTATTGTGGAACTAAAATAACCAAACTGCATATTTATAATCTACAGTATGGGTAGAGTTGCAGGAGGACACTCACAAGTAAGAACTGAAACATTTAATAGCATTTTGAGGTGGTAATATTTCAAATTGAATAGGCATTCTTAATCACCATTGGTGAAAGTATACATTTGGGAAAGCACTTTACTAATACGTATCAAGAACATTAAAAAGAGTCCCATTTTATATGCAATAATTCTATTTCTGAGATTCATCATAAGGAAAATATGAAATAGAGAAAAATAGTATGCATAATGATGTTCATTGAAGTATTGGATATACAACTCTGTGTCTAACAATTGTGGAATGATTCTGTAAAATATGACACACCTATGTAATAAGAAATTAACTTCTCTATAAATTCACGTTTACCAAGGGTGAATTAACATCTTATACAGTTTCCAAGTGTAAAAAGGCAGGGTACAAAATTTTATGTACAGTTTCATTTCAGCTGTGCCAAAAGTAACTGTAGAGAAAAAATTTGAAATGAAATATACCAGGAAGTTTATATTAGCTATCAGTGGATTGTGAAACACAGGTTAAGTTCTTTTTTCCTTCTTTATATTTTTTATGTATTTTTCAAATCTCTTACAATAAGCATTTATTATTTTTATAAGCAGAAAAGTAAACTATCTAAAATTTAAAAGGTTTATAATAGATCAGTGCAATATTATTAAGCAGTACTCTTTCAGTAATAGTGTGACTTGTTAGGTAATTTCATTATCTAAAAGACCTAAATTCTAGCTTAGACTATAAGACATAGCAACTGAATGAGGGGAAATACTAGTGGCTGATGTTTCAGCCTATGAAGATCATTCTTTTTTTGTTTGTTCTTTTTGTGCATGTGTGTGTGTGTGTTCAAGGCAGTTAGTAATCCTTTATTTCATTTAAATATGTTCTGTACAGTTGAAGAAAACAATGAAGTCTTTTCATTCTTTTTTTCAATAGATAATAGGTAGAACATATGAAATTGCCAAAATTTTGGCTTTTCTGATGTACAAAAAAAAAATGGCATTTTCATGCATTTGACTTACTTTCTGTACCAAATATTGAGGTAATAACAATGCCTAGTGATTTTTGTAATGCCATATACTGGCACCTCTCTTTTTGCAACTAACGTTCACACAGGTCTTCAAATATGGCTGTTCACATTCAGACGCACTTGGCAGAAACAATAAGTTTTCATGCCAATTCAGAGAGGAAAGAGGGGTTCAGGAAGACAAAAGGGTTGAGAGAGACATTTTACAATATATCAAATACGAGTAATGATATATCAGCTTGTACTTTAAAAAGCACTGGTGATACTTAATCCTTCAATAACACTTTATAGTACAAAGCATGTTCTCAGTCATTATTTGATTTACTCCTCAAAACCTAAGAGGAAGATAATTTTATCCTCATTTTACTGTTTCTGAGTGATTGTAATTTACAAGGTCAGGCAGCTAGAAAGTGGAAGAGCTAAGACTTGACCCTGGATTAGCAATCTATATGACAGAAAAAATTTGCTGGTTAATTTGTGCATGAAAAGAAATCTTCATTCTGTAGAAATGAATTATAGCCAGTAATTAAAGCTTAGAAATCTATGCATTTCTAGAGATAATTGTTGTCAAAATGTTGCTTTGTATTTCTCTTAAATTATACCCATATTCTTCACAATTAGCTACATTTTTTTTTTTTTTTTTTTTTTTTGCGGTACGCGGGCGTTTCACTGTTGTGGCCTCTCCCGTTGCGGAGCACAGGCTCCGGACGCGCAGGCTCAGCGGCCATGGCTCACGGGGCCGGCCGCTCCGCGGCATGTGGAATCTTACCGGACCGGGGCACAAACCCGTGTCCCCTTCATCGGCAGGCGGACTCTCAACCACTGCGCCACCACGGAAACCCCCTGTTCAGTTTTTTAAACTAATGTTTTAAATGTTCTGTGATTATAAGTTTCATATATATATATATATATATATATATATATATATATATACACACACACACATACACTTTTGAATTAACAGGAAAAATGAATCTATTTTTAGGACCAGTGTTTTTGGCAAAAGTAGGAATTGCTTTGAAATTGAAACACAATTGAAAATCCATACGGCAGTCTGTGAAGCATGGATTTTCAAAAAGACTATTTTCCAAAATGTATATTAATATTTGAGTGAAGAAGTAGGGAATCTTTTATTCTTAGAATTCTTTGGAAGAGATCCACTTTGAGAATTATTTCCTTTTTTTGAATCTAGCAAATAATGTCATTTTAAATAAAATAACAACTCAAGGTAACAGAGAAGGTGTTTTGTAGCTTTTGTTGGCAGATCAACCCTGGGAATCATGTTGAATAATTTGCTTTGTGGCTAGAGATAGAGGCATTTGTAAGCAGAGTATGAAGAACAGAGCCTAATTCCAATGGGGCTTTTCTGTTTGTCCTGTCAGTGAAGTCCCCCTTCGCCTGATAAATAAAGCACTGCATTCCTCCTGGTTTGGGATTTAAGAAAAATCCCATTAGTCCTGCCCACTTCACATTTATGGAATGATTACTTGCCATTTTCCTATGTGTTTGGGGCCATGTAACTCACAAAATAAATAACAGCAACCCTCTCTTATAATGCAGAGAATTGTACCACAGATAAGGGGCATTAAACTTATACTTACATTGGATTTTTCTATGTACAATTTTATTAAGGATCACAAGCCCTTAAGAAAATTAAAAAAAAAATCTTTCATCCTCATCTCTTGGTCTCATAAATGTGTTTACTGAAGGAAAATTTTATACTAGGAAATAATTTGCTCCTTTCTCTCTAAAGTAGCCTGCTTTTTTTTTTTTTCTTTGTAGCAAACCGATATTCTATTTCAAAATGATCTACCTAGGTTACTCAGTGCTTCTCCTAAAAGTACTGGGGAAAATACCCTTTATAAATCAGTATTTAAAGGAAATGCTTGAGAATGTTTCTGGGTCAACAGTAAATGCATACATCATCCACTTATGACTGTAATTTCGAGTGATCTGCTTAACCTTTAAATTTAGAAAGCTCCTATTCGTTGTTCCATATGTTAGTTTTTAGATGTATATTCATTCTCATGTGGAAGATCTCTGTCACTGTGAATGTTCTTTTTACAAACAGACACTTAACAGTGTCCTGGTTTCATGTGTGGCTAAAGCAAACTCTATCTGCAAGCTGGAATGCATTCGACATTGTTTTCAGTAGGTCAATAAAATGACGGATGGATTTGAGCCAAATTGTAGCAGAGGACACACATCCTCTGTTGAAATAGCTGAAAAGACAAATTAATATTGAAGTGTGGAATACTGAATTGGACTGTCTTCCAGTGCACAGAAATAGACTAAAGTAGATTACCAAAACGAGGCATGTGCACTTCAGGCAACTAAAACAGACTTGATATGCAAACATGAGGGGAGTAGAGGCAGACTTGAATGTGGTATTCTGCAGGTGGTAACAGTTTGGCCTCCATAATATGCAGTAGGGGATAACAGAAACACCTTGAATTTTAGGACCTTTCAACACTTTGAAATTTAGATAGTTCCATATTTGCAACTTTCAGCTAAGGACCATCTTTGTCACTTTTATTCTAAGGGTATGTATTTTTTGACAAGCATACATTCTAAGAGTATGCATTCTGTGAGTATGCCTTTTTAAAGGATATTTTTCAAAATATTTAGGGTAGGGGGAGAGTTTCAGTCTCACTAACACTTTATTAATGCAGGAGAAAAAAACACAATAAAATAACACAAACTTCAAATATTGAGTCAAAACCTTCATGATATTCATTGCCCACACAAGAAGTTCAAATTTCTTTCACAATTTAACGCCTAAAGTACTTCATGATCAGGCTTATATTTCCTATAATATCTTTTACGGACCAAATTCTGCGAGAGAATTGCGTGTTTATTTTCACTAATCTTTAAGTGAAGTTTAGCATTTCCTTTGATAATGAGTGTAGGAAACCAATCACAGTGGCGTTAGCAGTGTTGTGACTTTGTCACTAGTAGAAATTGCAGATATTTCCATATCACATTACAGTTGTTGCAGTCTCTTGAAATGTATTGTTTATATCTCACTGTGACTTTAAAATTATAATTGTTATTAGACCCACACATCTATTTTTACAACACAACACAAATTATGTTTCTGAATATTTTTATAACTGTATTTCACTATACTTGGTTTCCTTTGTAATTCTAATTTCATTTTGTGCATTAAAAACAAACTTGGAGAGGTTGTCCATCGGCATCACCAGACTGCCAAAGAGGGCTTTAGCAAAAGAAAGGTTAACAATCTTTAGAAAAACTGACCTTAATGATCATTCCCAAACTGCCGGGCATTCAATTTTAATCCTGTGCCTTTGCCTGGAAGGCTGTTACTCCTGTGGTCCATCCTCATCCTTCAAGGTGCAGCCTAGGTGTTACCACATCCATTTGATTGATCCTGATCCTTTTAGTCACAATCAATTGATCTTCCTTTATAATCCCCTCAAAATTGTTTTCTGCATTTCTATGAGAACTTATCCTGCCTTCTGTTTGAATTAGTTGCTTCTTCTATGTCTGTGCTTTTACATTATAAACTTCTTTTTTTTTTTCATTATAAACTTCTTGTGGGCAGGAATATTGTCATATTTAGTTACCATTCCATAATTGAATCTAACTTAGTCTAATTGTGGTTGAAGAATGTGGCCTCTATATTGATACTTTGGACTTTATTGAGACTTCCTTTACTGCTTGGAACATGACCAATTTTTGTAAATGTTCCGTTTACGCTTGGAAACATGGTGAGATATGAAGCAGCTGTGTGCAGGTTTATTAATTGCATGATTCAAATCTATACCCCCTACTGTTTCTTTTATTCCTTGCTTGATTTATCAATTATTTACAGAGGTATGTTAAAGTCTCCTGTTATGATAGTAGAGATTTTAATTTCTTATTTTAACATTTCTGTCACTTAACTTTGCATATTTTGAATCAATATTATTAAGTACATAAAATTTAGAATTGTTATATCTTCCTGATGAACTGGACCTTTAATCAATATGCAATGATTTTTATCTCTAGTAATGCTTATTTTTGCATAATAATAAATTTTCTCTGATGTTGATAGAACCCAGCTGTGTGTTGGGTTAGAATTTTACTGCTATCCTTTTCCATTCCTTCGCTTTCAACTTTGCTGTGCCATAATGCTTTAATTGTGTCTTTTGAAAATAACATAATGCAGGATTTTATATATTTAAAAAAATTTGTTCTGTGAATCCTTGTCTTTTGCCTGAATAGTTTCATCATTTTATAATGTTTATAATTATGGATATATTTTATTCATTTCTAACATATTTTACACTGTATCTTTGCCCTGACTTTTCTAGAGTTTTATTCCTCTTTTTTTAAAAAAGTTTTTCAGATTGAGATATTTTCTCTCTCACTACAGTTTTTCTCTATTAATTTGAAAGTCTTAATTCTATCTGTATTATTTTAGTCATTTCCTAGAAAGTTTAATATTCATATTTAAAAGTCTAACATGTATCATGTCTTTACCTTTCTCCCAAATAATGTAAGGAATGTGAACAGGTTAGCCCACTCATCTCTTGCTATTTGCTATTGTCCTTTTTAGCCTCACAAATTTCCACATATTTATCAATTTATTTACTCATCACTGCTTTTTCTCAAGCTTTTATATCATCTTACTTTTGCTTTTAGAATTTCCAGTGCTTACATTTTGGGAGAGGTAAAAGTTCTGTTTTTGTTGATCTAGGAATTTTTAAAAAAATTTTACTCCTCCCTCATTTTAAACAGTTTTTCTGGTTATAGAATTATAAGTTGAAAGCAATTTTCTCTAAGCTCTTTGAATATATGATATTACTGAATTTGGATTTCTATTTTACTAAGTCAGTTGTTAATCTGTCTTTCTTTGTAGATAATCTGCCCCTATCCTTCTTGCCCCAAGCTGAAGCTGATTTTTATCTTCAGTATTCTGTAGTTTCACCACACACTGTGTTTAGGTATGGATTATTTTTTATTTATTCTGCTTTGGATATAATAAGATCCTTAAATTTGAGGGTTTGGTAACTTTCATCATATCTGGACAATTTTCAGTCATTATCTCATTGAATATTTTATTGCCCCTTTCTCATTCTCTCTATTGTCTTATTCTGAGTCTTCAATTAGACATATATTGGACCATCTCTCTCTATCCCCTATATCTCAACTTTTCTCTCATGTTTTTCATCTATGTTGCACTGTGCTATATAATTTCTAGGTAATTTCTTCATGTCTGTCTTCCAGGACACCAATTATTTTCTTTAGCTATGTCTGATCTGTTTAGCACATATATTAAGTTTCTAATTTCAGTTATTATACTTTTTACATTAGAAATTCTGTTTTTTCAAAATCTGCCTTTATATATTTTACCATTACTTTATTGTACTTTTTTTTTTACATCTTTATTGGAGTATAATTGCTTTACAATGGTGTGTTAGTTTCTGCTTTATAACAAAGTGAATCAGTCATACATATACATATGTTCCCATATCTCTTCCCTCTTACATCTCCCTCTCTCCCACCCTCCCTATCCCACCCCTCTAGGTAGTCACAAAGCACTGAGCTGATCTCCCTGTGCTATGCAGCTGCTTCCCACTAGCTATCTGCCTTACGTTTGGTCGTGTATATATGTCCATGCGTCTCTCTCGCTTTGTCACAGCTTACCCTTCCCCCTCCCCATATCCTCAAGTCCATTCTCTAGTAGGTCTGTGTCTTTATTCCTGTCTTATCCCTAGGTTCTTCATGACATTTTTTCCCTTAAATTCCATATATATGTGTTAGCATACGGTATTTGTCTTTCTCTTTCTGACTTACTTCACTCTGTATGACAGACTCTAGGTCTATCCACCTCATTACAAATAGCTCAATTTCATTTCTTTTTATGGCTGAGTAATATTCCATTGTATATATGTGCCACATCTTCTTTATCCATTCATCCGATGATGGACACTTAGGTTGCTTCCATCTCCTGGCTATTGTAAATACAGCTGCAATAAACATTTTGGTACATGACTCTTTTTTTTTTTTTTTTTTTTTTTGCGGTATGCGGGCCTCTCACTGTTGTGGCCTCTCCCGTTGCGGAGCACAGGCTCCGGATGCGCAGGCCCAGCGGCCATGGCTCACGGGCCCAGCCGCTCCGTGGCATATGGGATCCTCCCAGACCGGGGCACGAACCCGTATCCCCTGCATCGGCAGGCGGACTCTTAACCACTGCGCCACCAGGGAGGCCCCATGACTCTTTTTGAATTATGGTTTTCTCAGGGTATATGCCCAGTAGTGGGATTGCTGGGTCATATGGTAGTTCTATTTTTAGTTTTTTAAGGAACCTCCATACTGTTCTCCATAGTGGCTGTACCAATTCACATTCCCACCAGCAGTGCAAGAGTGTTCCCTTTTCTCCACACCCTCTCCAGCATTTATTATTTCTAGTCTTTATTTCACTTTTAATTCTTTCTTTTATTTCTTCAAATATATTAATTAATCTTGTTTAATATTCTACAGCTTTCAATCTCAATATCTGCTATATTTGCAGATATAATTCTGTAGTATGTTGTTTTTGCAGATTCTTTCTCATTATAGTTTATTTCCTTGTATGGTTAGTGGCTTTTTAAAAATTGTGAGCTCATATTCCTTGGACTTTCCTGTTGTTGCTGTAACAAATTACCATAAACTTGGTGACTTAAAACAACACACTTTTATTCTCCTACAGTTTTGGAGGTCAGAAATCCAAAAAGGATTTCATTGGGCAGAGCCTCTAGAGGCTCTGGAAGATAAAATATTTCTTTGCTTTTTCCAGCTTCTAGAGCTACATTGCTTGCATTTCTTGATTCATGACCCCTCCCTCCATCTTTAACTTGCAATGTAGTATCTTCACACCTCTCTCTACAATTTCTTAACATCATGTTCTCCTCTGTGTCAAATCTCTCTCTCTCTTCCTCTTATAAGTATGCTTGTGATTACATTTAAGGTCCACTCAGCTAATTTAGGATAATCTCCCCACAAGACTCTTAGCTTAATCACATCTGCAAAGTCTCTTTTGCTGTATTAGGTATCATTCACGAATTCCAGGGATTAGAATATGGACATTTTGAGGGGTAATTGTTCAGCCTACTACACACTTTATCTGTGGAAATTGCTTGGTATTTAAGTGTGTCCTTCCATAAAAGACTTGTACTTCTCCCAGGTTTTACTGATACTACCAACCCAGAACTAGTTTAAAGTAAAATTTTATATTTTTTCATCCAGATGGTTAGTACACCTTTCAGCCTAGAGCAGCACAAGTGCAGCTTACAAAGGAAACTTCCTTTTTTCCCAGTCATCCAGAGTCAAGACTAAGACAATCATATATCTCAACCATATTGCTTTCTGGGGTGATTTTTTTTTTTTTTTTTTTCTGTTTTCCTCACTGAAGGTATTATCCCTTGAAGGTCCTGGCTTCAGTTGAGGCTTCAATCCAAGTTCTTTATTCAGGCCCTAATCTTTGTCTTCTGTTCCCTGTAGCAGTCTATTAAAACTCAGATTATAGACTGCCAGAATGGAGATTTTTCTCTAGGGCAAATACTGGTTCCAACACTCACCCCGGTGGATTAGCACTTTCTGTATTTTCCTTTCTGATCTACAAGAAATTCTCTTACTTTTCCATCAGCACAGCCATATTTTACTTAAAAAAATATTTTCTTCAATATTTTTAAATGTGTCATATCAGCAGGGGATTCTCTTAATTTAGGTTGCAATATTGCCAGAAACAGAAGTCAGATATTGAAAGAGTATCTAATTTATCCCTCTCCTCAGCACCTAAATCGATGACATCCAAACTGTGACTAATGAATGTTAAATTAAATAAAAACATAGCAAACTGGAACTTGGACGGACATTAAAATTGCTTAGTAACAGAGACCATATGGCCTGGGAAGTCTAAAGTATTTACTATCTGGCCTGTTATGGAAAGAGTTTGCCTTGTCTAGAGAGTTTATTTTGACCCCTCCACGAGACCAGAATGGGCACGGTGGTAAGTACATCTCAGAAGTCTTAGTTTGTTCTGGGGAGGGTGTCCTTTATCTTGGTGATAGAGAACCACCTGGCCTCAGAAGTGCCTCTGAACTTCATGAACCCCAGGGCTCACCTACCATGTCTATTTTCTCTGCATTCTCCTATGCAGCTAATGTACAATGAGTCAGCATGTGGAGTATCTTTAACTGAGACTCTTCCCCCTTTCTGTTTGTCAACCTGTCTCATGAATTGCTGAGGTGATAACTTAAGGGTTCATGTTGATTTATAGATTTAATATGCTGAAGGAGAATAAAGAGGATTCTGGGGTGGCATCTTGGCTCTGCTACCAATTAGCTAGCTCTACATGATGTGGAGAAGCCACATCATGTCTCTGAGTCCTATTGTCCTTATCTATAGAAAGAAAGGTAAATTCAGTGAACTGTAAATTTCCCTGTACTCCAATGTTCTCTGATTCTGAAGTCAGAATAAAAAGTTTTATCTCTTTTCTCCAAGGTATAGTCCCTTCCTCCTTTATGAAGATTAGAAGAGTAAATACACGTAAAGTCCTGAGGACACAGCTGGGCACAAAATACATCCTCAATGAACGTTAGTTATTATATTGTTGTCACTAATATTACCAAAAGCCTCTTAGACAGGGTAAAAACCCACAATAATTAATCCTTTTTTATGGATAGTAGTCCCTCATGTTCCCTTGTGAGAATTTTTTGAGCATAAGTAGCACTGGAAAGAGATTCTAATCAGCATAAAATATCATCTGAATGTTCTCTCTGCCTTCAGAGGGATTGATTAACCTCCCCACTGCTGCTGACTGCATCACCAACAAGGGAACCACAAACCACAAAGCATTGACCAAAATCTGCGTCTGCAGAAAAAGAAGGAGAATTAAAGAAAAAACTCTCAACTTTGCAACCACAGGGCTTGGCTAGGTTTCCCTGGTGATGTCTATAGGCTGAATTAGTCAAAGGGAAAGTTACTGTGATGGGTATAGGCTAGGAGAGAAGCATGCTCATTGCAGATGTGGGGATGATTCTCAGCCACACTTGCTCTAGCTTGAAATCTGATGACCCACATGTATTCTGAATCATTATTTGTTCTAAAAGGAAATAATTTACCCCAAATAGTTCAAGTGAAGAATCATTAATATATGGAGGAAACAAGGGTAAGGTAAGGTTAAAAGATGTTCCAGACACTAGAAATGGTGGAAACTATTATCACTACTAGGACTAAAGGGTCAAGGGAAGGAAGGAGTGTGACTAGAGCCCAGAGAGAGCTGGGGCCAAGGAAGAGGGCTGTCTGGCAAAGGGCAGTTATGGAGGGATGCAGCTATTTCCGGGGAAGGAACCAAGAAAGAGACTCTATCTCCTGATCCTCCTGCCCTCTGATTGCTTGGGTGCTTCCCATTGGTTACAGCCTGTTGGAAACCAGCCAGCCAGGGAGCCCAAGAAATGTTTCCATAGAACAAAGCAGAGCAGACAGGGACCAGAGAATGGATGAGAGGTTGCAGGGAGAATAGAGAACAGGTACCCTTTTCCTCTGGAGCTTTTGCTCTGATTCCTCTTTGACTGGATATTTTTCTAGTTCATTTGACATGCGATCTCCTATTGTTTTGTGGATGAGCATGTGTGAGTGAGGGCAAATATGTGTTGTTTTTGCCTAGTCTGTGGGTTGTAATGAAAAAGTACCCAGTTTGAACCAAGATACCTGAATTCTGGACTGTTAAAGAAAAAATTATTCATGACACTTGTTAAAATGTTAAGGCAGATTTTTATTCAAGACTACTGCAATAGGATTCTGCAGTAGGGGAGGGAGAGTGAGCTCAGCTCTGAATATATCAAGAAACAGTGGGCATTTATAGCCAAGGAGCAGGGTGAGAGGGTTGATGGATGGATAATTACTGAGAGGAAACCTCAGGGGTGTGGGGGAATTCTGGCTAAACTGACCTAACAGGATTCTTGCTGAAGGCAGGGCAGGGTGATAAGACATCACTCGGGGGGGGGGTGGGGGGTGGGGGGTGGTGGAGTGGTGGTGGAGGATGAGGAATTAGGTTGCATATTGAGGGTGGGGGATTCTGGCTACACTGTGCTTACTAAACAGGACTCTTGAGGACATGCCCAAGAATGAGGTCTGGTCAGGCTCAGAGAAGGCTGTCTGAGCTTAGTCAAGGAAAGAGTCTTTGTCAGATCTCAGCTCTGCTAAAAACTTGGGTAAACATAGGCAAGTCATTTAATCTCTCAAAGTCTGGTATTTTATCTGTAAAACTGAGTCAGTAACATTTGTCCAATCTTTCTCATCAGGGTTTAAGAATCAAACAGAATAATAGTTAAAAGCAAGCTTCAAAATCAACGTGAGGAGAGAAGCTCTGAGACTAGAGAGGAAGCTAAAGGGACTGTTTACCGGAGATTGTGATTCTTGGTGCACAAGTGGTGTGGCTTGGGGATCTGGGTAACAACACATAGAAGAACGTGGCAGAGATTGCTGTTTAGCCACCAATTCCATTCCTCCATTTTTTCATAGCATTCGAATTATAATTTGGCATATGGCTATCCAGAGACACTATTTCCCAGCCTTCCTTGCTGGGTGTGGACATGTGAGCTGAGTACATTCTCTCCAGAGGAATGTGAGCAGAAGTGGTGTGTGCCACTTTCAGGTTGTCCCATGAACTCCCTCACATTCATTCTTCTATGCTCTTCCCTTCTCCCTGGAAGGGAGACCAACAGAGTGGTCTAGAAGCTACTCATTGAAGATGGCAGAGCCACCACCAGTTTGGGTCCCTGAAAGACTGTGAAGATCTGAGCCTCCTACCCCCAAATCTTTCACACTGAACTGGACATTTCATTTTGACTACTATGTATGAGAGAAATAAGCTTCTTTATTCTTTTAATTCACTGAATGCTGGAGTCTCTTTGGTGCAGTAGCTTAGCCTACTCTAAAACAGGGAGCAGAACATTTCCCACATTTCTGCTCAGAACACAACATGGTTTTGTTATATGGTGATTAGGCAGGGGAGAGTATTAGAGGTGGCATTCAAGGTGGCCAAGTAGCTTCTTCACAGAAGTCATTGACAGGCATCTCCATCCAGTCATGGCAGGATCTCCAGACATCAGGGCTTGCCGGCAGCAGACATCAACAAAGAGGCTGGAACAGAAAAATATGAGCCTACATGCTTTTAGCACAGATGAGACTCTCTTGGAGACTCTTAGAAATAGATGGGAGATAATTAAGGGTAGAGGGAGAACAGTTTGTTCCTACATAAGCAGCCTAAGTCTATTAGCTACAAAATTCTCAATATCAATATTTCTTAATGACACCTAATTTTCACTTTGTATCAGAATGCTTTGAGCTGCAAGAAGCCGTCAGCTTGAGTTAAATTTGCTTAAACAATATGTGCAATTTGTTATTATTATTATTTATTATTATTTTATATAAGAAACCACTAAAGTGGGATGGGCTCCAGGTCATGTATGATCAAGGCTCTATGTCTCTCTTCTCTGTGATTCTCTCAGCTCTGTCATTCTCCATGTGGATGCTTTTTTTCTCAGGTTGGCTTTTCTAAACATCACAGGTTGGCTCTCAGCAGCAAGTGTTGCAATATGCTTACTTGTTCATCTCCAGTAAGGGATAGGGAAGTGGAAGGAAAGGGAGGAAGGGAAAGAGGATGAGAGAAAGCAAAAGCAAGAAAACTGTTCTCCTAACCATAGAATCATGTTCTTCTCTTTGGTCTTATTGGGCCGCCTCAACTCCTGTACCCACCCCCAGACCCATACCTGTCCTTAGGGAAATGCTGTGTTCTATGGGCTGAAGCCAAGACTTCTGATCATCATTGGTAAAGAACCTGTGATTGTCATGATGGCCTAAACCAAGGGCATGCAAAACTTTGCCCTGCAGACCAAATCCAGCCAGCCACCTTTTAATTGTGGCCTAGCAAATAAGGATGTTTTTTACCTTTTTAAATGGTTATATAAGAATTTCAGTAAAACCTTTGATTTTGCCCCTTGGCCTACAAAGTCAAAAATATTTACTATCTGGTCCTGTAAGAAAAAGTTTGCCAACTCCTAGTCTAGACTAATCAGAATCTGTCTCTGCAGATGAGGATGACGGGCCACCTTTCCTTGAGGCACGTGCATAGTACTGGGAGAATTCCCCAAATGCTAGAGAAAGTTGCTTGGAGATAGGATAGGAACATCTAACGTGGCAATGTCAAATACTCATAAACTTTGGTTAACTGCATCACAATTCCCTCCATGAGTGTATATAAATATTACTAAGCAATATTTATTGTGTCTATTATTTTGTGCTGAACTCTGTTCTAGGCACAACGGTAATAATCAGAACTTGCCTATGAACAATTTCTCATCCTTAATCTTGCCCAAACACTTAAGATTCCCCCCACCCCCACCCTGGCCTTTTGTTTTAGTGTGGTGTAGGGGGTGAGGGAAGGCAGGGTCTCAAGTAATACATATGTAAAGTGGACCGTTTAGTTCCTAGGGCACCACATCAAATGACATAAAGCACTAGAAGTAATAACACCTTCTCAGTGCAGACTGGGGTCACCCATAAATGCTGTTCACTTTAGCTCTCCACCAGGCTTAAATAATCATATAAAACTTGGTCCCATGTTTTGAATATAGTTAGAGGAACATGCAGTTCAGGTTTTAAAAATCAATGTAAATTAGTCTTAATCTGAATTTACTTTAAAAGAAAGATAATAGTCTAGGAGATAGTATAATGATTAGGAATCAATTTTTACTGGTTTTATTTTTTCAGTGTCTAATGTATTTTTATCTGAGACCAGCTCTATAACAAAGTTAGAAATAAGGTAAAACACCAATAGGTTATGGTTGGGTGATTAGCCACTGTCTGTTTACTTAAGAGGCTTGTGGTTGTGGTTTAGTTTAGTTTAGGATTTACTGGGCAAGGTTGATACTTGGATGGAAGTCCAATGGTACAAACTGTAATCCTTGCCCAACTATCTAGGGACACAATTAACCAAGGGACAAAGACAGATTATTTGTGAAATTGCTTATGCTGTATGGTGAGGGCTGCTGGCTTGAAATATAATCTTATCTGAGGTGTTGATTTTAATGACTGCTTAAAATGTGACTTGAGGCAATTTTGGTGAAATTTACGGTTTGTAAATTGCAGAGTGCAATGCAATCATTAGTCATTATAGTTATTCTTCTGTTTTACTCTTCCATGTCAGTTCCTTCATCTATCCCTCATTGCTTTTAAAGTAAATATCTGGACCAATTCCTGTCAAGAAAAGAAGACGACACCCAAAAGCATGGCCATTCTAGGTCCAAGAGGGGAATGTCTAAGTGTGTGTGTGTGCATGCATCTGAGCTTCTATGTCATGAATCACACAGATTAGCCATTGATCCGAGGGAATGGTAAGAACCGAAATACTAGCTTGCAATTTATTGAGAGCCTACCATGAACCAGGCACCATACAAGGCTTTTTGCATATATTATTTCTTATCCACATAAATATACTTGGGGTTATATAATGTCCCTGGCCTATAGATGAGGAAATCAGGCTTGGAGAGATTTGAAAGCCTGCCAAGCTCACAAAGGTGGTGAGGAGCAGAGCCTGGATTCAGAGCTTGGGCACAAAAGCCCAAGTTCTTCCCCTAGGCTGCCTCTCCTGTGGGACACTTGTTGTGTCCTGAAATGATCTGTCTACTACCAGACAGGGAAAACAGCTGACAGTTAACTTCTTGTGGCTCTCTATGCTTTCTCTGGAGGTGGAACATCTTTCAGAAATTAGAATACTTTTATTTTGGAAACCTGGGGCTGAGATGAGCTCTGTGCAATAAAATAACAACAACAGCAGCAACAGCAATAATAGTTGTAGTTAACATTTACTGATAGATTACCATGTATTACCTGGCATGTAAGTTCTATTATTATTATCCCTATTTTTGTTCCTACCTGAGTTGAATCAGAAAAAAGATGAGAAATTTGCCAAAGTCACATGGATGCTAGAGGCAGATCCAGGATTCATATCCAGATCATCCAAAGGACATGCTCTCAGCAAATTCCCTGGGCAAGGCTATCAGGGTGGAGCCCCAACTCTGCAGACAACTGGCCAGCATAGCCAAACAGCATGGCCCCCTGAAGCTCCTGAGCCTCGGCTAGAGTCCCACCTATACAACAGGAATGAATTCCATCTTGGTGGTACTGCCCTCTGACTCTCCCTGGGGAAGGGGGGAGCACAAGGATTGATAAAAGTGAGAAGAGAGATTCTTCTACCCATGCAATTTTTCTTTGGGGGATGGTTTTTCTTCTGGCTCTCTTCGGTCTGTGAATACCTCTGGCTAAAGCCTAGAAGACAGAAAACTAGGAGTTCTCCATTTAGGGCTCACCCAAGATTTAAAAAAAAGAGAAGAGAAAAAAGTTTTCTCTGTTTGCTTCTATATCTCAATGAGCTACATGTGACCTCCTGAACTTTGCAATCATTTCCTATGCAGTTTTTCATATTGGAGGGAGGTTTAGTTGGTGGATCTGGTAGGGTATTTTCCCAGAGAAACCACTATGCTTGTAGTTTGGAATCAGTTGCTCCTAGGAGTCCTCCCACCTGGAGAGCCCAGTCAAAACAAGCTCAGACAAGACCTACTTGGACTCAGGCTTTCAGGCACCAAGACCCTCCTCAGTAGACCCCAACATGGAACATCCACAAGCACCCAGATAGCAGCTGCTTCAGAAACCCACCAGCTTTAGCACTGTTCGAGGCTATGCAAGTTGTGCCAGATTTTCTCACCCCAAAAGGAAAGCAGCCACTATGACCACAAAACAGGGAAGCTCAGACGGCAGAGCATCTGATGTTTTTCATAGCTGTGCCACTGGCACCTGGTATGGGGTCTGACTAACAGTAAAATCTTGTGGAAGTTGCTAACTCACTCTATCTCTATGGGTATTTCACGTCTCTCAGAGACATTTCCAATATATAAAAGATAGTAACAACACCTCATGAGATCATTTCAAGTACAAAATGAGACAATACTTATAAATAAGCTTGTTAAACTTCAAAGCATTATATAAATGTGAAGGATATAAGAAAGCTCCTTTTTTATCACCACTTCTCAAAGATACCCAGATAGGTAAATTATCCTTCTTCCATGGCAGTCAGGGTACAAGGCCAAGAAGGAATGGGAATCCTACTTCATAGGGCATTTTGGAGGAGTGAATAATACTCTGAGAAATATACAGTGTTTGGTTAAGGAGGATTTTGTAACAGTAGCCCCCAACTCACATAATCCCCATGGTTTCTGCACTGGTTTCCAAACAGTCCAAGAAATTTCCTCAGTCAGTGAACCTGTTGTGGTTGTCACTGGCTATTCACCAAATATTTCCGTTTCTCCCCTTCAGGGCATACAAGAGAATTGCATTTCCCTGCTCCTCTTTGAAGATAGGGTGCCTGTGTGTGCTGGGAATTCTCTGTTTGCCCATTAGGTATTTTCCCTACCTTTTTCTTCTCTGCTCCATGCTCCAGAGGGTTGATCCCTATGAACTGCATGTTCCAGGTGCCTTAATGATTTTGTCACCATTTACCCTACAAATTAGAGTGAGCTGTCCCCTCTTTTAAGATTTAATGATGAAATTGACCAAATCCCCAGCTTCGTGGATTGTCTGTCTTGCTGTTCTGTATGGGCCGTCATTATTTCATATTTTTTCTCCCAGATATGGGAGTTATCTGTTCCATTTATCTATGCCCATTCCCAAACCCACCATCATAAGGCCTTGGTGTGTGTAACAGACTTTACTAAATGTTTGGAGAAGAAGGAGACAGTTTATTCACGGACAAACAATTTAGAATTAAATAGCACATATTCAAGTTATTGTCCTTTGCTCTTTCTACCGATTCAGGCTTTAGTCCTTCATAAACTTGCTCATCCTTTTCTTTCCTCTGCCCCTCCTTCCAAACCCAGCTCTGGGCCTCTCTTTGTATAATCAAAGATTGTTAATGGCTGTGTTAGATGGGGGGACAAATTCTCTGTGACTTCCCTTCTCCTCCTCCACCTGTCTCGGCAGTGGAAAGGGAGCTGACGTTCCACATAAACATGGCTTAAGTCAGCTCACCCCCATACCCTTTTCTAAAGCCCCATCCATCACTAGGCACCTTCAGAATACAAAAGCAGGTATAGCCAATTTGAGTTTTAAATGCCTGCCCTCTTCCACATGCACTTGCTTTGGAGTTTGTATTGCCTTTCTTTGCTTCTTCTCACCATAAGTGTGGAAAATCTTGAAGGTGCTGACCAAGAGAAAAAGGGGCCAAGGAGCCTGGCTCTCATAAAGACCATAGACCACCAGGGCTAATGTATAGTTGCTGTACAAAGTCTTCCCATTGGAGTAGGGGAACCAGAGCTGGCTTGATACCAAACTTGGTCAGTTTGGCTGGGCTTATTCTCCTTATATTCTGGGCACAGACACCCTAGGTCTGTGGTGTGCACAGTTTGGAGAATTCTGGATCCTGGTCATCTCTCCATTTCTTTCTACCATGAAACATGAACTATCAAAACAAATCCCTCTTTATTATTAGGAAATCAACACAAAGCCTATGCCACACCATTTCTAACTCAGAATTGTTCCTCTTTTTCCATCCTTCTCACCAATGACCTGTTTCAGGTTCTCACATCCCTTGCCTGGGCTGCGCTGTCTCCCAATGGTCCACATGCCTTCCTCTCTTCCTCCACCCTGCCTGCTTGGGTCAAGCCCTTTTCTGTAATTTAAAAAATATTTTCTTTGTGTATTTTATCTTTAATAATAGAGGTTGTACCTGCTCATTGTAAAAATACAGACAATAAATATTTAGAGAGAAAAAGTGAAAGTCCTTGTGACCTGGCTCCAATCATTCCCTAGAGGTAACCACAGTCAATAGTTTATTTTGTGTCCTTCCATACATTTTCCTATGTATGTACAAACACATGCACACACATATGTATATATACATGCACACTTTGGTACACAGTTTTCTGCAACTTGACCTTTTCACTTAAGAATATATGGAGAGATCTTTCTATGTCAATACACATCAACCTACCCTTTATTTTCAAAGGCTGTGATATAGTCCATTTATTTTATGGATTTACTGATATTTATTTAACCAATCCCCTATTGATGAACATATAAGTGGTTAATAGTTTTCCCTGTTACAGATTTTGTTCTTCAGTGAATAGTCTTATATCTATCTATGTATTTTTTAGATTTTTAAATGCCTTCTAACCCTTGCTTTCAGACCCATAGTATTTTCAAAAATTAAAATTATTTTCTATTATAAGTGTACAGTTTAAAATATCAAATAACGCTATGAGATTTATAACAAAAGAGAGCAGTCCCTTGCCCCTCCCCAGTCTGCATTCCCAATTTCAACTCCCCATACGCAATTTCCTTCAAATCCTTTACCTGTACTATGATCGCGTTTCTTTTCTCATACAATTTATTATTTTCTCTGAATTATTACCTTGTTTTTTCATTTTCTTTGTTTTCCAGGTATATATCACTTATTCACCCCAAATATATCAACAGAAGTGAAAAGCTTATTTCTATACTTTCAAACTCTTTGGACATCCCAATAATATATTATTTTTAATGAAATATTATTTCATTATTCATCCATCTATGGACACTTAACTTGTTTCCCCAACAGTTTAGTTTAATTTTATTTTTCTTGGAGGTCTTTCTCTACAGATTTCTGCCTTTTCTCCTAATCAGGTATCATTTTTTTTCTAGAACTGCTGCACGGCTGTCAGTTGTTATCCTGGGACTTGCATTCACATCAACCTGGTACTCCCTCTGTTTCTCTCTTGTGTTGAATTTCCTGTTTCTTCAGGGATAGATGTTCCTTTTCCTCTGGACTGTGTCCAGAGCACCTAACCCAATACCTCCACCGAGGAAGCATTCAAATCTTTGTTGACTGACAGAATGAATAAAGGCGTGAATGAATAACGTCTTATTGCTAGGCTAGACCACTGCTTGAGACTCCAAAAAAATAGCATATCTCTACATTTGCTAAGGATTCAGTGAAATTTCCAGAGAGTAAACTTGAGGTAACAAGTAAACACATGTGTGTGAGCTGCATGGTCCAGTTTAGTGGTGGAATCCACAGCAGTGGAAAAGTATAAATCTAGCTGGTCTGTGCAGGAATTCAGCCTCCCAGGCCTCATTAATGCCCTACTCTATCCAACAGAGCCAACCAGCCATAGCCAGGCAAGCAGCTTGTGAAACAGCCTGGTAAGCTGGCCTCCATATCATAGTCCCTGGCTTTCTGGCCCTAATGAGGATTGCTATTGTCCTTGAATTTAGCCCAATTCCTCCCAGCAGGTTTCCTTTAAGGATGCTGTCTTATCAGCAGCCCCTGGCCCAACAAGGTGAGGAGGGTTTCCTTCTCTCATAATGACTTTCTACATGTTTTGTCCAGACCAATTTACCACTGCAACCCACCTTCACTCAGTAGAGCTTTGCTCTAAGCTCCAGAGGTTAAGGTCAAGCTTTCTTCAAATGTCTTTCTTCCAAAACCTTAAATCATTTATTTGTTTGCCTTCCACTGTACTTTTTCAAGCGCAGTCGGCACTACCCTTTCTTTGCCCACAGTTCAGAATTGCAGGGCCCTTGGTGAACACAGACTGTTGATGCCTTTTAGACCCTCTTTGACTCTCAGATTTTCACAAGAGCAGACAGCCCCCACGTAAAAGCCATTCTCTTCTGGCTGCCACTGAGTATTTCAGAATTTTGGGTTGTCAGAGCCTGTTGCTTTCATCTGATTGCACAGACCTGGAAACTATCCAGTGAGCAGGTAAAAGTGAGAGGTCACCTTTAAAAAGGGGATTAAGGGCAGGTGTGAGGAGGCAGGAGGCTAACCAGAGTGGGGGGCTGCTTGAGGTAGTCTTCTCTCCCAATTACCAAGGTGGGAGACTTTCCACCAAAGATAATGTTGACTCATCCCTACCAAGCATGTACTCTGTGCCAATAATACAAATGTGTCATCTCATTGAATCTTTACAATAATTTCACAAGATGGGAAACAGGTTTCAGAGGTTGACTTGCCCAAGGCCACATAACTAATGAATAGTTATGGGCTCCCTGAATGTGGGTTCTTATAGTGCTGAAAAAGGGAAAGTCTTGTGCAGGCCAGGACAAATTGATCACCCTATGACAACACTGATGGACAGTATTGACTCCACAGTTCCCTACTGGGTTGGCCAAGGCTTTATCTGGCCTCTGACCTGAATCATGGTTCTATTTTTCGAACTGTCCAATCTGTTTCTTCCCCTACCTTCCATAGGTGTTGATCTCTGATAAGCATCATGCACATCAGATTCTTAGCCTTTGCTCCTGGAGACCCCCCTGCCAACTCCCACAGCCACAGAGCATCAGTGCCTTGGAGGAATACAAAAGAACCCCAACTAGCCAAAGCCCCAGACATAAATGGGTACCATATGTGGGAGGGCATTGAGGTAGAAGATCTGACATTTCCACTCTCAGACACAGAGACTATCCAATTGCAAAAGTCAAAGTACACAGGACCAGGCTGATGATATTCTGACTTGCTCAGCTTTCATTGGTTAGGAGACAGGAGGAAACAGCCTGCAGGTAACTAGAGACATCTGGAAGAGTGTAAGGGGTGATGGGCAACACCAATTTGCACAAACATTTATACAACTATTCCTCCTTCCCTTTGCAGACATGTTCTTATTACTCTCTGGCCTCAGCTGCCTGTTTAATTGTGGTTGCATTTTAGTGTGGATGTTTTTTAACTGACTGAAGGGCTTTCTAGGTGCAGGTTTCTTAATTTAAAAATAGATTTTGGTTTGGATGTACTTTTTTATTCCTACTCCTAGAAGTGATCTTTGTCTTCCTAACTATAAGTCAGAGATGATTGATGCCTTTCCTCTAGGAAAAACTACCCCCATGTCCCAATGTATTCATGTATGTTCACCCTACTCAGGTGTGCCTCAAGATGGGACATTCTTCTTTGCACTTCAGGGTCCTAAGGCCCCTGAAGTTGCCCAGACAGGATGATTTGGGACAGGTGTTTGGACAGGAAGATAGACAGTAGTTGAGGAGTCATTTCCTCTAATAGTCAAAGTCCTCTCTATGTGACAGCTCTGCCACATCCACATCCCATATGTCTTTACACTTCGTCACACCTGTTCACACTTAGGGGCATTGACAAATCAATTAACAGCATCCTCTTGGTGCTCAAACATCACTTTGCATCAAGCTGGCCATTCTTTTGACAAGGGCTGACATTTGCCTTCCTTGTTGGAAACTTTCCAAAGAATGAATCAAAATACAACCAAACTTGATTGCAAAATCATTGAGAGGATTAGTAAGAGCCACAGACATTTCACGTTGTAAGTGGGAGTGAAATCTCTGTTATTTTAATGTGATAGCCGTTGCAATGTGTGGAGTGCCAACTGCCACTTGCTATGCATTTGACCTTGGGGAAAGAGGATTCCCTCTGAACTGAATTGATAATTAGGAAAATGCAGATAATAATACCTATCATGATTTTCACCTCATAGGGTTGTTGAGCTTCTGATGAAATACTGTGTGAAAGCACTCTTGGCAAACAGCAAATAGCATAAGCTGATATGCTACCAAAACATAAATTATAAAACAATCAATTGAACAATAGTAGATTGATGAAGAAACTCATCAGAAAGACTGGCAAATAAACAAGCAAATAAACAAAACATTGGTAATGGCCATTATGGGTAGCACAGCCAGATAGAATTAAGTCATATAAAGAGATCATTCTGTTGAAAATATTTTTTACTTGGTTTGCTACAATTCAGACACCAAAACTTTGATTAAAACAGTCATGCAGGAAGTTGTTCCTAAAGACTGGTCTGAAAAAGGCACAGAGAGATTAAGTGACTTATTTGAAGTCACACAGTACCCAAGCTGCCTCTGTGAGAGAGAAGGAAAGAAGGTGAAAGTAAGGTGGGTGATTGACAGGCTCTGAGTGGGGCAAGGAGAAAAAAAGTATTTTGTGCAGAATGTACTGGGATATGAAGCTCTGAGCACTGTGGCAGGAAGCTGTGGAAGGGGAGACCAGGGCATCTGCCAGTCCAATTTGGTAGGCAGCAGAGTGAAGAAGTGCAGCTTATTTTTAGCAAGAAAAGCTCAGCAGCAGCATAGACAGCCTGAGAAATGCTAAAGTTGATCCTCAGACATGAGATCTACGCACATTTGGTGGAGTGACAGGCTGAGATCATGGGTGTCTGGAAGTAAGAGGGCCTCTGGGCAAGTTTCAGATTTTCAAGACACAGCTTCACACATACAACAGCAATGACCACAGCAGCATCACCAAATGGGAGACACCAGTAATCTTGCACTGGTATTCCTGTGTAAAATCCTAAGACTTTCTAGAGAGCTCTGAGCAAGCCCTGAGTCCTCACCAAGGCACATGTGTGCCACAAAGACCAGAGAGGATAAAAGCCACTAGTGTGCAAAATCCATGTCACCCCTTGACAGTACAATGCCTGCCCCAGGTACCCACACAGGGGGTAAAGCCTTCTCCTGTATTCAGTGTCCATGCTTTAATTGAATCTAATCCTTTGCCTGAATTTGAGGGAAACATGCAAATGGATCCTTCATTCTGTTGCTGCTTTGGGGTTTCCCTGCCAATCTTTTCTCCCATCCTAGGGAATTGGCATGGGAGTTGGACTGCAGACTGACTATCATTCTATTCCAAGAATGGATTTCTGGGATAAGAAGGATTTCTCATCCCTTAATATAAGACCTTACTCTTCTCCTGAATTAGGAATTCTGCTAGGCCCACTGGACAGGAAATTGGTTAGCTTTCTAACATCCTGCAAAAACACCATGAAGGGGTCCCTGTTCTCCCTGGTGGATGAAGTTTTGAATAGTTGGATGAGCTACTGTGGTTCTTTTCTTTTCTTTTACAACCAGCCTTTTCATTCCTTAATCCCTGTACTTTGCCTTTATCCAGCCGCAGGAAGAGATTGCCTCAAGATCACTGGTGACCTCCCAATCCATCTTCCTCCCCTTAATCCACATGCCTCGTAATATCCAGGCTGCATTCACCACAGTTCCCCACCAGCTCTTCCTTCAACTGTCTTCCCCCTTGGCATCCGTGATTCCACTTGGTCAAGGTTTTTCTCTTTTGTCCTTGGCCGTGGCTGCTCTCCCTTCCCTATGCCCTTCTCCTTACCACACACAAGACCTAGCCCTCAGGTGAGCGCTGGGCCCTGCTTTGAAGCACTGAGAAAAACAGGCTGCTTCAAGAAGGGTTTCTCAGTATCTGGAGCAGAGAATTGGGGAAGGAAATACAGGGACAGAAATACAGGGACATGCAGAATAATTTTGGCCTCTAGCAGAATTTTACTTTTAATTGGGGGATCAGCCTCATTGAAGAACAATTTTACTTTTGCTTTTTTTTCAAAAGAAACTGCATCTTCTGACAGTTTGATAGTGTATGAAATCGCTGATTTATCTTGTTGTGAGAACAGATCTGGCAGCAAAAGGCCTATGGTGCTTATTTTTATAAATATAAATATATCAGTCAAGTCACTTTAAAGCACTGGTGTCAAGGGACAAAAAGCCTCCATCCTTATTGGTGACCACTTTATATGAAGTTATGTTTTAAGAGATGGTGCTGCCTTATGGTAAATCTGAATCAACATAATAACAGGGCATGTTATAACACTGTTCTTCAGCTGGATAATAAAATACGGTATGTTCAGTTTAAGATACACCAGGGTGATTTTAAGTATCATTTTCTCCATGAATGCTGTTAATATTAACTATTACCATCCCTCTCCATCTCTCCTATGAGGTTTCCCACAGTTGCATCAAGAATGAAAGCAAATGAAATTTGTGTTAAGACTCAGTAACCTTTTGATTAGCTTGAATTAAGGATTTCTCAATTAGAGGCAAAAGCCAGATCTAGGAAACGAAATGTGTGAGTATTTACTTTCTGTTTAAAGACTTTTTGTATTAAAAGATATAAACAGATAACACTACAAAATTAGTTTTTTCTGTGATGACAAGGTAAAGACTTCTGCTGTTGCTAGGATATACCTCCCTATCACAGCTGATCTTGATGGTGAAAATTGGTGCCTTAATTTCCCAGTGGTCCGTGCTACTTCTGACTTAGGCCTCATTCTGGTTAATCACGCTGTCATTCTCACTGCAGATTGCCTTTTGACATCTTCATCTGCACAAGGGTCCTGTAGCCAAGTCTCAGTGTGTAGAGTCAATTCTGCAGTCTTCGGTGGTCAAGGCCTGGTCTCTGGGACCTAGTACAGATGAGGGAGGAAAGGGGGAAGAACAAATGTGTGCCATTGCTGGAAGCAAGGTTGGAAGGAAAACAGTATTTCTCTTTGTGTACATGCAGCTATAATGGAGAGCCATATGCAAATGAAATTATGGAGAGAATCTTAATGTGCAAAGTTAAAGTCTGAAAAAATCAGACCCAATAACTTCTAGTGATATAATAGTAATAAAACAAAATCTATCATTTACATTTTAGAATCCAAGGAAGATGGGAAAATCAGGTTTATTGTATTTGAAGATCTAGCTTTTATCAACTCCTTTTAATGTCTTTAACCAGTTAGTATGTAAATAAAAAACTTTGATCCAGGACCTCATTTCCATGTCTATCAATACAATGGCTTATCCAAAGTATGTCCATGTTGCCAGTTATGTCAATATTCAAAAATGTCAGTGATAGATATTTTTCATTAGAATGTTATCCCAGTAGAAAGCCCCAACTTAAATTATCACTGGCATTTATTTAGCATCCAATTTTAGGTCCAATGTGTACCAGATAGACCTCTTAAACTCACACAAGTCTATAAGGAAAGTATGGAGGAACTAAAGCTTGGTGATATTAAGTCATTTGCCTGAGGACTCAGAGATGGTAAGGGCAGAACCAATCTGAATCCTTGTCTCTTAGGTCCCCAAGCCCATAGTCTTTTCATTACAATACATTAAACTGCCTCCTTACCACATTGGAAGTTGTATCATACATTTCTGGAACCATATGTCTTACAAATTATGTTATAAATAGTAATTATGGTAAAAATAGACTCAGGGTATATTTCTGCCTGTGTTTCCATTGCAATTTTTATGTATATGATTATGTTATAGAGAGAATCCTGGGCTGGGGCCTCCAAAAGAACCCATACCCTGTTAGTAAGAGGTTGCAAGTAGGGAGGGGCAATAGGAGGTAATTGTGCAATTTTGTCCATCACCAAGAGTAGGGCTGTAAATGACATCCCTCCTTCTGATACACAACTCCCACATGGATATTGCTTGCTGAAGAATTTTTTCTTCTAGAATACTCACTGTTGTGTGGACATTCTGCTGGGGAAAGGAAATCCAGTACTTAGAGTCTACCAGGGTTTCTATGGGTGACCCACACAACTCTTACGCACAGGGAACTTGGGGTATGTGGCAGAGAGTGTCATTCTGATTGAACCCCACAGTCACTTCACTGGATGTAAAGGCAACAGAGATCACTGTGGGACAAGCCAGGGAATCCTGAGGCTGCAGCCTGGCCAAAGGATAAACTGCAGGGACCTGAATAAGGAACACAAGCTTGAGTGTTAGGGGAGAATTCTAATAGGTTCTTGGTCATATTTCTCAAATGAGGAACCATAGACTATATACTTTTTCTTTAAGATATTTGAATATTCCTGTAGTTGCTTGAAATACCATGCAATTCCTTCTTAATATTTATATACTTTTTTATAAAGAGTTCTGGAAAATTACCTAGAGTGAAAGAGAGATAGGACTCAATCCACTAACTCAACATGTGACCTTGGACAAGTCACTTAACCTCCCTTAGAGTTTCCATAAAATGAGTAGGTGAGGCTGTGTGTGCTCTAGAGTTCTGTTCCCATCAAAAATTATGTGATGAAAACACTGGAGATTCACCATGGTGATATTTAGTTCTTCACATACTGGCATGTCATTTCCATCCTGATTATACTTCACTCTTCATGAAGAGGGAAGCCTCACAATTCAGGAAATGGTGCTTCCTCAAAGAAAGTGCAGATACATACACTGATATGACAGAGCCTTATCCGTTCTCATAGAGTGGCCCGTTTCCTTTCCCCTAACTTATAGCAGCTCAGGTTCCATACAGTAACACTAACAAGAGCTCACATTTTTGAGCACTTACTCTCTGTGTCTGTGTTTAATGTGAATGGTCCTTTGTCATTCTCCCAACACGCTCTATGAGTCTGTTTTCATCCCAATGTGAAGATGAAGAAACTGAAGGACAGAGAAGCAAAGGGACTGTACAATTTGGGAGAGCTGGTAAGAGGCAAAGGCCAGACTGGAACCCCAATCTGCCTGACTCCTGGTCTGTGACTTTGCCCTCCACAGCACTGCCTCCTGCTAGAGGGCTGCTGTATACCAGTTCTGATTTCAGTAACACCAGATGTTAATCTGATGTGTTCATTTTACTCTGCAGATGCTAGCATGAAAATACTCACTGTTCTTTTTAATAGAGAGCTAATTTGAAAAACAAACTGCTGGTTTTCCTCTCCGGAGTACTAATGAGTCACACCTCTGGGATGGAGTATGCATAGGGCCCTGGCTGTGACTAGACCTCACAGCATAGTGGGGCCCTCCTAGCTACTTGTCCTCCTTCCTTATTGCCCTATTGATTGGCCTCTTTCATTTACAAAGAAGGCGGCACTTGAAGAACAAGATAAATGGCTGTGAGTGTCTGCCCTGATCCCCTTCCTTCTTTCTAATGAGGGGAAAAAACCTGAAATACTGGGTTTTGGGGCCAGTGGGTAGACACACCTTCCAATACACAAAAGTGAGGAGTCAAAATCAACAGAGAAGAAGCAAAAGCAAACCTGAAGCAGCTGCCTCCTCTTCCTTTGCCTTCAGTTAAGGAAACACCTCCTTATGGTCTTATCACTTTTATAGGCTAAATGGATTTCTCAGTTATAGAGAAAGGTAGACAGCTATGTTGCTTGCCCAACTTTTTTTGTTAAAATTAGCAGATTGGCAAGTCAAAAGAGTACTACAGGGCGTAATTTTTTGTTGAATTAAAGAAAATATTCCCCAAGAACAAACCATCTCCATCTTCTTTATTAACCTTCTCTTTCTGAAAATGTCTGTTAGGTCCTTAGAATATACAAGGGGAATTGACCTCTTTCCTCTGCAGGGCCATGTGCAGCATTTAGCATGTGCAGCTCAGAGATAAAGGTTAACTCATCTGTAATAACCCCTAAAATAACATACACGATGTGCTGATGAGGGCTAACATACAGCGAAGAGACCCTTTTAAAGGATGATGGGAATCAGTCCCTTCACAAACAGTATGTAGGGTGGAAACAGCTGAGATCATTAAAGAACTTTCAGAAGAGGATGCAAGCTGGTCCTCATCCCAGGCAGTCAGTCCACTTTCCTTTGTGTGTTGAGTTTGTCTTTGCTTGGACACCTTGACTGAATACCCCACCACCAAAATAAATCTGTTTTTCACTGACACACATTTTGTAAGCCAGATCCAGTCCCTTCTGGGTGTGGGAAATTCAGAGGCTGCTTCCAGCTAACCTTGTGTTACCATGGTCAGTGCCAATCAGGTGGACAGAATCCATTTTTCCACTACATCCCACCCATGTGCGCTCCAGTTTTTAATCCATGGATCCCCACAGAACAAGCTCCTTTAACAGTTTACAAACCACACACTCTGAATAGATGTAAAAATCAGCATTGATTTTTTTATTTGATGCTTAGAGAGGGTTCACTTGCTCTTTCTGAAGTGGATGCTGCCAATAATTATACTTGTGGCAGAACTGTGCCGAGTATTCCAAATCAACCAAGGCATCTCAAATAGCAGGAATTACCTAGAATGGAAATGAGCAGTTTATTTTTCCCTTACTCTTTAGTACAGATTTCAACATTTATAGTCACCTTTCTACACCTTTATAGTAATGTATGTAGCATAGAGATTTTCTTCTGTGCCTTTCTTTCCTTTATAAAATATTTGACTATAGTACCAATACTAATGACCTCTTATATAGCACTTTTTGGCACATAAATTACATAGGATTTTTTAAATAATCTTGAGAGGTAGAGATTTATTCTTTTTTCCCTACTTGCAAAAAGGAAAACTGAGGCCCAGAGAGGTTGAATGATTTACCCAAGGCTACGCAGATAGTAAAGGGCAGACCTAAAACATGAAATCAGGCCACTTAATTTCAGAGTCAGGGCTTTTTCCATTTTTCTGTGCTGCCTCCTGAGAATGCCTTCCTGGAAGGAATTTTTGCTTCTAAAATCCTTTCCAACATTCTGAAGTCCGAGTCAGAGGATCTGGGGGCATATACTACCCAGGCCACGTCCACAAAAAGCAGACAGTCACAGAGGGATGCAGAGCATACAAATGGCTGCTCTAAAGCCTAGCCATCAATATGGATTACTGCACAGCTGATGGCGTCCAAGGAGAGCCGCGTCAAGTTAGCAACGGGCAGTGATGAACAGTGTGAGCTCTGCCGCCGTCCATTTTGCACGTGCCTAGAGATGGGCAAACCTGCCATTTGAAAAACAGCGGGGTACACAACCCAGGCAGCTCCCCAACAGCACACAGAATCCTCTGTTCTGGTCTGTTCTATTGTGGCTCTGTGAGAGGGTCTGGACAAGGCATATCTGGAAGGGGATATGCCTCAGCAGACCCGGCCCAGCAAGGGCCAGCCTCTATTTACGAGTTCTGAACCTTCCTGCCCTCTCTGTCCTTCGCCTTCCCATCCCCCACAGCTGCCCTGGCGCTGACAATAAAAAAACGATGCCCGAGGCTGTCCTGTTTTTATTATTAGTTATATGGCATCATAAATGTACATAGAGATGTTCAGTAAATGAAATTGTGCCAAACACCAACCAGGGCCACTGCCCCAAAGATCTGTTGGCCTTAGGGCAATGGCAGAACAATCTAAGAGGAACAAAGGGAGCTGAGAGCCAGATGAGGTGGGGTTTTAGTACTGTTTGGCTTTTCAGAGCGGGAGGAACAGGCAGTCCGGCAGGCTGATGGAGAAGTACAGCGTGCAAAATGCATTGCAGCTGCAAAGGGACTTTGAGGCCAGCAGCCCATGCTCCCAGGAATGGGCTGGGGATGATATCAGAAAGTCAAGGGAATCAGGCCCTTCTGTTATTTAATAAGATAAATACAAGAGGAGGAGAAAAGGTGCGATTATTTGCTTTTGATCATGAGCAATCTGACTTTGTTAGGAGAGGCATAAGCTGTGGGCTCGCCCTCTTTGTAAGTACCCCTTCAGATTCCACACAGTATTAAATTGCACACACTTCTCCGGCAGATGCGATGTGTAAATATAGGACAATAACTGGAAATTTATGAGGTTAAATACTGAGGAATTGCTGAGTAGTAAAATGAAGAGACATAAATTACAGGAAATGCTGTCCTTCAATGAATGTATTATACATAATACTGAAACTTTTAAAAGGCAACAGTAACCAAATATCAGAAGAGGGTCTGAAAGGAGGAAAGCCAAGTAAGAAACTAGGACTAGGACAGTCCAAAGTCAGAGCTGCTTTATCACTGTTAAATGGTCATATCAGTTGCCTTAGATTTCTGTGGCTCTTTATCCTCAGAAAGGTGAAGTTATTTGGTATAGTGAAAAGAGAACAGGTAGTGAGGTCTGAAGAGATACTGTTCCTCATTACCTGTATGATCTTGGCCAAGTTAATTAATCTACATGATCCTCAGTTTTCCCATCTGTAAAAACCCATTTTATAGAATTACTATGAAAATTAAAAAGGACAAACATATAAACCACTTAGTTCAGCACATAGTGATGTTTTAAAAAATGAGTTCCTTCTATGACCTCTATCAAATAATAACCAAAGTGTTAGCAAAATACAGAGGAGGAAGATGAGTTCTGTCCAGAGAGCTTGGAAAAAACTTCTTAGGTGGGGAAGCATTTGAAAACTAGGTTAGGTTTTGATGAAGAGATGGGAAGGGAATGCATCAAGGCAAGAGAGAGAGAAAAGACAAGGAGGATTGTGGGACTGGAAGGCAGGTGGAATGGAGGGGAGTAAGCAAGATGGGCACAGGACTCAAATCCCAGAGGGTCCTGACTGGCATACTTAGTCATCTGGCCATTGTTCTGTAAGCACTGAGGATATATTAGAGATATCAGAACAGGGAGTGACATGAGCAGAGAGGTACTTCAGGAAGATGAGTCTGGCACAGTGTGAAAACTATATTGGAGTGGGGAAAGACCAGAAGCAGGGAGGCCAACTGGTAGACATGGCAGTGGTCCAGGCAAGTACTAATGAGGACCTGAGTTAGGACAGTGGCAGTGGGGATGGAAACAAGGGGCCAAATTTGGGACACTAAGGAGGCCAATGTGGCAGGGTTTGGCTATTGATGGATTGTGGAGTAAAGGACAGCAAGGAGCATAAAAAGGCTCTGAAGTTCCAAGTATAGGGGACTAGGGATTTAATTATGTCATTACCAAAAATGAGGATTGAGGAAATCAGTAAAAGTGAGTTAGTTTTAGATTTCTTGAGTCTGGGGTACCCACAGCATTTCCAAGAAGAACTGGAAATGATAAAGCTTTTGGCAGCGCTGGCCTCTGGCTTGGGTCTGGACTAATACCCAGAGTTAGGATCATTGACACTGTAGTCCAAGTTGAAGTCATAGCAGTGATTGGGTCCACCAAGGGAGAGAGAAAGGGGAGGAGAGGTCAGAGCAAGTGCTAGAAAATGTATCTGTTTTGGGGCAGGACAAGGAGGCTGCAAAGGAGTTGGAGACAGAGAGAGAGATGAGAGACACAGGGCCAAGGAGGGTGTCTCTGGGTGACAGAACTAAGAGCCTCAGAAATCAGAGAAGAGCTGAGGTGGGTAAGAGCTAAGAAGCCATAGGTCTTGGTGACCTTAGTAACGAGGATTTCTTCCCTGCCTTCTTTCAAAAGGCATTTGAAGAAACTTAAAACATTAGGACGCACTTCAAACAGTACAAATGAAATAGGTATTTTAAGAAGACAACTCAAAAGCCAACCAGAAGGAGGCACGAGGGGTGTGGTAAGTACCGAAGCTGCACACATATAATAATAATAAACATAATAAATAATAATAATATAACAAATTTAGCACAGAACTCCTTGGCACATATGTAGATTTTGAGGTCATAGTATGCCTTTAAGAGTTGGGTTTCGTCACGGGTAGGAGACACACCTGGGTAGGTAGAATGCAAAGGGATGTGGGGCAAGGTGGGGAGGAAGGAGGTGGAAGAGCAAGTCCAGACACCCTCCCAGAGTGGTTTTGTGGTGCAGAGGAGGGGAGAGGAGAACAGTATTGGAGTCTAAAACCAAAACAGTTATTGTTACTGCTTTCTTTCAACTGGAGCCCCTGGTCATTTTTTCTTTTTTAAAGAAAAAGGGGTTATAGGAAACTGAGAGATAACAGAAATGACCATATTTAGAATACCTTCTATGTGTTGGGCACTTTGCCTCTATTAATATTTTTCAATCTTCAAACAACCCATGAAGGTAGGGTAAGTATGAGGCTCAGGAAAGTTAAGTGACTTGCTGCAAATCCAGCAGTAGGGTCAGGAATGGAGTCCAGGAACATCTGACTTGAGAATCTGTCTTCCTTCCATGATATCACACTCACTCTCACAGCAGAAGACATCTAGTCAGGGTTGGAGACGTGAATTGGGCTTCTTCACCCTTAAGTTCCCAGAATGGTTCCTGCTGTGGTTCCAAGCGCCCATCAGCTTACCTATGCCTCAAACAAACTGTATATGTGTATCTCCGATGGGAATTCTTGTCACCCAAAAAGTGTTATGTAGAAGAGGGAGTCGACTTGTTCTGAGCTATCCAACAGATAGACCTTGGATTAATGGATGACGTTGAAAGGGGACAGATTGTAGAGGAGCACAGGATGAGCTTGCTGACAGAGTAGCCCATTATATGTGAAGGCATGAAAGAAAAAAATCACATAAAATGTGTCCAGAAATGAGGTAAACAATAATAGGTAATATTATACTCCCATTGTACAGATGAGGAAACTGAGCAATGGTGCTAAAGTAACTTGCCAAAGATGGAGCAGGGATTTTTCCCAGTTTGTCTAAAGGCCCTTGCGGGTGATGGAAATAGGGCAAGTGAGATGGGGCAGAGGATCTGTTGCACATCAGTCAGTTTTCTCCCATCCCATGCCTAAATTCTAACTTCCAAACAAAATGGTTGACTGGGGCAAAACACAAATGGGCAAGGATAACTTTCTCTACTTTTTCACAGTAGTCTTTTCACCAAGAAATTGCAGGAAGTACCTTTGAACCATGACCTATATAGTTCACCTGGCTATTTCTTCATGACAATTTAGTTACCTAATTACTCATCTGGCAAACATTTATTGAGTATTTCACATTCTAAAAATGATGCTAAACCCTGGAGATACAATGATGATTAAGACATGGTTCCTGCCCTCAAAGGGCTCGCATTTCTCCCGAGAGGAAACTGGTCAGACCCACACGTAATTATCACAAATCAGAACGTGATGAAGTACCCTCAGAGAGGCAGGCACAAGCAAAGTGTTATGGGATTTGAAGAGGGGAAGAAGAGGTAATTTTTAATGGAGGTAGGGGATCTAAAAAGACTTCATGAAAATAAAACCACCAAAAACCTGTTTTGAAAAGTAGATCAAATTTCAACAGAGACTGGAAGGAAAGGTCTAAACCAAGGTCTTAATAATTAAAAAGCAAAGGGTGTGCTGGAAAGCTGAGAGTAAAGATATTCGAATAGGGATGGAGAGAGGTGAGGATGAGAAGTCATGCTGGAACTGAAATCTTAAGTATGGTGGACTTTTGACTTGGAGGATAGCTGGAGGTATTTGCAAATGAGACCCCTCAGGCTAAGAGAGTCACAGGCTGATAAACAGCATACAGATGAAAAGCAGGGAAAGAAGGACAGTCAGGAGGCCACGGTACCTGGGGACAGAGTGAGCATTTAAGCGGGCTTGGGAGTCAGCCAGAACCCACTCTGAATCTTGACCTTCCCTGCTAGTTCTGCAGCTGTGAGCAAGTTATTTCTTCTCTCTGGCCCTCAGTTTTTACACTTGTAAAATGGAAAACAATTACACCTCCTTTTAAGTTTGTTGGGTGGACAGAATGAAATACTATGTATACATCTCTTAGTAGATAATAAGCATCAATTAATGGTAGCAAAACCAAACTTAGGAACAGCCCGTTGAATTGATATGTCTGACTCACTCATCAATTTCTCTGGAAAACCTGTTAACTGTTTTGTGCCTGGGTTTTTATAATCTTCCACATGTTTGGCATACTCTGAGGAAAACCACCATCACATCAGAAGATTTTGCTTCTGTTTTGCCATGGTGAGCATCAGGGCATTGTGTGTTCTCTGTGGTAAGCTTTCTCTTCGGGCTTTCTGAACTTTTACCCAGGAACAACCATACCACACAGCCCGGATGATTACACAGGACTGATCCCAAGGCCTCACCCAAGACCCAGAACAAACTCTGTGGGAGAGGAAAAGCAATTAACTGCTTTGTGTCTACAGGGCAAAAATAATGGGAAGAAAGCCATCTCAAGTGACTGTCCATGAGTTGGCCTGAGACACACTGACCAAGGTGCCATGCCTTCATGAGAGAGTGATACTTCTGTGAAGTTATGCCTTTTTCAGATTTGATGTGGCTTATAAATGCACAGCACAGCCTGTGCTTTCCTTCATATGCTGTGATTGTGTGTTCAGTAAATAGCATGGAGACTATGAAGACTTTGTTGTGAAATGAAGCAACATTAACTCATTAAGTCAATAATTCATGGACTCTTTTATCTAAAGTGGCAACATCACACCATCAGTTCACAAAACAGCCACTTCTCTGAAGTGTATGTGATGATAATAATGGATTTTTTAACAGTACCCTCTCAAAGCAAGGTCACTGCGCCCAGATGCTGTGGACATGCCAGTCTGACCTAGGTCAGCAAAACAAGCTTTATTATTGAACCTAATTATGAACTATCAAGATAATGGTCTAGACTAAACTGTTTCCTAGGGGATTATTTAGAAACTAGTAAGCCATTTTAGTTTTAAATCGACTGTACTTGGCAGTACCTGTAATCACACAAGAAATGTGTTTGCTTTGTAGAATGGACTACAACTGGTGCAAATACTTTGGAATCTTAGGAATATTAGTGACATTATACAATGTTATATTGTACTTGTACATAATTTGCAGGTTACTGTCTATACTGTTATATACCCATCCTACAAACAAATAGCTGTATAGGTATAGCTCAGATAATCAAAGCTCATAATGAAGTATGCAATTCTGAGTATTTATAGTCCATTCTGTGACACATAGGGACACATAGTTTGCTGTGGCAGCTTTTGTATCTTAACTTGGAAACTGCTTGTAAGGATATTTATTTCTGATATTTACTGAGAGGTTTTCTTCTGCCCTCAGATTGGTGATTAATATATATGTTTTATTCAGATTCACAAACTACACTTCATGATTGTCTGACACTGGCTTACTTTGCCATAAGAGTTAACATTGGGGATGACATTCTGGCAGCAGGAGCCAAAAAACACAATATTTCCTGGATCGCAAACTTACCAGTAGGTTTTTAACAGCTTTTGAAGGAAAATCCCAATTAACAGTAGGCAGTGATTATAAGATAAACCACCAAATCAGAAATGTTAAATTGAGAAAAAAATGCATCTTAGAATTGAGGAAATAAGATATGTCCTATTTGACTGGCGACATCCTGCTAAAACTGTTCATCTCACATGAATGAAGACTGCATTTTCAAGTATAACAATAATACCATGACCAATGAAACCAGTGTTTTGTGATTTCATCCCAACATCTTCATCTCCTCACCAATTCTTTAAAACACTTCAAGGTCATTCCAAGTCGTCTTTGATGATGTACAAAGAGTGTCTTTTTTTTTTTTTTTTGCCTTTTTGGCATTTTAAACGCAAGTCTGAGAGGTTACCTGAGAAAACGTTTTCACACATTACTACAACTAAGAGCCATATCAACCTATAGAATTTCTACTTCATAATTTTTGCATGGAATTTTGCAGTAATCTTTGAATCTCTAAAACTAGGAAAGAGGTAAGCAGTGTGGTAGTTGATAATACAGTGTCTTTAATTAAAGTGATGGGTTTCTATTCTGCCTTTCCCACTTTCTAGAAGTGATTTGTGGACAAATTACCTTAGCATCTATAAGCCTCCATATTCTCAGCTCTAAAATGGTGAGAATAAGAGTCCCTATATTATAGGCTGGTTGGGAAGATAAAATAAATATCCATAAAGTGCCTGACACTTAGTAAGCACCACTAAATATAAATTATCATTATTCAATATAAATTGCCTGAAATTACCACTTATAGGATTTTTCCCTTGGGTTGTTTCAAATTTTTTCTTTCTTGGACTAGATCAAGGAGCAGGATTCCCACTACACTTATTTTTTCCTTACAGTCTTAGCAGCTTAAACCTTATGAAGCTGGACTTTGATCAGACTGCAATGATTTGTTTTACCTTGCTTTTTTCTTTTTGCTTCTCTGTATTTCCAACACTTTTTACAGTAAACATGTTATTGAATAATGGATAATTGGGGCAGGGGTTAGAAAGTAAACTTTTCATGCATACATACATGCACACACACACACAGACACACCCCAAATTTAGAGCTATTTCAATGACAATGATTCTGCTGAATTTGGTCAATCAATTTGCCCAGAATAAATAAATAGATTAAAAACTGGCCAGTGGACACATGTAGAAACAGACAATAGACATTGTTAAAATATTTGCTTGCCAGGCATATTATTTTTTCCTGTCTCATGGCACTTATTTCTTCATTTCATTTGATTTTGAAATTTAACAGTAGTAAGTCTTGGCCCCTGCTCAGGTCATAATGAAATGGTTTTACATAATTAGGACATTTACTATAGATGTTGTCACCACAAAGGTAGTTAAATTATATTAAATGTGTTGAGATAGGAAAAATATCATATTTAAGTAAAACCATTTCATTTATTTTCTATTCTAATTTTAAAAGGATAAAATTAATATCTGAAACTTTGTTAGTAGAAATATGCCTCTGTCTCTAATGTAAAATAATTTTGCTGTATTCTTTTTATTCCCTTTGTCTGAGTTTTCAACAGTAATGATAAAAATAACAACTGCTGTTGAAAAATGTCAATTTGCTTAATGGTTGGGAATTCTTTATTTAACTGCAAGTAATCTTCTTATGATTCAATTAGTATAAAAAGACCCAGGATCAAGAGAATTCTTAATAAATGGGCTTCCCCCAAATAAACAGATGTTTCTATGTTAAGAACTAATCAACCCTATGGGAGTTAATCACGAAATTCCAAAATAGTGCCAGACCATAATTAGCCACTTGCTTCTGTGAGAGACCCATTATGGTGAGGGTGCAGGGTTTGATTAGCACCACTTCACTCAGAAGGTAGCTTCCAGGCTGCATTTAAACAACTAATCTGCACCATCGCTCTTGGCTTTGGTGGCAGTTGACCACATGTAAGGGCTTCAGGATGGAGAAGATTAATTACTCTGACACGTAATTCACAGGAGCGCAGGTCCCTGCAGCCTTGATAACAGGGCGGTGTGAGATTGATTAGTGGTGGCTCTGGCAGAGAGGTCTGGGTGTTGATAGTGCCACTGTCAAAATGGCATGATGGGGTGGAGCCAACGAGAGTTTTGAAAACCACATGGGTGCAGAAGACCACAGACCCACAGGCACACATTCCTTCAGTGAGAATTTCCTAGTTCTCACCTCCTGTACTCTGGACAGTTTTTCTTCTGTGACTTGTGGATCACTTTGAGTTTACCTTTCTCATCAGCCAAAGTAGGTGGAGACCAGTTAGAATATTAATAAGAATTATCCCTTATAGCTGGTGCTTAAAAGCACCAAAAGTGAATGAATGAATGAATAAGTGAACAAATTAATGGATTAAATGTATCAAATGCTTGTAGTTTACAGAATTTACATATATTAACTTAGCTGAGACTTTTAGCTGATGAGTTTGGTATCAGTATCTTCACTTTTAAAGGTAAATTCCTATTTCTTCTACTCTCAACACTTCTGACACCAAATGTATGGGTTATCCACACTAAGCAATTCTGACACTAGCTACATGGAGTTAGTGCAAATCCCACAATTTAAGGACACAATCCCACAAGACTGCCCCACTTCAGATGCCAATTTCAAGTCCCAGGCTATCCCCTGCACTTCTGACAAACCAGCTATAAATCAGGGGTTCCCGTGCCCCCTTCCTTAATAACTTGTTAGAATGACGGCTCAGGAAAGCTCTTTACTTACAATTACTTTTTTATGGTAAAAGATACAACTCGGGAGCAACCAAATGGAAGAAATGCATAGGGCAAGGTTATGTGGGAAGGCTCTCAGAACTTCCAGGCCCTCTTCAAGCATACCACTCTTTCAGCACCTTGATGTGTTCACCAACCTGAATGCTCTCCGAACCCCATCATTTAGGGGTTTTAATGGAGGCTTTATTACACAGGTGTGATTGATTAAGTCACTGACTGTTGGTGAACAAAGTCAATTTCAGCTCCTCTCTCCTCAGAGGTCTGGTGGTGGGACTGAAAATTTTAACTCTTCTCAGTGGTTGGTTTCTCTAGCAACCAGCCTCCATCCTCCAAGTGTCACTTAATTAACAAAAACTCAAGTATGGTGAAAGGGGCTCATGATGAATATCAAAGATGCTTTTCTCACTCTTACCACTGAGGAAGTTACAAGGGTTTTAGAACCCTGTGCAAGGATCAGGGACAAAGACCAAATATCACAACTTTGAATGTGGGAAAACTAAAATTCCAAGCGGTACAATGCCTTGTTCAGACAGGTGTTGATTGGATTTAGCAAAGCCAAGTCCAAAACCCAGAAATTCTAAATACTAATATGGTGATCTTTCTAGTCTACCAGACCAGGGTGGCTGGGAAGAGAAGACATGGATTGGGGGCAGCAGAGGAGGTTAAAATGAGGAAAAAGGAGAAGGTCAGAGGAAAATTAGATGAGGAGCTGGGTGAGGTGTTTCTCTGTTTGACTCAGTATATAATGCGTAATGAAACTATAATAAGGCAGATTTTAAACCAAACACTGGAAAGTTCACTTGCAAATGTGTGTGGGGGTTCCCTTCTGAATTTCACCCTGGAAGGGGAGAAGATCATGGTTGAACCTGCAATTCAGAGAAGGAAGGCAGCCTGTGATCTCCAAGAGAGTATGGCCATGCCCTCTGACTGCCAATCTGCTGTGGCTTCTAAGGCACTGTTGAGTTGCTGGGGGGAGCCTTCTTAGGGCTAAGGCATTCTGTCACTTTTATGACACAATTGCAGTAACTCTTTTTGAATTTGTGGTGTACATTTTTGACAGTCTTCCTAATCAGACAAAACATTGCAATAAAGCACTACTTCTTTTAATGCTTGAATAGTCCTGTAAAGTATGTACATATTATTTTTATTCTCGCTTTATAGGTCATAAAATAAGATTCAGAGAAGCTGTATAACTTATCCAAGATCACACAGCTAGTAACAGACAGGGTGATGATTTAATTGATTGATTCATTTATTCAATAAATAAATATGTACAGTATTGAATACCTTCTATACACCAGACTCTATCTTAGGGGATATAGAGGTAAACAAGACCAACAAATTCTCTGCCCCCATGGAGCTTACATTTCAAACTTTTGATGATAAATCCAGTGTTTTTCCCAAAAGCCACAACTGTCCAAGAGTTCTAGGAATTCATTCCAGAGCATAAATTCTCTCTATGCTGTATCTTCCTCCAGATGTGTTCTCTTCCTTCATTCCTCTTTCCCTTGGAAGGAAGGCTTTCTTCCCTCTGTGTTCATGGGATGTGGGAACTGCTCCCATCCCTCTTGCATTGGTCCCTGACCAAAGACTTAGCAACTGCCCATAGTAGAAGCCTGAGGCCCATCTCCCTGGGTACAGATGTTGGCGCTAAGTGTACCTTCCGTCTAGGCCAGGTGTGACCCTGAATGATAACCTAACCACAACACCGTTTCTCAGGTACTGACAATATCCCAGCACTGTGCTCAGCATGTGGATTAATGCATTTACTCCTCACAACAACTTTATGAGGCAGGCACTGCATTTTCCACTTGAGATATCTGAGTTGCCAAATATCTATCCCAAGTCACAGAGTAGGATTGAAAACCAGTTCTTTGACTTTGGAGCTGGGCCTCAACCATCATCTCTGGAATGTGGAACTGCCACAGTACCTAGGCCTCACTGCAACCTGACTGGCTAGACTAAAAGTAGTTTTTCTGCTGTCAGACATGTCTCTCGAGTTACATGAAGAGATATAGCACTCTACAAATGATCGTCGATAAATATTCATTAAAGCAGTTTTGTAACATACAAGTTTCCCAATTAACTATCTATTAGTAAGGCATAAATGTAATTATTTCAGAACTTAAAATTTTTTGCTATGGGGCTTTTAAGGAATACCAGATTACACAACTTTGACTCAGCAGAGAATTTGCATTCTCTTATGTGTAATATTAATGTCTTCTTGACATAGAAAGACTACAGATTCCTTGAGAACATCATTCCCTTGGATGCAAGGGAGAACTGAGTACAGGGTAATAGAGGGTCAAAGCAAATTTGTGGAGAATTTTACTATAATGATGCTCATTTTCTGGATAAGAAAAATGAATGAGTCCTTTGGGTGGCAGTGAGAAATCTTTCATTGATACAGGGAATTGAAGGATTCTGGGTATTCAGTGACATTATTTCTTTAGGTTCTTTTCAAAGAATTTTAATTTCAGAACAGAACAATACACTTATAAAAATTATAGCTTTTGTTGAATTTTTTTCCCTTGGAATATTTGTTGTTCTTATGTGATTCAGTTCTCCAAGGAATTTTATATATCTTTACACAACATGGACATTTTCAGGCAATGGGATGGTGTATACCAATCTTGCTGAGGTATGTACGAGGATGCATGAAGGCAAAAGTTACATGATCTGAGTATATTTCAATTGATTTGAAGGGAGGGAGGAAACTAATGGCACCACCAGGTTATTTAAATCTCATCTGTTATGAAGAAATTGATACATTTGAACAAATCATATTAATTTTATCTCTGACTTAGCTTGCCTAGCATGATCTGCTGTACCTGGTTCACTATCTTGGCTTCTTTTCTAGAAATGGGGGAAGAGGGGAATCCACAAGAAAATCTCAGAGCCTCTTTTATAGGCAGGGACAATTATGATCATTTCCTGACAACAGAGAACAGTGAAATATGTATTTTTTTCAGTTGTTAAGAAAAACTATCTATCAACCTTTCCCCTTATTTACCTTCAGTATTTCAACCATCACCTCTAGGTGCTCAAATGATAAAGCCTCTAAAGACCCAGGATCTATAGAAGGAAAGGGCTGGAAGGGCATGGAAATATCAGCTAAAGGAAAGCATAAATCAAGTCTCCAATCTGAAGGGTTTGAAAATGAGATGACCCTTTCTGGGTAGCAATGGCATCTATGCCCAGGTGCTCCTCTGGACCTCTGCTCCCCACTATCATCAGACAGGTTGGACTTCAGGGCATTCACTGTGTTGCATGTGCTTCTGGAACTTCAAGGATGTTACTCTCTATGCATGGCATCTAGTCATTGTAGAGACTGAGTAGTTGATTTAGATTTAGGTGTTTCTACAACAACAGTGATAACACTCACTGAGAACTCATGATGTTCTTGTTACTTAATACGCACCATGTCATTGATTCCAACAATAACCCTATAAGGTTGATACTACTGTCATCATAATTCTTCAGATAATTAAGTTGAAGTACAGAAAGTTTAGTAGTTTACTCACTAACATACAAAGAGTAAATGATCAGGCCAGGACTCAAACGCAGACATTCTAATGCCTAAATCTGGGTTTATAACCACTATAGTTTACAGTCCTATGACAGATGTTATCTGAATGATGTTTTTAAAATGTGAGTTTAGAAGCAAAGATATTATTTAGAAAAACACTCAGAATACCAAGGATAAATATTGAACAGATTTTCCGAGATTTTTACAGTAAGCATTTCAGCTAATTACAGATATTTAATGAAAGTTTCATTTTGTCGTCATGATTTTTGCAATTATATTCATTGTTTGCTAACTTCTTCTAGTTATATTAATAATTTTCTAGTCACATGTGTGGCTCTATTTCTGTTCCTTTATATATAAGTTTGCTGTTTACTTCTATTTACTTCTTCACTCTCATATGTATGTTCTGAGGGATTTACAGATTCTGTCTGCACTTTCTTAGTACCCCATAATTATATTTAGGGTTCTCACTACCCTATCTATAAATACTCTGATAGGGTATTTACATCTGTTAATGCATCTGTTAGCCTATTTTTCTTCTTTGTTCTTTTTTAGTCTTTGAATTTAACCTCTCTGTGTGTAATATCACACTGTATCAGGCAAATCTTCTTACATGGTTCTTTCTCAGGCTGAGTTGTCTGCTTATTTGCTCTCAGGATATCCCTGGTTCTGACCACTTATCCTCAGTATCATAATGCAATAAGCTACAAGAAATAGAAAATCTAACTAGCTAAAGCTTAAAAAGGGGGTGGGGTGTTCTCTTACATGGCACAAGTCCAAAGGTAGTAACTGTTAATATTGGTCCAGCAGGCCATGAATGTCAGGGTAGATTTTTCTGCCATTCCTTTGTCCTTTCCTCATGGACATACAGCTTCAACTATCACATCTGCATTCCAGGCAAGAAGAATTAGGAAAGGCAGCACTAGCTGTACCTATCCTCCTTTATCAGTGAAATAAAAGCTTTATCTAAAACCTCCAGACGACTTCTGTTTTTGTTCTTCTTGGCCAAAACTATGCCATATGGCATCTCCTAACTGCAGTGGAAGCTGCAAAAGAAGCATCATTGCTTCTTTAGACAATATCGGGCTTCTATTAACTACAAAGGGGGAATGCAGAATGGGCAAACAGTTTGGGTATATAGAAAGCTATTTCACAGTATCTGTTCTTGCTGTCTGCCATGGTAATAGAATATTACTTGGGCATATGGCCACCCAACAAAAGACTATATTTTCCAGCTTCTCTTGCAGCTAGGTGTGGCCATGTGACTAAGTTCAGGCTGGTGGTGTTTGGGTAGAAATGATGTGTGCTTTGTTCAGGTCTTGCTCATAAAATGATGGCTGTGCTCTTACCTAGATCCACACCAGATCTCATTCCATTGCATGCCTTGTGAAATTCTACCCTGGCCACTTGCTCAGGTCATGATCTCTTTGCTCATGCTGTTCACCATGGCTTCTGTGGCCAGTGATTACGCTGGACCCAACAGATAACCAACTCTCTAGTCTTACACATGGGTTTCTTTCAGTCTGGCCAGTTTAAGGGAAAATGTACTTCCTTGGTTTGGGGAAGAGAAAAATAGTCACTAGGAGCCATTGTTCCTCCTACCACCTGCCCCCACCTCCAACCTGAGTGCAGGAAGCAAGGAGACAAGGCTTTTAAGAGACTTCTTATTTCCTACTTTCAAAACTATCCTTTATTGAGAAGAAAGAGGAGGGAACAAAAGATAGTGCTTCAACAGCTACCAACTCAATCAAAGGGCTGTCATCTTGATGAACAATCTTTTGGCACTTGTAACCTTCAAACTCCTTCCTGTTGGTCATCTCAAGTCACTTTTGTCTTTCTTAGTCCTAAATTTTATTGAGTTTTATTTTTTGGCTTGATATTTGCCTTTTTTTTCTTTTGAACTATTCTAGGCATCAGTTTAGGAGAAAGTGATATGATTTGATATAAATGAGTGATGTAAATTTTAAAAATGTGGTTTGCATCCATCTTTTCCATACATATATTCCACAAAATTAGTTTATGGTAAGGGTTGATCTTGTAAAACTGAACAGTCAATAAACTTTTTTTCCTGCCTTTATATTTTCTTACATTTTTCTGTCCTTTCAAACTTTCTTCATCTTCTTTCTCTCCAGAAGATGTCTGGTTTCATTATGCTTCCCTGTTCTCTCTTGCTGTTAAAAAGCACCTTCCTCAAAACTATCAAGGTCATCAAAATCTAGGAAAGTCTGAGAAATTGTTGCAGGCCAGAGGAGACTAAAGAGACATGATGACTAAATGGTATCCTAGATGGGTTATAGAAAAAGGACATTAGGGAAAAACTAGTGGAGTCCAAAAAATGTGTGGAGTTGAGTTAATAGTAATGAACTAGTATTGGTTTCTTAGTGGTGACAAATGTATCACAGGAATGTATGATGTTATCAATAGGAGAAACCGGTTGTGGGCTCTAGGAGAACTCTGTAATATCTTTGTAATTTTAAAAAAAAATTAATTTCCAAAACTTACAAGCAGCTCATGTAGCTCAATATCAAAAAAGCAAACAACCCAATCCAAAATGGGCAGAAGACCTAAATAGGCATTTCTCCAAAGAAGATATACAGATTGCCAACAAACACATGAAAGAATGCTCAACATCATTAATCATTAGAGATATATAAATCAAAACTACAATAAGGTATCACCTCACACCAGTCAGAATGGCCATCATCAAAAAATCTACAAACAATAAATGCTGGAGAGGGTGTGGAGAAAAGGAAACCCTCTTGCACTGTTGGTGGGAATGTAAATTGATACAGACACTATGGAGAACAGTATGGAGGTTCCTTAAAAAACTGAAAATAGAACTACCATACGACCCAGCAATCCCACTACTGGGCATATACCCTGAGAAAACCAGAATTCAAAAAGAGTTCATGTACCACAATATTCATTGCAGCTCTATTTACAATAACCAGGACATGGAAGAAACCTAAGTGTCCATCAACAGATGAATGGATAAAGAAGATGTGACACATATATACAATGGAATATTACTCAGCCATAAAAAGAAATGAAATTCAGTTATTTGTAATGAGGTAGATGGACCTAGAGTCTGTCATACAGAGTGAAGTAAGTCAGAAAGAGAAAAACAAATACTGTATGCTAACACATATATATGGAATTAAAAAAAATGGTTATGAAGAACCTAGGGGCAGGACAGGAATAAAGACGTGGACGTAGAGAATGGACTTGAGGACACGCGGAGGGGGAAGGGTAAGCTGGGATGAAGTGAGAGAGTGGCATGGACATATATACACTACCAAATGTAAAACAGATAGCTAATGGGAAGCAGCAGCATAGCACAGGGAGATCAGTTTGGGTCTTTGTGACCACCTAGAGGGTTGGGTTAGGGAAGGTGGGAGGGGCACACAAGAGGGAGGAGATATGGGGACATATGTATATGTATAGCCGATTCACTTTGTTATAAAGCAGAAACTAACACACCATTGTAAAGCAATTATACTCCAATAAAGATGTTAAAAAATGCTATTCTAAAATGAAAAGTTAATTAAGGAAACTTTAAAAGCTAAAAAATATGGGTGGAAAGCACTTTTCAAACTGCTTCACAGTAGGGATTTGGGGACACGATGTGAAGCCATCCCTGGAGTGTTCCCTAAGTCAGCATTTCCCAAAGGATGTCGTCAGAATGTAATCCACTAGTAGCTTCATGACCAAATGGTCAGTGGTGAAATGTTTTGTTAACATTATTATTCCTCCCTTAGAAATTCCTAATATATATACACATAATTCATGGTACATAATTAACTCAGAAATGTCCTGAAGTCAAGAGACTTCATCTATTAGAGGATTTCCCACATTTATTTGGCCATGTGAACTTTTTTTGCTCAAATAATATATCACTTCCTATGGAAATAATATGGTACAGATACACCCTGGGAAAGCTGGCTCAGAGAAAGCAATCCTTAGCTTGGGAGCTTGAATGGTAGAAAGGGATGGCATTAAACCTCAGGGGGCAGTAACTTCATGGTACTGTGTTGCTCATGTCATCCTACACTACTCGACCAAGCTGTAAATGTGACTCCTCAGGGAATGATCAAACTACAGGAAAATCATTAAGGTTTTATTATAGATACAAAGGATGCAAATTATACTTAGAAACACACAATGTCAGTCTCCTGACTCTGATAATTGACTCCAACTTTAATGGTGCTAGGCTCATTATTCCCCTTTTAGCAGTGTCCAGCATCAGCATTTGGGAGCCTTTGAAACCATATGCATCTTGAATAGGTTGCAGTTGATCACCTAAAGCAGCAAAGATCAATTGTCCAGGCTCTAGCTATATGGGGTTGGCAAACCAGACTGCAGGATGGTTGATCCTCTTACTTCAGCTGCCATCCAATTGATACTGATGGCTGCATCCACATCTATCAGTCAGTGATCCACATCTATTAAAGCCTCTCAAAGGTGCAGAGAGAAGTTGCTTTATCCAACTTCACATCAGAAATATAGGAGCAGCTAAAGCGGGAGAAGGTTTTTGTGTGACTTTCAACAGAATATGAAGTATGCTGATCCATAATCTGTCGTTTCACTATGAAGAGGATTCTAATGAGCCACTTTCTGACTTACTAGGAAAAGGAGTGGATTTTTGCTACTTGGTCCCCATTCCTCACTCTCTCCTCCTTGGGCTGCATTATGGTGAGTGGCTGCACTTAGTCATAACTCATTTGACATAAATGAGTTTATTAAGCAGTATTTGATTTAAATAATACTAATTGAGTACACTTACTCTTTGTCAGCACTATGCTATGATATATCAGTGAAGGAGATATGCTCTCTGCCCTCAAGGAATTCTGGGACTGGCAGCAAAGACAAACAAGAAAATAGATTACATTATAAAATGTGGGAGCTTTGATAAGGGGAGGTTCGAGGTGCTTTAGTAACACTGAGGAGGAACTGTGACCTGCCTTGGAGCAGGGTAAGGGTTGAGGGGTGCTCAGGGAAGACTTCCTGAGAGAGGTGACATCTGTTTTAACAAAATATAGGGAGAGGATATATACCATTAGGACACCTACTGAGCCATGGACTTCCTACATGAAACAAAAGTTATACACCATGGGGAAACTCTTGAATTTTATTTTGTTTAAGTACCAAATGGTCTTTAACCTATTTGACAAACATTTGTATGTCATCTCAAGCCAGAGTCTCACATACATGTGTGACAATATGTTGATCAGCATAATTTCTGATGTAATCAAAAGATTACTGCTTTCTTTTCCCACTGTATTACGTATACTTAACTCAATGTGAGGAGCCAGTCCCTGCCCCCAAAAGAAACCCAGGCAGTGTCTAGATTTTGAAGCTCAGTCTAAAGTAATAGAGAGACCCAGAGTCCCTTCAAGTCACAAACACTGCCTCAGTTCAGAAAATCAGATGTCCAGAACCATGTAGTAATAATATCTCCTAATGCAAGTTATGGTCCATGCACAGGGGTCAGCTGCAGCCTGAACACCTGAAGTGGGTGAGGAGAGAGTGGGCTCCCCACTCTGCTCACTTTATTCCTAGCTCTAGCTGGTGATATTTTGCACCCTGTCTGTGTGGACAGAGGGGATGGGTGGGGAGAAGAACTGGGTGGGAGAGTTTGTACAAGGCTAGATGACTTCTCACCTTCTGGGCTGGGGAGGAGATTGAAGCTGACTCTCTTTGGAAAGAGTGATGGTAGGCTCTTGAAGAGGCCCTGTTTACTTTCTCACAGTTTCTGACTCTGGTAGATGCAACTCTGTTCCAGGCTGTGGCTCCTTTCTCAGCCCCTGGGAATCTGGTGCTATTTTCTCCCTTTTTCCTACTGAAGCCAAGTCACCTCATGTAGGTGACTTTCTTGAGTGAGAATTAGTTCACCCCACATTTGCACCTTAGGAAACACTCTCATACACCATGCCCTAGCGAATTCTGGGAAAGCAGTTCCAAGTATTTCCATGGAAACTTCTTCACCGGGCAAGAGGTGAAAGGACAGTCCCCTCCTCACCTCCCACGCACATAAACATACGTTCCTGGGATGGGGGCAGGGTAGATGGGGCTTATTGCCATAAAGGGCCAGATAGTAAATATTTTAGGTTTGTGGGCCATATGGTACTGTTGCAACTATTCAACTCTGCCATTGTAGCACAAAAACAGCCATAGACAGTAAGTATACAAATGAGTATAGTTGTGTTCCAGTAGAATTTTATTTACAAAAACAAGCAGCAGATAACCCAGTTAAAAAGTCGGTGAAGGGGCTTCACTGGTGGCACAGTGGTTGAGAGTCCGCCTGCCGATGCAGGGGACACCGGTTCGTGCCCCAGTCCGGGAAGATTCCACATGCTGCGGAGCAGTTGGGCCCGTGAGCCAGGGCCGCTGAGCCTGTGCGTCCGGAGCCTGTGCTCCGCGATGGGAGAGGCCACAACAGTGAGAGGCCCGCGTACCGCAAAAAAAAAAAAAAAAAAAAAAAAAAAAAAAGTAGGTGAAGGATTTAAATAGACGTATCTCCAAAGAAGACATACAAATGGCTAATAAGCACATGAACTGATGATCAACATCATTAGTCATTAGGAAAATGAAAACCAAAACCACAATGAGATATCACTTCACACCCACTAGCATGGCTGTAATAAAAAAGACAGACAATAACAAGTGTTGTCAAGGAAGTGGAGAAATTAGAATCTTCATGTCTTGCTGGTGGGAATATAAAATTGTGCAGCCAATTTGAAAAATAGTCTGGCAATTCCTCAAAATGTTAAACATAGAATTACCATATGAACCAGCAATTCTACTCCAAGGTATCTACCCAAGAGAAATAAAAACATATGTCCATGAAATTGGTACAGCTTCTATGGAAAACAGTATGGAGGTTCCTCAAAAATTTTAAATAAAACTACTATATGATCCAGCAATCCACTTCTGGATATACATCCAAGGGAAATGAAAACAGGATCTCAAAGAAATACCTGTATTCCCATATTCATTGCAGTATTATTAAAAATGCCCAAGATATGGAAACAACAAATGAAATGTCCATCGAATGTTCATCAGCAAATGAAATGTCCATATCTTCAATGGATAAAGAAGTTGTGGTATATGTATACAATGGGATATTATTCAGCCATGAGAAGGAAAGATCCTGCCATTTGAGGGCATTATGCTAAGTGAAATAGGTGTGGCAGAGAAAGAGAAAAACTATATCATATCACGTACATGTGTAATCGAAAAAAGCCAAAATTGTAGAAACAACAAGTAGAATGGTAGCTATCAAGGGCTGGGGGTAGGGAAAATCTGGCGTTGTCTTATAACTTCCAGTTATACAACAAATAAGTTATGGGGATCTAATGTACAGCATGATAAGTTAATAATGCTGTATTATACTCTTGAAAGTTGCTAAGAGAGTAGATCTTGAATATTCTCACCACAAAAAAGAAATGATAATTATGTGATGTGATGGAGGTGTTGGCTAACACTACTGTGATAATAATTTTGCAATATATTTGTATTCAATCAACATATTGTACACCTTAAACGTACCCAATATTATACATCAATTATATCTAAATAAAACTAGGGAAAAAAGGAAAGAACACATATGTCCATGCAAAAACTTGGGCACAACTGTTCATAGCATCATTATTTCTATCCAAAAAGTGGAAATAACCTAAATGCCCATCAACTGGTGAATAGATAAACAAAAGATGATATATTCATGCAAAGGAATATTATTCAGCCATAAAAAGAAATAAAATACTTATATATGCTGCAACATGGATGAAAGACCACGTAATGCATCATCTAATTTATATAAAATGTTCAGAATAAGCAAATCCATAGAGACAGAAAGTAGATTAGTGGTTGCCTTGGGCTGGGGGCAGATGAGGAGGCAGTGAAGAGTGACAGCTAATGGGTGCAACTCTCTTTTTAGTGTGATGAAAATGCTCTAAAATTAGATTATGGTTATGGCTACACAGCTCTGTAAATATGCTAAAAATTTTACACTTTAAATAGGTGAAACTTACAGTATGTAAATTATACCACAATAAAGTTAACAAAAAGCACCGAGCTGGATTTGTTTTGAGAGTCCAGTTTGCTGACCCCTGGTCTACAATGTCTATGCTCTACCCACATCCTTTCGAATGCAGTTTTTACCTTTTGTTTCTGGCTTTGCTCCCCTTCAGTGTATGAACAGTGTACTTGCAGCTTACTTTGGAGGCCTGTCCTTGGGCTATGGAGCTGCCTTGCCCTGGGCACAGTTTAGAGCCAAAAGTGCCTGCAAGTTTTCATCCCAGGGGAATGGTTAACCAATAACTGTCAAGTTGGGGATTATGAAAGGCCAGACTTCTTGCCTCAGGATGGAACAGTCTGAGATAAAACTTACACTGAGTTCCCCTGGGGGAATCAACCCTCCTCAGGACCTTTTGCCTGAGATGACAGCTTTGCTTGGTTTACTCCCATCTCTGTTCCAACTCCCTCACTCCCTTTATAAATAATTTTCTGAATAATTGCTTGCATATCCTTGTCTTAGCATCAGCTGCTGAGGACTTAGTCAAGGAAGCTCTCTCTGAAGAGGTGAATTTAAGAGGTGAATTTAATTGCCTGTGCACTGCAAAAAAAAAAAAAAAAAAAAGTTGCCTAAGGAGACACAACAACTAAATGTAATGCTGTATCCTAGATGGAATCTTGGAAGAGTAAAAGGATGTTTGGAAAAACTATGAAAATCTTAATAAATTATAGACCTTACTAATAATATGTCAATATTAGATCACTGACTGTAACAAATATACCATGCTAATGTAAGATGTTAATAATAATGGATACTAGGTACAAGATATGTGAGAACTCTCTGTCCTATGCTTGCATTTTCTTTTCTGTGAATCTGAAACTGTTCTAAAGAATAAGGTTTATTTTTTAAAAAGTTTAAGGAGGAAGATGCACATCACATCTTCCTTAAACCGCCTTCTCAGATCCCATCCAAGCTAAGTCAGTTAGCTTCTGGATTGGCAGACCACCTGGGTTTTAATCCAGCTCTCTCCTGTATTCTATCATGGTATAATCATCTGTTTCTCCCCCCACTAGACCACCATCTCCTTCAAGAATGGAATCAGGCTATATTTATTTTTATATCTCCAGTACTCAGCACTGCTTTTGTTGATAAAAATTGCTCAATATGTGTATATTATATTGAAACATACTGTTCAATATTAGTTGATGTAAATACTTTATGTAACTTATAGTTTCCCTTGTTAGTATTCCAAAGAATCAGATGCATGTTAAATATGGTGACGTCATCCTCTTTTTGGTTCTTCAAAGTACTTTCTTTTGTTGGGACCTAAGAAAAAAGAGAGAGCAAAAGAGTAAGCAATATTTCCCCATCCTAAAACCCTCTGTATTTTTTTTATCTCCCACTGAGCAATAGGTTTCTGATTTTGACACTTTCATCTGCCTTTTCATCTGCATTTGTGTCTGTCTTCTGTAACAGCATGTCAATCTAAGAAATCAAAGTGGTTCTAAATAATCTGTATGCCCAACATCTAAGTACTTCTTCCTTGAACTGATGTGTTCCATTTCCAATGTCTCTTAGGTGACCCTTCAGGCAGGGAGCTCTAGTAGTGTGCTGTTTGCAAATGATCACTTTAGCTCCTCTCTGGACACAAGACTTGTCTTCTGGTTTATCTGTATTGCTTATCCCTAATCCAAACTTCCCTCAGGACATAATAAGTTGACCAGACTGCCTGACTGATGGAGGTCAGTGCAGGTTCAAACATCAGTGCTCACTTTCTCATCAAAAGCAGTTAATTTCAGGGAGAAAATATTGGCAGTGGGACACTTTTCATTTTAGAACAGCTGCCAAAACCAGGAAACCATATGAAGACAGGTAGCTGGAAAGAAACTGTGATTCCTCTCTCATTTAAGAAGAGAGAGAGACTTCACAATGATGTCATTTGGAAAAAAAGAGAGTTTGTATCTTTGTTAGGTTTCATGTTCAGTTGAAATATCAGATCGTAATGATGATTTTCCATAAGTATACATAAATAATCTCCAAGTGACCTAATAGGCTGACATAACACAGAGGATTCAACCATAAGATGAGAAGTTGGACCCAGTGGTCTTTAAAATAGGTCTCTTCCAACAAGAGCAGACCTGATTCTAAGATTCTGTATATAGTCAGGATATGATAGAGTATATCTGAATCAAAATTTGAGGCAAGATTGGTAGAAGGTAATATTTTGAAACTAGTAAAATATATACACATAGGTAAGAAAATCAGGAGTCAACAGAGGTGACCTTCATTGGAAGACTGTAGATATGATCCTAATGGAACCAGAAACCAACATGTATCCAATCACTGCCCTGAAACTTGCAAAGGAACTGTGTATGTGACACAGAAATGTGTGTCCTGGTCAATAGATAATGTGTTCTTAGGTAGACTATATCTTGGATAAAATACAACAGCTTTAATTTAATAGACATTTATTCATATTGGACAAGGCACTGTAGGGATTAAAATAACTTTGTGCCATCCAATTATACTTGCCCTGATCCCATAATGTAGAAACAGTGTTCCTGTTAATTGTTCGGTCAGTAGAGTACTTTAACACAGAAAATAGGACACTGTTCCAGTTCCCCACACTGGAAAAATGTTCCACATTGTAAGCAACTTGGCATTTTGGTTTACAAACCAACCTCTTATGAGTTTGGTTAACATGAGTCAGGCATTGAGCGTATGGTCATTCCTAATGGAACAAATTAAAACAAGTTTTTGAACCTGACAAGCTTAGGTGAGACTTTGAACCCATGGTGATCCTATGAAGGATATAGGCACATCCAAAGCTCACTTTAGAGTAGGAAAGTCACCTCACTCTTTAATATCACTGTAGTACAGCATAATCAGCTTCATCTTCAGTGGTGTCATTACCCCAAAACACACTCTCTCTCTCAAATATATCTGTATTTGACTTTGGAACATAATAACATTCTGGGGAGTTCACTTTTCATTGTGGTTTAAATCTATAATGAAATTATTTTTCCGTAATGACTATTATTTCATTAGTAATCAGAGAGAATGAGGAAACAAAATAGGAAATGGTAGAACAGGGGACATTGTATTAAAATAAAAATTCATTCCAGAAAATCTGCAAACCTAGTAACACTCACAGTGAGGGACAATGGGTACCTGTATGTATGTATTGTCTATTGTGCCTGAGTGTACTTTATTTAAGCACATTTCTTTTAGACTTCATAGACTTCAAATTATAGTTCAGAGTCTCCTAGATCAATAACTAAAACAAAAGAGTCAAGAGGCAGATATTATTTGGATAAAGGGATGTATGCTTCCTATCTTTCAGATCAGAGCCCACAACTCTTGAGTTCTTAACCTCATGACAGTATTCAACATACTACAGAGGAGAAGAATAAATCCTAAACCTATGTGATATCACTCCTTCCAGCTGCTCTCTTCATCTTTCTGTACCTACATTATTTATCAAGGGAAAGGCTCTCTGAGGATTCAATGCAAGTTTTTTTTTGTGTGTGTGATGATCTGGACACTGGTTCAGGAAAGAAAAATAATTTCCTTGTTGATTCAATCTGGGATGGATGAGTCGCTTTGAAATATGTCTGTCTCTGACTACTAGTCATTTTCTTCAAAGATCCTCACCATCAATCAGAATTACAACCTCTGAAGTGCTTTTCCCTAATGAAAAAGTATTTTCATTTTGATAATGTAACGTGATTAGAAAGACTCTTTAATTGACTTACTTTCTGGAGGTTTTGAAATGGTTCTGAAATTTTTCTCAGAGAGGAAAATTTCATTCATCAAAATTAAAAGCTGGGTTGACCCTTCCTGTGCAGGTTCAAGCAGTTAAGCCAGTCACCAGTGGCTTCCTTTTGTTGTTCTTTTGGGCAGAACCCCTTTGGGCAGCTGCCCTGAAAACAGCCTGTGAGTGGGGTTACATTGCAGATTGCAGGCAATTATATTAGCTCTCAATCCCTGAGTATTTATTATGCTCCAGGTGTTCTGTAAGCACTTCATATGAATTATCTACCTCAGTTATTGCCCCAACCCTATGAATATTATCCCTGTTTTATAGGAGAGGAAATTGAGTCTCAGAGAGGTTCAATGATTTGTCCAAAGCCCATAGCTAACTAATGATAGGGCCAGGATTTGAACTGAGCTTAATTAGTATCTAAAACAGCCAATGTGCTGTACTTTCTTCTAGTATACTGCAATGCGATAGGAGCATTTTGAAACCTAGAAAACTTGTTTTTCTTCTCTAAGAATTTTCATTTTTCCTTCTCTGACCCTGCGCATTTTCCCCTTGAAACTGACCAAAGCAGGAAGCTACCGTTCTGTAAAAGTTGAACCTTTTCTAAAAACAAAGTGTCCTTGGCAAAGACAAGAACCTGACAAGCAGGGGCTAATGCTTATGTGAATTATTGTATTTCATCAAACTAAGAAGCATCGATTTTGTGATGTACCATTATTTCATTCACACTAGGAAAGAGAAATGGCTGCCAATTAAACTGACACTATGTTTTCTTATCTCTTAGAATTTTAATTTTAAACTTATTGAAAAAGCTTATTTAAACTCCACTGAACATTATTTTTATAGTTTATCATCCGTATGTATACATGGAAAGAAAAATACTGTAAAATGTCGATATGTCTCAAACTTGCTTAGTTAAGAGTCTTACTCTCCTAAATTTCTCTTTTTTACTCAGTCAGCTATGACTATGCTTTTCCATACAATATCATACTCTATGCCATCAAGTACATTGATGATATAGCATCTCTGAAGGAAATCCATAAATAAAATAAAAGCCATTTGTTCAGGGCTCCTAGGCTGGCTTTGCAATTATGTAGAGCTAGCTTAGCTTTGGGAATGCTCCTAAACATGTCTGATGCATCCTCTTTCCCACCACACAACCATTTGGGTTTTAGGGTGCTTATTATTGTCCCCTGGATTTTCTTCCAAGCTCTGATACCTGTTCTATAGGTTTGGTGTTAGTGCTTTTATATTCTTTCAGCCATGCAACCCAGTGGTTCTAAAACCTGAGTGTGCTTTGGAATCACCTGGAGGGCTTATTCAAACACAGATTCCTGAATCAGATTTTCTGCTGCAGTTAAGTCTGGGGTGGGGCCTATGAATTTGCGTTTCTAACAGGTTCCCAGGTGATGCTGATGTTGCTGGTGGGACACACTTTTAGAACCATTGGTATAAGCAATGTCAGCCAAACCACTGCCATGCTGACAGTTATGGTAAGACTTTCTTGATTTTAAGAAGCAGTCTGATTTCAGAGGTAATAAAGTTTGAAAAAAATACACATATTTAAATTGATAAAATATGGTAAATTCCTTTTTCCCTTTAACTTGAGCTATAATATCATTTTCATTCTAGTTTATTGTCAATTGAGTTATATTTAATATATTCCACTTTTTCATAATATTTGCCACTTGTTCCAAAGATGAATTGAAATGGCTTTTATGATTTTAGCTAAAGTTTTTTCCTCCTAACCTTCTAGGTAAGAAATGGTCTGTAAATATCTATATCATCTGTATTTTAGGTGTGTTTATATATGGTTATATGATAGATATGTTTATATGTATTATGTATGTTTATACATGTATAAATAAACATATATAGAAGAGCTCACGCTGTGTGCCAAACCCTAGAGGCTGACATGAACTGTCTCTGATAGGGAACTCACTGCTTCATAATGGAGTCCTCTTTATTTCTTATTACTAGAAAGTACCCTTTATATGTATGACCTAAAGGGCCAAGTAACCAACCCACATTATGAGATGATTTAATAAAGAGTCCTATGAGATACATGACTATACCTGGTCATCATATACTTCTTTCATTTTGAGAAAACACACAAGAAATACTTCTGTTTAGTCTTAGTATTAGGAACATTTGTATTTGTCCTAAATAACTTTTTTTTGGTCCTTATAGGTAAATTTGTAATTGATGTTTTCCTTTTTCCTTTTGCTCCCTGGTAACTTAGAGTCAAGTTTCTTGCCAGCTTTTAGCAACTGGCTGGACTGTGCTCTCCCTCTGTCCCTGGACCACTATGACCACTCAGCTCTTTACTCTACCCTCTGATCAGGATGGTCACTACTGAATAGATGTCAGTTCCTCTGAGTGAGGCTGAGGCTCTCTTGCTGGGACTCAGTCGGTCCTAGAAGAAAGACTGAAGTTACTTTATCCCGCTGATCCTGAGACCTTCTCAGAGTACAATATTTGCAATCTGCATATGACTCCTGGGATGCCTGGATGCCCACTGTCCACCAAAGATGTGGTGACTGCACTCATTCTGTTGGTGACCTTGAGCTGGTTGCACCCACTATGTTCCACATTTCTGAATAACAGGTAGCTACCCTGAGCACAGGTCTTCTGGCTACCCATCTTCTCCAGAACCTCCCATGTTTCATCTGCATCCAATCTTCTTCCATCTCAGTCTTTTCACTGTGATTTCAGGAACCTTGTTCTCTGATTAAGAAGTTCCTTTGCCATCTTCACTGAACATTTCTTTCGCCTCCTTTCCCATCAAAAAGCCTGACTTCTCCTTGAGGACTTGGCTCCCATCAGCCTCTCAAGGAGAGGCTGCTTTTTCTCCCACTCCAAGTGCCTCAGAATTAGGAGGTAGGCTCAGCATTCTCCTGGTAAAAACCCCTGCTCATTGTTATGTGTATTATCAGCTTAACCACTCTCTATATCTCCCATTACTATCACCTACCAATATTCCATTACTCCTTTTTTACTGAAAATAGGGGCACCTAACTTACAGACTTCTTCCCCCCTTCCTTTCCTGCTGTTTTTCTGGGTGACTTCAATTTGATATTGATGTTGTACTCAACACATTTGCTGCCTAATTTTCTGACTGGACAGAATGAAGTAGTAGAGACTGGATTTACTCTTCTACATGAAAAAATTAAAAATAGTGGTTTTCAACACATTAGCCCATAGGCAGCAAAGGACAGGGATCCATGAAGGATGGAAAGCAAATGAGGTAAGCTGTATAATTTCCCCTGCTAACTTCCTGGAGAATGCTTCCAGGCTGTAGTTCAGGGAGAGGGGACCTAGGTGGAGCCCAGTAATCTCTCTGAGTTGAGAAGGTGTAGCTGGGAATCCAAGTAGGCCAAGGTAGCTAGAGGTCATAAGACAGAATACCAAAGGGGAGGGAGTTTTACAGAGAGAGAGTTCTGGAGATCTAAAGGGGTCCCCCATCAAATCTTTAGCTGAGTACTAATTAGCATGTGCAAATCACAAAACTACCTGAGGCTTGGAAAAGAACCAGCTGAAAGGACTAGAAGAAATAATCTTCAGAGTGCATATGGGGTAGCAATAGTTTCTGATTCCATTCTCATGAGCCAGAAAAGAAAATTTCACAACTCATGAGGCATTAGTGAGAATGCTCAGAAGGAAAAATTAGTCTTAGACTAAACTCTACTCTGGTTCTGCTTAACAAAGTTTAAAAGCAAGATCCCAAAGGATCAAACTGTTTACAAGAAACTGCACTGTATCCCAGAATAAATTTCAAATATATTTATAGCAACATAAAAATATCTAGCACTTAAAATATAAAATTCATAATGTTTGCATTCCGATCAAACATTAACAGGTATGCAAATGAAAAGGAAAATATAACCCATAGTGAGGAGAGGAAATCAATAAAAAAATCCTAGAAAAAACTTAGCTGATGAAATTATATTCAAGGACATGAAAATAGTTACTATAACTGTATTTCGTATGATCAAGTAACTAGAGGAAAGATAGAACATGTTAAGTAGAGACATGAAAGATGTAAAAATGATCCATATAGAATGTTGAAAGATAAAACCCCCAATGCCTGATTTCAAAAAAAGGCACTGGAGGAAATTAACAAGCAGATAACACATGAGAAAAAGGAAACTTTATGAACTTTAAAACAGCAATAGAAACTATCCAAAATACAGATAGAGAAAATTTCAACATAACATTTTTGGGGGACACAATTCAACACGTAACACAAGATCTCAGGATATAAGGACAATACACAATAATCAAATATATTTCTAGATACTAGTAATAGAAATTAGAAATTGAAATAATAAATACATTTACAACAGCATCAAAAATATGAAATAGGTATAATTATAACAAAATATGTATAAGACCTCTACACTGAAAACTTCAGAATACTGCTGAGAGAAATTAAGGAAAACCTAAATAAATGGCAAGATACACCCTATTCATGGATTAGAAAGCTAATTATTGTAAACATGTCAATTCTCCCCAAATTGACCTGCAGAGTCTATATCCCGCTTCTTTCCTTTTCCTCAACACTTACATCCAATTGATCAACCATTTCTGTCAATTCTACCTTCCACTCTAGCGTACTCTCCTTTTCCTCATCTTCACTGCTACTCTCCTAGTTTAGACCACCATTGCCTACCTTCTGGATCAACCCCAACAGACTTCCAACTGGTTTCCTTACCTTGAACCTTTTCCTTTTTTTAATTCAGCCTGGTTTCTGAAAGATTATAGATTAAGATCAGGGCACTCATCCTTGAGTGTTACTTATCAACTCCCTAAACATCACTGACCTTGGGACTTCCTTGTTTCCACTTATGAAAATGAGAACTTGAAGATCATAATCACTAGGAACATGAAATGTACTAAAAATAATAACTAATAATAAAAAATAATATTAACTCTTCCTTTCTATAGAATGTTAAGCTTTAGAATGCATTGTCACCTACATATTTAATCCTCAAAGATGTTCTTATCCACATTTCGAAGATGAGGGAACTGAGGCTCAGAGACCTTGAATCACATTTGATGTTCCTGTAGTAGTAAGGAGATCAGGGATTTAAATTCTTCTATTTCCCAATCCAATGTTCTTTCCTGTGCTCCAAGCTATACCACAACAGAGATTGTGTTTTACATTCAAAATGCCAATGACTCAGTTCTTAAATGGAGAAAACCATAGAAGCAATCAGAATCTGTCCTGCACAAAGCTTCACATATGTCCATTGGAATGAATGGAGTAGAGGAGCCTTTCTCTGATGGATTGGCCACTTAGACAGATGTGATGGGAGTGTTAATGCAGCACCAGGAATGCAGTTTCACACATGGGAAAACCAGAACATCAGTTATGCCTATCACAACAATATTTAGAAAAAACAATAGTGGCCATCTTTGCTTCTTAGCATTTTTTTCTCATTTTCTTTGAATGTTAAGGAAAAAAAAAATCAACGAGGTCTATCTCATTTGTTTGAGAGAGAAGTTGCTTTATTTTTGAAGTTGCAATCAATAATCTTGAAAACAGAAACAATACTCGTAAGTGACTAACACATCACATTTTTTTATACAGGTAAAGAAATCCAATGAATGCACTCAAAGTTTAGTCCAGAAGCAAGAGTGATATTTATTTATCCCTTTATTTGAGAGGCCTGGACTGTACCACTACCTGAGGTACATTATGAAGCTGGAATGGAAAGATTGTCTGTGCTTAATTGAGGGAGAAAAAGTAACCTATACCCTGATCTGCTATAGGTGACATTTGCCCTGTTCACTAGGGAACAGCTCTTCAAAGCGTTTCAAGAAATAGCCGCCAACAGCCTTAATTTAATATCTGTGCTGAACTACTAGGGAGCATCCAGATGCAGAGCCATCTGTGGGAAATAAAATCTAGCCAGTGAAGGAAGCTAATAGTTACCCTTTGGGCCCAAGATTCCTGGGCTTAAGAGAACTCAGTGTGTCCTCTTGTCTTTGTTTAGGGAGGTTATCCTCCTAATTACTCATACACAGGCCAGCAGATGTTTTCCCAATCGGGTCATCTTATACTACATTGTCTCCTTCAAACTGCAGTTATTTGTCATATTATAGAAAATATTGAGAGGCAGGAGTGTTTGTAGGTGTAAACTTAAACCTCATGTAACACTGAAGCTTGGTATTTTGATGAACGGAATTTTGTTTCAATATTCTCTTTCTTTCTCTCTGTTCTTCCTCACTTCAGCTATTACCTTCACCATAGTGAAGGTAATAGCTGGATTCTAATTACACAGACTTATATTATTTTGCTAGAGCATCTAAAAATCAGTTTAGCTATTAAAATAGCTCTATTCCCTAAGCCATATTTTCCTCCCCTGCAATAGCTTCAATACCAGAGTAAATAATCAATGAGTAAACACAAAGTGGTGGCACTTTGCTGGTGTGCATCGAATCTCAGAGAAAGGCTGAATTCCCCCACCAATTAAAATGATCCTGAAGTACTTCAGACTTCCCCTTCAGAACTACCAATTGTATTAATTGTCCAATTTGAAATTCAAAGGCAGTACTGCTCTGCCTAGAAATTCAAGGCAAACTCAAGGAATAACTAACTTAGCAAAATATACATTATATTTTTTGCATAAAACATGAATGTTTTAAAGTGTGTTTTCTTCTGCAACCACATAAAGAAACTAAACCTCTCACTCCAGATCGGAAGCAAATTTTCAGAGATACTTTCAGATTTGCCAGCATGGGTTATACTTTCTCATGTTTGTCTAACAGACTCTAAACCATAAAGTGATTATTTCAATGCACATTACTTTCTGCAAACAAGTTGCTGGGAACTTGCAAGACTTGGGAAGGGTGGGAGGGATTTAAGAAAAAAATAAATGTAACCATGATGTGAGAGGCAAATACAGAGGTCCGGGGACCTGGAGAAATGGGCTCCAGTCCTAGCTCTATCACTAACATTGAGGCAGTTTGCTTCATCTCTCCAGGTCTCAGTTTCTCCATTTCCTAAATGAAGGGTTTGGACCAGATGAGCAGTCAGGTCCTACCGGCTATGACATTCTACATTTTTGTGGGAAATGATCAATTCTATAAAAGCAGGTAATGATCACAACCAAGCATTCCCTCAAACACAAGTCTGTTTTCATGAGTGAAACTAGGAGAACAAGTAGCTAACCCCAGAGAGCGTCAGAGCCTGGGGAAGTGACCATCTCAGTAGACAGGCAGCTGGACTCTAGGAAATCATCATTGCCTTCAGACAAGCAGTGGAACTCTGGGGAAGAGATCTAATCAGAAGAGGCAGCTCAGGCAGCTTGTGAGCAAGTCATGGCCAAGGAGGTGACAAGTCTGTACAAGGGACAGACACACACACATATACACACACGCCCACACACACAGAGAGCAAGATTTCAAGCAGGCTTCTTTTCATGTAGCTCAAGCTTGGAAATCAAACTTATTGTTCCCCAGAACAGATTTTTTTTTCTCTCCTTCAATAATTAGGAAAGCAGTTTGCTAGTCTATACTGCTTATTTCTTTACTACACCCCACTTACAGCCTGAAACTATTAAATGGCAGTTATGACTGGTAAGAAATCACACCCAGTGAGTTTCTAATTAGCATAGACACCCATTGTTGGGTTAGAGAGGAGATGTTCAGGAAAAAAACTACACAGTAAATTTCCATATCCACCCTCATTTATTTTCTTGGGTGGAAGGCTCACTGGAGAATCATTTTCATTTGCTCTCATCAAACTTCCATGTACCATATTTGTCCCAGTCTCTCTTCCTCCACTATTTTAAAAAGCTTATTCACAATATTTTCCTTGAAAGATTCTTCTCCTTTCTCCACCTGTTCAAATCCAGGAACATTTATTTCTTTTTTCTTTTTTCTTTTTCTTTTTTTGGAAATAGCAGCAACAGTTACAGCATCTTTTTCAGGAGTTTTATGCACAAGTGGTCATGCATGTTTGTCTTTGCAAAAGTTGAGTTTAAAAAAATTTATTGGGCCTCCCTGGTGGCGCAGTGGTTGAGAGTCCGCCTGCCGGTGCAGGGGACACGGGTTCGTGCCCCGATCCCGGAGGGTCCCACATGCCGCGGAGCGGCTGGGCCCGCGAGCCATGGCCGCGGGGCCTGTGTGTCCGGAGCCTGTGCTCCGCAACGGGAGAGGCCACAGCAGTGAGAGGCCCGCGTACAGCAAAAAAAAAAAAAAAAAAAAAAAAAAAAAAAAAAAAATTTATTGAGGGATAATTGACATATGATATTATATTGGTTTCAGTTATACAACACAATGATTAGATATTTGTATTCATTGCAAAATGTTCACCACAGTAAGTCTGGTTACCATCCATTCCCATATAAAGTTAGCTTTTAGGATTTATTCTCTGGGCAATTTTCAAGTATGTTCTACAATGTACAGTCATCATGCTGTACATTACATCCCTGTGACTTATTTTATAACTGTAAGTTTGTACCTTTTGACCCCATTCACCCATTTTGTCCACTCCCCAATCCCCCTCCCTTTTGGCAACCACCATTTTGTTCTCTGTATCTATGATTTTTGTTTTGTTTTGTTTGTTTATTTTTTAGATTCCACATATAAGTGAAGTCATACAGTATTTGTCTTTCTTTATATGACTTATTTTGCTTAGCATAATTCCCTCAAGGTCCATCCATGTTGTTACAAATGACAAGATTTCATTCATTTTTAACAGCTGAATGGTATTCCATTGTGCATATATACTACATCTTCTTTAACCATTCATCCATCAGTGTACACTTAGGTTGTTTCCTTATCTTGGCTATTGTAAATAGTGGTGCTATGAACATAAGGGTGCATATATATTTTCGAATTAGTGTTTTCCTTTCCTTGGATATAAACCAGAAGGAGAATTGCTGGATCATATTGTAGCTTTATTTTTAATTTTTTGAGGAACCTCCTTACTGTTTTCCATAGTAGCTGTACCAGTTTACATTCCCAGTCATGAGGGTCCCCTATAAAAGTCAGGTTAAATTAAATAGTCAGATATTTGCTTCTGTTTGGTTTGTGCAGTGAGGTGAGTGATCAGTACTCTCAGCTGTCTGCTTCATGAATTCCCTTGCCCTCCTCCCTGTCCTTCCTTAAGTCCCCTAACCCTCAACATTTCTTGAACAGGCACTTCATAAAAACAGTTATCTATATCGATAATTTACAAATGCAAATGGATAAACTTTATTATTTATAAGAGGAATATAAACTAAAATCATAATGAGATAACTATCACTAATTAGAATGGCTAAAATCAAAAGAATTGACAATAGCAAGTGTTAGCAAGTTAGCAAGTTGATGGAGAATGAGGGGACTCTCATATAATGCTAGAGGGAGTGTAAAGTGATAAAAATTACTTTGAAAAACTGCTTGGTAGTATCTGCATATATATGTGTGTGTGTATGTATATATATATATGAATTAACTACAGCTACATGCAACAATATGAATGAATCTCACAGACAACATTGAATGGAAGAAGCTAGGTGAAAGAGTACATATTGTTAATTCATTCATATAAATTAAAGACAAATCTAATTTATGGTGATGAGTCAGAATAGTGGTTATCTTTCTAGGGGAGGGGTGGTTACTGACTGTGAAGGAACATAAGAAGCCCTTCTGCAATCTTGGAAATATTCTCCATCTTGATTAGGGTCATAGTTACATGTGTATATTCATATGTAAAAGTTCATCCAGTTACACACTTAAGGATAGTGCAGTCTACCGTTTATTTCCAATTATAGAAAAAGGCAAAAAAAAAAATAGTTTGCCCTAGGCAGTGAATGCAGAAGAACCTGATCATTTTACTTATGTATCATGCTGTCTAAATCAAGTGTTTCATAATTGTGTCAACAGCAATGTTTTAAATGCACTGGATTTTACCTTTTGATAACTCTACTTCTTCTGATGTCTTGTGAATTATATTTAGAAGATCATAATACACTGTAAAGAAAATCTAGGAATAGCTGCTCTACACATTAAGATATGCCTTTAGCTTGAGGACTCAACTAGGTACCTAAGAGAATCTTTCCAAAGGATTTGACAGCAGGCTGGCACCTACTCCCTAACTGTGAGCACACTGGTTCCACTTAAAAATGAAAGAAAAATTAATAAAAAGAAGAGTGTCAGATGGTGAACATCAGTTCAGTCAAATCAACTACTTACTTTTACAGAAGGCAGTGTTTTAGGAGTTAAGTAATTCAGAGATGAATAGGACACGCTCCTGTTCTCAAGGTGCTTACACTTGTTGGTCATGGGAAACAGGTGTGCACAGAACTCAGTATCATTTAAAGAAGAGAGGGTAAGAGCTATGAGAGAAGCATAAAATATTACAGAGGCATAACTGATAAGATGGGGGAAGCCTTTCAGGATGTGTAGCGTTCTCCCTGAGCCTTGAAGGATGGGAAGTGAGACCCTGACACTGATGTAAGTGAGAAAATGGATGGGGAGAAAGACACATTGCTATAGAAGGAAAATGAAGCCAAGTTTGATAGGACTACCCTTCAGCTACTCTCAGTTTGAAGGTCTTCATCTCATGTATTGAAATGTTTGAGCTGACAAGTGTTCTAGTCTGAACCTGGTAGCTGCCTTTCCAGCAGAAACATCTGACCTCACTGCTTCTGCTCCAGATGTTGATATACGAGAGTCTGTGACATGGGCAGTGATGGGTGCTCTGTAATGCCACTTCAAGACCTACAACAGATTAGTGAAAAGGAGACCTTTGAACATGGACCCCTGGCACCTCTGCAGCACTTAAGAGCCCTCACTCTTTTGACTTGGAGATAACTTACCAAAAGGCCAAGCATGGGATTAATTTATTGCCAAACTGGTTTAAAAGTGAGAGCAAAAACAGACTTTAGCATTTGTTTTTTCTAATTTGCCATGAGGTTGAAGTCCACCTCTTGCAATAAGAAATCACTCTTATGGACAACTGGGGTGAGAGTTGCATCCTGTGTCACATTTTATGGGCTCAAAAGCATGAAGATAAGAGTAGGTCTTTCACCTTATCTTACTTGACTGAAAAGATATTTGATCTTTTATCAATCTCAAAGACTCTGCATTTCTTATTTTCCTTTTTTCAAAAAAGATCATGAAAATTCACATGGATAAAGTTTCCCCTGAGTTATACAGGGTGATTGTTTATCCCTGAGACAGCGATACTTTTGATAAGAGTGTTGGGTGCTCAGTTTGGGTGAGATGTCAGGACATAGGCATAATGCAGGATGCCAGGATATATAGGCATCCTAATTACCATAAAGAGAAAAAAATTGAGGAAATAAAGTAAATTTTCAAATTGTGCCTTAAAATAAACAATAGACTTGGGAATGACCGTTGAATATCACTACTGCTGTTAGGCATGGTATTTCTGTACAGTCATGGAAGAGGAGGGAGCAAGTTTCATCTCTCACACTATATAGTTCATTAGAGAATTAGAATCTTATTTCCTATCCTTGGCATATTTCAGTATCTTTGTGACAGTGAAATATGGGTGAAGCTCTGAAATTGTGATTTCTGCTGCTTTCCCTTTGCACCCTGAAAAAGATCTCCTATCAGTCAGATGCTTCTCATTACCACAAGTTTTGGTTGGGAGGTGAAAAATACAGGGCATCACACATAAAAGGTTTTCCTAGTACAAAATTCATTATTTAGAAATTTGGAATCATGAATGCTTGACTAAATTTACTGTTATATACTAACCATGTGTTTGATGCTTTATACTCTTCTTATTAAAAAAAAAGTGCACTCTACATGTGGATGCATTCACCAGCTGACATACTAGCTCATGCACACACACACACACACACACTCGCACACACACACATACACACACATGTCATTTGTTGTAGAGAGCATGTGGGTCACTGTGGATCACTGTAGATCACTCTGTATCCACAGTAGTATGAACTTGAGCCCAGACTTCATGGATCATCTGACCTCCATAAGCGCCTACTTTGACTGGTGTCCTATAGACAGGCATTTTGAGTCTTCAGGAATTAGTGTCAGTTCAGAGCTATTGTCCGATAATCCCCTTGCTCAATGCACAGTCACTCTGGTAAATGGCCACAGCCCCTTTGGAGAAGACTGAAGGGGAAGATACACAGTATAAATTGTTATGGTTTAATACGGTCCTTCCTCCAGGGGATCAAGCTCTCATCATACAAGGGGCTTTGTATTTGTGAACTGCTCCAGTCCTGGGAATTCATGACTCTATTTGGTAATACAAGTCAGACTTCCTTTTTACCAGACTTAGAGCTTTCCCACTTACACCAATCAAATAAAGCTTTAGTTGTTTAGTAGCTCAAGGTAAGAAGAAAATTTTAAAAATCATAAATGCTTAAATAAAATAATAATAAATAATAAAATAACAAATATTTAAATAAATAACAAATGAAATTTGAAACAGATAAGCAATTGAGAAAATCAAGAAATGAGTACTATGCAGCTGTAAAAATGAATGAAGACTATCATTACATACTACAATGAAATAATATTTAAGATACATTAGTAGTTAGAATAAATGAATGTCAAAAATGTGTATATATTATGCTATCATTTAATAGGGAGGGGTTTATAAAAATATACATGTATTTTATTATGTTTTATAAAACAATGGAAAGAAAAACCATTAAAATTGGGAAAGGACAGAATAAGGTGCAACAGACAGGAATAGAAGGTAGACTTTTTGGAATATACCTTGCTTTAGGGATTTGACTTTAGAATCTTGAAAATAATTTATGTAATTATAAAATATAATTAAGTTAAAAGAAATCCCTTTTAAAAATGTTTTAATGATTGTACTTTTATTAATAGTGTTGATGCTTTTATTATCCATGCTTTTATTATGCTTTTATTATATATGTATACATATATATATGTGGATAAACCAAATGAGTAGTTTTCTTGGTGTCACTAAGAACTATGATTTTTGTTATGGAACAAAAGGAGATACAGATATAAGATTGATGAAGCTAAGTAAAAATACCATGCTTCTGAATTTGAATTGGAAGTATCAATATGAATTTATTATGTTTTCAGCTTTAGTAAAAAAATACAGATTTCTAAAAGACTTCCACTAATGGTGGAATCACTTTTCGTAAACCAAACTTCTTATCAATTACAACAAGAAAAGTTGGAAAAAATTCTAAGAGCACCAATTTGAAGACATCAGAGAGCTCCCGAGGCTGCCAGGATTTAAGGGGAAAATATTTCAGAAACCAGAAAAACACATGACATGAGATATTCTACAGTACTGATCCCTTTGGGAAATTTGCTCATTTGTAGTGGGTTTGGGACTGAGAGCAAACCAGAGCAAAAATGTAGTAGCTCAGTTGTTGGGAAGCTGAGATGCAGTTTTTTTCAGCATTGTGATCCTGGGGAAACACAAATTAGAGTTCAGCGTGGGCCAAGGAGGAGGAATGCTCTTAATAATTTCAGATTTCTATTTAGAGAGCTATGCCCTAGAAGTAAGGGTGAACCAGAAATAGACCAGGGCACAGAAAAGAGTACAACCAAATTTCAAAGAAACTCAGTCCAAATTGTGGACTAAAGTGAACTGTTCTTATTTTACCACCTGAACGAAAGCAAAGCAAAAATCTCTGGAGAAGGATAACACCAACCAGAACCTCTAATTAGCTCTATAATTTTTTATAAACAATGTCTGGCATTCAATGAAAAATTAATTGGCATAGAAGAATACAATATCAAATGGCTAAAACTAAGAGAAAATACCAGATAGTAGAATTAGACCCACAGGTAATGGAGAGATTAGAGAAATCACACATGATTTTAAAATAACTGATTAATGCATCAAGAAAAGAAAAGACAAAATAGAGAAATTTTCCAGAGAACTTGAGTCGAAAAGTTAGAGAGACCTTCAAGATGGCAAAGGAGTAAGGCATGGAGATCACCTTCCTCCTCACAAATACATCAAAAATACATCTACACGTGGAACAACTCCTATAGAACACCAAATGAACACTGGCAGAAGACCTCAGACTTCCCAAAAGGCAAGAAACTCCACACATACCTAGGTAGGGTAAAAGAAAAAAGAAAAAACAGAGACAAAAGAATAGGGATAGGACCTGCACCTCTGGGAGGGAGATGTGAAGGAGGAAGAGTTTCCACACACTAGAAGCCCCTTCACTGGTGGAGACTGGGGGGTGGTCAGGGGGAAGCTTCGGAGCCACAGAGGAGAGCGCAGCCACGGGTGTGCAGAGGGCAAAGCGGAGAGATTCCCGCACAGAGGATCAGTGCCGACCAGCACTCACCAGCCTGAGAGGCTTGTCTGCTCACCCGCTGGGGCGGGCGGGGCCTGGGAGCTGAGGCTCGGGCTTCGGAGGTCAGATACCAGGGAGAGGACTGGGGTTGGCTGCGTGAACACAGCCTGAAGGGACTAGTGCACCACAGCTTGCCGGAAGGGAGTCCGGGAAAAAGTCTGGACCTGCCTAAGAGGCAAGAGACCATCGTTCGGGGGTGCACGAAGAGAGGAGATTCAGAGCACTGCCTAAACGAGCTCCAGAGATGGGCGTGAGCCACGGCTATCAGCGCAGACCCCGGAGACAGGCATGAGACGCTAATGCTGCTGCTGCAGCCACCAAGAAGCCTGTGTGCAAGCACAGGTCACTATCCATACCTCCCCTCCCGGGAGCCTGTGCAGCCCGCCGCCACTGCCAGGGTCCTGTGGTCCAGGGACAACTTCTCCAGGAGAACAAAAGGCACACCTCAGGCTGTTGCAATGTCCCCAGCCTCTGCCGCAGCAGGCTCACCCCGCATTCCGTACCCCTCCCTCCCTCATGGCCTGAGTGAGCCAGAGCCCCCTAATCAGCCACTCCTTTAACCCTCTCCTGTCTGGGCGAAGAACAGATGCCAGAGTGTGACATACATGCACAGGCAGGGCCAAATCCAAACCTGAACCCCAGGACATGTGCGAACAAAGAAGAGAAAGGGAAATCTCTCCCAGCAGCCTCAGAAGCAGCGGATTAAATCTCCTCGGTCAACTTGGTGTACCCTGCATCTGTGGAATACCTGAATAGACAATGAATCATCCCAAAAATTGAGGCGGTGGACTTTGGGAGCAACAGTAGACTTGGGGTTTGCTGTATGCACCTGACTAGTTTCTGATTTTTATGTTTATCTTTATAGTTTTTAGTGCTTGTTATCACTGGTGGATTTGTTTATTGGTTTGGTTGCTCTCTTCTTTCTTTTTTAAGTACTTAAAATTTTTTTTATTTTAATAATATGTAAAAATTTTTTATTTTAATAACTTTATTTTATTTTATAATAATTCTTTCTTTTTTTTCTGCCTTTTCTTCTGAGCCGTGTGGCTGACAGGGTCTTGGAGCTCTGGCCTGGTGTCAGGCCTGAGCCTCTGGGGTGGGATGAGCTGAGTTCAGGACATTGGACCACCAGAGACCTCCTAACCCAATGTAAAATCACTTGGTGAGAGCTCTCCCAGAGATCTCCGTCTCAACACAAAGACCCAGTTCCACCCAACGGCCAGCAAGCTCCAGTGCTGGATGCCCCGTGCCAAATAACTAGCAAGCCAGGAACACAACCCCATGCCTTTGCAGAGAGGCTGCCTAAAATTATGCTAAGTTTATAGACATCCCAAAACACACCAACGAATGCGGCCCTGCCCACCAGAAAAACAAGATCTAGCCCCACCCACCAGAACACAGGTCCCAGTCCCCTCCACCAGGAAGCCTACACAGGCCACTGAACCAATCTCACCACTGGGGGCAGACACCAAAAACAATGGGAACTATGAACTTGCAGCTGGTGAAAAGGAGAACTCAAACACAGTAAGTAAAACAAAATGAGAAGACAGAGAAATAAACAGCAGATGAAGGAACAAGGTAAAAACCCACCAGACCAAAGAAATGAAGAGGAAATAGGGAGTCTAACTGAAAAAGAATTCAGAGTAATGAGAGTAAAGATGATCCAAATCTTGGAATTAGAATGGAGAAAATACAAGAAACATTTAACAAGGACCTAGAAGAACTAAAGAGGAAACAAACAATGATGAACAACACAATAAATGAAATTTAAAATTCTCTAGAAGGAATCAATAGCAGAATAACTGAGAGAGAAGAATGGATAAGTTACCTGGAAGATAAAAGAGTGGAAATAACTACCACAGAACAGAATAAAGAAAAAAGAATGAAAAGAATTGAGGACAGCCTCAGAGTCCTCTGGGATAACATTAAATGCACCAACATTCGAATTATAGGGGTCCCAGAAGAAGAGGAGAAAAAGAAATGCTCAGACAATATTTAAAAACATTATAGTTGAAAACTTTCCTAATATGGGAAAGGAAATAGTCAATCAAGTCTAGGAAGCACAGAGAGTCCCATACAGGATAAAGCCAAGGAGAAACACACCAAGACACATATTAATCAAACTATCAAAAATTAAATCCATGGAAAAAATATTAAAAGCAGCAAGGGAAAAGCAACAAATAACATAGAAGGGAATCCCCGTAAGATTAAGAGCTGATCTTTCAGCAGAAACTCCACAAACCAGAAGGGTGTGGCAGGATATTTAAAGTGATGAAAGGGAGAAACCTACAACCAAGATTACTTTACCCAGCAAGTATCTTGTTCAGATTTGACAGAGAAATTAAATGTTTTACAGACGCGCAAAAGTTAAGAAAATTCAGCACCACCAAACCAGCTTTACAACAAATGCTAAAGGAACTTCTCTAGGTAGGAAACATGAGAGAAGGAAAAGAGCTACAAAAGCAAACCCAAAACAATTAAGAAAATGGTAATAGGAAAATATATATCGATAATTACCTTAAATCTAAATGAATTAAATGCTCCAACCTAAGACTGGCTGAATGGATACAAAAACAAGACCCATAAATATGCTGTCTACAAGAGACCCACATCAGACCTAGGGACACATACAGACTGAAAGTGAGGGGGTGTAAAAAGGTATTCTATGCAAATGGAAAAAAAAAGGAAGCTAGAGTAGAAATTTTCATATCAGAAAAAATACACTTTAAAATAAAGAGTATTACAAGAGACAAAGGACACTACTTAATGATTAAGGGGTCAATCCAACAAGAAGATGTAACAATTGTAAATATTTATGCATCCAACATAGGAGCACCTCAATACATAAGGCAAATGCTAACAGCCATAAAAGGGTAAATCGATAGTAACACAATCATAAGAGGGGACCTTAACACCCTACTTTCACCAATGAGCAGATCATCCACAATGAAAATAAATAAGGAAACACAAGCTTTAAATGACACATTAAACAAGATGGACTTAACTGATATTTATAGGACCTTCCATTCAGAATAACAGAATACACTTTCTTCTCAATGCTCATGGAACATCCTCCAGGATAGATCATATGTTGGGTCACAAATCAAGCCTTGGTAAATTTAAGAAAATTGAAAGTGTATCACATATCTTTTCTGACCACAATGCTATTTTAAGACTAGATATCAATTACAGGAAAAAAAAACTAAAAAATGCAAACCCATGGAGGCCAAACAATACGCTACTAAATAACCAAGAGATCACTGAAGAAATCAAAGACGAAATCAAAAAATACGTAGAAAAAAAATGACAGTGAAAACATGACAACCCAAAACCTATGGGATGCAGCAAAAGAAGTTGTAAGAGGGAAGTTTATAGCAATACACTCCTACCTCAAGAAACAAGAAAAATCTCAAATAAACAACCTAACCTTACACTTAAAGCAATTAGAGAAAGGAGAAAAAAAAACCCCAAAGTTAGCAGAAGGAAAGAAATCATATATATCAGATCACAAATAAATGAAAAAGAAATGAACGAAACAATAGCAAAGATCAATAAAACTAAAAGCTGGTTCTGGGCTTCCCTGGTGGCGCAGTGGTTGAGAGTCTGCCTGCCGATGCAGGGGGCACGGGTTGGTGCCCCGGTCCGGGAGGATCCCGCATGCCACGGAGCGGCTGGGCCCGTGGGCCATGGCCGCTGAGCCTGCGCGTCCGGAGCCTGTGCTCCGCAGCGGGAGAGGCCGCAACAGTGAGAGGCCTGCTACTGAAAAAAAAAAAAAAAAGCTGGTTCTTTCACAAGATAAACAAAATTGATAAACCATTATCCAGACCCATCTAGAAAAAAAGGAGAAGACTCAAATCAACAGAATTAGAAATGAAAAAGAAGTAGCAACTGACCCTGCAGCAATACAAAGGATCATAAAGGATTACTACAAGCAACTATATACCAATAAAATGGACAACCTGGAAGAAATGGCAAATTCTTAGAAAAGCACAACCTTCTGAGACTGAACAACGAAGAAATAGAAACTATAAGCAGACGAATCAAAAGCACTGAAATTGAAACTGTGATTAAAAATCTTCCAACAAACAAAAGCCCAGGACCAGATGGCTTCACAGGTGAATTTTATCAAACATTTAGAGAAGAGCTAACACCTATCCTTCTCAAACTCTTCCAAACTATAGCAGAGGGAGGAACACTCCCAAACTCATTCTACGAGGCCACCATCACCCTGATAACAAAACCACACAAAGATGTCACAAAAAAAGAAAACTACAGGCCAATATCACTGATGAACATAGATGCAAAAATCCTCAACAAAGTAGTAGCAAACAGAATGCAACAGCACATTAAAGGATCATACACCATGATCAAGTGGGGTTTATTCCAGGAATGCAAGGATTCTTCAATATACACAAATCAATCAATGTGATACACCATATTAACAAATTGATGGATAAAAACCATATGATAATGTGAATAGATGCAGAAAAAGCTTTTGACAAAATTCAACACCCATTTATGATAAAAACTCTCCAGAAAGTATGCATAGAAGGAGCCTACCTCGACAAAATAAAGGCCACGTATGACAAACCCATAGGCAACATCATTCTCAATGGTGAAAAACTGAAACCATTTCCTCTAAGATCAGGAATAAGACAAGGTTACCCACTCTCACCACTATTATTCAGCATAGTTTGGAAGTTTTAGCCACAGCAATCAGAGAAGAAAAAGAAATAAAAGGAATACAAATTAGAAAAGAAGAAGTAAAACTGTCACTCTTTGCAGATGACATGATACTATACATAGGGAATGCTAAAGATGCTACCAGAAAACTACTAGAGCTAATCAATGAATTTGGTAAAGTAGCAGGAAACAAAATTAATGCACTGAAATCTCTTGCATTCCTATACACTAATGATGAAAAATCTGAAAGAGAAATTAAGGAAACACTCCCATTTACCATTGCAACAAAAAGTATAAAATACCTAGGAATAAACCTACCCAAGGAGACAAAAAACCTGTATGCAGAAAACTATGAAACTGATGAAAGAAATTAAAGATGATACAAACAGATGGAGAGATATACCATGTTCTTGGATTGGAAGATTCAACACTGTGATAATGACTGTACTACCCAAAGCAATCTACAGATTCAATGTAATACCTATTTAACTACCAATGGCATTTTTCACAGAACTAGAACTAAAAAATTGCACAATTTGTATGGAAATACAAAAGACCCCGAATAGCCAAAGCAATCTTGAGAAAGAAAAACAGAACTGGAGGAATCAGGCTCCCAGACTTCAGACTATACTACAAAGCTACAGGAATCAAGACAGTATGGTACTGGCACAAAAACAGAAATATAGATCAATGGAACAGGATAGAAAGCCCAGAGATAAACCCATGGACATATGATCACCTTATCTTTGAAAAGGGAGGCAAGAATATACAATGGAGAAAAGACAGCCCCCTCAATAAGTGGTGCTGGGAAAACTGGATAGCTACATGTAAAAGAATGAAATTCGAACACTTCCTGACACCATACAGAAAAATAAACTCAAAATGGATTAAAGACCTAAATGTAAGGCCAGACACTATAAAACTCTTAGAGGAAAACATAGGCAGAGCACTCTATGACATAAATCACAGCAAGATCCTTTTTGACCCACCTCCTAGAGAAATGGAAATAAAAGCAAAAATAAATGGGACCTAATGAAACTTAAAAGCTTTTGCACAGCAAAGGAAACCATAAACAAGATGAAAAGACAACCTTCAGAATGGGAGAAAATATTTGTAAATGAAGCAACTGACAAAGGATTAATCTCCAAAATATACAAGCAGCTCATGCAGCTCAATATTAAAAAACCAAGAATCCAATCCCAAAATGGGCAGAAGTCCTAAATAGACATTTCTCAAAAGAAGATATACAAATTGCCAACAAACACATGTAAGAATGCTCAACATCACTAATCATTAGAGAAATGCAAATCAAAACTACAGAGAGGTATCACCTTGCACCAGTCGGAATGGCTGTCATCAAAATTCTAAAAACAATAAATGCTGGAGGTGGTGTGCAGAAAATGGAACCCTCTTGCACTATTGTTAGGAATTTCAACTGGTACAGCCACTATGGAGAACAGTGTGGAGGTTCCTTAGAAAACTAAAAATAGAACTACCAGATGACCCAGCAATCCCACTCCTGGGCATATACCTTGGGAAAACCATAATTCAAAGAGAGTCATGTGCTACAACGTTCATTGCAGCACTATGTACAATAGTCAGGACATGGAAGCAACCTAAATGTCCATCGACAGATGAATGGATAAAGAAGATGTGGCACATATATACAATGGAATATTACTCAGCCATAAAAGGATATGAAATTGAGTTATTTGTAGTGAGGTGGATGGACCTAGAGTCTGTCATACAGAGTGAAGTAAGTCAGAAAGAGAAAAACAAGTACTGTATGCTAACACATATATATGGAATCTAAAAACAAAAAAAGGTTCTGAAGAACCTAGGGGCAGGATAGGAATAAAGATGCAGATGAAGATAATGGACTTCAGGACACAGAGAGGGGGAAGGGTAAGCTGGGACGAAGTAAGAGAGTAGCATTGACATATATATACTACCAAATGTAAAATAGATAGCTAGTGGGAAGCAGCTGCATTGCACAGGGAGATCAGCTCGGCGCTTTGTGACTACCTAGAAGGGTGGGTCATGGAGGGTGGGAGGGAGACACAAGAGGGAGGGCTTATGGAGATATATGTATACATATAGCTGATTCACTTCGTTATACAACAGAAAATAACACAACATTTTAAAGCAATTATACTCCAATAAAGATGTTAAAAAAAGTCAAATGAAAATCATAGTTCCACAATAAAATGTATTATAATGAAATTAAGGATTCAATAGATGGGCTTAACAGAAGATAAGACACAGAAGAGGACAGATTAGTGAAATCAGAAGGTAGAGCAATAGAAAATATCCAGACTCAAGTCCAAAGTGAAAAACATCAATAGAGAAAATGGAAAAGAGTGTAGAATACATATGACACAGTATCTTTTGTCTAAAAAGGGTATTTTCAGAATGGTGTCTGAGAATAAGAGGAAAGTAGGATGGTGCAGAAACAATATTAGTGGAGATGTTAGCCATAATTTTTCCAAAACCTGAATGACATCAGTTCCCAGATTCAAGAAGCTATAAAAACTCCAAGCAGCATAAATATAAGAGAAACGTACCAAGACACCTGATAGTTAAACAGCTGGAAAGAAATACAAAGAGAAAAAATAGTTTAAGCTATCAGGGAAAGAAAGACATTCCTTTTAAAGAACGGGTAATAAAACTTTTAGCTGATATCTCAAAAGAAATCATGGAAGCAAGAAAAGTTTGTTGTTTTGAAAGTAACTACCAACCAAAAGTCTATATCTATGAAAATTCTCCAGATATAAATGTGAAATAAAAATAATTTTGCAAAACAAAAATTTGAGAGAATTTATCATTTTGGAAAAAAATACACAAAGTTGGTAAAACTCATTGTATGTAAATTACACATCAATAAAGCTAATTTAAAAATGAAAATAAAATACTAAGGGGAATTATTTAGGCAGAAATAAAATGATCCCAGAGGAAAACATGGAAACGTTGGAAGAAATAAAGAACACTAGAAAGGATGAATCTGGGGGTAAATCTAAATGAATATTAATTGTATAAAACAATAATTCTAATGTCTTCCAGAGTTTAAAATATAAGGAAATTGAAATATATGTCAAATACAGAACAGCAAGTTCAAGAGTTAATGTGTTCAAGTTGTTTGTATTTTCACAGATATGGTGAGAGTAGTAACTTACATTCATCCCTATTAAGTCAAGGATACATGTTATATGCTTAGTGGTAACCACTAAGAGCAGAGTAGAGAAACACATAACTAACATGCAAACATTTTTAAATAAAATACTATTATTGCACTAATAAAGGATTCGGACATCTTTTTAATATTTATTCCTAGGTAGTTCATATTTTTGTTACTATTAGAAGTGACATATAAATGTATTATTTCTAACATATTGTTGCTAGTAGATAGACATATAATTGTTTTTATATACTTATTCATATCTAACCAACTAGCTAAATTCTCTTATTCATAATAGTAATTTTTTTGAGTTTCTATTTGGCCATCATATTGTCTGTGAAAAATGATAGCTTTTTTTTTTTCTTTTTCTTATGTCCTATTTCTCTTGTTTTATTGTGTTTGCTGGGATATTTATTTATTTATTTATTTATTTATGGCTGTGTTGGGTCTTCATTTCTGTGCGAGGGCTTTCTCTACTTGCGGCGAGCAGGGGCCACTGTTCATCGCAGTGCACAGGCCTCTCACTGTCGCGGCCTCTCTTGTTGCGGAGCACAAGCTCCAGACGCGCAGGCTCGGTAGTTGTGGCTCACGGGCCTAGCTGCACCACGGCATGTGGGATCTTCCCAGACCAGGGCTCAAACTCATGTCCCCTGCATTGGCAGGCAGATTCTCAACCACTGCGCCACCAGGGAAGCCCCTGTTGGGATCTTTAGTATACAATATTGAATAGAAGCAGGGACTCTGGACTTTGATGTCTTGTTTCTAATGTTTAAGGGAATCTGATATCTGCAGTTATTTTTTGTGAGATAATCCTTATGAGGTTAATGAAGTTCTCTTCTATTCCTAATTTACTAAAAATAATTTTATTATGAGTATTATAAAATAATTTTTATACAGCTACTCAAATCATTTCTTTTTTTCTTATTCATCTGTTAATATAGTGAATTACATTAATATATTTATCTGAAGTTAAACCCTCATTATCAGGATCCCCACCAGAGTGGAACATTTATTACAATTGATGAATCTACATCATTATCACCTAGAGTCCACAGTTTACCTTGGGTTTATTCTTGGTGTTGTGCATTCTGTGGGTTTTGACACATGTATTATGACATGTATCCACCACTATGGTATCATATAGAGTAGTTTCTCTGCCCTAAAAATCCACTGTGCTTTGCCTATTTATTTGTCCCTCTCCCCAACCCTTGACAACCTTTGATCTTTTCACTGTCTCCATAGTTTTGCCTTTTCCAGAATGTCATATAGTTGGAATCATACAGTATGTGTTTTTCAGATTGGCTTCTTTCACTTTATAGTAATGTGCATTTAAGATTCCTCCATGTTCTTTCATGGCTTGATAGCTCATTTCTTTTTAGCACTGAATAATAGTTCATTGTCCGGGATGTATCACAGTTTATTTATCCATATACCTATTGGACATCTTGGTTGTTTCCAAGTTTTGGCAATTATGAATAAAGCTTCTATAAACATCTATGTGCAGGTTTTTATGTGAACATTAGTTTTCAAGTTATTTGGTTCAAAACCATGGAGCGCAATTGCTGGTTTGTATGGTAAGAGTATCTTTTGCTTTGTAAGAAACTGCCAAACTGTCTTCCAATGTGGTTGTACCATTTTGCATTTCCTCCAGCAAAGAATGAGGATTCCTTGCCAGCTTTTGGTGTCAGTGTTTTGGATTTTCACCATTCTAATAGATGTGTAATGATATCTTGTTCTATTTTGTAATTTCCTAATGATATATGATGTTGAACATCTTTTCATAGGCTTGTTTTCCATCTGTATATTTTCTTTGGTGAGGTGTTTGTTCATATCTTTTGCCCATTTTAAAATCAGGTTGTTTTATTACTGATGAGTTTTTAAAAGTTCTTTGTACATTTTGGATAATAGTCCTTTATCAGATATGTCTTTTGCAAATATTTTCTCCCAGTTTGTGGTTTGTCTTCTCATTTCTCGATAGCGACTTAACAGAAATATTGAGAGGGAGATAGAGAAGTTTAAAATATTAATGATGTCTATCTTATCAATTATTTTTTTCATGGATCATGCCTTTTGTGCTATATCTAAAGAAATCATCACCAAACCCAAGGTTATCTAGATTTTTTTCTATCTTATCTTCTAGGAATTTTATATTTTTGTGTTTAGGTCTATGATCAATTTTGAGCTAATTTTTGTGAAGTGTGTAATATTTGTGTCTAGATTCATTTCTATTTGCATGTGGGTGTCCAGTTGTTCCACCACCATCACAATCTGGTTTTTAAGCTATTCAATGAGTTTTAACTCTCAAAGATTCTATTTTTCATTGTTGGAAGCTAATTTGGTTTATTTACAAGTCATTTAACCATTTTTTTATCATCTTTTTTCCTTGTTCATATCTTGTTCATACCAACTTAAAAATTTTTATGCACAGTCATGTTATAGTCTGATCATTCCAATACTTGAGATTCATCAGAGCCTAACTTTTGTGGTTGGTTGGTTCTGCTGACTCAGTCGTGGTGGCTCACCTTCTTAAGTTTATGAAATTATTTTTTATGGTGAGCTTATATTTGACTGAACTTAATTGATATCTCAAAGGGCCTGGGTTGACAATGCATTCTTCGAGGAAAATTAGTCTTTACTTCTGTCAAGTGTTAGGGACATTATTAAACTGGGATCAGTTGTTTGATTTCTTGGTATGCTATTTCCATGACTGAATACGTCATAGAAATTTGAGTCTGAAACCCATTTGAAAGCTGGGTTATGGTTAAAAATTCTCAGGAGATACTATTATTACTGTCATTACTTTATTTTCCATCTAGACCTGTGGTGAAGACAAGTTTCCTCATTGTCTTACTTCACACCAAGCAAATTTCTACCTAACTATCATTGAGTCTGCAGCACCTTCACTTGTACTGGCTTTATGTGGAGTTTTCAGATTCAGCTCCAACTTTGTACTGGTCTAAGATACAGTCTTCCATTCTATGTTATTACCATTAGCCCCCAAGTTCTAGGTTCTGGTTAACAGTACTTGCCATTAGGGTGACCTCTACTCACTTAACATTCTAGTTTCTAAATCTATTCACTTAAAATTCTGGTTTCAACTCCTGTTTAGGGATTTCCCCCCTTTTTAGGGAGCTCAGCAATGTATAAGTATATGTATTGCCATTTATTCTTCATCTAGGGGATTTGCAGAGGGAAGGTTTTTCAAATTATTCCGTCTAACATACTTCTAGAAGCTGAAGCTGGATTGTTCTGTTTTTATATCATTTATGGATTCATTGCCTTCTCAAATCTCTCTGAGGGTACTGATTAGAGTTTGTGTGGTTGTTGTTTTTTAAAGTTTCCTCTGTCTCCAAAATTATTTTATCATTTCAGAGGCCATTTTTCCTATTATTTATTTTTGTATCTTTTTAACATTCTAGGCAGTTTCCTCAAATATCTGGTGATCTTAGCTTGTTTGCTTATATTTCAAAGTGAGATAATTAAAAATCTGACTGAGAATTTGTGTTATATTAGCAGAGCTATTTAACTCTTGAGTGACAAGGTGCAAAACTCACAGCAACGGGGGGAACCCTAAAAAACTAAACTCCCAAAAACCTAAAGGTCTTCTCTTGAAAATTTCTTTAGAAAGGAAATTTCTGATATCTTTGCCTATAGGATAGATGCCTGACTGTCTTGAAGGTGCTACATATAAGAGATGAGGAGGAATTTGAGGTGGTGATTCGCTATTGCATTGACTGATTTTCAGTTAATTACAATGTTTTCAGTTCCACACCTTACTCTAGCTCTCACTGTTGCCTTTTGGTATTCTTGATGTTTCTGAAACTCAACCTTTCTGTAGTTTTGCCAGAGTGTTGGTGCCTTCCTTAGCTGTAACCCCCTGTGCTTATTCTGAACTATGACTTTCTCCTTCTGCACCATCAAATACCACTCCTTCATCTGCTTAACTTGTAGAAAACTTCTTCTCACTAATGGACCCTCCCATTTTCTTAGATGTTAAAGTTTTATTTTTTCCTGTATTACTTTTATATGAGATTTGAGGAGGAAGAGGAGATAAATTTACAGGGTCAATCCAGGTTGTGTGTTTTTTTAAAACATTTTTAAATTGAGATATAGTTGATTTACCATATTATGTCAGCTTCAGGTATACAGCTAAGTGATTCAGTCATATATGTATATAAATATATGTATATATATTTCAGATTATTTTCCATTATAGGTTATTACAAAATAATGAATATAGTTCCCTGAGCTATACAGTAAATCCTCATTGCTTATCTATTTTATAGATAGTAGTTTGTATTTGTTAATGTTAATCCCATACTCCTAATTTATCCCTCCCCACCTCCCTTTCCCCTTTGGTAAACATAAGTTTGTTTTATATGTCTGTGAGTCTGTTTCTGTTTTGTATCTAGATTAGTTTGTATTATTTTTTAGATTCCACATAGAAGTGATATTGTATAATATTTATCTTTCTCTGTCTGACTCACTTCACTTAGTATGATAAACTCTAGGTCATCCATGTTGCTGCAAATGGCAATATTTCATTCTTCTTTATGGCTGAGAAATATTCCATTGTATATATACATCTTCTTAAACAATTTTATTTTTAAATTAGAATGTCTGTATACCTGAACTCTGACTACAGTAATTGGGTAGAGTGTCTTAGTCCATTCAGCCTGCTATAACAAAATACCATAGACTGGATATGAACAACAACAGAAATTTATTGCTCACAGTTCTGGAAGCTAAAGTCCAAGATCCAGGCACTGGCAGATTCAGTGTCTAGTCGGGGCTTGCTTCCTGGTTTATATATGGTGGTCTTATTGTGTATTCATGTGGCAGAAAGGGTGAAGAAACTCTCTTGGGCCTTTATTTAAAAGGTACTAATCCCATTAATGAGGGATCCACCCACATGAACTAATCACCTATCAAAATCCTCACCTCCAAGCAGCATCACATTGGGGATTAAGTCTCAACATATGAATTTTGAGGGGGCACAAATATTCAGTCTCTTTCATAGACTTTCCAGTTCAGGTAGCTATATATGAAAGAAGTCTTTAGCGTGAGGCTTTCTGAACTTGAAAATAAAATAGGTTGGAAATAGCTGACATTATACTCTGCAGATCAATTCCATAACAATTAAGAACATTGGCTCTGAAGTCAGAAATATCTAATGTCAAACCCCAGCATTAACATTTATCCATTTCATTTATTGTGTGACCGTAAGTCACTTCACCTCCCCTAGCCTCACTTTACTGATCTTTAAAATGGACATACCCATATTTAACTCCTAGACTGGATGGCAGAATTAAATGAACATCACATAGTGAACATTGAGTAAAGGCTACTCCTATAATTAATGTTACCTATAATAAGAACTATGTATGCTTTGTTCTGCATGGTTATATACAATCTTGTCCATGATGCCTTGTGTCTTAGACATCACTTTTGCATTCGCTCAGACTTTAGGTGAGAAATTCTTGTTTTCTATAGAAGGCCATGTTTCCTTTCAGCACACCCTGAAAAATGCCAGGATTTAAGCCTCCTTCACCTGAGAGTCTCCGTCCATGTGGGTTGGTCACTGGGTCCTCTCAAATATAATCAGCACTCTTTTGTACAACATTGTGATAGAAAAGAGCTGAAGGACTTTCTTCTTGGATTCCACACTGAAGATGTGTTATGCACCACTGTTCAGGACCAGGACAGTTGTTACTTAACATTTAACAAGCCTATGAGGTACCTGCAGAAGTAATCTTACTCTCATTTAACAAATGAAAAAATTGAGGTGCAGAGAAATTAAGTTGTGTACCTTGGGCCCTTAGATTTAAAAACTTTACCTCCTTCTGGCCCTCATGTGTTGTTGAGGGAACATCTCCGGTTTAAGTCAGGATCTCCCTTTTCCCCTGAAGTTCCCAGCTCTATTTCCCATACTTTGGCTTTGCAACTATAATGGATTTGCTGAAAATTAGATGGCTGGAGAGAGGGGCGTTTGGACAGTATGTGAGGTGTATGCAAATCTCTAAGTGCACAAATGTTGATTGATGGAAACTGTTCTAATATGTGAATTAGCTGTGAATTTATTTTTGTGATTCAGTTTAGGTTGGAGTATCTAACCTTAGAGGTTTTAAGGAATGAGGCAATAACTTCACTTCTATTTTTTCAAACTACCACAAAATATTAGCCCATGTCAAAAAAATGAATCAGATGATGATAGCTGTTTTATAGGTGGTATTTTTGTTTGTTTGTTTTTGTTTGTTTGTTTTTGCAGTACACGGGCCTCTCACTGTTGTGGCCTCTCCCATTGCGGAGCACAGGCTCCGGACACGCAGGCTCAGCAGCCATGGCTCACGGGCCCAGCCGCTCTGCGGCATGTGGGATCTTCCCGGACCGGGGCACAAACCCGTGTCCCCTGCATCGGCAGGCGGAGTCTCAACCACTGTGCCACCAGGGAAGCCCTATAGGTGGTATTTTTATGTCATTACTGCCATTGCAAACCCAAGCAAAACAAATCTGGTCATTTCAGCAAAATCCCCAGTGAACGATAGTGTCCATTCAGAGGCAAGGCTCACATCTTGGTAGGTTTGTCCACAGCTGCTCAAATGGGGTCCAAGGCTCTGTAGGTTATCTTTCCTTGGTTGAGGAGGGCTCTTCTGAATTAAGATTTCTGATTTGACCATTCAGAGTTAATGCATAAAGGAAACTCAATTTGTTTATAGAATCCAGGGTGTTCTTCTACTTTTTTTTCCTTAGGAGAGTTGTTAGTTCTACTATATCAAGGGCCACTCTAAGCTTCTTTTATTATCTGCCTTACTTGGCTTTATCTCTGGGTTCTCTCTCTCTCTCTTTCCAGCTCTGTATACACTTGTGACCTGATCTTACACTGTCTTCCTGCTTCTGATCTTGCACTCCCATAGGACCCTGCTCCTAGTAACTATCCCCTGGAACCTCCCACTAAAACAGTCAATAGCCTGCTGCCCATCAACTCTATTTTGGTAGGTTCATCTAAGTCTCAACCTCTGTCTGCTAGGGTATGTGGTGCAGGCCAGAAGAATCCTTTCCTTCTCTCTGGTTTAGTATGTAATCAGCCCTTTCTTCCTTCCCCCATACACACCTGCTGCCCTCAGAAACACCATTTCCTCTCAGGTCCACTTGACTGATAACTCCAAGTGGTGTTTTGTAACCTTTTTAACCTTACTTTCATCTCCATAGATGCTTTGTTTTGAAAAATTTTTATCTACAAAACTTTATTATTAATATCTTTTCAGATTTCTTTGTTCATCAAATACATATACAAATGTCTACAATATAAATGTATTGTAGTTAGAACACTTAACATGACACCTATCCCATAACAAAATTTTAAGTGGACAGTGCAGTGTTGCTGACTACAGATACAGTGCTGTACAGCAGATCTCTAGAGCTTGTTCATCTGACTTAAGCGCCCCAGCCCCTGGCAACCACCATTCCACTCTTTGATTCTATGAATTTGGCTCTTTTAGATATTTAAGTGGAATCTTGCCCTATTTGTCTTTCTGTGACTGGCTTATTTCACTTTGCTTAATGTCCTCAAGATTCATCCTTGTTGTCTCATTGCAGAATTTTCTTTTTTGTTAAGACTTAATTACTATTAAGTCTTACTGTCCCATTGTATGCATATGCCATATTTTCCTTATCTATTCATCTGTCAATGAACGTGTAGGTTGTTTCCACATCTTGGCTATTGTGAATAATGCTAATATCTCTTCAGGATCCTAATTTCAGTTCTTTCGGATAAATACTCAGAAGTGGGATTACTGGATCACATGGTAGTTCTATTTTTGTTTTTTTGAGGAAACTCCATACTCATCTGTATGGTTGCCGCACCATTTTGCATTCCCACCAACAGTGTACAATGGTTCTAATTTCTCCACAGCTTCATCAACGCTTGTTGTCTTTTGTTTTTTTGATAACAGCCATCTTGACAGGTGTGAGGTGATATCTCTGTGGTTTGAATTTGCATTTCCCTGATGATAAGTAAGTGGCATTTGTGGAATTGTGGTGAGCAGAGCTGTTTTCCAGTCAGATTTTATCAGTACGAGATAACCAGTCTTACCACACTGACTTGCTATCATTCCAACCAAAAACAAAAAAAAACTTAAATTGTAGTTAGCCTTTGTAGCCTTATTAATATTTTCCATTCAGCTCTTTTATATTGGAATCTTTACTTGTAAGTTGCAATTACTGATTTTCGTTTTTTTCTCTTTAAGGCGTCCATCTGGACCAGGGGAAAAAATCTTCAAGCTAGAGAGATAAAACTCAAAAGGGAAAATCAGGTAGTTGCTCAGGAAAGACCTCTAGGGATATTTGAACTTCTTGGGCACCTGAAATACTTTTTATAAAATTAGACCTTCAATTCGACTGTGAGCTAGAAATAAAAGCTCATTTAAGAAAAATTTAATAGAACAAATTTTAGGAAGATCATTGGACATCATAATGTTGTCAGTGGCATCTCCAGCACAGTCATAGTTAAGACAAAAGCCAGATAAATGAAAAAGTGATTAAAGAGGGTGCTAATAAATAGAGATTCTATTCAATTGGTAGGGGGAGATATGCATCAAGTGAGTCTAATATGCATTCAGGCAGCATTGCAAACCACTTCTTGTAATCTCAAACTGTAATTTAGGAATAGAGGTTCTCAAATTTTACTGTGCACCAGAATCACCTGAAGGGCTTGCTAAACTAAAAATTGCCCTACTCCAGAGATTCTGACTCAGCAAGGCGGGGTAAGGGCTATCTTTGCATTTTCAGCAGGCTCCCAGGTAATGTTGATGCTGCTGGTCTGGGGACTACACGTTGAGAACCTAAATAAGGTTCTAGACTTGCAGACTAGACTGCAAGTCCTGAGGAAGATAAAGACCTTGTTTTGGCCAATTGGCAGCAAAAAGGCTGGCATATACCGAATGCTTAAACGATGTGGTATTGTAGACTAGTACATTAAATTTCTGACACAAATCACCATTATGTGAGTTTGAGGATGGAAAACCACAAGTTCCAAAACTCAGTTATTCCCATCATGGTCCCAGCATGAAGTTTCTAGATCTCCATTTCAGACCCTGAGCCACCGTCATGTCACAAGCTTTCCAAGCCGAATCTCATGGCTCAAGGATTCAGCCTGAAAACCTAAAAGCTCATCTCTTTTCATCAACTGCACTATACTCTCCATTTTTAAGACAGCAAATATACCTCTCCTGGCACTAATTTTTGTTTGATAAACACTTATTTCATGCAAATTATTTATCTCTTAGATTTTTATTAATTATTGGAAAATGGTGTTTTACATTTTTTGATCTGTGGATGGAAAAAAAATTATCCTGATCTAAAAAATAAAATTATGCTGTCTAATGGGTATCATAAACATTTCTGCTTTCCTGTTTACCAGGTTCAGTAAACACATTTTTGGGAGATAACTGGAATCTTTCTTCATTTAGCAAAGCATTACTGACCATGCAGCATCTGTGTCCTACATCATGGGACACATGGATGAGCAAGATCCAGCCCTGGCCCTCCAGAGGCCCACAGGCCACTGAGCCTAAGGCAGCGTGGTGAGGGCTGGAGATGGTTATCAATCCCCTGTGTGCTCCCAAGCAGCTTGAAGGGAGACCTGTGGTCCTGGCCAGGAGAGAGCTGGGTGGGGAAGGAGGAGGGGGAGTCAACCCTTAGCGAAGAGACATTTTTAACCTTCACTTGGTGAATCCTTCTGAGGCTGCTTTTAATAAAGAAAAAAAGGGGGGGTGCTTCTTAGGACACAAGTGATGAGCAAGTTCCATTTCAGAGATACAGGGCACAAACAGGTTTCCTTCATAAAATTTAACTATTGTTATCACAGGGTAAAAACTGAGACTCTGGGATCCTCAGGATTTTGCTTGGTTGGTTGGTGCCTGTATCCCCCCAACTCAAACCATCACACAAAGCAACCCCTATTCCCCATGCACACATATGTGCAAACACACACTCTTCTAATCTTCTCCTGTAATTTTTTCAAGTGGATCCTTTGTTTGCTCTGCTATATATTCCAGTGTCAGCCTCTCTGACTCCCTGGCAGACATTAAGGATAAGGAAGCAATTACACTCTTGAAAAAGCACATTTATGGACACTTTCCATGTCCATTCAAACCCTTTCCCCTAGAAAGTTTTGCCTGTGGCTGCCTCTAGATAGGGAGGCCATTTTAAAGCCATTATGCGTGTGTGTGTGTGTGTGTGTGTGTGTGTGTGTGTGTGTGTACAATTGTAGCTTCAAAAAGCATTTACACATTTAAAATCCTTTCTTACATTTGCTCTCCATTAAAACAAACAAAGATTATGATACTTGATCTTTAAGTGTGGGACATTACTTTTGAAAAAAAGATTTCTCAAACCCCCTAAATATAACTCCTTGGGTTTTCATGGCTTGCAGAGAATACATTCTCTTATAAAACAAGTTTTTTTTAAAAAGCTCATTGATTTTTAGATGGGCTTGTGGTTATGCTGTGCACATTGATTTCTATTCCGGAATACCTCTGGAGTTCTCTTTAGATGGGCCAGTGTGTGTGTCTTACTACAGAACTATGATGAGATGATTTTAATCTGAACAGGATATTTTTTCTTTACTCTTGAATATGTTTTATATTTTGTTTTTCTCAATTATTTTTAATCTTAAATGAAAAGAAAATGTGCATTTCTACTACTCTTTTCTTGTTTTCCTGGCTGAATATTTTATTTTGCACATCTTTTTTTTTCCCCATAAGAAACTATACTTGAGAAAAAGTACATTTTTTCTTGCTTCTCTGTGTTTTGGAACTTTCCTATCTTTTCTTTCCATCTGTGGTATCTTTGTAGAGGCCTGACTTAAGCTTGGCTTTCATCTCAAAAAGCATTCCACTTTAAAATAACCATTCATTTACCCCATCAATAAAAACATGGAATAGCAATATGCATAGCTTAAAATGTTAACTCAAGAAGAATAAGATGTAAGAAGAGATAAAAAAGAGACACAAGATGAACAGAGACATTATCTCACATATTTTGGAGCAGTACAATTTAGGATAATTGTATCTCTGTCCAAGGGTTGTTGTGAGGGTTAAATTAATTAATACACATAAAGCAATTATGAGTGCCCTACCCTGTAAGCACTCAATAATGGTTAGTGTTATTATTATCTGAAAAAAATAAAATCTATAACTTAAAATAGCACTTATACTCAGTGTTTTGTGGTGAAGGAATCTGTTCAAGGATTATAAATATCCAATTTTAAGTTTATTTTAAATGCCCCACTCCCTTTTTAAGTTTCCATCATTCTAGATAAAAGTCAATATATTTTCCACGTGGGAAATAAAACAGCCTCTCCTCCTGACTGCCCACCCTATTAAAAAGATGGTCTCTAAGGCACACACAAAACAAATAATAATAATAAAAATAACAACAACAACAGTTTGTTGTTGACTGGTCACTGGTTCATCGGTCAGAGGTTCCTGGGTTTGGGGCTCCATAATCAGCTCTCTCTCCAACAGTATGACTCTCCACTAATGGGAATGAGAAGTTAATCTCTCTCCAACTGAACCCAGCTGAGTCTCTGAAAGCAATGATGTATTTAAAAGATCTGTGGCAGTCCAGGGCATGTGGCACTAACCGGATTTAGCTCATTAGCAAATCCATAAGGCCCTGCTGACACTACACCCAGAATAAAATACATGAGGCCAGCCTGTGCCCTGTGGGCACCTACAGCATGACTACATAATAAAAAGGCATTTATTAATAATTTCATTGGTCACATAATACAAAGGAAGGCAACAAGAAGTCAAACGCTGTCATTTGTCGTGACTAGAGAGGCATAATTAAAATAAGTGTCATGTGATTAACCTTTGAGAAATTAATCTGGAATGAAAAAAAGGCCCCAAAACAAGGAAGATAGGCTCTTAACATGAATTTAATACAATAGACATCTGTTTTATGCACTTGGATCAAATTGCACATGCTTGTGAAACATTAGTGCCATTGATAGCAAAGAGCAATTAGCAAAATATAGCAAGTGAGGTGTGTATTATTAAAAATAACAGCAGACCACAGGGAGTCAGGGTGCATAGTGGTAAAGACTATAGAACTTTGGTGTCATCCATCTGGGTTTGAGTTCAGTTTCGTCCATTTACCACCTGTGTGTCCTTGGGCAATTTTCGCAACTTTTTAGTAACTCAGTTTCCACATCTGTAAAATGGAGATATTCGTACATCTTACGTGATGAATCTTGTGATGACCAAATAAAATCATATATGTACAGCTCTTAGCACAGAGTGGGGCACAATGGAGGCACATTGTAGCTCAAAAAGTCTTAGTGTTGATAAAAAGGATTTGTTAGCTTAAGTCCTGGATGTGGAAAAAGAAGTTTGCCCTGCGTGGAAAACATGTGAAGTGCACAATCACATGTGATCTGTGATGCTTCAATACTAGTCAATGGAATTTTCCCCAGGGTCTTGCTGGCAGTGATCTTATCTTGTGATTTAATGTCAAGGGTGGCACATCAGTAATTCTGAGGGAATGTTATAGGCTATGGCACAACCAGAAGGCTCAAGAATAACATTTGAACATTTGGTCTAGCTCCAGAAAGCTCAACTCACATCCTGCAGGGCCAAGCAGTAATGAACTGGCCAGGCAGTGGTGGGGGCTATAGAACACTTACTCCCCACTGGAGGCAGCTGCCACTCAGATAAAGCCACTTTTTGTCATCAGGAAATGCAAGTCCAATGTTGCCAATTTTTACAAGGGATGCTAGAAATATTGATTTTCATGGGAAATATCCCATTAAAAAAACACTCTGCTGGACACCCCCAGCCCTTCATCCAGGGCTGGGACTAGGGTGAGATAAGTGAGGCGTTCATCTCAAGTACAAACTTTAAGGGAGCACCCCCAAATTTAAAAGAAACCAAGATAATACCTTAGCACAATATTTTAAAAATCAAAATTAAAGCAAAAAAAATGTAATGAAGAAAATATCAAAATCTTAAATTAAGACAGGATCCATAGTACTGATTTTTCCTTTTGCCTCAGTCTCTGACATAGCTCTACATGGCACTGCCTTGCCTCTGTCTGAACTCTAAATGTCACTGCCACCTGACTGCCAGGCAGTTGCCAGTTTACATTGGATCAATTCATGAAACAACCAAAATATTGCCCAAAATAAAACAGTTGGATAAATTATCAATTAGTTAAAGATCTATTCAACTCCATCTTTATTCAACAAAATTTCATTAACATCAACTAAGGAGGAATTAGTGAAAAGTCAGAACTAGTCTATTTGTAAATAAAAGTCTTATGCTGCTTTTGAATACAGTTATCTAAAAAAATACTCTAACAAAATGGCTTCAGGTGGATGACCTGCTTTTATGAACAGAAAAGAAGAGATTTACAAATAGGCAGTAGGAGAGGCATTCTTGAGTCAAAAATTCTCCTTTAAATTATATACAACATTTTGTTTCTCACCTTTCATCAGATTCTTATAAGGCCCAGGACACCCACAAAGACCAGGAATTATTGCAGTAAAGCATGACAATGAGAACACGGGCTTTGAAACCAGCAAGGCCTGGGTATGAATTTTTACTCTTTCTTGGCCTTGATACCTTGGACCAGTCATATAATCTCTCTTAGTTCTTTTATCTGTAAAAGAGACCATCTCATCGACTTGCTGTATGATTCTTGGTCTGGCAAGAGGTTCTGGGTATATAGCTGTCGTTGTTACCATTTATCATATTTACTGCAAACCATCCCCTGCCAACATCCTTAAATATATGTGATTATACTTAAGTAAGTTAAATATGTCCTTTATTTATGCTATTAATTTTCTTGGTTCATCTTTTCTCTAAAAACAGCGCAAAATTTAGCTTCAGTTTGGGTGGAATTACACAAATCCTGAATTTAATGGGGCCTAAATTTAAAAAATTTAGCTATACTTGATACAGCAATTTTTTTCCCTTTGAATTAAAAAGAAAAAAAACCCATAGCATTAAAACAACAAACTACATGTAAACGAAACTAAAAATAAGCTAAAAGTAAAAATAAATGGTGGTAGCCTTATTGAACATTCTGTGAGGAGAATGACTACTGACCAGTTAGCAGTGCAGCCTAGTAGACCATCGGGTGCTATGGGATGTGGCCCAGTAGAATTACGGTGGAATTCAACCTTAGCAGCCAGGTTTTCTGGTGTTAAGTTTTGATAATGTTCCTGATATCTCTGAATAATATGGATGCTCTCAAGATGAGCAACAGTGTTGTCACTCAGTGGCTCTGGGTTCAGATCCCATTCCCACCACAGATTTGCAAAGTGACTTAGGGTAGGTTCAATTAACTTATTCGAGCCTTAGTGTCACCCACTGTAAATTATTTCCCCAGAGGGCTTTCCATGGGAGCCCTGTCACGTGCATTTAAGAAAAATGTGAAACTTGCATAGCTTTGCCATCTTCTGCAATACATCTTTATTTTACATTCCATTTCCTCCCAACTGTTCTCCTAAGAAGCAGCTAGAATTTCTCATTTAATCAGGAAGCCATTTTTTATCATCAAGGAAAGTGTAAAACCGCTATCAGTTAGAATTGGATATTTATGTCAGGTTCATCTGATTGGAACTTAACTCTATTTCATTAACACAGAGAAACGTCACCCTTTAAACTAATGAAATGCATCCATAAGAGAGCTATATTTTTAAAGGTATATAATCAGAAATAACCATATGCAAAATGCCTTTCAGGGCACATGCAAGTTTTTCAACAGCAGTCTCTCTTCTCTCTTGTGTGCATCTCTGACCCAAGTGAAAATTCCTTTCGACTGGAAGAGGCAATGTTTCATTGTGGAGAAAACTGATTTCCATTGCTTCCCAATCTGAGGAAAATATTCCTGTGTTAGCCTCTCACCTAAGGTATATTTTAAGGACAGTATAAACCCTTTTATTTAAAACATTCAGTGCCACAGATGGCCACCATGACTATGCCCTGGAGAAGAGCTGAGGATTTGTAAAAACATTTGAAGCCAGTTAATTTTGAAGCTGTTCGGCTCCCTACTAGCAGTTTTTTTGTTTGTTTGTTTGTTTTTTGCGGTACACGGGCCTCTCACTGTTGTGGCCTCTCCCGTTGCGGAGCACAGGCTCCGGACACGCAGGCTCAGCGACCACGGCTCACAGGCCCAGCCGCTCCGCGGCATGTGGTATCCTCCCAGACTGGGGCACAAACCCGTGTCCCCTGCATCGGCAGGCGGACTCTCAACCACTGCGCCACCAGGGAGGCCCCCTACTAGCAGTTTTTTATGCTTCTCTCCTTCATCACACTACCAAGTCTGTGACTGGAAGCAACCAAAGGATTTTAAAACATCACCCCATGTCTGGTTAGGACTCATCCCTTCTTCCTCTTGGCAGCATCTTCAAGAAGACTTTGTAGAAGCCAAGAGTAGAGTCTTCAGAAGAAATCACTGAACACATAGTATCTCTGGTGCTACACTCTTAGCTTCACAATACAGAGCTGGCTAGTTTAGCAATGTAACACTGAACTGTGAGCACAGGACAGCAGACTCCATGGGAGAGGTTGGTTTTTCATTTTCTCTTCTCTGTCTTTCTGTCCTTCCCTCTTTCCCTTCTCTCCTCTCTGGCCCCCTTCCTCCCTTGCTTCCTTTACTTCTTTCCCTACCCATCTATTTATTCAAAAAATATTTAGTTAGGGTCTGGTATTCCAAGTACAGCATTAGGCTCTGGAAATACAAAATGAATCCCCTTGGGGAGCCTCCAATTCAGTGACAGGAGGTCTTCATGAATTAAATGACCCCAACAATGGAGTGCTCTGTAATAGAGCTCAGTGGTGAAGGGGATCACCTCTGCTTACCTGGATGAGGGAAGAGGAGACAACTTGGAAGTGGCTTGTGAAAGAGCAATCATGAGCTTGCCAGGCCAATGTGGAGGGAGAAGGGTATTGCAGGCAGAGGAGGAAATAGGGGCAAGGGTGTGTTGCATGGCAGTACGCAGGTGCCATGGTGTACTTGGACTGCTTAAGTGGGTGGTATACAGGAACCTAGGTGTTGGGGCAGGAGGGGTTAAAGCTGGACAGGTAAGCCAGAGAGGACACTGGTGCCAGAACAAGGAAAGCTACCCACACAGATTGTAGAGATATCTTTGGAGCCCCTACTGTGGGTCGGACACTGTTCTTTGTGCTTGAGATGCTCCCTACACTCTCAGGAAGCTCATAGTATTTGACAAAAAGGTAGACAGTAAAGAAGTAAACAAACTCTAATCTGTCAGATCCTGATAAGTGCTATTAAGAAAATAAAACAGGGTAATAGGGTTTAATAGGACACAGCATTGGGGGCATTCTCCTTCAGACAGGACAGTTAGGGAAGGCCTCTCTAAGGAGGTGACATTGTACTTTTCAGATTGAATACTTTTGAGATGAGATCTTCCTAAGCATGTATACATATTGGGCACCTGTGGTTTTAAAAAGCATCCCAAGATCCTGAGGCATGGCTGGAGTGGTACAGACTTACCCCAGGCGGAAGGCCACTGGAATATTTTACATGGGAAGGGTGGCCCGACTGGGTGTGTGTCCTGGAGAGTGAGCTCATAGTGAGAAGCACTGGGAGCTGCAGGGGATGCAGCTTGGAGCTTTAGACTGGTGGCAGGGAGGCCTGCTGGGAACCCACTGGGTAGTGAGGTGCTGGCAGGTGGAATTGTATCTATTGGCTTCTGCCTGCATAGGTAGAAAAGACCTGGGTTGAACTGCCATCAAATGATCTCAAAAGTTAGGATCAGAAGAGGTGGAGAACCACAACTAGCTGTGCCTACATACTCTAGGCCAGGCATCCCCTTGGATGGCTTTCCTAGAAAACCCTCCCCAGGGAGGTGGAATTCATTTTAGCTTTGCATAAAACTAAAATGCTCAAATCCAGGGTTCAGAAAACTTCTCCTGTAAAAGAAAAGATAGTAAATATTTTAGATTTTGCAAGTCATACAGCCTCTATTACAACTGTTCAACTCTGCCGTTGTAGCTCAAGAGCAGCCGTAGACAATATGTAAATGAATGGGCATTGCTCTGTTTTAATAAGACTTTATTTACAAAAATAAGCTGCTGGTTGGTTTGGCCCATGGGTGGTAGTTTCTCACCTTCTGCTCTAATCTGTCTAGCAGATTCTTTGTATTGTTGTCCTAAGCTGTAAAGGAAGGAGGTCAATGAGCATCTTCCTAGGTATGTATACATATTGTAAAGAATTTTATTTTTTTATTTTTATTAAGCAGCAAGTTTAGATTTTATTTCCAGCTCTGAAGGTCCTGGTTTTGTGCTTTCTTGGCTACTGGAATTTTCATACCCCAAAATCATACTGGCAGCAATATAGCATGGTGTGAGAGCACCCACAAGGATCAGGAGGCCTGGGTTTAAAGTTCATCTACTTTCCAGTGTGGCTTTACTTCTGAGAGCCTCAGTTTCCTCTTTAATAAATTGAGAGAGTTGGACTAGATGACTTTTAACACCCTGTCTGGCACTAATACTCTAATTCTGGGTGCTTTGTATGTGAGCTGGAATGCTAGTGATGTTTGACAAATAGAGGCCCAAAGAGAAGAGGCGGAAGTCAACCAGATGAGAAATGACTTGGGACTAGATGACGGGTTTGGCAGCATTGATGGAGACGATGGCACGCAGATGACAGATGCTTGTAATATGATGCCAACACACTATTAACATTAAATGAATGAGCAAGGTTGTCAGTGTGAATGGCAATTGGATGGATGTGGATACCGTGGCATAGGAAAGAGTCTGAAGGGCAAAGGCTTGGATGAAGGATGGGGAGTTGATGGATGCAGACCCCAAAATGATGACTTGGAATCAAGTTGTAAATTCAGGGCTAAAGGAGTCTGGCTGAAGATCTTTGAAATGTGGGCACATTCACTACTTGTAGTTGACCTCTACTACCCCACCCAATTCTATCTGGTGTATGACTTCCAGTTAAATATTCCCCAGTGCATAGCTTTTATCTTGTTATTTGACAGCTCAGGCTCCCCCTCATCTGTCTCCTTGAACCAGCATTCTAGATCACTTATAATCTGGTCACCTGAACTTTTAAGTACTATGGTTTCCTTAAACCTCTTCACAAATCCTACACCCTGCACCCTGACATCTTACTGACCCCTGAGCATAGCCAGGCTTTTTCACCTCCATGTCTACCTTGAATTACATGCTTTCCTTACCTGCAGAGTACTTCTCCCTTTCCTTTATGTGTCTGAAACCCATGTCCCTTCAAGCCTCACATATATATGGAATCTCACTATTATTTTGAACTTTCTATGCTACCAAGTCCATAGTGTCTTTGTTCTTCCCCAAACTCCCCAACACCTAATGCTTGTGGCTACTTATTTGGTATCGTCCACCTGCTGCCTGATGCAGGAACCCCACTCCTGCAGCACATCTCTCCTTTACATAAATGCATAGCCTGTGTGGAATTATATAGCCTTTGGGTGACTCTGACAATTTCAATTTCAATTCCCATTTGGGATGACTGAAGCTCACAGGGTGGGTACCAGATGACTGGAGAGAGGAGTTAAGACAGGAAAGAACTAGCTTTGACTGAGCACCTACCATGCATCAAGTGCTATTTTGATACTTTAGAAACATTATTTCATTTTATTTTTCAACAACTCTGCAAAGTAAGTTATATAATCCCCATTTTTACAGGTGAGAAAACTGGTTGAGAAGAATTAGGTAACATGTCCAAGATTGCCAGGCAACTAAGTGTTGGATCTGGAGTTAGTAGGGATGTGTAAGTCACACATGGTTGTGACTAGAGGAAGCACAACACAGCCTAGAGTTTTAAAGCCGGGGGGCCCTACATTATTCTAGAGATCATATGTCAAGATGTCTAACCATGCCTGGCACAGTGTAGGTGTTTAATAAATTGTGGTTATTATTAAGTTGTATTTAGAGGATATAGTATTTTTATTTCCTCTTTGAATTTCTCATATTACTTACCAAGGATACTATATATATATATATATATATATATATATATATATTATTTTTTTGGCTGCTTTAGGTCTTCATTGCTGCATGCGGTCTTTCTCTAGTTGCGGCAAGCAGGGGCTACTCTTCGTTGCAGTGAGTGGGCTTCTCATTGCAGTGGCTTCTCTTGTTGCAGAGCATGGGCTCTAGGCACGCAGGCTTCAGTAGTTGTGGCTCACGGGCTCTAGAGCACAGGCTCAGTAGTTGTGGTGCATGGGCTTAGTTGCTCCGTGGCATGTGGGATCTTCCCGGACCAGGGCTCAAACCCCTGTCCCCTGCATTGGCAGGTGGATTCTTAACCCCGTGCCACCAGGGAAGTTAATATTTGAAATATAATTGATATAAGTGCTATTTCATCTACTTTTTGTCAAACAATTGATTGGATTATTTTCTTTTTCTAATTTGGATGGGTGTGCTGTCACTATGTCTTCACACAAAAGACCAAATTCAAACGTCTTACAATACGTGGTGTCACAGGTAGTCTATAATAAGTGCTCTGAGTAAGGGCTGTGTTTATTTTCATCACTGCTGTTGCTAGCACATGGTAGGTGTTTAATAAAAATATATATTACATGATGCTGTTGAGTGATTGAACATGTTTAGGAAGGGCCGTCAGGCATCCTAGCATCACTTTGAGCACCTTTATTCCTATTCTGATGATTTTACTGAATGGGTCTAGATTCCATTCCAGTTGTTCTGTCTGATCATCAGAACTTCTTGTTTGCTATTTGTTAAATCACAGATTCTTGGGCTATATCCCAGGAGAATCTGATTAATTGGCTCTGGAAGTTTAAGAAGTGCCCCAGGAAGTTTTGCTCACCAGCCATGTTGGAGATACCATATATCTAGGTGGTGTTGCCCTCCTCCCAGCCCCACACCTGCCACATACACTCCCCCTTCAGCTGATGAGGCACTCAGTGCCATGAGTCAGATTTCCTCAAGGCTGACCAATCACGAGTGGCAACATTACCCTTCCTTCCACCTCATGCTGATCACAAGCTTACTGAAGACAGTGCCCACCGGAAAGGAGGTGCCACTATTATTCAGGTCTACTTGATGATAGAAGAGCAAAGGAAAGAGGAGGCAGAGGAAAAGATGAGGGACCTTGGGTCCCAGAGGCCACCCTACCAAAGAAGACCTTTGATACTGTTGAGTGTTCATCACAAAGGTACCCTGATACTACACTTTCTGGTCTCAGGCTGGAAATGCTCTTCTCGGACACAGACAGAGCTTCCAACATGCCATGAGGTCACCTTTCACCCCTCTTACCAAACTTTCCATCTTCTACCCCTTGGCCTTAACATTTCAGGTATTGAAAGTTCTCTTCGACCTTCTAATATCCCTCACATGGCCTGATGTCAGGCTTAAGGGCAGCTCTCAGAGAGGTCAGGGTGACAAAAGCCACTTTTTGTGAGACATTATGTCAAAGGGGAAGCAGGCAGGGTACATGAAATGGGAACTCCACAGCTATGTATTGGAGCCAGCCAGCCCTTTGCCTGTGTCAGTATCTCAGTCTGCAGCTCTGCCCTTTTCTTCCTGAGCCCAAGCCATGCTTTCCCAGACAGGCACCAACAGACCATCAGCAAAGCACCACCCCAAATTCAGCTTCTGTTCCAGATTGTGGGAAATATAAACCTAGATGAGTCACAAAGAAAATATGATCCAGGGCCTCCCTGGTGGCGCAAGTGGTTGAGAGTCCGCCTGCCGATGCAGGGGATACGGGTTCGTGCCCCGGTCTGGGAGGATCCCATATGCCGCGGAGCGGCTGGGCCCGTGAGCCATGGCCGCTGAGCCTGCGCGTCCGGAGCCTGTGCTCCGCAACGGGGGAGGCCACAACAGTGAGAGGCCCGCATACCGCAAAAAAAAAAAAAAAAAAAAAAAAAAAAAAGAAAATATGATCCAAAGTGTGCTTTGAAAACATTAACTTGCTAAAAAAAAATCAAAATAATTGTAAAAATCCTTTTGAGAACAGTTTAGTTCTTGGGAATGAGAATAAGATATGGAAGAGTCCTAGCAATATCAGTAAAAATTTAGGTGGATATTACCATTACTTGACACAAAAATATTCTAATTAAAAATTTAACAGCATTAAATTTTAACATTAATAAAAATAAATAACACATATTGCTCTACATAGTTAAGAAATTTCCACAGCAGTAGCAATTTTGTTCTTATGTTTTTTTGTTTGTTTTAATTTTTTTTTAAGTTTTTTGTTTTGGCATTATGACATTAAGATAATGGACAAATTGTTTTTTATTGTGGCAAAATACACATAAAATATACTGTTGTAATCATTTTTAAGTGTATAGTTCATTGGTATTGAAAAGATTTTTTTCTTTTTTTGTGCGTTCTCTTGCCTATAATACTCTTGTTAATTTTTATTTACTTTAAATAGGTATTTAAAGATATTCAGATGTTTTGATGTCATGTAGATACTCACCTTTGACTAAACTCCAAAACATGTGTCAGTTAATGTATCAAGTGTTTCATATGTTTTGTCTCATTTATTCCTTGTAGCAACCCTCTGAGAAAGGCACTATTTATAAGTCCCATTTTACAGATGAGGAAAATGAGAATTAGAGAGGTTGTATTGTTTGTTCAAAGTCACTTGACTAGCAAGAGGAGATGCTAGGAGGAGTTTTGTCTATTGTGGAGGCTGGATACTAAAACAACAATATCTACTGCCTCTGTGGGTCTGGATACCACAGATTGGTCACTTTGCTGAAGACAAAATTAATGCACATCCTAAATCCAGGCTTATGCCTCTTAGATTCTACTGCTGTTTAAAAAAAAAAAAGCCTGAATAAATAGAACAAACAGAGACTGACTGTTTTATAATTTGTTTTCAGCTTCCCTGATAACTCTGAATAACCATCACAACCCAGTATACCTAGTGGTGAGATAGAACTGTCCTTACTTAACCCAAAAATGGAACCATTAACTTATTTATATACAAAAGAAGGGATGAGCACACCACATCCATTATGATGTGGTGTTGTAGCTAGAACTCAGACACTATAGTCAGACTGAGTGCAGATCCTGACTCAAACCTTGTTAGCTACTACTTCATCTCTCAAAGCCTTAGTTTTTAAATCTGTGCAATGCAGATGAGGGTAATACCTACCTCTTCAGATTGTGATGATTAACTAAAGTGCCTGATATATTGCTAAATTCTAAATAGAGTCTAGCTCTGATTAGTCACTTATTCAGCAAACATTTATTGAATTTGTCTTTCTTGTGTGACAGGCTCGGGGCTGAGTTTCACAGATGATTAAAACCTGGCCCTAGCCCTTCATACTCTCAAAAGGGTAGACCTAGATGAATAACACATTCTATTATGGAGAATATTATAGTGATCTCTACAGAGTGGAAGAACAGATGAGAAGAGAGGGAGTGGGTGGGAGCAGGAGAAAGAAAAGGCTTCAGAGAGGAGGTGCCTTATACTTGCCTAACATCTACTACATTTCTATACTATGCAAAACAAACTGTGCTAATATTTTGTCCAAAAACTATTTTTAATATAAAAATATTCAATGCATAAATTAAAAAAAGTACCTTCATCCTCCTCAGCTAAATTGTAAAAAACTAGCAATAACCACTAGGAAAGGAGAGTACACGGAGCTTTTTGATGATTTAACAGAACCCTCCTTGCCATTGGTAGTGTCCGGTGCTGTGGAGAACTCAGGATCATCTCTGGGTCCTGGAAAGCAGTTTGGTATGAACAGAATCTGACATTCTGAGCTAGTTTTGTAAGTCAATATCACCATTGAAAGGAAGGCTTGATCAACCAAGTGAAGCTACTGAAAATGGGTTCCAGTCTGGGAAAAATTCACTGGGAAGCTGTAAATGTGCTTGGGCTGTCTTGGCCAGGCTGGGTTCTTTGTGATTCAACTGGGTAAGAACTGAGGTCTGCTGGCTAGACAAACCCCTAGTAAAGATAACCTGGCTCACCAGGCTCCACGTTACCATTACCCACTTGGGGCAAAATGAAGGGGCAGGAAGGAGAAGCAGGCCTCACTGGAGTAGACTGGGCTGAGATGGAGTCTGCCGGGGGCTCAGTGGCCCTCAACACACTCTGGCTAGTTTCAGCTTCCCCAAAGCATGACTCTAGAATGAAGGGTTGGCAGTGGCCTTGCCATGTCTCTGCCCTCCTTTCTTGCTTAGTGGCTCATCACACATTGATGGAGATGAACAATGGGGGGAGGAGCTAGGAGGCCAGTAGGTTAGACAAAGAATGAAACTGTTCCTTGGCCAGATCCACGCCAGTTATGTCTGAATAAACAAATCCATGGTACAAGGCAAAGAGCCTTCCTTCCCCCACTCCCCCAACCCATTTTTGAATTTTTATCTTGGTCTGAAAAGTTGGACATATTCCCTGTACTGTCCTGGTACCCAGATGGCCTGTTTGTGTAAGCAGTGGGGAAGAAGGTCAATAATACATCAGCATGCACAGCCTCCACTAAGGTCAGTCCTGCATAAAATATACCATGACAACCTGAGGGCAAGTTTTAAATGTTGCTCCACAATGGGGTGGGGGTGGGTGGGTGAGGGAGATACAGATGCTGCCTTCTCACACTGGCTGAGAAATTGACTTCTACCCCCCAAAAAGTATATTTTACTGGCTTTGTGTAGTGGTCCTTTAGGAAAAGTTTTCTTCACACACAAGAGTACTCATGATCCAAGTGAGGAAGATTTTAAGAGGGTCTGTCTTCATATATAAATACCTGTCATGGTAGGGGCTTTTTAAAAAATAATCAGATCCAGTTGCCCCAAACAGGAACATAATGTTTACTGTAGTGTCTCAAATTCTAACCTACTGAATCAGCTCCATATTTTCTTTTTTTTTTTAAACTCCAGATATGGTTGAATAAGATTAGAGTACTGAACTAGACAGTGCCTATGAGTTTTTAGCTAAGATTCATGTTCTTGAGTGGCATTTCTCAAATATATTTGGTTGTGACTATTTAACTAATAAAGATAAAAGCAGATAAATGTGCATAGAGTCTCTCGGGATTTTATAAGTTTCTGCTTCTCTCTTCCTTTTTTAAGATTGGGGAGAAATCCAACAGCACCCTTTAAATGGAAAAAATAGAAGACAAGTCCATTTTAGTTAGGTTATTTATTCAAATTGGAGGTGAATACTGACACACATATTGTTGAAGATTGATCCGCATTGAAGCATGGTGCACATGGGTTTACTGTTCAACTTTGCAAGTAATTTGTAAAGCCAGAGTCAGTCTTGACTATGAAACATTGTATCACTGTGATTGGAATCAATAGTTCTTGCACTGTCATTTGTCACATATTTACAAGCTTGAAAAATAGTTCATTTTGTCCTCATCCCATAACTCAAAAGATTGAATCAGAGCCCTGGAGGGATCTGCCAACAGGACACATTCATTACTGATCACCAGTCTTGGTGAGCCTATAATCACAACCACACCAAAAATAGAATATAAATAAAAATTAAAGCACTACTCATTTGGTAGACTCTTAAATATTTTCAGCTTCAAATATTTAAAAGTCTGCTGGGAGACTTCAATCACCTTGGTGACCTACCTCAGTGATCACAAACAGAAAATTCATTGAGGCTGATTTTCCCATCACACTCTCAAAACATTCAAAGATATCATTTTTTTTAAATGAAGAAAAATCAAAATCTAGAATTAATGGTCCAAAAACTTCATAAAGTATACTTCTCTCAGTCACCTCGCATATAGTTCATAAATGACCTTCTATTCCCATGAAAGATTTGTAGAAGACATATAAAGGTAATGCTTTCAATTTTAAGATAGAAGATTTATGAATGATAGAACTTGTGTCAATGAAATCACTAATCCCAACTCTCTAATATTTAAGATGGAGAGCTTCATAAAATGAAAAGACTGCCCATAAAGTTGTACTACACCTGCTGTCAGAGACAATCAGTAATAGAATTGCAATGTGAATATTGAAAAGGATGTGAGACGTGCATTTTAGGTTATAATAATGTATTTTAAGTTACTTTCACTCCACTGTTGTATTGATAAAGTATTCATGGTTGAGGTGTTGAGGGGTCAATTCAAATTCTTTAAACAAGTCCCCAGATATTAACATGTGAACACATTGTTTATCAAATTTAGTTGTTAAAATAACCCCAAATCCTAGGATTGCAGCTCATTGCTTCAGGCATTTTCCTTACTAAATTCAACCTATGGGAGATCAACCCATTTCTCATGTCTCAGCTTGAGCTAATCTAAAAATCTCTAGGTTGCCCTCCAAACCTGCAGCTGAGTGCTTCCATATAGCTGTGGCCTGACATTCCTTTTACAAAATAAGACTGAAAATTCGTGTCATATGTCAGTCATTTCCTCACTAAATCTCTCTTCATCAACTCTAACCTTAGAGTCAATGAAATCTAGTCTTGTATTCTGACTCTGCCACAAGTCAAGGTCACAAGGCTGTGTGACCTTGAACAAGTTACATAATGTCTCTGAGTCTCAATTGTATTTGTAAAATTGTGCTAAAAAAATAATAACTTTCCTTACTGAGAGGTGGAGATTAAATAAGATAATGTGTGCATAAATATTTATGTTGTTTTCTGAGACCAAATGAAGGGTTTAGTGTCTTTATCATTGAAGCTTATTTCCCTGTCAAAAATCTATTGAGAAACTCATCACACATGGTATTTAAATATTTTTTAATATAAGGAAACTCAAAGAATTTAGTAAGAATCCTCTCTGGCTCACAAGTCATTTCTGAGAGCTGGTTTGGAGGCAAATGTTAATACATGCATTTTAATGATGAGGAAGCAGTTTCTCAGGATAAATGAAACTCAAAATCCGGTAGCAGTGACATAGTACTTGAAAATAAAGCTACAGGGAATTTGGGGACTATGCCATATCCACTCAAGTTTACTAAGAGTACCTGTGATTGTTGCAAATCATGACCCCTTATTTAATTGTGTGGCTGTGAGATCTGATAAAGTATTGGTTTATTGTTTTTCATTTTGGCAGCAAGCTAAATGTTCAAGCAATAAACTTCTCATGAGGATATCCTTATATGGTTTTATTATGCAATTTCAAAACTGCATTCACGCTTATCTACTTAAAAAAGGAATTAGGCTGTGATCATTACTAATACTTTAAGCTTATCATGACCATTTCTGATATTAATCTATGTATGTGCTAATTCCTCATCTGTCACTCAGCAGTTGAATCCCTCATTAAGACCTTACCCACTTCGTTTGTGAAGACAGGTGGAAGATAATTGCTGAATGTATGTTTTTTTATCCTCTGTATCCTAAATTTCATTGTCATGCTTAAAGATCCAAATTGCCCTTGACATTTAGCTCTCTGCACATGAGAACATTTTTATTAACAGCTGAAATTATACATACATATATATATGTATGTATGTATAAGGAGATGCTTTTCTGCCTTTCTACCTTGCTGCAGCCTCTTCCTATAATCTGAATAATTCTTCTGGGACAAAAAGTCATGGAGAATTAGTAAGAAAAGAATTCAAAGAAATACAGACTAAAGAAGGAAATAGTCTTATCTTGATTCACATGTCTCTGATTTCTATTAAGGTTAGATACCATATATACAACTTAGCTATTTGTGTGTGTGTGTGTGTGTGTGTGTGTGTGTGTGTGTGAACATTGCTTATCCTTATATTTTGCTCATTTTTCTACTGTAGTGGAACAATATTTTTTAACATTAATTATGAAATCTACAGCTTTTCCACATTGGCCCATATTAAAAAATTCAATATAAAAGGCCTAGAAACACTGGGGTCTTTATTTTCAAAAGAAATGAAAAGTACAAACACACATTTGCTCAGTAAAACAGCATCACATTAGTCATTTGATAGTAACAGTGTATTTCCTAAGAATTATTGAATTCTACCATCAAATATCTACCTCCATTCAGTCTTTTATGTTTAGCACAGTATCAGCTATTCTAAATCTTGATGGCAAGGTCATAGCAACACTGAAACAGCAGGGAGATGACACCAGTAGTATCTGGAGTGAGATTAAAGAACAGCTCATGTAAGTGGAGAGCACCTGAGATAGCGAAGCTTCAAGGATTCTGTAGTGAAGCCCCTGAGCCACCATATTCCTCAAACATTCCAGACATGCTGGGGGGTTTGTGTGTTGCCAGATATGCCTATCAACTGCCAGGGCAGAAAAGACTCAATCTCTTTCTAAGTGCAGCATTTTGCCAATTTGGGAGCAGTAGCAGTGAAACTTATTTGTGCTGGTCCCATGTGGCTCTGTGTCTGGTATAGATTGTTCAAATCTCTCAGTCCCACCAGAAGACCTATAAGCCTGATGCTGAGTTGTCTCCTGTGTGCCATTTTGGCTCATATCGTTTGCTCAACCTGTCATCCTTCTCTTTCTGTCCTTAGAGGAATATATAAAAAGGCCCTCTTGAAGGACACAACACTCCCTATATAGCCCAGAAACATCAAAATCTTGCCATAAAAAGCATTACCCTTTATCCATATTCCTCCTCTCTAACTATATTGAAGAGAGGAGCAATAAACTATGCCTGGAAGCTCACAAGTTTCTGTTCTGTCAGAACCAAATAGGAAGAAAACTTTGGAGTTGAAATCATCCTCCTTTGCTTCTCCTACTACTGTATTTCTTCTCTTCTATGTGTGTCTCATCCATCTCAGGCCCAAAGTCCTGTCACTAAAGGGACGCTTGTCTTCATCTCTACAGCTAGGGTTCCCTGGGATATGGCAATGGAGGTCACCCTCACTTTCTGGAAATGATATTCAGACTTTCCTCCAAATTGCACATTTCCAAATTTGACTAGATTTGTGTGTGGATTTTCCAAATAGAAACTGATATAAGATGCACTGAAAAATTTTAAAATTCTGCTAGCAGTAGATAACTAACAGGGTTTTTTGATGCCTTTAATAAACTGGATCTGAGGGGTTTTTTTTTAATGTGGGCCAAGGAGTCACACCTCACACAATTTCATCCCAGAATTTAGACAGTCAAAGAATGTTTGTTTGTAAATACATTTTTTCATATATACATTAGAAGTTCAAACATATTAAGGATAAATATTATAAATATGATCAATTTTTCAAAATAGTAGATACACATGCATAAAATATATGTAAGATATCAATATATTGGAATAAGAAGTATACCTATATGTGCTTATTTAATGTTTAATTTATTTAATGAATTAATAAAGCCAACACAAAAGCAGGTTTTTTAGCTTCTTATTCAATATAGTTAATGTCCATTCCCCCCACCCAATTTGACTACTTTTTCCCTGAAACAGTAAAGCTCTTTAGGGTTTTACTTGTCATCATTTCCAGACAGTACAGGCATCTGTTCCAGAGCTATTATTAAAATTGCTGAAGATGTCTTCTAGCATCCTCTTGCAGATTCAAAGGCTCATTTCCCTTTCCTGTGGACTCGTGTTCCTTATTTGGAAGCACTCAATAATAAACAAAGCAGGAAGTGGCAAATTCAGGCCTCCTCTGAAATGGCTGAGCCACATTCAATCTGTTAGCAAAAAAATAAAATAAAATTATGCTGGTGAAGAGACATCACTTACATATACACTCAGGAAGCAAAGAAAGCCCATCCACTCTGGGACTTTATAATAAGGCACATATAATGTGTCATTCCATTTAAAAGGAAGGGGTAACCCCACTTAACAAGTAGACTTGAAATAGGGAGCCATGGCCTGAAGAGTATCATGCATGGTTCCATGTGAAGGTTGGATGTCTTCATGGTGGTTGGGGCTATGGGGTGAGTCTTTTAAACATCACAACAGCGAGGCCCGGAAGATTCTCTCTGAGACTCACAGCTGGTGTCTATACCAGACTCCTCCCCTCATCTCTGCCACTGGTCTGGACTCACCTTCTCAGTCCTTCTGGAGAGGTACTCTTGCTTCCTCTTCAACATTTCTGGCTCAGAAAGTGTAAACCTTTTTTACCCTTGTGGTGTGTGCCTGGCACCATCAGTCTCCATGTCTGCCCCAAACTGATGAGTCTCCATCCTGTTTCTAAAGAGTGGCTTCCACAGGAATATAAGGGGGAAATGGATAATATTCACATTAGCTATGTCTGAACAACGGAATTATGAGAGGTTTATTTTTATTTTTCCTTATTTTAATTTTTTACTTATTTTTCTTTTTTATTTTTCTGTAAAGGTTCAAACAGTAAATATTATTTTAGGCTTTCCAGGACATATAGTTGCAACTATTCAACTCTACTCAACTAATAGTATGAAAGAAGCCACAGATAATACTAAACAATGGGTGTGACTGTGTTTCAATAAAACTTTATTCACAAAAATAGGTGGAGGACCAAATTTAACCTGCAGGTTATAGTAGTCTTTCAATTCCTGCTCTAATGTTTCTATACTTAAAGTCTTTGATTTGCATGATTAAGAAATATAAACGTTTATAAAAATGGAAAAATTGAGGCACACTGGTAATCTTAATTAAGACTTAATGGTTAGCTCTTTTGGGATAAAATGAGCCTCTCCTTATCTATGGTTTCCTAAAAGAGCTGGTTTACTTCTAAGCAGGGCAGTCTTAGAGTCTAGATTGGTCTACCCTTCCCCCATGAGATGCCTCTATACTGGCTCCCTGACCCTGCCAAGATTAATAACTGCTACAGTGTTGCACTTTATAATCTAGAATGAAAATGCACATCCTAAAAGAAAGTAATTGCTACCACCAGCCCTCTAGTAGCAATAGAATAACTCTGAGAATCTTGGGGAAACCTTCTGATAAATTCAACATGGTATCACTGAATGACCATGACTTGATTTTCCTCTTCACTGGATTTAGGCTCTCCTGGTTTGTTTCTGCTGACAGGGCTGGGACCTTTTAGGAGAATGGGATGGAGCTGAGCAGCTCCAGAGAATTCTACCTTCTGCCCAGCAAACTCTGAGGAATCCCCACCACAGTTCAGATTTCACTAGCAGAAAAAGACTGACCAGATTTCCAAAATGCTGCTTATGTTCTGGCTACATCCACAGGCCCCAACTGTCTCTTCTAAAGTATGTCTCTCTAATTAGCAGATCTGCTGTGAAGGAAACACCAAGTGTGTCAGAAATTGTCTTCCTATTGAAGAACAGTGGGAGAGCAGGTGCTTGAATGTGGGAATGTCAGAGCCCGGAGTGAAGGCAATTATTCTCCCCCATGTAGCTCAGCATGGAAGAGAAATTAGCAAGGAAAAGGCAAGGCAGCTGCTCTCCCCCGGGTGTCATGGCAGCTGCAATGAGAGGGTGCCTCATACACCTGGGCACATGCAGCCTGAGCAGGCCCTGCAGGCCTCATGGGCCAGTACCCAGGATTCTGAGATGCACTGCAGTGGCGCATGCCAGGAAGGAGCTGGAAGCAGACGAATCACTTCCAGACTCTTTGCAGGAGCTGGAAGTGAAGCCAGGGAAGATGATACTTAGGCATCTTCCTCAGCAGGGACATTTTTCAAGATCAAGATTAACTCAGGAATAACACTATACCCCCCCCCACCCACTTGACACTCATCCATGCAGGTTCAATTTTACCCAAATCAAGTGACAAAACTGATGGTGGTCTATTCCATTTTCTATTAGCTAAGCCCAAAGATGGGGCCCCGAACAGCTTGTCTAGTGAGAATGGGAAGGGTTTTAACAGGACAACTTTTCCCAGGTCTCCCTCGAGGCAAGGCAGGCTATTAATTCAGACTGCCCAGGAGCATATACGGTCAAACCCAGCTGGACCCTGGTGATCAGGAAGGTTCGGGTTCCTCTTGGAGCACTCCTGTGTGAGCACTCCCCATTCTCCTCTGCCCTTTGCACTATGTGGCATAGGAAGAGTTAAAAGATTCTAGCAGAGGCCTGAGAAGAGGGGCACTATGTTGGCCAAAGGAAATGGGGATTTTTAAAACAGGCAACTGTCATTTCTATTTGGGCAGTCCTATACTGGATGTGAGTTTTCAAGAACTCATTTGTTTCAAAGTCAAAAATGAGAACTCCACCGAGGCCTACCAGGGTTCGGGTCCTAATTATGTTAGTGACTGTATTAGCTCAGTGCTATAGCAAACAAATCCCCAAGTCTCAGAGGTTTAAAACAATATAAATCTTTCTCATACATGCAAAAGTCCAGTGCAGATGTACATGTCTGGCAGGTAGCTTTACTCTATGTGGTCATTCAGGAACCCAGGCTCCTTCTACCTTGTGGTCCCTGCTTCTTCAAAGTCTTCTCCAGTCACTGACAGATGGGGAACAAAGAAAGGGGAAGACATATCTGCTTCTTATCCACTCAGACCTGAAAAGGGCACTCATCACTTCTGACCACATTCCATTCATGAATATTAATTGCACGGTCACACCTAGATGGCAGATAACTGTAACATCAATGCTGACTGGGCAGCCACTTCCCAGCAATAAGCTGACACTGTGAGGAGGGAGCATGGGTCTCAGGTGGTCAGCTGGCTGTGGACGCACTCACAGTCCTTCAGCCCCTCCCAGAACTGCCTGTTAATGCTGTGGCTCACATCCAGGATGACTGTCCCTGAGATACTGCTCCATTTTTCCCTGTCACTATCCCTGTCTTCTTAGATGTCCCTCAGGTAGTGTTTCTGCAAATGCTTCATTCAAAGCTAAAGGCAGATGTGGAGCTGGGGTAGCAGGATTCCTGGTAGGAAGTCCAACCTGGCTGCTTCAACTGAAGTCGATGGGGCCTGCAGTAAGGCCAGGTTTGCTTGGTGCTGGGGAAGTGACAAGGGAGAGTTAATGGTCACCTGCACGAGCAGTGAGTCTTGACAACCTGAGAGATGTGACTGTCAGCTGGGAGGCAGTCCAAGATGGCTTGGTGAACGGAGTTCTGGTCAAAGTCATTGCTCTGAGCGAGACTACCAGAGTTTCAGTTTCCTTACACCAAACACGTATGAAAAGGTGAACATTTAAAAAAGAAAACTCTGTAACAATTCAGATTTCATTGGGCCAGATTAATTCCCAGTTTATTCTGATCCATTTTAACACAACTCTTCTGAAAAATTTATCTTTTATGCTTTTTCTTCTCCAAGGCATTATCCAGAGTCTTTACATTTCTAGAGCATTAAAAATTATTTCCAAGTCTTTTACAATCTATTCTCTCCTTGTTCCTCAGATAACTCCTGTAGGCTAGGAAGTGTACAGAAAGCTTGAATGACACAGGATATCGGATGTCACACTCTGGTGTTCTAAATATCCCAAATTTAACTGGACTGGGCTACCTTTCTCATTCTTCCAAAATTCATCTCACCCAAAAGACCCTCTGGACACCAGGGTCATTTATCTGTCTCTTATCCCATCCCCTCCCTACAAACCCTTTCACAGCAGCGGATCTTAATCTTCTTCAAACCAATGTGATTAGAAATACTCACAGCTTAGATTTGCACACCTGTGTTGTTGTAGAAAGAGAAAGGAGTTTTCACAAATCATCATACTCACCATCCCCATCTCCAAATAAGTCAAGACACCTCAGCATCTCATTATGGATGGGGGCATTGAGCACATGCTAAGAGTACCATGTCTATTAATGGAAAAGAATTACCACTCTCTATTCAAAAGCTAGTGTTTCACTACATGCTTTCCCAAGGGGGAGAGGAAGAGTTTCTGCTCCTAACATTCTTTTCAGTGGCTTTTGTTGTTTTGCTTCTCTAGACTCAAGGGAGTGAGAGGCAGTATAACTGAATATGCAGAATATGGACTCTGAAGCCAATTGGTGTGTTCAAAATCTGTTCTCTGCCATGCACTAGCTATGTAGCTCATCTGTAAAATGGGGATGATAACCCATCTAATAGGGTTGTTGTGAGGATTGAATGTATTGATAATATAAAGCACTTTTAATCATGCCTGGCACATAATTAGTACAACATAAGCATTTGCTATTTTGAAGTGCACACTATTTGTCAGTTCTGATACACCAACTAGTGGTGGAAAATCAGCCAGACTGTCCTCAGCCTTACATGCTTCCTGAAATCAATATCCTTGGTTGGGCTCACTTAGGTTTAGGTCCCTCCAGGGGAAGAGGAGTAACAGGAAGTAGAAACTGTGCTAGCAGGTTACTTCTGTACCTACTGAATGGCTGGCTTGCTCCAATACTGATCCTTTGGTTTCCATAGAACTTATTGTTCAAACAAACAAGGCTACATTTGAGAGTCCAAATGTGTTAAACAAAATGAGACACTATGTCAAGAATGATAAACCAGGAGTGTCCTGGACAAACCAGGACATACATAGACAGTCACCGGAATTACTGCTGATTTGAGGTTGGGCTGCTTGGCCTGCTACAGCACTGTGGCAAGAATTCTGACATTTAGTACAGCACTTCACAGTGTGTTAGGTATTTATTCATATTTTTGACTCCTTTCAACATCCTTGTAAAGTAGATTTTATTATTTTCCCCATTTTACAAATGAGGCAATGGAGGTTTATTGATGTGCTAAAATTACACCAACGGTAAACAGCACACTTTTTCTACTCTACCAGGTTGCAGTTCCCCTTATTCCCAGACACCTCCCAGTTTCTGAACATCTTAAAACAACTTTGGGTAACCATTTGGCTCAACTGTCTGGTCCACATGGTTTCAAGATTCTGTTGCATATCTGGTCTCTGACTAGGTTTGTGCCTATGACAAGCCATAAATTTTTTTTAATTGAAAAAAACTTCTTTAAATTCTACAGTGCTTTACAATTTTCAAAAGTTTCACATACATGATTTCATATAATTCCATAATAACCCCTTATTTTAATCCCCTACCTCTGTATTGCCCCCACCTTCCCTCTCCCCAAACTAGTGGTTACTAGCAAACCACTAGTTTGCTCTCTATATCTGTTAGTCTGCTTCTTTTTTGTTTTATGCACTAGTTTGTTGTATTTTTTAGATTCCACATATAAGTGATATCATACAGTATTTGTCTTTCTCTGTCTGACTTATTTCACTTAGCGTAATGTCCTCCAAGTGCATCCATATTGCTGCAAATGGCAAAATTTTATTCTTTTTTATGGCTGAGTAGTATTCCATTATATTTATATACCACATTCTCTTTACCCATTCATCTTTTGATGGACACTTAAGTTGCTTCCATATCTTGGCAATTGTAAATAACGCTGCTATGAATATTGGGGTGCATGTATCTTTTCAAATTAGTGCTTTGTTTTTTTTGGTTATATATCCAAGTGTGAAATTTCTAGGTCATATGGTAGTTCTATCTTTAGTTATTTGAGAAATCTCCATACTGTTTTCCACAGTGGCTGCACCAATTTACCTTCTCACCAACAATGTAGAAGGGTTCCTTTTCCTCCACATCTTTGCCAACATTTGTTATTTGTATTCTTCTTTGATAGCCATTCTGACAGGTGTGAGGTGATATCTCATGGTGGTTTTGATTTGCATTTCCCTGATGATTAGCTATGTTGAACATCTTTTCATGTACCTGTTGGCCATCTGCATTTCCTCTTTGGAAAAATGTCTATTCAGTTCTTCTGTCCATTTTTTAATCAGATTGTTTTTCAAGCCATAAAATTAATTTTAAAAATTATTAAAATAGATGTGTGAGTTTATATTTTCTCTGGGTAATATTATAGGGAAAAATGGGTTTTGGGAGAAGAGGAAAGTTTAAACTCTGGTTCTGTCAATCATTAGCTATGAGATCTGGCTCAAGCCTCTTACATTCTTTATACCACAGATCCTACACCTGTATGTGCTCCTGAAATTATGAGCATTTCCTCTCTGTAAACTGGGAATAATAACACTTGCCTATTTTAAGGATTAAATGAGATACTGTAGGGAAAGTGCTTAGCAAATAGTAAGTGCTAAAATTGCAATGATTGTTATTACAATTTGAATTATTACCATAGACCTAGAAGAATAATCTTTGAGACAGATCAACAACAGGATAAGCAAATAACCAGCAACCAGGAGGCCCTAAAAGAAAATGTTCTATGCCTTCCTGTCAAAAAATGAACACTATGCTTGCACAAGTATGCAAGTTTGCAAAGATGCATACACAAAGATTTTCAACATTTCATTATTTGTAAATGCAGAACACAGAGTATCTTTGACTTTGGCTGATTGGTCATGGTGTCTCGAGCACTAAATGAGATGAGCAGTCTACTTACTTTGTATAAGAGGAAACACTCTGGGTGTGGCAACCAGAATTCAGATTGAATCACCACAATAGAAAGATTCAGCCCCACTAAGCCCTGTACTTGAGCCAGAGTGCAGACCCAGAGCCCCTGGAATGGAGAGAAGTTTGGATCCCCTAGAGGAATAGCTTGCTACACTGCCAAAATTATATACTATAAACCCCCTTCTAGACTTCTCTGTGGTAAAAGTTAATGGGACACTATGACAACTCACTAGAGGCAGGACTGCTAATGGCCGAGTCTCTTCAGAAATGAAGATTTAGGTCACTCCACCAGTCAAGGAACACCTCTAACCAAGGAACAACTCTAGCCAAGATGCTTGCCAAGAGCAAAGAAATATGGAATGCGTAATAGGAGAAGGTAGCTATAAATACTAAGTGTAACCATGTGATAAATTGCAGAAACAAAAAAAGTAATCATTATGAGCATTTCTACCATATTTCGATCTAAATATATTTGCATATATATTAGCCAATTTTGTCTTCCCCTTTCCCATTCCTCTAACATAAAATGTGTTAATCTTATCACAAGAAAAAAAAAGTGTGACTATGCGAGGTGATGGATGTTGACTAAAGTTATTGTGGTGATCGTTTTGCAATATATACATATCTCGAGTTACCACGTTGTATACCTAGAACTAATACAACGTTATATGTGAATTATGTCTCAGTAAAACTGGAAGAAAAAGATATGTAAATAGCAGTTAAACTTATAGCCCAGTATGTAAATTACAGGCCATCAAAAAGGGAGTGTTACTCAGAAGAAGAATGAACATCAGCCAAATATGAATAAAATGACTTTATATCATTTTTTTGTGGAGAAGGTTAGCGTTTTTTGTTTAGATGAAGAATAGTTACATCGTGTTAGATATAAGCAAGATTTTGCTATTGTCTTATTATTATTTTTTTTTTTTTGCGGTATGCGGGCCTCCCACTGTTGTGGCCTCCCCCGTTGCGGAGCACAGGCTCCGGACGCGCAGGCTCAGCGGCCATGGCTCACGGGCCCAGCCGCCCCGCGGCACATGGGATCCTCCCAGACCGGGGCACGAACCCGTATCCCCTGCATCGGCAGGCGGACTCTCAACCACTTGCGCCACCAGGGAGGCCCTTGCTATTGTCTTTATCTGGAAATTCTGTGCAGGTAAAGAACTGTGCGTGGAAGCTGTGTGGACAAGGGGTGGACCGTGGTGGCTTTATATTTTGTCTGCTTTGCTAAGTTGGAACTGTGTGTCCCAGAATTCTCTTTCCTGTATGATTTTCAGTTAGGCTTGGCCACAAGAGATATTTACATGAGGTGTTGGAGGTGAAGGTAAGCAGCAGCCTTTTACATGCTCTGAAGGTGGCTGTCCAGCACTGTGACAGCTCATGCATCTTGCTGCTGAGCTGCTGACTCGCCTTGTCAGCATGGGGCAGCACTCAGGACCGCAGGTCCTCCAGCTCCCACCAGGTCTCTTCTCTCACCTTCCTGGGCAAGTGTAAGTTCAGCTTCATGAAGGAAGATGCCAGCTTCTGCAGGTCACCCACCTCATCAAGACTAGAGTAACTGAGAGACATTCACGCTTTCGAGTTTGCCCTTGCTGTCTCTTACTTCACGTCCTGTTGTTTTTATCCCACCTGCTATTCCAGCTGACCTGCTGTGAATTCTGCCCAACACCAGGTGCAACAACCTTACAGAGACTTCTTCACCATGTCTCACAATTGTGTTAAATCTAATCCCTGTTAAAGATCGTGTATTCATACCACTTAGAGTGGCTCTGCTTCTGTGATCAAATTCTGACTGAGGAATTAGGATTTTTCTTTTTGTTTAAGACATGATCATCTTGATATTTGGCTTTCCATGACAGAAAATTTTATTATGCTGACCCCAGATTTCCCATGGCCACACTTAGCTGAAAGTGAGTGGCTGTTCCCTGGGATGATGCATGCACTGTGCAGCTTGCTGCAGGCCTCATCTGGCCCTCTTCGCTCATCTGTATTTCATGCCTGCTCCCCCAAAGCATTTGGGTTTGTGACTCTTAGACTAGAGACATTCTTAAAAGGTCTGGTCTGATTTCTATTCACTGGACATGAAGCCTTTATGATTTCCTGACACAGACCAAACAACATTTTCTGGTTGGTTGGGTGGCATGTAACAAAAGTTTTACTACCTCCTGAAAATACTTATTTATTCTTTATTAAATTTATTATACCATCCTTAGTATGCATAGCATGACATTCACGTGTTACTGAATTTTATACATGTCAGTCAATAGCATGATAGGAAGTATGCTTTTCACTAGCTTTGGAGTTGGAAGAGACTTGAGACAATACCCAGTTGAACTGTTATTCAAACCCATGTCCCAAACTTTGTTCCACCATCATCCATGTTCCTCTGAGATTCCCTGGGCTTAGAGATGGGTCTGTGATCTCCACTCCATTCAACAAGAGAAGCTTCAAGTTACTTGTTTCACACTGAGTTTCTGCTTAACTCTATTTTGCTATAAAATAGGGAACTTATCTCACCCTCTAATTTCACAGATGAGGAAATTCAGGGTTAAAGAGGCCCAAAGCTAACAGCTAGTTACTCAATGAAGTGCAATAAGATCTCAGGACTCCAGACTTCCATCCAAGGATTTGGCCTATACACCCACTGTCTCAACAGGCAATTATCTTGCTTGAACCAAGAGAAGTCAGATCATACCCCAAGACCAAACAGATGTAGGCAGATTGGCTTCATGACCAGCCCAGAAGGGGCTGAACCTAGAATGCCGCTGGTTCCCTCCCAGCTGTGCAGAGGAGACATAAAACCCTTATTATTAGTCCTTCGATGTTTCCAAACCAGGACTTGAATGAATAAGAAATAGAGAAACATTCAGAAGTTATTTATTTCCCTATTTAACTGAGGCAGCTTGTTTTTTTTTTCCTTAAAGAAGGGGCATCTTGTTCCCTTTAAATCCACTTAGACAAAAACTAGATGTTATTGACAGAAGGCCTGTGATATGCATCTCAGGTTTTATATGGGGATTTTCATTTTGTCACATCCAGTTTAAGCCACCAGCCTAATTTAATTACAATTAATGAATCACCATTTACCCTGAGGCAAAACCAAGTTTTCTTGCTGAAGAGGTGTTCAGTGCGTAGCATTCAAATTCATGACCTAGACCTCAAATTAACGGGCTGTCCATTAAGAATGGATGAGTGACTTGAAGACTGCATTTATCAGTTGTCGACAGTCGTCTCTTGCAGTCCCCAGCGGTCCCTCTGGAAGAGACAATCAGAATGGGAAGATACTACAAAGGGAACATCCAGGGCTACCTAGTGCCAAATGAGGTTTCATTAAAGCACCAGCTTTGCCCTTGTGGGGGTGGAGTCTATGAAGTTGTAGTCAGAAAGAAATCAGCCCGCTGAGAAGTGGGATCCTTCCCACAGCAGGGGATGCTTCCATCCTGTGCCCAACCCCTAAGGTCTTATGGTTTAAAAGAAAGCTAATGGAACCCAAATGGTTCAGTGAGGATTTGGTGAGTACCTACTATGTGCCTAAACCTCAAGATATTTAGATAACAATGCCGAGAATGGTAGTATGGTGTAAATATGAGGGATCCAGATCATCTTGGGCTGGGATAGGAAAGAGGTTCATCTTGGAGTTGTCAGTCATGCCATGTTTGCCAGGGTTGATTATTCAGCTGGTCTAATTGGCTGGCTTGGTGGCCATTTCTTCCTTCCATTGCTCCACTGTCCAAAGAGGTCACCATTCCATGAGAGAAAAATGTCATTCTTAGAGGCTATAGTTGCTGTGCTTCCCTGCTAGAACTCCGATGGTACAGGATTCAGAGACTGAGATGAGCTGGCTGTTGAGAAGAAGCAGAGAAGAGGTGTCTCAGGAGGTCAAAGACTGCCCGGGAAGGTGAGAGGCCTGAGGGCAGACATTCCTGGCACTGACTTCAGGCTGTACAAAGGCAGTTGCAGCCAGACCCAAGGATGAGCAAGGCCTGCTCTGCCTGGAGGCATGGGACCCTGCTGGTGGTGAGCAGGAATGATTGCTGGTCAGCATCCCCCACGTTCGCACTTCCCATCTGCAGCCTTTGCTGAGTGGATGCTATGGCCGTGGCTGCTTTGAGAGGAACACTGCTCTCCTTTTATCCCTGTTCGGTGCTTGGTGACTCCCTGCAGTTGTGTGCCCTTAAGGCCCCAGTTGTAGGTTCCACAATGGTCTTCTTCAGCTTCCCTCCTGACTCCGGGATCCCTGGCCTATTCCCATCTCTCCCAAGAAGCTCAAAACTGAGTTTCAACATATCCTTTTCCAATTTCTAACTCTGCTGCTTTCCTATAGTCACTCCCTGATTTGAGCAACTTCCCTTTTCAGGTCGGCAAACCACCCTGCTGCCTCTCTCTCAAATTCTCTGTGGAAGTCCTAACTAGCACATGAGGCTGAAAAGTGGGAGTGATGAGCTATGTAGCTAGGAGGAAATGCTCTAACTCTGAGAAATGAAGTTTGTGAAGACTGAACTTGATCTCCTTCCTGATAGCCCCCCTCTTTCCTCTGACCAGCATCTCTGTTTTCTCTTTCTTATAGCCCATGGCACATTATGAGCTGAGTCTGAATGTTCTATTTGATACACAGTTGTTTGTTTAGAGGACAGAGCAGAGCCTGTGAGATCATATGGAAGCAAACAACCTGCTTCTTATCCTCAAAGAACTGATCATCTTATTGAGGAAACATCATCATTGTCCCCAACACAACAGCACATGCAAACACTCATATTCACTTAAATAGCAAGACAAAAATGACAGGATACAAAAATATCAAATGAGTGTTCTCAACCTTAAGTGTGGTATGAGTTGGGTGGAGGTAGAGTGTCTGGTTTGTATGGTCAGGACACACTTTATAAAAGTGATTTAAGCTTGTCCACAGAGAGTGTGAGAATTTGATAAGCTGCTTTCAAGTTTGCCATGATACTATAACATACTCTCCACTTATTTAATGTCTGTCTGGGTTGTTTCCTCAGCCAGACTGCAAGTCTTTGTGTGCAGGAGCACTGCCCCATGTTCCATCTGGGTCCTTCTCTCCTACGTCAGCCTCACAGTGAAAAACACAATGTTTTCTTGGACTGTATGCCAGAAACATGAACTGATTTGAATCAGACTAAGCACACCCTGAGACATTCCTGCTGGACTTGTCCACATAGGAGAGAACTTGAGGTCTGAGGCCAGCCTGAGTGAAACGGATCTTCAGGCAGCAAAGTTCACCTAGACCAGTGGTCCCCAACCTTTTTGGCACCAGGAACTGGTTTTGTGGAAGGCAAATTTTTCCACGGAATCAGGGGGCGATGCTTCAGGTGGTAATGCGAGCGATGGGCAGCGATGGGGAGTGGCAGATGAAGTTTCACTCGCTAGCCTGCCACTCACCTCCTGCTGTTCAGCCTGGTTCCTAACAGGCTGTGGACCAGGACCAGTCCATGGCCCGGAGGTTGGAAACCCCTGACCTAGACTCTCACAGGAACCGCATACTTTCCTTTCTCTGAGCAACTGCGGCATGCTCAGAAATTCTCCCTTCTAGCTTGTACCCTTCTAGTAAGACCAAAAGAGTTTGTGCTAACAATTCTTATAATAATCATCTGATTACCCCTTTTATCAAGGTAAAATTGTCATGAAACAAGATTTATGGACTCCCACTTACACAGACACCTTTTATTTTTTTTATTTTTTTATTTTATTTTTATTTTTTGCGGTACGCGGGCCTCCCACCGCCGTGGCCTCTCCCATTGCGGAGCACAGGCTCAGGACGGGCAGGCTTAGCGGCCATGGCTCACAGGTCCAGCACCTCGGCGGCATGTGGGATCTTCCCGGACAGGGGCACGAACCCGTATCCCCTACATCGGCAGGCGGACTCTCAACCACTGCGCCACGAGGGAAGCCCTAAACTCCTTTTCTTAAAGAGAGCCCTCCAAATTGTATTAGCTTCAGTCCCCAGAAAATTTGGATCTGCCCATGAAATTTGTCATTCATTAACTAAATGCTGTTCTCATGGAAGTCTCACAACAGTCTCATGAAGTATACATAATTTGGACTTTATCAAGGGTCCCAGAGAGGTTAACTGACTTGCTCAAGATCACACAGCAAGTTAATAAAGCTATAACTTCTATAAATGAGTTTAGAGCAGAGATGAGATATTCTTCTAAATTATCTAAGATTGAACATTGGAGTCTTTTCATTTCCTCTCCCAAACAGTGAAAATGAGAACATATCTCTGAGTAACATTATTTCTTTCCAAAGCTACCTTCTGGCTATAACGTGAGAGGCCTGGGGTTGCCATCCTAGGCTGGCAGAACTCACGGAAGCAGAATTTGTGGTTGTGTTTTGGTGCTTAAAGTCTCCCACATTCTCTACTTCGAACTATAGCAGTAAAGGGATAGAAAATAGTGTTGGAGAAGGTGACCTTATTTAAAGACATATCTGGGGCATCCAAACTGTTTATAGTTTCTGAATTTCATTTTGTTTTCTGTCTTTTTCTTTCCTGCAGGGAAGTCACTCATGTTCCATAAAACGGTTCTTTCATACAGGAAGGAAGTGTGCCAACCTCTAGTCATTCGTGAATGGTTACTCTTGCACACATCAAATATTCAGTGAGCATGTACTGTGATCCACGAATTATGCGAGGGGCTGGCCACAGCCTAGTCATGAGTGGTGCAGAGTCACAGGCTATCTAGGCAACTCTGTCTCTTTCTGCAAACCCTTAGTCCTCAGATCCCTTAAACTGAGGCCCCTCAGAGGGCCAGGAACTGGCAGGCAGGGCCTGCATGAGGAGGCCACGTGGCTAAGGCCTCCAAATGTAGATTTCTGACCTTTTTTTTAAAGTGATATTTTAGAGATATCATAATAAGACTGAACAAAGATATTCATAATACATTTTGAAACATGTGTCCCATTTTAGACCACGCAACCTACTAGTCATGGATTTGAATGTTGCCTTTAACCACTATGATCTTTTGCTTCACTCTCTTCTGACACAGATAACAACAGAAATAATAATAATTAATTAATATGGCTATACTTCTTGAATACTATGTAGTTACTTCTGTGCTAACCATTTATAAAAATTATCTTGTTTTTTTCTACCAAACACTTGTGAAATAGGAACTATCGTTTGTCTCCATTTTATAGATGGGGAAACTGAGGCTTACAAAGAGGCAACTAGCCACTTATAAACTGTTTAGATAATGTTGAATATCTAAGGGACAGTCACATTAAATCCACGTAAAATTTTCCTTTTCCAGATTCAAATTATAAAGCAAACAGGCCTATGTAAATAATATTCAGAGAAGCAATTTCACACCAGAAGCTTTCTCAGAGGCTGGTATCTTACAAATGAGAGCCCCTCTGTTTTTGGGGACTTTTGCGTTATTTCCAATAATAATTTTTCATTTTCCTTTGCTGAGCAAGCCAATAATTGCTGACTTCTCATCTCACTTCCTTGGATGACAAATTACATTACTCTGAATTCACCATCTCTTTCTAACTCTCTCCAAGGCTGGTGGTCAAAAACAACAAATGAAACTTTGATCACCTGTGTTCATGACAGGAAAACTGAGCTTCTGAGGACCCCTGGTTGCTGGTGACAAGCCCATGGCTTCTGGAGGTCCCAGCTCCCTGGGATTTCTGTGGGGACACAGAGCAGGCAGAAACAAACCTTGGAGGTGTGAGGCTGCATTAGTTTACTGTGGCTGCCATAACATAAACTGCCAAATTAGTTTTTGTGGCTTAACATAATAGAAATTTATTTTTGAACAGTTCTGGAAATTGATTCTCTCATAGAAGTCCAAGATTAAGGTGTCGGCAGGGCTATTCTCCCTCTTGAGGCTTTATTGGAGAATCCTATCTTGCCTCTTCCTGCTTCTGGTGGCACCAGGTGTTCCTTGGCTGTGACTGCATCACTCCAATCTCTGCCTGTCTTCACATAGACTTCTTCTCTTCTGTCTCTTTTAAGGACACTTATCATTGGATTTAGAGGCCACCCAGGTAATTATCATCTCAAGATGATTAATGATGCCTGGAAAGACCTTTTCCCAAATAAGAGCACATTCACAGGTACTGGGGTAAGGACTTGGGGATCATCATTCAACCCACTACATTCAACCCACTACAAGGTCTATGCAGAGTTCTCTCTGCAAGCTCCAGTTTTTAGCATAGGGGTGGCGAGAGGCTAATATATATCGTTAAAGTTGCACAGATACCCAGCTTTTAAATAACTTGGCTATTACTTCCCAGCTTCTATTTTAGCAACAATTATTGAACACCTCCTGTGCTAAGCACTGGGAGCTCAGAGCTAACTTGAACTGCAAGCCTGTCCTCTGCTACTCAGAATCCAATCAGACAGACTGACAAGGGCACAAATACTTAGGATCCAATGTGGCTTGTTCTCTAAAAGAGGTGTGTACAAAAGGTTCATGTACTGTTTCCAGGTAACATGTAAGAAGGCAGGGCAGGCAGTCTATGTTCCCTTATAATCCAGGCACCTAAGTACTGGTGAGACTGAAAGGTCAGAGATTCCACAGCTCAGATATGTTAGAACTAAGGCTTGAACCCAGAGCTTCTGACACTTGCTTAGAGGCCACATGCTTTTGTTTTCAACTGAAAAAAAAAGAGTTTGTCCTCTCAGAAGGCAGATCCCTCATGTTCTTAGTGACTTTCCTTTGGATTTTAGAAACTTTTATTAGATCTGTAGAGCCACTGTGGGGGAAGGTTATGTAGATGGGTGGTTATCTAACTTTTCTTTTCTTTTTTTTCTTTAACTCTTCCTTTTCTTTTTTGAGTCAGGAAATGCACTGGATATGGGAACCCAGACTATCTCTTGATGTTTTCAAATAGCAATGAGGCAGAAGAGCAAGATCTTAGGCCAAGAAATAGTATAAACTGTAATTTTACTGTAAACATGTTGCAAATTGACTTTCTTCTCAGCCTTTCCCTCTAGAAGAAGCTCTGTGAAGCCTTTGAGGTGAGCCTTGCTTCAGTCTGCTCCTCTGTCTGCTGTCTCTTATTTGCTCTATTCCTTCATTCAGAGGCTCCATTTGGGAGGAGGCATAGGGATAGACACACAGTGAATTAGCCATGAGTACATAGGGGGGTCTTCAGGATTGCGCTCACCCAAGGCAGTTCCATTCAGTTCAACAGAGTTACTGAGCACCTACCAAGAGTCAGTAATTGTGCTTGGCAATGGGATGCAAAGACAACTAAGGTAGAGGCTCTGCCTTTAAAGAGTTTATTGTTTGATGGACTCACAGGACAGAGACACTAGTTGATGTGCAGAAGGAGCAAGTACACTGGAGAAAAACCCTCTGCCAAGGTTCCTACCAGTAGGCCTAAGGGGTAGATGGATAAGCCATGGCAGGTAGATGGGCTGCAGATGGGTCATATTTGCAGTGAGACATGGAGACTGAGGGAGAGCACATTTCTATACTGCTTATAGAATAATGGGTTGGATTGAACCTGCATATGGCAAAGTTGGGTCCGGGTAATGGCAAAACAATCCCTGACTTATAAATTCTTTACCAAGCCAGATGATGTGGATCAATTTTGCTGCCTCAAAGAATTTTGACACTGAAAACAGCCACCCACACCTCCTTTAATAGGAGAGTGTTACAAGAATAAAGGTAGATAATAAACTATTCTCCACATTTATTATGCTGCTGATTAAGCTGGGCGAGTCTACTCCTCCAGGCTTGCTGCTTGGCATTTTCTGCCCTGAGACAAATGCCAAAGTGATCCTGTCATGGAGTTTCTCTTGGCCTTGGTTGCTTCTTTCTGGGGGTACAGTCTGGTCAATGAGTTGTAGGGAAACTCTATTTTTTTAAAAATGCACATGATTATTTAGAAATTCCAAAAGGAGTTATTACTAACATCAGTTCTAAGCTGCAGCTTCTTCCTTGTCAAAAGCTATTGTAGCTATTTTTCAGATCCCCATAGATTGTGTCACAGAGAGAAGAGACTGCCCTTTGTTGTTCAGATACCAAAGAAAGCATTAAAAGTAGAAGATGTTTGAGAAGGGGAAAGGGATAGATGAAACATGCAAGGTGTACTGGTTGAGGACTCCTCAGAAGCCCACTGAGGATATTACAGGGGCTCAGGACAGCACAAGCCCACCTACAGTTGTAGGGCCCTGAGATAGATGTAGACTTCTTCCTTACAACTTGGACTTCTCCTATCTGATTTTAATTTCTGCCGTAGTGCAAAACAGTTTCTTGAACATAGGATGCCTTTCTACTCAGTGGAGAATGAAGGTCAAATGTTGACATTTAACAGGCAGCCAGGAAAGAGACAGTATGTTGATCCTGGGATAAGTGACTGTTCTGAAGCTCTCTTATGCACTTCAAGTCCTCTTAACCTTGCCTGTCTCTTGTGCCAGCTACTGCTGCAGACATAGTTCTCTGCAGGCTCCCGCCAGCTTTGCACAAGTGTGCCCTGGGAGCATCATGCTGAGGCTTGTGCTGCACATGTTGTTCCTGCCCTGGCTCTGCTGTCTTGGCCACAGGAGCTCACAGGGGCTCAGTGAGATGGCCCAACCTATGACTCTCTGTCTTGTAGACTGTCAGAGACTGTAGGGGTTAATGGTGTTGGTGGAGGTTTTGAGGAGACCCAGGAATGAGGAGAGAACCTTTCCACTAAGCTCTAGACTTATATATCCAACAGCCTAATTGATTTCTCCACTTGGATATCCAGCAAATATTTCAAATTTTTTAAAAAATGGCCAAATAAAAATTTTAACTTTTCCGTTTAAGCCTGTTCTTTGGTGAATTTTTTTATCTCCATAAATGTCACCACCATAAATATACTCACCTCCTCAGGTCAAAGACTTTAATTCATCTTTTGTCTTCACCCATTACATCTCATTTATCTACAAGTCCTGTTGATTCCACTTGCAAAATACATCTCAAGTCTGCCCCAGTTTCTTCATTTTCACTGCAACTACCCTTGTTCAAGACATCACCATCTCTCATTGGGATAACAGGAATAGCCTCTGGACACTGACCTCTTTGGTTCCCACTCTTGCTCCCCAACAGTGCTTTCTTTACACAGTAGCCAAAGGAATATTTTAAAACTATAAATCAGATCATGTCACACTTAAAATTGTTCCCCATCTGGAACACTGAAAATACCAAATGCTGGAAAGGATGTGGACCAACAGAAACTCATTTGCTGTTAGTGGGAATGCACAATGGTACAGCAAAAGACAGTTTGGCAGTTTCTTACAAAACTAAATATACTCTTACCATATAATTCAGGAATCAAGCTTCTTGGTATTTACCCAAAGGAGTTGAAAGCTTATGTCTACACAAAAACCTGCATATGAATGCTTGTAGCAGCCTTATTCATAATGGCCAAAACTTGGAAACAGCCAAGATATTCTTCAGTAGGTGAATGGATAAATACAATGTAGTATGTCAAGACAATTAAATATTATTCAGCCTTAAAAAGGATTGAGCTATCAAACCATGAAAAGCATGGAGGAAATCACTAAGTAAAAGAAGCCAATCTGAAAAGGCTATATACTGTATGATTCCAACTATATGACATTCTGGAAAAGGCAAAACCATGGAGACAGTAAACAGATCAGTGGGTACCAAGAGTTCAGGAAACTGAGGGAGAAAGGAAGGGATTAATAGGTGAAGCATGGGATTTTTAGGGTGGTGAAACTATTCTGAATGATACTGTAATGGTGGATACGTGCCATTATACATTTGTCCAAACTCATACAATGTACAACACCAAGAATGAACCCTAATGTAAACTGTGGACTCTTGCTGCCTGATCACACTGACCTTTAGTGTCTCCAGAGCACATGCTCATTTTTTACCTCAGGACCTTTGCACTTATTGGACCTTCTGGTGGGAACGTTCTGCCCCAGGTAGTGCCTGATTGACTCCTTGTTGTTGCTCAGGTCTCTGCTTTTTGTCACCTCCTTAAAGAGGCTGTCCCTGATGACTATCCAAACTGGGATATCCCCTTATTCCTGCCCTGCACTGCTATTGGTTCACTATGTTTTGTTGTGTTCTTAGCATGCATTCCAATTCAAAAGTATCTTATTTATTCATGTTTGCTTCATCCTTGCCGTAAACCCTGGCATATCATGGAACCTTAATACATATTTGTTGAACTTGTGGCATAGGAAATAAAATAAAGTTTTAGATAAGATTTACCCTAAGGAATCATTCAGAAAATTGCGCAAGTACTTATTTTATTTATGTCTCTATCTCTGTCACATCAAATGGCTCTGATCCATAACATCATGGTGAGGGCAGAGACCAAATTAGTATCATTCATTCAAAATATAGCCCAGTGTCCAGCATTGTGCTTGGTGCACAGTAAGTGCTCAGTAATTATCTGATGAAAGAGTAGATAAATGAATAAATAAATGAAGGAAAAACACACAAAATAATAACATCTATTTTCACCTATGATTTCACTAAAGTTAGTTTTTTATGTCATATTTCAAATAAAGGAATGACAACGCAGTTGCATTTTTCAACATTTGACTTAACAGAGGTACACTCAGAAATTTTATAATTAATAGATAGACCATTTCCTCTCCTTTGTACCCTCAGTCCAATCAGTCACCACTTCTGGTAGCTTCTACCTCCTGGATATCCCTGTGCACTGCTCTTGACTCCCATAATCTCTACCTTTGCTTAAGCCTTAGGGCTTCTTGCCTGGGTGATTGGTCTCCCTGCTGCCAGTCTTGCTGCTCTCTGATCCCTCCTCTCACAGCTGCACAGAGACACCTTTCCAAATCACAAATCTGATCGTGTCACTCCCCTGATTAAAACACTTCTAGGATGTGTTAGCTTCATCCTTAGCTTCTAGGATGAGGCTCAAACTTCTCCATCTCCCTTTAGCCCCATCTTCTGTCATACCTCCAGTCACAGTGACCTTTAGTTCCCCAAACAGCACACAGGTTCACGCCTCTGTGTGACACTACTTTGGTTTCCTCAGTGTAGAATTCCTTTCCTTCCCTGCCCATTCTTCCAAACTCTCCATTCAAACTTCTTCCCAGAAGTCCTCCCCAGTGTTCCCTGATCTCCCCACACCTGTCTTACTGAGATCCCCACTTCTGTCATACACACTGTCTTACAAAGAGCAACTTACTCGCTAAGTGGTCTTGTGCAAGTGACTTAATTGCTCCCTCTCTGCCTCAGTTTCTTTATCTGTAAACCGGGAATAATAAAAAGGGCATTGTGAATGACATGTAAAGTGTTTTTTAAAAAAGACTGGACTTTATATATGTAGCACTTTTCATATTGTATATAATTATAAATTTACATTGCCCTCTTCTCTGGTGTCACCCTGTCTACTCCCTGCCTACCAAAACAAATGAGCTTCAAGTTTCTGTATCCTGGTGGTTAGGGTCTTCTCTCGGCCCAGGGAGAATAAATACAGGTTTGCTTTGCAAAGTCTTAGTTTATAGAGGAAATAAGTAAAGCTAGATTTTTCAGGAGAGAGAGACAGTATCCCTAAGACAAGGGATGTCATGTGTCTGTAAAGGTGTTGGTGGGGGGGCTTTGTCTCATTCCCACCTCGAGGAGGTTGGATGGGGAATGGTGCTGGCTACCTGGCCACCAAGCTGTGGGTGGGAACCATGGTGAAAGAGCCACTGGCCCACTATTGATGCTACGTAAATAGAGCTGCTAACTTGTCTTAGTGATGTGACCCAAGACCAGCGGTCATTCTCCCAGGGGGCACACTATAACTGCCCCAAATTCTTGTATAACCCTAAGGAGGTGAAGGGGTCTCCCTAACATGACTGAAATTTAAAACATCACAAATCTTTGAATAAATGCTCAGAGCCATATTTGATTTCATTTAGAACATATAAAGCTTATTTGAAGTCATTTTTTTCACCTGAGTTATCTGGAACAAATTTATACTCCTCTCATTTATGTGCAGTGTAACTCTCTGTATGTGCATGTGTGTATTTGTTAGTCTGTATGTCATGGTACATGTAATATGAGAAGAAATGGCAGGTATTAAGAGTTGCAATATTTATCAAATAAAAATACCAGATGTACAGTTACATTTAAATTCCATATACATATGAATAATTTTTTAGAATAAGAATGTCTCATGCAATATTAGGGATGTACTTATATAAAAAATTATTCATTGTTTATCTGAGTTCAAACATAGCTGGGTTCCTGTATTTCATTTGGCAACCCTAGCAGGTGTGTGTGTCTATGTGTGCATGTGTATATATGTGTGTGTGCATGTGCGTGCATGCAGCTGCATGTATGGGGGCTGGGGGACTCTGCTTGCATTATTAGATTAGAAACTTAATTTACTTTTTCTCGTTTAACATGGCTAAAGATTAAAGACCTTATAGAAACATACACAGGGAACAGTGCCTGACATAGTACAATAACTGTGAATGTTTTCAGATTCCCTGAGCTCTCTTAAAACATACTGAGCCAAGTCAAGCATATAAAAACTTATTTGGCCAACTTCTGTGTCCCATCTCCTTCCCATTTTTTTCTCCTTCTCAATGGGGTCACCTTTACTTTGATTCACAATTTCACAAGGACAACAGCACTTAACAATGGTATCTGTTATTTTGTATTATCAAGCATAGATAGATGCATCTAGAAAAAATGAAGCTCATGCAAGGACAACAAGTGTAAGTCAAAACTGCTCCACATAAACCAGTTGACCCAGTCTTACCAGGACTTCAGTTTTAAGACCTTCCCTGCATCTGCTTACATTCCTGACCTTTCCAGGTTGGGTGTCATTATCCCTAACATAATACATAGAAAGACAGCTTTGCTAGATTCAAAGGTGCATTTCAATAAAAAGAATAGCCTGTCTCTCTGGATAACTATGATACTCAAGTCAGCTTATATAGAGGAGTCCATTCCCATGATCTAGGGCTATTGTTCAAATTCCTCCTCCTCCTGGGCAATTTGGTAGCATTCTGGGGTTGGTATCTGTAGTGTGCCCCAACTTTTCCAGCTTAAATAGCTCAGTCCCCACAGCTGGCCCTACCAGTTGCTTCTGCAGTAGGACAAGGCTTGGACCTGGGCATTTAGCAAGGTTTCTTCCACAGACTTGGGCTGATCACTGCTTCATTGATCTGTCTCATCCCCGCATTATTCTTTCTCTTGACTACCATGCTACTGGAAGAATATTAAAATATCCGTGGATTAATTAGTTCTGCCCTCATAAGCCAATCATTGAATGATTTCAACTGCATATTTGCAAAAGCTAGAGGTCTCTTTGACTTGAATCTCTGTGTTAGGGCCTCTTGTTGTGGTCATAATCCCTCTAGGTTTATGCCGTTGCTACTTCAAAGGGCCAATCATCTTGGATGATTCCACAGTAAAGACTTAAAGTTCATCTGCAAGGCCAGACGGAAAGAGCTCTTTTCCAGCTGACTTGGTTTTATCAACCACAATAACAGCCAGTCAATGAGCTATCTATGGACTCATGCATGGATGATCCAATTCAGTTGTTAAGGTGCCTGAAATAACATCATCCCATTGATTGCTTCGCCATTAATGACAATCAGCTCTTATGATGCCCCAAAATACCTATTAGATTGGGAACTTTTCAATAGAGTCATAATCATGGCAGATATGTAGATATGGCCCAGGTGGGTCCCAGGGGATGCTTCCTTGCCTTAATTCCAAAAGATGAGCTTTCCTGATTGTGATTATAATAAGGGAATGCATTGTGTGTGAAGGGGTGGGGAGATGGAGGGTGTCAGCCACTTTAGGACGAACAATCCTTGTCTCAGTGAGAACAGGTGAGGTTCTTCCTTTGGTCAGTGATCACAGCCAAGGGGACTCTCACTATTTCTAATTTTCATAATTACCATAAACTTATAGTAGTCACTTCATTTCCCACAGAGACCTACTTGTTCTCTCAAATCCAGATAAACTGGCAATGGCAGCTGAAACAATCCATAATTTTAACAACTGTATTGAATCAGCCACAAAGGAGCTGAGTCAATGAAAAGTGATTGCCCACAATCTGCTCTTTTTTTCCCATTTTGTTTCAAATGGAAGCAAACATGTATATATATTGTTTGTATTTATCTGATTTATGTTCATTTATTTCTTGTTTGAATAGAAATGAGCAAGTCTGGTCCATTTACTCATTGAGGAAAAGAAAGTGTTTTACACTCAGAGGTCCAAAATATACTTCGTATTATTTTTAGAAGCAGGTAGAAAATAAATTATACATTTTTTAAGAATAAAAGGAGTTTCAAACCCTGAGATTACATTGAAACATTAAATTTATAGAAAAATATAGGAGAAAGTATCCAAAAAGCCATTTTGTATGAGAAAAGAAAATCTTTGTAAAATGAGTGCAGAATAAGTACAGAAAGCATGAAAATGGAAACATACAAAGTAAAAACATTTAAAAGCATTGAAGTGCAAATACATAAATTATTTTTCCACTTGGAAAACAAAAACTAATGTATTATATTGGTAACATATATATATATATATATATACACATATATATGTATATATATATATATATATATATATATATATATATATCTTCAGGCAAAAATATGATTTTCCAATTTGGGCCTTTTGGTTATAGGGAAATTTGATCAGATTCTGGAGGGTGAAGAAACAGAAGCAAAGGAGCTAAATTCTCTCATAGGTAGTTTGTAGTTAGTCTCTCCTGTTAAAGGACATATCCCTGATAAATGCAGGCTCAGAGCTACTTTTTACTATTCCTGGTAGGCTCTGTGCATTTCTCTTGACTCTCCACTTCTCAGTGTACCTACTGAGTTAAACTTGACTACAGAAATCAACTTCATATACTTGAAGAAATGATAACATTTTATTTTACCATAGATGTCACAAATGTTGGTGCTGTCATCAGATAACATTCTCATGGGGGAAAACTGCTTTGTTTGACCAGACAACAAATTTACTTTTGAAAATTCAAAGTATATTAAGGAGCAACTGGTATTTATAGTCTTCGGATTATAGAATATTTTTCTTTTAACTAAAAGAAGGACTCCACTGTGCTCTGAAATTGCAAAAACCAACAGGCTCTGGGACAGTTTATGCTGTCCAGAGGAATACTTGTTAAAGGAGAATACTTGAGCTGCAAGATGAGTGGTCCTCATGCAGAACAAACCACACCTCAGAGGCTTGATTCAAGACGGACTTGTTCCAGTAGCTATGCTTTTGCTTCAACTAGCATCCCAAATCCTCTATTCTTGTTCTTTCTTTCCATTCAGCACTAACTTTGTTACTCACTGACTGTATGATCCTGGGGGGAGGAATTTATTTCCTCTGGGACTTAGTTTTTCCATCTGGAAAACAAGGATATGAGGCTTGCTCAGTGGTTCACAACCATTCATTTTGATGGCATCACCTTAATGGATGCTGTTCATATGGGTACTCACCTTGGTGACCCCAGATGTAACAAAGCTCAGGGTACTGCAACAATTTGTCAGTTGCTCTGTGATGGTGAACCAATGTGTTGTTGGCTGTGGAAAAGGTAAGGTGTCAGCTGCAACAACCATCGTTTCCCATTTCACTGTACAAATGACTAAGAATGAAGTTCCTTTAGGTATAACATAGAATGATCTCTAATTTAAATAAAATTTTTAAGTAAATAATGTCCAACTTTCATACTCTATCTTACTTAACAAACTACTTCTCACATTCCTCCCAACTCTTTAGAAGACATTAGTGTTTGGTGATTTTATAAAGAGGAAATATAGTGCAGTATCTCAGCAATGAGGTTAATAAATTGCTGTTACAACAAGTAAGGGATCTCACAAACATAGTACTGAGAAGGATAAACCAGGTGCAGAAGATAAATATGGCATGATTCCTTCTACATAAAGTTAAAAACAGACAAAGTTAGACAGAGACATTGGACTAGTAGTTAGTTATGTTAATGAAGAGTTATGACTGGAGAGGCAGGAGGTGGTTTCTGGAGTTCTGGGAAAGTTCCATTTCTTTATCTGGATAGGGGTATGTGTTTGCTTTGTGAAGATTCATCACACTCTAGACTTAAGATTTGAGCACTTTCCACATAGATATATTTACTTAAAATGATTCCATAAATAAAAGCTACACAGGGCTAGATGTCCTAAAAGGGAAAGACAGCAGAGAAAAATAACATTATCTGTTGAGTGTTTACCATGTGCCAGGCACTGTGAAATGTTTGTGGATACATTATCTCATTTAATTTTCGTGACCCTATTCAAATGCTATTATCCCCAGTTTACTGATGAGAAAACCACAGTACAGTAAGTTTCCTACATACAAACCTGCAAGTTGCAAACTTTCGAAGATGCAAACGTGCGTTCACATGTCTAATCACATGTCCGTTCACGTGTCTGGCGTACATTGTCACATGCGTGCATCCTCTACAAATGGTTGTGCTTTTGTGTACTTTACTGTACAGTACTCTTGCTGTGCAACACAAGGAGCTTACTAATGAAGACCTGATGGAATTGGAGGCCCAGAGAAAGGACGGAGAGAGAAGAGGAAGAAGAATTAACTGAAGAACCCAAGAGATTCACGACACGGGAAACGGCAAGGGGATTTTCTTTATTTGAGGTGGCACCTTTAGTTTTTGAGGCACAGGACCTGAATGTAGAACAGTATACAAAGGTTGCAGAAGCCCTTCAGAAAGCAATCCAGTGCTACCGTGTTATCTATGATACGAAAAAAAGAACTACTACCCAGACATCACTGTATCGTTTTATCAAGAGGGTAGGTGGAAATGAATCCAGCAAGAAAACAGAACCTGTGCCATCGGCGTCAGGCATGAGTGAAATTGCAGCTTGCCCTCCATCTCCTGTTGCTGACGATCCTTCAGCTCTACCATCTCCCGCCTCCTCTCCCTCCTCCAGTCAGTAACTCTTCTTGCCTGTTCACTTGATAAGTCAGCCCCTGTACGCCAGCTGTTGTACTGTACTGCTGTATTTTTTCAAGGTAACGTACTGTAAGATTAAAAATATTTTCCTTATTTTTTTCGTGTTTGTTTTTTATGTATTATTTGTGTGAAAAGTATTATAAACCTATTACAGTGCAGTACTATATAGCCAATTGTGTTAGCTGGGTACCTAGGCTAACTTTGTTGGACTTACGAACAAGTTGGACTTAACGAACACGCTCTCGGAATGTAACTCATTCATGTGTAGGGGACTTACTGTACAGAGAGATAAATTAATATGTCCAAGGTCCATGCAGATAGAGACAGGTGACAAACCTCAGACTTTTGAATGCAGGGCGATTGCTCTGACCACCGCAATGCAGGAAATGATGCACTCATTGTGTCATGGACCCCAGTGTGTGTGTTGGCGGGGGAGGTCATTTACTGTCCTGGAACCTCAGTTTCCTCCACTGCCTCTTTTAGCTCCCACATTCTAGCTCCATCTTGATTTGCTAACAGATTCACTTGTCTCTCCACTTCCCCTTTTGTCCTTGGTCACCTCCCTCAAAAAAACTCTCCAGTTACAGCCCAGTGATTTATTAGCATACAAATAGAACTTTAGCCTTAAAGTACAACTGCAGAATCATTTTTATCCGTTTGTAGGCCGATGGAGTGCTGCATATGTAGGGATTGCCTGAATGTGTTCTGCTGGAATGTTGTTGTTATCATTTAACACAGTTCTGTCAACCTTTTTTTTTTTTAACATCTTTATTGGAGTATAATTGCTTAACAATTGCGTGTTAGTTTCTGCTTTATAACAAAGTGAATCAGTTATACATATACATATGTTTCCATATCTCTTCCCTCTTGCATCTCCCTCCCTCCCACCCTCCCTTTCCCACCCCTCTAGGTGGTCACAAACCACCTAGCTGATCTCCCTGTGCTATGCGGCTGCTTCCCACTAGCTATCTATTTCACGTTTGGTAGTGTAAATATGTCCATGCCACTCTCTCACTTTGTCACAGCTTACCCTTCCCCCTCCCCATATCCTCAAGTCTTACCCCTAGGTTTTTCATGGCCTTTTTTTTTTCTTAGATTCCATATATATGTGTTAGCATATGGTATTTGTTTTTCTCCTTCTGACTTACTTCACTCTGTATGACAGACTCTAGGTCGATCCATCTCATTACAAATAACTCAATTTCGTTTCTTTTTATGGCTGAGCAATATCCCATTGTATATATGTGCCACATCTTCTTTATCCATTCATCTGCTGATGGACACTTAGGTTGCTTCCATGTCCTGGCTATTGTAAGTAGAGCTGCAATGAACATTTTGGTACATGACTCTTTTTGAATTATGGTTTTCTCAGGGTATATGCCCAGTAGTGGGATTGCTGGGTCATATGGTAGTTCTATTTGTAGTTTTTTAAGGAACCTCCATACTGTTCTCCATAGTGTCTGTATCAATTTACATTCCCACCAGCAGTGCAAGAGGGTTCCCTTTTCTCCACACCCTCTCCAGCATTTATTGTTTCTAGATTTTTTGATGATGGCCATTCTGACTGGTGTGAGATGATATCTCATTGTAGTTTTGATTTGCATTTCTCTAATGATTAATGCTGTTGAGCATTCTTTCATGTGTTTGTTGGCAATCTGTATATCTTCTTTGGAGAAATGTCTATTTAGGTCTTCTGCCCATTTTTGGATTGGGTTGTTTTTTTTTTGTTATTGAGCTGCATGAGCTGCTTGTAAATTTAGGAGATTAATCCTTTGTCAGTTGCTTCATTTGCAAATATTTTCTCCCATTCTGAGGGTTGTCTTTTGGTCTTGTTTATGGTTTCCTGGGCTGTGCAAAAGCTTTTAAGTTTCATTAGGTCCCATTTGTTTATTTTTGTTTTTATTTCCATTTCTCTAGGAGGTGGGTCAAAAAGGATCTTGCTGTGATTTATGTCATAGAGTTCTCTACCTATGTTTTCCTCTAAGAGTTTGATAGTGTCTGGCCTTACATTTAGGTCTTTAATCCATTTTGGGTTTATTTTTGTGTATGGTGTTAGGGAGTGTTCTGATTTCATACTTTTTCATGTACCTGTCCAGTTTTCCCAGCACCACTTTGCTGCATTCTTGCCACCACCCAAACAGGGGCTAGGTTCCCTAAACAAGTCGCTGCTGGGCTGCATCCTGTTCATTAAATAATGCCTTTTGAGGAATGCATCCCAGCACTTGAGGCAGCTCCCAGCAGAACAACCTGCCATTTGTGATGCCTTCTTCAGGTTAAACATTTTAGATTAATCAATAAGTAAATGGCAAATAAATGGCATGAGCCCCGTGTCCAATATAAATGAGATCAAGGGAAGAAGCAGAAAAGGGCAGTTTCGGTATTGTCCAATACGCCTTGAGCAGCGCTCCCTTCAGCTCTGTCTACTTGAGATGAAACATCCAGATGAAAAGTGAACAATGCATTGCATCATCCAGATGTTTTAGAGGATCAGGGTGTCTGGCGTCCTTTACCTTAACACACTGACTTCATTTTGAGGTGCCAAAGGTGCTATTGTTCTGAATCTCTGTCACCCAGAAGAAAGGTCGTGACTCTGGTGAGACATTCTCCTTCCTACAATATAAATCTAACCAGCTAGCCCGGGGAATACAGAGGGACGAAAATTCGAGGCCAGCACAGAAGCATCTTAGCTTTGAGAATTTGCCAAACACTGCCAAATACACGTTTCATAAGGAATTCCATTCATTTCTCCCAATTCCTTCTGCTAATTTACCTCAGTTACACTTTTCAGATGTGTAATATCTCATTTTTGAGGAAAAATATGTTATAGCCAAAAGAGCTGACCTTCGTGCATTTTCAGACTCTGTGCTGTGTCCCTGACAAATGAGATACCAAGGCCTTTCCATATTCTGTTTGGGGGTCTATTGGCTGAGGAATCCTTGTTCATCCCACCTTCCTGGCATCTAGGATCATGATGAATTGTCTCCAACTCTAGCCTCAGATTGTTTTTTAACATTTAATTTAGTTTCTTCCTGTGCTTGGATGAACATGGCCATGTTATGGATTTCTGCTCTAATGTACACCAGCAGGCTGGAAGAACAAGCCTCAGCAAGCTGTGGAAATTAGAGAGGCTGGATCAATAGGCAAGGTCACGACCCCCCGGCTCCGATTCTGTACACTGTCCTGAAATTCTCTCCCTTGAAAATCCTCCTTCTGCTTCTAATGTGAAGCCATGTGTATTCCCAGAGAGGAATTCATGTAAACAGCCTACCCCAGCCTCTCACATCTCAGGGAGGGACACCCATAATCACAAACACTGAAAAATTTGTGTAAACAACAGCCCAGGAATATAAACATCTGGGCATTCACTTTATGTGCCGTTTGTTAACTCCATTGTCCAAAGACCCTTTCGGAGGGAGCACAAATAGATGAGGACAAAGAGAAAGCAGACCTGCCAATTCTGGAGCAAACCTCTACGAAATTATCTTTTATCATACACCTACCTCAAACAAAAGGCACAATCTTCAGTGCCTATGCCTTGACATTTTTTTAGAACACAGAATGGTAAAAAATCAAACTGATTTAAACTCTCAGGAATATCTCTGGTCTCAATGAAATATAGATTGAGGAGAAAATACTTGAAAATATTTTAAAAGATAGCAGATGCCAATAATACTACAAATTTAGATCTTGTCAATATAAAGGACCTGCCTTTTCAAATACAAACCAATATTCCTAAAAGACTAGTTTTCCATCTGGAGATTTAGAAGTTTATGTTGTTCAGACTTATAATTTTCCTGGATGGAAATAACTAATGCATCAAAACTTCAAACCTGCAAAAGCAAACCTGCTACTGGTAATTTATCATATTCACTAATCACTGGTTCCAAAATGACCTGACATCAGAATGATCAATTTAGGGAAAAAAAATCTTAAAGATCTGTCTTTTGAGGAGAAAGTTAAGGGTGTGAAAAAAAATGGGAGAAGAAGGGAGGTTCAGGTCAGGAAGAGGGAAATGCAGTCCCAAGAGCCCCTTTTCCTCTGAAATGTGGGTGCCCTTTCACTATGTAACTCTGAAGCTGCATAGCCCAGAGAAGGCGGATCTCTTTTATTTGGAGAGTCAATTCAGTATGTGATGAGGCACATCCTTATCTAAACCCCTATGCAGCAACAACAGCAGAAGCACTTTCTGTACAGCCCAGTAATTCTATAGTGTTTGGTAGTTTTGCTTCAGAATTTAGAAAAAGGTTTGTATTCAGAAGAGGTATCCTTCTGTTTCATTTTTGAGAAACCACTTAGTCAATCTCCTGTCTTTCTATTATATCAGAGATCTTAGACAAAATAACATCACACTTTAAGTGTTCGGATGGAAAATTAGTTTATTGAGATATTGCTTTGTACTTGAGAATGTATATCCTTGCTGCCAAAGGATTTTATTTGCAAGAACTCAAGAAAATTAGGAGGTTTTCTTTGCAGCACAAGGATTAAATGCAAAACGGAGTGAATTTGCATTTTGCTAGCACTTGATTTTAAAGGGGAAATATACACATATATCTTATTTTCTATGGAAGTGCTAAAAGAATCACATTTGTTCCTATCCTATAGGAATAGCCTCAATTAAAGATCTATATATGAACAGGGATTGGGTGACGATTGGTGAAGGAGTGATTTAGAAGACACAGAAAGGCAAGAGATGAGGATTTACTACTACTGCTACTATGTTTTCTACTCCATTTCTAAGTGGAGGCTTTCAGTTTGAAAATAAAGTTCAAGTTTGATGACAACGGCAGGTCACAAAGAGTATTTTGGATGAATAAGTGGCAATGTAGAATCATAAAGTCTATAGCAGGATCCAGACTAACCACAAAAGTATCTTCTCTCAGGCAAAATATTTACCCATGTCAGTTTTTCAGATGATGCACCTAAAATCTTGAGACATTTAGATGTCTGGTCCAAAGTCTTCCAGTTGAGGGGTACAGAATAGACTAGAATTTTGTGTTTCTGCCTCTTGATATAGGGCTTAACCTTCATATAAGGCTGAGTCCCATTTCAGGGATCTACAGGATTCTACCCCTTAACGCACATTTAGAACTCTACCACAATAAAGGGTTCTGTCCCAATACAGGGCTTGATTCATAATATAGGGCTATGCCCTCCTGTACAGGGATTTGCCTCTGTTCTGGAAATTTAACGCTGCATAACAATTTACCCCTAAAATCAGTGGCTCAAAACATAAACAGAATTTATTTTCATGAATCTATGATTCGGACAAAGCTTAATGTATATAGCTTGACTCTGTCTCAACATGGCATTATCTGGGGCATATTGTATCATCTGGAGCTCCCTTCAGTCAAACTTGGTGTTGGCCGGAGCCTCAGTTCCTTTCCATGTGACCTTTCCACCTGGGCTAATTTGGGCTTTCTCACAGCATGATGGCAGGCCTTGTCAGAGTGGAGTGGGCAGGCATCACCCAAAGATCTAGCCTTGGAAGCCACATAGCATCCCTTCTGCCTTAAGCAACTGGTTGAAGCAAACAGAAGCCCCTGCCCAAATCCAAGAGAAGAGAACATAGACCTCACTTCTCAGTGGGAGAATCCTCAATATCACATTGTAAGGTGAGCAAATGGAATGGGTGATATTGTTGCTTGTAGGAAAATACAATCTGTCACAATCTGCCTTCTGGCCACAACAATTCAAATCCCACACATGCAAAATTTTCTCATGCCCTCCCTCTGAGCCCCCAAATCTCAACCTATTAAGGCCTCAGCTTTAAGTCCAGGATCTCTTAGTCTAAATTAGGTCCTGATGAGGAGGAGGCTTTTCCAGTGTGGCTACTCACTCTGCTCCTAGAGCACTGGTCCTCTTGATATTAAGCCCTGTGAAGTTATGAAGAGACATAACTCTGCGTGGATGGATAGGTCATTTCTGCTCCACTTGGCCTCAAATAGGGTGGCTCTAAGGCTGGGGACTGGAATCATCTGAAGTGTCACTCACTCACATGTCCAATAAGTGGATATTGGCAGGAGGCCCTCAGTTTCTCTCCAGATGGGCCTTTCCATGTTGTTTCTTTGCGTGGTGAGCTTGGGCTTCCTCACAGCTTGATGGCTGGCTTTCCCAGAACAAACATCCCAGAGTGAGCTAGCTGGAAGCTATCATCTTTTTGTGAGCTGGCCTCAGATGTCACGGAGCATCACTCTGCTGCACTCTATTGGTTGGAGCAGCCTCAAGTTCTGTCCAGATTCAAGTGGAAGAGCCCTAGGCTCCAGTCTCAGTGGGAGAAGCCTCAAAATTACATTGTAAGAAGAGCAAGTGGGATGGGAACCATCATTGTTGTCATTTAGGGAAATGCAGTCTGCTGGAATGGGCTGCCTTGCAAGTCAGTGAACTCCTTTTCACTGGGGCCATTCACACTGAGACTGAATGACCAGCAGCCAGCAGTGATGTAGAGGAGATTCTGTTATGGGTAGAAGGTTTGACTATATGACCTCTGATGTCTCTTCCAAATCTCAAATTATATGACGCTATGAAAAAGTCAATTGAACCCAGGTAATTTAAAGATTTCAGGGAATGGAATTGTATAGCCCTGTGACATAAGAAAAGGGACAGGGGAAATGGATGTATAGATAAATAGAACGGGCCAAGAATGCAGTTCTAAGACAGTCTGTGTCCAAATATTAGGACCGTGTCTACTAAAAAGAACAAAATGCCATGACCTCAGCCAGAGTGCAGGGGGATACTGTCCAGGCTGGTGAGGAAGGTGGCAGCTCATCTAGGAGTTTACATTAAGGACTAAAACCAGAATGAACCTGAAAGCAGAGAAAAAGAATGTACCTTCTGCTGGTCTGGAAGGCAGACACATGCAAAAAGTTGTGAGCCTTTGGATCAATAAGAGTTAAATGTGATTGTGTGTGTGAAAGGACTTTATAAACTGTAAAGTGATGTATCAATTTGTTTATTGTATTTGGGACTTTCATTCATACAGCAGAGACTTTTGTAAACAAAGCTGAACACTCTCTTGCTCTCTATCCCACGCATGGATTGCTTACCTTCGGTCAGATCATCTTTCCGTGAAGTGGTTTGTCTGTGTACTTCCTGTGAGATCCTTTCTTAGTATTCTCAGTCAGTCAATCAGTTTGGTTAAAATATTGGCTCCTAACCAATGGCAGGGGTTGTGTCAGTGGGCTCAGCCTCAGAGGATATTGCTCTGGGTCTGCTTGTTGTCTCTTATTGCATCCTCTTATCAGTTTTTCAAAACCAGGCACTTTTTCTGCTGCTCTTCACTGGGCTGGCTTCCAACAGTACCTTGCTCTGGGGCAGAACTGTAAGGGCAAATGCATAATTCAGTGGTTTGTACTTTGCATCTATTAACCATGGAACCAGTGCAGGAATGACACAATGGTGAGACTTTTGCTTAGATAGTGTTTTTTCTGAGTGAGGCTTAACATTCAAGCCAATTTATAGTTCCTTTGCATAGTAGATAAGTATCATAATAGTCTTTTAATAGGTGACTCAACGGAAACACATTATAAGGTCGATGTCACTGCAAATTATTACAACAGGTCCAATTCAAGGGTCCTAACTCTCTATATCTAACTTTTACTACTAGATTATACATAGTATATAGTAGGTATTTAAAAATATGCATTGAACTTTATTATATTATCAATAGGCAATTAAATAAAATGCAACTTCAAGGGTTTTTTAAAATCCAAGACTGACTTAAAACAGACCCGTTCAACTGGCTTGAAAATCTGGCAGAATGATAACTATTATGTTTCCATTGGATAAATGATGGCAGTTAGATAAGGTCTCAACTTTATGCTAGGTTTGGAAGTAGAGCTAGAGCTATTGTGCTAAACCTTTATTTCTTTTCTATACCTTACACTTAAATATCTTTTACAAAGTACAAATATTCATGATTTTATTAATTCACACAACAAGCCTTGATGATCGGTTGGCATAAATATCATTTCCATTTAAAAGATGGGAGTCAAAAGGCTAGAAGCGATTCACTGGGAATTAGAGCCTAGACCCATACTTTGGTTCAATTTATTTTCCATTGCACTGCGATGTTAGCTAATAAAATAATAATTAAAATAATAATAACAACAACTATTCATTGAATGTTTATTGTATTCCAGGCCCTGTGTTAAGCATTTCACCCACATTATCTCATGTAATCTTCACAAGAACTCTTAAAGGAGACATTATTATTAGTGTCATTTTACAGATGAATAAACTCAGGTTCAGAGAGTTTGGGTAACTTGTGACAAAGTCTAAAGCTAGCAAGTGAAAGAGATGGGTTTTGAAACTATGCAAAAGTGTTTAACCACACACAGTGCTGTATAATTTCTTGCACCAGATTCCACAGAGAAAACTGGAGATGGTGGTAAAGAGTGTTGGTGAAAGAAATGGATAGGTATTTACTTAAAATAATATTTTAAATTTTAAAATTAAGACTCAGTTTTATATGAAGAAAAACCTTTACTCCTGAAAAGTTGAAGCTTCCTCCCTCTCCTCCAATTACTCTGTCACAGACCAGTTGATGCTCAAGTAGGAAGGAATGTTCTCTGGAGTGGATTTATATTTTATAAGATGGAATAGGCCATTTTCATGCCCCATTCACTCAGGCCTGTTCTCTATCTGTATCCTGGTAACACCTAAGCGTCTGTCCATTCAAGGATATCATCTACCTTGAACAGGCCAGCCTGTGTAAACCACACTTTCCAGTTGCCTGGTTATCATTACTAATGTATCAGAATGCTTTCTGTGCATCTTTCAACCCAGTGAGCCGCAATTTTCTTATTCAACATGTTGTCTCTAGAAATTAGGCTTCTTGTTTAATGTGATCCTTCTCCTCTGCCTCAGGCTAGTCCTTCAGGGCCTCCATTGCAGGCTGCACATCAGCCACTCTCGCTGATGTTAAAGGCAGTGATGGGAGGATTTAGATTAAGAAAGTTTCCTTAAGAGCTCCTTCATCCTGATCTTCTACAATAAGCTAAAATCTAGGGAAATATCAAATGAGTCCAGGAACTTAACTCAGTCTGACCTTGAGGTATCAAGTTACATGTAAGATATCTTGATGCGGGTGTCAAGTTGGGTCAAGCAAGGCCAGGTTCCTGAGTTCCACTGCTATGATTCTCTGCCCTACTCAACTTCCTATCACAGTGCTGAGGCTCACACAATGACTGATTTCCTAAGCAAGAGACTCAACAATATGTTGGGATCAACATTGCTGCCGGCTTGCACTCAAAAAAAAACCTATGGCCAAAATATCCTTCCACTTTTCCTCTCTGAACCTAAAACTATGACCTGGGTTCAGATACTTCCAATTTTTTCCCTTCTTATTATATCATTAAAATGCATCCCCTCTTCAAGTGCTCATTCTGCCTAATGGGAAAATAGGTTGAAAATTCCCCTAGGTTGCTTCTTACCTAAACGTGAAGCTCCGTGGCTTCCAATCACTTGTCATTTCATGTCATGTGTAATCGTATCACACAAATAACTTTATTTAAGAATGTGGACCATGCTGAGCTGAGGCTGCTATGGTCTGACTGTTTGTGTTCCCCAAAAGTCATATGTTGAATTTTAACCCCCCAAAGATGATGTATTAGGAGGTGGGGCCTTTGGGAAGTGCTTAGGTCATGAGGGTGGAACCTTCATCAATGGGATTAGTGTTCTTATAAAAGAGTCCCCACAGACATCCTTCGCCCCTTCCACCATCTGAAGACAACATGAAAAGTCTGCGACCCAGAAGAGGGCTCTCACCTGACCATGGTGGTGCTTAATCTTGGACTTCCAGCCTCCAGAACTGTGAAAGATAAATTTCTGTTGTTTATAAGTTACTCAGCCTGTGGTATTATATTATAGTTGCCTGAACTAAATCCGGGTATGTTTATATAATACCAGCACTTTCAAGGAACCTAAAGTTTTCTATTACCTGTGGTCCTCAATTACCTGCCATAGTAAATTTTTTCAAGGTATAATGATCTCCTTCTTGCTACATCCAAGGAATGTCATTTGGCCTTTAGTCTCTTTCTCTTCTCTTTCCAGCTTTTAAACACTGGAGACAATTCATTTGAATCTTGTGACAAAAATTTACCTAACAAATGGTGTCCCCATGTTTCTCTCTCCTGGTTCTCTCCCACCTCTCTGACTTTTTTCTCCTCATGTAGGGACCTCAGTTCTTGATTATCAGCCCTTATTTTTCCCAAATCTCACCGTGAGAGTAGTTACTCAGTCTTGGATTTCAGTACTATCACTGTGTAGATGAGTTTTAAATCTGCCTCGCCAACCTAGTCCTATATCCCTTATCCTGCCATTTTCTTAACATCACCAAATACCAAATCTAACCCATCATTTCTCCCCCTGAAATAGTTTTGTCCTGATTTTTCCACTTCTTTGAAAAATTAAGATGTGAAGATTAGGCAGATGTGGACTGATGTGGTAGCAGGCAACTTGAGAAGAAAAGAATACACTTGCAAGAATTTTCTAAGGGATAAACATAGGATTTAATGACTGGTAAGATGTAAGGAATGATTCAAAGACAAAGAAGCTATTATTAGTCGAAGCATCTCCTTGGTGTCCTGGCAACAGGCTCTATGTCACTTTGACTCCCTTCTTTGTTCATGACTTACCTCCTTTCCCCAGCTAGCCAAAGCACTTTTTTTTTAAACTACTTTTTCTTATTTTCATCCTCTACCCATAGCTATAGGCTAAATAGATATTTGTTAAAATAAAGAATAAATGCAATGAACATATCTCATTTCCAACCTTTTCTAAGGAAATTGATGTGATCTTCCAGTGGTTGCCAGAAGCTTTGAATGCTCACCCACCCTCTCAGTTCAGTTCTCTGTGACAATGTTTGGAGGCCATTGTTGTTTTCAATTTGTGGTAGGAATCTGAAATCCACATGATTCTTTCATCAACCACCTGATCTATATCAAAACTCTCTTATAAGCACAGTCATTCCAGGTCTTGGTTAATCCCTGAGGAGAGGCCTGATCCTCTTCTGCCATTTCTAGCTCTACTCATCCTCTTACCAGGGCACTTTGTGGCTCTTGTGGTCGGCAGAATCACAGCTCCTCAAAGATGACCACGTCCTCATTCCGGTAACCGGTGAATATGTTGGTTATGTGGAAAAAGGACTTCGCAAATGTGATTAACAATTTGAGATGGGGAATATCCTAGATTAACTGGGCACACCTAATGTAAGCACAAGAGTTTTTCTAAGGGAAAGAGGAAGGCAGAAGCATCAGAGGAGGAGATGTGATGATGGAAGCAGAGGGTGAAGAGAAATTGCTGGAAGGGGACCACAAGCCAAGGAATGAGGGCAAGCTTCTAGAATCTGGAAAAGGCAAGGGATGGATGCTCCCCTGGAGCTTCCAGAAGAAATGCCCTTCTGACACATCGAATTTAACCCTGTCAGTCCCATTTTTAGGACTGTAAGATAATACATTTATGTTTTTTTGAAGCCTCTAAATTTGTGGTAATTTGTTATAGAATCTACTAATGCCCTAAATCAAACATTCATCACCATTTCATTATCCTGGTCATTACCTGAGACTCACCTTTTTGTTCATCCATTTTACCCCAGACTCTCATCCCCAAATGGCTCTGTGCTTCCTCCGTGGACCTAACCTTCCACTGATCTTCTTCTTTTCAAATTTTCCACTGAGTTCTCAGGGTTTTCTGTTATGTTGCACATAAATTCCCCTGTGTTCTCAATCTTCCTACCAAATGTATCCCCTAACTGCTGACTTTAACTGAAATGCTCTTTCCTGAGGATACCAACATCCTTGAAATTTCCTCAGGAAGATGCCTTTACTTTTCTTATATCCCAAGTATATCGCTCCCAAAAGCAACAGGCTTGCCAAACATTACGCTTCTACCTTTGTATCCCTCTTGACTTCTTGTCACTCTCATCTTCTAGTGGCATGGTAACTTCCCCCTCATTTATTGTAGATTTTAAACTTGGACTGCTTAATTGGATCTCTGCAGCAAGCTCTGTTGTCATCTTGGGGGATTTGAGAATTGTTAGGAACAATCTGTTCTAGCCAATCCATCTCTTAATCTCTTCTACTCTAGTAAACTTCACCTCCACTCCTGCCATTCGTTCCCAAGGGTACACTCTAGGGCTTCTCATCAGTTGGAATTTCTCCTCTGAAATCCTGCATTCAAATATACTCTAAGCAATTGAGTTAAAAATGAAAGCTAAAAAATACCAGAATGTATTGTGTAGCCCCACCATACCCCATCTTTTTTTTTTGTGGTACGTGGGCCTCTCACTGTTGTGGCCTCTCCCGTTGTGGAGCACAGGCTCTGGACGCGCAGGCTCAGCGGCCATGGCTCACGGGCCCAGCTGCTCTGCGGCATGTGGGATCCTCCCGGACCGGGACATGAACCCGTGTCCCCTGCATTGGCAGGCGGACTCTCAACCACTGAGCCACCAGGGAAACCCCCATACCCCATCTTGAAGGAGACACCTGCTCTTCCTCTCATGATGCCTCACTCAGTAAACGGCAGTGCCATCCACACATGAACCCAAGAAAGGTACTTGGGTCCCATCTTTAATTCGACTTCTGCAACGACATTTCTGCATCCAATATATCTATCTCTGAAATTGTCCTTTCTCTCCAGCCCCACCATCACTACCCTAAATAATCCTCCCTCTGAATTACTGCTAATCTCAAATTGTTCTCTCCAGCCGATTCCCTTATACCTACCAAACTCAATTCTTTTCAGGTTCAGGTTGGTCTTTCTTAAATATGTTTTGATCAGGTTATTTCTCTGCTTAAAATTCTTCAAGAGTTTCCCATTGACTTTGTAATAAAGTTCATCTTGTCATATTCTTAATGATTGCTGCCTACCCAAGTAGCTTCACCTGGTTTCCCTGCCATATGCCATCTCTCCTCTCCTACCAACCTATGCACACTCAGCCTAAGGTTGTCCTGAACTGCTTTCAGTTTTCCAAACTAATTTGGCTGTCAGTGTCACCTCCAAGCTTTTCTACCTGCTGTTCTCTCTGGCAATAACTCTGCTTCACTCCTTTACTTATCTGATGACACCACACATCCTTCAGATCTTAGCAGGCCTATTACTTTTTCTGAAAAGCCTTGCTTTATTTCCCATTCTGCCCCCTCATCTCATCATTGAGAAAGTCTCCTTTTCCATGGAGCAACCTGTACTTACATCTATTCTAGCACTTGTCACACTCTACTACAAATGTTTCTTTAGTTGTCTCTCTGACCAGTTCATAAACTTGAGGAACTGGCTGTCCTTTTTAGTCTAGAAGCTTCAATGCATGACACAGATGATCAGTAATTTTTACTGAAGTGACAAACTAACTAAATATAGATTTGTGTTCCTAAATATTCTTTCTCCCTTTTATTATCTTTATTAATTTTAGGCGTATGTCTATCCTAAATGGAGCTAAACTTTCACATCTAGATTAAATAATGTCTTTATGCGTATTTGCTAGGTGGTTCATTTTGTCTATCACATTAGCAAATATGCTTCTTTTCATGACCTGTATTTGACCCACACTGTCTTATGGATGTGGTTTTCTAATTCATCTATCCATCTATCATTGGTCCTGTCTTAAACCACCTCCAACCACCCAAGAATTTCCTATATATCCTGCTCTGGTGCAAGCATCCGGACACAGGTGTCTGTTCATTTCAGGTATTCCTGAAATACCCCAACTCCACCACCATCAACAACCCTATTTACCATCACAGAAGCCAGGAACTAACTCACAATTTGTTCCTTGGTCAGACTGAAACCTCAATCTGCCTGCAGAGTGGCTAGAAATCACCTCTACAGACCACTATGCTCTCAGCTGTTCTAAAAAACACTGATTCAAAGACTTTTTGTCCAATCACAAAGAGAATGGAGATAACCAAGAAACCTGAAGGAAACCATTCTCATTACATAATAATAAGACTAATGTCAGTCTCCTTGTACATAGAATGAAGAGGCTCTAAACCTTTCCAAGTAAGTAAGAGAACTCCCTTTTCCCTGCAAAAATATCATAAGACTCCCACATGATAGGCGTTGTGCTGTTGGTTGGTAGATGACAAAGAAGCTCTTATGAATTTACTAGAACTTTAAAGTAAAATAATTCATTATTAAGCACAGAATCAATTAACATGTTTTTGAAAAATTATAGTATATACATGTGTAAAATGTGTGAGCACATGAATGTGCAATAACTATAAAGTTTCTCAGGCCTGAGAACTGCCCATAGCTTGAGAGTTTTTTTAGTTAGAAAACCATTAAGACCCATTCTACTGCTAACATTCTCTGATTCTATTAGTTGCAGTAATTTCTGTTCACTCATTAGACAAGAGATTCTCACTTTCTTTAATTCAGCATGTCCTAAATTTTGTACCATGGAAGTCTAATTGTTGATTGAAAGAAGTATTTCAGGACAAACCATTTTGGGAAATGCACATAATATTGTCCTTTTACAGATGCTTCATGTATATAGCCATATTAAAGGCTCTGAGAAATAGTACAGTTTTTTTTACATTACTTAACCCAGAATTTCCCAAACTTATTTTTCCATGGGGCGGTTTTATTCCCCATGGAACACCTATTAACATATCATGGAGCACTGATTTGAGAAAACACGGTTTGTAAACACTTCATTGGTGGGCAGGGCACTGTCAACCAAGGGAACAGAAGATCCAAGAAGGCCATGTCCCACTAGTTAATGCAGGCATTATGTATTCATCCTGAGGTGGGTGCTAAGGCTGAGTAGATGTGCATGACAGTCTGAAAGATTTTGATCCAGAGATGTGGCCACCCATGCAAATCACATACTCACTGAACCAAATTCAGGGCATTGTAGAGATCCTGAAAAATCCTCCTGGCTTCCCAGATTACAGTGTAGTTTCAAATATTTCTGTCCTAAAGACATAAACATACTCTGCAGTTTCTCAGATGCTGACCCTTAAGAAGTGCAATTCGAGTAAGGAGGCTGATTCCACACCAGCGACGGAAAGCTCCACTATTCTAAGAATGGGTGTTTTTGGTGGGTGTGATGAATTTTCTGCACAAACACCTGCATCTTCCTTGGCATTCCAGCATGCACTAATCCACTGCTTTTGCCAGAATAAATGCAAAGGGTCTCAGTCACATTCCTGGTTTGGCACAGACACACTTAGTATACGAGGCAGGCTGGAGAGGAGAAGAGAAAACTCTTCTGGGCATTGTAAGGTCAACAAATTGGAAAAAGCCACAACTCACCCTTGGGAAGGATTAAATTCGTTGACATCCCCCAAATTGATTTACCTAGATCAGACCACATGTTAATGAGGCAGGCAAGTTACTCTAATTCATTGTTACTATTCTAAATGTAGAGACCTTTTCACATTAAAGAGGTGGGACCATGGATTCCAAATGAGCATTACTTATTTATGGCTTGTCACTCATCCTGCCTGGGCCAGTGTCCTCAGAGCCATTTATAATTATCATCTAAACCACACCAAAAAGAACTGGACATTCAAAGAGCATGGCTCTCAGGAAATGAAGTGAGTTTTCTTTCTCTATTACCTATACCTCTGAATAGAAGTGTATAAATGCTCTTAGCTAGCAAAGTGTAAGAACTTAGATTTCTTCTGGGTGCAGACTTTTCTAAGTACTCTAAAAATTTCTCTTATTTGAAGGATCCCCTAAAAATGTCTCACTCGCTTTTCAAGATTGACTCCTCAGTAACAGTGAAACATTATTTATACCACAGATGTAAGATCTGTAGACCTCAACTCTGTCCAAATTGTGAGTTGGGAAGGGAAGATTTCACAATGGCTTCATACCTATCAAGCTTTATCCGTATCAAAAAATAAAGTTTATGCCTATATGAAAGGAATATTTTTTGGTATGTTTATATGATAACTCAGACACAGTGCTTTGGAATAATCATCTAATAAGTTTCCCCAATAGGTAAAGGAATGCATAATTTGGAGGGCCAGATGTAAATACTTTAGGCTTTGGAGGCCATATGATCTGTTGCAACTTTTTAATTTTTTTTAACATCTTTATTGGAGTATAATTGCTTTACCATGGTGTGTTAGCTTCTGCTTTATAACAAAGTGAATCTGCTATACATATACATATATCCCCATATCTCTTCCCTCTTTGTCGCAACTTTTCAGCTCTGCCATCGTAGTGTGAAAGCAGGCAGAGACTATGTGTAAATGAATGTGTGTGACTGTATTCTGATAAATTTTTATTTATGGTCAACACTGAAATTTGAATTTCATATGATCTTTATGTTACAAAATATTATTCTTTTTAAACATGTTTTTCAACAATTAAAAAATGTAAAAACCATTCCTTGCAGGTGGGGTCATATTGAAACAGGTGACAGCAGCATTTGGCCCCAGCCCAGTGCTTACTGACCCCAGCTTTAACCCATAACTTTGAAAATAAGACATACAACCTCTTTGCTGACATTTCATTTTCAAGTTCTTTATCAACATGAACTCATCCCACTTGATTTGATGAGAAGATCAGTGGAAACATGAAAGCACATGCAGAGCAAATATTGCAGAATGTAAATCCTAGGAATTTCAGATTTTACTTTTATAGAGTTAGAAGAATATCTGGAAGAACAAATCAAGAGACATCAAGACTATTTTCCTTATAATACATACTTTGAGAAAGATCGCTGTGACTTTTATTGTACTTTTGCTCCTCTTAGAGTTAATTTTTTTCCCAGAAGAATGTGCTCCTAGATTTACAATGGATTGTGAATTTTGCTAATAAATAAATATTCATTATTCACAGTTATAGAAAATCCCATAATGAAAATACTTTTTCTGATTAAAAAAGCTCTTTGTTTATTTTAGACTACCTGGGAAATGCATAAGAGGGCAGAATTCTTCTAGTTCAAGAAAGGTTGCTGTTTAAAACCAAGAGATTTTTGAAATCTCTCATATGTTGATAGCCATTATATAAAAATCTTTCTGTTGACAAATCAAATGTCAAATAAAACACTTGGCTATTTAGCTGGAGAGCTTACAGTTTAACCCTGCGTGTAGATTTGGGGTGAAGCAAAGGTCTCTAATTCTAAATATTTGTTGGTAGATGTTGCTTCATCAGCTACTTGGAAATCAGTTTCCATCAGATTGGGTAAAGCATGCTAAGCAAACAAAGCAGCAATTAGGACACTAGTCAGAAAACAGCCTCTGTTTTTATTCTTTCTATGCTTATGCTGCATCAATTTGTCCCTGGCCTCAAGCCTCCCACCCTCTGCCTTCCTCAGTATAAACTGTCTTTGGCTTGCAAAACAACATTGGTGAATTTATTAATACATCTTGTGACAGGCTCATTCTGAACTGCAGGCCACACAGGTGTTCATTCTTTGAGAAGGTCCTATCTGTGTGACTGTGGCTTCTTTTAGCCCCCTTACTTGTTGGCACATAGCTCAAAGCAGCACCCCTGTAGCTTCCCTTTAATGGGAATATGAACACTTAGAGTGAAGCTGTAGACTTACAGGGCTTTCTTAAAGCAAATTAAGCTCTTTAAAAAAATAACAACAATTCTTTGCCTTCAAATCCCTCTCCCCAGGCCAACCCACACCCCCAAATCAGACAGGCCAGATGTTTGTGAAAACTGCAGTTTCCGCAATTCAAAGTACAACATTTACCATAGCTTTTATCAAAGATTTCAATTCCCCTCATCTTAAGGAAAATGACCCTTTTATTTTGTTGTGGACATAAAATTGTGGCCCTGGGAAAATTGGAAGCATTTCTGTTGAGGGAAATCAATTTTCTCACTGCCATATATGATCAACATGTCACAGCCATCACCCAGATAATAATAGTAAAGTACAAGTAAAATGGCTGGAAATACTGGCTTTAAAGGTAGAAAAAGATAGAAGCAAGATAACACCCACCTCCCTTTTTTAAAAGCATGTTTGCAAAAAGAATAAAAAGAAGAAAAAACTCTAAGGGTTATTTTTGTTCTTTCATTTTCTTCCTTCCCACCCTGTTTTCTTCCTTTTGCTGCTGTGCTTTCTGGTGTATAAGTATTTTATTTTGTGTACTGATCGGCCAAAGCATTAATGAAACTGTAGAGATATGTGTTCTTCCTGGAAAAGAGTAAGCACTTTACGTGTAAACCACTCTGGCTCCTTTTCAATCATCCTGTTAATGGGTGGCTAATTGTCAAAAGATGTGACCAGAGTGAGATGACCCAAGAGTGTGTTTAGGTGGGAGGCAACAGGGAAAGTACAGAAGGAGCTTCTTCATTTGGATCCTGCAAACAAAAGGAAACATCAAATGTGACCTCGCTGCTGGACTGTTAATGGCTTTCTCCCCATCGCCCCCTGCCACTTAGCATCTTTTGTGCCCCACCCTGGGAAGCTTCCCGGCAGAAGTGTGCATTAGCAGAACTCTACAGTTACAATATGCTGCTTACTACAGACAAGGGCGAAAAACCTTCAGAGTGATTAAATGTTCTTTGGACAAACACATCCACATCCATAAACGAGCCATTTTTATTTCAGGCAGGCCTTTCAGTGATGTCCCTGCTGTGGCCACCAGCACAAAGGAGTGTTGTACCTAGAATGTCACTGAGGACCTTCAAAGTAGATCCAAACACTATCTCTCTTTGTAGGAAATTTGGCCCTACATGTGAGTATGGGAAGTTAAAACTGCATTAATTCAGGCCAAGACCATAACCCAGAAAACGGCAGACAAGATTTTTGCAAAACTTTAAATATTTTAAATAATTTAACCGTTTGCAAACAAGCGAACAAACCCCCCCCCCCCCCCAAAATCCAAGTGCTTGCTTTGGAATGAAAATTAGAGAGAGAAGTGAGAATGAGAGGAGAAACAGCAACAAAATCCAGGCTAAGGGAAACTCAAAGATACAGTAAGTGTGTCTGCACAAAGATGTTCATAGAAGTGTTATTTAGAATTGAAAATAACCTATATGTCTAGCAATAAAGGTTTTAAAAAGATAAACTATGGCACATACATTTGGTAACATATTTTGAAGCTATTAGAAATACTGGTTTTAGAAAAAATAAAGCTTAAAGAAACATGAAAAAGCTTATGGATTTAAGTAAAAAATAATAATATGAAGAAGAACTTACAGCTAATGGAGAAAAGCATGCTCAGGAGAACATAACAAAAAGAATGTTATGGTTGGTTGGATGGTGATATAGGTGAAATATGTTTTCCCTTCTATTCTAATTGGTAGTGATTTGGATATTGTATCAATTAAAAACAAAACAAAACAAACTAAACAGAAATAAACTCTGAGAAACTCTGTTTGATGGGCAAGAACATCGTTTAAAAAAAGATAATATTTTCAGATTTATTAGAATTTGTTTATACTTCATTTGTCCAGTGTTTAGGTGGTAAATGAGAATAAAAGGACTCAGTGGGCTATTTCTAGCCCAGAGGAAGCCATTTCACTCTACTCCTAGCAGCAATACTCCCAGTGCCTTCCAACTCAGTCTTCAAAATGTTGTATGCCTCTGTGTTGGTGATTTCCACAGAGAAAGTGACATTGAATTAGAGATTCTAGACAATGCCTAATGCTTAATGACTTGTAAGTAGATAACATCTGTATTCAAAGGGATAAAAAATAGCTGATTTTTCTCCCATTCGTTTTATAACTTTTTCCCCAAACCTGCCTTTATATACGGGTTATGTGAATAGTTCATTTGCAAGTTTATTTCTAGCTGAATCTCTTTTTTCCAAAGGCCAAGAGTTGACTGATGTATCCATATCTCAGCCCATTTCCCATTCGCACATCCCAAAATGGATGGGTTATCTTCAGGTCAGGATGCAAGTCCTGCATCAGGAAAATACCCATCCTAATGGGGGAGACTTAGGTGCCTGTTGGCCCACTTAGCACTGTGGCTGGTGAAGCTCTCAGCTCTCCAGTCAGCGGGATGGACCATGTGTTGGAAAAGATCAAACTCAGTGGCTTATTGGAGTGGAATGGTTGGGAGAGAGGTGTTCAAAAAACACTTCCTGTCAGTTAGTAAAAGCACATCGATAAAAATAAATCAATGCCCACTTGTTTTCTAGGAATCTGCTTCATATTCGGCAAAGGCTCCCATTGTGCTGCATTTCTCATCTAGTAGCCTAGAAAAGATGTGTTTTAAGCTAGAGTAAAATATCCTGAAGAAAAGCATTACTCTGAGATGCTGAATCGGCCCTTATGCACCAAAATGTAAAGCACAGATAAATTTAGTGTTAAGCAAACAAAAATGTTCCGTGACTTATTTAGAAGTGGATTGTGAAGGATTGGCATTAAATTGGATAACTGTAGTTTGATTCTTGATTTATGTATGGACCTTCTGCATGACTTTGATTAAGTCTTCCCCTATTAGGGCCTTAGCTTTATTAACTGTAAAAAAAAAAAAAAAAGGGTTGAACTAGATCAGGGGACACTACATGGCACACACAACACTGCTCATCTATGTGACACTTGTAACAGACATTGCTAATCAATTGTGGCTCTTTCCTGCTGATCCTGGCTGAGGCCTTGGAATCCTTCATTTGACAGTGCTCCTGGCAGCCATTATTAATTGATAAGTTTAGATACAATGGATAAAACTTTCCCATTATAGGTTAAAATAAATTCCTAGGTCTGTGAACCTCCATGACCCTATAAGCTCTTTCTCAACCCACAACAGAACAAAATTAAGACCTCTGCTGTTAGATATCTAGACACACAAGTCCATTGACACTCTATAGGCTTCAGATTAACTTTGCTTCAAAGTTACATCCAAGCGGTTCTGTTTCAAGAATTGTTGTGCTGAAAATGCCAGCTTATCCAAATGCTGTTTCCCTTTCTAGTAGCCAATTTGTACTGATGGCAAGTGTTTGTGTGGCATGAGTTACCTGGAAATCCCCACCACACTTTTCCTACATACTAAGATATGAGGGCATGCATTATTAATTCTTCTAAGTGCAGGGAGATAGTTATTAATTCATAATTTTAATAGTTAACATACAATGTTATCCATAATTTTATTTTCTCCCTAAATCCATAGTAAAACAGAGTAATACTGACCCCTTCTATAGATCTGTCATGCGTTTCAGAATCTCACTGAACTTCTGCATTATATGCTCAGGCCATGAAAACACAATCTACATCCCTTCTCCAAAAGCTGAGGTTGCTCTACTGTCTCACTGGGTCCAGACTCATTGTTTGGTGCTTTATAAGCCTGTTATTAGTTGGCCTTATTACTGTGCCCTCATATCTGTTTATTTATCTTCAAGATTTTCCTCCATTTAGAGAGAACTGCTTGCTGTCTCTTCGCCCCAGACCTGGAATGAGAATGAGGCAAATGAGGAGACTGGGGTGCAAACTCTAAAGAGGCATGTTCTCAGAGTCATGCTGAGGGTCTCCTTAAATATCACACCCTATGCAGTTCATTTGCCATATTCTAGTTCTGGCTTTGCCTTGTACCATCAACTAAAAACAATTTTTATGTCTTTACTGTTTTTCAGCTCTTCAAAGCCAATTCACATGTATGATGTAATTTTATTCTCTCAGCCCTTGGAAGGGCCGATGTTATCATTTTCCCCATTCTACAAGGATGAGAAAATCTGAGTTTCAAAAAAGTTAAAGTTAAGGAGTGTCAGAGTTAGAACTTGATAGCAGGTCTTCTGAATTGGAGCAGGATATTCTTTCCAGGAGAATGAGACTTAACCTCCTTTTCTGTGCTCTATGACAAGGCATGCCTTTCTCTTCCTTCAAAATCCACACTTTAAGCTTTTCAGTTTGAATTATTTTATTTATTTTAAGATTTTTTCCATATGCATCTATTATTCCTCACTTGTTTTGCACATGTCTATCATAAGTTATTATCTTTTATTCTTTTGGTTTTTTGCCTGTTTCCTTAATATATAGATTAGATACTCTTGAAGTGTGAACAATATATAATAAATAAAATGGTATATTTTTATAAAGCCTGAACTTGTCAATGGACTTTGTGAGGGATACAGACATTTGTTTCACTGCCAAGTTTATAGATGAGGAAACTGAGTGATAAGGAATGATGATGACAGCTAGCATTTGTTGCGGACATCAGGGTTGCAAGGACCATGTCAAGCAGCTAACATGCAACATTTCCATGAATTTCATAACAACCCAATGAGGTAGCTGTTGTTGTCCACCTTTTAAAAATGAGAAAATGAAACTTTAGTGAAAATAGCAAACTGCATAAGGTCATAGCACTTGTGAATGTCAGGGCCAGGATTTAAACCCAGGTATGACTTCAGAATACACACATTGGAGTGATTAACCTAGGGCTGCAGAACCAGCAAGGGGACAAGATGAATCCTGGGTCTGATAGTTCTGACTCCAATCTTGCTCCTTTTTCATTGTTCTTATCTGCTTCTCACTTTCACAAAATAGTATACCCATTTGATATCTTTTTATTTTAAGTGAATTGATATTATATTAAGAATAATTTTGGTCTATGTTTACTTTAGCGATTTAAAGTCTCCTTATGTGAAATTAAAATCTAAGTAGAAACATTGTGAACCTCTATATCTGCTACTTGGTTATGGAACAAATGCAGTTTCTTTGGAGCATGCAAGTGTAAAGATGGCTCAGTAGGGTGTGGTCTTCATGTCTATGCCTTGCAGGTTGAGAAGCATAACAAGGCTTGGGATAATTAAATATTGGTGGATCCCCAGGGGTATAAGGGAAGTGGGTTGTGGGAAGAGTAGAGCGTAGCGATGGCAAAGAAGTGGCATGGCTAATCTACCCTAGCCTTCTTTCCCGTGGAGCTCTGCAGTGGCGTCGCAATGTGTTTTAGCACAAAACTACAGGCAGCCACTGTCCATTGGCCAGGATTAGCTCTAGAGAGGAAACCTATATGGCATCATCGACTGTGGAGAAGAAGAGACTTATTTCCCAAACTTGGAAATGCTACTCATTGGATGTAGCCCTGAGCAAGTTATTTAACCTTGAAATTCAATCAGGTCACTATTCAATAGAGATAATGATAGTACCTCCTTACCAGAGTTGTTGTAAGGGATAAAATAAGATGCATATAGCATAAGACCTGAATCAATATTAATTATCCCTGAAAAGAAAGCAGGGACAATGCCTCTTTAACTCCCCTTTGCAATTGCAAAATCATCCAGAAAATAAAAAATAATGTAGAAGACTCCAATATTCCCCCCAACTTTTAAAAAAATTTCTGATCTTAATCGGAATAATTCTAAGTTTTCACAGAATTTTTTTTCTTTTTAAATGTGTGAGGCCATCAGTTCATGGGATTTGGCATCAACCAGACCTAGGTTTGAGTTACAATTCTGTCATTTACTTGGTAACTAAGAGTAAATTGCTTAACTTTCCTGAGCTTCATCTTCCCTATCTATAAAGCAGGGATATAACATTACCTATACCAGAAAATTATTATGAGATTAAAAAACGGCAAAGCATATATGCCATAAATCACTTGGTAAATATTCATTGTAATCATTCCTGCAAGGCAGGTCCCTAAGGGGCACCTGCGCGCATTCCAGTGAAAGGAGACATCTGGCCATGACACTGCACTTTGAGCTTGCCCTGTTTAGTGTGGCCATTGTGCTCGCTGCTGTTTGCCTAACACTGATGAAGTTACTTAGTTCTTGTCCTTGACTACTTCCTGGCCCTTGTGCAATATCTCCTGATTTGAGGCTGGATTCAACAGATCATGTAACTGGTCACAGCAGAAGTAGTTATGCTTTAACTCCCTTTTGTATTCAATGCTATGAACTATCAAGTGGAAAGAGACTGAAGGGACAGGGGGTCAGGGTGAGGGAATATCAGGGATCCTGCTCTACCTGATCTTTTGCATTTGATTCAATAATTATTGATTACCTACCATAAGCCAAGCTTTGAGGGTATAAACAGGACATGCCCCCTGCCTCAGGGAGCTCAGAGCTTGGTGATGCAGTGAGAATAAGTTTTCACTTTTATGAACAGTTACACAAAAACTAAGTTGGGTATAATGAGAGATTCCTTCAAAAAATGTGTGTAAGTATGCATGTGCCAACTTGAAGGAGAATACAAGTATGTTTACTCAAAAGATCCATTTGAGCTTAAAAAAAAGAAAATGTATTTTTCTTTAAAGAAAAACAGAACTAAAAGCTATCAAGACTCCTGCAGACCTTAATATGTGTGTATAGTTTTATTAAATATATATGAAAATTGAAAATGAAAATTTTTGTCATGCACATGTATACATACTATAACCATAGAGCTCAGTGAATTTTCACAAACTGGACACACTTATGTAAACAGTATACAGTTTAAGAAACAAAATCTTGCTGGACCCCATCAGGTCCCTTCTAGTCACTGCCCCCAGGAGAACCAATATCTTGTATTCTAATAGCATAAAATACATTTTTATATCTTTGTACTTTATATTAATAGAAGCATGTAGTGTGGTATGCAGATTTTTAAAACATTTTCCTGTCAAACTTTAGTTTATTATTTGGTGCTTCTTTATTAATCTAAACCAGCAAAGTTTGATCTACTATAAAACATAGACTTGGAATAAAGTATTCTCAGGCTTGTGTAAAAATTGCCAACTCTTTCTGCCCAGGATGATGCCTTTGTACCTGGATGTCCTGATCTTGGAAGTTATACTTCAGAATGTGAACTCATTCCATAGAAAATGGTTTAATTTATTGAAGGCCAGGTACTTGCTTCCCAGCAACACAGCTTAAGTAAATGCCCAACTCAGACAGTCAACATTACTGTCTCAAAAATCTTTCATTCTGACATATTATCACACATTTGTCATTAGGGAGCTGCATACCCACATATGTCCATAAATATTTGGTCTTAGCAGACCCAGGTTGACCTGCTTGAGAATCAGAAGGAAAAAAAAAAAATCTTATCTCTGTCCTTGGAAAAGGTACAATTAAATGAAGGGAAAGTTTGAATGTGGTATCTGAGAAACTTTGTTTCCCTGAAAACAAGATCATTTTGCTCTAGTCAATCAATAACTCTGCTTGGTAAATGTGAATCTTAGGCTCAGAAAGAGGTTATCAGCCATAACATTTCTTAACACTTTCATAATGTTATCAGAAATTAAAAGGTAACATTTATCAAATATTTACAAGTTGTGTGGGACACAGCACAGTGTAAACATATGAATCTGATAATATCCAAGCTGCAGTTTTAAAACAGATCCAAAAAAATCTCAAAAATGTTTGCTCTTCAATGATGCATTCGCCATCATGTAAAAATTTAACTATTGAGATGCTCTAATGACATGAGGAATGGGTCACATAAGGAGGAAGGTATCTCAGGTGAAAGGTCAATATCAACACAGATGAAAGAGATTGCATTAAGCAGCTTATGCCAACCAGGAAGGACACACATTTTCTAAATGAACATAGGAAAAAAAAACGATTACATAATGGAAAATGTGAGACAAATATTAGTTACTTCAGTTGACTACACATGAAAGGTATGTACAAAAACACAAAAAATAAGTCTTTCATCATCCTGTGGTCACTTCCATTCTCCTTTTTGCTGTCTGTGGTAGCATTTCTCCAGGTTCTGTGGGGGAAGAAACTTCATTCATCTTTCTCTTTCCCCAGTCCCCTGAGCACTTCGCCTTTGTATAGGGCTCGTCCAGTCTAGAGCCTCCATTGCCACCTCCCTCACAGTGGATCCTCTATTCTATTAATTGAAGACGGTCAAGAGAAAAAGGAGGAAGGTGCAGGGAGGAGGAGGAGGTTGAGGAAGAAGAGGAGAGAAGCGTAAGCTGGGAGGCAACAATCTTCAAGAAGAAAAAAGGTCATTAACTGGCAAAGGAAAGTCACAAAGCCCCAGTGCCCCAGTCTCTACACTCCTCCTCCTCCTGGTGAATTTGAGGGCCCTGAACACTGCCATTCAGTCCTAACCCATGTCCTGTGTACTGCTGCTCTCTCCACAGTCTTTCACCTCTAGGCCACATGCGATGACTGGAGCTTGGGCAGAACTGCAGTGGGGTTCACTTGGAAAGTAAGGAGTAGATGGAATGGTCTGAATGGTTTAGAACAATGAGATAGCACTTTACAAAACAGAACATTTCTTAAAGTAGATTTTGTTGGTAGTGTATTTGTTTCTTTGTTTTCAGAGTTGAAAGTGTTTACCTTGCGAATTTTTTAGCCCTTTAAATCCGAGAACTGTACTTAATTCTACGGTGATGGTGGGTAGCAGCTGGAAATTCAAGGCTGCATTGCAAGGGTAACTGGAAATAAAGCCCAGATTGCCATACAAAAATAGAACCCAAGAAAATGTTTCTTCTTAAAATATAATGAGTGAAGTTTTTTATCAAATATGAGAAGAGGAATTGAGGGGCAAAGAGAACCAGAATTTGAATGTCATGAGACATGGAGCTTCCACAAAACAGGTGTATGTGCATTTTTCATTTCAGCATTTTGCTGTGTGTTAAATACTGCAAGTTGCACAATGTAATTATTTTTATTTATGTGCATGACAAATTAATGAAATAAAGAACATCATACGTTTTTAAAATTAGGCTGTAGGACATATATCAGCTACCACTTCATTAAATTGGGCCTTTAATGGATATTCACCCTGTGAATATGAGTGGGGAAAAGGAGAGCCTTATAACTAATTGACTTCCTGCCCCAGGCACCCAGACATCTTTCTGCAACTCTGGATTTGTCCCTCCAGGATACTACTGCCAAAATGATCAACACAAGTTCCCAAAATAACAATTTATTCTGCCCAGAGGACATTGTGCCCCCAGTCTCCTGGCCAGATGAATTGGCACAATTACATCCTTCTCTCTTGCTTTCCCCCTCAGGATATCCTAGGTGTCAGGGCTTTACATGTTGCGATGATTCAGAGCAAAAAATCTGCTAAGAGGGAAGACAGTGCTACAAGCATCTTCTTAGATTCCTAGGTCCAAACTGATGGAGCGAAACACAAATCCTCCATTGGTTTCTTTCCTTCAAAACTTCACTGCCCCTCAGGCACATGCACAGATCAAGTGGAGAGCTAAATCCTTTCCTGAGTCCTGACACAAATATGTTGGCATTAACCAACAAAGGCCCCAAACTAACCAATTTCAAGCCTTTTTTTCCATCTATCCCTCCCCCCACCAAGAGTTAGTGACGTAAAGATCATTGCACAAATGCCAGTTTAATCTGCTGAGCTATATTCCTCTCTCTGAAGCAGTCTAATAGAGAGGAAAATATACATTCATTTCTGCTTTAGGAAATACAACTCTGGTTAACAAGGTTTCTTGATGATTACCTCTTATTTGCTTTGCCTTTTTTGCCTTAATACTCTCTTCTCTCAGTACTTTTCTTTGGTCAGAGCTGGTTTTTATAAAATATTCCTTTCGCTCATTTTTGTTTCTGAATCAGACTCAGTGAGCTCTGTATGAACAAACCCTTTCATCAGGAAACCCCACAGCTCACACTGAGGATATTGGGGAACAGGTGTGCATCTGTTGCAAAAGCTTTTCCCCATGTAAATAAGCTCAAGGTGAGGCTCTTAACAAAGAGCTGGGAAGTTGAAAGGGGAAGGTGGTCATTTCCTCAGACAGAGGCCCACATCCCATCCCCCTTTGGGTCCCCACTGTTGTGTATTAGGATGAGTGACTCTAGCTCCACTCACAGGTAGCCACTTGACCAGTGCTTCTGACCATCAAGAGCTTCCTGCTATAGAATTATTCACCACCACTATTTAACTGCCATTTAAAAAAGATAATGCTGTTACTTGATGGGAGAAGGTGTGGGGAGAGGAAAACGGTCATTCCCAATGAAAGTGGAAAAGAGGTATTTACATAAGAACTTCTCAGTTGTTCTTTAAGACTGAAATCATTCACAGAATTTGGCAACAAAACACAGAAATAGGTTGTATCTACTCACTGCCCATTTCATATTTGGGATACTTACCAAGAGGGACAGACATAGCTTTCCATTAAACTTTAAATTTTAATGAGGATTGGGCCTCCCTGGTGACACAGTGGTTGAGAGTCCGCCTGCCGATGCAGGGGACGCGGGTTCGTGCCCAGGTCTGGGAGGATCCCACATGCCGTGGAGTGGCTGGGCCCGTGAGCCATGGCCACTGGGCCTGCGTGTCTGGAGCCTGTGCTCTGCAACGGGAGAGGCCGCAACGGGAGAGGCCGCAACGGGAGAGGCCACAACAGTGAGAGGCCCAAGTACCGCAAAAAAAAAAAAAAAAAAAAAAAAATTTAATGAGGATTAATTAGTTAAAAGGATTGCCCTCATGCTCCATTTGCTCATTTGTTCATTCAGTCAAGCACTATTAATTATTGAGTGCCAACTACCTGCCAGGTATGGTGGTAGGTACTGGGGAAACAACAGAGAGCCAAACCAAGCACCTCTGTCATTCCGTGTAGATGATAAAAGAGACATTAATCAACTAATCACACAAATAAATATAAAATTACTAAGCCCTCCAAGGAGAGGGACATGGGACTATGTAAACCTATAATAGGGTTATTTGGCCTAGTCAGGAGGTCAACAAATACTTACCTGAGGAAGTGTCAATTGAGCTTGGATGTGAAGGAGTAGTACTTGAGGAAATGGAGGTGTGACTGAATTGGAGAGAATGAGGATGGATGGGAGGCAAGATAAAGCAGAAACCGACCTTAAGGGACAGGATCATGCAAACCCTCATTAAGGATCATGTGAATGCTTGGAGTTTATCCTAAGAGCAATGGAAAGCCACTGAAAGGTTTTACACAGGAGAAATGATGTGATATGATATGATATGATATGATGACATGACATATGAGATGAGATGATATGATGAGATGACATGACATATGATATGGTGAGATGACATGACATATGAGATGAGTTGATGTGCTGTGATGTAATATGAGCAGGTTGGATTTCTCTGGCTGCAGCATGTTGGTGGTGGTAAGAACAGACTATCAATAGGCTGAAAGAGACCAGAAAGCTGACTGGTAGAGGTTATTTCATTCAGAAATATTTACACATTAATTAAATCAGTCTGATCTTTATGAGGTAAATCAGACCCTGATTTTTGTCTGACACACCATGTAATTCTTCTAGTGGGGCCTATTTACCTTTTCCTGCTCCCCTACTAAGAGCCCCTTCCCTCCATTTATTCAACAGAGCATTTGTTTCTGCCACTTATAAGCCAAGATCACTTAGCCAACCTATCTCAGAATCTTTATTTGTAAAAGGGCTAAGTATAGTCCCCTGGCTTTCCTCATGGCGTTAGTTACTATGAGTATAATCTGAAGTAATAGGTGAGAAAGTGCCTTGTACACTAGAATACATGAGATCAGTGTAGGTTGGCATTATTGTAATGCTCCTAATTATGTGTGATGTCCCTCTTCTCCGAGTGTTGGTCTGAATATTTTGGCTAGAAAAATTTTCAGATGCTTTAATTAGGATACTCATCAAATTCCTAGTCAATGCAATAATTAATGCAGAAATAAAAGGACGAAACAGAGGCAGGGCTAGAGAAGGAATTGGGGTGACTTCATAGTCATAGCCTCAGGTCTCTGGATGTGATTAGGCTGTACTCCAATCATTTACCAAGGTGGAACGGTATATATGACAGCAGCAGGTGGGACTCATGCCCTCAGAATGGATCCTGTTACAACTATGGTGAGCTAGAAAGTCCCTAAAAACAAAGGGATGGCCTCATACTTCCTTGTGGGACACTTGTAGGGAAGAGCCTCTGGTCTCCCCAGAAGGACAAACAGAGCTCTGCTTACACCCCAACTTCTGTTTTTGCAAGCAGGTTCACACTTTGATGAAAGAAACCTAATGTACCAGGGAATGTCCATGAAGGAATAGGGGTAGGAAGCAGAAGATCCAGGAGAGAGAAGAAAATGAAAGTATATTAAACTCATAAAGAGGCTTTCCATCCAAATTCTGTGAAAGACCAAGCTTCTGTAGGAATCAGAGCCTCTCAGTTATCTCTGGTCTCTGTCCTCTTGCCCTTTCCTCATGAAATTTTGAGAGTCTCTGATGACTTTTGGGGTGGAAAGAGAGCTACTCATGTTCTGGGGAAGGGGCGGGCAGTCATGAGCTTGTCTGTGCAGAGGAGGAAGGAGAAAAGAAGGAAGGTGTTAGGGACACCCCTTCATCTGTGAGCATTGCCTCCAGTGCTCTGAGGATCAGTTCTAACTTTATAACAATTTAGGTCTCTCCTATGGTCGTTTCAAATGATATTGGAAAAGTTCTCCCCAAATGAAGTAGAGTGAATTCTAATGTATGCTAACCCTGTCTAGATATCTCTATTCTCTCCTGGTAAGGTAGTACTCCCTGGGGAATGTTGTGAGGAGGTGCTCAAGGAATCCAATCATGCTTATAGGAAGGTTCAGTTTGAGGGCAGAGAAGGCTTTTAGGGTCTGAGAAGGTAGGATCCTGAGAATCCCACTTCCTGTTTCCCAAAGAGCCTTCAGGATTGTGTGTTTGTGACTGTGTTGTGTGTGCACATGTGTGGCGGGGGGGTTGTGCATGCACCTTCGTAAGAGGTGAAGTCAGGGTAGCTGAGGGATCTTCTGGAAGTTTGGTGGTCCATTAAATTCAATAAACTTTCACTGACGTGGGTGCAGTTTGAGATAGTCTTGAAGACTATAGGAGGCTGATAGTCTTGAGGACTTAGGAGGCTGTTGGGAATTGGCAAGACTTTGCAAATAGAAGAAATAGCTGGAGGAAGAAAATGAAATGTTAAAATGCAGAACTTAGAGCAAAAAAATATAGTCAGTCTGGATGGCTGTACATTTCTGAGCTGTTTTAAAGGAAAAATAAGACTGGAGAGCTTGAGTATAGCCAAATTATAGAGGATTCAGAAATCCAGACAGAAAAGGTGGGAGGACCTTTTACTCAGTCATTCTGGAAGTATTTATTGCATGTCACTACGTGCCAGACACAGTTCCAGGTGCTTGAGGTACATCAGGGAACAAAATAGATGAACATTCCTGCCTTTATGGGTTTTACATTCTAGGGATGACAATCCACTATTGTCTGCCATTGACTCAATGTTCATGAAATAATTTAATCTTTACAACAACCCCATGAGATTGGTACTAGTATTAACCTGCCTTTGCAGGTAGGAAAATTGAGGCACAAGGAGGTTAAGCATATTGCCCAAGGTCACACAGCTAGTAAATGTCTAGAGTTGCTCTTAAATACTGGATTACACTAGTTGCAAGAGCTTAAGAAGGAGAATTTCAAGGTGGTATATTTCGGGGGGTGGCAGTGAAGAGTCAGCAATTGCAAGATTATACCATCATAAAATGCCATAGACTAGGTGGCTTAAATGACAGACATTTATTTCTACTGTCCTGGAGGCTGGAAGCCTGAGATCAGGGTGCCAGTATGGTCACATTCTGTTGAGGGCTCTTTCTGGCTTGTAGATGTTCTCACATGTTCTTTCCTTGGTGCACATACAGGAAGAAGGAGAGATCTCTCTCTCCTAGAGGGGTGGGATAGGGAGGGTGGGAGGGAGGGAGACACAAGAGGGAAGAGATATGGGAACATATGTATATGTATAACTGATTCACTTTGTTATAAAGCAGAAACTAACACACCATTGTAAAGCAATTATACTCCAATAAAGATGTTAAAAAAAAAACAAAACAGGTACCATGAACTTCTGCACCACTCATCTGGGTGGACCAACTGAGATAACAGTTACGAAAGGGTTTTCCAATGTGGAAAATTCTCTTCCCACTGCAGAAATGATTACAATAAAATGTTACTCACTGGTGAAAAAAAAAATAAGAACACATAACTAAAATAGTCAAACTCATACAAGCAGAGAGTGGAATGGTGGTTGCCAGGGGCTGGGAGGAGGGGGAAAGAGGGAGGTATTAGTTAAAGGGTGCAAGATTTTAGTCATGCAAGATGAATAAGTCCTAGAGATCTACTGTGCAGTGTAGTGCCTATAGTTTACAATATTGTATTGTATACTTAACACTTTGCTAAGAGAGTAGATCTTGTGGTAAGTGTTTTCTTCCTCTTCTTATAAAGCAACCAATTCTGTTGGGTTAGGAAACCACCCTTATGATTTTATTTAACCTTAGTTACTACTAAAAGCCTTATCTTCAAATACAGTCACATTGAGGGTTAGGGCTTCAACATATGAATTGGGGGTAGGGACTAACTCAGTCCAACATTAAGGTTCGTATAATTCTCCAGTAATTGTTCATGCTTGCTACCTGCATGTGTTTTCTCATTCTTAGCTCTAGGAGGTGGGCAATATTCTCCCCATTCTATGGATTGTGGAAAATGAAGTTTCAAGAATTTAAAGAAGTTTTCTAACCACTCCTACACTTGTTAGTGGCCCCTAACTTGAAAGCCCAGGTCCACTTTCTCTGTCCCATACCACACTGCCCGACTGCTGCCCACACCTCAGCCTTAGTGCCTAGCCAAGTCCTGAAGGCTCTGGGGCCCCTGGAGAAGGGGGTCTCAGGGCACAGGAGGATCCTCCTGTGTAGGCTGAGACCCTATGGCAGGCAGAGGCCTGGCAGAGCTTCCTGGGTGCTGGGAAATAACTCTCTGCCTGGGGAACCCAGTCTGGAGAGGAGATGCAGAGAAGCAGGGTTTTAGTGGAGAATGTCTCTAAGTCAGTTTAAGAAAGATTTTTTTAAAGTCAGTTTTAAAAAGATTTTTTGGTTTTGTTTTATTTTAAAGAAACTTTAGGGGGAAAATGGTAGAGAATTTTCCAGTGTAGAATTACTTAGTTGTTTGGGGAAATTAAAATGTGTTGTCTACACAAAGAGATCTGAACCTCCTTTTCTCATAGCCACTTTTCACCTACTTGCTTTTTAAAATGTCTTTGTCCTATCATTCATTTCCTCATAGTCTGCTATGAGCTTGGCTCTGTGTAAGGGCTGAGGAAAATATGCTTGAAATTGCTGTGACAAGTTTATGGAAAGTGTCATGAAAGAGGAAAATATGCTTGAAATTGCTGTGACAAGTTTCTGGAAAGTGTCATGAAAGAGGAGTCTGTGGCTAAAAGTATGAGAATGCATTGGTTGAATGGTTTATTAAGTACACTTTCATCTTTCCATCCCATCTATCTGGTTTTCTAGGTAGAGCTATGCAAGGTTGGGATGCCTAGAAACTGACTTTCCCCTCAGGTGACAAGAAGTGAGCACTAAGGGCATTCTATCACTTGGATCTTATGTACCAACAGCTCTGTGGGAAAGGTAAATCAAAGTGGGAGCTAAATTCAACAGCTTATATTTGAACAAGTTAATGTGTTTTCTCTTAAACTCGTAATAAGTAACACAGAAACATGAGTTTGATACGAGATGTCTATTATTAGTGAGCTAATATTTGTCTCCCGAAACTCTATAGCTCATCTTTGCTTTCAAACCTGCTCAGATCCTACATTTAATTAAGTAGCTTCTCTGCACTTGGAGGATTCACATATGTTAAATAATTTAATCTTAACACTGACCCACTAAGATGTGGTTATGTCCATGTTAAAAGTGAGGAAACTGAGGCTCAGAGAAAGGAATGATGCATGCCAGTTTTATCTCCTGTAAGTTCACTGAGGTCTGTGCTTACATATGTTCATCATATCTCCAGGGTTCAGTGAAGTATCTGCTACACAGTAGACACTTAGTGTTGTTTGTATATTACACCCATTGCTGGTCGCCTTATGAATTCAATATCAGTTGCTTCCCAGCTGCCAATCACTGTTGGATAATAAGAAACTGTAGTAGTCAGGGATATGCAGAGACACAGATACATATATATATATATATATATATATATATATATATATATATATTTATATATATTTATATAGGAATTTATAGTAAATAAATAAGTATATATTTATATAGGAATTGGCTTACTTGATTATGGAGGCTGAGAAATCCCACCATCTGCTGTTTGCAAGCTGGAAAACCAGGCAGGCTGGTGGTGTGATTCAGTCCAACCCCCAAGTCCTGAGAACCAGGAAACTGAAAGAGATGGATATCGCAGCTCAAAAAGAGAGAAAGTAAGTTCACCATCCCTCCACTTTTTGTTCTATTCCAGTGGTCAATGGATTGTATGATTGCCACCCACATTGGGTAATGCCATCTGCTTTACTCAGTTCATGAATTCAAATGCTAACCTCTTCTGGAAACACCCTCTCAGACATGCCCAGAAATAATGTTTTACCAGCTATCTAGGCATCACTTAGCCCAATCAAATTGACACATAAAATTATACATCACAGTATCATTGCCTCTTTGCCTTCGGAGTCTGAGGGTGTGCACTCCAAAGGATGATAGAGAGAGGCACCCAATTCTCCACCAAAATACAAAATTCCAAAGGGCTTCTTTTGTTGAAATCACAACAGCCCTACCTCTAACTTATGGATAATGGAACCTTCTGTTTACTGCTAAAATACCTCAAAGAAACAAGAGGGTAGATTTCAGGTGGCTTCAGATGAAATCCAGATCAGTAATAGCCATTCTATCACCCAGAACCTGGCTGGTGCCCACCCTACCAGGACAAGTCATTGGCTTCCCAAGTTCTCTTTTTTCCTGCAATCCAGGACTTAGTCACACTGCATTATAATTACTTGACTAAAGTACATTCTTGTTTCTCTGATTTCATTTGACATAAGTGATAGCTAAAAGGTTGATTTGATTAGTAAGAAATAAGGAAGAAGCTGCCTGTTCCAGTAAAATGCACTTAGCACTGTAAAATAGTGTTTTGTTTTTCCCTCCCCTCTCATCTCTTCTTGGTTCCCTACAATGACTGTAACATTGCTCAGCTTGTCTGGCCCATGTCTCTCTTTCCTAATAGTAATGGATGTATAGTTCTTGAGAGTGAGGGGACTTTTTGCTAAAGGTACTGATATCACTCTTGCGCCACAAGAGCTTTCATTTCTTATTATTTTCTTATTATTTTAAAAATACATGGCTTGATTTTTTTTCTTTTTTTACAAAAGTGGTAGGGGAAGAGTGGCAAATGTAGAGGGGAGAGAAAAGTGTAATGTGATATTATCTTCCATAGAAAAATGCATTTTGGGTATCAGAAGCTGACAGGGAAAAACACACAGACATTCATGGCAAAAGACTTGATGGAAGCTTAGGAGACTAATCCTGATGCTTATTTATTTTCTTTTTAATGGGATGTCAGTTCTGAAGAATAAACAGTCTTCCCTGAATCCAGTTATAAGCACTTAATTGTCTAGATAAAGTACAGAAGAGAAATACTGTGTGCTGTGTCCCATAAGTCATCTTCATAGCCTTTCAGGTAAACTACCAAGGATTTTTACTGTTCAACTCAGTGGAAAACAAATTGGTAAACTGATCATGGCGAGTGAAGCAGTCTAGAGCTGACACCCCAAATTTAGTCTTAATCTGAAATGGCAACATCAATTACCTGAAAAAGTGCCACAGGAGGGAACGCCCACGAAAAAGACAGCATGTATCAGATGTTTCAATGAAAGCAACATTTTAGGGAATTGGCCTAAATCATTTAAAGAGTTTTCCTTTTTGAAATTGTACCAGTTAGTAAAATTGAAATCAGTGATCAAGGTGGCTTCAAGTCCTAGTCCAGACTGAAAATCTGAAGAACGGGGGTCAGAACCAAATGTATATGTGGACATGAGTTTGTATTTTTGAGCTACTTTATCAGTATCATCTGGAAAACAGGAATACACCTTGGGTAAACTCTTAGATTCTTCTGGACTCTGTCTGATCCAATTCATAGCTTTATAAATTATTTTTCCCTTTTTTAAAGTGACCATTATGTGCCAGGCATTGTGTCCAAGGGCTAAGGCCACAGAGATGATGCAGTCCTTCCCAGCCTGGAACTCACAGTCCACTGGAAAAATAACATCCCAATTTCTCTTGTCCAATTCTCCTTTATCACACTCCTTTAGAAGTCCCTAGCACTGGTTAAATCCAACCCTCCTCTTACTCTGTGGCTACCTGCACAAAATGGAAACTTTGGGGAAACACAAATTCAGACTACCTGATTTCACTTTAAATTCAGTCTTTAAGTTTATATACATGCTTAGTGCCACCCAGCAATACTTCTATGCTTTCCTAGTACATTATTTCTCTCCTACGTTACTGCTTCGTGCCTTCTCCTCTTTCCTAAAGCTTCAAACCTTTCCTCTCCTCACACTCTTAATGTTAACCTGGCTTCCTGTTTTATTGAGGGGCAGAGCAATCAGCATAGCACTTCTACTTCACATCTATCCACCTACTTGCATTTGAATCCATATTCTCCATATTCCTTCCTGTTACTCCATTTGAACTGTCCTTGCCCCTGGCTAAGTCAAAATCCTCCATTTGTGCATGGCACTTCATCCCTTCCTGTCTCTTCAAAGGCTTCACTACAGTTACTGTTCTGTATCATCACAATTTTCTAACCTGCTTATTTTCATCAGCATATAAACGTGCTATTATTTCTCTCAATTAAAAAAAAAAAAAAAGCCTGACACTTTCTTTGTCTTTTGCCCTATGTCTTTTCCACCTAATCCTTAGTTTCTCTGTTCTCCTTTAGTTGATGCTTTTGATACCTTTCTTCCCATTCTTGTACTCACTCCATTCAAGCTTTTGCCCCAACTATTTAACTGAAAATACTTTAGACAGGGTCTCTTATGACTTCCATGGGGCTAAATCCAATTGTCAATTCTATATTACAATAACTTGATCTATCAATGGCTTCCATAGGCTGTCTACAAAGATGGCCACCAAGAATTCTTCCCAGTCCAGAAAACTTATGTTATGCCTCCCATCAAAATGTTAAGCCTGTTTCCCTGGTGGGGACTTGTGACTTGCTTTGACCAAAAGAATACATTGGAAGTAATGTTGTGTCAATTCCAAGCCTAGGACTGCTCTCTCTTTCTCTCTCTCTGATCTATACCTATATCTATACCTACACTTATATCTGTATCTAAGTCTATCTATAGCCATATCCTTTAAAACATTCCTAGTGCCTCATACTTAATACATTATAGTGTATGCTCAATAAATAACTGCTAAAAAATACACAGATATTAGAATTTCAAGAGGAGCCTTAAAGAATGACTAGGAAGTCAGGATGAAAGAAGATGAGAAGTAAAAACAGAAAAGCATCAAAATTCACAGAATATTTGGCAAGTCAAGTGATCTTTGTATCTTAAATATTAGGATGGGAAGAAAGAAATGATGAAATTTGGGCCAGATTATGAACAGTCTTGAAATCCATGTACTTTCTAAGTGCAGACACCTGTCACTCCATTGTTCCAGGATCTACAAAAGCTCTACCCAATTTTCTACCCCTTTCAGTCCTTACCTTTACTCTCCGACTTTCTATGTTTTACTTTCCAGTTAGATAGGTGAAACTGCTTACTGGGCCATGAACACACTGTGCTCTTCTATTGGTACCATCTTCCAGTCGTGATGCCCTTACTACTCTTGTCCCCTGTAAAAATTATATTTACTCTTCAAGATCTTGCTTAGGCCCTAGAGGACCCAAGAATCCTTTACCAGTCACTTCAGCCCAGATTTTTCTCCATTCTCTCAACTCCTTTTAAACTTATGGTTAATACAACATGGTATGGCACTGGATTGTTTTCTTTATATCTTATATATGTTTAGTCTTAAAATCCAAGTATTTAATAATCTTCTTAAGGGAAGAATCTACATCTTATGATGCATTCTGTAAATTTTTGCAGTCTTAATATAGTTAGAAAGGCAGTGGTTGTGAGCTGTTTAAGTAGGATGCAGCCAGGTTGCCTGCTGTCAAAGGTTGGGGTGGGGGGGTGACAGAGGGAGATCCTGGTGGTATCAATGGTGCCCATGACTTATGTATAAGGACATAACAGTTCTATTCTGAGAACTGTTCTAAGCGTCCCCTACCAAAAGAGCAGAGTGTACCCTCCACCCCTTCCCACCCTCAGGTCTCCACAGGGCAGCAAACATATAGAAATGGAGATCACAAAATGCAAAGATGGAAAATGGAATTGTATCACTGGATAAACAGGGAAATGAGGTTTCTGATGTTGACATTCTTCTATCCTTCTGTTTTAGTATCATGAATTGTGGGTAGAAACAGGGCTGTGGAATAACTAAAAATCTATTTAAAATATGAACCAGGCACAATTGCTGAAAGAAAGGCTAAGAATTCTCTGCAGTTGCCATGAAGTGCAGAATGGCATGAAACAAAATCAAAGAATTCAGAACGAGCAGACAATGTAAAACTTTAATAACAAAAGAAAATACAAAATGGTTTCACTGATTTCTTACTGAGGAAATTTAATACCACACTGTCCATTATAACATTATGACAGATATAACTGCAGTGGAGATTCCTTTCTTGCAAATGGTTTACATATTCCTTAAGTTTGAATAATGATGGTGTCATGGAAAAGACTTGGAAACCAGAGTCAGAGAACCTGGCCTCAGGTCCTGTCTCTGCCTATTGCTAACTGCTCATTTAGTCATTCATGTATACATTCAATCATCACAACAAAACTTTTTGAAAAATTTACTTATATTCTAGTCTCTATGTGAGCATAAACAACTGTCTTAAACCTTTGTGACTCAGATTATTCATATGCAAAATGGGGATGGCATTTCCTATGCCGACAACCTTGTAAGGTCTACAGAGAATCAGATGAGAGTGTAAAAAGGAATTGAACTATGGAAGTATCTTTTCTTTTTTTCTAAAAAATGAACATAAATTCATTTAACTTATTTAAACTGGGTCTAAAGAATGCGGTAATTATCTTGACATTACTACTGCAGACCCCATCTTTTGATCTTCTCAGCTACTACTGAAACTCTGAGCAGCACTCTGGCATCACCCTGAGTGCTCTCAGCTCTCCATATATGGTTCAGTTTTACTTGAAACCTGTCAAATATCAATTGGAATTAGTCTGATTCCATTGATCCCATTAGTGTAATAGAAACTATCAGATTTAGAATCTATCACATGAAAAGAAAAAAGATCTGTTGTTCATAAATGGGTCCAGACGGAAATAAAGAAGGCTGCAGTGACTGCTCCTTGGTACAGATGCTACCTCTTATCTTTCCAAAAGCCCTGCTTCATCAGTGTCAATGTGTCCAGGTGGACTCAGAGTGCACATTGCACTGGTGCAACATTTGCCATGCTTTATGAAGATGCCTCCCAGTTCCTTACCTTCAGGCAAAGAGGCTTGTCTTTAAAAAGGCCTTGCTGGGTGGTTGTAAACTCAGTTGATAGAGTAGCCAGAATATTAGCACATGCATCTTTCTAGCCCAGGGGTGAAAGAAGGTTGGATCTCTTACTTTACTTTGGGGTAGTTGCTCGATGAAGGAGAAAATTTAGATGTATAACCACTTTTCCTTCTTTTCTGGCTTAGCTTCTCATCAATGACCAAGCTTCTTCTTGCATGTAAATGGGTCATTTAGGAGGCAGAAAAAAAATCCCATAATTATGTCGAATAATTTTTACCCCATTACCAGTGTTTTGATATATATGTAAAGTCCTAGTTCAGGACCTGAACTAGGTAATTGTCAGCAGTATCACCGAATAAAAAGAGATCTTTCTTCCTGAACCCAATACCCATGAAATCTCCATAGCTGTTTTCCCTGTTCCCTGCCCCCCACCCTCTCGCTTGTGACATGCTTGTCTGCACTGAGCTTTAGAGTTCACAGAGCATTGTCCCCAGAACTCTCTCATTTCGTAATCACAACAACTCAGCAAAGGTTATTATCTCCAATTCATAGAGGATAATTCCCAAGGATGAATTGATATTCAGAGACCCAGTGACCTTGATTGGAATTCGGGTCTTCTGACTCTCAGGCCTTTGCAGGTGACTTTCCAAACCAGCCTGTGTTCCCAGGAAACGGCACCTAGCACTGGGTGACAGAAAAATAGTCACAGCTCCTTGGATGCTCTATGTGAGTCACCTTATCACCAATTTTGTTTGTGGAAATTCACAAAGAAGTTCCCAAACATCACAACTTATTTATTACTCTCCTTATCATCATTTTAGCACTTTGTCTACCTGGGTAGGATGCTCTACATGTCTAGGAATATTGTAAAACTTCTTCCAAGTTTTGTTAGTCCATCATATTAAAAACCATGCCTTTCTACCCCTGGCATTTAACAGTATTACAGGGCTGTCTTAAAAAGAATATACTCTGAAGCTGCTTTGAGAGAAATACAGTATTTGGAATGTAGAAGGGGATAGCACCATTCTGTGCTGGTAAGATCACTTCTCAAATACCACTTTCTGTTCAGGACCCTGATAAAACAAATATCATATGTGTCCAGAGGATTGTGCCTTCACCACTGGGAACTAGGGATTTGGGCCTGAGGATGAAAAAATGTAGGGAGAACATGATTGCTGTCTTCACATTTGCAAGAGCTGTCAGGGGGAAGACAGATTAGACTCTGTGCTGCCCTCCAGGGCTGAACAGGTTCAGAGTGGGGAAGCCACAGGGAGGCAGATTGAGGTTCTGTGGAAGGAAGCACTTTGTAAGCTATTAGATCAGTTCACATTGGAGTGAGTTACCCCAGGAGGTAGGGAGCTCCTAGGTGCCAGAAATGTGCATGCGAAGGCTGAGCTCTGCTTTGGCAGAGCTGTCACTGTAGGAGTTGAAGCAGTAGAGGGGCATTTAAGAAAATAACACTTCAGACAGCTTTTGCTGCAGATCTTCTCTGGTCCTAGGAGTCATGGCAAAGCACCCTGCTCAGAGCCTTCTTTCTTGTTTTCAGACTGTCTAAACCAGCTTTCTTGAATACCCCCACCAACAGTCAAACAGATTTATTGGTTTTGGATATCCCTTTGGGTGTATTCTTAATTCTTCCTTATTTTTCCTCATTTAAGCAGAAAGAATTTATTCCCACAGTGAAAACCCAGACATCCTTGAATTTCTTATAAACTCCTGAATTTTAAGATAAATTGTCAGTTTTTATTTTTTTAAAGACTTAAATTTATAGAGCAATTTTAGGTTCACAGCAAAATTAACAGGAAGGTACAGAAATTTCCCGAATACCCTCTGCCTCATGCACACACAGCCTTCCCCATTGTCAACATCTCCCACTAGAGGGGTGCCTTTGTCACAGCTGACGAACCTACACTGATACATCATTATCACCCATAGTCCAGAGTCTATGTTAGAGTGCACTCTTGGTGTCATACATTCTGTGGGTTTGGATAAATGTATAATGGCATGTATCCATCATTATAGTTTTTCTTTTTATAGAAAACATACTACTACTCTGGTGGGGGATACTGATAATGGGGGAGGCTATGCATGTGCGGGACAGGGGTATATGGGTAAGCTCTGTGCCTTCCTCTCAATTTTGGTGTGAACCTAAGACTTCTATAAAAAAATAAAGCATATATATATGTGTATATATATACATATATATGTGTATGTGTATATATATGTGTATATGTGTATGTATGTGTGTGTGTGTGTGTGTGTATATATATACACACATATATATAAAACATTTTGTGCCAAAGGACCTTGACCCTGCCACATTTCTGTGAAGGGGATTGTGCTGCTCTTTCATGAGTTCTTCTAGTATTTTTATCAGGGAGAAAGAAATGGCATACTCGAACTTCATAATTGAGTTTAGTGTAATATAGGAAATGTTTTAAAAGATATGGAGAGGGTTTAGGGAAATAAACTGTACAGAACCCAGGGTTTAATAGTAGTTGGTGCAGTTATCATCCTGAAGAAGCAAGAGGAAAGAACAGTTTCAAACAGCCACTGAGGGTCACGTATGAAAAGAATGACTACATGGAGCTGGGCCTCTGGTAGAGAGACTAAGCCAACTCACTGTGAGCTGGCAAGGATGGAGCTGAGGGAAAACTCCCTCATCCTCATTTCCCTCCCACTTTCTGTCACCTATTAGTAGTGCCTCTTATTGGAAGAACCAACTGGAAGCCAGTGTGTTAAGACATCTGTTGATGCTGTCCACATGGGTCAGTCTCACAGGACACAGAGTAGTGAAGAAGGTTGCAGAGTGAACATGGAGAGACCAGCAGAAAAGGCCCAGCGCTGGCCTCTCTCATAGCACACGCCTAGGTAGCCATTTACTACCTGCTATCCTTGTAGCCTGGAATATACCTCCAAGCAGAGCCTATTTAATTGACCAAGACTTGCAACTGGCTCTAAAATAAGGTTAAAAACAATCATTATTTTAAAAGAAAAGTTCTACGTACTTGATTATGAAAACTAAAAGAAAAAAAACAATAAAATTTTCAGTGGTAACCAAATATTTGGATCCATTTAAGAGAGTTTTATAATACGAGATTTATAAAACTTCCTGCTTCCCAAAATGCTTTATCAGAATTGATTGGCTCCTTTTCTCAAGGCAGCCAGTCTTCCTATTGTCTCTTTTTCCCACAGCCATCTGGTACTGTCTTTGATGTGAAGTATATATTTTCCAATTTTATTCTAAACATTCATATTCAATAAAACATTGCATCATCTTTTTTTTTAGATAGTCGAAATATTCAATTTTTTAAGATAAGTTAAATGTATTGAAGAGAGTTTCATTATTAATATGTGTTGTGGAGCCTGCAACAGGTTGCCAATCGGAGATGCACACTCTATTTATGGGATATGAAATACCATGATGTTGGGGAAATCAATGTGATTATGGCTAGAGAAGGGGGGATGGGCTAGATATTCAACCCAGATTCTGTGCACACACTTTCCCCTCCTCACCCAGGAGGAACTAATGGAAAACTAGAAAGTCTGGTATTTAAACATAAATTCCCCTGGAATTTGGTGTTTTTCAGTGGAGGTTTTCAGAGCTCAATTTCAGCTTTATCTCAGAGTAGAATTTCAGAGTTACTTGACAATAACATGTTTGCCCTTGAAAAATGCAAGCGGAAAATGAAGTCTGGATACCCCCACTTACCCTGCTGTAGACTTTTAGCCTCTTCCAGAGTGAAGAGCATCGTCAATGGAAACACAGTGAGTTATCTTCTGGGAACCTCTTTAGTGCAGCCAAATGTTTACTGTAGCAGAAATGTCTGAATCTCACTGAGAAATTCACAGCACTAAAAGCAAAAGCATTGCATGGCCTGGCAGATTCACGTATCTAACCTCCTGTAAACTCTAACATGCATTTGGACTCAACATATATACAAATAGGCCCTGATGGAGTCACATATTTTGATCCTGAATTTCTCCAGTTTTGCATATAAGAGGGTTTTCTTCGTTGTGTATCTAGCTGGAGAGCTAAGACAATCAAGGGCAAAGCTATGTTGTGCTACCCCAGAGAACAGATCCAGATGGTGTCCTGAAAAGAAATTGTCCCAAACAATCACTCTAAGTCCTTCGCTTTGGGGACCAGCTTGGAAGACAGTGGTTGAGTATTTGTAGATACTCTCTGGGACTGTTTAGATTCTGATGGGGATGCAAGTGCTATTAGAGGTGTCTCAGATATAAAAACTAGCTGAGAAAAACTAAAAATCAAATTTTCTTGTTTAATACTTTAGAATTCAATTATGCTTAAATTTGATAGAAAATAAAGCTATGAGAGTTGCTTTAAAAATTGGGGTAAAAGGCAAAAAGGAAAAAAATATAATTCACTGTCAGAAATTAGATAGAAGGGTGGTAGAAAATTTGGGTTTTAGATAGCACTGCTCAATTGCTCTATACTAGTTACATTTCAATGATATAACAGGACTTAGATCAGGTCATTACTGTATGATTCTCTTGTGATTTACTTTTTTATAAATACTGTCCAGCAAAAATATGTTTTTTTCAGATTTGACATGTTGCTTTTCCTAGAAAATACTCAAAGCAGATGTCTTTCCTAAATAAAGCTGAAACTTGTATAAATTAATCGAAGGATATTTTAAGTTTAAATAATGAAAAGCTACCCATTGGTCAAATAATTGGGGGTTGTCAGAGGGAGAATTCAGAATACATTGCATGTTATTCCAATCCATGTATTCAAATGTATCTTGAGAGATAGGCTCTTCGGTTCTTTTGCAATAGAGTTGGTTTGGAAAGCAACGTAAAGCCTTCAATTATATCATGTGCATTTTGTACACTTTAGAGTGTTTTTGTAATAAAAACATGGAAAGGGTTTGTCACAGTGTGACCGGTGGGAATGGAGGCAAAGAATGGTGTACAATGATCATACTTTCTCTTAAATCTTTGCACCATTTAACAAATAAGATCAGAAATAGCCCTATTTACTTCCTTTCCCAAAGTTGTCCTGCATTGGAAGAAGAAAAGAAGCAATAATACCGTTAGCAATTAACAAGGAACAGGAAGTAATTGCTGTGCTTAGGCCAATGGTAGAATGTAACATTTCCTTTCAAAGTCCTGCAGATATATACAAGGCAGAGACATGGCAATTGCTGACCGTTCTTTGTTCCCAAGGCCATATTTTCTTACATGGGTGACCTTGAACAAAGCACCAAAGCTTCATTATGTGCCAGGACACTGCTTTACCATTCCTCAGCAGTTCCCCATCATTTGAGGATGATGTTCTCATCACTCCAAATGGCATACAAGATACTTCACAACCTGATCCTTGCTGCCTCTTTCAGTCTCTTATCCCGACACCCATGCATCCATCCATCACCACAGGTATATCACAGTTAATTATCATAGATCCTAAGTGGACTGTGTCCCCAAGCCCCCATGCCTTTCTTTAGTCATTCAGTAAAATTGGGAGGTATACACTGTGTGCCAGACACTGTGCCAAGGGCTAAGAATAAATGATAAACAAGGCAACAGGATCCAAGGCCTCATATAATTTATGGTCTAGTGGAGATAACAAAGAAAAATAGAATACTCCCCCCACAAAAATCAGTAAATAAACATAAATAAAATATATAATACATAAATAAAATAATTACAGATTGTGATAGGTGCTGAGAAGGGAAAGCAAAACCCAGACTGTTGACATAGAGATTGAAAGGGGATGAAGGGGTGAGGTGGTGACATTTAGAGTGTGCCAGGTAAAGACCCAGGGCCAAGACTTCGAGACAGAGGAAACAACCTGTGCAGTTCTAATGTATGCAAGACTTTCTCAGCTTCAATGAATTGAATAAAGGCCAGTGTAGCTGGAGAATGGTGTGGGAGACACAGCTTGAGGTGGAGGTGAAGGAATAGCCAGATGTCAGATCAAGCAGGGCCTGGAGCTCAGAGTAAGGAGTTTCATTCCAAGTGTAATTAGAAGTTATTGGCTGGATTCAAGCAAAGTTTTGATATGGCTCAATTTATGTTTTTAATAGATTGGTCTGGCATCTGTGTGATGGATGAATTAGAGAAAGACAAGAGAGAAAGTAGTTGCAACATTGACTTTAGGAGGCTATTCTGGAAGACCAGAAAAGGAATGACAGTGGATGCATTCCAGAGATATGTGGGGGTAGAGTTAACAATGCAGTTGAAGTTCCTTCTTTTCTAATTCCTAGTACCTCCAAGTCCCAACCCAAGCATCACCTCCCCTATGAAGCTACTTTGAAAGCCCCTCAATCCCCACAGGGTTAGAGGCCCCCTCCTGTTCTCAGAGTAGCCCGTCACATGGCTCCACAGTGTGACATACCACAATATTGACTCCTTTGCCTGCCTTCTATAAGACTGTGAACTTTTTTTAGGACAATAGCTGTGTTTTGTCCATTTCTGTGTCCTTGGCCTGAGCACAGAGCCCAGTGCATAAGAGGTACTCAATAGATATCAAATGTGTGGGTGAATCGTGCCCTCTGAACTGTTGGAGAGCTCTTCTGGTGACATGAAACACTGAGTGGGAGCCAGATCGAGGGGCTTGGGATTGATTTTGATATTGAAAGGACTGTGGAAGAGCTACTGTCCATACCAAGGACACCTACTTCTGTTAGAAGTGACCAAGAAATCTCAGGCAGGAAGCCAAATTTATTTTTCCAAGGCCATTTCAGGGGAAGGAGTTCTTGACTAAGGTGGACTCTCTCTCAAAAGTACTTTGAGTTCCATTTCTAAACCCTGCTGTGACAATTACAGTTCAGAAACACCTGCTTGCAACACACAGCTTAGCAGATACTGTCATATTTGACAAGGGGTTTGCATTTATCAGTTGTGTGTATGAGAATTGTTGGACAGAAATCATAACTAAACTGTCAGCATGGCCTCCCATTACCTTCAAGCAGATTCATTTTAATTCACCTTCGTAAAGATTTAAATGCCTAACATGCACCAGTTGTTGTGTCTGGCTGTTAGGATAAAGATGGATGTCAGCATATTTGTAAAAGGTCTCTATTCATAAAGAACTCACAGTCCTGTGGGGTAAATAACTAAATAAGCATTGCAACTGAGGATGCTAAGAAGTTGTAATGTGTATGCATAACATTATAAATATATACTTGGTGGAAGAAAACATAATAGGATCATTTATTCATTATTCTTGGAGGAGGAATAGAGTATATTTGGTTAGAAAGGGGCTTAAATTGAGCTGGATCAGTAGGAGTAGATCTGTCTCTCTCTGTCAAGTTCCCAGATGCAGGGAAGCCTAAGACTTAAAGGCACTGGTTCCAGAGGTAGACTGTCTGTATTTAAATAAACTTGACCTGTGTAACCTCTGAAAATTATTTAACAACTCTTCACCTCAGTTTATTCAACTGTTAAATGGGATAATATAGTACACACCCCATACTATTGCCATGAGGATTAAATGAGTTTGTGCATATGAACATGAAAATGTCCTTCCAGGCAGAGAAAACAGGGTGTGTTTGGAGAGGGAGATTGGAGGGAAGATTGGAAACACGTTTGTGACCCAGATCCTGAAGAGCTTTGTGAGTCATTCTAAGATATTTGGATTCTATGCTATAGGTAATGAGGACCTACCAATGGTTTCAAGCAACGGAGTGGTGTGATCAGGTCTGTGTTTTAGAAAGATTCTCTGGCAAGAGTAGAAAGGTTGGACTAGAAGGGGAAGGAAAGTGAGAGGCACCACCAAAGATAATTCAAAACCTGGAATAGATGGCAGCAGTAGGAAACACTAATGTGCTAAATTTAAGGTTTCCCAAATTTTTTGACCATGGAATGCTCTTTCCTTACATAATATTCCAATAACTCATCAGGACTCAGTTTGGGGAATGCTGGCTCAACATCTGCTCATTTTTTGGATGTTTTTATTTTGCCTCTTTACATTTGTCTGTATCTCAGGTTTTCCATTCCTATAACCCAGCAAGGAATTATGACCACAGACAGAGGTGCTTATAAATTATCTGACGTGGACAGTTTAGAAGATCAATAAATGAGCAAGTGTTCCATGGAAACCGAGTTTATGCTGAGCTCTCTGGATTTTCACAGTAGCCAGCCCTCCACCTTAATGTTCTCTTCTCTTTGTTGCTGGTAAAGATTTGTGAGGAGAGAGGCAAGATACAAGTTGTATTTGAGGAATATTAATCTGTTGTTTGCATATGTTTTAGATTCAAAGGAGTGGAAACTATGCTCTGGAGACTTAGAATTTCCTTTCCAATGCATTTGGTGCCTCTGAAGATTACTCTAAGTGTTACATACATACACAAATACAACTATTTAATCTACACAACAACCCTATAATGCAGGCACTGTTATTATACCTATTTTATGGATAAACAAAATGAGTCACAGAGAAGGCCAAAGTCACACAGCTAGTAAAGAATAAAACTAGGAGAGTCAGTGGCAACAGCTGGTGTTTATTAAACATTGAATGAATGTGTGAGTGAACGAGTGAAGGAGAGAACAGAATGAGTGAACAAGAGATTGATGTTAAGCATTGGAAAAGTAAAAAGAAATGATGCATTTAGGTTAAGTACAACACTAGGAACTAAAACAAGACTCTGGGCAATATTCCAAAGAAATTACTCTCTAAATGAGAGAGTTTGAAGTAGAGAGAGTAAAGAAAAAAGAGTGAAATTTACTCAAGATTACAGTAAATACCACACATTGGGAAAGTTCACACATTTCTCTGCTGTCAAGATCAAGCTCTTGTATTATTATTGGCTCTTATAAGTGGCATTTGAAACAGATACCATTTCAACTGCAAAGAGTTTACTGAGTGAGGCCCAAGATATGTTTTCAATTTGCTGCATTCTGTGACCTCGAGAATAGAAATGACATCTGTGTATCTAGAAAGAGGTGCAGAATGTGTCTTGCGAAGGCTTGCTAACACAGTTCTAAACAAGACATCAGTCCCTACCTGAACTTGTCCATAATCTCTTACTTGGCTTCTAGGTACATAGTCCTGTGCCTGTGCTACGTGTTATCATCTGAGCATAAATATCTTCAATCAATAAACATTCCCAGAGCATACACTAGTGCTATGTACTAGAGTATCTCAAATGGATAAGATATATCCCTAATATCAAAGGCCTCCTTATCAACTGGGAGGAAGATGATACAAACACAACTATACATTCAGATGACAGATTTGTAAAAACTGCTGTTCTAATAAAACATATCCAGTAAGGTATAATATGAAAACATAGTACATGAATGATACAATATAGACCAAAGTTACAAAATAAATTTGAGTAAGAGTGGCTTGATAAGGATTTAGGACTGGAGGAGGAATTTTAGGTTGGTCTCGATTATTAAGAAATGGATGATGATGAGGAGAAGAACATTTCAAGAAGGAGGCGAAGCAGTAGTATCTAATGCTGATAAAAGATCAGGTACACTGAAATGGTTTTTAAAAAGGCCTTTGGGCTTCCCCATTGGAGAAAGATTTTACTGACCTTGAATAATGAAATTAGTTACCCAGAGTGTATAATGCTAAATATAAACTATTATTTCTTCTGAAAGCAGAGTCCACTCAAATCTTCATGATTTTACTCTTCCAATCTTTCTACTTTGGGGTTCTTTGGTCTTCAGAGCCCTAGAAATCTTCTCTTACATTTCCAATTCTTTCATTTCCTAGTTGGCATTGATAAGTGTCTGAGTCATTTGTTAAGACAACACAGAAACTCTGCCTTCTTACTAGTTTAGAATTCTGTCCTTCTCTGACCCATCCTTGACCCAGATGAGGCACAGCTGAGCACCTATCCAATTAGACCCATTCTTATGCTAAAGAGGTAGGCCTGGGCCATCTTGGTCTTCGGCTATACTTTTATATGAGTGCTCAGCTCATGTGTCACAGCAGGCAACCTGGTGCTGACATACGGCAAACCCTGATTACCATCAATCTGCTCCCAGAACCATCTACCCAACCATCACAAGATATCACTTTGGGGCTGACATCTTTGGGACCTGGTCCCAGCCAGGAGATGTGAGTCACCCAGGGATGACAGTTTGATCAAAATGCATAATGAATAGAGCCTAACCATCATCCCATCACTCATGAGCAAGGAGGCAAAAATTGTCAAGGTAGCAGTGTCAGGTGTGGAGAAGGTAATTTCTGACAGGTGATTAATGCCAAGGAGCCAGCAGTCATCCAAGTACTGCCAAGAGAAATGGGCAGTTATATATATTTTTTCTATGACTTGCCTCCCTTCCCCCACTCTTGACCTCTGGTTTTACAGTATGCTGCTGAAAAGCCTCAGAAATGACTTTTCCCCCAAATTCTAAATATTTATGCCCCTCAAAATCTAAGCTTATATATACCTCACATATACATATGTCAAACAAATCCTAGTTAAGACCTCATAGCCCCATCACCTTTTGAAAAACAACTGAAATGTTCCCCAGTTAATGTTACTCTAATGGTCATTAAGGAAGCAATAGGTCAGTCAGCCTGGGGCCAAATCTTGTTTTTTTTCATGACCCAGAGCAAATAATTGTACCTGTGTCTCAGCTTCCTCATCTATAAAATAAGATTGTTTTGTGGATTAAAAAAAGGATCTCTCACCTTTGAGATAAATGCTTAATAAACACTAGGTAATATTATTAGTGTCCCTCTGCAATGCTGTTACATATGATAGAAAATTCTCAAAAACTGCAAAGATTTTGTGAAACATAGGGCACCTGAAGGAAGCAGGTTAAATTGGGCAAGGGTAGAGGGTGCTTTGGGCACTTGAATTAAAACAAAATGGGCAATGGGCGTGGGTCCTTTGAGATGGCAAATGGAGCCAAATAGCAGAAGGCAGGGAACAAAAGCCACACTTAGAACTGCTGAAAGCTGGTCCTTCCTTTCCACCCAGGCCCATGTAGAGACACCATGAGCTTATTCAATACATGGAGGATTTTAGTACAGAAACTGGGAGAAGATCCCAGGACTCATCTGTGCAGCCAACAGTGAGGAGAAATCCAGTCCAAGGCCACACCCAGTACCCGTGTGGATATGCTGAAGGTGGACACACTGCAGCTTCACCCAGGCTCTAGGCAAGAGGCAGTAGCCACACTAGCTATTTTAACAGAGGGAATTTGATATAAAGACTTGTTAATTAGGTTTCGAAGAACTGAAAAGGCAAAAGGGAACTCTGAGGTATTAGAAGGTAACAACTTCAGCTTCAAGCCTTGGGTTGAGGGAACCAAGGGAAGAAGTTACAATTGTTCTAAATTGGAAGCCTGGTGGAAGGGGCCTTTAGAGCTGAAAGTCAGGCCTCTGAGGAGGGACACTGCTAGGCTGGTGCTGGAGATTTTGAGGGGGGTCGTGTATCTGGTATTTCAAGTGTGGGAAAAACTGACTGCCAACAGGATTCAGCTGCTGCTAACAGAACACAGACATTTGCTGGGGTGAAGAAATGAGACTAGGGTGCCACTAACAGGAACGGGAAACCCATAGGAAGGAAGGAGCAAGAGCCTTCTCCCCACAGGAGCCTTGCAGTTTTCCTCTGGTGCCCGCTATTGGACACACCTAACAAGGAGCCTCTGGCCAAGCAGAAATAGGTAGTTTGCATCCTTCCGTTCCAGGCAGAGGCAAAGCGGAGCAGAGGAGGTTGGGTGTGGTGTTAAGAGACAGTAGCTTAATCAGTGGCATCTTGTCTACTCCACCCATCCACCCACCCAATAAACAATGACTACCTACCATGTGCCAAACACTGGCAGCTAAGATGCACTATTTGCTCTCCAGAAAGGCAGGCAAGGGGAAGGAGAGAGAAAATAAATATATAAATAAAAGGAATGTGATATAGTTGGTGACTGAGAAATATAGACCAGAATAGGGAAGAGAAGGAGGGATGGGAGAGAAACTGTCCAGAGACAAATGTTAAAAATGAGTAGGGATTTGCTAAACAAAGAAAAGGAGAGTAGGTAGACGCTGATCTATGGAAGAACAAATCAGGAAGGGTCTTATATGCAATATGTGGAATTGGGATTTTTCTCCTGAAGGCAATGAGAAACATGCCAATAGTTTTAATCTGGCATAATTAGGTTTACATTTTGATTTTAAAAATATTGAAAGTTGTTAGAACTGCAGCAGAATAGCCAGATTTTTATTTATTTATTTTTATTTTTTTATAAATTTATTTATTTTATTTTTGTCTACGTTGGGTCTTTGTTGCTGTGCACAGGCTTTCTCTACCTGCAGCGAGCGGGGGCCACTCCTCGTTGCGGTGCGTGGGCTTCTCATTGCGGTGGCCTCTCCCGTTGTGGAGCACAGGCTCCAGGTAAACAGGCTCAGTAGTTGTGGCACACGGGCTTAGTTGCTCCACGGCATGTGGGACCAGGGCTCCAACCCATGTCCCCTGCATTGGCAGGAGGACTCCCAACCACTGCACCACAGGGAAGCCCTAGCCAGATTTTTAAAAAACAAAACAGTCTAGAAATGAATTTTTAAAGTTTTTGAATAATTATTGATAATACATTTACAATACAAAAAATGATATAAAAAGGTAAACACTAAGAAATCTCATTCTCTCCTGACTCCTGTGGATAACCATTTTTATTTTGTTCAAGCTTTTAGTGTTTCTTAATTTAAACACAAGTAAATATGAACGTTTATTTTTTATTTTCCACCTTTTCTTACTCAATCTTTTCTTATTTGAAACAATGCTGAAATAAAAGTCTCCAAAGTCAGATTGCTGGGACAAGGGGTAAATGCTTCTGTAAATTTGGTAGATGTTGCCAAATTTGGTGGATATTTTTCTTTCCTAGATGTTGTGCCATTTTGTTCTCCCACCAGCATTACAAGAGAGCACCTCTTTACTTATAGTCTGGCTAAGAAAGTGTGTTGTGAAAGTTTTTGGACTTTTTGCCATATGATAGTTAAGAGATAGAATGTCAGTATAGCCTCTCTGGGTGAAGTTGTGCTTTTGTTTCATATGTTTAAAGGCCATTTGCATTACTTTTTCTGTGGTCTCTATTCATATCTTTTAATCATTTTTCTGGTGGGTTGTTATTCACTTTTTTTCCAGTTTCTAGGAGTTGCAAATATTCTTCCCAGTTTGTCACTTCTTTTTGAATTTTGCTTTTGGCTTTTTTTTTCTTTGTCATACAAGTTATAGTTTCCTACTCTCAGTTTATGAAAGAATTCACACATGCTTGCTATAAATACATTTATGGTTTCATTTTTACATTTAAAAACTTTGGTGTATTTGGAGTTTATACTGGTAAGCAATATGAGGAATAGGTAGAATGTCATCTTTTCCAAGTGGCTACCAGTGGTCCTAAAAACCCTTTAATAAAATGTCCATCTTCACCTCATTGATTTGAGGCATCATCGTTATAATATTTTAAATGTCCCTATACACCTGGGTTTCCTTTTGGAAATTTGTTCTATTCCATTGATCTGTTCACCTATTCCTGAGCCAATACCACATTGTTTTAATTATCTGTGTTTTATAATGTATTTTATTTTCAGATATTAGGGGTACCACTTATTGTTCTTTTTCAAAATTTCACATATGACTTGTTTTTAATGAACCAACTTCTTATTTAGGCTTTAGCCTGGAAAAGTCAAAATGTCTCCTCCTTTAAATATATTTTTAAACATTTTTAAAGAGGAATTTTAGGTTTACAGCAAAATTGAGAGGAAGGTACAGATATTTTCCATATATGTCCTGCCATCACACATCCATAGCTTCCCTCATAATCAACAACCCCACCAGAGTAGTACATTCATTACAATTGATGAACATACATTGACACATCATTATCACCCTAACTCCATTATCTATATTAGGGCTCACCCTTGTACATTCTGTGGGTTTAGATAAATATAATGACACGTATCCATGTTTGTAATATCATACAGGGTATTTTCACTGCCTTAAAATTTTTTGTACTCTATCTATTCATCTCTGCTCCACCACCACACCACCCCCATCTCACCCCCCAACAACCCCTGATGTTTTTTATTATGTCTGTATTTTTGCTTTTTCAGGAATGTCATATAGTTGGAGTCATACAGTATGTAGGCTTTTCTGATTGGCTTCTTTCACTTAGCAATGTGCACTTAAGATTCCTCCATGTCTTTTTTTTTTTTTTTTTTTTGCGGTATGCGGGCCTCTCACTGTTGTGGCCTCCCCCGTTGCGGAGCACAGGCTCCGGACGCGCAGGCTCCGGACGCGCAGGCTCAGCGGCCATGGCTCACGGGCCCAGCCGCTCCGCGGCATATGGGATCCTCCCAGACCGGGGCACGAACCCGTATCCCCTGCATCGGCAGGCGGACTCTCAACCACTTGCGCCACCAGGGAGGCCCTCCTCCATGTCTTTTTATTGTTTTAAAGGTTATTTCTTTTTAGCTCTAAATAATATTCCACTGTCTGTATGTATTATAGTTTATTTACCCATTCACCTACTAAAGGACTTCCTGATTGCTTCCAAGTTTTGGCAGTTATGAATAAATCTGCTATAAATGTCTATGTGCAGAGTCTTTTTAAAAATTTATTTATTTATTTATTTACTTTTGGTTGTGTTGGGTCTTTGTTGCTGTGCACGGGCTTTCTCTAGTTGTGGCGAGCGAGGGCTACTCTTCATTGTGGTGTGCGGACTTCTCATTGCGGTGGCTTCTCTGGTTGCAGAGCACGGGCTCTAGGTGCACGGGCTTCAGTAGTTGTGGCACATGGACTTAGTTGCTCTGCAGCATGTGGGATCTTCCCGGACCAGGGCTCGAACCTGTGTCCCCTGCATTGGCAGGTGGATTCTTAACCACTGTGCCACCAGGGGAGCCCTATGTGCAGATTTTTGTGTGAACAATAAGCTTTCAACTCCTTTGGATAAATACCAAGGAGCATGACTGCTGGATAGTATCGTAGGAGTATGTTTAGTTTTGTGAGAAGCCACCAAACTGTCTTCCAAAGTGTCTGTACTATTTTACGTTACCACCAGCAATGAAAAGATTTCCTGTTGCTCCACATCCTAATTGGTATTTGGTGTTATCGTTGTTCCAGATTTTGGCCGTTCTAATAGATGTGAAGTAGTATGTCATGTTTTAATTTGCATTTCCCTGATGACATATGATGTAGAGCATCTTTTCATATGCTTATTTGCCTTCCATATATCTTCTTTAATGCGGTATCTGTTTAAAGTCTTTGACCCATTTTTAATCTGGTTGTTTGTTTTCTTATTGTTGCATTTTAAGAGTTCTTTGTATATCAAATGTGTATTTTAAAAACATTTTCTCCTAGTCTATGGCTTGTCTTTCTCATTCTCTTGACATTGTCTTCCATAGAGCAGATGTTTTTAACTTTAATGAAGTCCATATCATTATTTCTTTCATGAATCATGTCTTTGATGTCATATCTAAAATGACATCTCCAAGGTCATTTAGGTTTTTTCCTGTTATATTCCAGGGGTTTTATAAGTTTGTATTTTACATATGGGTCTAAAATCCATTTTGAGCTAATTTTTGTGAAGGATATAATGTCTGTGTCTAGATTCATTTTTTTTTTTGTATGTGGACGTTCAGTTGTTCTGGCATCATTTGTTGAAGAGGCTATCTGTTCAGTTGAATTGCCTTTGCTTCTCTGTCAAAACCCAGTTGACTATATTTTGGGGGGTTTACTTCTGGACTCACTGTTATGTCCATTGACCTATTTGTCTGTTCTTTTGCCAATACCACACTGTCACGATTGTTGTAGCTTTATAGTAAGTCTTGTAGTTGTAGAGTGTCAGTCCTCCAACTTTGTTCTTCCCCTTCAATATTGTGTTGGCTATTTTGGGTCTTTTGCCTCTCCATACAAGCTTTAGAATGAGTTTGTTGATATCCATAAAATAACTCTCTGGGATTTTTATTGAGATTGCATTTAATCTATATATCAGATCAGGAAGGATTGACATCTTGACAATACTGACGCTTCCTATCCTTGAATATGGAATATTTCTCCATTTATTTAGTTCTTTGATTTTGTCCATCAGAGTTCTGTAATTTTCCTCTTATAGGTTTTATACATATTTCATTAGCTGTATACCTAAATATTTCATATTTGGGGGTGCTAATGTAAATAATATTGTGTTTTTAACTCAAATTCCACTTATTCATTATTGGTATATAGGACAGCAATTGACTTGTATATGAACTTTGTATCCTGCAGCCTTGCTATAATCGCTTACCAGTTCCAAGAAGTACTTTTGTTTGTTTGTTTGTTTTTAATTCTTTCAGATTTTCTACCTAGACAATCATGTCATCTGCAAACAAAGCCAGTTTTATGTCTTCCTTTTCAATCATGTACATTTTATTTCCTTTTCTTGCCTTATTGCATTAGCAAGAACTTCCAGATGGTGTCGAAAAGGAGTGGTGAGAGGGGATCCTTGCTTTCTTCCTGATCATAGTGGAAAAGCTTCAAGTTTTTCACATGATGTTAACTGAATTTTTTGGTAGATATTCTTTATCAACTTGAGAAAATTTTCCTACATTCCTCTTTTACTGAGGGTTTTTATCATGAATGGGAAAGTATTTTGCAAATGCTTTTTCTGCATCTATTGATATGATCATATGATTTTTCTTTTTTAGTCTATTGATATGATGGATTATGTTACTTGATTTTAAAATGTTGAACCAGCCTTACATATCTGGAATAAATACCATTTGGCTGAGGTGTATAATTATTTTTATACTTCCTTGGATTCGACTTGCTAATATTTTTTTGAAGATTTTTGCATCTTTTTTTATCTTAGTTCCTCTATAAGTAAGGTGTGTTTGTTGTTGTTTTCCCTTTTGCTTCTTTAAAATTTTTTCTTTATCTTTGATATTCTGTAATTTGAAAATCATATGCCTAAGTATAATTTTGTGTGTGTGTGTGTTTTGGGTTTTTTTTTTTTTTTTTTTTTTTTGCCATTCATCCTTCTTGGTGTTCTCTGAGCTCCCTGGATCTATTGTTTGATATCTGACAATTCTCAGATATTATTGCTTGGGGAAATTCTCAGTTGTTATTGTTTCATACATTTCTTCTGCACCTTTCAATCTTTCTTCTCTTTCTGATATTTTCATTATGTGTATGTTTTACCTTTTGTAGCTAGTCCATAGTCCTTGGATATTCTGTTCTGGTTGTTTTTTATTTTTTTCAGTATTTATTTTCTTTGCTTTTCAGTTTTCAAGGGTTCTATTGATATATTCCATAGCTCAGATATCCTTTTTCAGCCATGTCCAGTCTGCTAATAAGCCCATCAAAGGTATTCTTCATGTCTGTTACAGTGGTTTTATTTTTTTATCTGTAACATTTATTTTTTGGTTCTTTCTTAGAACTTCCATCTCTCTGCTTACATTGCCCATATGTTTTTGCATGCTGTCTACTTTATCCATTAGAGTCCTTGGCATATTAATCACAGTTGTTTTAAATTCCTGGCCTGACAATTCCAATATCTCTGCCATGTCTGGTTCTGATGCTTGTTCTGTCTCTTCAAACTGTGCTTTTTGCCTTTTGGTATGACTTGTAACTTTTATTTTCTTTATAGCTGAACATGATGTACCAGGTCAAAGGAACTCCTGTAAATAGGCCTTTATTAATGTGATGGTGAATTGTGGGGGTAGGGGAAGCATTCTCTAATCTTATGATTAGGTCTGAGTCTTCTAGTGAGCCTGTGTCTCTGGACTGTGAACTTCACAAATGGTTCTCAGGGTTTTTTTTGTTTTTCTTTTATTCCCCACTTTAAGTGGGACAGGATGGCTAGCGTGGGCTGGAGTTGTGTATTTCTTTTCCCCAGGTCAGTTAGGCTCTTATAATACCCCAGCAAGCTAGGTTCTGGAGCACTTCCTTCTCTTAGGGGCAGCCCTTCTTAAAGAGAACAGAGTGCTCTGGTGTATTTAAATATGGTTCCTTTTTCCCTCCCCCTGCCAGAGGCATGAGGGAATTTTTCTCTGATATACCGTGGGGATCTGGTCAAGCTCCTAGAGGTAAATCTGACAATATTGTGAGGGATGTTCAATGCCTGGGTTCCCCGTGAAGTTTTTAACTCTCAGAGTTGTCCACTGCGCCTCCAGCAATTTGTCAATTACATTTCAGATTTTCCTAACCAGTACGGGTTCCCCTGGCCATTTCCAATCCTGAGTTTCTGCTCTGGTCAGCTGTGATTCCCTGAATTTGCCTCTCTGTCTCTCCAGTCTCAGAGGTTTGCCCTGTTTTCTTGCCTCTCTTATGGATCCAAGAAGAGTTGTTGATTTGTCAGTCTGTTCAGCTTTTTACTTTTTGTTAGGATTGACTGGCAACTTCCAAGCTCAATACAAATGGAACTGGAAAACAAAAGTCTCTTTTACCTGTATGTCTAACATATATTACAGGGCTTCCCTGGTGGCTCAGTGGTTGAGAGTCCACCTGCTGATGCAGGGGACACGGGTTCATGCCCCAGTCCTGGAGGATCCCACATGCCACAGAGCGGCTGGGCCCATGAGCCATGGCTGCTGAGCCTGCGCGTCTGGAGCCTGTGCTCCACAACGGGAGAGGCCACAACAGTGAGAGGCCCACGTACCGCCAAAAAATAAAAATAAAATAAAATAAAATATGTTACATATTACCTTAACTTTTTTTTTCTTAACATCTTTATTGGAGTATAACTACTTTACAATGGTGTGTTAGTTTCTGCTTTAAAACAAAGTGAATCAGTTATACATATACATATATCCCCATATCTCTTCCCTTTTGTGTCTCCCTACCTTAGCTTTTAAATAGACATTACTGCCTAATATTTAAGTCTTTCACTTTGACTCAGAGTCTTTACTTATGAGCATAAACTAATTGACAGTTTATAAAATAGAATAAGATTTTTAGGCATAAAAGTCTTATTTGCCTCTATATTAAGTGGTCTTAGGTTGCAAATGTTGCAAATGTACAGATTTTCTCTCTCTCTTCCCTTGTTCCTGGTTGTTACTAGGAGGGCTGCCAATAGCTTCTCTGCCCTCTTCTAACTGAGAGCTAAGTGGAGAGCTATGGGTTTCTCTGATGAAGAAAGTCCATGAATGCCCATTCATACGCATTTCTGTAGTAACTCCTTGGCCTGACGTTTTCTTTTCTTAGCATAGATTCAATCAGGAAAATTGCTGGATTTGCCCAAATTTGGGTACCTTTATGTTATACTAACAATTTTCTCTTTTCTGAATTCTCTTCTCTCTAGGTCCCAGATGTGAGTTCAGGCTCCAGATATGTTGTACTTACTAACTTGTTCAAGTGCTAACACTAGCTATAATCAAAAATATATTTGCCTTAGAATGTCTTCATCATATGGGAGGATAAAAGTTTAGTTCAAATGTCACCTCCTTTGTGATAATTTTCACAATTCCTCCAGTGAGATTTAATTTTTCGGTCTTCTCTAGATTCAGAGTATAGTATATGTATTTAAATATTTATTTTATTTACCTTGAAACTTAATATTTACCTTGAAGTTTATGCTTGTCTCCCTATGCTCTACCTTATGCCACTAACAACATTGCACCTCATCCCACTAGACCCTGACTCTAATCTTAAATACCTAGACCTGTATTTAAGGTCATAGCAGAGGCACATATTTGCTGCATTTGAACATTCTTGTGAGATGTGAATATGACAACTAATTATAATCAAACCTGCTAAGCTTTACTGTCAACTCTTCCAAAAGCACAGTGAGTGGGTAAAAAGTCTTTAGGCTGGAATATTTCAAAGTGCCTCTGTCCTGCTGTCTCAGACAGTTGGGATGATCCTTCCTATTCTCTGTATTCTAACTGCACTTAGGAATTTTCTCTATGATTACTCAGTATCTGTGTATGATATTTTTAGAGCTCTGGGCCCTGGCTACAAATCCTTCTAAGAGAAATTACTTCCCCTTTGCCCAACACTCCTTACCCTCCAGTTCCTTTTCTCATCTTCAACTTTCTTAACTGCAGTTACATAAAACACAATCCAGGGATCCTGGCCCTCCCTGTGCATTCACTCCTTTCCAGGTTAGACTCTGCTGCATTCCCTTTGGCTCCTGGCTGCTTTCCTGGGGCTTCCTGCCCTCCCAAGACCAGACATTCAGCTACAAGTTTTCTCAGCCTCTCTACCTACCATCTGCACCACGGGAGACCGATTGTATTGTTACATCCTTCTCTTTCTCACTCTCTATATCAAAAAGAGCTATTTACTTGAATTGAAGGCCCATTCCCCCAGGAGACAGACCAGAAATTCTTTCTATGGTATTTCAGGTTTTCTCATTTTCCCTTTAGTAAAGTAGCAGGCTCCTGAGGCTGGGCTTAAAACATGTCACTCTCCATAAGAGATTCATTGGCCTTAGTAGCCTCTGTTTTGACTGATTTTTTTCTTTCTTTTTTTTTCTATTCTCCCTTCATTGACAGAGTAGCAAGTATCACTAATATTGTTATACTTTCCAATAGCAATACCATGGTTTCTACGTTTATTGTTTTAATAATAATGGACTTCAGTGTTTGATCACCAGCAGTACCAATAATTTTTCTGGATCCTAGGTTCTGTTCTCACCTCTAGGATTCACACCTACTCTAAACTTCATTTTAGAGATGTAGTGTGTTTTTTAGTTTTTTGTTTTGTTTTGTTTTAATTCTCAATCAACCTAACAGCAACTAAATTAGTTTAGTTGATAAAAACCAATTTTGATTTGATAGATGGATGAATGGATACATAGATAATAGATAGAGAGGTAGATAGATAAATAGATAACTTTTCTCTAAATCAGGGTTTCTGAACTTTGGGGCTATTGACATTTGGGGCCGGGTAATTCTTCATTGTGGGAGGTTGTCCTGTTTAGAGCAGGATGTTTAATAGCATCCCTGACCTCTCTCTACCCACTGAGTAGTTGTCCTTTCCCTCTCCATTCCAAATTTGACACTCAGAATATCTTCAGACATCATTAAATGTTCCTGGAGGTCAAAATCACTCCCAGTTGAGAGTCACTGATCTAAATTCATGATACCCCCAATTATTAGTAAATAATGACAAAAATTTTAACATTTTTAAAGTTAATGTATATTGAGTGAACACCACAGGCCAGGCCCTTTGGAAAGTACTTTCTCACGTAAACTTATTACATGATTAAAATATCTCTGAATTAAGTATGAGGAAACAGAGAATTTAGAGAAAATCATATAGCTAGTAAATGCAGAGCTGTTTTTTAGATAACTAGCCAGTTCCAAAGCTCATGCTTTTTACAGTTATGTCATAACTTTTAACATCTTGTCTTTTATGACATAGCTATGGGTACCTTTCTTGGAGGATGAAGGTTTTCTCATCTTTCTAGCTCATTAATACTGAGACTAAGCATGGCACTTTTCCCATTGTAGGTACCAAGGAATAGTAGTTGAACTGAATATCTTTTTGTTTGACCTGAGAATGAAATGTTGCCATGCTTTGAAGAATGAGTTCTTAATAAATATTTGCTAAATGAATATCTTATGTAGTCTAGAAAAATCAGATGGCTCACCCTCTATTGGTTTTCTCTATTCCTCTGATCTTTTACAATGAAGGGTCAGAGAGTGATGGGGGTCATTTTAAGATAGCATTTGTACTCCTTTTCATTTACTTTACACTAATATAAACTGTTTACTATAAACTCTATGAATATTTTCCTTACATTCATTAATTTCTTTCTACTTTGCTTTTGGTCAACAATCATAGCCAGAGTAATGTTGCATTATCTTTACACAGCACCATTTTCTGCCATTTTCTGAGGAAGCAGAACTGTATTACAAACACTATTCAACTTATCCTAAGTCTTTAGTAAGGAGAGTAGGGGTTATTGTTTTTCCTTTGAGTATACAGGGTAAATTGGAGGCGTCAAGTAACTGATAAACCCAAAAATTGTGAAATCAAATTCATGGCTCCATTACTAAAGTTAACTTCTCTATTAAGAGATAATAGAACCCTCACTCTCTAACCCCTCACATTGATTTAATCAACAGACATAGACTGTTTCCTATAGACATATATTGTGGAAATGAAGAAAAACACATTCATTTTGTGCCTACACTATCATAATTACTCTGCTAGTCACTGTAAATTTATAAGATCATTTTGGACTAAGTATAATATTAGCATCTCCATTTTAAAAAATGAAGCTGAGAGAAATTAAGAAACCTGCCCCAAATCTACAGATAAAAGGTAGCAGAAGTAAGTGTCAAAATTGGTTCAGCATAGGCAAAACATTCTTTGACATAAATCATAGCAATATTTTCTTAAGTCAGTCTCCCAAGGCAAAAGAAATAAAAGCAAAAACAAATAAATGGAACCTAATCAAACTTATAAGCTTTTGCACAGCAAAGGAAACCATAAACAAAACAAAAAGACAACCTATGGAATGGGAGAAAATATTTGCAAATGAGGCAACTGACAGGGGATTAATTTCCAAAATGTTCAAACAGCTTATACAGCTCAATATGAAAAAACAAACAATCCAATCAAAACATGGGCAGAGGACCTAAATAGATATGTCTCCAAAGAAGACATACAGGTGGCCAACAGGCACATGAATAGATGCTCAACATTGCTAATTATTAGAGAAATACAAATCAAAACCACAATGAGGTATCACCTCACACTAGTCAGAATGGCCATCATCAAAAAGTCTACAAACAATAAATGATGGAGAGGGTGTGGAGAAAAGGGAACCCTCCTACATTGTTGGTAGGAATGTAAATTGGTACAGCTACTATGGAGAATAGTATGGAGGTTCCTTAAAAAAACTAAAAATAGAGCTGCCATATGATCCAGCAATTCCACTCCTAGGCATGTATCTGGAAAAGATAAAAAATCCAATTTGGAAAGATACATGCACCCTGATGTTCATAGCAGCACTATTTACAATAGCCAAGACATGGAAGCAACCCAAGTGTCCATGGACAGATGAATGGATAAAGAAGATGTGGTACATATATACAATGGAATATTACTCAGCCATAAAAAAGAATGAAATAATGCCATTTTCAGCAACATAGATGGACCTAGAAATTATCACACTAAGTAAAGTAAGTCAGACAGAGAAAGCCAAATATCATATGATATCATTTATATGTGGAATCTAAAAAAATGATACCAATGGGGCTTCCCTAGTGGCGCAGTGGTTGAGAGTTCGCCTGCCGATGCAGGGGACATGGGTTCATGCCCCGGTCCGGGAAGATCCCACATGCCACGGAGCAGCTGGGCTCGTGAGCCATGGCCGCTGAGCCTGTGCGTCCGGAGCCCGTGTTCTGCAACAGAAGAGGCCACAACAGTGAGAGGCCCGCGTATCACAAAAAAAAAAAAAAAAAAAAAAAAATACAAATGGACTTATTTACAAAACAAAAACTGACTCATGGACATAGAAAACAAACTTCTGGTTACCAAAGGGGTTAGCAGGGAGAGGGATAAGTTAGGAATTTGGGATTATGTAATTAATGTAATTAACAAATGTAATGTAATTAACAAATACATGCTACTGTATATAAAATAGATACAACAACAAGGACCTACTGTATAGCACAGGGAACTATATTCAATATCTTGTAATAACCTATAATGGAAAATAATCTGAAAAAGAATGTATATTGAGGAATGACTGAATCACTTTGTTGTACACCAGAGACTAACACAACATTGTAAATCAACTATACTTCAATTGTAAAAAGTGGTTCAAGTTTCAAAGGCATTTCTACTAATGTTGGGTTTTAATTAATTTCCACAAGCTCTTTTATAAATAAAGAGCAGTCCGAACAAATCAGTGCTTAGATAAGGTTTGAACAACCCACAGTTGTTCAAGAATCAGCCTTACCACGGAAGCAGAAAAGGAAGAAATAAAAGAGTTTACCTTCTGGGGCCACGGGTTGTACATATGAAACTAGAGGGTAAGCCAGGTTGGTTCTGGAGGGACTAGGTAGGTTCTGAAAAACGAAATGTATTTACTTTTGCCCTATCCCCAAGAATACCAGTACTGTGGAATATTACATGTACTCCAGAGATTGTTGTATTTCTTTAGTAGATGACGTGATCCCAGGATACTCCACATGGTACTTCGGGATTCTTGCAGGTGAAAGTGCTATATACATGTCAGATATTATTATACAGCACTTATAAAAAATGTTTCCACTTATCGGTGTGGACTCACTTTTGAACAGCTTAGAAAAGATAGTTATTGCTGATAATAGCTGTCAGAATAGCAGTGTAAATGACTTATTTTTGCTATACTTTGCTCCATATTTTACTGTTTTTGCTTTATAATCCAGGGTGGACTGGAAGAAGAAAGGAAGATATTTGCTGACAAGGCTTAAAAATAGAAAGATGATGATTTTTCTTATTAAGGTCAAGGTCAACAGCAAGGAAAGAATTTCCATGAGGGAATCATAAACAAAGTTAGACCACAAGAAGTTAAAAAAATTACTAGAATGTAATATTTTGATTTTAAAACATGTCACCTAAATGCTATTATCTTCTGAGAGTGCAACCATTACCATTGGAAATGTACACATTTTATTCATAGAAAACGTGATATAATGCAATGTCGTTATGTTTTCATTTTAATTTTGAAATCTCCTTTTAGGACAATCATCTGGACCCTGAATTACTTGGCTTAGCCAGTTGTGTTACCTACCTGTGTTCTTTAGCTTCCTGTCCTTCAAGCTTCTGTAAGAAGCCACTAGAGAGATGTGCCCATCACTTTATCTTGGTATCATTGAACTCTTCTCCATCAGCTACTGTTCAACCAAGCAAATAGTGGTACTGTATGGAATTCTCACTGTTAGCCTAAGGAAGAAACTAGCTCCTTCACCATCAGTGTCTCAGGGCCTCCTTGGCAGGGGAAAAAGTGATGATTTTTGGATTGATAGCCCCATTCTCAAGCCAAATAATTGAGAAACTGAAACTTGACTTGGTAGTTCTTTCTAACTATTGCTCTTCTCTTCCGTCCTTTTTACTTTGAGTGCTCAAGTCTTAGAATTAGTGATCTCTCTTCTCATTTTACCTATTTTTAACATTTGATTTTCAACTGGACCTAATCAGTCCGGTTGCAATGACTCTCCACAGAAGCTTTATTGACATTATTTTTTCTCCTTTAACTTCATATAGATTTTGACAGTATGGATCACCCCTTACTCCTTAAGTCCTGCCAAGACTGAGATTTCTAAACAGACTTCACTCACTCTCTCTGTCACTATCGAAAATTTTTGCTGATCACCATGTGCTATGTATAACAAACCAGGTCTACTGATGTGTACAATTCAATAAAACTCCATTTATACACCTGTACCAATTAGGGTTCTCTAGAGCAACAGAACCAATAGGATAGATAGAGATGGAGAGAGAGAGAGATTTAAGAACTTGGTTCATGAAATTGTGGGGGCTGGTTCTGGAGAGTCTGAAGTCTGAAGTCTGTATGACAGGGCAGCAGGCTGGTAACTCAGGCAGGGTTCCTGTGCTGCAGTCTTGAAGAGAATTCCTTCTACTTTGGGAAACCTCAGACTTTGCTCTTAAAGTCTCCAACTGATTAAAAGGCACTCACCCACATTCATCAGCTTTACTCAAAGTCTACCAAAATTAATCATATCTAAAAAATACCTTCACAGCAAGATCCAGACTGGTATTTGACCAAATAACTGGTCACCATTGCTTAGCCAAGTTGACATATAAAATTAACCATTGCAGTTCCCATACTCTTTTCTTCTAATCTTGAATTCATTTGTCTTTAGTAGATGAAAAAAATGGATATGCTTTTATACTTATCAAGGATTTGGGTTGTATTGCTTTTGGAGTTTTTGCTTTTCACCCTATTGTCAGCAGTATTCATTGTCTTAGGGGAAAGATGACAAGACACATGAGTAAAGAAAACAACTTTAAGTGTCAATAGGAGTTTGCATCTTAAAGTCTTTAGCCCTATAATACTAGGGTAAAAAGTTTATGTCACAAACAACAAATCTAAGAAAATAGATAACAAGTCAGGCTATCTCACTGCCGAAGAGGTAAAGATTACATGGGGAGGGCAAAGAGAAGATGACAAATAACTTAGATTCAGATGGATTCCTGAAAAAGCAATCCTGTGTCTCATGCATAGTGTGTTTCCTAGTTAGGGTTGGGGTGGTGAATAGAAACCTGAGAGAATTCAGCATTCAAGAACGGTGGAGGGTGGAGAGCTGTTTTCTGGGTGGAGCTCAGGAGGATGGCATGTTCACAAAATGTTGCAGCATGTAGCATGACACAGACATGGTTTCATAGAAATGCCTGAGATAGGCATAATCGTGTTCCAGTGAAGAGCAATAGATTTAAATCTTTTCTGTCCACCTCAGCAGGGCTCAGAGAGGACCTGACTATGAGCCAGACCAGAGATGCCTATTGCTAGAAAAGAGGGTGAAAGCAGCTGAGAGATGAATGGACAGACGACTAAAGACCAGATAGAATGAGGCAGAACATTTTTTTTTCTTCTGGACATCTGGATATAATATTATCTGTACATCTTGTATGGAAAGATGGTGACTGAATACTCTCCAGATACCCACACCCCGCTACTACTAGACTAACATTACCTAAGTCAAAGGTGACCATATATCTCCATTTACCTGGAATATTCCTGATTTATACTGGTTGCCTTGTGCATAATTGTTAAATAGCAGATCCTTTCACCATAGAAAATGTCTTATTTTGCGCTAAAAACTATGTGACTTACTTAAGTGCTCAAAACTTAGATGCAACATATGAGAAAAAGTGGAAAAATAAAGGGGAAAATCTAAAATAGGAATTAGATTCGTTTATAGAGAAAATTGGTTGAGTTTTGGGCATACCTGAGAGTGTGTACTGAAATTCACCTTTCCTAATATAAAAGGCACATAAATCTCAGGCGTTTACATCTTCAAACCTGTTACAGTATGCACAAACCATTACTTGAATACAACAGGATATATGTTTTATGTACTTAATATCTGTCTCAGGTTCTTTTGGTGCCTTTATTCTAGCAGCAAATGTAATCCTCACTAATGTATTGTTATAAGATGGAAGAAAGCAAGGGCTACTTTATGAAAGTCTTCGAAAGCCCAGCTAAGGGGGTTTGGAATAATTTCAAAGGAGGGAAAGAATGAGATTTGTGTTTTAGAGAGTTAGCTGGGGCAACAGTGTGGACAATGGCCTGGAGGTAGAAGGACTAGTCAGCAGGCTTCTGTGGCAATTTGAATGGGAAGTGAGTGTGAACGGAGGAAGTCACACTCATTTCCCAATGGAGGAAGTCCATGGGGATGCCAAAGGTCAGATTTGAGAGCCATTAAGGAAATCAAATAGAAAATATCTGGAGACCAATTTTATCCTGGGAGTGAGGAACAAAGAGGAGATTTGTGGAGGCAGAGAATGAGTTCAGTGTGGGACACTTTGTCTTGAGGTTCCTGTAGGATGTTTAGGAGGAGATGATGGCTTTGTAGGTGAATTTTGGGGTTTGGTGTTTGATGTGTGTGAGGGACGTGTGATTTGGGGGCATGGGCATATACAATTTAAAGACGGTAGTAAGCACTGAAAAAAAAAGAAGAGCAATATAGTGATTACTTTCTCTTAGTCTCTTAGTAGATGTAAATTTAACCTGAGTAAGCTTTATGTTTTTTTTTTTAAAGTTTATATATTTTTAATTAGGATACCAGAATCTCTTTAAAAAAATTTTTTTTAAATTTTTATTGGAGTATAGTTGCTTTACAATGTTGTGTTAGTTTCTACTGTACAGCAAAGTAAATCAGCTATACGTATACATATATCCCCTCTTTTTTGGATTTCCTTCCCATTTAGGTCACCACAGAGCATTGAGTAGAGTTCCCTGTGCTATACAGTAGGTTCTCATTAGTTTTCAATTTTATACAGAGTATCAATACTGTATATATGTCAATCCCAATCTACCAATTCATCCTACCCCCCCCCCTTGGTATAGGATACCAGAATCTCTTGATTGAATGTGAAATGCCATGTTTCCAAAGACATTATTAGGTAAGCTAAAATCTTACATAATGGTTGGAAAATAGAGCTGGAAGAAATATAAAGATAACCATTTATATTTCTAAAATAGAAAAATATTTTAAATATAAGTATAATTATCCTAATTGATCTTTAGGGGAAAAAACTATAAACTCAGCAGTTTATTCAGAAGTGGCTTCTTCAGCTTGAAATGGTCACAAGTCGTGTGGAAACTACAATGATAGTGAAAGAGAAATTGTGTCCTCACTGTAATACACAACTTTAAGAGGTGCTGAAATTTGTGAAAGAATACAAAATTTTTTTTCAATTAAGCAAGCACAAGGTTCATCTACCCTCTGTTTAGTTTTGGAGTTTTTAAGTCAACTTCTCCTTTACTTCCTCCCTTTTTTTTTTTTTTTTTTTTACTTTTTTTTTTTTATTTTACAAATTTAATCAGTTATACATATACATATGTTCCCATATCCCCTCCCTTTTGCGTCTCCCTCCCACCCTCCCTATCCCACCCCTCCAGGCGGTCACAAAGAACCGAGCTGATCTCCCTGTGCTATGCGGTTGCTTCCCACTAGCTATCTACCTTACGTTTGGTAGTGTATATATGTCCATGCCGCTCTTTCACTTTGTCACAGCTTACCCTTCCCCCTCCCCATATCCTCAAGTCCATGCTCTAGTAGGTCTGTGTCTTTATTCCTGTCTTACCCCTATGTTCTTCATGACATTTTTTTTTTCTTAAATTCCATATATATGTGTCAGCATACAGTATTTGTCTTTCTCTTTCTGACTTACTTCACTCTGTATGACAGACTCTAGGTCTATCCACCTCATTACAAATAGCTCAATTTCATTTCTTTTTATGGCTGAGTAATATTCCATTGTATATATGTGCCACATTTTCTTTACCCATTCATCCGATGATGGACACTTAGGTTGTTTCCATCTCTGGGCTATTGTAAATAGGGCTGCCATGAACATTTTGGTACATGTCTCTTTTTGAATTATGGTTTTCTCAGGGTATATGCCCAGTAGTGGGATTGCTGGGTCATATGGTAGTTCTATTTGTAGTTTTTTAAGGAACCTCCATACCGTTCTCCATAGTGGCTGTACCAATTCACATTCCCACCAGCAGTGCAAGAGTGTTCCCTTTTTTCCACACCCTCTCCAGCATTTATTGTTTCTAGATTTTTTGATGATGGCCATTCTGACTGGTGTGAGATGATATCTCATTGTAGTTTTGATTTGCATTTCTCTAATGAGTAAAGATGTTGAGCATCCTTTCATGTGTTTGTTGGCAGTCTGTATATCTTCTGTGGAGAAATGTCTATTTAGGTCTTCTGCCCATTTTTGGATTGGGTTGTTTGTTTTTTTGCTATTGAGCTGCATGAGCTGCTTATAAATTTTGGAGATTAATCCTTTGTCAGTTGCTTCATTTGCAAATATTTTCTCCCATTCTGAGGGTTGTCTTTTCGTCTTGTTTATGGTTTCCTTTGCTGTGCAAAAGCTTTGAAGTTTCATTAGGTCCCATGTGTTTATTTTTGTCTTTATTTCCATTTCTCTAGGAGGTGGGTCAAAAAAGATCTTGCTGTGATTTATGTCATAGAGTGGTCTGCCTATGTTTTCCTCTAGGAGCTTGATAGTGTCTGGCCTTACATTTAGGTCTTTAATCCATTTTGAGCTTATTTTTGGGTATGGTGTTAGGGAGTGATCTAATCTCATACTTTTACATGTCCCTGTCCAGTTTTCCCAGCACCACTTATTGAAGAGACTGTCCTTTCTCCACTGTACATTCCTGCCTCCTTTATCAAAGATAAGGTGACCATATGTCCGTGGGTTTATCTCTGGGCTTTCTATCCTGTTCCATTGATCTATATTTCTGTTTTTGTGCCAGTACCATACTGTCTTGATTACTGTAGCTTTGTAGTATAGTCTGAAGTCTGGGAGCCTGATTCCTCCAGCTCCATTTTTCGTTCTCAAGATTGCTTTGGCTATTCGGGGTCTTTTGTGTTTCCATACAAATTGTGAAATTTTTTGTTCTAGTTCTGTGAAAAATGCCAGTGGTAGTTTGATAGGGATTGCATTGAATCTGTAGATTGCTTTGGGTAGTAGAGTCATTTTCACAATGTTGATTCTTCCAATCCAAGAACATGGTACATCTCTCCATCTATTTGTATCATCTTTAATTTCTTTCATCAGTGTCTTATAATTTTCTGCATACAGGTCTTTTGTCTCCTTAGGTAGGTTTATTCCTAGATATTTTATTCTTTTTGTTGCAATGGTAAATGGGAGTGTTTCCTTGATTTCACTTTCAGATTTTTCATCATTAGTATATAGGAATGCCAGAGATTTCTGTGCATTAATTTTGTATCCTGCAACTTTACCAAATTCATTGATTAGCTCTAGTAGTTTTCTGGTAGCATCTTTAGGATTCTCTATGTATAGTATCATGTCATCTGCAAACAGTGACAGCTTTACTTCTTCTTTTCCCATTTGGATTCCTTTTATTTCCTTTTCTTCTCTGATTGCTGTGGCTAAAACTTCCAAAACTATGTTGAATAAGAGTGGTGAGAGTGGGCAACCTTGTCTTGTTCCTGATCTTAGTGGAAATGGTTTCAGTTTTTCACCATTGAGGACGATGCTGGCTGTGGGTTTGTCATATATGGTCTTTATTATGTTGAGGAAAGTTCCCTCTATGCCTACTTTCTGCAGGGTTTTTATCATAAATGGGTGTTGAATTTTGTCAAAAGCTTTCTCTGCATCTATTGAGATGATCATATGGTTTTTCTCCTTCAGTTTGTTAATATGGTGTATCACGTTGATTGATTTGCGTATATTGAAGAATCCTTGCATTCCTGGAATAAACCCCACTTGATCATGGTGTATGATCCTTTTAATGTGCTGTTGGATTCTGTTTGCTAGTATTTTGTTGAGGATTTTTGCATCTATGTTCATCAGTGATATTGGCCTGTAGTTTTCTTTCTTTGTGACATCCTTGTCTGGTTTTGGTATCAAGGTGATGGTGGCCTCATAGAATGAGTTTGGGAGTGTTCCTCCCTCTGCTATATTTTGGAAGAGTTTCAGAAGGATAGGTGTTAGCTCTTCTCTACATGCTTGATAGAATTCCCCTGTGAAGCCATCTGGTCCTGGGCTTTTGTTTGTCGGAAGATTTTTTATCACAGTTTCAATTTCAGTGCTTGTGATTGGTCTGTTCATATTTTCTATTTCTTCCTGATTCAGTCTTGGCAGGTTGTGCATTTCTAAGAATTTGTCCATTTCTTCCAGGTTGTCCATTTTATTGGCATAGAGTTGCTTATAGTAATCTCTCATGATCTTTTGTATTTCTGCAGTGTCAGTTGTTACTTCTCCTTTTTCATTTCTAATTCTATTGATTTGAGTCTTCTCCCTTTTTTTCTTGATGAGTCTGGCTAATGGTTTATCAATTTTGTTTATCTTCTCAAAGAACCAGCTTTTAGTTTTATTGATCTTTGCTATCGTTTCCTTCATTTCTTTTTCATTTATTTCTGATCTGATTTTTATGATTTCTTTCCTTCTGCTAACTTTGGGATGTTTTTGTTCTTCTTTCTCTAATTGCTTTAGGTGCAAGGTTAGGTTGTTTATTCGAGATGTTTCCTGTTTCTTAAGGTGGGATTGTATTGCCATAAACTTCCCTCTTAGAACTGCTTTTGCTGCATCCCATAGGTTTTGGGTCGTCGTGTCTCCATTGTCATTTGTTTCTAGGTATTTTTTAATTTCCTCTTTGATTTCTTCAGTGATCACTTCGTTATTAAGTAGTGTATTGTTTAGCCTCCATGTGTTTGTATGTTTTACAGCTCTTTTCCTGTAATTGATATCTAGTCTCATAGCATTGTGGTCGGAAAAGATACTTGATACAATTTAAATTTTCTTAAATTTACCAAGGCTTGATTTGTGACCCAAGATATGATCTATCCTGGAGAATGTTCCATGAGCACTTGAGAAAAATGTGTATTCTGTTGTTTTTGGATGGAATGTCCTATAAATATCAATTAAGTCCATCTTGTTTAATGTATAATTTAAAGCTTGTGTTTCCTTATTTATTTTCATTTTGGATGACCTGTCCATTGGTGAAAGTGGGGTGTTAAAGTCCCCTACTATGATTGTGTTACTGTCGATTTCTCCTTTTATGGCTGTTAATATTTCCCTTATGTATTGGGGTGCTCCTATGTTTGGTGCATAAATATTTACAATTGTTATATCTTCTTCTTGGATCGATCCCTTGATCATTATGTAGTGTCCTTCTTTGTCTCTTCTAGTAGTCTTTATTTTAAAGTCTATTTTGTCTGATATGAGAATTGCTACTCCAGCTTTCTTTTGGTTTCCATTTGCATGGAATATCTTTTTCCATCCCCTTACTTTCAGTCTGTATGTATCTCTAGGTCTGAAGTGGGTCTCTTGTAGACAGCATATGTATGGGTCTTGTTTTTGTATCCATTCAGCCAGTCTGTGTCTTTTGGTGGGAGCATTTAGTCCATTTACATTTAAGGTAATTATTGATATGTATGTTCCTATTCCCATTTTCTTAATTGTTTTGGGTTCGTTATTGTAGTTCTTTTCCTTCTGTTGTGTTTCTTGCCTAGAGAAGTTCCTTTAGCATTTGTTGTAAAGCTGGTTTGGTGGTGCTGAATTCTCTCAGCTTTTGCTTGTCTGTAAACGTTTTAATTTCTCCATCAAATCTGAATGAGATCCTTGCTGGGTAGAGTAATCTTGGTTGCAGGTTTTTCTCCTTCATCACTTTAATTATGTCCTGCCACTCCCTTCTGGCTTGTAGAGTTTCTGCTGAGAGATCAGCTGTTATCCTGATGGGGATTCCCTTGTGTGTTATTTGTTGTTTTTGCCTTGCTGCTTTTAATATGATTTCTTTGTGTTTAATTTTTGACAGTTTGATTAATATGTGTCTTGGTGTATTTCTCCTTGGATTTATTCTGTATGGGACTCTCTGTGCCTCCTGGACTTGATTAACTATTTCCTTTCCCATATTAGGGAAGTTTTCAACTATAATCTCTTCAAATATTTTCTCAGTCCCTTTCTTTTTGTCTTCTTCTTCTGGAACCCCTATAATTCGAATGTTGGTGCGTTTAATGTTGTCCCAGAGGTCTCTGAGACTGTCCTCTGTTCTTTTCATTCTTTTTTCTTTATTTTGCTGTGCAGCAGTTATTTCCACTATTTTATCTTCCACCTCACTTATCCGTTCTTCTGCCTCAGTTATTCTGCTATTGATCCCATCTAGAGTATTTTTTATTTCATTTATTGTGTTTTTAATCGATGCTTGATTTGTCTTTAGTTCTTCTAGGTCCTTGTTAACTGTTTCTTGCATTTTGTCTATTCTATTTCCAAGATTTTGGATCATCTTTACCATCATTATTCTGAATTCTTTTTCAGGTAGACTGCCTATTACCTCTTCATTTGTTAGGTCTGGTGGGTTTTTATCTTGCTCCTTCTCCTGCTGTGTGTTTTTCTGTCTTCTCATTTTGCTTATGTTACTGTGTTTGGGGTCTCCTTTTTGCAGGCTGCAGGTTCGTAGTTCCTGTTGTTTTTGGTGTCTGTCCCCAGTGGCTAAGGTTGGTTTAGTGGGTTGTGTAGGCTTCTTGGTGGAGGGGACTACTGCCTGTGTTCTGGTGGATGAGGCTGGATCTTGTCTTTCTGGTGGGCAGGTCCACGTCTGGTGGTGTGTTTTGGGGTGTCTGTGGACTTTTTATGATTTTAGGCCACCTCTATGCTAATGGGTGGCGTTGTGTTCCTGTCTTGCTAGTTGTTTGGCATACGGTGTCCAGCACTGTAGCTTGCTGGTCGTTGAGTGAAGCTGGGTGCTGGTGTTGAGATGGAGAACTCTGGAAGATTTTCGCCGTTTGATATTATGTGGAGCTGGGAGGTCTCTTGTGGACCAGTGTCCTGAAGTTGGCTCTCCCACCTCAGAGGCACAGCACTGACTCCTGGCTCCTCAATTTGGGATGATTTGTTGTCTATTCATGTATTCCACAGATGCAGGGTACATCAAGTTGATTGTGGAGCTTTAATCCGCTGCTTCTGAGGCTGCTGGGAGAGGTTTCCCTTTCTCTTCTTTGTTCTCACAGCTCCTGGGTCTCAGCTTTGGATTTGGCCCCGCCTCTGCGTGTAGGTCGCCGGAGGGCGTCTGTTCTTCGCTCAGACAGGACAGGGTTAAAGGAGCAGCCTCTTCGGGGGCTCTGGCTCACTCAGGCCCGGCGGGAGGGAGGGAGGGGCACGGAGTGCGGGGCGAGCCTGCAGCGGCAGAGGTCGGCGTGACGTTGCACCAGCCCGAGGCGTGCCGTGCGTTCTCTCAGGGAAGCCGCCCCTGGATCCCGGGACCCCGGCAGTGGCAGGCTGCACAGGCTCCCGGAAGGGCGGTGTGGACAGTGACCTGCGCTCGCACACAGGCTTCTTGGCGGCGGCAGCAGCAGCCCCAGCGTCCCACGCCCGTCTCTGGGCTCCGCGCTTTCAGCCGCGACTCGCGCCCGTCTCTGGAGCTCTTTTACGCGGCGCTCTTAATCCCCTCTCCTCGCGCACCAGGAAACCAAGAGGGAAGAAAAAGTCTCCTGCCTCTTCGGCAGCTCCAGAGTTTTCCCGGACTCCCTCCCAGCTAGCTGTGGCACATTAGCCCCCTTCAGGCTGAGTTCTCGCCGCCAGCCCCAGTCCTCTCGCTGCGCTCTGACCGAAGCCCGAGCCTCAGCTCCAGCACCTCCCGCCCCGGCGGGGGAGCAGACAAGCCTCTCGGGCTGGTGAGTGCCGCTCGGCACCGCTCCTCTGTGCGGGAATCTCTCCGCTTTGCCCTACCCAGGTATGTGGGGAGTTTCTTGCCTTTTGGGAGGTCTGGGGTCTTCTGCCAGCGTTCAGTAGGTGTTCTGTAGGAGTTGTTCCACGTGTAGCTGTATTTCTGGTGTATCTGTGGGGAGGAAGGTGATCTCCGCGTCTTACTCTTCCGCCATCTTACCCGGAAGTCTCTGAGTAAGCTTTATGTTGAAGTCAGGCTACAAGGTGTTATTCTGAAATAAATAAAACAACATAACACCCGATGAGCTTTTGCTTGGAAATGTATGTAAAAAGAATCTTACCTTAGACCAGTGTTTCTTGGCTGGGGGCAGTTTTGTCCCCCCACCCCCAACCAGGGAATATTTAGCAATGTCTAGAGACACTTTTGCTTATCATAACTTTACCTGCATCTGGTGGTAGAGTCCGGGATGCTACTATTGATAAATATCCTACAATTCACAGGACAGCCCCCACCTAGCAAAGAATTATTGAGTCCAAAATATCAATAGTGCTGAGGTTGAGAAACCTCTGCCTTAGACAACTGAGCTAACAATTTTGTTGAAAGAGCTGAAATCATCCTTAAATTGCTGTTTTGATCTTGAAACATCACTGAAGGACTTCGATGTAATGCATGAAAGAACCTTGATATTCTGGCTGGGAAGTCCATTCCAGTTAGCTTTTCTGACTCAAAAGGCCACCTATCTGGTCAAAAGCTCTTGGGTACACAGAAGCACTCTGGCCATACACCACACTGAAGGCTCCAAGAAAGTACAGCACTTTTACCCACTGAATCCCACAACATAGGTTAGCAGTTGATGCAAAAATAACAAGCTCTATAGCATGGAGTGGGTGGGAATCCATATACTGATAAAGACATAAAAATAGAAGGTTGAAAATGACCATTAAATTTGGCTTTTGCATTATCAAATATGAGGACAAAATATGGTGAAGGGGGGGACTTCCCTGGTGGCGCAGTGGTTGAGAGTCCGCCTGCCGATGCAGGGGACACAGGTTCGTGTCCCGGTGTGGGAAGATCCCACATGCCGCGGAGCGGCTGGGCCCATGAGCCATGGCCGCTGAGCCTGTGCATCTGGAGCCTGTGCTCTGCAACGGGAGAGGCCACAACAGTGAGAGGCCCACACAGCGCAAAAAAAAAAAAGAAAAGAAAAGAAAGAAAAAAGATGGTGAAGGGGGTCAGCAATATAAAATAATTGTTAAAAGCACGAGTTGCTGAGTCCAACTGTTTGAGCTTGCAAGACTCCTGGTCCTATGATTCATTAGTTGGGTAATCTTAAGCAAATTACTTGTGCTCCCAAGGGCTGTACTTTTTTAATCTGTAAAATGGGTATAAAAATAATACCTGCTTCAAAGAGCTGTGTATGGGAGTAAAATGTCACACACACACAGCTAGCCGAGTGATTGGCACATGGTAGACTCTCAATAAATCCCATCTACGTGAGCTCTGGGAGCTTAGCAAGTAAAGTGTGTTATCAATAGAGCAAAAGAAGACCTAGCCTTAGCCTACTGCTTCCAAAGTGATCCTCTACTAAGGGCACAAAGATATTTATAGTATTAATGCTGGGATTATGATAATATCTGCTGTTTCTTTTTTAATCAAATCAGTTATTTGCTGACCAATATTTTTTAAATGTGGTGACATGCTTGCCGTTGATTTCATTAGTCGCTGCCATCATGAATGGAAGTAGATAAAATAGATTTATGCTTTTCAAATTGTAGTTCTCATACCCCTAAATGAAAAACTGAAGACCACACATAAAAGAGGCAGTTATAAAAGACTAACTTATTACAAAGAATCTGAATACAGAGCCTGCATGCATACAAATGGCACTGCAATATTTAAACTCTTTTTTCACTTCTTACTAGCTGTATGACCTTTGGAAAATTACTTAGCCTTTCTGTGTTTGTTTCCTTATCTATAAAATGAGATTAGAAAATATCTCTTAAATGGCTGTTAAGATCAAGTAAGAAACAATTAATGGGTGAACCGGTTTTTGTTTTGTTTTAGTTTAAACAAATTGAGTTAAACAAAAAAATTAATTTCGTAGAGAAAAATATAAACTCCAGCAATTAGTTTCAATTAATGTATTCAATTACCTTAGAGGTTCTGTCCAACTATAAATTTTTTTGTCTAAAAAGTAATCGATGCTTTCTTTTTATTTCCTTTCCTATTGTATAGAATTGAAATATGCATTTACCTTTGATATCTACTGTGCAAAGAAAAGATATTGTAAAGTATTAGACACAGCACGCCCCCAAAATGTTCAGTAAATGTTAGCTATTAAAATTTTATGGGGAGTCCAAAATGACAGCATAGGCACTCATTCTGAATTCATCTCCTCCCAGGAACACACCAAATCTATAGCTATATATGGATATTTTCCTTGAAAAAAATCTGAAAACTAGATGAACTGCTCCCTACAATAATAAGGGATAAAAGGACCACATCAAGACCCACCCCTGGTGCATCAACACACTATAGGGAGGGACCTCACCAGGCAGGTGCTTCTTCTGGAGGAGAGAGGGGTTGGTGCTGCACATCAGGCACCCTAACCCCGGGAGCTGCACTGAAGAGACAAGCCCCCAAAACGTCTGGCTTAGAAAAGCAACAGGGATGGCATCCAAGGGACCTAAGTGCTGTAGGAAAATGAGATTCCCCCTTCAAGGGCTTGCATGAGGTCTCACTTGGCCTGAGACCTAGTGAAAAAACAGCAGTTTGAAAGAAGCCTAGACTATATGGAAGGAGATTCATTTGCTAATCCAAAAGCATTGGCTGGAGGTGGGGCGCGGGTAGTCAAAATGCCCCCTGGTGACAGAGGCGCTGGCAAATGCTATCACTGCCCCCTCAACCTAACCTGGTGGTGTAAGCTGCAAGCTTGGATGTGGCACCCTCCCCAGCCCCCCTCCCCCCCCTTTCTAAAATAGATGGAAGGGAGTCGTCAGTTCAGGCACTATCCCGATGCCTTGCTGGAGCCAAATAGGACAGGCAGTTGCAGCACTTCCCTGCTCCCTGGCAGGGGTGGGCGAATGGGAACAGTGGTAGCATTATATTGTTCCCTAGCTAAAGTCTGTGCACGTGGGCAGTTGTGACACTCCGTGACATTGCCCCATGAAAAGACAACTTACTTAATGGGAGAAGATATTTGCAAATCACATATCTGATATGAGGTTAATATCCTATATATAAGGAACTTATAACACTCAATAACTAAAAACAAACAGTCCAGTTTTTTTCAGAGGATTTTTTTCCTAAGGATCTGAATGGGCATTTTTCCAAAGAAAGCATCCTGATGGCCCAAAGGTATAGGAAAAGATGCTCAATATCACTAATCATCAGGGAAATGCACATCAAAATCACAGTGAGGTATCACTTTACATCTGCTAGAATGGCTGTTATCAAAAAGATGAGAAGTAGAAAGTGCTGGTAAGAATGTGGAGAAAAGGGAACACCTCCCAGCTCTGTTGGAGGGATTGTAAATTGGTGCAGCCACTATGGAAAACAGTATGGACGTTCCTCAAAACATTAAAAATACAGCTACCACATGATCCAACAATTCCACTACTGAGTATCTATCAAAGAAAAGGAAAACACTCATTTGAAAAGATATATGCACCCCTATGTCCACTGCACATTATTTACAATAGCCAAGACATAGAAACAACCCAAGTGTCCATAAACAAATGATTGAATAAAGAAGATGTGATATATATATATGATGGAATACTACTCAGCCATAAAAAATAATGAAATTTTGCCATTTGTGACATGGACAGACCTTGAGGGTATTACACTAAGTAAAAAAAGTCAGGGAGAGAAAGGCAAATACTTCATCATTTCACTTATATGTGAAATCTAAAGAAAAGAAGACAAACAAACAAAACAAATCCCCAAACTCATAGATACAGAGAACAGATTGGTGGTTGCCATAAGGGAGAGAGTTTGGGGGGAGGTGAAATGGGTAAAGGAGATTAAGAAACACAAATTTCCAGTTATGAAATAAATAAGTCATGGGAATATAATGTACAACATGGAAAATATAGTCAATATTATTGTATTACATTTGTAAGGTGACAGATAGTAACTAGACTTAGTATGGTGACCATTTTACAATGTATACAAATGTTGAATCACCATTTGTACACCTGAAACTAATATAATACTGTCTGTCAATTGTACCTCAATAAAAGCCAATTTAAATAAAAACTAAAATTTTACATATTTAGCAAACATAAATGTATATGCATGCAAATTTTAAATGACTTTTTAAAGATAAACTTCAAAATGCCAGAAAAATTTCACATTTATAGTGTGCTACTTTGTGGCTATTTTGTATACTATTTTTCTTTTCTTCTGAGAATACTTTGGTAAGCTTTTGAGAAGCATAGATATGGGTGGTCTTCTAGTCCACTGGACAGCTATGCAGGCATAGGATATTTTTGACCAATACTCTTAGATACTTTCCAAAATACCTTATGAATAACTACATACTCACACTCATTAATCATGCATTGCACTCATTAATCATGTTGCAAAGGAGGATCATTAACAACTGTGACCAGATGTGCAGGAAAATCCCCTGCCTGGAAGTCATGCCTGCTGGATTACTCTGCACACTGGTTACGGCTGGCTGTGGTAGGACAGCATCAAATGAGTGACATCATTGTGGAGTTCAGAGGAACCATACAACCTGGGTAATTTCTTGAGCTATGATCCCAAACAACCAGAGAGGTACAAAGTTAGGACCACATACAGGGCAAGCAGAGGTGAGACACTCAAAGATTCTAGATAACTCTTTTTGTACATAAATTCAATATACCAACACTTGCTATAACAAAATTTGTAAACTGGCAATTTACCTACTATTTCAGATTATTTGTAGTTCTCAATTTTAGTGATTCCTTAGCATTTAACTTTCCTTTCCTCCATTCCCCACTCCCCTCACAGAATCCCCTCATCCTCCTGATAGTTGTATTATCGTTTTTGTTAGTGTAATGATTACTTTGTAATAATTATTACTTGTATTATTCACAGTTGGACCACATAGTACACTGTGATTACATTTCTTCTCTTTCTCTTTTCATTTGCTTAGTTTTATGTCATACGTGATACCTGTCACTAATCCATTACCAAGCCCATTGATAGAACTCTGAGATCATTCTCAGTACAGTCAGACCTATCAGTAATCTACCAGTTTTGTTGCTGTTCTGGAGATATCTCTACTGGAATCCTCTACTTTCTGCTATGACTGGCCCAGCTGCTTTCTAGGCCTGCAGACTGCAGTAGGCATGCAATCTACCTTCATGGTCCCCTGGGGAATTTCCTTGTTTCCTATGCTGTATGTGCTGCTCTTTCTTGGTTTACTCCATCTTGAAGGTGGATCATACCCTTCAGCAGTTTTATGGGAAAAGGTGCATGGAAGAGACAGATTGGCTAGTAAAGAATTCCAGGATGGAAATGGTTTTCATTGGGATATTTTAAGTCATTGCTTCATTTTTTTCCTAGCATTCAGAATTGTAATTGAGAAGTCTAATGCCATTCAGATTTCATATTGTTCATGTAGGGCAAAAGTTCTCTTTTCTAAAGTTAAGATCATCTCTCTCTTTAGTGTTGTGAGCTTTCACTAGAATGTGTCTTCACATGGGTTTTTTTCATAAATTTTTCAAAGCACACCAAGGATTCTTTTAATCTGGAATTTGTTTTCATCATTTCTGGAAAATTTGCTTGATTTTATTTCACACAATTTTCTTCTCTCTGATTTCTCTGTTTACTCTTTGTGGAACTCTCATTAATATTATTTTAAATATTGTACCTCCTTTAATTGAATTGATCTTTACATTTTCTTACTATCTCTCCTATTTTCTATTTTCTGGGAGATTTAATCAATTATGTCTTCCAAACTTTCTGGGGGGAAAAAACGTTGCTAACCTGTGAATGTATGTATATATATTTTGTTTACTGTTGTATTCTCAATGGCTGTAACAGTGCCTTGCACATAGTAGAAATTTAAAAAAAAATATTGAATTGAATAAGTGAATGTTATCACATATTATTAACTTCCCAAATGTTCTTTTTTCTAGCCTCCTATTTTTGTTTCTTGAAGATAATTTCCTCTCTTATTTTTCTGATTATATTAATTATAGATGTTTTGGGGATTCTCCTGTAATACCCTATATTGACTGCTTTTGCTGTCTTTTTATGCTTGTTTGTTTTGGTCTCTATCTTTCATATTGAAAGCTTTCTTCATATGTCTGGTGATCCTTAGCTTTCACCAGTGAGTCACGAAAATATCTTGTGTTCCTGAGCAGGCTAGAGTGCCGGGCTTCACCCTGGGGTTATCTGGCTCTTGATGTTTCATTGGAGCAGCCTGAAAGGTACACATCTGTAAGTCTTTTTTTCTCAGGTTGTTCTTAAAATTTTTAATTGTGGTAACACATACGTAACATAAAATTTACAATTTTAACCATTTTTAATTATACAGTACAGTACAGATCAGTAGGGTTAGGTATGTGTACATTGGTGTGCAGCTGATTTCCAGAACTCTTTCATCTTGCAAAACTGAAACTCTATTCCCATTAAACAACAACTTCTCATTTTTCCCTTCCTTCCCCTTTTCCGCCTCCAGGTAACCATCATTCTACTTTCTGTCTCTATGAATTTGACTACTCTAGGTTCCTCATGTAAGTGAAATCATTTAGTATTTATCATTTTGTGCCTGGCTTATTTCACTTAACATAATGTCTTCAAGGTTCATCCATGTTGTAGCATGGGTCAGAATTCTTAAGGCTGAATTATATATGACTCACATATTGTTCATCCATTCATCTGTTGATAGATGAAGGAACTTGGGTTCCCTCCACCCTTTGCTATTGCGAATAATACTGCTATGAACATGGGTGTACAAAAAACATCTCTTTGAGATCCTGCTTTCAGATATTCTTTTGGAATATATAACCAGAAATGGAATTGTTGGATTATATGTTAATTTTATTTTGCATTTTGTGAAGCACCACTGTGCTGTTTTCCACAGCAGCTGCACCATTTTACATTCCCACAAACAATGCATGAGTTCCAGTTTCTCAACGTCCTCACCAACATTTGTCATTGCCTGTTTGTTTGTTTTTTTTTTTTTTTGCGGTACGCGGGCCTCTCACTGCTGCGGCCTCTCCCGCTGCAGAGCACAGGCTCCGGACGCGCAGGCTCAGCGGCCATGGCTCACGGGCCCAGCCACTCCGCGGCATGTGGGATCCTCCCGGACCGGGGCACGAACCCGTGTCCCCTGCATCGGCAGGCGGACTCTCAACCACTGCGCCACCAGGGAAGCCCCTGCCTGTTTTTTTGATAGTAGCCATCTTAATGTGTGTGAGGTGGTATCTCATTGTGGTTTTGATTTGCATTTCCCTAATGATTAGTGATGTTGAGGATCTTCTTATGTGCCCATTGGCCTTAGGCTGGTTATTTTATCAGAAAAAAAAATCTTCTGTCTCTTGTTCAGGGTTAATAAGAACGGTTATCAGCATTTCGGGAACAAAGCAGAAAGGAGTTGGAGTTGGGCTGTAGCCATAAGTGTGCAGATTTTTATCCATCCCTCCTTTTCAAGATTATGTCCCTGCTCTCAGTTAGGCTTAGTGTCCTGAGTCTAGAGTCCCTGTTGATCAGCCTGTTCAGGGAGGGAACCTCCAGGCAATAGCCAGGGAGAGAAGTGGGGGTGGAAATCAAGGATATTAACTATTTCTTTCAGTTTTCCTATTTCAGCCATACTGGTACCTCCACTTTTAGAAGTGACAGTTGACTCTAATTTCTGAGCCTTTAAGAAACTCTGCAACACCAACCAGCTCACTTTTTGGCATCATCCCTGTGGCATTTATTTACTTTTCAGTATTTAAAGTGTTGCTTTGGTACCTCCTTTTCCCAGTCTCTTTTTCTTCTGCAATTAATGTCTTTTATCACATTATTTCAGTAGGGCTTCAGCAGAGGGTAGAGATAAACATGTGTCTTTAATTTACCATTTTAACTGAAACTCCCTCTTGTCATTTTTCTATTGTTGTTATTTTATTGTTAATTGTTATTGTTAATTTTTATCATTATTAATCACTACTCCTTTTTTACCTTTAGGGGAAAGAGACAGAAGCAGAGATCTGTCATGAGACATTCCACCAAGCTTTATTAAAGGAAAAGCAAGGATGAGCATCTCTCCCCAGGTACATTTTGTTGGTGTTTGATACCCCTGATGCCATGGTCAGCTTTCCACTTTAACCCTTCCTTGACTCAGAGTTTCTACTCAGTTCATCTATTTTCAGATTTTTGCCTAAAAGGAAAGCATTTCTACTACATACCATCCTCAGTAGGAAAGTAAAATTCGATATACACTGTTTTGCTTTACAAAATCCTTCAGAAACTCAGAGACTTTCTAAGTTTTGGGATACCGTTTTAAAAATACTTAGATGTTTGTTTTGGTCTTTTTCATCATACTCATATAAAGCTATAGAATCACGCTTGTTAGTGTCATCTGATAATACAAAGATTGATACAAGTCAGGAGGGAAGTTACCTGTCATTTCATACAGGCTTAGATGGATCATGGCCTGTCCTATTCTGACATAAAACATTCCCAGAATATTGTCTTTCAGGATCCAGAAGAAAAACTATTTACTATTTATTATCACCCACCAAACTTGGAAAAGCCTTGACCTTTATTTATTTATTTATTTTTGCTGGTAGGAATTTAATACAAATTTACTTGCATAGGTTTAAATTGCACTTTCTATAATAAAAATAGAAAGGTTACCCTTTCACTTTTTTTTTCTTTTTTAAAAAACATCTTTATTGGAGTATAATTGCTTTACAATGGTGTGTTAGTTTCTGGTGTATAACAAAGTGAATCAGCTATACGTATACATATATCCCCATATCTCCTCCCTCTTGCGTCTCCCTCCCACCCTCCCTCTCCCACCCCTCTAGGTGGACACAAAGCACTGAGCTGATCTCCCTGTGCTATGTGGCTGCTTCTCACTAGCTGTCTGTTTTACATTTGGTAGTGTATATATGTCCATGACACTCTCTCACTTCGTCCCAGCTTACACTTCCCCCTCCCTGTGTCCTCAAGTCCATTCTCTACATCTATGTCTTTATTCCTGTGCTGCCCCTAGGTTCTTCAGAACTGTTTTTTTTTCCCCCATATATATGTGTTAGCATATGGTATTTATTTTTCTGTTTCTGACTTACCTCACTCTGTATGACAGTCTCTAGGTCCATCCACCTCACTACAAATAACTCAATTTTGTTTCTTTTTATGGCTGAGAAATATTCCATTGTATATATGTGCCACATCTTCTTTATCCATTCATCTGTCAGTGGACACTTAGGTTGTTCCATGTCCTGGCTATTGTAAATAGAGCTGCAATGAACATTGTGGTAAATGATTCTTTTTGAATTATAGTTTTCTCAGGGTATATGTCCAGTAGTGGGATTGCTGGGTCATATGGTAGTTCTATTTTTTATTTTTATTTATTTAGTGTTTTTTTTTTTTTTTTTTTTTTTGCGGTACACGGGCGTCTCCTTGTTGTGGCCTCTCCCGTTGCGGAGCACAGGCTCTGGACGCACAGGCTCAGCGGCCATGGCTCACGGGCCCAGCTGCTCCGCGGCATGTGGGATCTTCCCGGACTAGGGCATGAACCCGTGTCCCCTGCATCGGCAGGCGGACTCTCAACCACTGGGCCACCAGGGAAGCCCTATTTTTAGTTTTTTAAGGAACCTCCATACTGTTCTCCATAGTAGCTGTATCAATTTACATTCCCACCAACAGTGCAAGAGGGTTCCCTTTTCTCCACACCCTCCCCAGCATTTATTGTTTGTAGATTTTTTGATGATGGCCATTCTGACCGGTGTGAGGTGATACCTCATTGTAGTTTTGATTTGCATTTCTCTAATGATTAGTGATGTTGAGCACCTTTTCATGTGTTTGTTGGCAATCTGTATGTCTTCTTTGGAGAAATGTCTATTTAGGTCTTCTGCCCATTTTTGGATTGGGTTGTTTGTTTTTTTGATATTGAGCTGCATGAGCTGCTTGTATATTTGGAGATTAAACCTTTGCCAGTTGCTTTGTTTGCAGATATTTTCTCCCATTCTGAGGGTTGTCTTTTGGTCTTGTTTATGGTTTCCTTTGCTATGCAAAAGCTTTAAAGTTTCATTAGGTCCCATTTGTTTATTTTTGTTTCCATTTCTCTAGGAGGTGGGTCAAAAAGGATCTTGCTGTGATTTATGTCATAGACTGTTCTGCCTCTGTTTTCCTCTAAGAGTTTTATAGTGTCTGGCCTTACATTTAGGTCTTTAATCCACTTTGAGTTGATTTTTGTGTATGGTGTTAGGGAGTGTTCTAATTTCATTCTTTTGCATGTGGCTATCTAGTTTTCCCATCACCACTTATTGAAGAGGCTGTCTTTTCTCCACTGTATATTCTTGCCTCCTTTATCAAAGATAAGGTGACCATATGTGTGTGGGTTTATCTCTGGGCTTTCTATCCTGTTCCATTGATCTATATTCTGTTTTTGTGCCAGTACCATACTGTCTTGATTACTTTAGTGTTGTAGTATAGTCTGAAATCAGGAAGCCTGATTCCTCCAGCTCTGTTTTTCTTTCTCAAGATTGCTTTAGCTATTCGGGGTCTTTTATGTTTCCATACAAATTGTGAAATTTTTTGTTCTAGTTCTGAGAAAAATACATTGGTAGTTTGATAGGGATTGCATTGAATTTGTAGATTGCTTTGGGTAGTAGAGTCATTTTCACAATGTTGATTCTTCCAATCCTAGAACATGGTGTATCTCTCCATCTATTTGTATCATCTTTAATTTCTTTCATCGGTGTCTTATTGTTTTCTGCACAACAGGTCTTTTGTCTCCTTAGGAAGGTTTATTCCTAGGTATTTTATTTTTTTTGTGGCAATGGTAAATGGGAGTGTTTCCTTAATTTCTCTTTCAGATTTTTCGTTGTTCGTGTATCGGAATGCACCTGACTTCTTTGCATTAATTTTGTATCCTGCTACTTTACCAAATTCATTGATTAACTCTAGTAGTTTCCTGGTAGTGTCTTTAGGATTCTCTTGTATAGTATCATGTCATCTGCAATGAGTGACAGTTTTAATTCTTCTTTTCCTATTTGGATTCCTTTTATTTCCTTTTTTCTCTGACTGCTGTAGCTAAAACTTCCAAAACCATGATGAATAATAGTGGAGAGAGTGGGCAACCTTGTCTTGTTCCTGATCTTAGTGGAAACTGTTTCAGTTTTTCACCACTGAGAATGATGTTGGCTGTGGATTTGTCATATTTGGCCTTTATTATGTTGAGGTTCCTTCTATGCCTACTTTCTGGAGGGTTTTTATCAAAAATGGGTGTTGAATTTTGTCAAAACCTTTTTCTGCATCTATTTAAATGATCATATGTGTTTTCTCCTTAAATGTGTTAATATGGTGAATCACATTTATTGATTTGCATATATTGAAGAATCCTTGCATTCCTGAGATAAACCCCACTTGATCATGGGGTATCATCCTTTTAATGTGCTGCTGGATTCTGTTTGCTAGTATTTTGTTGAGGATTTTTGCATCTATGTTCATCAGTGATATTGGCCTCTAGTTTTCTTTTTTTGTGACGTCTTTGTCTGGTTTTGGTACCAGGGGTGATGGTGGCCTCGTAGAATGAGTTTAGGTGTGTTCCTCCCTCTGCTATATTTTGGAAGAGTTTGAGAAGGATAGGTGTTAGCTCTTCTCTAAATGTTTGATAGAATTTGCCTGTCAAGCCATCTGGTCCTGGGCTTTTGTTTGTTGGAAGATTTTAATCACAGTCTCGATTTCAGTGCTTGTGATTGGTCTGTTTATATCTTCTATTTCTTCCTGGTTCAGTCTCAGAAAGTTGTGCTTTTCTAAAACTGTGTCCATTTCTTCCATATTGTCTATTTTATTGACATACAGTTGCTTGTAGTAATCTCTCATGATCCTTTGTATTTCTGCAGTGTCTGTTGTAACTTCTCCTTTTTCATTTCTAATTTTATTGATATGAGTCCTCTCTGTCTTTTTCTTGATGAGTCTGGCTAATGGTTTATCAATTTTCTTTATCTTCTCAAAGAACCAGCTTTTAGTTTTATTGATCTTTGGTATTGTTTCCTTTATTTCTTTTTCATTTATTTGTGATCTGTTCTTTATGATTTCTTTCCTTCTGCTAACTTTGGTGTTTTTTTGATCTTCTTTCTCTAATTGCTTTAGTTGTGAGGTTAGGTTGTTTATTTGAGACGTTTCTTGTTTCTTGAGGTAGGATTGTATTGCTATAAACTTCCCTCTTAGAACTGCTTTTACTGCATCCTGTAGGTTTTGGGTCGTCGGGTTTTCATTATCATTTGTTTCTAGGTATATTTTGATTTCCTCTTTGATTTCTTCAGTGATCTCTTGGTTATTTAGTAGCGTATTTTATAGCCTCCATGTGTTTGTATTTTTTTACAGTTTTTTTCCTGTAATTGATACCTAGTCTCATAGCATTGTGATCAGAAAAGATCATTGATACAATTTCAATTTTCTTAAATTTACCAAGGCTTGATTTGTGACCCAAGATATGATCTATCCTGGAGAATGTTCCATGAGCACTTGAGAAGAAATTGTATTCTGTTTTTTTGGATGGAATGTCCTGTAAATATCAATTAAGTCCATCTTGTTTAATGTGTCATTTAAAGCTTGTGTTTCCTTATTTAATTTCATTTTGGATGATCTGTCCATTGGTGAAAGTGGGGTGTTAAAGACCCCTATCATGATTGTGTTACTGTCAATTTCCCCTTTTATGGCTGTTAGTATTTGCCTTATGTATTGAGGTGCTCCTATGTTGGGTACATAAATATTTACAATTGTTATATCTTCTTCTTGGATTGATCCTTTGATCATTATGTAGTGTCCTTCTTTGTCTCTTGTAATAGTCTTTATTTTAAAGTATATTTTGTCTGATATGAGAATTGCTACTCCAGCCTTCTTTCAATTTCCATTTGCATGGAATATCTTTTTCCATCCCCTCACTTTCAGTCTGTATGTGTCCCTAGGTCTGAAGTGGGTCTCTTGTAGGCAGCATATATATGGGTCTTGTGTTTGTATCCATTCAGCTAGTCTGTGTCTTTTGGTTGGAGCATTTAATCCATTTACATTTAAGGTAGTTATCGATATGTATGTTCCTATTACCATTTTCTTAATTGTTTTGGCTTTGTTATTGTAGATCTTTTCCTTCTCTTGTGTTTCCTGCCTAGAGAAATTCCTTTAGCATTTGTTGTAAAGCTGGTTTGGTGGTGCTGAATTCTCTTAGCTTTTGTTTGTCTGTAAAGTTTTCAATTTCTCTGTGGAATCTGAATGAGATCCTTGCTGGGTAGAGTAATCTTGTAGGCTTTCTCCTTTCATCACTTTAAATATGTCCTGCCGCTCCCTTCTAGCTTGCAGAGTTTCTTCTGAAACATCAGCTGTTTACCTTATGGTGTTTCCCTTGTATGTTTTTTGTTGCTTTTCCCTTGCTGCTTTTAATATTTTTTCTTTGTATTTAATATTTGATTAATATGTCTTGGCATGTTTCTCCTTTGATTTATCCTGTATGGGACTCTCTGTGCTTCCTGGACTTGATTGACTATTTCCTTTCAACTATAATCTCTTCAAATATTTTCTCAGTCCCTTTTTTTTCTCTTCTTCTTCTGGGATCCCTATAATTTGAATGTTAGTGTGTTTAATGTTGTCCCAGAAGTCTCTGAGACTGTCCTCAATTCTTTTCTTTTTTTTTTTTATTCTGCTGTGCGGTAGTTATTTCCACTATTTTATCTTCCAGGTCACGTATCCATTCTTCTGCCTCAGTTATCCTGCTGTTGATTCCTTCTAGAGAACTTTTATTTTCATTTATTGTGTTGTTCATCATTGTTTGTTTGCTCATTAATTCTTCTAGGTCCTTGTTAAACATTTCTTGTATTTTCTCCATTCTATTTCCAAGATTTTGGATCATCTTTGCTATCATTACTCTGAATTCTTTTTCAGGTAGACTGCCTATTTCCTGTTCATTTGTTTGGTCTGGTGGGTTTTTACCTTACTCCTTCATCTTCTCCATATTTCTCTGTCTTCTCATTTTACTTAACTTACGATGTTTGGGGTCTCCTTTTTGCATGCTGCAGGTTTGTAGTTACCATTGTTTTTGGTGTTGCCTCCAGTGGGTAAGGTTTGTTCAGTGGGTTGTGTAGGCTTCCTGGTGGAGGGGACTGGTACCTGTGTTTAGTGGATGAGGCTAGATCTTGTCTTTCTTGTGGGCAGGACCACATCCCGTGGTGTGCTTTGGGGTATCTGTGAACTTATTATGATTTTAGGCTGCCTCTCTGCTAATGGGTGGGGTTGTGTTCCTGTCTTGCTAGTTGTTTGACATAGGGTGTCCAGCACTATAGCTTGCTGGTCGTTGAGTGGAGCTGTGTCTTAGCATTGAGATGTAGATCTCTGGGAGAGCTCTTGCCATTTGATATTACATGGGGCTGGGAGGTCTCTGGTGGACCAATGTCCTGAACTCAGCTCTCCCACCTCAGAGGCTCAGGCCTGATGCCCGGTCAGACCATAAAGACCCTGTCAGCCACATGGCTCAGAAGAAAAGGAAGAAAGAAAGAAAGAGAGAGAGAGAGAGAGAGAGAGAGAGAGAGAGAGAGAGAGAGGAAGGAAGGAAGAAAGAAAAATAAAATAAAGTTATTAAATTAAAAAATTATTAAAAATAAAAATATTAAGATAATTTTAAGAAAGAAAGAAAGAGAGCAACCAAACCAAAAAATAAATCCAGCAATGATAACAAGCACTAAAAACTATACTAAAAAAAATAACAAAAAATGGACAGACAGAACCCTAGGACAAATGGCAAAAGCAAAGCTATGCAGAGAAAATCACACAAAGAAACATACTCACACGCACTCACAAAAAGAGAAAAAGGAAAAAAAAAAATATATATATATAAAAACCCGGAAGAAAGCAACCAAATCAATAAAGAAATCTACCAATGATAATAAGCTCGAAATACCAAACTAAGATAAACATAAAACCAGAAACAAATTAGATGTAGAAAGTAAACCCCTAGTCTACAGTTGCTCCCAAAGTCCACCGCCTCAATTTTGTGATGATTCTTTGTCTATTCAACTATTCCGCAGATGCAGGGTACATCAAGTTGATTGTGGAGATTTAATCTGCTGCTCCTGAGGCTGCACGGAGAAATTTCCCTTTCTTTTCTTTGTGCACACAGCTCCTGGGGTTCAGCTTTGGATTTGACCCCGCCTCTGCGTGTAGGTCACCTGAGGGCATCTGTTCCCCACCTAGACAGGATAGGGTTAAAGTAGCAGCTGATTAGGGGGCTCTGGCTCACTCAGGCTGAGGAGAGGGAGGGGTATGGAATGTGGGGCAAGCGTGTGGCGGCAGAGGCCAGTGTGACATTGCAACAGCCTGAGGCATGCTGTGTGTTCTCCCAGGGAAGTTGTCCCTGGATCACGGGACCCTGGCAGTGGCAGGCTGCACAGGTTCTCAGGAGGGGAGGTATGGATAGTGACCTGTGCTTGCACACAGGCTTCTTGGTGTCTGCAGAAGCAGCCTTAGCATTTCATGCCCGTCTCTGCTCTCCGCGCTGATAGCCGCAGCTCACGCCTGTCTCTGGAGCTTGTTTAGGTGGGGCTCTGAATCCCCTCTTCTTGTGCACCCTGAAACAATGGTGTCTTGCCTCTTAGGCAGGTCCAGACATTTTCTTGGACTCCCTCCCGGCTAGCTGTGGCGCACTAGCCCCCTTCAGGCTGTGTTCACGCAGCCAACCCCAGTCCTCTCCCTGGGATCTGACCTCTGAATCCTGAGCCTCAGCTCCCAGCCCCCATCTGCCCCGGCGCAGAGAAGCCTCTTAGGCTGGTGAGTGCTGGTTGGTACCAGTCCTCTGTGCGGGAATCTCTCAGCTTTGCCCTCTGCACCCCTGTTGCTGTGCTCTCCTCCATGGCTCCGATGCTTCCCCCCTCCGCCACCTGCAGTCTCTGCCCACGAAGGGGCTTCTAGTGTATGGAAACCTTTCCTCCTTCACAGCTCCCTCCCAGAGGTGCAGGTCCCGTCCCTATTCTTTTGTCTCTGTTTTTCCTTTTTTCTTTTGCCCTACCCCGGTATGTGGGGAGTTTCTTGCTTTTTGGGAAGTCTGAGGTCCTCTGCCAGCATTCAGTAGGTGTTCTGTAGGAGTTGTTCCACATGCCCATGTAGTTTTGATGTATTTGTGGGGAGGAAGGTGATCTCCATGTCTTACTCCTCCGCCATCTTGAAGTTGCCTCCAGCCTTGACCTTTAAATAAACTGTTGAAAACTTCTAAACTAGTTCCTGATCCTGAGAGTGCAAAGTTAACATGGAACATTTTAAAAGAAAAGGCTTTTATTAAAACAGACTATTTAGATTGTTTATGCCAAAGTGCTCTCCCTAATCTGAGTTAAAGCACTTATCCAAGCACTGGAGTGCCATGATAGTTGGCTATAATTAAGATTCTAAAGCCAGGCATTTTTGGTATGTGTAGTAATTTCAATTATTTGTACTATTATATCAATAATACTGTACATGCATATGGTAATTGAGAGATTGGAATTGTTAGTCCCAACGTATAGATGAGAAAATTGAGTTTCCGGGTAGTATATGAAACTACATTTGTAATGTCGAACAGCTAGTAAGAAAGTGAAGGTGTGAGATGCAATGATAGTACTGAAGACTCCATGTGTAATGCCTGCTGCAACGCAAAATACCTGCATTAAACTACATAGATATTTGGGGAAAGTGATCAAGGACATAAAGAACAAAAGAAGTGAGGAACAGTGAAAACCAGATTAAAAGATATTAGATATAGAACCCTCTCCTCACCTTTTACTTCACCTGTGCCTGGAATGGTATATATTTGCTTGCTATTTTGGACACGTTGACCAGCCCTGTATAAAAAGAACACTGAAGATTTCTTCACAAAAGCTACCTATGCTTGCTATCACATATCCTAGTTCTAGCAAAATGCCAGAAATTAAAGAAAATCTCACTGCTCATTAGTTTCCAATACTAGGGAAGGGCACACTTATTTACATAAAGGTAGGCATCCTGGTTTCACTTCTGGCTGGGTGCAGGAGCCACCAGCTTTCTCAAGGCAGTGACCCCCATCAATGCAATGGCTCAACACCTTCTGTTTGTTTCCTGGCCTCACTTTCAGGTGCCCTGGGCCTCTCAGCTCAGACAGAGCCTTCATTTGATTTGCACACAGAACTAACTTGAATGCAGTCACCTCCAGTTAGGACAGTAAGAGAAAATGGCTTTATTTGGATGACTAAAGGAAAATCTCTCCACATTTACTAAATATCCTGGCTTCTTAGATGCTTACAAAGAATAAAGGGACATGCTTTCACCATTTCCCAGGAAAGCTTAGGTGGTAGTGAAATAAAGCAGAGTTTTCTTCCTTTTTCTTCAGAGAAAAGTCTTTAGCCTGAGAGAAGGTAAAGAAGTAAGATCCTAGTAAATAAACAGAAACCTAATACTGCAAACATGTATGAGGGTAGAATATGACTTCTGTATTAAGAAAAATGATGAATGTTTTCACATTATGGGAACAGCTTTAGCACACCCTTAAAATAGCACATTAACAATATGAGAAGACATAGAGATATTTGTCTCTATACTTTAAACCTTTTCTCTTCCACAAGGATTTTTAGTAAGTATATGCTATGGACTAGAGCTCAGAGACTGTGAAAGAAAATTTCTAGCCTTGAGTGTTGCTGCCACCTACATGACAGGAAGACTACAAACAAAACCCAACCCCTTTCCAGACAAGCATCAGCTGCAGTATACTTTCTATGAAAACATACTTTAGAAATCTCCATATTTGTTCCTTTAATTGACTGTCCCAATCACAACTGAAGTGATAGTATTCACTATTTTCACCTCACTTCTTGTCTCAAATTCTTGCAGAAATTGGAGCAGTTTTGTTTAGGTTGGTGGGAATACACTGACTGTATGAAATACGGGCTGATCCAAGGAAATCTTCCTTACCATCAAAACAGTCCTAAGTGCAACTTGATCCCTGTGACAATGACTGTCTCAGGGAGAGGATGAAGGCTCTCAATCTTACTGTCTTATAGTTTCCCCCCACCCCCACCCCAAGACTGCAGGCTTTAAAATACAAGAGGAAGAAATAAATACAATGTTTCCTCAGTTGATTATAGTTGATGCAAATGGAGATAACATGAACGTAAGAATTCTTTTGATATAGATAAGAATGGTTATTTCTGATAGGAAATGCAGTTGCCACTGCAGAACTAACAGGAAATCTCTTTAAAAGTCTAAAGGAAACTTGTGATATGTCAAGAACATGTCATAGATCTTCCTTTTATCTTGGATGGCATCATCTGAGGGCCATGATGCTCAGTGACTGAGGCTGTGTGAAACACATTCTCCCTAGAAGATACACATGCAAGATCGAAAAGCCGATTGATGACTTTACAGATAATTCCAATTAAAATAATTGCTAAGTGAATAAATGATAGGTTTTGTAAGCAAGTACCAAGCAATTACTGCTATTGCACCATGTTATGAATATTGGCATTTTGCTGGCATTTGGCACTTTCCAGATTTAGGCACAGTGTTGTACTAAACATGTACTAGTCATCTTTGATGTTAAAAACAGTGTATCCTTGAATTAAAAAATCACTGCTACCTTTCCAATTAGTAACAAGTTGAAGACAGAAGGATCCCTAAAAACAACGATGGGAAAACCTTGTCTGTGCAATGAAAAAAGGGCATTTGGAAAAACAACGTCAAAAGGGAGCACTTTATGTGCTCAACATTTCCCCCTGTATACCACTAGAAATAAGCCATTTAAAACATTTTCAATGGTCTATGGCTTCAGTTTTCACATGGTATTAAAACAACTATTTCTTACCATTTGTATCATTATAATCATGCTCATAATGATGAAGTTGTCACAGTCTATTTACCTGCACTATGCTTTCTGGGATAAAAGTGAATTTCTCCTAGACTTAATGAATAGAGCCTAGGGCTAGACGGTGGCAAAAAATTCAGTAATCAAGATAAATATATTTTAACACAATATTTATAAAAATCAAATTAATGCAAAAAATCCATGACATTGAAATCTTAAATGAAGACGGAATCTGATAAGGTCTGATGAGGGTGAGAGGAGTGAGTGAATGGTACTAGGACAACCTCACCCCAGTCCCTACCCTGCCAATGACATGAAGTGATGCATGCTGTCTTCAGGGGTCACAGTTGGGTGGGAGTTTCCAGTGGCATGCTCTTACTGGAAGATCTGTTAATTTCCAGTTTACGTTTTTCTCATACATGCTATCTGTAGGGTCCTTGTTGATGAAATCACAGTGCAAAGTCGTCTGGGGACCATTGTACAGGAAGCCATGTAGATTCATCAGAAAGATATCTACTCAAGAAAGTTTTAACTTTGCAACATTTTTGGTCACAGTTCATTTTGAAAGTATTCTACATTGCTAACTAGGTACATGTTTACAAAATAATGACTTCCATATGAGATTAGACACAACTTTGAGCACTTTACACCTAAAATAACATTTTGTGGAGAACCAAAGAATATATAGCACTACTTTTAAATAACTGTGTAATCAAAATGTATGCAATAGAAATTTAAAAATTACATGAAAGAGCCCATTCTGTAAAAATGACTTTAAAGTCAATTGGAATTAATATATTCTGAGCCTTCTTTTTAAACATGTGGCATAAAACTTAAATTTTAAAAATTTAGTTATTATAATGTGCCCTCTAAAGACTGAAAAGACTATCTTTTCTAAAATTTTCGTATGAATAATTATAAAAGGATTTTAAATACAGAACATTGGAGGGAAATGTACAAGGAAGGAAACAAAAAATACCCCAATACTACCATCTTGAGATAGAATGTTAATACTTAGTAAAATATTTCCTATGTTTTTCTAATAATGACATGTTTAAAGTAGCCTTAACTTAGTTTCTAAAATAGCAACAGAATATTTCAGGCCTGAGGCACTGTTCCATGTTTATAATGCTATAAATTTTACCTTATATTTGAAGTGTTTTACAGTGTTCAGATTGCTTTCCATAAACCATCTCGTAGAGGGCCTCTGGACGAGCCCTTTGAGGGAGCTCTCTACATGGATGGGGAAGCGAGGCTCTGAGATGCACAGCAAGGACATGCTGCCTAGACACATGGCAGTGAAGTCCTGGCTCTTAAACCTAGATTCTTCCCATATGCAATATTGCCAGTGTGTAACTCCACAGTGAATAACAGAACTCAGGCTTGCAAATTTGAAAATATGATATTCCTTGGAGGAAAATATATAATCATAAACATCACCAAGATTATTACCAAAAAAGAAACCCAATGTAATTTTTAAATGATTTACTTATTACAATGACAAGGAAGACTCTGGATACAAACACATTTGTTTGCTAATACAATTACTCCACTGTTACCTAATTGTACATACAAAGGGACAAACACCTAATTAAGAGGCAGTCAGTTTTGAGTTTCTAGGTACCATATGAGTGATCCATTTAATTGTGTGGCAATTTACTATTTCAAATTCTCCTCACAACAGAAATTCCTGAAACATGTTGAAAGTAAGTCAATATCATTATTTTTAAACAGACTAGTGGATCTGTGTCATAAATACACTTGCACATTTATATTAGGGAACATTATTTAAATGTCTATCTCTAAAACTCATTCTTAGGAATTAAAAATTTTGATAATTAATGGTGTTGGTCTCCAGAATTCATATTGATAAAAGATTTTAATTAGTCATTTGATAGGAATTTTTAAATTTTAGCAACTATAAACTGTGTTACCAAAAAAATCTTAAAAATTTCATTTAGTAATGTCAGGATTATGCTACTTCTAATTTCCTATAGCTAGTGACATAATAAAACATTTATCAAGGATTCAGTATTGGTTTCCTCGGACCTGAAAAAATGCTAAATATGGCAACTATTTAAACTTATTTTTATTCTTCTTTGTAAAAGGAATAATAGGACATAGCTATAAAAACAAAGAAGTTTATTTTTAATAAACATACCAGAACTTGAGCATCTGAATTAGTTTCAACTATTAAAATTGCCCTTGTGAGAGGATATATCCTTAGTTGATATTGCTATCATTAATAATATTTTTGGGAGTCCTCCTTGTAATGGTTTTCAGAGCCAGAACACAGCATGCAAGAAAATGTGTTCCATTGCCTAGCTTGCTACCTTCCCTTATTTTGAAATTTGTTCCACATGGCTTTTGACAATTTTCAGAGGGCTGAGGGAAGCACACACACACATATATGTATATTTTTTCAAAGGATGGTAATTTTCCATCATTATTCATATTAACAATATGTTATTGTTACTGACATACAACTCAAAAGTAATTTCAAGTAATTTCACTCTTTAGGAAAAAAAAGAACACACATTTTTGTCTATTTTAAAACAGTCACACTCACCTCTCTAGTTCTGGTATATTCATTTACTCCAATCATTAATTATAAGCTCTGTAAGGGTAGAAACCATTCTATTTCAATTTTATAGCTCTATTCTCTAATCTCTCCCTCTCCCTTGCCCACTGCATCCTCCCTTGTACAGAACCTGATGCTGGTGCCCCAAAAAATGTTTGTTGAATTGAAGTGACTATAACTTCCCTATTAGATAGATTTATAAAGATATATATCATATATTTAACACTTTATTTTCATTTTTCTATGGATTAGTCAATATTTGTATTCATATGCACACTAATAATCTTCTTCATGATTTTCTATAAATTCAGGAATTATACAATATAAATCACAGCAAATAAATTGGATCACTAAAGGCCTGAATAGATGAGCACTTTATGTCTGTTCTTATTTATATTGCTTCCCATATTTTAGTTTGAGAATTCTTGCTAGTCAAGCTTCTTTCTGGGAATAGAACTACAAGAGTTTTTACTTATTAAGGATCAATTGTGATGTGGTATCAGTAGATTCCCCTTCCCTAGTTTACATGTATATGGCCAACAAGATCAACCTTTAGCGAAAGACATTAGCCTCTATGTCATTAGAAGTCTAAATTAACTTGACTGCACAAGATTGGTCCCTATTATACTGTGTATCACTTATTTGGGCTAATTGATGACTAAATGGAATTGGCTATTTGTTGACATTTCATGCTTAAGGATGAGATTTACCATAGGGTGATTGATCTGAATTAAAGCATCTACTAAGACAAAATGTCCTAACCTAACAAATCAAACAAATTTGGTAAAGTTTTAGATCAAATACATTTAAGCAACATTAAATTTAAAAGCATTGTTTGTTACACTGTTTAAAAGCAATAGGGTTATATAATTCAGGAACTGACAAATGGAAGAAAATCTAAAATGGTATTAAATTTGTGTCTGTGGGCTGGCACTCCTTGTTGGGAATAGTCAAACAAAAGTAAGAGGCATCGAATGATCTAGACAATGATTTTCTAAAATTAGATGAATTTGAATATTTTCCATCGGTAATGACTCTGGCCAAAGTATCAGCAAATTTACTACAAACTAATAACTAGACTAATAACAACATAGCTTATACACAATGATAAACAACTGGCATGTTTAGGGTTTCTTAATTTGTCCAAATCCAGTTCTACAGATGAGATTCCATTTAGCACAGCTTGCAGGAGCACACCTTTGCTATCCATAAATGATGCCTTCGTTCACCTGGAAAGAAAACAGATTATCTTGGGTTATATGGTAAAATAAAGAAATAAGAGAGAAGAAAGGGCAGGAGGAAGGAAGGGAGAGAGGAAGGGTGGGAGAGAGGGGAGGATGAAAGGAGGGAGGAAATGAGGAAAGAAATAAGGGAAGAAATGGAAGAAGGAAGGAAGAAAGAAAGGAATTACCTATAATTTCTACATTTCTTTTTCTATATGAAATAAAATGTTAAGACAATAAAGAAATTCTTATAAACCAGACCTCAGGTAAATGTATTTTAATTGCACATCTTATTGGTATAGGTCTTTTTTAATCACCGAGAAAGGTAAAAAGTTGTCAACAAGATGAATCGAGTTTGAAATTAGTAAATTTCCATAAATTTCAAGCAGCTGAATTGTTCTTAGAGAAACTCACAACTGCAGTTTTAGGACCAAATGTTATAAATGTCAGTTGAAATATGGTTTGAGCTATGGAATAAAAAAAAACCACATGTACTTCTCAGACTACTTGGATGATTATTGCAGGCTAAAAGATCACTTGATTAAATTAATTTGAATAATTGGAGCATTGTGCCTCAGTAAACTACTTCTAAACACATTTATATTAATGATGTGACTAATCATAGTAACTCCCACTCCTACTGGCAAAAACTCAAAAAGCTGATTACTTACTTTAGCTAAACCAATATTCAGAATTGTATTATATATGTATTACATATATATGCCTAGAATGTTATGTTCTTTAAAGGTTATTAGATTAATGCTTAAAATTTTCCCTTTGGGTAAATTATTAACAATATTGATATTGTTAAACACAACTAGAAGACGGAGCTTACATGTTTATACTACTGAAACTGTTCTTCTGGAACATTTTTTTTACCACTAACCGTAAGAAGTGTGTTCTTGATGGCTATGATTGATGGGCTGCTCGCACATTCTACATTTTTTCTGCTTCGCGCATCATCATCAGCCATCTCCAACACTCCACTCCTGAATCTGTCCTACTTTCTGTTACCTGATTTTTGCTGGTGATTCATGAGCCAGAATAGTATAAAAAAAACAAAACAAAACAAAACAAAAACAAAACTTGGCTTTTCACAACGTAGTATCCCCTAGGAAACTGTAAGAAATCTAGTTTTGTTCATCAGATTCATGAAAATGCAATATTGATTAACAATGATGTATGTAGATCTACATAACATGCTATATAAAAACCACTAAAGTGTTCTGTTAATGGCAGATGCATACTGATTATAAACTACTTCAGATTGACATAAAAATGCTTATCTGAATCCTTTTTTTTCTGTACTTCCAAGCTTTCTCTTGTCACTAATATTTTCAGCTGAAGCTATATTTAAGTGCACTATCCCTGGTGCACTAGGAAGTAAAATTCTTAATTTTCCAAGCCAATAAGGTGATAAAAGCTCAAGGTTTCTCATGAACACTTGGATAAAATTTGTGAACGTCACACTAAATTTTTTATCATCATGAGTACAAAGATGAGGGGCAAGGAACACTTTTTTAATATTCTGGAGATTGGGGATTGAGCTATAATCACTGTGCATGAAACAGTTAATAAGAGGTTAACCATCGAAAGACTAAACTGAACTATTTTTGTGATAACATCTTTCAGATTCAAAAGCAACCAGGCCTTAAAGAGCCAAAGAAAGAAAGCCTAATGGCCCTAAAAACTTAAAAAAGGGAGCTGCAAGTTCACATGTTGTCTCAATGCTTCTATTACTAGACATTGAAGTTATTCCCACAGGTTCTGGGAATGTATAAATGCTGGGTGAAGAAGCCAGTAGACTTCACAGAGTCTAAGCCAGAAACTTCAATCTGGGATTCACCTGTGAGTCAAAACTCTTTGCTAATAAATTATTCCAAAGAAAAGACACTGCTGAGGGAGGCCTTAACCGATCAGACAAGACCTCCAGGTTCACTAGCTGGCTCAGAGTAACAAGAATGCTCTGGTCTGAAGGTGCTTTGCCAACCTTAATGGACTGCAGGCACCCACCTGGGTATACAGCTTGAACCAATAAAGAGATCACAATGGCATGATGAATAAGGTAGAGAGCTTTCGAGACTGGGTGAATGACCACTCCACCAGGTATCTAAATTGTGACCTATATGCACACTCCAGGCCATTTACAAATGGGTCATCCTAGTCAATTCAGTGCTGGAGAAGCAGTGATGTCAATGAAAAAATAAACAATCTACATACTGAGTTCAAAACCCCTTTCATTCCAAGACAGTCAATTTGCAAAGTCAACCTTACTGTTTTATATAAATTCTAAAAGTTTGATTTTATTACTGATATTTTTAAATGCTCTATCAACATTTTAAAAATTTCAACTTCATCTTTTAAAAAATTGTTTTAGTTTTTCTGTACTTCAAGTTTTCTTACTCTCCACAAATGCAAATTAGTTGATATGAGCAATATAAAGCTATATGAGCTAAAGTAATATGATGTTTAGAGAATTTGCCAAGAAATCTTTCCTTGGAGAGAATATATGAGGCAATATTCTTGAACTGTGCTTGAATAGGAAAATGATTTTTTTTTGTTTTCATTTTCCAGATGCTGTTTGAACAACGGGGCTATTAATTTAAAATGATGTAATAAATATATTAGTCATTTAGAATTGCATAGATAAAACCATGTAAGGTCAATATCCATTAAAGCCAAAAGACTGACCACATTCAACTTTGTAACTAGGGGATTTTGCATGTACATGAAAATGTTAAAAAGAATTTTAAATGAGTGATAATATTCCAGGTGAAAATGGTAAGAATAATTCATTCAGATTTAAATACACTCCTTTCAATACAAGAAATAATGACTATACTAATGAAATTAAAGCTTAGCTACTGAGGCAGCTCTATTGGTTTGAGAACACCTTCTCAAAGCTTACCATTTAAAAATCCCAAATTTTGTTTTTTCTGCTAACAAAGGCGGTTAAACATGCTTTCCAGAGAAACACCACCTGTACATGGTAAATAGAGTTAACTAAACAACCAAAGTAATGTTTATAGTTTTGGAGCCCCTACATTTGAATGACTTGATATTTTGAAGTTAATTTTTGGATGGTGAGAAGTGGACAGTCATATTTTCACAGTACAAGGAAGTCCTACCATGCCACCAATTTCACAAATCTTCCTTCATGCTCAGTTTTAAGAATTTTGCCTCTCAAATGCTCAGACTTCAAGGAACTGCACTCTCTCATCAAAATCTTTCTTACTAAACAAGCACCCCTGTCAGAAGTGTCTTAATTTCTTATCACAGAATTTTATCCACACAAGGAGCAATAAATAATTCATGTCACTGCCTCTTTGTTGTGTGTCCCTGAACTGCACAGAGCTGGAAGGCTGACAGCTGTGTCAGGACAAGCACCAAAGATCTGACATGACAAGTGACTAACAAGTTTCTTTCAGTTCATAGAGAAGGAAGACAATGGCCCAAAGTGCAGAAAGAAATCTTGAAACAAAATAAAACTGCTTCTTTCTTTTTACCTAAGTGTTTGCTATGAGCTTATTTCCAACCCACAAGCCCTGGTCATTTTATAGGACTGCCCAACCCCCTTTATTCCTCACACTCGCTTGGCCATTTACGCCTGGCCACGGATCAATATGAGCAATTCTTGGAGAAATACGATGTCTCCATGACAACCAAGCCACAAATTCTCAGTGGAAGGCAGTGAGACCAGTAGTGAACTCTCCAGAGGTTTCTAGGCCTATAAGGCAAGATGTCTTAAAATGCAGGAATGGACAGAGGAAAAAGCCAGAGTAATTCATTCTTTATTACCAGTTTAATGATGTCCAATGTATAGAATGGTACTCACTTTTTAAGTTAAGATTCTTTATCAGCACCTATATTTTCTAATTGATCTTTCTTTTTTGACATATCCTTTTGTTTATATCAATCAGATAGACTACGCTATATTTGAATCTCACTACAATTCCACTCATATTGAGGGATGACTGAAATTTATTCTACTTTTGAAACAGTATAAAGCTGATCTATTCTTGCCCAAAGCAATGAACACTTCGGTTAAAAACTTGCCTCGTGGATTTAACTGCCTGTTAAATGATTGATAGAAACCTAGTTTAAAAACTAGGTTTTTAAACTGTTTTTAAAATAGTTTAAAAACCTAGTAAAAATTAGACAAAATTTTAGTCAGAACTGAACGTAATTTAAAAATAATTTTAATAGAAATCTGATGCTACCACTACCCGCTCCCTTTTCACGTGGGACACATCTACATTTGTTGTTTGGATATTATGGCAGGGGGTGGGGCTAATGTGCTAATGAAAAATTTCTGTCATTGCTAAAGATGCCATTTCTCAGTTCCATGGATGCTGAAGCAGAAGTGTGGCTGAGAACAGACACCCAGCAGCAGTTCATCTTTTGAGGAATCTTGGTATAGTGGAGGGGACTGAAATACAAGCCATTGCCACTGGGCCTATCGGGGTTCCGAGATGACTTAGGGGACCTGACATAGATTGCAGGCTGCACCTTTCACTGAAAATTAAATCTCAGTAGCTCTCCTCGGGGAAGGATCAGGGGACTGTTTGCAGCTGCCCCCTGTCAGCGAAGGCTACAAGATTTGGAAATCTCTTAACTAAGCTGACAGGCCACAGAGAGGATGAATCAAAAATCTGATACATGGATCAGCACACAAAGATGTGAGAGGGTAGAGAGTACACAGCGGCCAGAGAAAACAGGAAAGAAAAACGTTCAGTGGGGGAAGATAGTTAACTCTTTCGCTCATGGTAATAAGGCATCTTCTAGCACCTTATGGCTTTGTAGTGAACCAGGAATTGTCATTCAACTTTCACAAGATTTTTTTTCTCTTAATTAATTAGTTGTTAAGACAAGGCATGCTTCAAAACAAAACAAAAACAAAAATTCATGCTTAAGCGTTCCTGGACATATCCTTCCAGCACATTTCTGTCTGTTCTTCCCACAAAGAGAATACAAACATTAGTAACTTGGACGTAGGGTAACTTTTATTGAGTGAGGAAGGGTTACTATTTTGTTTTGTTCTAAACAGTTGACACTGTCCATTCGTTCATTACTGTTATGCTAAAATCCTCTCATCCCGGTTAGAGTTCTGTTTGTATTTAGAGAGGTAAACAGATAGTAATGATGATGATTTGTTTCTCTTTTCTCCCTAATTCTCCATTTCCACTTGTTCCCATTATTTGAAATATTTAAAATGTTGCCATTTTTCCAGTTTCCAATCTCTGCTCCTATTAACCAGTTTAGCCTAAAATTGATGATAATGAACTAATAGTGTCAGCTTCCTTCTCAGTCATAAAGCCTTTGTACTTCCTCCAGCTGAATTCTTGATGAAAGAGGAAAAGATAACAGCTCCACACTGTGACCCCTGGAGGTGACCATTAATTTGACAGTGCAGCTGCTAAGAGAAAACAGCATTACAATGTCCTCTCCCCCCACTCTCTTCCAAGGACCCCAAAGCTGTGTCAAATTTATCATTTATACTTGACTATTTTTAAATGGCTTTCACCTGGATTCTCAGACTCTTCCAAGACACATCTGTCAGGCATGTCCTCGGTGTCTTGGAAGTTTGCCGAGTTTGAGTTGCTGTCATGCTTGACCGGACTGACTGGAGCTATTTAAAAAAGAGAGAGCAAAGAAAGAGAAAGAGAGCAATGAAAAAGTAGTAATAAACACCATTAAACATTTCCTTTCATTTCCACAGATATTTCCAGGGACACACTACGTAAACACAAATAATAAATTGAAATAAAATGTATCCTCTAAGTATGTATTGGCAGACATGTAATTAGTTGAAAAATCTATAGATGAGACTTTATCTTAGAAGAAAAATAAGTTCATGGCATAAGCTTAAAAGCTACAAAGTAACAAAGTGATCCCTTCGAAGTAGAAATCGTATTTTTAATGCATAAATCTAAAACAATATAGTCAATTAACAGCAACAGGACACAGAAGGAAGAACATCAGGCTGTTCAATTAGACCAGCTCTATGCTGTTGCAATGGTTCCTTTTGTCACACAAATCACAGTGGATGAACACTTTTTATGCATTTTGTTTCTCTTTCATCAAATTAAAAACTATTGTTCCAAACACAAATAAAAAGCCCTATAAAAATAACTTTAAAAAGATAGGATGAATACGTTGCAAATGATAAGGAGGGCTGGTGTTTTGAATGGTAGGTCTTCACACAGCTGTCATGATATATTTTCTGAGTAGGAATTATGAACAGAAGCAGAAGCCAGCGTAGGAATCTAAAATTTCCTATAAACACATTATAACTACTAGCTCTGTTAGAGAAACACAGACTTAAGTTTCCACATTTTTCCATGAGTTGTACGACTTTGTCTAAATTCTCTCCACAAGTAACATATTTCCTTATTATATTTGTTCAAGGAATCATTTGTCAGGAAAAGTAGACATGGTCTTCATGAAGACACTCTGAATAACAAAACAAAGCAATCCTTCAGTAATATAAATTATGTCATACTTACTTGTCTGAAGCCAAACAAAATGGAATTTTGTCTATCACAAATTGCTTCAGTGAAAAGTACCACTGTCTTCTCAGGTCTTGATAACACACACAACATATTATTTATAAGCCATAAATGCAATAGAGAAAATATAGATTTATAAGTCATAATATGTTTATATATATTTAACATAGATATTTATAAGAAATAATGTGTTTTTTGGCCCAGGGGAGTGGGCCTGGCTGCTGTTCCTAAGCCTCCCTTAGGAGATAAGGGAGCAAATGCAGAGGCTGAAGCTTGTGTTGCTTCACACATTCAATAAGTGATACAAAGGAGGGCCGCCTGAGGTCCAAAGCAGCCTTAGGAGAGCTCACACCTCCCAGACTCCTTGTCTTGTTTTCATGGACTGTGCATAACAGTGGTGACCATAACCTGAGGCCCACATATACACATTTAAAGGTGACTTGTAACATGATTCTGGTCCAAATATTCTTGCCAGTTTCACCCACCCTCTCAAAACACAGATAGTGCTGCTCTTTTCCATGGAAGGGCAAGCATAGCGTTTGAATTCACTGCTTTCCTAAAACTTTTTGTATGGGAACAAAATATGAGAAAAAATATACAAAATTCTGATTTTGAATAAACATACCAAATGTTTCATTTTCTGCATTTGAGTTTTCTGAAAAAAAAACATGGAAGTAGGTACCATGTCTGTTTTATTTACCTCTGTATGCCCTAGGCTATGGAAATTATTCTTGAAGGGTCTGTGCAATGGGTGAATGGTGAACAAATGAATGAAGCAGAAGTGCCATGCTTGATGTCCTCCTGAACCAAGACGATATGTGCTTTGAGTTATCTTCAACCTGATCTGCTCGGTTTCTTGTTAGGCCCACTTGAGATAAAAGATGCATATTTACAAAATAGTGTGGGGCTTCCCTGGTGGTGCAGTGGTTGAGAGTCCGCCTGCCGATGCAGGGGACACGGGTTCGTGCTCCGGTCCGGGAAGATCCCACATGCCGCGGAGCCTGCGCGTCCAGAGCCTGTGCTCCGCGACGGGAGAGGCCACGGCAGTGAGAGGCCCGCGTACCGCAAAAAAAAAAAAAAAAAAAAAAATAGTAGTGTGGGTTAGTCCATGACTTGGGAAGAGACACCTAAGTAGTATGTATGGCCTAAGTAGTTATTTTGGTGTCACTGCCTTTAATTTAGTTTTCCTCAGTTTAGATCATACTTACAGATTATTTTTGAATCCATAGATTTTTGTGAAAGGTTTAAGTGGAATAATTAAATGCATCAGAGTTGCAGAGTACTATTACATTGGTCAAAATTTTCTGGCCTGCTTTAATGTTTTTTTTTCTCTATATATCTTGTTAATTTTCTGAGATACTTACATTGGTATTTATAATAGGGAATTAACCATACAACTAAATCTATTACTAACAACGAATGAAGTAGCATCTGTGTTTACCTGGGCAACTGCATCACACTTGTGATCCCATACTCTATTCTTTCATCTAAAACTTGCATCTATTCATTTATCTATTCATTCCTCCAAAAGGCTCTTCTAGACACAGGGGCCTCAAAGAGCTGAAGAGAGCATGGTATTAGAACAATGAAGCCAACGCTTGCAACCATTTTTAGTGGCAATAAAGTGGTCCCAGGATAAACTGACATACCAAATCTTTCAAGAAAACTGGAAAGTTAGAGGTAGTTTTAACTGCATGATCTTTATTAAACTCACAGTATAAGGTACCATGCAGCTATTTTTGTCTCCACCTCTGATTTTGGAGGGTGTGCTTTGTGTGGGGGTAGGAGAGTAGAAAGGGTTGTTCTTCAGATATTTTGCTTAATTACACTTTAGCTTCCAAATTTGAGATGGTACAAGATTTGCCATTTTTTTTTACTGGGTAGTTTACAGAGTATCCAATTAAATCTACTGTGGAAGAAATCCCTCCATTCTGTCAACTGGGAACAACAGACATCGGAGAGGTTAATTACTGCCATTCCACTTTTTTTTTTTTTTTTGATAGGCCAATCTTTGCAGTTATTCTTTTGCGTGTTTCTTGTGATGTTTCATCAGTAAACTCTGACTTGATGTGTGGCCTAGGCTTCTGTAAATGAATCATTTCAAAACTGATGAAATCAACAAATATTGATCTAGTCATTATTATGGGTAGAGCTCTGTGCTAGACCATGTGAGGGACAAAAAACATGAAGCACTTTTAATACAACTTGTGATCTAGTTGAGGTATAATAAAAAGTAACCAATAGGAGCATTAGAGACAATATTCCAAGAGTGACATGGTTTTTAGGAATGCAGAGGTAATTCCCCTGCAATAGGGTTTGTTGGGAAGTGAAATTTAAATTAAATCTCCTTGAGAGGGAAGGTGTGAACCCAGGCCTGGCCAAAGAAATACATTAGCCTGGGTTCACAGATATCTTTAACAGACTGTTACTGCCTACTTTTGTATGTATTTTTAATGAATTCTCCTTACATGTCTCTTTGAGCTTTTCTTGAATTGCTGTTGTGGCTAATTCTCCTCACCTGTAGAAGTTAGCTATAGACAGGTTTTTCCTTGCCGTAGATAGTCAATACTTTGATCTTTACTGATGTTGGGCCCATTTATCACAGTAAGCTGTCCTTTCACTATACATATTGACTTTTATTTATCAATACTAAAATCCATTTGTAGCTCATCACTAAAGTCCTTGGATATTTTCAGTAGTTTTTCAAGATGCATTTTAGAGCTTGGCAGAGAGGTACTTTTGACATTAATACAGTGCAAATGGTTGCTAGGCTCACCCTTAACTTAAAATCAACTGTTTATTTCCTCTGTAATGCATTCTGAAATAGTCTGCATTTGGGGGGCGAGGGGCAAAAAGACGAACACTTCTTGACAGTTCTACCACTGAAAGATGTAAGGCTGTTCCATTTATTCATCACATACCTCAAAATATTGACAACTAGAAGGCCAGTGTTCTAAATACCTTCATAATATCTTTGGAAGCTAGATAGAGGGAGAAGTCCACGTACTTTGTAAAGATGTTTTTGACTACGGTGTGCTTAATTAGTGTTAAAGAAATTCCTAAAGAAATAAATGGTTCAACTGTAGACAATCCAAAATCAGTTTTTAAATTATACTTAAGAACATATAATGAGGAAGCACAGAAAATTGTATGACAAAGACCCTATAGAAGAATTTACTGAAAAAAAATGTGGTGACAGGGTCAGCAGTGGTTATGCTCCTTTACCTCTCTATACTCTCTATTTTGTTTTCAGTTAATGTCTAAAAACTCCTTCCTGCCTTTTCTCATCATTTGTGGAAATGCAAATTTTCAGTAAATTTTGAAGGTGGCTAGGCCAAGGCAACAAACAACTTTAAGAAACATCCTCCCCACTCCCAGTGAGAGAATGACCACTGGGAAAAATCTCCATCCATCTCCACAAACAGCAGCTCATTCAACCAAGCTAGGCCAGTACTGTAGTATATATAGAGCCCTTGTGTAAAAATCCATATCATTCTCAGTATGAATAAAATTTGCAGCCCAAACAATGTTTTCAATATGATGACTTATAAATGATTAAAAAATAGATCCCATCCAGTATATGTATGGAGTTTTAGGAAGCACTGGAGATATTGATAGGAAAATCATTCATAAAAAGATATAACAGTTTGAAATGCTGGTCAATTGAATAGAATAAACCACTGTATTAGCAGATAAAACTCAGACAAAAATCTTAATTGCATCTTATTCAAAGGCATAAAAATAATGTGCATGTTACAGAGGTCATGAAAGATTAAAAGTCCACTCAGATTTGCGGAATGAGCAGTGGAAAAGAAGTCAAAGACTTGAGTTCAAATCTACTAGCTCAGTATGGTGGACAAAAGTTGATCACTTCTTAAGCTGATAATTTGGGTCTCTTCTCAATAAGGCATCACTATGAATCAACTAAAAAAATCTTTCTACAGGTTTAGAAGGAAGAAAAACTACAGTAAGTTCAAGTACAATAGAATTAAATACTAACGCAATCCTGACAGATCACGAAAAACTGCAATATGTTTTAAATTAGAAGGAGGCATAATCAGGGAAAAGACTTTAAGTGATAACACTAAGGTTGTAAACAAAGAGGATGTCATTTGAACAGACCACAAATTCAGTTTACAAAGAGGTTCTCTCTGGACAGATGTCTTATCAGAAAAACATATCCAGCTAAAGAGCTATGTACATATTACCCCTACTTAAAGAGTATCTACTGAGATAATCAAGTGATAGAACCTCCTGATTACATTTGAATAGCAATAGCTACATCCTGCATCAGACTTCAGGCTTACTTTGTGTTCAGTGTGGACTGGAAACTGGAAAAAAATATCATATAGGAATGCCTAGAATTAAATAAAATATCTAATGCTGCTTTATAGCTAAGAAATAACTGCTTTATGGACAAGTAAAACAGCAAGCTGATGAGCAACAACTCATCAGCAAGATGAGTTAAGATTAGACTTATGTGTTTTACTATCTTTCTGAAATTGTAATCTGACACAGAATATTATTTTCTGGCTGACATTTTCTAGTGTGAATTGCCTTAAACATGAGGCTTTTTCAATTGGTAAAGAAATAAATTTTCCAAATGCTGTGAAGAGTAACTATTATTTTGGTATCCTAACTAGATATATAGAATTGGAATTATTATTTTATTTAAATATTTTGTGATATATAATATACATATGCAGAGGATCAAATTCTTTACTATCTAAGGGAAAAAAATTTGTAGCTAACTTCTACAGTGACACAAACAGCTAAATGTCTAATTTGGGGGAAGATAAATGTGAATGAGAAAGAAGTATTAATTGGTTACTGCATCTTTTTAAATAATGTTTTATTCCTCTAAGATATAAAAATATTCCTGTTATCCAGGATGTTTGAACAATTGGCTGCTTTGGTAAGGCTGGTAAATAAGCAAATACATCTCTAGCCTAATGTAAGAAACAAGACAGACACTTGGACTATTTATGAAATGACTGAGTAAAGCATCTAACAAGAATTTCCAAGAATTAAAAAACCAATGATTAATTTCACTTGAAGTTTAAGGGAGAAATCTTAAGGTCAGGCATAGGGTTTATAGCTTAAATATACCCAAACACCTCCACAATCTATTACTAATGCCAACAGGCAGACTACATAAAGAAGGAGATCCTATCTGCCTTATTTTGGGGAAGATAAAATTCCTCATTTTTTATTACCCAAATATATGTATTAATTGAAACAAAGATGAATACCAGCAACTTCATTACAGAGGTGAACTTCTTAGTTCCCCAGGGGTGGGGGTGGGGGAGGCATGCTGTACTAGAAAAAAGGTCAGTTAATATAAGATCTGTTTTTAAATTCCACTTCTGTTCCTAATAGTGTGACCTTGAGCATGTCATTTCACTTTCCTGGACTCGGGTGGTTTTATTAATAAAATGAGAGAATTGGACTGGACAACTTCCTTGACATCTCCCTGCCAGTTAAGAATCCAAGACCAACCAACCACTGAGTATATCACTGAACAGGATAATAAGAAGATAAGTGGCTACTACAGTAACCTTGGAAATAATGAAGGCTTTTGAGGCCCTTTCTCAATTAAGATTGATATTTTCCTATAAGTAGTAATCTCCATCTGACGGAGGGACAGAGGAAATCAGGGCAGCTTCAGAGAGCTCCTCTGGTAGTTGCAATGCCAGGGTGAGGCAGCCCTATAGAAAGATGACCAAGAAAGGACTGAGGCTGCAGTATGGCTACTCCTGAGAACAAACAAGGTGATTCCTTGGCATAGAAACATCCATCAGATATTTACCAATGGTGTAAAAAAATCTTTAAAACCAAATTAAAAAAAAAAAGAAACATCCATCAGATATTTACCAGTGGTGTAAAAAATCTTTTAAAACCAAATTTAAAAAAATAAGTTATACCTTACCCTTCTTAGAATCATATTTATGCTATTAATTTCTTTAAACAATCCCTCTCCTCATTGATCAACTTGGCAAATATGAACTTCATGAACTTCAGTACAAGATGAATCATCCTAAACTAAATTAATTGGGTCCATGAAGTAATTGCAAGAAGCAAACCTGCAGTGGACAAGCCATGGCCTGGAAGTTAGATCTGGGTTGGGTTGGGCTGAATTGGCATTAGACTCCTCTGAAGACTGGCCCCATCTTGGTTTCAGGACCCCAGACATTGAAGAGGTTCTCAATTATTGTTTGCTGAATGAATGGACAGTGTTATAGAGAGATGTGGTATTCCTATGGAATAGTATTTTCCTCGTGTCAAATCTCTTTCAGGGAGAATCAGTAGAACCCCAACTCTTTCTATTCCTTTTATATGTAAAACTGAAGCCCATGAAGTACTTTGTCTTACTCAAGCCTGGCATGAAAACCAACTCTAATCAAATTATTTAAACTCTCAGACTGAAACAGACTGTAGAGAAGTATTGGATATAGGATGGGGAGAATATGAAAAAGGAAATGTGTAATCTGGGAAGTAGAAAATGAAATAACAGGGAAAAATTCAACTTTCCTTTTTTTCTGCTTCATTTCTTCCTCCACCCTCCCCAATAGGCAATTCTCAGAGTTACCTATGAGCGGTTTGCCTGGATTTCTTTATGTGCTCCTTTAGAGTACCAGCTCCTTGGCAAGCAGCATTCCAAGGAGAGAAGTGGTAAGTAGATGAGCAAGCACCTTTTTAAATTTTTACTTTTTAATCATCAAATCAAAATAATTTCCACAGCTTTGGTCCCTGGTCACTATTGAGTAAATTCAGAGTGGAAATAATCCAGGGAAATATTCCTTATCATTATTTTTGTACTTATCTATACTTTGGTAAAGAAGAGATTTTCTAGATGCAAGAAATAAGCTGGTCAGATCAGCAAGCTCAATTCCAGCTTTTTACATTAAACCATAGAGATAATTATTCAGGATAGGGGGACTCAGGAACATCTTATCTGAAAGGACACCTTCATCACTGAAAGGAAGTATAGGTGATGAATGAGTTCTAAGAAAGTATAGAAATTAACTCTCACACTCTTCAGGCAGTTTAGATTTTGCAAAACTCATATGACTTTTCTCATAAGGACCGAATCTATGGTAAAAACAGAAATGCATTAATTTTACTGTTCAGAAGTTCAAGAAGTTGAAAGCAGGAGTAGGTTCCAAAGAAGAAAACAAATAGATTCCCACGTATTGATAAACTGAAGAACAGTCAGTAAAGGGAGAATTCTAAGAGGAATTTGTAGTAAACTTCCCAGCTTCCATTTTGAAAATTTAGAAGAAGTTCAGGAAAACAAGAGACCCTTCAATCAATAGAGCATCATGCTAGCATTTAAGACTAGAGATAAACATGATTTATATATGAGCTTAAGATAAGGATTCACAGCATAGGGCAATTTAAACCAGAGCAAAGTCTACAGTTATCCATAAGGAAAAATACCAAAAACATTTTCCTCTAGAATCAGTAGAAGAAGAAACTGTCAAATGGCACTATCACTGGAATTTGCAAGAGTAGCAACCTTTCCATAGGCCGAACCTAAAATGACACCATCAGTGTGGGGAGAATGGTTGGCAGGCAGTCTCAAATCCCCAGCTGATGGCCGTCTCTATCTCAGGGGAAAATGCTTGTCTCAGATGGTTAGTCAAGTGTCAGAGCTCTTTCATCTCCTAGGTAGGAAATGGAAAATAAGGAAATCAAATTATCTAGACTATGCCTTCATTTTCTAATTCTTTTTCAACCTTAAGAAGGATGCAAGGAAGAAAAGGTCTATGTTACCATATTTTGTATCATTAGGCTTGGGTACTCTGAATGTGATTTATTTTTATTTGAATGACATCAAAATGGCATCTTAGTGATATCTTGAGAAATTATTGAAATTGAATGGAAGTCATGCTTGGATGATAATAATGTGCTTTACAACTGTATTTTTTTTTTTTTTTTTTTTTTTTTTTTTTTTTGCGGTATGCGGGCCTCTCACTGTTGTGGCCTCCCCCGTTGCAGAGCACAGGCTCCGGACGCGCAGGCTCCGGACACGCAGGCTCAGCGGCCATGGCTCACGGGCCCAGCCGCTCCGCGGCATATGGGATCCTCCCAGACCGGGGCACGAACCCGTATCCCCTGCATCGGCAGGCGGACTCTCAACCACTTGCGCCACCAGGGAGGCCCTTTACAACTGTATTTATAATGTAATCAGTAGCAAGCATCACTCTCTCACACACGCACTCACACTAGCCATAGAAGCATAGGTGATCTGTTGGCATTGATTGCCTCTTATGGTCATGCATATAAATTGTAGTCATTCATTTAAAAATATTAATTTTTCTGGGGGACAAATAATGGAAAGTTGCCTTTTCAAATCCTTGGGCTGTGTCACTGCGTAACACAGTATTTGTACTAGTATCTCTAAGAGATGGTTGCCCAAAATATAGAAATAAACTTGATAAGTAGTAAAGAGTCTCATTTTGATACTAGACAAGCCATTACCATCTATAAATAAAGGATAAAGGAAACATACCTAAAGAAAGTAAAGTTTTAAAGAGCAAACATGAAGTGGATAAAGGGAAACCAGCAAACATAATCTAATGAGACTTTCGGAAAACTAGGTTCGATACAAAAGAGATGTTATAATTAGAGAACTAAGATATAGGAAACAAAAGGTGAGAGACAAGCAGATATTTCTAGATAAGACAGTATAAAACAGTGTCCTGGATTAGTGTATCATACTTCTCTTAATAAATTGTTTCAAATTATTTGGAAGAATACATGGTAGAATCTCCAGGACTATAGACGAAACAAAGGGTTCCTGAATGTGAAATGTTAACTATTTCACATTCAGGAACTGAATTAGAAATTCAGTTGATTAGATTAACTATAGAAAACAATTGTAAGGCTGAATCAGTGGGAATACATGCTGTGTACACATTTCAGAATAGTAAATTCTGGGAAACACTGAAAGAAAACATGATCCAAAGTACATGTAACAATAACATGACTGAGCTATCGTTTGCTATGACTAAGGACATTAGGCCAATATAAAAATGTAAGCAAATGGTTAACAGAAGCCTGGAATTTTAGGAAGGGAAAGATCAACACAATAAACAACCACAAGAAAACCAACAAGTAAACCCTGCCTCTGCACCTGAAACCCTGCATATGTCTCCAGGAACTATAGCCAATACAGGACACAATGGAATTTAAGAGGCCAACCAAAGATCTGGGGGCAAGTTGAGGGGAGGAGAATTTATATAATATCAGAATATCTCAAAAAGAAATTAGGAAGACCCAGACTCCAGAATGGAAGTAAAAGTGAAGAAGAAAGTGAGTGATATTTGTAAAATTGCCAAGAAGCTCTATCTATCTACCACCACAGTTTTCTCACCTCTAGTTCCTCCAACCCTTCAAGAAGATTGTACTGTCACCCTACTCTCCGTCACACCTCTGTTTTTATGGCCTGATAAAAATATCTCTCCCTGCAGTAATTCTTTAAATTGAGAAAAGTCATAGCCCTAAAACCAAGGTCTAATCATGTAGCTTCTGTGTAGAAAATTCTGCAATCACCTCTATTCAGTCAGCAATGGGGGATTCTGGAGCCATGGATTTCAAGGCCTTTCAGGATACAGTCTCAACTCACGTTAAGAAGCTTCTCACTGGATGCTGTGAGAGTTTTAGACTCTGATACCATACACTACAGCTGGACAAGACTACCCATTGTCCCCGGGCTGTGCCATTTATTTTCTACATTGGTACCTTTGTGAAGATCCCCATCTTGAGATATCCTCTTTCACCCCAATCTCTAGTTCTCTCCTTGCCCAAAACTCCCCCTTATTAAAAATTCAGCTCAGATGCCATCTTTTCCATTTAGTCTTCAACAGCCCACAGTGAACATAGATTTTGACCCTTCTTCTGTGTTTCCTAGCATTTTATTGGCCTGTGTTATTCTTCTTATCCCATTCTGACTAGCTTGCTGGGCTACATTCATAGGGAAGCAAGATATTTCAGACACATCTTGAAATTTTGAGGCTGATGTCATGAGGACAACTTTGCTTCTCCACAATGGAACCTCTAGTGCTGCAATCAGAAGACTGGGCTAGAAGAAGCATAGGGCTGACCCTGTGTGTCCGTTTCTGTCATTCTTAACTTGTCTCATACAGTTGTAAATTCATAGATAGTATGCATGTTCCTCAAACATGGTGAATCTAATGCTCATGGGGCAGCTTATTTATGGATGGCCATGGTTAGGAAGTCAACTTTCTCAGCATTGATGAGGTCATATAGATGTTGGTGGACCATGTTGAGCAAGATCTCTAGGCCATAGCATCATTTATACAACACTCACTTCCATTCCTCTCAAGGAACTTCGTAAAATAAGAGTTATACATTGCAAAATACTATACCTACCCCGACAACAGAAAATGTTTTTCCTTACCCTCATAAATCATAAAGTTAAATTTCCCCTAGGGACTTCATTTCTTTGAACTCAACATGCAGGCATAAAACAAATTTTGTTCTCACAGGGCATCCCACTTTTGTTTCATTAGTTCAAGGAAAGGGTCACTCAATTTTTAAAGCATTTGGTTTGATCTTTGCTATGATTCATGCCATCTAGCCTCCACAGACTATATACACTCTATATACTGAAATGTTTCTTATATATATAATGTGTCTCCACGGACTCCATAATAGTGATACCTTCACATAAAGCACGCAAAAGCTACCTTCCAGACTCATGAGTTTAGAAAAGGTGACCAGAAATAGAAAATAAACTTATTTATTTATTTATTTTGCGGTATGGGGGCCTCTCACTGCTGTGGCCTCTCCCGTTGGCGGAGCACAGGCTCCGGATGCGCAGGCTCAGCGGCCATGGGTCACGGGCCCAGCCGCTCCGCGGTATGTGGGATCTTCCCGGACCAGGGCACGAACCCGTGTCCCCTGTATCGGCAGGCGGACTGTCAACCACTGTGCCACCAGGGAAGCCCTAAACTTACTTTTTGAATATTTAAGCAATTATTGTTTTGCCCAAATTTCTATTCCAAGATAGATTTTTTTTCCTCTTATGAAAGACAAAATGCTTCCCTCGAGGTGGGGGTGTAAATGCTCTTAAAAATTTCCCCCAAATATGAGGTCTAAAATTATTCTGATTCTATTTTACACATTTTTATTCCATCTTTAACCATCTCATTGATATTTCATTCTACAGAGAAGGAGGTGATAAAAAATTTTTATTAAGGTAATAAAGGGAAAAAGAAATAAAGATTTGTCATAATTTAACTAGATAAAATGAATTCTTGTGATCTTAATGTAAGAACAGACTATGATCTCTAAAGGAATACTGAATTATGGAAACATGATTTTTTCATAATAGAACCATTTTCACTTACTAGTTAATCATATTAAATAATTCTTACTGCTCTATTCATTCATATGCTTTTTCTTCTCTAAATTCTTTCCATGGAACATTTAAGTTATTTAAAAGGTTTTCCCATTCTATTGGCTCCCCCACCTATTGAGGGGCACCCCCACCTCCTCTGATGGCCAAAATTTGATTTTCCACACTGGGTATCTACAGGGAACCACAATCATCAGGCTTTGCATAGAATCTCCCTTTCTTCATGAATTAAAGATCACACAGATTTATTCCTCAAAAAACAAATAGGGAGAAAAGATTTGTATTAAACTCATTTTGCCAAATTATGGTTATTACTTTGTTTTAAAACCCTAAAGATTTTAGGAGGCTCAGACCAAGCATAGCACACTTGGAGCTTGAAAAATGGCAGCTCAAGCAGGGAGGAAGCAGTTCTTTCCAGGGCATTTCTCTCATATTTCCTACAGGAAAGGAGTTGTCCAACTTAGAGACATTCAGTACAGCCAGAGTAGGGAGGTAAACAAAAATACTTTACAAGTCCTTTTCATTGACAAATCTAAAACATGGATCAAATTGGCCTTCTTCCAAGAATAAACAGCCCCCCACAATGTTCCCCCATCCTGTGGAACAGAGTCTCAGAGATTCCAGCCCACATATGGCAGAAGACCCTGGCCTGCACTCAGCCAGCTAGTTATCCATGGAAGTGGCTCAAGGCGGACACTCAGATTGACTGGTTCACACTAATTTACTTCACACTGATTCCATTTATCTCCTAGAAGAACCCCTGGCAGCAGCTTATAATGGCATATCCTAGGATGCCTGCCTGCATGTGTTTTTAAAGCAGCAGCGCTTGATGAATCTGAGTCCAGAAAACAGTTCACAGATTGAGGAGTAGGTGCAATCAGAAAACATCAAGAGGCACAGCTGGGACTTGGTAGTTTGCTTGACTGGTCTGAGCAGCTGAGCATTAACTGTGTCTGCTTTTCTGCTGGCTGCTTACTGCCACTGGGACAAATCAGAGAGCCACTCCCTCTTTCCTTTACAACTCACCCTTCAAAGGAAAAGAGAAAAGAAAGTGCATCACCATCCAAGTAGCATGTGTAGCTGTAGGGGAAGATAATTTGACCATTTAACCTTTACTCTTTAAATACTATGATATTGCTGATCTAGGTAAAACTACAGCTGGTAGTCCTGAGGTTAAGATGCTGGATATTTGGATGAGGCAAAATGTAGCTAGAAAAAAAAGAGACTCCAAATTATTTTATTTACTTTCAACAGTGAGGTCCAAAGACTGGCTGAGATGTTATGATTGTGGGGCTAGTTGGTTACCATCTTGATGCTTGCTGTCTTATATCTACTTTAGAGCTTGGGGAAAGACTTAAAAGGGCTCAATATTTGTCAAATGAATAAAGTGACTGGATAAATATATGAACGAACAAGTCACTATTATCTACTACATGTGTGTGTGTGTGTGTGTGTGTGTGTGTATTTTTATTACAAGCAGAATGTAGAGTGGCTAATGGTGTGGGTTATGGCATCAGAATTCAGACTCTTCCATTTTTCTTTTAATGAATCAAAACAGAGGGGTTTTTAAAAGCATATATATAAGGGTATCTATATGTGAGTATATACATATAGTTGATATTTTGAATATGATTCAAAATTTCTATGCTTGTTTTATATCAGCTGCATTTATATCAACTGCATGCTGAGACTCCTAATGGTAACATGGTTAGTATCCAAAGGCAGAGGGAAATAAGAAGGGAAGTTAACAGCATTAAACAATAACAATTCAGTGGCAAATCTACCAAAGCAGTGACAAAGCATATTTAGTACTTAGAAGGTTAAACACTGGGCTGCAGTGGCTTGTTGATGGAAAAAAGTAGGATTAAGGCTTTTGCATGAGCCTTGACATGATCATGTTGTCCGGCTGCTGCCTTAAGCTTTGAAAAACAGCTGGGATCATCTACTTATAAGCTCCAACTCAAAGATGTTTAAGCAGTCCCCAATCCAATTAAACAGAGGTAAATAGAAGGAAGAATTTTACAGGGCACCATCATCACATTTTTTCTTAATGAAAAACAGCATAATTGTGGGTTACACAGCTCCTTAATCTCACATTAAATCTAATAGATTGCTGGCTTATACAGAGCATGGCAGTCCTAGCTTTCTATATTGCTGTACTTAATTTTAGGTCATTATCCTTTATTATGTCACTTGTAATCCTTAAAGCCCATGATTGTGTCTGGTTATTTGGCAAGGATTGTACTTGGCAATACAGGGATTCTACTAAGAGTGATGATTTAATTGAAAGATATAGTATGATTAGATGTTGAGAGAATTACATATGTTGCTTTTCTTTTGTAATTGGCTAGTTTCTTATAAGTATTTCCTTCAACATTGTTTAAAATCACTATTTAGTTTTAGGACTCTGCTAAAAAAAAAGTCTTTCACAACTGAAAGACAAGTAGCTTATTGTTACAGGAATTTATCCATATGCTATTAAAATAGCCAATTCAAATAAAATTGTGGCTCATCCACAAACTGGGTAACGCTAGTCAAGTTACTTAATCTTTCTGTGTCTCAGTTTCCTCATCTACAAAATAGTAATAACAGTAATAATGATTAATAGTAATAATTCTACGAAATGCATGGATTTTTGTTACAATTAAATGAGTTAAAAACATGCAAAGTGTAGACTGTAGACTAGTGGTTAGAAAGCAGTAGGTAAATAAATCCGATATTATTACTATTATTATATATGTCCTTGCCTAGAAATGTGTATAAATGGCAATAAGATGCTTAGCCTTCAGATCAAGGTACTTAATTTTACTATCAATATAGTAATATTTAAGATTTCTCAGACCTAAGAAAAGAAATATTTTAAATAGTTATATAATCTTGAACTTCACTTAAAATTGTAGAACTCTAGAAGATAATGTTAGTGACTCATTTAAAAAAATAGTTTAAGGGGACATGTGGGTTTGTATACATTTGATGATATCTATAACCAAAAAATTCCCACACAAAGTCATCTGTAATTCTGAGGAAAGAAGTAAAACTGGTTTCTCATAACTCAGGGAAACCATTCACAGATCTTTCAGCTTTACTTATGCATAATCCTTGATTGCCAGGCTTTTTACTGGTTCCCATTCACATATGTTTTAAGAATGTGCCAGGGGCTTCCCTGGTGGCGCAGTGGTTGAGAGTCCGCCTGCCAAAGCAGGGGACACGGGTTCGTGCCCCGGTCTGGGAGGATCCCACATACCGCGGAGCGGCTGGGCCCGTGAGCCATGACCGCTGAGCCTGCATGTCCGGAGCCTATACTCCGCAACGGGAGAGGCCACAGCAGTGAGAGGACCGATTATTGCAAAAAAAAAAAAAAAAAAAAGAAAAAAAGAATGTGCCAGTATTGAAATTAAAAGTCTAATCTAGCTCAGTTCCACCTAAGACAAAAACATTACTGGATGGTGGTCATTTGATGGAGTACAAAACTAAAACATAGAAATAGTGGTTTTCTTGCTACTGACCCTCTCCTTCTCTCTCATTTCTAGGGTAGATAGCACCATAAAATGCCATATCAAATAATAACAATAAAACAACTCTTTCCCTTGAAAATTAGGTTAAACCATGAAAAAAAGCACGTGCATATCCATCTTAATCACAAAGTTGAAAAAAGTATATATTTCAGTTCATTATTAGGTTCCATAAACATAAATCATAAAATTTTATTTTTAAATGCAAGGATATTTTTACTATTTTTAATATTTTTTAAATGCAAGGATATTTTATTTTTAAATGTAGGATAAATTAAGATTATTTTATATTCAACTTTGGCCATAGCTAAAAACATATCTAATTCGAGCCAGATATTTTCACTGCTGCTCTCCCTGCCCCTATACATACAGTAGATCACAAAGTTGATCAGGTCTCTACATGGTTGATTCCTCTGTAAAGGTAGTTGAAATAACTGGATCAGAGACTTTGTGATTGGCAAGATCTTAGCAAGTACTTTTAGGTATTAATATGAACTTAGTGACATTAGCAATATTACAAATTTGAGCAAAGTTCAAAATATAAATCAAATAAGAAGTGGGTCAAGTTACTCACAAGGGAAAGAAAATCAGATTGTTGTAAGATTTTGATGACAACACTTCACCCCAGAAAATGTAGGAGAAAGATGTTTTTAAAATTCAGGGAAAGAAAAATTTGAGCTAAGCATTTCTATCCAGCAAAACTATCTTTAACTATAAAGGCTTCAAGCTGATATGGGCATGCAATAACTTAAGGAATATTATTCCAACTATTATTCCCATAAACTTTTCCTAAGGAATCTACCAGAGAACACTTTAGATAACCAGCATAATTGAAGAGACATCTGCATAAGAACAGGAGGTAAGCACTAAATAAACATTTTCATGTAGGACTGAGGCTAAGTGATGGTTATAGAAATATGACTATATTCTCTGACAATGCACGGATAGAACTATGAAAAATAGAGGGGATTGGAAGGATATGGAAACTGCATAAAAACCAAGATGAGCTCACTGATTACATTATAAGTATTACTTGGGATTAAAGAATATTATTTCAAATTAGATGCTGGGAGAGAGGAAGCTGAAATGTTACTAGCAAAGTTATTTCAATATTTCTCATAGTTGAGAACCAATCGACAATGGCAAAAAAAAGTATTATATAAAAGTATTAGCATAAAGGTAAGCATTGGAACAAAAAAATAAACATTCTCAAATACTCTCCGACTCCTCCCCACCAAAATAAGGCAGAGAGAGAAGAGAGATTTTGAAGAAAATCAAATAAAACAACCACATAGTGAAAACATATGTAGAATTTCATATATTTGTGTGTATGCACAAATTTACCAACAGTATCAGTAAATATTAATGGCCTTAACTTATTAGAAGAAAAGATAATCAGATTGGCTAACAAAGTCACATCTAACACTGTGTTGTATGAGAGAGATACACTGAGAACAGAGATTAAGAAGGATTCAAAATAAAAGGGTGGACAGGATATAAATATATAAAAAGAAAGCTGCGGTCACAGTATTACTGAATATGGTAAAATGCAAATCAAAGAACGTTAAATAAGAACTCAAAGAAGAGTATTTTTATGATGCTAAAAGCTACAATTCACAATAAAGTTATTTCAGCTATGTATATAGGCACATAATAACACAGCCACTTTAATAAAGCAGAGACTACAGGAAGTGCAAAGAGAAACATAAACTAATAATAGACAACTTTAACATACCTCGCGCAATCGAAGACAGATGATAGAGACAAACTGACACAACTAAGTCAATAAGGTGGATCTAAAAATCAAAGTCTGAATGCCAATAATAGCATACCTTGTTTCTAAGTGCACATGAAACATTCATGAAAATTGCCCACATTTTAAACTCCAAAGTAAGTCCTACAATAGTCCAAGGAATAGAATTAGCACAGACCATATTCTCTGATCACAATACAATAAAATGAGAAATTAATAAGAATATCAAAAAACAAAAAGATCTTTCCACCTGGAAATTTCAAAACATATTACTAAATAACTCTTGGTTCAAAAGGGAATATGGGGCTTCCCTGGTGGCACAGTGGTTGAGAGTCTGCCTGCCGATGCAGGGGACACCGGTTCGTGCCCTGGTCCAGGAAGATCCCACGTGCCACTGAGCGGCTGGGCCCGTGAGCCTGTGCGTCCGGAGCCTGTACTCCGCAACGGGAGAGGCCACAGCAGGGAGAGGCCCGCGTACCGCAAAAAAAAAAAAAGGGGGGGGGGAATATGGTACAGAATTGCAGAACTTTTTCAAAATTACAATAATGAAAACATAACAGAATCCATGAAATGAATGCATAATTAATCCAGCTATGAAAGGACATTTTATAACATTAAAATCTAATTTAAAAAGTGAAAGTGGATTAGTCAACTCAAAAGGTAGATAAAGAACAATAAAGAAAACCAAAAAAAAAAAAATCCAGAGGAAAGAATTAATAAAGATAATGAGTGAGAAACTGGTAAAACAGAACCAGGAAAGAAATCGAAACACTATTTTTAAAAAACTAATCAATAAAACCAACAAACCACTAACAAATCTGTTCAAGAAGGAAAAATTCATGAACGTACAAAATCAAAATGGAAGAGGAGAAATAGCTATCAATAGACAGGAAATTTGTTAAAGTCATAAGAGATGATGGTGCTCAACTCTAAACAAATTAATCTGAAAATCTAAATTAAATCAGTAATTTTATGGAAAAATTGGTAATGATCAAGAGGGTAAATGGACAATTACCATAGCAGAAATAGGGAAAGAAAACTCATTTGACAAAATCAAACACCCATTTATGTAAACACACTTAGTAAAATAGGGTTGTTGGATATTTATTTAATATGATACGCCTCAGCCTCAAAGTCAGTATCCTACTTAGTGTAGAAGCACCAGTGACTTTCTCATCAAAGCAAGGAAAACAATACTATTTTCAACTACTATCTAACATTGTGTTGGAAGTATTCATCAATGCAGTTAGCCAAATGAAAACAATTACAGACACATCAACTGGAAAGGAAGAAGGAAAATCTTTTTTTTTTAATGGAAAATACAATTACATATCTGGAATACTCAAAGAATCTATGGAAAAATGATTTCAAGCAAAAAGTGAATTTAGTAAAGTAGTATGGCATATATATATAAATTGTCTTTAAAAATACAAACAAAACCAGTTAGAAGATATAATGAAAAAGAAGGCTTTATTTACAATAATTAAAAAAATAAGAAATATCCAAAATTTATATGAGGAAAACTCTAAAGCACCCTTAAAAGATACAAAGGTAGATTTGGACAAACAGCAAGATGTACTTTATTCTTGTAAGGAAAAACTTTGAATAAGTAATTGAATTATTTAACTCTCTGAATCTAGTCCTATGACATAATGATATTTAAAAAAAAAGTTTAGGGATGTTAAGTCACAGAGATTCCTTTTTAGAGGGAGAACATGGCCTTAGATCTGAACTTATGAGTTGGTATTCACTATACCTCCAGTCTCCCAAGGATTATAATTATCACATGAGAAAATAGACAATAAAAAAATATATAAACAGCTTTTAAGCATAAAATTGAAACAGAGTGGATATTTTCATTAAAATGTCTACTGATGATTTCTGCTAGAATTGAGTTACCTGAATAGTTCACGCTGTAATACTGCAGAATAATTGAAGCATTACTATTATAATGCCATTCATTCCATATAGAATGAGTGCTGACTGAATGCCAAGTCCTCTACAAGGTACTGGGTGCACAGTGGTGATCAGTCTTTGCATTTCAGCGGTAATCTCTGTACTTAGGCTTCAGTGGTTCTAAGCACTAAACATTGATCGTTTACTAGGATACTCACTATAGTGTAAAATGACAGGCTGAAAACCCAGACCCAGAGCAGACAGAACAAAGAATGTCCAAAATTTCTTTGCATGAAGAACTGCATTAGTCTCTACTGAATGCTGTGCCTGGAATGAATGGATTTCACCCACTTCTTCTGCCCTTGCCCCATTCAGCTTAAAGTTCTGAGCCTCAGAAGATTAATTGATTGGCTGAGTGAACGGTGCTTGCCCACTCTTTGGCTATTCTGTGGTAATGATAGAGGAATTGATCCAGTGGTAGTTGCTCCAGGCATGCCTATGACATTTGAAGCAGGAGGACAAATGAATTTATTGTCTTTGCAAAAATGCACAAAACAAAATGGCATGCTTTCATGGCAGCAATGAATATTGGGCAGCAAAAAAAAAAAAAAACAAGAAATGTCACTGATTTCCTAAGGTTGATATGATAAGCTGTATTACTTCTTTGTAACTGACCATTTGGGTTTGTCTGCTGTATGACTCCATACTGAATCTGAGGCCACATTTTGCAGTGAAAAATGACAAGTATAAAATTGATCATAGGGCATTCATCAGTTCTGCTCACTCCCTATAGTAGTTTAGAATGATGTGCTGATCATCTCCTACATAAATAAAGTAGAATATGTTAGCATCACACCATATCCCTGACTTTCCTTCCAAATGTACCTGTGGTAAGGTATCTCTCATATGTTAGACTTCCCAAATAGAAGAGAAATGGCCAGTGCCACCTTCCTCCTGTGGAATAAGCAGAAAAGGCCTTACGTGAGGATTAGAACTCTGTGATGCAGTGTGCTTAGTTTCCATCATACACCAGGTTTGGAATTTCTGATGTGCATCTGGACCATGTGCAGAATTTCGGCTGACTTCAAAGAAAGTGATTTTGAGGAGAGAGAGTTAGTCACCAAAAAGAGAAAGCAAGGCATTAATCTTTGATAAGCTCCATTTACTAATTTATAAAGGCAATGGAAATTGGGGTGAGGTGAAAAGTAAGCACTGAGGGAACCATCTGTAGTGAATGTTAATCATTTTCTGACCATGTCATGAACTGAGCTTTTTTGGGGAAACATGTGTAGCTTGATTGTAAAACATTACATATTGTTTGGTAGTTTATAACTGATTATAAGATTCAAAAAAAGCCACTTCTGGGTACTTAAAACTGGAAGAGCCATTTGCTGGAAGGGATTTGTAAGTCATAGGTAGTTACAGAAGACATTTTTAGGATTCAAAATTAACATAGAGATATTAGCATATGGAGAGCAATGCAAATAGTTCTTACATTTGTGTGTTCATCTTCTTAATACCAACACAGAGAAGGCTGGGAATGACAGGCAAGAAGCTCTAGAAAGAATCTGGGGAAACTTAGGGAAGAAAGAGAACCAACAGCTGAGCCCTGAGCATACAGAACACATACACATCTAGGTAAGAACAGTTTACTTGGAAGTTAGGTATGTATGACATTATTTATTCTTAGGGATTTTATTTCATTCAACATTGTGTTTATTCAATATTTTATTCATTCAACAATTTACATATTTGGGAGACCTTAGTAAATCAGATACTATCCAAGGTGCTGGGAGGAGAAAACAATAAAAAGATAGTCATGGTTGATGTCCTCATAGATCTTGCAGTTTAACAGGGAAGAGACTGAACAAGGAATTACCATCACAGGATAAAGGTCATGCTGTGTGAGTACAGAATGGTTTTGGAACATGTAACAAGGGGAATGGCAAGACCATTTTGTTTCTTAAGAGAACTAGTATGCAGCAGATAGACTCTTTAAAAATTAGGAAGTCAAACAAATTATTAAGTCAATTCTCAGAAGGTTTGGTTTTTGCCACATGTATGTATATATATATTTTTTATACATATCATGTCCTTTAATCCTAAATCAACCCTGCCAAGTAGGTACATATTTCTCCATTTATCAAGAAGGAAATTTAAACTTAAGGTACTGAAAGTAGCAGACTCTACTCACACACATCATAATAGCTATATAAACATAAAAAAGTGTAAATAATTACTAATTACATGTGAAACTAATTACACATGAAAATAAGTGATCTGAAAGAAAATCACAGGGTACTATGGAAATGGATAATGAAGTAAATATAAGGAAGCTTGGAGGCCAGAGACAGCCTGTTTAAGGAAGCAACCTGTAAAGTAAGACCTGAAGAAAGGGTAGAAATTAGGTGAAAAATGGGTGATGGGAAAGATTACGGGTTGAATGAGCACCCTGCAAAAGTTCTTAAAAGTCCTGAGGCAAGGAGCAGCTTGGCCCAGTCTGGGAATTGGGAGAAGGCTGGCATGCTTGAAACACAGAAAATGGGAAAGCAACTGACAAGGACTGAAGCTAGAGAGACATAGGGATCAAACCATAAGCCTAATAGAACTCATTAAGGATTTTGTGTCATATCCTAACTGCAGTGAGAAGACATCAAAATAATTTATGCAGGGAGTGGCAGGATTAGATTTACATTTTGAAAAGATCATTCTGACTGCTGTGTAAAAAACAGCTAGAGGGGAGATCTGATCAAATCCACTCTCCACCTTCCTCTTTCCAGCACCTTCTCTGGGGAAAGTGCCTTTAAGCAACTATGTACAGAGTACAGAGATGAGTACAGGGAGAAAGTTATATCTCCCTTCCTAGGGTATAAATGGACATAATTTTTTTTACCATAAATTTGTTTCCCTGTACAAACACGTAATTATAATGCTATATTCAAATCAAACTAAAAAATCAGGATCCCATTTATGAATCATAGAGTCACCATATAAAAACAATTACTTTAAGATTCAAACAGTAGACATCTGGACAAAGAAAGGAAACCAGAGGTGGAAATTCCCTTGAAGAGGATTCTGCTAATGAAAGGCACCAATGAAGGGAGTGGTAAAAAATAGATGTAGGGTGATAATTCAGATATGGAAAAAATTCAGATATGGAAGAAGACTTAGAATAGACACACACACACACACACACATAGACATGCACACACATAATCTGCTGGGCAGGAAGCTTCTGACCTGTCTGGCAGTTGCTCTCCATTTAATATCACAGTCCTGTGAGGTCAGGGTGGGGAAGGGAGGAAGTGAAGTGACCACCTGGCCATCTGCTGCTGAGCACATTGAGAGAAAGGACAGAGTGCGGTTGTTTGGAATGTCCCATAAGTGTCACCTGACATTTTTAGACTATCCCCAAATGAATTGTTCTACATCTATCTCTGTGTTTGTGTGTGTATACACTATTATGTATAAATACACAAGGACACAGAGTCAGTAGCAGGTAATTTCATAATGATAACAAAGCTATATATCCAAGACTAGAGTTGTAACTTTATCTGTATAGTATATTAATGCCTCACTGGGCTCATGAATGCCACATATTCTCCACTATTTGTTTACTAGCTTGTCAGCATTATTCATCATACACTGTGTCACAAAGCACATGGTCACGTCTCATATGTCTGCTCCAAGGGCAGCACCAATGTGACCTTTCACTTTCTGTTTTATAAAAGATAAAATCATTCCGTAGGAACATTGTCTATTTGCACAACTACACAATCTGCTATTAAAGGAGTCTCAATTATCTGCAAAATAGCTCGTTAAATGTTTATAGTTACTTTTATAGTGTAGTGCTAGATGCTCAGATAATTTCAAATCTATTCTCTATTTGAGTGGGTTTTAAACTGCTTCTCTTTCCTTATGCTTTATGAGATGAGACATAGAAAATAACAAAGTGGCTTAGAAAACTATTTTTCTTGGATGATGAAAAACCTGTGTAATACAGAATGCTCCCAAACACCCTCTGAGTTGGAAGACATGCTACATAACTGTCTGTCACTTAATTTTTCTTCCTGAAACAAATATTAACCAGTAAAAATCTAACACCATTTGATTTCACCCTCTTTTGCTTTGGAAATATATAATATGATTATCCAAACTCACAGAGAGTCAGTATGGTGTGTACTAGTTTCTGTGGAGTACAGAAGCCCCACAGGAAGTGGTGGAATTCCAAATGTGGGCTGAGAAGTTCAAATCACAGCCAAGAAAATGACTTCAACCACTGTCAACAGTCAGTATCATTTAAATCTCTAGATATGAAAGAAAGAAAAATTGAAACTAACGGCTTTCTTTTGAGGATTTTCCACAGCCAGTGATTCAGAATATTACATTTTTAGATAGGTGAAGAGAATATCGTAGCCCAGGAGAAGGGAGAAGTAATTTTATTATCTGGCAGGATAGTGGCTTCATCATTAAAAAATTCAGCCAACTAGAATACAACATCCTTTGACCTAGCAGATAAAAGGTCAGAAAGCAATTTTGAATAATAAATGAGACCTGTTGACCTCATGACCCAAATCTGGCAGGGTCAGTGTTTCCCCTTTCACCAGATGCTGATGGCAGACACACACACAGAGACAGCTCAGCTAATGAGCTGCCTCAACCCAGGCTGTAGGTGCTGCAGTATTTTCATGTTATGTAGCATGAAAGAGAGAATAGGTTTTTAAAGCTGTTGTGTTATGTAAAGAGATATTTATAGAAATATTTCTATTGTTGCTTTTAAGAAGCCTCCTTTCCTGATTTTTAAGGCTTCTATTTAGTTGTAAAATTTAGTAGAAACCTAAATATTGGCCAATTTTTCCTTCTAATTCTGATTTCCTTTATTATTTTAGCACTAGAAAAAAGTTCTTTTGCTATATTTATTTTATTTGTATTATCAGTAAGGTGATTTCAAAAGAATTTTCTGAATATAGGAATGAGCTTACTTATCTCTAAAGATGTGACTTTTGCCCTTTGTTTTGCTGCAAATAGTCCTCGTATTTAGATAAGGGATTGAGATATACACAATATTAAGCTGATAGAGTTATTAGTTTAAATGTTTATGCTTATTTGGATGACACAGTGATCTAATCTAGAAATTTAAAAAATTCAACAAAAATAAAAACAGAAATATGGCTTCAAACTAAACTATTCATCCTTATGACTGTAATGTTTAAAATTTTCAGCATTGCTTTTGGGAAAAATCAGTTCTTATAAAGTCAGCTTGGTAAATGCTTGCATTATTTTAATAAATATCCTTTAATATGTCTTGTTTTGATATCCTTAAGAACATGCACAGTGCATTTAATTTGTGTTTACTTGGTATTCTTTTAAATTAAAAAATGTCAGGAGTCTGGCCAAGTTCCAGTTTAGCTAATTACATTTATCTTGCTAGGTTCCCTTTCAGCTTTCAACTGAAAATGATATTCTTCTTCACTCTTCATATTAAACTCTTGCCAATTTGTGAATTGCAGAAGGGCCACTTAGTAAAATAATCTTATCTCCCCTTGTAGTAATATAACACAGGTGAGTAGGAAGTGTCTTGAGCCAATTTTTTTGTTATTTACTGTAAAGTTGGAAAAAAAACCCTTAACAATGGAGGATTTGGAGACGACCTCACCACAAATTCATTGCAATTCCCCATATCTGCCAAAAATAGAAAGGCAAAATGGCAGCCAAAGCTAGTTGTTATTCAGTTGGTTTCAAGCTTATTCAACTTGATTCAACTGAATAAATACATATTGAACACTTTTGATGTGCAGGGTCTTCACAAAGCCTCCTTGTGTTACGTGAAAACATTTTCTTTTGTGCATATTGAACTTTTCTACAAAGTCGCAAGCTTTCCACAGTAAAAGCACATGACCTAGATTTATGGTGAGGACATATTCTAATTAATAATATAAAATACTACTGCTATATAGGCATGCACAGGAAGGAAAGGGGATGAGTTGACAGGACTGAGGAGATTAAAATGACACCTGGTGAGTATTGTGAAGCACTTCTTCGTCCCATTAAAGCACTTCACATTTATTTTCATTTTAGCCTCGCTACAACCTCATGTGATATTTGCAGTTGTGTGCTGATAAATGTTTAACAATCTGCTCTGAAAAACAAACAACCAAAACCCTCATTTGTACCATTTGCTCATTTTTATGGTGTGAATACTCCCACCATAACTAGCTTCAAGGAACCAAGTGGTGTCACTAATCATGGAGCCAGGAAGAGATGCAAACAGTTGGCTCTCATGAGCTGGTGGTAGCTGGCTTCATCACACCACTGGATATAGGACAGATATTAACATTTTCATTTTGGAGTTTAGAAAACTGATGTGAAGATATTAAGGGATTGATTTGAGATGTAGAGGTAAAAAAAACCCAGCAGGGTTGATACTAGATGACTTTTACTACCAGATTCTGAGTTTTTCTCCCTTTTCCATACCGTGAAACCAGTTATGACAAAAAAGAAAGAAAAGTGCCAGAAGGGTAAGGAAACTGCATACTGACACAGGGGCCTCAGTGTAGATACAGACACAAAGAAAAGAAACGTAGGGCTTCCCTGGTGGCGCAGTGGTTGAGAGTCCGCCTGCCGATGCAGGGGACACGGGTTCGTGCCCCGGTCCGGGAGGATCCCACATGCCGCGGAGCGGCTAAGTCTGCGCGTCTGGAGGCTGTGCTCCGCAGCAGGAGAGGCTACAACAGTGAGGGGCCTGCGTGCCGCAAAAAAAAAAAAAGAAACGTGTGAGATAAAGATACAGACACAGAGGAGAGAACAGTAGAGAGAGCTGGGGAAAGATGGAAAAGGTAGGGGGAGAGAAGCAGAGAAATAGTCATCTGAGGTTGTATACCAAATGAAAATTTAGGGTAGGGGTGTAGGGCAGGAAGGAGGCAAATGGTCCAATCCACTTACTCAACAGCAAAGCAAAATAAAACCAGTTTAACAGGACAATAATTAAATCGTTTTCATCTGGCAGAAGTATAAAACAAATCTGGTACCAGAATGGCTTTGTTTAGTAGATTTTGAACTACTAAGTGGAGCTTTGTTTAGATTTTGAAGAACAGTGAAAAGGATTCCACATTAAATGTCAAGAGCAGGACTGAGGAACCTATGGCAATTGACCTAATTTTATCTAGACAATAAGGCAGATTAAAGATAATATCCTGATTTATTCCTGTAATTAGTAAAAGGCCAGGTATAGTTGAAGGTTTTCGGCTATAATATATAAAATATCACAAGTAGGGGCTATCATTCCATAACATTTTCACCTCTGCTTTTTGGGTGTATATTAGTTTTTCCCTTTTGGCTCATTTGCCATTTGCCCACTTTTATTCTTCCTCTAATTGATACTTTATTAAATATATTTCTCATATGTGGTATCCTCTGTAGTTTTCTAATCCATGTTAATATAACTACAAACCATCTAATATTTCATATTCCTCTCAGCTCTCCCAGACTTCCACTCTATCACCCACAAAGCAAATAAATTAAAACGAGGTTTAGTTTGTTTTACATTCAAACCACTTATTCAGTTATTTTGCTGGATCCATAACATGCAATTTTTTAAAAAATGTTTTCAAAAAATTTCACAATTTGTATGGAAACACAAAAGACCCCGAATAGCCAAAGCAATCTTGAGAAAGAAAAACAGAGCTGGAGGGATCAGGCTCCCTGACTTCAGACTATACTACTAAGCTAAAGTAATCAAGACAGTATGGTACTGGCACAAAAATAGAGATATAGATCAATGGAACAGGATAGAAAGCCCAGAGATAAACCCACACACATATGGTCACCTTATCTTTGATAAAGGAGGCAAGAATATACAATGGAGAAAAGACAGCCTCTTCAATAAGTGTTGCTGGGAAAACTGGATAGCTACATGTAAAAGAATGAAATTAGAACACTCCCTAACACCACACACAAAAATAAACTCAAAATGGATTTATAAACCTAAATGCAAGGCCAGACACTATAAAACTCTTAGAGCAAAACCTAGGCAGAACACTCTATGACATAAATCACAGCAAGATCCTTTTTGATCCACCTCCTAGAGAAATGGAAATAAAAACAAAAATAAACAAATGGGACCTAATGAAACTTAAAATCTTTTGCACAGCAAAGGAAACCATAAACAAGACGAAAAGACAACCCTCAGAATGGGAGAAAATATTTGCAAACGAAGCAACTGACAATGGATTCATCTCCAAAATATAGAAGCAGCTCATGCAGCTCAATATCAAAAAAACCAAACAGCTCAATCCAAAAATGGGCAGAAGATCTACATAGACATTTCTCCAAAGAAGATATAGAGATTGCCAACAAACACATGAAAGAATGCTCAACATCACTAATCATTAGAGAAATGCAAATCAAAACTACAATGAGGTATCACCTCACACTGGTCTGGATGGCCATCATCAAAAAATCTACAAACAATAAATGCTGGAGCAGATGTGGAGAAAAGGGAACCCTCTTGCACTGTTGGTAGGAATGTAAATTGATACAGCCACTATGGAGAACAGTATGGAGGTTCCTTAAAAAACTAAAAATAGAACTACCATATGACCCAGCAATCCCACTACTGGGCATATACCCTGAGAAAACCATAATTCAAAAAGAGTCATGTACCATAATGGTCATTGCAGCTCTATTTACAATAGCCAGGACATGGAAGCAACCTAAGTGTCCATTGACAGATGGATGGATAAAGAAGATGTGGCACATATATACAATGGGATATTACTCAGCCATAAAAAGAAACAAAACTGAGTTATTTGTAGTGAGGTGGATGGATGATGGATGTAGAGACTGTCATACAGATTGAAGTAAGTCAGAAAGAGAAAAACAAATACCATATGCTAACACATACATATGGAATCTAAAAAAAAAGAAAGAAAAATGGTTCCGAAGAACCTAGGGGCAGGACAGGAATAATGATGCAGTCATAGAGAATGAACTTGAGGACATGGGGAGGGGGAAGGGTAAGCTCGGACAAAGTGAGAGAGTGGCATGGATATATTACACTACCAAATGTAAAATAGGTAGCTAGTGGGAAGCAGCCACATAGCACAGGGAGATCAGCTCAGTGCTTTGTGTCTACCTAGAGGGGTGGGATAGGGAGGGTGGGAGGGAGACGCAAGCGGGACGAGATAATGGGATATATGTATATGTATAGCTGATTCACTTTTTCATAGAGCAGAAACTAACACAGCATTGTAAAGCAATTATACTCCAATAAAGATGTTAAAAAAATGTTTTCCATCCCTTCGTGATAGTATTACTTTGCAAAGAAGACAAGTGGTTTTACATCCATTACCTAAAAGTCGTATAGTACTCCTTCAGAATAAAAGGGCTATTATTTTTAATTTACAGATTAAGGGAAGGCAAAAGAAATGAGGTAATTTTCTTTATCATATAGCGAAATGAACTGAGCCTTGAACCTGTGTTTCTCTATTATTATCCTATGATATCTTTCACTATAATGCACTGTTTCAAAATCAAAATATACTGTAAATATTTAAACACATTTTCTTTAAAGATAAATGGGTCAGAATATATTCTATCATTTCTCTATGGAGAAAACAAATAATAATTCTCTCCTCTACTTGCCAATGTAAATGTTTAACAAAGGCATAATGAATAGTATGAAAGGCATAATAAGTGAGGCTCATACAATATCCATCTCTTGAAGAAAACATTTTACTAGTAGTTAAATAATAACAGTGAGTAAATTAACATTAGTGTGAGTAAATTAATATTAGTGTGAGTAAATTAACATTAGTGTGAGGATATGGGTTATGATGATGAAACCATTTAAACTTATCATCATAGGAAAACACTTTAAGATAGAGTACTATTTTTAGAACTAAGGGTTTAGGTTCCCATCTTCATTTTAGGTTTTGTTATTTATTATTTTTATTGCAAAGAAGTCACTTTTTTTCCTAATCTGGTACTTCACAGAATTCACATAAGTGTTTCTAGAGGCATTAGGGTCTGGAAATCAGCAAGGGTGACATTCAGCAGTGTTCCTGTACATGGATGGATGGAACTGACTTATCAACTGTCACCTATATCACCCAAATCATCCATGTGAAGAAGGCTGACTTGGCACCTAGCTGGCAATTATCTGATGAACCCAGCCCAGTAAACTGCCTAGACTGATAAAAGTTCAAAGAATAAATATAATTGCATTGGGAAATCATGGAGAATACTTTCTGATGATTCAAAATGCAATATCTGACTGGATTCAATTCACAACAGCAGGCCAAACAAGCCATCTAAAATAAGACAAAAAATACAGACTGCTATAATGGATATTCTACAACATGGTTCAAAACATAGCATAAATCAGGTCTTTGGAAAAAAATTAATTATTGGTATAAAATATGCTGAACACATGTAGAAACGTTACTAACGTCATATAATATATATCACCCATACAACACAATAAAAATGTATACATATACTAAACGCACACAATAACCTGAATGAAGAAATCAAAGTTATTAGAGAAACAAGGAAAAGGAGTTTCCCTCTCAATAGGTCAAAAAGAAAAGAGGAATAAAAGATCTATTGACAGTAGGAATCTGACTTCAACAATTAAACAATGGCTATTGCCAAGGTTGCCTAGGCCAGAATAAGAAACTGCAGTTTAAAAGGTAATTTACTTTACTAACTTTTAGTATATCAGGCTATCCAGGGAGCTTAGATGCCACGAGGGAATGCCGCAGCAGTCAGAGCAAAATGAACACTTATAGTGTCATTATACTTAGTTTTCTAACGTTAAGGGGTTCTTTCCTGTTTTCCAAGTTCTTTCCTGTTTAACATGGCTCCATGGAAGGAGCCACGCTGTGTTCAGCATTCATTCAATTTTTCTGGACTGTCAGATAATCTTGGGGAAACAAATTTCCTGATGCCTTTAGTACAATAATAAGAGCATCTCAAGTAGGAAGCACTATATGTAAACTTATTTTGCATCAGCTTCAAGGTCAATTAGACATTAAGATGGCCAAGAGTTCCATCTCACATGCCACATCCAACAACATTATAGTGACAGCTAGAAGGATATGTCCAGAAGATTTCTAATGCTGTATCTAGACCCAACAAGAAACAGTGCCTTGATCAATGAGCAACGTCTGCTGTAAACTAGCAATGAAGAAGAGGAAGCTCAGGTGGCACCTTCTGTGATCTCATCTAATGAGATCTGGGTTGGGGTGAAGAGATACCCAGCACTGTGAACCTGGGAAAATGGCCATCGACCATCCTGAGGCTCAGTTTCCTTACCTTTAAATGAAGGGGGTGCTACTAGTGCTGGGATAATTTACTAACACCTAATATTTGTATAGCAATATTACAATTCAAAAAAATGTTATATAAATATTAATTTCTTGTATCATTATTATTAGTTTCTAGACAAAGAAACTAAAGCTCAAGGAGGCTAACCAAGGTAACACAAATAGTGGTACAGGGACTCAAGCATTAGTTTTCATCTAATTAACATGCTGCCTCATACATATACAAATATACATTTCTATGGACATGACAACAATATTTCCTACCTCACACCCGCCAGATTGTCCAGTGCTAATCTCCTGATTCCTCCCCCTAGGGGATCCCATCCCTTGCCCACAGGACAGAGCACTAATCTATCATGGCAGCCTTTCTTTTTTTTTTAAAAAAAACATCTTTATTGGAGTATAATTGCTTTACAATGTTGTGTTAGTTTCTGCTTTATAAAAAAGTGAATCAGCTATACGTATACACATATCCCCATATCCCTGCCCTCTTGCATCTCCCTCCTACCCTCCCTATCCCACCCCTCTAGGTGGTCACAAAGCACTGAGATGATCTCCCTGTGCTATGCAGCTGCTTCCCACTATCTATTTTACATTTGGTAGTGTATATATGTCCATGCCACTCTCTCACTTCGTCCCAGCTTACCCTTCCCCCTCCCTGTGTCCTCAAGTCCATTCTCTACGTCTGTGTCCTGTACTGCCCCTAGGTTCATCAGAACCATTTTTTTTTTTTTTTTTTTTTTTTTTTTGCGGTACGCGGGCCTCTCACTGTTGTGGCCTCTCCCGTTGCGGAGCACAGGCTCCAGATGCACAGGCTCAGCAGCCATGGCTCACGGGCCCAGCCACTCCGCGGCATGTGGGATCTTCCTGGACCGGGGCACGAACCCGTGTCCCCTGCATCGGCAGGCGGACTCTCAACCACTGCGCCACCAGGGAAGCCCACATGACTCTTTTTGAATTATGGTTTTCTCAGGGTATATGATGGCAGCCTTTCTTGCTGAGCCCAGACACAGTGTGAGACTCTTCAACACATCACTGCTGGAGCCACTACCAGTTGATAGGCTCTCACTTAAGAGGGACCAATCTCCTGGCCTTCTCCATCAATGAGCCACAGCCAAACCTTGAAGCCCAGAAGACAAGGTGAAGCAGAAGGTGCTTTCCTCCTTGAGATCCTGTTGTCTGCTGTGTGGGTCGTGAGAACAAATGAGCTGAACCATAATGCTGTCAATGAAAAGCATTAGAGGAAGCAGTTTATTACCTTTGTTGAGACTGACTTGAACAAATAGACATCCTTGGTATATAAACTTGAAGAAAGAAAATGCTTCCAGAATCTTCCCTATTGTAGGATTATATGGAATAGTGGGTAAAAATGACATCTTCCCTGTTGATGATGAAATAGTAGCAATGGTAGAACTATGAAGATGTGGGTAGAGCTCAGGTCAAGAGCCCAATCCATTGTCTTTCCACAGTCACTGACTGACACAGTTCCACTTCTACCATAGATGTATTCTGGAATCTATCACGCAGTCTTTATTAGAAATCTATTTATAGACATCAATATTAATTTTAATGTTTTATCCAATGTTAGTAACAAACAATTATCCTATAATGTTATGTCCTTAATTTTCCACATTTTGAACATTATCCATGACATATTTAATTCCAGATTACTTCTTCCTATCACCTAGCAGTTTTTTGCAATTTCTCCAGTAGATACCAACTATTCAAGCTAAACCAAGTTAGATGAATAGAATAAGGTAGCCCTGAATTTAAAGAAAAAAGCAAAAACAAATTCTGAAAAAAAGAATGGCTATAAAATAATTCTATGTATCAAATTTCATTAGGCAATTGAAACCTAATTAAATATTATTCCATAGATACCACTCTTGATCTCTGATCTTTAGGGAAATGACTTAGGGGTGGAGTGAAGGAAGAACAGGATTATTTGATTACCTCTCAAAATGATGATTTAGCAATTCAGCATTCCATTAAAATATGTTTAATGGAATGTTGAATTGATTTCCTAATTTATAAATTCAAAAAAGTTAAAGTCTACCCACTACATTGCTGTATAAGAGAAGACCTTGTAATACATTCCAAAACCTTACGTAGATGCTTTCCTGATTTTATGTACAACTTCTTCCTCCAATTAAGCCAATGAGTAAAGCTAGCTTATTCTGATTCACAGTAGTAAATGGCACCTGCCTTTTGATTTCGTTTCTGTGATGGGATTTTTTTTTTTACTGTGAAGCAAGAAAATGGCTTCAGAATAAAAGTTTCTTAATGAGACTTTTTTCTTCCCTTTCAAAAAACAGGACATTCTACTTTTTACTTCCCCTATTTGCATACTTAAAATATGTCTGATTTTTCTTAAATCCACTTTCTTGAAGAGTTAGAATCTCAGGCATGCAGATAAGCAGTTATCACTTTGGTTTATCGATGTCTGAATCAAACCAAGCATTTAGTCAACAGAAATATAACCGAAAGGCAATAGCAACCTTAAATGTGTATTTACTTATAACTTGTTAGTGTATTTTTTCTTCTTGAATGTTAGCACTTTTTTTTAGGGTTGAAAGACATGGACTACTGTCATGGTATTTCCTTTTTCTTTCAGCGAAGGGCTAGAAAAAAGAAATCCTTTCATTCCCAATATGAACAACCTTTAATGATGACAAATGCATGTATTTTTTTAAGTACAATGAAAGTTTAAGAAAAAGCATACAGGTTTTCCTTTCTTTTTAAAATATGTTTTTAAAGATTAGGTGAAGATCAGCCTCCCTAATAGACTCTTATTTTTCCTTACAGTATCTGTAGGAAAAGCTCATTTGCAGACAGCTGCAATATGAGCTTCCTTTTCTTGCCCTGTCATTGACCTCCAACCTGATCTGAAAGAACTACCTTCTTTCAAAATGAGAAGTTATTCATTTACCATAATAGCTCTATTCTGGGCCTCCTTAGCAGAAACTGGCAATTGTGCCCAAATAAGAAGGTTTTATGATCCTGACTACTGTTCTTACACAAGAGGACAAAACCACTGGGAAATTTCTGTTCTGACAGCCACAGTAGGTAGCCATAACGTTGGTGTTTAAAACTATGGCTGATGTGCAGCTGTCACAAAAAGATAAGAAAATTCATTAGGAGTTTGCACTTGTTCTGGTTATATACTAGGTTTTGCCAATTATGTTCTCTTAACTTGACAGTGTATTCATTGAGCAAGAGCCGCTACATTAGAAGTTAGCTGACAGTTGGCTATGTGCAACTTTAAAATAAAACCACTTCATGAAGAAAAGTGAGAAACATAAATGATAAGCCTATTGGATAATCATTACAAATAAATAAAAAGCCTTTGATACAAGCAATTAGTCACAAGCATTACAAGTTGAAATGCAGTCCAGTGTTAAAGAGACAGTTTAGAAGCTCATGGCACATTTATCACAGCTCCACAGACAAGTTATTGAGCTGTCTGTGAAAAAACAGAGCCAAACAGGAAAGCTTTCAGCAGCAAGCAGTGGTTGAGGCCCTTGATTGATAGAGCTAGATGATGCAAAGCCGTCCGATGGCTTTCTGCAAAATAAAGTGAAGGAACTCAAGGTCTTTCATGGTGCTCTCTGACCACAGATGAACAGCTACTTTATTATGGCTCAGATTGAGGTTGCACCTTGCTCCATAGTCTGCCACTTTCTGATGCACATGGTTGACTTGACCAACCAGCCATCGTGTTTAACATACAGTCTGCCATCTTCACTTTTTTAAAAAAAGGTTTACTATAAAGTACAGAAGACTGAACTGGTTAAAAGCTCCGATTCTTTACTTGTCCTTACCAGCAACTCTTTTAACCAGTGATATAAAGGAAGAATGTTAAAGTAGGCTTCCCATGCTGACCCACTGCTTTCTTCATGCACATGTTGTAATTCCAGAGAGTCACAAGCAAGGAAGCTCAGTACCATGACCCCAATTTACAAGCTGATATTTTTCCCCAAGAATCAAGATGCTGCATTTATTCTTATTTTCACTGTGCTTTAAAATAGGGAATGGATTTTAGATAGGGCAAGGACACTCTTGGTAGTCTTAAGAAAACACCATCAACTTTGCAGTTGCTTTTTAGTAGGTTTCAATGACTGAAATTCGTTTTGTTAAGGAGTTTAACAGGAAATAGTAAAATGCTCTGATCTTCATCCCTAGCTTGATTCTTGTCAACTAAACTTATTAATGTCAAAATAATCATTCTCCATTCTTATAGAGTTATTCTTATTTATGTGTCCTCTAGAGAGAGAGAGATTGAGTGAGGAGAGAGAGACTTGCTCTAGAATCATTTTAAAAGGCTATATGTTCTTCTACACTTTCTTTATACATCATTCTCAAATAGAGTTCACTCTCTAAAGATATTATTACCATATCCCTTTATGTGAGATTAGAACTTTAAAAATCTTCAAGTTCTATTTCTTTATTGGCATTTTAGAGTTGTATTATTTAATTTTGAGTAGCATAAATGGCATTATTTAGAACACTTGGATTTCTATCTTTAATAAATGAATAGACTGATATAGCACATTAAACAAAAAGGACTTCATCTGAAATTAATTCTGATAAGGATATATTCATTTCTAAAACTTAAGTGCGTAACCAAAGCCTAAATTAGACCTCTTCCCCTCCAGAAAATTAGGAATTTTGTAAAAATTGTAAAAAAAAAAAAAAAATTGTACCCTATCTTTAAATTGCCTGAGAAAGAAAACGAAGATATTGAAAGCTATTAATCTGTCCAGAACAAAATTCATATCCCAAATATAAAAATATAAAGCAAAGTAAGTACAAAACATAATCAAAGTATAACCTAGTTTTACTTTGTATAAAACTGTCAGCAATGAGAGTATTCCACATAAAACAAGTACATGCTTTGCTGCATTCTGGCTCTAGTATTTCTTCTTATAGCCAAACGGGAAAAATGGTTTGGTTCTCCCTAGGAATCTGCATATTTCCCAATACCTGAATTCCTTGTTAATCAGAGTACCTGTCACCTACTGAATTCTTAGACTATCTCAGTCCTCACCCCACAAAAGTAAGAACTATGCATTTTACCAAGTTCCCCGGGGGGTGATTTGTATGCACAATCACGCTTGAAAAGCCCTGCTTTAATACAGTAATTCTCAATCCTATCTGCATTTTAGGTTCACCTGAGGATCTCTTAAAAAATAGAGATACCAGACTTCCTCTATAGACCAACTAAATCAGCATTTCTGACAGGAGGATCTAAGCACCACTATTTTTTAAAAGCTCCACCATTCCAGTCAAAAGCTATATAGCCTGTTGTGTTTGTCTTTTTCAGCAGCTACTAGGAAGCTCAGTAGTCACATGAATCTTCTTAGTTAAATTATAATATATTTTCTTTTAATTTCAGCCTTACTGAGATATAATTGACAAAATTGAAAGATATTCAATTGTGGTACATTGTGGTTATTCGATATTCCTATCCATTGTGAAAGGATTCCCACCATCTAATTAATTAACTCATCCATCACTTCACATATTAATTTTTTTCTTTTGCTTTCTTTCTTTTTTTTTTTGGTGAGAACATTTAAGTTCTACTTTCTTAGCAGATTTCAGTTGTACAATACAGTGTTATCAACTATAGCCACCATATTCTACATTAGCTCTTCAGACCTTATTCATCTTATAACTGAAGGTTTATACCCTTTTACCAACTTCTCCCTGTCCCCCCTCCCACACGCCCCAGCCCCTGGCAACCACTCTTCTACTCTAAGAGTCTGACTTTCTTTTAAGTTTCCACATAGAAGTGATATTAAGCAGTATTTGTCTTTCTCTGTTTGTCTTATTTCAATTGACTTAATACCCTCAAGGTTCATCCATGTTGTCATGAATGAGGCATATATAGTATTTATCATCATTTTATATTAAGAGCATTAGTTAAAAAGTAATATACGTATATCTTACACTAGTTGCTGCACTAAGCTTTTCTTATACATTTTTTTCACTTAGCTCTCAAAGCAATGCTATTTTTCCCATTTTACATATAAGCAAACTGAGAGTAGGATGGGTTGAATAAATTGGTCAATGTCAGATAGCTCATTGGTAGCCACACATCCAGGAATCAAAACACCTGTGTCTGACTACAGAGCTTACACGCTTAAACCTATTTGTGTATTTGATTCTTGCAGCTTTTCTCAACCTGTAAAATAGTTTTCTCTTAACTGCCATCTCTCTTCATGAGACACACACACACACACACACACACACACACACACACACGTCTTACAAGTTTTTGATTCCTAGCTTTGGCTTAGACCCTAGAATGATGAGTGAGCCTCAAACTTTAGCGTGAGCTAGAATCATTTGGGGAGATTATTAAAACACAGTCTGCTGATTCAGTAAGCTTTGGGTGGGGGCACCAAGAATTTGTATTTCTAAGGAAATCCCAGTTGACACTGATGCTGCTGGACCATGCTTTAAACATCACTAGGCTGCATTAATTATAATGAATCTTATGTTACCTGTCTTCATTATGAGCTTCCTCAAATCATTTATGTAAATAGAAAAGGGTATGTATAAATAAAAATAGGTAAGAAAGGACAAAGGGATGATGATATATAAACTACGTTAATTAGAATTGATAATAAAATAAAACTTCAAGTAAGAAGTGATTTCTTAACCCCTGTTGCAAACCCTTCCCAAGAGATAAATGGACTTCAGCATTCTTTTCTCTACGAAGTTAAAATTAGACTTGGTGTGTGATGGCAGGCAATGCAAGTATTCTAAAAGTCAAAGAAACTTACATTATGACATTGTTTAGAAAGAAAATGAGCAATTATGAACAGTTTTAAGGTCTTCTATGCATTGTGTTCTCTAAGTTACTTAAATCATATCAAGATACATCTAATTATTCCATGAGATATTTTGCTTGAAGTTATAGATTATAGTGTCTGAAACAATAAAAAGCAAGGGAATATTATTGAGTTTATCTCAGTGATTTATGCTCTTATTGCAAAATTGACAGTTTAAGATATACACTTGGTTTTTCTTCATCACTTACAAAAAATTTTTTCCACACCACAGAATAGTAGCTAGGAAGATGCCCCTAATTATTTGTGTTGGATATTGGTCAGATGAGATTCAGAAAACTGTATTTACATGGATTCATTTTGGCAAAGACAAATCTTCAGAACTTTATGATTTAAAGTTAACAAGCAGACTAATTTATTAAATTGGAAATTAGGCATAGAAAATATGAAATTATTTTAACAGACTCTTTTTTTCTGACCTGAGTAAAGTTTAAAGGAAACAAATTGGCATATTTTACTTACAACTTCAGTGACACATATACTTTATTTCAGCTATTAAGATAAAGAAAAGCAAGATCTGCCTGTTATAACAAAGTATTTTTAAAATATTCATTAACACCCAGGTGTGAGGTGGAGCTGTTTGATCTAGTAATGGGAATGTCACCTGGAACACACTGCTTAAGATTTTTTTTTTTAAATGTGAAATACTGTTCCTGCAGAAAGTTGGTTGGATGACATAAAGAGCACAGGCTTGCCTATCACACTGATTACTTGATATAATAGTAAGCAAGCTTAAGTGAACTGTGTGTCTTCAATCTTTCCAATCACTTAGGGATGGGCATCACAGCTAGCCATCCATCATCTCTGGCCTGAAACATACGGTGTTTCAGCAATCTTGGGCTGACCTAAATGATGGTAAAAGCCGCTATGCTGTTCACAATAAGAAATTGTTGTCCACTGAATTACAGGTTTGTGATTAGATTGCTAACATGGCCAACTTGATGTATCAGTGAAGTGTCCAGGGAAGATATTCTTTAGGATCTTCTAAAGATTAATTTATACCCTTGAAATGTAGACCAATCACAGAGTCAAAAAATATGTCAAGGTATTTTTCTTGTAAGCAAGAAAGCCCAGCCATTATAACAGTCAATTTATTTCTGGCACCTTTATCTGCAACAGAATTTAATAAACCAGGTATCTAATGGCTATCATCTTGGCATGGCTAGAATTGTCTAACACGATATTATTTTGGGGGAAGAAAAATTCACACAGAGGAGTAGTTATATACTATTATGAATATAAACCTGAAATGTCAACTTCCTTATAATTTAAATTTTTATATTAAAAAATTAAATCTGTGCAAATGTCTATCTAAAATTTCTAGTTGTATGCTATGCTCTCGTATCTCAGAACTGTCTAAAGATATCAAGCAAATTACCTGATAGACATGCTATATATTATGTATTTCTTTTACATTCTTTCCTAAGATTAAAAGAACTAGAACTTAAAATTTGACTTTAAAGAAATTATTCCCAGGTCAACTACACTGCCCAAAAGAAGACAGGCAAAGGAAATAGGAGGCCTGGCTTTGACTCCAGGTTCTGTGTCTAAGTGTGCCTTAGATAAGCTGCTCTTACCATCAGTATCTATATTTGGTATTATAAAAATGATATTTGCTGGTCTAGCCAAAGATCTATTCAGGAGAATGACATTCATTCCTTCAGCATTTACTGAACACCCCTATTTTCCAACGCCTCTCCTAAGGTGCATAAAATGATGAAGACACAAGTCCTGCTGACAGCCTACTAGAAGGAGACTAGAAAACAGGCAAGTGCAATAGAAAACATTGTGTAGAAAAACCAAGCAGGCACTTACAAAAAATGAAAATTCTGGGTCAACAGATCTAGAGGTGGGCTCAGGTACATACGTTTTTAACATGTACTCAGATAGTCAATGGTCTACAACAGAATTTTCCAAGTGCACAAAGTGCTGAGTACTTTGGAGGTATATAGGAAAAACATCTGAGTCAATCTTAACAGCCCAGAAAAGGCTCTGGGAAATGAGGTAGAGAAATTGAAACTTCACAGGCATAATCTAGGCACAATGGAGGGAGGAGAGGGGAAAGTGTTCCCAGCAAGGGAACTGCATGAGAAAGAGAGTACGTGGTTAGGCAGCTTTCTTTAGAAAACTTGAGGCCAAGACAAAGGATGCATTTGAAGAAGTTGGAAGGAGCCTATCACAAAGGACATATGTTTCTAGTATTAATAATTTATTATTTGAACACATGTGCATGGGTCAAAATGTGTAAAAAGGATATACAATGAAAGGTTTCCTTTCCGTCTTTTCCCCGGCTACTCATTTCTCTTACTGGAAAGAAAAATCCATTAACAGTTTCTGTGTGTCTTTCCATAGGTATTGAATACATATGCAATATTGTATTAGCATGTATTCCTAACACCCTGTCCCAATAAATTCAAGAATAAGGTATACTACGCCCAGCACCTTGCTTTTTGACATAACATATTTTGGAGGTTTGGTCACATCTTATTCATTGTAAATACTGTATATAGTATTCCATTATATACATACACCATGATTTATTTTACCATCCACCTGCTGATTAACAATTAGCTTGTTTCTAACCTTTTATCTTATAAGCAATGCTGTAAAGAATAAACTTAATTTCAAACACATTCATCTATGCTAAATTCCAAGAAACATATTTTGGAGTCAAAGGGCATTCATATTTAACATGTTGGTAGATTTTGCCAGATTGTTCTCCTTGGGGCTATACTAATTTGCGATCCCATTTGCAAGGTAAGAGAGGACTGTTTTCCTCCTCTTCAAAAAGAAATTTGACCTTTATCTTAAGAACATTATGAAGTAAATCAAGGGGCTTAAAAGGAGTGACTTGATTAGGCTTACATTTTAGAAAGATACACCCCCACTGCAATGTGGAAAATGAATGGATTGGAGTAGGTAAGACCAGAAGCAAGAAGGGTGGTTAGCAATCTTTGCAGCAGTTAGCCAAGAACAGATAACCCAGTATCTATCATGTGGAAAGACAAAGATGTTTTATTGAACGTATATTGTATGCCAGACTCTGTGCTGAACATGTAGACTGCATTATCTGAGTTATTACTTATAACAACACTGATGGATAGCTATTGTTATTTCGGATTTCAGACACACACACACACACACCCACACACACACAAATAAAACAAGGCTGAAGCTCATAAGTTAATTAGTTACCATGTTTATGCAGGCAGTACATAACAAAACTGGGATTCAAATCCAGGCAAGTATTAATTCAAAGCAGGTGCTTTTAACAACTACAATATCCTCTTTGGGATGGAGAAAATGTGATGCATTTGGGATTTATCAAAGAGGTAGAATTGACAGAATTTGGCAACTGATTGTATGCAGAACATAAAGAAAAGGAACAGATCAGCATTGTCTGCAAATACTGGGAACTCAAAAACACTTAAAATTGGAGAGCAAGGGATGGGGTAGGAGTAAATTTGATTTTCATCTTGAGGTGCCAGTGGGAGGTCAAGTCAAGGACGTGTCTACCATCTTAGAAGTAGGAGATTGGTTTGGTCTGGAGATGCAGGTGGAGACATCATCAGCATATAGCCACTGTGCTGGGAAGTCACCAGAAAGGATGAGCTCACCCAGGGAGCAACACTAAGGAACAGGCCAAAGATAAGGAGATTATCTTGAAAGAGACTAAGAATGAACCAGGAGATAAGAAGAAAGGAAGGAAAGGACAACCAAAAGAAAATGTTAGCCCCAAGCCAAATTAAATTAAACAAACCAAAAAAACTAAATCAAAAACACTTGGAATTATTTTACAAATAAATTATTGATATACCTTTTCCTCTTATTTCTAACCTCTTGCATATATTATGAAAGTAACGTTCATGAAATATTTCCCAAATACAAGGGAAGAATAGGTTACTAACACACCCCACCAGTACTGTCTTGTGGAGGTGATAGTCCAGGGGAAAATTGCTTTCCCTAAGCTGGCTGAGAGTCCTAATACATTTCTTTAAAGCTCTAATAACCATGCAGAAAAGTGTCAAATTGAGGATTTAAAGCCAAAGGCTGTAGTCCTGGGAGAGTGTCTGAGAGTGATTCCTATGTACCTGACATAACTCAGAAGCAGGGGAGTCACACTCAATGGCTAGGAGAATTTTCCTGCACCACCTCGTATAAATCTGTGGAGGGCTACCCAAAGGTTTATGTGATCTGTGTGTCCAACACGTGTTAGAAAATCAGTCTCGTTATAGTTTCCCTGTAAATCCTTCCAGGAGTCCTCTAGGTTTAAGGGGGACCTTCACATTCAGAATCGAGAAATGAGTATAGATTTTCTGAGACTGCCTGGATTGTGTAATATGCAGTACATGCAATATATTTGAGGGGAAGAATATGTAGGCACTGTCAGTCTATTGATGGATTTTGTCTCAAGAAGTTCCAACCTGCCCACTCTCCCCAACTCCCTCCTAAGAAAAAAAAGAGAGCTCTTTTCAAAGAGGGTACGTTCTCTGAAAGTGGCTGAACAATCTCTGTAGCATAACTAGTGTGTGGCATGCCCTGGAGAGATGGAACTGATTTTCTTGTTTAACAGTTTATAAAACCCATTTTGTAAATTACACACACTATCTCCTATGTTAGCAAATCACATTCCACTTCTGAATACACCAAAGCTGAAAATTTATAATTGGACTGAAATATAGAATCTAAACACATTTTTAGGTGTTTAAGCTGATCTTTGTAGGAACAGAAGCCCTGAAAATTATGTAAATAAAATTGTAATATTATTAAAATATTCTGAAAAAACAATTAAATATCTAATATATACTATTAATATTTAAGTCAAACAGCTAAATTTTTAATAAACATTTTTTAGTTATTAGGCCAGATTTTATACTTTATTAATAGAAAAAACATTGAAATAATTATTTATAAGCTTTATTGGAAAAAATTTTAATTCAATATTCCTCCATTCTATCAAGTTTTATCTTCAAAATCAATTGCTTATTATCCTGAACATAACAAACACAGTCATCTTAAATAAAAAAAAAGAAAAATTATTGATTAGTTAGGATGTTTGAAATCAAGCTTTGATTTTAGGCATTTTTTTCTCCTAAGTTTATTTTCTTTAAATAAACTCTACTTAATTTCTAAATATTAGTCAACAGATATCTAATTTTTATAAATAGATGGGGTTATTTATATCAAATGCAAAATAATGCTTTACCATTTAATATGTGAATCATGCATATGTGTATGCATGTAGAAACAGTAGCTTATTTATTTATTTATTCATTCATTCATTCATTAATTTTGGTGCTGAAACCCTGGAACAAAGAGCAGCACCTTTAAAGAGCAGTTCCTCTTACGCATGTAGCTTTTGTTTATATAGATCCTTAAGATCTTCAGAATAGTGAAATCAATTTCTACGGGGTGGAAAATAGAAATTTTCCAAACAATCTCCTACCCAAAACAGTGACTCTGACCTCTTGATCACCACTATTTGAACAACAACGAGAGGGAGCTCACTACCTGATTGGGCAGCCTGCTCCATCATTCAACACATTTAAGAGTTTGAATATTTTTCCTTAAATACTGTACACAAATCTCCCTATATATCTAGCAATAGTCTTTGCTCTGGCTTCTGGAACAATCCCAACAGTCTTCCCCCTTTTCACTAGAGCGGTCGCTAATCATAGCTCCTATGCTAAGATTTTATTTTTTGAGACAAAAATTTTCTCTAGTCACTCTTCCACCTTCGTGTTTTTTAAAGGCCCATATCAATTCTTGCTCTAAGAGCACTACTGATCATCTCTAGCAGGGACTATACACTATCTCACTCAAACATCACAAAATTCCACGTCAGAGTTATTATTTCCCAGGAGTTGGGCACCTAGCTTCTATCAATGCAACCTATATTAGAAGCAATATAATGTTTTTATAATTCAAAACATACTGTTGGCACATGCACATTTCCATTGTCTTTTAGAGTTCAGCACAAAGAGTAGGGAAAACTTTTAATTATGATATACTTAAATTGTAAAATAATATTTATCAATTTGTCTTAGGATAATTAAGAAAATTGGAAGAATTCAGAGTATTTAAGCAAAGTAGGAGTTTATTGAAACATACAAGTCCAAGGTTTTCTTTCCTCTTTACGGGACTTCTGGTCTGTTCCTTTCTGCACATGTGATCATCCTTCTTTGTCTCTCTCTGCAGATGGGCTTTCTATGCTCTGAATTACCTTAGCCAGCCCATCTCTGTCTTTATGTGGTCATTCTGATTTACATCAAACAGAAACTGGCCTCTACATTCCCAGTTTCCAATTTCTGGGATAGAAATCTCATTTTGTCCCAGGTCTCTACTGACTAGTCGTCCAATTAGAGATGACCGGGGTCACAGAGTTACACGCATCTGCACTATATGTACAGGTTCTCTGAAAGGTCATGAATGAGGCTGTGAGAGTAGGAAGCATCAACCAGACAGGCATCCTGAGAACTGTCTACTGTAATACTATTGAAGCATGTGTCTATTGGCTAAAACACATATTAAATATAGAGCTAGACTGATACCATCATAGAATAGTCTCATTCTGAATCACCCATTCAAGTCATGAGAATTCTGTATATCAGGAATTCCATCTGATATCTGTGCATCAGTTTATGAAGCATTTATTTACATCCACAAGAGCAAGAATGTGAGTACCACAAGACATGAGCCACCTGGACGTCTTTAAATAGGTATAGTTGCTATAGCTTTAATTAAGCCTCTCCTCTCATAGTACTCAGGTTTGCTCTCACAAGAGTAATGACCTCATTCATCATGTCCCCCTAGGATGTCATTATGTGAGTGAGGGAATATAATTTGCATTGTTTCGTATGTTTTTTACTTTTTGCTTCTGTTTATCTTTGCATTATTGGTGAATTATGAAAAAAAGAACTATTAAAACAATTAACATTTAAAGTAGACATCTTTGTGGTCTCCAGTGAAAGGTCTGTAAAGGTGATTCACGCTCAACAACTCAGTAGGTGGGCTGGTCTTTCGCCAAGGACAGTATTCTTTTGTAGGTACATACTCTCTCTCATTTTCTCTTTCTTCTTATGATCGCTTTCTCTCACACTGAAAGCTTAAATTAAAAAAAAAAACCTTGGGCTTCCCTGGTGGCACAGTGGTTGATAGTCCGCCTGCCGATGCAGGGGACACGGGTTCATGCCCCGGTCCAGGAAGATCCCACATGCTGCAGAGCGGCTGGGCCCGGGAGCCATGGCCGCTGAGACTGCGCGTCCGGAGTCTGTGCTCCGCAATGGGAGAGGCCACAACAGTGAGAGGCCCGCACACCGCAAAAAAAAAAAAAAAAAAAAAATCTTATTAATATAAAAAATAGAAAATTTTCAGGATCTAGAGCTAGGCAAAGAATTGTTAGACTTGACTCCAAAAGCACAACCCATAAAAAAAATTGATAAACTGGACTTCATCAAAATTAAATGATTTTTTTTCTCTGAGAGAGAATGAGAGCACTGCTGCAAGAAACTCTTGACCTTTCTCTGGGAACTACCCTTGAGGAAGCCAACATGACTAGAGGTGCCTGGGAAGTTGCATACCCCACTGGGGTGGGCTGCAGACAATGGCGGACTGACACTAGGGTAAAAAAAACAAACCCAGGTCTTTTGTCACTATCCAAGTTGTGCTCCAGGTATTGCTCTTCTGGAAAAACTCCTGACCCTCATCAGCAACAGCAGCAATTATGGCTCTCCCTTTCAGAAAACCATATTTTCTATCATTTCACCACAAATACAAATTTTCCACAGTGATTGGGTTTTTCATGAGTTGGAAATCCAACTAAAGGAAAGCACCTTTAGAGTTGGGGCTGGGAGGAGGTGGAGGTGGCACATTTTCTCTCCCATTAGAGAGACTCTCCAATGGTCATAGATTCCAAACAGCGCCAACCAAATCTGAGAGCACATGTTGTGTTAAGAAACACTTTATCTTTTTCCCATGACATTCAAATATCAATTGAATTAACTTTGTTCCTCTTTTGCTAAGTACCTCATTTGGTCCAACTACACCCTCCAAAATGTGTATGTAAGTGCGTGCGTGTGTGTGTGTGTGTATGTATTTCCTTCATTCCAAGACACTATCGATTCTAAATGTATTATCAATTTTATATCTTTAGGACAAAGGAAATTCCACATTAATTGTCCACATTTTATATCAATTCACAATTATATACTGTACACTTATTCATACAACACATGCCCCTTTCTTTTCCAATATCATACTGATGTTGGAGTCTAATCCTATGTGTGTTCAGAGGTTAGGATTTTTCTGATTTGCTTTGGCCATTGCCTTTCTGAACAATGTCATTTGATGAACTACTTTTCATGATTCTTGTAATTTTAACTCCTTTGTTAATTTTAACATCAACTGTTTCATTTGCATTTTCTATTTGCTAATATCTTAGTTTCATATTTGTTTTTATTTCTTTAATTGAATGATATATTCTAGAATATTTAGCAGATCCCCTTGAACATCAGCTGGAAACCTCTTAGTCCTTTATAATCCATGAGTCAGTTGTAAGCATATCCCCAGATTGAAAATGTGATGATCTCTTATGAAAGATTACCCATTTCCACTGTCTTTAATCATATATTCAAATATCTTTGATGTGGCAGGCAGTCTTCTGCATACAAGGCAGTATTTGTTTCAGTTCTATATCACAGTGTAATGCTTCTGAAGATATTTTAAGTCACGATTAAAAATCCAAACTTAATATTTAGCTGCAAGCAATGCTACTGCTGCAAATAATTCAATGAAGATGAAAACTGAATGAAGAGATGCCTTCTACACATGGCTAAGTTCATGCATAGGCAATGACACTCATTATTTGTGTGACTGACAATTGTAACTTAGACTCATGCATTCATTCAATAAATATTTACTTACAGTCTAATATTGGTGAGCATTGACCTAGGTACTAAGGAAATAGGGTGAGTAATACAGATAAAATCTTTACTGTCATTAAGCTTATATTCTTCAATTATAAGAGGCACCATATTTCAGAAATGATAATGTAGAGAAGTACGTAAAATATGTATCTCAGAATAGAGGAAAAAATGATGTACGTTTAAGGTCTTTCAGATATTCTAATTTGACTGTTTTTAGTGCATTTAATTTTATTAAAACATCTCCCAAAGGAACTGCTTTAGTATTCACATATTTTCCTTGAAAAGATGTTTCTTTCATTATATAATTTCTAATGCAAAATATTGCAGTTTCATGTAACAAATGATGTAAAACCCAGACTTTCTCTTCTTCCTTTTTTTTCTTCTATAAAAGAAATGAACACGGAATTTCCATAGGATACATTCCATTTATTTTCTCTGTACTCAGACATGAAAAATTATATATAGGGAGGGGGGAAGGAGTATATATATATATATATATATATATATATATATATATATATATATATATATATATATTCATGATGGTGGAGCTGGGTAGAATTAAAACAATTCACACATCAAGCCCTCACTTCAAAGCCAGGAAAACTTCCAACAGACACAATACATATATATATTTTTTATATTTATATATGCATATATAATTTATATATATTATGCTTTGATACACACATATATCAAAAAGCAATACAGGAAAAAAAAAAAAAAAAAAAAAAAAAGCAATACAGGGAAGTTAGTAGTGGATTTTTTTCAAGTGAGTGCTAACATACCATATGTTCCAAATTCAACAGGAGAATCACTGCTAATTGTATTTGAAAACTGCCCAGTAAGCATGTACTTTTATATGTAAATGTGGACATAATCTTTGATGTTCATGGGAAGTGATTCATGGCAAGTTTCTACAATATACCAAGGAGATGCTTTAAAGCTGGGTACTGACACTTTATGTATTAGTCTATAAACAATACTATTTGCTGCATGCTCTGTCACTGAAATAAAACCATGATTGTTCTCCAAATAAAGTTTTAATTACTAACACAAACATCCTCATTTTGAAATGTAGTAACCCTGTATATCTCCTAACACAGCTTTATTACCAGGTATAAAAATCAACCTAGGGTTTAAAAGTCTTAAAACGTTGATATTTGAAAGGAACAATCTGTGCCCATGCATTTTGTTTTTTAATGCGGACAGGTCATATATCTTAGAAGGAAGTCTGAACTCAGTTTTCTCCTCGGTAAAATGGAGATAATAGTCGTAGCTCAAAAAATTGTTACCAAAATTAAATTAGATATGTGTGCAAAGCACACAGAATTTTTGGGCTACTACTAAAATTGCAGAATGATAAAAATTTGAATTTGATTATTAGTGCCCATAAGTGGATTGGTGTTAACCTGTGCATTTCAGTAACTGACATCAACACCCATAACACAGAGATATTTAATTGCTGATGTTAAGCCTATGTAATCATTTAGCTCATTAAGCTATCTCAGAGGAAAGAACTGACAGCCAACAATTCTGCAAGATTTCAGAAGATATCTCTGAAGCCCACTGAGACAACTAGTGTCCCTACTTTAGCCCCTTTGATCCATCTACTATAGTGAGAAATATCTAAATTATAAACCTGACTTCCTAGCACCTACAGTATGGCACATAAAACAGTTCACAAACTGGCCTCACCCCAACTTTGAACCTGTTGCACTCACACTCTTAAAGTAGCCCTTACGACATTGCTATTGCCTTTCTGACTTTTGTTATTATTAGTTCACCAGGGGTCTAACCCTCTCTAGATTGTGTACCAAGGGCTGTACCTCAAAGAACAAGAGTTTGGTTGGGGGCAAATCAACCAGTGCATGCCTCTCCACATTTCCCAAAATAATCACTCTTGAAAGAAATCCCATTGTTAGCAGATGTTTTTCTTTCACAGATTCCTTGAGATATTAGTAAGATGAACATTTTGAAATTAAATTTTAAGACTGTTTAGAAAAGAGAAGTGAGGTATAGTGCTTCCAGCTCTTCAGCTTCTCTTAGCTCTCCATAAGCAGGTAGGTTCAGGGCAGCCACTACCATGGCCCTAAGCAAAGGACACACCTTAAGACACCTTGTGTCTTACTCCTTTTTGTATATATGGTAACACGTACAGTGCTTATTACTTATTAGGTAAATTTTTGATGTCTGTTAAATGATAATTCCTGTCCTCTTCCCTTCCTCCCTAAAGCCTACAAAAACCTTAGTTCCTGTAAGAACCTAGTGAAAATTGAATAAAGCAGGTTTGGTGGGCACTGAAATGACCTGGAGAGCACATACTCACTCTGAAAAGGTTGTCTGACACAACAACCTGCTACTCAGCTCCAGCCTACTGTTGTTGCACTAATATGACAACTCAATGTGTTGTCACTCTGAGAAAAATCTCTTCCTATTTTTCATGAGAAGGCAGAAATCTAGAATATTTTGTGAAATCTCCTGGTTTATAAATGTTGGCAATTAAGTTTTATTTCCCATGAAGCACTGTGTAAATCAAACAGAAAACACACACAGGGGACCACTGTGCACCTGTGCTGTAGAGCTCTAAGACTTGGACGTCTCTATACATTACTACTATGCATCTGAGCTCAAAAAGATCCCCTGCTCCTTCAAATAGACTAGGATGCTAATTGTAAGCGCCCAGGCTGTTCATGGCTGGTTTCCACTGTGCTGTCTCTCCTTATGTAAGAAGTTTGGTCAGTACCTGACTCAAAATTATGACTTTCATTTTAATCAGCAAGGAAGAATTTCTGCACTGTAAAATCTTATTAAGGGAATTTGATTGCATATTGAATGTGGTCCAGCACCTTCCCAAATCTCATTTAAGATATTTGAGAGAAAAAGCTTATATGGGTATGTTAACTATCCATTTACCTACACTATTCCAAATTCTATCCCTGCACTCTTAGACCATCAGAAAACAGTGTCTTAGACCACATTATCTCAGTCAATCAAAGACATGTCTTCTGAGGTATGGCCCAATATCATGTTCTTTGATTTTATAGATGGATGATATTAAAAAGTATCATATTTAAGAGCATTTTTTGTACCGTTTGGAATACTGGTTGGAGGTATATTCTACTGTGTGACTTAATACTGCTTTATATTGGATAAATTACAGGAAAAATGGTTCCAGGAAAGGATGTTTATCCTCACAGATGCATCTATATATGATATCTTAATGGGAAAATTTTTCTTTAGTTACCAGGCCAAACTTCAAACACTACATTAAGTGAGAATAAGAATCCTAGATTTGTTTCTGAGTTTTTGAAGCCCTTACTGACTCTTCCCTCCACCCGCATTTATTTGTCCACTAATGTTAGCACTGATTTTAGGTTTTAGGTAACTGGGAATAACCCAGTTATAACAGTTTGGTTTTATTCAAGTGATTTGATTCTTGGTCATCAATATTTTTAAATTCATTTACTCCATTTTTATAATATTATTGCTTTGCTCTTTTATTTATAAATACAATTAAAAAAAAATAAACAGAATTCTATTTATATCATAGATTCTGGTCATCATCTGCTCCCAAATATCTTCTTCATTACCTATAACAGGGTCTGAAAATTTAACTTTAGAAGTACATTATTTGTGGTTTTCTAGAACTCTTGGAATTCCTAGAATTGTTACCTGTCTCTTTGCTTAAAAAATACTTATTGAGAATCTTCAGGGGCTGGCACTGACCTAAGCATTGAAGATATAATAATGAGCAAGTTAGACATATTCCTTTCTCATCATGGAGCTCACAATCTCACTGGGGAGTAGACAAGAAACCAGGCAATGACAGTACAGGGTGGTCAGTATTGTGACAGAAGAAGTATAGAGTAGGGCACCTATCCCATTTGGGGGAAACGGAAAGGGCATCCTAGAGGATGTAATATTCACTTTGGGACATGAAGGTCTCAGGCAATGGTGGGAGAGGGGAAAGTTTTTCAGGCAGGGGCTGTAGATACTGCAAGGCTGTCCTTTTCATTGTTGTCTCCTCAGGGCTTTGCTCACTGCAGGCATTCAAAAACTTTAAATAAGTAAATGGGTGATGGAATAGCATGTGTGAAATTTGAGAGCCAAGTGGGGATAGGTCCTTTGGAGGAACTGGAAGAGTTTGGTTTGGCTGAATTGTAGGGTTCAAGGTGGGTAGGAGGGGGCAAGATGAGACTAGAGAGGCATCCAGCGGCCAGTTGAAAATGATTCTTGTGAATCATTCAAATAATATGTACTTTATGCTAAGAGAAAAGGGAAGCCATGTGTGCTTAAAGAAAACAAACAAACAAGGAAAAACAAACAAAAAAAACCTTTTTGCCTTTTCTCTGTAAGAACTTGATCTTTGGCTAACTCTAGTTGGATTCTCTTGGTAACTTGATAAAGGTAGAATGTCAACAGCTCAAGGAGACATTACTGATAGTAAAAATGACCTCTCATTGGTAAATTGTGTCTGGGCTAGGAAGAGCTGTAAATGAGCCATAAAAGCCCATTATCGTAGCTTTTGGTGTCCTTGATGGTGGACCTGGCAAGCCAATGCCTATGGAATTGCTGCAGGAGATACAAGGCTGTTTAGCAGGATGACTTCCAGAGCTGAACTGCTGGACTGCTGGATTCCGATGAGGAATGTCCAGTCAGCCAGCTATGGTTCCCAGTCTCTGTACTTCTGAGTAGACAGGTGCCAGGTGCAGTGTGTGGTTATCTTGTGAGTCTAATTGTTTAGTTGATCCTAAAGAAAAACCTCTGGGGAGCACTGCACCATTGAAAGGTCTTAATAGGAGAGGTGATTTGAACAAATGTGTTTTTATAAATCGCTTTAGCTATGGAAGGCAGTTGCCTCTAGGACAGGTTACTCTAATAATTTATTAAACTGAGTTAATAGTCTTGCTGGAATAAGATGGAAGGCTACAAGGGGTAAAAGGGAGAAAAGCACCCCGCTTTTAAGTGGCTCTAACCCCATCAAGTGGGACTTAAAAGGCATGTAAACTGGTTTTCGTATCTTTTTGTAGATGGTTCCTCTGCCATGTACAGGAGAAAACGTTCAGTTTATTGGCAAATAAGAACAACCAGAGAAAAAGGGAGAAATACTAAATGGCCATTTATACCACCAGGCCATTTTTTAAAAATCAGCAAATATTGGAAAGGGTTAGTTTTGAATATTGTCTCACTCATTAACTAGCTATATCTGGGCCTCTCTCAGCTTCAGGTTCTTAGGCAGAAAAACAAAGGGCTTAGATTCAATGACCTCCAAATGATCTTGACTCAAAGGTCTTATGAGTCCTATTATCTGAGTACCACTCATATGCCAAGTACTACACTAATCTCTAAAATCCCTCTCTTCACCCACCATAAGGATATTCAAAATCAAGTAAATACCAAATGCCTATAACAGAAACATCAAGGCGGTAGTCAGTCCTTATCCAAGGTAGAACTGAGGACTCCATTATTTCTCTTCATCCATATTTTACCCCGTGAACATGCTGATCACATCTATCACTGAAGAACTTTATTATGTGCTTTAGATTCTTCAAGTGGCAGGTGCTATGGTAGGCTCTGATAGGCCAATCTAGTCTGAGATCACTCAAGACAGACGCCCACAGGTCTAGAGTACTTACTGCAACATTTGCCCACCGTAAACTCTCCGTGACCGCTGATGGTTGGCAGAATTAATAGAGATCATTAATAATTTAGTACTCCTGTGGTCTTCAACCATCTTGAAAAAAGACATAAAAATCCAATATAATTTAAGCCAAATATCTAAAACAAAATGATGTCAAGTGAAAATAATAATAATTTAATTTTAAAAAGCCTGTCTCTAAGAGATCTAAGCACTTGCATATCTTAAAGGGCCACTAAATGTATTGACATATGGTTATGTGACATTAAGAATTCAGGAGAAAATCTCTGTTTTTACAAAAAGTTTTGAATTAGGAAATTTCAGTGAAAAGCATTGCGTGTACTTCTAGGAAATCTCATCATGATCTCAGTGTAATAGCCATTTGTAAAAGAGCTCTGAACTGAGTCCATGCCAGGGAGCATTATTGGAAAATGGCCCTCTCTGATGACTTCCTGGAATTCCTCTCTGTGCAAGTCAGCAGCTTGCTTGGCACCAGCTGGCACTAAACTGAGGCACTGGGAAATGTAAGGTGCATTCCTAGGTGACATGGTTTACACTTTTATAACTTGAGTCTTAAAAGGAGGCAGCCAGACAACAGGTCACATTATTCAAATTGTGAGATCAGTCTCCTTTTTAAAAATAAAGCATACAACTAAAAGGGCCACTGAAAAAAATGAAATTGAGGTAATTAGGCAAGTATTTGTTGCACTGCTGCAGTTTTGTACTAGGCTCAGGGGTGGACAGAAGAAATGATACACTTCCTTCCTCATGATGCTGCCCAGACGTTTCTAACTTGCATTCCATGGAACATAGCATTTCTCAGAGAGAATTCATAACTGTCTGATTCAAATTTTCTCTTTAAAATATATATCACAGCTATTGTTAAAGAACCATGATTTTAAAAGGCAAATTATTGTACTATTTTTAATAATCTTGGAAAAAATAAACACATTGATTTATTCTGCCAAATAGCTATTTCTATGCAGATCTAAGATTAATCCCTGGTTTATATTTAAATTTATAAATGTATCATCTATTAAAGAGGTTGCATGAATGTGTTTTACTGTTAGTAGTAGGCAGTTTCACTCATGTAAAATTATACAGACAAGTGCTACTGAAGTGCTATTCTGCTTACTAGGATGAATCATAATTTTTTCAGTCTAGTATATCCAAAGCAATATACTAAAGTGAATTGGTTGTTGAGACCAAAAGTTTATATGACCGTCATCCATCTGTCTTAATTTCATATCTCATAATTCATAGAATTTGATAGATTGTTTCAGTTTTACAAAAGATTCAGTTACTTATGAAAGTTTTAAAACGCCAATTTAGATCATTTCTTAAATAGCAAAAAGGAGCTAGTCATTAGTAAAAATCTTTAGAAATGTTTATGCTTTACACATGATATGGAAGTTATTGGTGAAGCTTGGCTTTATTTTTCTAATACTTTGCAACTTCTCAGTTATGGTTATGTAGAAGATCCCATATGAAGGTGAAAACAACCTAGCTCACTTCATGAACTAGGTTGTAATTATTTTGTAGTAACTTTCTGATATTTAAGCAATTATGTATATAGTGACAGATCACAGCTCTTTTTTCTGGGAATTGGAAAATGGAAAATTTTAGAACTTCTGTTCTAAAAAAGCCTATGAAGGTTTACTTAACTTTTTCCACTGCTGATTTGACAAAAGGAATGAATAATTTTGGATTACTGCTACACATTAAAAGTACAGATTAAGAATATTAAAATTTATAACTGTGGCTTGTGAATTTGGGAAATTGACGATTGAGGCAAGGAGAAGACAGGGAAAGTGAGACTATATGCAATACAACTTGGAAGGGAAAGCTGCCAATTGCAATAAATAAAAAGACTTATGATGCCTTCACCCTCTTCATATAGTTGTTATACTGGAGCATCTAAGTGCTTTATACCATTAGTCACCACTATACCGCAGTTTCATTCTTACATTTTTTCAGTACCTTTTATACGTATGATTTATGCCTGCAGAATAACTAGAAACAGAACATGTGCCTTACATACGGATTCCAGAAAAAGAACTCAGCTAAGTAAACTTATTTTTTAAATCCAGTGTTTTTTAGATTTTTTAAATCCAGTTAAAACAAACGATGTTTGTTATAAGACACGTGGTTTTTCCGGTAAAACATACTCTCCTGTAGCTTCACTTTCCATGCATGGACTTCTTCCAGGGCTGTACTCGTTTCTTAAGCTATATCGTGGTGGAATCTTATCCTTTATAATGTTTTGGAGAAAGCTGAGGGTGGCGCCTGCACAATTTGATTTGGTGTAAAAATACACACCAAATCTGATTTCTGTTACATTAAGGCGTTCTCTGACAAAATATACAGAACAAGAAATGAAGTGAATTGTGTTTTAGAAATATCTTGCAAGCTTGTTTCCCCGAATACCTGACCACTAATTTTAAAAAATGGATCAAAACCCAGTTTAATTGAATATTTAATAGATGATTTAATGTTCAAGTTAAGATACATTTTAAATGCTAAATATAAAAATGATTTGTGTTTGCTTACTGGAAATATTTGTAATACATGTGAATATGTATAATAAACCAATATTTAAAGCAACTTTACCATGGAAGAAATAAAAGCACTATCTTCAATTTATAAACATACTACATTCATCAAACTATATTTTTGACTAAGAGTTGGTTTTTATAATATGAATATCGTAACGTGGATTGCCATTAACAGTAGAAATAGTTTAACTCATTTTTTTAAACGTGTAACATATTTTCCTTTCAAATGAGCCACTGGAAACATAAAAATGACAACATCCTCCTAGGGATTTAGCTAGAGGGAAACACATCAATTTGAATAAATAAATGAGCTTGCTCTTTTATAAATTCCATTCTGTACATGATGCCCCATGACTATGATTTACAGAAAAGAATCTGAGATTAGCAAATAGGAGCATGTAATTTATTCTAAGACCATTTTCCAACAAGTCATATCAACATAGCAAAGGTACTTAAGTCTTTCATGCCCTAGTTTTCCTTTCATTGAAATGGGCAAAGGCTTACTTTATTTGAAAATAATCCACTTATTTATTTATTTTTTTAGTTTCTGAAAATAATGGTAAAATAGATATTTTGGCAGTCCTGAAATGAACATTTCTGCACAGTACATTATGAATAGACTCTAGATAATTTGGAGAGCTTGAAACAGGAGAGACCTAAGAAAATTCTAAAAACTCCTTTGCATTCCTCAGCATTAGACACAGACACATTATGGTATCTGAGTACTACTAAATTCTCCCTACTTATTTGCTACAAAAAAAGACTGATTAAAACCTTTCATTTTCTTTCAGCATTATGAGAACCTCAGACAAGTTTTAGTGGATAACTTACTGATTCACACAGGTGAGTAGGCCATTCTATACTGTATTACAGGTATTTGCGCCATTACCTTCTGAAACTCTGTTTCATAGTACAGAGTCTGTCATATATAAAATAAATGATACTCCCCAATCTCAGCAGTTTGAAAGAAACTAAATCAATGGCATAAGGGAAGCAGGTGATGCAATGACTCTAGACTTAAGTAGATGACTTGAAGAGATGGATCATGAAGTTTAACCTTTGAAATTATTCATTGGTTATTAATATAAACACATGAAAAAGCACATCTCAAAGTTACCTTGCTTTGCTGAACTTCTATTCATTAAATCAAGTTGTTGGGTTTTTTTTAAGTGGTAAAGAGAAAAAATATATCCTATTCCTGGAAAATGTCTAATAGCAAAGACTTAATAAGCCTGGTCTTACTTAATGTTTCAGTAAAGGATGTTGATAGAAAAGGAGGTCAATAATGTCTACGTAAATCCATACACAGAAAAAAGAAAAATAAAATGAATGGTGAAACCCAAACTTGTCAATATATGGTAAGTGATCCAAATGCATCCAAAACAGCTGAGAGACCAGACCAAGTATTGTACAAATATGAGTTGGGAAAAATTTAAGAACTGTGGATGGATGGGAGATTGAGATAGTGACCAAATATAAAGAAAGAGAAATAACTTCAAATTAGCACCAAGAACCACAGCAACTCTGAAGGTGTTAACTAACATGACCTGGATTCTGATGATCCTGAAGAACATTCAGTGTCATTTGGTCTAAAAGCAAGGAGACAAAATTTCTCTCCTCTATGTAATGTGAACATACTTTCTTTCTCTATGTGAGATAAAGCACTAATGTTCTGTCTAAATAACCTAATTTCGTGAAGAGGTGATACAAATTTTAAGGAAAATAAGTATTGCTTTACAAATAAATACCAAACAGAGAGGTATTCTGACAAAATTTGGAAACAAGGATTCTTTGCAGCTCCTGCTCTATTCACTGTCTACTTTGCACTGTAAATGCCTCACTTCTCCTCTTAGAATAATTTGTAATGGCTCCCTTTATCTTTCAAGAAAAAGTCCATTGCCAGATCCTTTACATTCTAGGTGTCTCACCTTCTGGATCCAGACTGGAGCATCCTCATCTCCTATACCCTGCCCACGCCAAATTTACCCCTATTTCCTGACCAGACCACATTGTATTCCTCTGTGTCTGTCTGCATGTTATTCCTTTTGCCTGAAATACCCTTTTTGCATCAAGTTCTTTCCCACTGGTGTCAGTTGGGTCCTCCCAGAATCAGATGTTAAGATGGCATTAGAAACACAAAACAACACTAACTCTATGCCAGGCCCAGAGCCAGCCTTCGAGGACACAAAGATGAAAGTGAAAGGATAGGACAAGAAGTTCTTTTTTTCTAATGGAGGAGACAGAACTGCAATCAGATGATTTACTACACATCCTTGGAAGTACTATGGCCAATGTAGAAACAACATAGGTGGAGTACAAAGGAAGGAGCAAACAAGGGGAAGCTAAGGAAGGAACTTCTTGAGTTAGTTGGGGGTTCCTAATTCCATCACCTCCCTGTGCATTTTCAAAAGGGGAGAAGGATAGAAACGAAGAAAGGCATCAGAATGTATAGAATCCTTTCTGAAGGCTTTGGTTGTCAGCAGGGTTGGTACTGCCCCCTAGAGGAAGGCTTTGGAAACTGCTGAGGCAAGGGACCTTTGGTTTCCCCAATGATTGTGGAGACACTCACTGGCATTCAGTGGGCAGGGACCAGAACTGCCAGATATCCTGCAGTGTTCAGGACGGTCCTTCGCAATGAAAAAATTGTCCTGATATTTCACATGGTTTCCAAATTTTCCACTAGACGTTCCTGGAAAGGAAAGCCCTGCTTATAATTTCTTGAGTCCAGAACCTAACTTAATTTTACACACAGGGATCTTTCAAGGTTTTGATTACACCTCCAATCTTCTAGGAAGGACACTAACCTTGTATGTTAAAGAATGGCCACATTTCACTGATGTTGTCCAGAACCTTACCAAGAAAAATCCATCTGGACACCCATGTCACTGACAGCACCACCATGTGTGTGCAGGGACTGCATTGGCAGCTGTCATATTCTCAGCAGTGAAATGTTTCCTGGTCAGCATTTTATTATTTCTTTTAGTATAGTTATGCCCAAGCTTTTACCTAACATATTTTTATTATAAATTTCTTACTCTTTGTTTTTTATCCTTTAAATTGTATAAAAATTGTTATATTTGTGTAGATAGGTTATATTACTTATGAACTTCATTTTAGAATTAGAAAGGGAACATTACAAAACATTAGCAATATTTCAGTCCATTTTAGGACTGAAAGAGTTGAGAAACACCACACTTGAATTTTCTAAAATTTCAAGACCAACTTCATTCTGATGAGAAGAAACCTAAGAGCCTGAAAGATTGTCCACAGTTACCATATTCTTACGTATATTCAGCTACTATGGGGCGCTTTTACATTGCCCCAGATTAGCAGGGCTGCCTGGCTGGAGGACAGGCATTCCTGCACAGATATAGGAGGTAAAAGAAAAAAAGAGGAACAACTCTTCTTTGAAACAGCTGTCTTCATTTCTTGTAGCTTGTTCTCCAGGGTTGCCTTGTTTTTTGCCTTCAAGCATCTGTCGGCATTAATTTTTCCTGATAGCTCTTTAGACAGATAAATTGCCCATGAACTAAATAAATAAATTTGAAGAAATGCTTCTGGATTAACATTTTAGAAGAAAGCCATCATCCCTATAATGATCTTTTCCATTCTCTTCCTGCCTACAGATGATTAACATATTATTTAGCATTTTTTCCATTTTGCCTTAGACCAGAGTTCTTTGATATATGTATGTCACTGTCATTTATCATTCCTCCACTCACACAGGCAACAAACATTTAATGAGCACCCATCATGAGCCACGTGGTGCCTTAGCTGCTAGGAGCACAAGATTAATAAGTTACAACTTTTGCCCTCAAGGAGTTCAGAGAGGTGGGAAAGAAAGCAAATAAATAAACAGTGAGAGTGCTAGATGATATAGACTATTTAGAAGGATATACAAGAGATGTATAAAATGATGTAATAAAAAATTTCAGTACTTTACATTGAACTTTCAACATAGTGCTTAATAAGAGATGTTTTGAAGTTATTCAGATTGTTCCAAGGGTGAAAGTTGGGCAGATATATTGGCAAGTTAAAATGGAAAAATAAGGGGCGCACCAGCAAGGTGAATGAAATTCTGATGGAATGGGGTATTCCAACGACATGAGAACATATGGATATTTTTTCCATCAAAACCACCATTTCTCTAGCAATTGCCTTGCCATTTGCCAGACACTGTACTATCTGCTGAGAATACAAAGCTGAAAAATCCCTGCTTTTTCTCTCAAGGAATTTAGTTATATCAAAATTATTTCCAGAACTAGGGATGCATGTCTATATTGGCTAATGGAATTGCATTTGATGGAGGAACTAATATCACACACACTGCCAGGCTCAGAAGTAGGAATGGAGTCAATAAGGAGGAGGCTGACTCAAGTGAGCCAGGCTGTAAGCAGAAGCCCAGGTTAGCAGTGTTAAGGGCTTTTGGCTACAAGAGATCACGAGTGAGCCAGAAATCCAAAGAGAGGCAGATGAGTCAGAACCCAGGATGTGAATCCAAATACTGAGGTAATAGTGTTTGACACAGCAGCTCTTTAAACACTTCCCTGGAGAAGCTGTAGCTGAATGAAGAATAAGAAGATGAGTTTCAGGCAAGTCTCTGGGCTCTCTAAAAACATCAGATTGAAACCAGATCATGACAAAATGAGTAGTGAAGTGCCAAATAATCAACCATCAGGAAAGAAGTTTTCTGAATGGTTACAAGCTAGACTCATTCATGTGTCTATTTTTAATTTTTTTATCAGCCTATGTGCATACACATGACCCTGGGATGGTGATGTTTAGAAAACAATTTTCGTGTGTATATTCAAGACTATATCTGGCTGCTAAAGAAAAGCAATCAGCTGATTTTCCTTGTCTTTTTCTTTTACTAATTAGGAGTTGGCTGGATCTTTAGTACAAGCTACCCCATGGTCCATCTATTCATGCATCCACTCAATAATCACTTATTACCAGCTACTAGGTGAAGGACCATCCCAGGTGATGGGAGGGAAAAAGATAAATAGACCCAACCCCGTCCTTGAGAGGTCAGTGTTGGGAAGCCAGTCTCAGTTTGGAGAACAATAGTGCAGAACACATTGATTGCAGCAACAGAATCTAGATCACTTTTCCTTTGTCAATAACTTTAAATGGGTATGCAGACAATAATCAATAAAGTGGTGCCTGCACAACTGTTACCAAGGAACTATTTAACTCAATTCCTTGATGCTACCGTCTCTGCCCAGCTGGGCTAGGTTGGCATTCTGATTGTTCATGAGGATAAAAGACGATGCAATACTCTAGTTCTTCATATGCCAAGATGAAAGTCATCAATCTCAATCTCTGTGAAAGATGAAACTCTTTGGTAAAAAGAGCAGTGAACTCTATCAGTCTTTCTAAGGAGATGCGATCTTTAAGATGATACAGAGAGGGCAGAGGCAGTGGAGAAGTTCAGAAGAATTTATATGGGGAAAAGGGAAATGATAAAATTTCTCCACCTATTTTACAAGAAGCTAAAAATAAGACAGAACATATATTAAACCCAAAGGCAACAGTGTTTTTTGAAAGGTATGTAGTGTACTCTAGGTGGTAAATTATTTGCTTGTCTTATGTAAAATCATCATCATCTAACATGAATATCTTGCTTTTTAAGTCAGTTAAGCCTATTACATGGTTCAAATTAATCTATTAAAATGAAAATTTTACTTTCCTCTTCTCTTCCTCATATACTGCTTACCCTTCCCCTTTTTGACTGATATGTATATGCCGAATCTTTTTCATTTCTAACATTTACTAGTTGGCATTGCCAGTTCCCAGGCAGAAAACCTTTTAATTTTTAACACTAAAACTTATATTCATATAAACTTATATTCCAAACAAAAGTCTTAGTATTAAGTACATCTTTAGTGAAATAGCTTACGGTGTCTCATCCAAAGTTTAGTAGAAATTAGGTATTTGATATTTGCTGATTACTTGATTCAAGAGAGTATTTTCCTCCATTGCTCTGCCAAATATCTGGGGTTTTGCTGCCTTGTGATCCCCAACACGGGTTATACCTACCTCTGTAACTGTCATATAGGAGTCACTTGGTAAATATTTGCTGAATTAAGAAATAGTGAAGGAAAATAGTGATTACTTGGAAGGCAATACTAGATAGTAATGAAGAACCCAGATTTTGATGTCAGACTGCCTGGGTTTGACTCTTGGTTCTGTTGTTTGTTGGTAATAAGACCTTGGGAAAGTTACTTAACTTCTTTGTATCTGTTTTCTCATCAATAAAATGGGTATAACAATACTACCTATCCCCACAGAATTGTTGCCTGGATCAAATGATTTAAGGTATGTGAGGCACTTAGAACATACTAAGCCATATCCGTGTTAGCTGTTATTGTCATCACTATCATTGTAATTCTGGAAGGCTGAGGGTTAGGAGAGGAAGGCGTTGGCACGATGAGATTCAAAGAGGACACAGATATTCTCCAGAGAAGGAGTTAAGGACATATGGGTTTCTCTCTAATATTCAGGTTCCTCATTTATGCATGTATGGAGCAGATAATTCTTGCGAGGAAGAAAATGGATTATGTGGCTTTAGTGGTCTTAGCAAACAGCTGTCTTCTCCTACTCCAACTATTTTTGCTTGGCTAAATCATGTTCATCTTTGAAGTCTTGCATTAGGCAACTGTTCTTCTAAGAAGCTTTCTTGACCTCAAAGTCTGGGTTAATTACCTCTGTGATGCGCTCCTGCAGACTATTCCGTGGCTTCTGACACACTTATGGTTATCTTTATTTTGTTTTTGCGGTATGCAGGCCTCTCACTGTTGTGGCCTCTCCCGTTGCAGAGCACAGGCTCCGGACACGCAGGCTCAGCGGCCATGGCTCACGGGCCCAGCCGCTCTGCGGCATGTGGGATCTTCCCGGACCGGGGCACGAACCCGTGTCCCCTGCATCGGCAGGCGAACTCTCAACCACTGCACCACCAGGGAAGCCCCACTTATGGTTATCTTGATGCTAATTTATGGTCTTCGACTGGGGATTTTCAGTTAGTTCTCTGTGTACCACCAACTCTTGGATCAGTACACAGAGGCATAGAGGAGTGAGGCATAAAGATGTATTCCAAGTTTTGGAGACAGCACAGTGTGCAATATACTATATCAAGTTACCAACCCCACATACCCAAAAGCTTATCATATCTGCCTTCTGCTTCCACCCAAGGCTGTGGTTGGGATACTTTCTTGAAGAAAATAGCAAGGAAGAATTTGATGCACGCATCACTAATATATGTATGTTTGTTTATAAACAATATACATGCTATTAGTATATCCACATTAAGTCCACTCTAAAATGTACACAAAAATTAAAATTTCAAAAGGAGGACATTAACACACACACACACACACACATGACAATGACATTTACATCTTATTTGCTTAAGCTTGCATTATTAGAATTATCTTCAATCTGTAGTTTCTTGGCAGGAAGTTTTACTCATTTTCTGAGAGTTAGTTTAATTAATACTAGAAAATAAAATCTGTAGATCATCTAAGCAGGGACACTTGAAACTGAACATAGGAGAGTCAGCCTTCTCTGAAGTGAGTATTCTACTCTCCTTCAGCATACCTGGAATGTCCTATGTGACACTACACTACCCGACATAGGTTTCAAATCAGGATACCAGGGTCAGTCTTTGTATCAAGGGTATTTTTGTTTGAAAAAATGCAAGTATAGATTTTCATTATCTCACTCCTCCATATCCAATTCGTCAGCAAACACTGTCAGCTATACCTTCAAATGCATTCAGAATCTGATCACTTCTCATCTTCTCCATCCAAGCCACCATATTTGTTCCAAGCTGCCATCATCTGCATTAGCATTATATGGCCTCCCAACTGATCTTCCAGCTTCTGTCCAGGGCCCTGAACTTCAGGCAATGAGATCCCATTAAAATATGTGCCCTTTTTCTGCTCAAGTATTTTCCCATCTCACTCAGAGGGAAAGCCTAGGACCTCACTCTGATACACAAGGCATTCTATGACGATCCCTCATTACTTCTCTACTCCTTGCTCACTTGCCTTACACAGATCTTTCCTAAATGACTTCTGTGGCTATAAAGAAGAATGCATTGGCCTTCTCACTTAGCCTTAAGACTAAGGTGGAGGTGGAAGATGCATTTACCATAACTAAAAATGGTCAAGAAAGAGTTTCCCTGTGAGGTAGTCAGACACTAGGTTTCAAAGCCTTTCTACAACTAGACAGATTTCCTTCTGAGAAAGTCAGCAGGCAGATGAAGACTGTCCCAAGCCAGTCCTTCTACTGATGGCCACCAGGACCATAAAACTTTTCTGTTGAATATATGTTTATTTACTACAAAATAATGGTTTTACTTAAAGAGGACATTTTCATTATTTAATTTTGCAGATAAGACTTTGAAAATTGTGCACATCATAAAGATTATTTGCAATACCCGTATCTGATGCATCATCTTCACAACCACACAGTTTAACGTGAATTTAAATTCAGCCAGTAATTCTAAGGTGACAGTTTTATCTACAAAGCCTCCATTTGTATTTCAAGCAATTTGTTTAATGGAACAATTTAGAATACTTGTTTAAACTGATCCAAAAAACATTAAAAAAAAAGTTAAAGGAAATAACTTTCAAATGCATTTTAATAATAGAAACCACTGCTGTTTTTTAAAGCAATGAGTCTCAGCCTTAAATGTGAGTGTTAATTACACAATTTCTCATTAAAGAGATTCAAGGAAGATAGCAATGCAATCGTTATAAAAATGTAAACTCAGATAAAATCCACCACTCTCCCATAAAATACTGATTCACAAATATTAAGACCTCAAATAAAATACATGCTGTGAAATGTAACAAGTTGAAACACTGAAAAAAAATAAGATACAAAATTATAAAGTTCAAACATATATTATGCTTCAATTCTCACTTTACTGATTTCCACCTCATGTACAAACAGTTCAAGAAACCTGGTGATTTTCCTTATTAAAAGGGCTGAGATGGCAATGATTGAACACTCTGCATTTTCTTTGTTAATAGAAAGTATGATTTATGAGAAGGGAATAAAAATCTAAGAAAACCACTCGATAAATTGTTCAATTTTCAGACCAAGCTGATTTAGAGCAAATTTCCTTCATGCTGCCAGTATGGGAAATGTAGCTTATTGGATAAGAACGCAGTGTTTAAGAGAATATCTGGGCTCGTTTCCTTGTTTTTAGTAATTTTGCGACTGTAGACAAGGCACATACCTCCTGTAAGTCCAGTTTATTCATTTAAAAAATGGAATAATAATAGGAAGCATGTCTCAAAGTACAAGATGTGCAACACCAGTGGCTTTCAAGATAGCTAGTATGGTGATGAACTTTTTTTGAAATATTATTTATTTTTATGTGTATGAGGAAGATACATAATTAGTATGTCAACCTAAACATATACAGAGACTTATGTCAGGGGAAGCCTAGGTAGCACCATGGGAATCTCTCTTTCTCAGAGAATAGTTCTTTTCAGCTGTAGTTCGTGACTTCAATTCCATGAACATGGACATTTTTTTAAAAAACTGTAAAATTGTTTACACAGACAACTCAAATATTGGAAACAGAGCCTTAGGGTTCATGTAGATCATGTGAAAATAAAAGGAAAAAGTGAGCTAGCATTCCTAAATTACTTAGCCTAGTGTTAGAGCATATTAAGAATGTAATAACTTGTTGTTAATATTATTTTTTCCTTATGACTATTATTGTCATATTACCATAATGCTAATAAACCAAACAATCTACCCTGGCATAAAAGAAGTTTATGAGTATCTGTACAAAAAACAATCATCTATTACTTTCCCAATGATTTACAAATAAGATGCATCAAGAAATCAAGGAACCAAGAAAGAATAAAAGAAATTAGAAAAAAAATATGGGGGAATGGGGAGCTCACAGAGGAAAAATGAACAAGGACCTGATAAAATCAAACAACATAAACCATTTATCATAAGAATATTTGACAAAATGATGTATGTTGCAGTGATACTGGGGTTAAGTAAATCTCCCAATAACATTTGAAGAATAATCATATCTGGTGAATAGCACATACACCATCTTCTTAACCCTTAAATCAGGACATTTGAAATAAATAAAACAGCTTTTTACTTATTTATTTTTAAAAATTCCATGAAGTAATGCAGTATATACCACTAATAAAGGCCTAAAACTTTTCTAATAATCTTACTTAGTTCCTCTGAATAGTTTAAAAAATAGTTTTTTCCAAAAGGGGAAAAAATGGCAATGTTAATATCCAATATAATATTTCTTGGAAATTTTCCTCTTCAATGCTTATCTACTTCCTATTTAATTGCAATTGTAGTTAATATTTTCCTACAGGAAATATTTCCCAGCAAAATATATGCTCATTATTTTGTGAATATGTTATATTTATTTTATTTTTTTTTTATTTTTATTTTATTTTATTTTTTTTTTGCGGTATGCGGGCCTCTCACTGTTGTGGCCTCCCCCGTTGCGGAGCACAGGCTCCGGACACACAGGCTCCGGACGCGCAGGCTCAGCGGCCATGGCTCACGAGCCCAGCCGCTCCGCGGCATATGGGATCCTCCCAGACCGGGGCACGAACCCGTATCCCCTGCATCGGCAGGCGGACTCTCAACCACTTGCGCCACCAGGGAGGCCCTGTTATATTTATTTTAAATATAGTATTCTAAATTTCATCCACCAACATATAAAGTAGCTTTAATATTTTTGTGTTCCAATTCTTATCACAAGCTAACCCTAAATTTTCTTTTAACATTGGCAAAGGACCACTCAGTAATGATCAAAAGATAGATAATATTTATTAAGATCCAGATTTTTTAGTCATAGTGAGACTCAGTTCCATAGAGTTAATAATTCTTATATCTGAGAACTAACTGGGGACAGAACAGGGCCCAATCTGGTGAAACTTCAAATAATGGGTAAGTCATGTGATAGCAAAACTCATAAAAAGTTTCACCTTGATAGCCTACCATGAATTTCTCACCCAGAAATGAGGACTATGGGCCAATGGTTAAGTTAGACACTAAAGTTTATGCAGCTCATGCAGCTCAATATCAAATAAAAAAACAACCCAATCCAAAAATGGGCAGAAGACCTAAACAGACATTTCTCCAAAGAAGATATACAGGTTGCCAACAAACACATGAAAGAATGCTTAACAGCATTATTCATTAGAGAAATGCAAATCAAAACTACAATGAGATATCATCCCACACGAGTCAGAATGGTCATCATGTAAAAATCTAGAAACAATAAATGCTGGAAAGGGTGTGGAGAAAAGGGAACACTCTTGCACTGTTGGTGGGAATGTAAATTGATACAGCCACTATGGAGAACAGTATGGAGGTTCCTTAAAAAACTAAAAATAGAACTACCATACGACCCAGCAATCCCACTACTAGGCATATACCCTGAGAAAACCAGAATTCAAAAAGAGTCATGTACCAAAATGTTCATTGCAGCTCTATTTACAATAACCAGGACATGGAAGCAACCTAAGTGTCCATCAACAGATGAATGGATAAAGAAGATGTGGCATATATATACAATGGAATATTACTCAGCCATACAAAGAAATGAAATTGAGTTATTTGTAGTGAGGTGGATGGACCTAGAGTCTGTCATACAGAGTGAAGTAAGTCAGAAAGAGAAAAACAAATACTGTATGCTAACACATATATATGGAATCTAAAAAAAAAAAAGGTCATGAAGAACTTAGGGGCAAGATGGGAATAAAGACACAGACCTACTAGAGAATGGACTTGAGGATACAGGGAGGGGGAAGGGTAAGCTGGGACAAAGTGAGAGAGTGGCATGGACATATCTACACTACCAAACGTAAAATAGATAGCTAGTGGGAAGCAGCCACATAGCACAGGGAGATCAGCTCCGTGCTTTGTGACCACCTAGAGGGGTGATATAGGGAGGGTGGGAGGGAGGTAGACGCAAGAGGGAAGAGATATGGGGACATATGTATATGTATAACTGATTCACTTTGTTATAAAGCAGAAACTAACACAGCATTGTAAAGCAATTATACTCCAATAAAGATGTTAAAAATAAATAAATAAATAAAGTTTATGGATAAGGCACAGAAATACCACCTAATGAGAGTTAACACATGATGAACACACTGTTGTCTTTGGAGAATTGGAAGAAACCTACTAAATGACACTATAGGTGCCTCTTCAAATGAATCAAGAACACAAATATAGTCATTGAAAATTAATTTAAAAAGGAATTTTTCTACTTCTTGCTTGAAAGGTGTAATACAACTACAATTTTGTGATATGATCAAAAAGAAGTGTCTTAAAGTGGGTGAATTTGCCAGATAATTAAAGCTGATTTCTTGACAACAAGTAAACAAATGACTTGAAATTGCCATTGAGTTTTAACAAATTACTTATTGAATTTACCAGCTTTGCTGACTGTGTTGGCATTAGGAAATATTCTATCTATTTTGATCTTTGGCCTTTACTGAAAAAGCCTTTTCCTGCTGCATATACTCTCTCACTGCATAATACTCTCTAGTCAGTAATCTTATAAAAATAATAAGAAATAAATATAATGCATTTTAAAGAATGACACCTGTTTTAAGAGTTAACATTTTAAATATAGCAACATTTCTCTGAGTCCCAAATAAAAATCTCTTTCAACCTGAAGCATGTAAATTTGTAACATGTTTTCCTGACAAATATATATATTTAATCATATTATAAATCATTTGTTCATCAAAACCTTACTAATGAAGTTGAAAATCAAATTTTTGCTTAAATTTTTTTTTACCATTTTTTTTTTTTTTTTTCTTTTTTTGCGGTATGTGGGCCTCTCACTGTTGTGGCCTCTCCCGTTGCGGAGCACAGGCTCCGGATGCGCAGGCCCAGCGGCCATGGCTCACGGGCCCAGCCGCTCCGCGGCATATGGGATCCTCCCAGACCGGGGCACGAACCCGTATCCCCTGCATCGGCAGGCGGACTCCCAACCACTGCGCCACCAGGGAGGCCCTTTACCATTTTTTAAAATCATTTTTAAGTCATAACTAACAGGCTGAAAAATCAGATGACATTTTACAGCAGAAATTTAGATTCACTTGCTAGTCATAACCATAAACACTATGATTATAAAGTTACAATGATAAAATTTGTTATAGAAAGAATCAAGTGGTCCAACTGTAAAACAGTGCAATTTTAGTTTGTAGTACATTTCTTACTCCCAGAAAAGAAAAAAAAAAAATGGCACATGGCTATTACCATGGTATCAAATGAAAACAAATTTAGGACCCATTATTATCAGGGTATCCTTATAATGTATGTCCCATTAAGCTATTACTGTTAGTTCTGTTTTCATTTTTACTGACTTAACTTTAAAACATTTAAATAAATAATATAAATTTTGTTCTGTAAAGAATTTATTAATTATAATAGAATTTAGAATTAGAAACTTGACAATTATGAGGAAATTTATAGCAGAAAAGGTGATAAACAGGGCACTTGGCTTGGTTTTTGCAGAAATGATATATTGAACTCATTCTCAAAATGTTCTGAGTAGTAGAAAAAGTTCTGATGAAAAAGCATACCAATAAATTTTGCACTTACTTTGCAGAGGCAAAGTGTTTGTAACACACTGTAACTCTGGCTCCTTGGCCCATTCAATCTTTGGCAGGATCTGCGTCATCTCATAGTCACCATTCTCTGCCACCGACACTGGTTCACTGTTGACTGGTGTCTTTCTTAAGTTTTTCATGTGCTGTTGAACTTCCGCCAAAAGAACAGCTTGTATTGCTTCAGTTACCTGTAAAGTTTTTTTCTTTTTTTAAATGAATTATTTTTAGTGTTATCACAAATGTTTGGAGTCTTATATAAAACCCAAAGTCTAGAATTTTGATTTGAATAAGTCTCACATAAATTGGAATGCTCCATTCCACTAAAATTACCATCTGAAACAATTGAAATGCAGTTACTGAAAATTGGCACCCAAATCATCATACTGTTCTTTTAAAAAAACCGTAAGAGAACGTAAAAGGAAAGTTTAAAGGGAGTTCTCAGTTCTTTCTCATAAAATATTTTTATTTATATCAGAAGATAAAGAAAATTTTAGTATATCACATTGTTCTGAAAGACAGGTTTAGTTCCTCAATGTCTAGCTCTAAAACACGATTTAGCTAAAAACCCTTGATTTAAACTAGGTTTAATACAGAAAGTTAAAGACAAGACTTTAATAGTAAATCTCACTAAACTGTGTGTATGCATATATGGTTTTACATGGCTTAAAATACTGCAAAGCCTACCTTCTGATTATTGTACCTACCCAGTCAAGGACCTGTGGTTGAGGGAAGGGGAAGGGAAATATTTAGCACAGGGCATCTAATCCAGTATGTTCATTTTTAAAATGAAGAACCTGGGATGTGACATCCCAAGTTCCACACAGACATGGTGGACAGGCCTTCTAATCCCTGATTCTATGTCCTTAGTAGTATATGTCTTCCCAAGGTTCTATACCCTTACATCTCAGTAAAAAGCCAGTGACAGTACCTTAGCCCCTTCCTGGTAAGGGATGAGGTAAGGTCCAGGAGTTAGGTAGAGTTCAAGGAAAGCCAAGACCTGAACTGGTGAGAGAAAAGGAAGGGCACTGCTGATCTAGATGAACTTGGGACACCTTTCCAATATCCTCCCCTGGCTGATAGTTCAACCTTTAACATAGCCACGTCCCAATGCCTACTCTTTTCCCTTCAAAAGCCTGTCCTCTGTCAAGATGACTCATGTTCCATAATTGCCATCGTCCCCTCTGCCTTATTCCCAGTCTACCCATAGGATGCCTAGAGCTAGGGCTTTGGGACAACACCACTGAAACTGGTAATCGAGAGATGCTAATGCCCAAAACAGAGTAGGTATTCATTTAAATATTTATTTAGTCCCTTTTATGTGTCCTGGTAGCTTATGAGACCTTTAGGTTCCAGGGATACTTGAGAGTTTTTGCTGATGGCAGATGCTAGGTGAACTACAGGAGTAGAAGGAACTGGGTTCTAAACTCTATTCTAGAGTTTTAAATATAGGGAGCTTCCTGAAAGTATCAGAGGAGCTGCCTGATCACTGGTCATCCCCCTATTCTTGTCCAGTCAGATGCTTGGTTGGGTCGTGAAAAAAGGCTAATGAATGATATGATTTTACTATTGCATACCAAGTCTATTAATATTGTAGTACTGCCTGTCACAATACAGGTACATAATGCTTACATCATGTGAGGACATACTCAACACTGTTGAGTGTTGAATATATATGAAAGCTGTTGCATACCATGAACACAACATATAATTCTACACATTATGATACTGATGAGTAATGCTTATTAATATCTACCATATGCTGAGATACATTGTATATTAACTATTAGCTATGATATCTATTAACATATACTATTCTATATCACAATAAGTGAATTATGCTTATCATGTAGATATTATGATGGGACAACCTGTATTAATTATTCATGGACAATTTTACAACACTGAATTTATGTCATTTTAATTTTGCCACACATTTATTTGATAGCACTGCTTCCAAAACATGAATGGTGTGGTATACAGAGCTCTCAATCTGACATGAGAAGGTCCAAGTTCCTGATCTGACTATGACAGTTACTACAAATGTAACTTTTGACAAGTCACATACTTCTCTGGGATTTCATGTCCATACTTATAAAACAGTCTGTGATGCTGAGAGAGGCTAGGATGAGAGCTTTCAGTCACAGAAAGCTGTATGGAACTTGCTTCTGTTCATACCTATAAAAATCAGGAAGATATTAGAGGATATCCTCAGAACTGTAGTACATCCAGACTATGGTCTATCCCTCAGAATGGGCAGTTTGGCCATATGCTCCCATGGGATTATGGATGCTCTCTCACAACTATGATTTAGAAAGTCCTCTATCCACTAGATATAATATTCTATAACAACTTGGATCAATATTCTTTCTTAAAAAAATACAGGGATTTATGCAGCTTCAATTAACATTTCTAGTTATTAGATTTGTATATCATGACCATATTTTTTTACCTGTTAAAATTTGAAACTTTTTGACATATTTGTCACTACAAATACATATTGCAGGAATAATCAATATGAGTATCATTAAAAAGCAAGATGAAGCAGAAACAGCAGAATGAAACATATTAACCACAATAAACAGGATACTCAGAGCCACAAAACTTAAAAGTGAATACAGAATGGCACATACCCCATTGGAGACAAACTCAAAATATATGCTTTGTGCTCAGTGTGAAGTCAATACATAGAGAAATGGTACAACTTATATAAGCATATAATAATGTTACAGTATCTGGTATACAGTGAGCACTAAAACCAGGCTAATGGAATTGAAATAGGTATTATATACTTTAAAAATATACACTATGGAAAGTAAAATTTAATGATAGTTTCTGACTGTCAGTACTTAAGTGTCTCTAGCATATAAACAGAGTAGATAAATTTTGTAGATAGGTAGTAGGCATAGAATTTTTCCCAACAAAATATAAAATCTGTAGACATTATTTTATATAACTTTGTGATGTTAATGCTGAGCTAAAATTGAAAGCACTATGGCTATAAAGCTGTCTTCCAAATGCATATACAGTTTTCCTGAAAAGACAGATATGCAAAGCATTACACACTTAGGAAGGAATGTGCAGATTTAAAATAAGGTTTAAAAATCCATTGCTTGGGAAAAGAGAGCCACATCTGGGCCATATACTTTTTACTAGAAGTATTACTATGCCATAGCAAGCTAAAAATGTTAATGGTTTTCTACCAACACCTTGAAACAGCAAAGTATTGTAAAATAGTACAGAGTATTATAAAGACTCTTAAGGGCCCCCGTGGCCTGCTTGTGGTTTCAGTGTCCAGATTTTCTGGTATAAAAGCATTTTCCCAACACTCAGGCTCACACGAGCCTTTCATGTCTTGCATCATCTCCTGGAATAGCAATACTTCTCTCAGGAGGCCTGGATGTCATGATTTCACCCATTGGTGTCAGATTATAAAATCCAAAGAATGTTAGTGCTGCTTCAGAAACATGCAAGTTAGCAACCCCAAAACCTGCTGTTGCTTCTCCAGCATTTATTTCTATGTTGTGTATATTTCATGTGTGAGAAACAAAAAACAATCTCCAGACAAACTCATTCATCTGCAAAATTAACTCATCCTTACCCATTCCCTTAAAGGTACACCCCCTTCAATTTCTGAAGTAGGATTATGCTCTTTTTTTTACAAAATCATTCCATTACCACCTAGTGTTCCTAAAATACATTAAAAAGCAGATTCAAGTTAACATAATTTGACTAACTGCTTAAATGAACAGCTTTATAAGGAATTTAAGGATTGGTTAATGAAGCATTTATATGGATACTTGCAAGAGCCTCTGTTTTTCCTGAGGGCCCCAGGAATTCTCATTCTCACCTTACATATGAGTAAAATAAATAACCAACAAGTTAAACCTATCTTCCAGAGTCACTCATCAGGTTAGTGGCAGAAATGAGAGGAGAATTTTGAAGCTTAAACTTCATACAGAGTGAGTAATAAAAGCTCTAGTAATATTTGTCCTGCTGCCAGCATTTTACACAAGGTCCTAGAATCCATAGAACCTTAAGTTCCATTAGTCCAAACATATCCAAACCACATTAAAATTTAAGATCAACAAACAATTACAAAAGATCTTTAATTAGAGAAACTCAGGATAACTGTTTTATTGAATTCTTTTTTCCTTAAGAATTGTTTACCCTGTTGAGAAATTCTTTGGCTACTGGGGAAAAAAAATCCCACCTTTAATAGAGACTCTTTTAGGGTGACTGTAAATATGCTGGTAAAGTCAACATATACTAATATTTATTTGATTATCACAGATGCTTTTTGCATAGCTATTCAGTCATTCATTAAATATATATTGACTGGCTACTGTCACTGGTGAAAGGGGTGAGTGAGGCAGGCAAAGTCCCTGCTCTCAGCAAGCTTCTGTTTCAGTGAGAAGACAGAAGATAAGCAAGCAAAAACAGAAAATGGTATAATCTCCACTAAAAGCAAACACAACAAAGAAAATAAAACTGGATAATATGATGGTAACTGGAGCATGGGGCAGCAAGGTATGGTGACAATATTAGATGGAGTGATCAGGAGAGACTTCTCTGAGGAGTTGGCTTTTGAGCAAAGACCCAAATGATGAATGGATAAAATGAGAATTCCAGCCTGAGAGAATAGTAAGGTCCTGAGGTGGAAATGAGCTTTGTATATTCTGGAAATTACAAGCAGATCAACGTGGCTAGTGAGAATGGGGGAGAATGATGAAGAAAGAGGTTAGGCGAGGGGCAAATCATGTAGGCCATGGCTTTAATAACCATCCCAACTGTGTTTATTTGGTTTTATGGTGTCAGCCCCCATAATTTGTTCTGAGTTGACTTTCTTTGTTTTCCTGTAACCAAAAATAACCATTTGTAATTGGAGTTATTGCTATTCTTGTCTTGAAAATTTGACATTTATTAAGCCCATGAAGAATAAAGTTCCAATAAATGTTCATCTAATCAATGCACAGATATTATTGTACAATGTTCAAAGCTATCCACAAAAAAATCCTTAAAAGAAGAAGAAAAACTTAAATTGGACATTGAGGAAACCAGCTCTCTATATCAACTCACAGATGAAAAGGATAGAAAAATGATTTCTAATTATACCTACCAAATTCTCAAGCCTAGGGACTTTTTTTTTTTTTTTTTTTTTTTTTTTTTTTTTTTTTTTTTTTTTTTGCTGTACGCGGGCCTCTCACTGCTGTGGCCTCTCCCGTTGCGGAGCACAGGCTCCGGACACACAGGCTCCGCGGCCATGGCTCGCGGGCCCAGCCGCTCCGCGGCATGTGGGATCTTCCGGGATCGGGGCACGAACCCGTGTCCCCTGCATCGGCAGGCGGACTCTCAACCACTGCGCCACCAGGGAAGCCCGCCTAGGGACTTTTATATCCAATTATGAAATCAAATAATAGACATTTCTGCCACCAACTGAAACCTCAGTGGGCAATAAGTTACCTGTAACAACATAAACATCCCTTCCTCAGCCCCCTCTATTCATGACCCTTAACTTGGTGCATCCTTGCATGTTATTTTCCACTTTTCCCTCATTATTAGTCTCTGCGTTAGTCCTATTAAATGAAATACCCTGGAAGAAAATGTGTGAGGACAAGAGTACCTACTCACCTATACTCTCAGGTAAAGGGGAGTATGAATGAACCACAGCAGCAAGGAACTCTTCCAATAACTTCAAGAACATGAACCATATCATACCTGGACAGACTGGTCTTTCCAACAGGAAATTAGCTTCAAAAGTGAAATGTCAGCTTCAGGTAGATGGGATTCACTCTTACCTAGAAATATATAGAACACATTTATATCTTCAGAGTATTACACACGGATGCAGCCCAATGATCTTCAACCCTGGCTGCACATTAGAATCACCTAGGGAGCCTTTTTTTTTTTTTTCCCACAAACACCTATGCCCAGGTTCAATCTTCCAGTGATTCTGGTTTAATAGGTCCCTGGGTGAGGGTGGGGCAGGCATCTGGTGAGGGTGGGGCAGGCATTAATACTTTTTAAAAGATTCTCAGATGATTTTCATATATAGCCAGAGTCAAGAAACATTAATCAACATACATATATATATTTCTAACAATTATACTAATACACATTCACATCAAATCAAATTCATCTTTATACCTTAAACCCATTTCAGTGCCTTTTTGCCAACAAAATACAATGACCAACATTCCCCCCAAAACAGATCACTGAATTTTACGCCTTCCTCATACAAATAATTCCTGAAATTCTACCTTGCCATGAATCAGTATCTATCACACAGAAAATCCTATAAAAGACTTCGTTTGATTCTTCCTCCTGAGCTATACTACTCTGATCAATAGGTATAGCACTTATGTTTAATTTGACTCATTTTGTTATGTATTGTTTCTTTTTAAGTTTGCCCTTTTAAATGTCCTTTCTATCTATTTGCCCTAATGTTCAGTGTGAAATTTTAAGAGTGAGCTATGTCTTGGTTTATTTAAATTGATCCATAGAGTGTCCGACAGTTCCCTACACAGAAAAGCACTTAATAAGTGCCCTTTCATTAATTGAAAATGAACATATCATCATCCAAATGAAAAAATCAATGAATTAAGGCTTTCTGATGGCTAAAGTATATTATCTAGGTGCCAGATCCAGGAGCGAGATAAGGAAGAGTGATTCAGGCTTGCACTGGAGGGAAAATTGCTATAATTGTCTATTTAAATTAATGTATTAATGTATGTTTGAAATCCTGGATCAACTATTTAAATTAGTATTAGTCCAAGATGCTTTTCATTGAATTACCATTTTATATATTAATAGATATGTGTGTGTGTATATATATATCTCACATTAGTGGTGAAGGGAAATGTAATAGAAGGTATTGATATAATGTAAACTGAGAATATGAAAGAAATATATAAGAAACTTCTGCTCATTAATATCATCATTTTATCCTGATGGAACCTATGATGTGAATTTGAAATGCCCAAGAACAGTATGTAAAAGATGTGATATGATACAACACTATGAGTTTGAAGTCGTATTTTCCATTTCTTCATGAGCACAGCAGGTAACAGAGCATTTTCTTTTGATCGCTTTCCTTTCTCCCTCTCTCACTTTGTTGACCTTGTGATTCCACCATCAAAGCTAAGTATTGGTCTCAACCGTAACTACTTACTGGCATCATGGGGTACTTCACAGCACACTTTAATGTGATGTTAAAATTTTAATATGAGATGGAAGTGAGAGCCAACTTTTCTTGACAATAACAGTGAGTTAAAGAATTAATTATAACGTCAGGGGGAAAGATAAAAAGAAAACATCCCAGGCTTCCTCAGGCTTGTACTTTATAGAATTAATAGCATGAAGTGAATCCCTCTTTTCCCTTCACCTCCCATCTGGCGACTATAAAACATAAAACTATGTTTCCTTAGTACCTAATTGAATTTTAAATGCTATAAATGCCACCTCTCAACAACAGGGAGATTGTTCAGTAATAACACTAGTTGCTCAGCCTGCTTTGGTTGGGACAGTCATAGGAAAAGTTGGGGCCTCCTTGGCTCTGGTTAGCAAATCCCTAAGTCTCTGCAGAAACTACTTATACTGCATCTTAAATCCTAGTCTCTTTCCCAGTGTTATAAAAAAATGAAAATTAGAGCAAATAACCCTAAAAAGGGCTACTATCTAAGGAGAAGGCTGGCTATCCAGACTGGATAATATAGAGGAATCATGACTTGTAATCATAAATATGAGAAGTGGCCTGACATAGTGGAAAGAACAGGGGTATGGAATTAGACGGAGTTGGACTGGAATCCTAGCCCTTCAGCTTGTCGGCTGGTTGACTATGAGTGAATCATCTAACTTCTCTGAGTCCCAATTTTCTCAAGGGTAAAACAGAGATAGATCCTCCTACTGTGCACTGCTGTTTATATATTATTTGAGGTAATATATGTAAAGTCATTGGCATAATTCTTTGGACATACTAGGGGCTTAATAATTGGAAGCTATTAATAAACTCTCACTTTAAAATATCCCAAATGAATATTCTTTTCAGTAGCCCTGAGAGGGCCACTGTGCAGTGTTGTTCAGGTCATCCCAATGTATTGATCATATACTGCACAACTTTGGAAGCAAAATGCACATCAATTCTGGAATCTTATTCCCATTTTACAAATGCAGTAAATTCGGCTTTTAAAGGAGTAAAAGATACACCCAAAGTTAAGTAGTAAGTGGCAGAACTTGATCTTGAACCTTAGTGGTTTATCTCCAAAACCATTGTTCTATTTTCTATTCATCCATTAATCCAAAAGTACTTGCTTACTTCCTTGCAGGCATTGTTCTAGGAACTGGGGACACAGCAGTGAATAAAACTGTCATAAAAAACAATAACCTAGGGAGGGTGGGAGGGAGGGAGACGCAAGAGGGAAGAGATATGGGAACACATGTATATGTATAACTGATTCACTTTGTTATAAAGCAGAAACTAACACACCATTGTAAAGCAATTATACTCCAATAAAGATGTAAAAAAAAACAAAAACAAAAAAACCCCCAGCAACCTCCCTGGAGCTTACATTTGAGTAGCAGGAAGTAGGTGGCAAATGAAAAAATGCTATACAGCATGTCAGATAGTGAAAAGGATTATGATAAAACAGGGAAAGGGGTAGGGTATGCAGGGGAGAAGGGAGGGCACCTTCACTGATAAGATGGTATTGGAGGAGGAATTGAAGGATGGAGGATGGAGGTGGGGAGCAGCAGGTTGACTTATGTGGAATCTGGAGAAAGGGCATTCTAGACAGAGGGAACAGTCAGTGCAAACACCCTAAACCCTGCCTGTCATGTGTGGGTAAGAGTTAAAAAGCCCAGCAAAGCTGGAAGGAGTGAAGCAGGGGATGAGTACAAAGAGATGAGGTCAGATGGGGGTGTGTGTCTGATGATGTAAGTAGGGCAGCCAGGTTATACAGGGCCTTGTGAGCTATCCTAAGGACTGTAGCTTTTATTCAGAGTGAAACATAAGCCACTGAAAGGTTTTAAGCAGTAGCATGAGGTTCTGACTTAGTTTCAAATAGATGACTCTGGACGTTTGGTTGGGAATAGAGTGTAGGAGCCAAGAATAGGAGCAGAGGGTAGTTAGGAGGCTTCTGTATCCAGGCAAGAGGGGATGAAGGCTCACACCAGGGGGCTGGCCATGTAGGTGGAGAGAAGCAGTCAGAATCTGGGATATATTCTGGAGGTAGAACCAACATGATTACTAAAACATTGGATGTGGGGTACAAGAAAAAAGGGGAAAGTCAATATGACATTAAAGTTCTTGGCCTAACTAACTGGAAAGATTGGATTGCCATTTAATGAGATGTCAAAAATTTGGAGAAGCAGGTTTTAGAGATGAATTAGCCATTTGGCATCAAAAGAAAATCTAAACACCAAGACTGTTACTCAGAAGAATTCAAGGACCATTATATAATCTTCTGAAATAACTGTAAAACTCTCTAATATAATAATTACTTATTTGGTAATAAAGATATTGATACAGTAAATTCCCCATAAATCACATATGACCTTAATTTAATATTCAAATGTTTCCTTTGCTGAAAAGTTTCAGACTTTTAGGTATTTCAAAGATCATTTGATAAAATCTATCATATTATGTCTTATAAGATATTTACTTTAATAACAAAATTTCATGTGTATTTCAAATATAGACAGAATAAAAAACTATAACCATGTAAAATACAGACTGAATCAATAAACATGCATACTTCTTATTCTAAACTGTAGGGTGCTATCCAGTTATAGCACTTTTATTTCATAGAAGAAAAAAAATTATTAGACTATATCTGTAACTCCTTTACCATTTTGTAAATAACCGTAGAAGCTTGAAATATTTAAAATATCATTCCCAGGACTTTTCATCTTCTTATGCACAGACTCCATTGTGAAAGAACTGTTGAAATAAGATTCAAAGGGTATTATTAAAGATGTATAAAAAACATTTTGAGAAATAAATTGACGATATGACTGCATGACCACTTTAACAAATTTGGGAATTGAACACATTATTTTTAGCAATATCTTTGACATTATTCTCTTCAGTGAATCTTTTTTCCCCACTTTAACTTACCTAAAACCCTAACCCTAAATGAATTGTGAATCTTAGTTTACCAGAATTATCTTGTGATCCACTTTTACTGGAGGGGCCTTGCGACTTTAGGTCATGTGATTTGTGGCTAATGTAATAAATTTTTGAATCCTAATATGTTCATAGCTGCCAAAGAATTATCCCCAGGTACCATCAGGGCTTGATGAAGACAGGCTTTACCCTAGTCCAGTGATTCGATGAGAGGACATTCAGATACTATCCAGGGATATTCTCATAGGCAGATAGTTCTTTCCTTAAAATTCAGTTTCGTCACACACTCAGTTGTTAAGCATACAAAGATTTCTCCACCTTTACAACCACAGTGAAATGTTAGCAAAATGGCCAAATTTATTGCAAGGATTTGGAGTCACAAATCCAATACACATTATTTTGATTTCCCTAAATATAACATGCAGTTTCCATTAGCAGATCAAATGTGAAATGGCTTATTTAGGGAAGCAGTCTCTAATCCTGACACCTCCATTCAATAATTTGTTTTAATGAAGAATTTTGTAAAGATTAACTAATGTGTGGCAATGATTTTAAGGCCATTTAATGGAAAGCATGCTGAAAGCCCTTAATCTCCCCTAAAGGGCACCAGATATATCCTTCACATCCTGTATTCAGTATCTGGAACAAACTCAGAATGAAAAACTCTGGCGACAATAACTGAGTCCCTCATCTGCTCTGTGGGATCATGATTAGGCTAACAAATATAAGTTGTTTTTAAGAATTTGAAAAAATCTTGATGATCACCTATTCTATTCATCTCATTTTGTAAATGAGGAAAGCAAGGCCCAGAGGGGCTGAGTGACTAGTCCAAAGCCACATGACTAGTTTAACAACAAAACCAGGGTTCATTCTCAGGTTTTCAGGCTTGGCTGACTACAATTTTTTTAAAATCATACTTTAGGTGTTATATAATTTTCTTAGTAATAGAAAGAAAAGTGCCTAACTGAAATTAAAATACATATATATTATATATATAAATTATAAATATGAAGTAATATATAAGTGTGTATATATATATATTGTAATGAACAGAAGAAAAGAAAATAGAGGAAAATTAAGTATATGAATCATGGAAATTCACCAGTCTCTGTTTTCTCATTATTAGGGCCACCAAACAGAAAATGGAAAACCCTATAGCATAGAAGCATTGTAATGATAGGGAGCTTAACACTGAATCTACATAGTCCATACGGATTTGCTAACAGACTGTAGGTTCACTGAAGGCAGGAACTCTATTATCTAGTACCTGACACAGATATTTGTTGAACTGAGCTCTTACCAAAGAATAGAAATGTCAAGGACTATTTACCACCATGTACTGAGCAGTTCAAATGGCACATCTTCTATAAAGGCTTTCTGATGGTTTTATCTCACACTAATTATTCTCTTTACTCTGACCGCCTATAATACTTACCTATACTACAAATATTTCTCCTTGTTCCTTCAGTGTTTTCTACTTATTTAATGTGAATTATCTTCATCATTTCAATTAGTTCCTACCCAAATGAGAAATTTATTTATATTTCCTCTATGAGCTAGTGCTAAAGACATATTCAGTAAGCACTTGATGAATTGAATCCAATCTTCTAACATCAGACTACGAAAAGTATATTGAAATTTAGCAGTGGGAGAAGGTAAACACAGAGTCAAGGTTAGCAATCAGACTCTGGAGTTAGACTGATGCCCAGCCTTGAATCAGCTTGTAAGGCTCTGAATTAATATTGGGGTTGATACTTTCTCTCCATAAGCCTCAATATCCTCATCTATACAATAAGCAAAATAATCGTACCTAAACCCCAGCCTTGCTGTGCACATGAAGTGAAATCATGTATGTAAAGGGCTTACATGGTGACTAGTAGATATTAAACACTCAAAAAACAATGCCTATTATTACTAAACTGTACTTTCTATAAATGAACTAATGATAACCTCTTCTATTTTAATATGCTGAAGTATGAATTAAACAGTGGGATTTGAGGTACGAAATTTTCAAATTTTTCCTTTCCTAATGATATATGAAGTTTATCATCATAGGCAATTATTTAAATGTTTTTTGTTCATACTTAGTTCACAACAAGTATAATGGATTTCAAGGTGTGTGTGAATCTATCTACCTATCTATCTATCTATTGAATCATTCAGCATCCAGTACTGTGAATTTCCTGGCACATATTATAAGAGCAATGGATATTTGTTGGACGAATAAATTTTAAAACATATAGATTTATTGCCCAAAGTAGTATCCAATCTCAAAGAATTAAAAGGAAGATTTTCTTAAAATTGTTTTGCGCTAAAGGAGATGTTGCATATTTACTCTTCATCTAAAGGAAGGAAGGAAGGTAGGAAGGAAGGAAGGAAGGAAGGAAAGGAGGGAGGGAGGGGGGAGGAGGGAGGCTAGTGAGCTAAATATAACAAATAATGATAATTTTTTTAATATCGTAAATAAGAATAGTTAAAATCTCTAAGCATGTCTTACCTGTCAATTCCACATGCCAGTTCTAAAGGCATGTTAACTAACTTATTAACTAAAAATAGTTTGCTCAATAAGTAAACTATAGTGTTTGGCTCTTGCAAAGAATCAGAATTATTTTCCGGTCTTCTTGGCATCCCAGCCTGATTTGGAAGAATGGAAATGTATTTATTTGACAAGTCCAAAACTTTTCTGGAAAATAAATTTACTTTTGAATAGTCTTTTTTCATTTCAGCATTGCATAAATCCCAACCTGGCAGCATCAATGAGAAGTGATCTTCATTTGAAGCAAGTCCTAAAGAAATGGGACCCTGAAGCTTTAAAATATTGAGATGTTTAATGCAAAGATTGTCTAATTCTTTATCCACTCCCCATGGCAAAAGGCAAGATAGGAGCAATTTAGCTGTGTCTATTGTGAGGTTGGCATTGACTTTTCTAGATTGCTTAGGGTGCATCTTTTTGGAGCTCTTTATTTTCTTCTGCCTTTTAATGCCATCATTTTCTTCTGATAACTTCATGGTATTTTCTCCTTGGGCTGGGCTTTCACTAACAGGCTTGGCTTGTGCCTCCACTGAGAGAGGACCACAGGCAGTTTTATTCCTTTTCAGTGTCAGTGTTTTCTTCTCTACTGTGCTTTTGGCTCTTCTCAGGATCTCATTGCCATAGAATGAATTGGAAGTGTCAACGTCACAGATTGGAGTTGGCAGCAAAAGTTCAACAAGGTTTTCCAGATCAAATAGAAGGATATGAAAACCAATGTTACTCCATTTTGTCTTCACAGGCAAGACATTAAAAGGTCCTGAGAAAGACTTGGCATCAGCGACCTAAGGGAGATTTTAAAAATTTATGTGTCAAAGTTCTTAGTTTTAAGTGATTTTATTAAAGGTTCCATGATATTAAAATGGCATAAAAAGAAATTAAGTAGCAGTACAACCCAAGGCATTTTAATTTTTTGCCTTAGCTATAAAAATTCCCCTCTAAATTCAACATTCTATATTCTAATTTTTTTGAAAAACTTTTACTTTCTAAAACTTTCATTTTTTCCTCTAAAACATATGAATTAGGCCTATAGAGTAAGATGGCATCAGATTAACTTCCTTCCAGATACACTTGCATATCTTCTTATCAATATAGCCATGAAAACATACAATAGGGGAAAAGTGGGTATGAAAATTGAGAACAGTTAGAACACCTGCAATAATTTAAGAAGTCTTTTAACAAAAATGGTCTCTCCATATTTGTTTAAAATTTTTAATAATTGGAAGTAATCTAAATGTGAACCAGTATCAAATTGCTTTTTTTTATTTTAAAGGCTTGCCTTGTGGACTTGCATTTGTTCTTTCTGTGTCTAAGATGATTTTGCCCTAGATACTGGCATGGTGGGCTCCCACAATTCAGTTATGTTCCTGCTCATTTAGGGTGCCTTACTTGAGTACCATATACTCTCATGGCAACCTATTACTCTCTATCCTCTTCCTTGCTTTTTTTTCTTCATAGTACTAATTATTACCTTATATTATATGAAATATTTATTTGTTTACTATATATTTTCCCCAGTATCATTCAAACTCCACCCCTGGTGTTTTGTGCATCGCTTTGTTCCCAATGCCTATAAAATAATGCTACCATACAGTATTATTATTACTATACAGTATTATAAATATTTGTTGAATGAACAATTAGTATATATATATACAATGGAATATCATCCAAATATCTTTAAATGATGGTGTACAACTATATTTTGGGGGGGAATTGTGTTCTATTAGGCAGGAAAAAATCCTTTTTGTAAAACTATGTGTGTGGGACTTCCCTGGTGGCACAGTGGTTAAGAATCCACCTGCCAATGCAGGGGACATGGGATCGGGCCCTGGTCCGGGAAGATCCCCCATGCCACGGGGCAACTAAGCCCGTGCACCACAACTACTGAGGCTGCGCTCTAGAGCCTGTGAGCCACAACTACTGATCCCACGTGCCACGACTGCTGAAGCCCGTGCGCCTAGAGCCCGTGTTCCGCAATAAGAGAAGCCACCGCAATGAGAAGCCTGCGCACTGCAACAAAGAGTAGACCCTGTTCGCCGCAATTAGAGAAAGCCCGCACACAGCAACGAAGACCCAACGCAGCCAAAAAATAAATTAAAAAAAAAAAACTATGTACATATGGATATGTAGATATTTTTAAAGGTTGATATAATACATACATATGTACATATATAAATATATGTATATAATAATATATAACATATAATATATTATGTATTATATATGTTCACTATAATAGTAATATAAATATATATGTACATTTAGCCACAAGGGACAGATACCAGAATATTGACAATAGTTAATTGGGAAGAGGGGATTAAAATGATGTTATTTATACTTTAGGGGGTTTTGTTTTGTTTTTTTGATTTAGTTTTTTGAAAATTTTCAGTAATGATATATTTTAAAATATTAAAAAATTTTTAAAGCCATTAAAAAATTTTAAAGTAAAAAAGCAAAATGGGTGCAACCTTAAAAAACACATTTTTTTTCACCAATAAGATAAGGGATTGCAAGGCAGAAATAGAGACACAGATGTAGAGAACAAATGTATGGACACCTAGGGGGGCAAGTGGTGGGGGGGATGAATTGAGAGACTGGGATTGACATGTATACACTGATGTGTATAAAATAGCTAACTAATAAAGACCTGCTGCATAAAAAAATTTTTTTTAAAGATAAGGGATAGTACAATTATTTTATTTTTTAAAAACATCTTTATTAGAGTATAATTGCTTTACAATGGTGTGTTAGTTTCTGCTTTATAACAAAGTGAATCAGCTATACTTGCAAATCAAAAAAAGTACTATATAGATTGAAAAATGGGCAAATAGCATCAATAGCAATTCGCAAATAATAACATTCAAAGTAAAATATAAAACATGTTTACCACCAGTGGTCCTCAAAAAGTGAAATTAAGATAAAAATACCATTCACTACCTATTAATTTCACAAAGGGAGTTTCTTACATTATTTTATTTTGTAATGTTTAATACACACAAATAATATATAAACCATACATTTAGTCTTTTTAGGATCATCATGTTGTATACTAAGAAACATGGACAAAACTATAGAGCATCATTATTCATAACTGACCCAAACTAGAAACAACCTACATGTCCATCAACAGTGCAATGGATAGAGACACTGTGATGTATTCATACCATGGAAAAATATACAATGAAAATGAAAGAGCTATAGACATTTAACAACATGTATAAAATGTATGAATCCACCCATGTAATGTTGACCAAAGATGCCAGACACAAAATAATTGACTGTTAAATAAAAAACAAAAACAAACAAACAAACAAACAAAAAACAGGAGCAAAGAAACCAGTAGGGTTTAAGGAAGCATTCATAGATAATAAATCTATAAGGATAGTGATTACATTTGGAGGGCAGGGAGGACATAATTTCTGGGGTGCTGAATATTTTATTACTTTATGTAGTGATCATGCAGGTGTGTGCTTTGTGGCAATTTATTGAGCTGTACACTTTTGTCCTGTGTTCTCTTTATTTTTTCTATATGTGTTATACATTTCATTCTAAACAAATAATGTCACTTAAATGTTAAATATCAACAATGTGTCCCCATCTTGGTTAAAAAAATAGAACCTGCTCTGGGCTTCCCTGGTGGCGCAGTGGTTGAGAGTCCTCCTGCCGATGCAGGGGACACGGGTTCGTGCCCCGGTCCGGAAAGATCCCGCATGCCGCGGAGCGGCTGGGCCCATGAGCCATAGCCGCTGAGCCTGCGCGTCCGGAGCCTGTGCTCCGCAACAGGAGAAGCCACAACAGTGAGAGGCCCACGTACCGCAAAAAAAAAAAAAAAAAAAAAAAAAAAAGAACCTGCTTTGATTCGATACCCCTGCCTACTGTCAGAGGTTAAATACTATCTTGAATTCCATGTTCATGATTTCTTTGCTTTCATTTAATGTCCTAATCTTAAATATCTAGTCCTAATTAATCTATTTGATTTTGCATGTTCTCAATTTTCATAAAAATATGATTATGCTGTTTATAATTTTCCATGATTTGCTTTATTTATGCTGAATTTTGTGATTGTGAGATTCATATTTGTTGACAATTACAGCTGTAGTTCTTTCATTTTTACCACTATAAAGTATTATACTATATGATAACTACAGTTTATTCATTTAAATGGATTTTTAAATTATCTTCAAGATTTAGTATTACAAAAAGAAAAAAAGGCACAGTGTGAATATTCTTCTGGTGAAGACTTTCTTCTGGTGCACATCTGCAAAACTTTCTAGAGTGACATTGATAATTCATAGGATACGCACAACTTCAACTCTGTTAGATTTTCCCAAATAATTGTATGAATTTATAAGTCTCAGTAGCACTGTATAAAGAGTTTCCATGCTCCACGTCCTTATTAATACGGGATCTCATTTTTGTCAATATGGGGATATAAGATGGTATCCCTTGTAGTTTTAATTTTCATTTTTTAAATTATTACCATTATCATTGCAATATTTCATTATCTTTTCACATTTGTTCTATAAAGTGTCTACCTATGGCTTCTATAAACTTTCTTTTGTCTTTTCCTTATTGATTTTTAGAGTTATACATTCATTCTAGAGGTAATCTTTTGTTGGTTATGTGGTCCAAATACTTCTATTTGTGGCCTGTCGTTTCTTTATTTTTAAAAGTGTTTTATGATGAACACTGAATTCCTATTTTAATGCTATCAAACTTATGAAATATTTACTTTAAAAATTATAGGTATCCAGAGGACATAAAATTATTTACCTATTTTTTTTCCAAAATTTAAAGTTCCACACAACTTTTTAATTCTTTCATACTTTTCTCTTTCATATTTGTGTTTGGTTCACAACTGCGAATAATTTTCATGTTTTTTAAAATTTTGACATTCAATTATTCCAACGTTATTTGTGAATTTGTCCTTTTCTCACTAATCTCTGTTCCCTGGGACATTAATCAATTTATCTATGACTGCACAATACTCCATTGTATAACAGCTTCATGAAAAGACTTTAAGAGGTGGTTGGGTAGTTTCTCCTGTTGTTTTACTCTTTTATATAAATTTGAGGATGTTTATCAAATTCCAGATTATATCTCCCACTTATTTAGACAGTGCTTAATTTCTTTTGATAGTTTTATAATTGTTCAAAATGCTGTTTATATTATTTGCCTATAATTTTTAAAATTTCTGTAACACCTATAACTATGGGTCCTTTTTCATTTCTGATTTTTTTTTTTGTTGCTTTTGTTTCTTTCTTGCCAGAAGTTTGTCAGTTTTTATTTTCTTTTCAAAGAATCAACTTTGACTTTGTTCATCCTCTCAACGGAATCATGTTTTGCTTAGGAGATAGTTTCACTGAGTATACTGTTTTAACTTATTCTCTCATAACAATTTTAAGGCATTATTCTGCAGTCTTCTGGTTTCATTTGATGTGGTTGACATGTCACACAGAGAGCTGATAGTCTGTCACTCCATCTGGCCTTTCTCTCTGCTGCTTTTTAGATCTTGTCTTTAATATTCTGCATAAAATCACAGAATCACTGTGATTCTTCTAGGTGTGTATGTTTTCCCCCAATCTTTCTTACATTGTATCTGAGTATTCCTATCCTTCGTTAATTTTGTGAAGTTCTCAGACTTGTCTTTTTGAATATCTTCTCTATCTATCCTATTATCCCCTTATGGAACTATGATTAGCTATTTGTCACTCTATCTCCTTTCATGTTTTTCATCTCTTTGTCTCTCTGTGTCACATGCTGTGCAATCACTTCAGAATTTCTTCTAATTTGCCAGTCTTCTTCCCCCCGTCTCTATTGTGTCATTTAACTTACCATGGATTTTCTAATTTCAACCTTTACATTTTTCATTTCTAGAAGTTTTATTTGACAAATTGGTCATTTTTTAGTCAGTTATTTCTTACTTACATTTTTCAAGCCTTCTGTTATTTTTTTAAGCATACTTATTTTGCATTCTGTATCTATAGTTCCAATTTTTGAAATCCTTGTGAATATGACTCTTTTTTATTTTGCTGATACTTTCCTGTTTCCTTATATGTTTTGTAAGTGTGTGTGTGTATGTGTGAAACATTATCGGTGAGAATCCTTTGAGACATGGGTTAAAGATGCATTCTTCAAGAGAGCTTTTGTGTTTTTGACTGCCAGGTACTCAGGGGTACCACCAGCAGGTCCCTATTTAAATAAAAATTTTACCTTAAGAGTTTTTCATTCCTTGCAAGTAATGTGAATCCTAACCCTCAACCCATGTGAAGTTAGGTTATGGTTATCAATTTTCAGGCAAACCTACTTTCCCCCATCTATCTTGGGCTAAAACCAACAGAAAAATCTTTATTATCTCCATTTGTGGAATACATCCCTCACCTTGGTTCACTTTTTCACTGCATATACAGCTCTTAGAGAATAATGGATTTGCGCAGTTGTCTCCAACCTAACTTCCCATCAATACACTGGGCCTGGACATTCCCTCGAATTACCTCTAATTACCTGTGTCGCAGTTAAAACCAAAGCTGAGAGAACCCAGAGATTAGCAAATGGTCTTTCAGCTTTCTCTCTCTTGTCTGGATTTGTGTTCTCATTTTGTTTTTTTTTGTTTTTTTTTTTTTTTTTGCTGTACACGGGCCTCTCACTGCTGTGGCCTCTCCCGTTGCGGAGCACAGGCTCCGGACACACAGGCTCCGCGGCCATGGCTCGCGGGCCCAGCCGCTCCGCGGCATGTGGGATCCTCCGGGATCGGGGCACGAACCCGTGTCCCCTGCATCGGCAGGCGGACTCTCAACCACTGCGCCACCAGGGAGGCCCGATAAGGGAATTTTTTTTTTTTTTTTTCTTTTTGCGGTATGTGGGCCTCTCACTGCTGTGGCCTCTCCCGTTGCGGAGCACAGGCTCCGGATGCGCAGGCCCAGCGGCCATGGCTCATGGGCCCAGCCGCTCCGCGGCATATGGGATCCTCCCAGACCGGGGCACGAACCCGCATCCCCTGCATCGGCAGGCGGACTCTTAACCACTTGCGCCACCAGGGAGGCCCTCATTTTGTTTTTTACCTCTAAGAGTTGCCTTAAATTTCATTTAAACTAACATATGTATTATTTTTAAGGAAGAATTTAAAAATACTTTACTCACTATTTTTAGAGAATTAATCAGTGCTGTTGTTCAGACTATTAGCCTACAAAGAGACAGAAATTGGGTTTGTAAAGAACACTAAAAATTAAAATACTCAGTTTTGATAATGGAGCAAGAAAATAGGCACTCTCACACACTGCGTGATGGGTGTAAGCTGGTATCTCTTTCATGAAAGGCAATTAGCAAAATGTATCAATAACCTTAAACTATTATATACCCTTGGATGCAGAAATTCTTTTAAAAGTAATTTATCCTGGGGTAAAATTACAAAGATGCACAAAATTATATGAAAAAGAATGTTCATTGTAGAATTTTCTATATAAATAAGCTGAAAGTAAATGTTCCATAATAGAGATTTGGCTAAAATATTATGGTATATGCACACATTAAAATATTAAGTCAATATTAAAAAGAGTCCTTTATAAAATACATAATGTCACAGCAAGAACTTCACATATATTGTCAATAGAAAATATCTAGATTTGAAAAGTACAGTTTGATTTTTTACAAAATTGCAGAGATTTCTTATGACTCCTTCTGATTATATCTATTTTTAAAACTCCTACAAAAATTTATATTTTACCATACTAAACAAAAGCTGTTTTAAAAAAGTAATACAAATTGACAGAGAAAATATTAATAATAGATATGGCTATCTAAATGTTTTTAACAGGTACCTCTAAAAAAAAAGTGCATTAATCAGATTAAACTTAAAAGTGTAAGAAAAACAATTACAGCATAAATGATCAAAGGCTAATATTTTAGATATTTAAAGAACTCACAAAAATTAATTAGCCACATACTCAGGAGAAAAAATGAGAAAAGGAGATTAAAAAATCTCACAGAAGGGAATAGTTTTTAAACCATTTGTCCCAATAAAAAGGAAACAAGTATAAAATTTTATATACTATACCAGTTTTGATCCCTTAAATTAGCTAAAATTTTCACAAATTTGTAACAAACAAAAAGTAGACTATCCCAAACTGTTGAGTGCTCATTTCAAGGTGAACTCTGATAAGATCTAGATGTCCTTAACGTTTTTCAAAAATATTGTGATAATATGTATCAAGAGTCTTAAAAATATTGAGTGTCATCTTCCCTAATTGAGATGCTACTTCATGTTCTTGAAGGTTACCATTCCCAGTCCATCCTTTGGGTTTATGCCTGGTTTTCTTTCATTCAGCTGTCATTCAAGAGGTCCTTGCTGAGTATCTACTAAGTAGAATATGGTGTGAGAAGCTCTCTACCCAATACAGAACAAGACCCAGCATCTGCATGGATGCAGCTCACATTCTTTACACTCAGAGGGGAGAGACAGATATGCCAAGCAATAACCACATAGCTTAGATGAGGGCAGTATAAGGAAAAATATAGGAAACTAGAAAGATCTGAAGAAGGCATCTCAGCCTGAAAGATACAAGTAGGAGTCTAAGCAGAAGTGACACCAAACTGAGATCTGAAAGATAAAGGAGAAATGAACTGAAGAAAAGTGAGAGGCCAAGTATTCCAGGCAAAGGGAAGAGAATGGGAAGCCCCCTAGAGTGATGGCTGGAAGAGGAGTGAGAAGGTATATAGGGATCATGCACTGTGACAATCTTAGTTTGTCTACAGAGTAGAATACAGGAATGTATTACAGAATGAGACAGACAGGACAGGAGCCAGATTACACTGAAGCCCTGCAAACTGTTGAGTTTCAAATTTACTCAAAGAGCAGTTATGACCCTTGAAGGGTATTAAGCAAGGAAGTCACCTATTCACAAATTATAGCCATGGTTTCTTTTGAATTAGGGGTTAATGAAGCAGGCTGAAGACAGGGTTTCGCCCTCCCGTGCACTTCCACTTCCCTAAGCAATAATATTCTCTGGACACAACAGCTAGACCTCCTCAATTACTGGGCCACTCAAAAATCACAGCAATGATTCTAGCAATATACACATTCCCTGGTCTGGTCTCATCTTCTTATTTTGAGATCCACACCACCACAATAGGCCCATTGTACTGCCGTAAACAAAAATCCTAAATTTCTGTCCCTAAATGTGATCACCTTAAGCCTCAGGAGCAACTGGATGTTTTACAATATTTTCAAATCATAAATGTTATTCCAAACTTATTTAACATACAACAAAGTTGGCTTCCATTTGGAAATAAGCCCATTGGACAATATGTATAAACCATTGTTATATTTGAATGTACTAAAATGATTAAATGTTATAATGCTAGCCAGTCATCATTGTTGGAGCATTTTAAAATCTTTTAAGAAATAGTGTATTTTTAAAGTCACGTCACCAAAGGATTTGAAAAACAATATTTACCATTGTTTTAGACATAAGTAACATAGAAAGAAGATAAATACCTATAATAGTAATTCCTGGGTTTTAACATATCATGAATTGGGCAATACATAACTTCTAGTAATGTGTAGCAAAGGTTACAGTAATTCTTAAACTTATTTTTATTTATATGTTACCTATATACAATATATTACTCAGACAAGAATTCTATTAACAGTAACCTATTAAATCATAACTGAATGATATTGTGTAAAAATATAAATGTAATTATATTACTTTTAGAATGATAAAGTATATGTAAACCATCATTATAACAGGAGTGTTTTAGAAACATTCACCAATCTGTTTACAGTAAAAAGAAGTCTAGAATAAATAATTAAATACAAGAGTATTTCATTCAATCTATGTCACCGCAAAAATGTGAGGGCTAAATATAAATTTAAAGTTATTAGTTTACATGTTGCTTATAGAATGCTCTCTGATTGCTTGGCAGATACTTCCCCAAAATGTACTGTCCAGGCTTTGCATGCATCAGAAGGTGCTGTTTTTTTCCCCAACTTCACATCACGTTTAGTCTTACTCTCTGACATTCAGGTTGAGGCAAGAGTGGAGGTATGGTTTACAATCAGGACAGCAAGAGGGTGGCACTAAAGAACAATGGTCCATTCCAACCTCTGAACTTTGTGAGGCTGGGAAGTAAAATGGTACTGATATATCTACATGTGAATGCTCTAAACAGCAGGTGGGGAGTAGAAAGAGGCACACAGAGCTGAGCTCTTTGTCTGAAGTACACAGCTTTGGGGAAAAACTACTGAGTCAGAAAGTCTACAAGTAGAATCCCAGATGGCCAGCAGGCAGAAATTATTCTTCTACTATCAGCAAGAACCCAGAATAAATGACAAGTAAAACTAAAGTTAACAACACAAAATTCAAACTCTCAACAACCCAGTATACATGTAAAAAAGAAAACCAAAAAAGACCCAAATGCTCGGAGGAAAACAATGTAAAAGGTGTGAAGGTATAAGTCTAACATCTTTATTAAAAAAATGTCTATTCACTTATTTTTTTCTTTATCTTACTGTGTTCAGCTGTGCCTCTTCCTTTCCTGTCTGATTCAGAAAGACAAATTGGTTAAAAAAGACTGTTTTTACCTTCTGTCTTTGAAGGTGGAGATACACTGTCTAACAACATGTTCTGATAAAACTTCTTCCTGAAAACAAATTGAATCCCCCACTGAGTTTGTTTTGAAAGAATCTGACCTGCCCAACCTACCACAAATACAAAATGCATCTGGTAAAACTGATGCTTCAATTTACAGTCATCTGCTCACTCTTGTGATTTTGTGCAATAATACCTAGTACAAACATTTAAATCCTAAGTGAGAAAACATATAGATGATAACTGGCAAATATTTTAGATATTTAGTTTTGTTAGAGCAAGAAGAAATTAGAAATGATTTAATCTGACCCCTTCGCCTTACACGAGGGAAAATGAGGGACAGAGAAGTAAAGTGATTTGTTCAAAGTTACCCGTTTGGTAAATAGCCAAGTCAGGATTCTCAAATCTGTTTTTTTCTATCTATTCTTCAGATGATATTATCAACTTAAGTTTTTCAAAGAATGGAATAATGTTTTTTATTTATTGTTTCTAAGATATACAGAGGGTCCTCATTAGCTAAGCATTCCTTTTATGAAACACCATATTCACTGAGATGTATAAGGAAGAAAAAGTCATCATTATATGAAAATATTTACTAATGAGCTGATCATTTATAAAATTAGTACCCAAACACTCCTGCCTTTCTAACATCCATCAGTCAGGTTCTGACTGATTATCAAATAATGCAATCCAATTGCAAACTAAATAGCAAATACTGTTAAAAATGCAGGATTACACTAAATCCAGACAGGGATGTTGGAACTATCTGAGTCAGACCCATTGTCATTGACTAATAAGAATCCAGCAGAGAAGACCAGTTAACACTGAAGAAGAGAAAATTAATTCAGATGCTTCAAATGACAAACTTGTAACATAAAATATATGAGAGGCCTGTGAAACACTTGATGATCTTTTTGTTTTGTTTTTCGTTTTCACTTGATTATCTTTTAAGTGGTTTTCTAAAATAACGCTATATTATTGAATATGAAATTCAAACATGAAGTAAAATGTAACATATTATGTACCATACAGTTTAATTTAAAAAAATACACAAAACAAAACACATGATTTGTTCTAAAGAAGTAGTATATAATTACAGTCATAATCTAAATTTTGTTAAATATAATATAAATCACATTTTAAAAATTATAACTTTATTTTTAGTTTAAAATAAAAAAAAATTTTGGACCTTTTTAACAGCTAACTCAACAGATTAACCCGTGCTTTACAATCCTCCTGACCACTGGTAGGCTATGTTCTACTTTCTGCCTTCTAATCACAAGAACTATGATGTTTGCTTGTTGGTACTTTTACCTTTTTGTTCTCAATATTCTTTCCCAGGCTTATAACTTTAATTGCGTAATTTAATAAGTTATATAAAAATTGGGGAATTCTGCATGTAAAATATAGCCCCTGAGAAAACAGAGTTTAGTAATCTGTATAGAGGTTCAGAATAAGCCTCCCCAAAATTTATCAATTTTTTTTTATTTTCGGTACGTGGGCCTCTCACTGTTCTGGCCTCTCCCATTGCGGAGCACAGGCTCCGGATACGCAGGCTCAGCGGCCATGACTCACGGGCCCAGCCACTCCGCGGCATGTGGGATCTTCCCAGACCGGGGCACGAACCCATGTCCCCTGCATCAGCAGGTGGACTCTCAACCACTGCGCCACCAGGGAAGCCCAAAATGTATCACTTTTGCATGAGGATTATTTTGAACTAAAGGTAATCCAGACCCTGAGGGTTCAAGAGAAACTACTGCCCCTCCCTTAACTAGCTAGAAGAATTTAAGTTGGGGATTTTCCCAGAAAAGAGTTATAACCAGAGACAGATTTTATCTAAGTGGCCCCATCTATATGTCAAGGCAAACGTTTAATTACCCATACATGTGCTCTTCTGCTTATCATCCTGTGAATGACCCTCCCGTCCTTGAAAGCCCCAGACTCCTAACCCTTCCCTTAGCTCAGGATGTCATATATATCTCATTTTACCTTTCTGTCTCTAACCCTCTCATGTATGTGGGATTCCCATAAGTACAAAATTAAATTTGATTTTCTCCTGTTAACCTGTCTCATGTCAATTTAACTCTTAGACCAGCCAGAAGAACCTAGAAGGGTACAGGAAAGTTTTCTTCCTCCCTGACATCTGAATGACTCTATGGTGATGAGTCACTCTAACAACTTCTGTCCAACTAGGTATGGATGAAGCCATGTAGCAGATCAGAAAATAATCATAAAAATATACAAAGATTCAGCACTCTGGTTACTCTGTAGTTTTCTAAATTCTTCCTATTCTTTAAATAAACAAAAACTGGAAGTCACAGTTGATGCATTGCAAGTGTAGTTCATGCCAGAAAAAAGATTAGGAATTCTAGAGAATGTATCTATACTCAAGGGAAAGTATCCACATCAAAAGATTTGTGACAATGGGAGTTTTTAAGTAAGGATGGCACAGATGATGGGGGGGGGAATGTGGTATCTGTGTATTGAACACTACCACTGAGAAATTATATGATGATTAACAAACATGGTAAATTTACAGAAAAGGTAACACAATTTCTTGAAGTAGAAAATTTTCTGAGAAACAACTCTGCAATGTAGGTGAATTTATGACCTAATATACCTAATATATTATATAAGAAGTTATCTTTAAAACTCATGCCACAAAAAGCAGAGAATACAGTACATGGATACAAAAGGAAATTACAATAGCTGCCTACATCTTTGCTACTAAAAACTTCAGATAGCTACTTTTTTTAAAATTAATTTTTATTGGAGTATAGTTGCTTTACAATGTTGTGTTAGTGTCTTGCTATACAGCAAAGTGAATCAGTCATACGTATACATATATCCCCTCGTTTTTAGATTTCCTTCCCATTTAAGTCACCACGGAGCATTGCGCAGAGTTCCCTGTGCCATACAGTAGATTCTCATTAGTTATCTATTTTATACATGGTAGCGTATATATGTCAGTCCCAATCTCCCAATTCATCCCCCCCTTCCCCCTTTGGTAACCATAAGTTTGTTCTTTATGTCTGTGACTCTATTTTTGCTTTGCAAATAAGTTCATCTCTACCATTGTTTTAGATTCCATATATAAGTGATATTATACCCTATTTGTTTTTCTCTTTCTGACTTACTTAACTCTGTATGACTGTTGCTAGGTTGATCCATGTCTAAGGAATGTCATTATTTCATTCCTTTTTATGGCTGAGTAATATTCCATTGTATATATGTACCACATCTTCTTTATCCATTCCTCTGTTGATGGACTTTTAGGTTGCTTCCATGTCCTGGCTATTGTAAATAGTGCTGCAATGAACACCAGGGTGCATGCATCTTTTCGAATTATGGTTTTCTCCAGGTATAAGCCTAGGAGTGGGATTGCTGGGCCATATGGTAGCTCCATTTTTACTTTTTTAAGGAACCTCCATACTGTTCTCCATAGTGGCTGTACCAATTTACATTACCACCAACAGTGTAGGAGGGTTCCCTTTTCTCCACACCTTCTCCAGCATTTATTGTTTGTAGAATTTTTGATCATGGCCATTCTGATCGGTGTGAAGTGATACTTCATTGTGGTTTTGATTTGCATTTCTCTAATAATTAGTGATGTTGAGCATCTTTTCATGTGTTTGCTGGCCATCTGTATGTCTTCTTTGGAGAAATGTCTATTTAGGTCTTCCACCCATTTTTTGGATTGGGTTGTTTGTTTTTTTGATATTGAGCTGCATGAGCTGCTTGTATATTTTGGAGATTAATCGCTTGTCAGTTGCTTCATTTACAAATATTTTCTCCCATTCTGAGGGTTGTCTTTTGGTCTTGTTTATGGTTTCCTTTGCTGTGCAAAAGCTTTTAAGTTTAATTAACTACTTTTGTTTTATGACAAACTAACAAATCCTAGAGGTTTTGAAAATATCAGTTGACTTCTAGTCAAGATGGCAAAGTTTAGACTTTGGAGCAAATTATTTCTTCCAAATGGATACCAATGATGGATGAAATAATTTTTAAAAGAAATTTTAAAAGGTTTAGACAAGCTCAAAAACAAAATAGACATCTTCGAGGACCACAATGGGACAGAAACACAAAGTGCTGAGTGTGGAAGTGAAGTCACAGGCCTTTAAGCAGGTGCCAGGCTTTAGAGTTTAGCCCCTGAGGTTAATGTCACTATGAAGGGTAGCTGACCTAGAACAATTTTAACTTGTAACTAAATCAACCCACAAGCTCATTCCCTAATTAGACAGAAATATACTTAGTATCAGTATGGTCCAGGCCTTATTCTGGACTGAGGACCTTGAAAAGGTAGACAGAGGCAACAGTAAAACCAACAGAGAATATCAGCTGAGTATAGAGAGAGAGAGAGGAAAATAAAATACACCAAAATGAAAAAAACACAAGAAAATTGCTCTAGAAATGAGTCTATAAACCAAAATTCTAAAACACTGAAAAATCTAATAGCTAAAAAATAAAAGCTGAGATATATATTTACTCCAGATGAAGTCAATGCTTTAGAATGGACTGAAAAAAAATCATCAAAGAGAAATTGAAGGAATAACATTCACAAAAATGAATAAGGAGCTATGAAAGAAAAAAAGAAAATGAATAAATGAGAAAGGATTTATTAGAAATATTAGGAAAGTATGGTAATTGTATTTAAAATGCAGTAGAGTTATATTAGAAAACTACTGTTAATTAACTACTGTTAATAAGTATATGGCCAGTATAGTGGCCTGGCTTTAAGTTACACTTTACTATTACTTATTCTGTATAAAACTTTTATTAAAGTCTTGAGTGAAGTGGCATGTCATTCAATTTTTAATCATACTTTTTTTCAATAAAGGTGAAATTTTTCTATGTCAACATCTCAGTTAAAGCTATTTCACTGTCAGCATGGAGTTATAGAAATTAAGTTGAAAATGTTTGTAAAATTCAATCATAACCTGATCTACCATACCAAAACACAATTACAATATAAGTGATTGTAACAGCAAATACAAGAAAATCTTTTAAATTAAGTAATTATATATTTAAATTGAATATCCAAACTAACTACATTAAAACTTGTAAAACATTAAATTAAATTAAATCTGGAGGAGCAGATTCTCCTAATTGGATCTGTGCTGCAGTACTAGTCTCCTCACTAAGATAGTCCACTTCATCTCCTGACATCCCTGGCAGCAACATTCTTCCAGTGAACCAGGCTTAAATCTGGATATCATCTTTTCCTTCTCGGAAGTCCTCCTTTAATGCCTCTCATACCATGTTCCCTCCTTCACTTTTCATTAATGATTCATTCATTCATCTATCAGATGTTTACTAAGCATCTACTACATGCCAGGCACTGTGCCATATGTGGAAGACTCAGTGGTGAGTAAGACCAATGGTCCCTGAAGCATGCACCTCACAGTCTAGTTCATCTCACTCAAATTCTCCCCCAAGTTTCTCTCCTATTTGCAAACTGTGCTTGGCACTGCTGCCTGATTCTGCTGCTGTTAGTAGCTAGTTTTGGCTTTTTAGCTTTTTTGATTTCTTTGCCTCTGTGCCTCTTCTCATGCTGAGAATGCCCTAACACCCATCTACAGAAATTCTACACCTAACGAAAGCTCATTTCCTCAAGAGATTTCCCTACACAAACTTTTTCTAATATCCTCTTCCAGCTATAATCTTGCCTTCCTTGGATTTCTTTTATGACATTTTTATTTCTTTTTCAACATTTACCTTTTGTCATCATCATATGTATAAGTATCAATACCATTATTGTCACCCACTCCAATCTCTAAATAGCTGAGCGTGCCTCAATCTCAGTGCATTATACCAACAGGAATTTGTTCTGTTGAGAGTTCATAAAACATGAGGTCTTGTACAGAAGACTTCACTGAGTCTAAAAGTGCAGGTCAGCCATGTCATGTAAACACTGAGGGCAAGCATACTTATTTCAAGGCATCCTCCCTCTAGTAACTATTCAATACCAAAACATAATGATTAAGATGTTATTCCAGGTCTTTTTGAAAAATAACAAATAAAAGCCAGCACAGTTTAAAAATAATTATTAAGTATGCCTTTGTTTCTGGTAACTTGGGATTCAGCCCTCAGGTGTTAGTCCTGCACATTTCCACAAGCCCATCTTTGTGACCAGAGGAATTCATTTAAGAAACTGTCGCCTAAGTGAAAAATAAGTGCCTCACAACTCTAGCCCATTTAAGCACCTAATTACAGGATCAGTCAAGAGTCAACTTGCTTCCTAACAGATTGCCTCCAGTCAGTGGGTTTCTGTCTACCCAGAGCTTCAGTTAGGGTGCCCCTACTCTTGGGTCTTGGCATACTTGGATGTCATTGCCCTGATTTTGAACTATGACTCCTCAAAATCTTATTGATGCAGAATTTGGGGTTGTTTGGAAGAGCACAAAGTGTTCCCCAAGTAAGCCATTTCTCCATAGATTACAAATGAAAACCACTGTTTTCTATGCCTTCTTTGAACATACCTGTGCCTAAAATCATAGAACACATTTCAGGTTCTTTAAAAAGTTCTTTGAAATGGAATTTCAGGGTGAAAAAATATGTGCCTTTAAAATGTTGGTTAAATTGTTAGACTATGCTCCAGCAAGGTTGTTTCAAAACACACTTAAACCAAAAATGTGTAAGTATAAATTATTTCATCATGTCATTAAAGAGTTCATCACTTTTTAAGAAATTACTAATTTGATTATAAAAATATGCATCGACATTTTTTAGTGAGAAAAACTTAATGACTATTTGTAGATTTTTCTGTGATTTAAGTGTTAATATTTGCCCCATTTCCTATTTTACTATTTATCTTTTCCTTATCAAATGGTAAGAGCCCCTTTGTATGTAAAGATATTGATCATCTGTTGAATATATTACAAATATTTTTCAAGTATCATTAGACTTTAAATTTATAGATCTTTGGGGGTTTTTGTGATATGATTTTTAAAATTTAGATAGTAAAACTATAATTTTTTCACATATGTTTAGAGAATTTTCCCACTCTTAGGCCCTTCACAATGACTAAAAATATTATTATGTATTTTCATCTAGTAATCTATGTTTCTGTGTTTAAAACTTTTATTCATCTTAAGTTTATTTTTGTTAAAGGTAGAGAGTAGGATGTAATTTTATATTTTTCCCAGAAATTACTCTCAATTATACAAAAGCCACTTATTTACTTTCCTCTATGATTTTAAGTGCCATCTTTTCCAAAGAGCAAATTATGATTTATATACATCCTCATTCCTGAACTCTTTTTTTCTTTTCCATTTATCTATTTGTCTGTTCTTGAACCACTAATGAACTCTACTGCAGATAGATGGATGGAGAGATGATAAATTTTGACATGTGAGAAAAAAGCCCCATGTCCATTCTTCTTCATTTTTTTAAGTTTCCTTAGCTCATTTTATACATTTATTTTTCCAGGTGAGTTTTGCAATCAACTCACCAGGTTCCCAAAAACCCACCAGGGAGATTTTGGAAGTTATTGTTATTAAATGTACAGATTTGTGACTATGGAAATCTTTAAAATACTGTACTTTCCATCTGGGATTACATTACGTTACTAAGTCAAGATATTTTTCATGACTTTTAGTAATTTTTAGAATGTGTTTTCATATGGATCTTGCATATTTATTATTAAATGTATTCCTATTAATTTCCTATATTCATTGAATGGAATTTTTTATATTCATTGTATTTTCTAACTAGTGTTTTTTGTGTTAGTATATGAGTTTTGTTTTTGGCACTACTATGCTTAACTTTAATTTTTGTTTTATTAGGTTTTCTGTTCTATTTATTTTTTCAAATGTAGAGTATCCACTATTACTATATTTGAATAAAAGTAATTTGTTCTATTTTTATCCTTTTTATTTCTTTTTCTTATGATTTGGCATTTGCTAAAACTTCCAGAAAAAAAGTTAAATAATAGTAGGGATGATAGATTATTATAAATTAAATTGGCATCATTATTGCTTTTTTTTATTTAAAAAATTATTTGATTCATACATTTTCTTAATACTGGATAAACTGGAATGGTTTTCCTAGGTGCATATTTATGAATATCTTTAATCCTGTCATTTAAATTTGATTTATGCAATAATTTCAAGTAAACAAAATAATACTGGGTTCATTTTAACAACATAAACTAGTAACAATTGCATATTAACATATAGTCCTAAATAGCTTCCCCCATCAAAGATTTTCTGAAAGAGAAAACTAAAATAGTATTTATTGGAGGCTTGGTTAAAAATCTAACCAGAGTAGATGTGTATGTACTGATATAGAAGAATGTCCACCAAATATTTTTGACTTAATTTGTAGACCAGAATCTATAATATAATCTCATTTCTATGTGAAAATGGAATTTATACACATTCACACAGACCTACACACGTTTTTATTTTATGGTGTAGAAAGGAACACATCAAAAGTATCATAATAACAGAGGCTAACACAGGGCTGTGGTTTGAAGAGTGAGAGAGGTTTCTTTACTATTCATAAATGTCAGGGTCCTCCCTGTACTGTCAAGCACTCATTTCCTAAAATTCACCCTCGATCCATTAGTGATACATGAAAACCAATACTGCTACACTGTATTTTGAAAAGTCTTAAATTACAACATAAACCGTACCTGAAAAGTCAAGTTACTATATATATTACTGATATGATATCCAGGAAAAGAAAATGCTTTTATATTTCCCCCCTCAAATACATCAAGACATGCCATCTACTTTAACTGATTTAATACACATAACCACATAAAAATTTGATGGAAAGTACAACTTGGATGCTGTTTTACCTATCTACCTTCTTGTCTCTGAAGGCTGTTTACCATTGAGATTCAGCTTATTCTGGGAACTGTGCTACCTTCCTTAAACTACACGTTTCCATTAGCTGATGGAGAGTCCCAAGTTGGTTTACCCTCTTTTCCTAAAACACTAGTCATTTTCCTAACAAGACACACTCCTGGTGAATGAGCTCCTCCTCTGCCTGCCACCTTGCCCTTTGGATGTTTCTAAGGTAGAAAATACAGTGAGAAAGAAAAGTGAAAGGATTGTTAATAAAGGTAACAGGAAATTAACATTTATTCAGTGCTAAAAATCTTTCACACAATTTTCATTTTAGATTATTTGGTCTAAAAAATAGACTAAGAGCTAAGCCAGATACTGACTTGCAGATTCTTTGGTTTGTGAATATTTATGACATGGGGTATAATGAGTTGCCTTGTCTCTATACCAGAAACAAATTAATTAATTAACCAGTTAAGTAATTGTAATAATAACTCAAATTAATTGAGTAGAAGACTTTTATTCTGCAAGTCAAACAATCCCTCGCAGTGCAGAAATGCATTATTAGGAACATTTTTTCTTTCTGAAATGCCTTTCTCTATTTGTCCTTGAAAAGATAATAAACTCCATAGTTGTTTTGAAGCACAGAGCACTGCAGTTTCTAAAATAGATGGGAGCTGGCTTGGGACATGCTTCCCACCAAACTGCCTTCGCAGTAATCAAATACAGTGCTGAAAACCTGGTCAAAATAAAAGCACTAGTGGAGTAGAGGCTGATTCTGGTCTGGTTTGGAGCTTTCTAGCTCCTCACATATCTAGTTTTAGTCCAGAATAATCCTAGAGAATGTTTGTTAAAAGCTGAAACGTGTCTTGGTAGAAAGAGAAAATTATACCCTTTTCAACGATTTACCAATTTCCATAACCAAACCTAAAATGTTTAGATTTTAATTGAAAAAAATATTTCCATGGAGAATTATAGCATGTCATTTACTTTGATATATAAAACTAAATGTATGAAGGACTACTTTATCCATTAAAAATGTACACAGTAACAAACTTTTAATACACTACCAGATCCTTAATTATAAAAACAAAATCAGGTTTATGTTTTGTGTTTAACTGTAAATGCTACATTAATATTGCTTTCTTTATAATTATTTCTGGAATAAATTTCTATTATGATTTGAGGAAAATGGGCTGTCAGTTATAAAATGAAGCAAACCTTGAAGTAACTCAAGTATTTGAGGAAGGTAAGGGAATCCATATGCTTACTGATTTTTACTCATTCTATAAAGGTTGATCTATTTGAAAGCAGACACAAACAGAAATCAAAAACACAAACTGCACCTCCCATATACAATTAGAAATGTGAATTAAAATTTATTTTACCATCTCAGTGCTTGCAATTAGCAAAATCTCATCTTTAATCTGTCTTTACTCAGTGATATATTGTTGATCTTAAGATATTTTTATGGATAAAAACCCTGATGTTCAAAGAGCTCATTTATACTTCTCCATGGGAATTTTTCCTTCATTGACAGAAACCAGTAACTATTTTTAAAAGGATTTTTTTATTGATTGACTAAATGAAAAAGATCTACAAAGGGCTTTGCTCATATTGTACCAAATACATTTCAACATGTATAACAAATAACTTAATTTCATAGAAAACTATAAACAGGTAGGGATATACTAGTTACAAAAAACATATATCCTACAAAGATATGAAAAACCATTGGTGGAAGGATAGGAATGAACAAATAGCCCAACAATGCATAAATCAATGTGTAAATGAAAGTGTCAGCCATTCATTTTTAGATCCATTGAGCTCTAGGCGGCTGGACATAGTTGTTGGTAGTAAAAACTGTCACCCTCCAAAGGGTCGGTGGAGAGCAGCATGATTGGCAGCACAAATGGAAGACAAAGGAGAAAGCTTCAATCTGCAGCTGATGCACAAGAAGAACATGGGGAGCTGAGTTTACAATAGAGATGACATTACCAAGCTAATGGCGTGGGCAATCATGGGGCCACCACGCATCCCGGGTATCAGCGGGGCATCCATTTTCAGCTAAGTGTTAGAGTACCTTTTTGCTTTTTCTCACCACTGCAGGGGTAAAACAACCGAGTGCGGGAAACCCACTGACTGGTAATAAATTACTATATTGGATACTTTTTGTTTTCTTTCAGCAATGACTTTACTGTGTATTTTTGCTATCATTACCAATTAAAGTAGAGGCTGATTTAGTGAACTGTATCTAACGGTATATCAGTCCCGATGCTCCAATTGCTTTGGCAAGTATCACAGGGTCAAGAAGCTCTTTTGACCTTTATCATCTAAGTCTTTCTGACCACTCACTATTTGAAGCAATCTCAGCTGAACAGATGGACACTTTCTGCGACACTATAAAGCTTAGAATGTAAAGATAAATGAAATTGTGTTTCAGGCTTCAAACTGGTTTATGAGTATAAAATATTGTTAGTGTATCCAACAAAATATCCAGTTTTAAAGAGCATACTCTAACTCTGGCTAATGGACAAGATTGCTTACTTCTTTTTTAATGGTAGGTTTTGTTTTATAAGTCTGAGGAATAGAATTTTGTAAAGCATAACTAAGGGTTACTTGGTTACATGTTGATTACTATAACAATAAGCCACTTAAAAATGCAGCGTTTACTTTTCATTACTGTGCAATGATATTATTGAATTTTTAAAAAATTAATGATGCATCAAGAAAGTTATAGCATACACTGAAAAACAAGATTATGTATTGGATGAAGTAAAAATAAAGATTTTAATTGCCCTTAGACTTAAATTTTTCTCTTAAACTATGTCACTCACTTACTAGAAGGAGAGTATAGTATTTTTACATATCTGGATATGAAAGGAAAATGATTAAGCATCAGTTTTATATTTTATTAACCTGTTTGTGTTAGTATATCATCATGGTTATTTGAATATTTTGAAATTTTTAACATAAAGTAGAAGATGTATATATTTTTCTTCACTTGAATTAAGGCTAGTCTCCTCTAAGTAAAGTGACCATATAATTTATTGTTCAAACCAGGAAAATTTTGAGAGTGAAATAGTGCACTATTAATAATTACACTGGAACAATAGGCATATACCAGGATTGTTCCAGTGATCCTAGATGTATGGTCACCTAATCTTAAAGGAATGTAGCAACAAGTATACTTCTTTTTAAAAAAATCTATATTTCTGTATTACTCTTGAAATGTGACTGTTCTGTAAATCACAATTATAATTCTGTAAGTCTATTTTTTTAAATAACTAAAAGGAAGATACATTTTTTTAACTTTCAGGTTCAATTTATTTAGTTCCAATTCTTGAAAACTTCTGCTTTGTAGTAAACAAACAAACAAAAAATAACCAAAGTCTCAATTATAAGAATACTACTAATTTTCTCAAGACTAAATTTCTATATTTTGTGCTTATAAAGTCCATGCTACTAGAATCCTATTATGATATATCCAAAATAATCTCTCAGCAATCAACTACATTTCCATAAGGCAAACAGATTTGGTTACAGGCAAGAGCAAAACAAGAGACATAACTGATTTAGAGTTAAACAAACCACTCACCACTTTGGGACAACTAACTAGTTTAGTGAGAAAAGGAGAGATACAGAAAAGGAAATAAGATGGTAAACAAAATTACCAAGGGGTCAGAAGGAACATTTCAGGGCATCCTGGACTGGGAATTGGCTAACATACTAGGACAAAGGTTACAGGCAGATGCATCCTTCCCAACAAAAAGAACCACAACCACGGGTATGTCCTCAATTTCTGAAAAGGGACAAAAATCAATACCAGCTTTAAAGTTTTAGGGTTTTATAAGTAATTCTGAGAACAAATGTGCAATGCAATCTTCTTTCTAGGCAATGAAATACCGCATGACAGAGATCGACTTCTGGGAAAGGCTCTGAGAAAGTTAAGGAAAAACATGGCAAGTTGAGGTACGGCCAAATAGGAATTGTGGAAAATAATTCACATAACCAAATGCTAGGGACTGAAGGTTTGTGTGTTGGGACTCCCTCACCACAATTTATAGGTTGAAATTATAATCTCCGTGTGATGGTATTTGGAGATAGGGACTTCAGGAGGTGATATGGCTATGAGGGTGGGATTAATGCCCTTAGAAGAAAAGTCCAGGGAGCTAGCTCACTTTCCTTCCTCAATATGAAGGTACAATGAAAAAAGAGCCATATGCAGCCAGGAAGAGAGCCTTCACCAAACACCAACTCGGCAGCACCTTAATCTTCCCAGCCCCCAGAGCAGTGAGAAATAAATTTCTGTTGTTTATAAGCCATACCATCTATGATATTTTGCTATAACAGCCCAAGCTAAGATGTTTTTATTAAATCTAGGAATAATTAAAGAATTGCTGATAAACTTATCTAACTTTGTACTGAAGCCAAAACATTCCTCTAAGATGTAGGGTATTACCAGTATTAGAGAAAATATAGAAAAGATTATCTTATCTTGGTACAAAGCTATGGTGAGGATGCCATCAGAATGCTGGGCAAATCTGGCTAGATCTCAGGAAAAGAAATGTTTCACTATTGTAAAAATCATGATAACACAGAATATGAAATGTTAACTCAGACACCAAGTTCTGAATTACAGAAGAGACTAAAGATATTGATATACATTTAGAGATTTTAAAAAAAAATTAGTAAGAAAAACAGACATTTGAAAGTCATGCTTAACATTACAAAAATAGATTTTGCTATATTGTTTTTGCCTTTAATATGTGGTCTACTCAGTGTATAAAAATTCAATTAACCTAATAGAAAAAAGTAGTCATGTCAAATTAAAAAGCAATTTCATTTAAAAGCTAAATTATCTGTAGCACAGAAGATAAAGTCCTACATGCTCTCTTTAAATAGCAACTGTTTCCTTAAATTTTTGTATCTCTCTCTGTATATAATTATCAACTAAGATAACAACTTTATGTTGCTAAATTACTCTGCAATCACACCCCCAAGAGATGAAAACTAATTAAAAGAGATGTGCTGCTGTTGGTGAGAATGTAAATTGATACAGCCACTATGGAGAACAGTATGGAGGTTCCTTAAAAAACTAAAAATAGAACTACCATACGACCCAGCAATCCCACTACTGGGCATATACCCTGAGAAAACCAGAATTCAAAAAGAGTCATGTACCAAAATGTTCATTGCAGCTCTATTTACAATAGCCAGGACATGGAAGCAACCTAAGTGTCCATCAACAGATGAATGGATAAAGAAGATGTGGCACATACATACAATGGAATATTACTCAGCCATACAAAGAAATGAAATTGAGTTATTTGTAGTGAGGTGGATGGACCTAGAGTCTGTCATACAGAGTGAAGTAAGTCAGAAAGAGAAAAACAAATACCGTATGCTAACACATATATATGGAATCTAAGAAAAAAAAAAAAGTCATGAAGAACCTAGGGGCAAGACGGGAATAAAGGCACAAACCTACTAGAGAATGGACTTGAGGATATGGAGAAGGGGAACGGTAAGCTGTGACAAAGTGAGAGAGTGGCATGGACATATATACACTACCAAAATTAAAATAGATAGCTAGTGGGAAGCAGCCGCATAGCACAGGGAGATCAGCTCAGTGCTTTGTGACCACCTAGAGGGGTGGGATAGGGAGGGTGGGAGGGAGGGAGATGCAAGAGGGAAGAGATATGGGGACATGTATATGTATAACTGATTCACTTTGTTATAAAGCAGAAACTAACACACCATTGTAAAGGAATTCTACTCCAATAAAGATGTTAAAAAAAAAAGAGATGTGATGTAGATATACTAATTTGACTTACTCCAAACACCTTTGCTTCCCAACTATGACTTTTAAGTCAGTGGTATCATGCTGATGCTTTCCAAACATCATACTAATAAGCTTATAATTGGCCAAAAGGTTAGAAAGGATGTCGGCTGAAGGAAAATAACTTAGAATTGGTTTACCACTAAGTAGATCAGAGGACAAAAAAAAAGGTCCTTTTTTTTTTTTGTAATGCTTCTTATGTGTATTTATATAAAGAATAACCAGCCAAACACTTATTTTGGATATATGTCTCTGTGTGGCCACCAAACATTTTAGTCAATTCGATTTAACACATACCTATTAAATTGAAACCAATACCTACAGAATACTCTCACAAAAAAAAGTGAATAATATAAACTAAAGTTAAAAGTGAGGACATGCATTCTTTCAAATGACTACACACACAATAAATTATCATATAGCTAGTAATTGACAAGATCAAGTTTGTAGACTACCTTCGAGAAGTAAGAAGTGGGAGAAATAAGACAAAAAATGTCCAAAAAGCCAAAACAGATTTCACAAGCCAGAGCTCCAAAATTGAGTGCAAACAGTTTTAAATTTTAGCAAAGAGGGAGCATTACAAGATTATATGTTAATGACAACCAAAAACAGTACTTTCCAGTGGAAAGCTTCTAATTCTCTTCTTGTGGCCTATTACACTCAATTATAACAGAATCTAATCACAGCTTTGCCGACTGCAGGGGTTAGAAAACCATGGCCAGCAGACCAAATACTGCCTACCACATCTTTTTTGTAAATAAACTATCCCTGAAACACAGAAATGCTCATTTGTTTATGTATAGCCAATGGGTGTTTTTGGCATTACAAGAGCAGAGTTGAGTATTTGTGAGGGAGACTGCATGGCCCACAAATCTAAAAATATTTACTATGTGACCCTTGACAGAAAAAGTCTGACAATCCCTGGCCTATTTTAAATGAACAGGAATTTTAAATGTGCACAAAAATTTTTTTTAGACAAAACCACTATATAAATATAAAGCAGGCAATTTAAGGTGTTCAATCCCCTTGATTCAGGTAAGTTATATTCTAAAAAAGGACCCTATCTTAAGGTTGTATTGGATGTTTTTTTGCCACCTAATGTGAGTTGCCACTATAAATATAAGTTGCTCTCAGAAGTCCAAGGCCAGGTCCAAAGTCTTCTTTTTATTTTCCTGCTGGACAATAAGACAGTCAGCTTCCACTGTTCCCACTATATATTTAATCTCCAGGCATATCAACTTCCCATCAATCCCCTCCTCACCACTCATCTTTGTATTCTGGGCTTTTGGACCTGCTGTTCCCCAAAGCAAAATTATTCCTACATCAAGATTTAGACCCAGCATGAATTTCTGCACTCTGTGAACAGAGTGGGTCTCACCATCTACAGGGTTCTAGTAGTACTTTGGGAGGTAGGTCTGTTAGAGCACATGTATTGTATAATGGCTTTTACCAATTTGATGTTAAAAAACTCAGCCCCAAATAATAATTTCCTTTTCTTGCTGCAACTATGCAATAGCTTCTTCTTCCTGACACCCCCTTTCCTCTAATCCGATTCCTAAATAGGTCTTCTGCAGTAGCTGTTTGCTTTGCCTAGAAAATTCTCCCCTCTGCTAGCCACATGGCTGGCCACATCTAGCCATTCAGACAGTTACAAATGCTACCTTCCCCTCTGACCTTCTCTAACTACTCTGCCTAAAGTAAAGCCCCAGGCCCTCTCTGTCACATTGTCTGATGTTAATTCACTGCAAAGCCTTCATCACTATCTGACATTCTTTTTCTTTTTTATTTAATTAATTTTTATTGGAGTATAGTTGCTTTACAATGTTGTGTTAGCTTCTACTGCACAGCAAAATGAATCAGCCATACATATACATATATCCCTTCCCTTTTGGATTTCCCTCCAATTTAGGTCACCACAGTGCATTAAGTAGAGCTCCCTGTGCTATACAGTATGTTCCCATCAGTTGTCTGTTTTATACATAGTATCAATAGTGTATATGTCTCAACCCCAATCTCCCAATTCCTCCCACCCCACCCCTTTCCCCCTTGATATCCATACATTTGTTCTCTATGTCTGTGTCTCTACTTCTGCCTTGCAAATAAGGTCATCTATACCATTTTTCTAGATTCCACATATATGCGTTAATATACGATATTTGTTTTTCTCTTTCTGACTTACTTCACTCTTTATGACGCTCTCTAGGTCCATCTACGTCTCTATAAATGACCCAATTTTGTTCCTTTTTATGGTTAACATTCCATTGTATATATGTGCCACATTTTCTTTATTCATTCCTCTGTTGATGGACATTTACGTTGCTTCCATATCCTGGCTATTTTAAGTAGTGCTATGAACATTGGGGTGCATGTGTCTTTTTGAATTACGGTTTTCTCAGGGTATTTGACCAGTAGTGGGATTGCTGGGTCGTATGGTAGTTCTATTTTTAGCTGTTTAAGGGACCTCCATACTGTTCTCCATAGTGGCTGTATCAATTTACATTCCCACCAACAGTGTGTGAGGGTTCCCTTTACTCCAAACCTTCTCCAGCATTTATTGTGTAAAGAATTTTTGATCATGGCCATTCTGACCAGTGTGAGGTGGTCAGACTCATTGCAGTTTTGATTTGCATTTCTCTAATAATTAGTGATGTTGAGCATCCTTTCATGTGTTTGTTGCCCATCTCTATGTCTTCTTTGGAGAAATGTCTATTTAGGTCTTCCACCCATTTTTGGATTGGGTTGTTTGTTTTTTTGATATTGAGCTGCATGAGCTGCTTGTATATTTTGGAGATTAATCCTTTGTCAGTTGCTTCGTTTTTGAATATTTTCTCCCATTCTCAGGGTTGTCTCTTCATCTTGTTTATGGTTTCCTTTGCTGTGCAAAAGCTTATAAATTTAATCTTTTTTTAACATCTTTATTGGAGTATAATTGTTTCATAATGGTGTGTTAGTTTCTGCTTTATAACAAAGTGAATCAGTTATACATATACATATGTTCCCATATCTCTTCCCTCTTGTGTCTCCCTCCCTCCCACCCTCCCTATCCCACCCCTCTAGGTGGTCACAAAGCACCGAGCTGATCTCCCTGTGCTATGCGGCTGCTTCCCACTAGCTATCTATTTTACTTTTGGTAGTGTATATATGTCCATGCCACTCTCTCACTTTGTCACAGCATACCCTTCCCCCGCCCCATATCCTCAAGTCCATTCTCTTGTACGTCTGTATCTTTATTCCCGTCTTGCCCCTACGTTCTTCATGACCTTTTTTTTTCCTTAGATTCCAAATATATGTGTTAGCATACGGTATTTGTTTTTCTCTTTCTGTCTTACTTCATTCTGTATGACAGACTCTAGGTCCATCCACCTCACTACAATAACTCAATTTCGTTTCTTTTTATGGCTGAGTAATATTCCATTGTATACATATGCCACATCTTCTTTATCCATTCATCTGCTGATGGACACTTAGGTTGCTTCCATGTCCTGGCTATTGTAAATAGAGCTGCAATGAACATTTTGGTACGTGGCTCTTTTTGAATTCTGGTTTTCTCAGGGTATATGCCCAGTAGTGGGATGGCTGGGTCATATGGTAGTTCTATTCTTAGTTTTTTAAGGAACCTCCATACTGTTCTCCATAGTGGCTGTATCAATTTACATTCCCACCAACAGTGCAAGAGTGTTCCCTTTTCTCCACACCCTCTCCAGCATTTATTGTTTCTAGATTTTTTGATGATGGCCATTCTGACCAGTGTGTTTCTCTAATGATTAATAATGTTGAGCATTCTTTCATGTGTTGGTTAGCAATCTGTATATCTTCTTTGGAGGAATGTCTATTTAGGTCTTCTGCCTATTTTTGGAAGGATTGTTTGTTTTTTTGATATTGAGCTGCATGAGCTGTGTGTAAATTCTGGAGATTAATCCTTTGTCAGTTGCTTCATTTGCAAATATGTTCTCCCATTCTGAGGGTTGTCTTTTGGTCTTGTTTATGGTATCCTTTGCTGTGCAAAAGCTTTTAAGTTTCATTAGGTCCCATTTCTTTATTTTTGTTTTTATTGCCATTTCTCTAGGGGGTGGGTCATAAAGGATCTTGCTGTGATTTATGTCATAGAGTGTTCTGCCTATGTTTTCCTCTAAGAGTTTGATAGTGTCTGGCCTTACATTTAGGTCTTTAATCCATTTTGAGCTTATATTTGTGTATGGTGTTAGGGAGTGTTCTAATTTCATACTTTTACATGTCCCTGTCCAGTTTTCCCAGCACCACTTATTGAAGAGGCTGTTCTTTCTCCACTGTATATTCTTGCCTCCTTTATCAAAGATAAGGTGACCATATGTGCGTGGGTTTATCTCTGGGCTTTCTATCCTGTTCCATTGAACTATATTTCTGTTTTTGTGCCAGTACCATACTCTCTTGATTACTGTAGCTTTGTAATATATTCTGAAGTCAGGGAGCCTGATTCCTCCAGTTCCATTTTTCATTCTCAAGATTGCTTGGGCTATTCGGGGTCTTCTGTGTTTCCATACAAATTTTGAAATTTTTTATTCTAGTTCTGTGAAAAATGCCATTGGTAGTTTGATAGGGATTTCATTAAATCTGTAGATTGCTTTGGGTAGTAGAGTCATTTTCCCAATGTTGATTCTTCCAATTCAAGAACATGGTATATCTCTCCATGTATTTGTATCATTTTTAATTTCTTTCATCAGTGTCTTATAATTTTCTGCATACAGGTCTTTTGTCTCCTTAGGTAGGTTTATTCCTAGATATTTTATTCTTTTTGTTGCAATGGGAAATGGCACTCTTTTCTTAATTTCACTTTCAGATATTTCATCATTAGTTACAGGAATGCCAGAGATTTCTGTGCATTAATTTTGTATCCTGCTACTTTACTAAATTCATTGATTAGCTCTAGTAGTTTTCTGGTAGCATCTTTAGGATTCTCTATGTATAGTATCATGTCATCTGCAAACAGTGAATGCTTTACTTCTTCTTTTCCAATTTGGATTCCTTTTATTTCCTTTTCTTCTCTGATTGCTGTGGCTAAAACTTTGAAAACTATGTTGAATAATAGTGGTGAGAGTGGGCAATCTTGTCTTGTTCCTGATCTTAGTGGAAATAGTTTCAGTTTTTCACCATTGAGGATGATGTTGGCTGTGGGTTTGTCATATATGACCTTTATTATGTTGAGGAAAGTTCCCTCTATGCCTACTTTCTGCAGGTTTTTTATCGTACATGGGTGTTGAATTTTGTTGAAAGCTTTCTCTGCATCTATTGAGATGATCATATGGTTTTTCTCCTTCAATTTGCTAATATGATGTATCATGTTGATTGATTTGCGTATATTGAAGAATCCTTGCATTCCTGGAATAAACCCCACTTGATCATGGTGTATGATCCTTTTAATGTGATGTTGGATTCTGTTTGCTAGTATTTTGTTGAGGATTTTTGCATCTATGTTCATCAGTGATATTGGCCTGTAGTTTTCTTTCTTTGTGACGTCTTTGTCTGATTTTGGTATCAGGGTGATGGTGGCCTCGTAGAATGAGTTTGGGAGTGTTCCTCCCTCTGCTATATCTTGGAAGCGTTTGAGAAGGATAGGTGTTAGCTCTTCTCTAAATGTGTGATAGAATTCGCCTGTGAAGCCATCTGGTCCTGGGCTTTTGTTTGTTGGAAGATTTTTAATCACAGTTTCAATTCCACTGCTTGTGATTGGTCTGTTCATATTTTCTATTTATTCCTGGTTCAGTCTCGGCAGGTTGTGCATTTCTAAGAATTTGTCCATTTCTTCCAGGTTGTCCATTTTATTGGCATAGAGTTGTTTGTAGTAATCTCTCGTGATCCTTTGTATTTCTGCAGTGTCAGTTGTTAATTCTCCTTTTTCATTTCTAATTCTATTGATTTCAGTCTTCTCCCTTTTTTTCTTGTTGAGTGTGGCTAATGGTTTATCAATTTTGTTTATCTTCTCAAAGAACCAGCTTTTAGTTTTATTGATCTTTGCTATTGTTTCCTTCATTTCTTTTTCATTTATTTCTGATCTGATCTTTATTATTTCTTTCCTTCTGCTAACTCTGGGGTTTTTATGTTCTTCTTTCTCTAATTGCTTTAGGTGCAAGGTTAGGTTGTTTATTTAAGATGTTTCCTGTTTCTTTTTCTTTTCTTTTTTTTTTTTTTTTTTTTTTGTGGTACGCGGGCCTCTCACTGTTGTGGCCTTTCCCATTGCAGAGCACAGGCTCCAGACGCGCAGTCTCAGCGGCCATGGCTCACGGGCCCAGCCACTCCATCGCATGTGGGATCTTCCCGGACCGGGGCACGAACCTGTGTCCCCTTCATCAGCAGGTGGACTCTCAACCACTGCGCCACCAGGGAAGCCCTCCTGTTTCTTAAGGTAGGATTGTATTGCTATAAACTTCCCTCTTAGACTGCTTTTGCTGCGTCCCATAGGTTTTGGGTCATCGTGTTTTCATTGTCATTTGTTTCTAGGTATTTTTTGATTTCCTCTTTGATTTCTTCAGTGACCACTTGGTTATTAAGTACTGTATTGTTTAGCCTCCATGTGTTTGTATTTTTTACAGATCTTTTCCTGTAATTGATATCTAGTCTCATAGCATTGTGGTCGGAAAAGATACTTGATATGATTTCAATTTTCTTAAATTTACCAAGGCTTGATTTGTGACCCAAGGTATGATCTATCCTGGAGTATGTTCCATGAGCACTTGAGAAAAATGTGTATTCTGTTGTTTTTGGATGGAATGTCCTATAAATATCAATTAAGTCCATCTTGTTTCATGTATCAGTTAAAGCTTGTGTTTCCTTATTTATTTTCATTTTGGATGATCTGTCCATTGGTGAAAGTGGTGTGTTAAAGTCCCCTACTATGATTGTGTTACTGTCGATTTCCCCTTTTATGGCTGTTAGTATTTGCCTTATGTATTGATTGAGGTGCTCCTATGTTCGGTGCATAAATATTTACAATTGTTATATCTTCTTCTTGGATCGATCCCTTGATCATTATGTAGTGTCCTTCTTTGTCTCTTGTAATAGTCTTTATTTTAAAGCCCGTTTTGTCTAATATGAGAATTGCTACTCCAGCTTTCTTTTGATTTCCATTTGCATGGAATATCTTTTTCCAACCCCTCACTTTCAGTCTGTATGTGTCCCTAGGTCTGAAGTGGGTCTCTTGTAGACAGCATATATATGGGTTTTGTTTTTGAATCCATTCAGCCAGTCTGTGTCTTTTGGTGGGAACATTTAATCCATTTACATTTAAGGTAATTATCGATATGTATGTTCCTATTCCCATTTTCTTAATTGTTTGGGTTTGTTATTGTAGGTCTTTTCCTTCTCTTGTGTTTCTTGCCTAGAGAAGTTCCTTAGCATTTGTTGTAAAGCTGGTTTGGTGGTGCTGAACTCTCTCAGCTTTTCCTTGTCTGTAAAAGTTTTAATTTCTCCATCAAATCTGAATGAGATCCTTGCTGGGTAGAGTAATCTTGGTTGTAGGTTTTTCTCCTTCATCACTTTAAATATGTCCTGCCTCTCCCTTCTGGCTTGCAGAGTTTCTGCTGAAAGATCAGCTGTTAACTTTATGGGGTTTCCTTGTGTGTTATTTGTTGTTTTTCCCTTGCTGCTTTTAATATGTTTTCTTTGTATTTAATTTTTGATAGTTTGATTAATATATGTCTTCGCGTGTTCCTCCTTGCATTTATCCTGTATGGTACTCTCTGTGCTTCCTGGACTTGATTAACTATTTCCTTTCCCATATTAGGGAAGTTTTCAACTATAATCTCTTCAAATATTTTCTCAGTCCCTTTCTTTTTCTCTTCTTCTTCTGGGACTCCTATAATTTGAATGTTGGTGTGTTTAATGTTGTCTCAGAGGTCTCTGAGACTGTCCTCAGTTCTTTTCATTCTTTTTTCTTTATTCTGCTCTGCAGTAGTTATTTCCACTATTTTATCTTTCAGGTCACTTATCCGTTCTTCTGCCTAGTTACTCTGCTATTGATCCCTTCTAGAGAATTTTTAATTTCATTTATTGTGCTGTTCATCATTGTTTGTTTGCTCTTTTGTTCTTCTAGGTCCTTGTTAAATGTTTCTTGTATTTTGTCTATTCTATTTCCAAGATTTTGGATCATCTTTACTATCATTATTCTGAATTCTTTTTCAGGTAGGCTGCCTATTTCCTCTTCATTTATTAGGTCTGGAGGGTTTTTACCTTGCTCCTTCATCTGCTGTGTTTTTCTGTCTCCTCATTTTGCTTAACTTACTGTGTTTGGGGTCTCCTTTTTGCCGCCTGCAGGTTCATAGTTTCCATTGTTTTTGTTGTCTGTCCCCAGTGGCTAAGGTTGGTTCAGTGGGTTGTGTAGGCTTCCTGGTGGAGGGGACTAGTGCCTGTGTTCTGGTGGATGAGGCGGGATGTTGTCTTTTCTGGTGGGCAGGTCCACGTCTGGTGGTGTGTTTTGGGGTGTCTGTGGCCTTATTATGATTTTAGGCAGCCTCTCTGCTAATGGATGGGGCTGTGTTCCTCTCTTGCTAGTTGTTTGGCATAGGGTATCCAGCACTGTAGGTTGCTGGTCATTGAGTGAAACTGGGTCTTGGCATTGAGATGGAGATCTGTGGGAGAATTTTGCCATTTGATATTACGTGGAGCTGGGAGGTCTCTTGTGGACCAGTGTCCTGTACTTGGCTCTCCCACCTCAGAGGCTTAGCCCTGACGCCTGGCTGGAGCACCAAGAGCCTTTCATCCACACAGCTTAGAATGAAAGGGAGAAAAAAGAAAGAAAGAAAGGAAGAAAGGAAGGAAGGAAGGAAGGGAGGAAGGGAGGAAGGAAAGAAAGAAAGAAAGAAAGAAAGAAAAAGTGAAATATATATATATATCATTGCCCCCAAAGTCCACCTCCTCAATTTGGGATGATTTGTTGTCTATTTGGGTATTCCACAGATGCAGGGTACATCAAGTTGATTGTGGAGATTTAATCCGCTGCTCCTGAGGCTTCTGGGAAATTTTTCCCTTTCTCTTCTTTGTTCATACAGCTCCTGGGGTTCAGTTGTGGATTTGTTGCTGCGCCTCTGCATGTAGGTTGCCTGAGGGCGTCTGTTCTTCGCTCAGACAGGACGGGGTTAAAGAACCAGCTGATTCGAGGGCTCACTCAGGCCAGGGGGAGGGAGGGGCACGGAGTGCTGGGCGAGCCTGCAGCGGCAGAGGCCAGCATGACATTGCAACAGCCTGAGGTGCGCAGTGCGTTCTCCCGGGGAAGTTGTCCCTGGATCACGGGACCTGGCAGTGGTGGGCTGCACAGGCTCCCGGGAGGGGCGGTGTGGAGAGTGACCTGTGCTCGCACACAGGCTTCATGGCAGTAGCAGCAGCCTTAGTGTCCAATGCCCGTCTCTGGGGTTTGCGCTGATAGCCGCGGCTTGCGCCAGTCTCTGGAGCTCCTTCAAGCAGCGCTCTTAAACCCCTCTCTTCGCGCACCAGGAAACAAAGAGGGAAGGGAAAGTCTCTTGCCTCTTCGGCAGGTCCAGACCTTTTCCCGGACTCCGTCCCGGCCAGCTGTGGTGCACTAACTCCTTCAGGCTGTGTTCACGCGGCCAACCCCTGTCCTCTCCCTGGGATCTAAGCTCCGAAGCCCGAGCCTCAGCTCCCAGCCCCCGCCCACCCCGGCGGGTGAGCAGACAAGCCTCTTGGGCTGGTGAGTGCTGGTCGGCACCGATCCTCTGTGCGGGAATCTCTCTGCTTTACCCTCCACACCCCTGTTGCTGTGCTCTCCTCCGCCACCTGCAGTCTCCGCCCGCGAAGGGGCTTCTAGTGTGTGGAAACCTTTCCTCCTTCACAGCTCCCTCACACTGGTGCAGGTCCCGTCCCTATTCTTTGTCTCTGTTTTTTCATTTTTCTTTTGCCCTGCCCTGGTACGTGGGGAGTTTCTTGCCTTTTCGGAAGTCTGAGGTCTTCTGCCAGCGTTCAGTAGGTGTTCTGTAGGAATTGTTCCACGTGTAGATGTATTTCTGATGTATCTGTGGGGAGGAAAGTGATCTCTGCATCTTACTCTTCCGCCGTCTTAAAGCTGCCTAATCTTCTTTTAAAAAATTATAGTCTATCTCCTCTTACTAGAAATGTAAGTGTCATGAGTGACAAGACTTTGTTGAAATTCTTAGTATCAAGAAGACTGTCTGGCACATAGTAGTTGTTCAATGGATATTTGCTGAATAAATAAAAGATTCTGTTCTGCATTCCACACTACAAAACTTACATAATGTATAGACATAGCAATTATTTCAAGTAGCTTAAGATCTAGTTGAGAATATAAGACATACATATACTTGTAAAATAACTAGGCAATCCATAACTTAGAAGTGTTTAACCAGTGCATGTTAAATAGCATGCAGATATTGTAGTATGGGTAGGATTTGACTAGGTGGAGAGAAGAGCACCTCCTGTATATGAGATGAGGCAAGAAGAGATGTGTGCAGAGTGGAATCAGTAGGGCAACCGTGTGGAGGGGCACTGACCTGCCTGCCATTACCAAGACACCTTCTCCCTGGAGGAGGAGCAAATCTTACAAGGAAGAAGAGCAAATCCCATGAGGATTGGTGTCTCCTCGGTCTGTTAACCCAGGACACTACCCTATGTTCTCACAAGAAGGAGTTACCTAAAGCATTTACTGTCATACATATCAAGGAGTAGGATCAGCCCTCTCTTCACCAACCTCTGATGAGAGGTTCAGCAATTTTCAAATGATCTATGAAAGCAGGAAGTGATGTCGGCCACTTGAGGGATGGAGGATTGTGCCAGACACTTTGCATCTGGGAAATGAAACATAAATCAGGCCTCTTCATATTTATTACACTTACATTTCTAAAAGTTATTACAAACCTGTGGTTAGACTGTTGCTGGCTTCAGGGGTTTTGTGTCAAGGGGAGGACTTAGTAATTATTTGAGGGAAGCAGAGGGCTCATGATATACAGTACAATCCTCAGGCTATTTTTTAGTGCTTATTTTAGATAACTTTGTTACTAAAAAAAATAGTCTGAAATTTAAGGCAAGTGAATAGGGCAATAACAAACTTTGCTGGTATAAGAAACCATTTAACTACACTGCCTTTTAATCTTCCTTTCTGAGTCTGTATCAGCTCACCATTGTGCCTATCTTATCTGTAGTGAATCATTCCTCCCTAATGTGCTAAATATCCTAAATTTCATTGCCAGTTTTAATAAACTTTTTCTTATAAACTTTTGTACTGGTTTGGACTGGTCTAAATATCGATATGCCTTTCAAACTTTTGAATTGATTGAAAGTTGTGTCTAAATATTAGTGGGGTAGCAGTTGTGTTTCAACAACCTCTTTGCTATTATTGACTATTTTTTTGCTAGAACACTCCCCTCTGTAAGATCAAGTCACAAACAAAAACCCAATTTGGACTTTAAGCAATTGACTGACAAAGTAAATACCCATGGGGTGGGGGGGGGCATTCACTTTCATTGTTTCTGTTACAACTCAAAAAAGGACATATTCTTCACTTTCTTACCATGTATTTTTCATGTTTCAACTTTAGTAATTTTTAGTCCATGTGTTTATTCAACAAATATTTTCTGAAAATCTGCCTTGTGCCCAACATATGCAGGTGATGAGGATACCATGATAAACTGACAGCATATCACTGCCCGTTTTGAGACTATACTGTTGTGGAAGGTGGGGAAAATAAAAAAATGAAATAAATAGGATGTTGAGACAGAGAATAAGGGGAGGTGGGCTGCTACATACTTTATGGAAAATGACATTGAAGCTTAGACTACAAGGTGAAGAATCAGAGGGGAAATATTCTGGTAGCAGACAAGCAGTAGGGAGAATATGAGTTACTTTAATGAGGCCAAGTAGCTGGAGATTAAATATGTAGCTGGAGGTTATGGCCCCAAATCTACAGTTGACCTTTTCAATATCTTTTTCTTTATAATTTTGGATTTTATCTGAGGATGACTACAACTCAGATGAACAGTAGTTGAATATCCATTTCTGAGGCTGTTTTCTTTCCATCCAGGTCATGCTGGTGGAAGTTGAAAGACTAATTCATAAACTGTACTGTGTGTTCAACAGATTGGAAAGTCACACAGCTGAAGAATATGTTCAATCTCCACCCAAAGATAAGCATCAAAATCAAATTTAAAATTCAGAAGGTATGCTAACAGTAGATATTGTCCCCAGCTTAGGAGCTACAATAAAAATTACATAAAAATAATACTGATTAATAGTTTGAAATGTATTAACATCCTGAAATATTAAAGGAGATATTTTCTAGGTTTTGACTATGCTTCCAGGTGTCCAGCATGTAGAACTCCCTGAAGGAACAGACAGGGTGAAAAGGTCCCAAAGAGAAACAAGAGTTTGATTCAAACTTCAGAAACGATTAGTACCAGAATAGCTAATCAGGGCACTTAAGCAGATGTTGAATGTTATAGAACCAGAAGAAGAGAGTAATAGTCCTAAGACAGCAGTCACCGTGAGTTAGAATGATTCCCATCTATATGCAGAATTGTAAGATTGCCCCCAGTATTCTCAAAACCTGGCAAAGCATATCTTCTTCCAGTTATCCAACCAAACAATAATCTAGGTACTGCCATGAAGGGATTGTGCTGATGAAATTAAGGTTCCAAATCAGTTGACTTTAAGATAGGAAGATTATCTGAGTTGTCCTGACTTAATCACATGGAGTTTTTGAAAGCAGAGAGATTTTTATGGCTGGTGGCGGAGGGGGAAGTCAGAGATTCAGAGTACTAGAGGGACTCCCTACATAAGAAGTTCTCCAGTGTTGGCTTGAAGATGAAAAGACTGTATGTCAAGGAATGTGTGGCCCCCCTGGTCGACAGCCAGCAAGGAAACAGGGACTCCAGTCCTACAACCAGAAGGAAATGAATTCTGCCAATAACCTGAATAAGATTGGAAGAGGACCCCAGCCTCAGATGATACAGCAACTGCAGCCCACACCTGCATTTCAGTCACATGAGACCCTGAGCAAACAACCCAATGTCATGCCAGATTCCTGGCACAGAAGAAATGGTGATATAATAAGTGTAATTTGTTCTAAGCCCTTACATTTGTGGCAATTTGCTACATAGCAACAGAAAACTAAAACACCTTCATCTCGAAGGGTTCAGGTAGAAGAAGCCACAGTGGTCATTAGTGAGACCACTGGTTCCCAAAAAGAGGCAACCTGGAAGGCAGATGTATACTAAGGAGGGTGATCAGACAGAGAAAAGAAAATTCAGAGCTCCAAGCAAAAGCTAAATCCTATCAACTATCACAGAAAAGCCAGGGAATTCTGAAATTCTGGGACTATAAAAATATCCATAACCAGCTTTTAGTACACCAGATCCCAAGCTCTGTTGGCAAAGAATCTTCAAGAAGATGGGATGGGGAAGTGAAGAGAGGACAACACAGGAACCCAGCCATGAGAGAAATCTGGCAGGTCAAAGTCTGGCTACAGGATCCATCCACAAGTGGATTCAGCTATACTGACACTGAGAGAGCAGAGACAGGAACCAGAAAGTCTCAGTTCTGCCTCTAAACCCAATTTACTGTGTGATTCAATCAAGACTGGGCTCCAAAATTCTCCTAAGAAAGAAGAGAACAGATAATTTGACCACTTCTGGTTCTAACAGGCTACAATGCTAAAACTAGGAGTAAAGGGTCTGATGAACCTGTCTCCCTCCATTTACTACTTTTTATGCATCCAGATTATTATTTTAGTTCAAGGAGCAAAAAAGGAAGTAAGACATTTGCTACCAGACAATAAATGTAGAGGGCCAAGTTTTATATAATAGACCTCTAGTGGGAGCTGGGAAGAAAGTAGTAAAAATGAGTACAACTTCATATTTTGTAAGCTTTCATAATAGCTTTCTAAAAACCAGCAGGTCTCAGACAACACGTGAAGACAAAAAAATAAAACCTAAAATTTTCAGTTATATTTGGATGTGCATGAAGTTAAACACGTGTATAAGAAAGGCCCTGCTGCTCACAGCAGCCTCTTATGACCATTTTTAAAATATCTGATAGGAATAATCATACCTGGACCGAAAGCTTACGCAGGATATTTCAATTTAGGATAAAAACCTGTTTCCAGACTAATACGAGGTTCATAGTATGTAGAAAATTACAAAAAAATGTAATTTATGTCATTATTTGTATTTAATGTCATGAATGCCATTTGGGGATGCAGAGAACTGGTTTGGTTGTGCCTTCAGGATGTCACTATTAAAACCCAATTCAGAAAAATGGATGAGAATATTAGCTGGATATATTTTTCAGTAAGTTCATGCTCTTAGTTCCAATGAATAAAGCTAAAGTTTGTTGTTGTTGTTACCATCTTTATTGGAGTATAATTGCTTTACAATGGTGTGTTAGTTTCTGCTGTATAACAAAGTGAATCAGCTATACATATACATATATACCCATATCTCCTCCCTCTTGCGTCTCCCTCCCACCCTTCCTATCCCACCCCTCTAGGTGGTCACAAAGCACTGAGGTGACCTCCCTGTGCTATGTGGCTGCTTCCCACTAGCTATCTATTTTACATTTGGTAGTATATATATATCAGTGCCACTCTCTCACTTCATCCCAGCTTACCCTTCCCCCTTATGGACAACCTGGAAGAAATGGAAAAATTCTTAGAAAAGTACAAACTTCCAAGACTGAACCAGGAAGAAACAGAAAATATGAACAGACCAATCACAAGCACTGAAATTGAAACTGTGATTAAAAACCTTCCAACAAACAAATGCCCAAGACCAGATGGCTTCACAGGTGAATTCTATCAAACATTTAGAGAAGAGCTAACACCCATTCTTCTCAAACTCTTCCAAAATATAGCAGAGGAAGGAACACTCCCAAACTCATTCTACAAGGCCACTATCACCCTGATACCAAAACCAAAGATGTCACAAAAAAAGAAAACTACAATATCACTGATGAACATAGATGCAAAAATCCTCAACAAAATACTAGCAAACAGAATCCAACAGCACATTAAAAGGATCACACACCACGATCAAGTGGGTTTTATCCAAGGAATGCAAGGATTCTTCAATATATGCAAATCAATCAATGTGATACATCATATTCACAAACTGAAGGATAAAATCCATATGATAATCTCAATAGATGCAGAAAAAGCTTTCAACAAAATTCAACACCGATTTATAATAAAAACTCTCCAGAAAGTGGGCAGAGAGGGAAACTACCTCAACCATATATGACAAACCCACAGCCAACATCGTTCTCAATGGTGAAAAACTGAAACCATTTCCATTAAGATCAGGAACAAGACAAGGATGTCCATTCTCACTGCTATTATTCAACATAGTTTTGGAAGTTTTAGCCACAGGAATCAGAGAAGAGAAAGAAATAAAAGGAATCCAAATCGCAAAAGAAGAAGTAAAGCTGTCACTGTTTGCAGATGACAGGACACTATACATAGAGAATCCTAAAGATGCTACCAGAAAGCTAGTAGATCTAATCAATGAATTTGGTAAAGTAGCAGGATACAAAATTAATGCACAGAAATCTCTTGCATTCCTATACACTAACAATGAAAAATCTGAAAGGGAAATTAAGGAAACAATCCCACTTACCATTGCAACAAAAAGAATAAGATACTTAGGAGTAAACCTTCCTAAGGAGACAAAAGACCTGTATGCAGAAAATTATAAGACACAGGTGAAAGAAGTTAGAGACAATACAAACAGATGGAGAGATACACCATGTTCTTGGACTGGAAGAATCAACACTGTGAAAATGAATATACTACCCAAAGCAATCTACAGATTCAAAGCTAAAGTCTTCATACATACATTTTGTTTTTACCAACATAGGGGAAATATTCCATGAGAAGAGATACTTTCTTTTCTGAGAATTGCTTCCTGTTACGTTTTTGCATTTGCTGCTTTCTTAGGGCCAATTTCAACTTAAGTCATTGGTACAGAAGGAGTGCTCCTGTTGGGATTCCTTTAAATGGGTCCAGATGGTACTCTCAGTCTATAAGTGACATTACCAGCTTTCATAAAGAAAGATTTTATTCTCTTTCATTTCTTTCCTGTTATAAGCCACTAACCCTTTTAGTTAACTCAACATCTGAATTTCTATAAACTTCATTTTTTACTCCTCAAAATATCATCCATTGTGGTAGTCATCAAAAATAGGATATAAACAGAAAATATTCCTGATGTCAGACAATGACTTGGTTACTAAGAAAACTCCAAGTTTCTGTAAGGAGTAACATTTCCCATCATCTTTTAATCAGAACCAGCAATTTGCTCAATAACAGAACATCTAAATCCACTGGAGTGAATTTGTATCCCAGAAGATTTAGACCTCTTTCAGTAAGTTGAATAGGTCCATCTTTAGGTCCTACAAGAACCTGGCCTTAACAAATTTGGAAAGTCACAGGGTTTTTGTTTTTGTTTTGCTTTTAATTACAACTGAGAAAAAAAATGTAGGAAAGAAAAGAAATGAGGGAGAAACAAAAAGTCTCTAAATGGTTATGGTGGGTAATATGGTAGGTACATTATTACATAATATATATTTTCTAAAATATCCCTATAAAATTATTGTGCAAATGGTGTCAAATTTAAAGACATGCTTTAATAAATTATGCTGCTCTGTCCCTAGATTAATCTAAATACAAAATAAAACTGCCTGATATGTTTAACTTTTCGTCATGTTTCTAAGATAGAATCCTCATCCACAAGTCAATTGATGACTATAATCAGAATATTTAATTCAAGAGAAAAGTTATAATGCTAGATTCCCATGTTTCTTACAGGACTGATTAATATTGTGGGGGTGGGGGAAATACTGAGGTAAATCTAGGCTAAATCTAGTGCTAAAGAACAACATAAACATTTATTCAGTGAAAAGATTTACTTTAGAATTAACAGAAGGGATAACATTTTTTGAAACCAACTAAAATCAAAGCAGAACAAACCCTTCTTCTTGAAGAAATGAGAACTGCCTATCAGCAATTATAAAAACAGTAACGCTCACCTTGAATCAGCCTTACAGGTCTTTGTACACAATTATATTATCAGCTTTATGAATTTTCAGTTGCTATCTCAGCCACAAACTCATAAATGCAGAGTTGGTCAGTAATAGGAAGATGGCTACTTTAACAGCTTTCACTGAAAGAGGCATTTGAGAAAGTACACATTCCACTAGCTTTTCCCATGTTAAAAGTAACAGCTTTTTCAAATCCTGCTTAGCACACCTTAGACGAAGGCTTAACGACATCTCAGGTAAACAATAAAAATTCAAAATCAAGTTCAGTCAAAACTAGAAATAATTTAAATAAATTATATCTGCAATTTAAATAAACTATATTTCCATCAGTCTGCTGAAAGGTTTTTACACCAGGAAATTTTTAAAATTAAATATTGGAATTTGAAGTAAACTCTGGAAGTTTTTTTCTCATTTGAGTATATAATTTCACTGCCTCTTCTGTATCTTAAATATAACATCTAGCAACAGCAGAGAAAGCCAGTGAAAAAGGTCCTTGAGTGTGGTTACTGTAATTAAAAGATTCAATATCTATTACTGCCAGCCAGGTATCATAGCAACCCTGTATTGCTGAAAACGCTAGAAAAATCTTCAAAACCAGCAAGACTCTGCTTTAGGGAAATCTTCAACAACATTACTGGCTGTCAACATCTGTGGGTGTTGCCATGGGCACAGCCACAAAGAACCCTGCCATCTGTACAAAAAGGTACACACAGAGAGAAGATGGGAGGACACAGAAGATAAACTGATAAGAGAATCAAAAAGAAGAAATAATTTCACTGGCAATATACAATAGGCACACAATTTTGAGTCCATGTTTTATACTAATTCTTTTCTATTGTAGCTGGAGAATCCAAATTCAACTTAACTGTAATTGTGACTAAACATGAACCAGGGGGTGGAAATAATATCCTAAAACTCTGCACTTGTACCATTTATCACAAGTCTTAATTTGAAACTCAAAGTGAGTTACATTTAAAATAATACTTAAACTTCCACTTATAAACCCTTGATAGTTGTTTATAAATCTACAGAAGAGAAAAGAACAGGTTACCATGAACAAGAACCCAATATTGATTTCTCGGCAGTGCAGTAAGGCATCTCCATTCTATTTGGCTGCTGTCAAAGCCACTCTTTAACAGCTGGAGTCAAATTGCACTATTTACAGAAAGAGCCCTTGTCAAGTGGACCATAAGTAGCCTAACAATACGCTATTCAAATGGCACTTTGCCACACAAATTGCTGACTTGATGAATAACCTATGTCAATGACTAAGGCTAATATAAAAGTTTCATTTTTATGAGAGGTTTTACATTCACACATTAAGTAAGCTTTCTTTGAAGAACTATTAGGCTATATATTTCAGGCCTTTGGACGCTGAAAATAATTAAAATCTGTTTAAATACATCAAGGGAACTTGACAACATTAATATGGATCTGGTGTTAACTACATTTGTCACACGAGTCAGAACAGTGCCCTTCTGTTTCTGGCACTCCCCACCGGCACGTGCAGCACAAAGCCAGACTCAGACCAGCCGTGCACCATGAAATAGGAGCATTCTCCTTTTGTGCCTCTGATTTACATGGCCAACGAATGTTTAGATACAAGCAAGGCTTTGAAGTCCTGTGAGGAAATTCAGGGTTGCTTCTGTGTGCGTGGCGGACAGCTGGAGTCATTTAATGGTGTGGGGTTCCTACTTTTCACAGTGACTCTGAGACCCCCTGAATTAGTTTTGGAACAAAGCTGTGATATGCTTTTCAGAGTTTTCCTCAACACTGAGGGAAGTTTGTATCAAAAATGCTTAAACTCATGCTACAAAATAAGAAAAGGGCTATCCTTTATAAAGCAGCTACAGAAAATTGCGTATTACAGAAATTTTTTTGACATACAGTAGTTAAAATTACCATATAAAATGCTTATGAGAAATGGTTACACTGTCAAAAACTTGTACCACTTCACATGTGTTCAAAAAGCAAATTGACTTCTATATTTCTCTGCTATTGTATATTTCTCTATTTTATCTCAGGACAGGTGATATCATTTAGGCACTAAGTTTTGAGTTGGGATTCACTAAATTAAAATACTTAAAAATCTTAATCCAATGTTAACAGAGAGAAATTCCTATATTTTCATGAAGGGCTGGCATGTCTAATAATAAAAATCTGTTTTCTTTTAAAATTATATAAAATTGATGCAAAATATTGTCTACGTTAGAAACAATAGGCATATGCTGTTTGTTACATTAAAAAGAATACTGAAAATTAACTACTAATCAAAAATGTGAAAATTATCATTCTATATTCAGGATTTATCCCTATATAACACAATTGTTTTCAAATAAATATTATTTGTTCTTTTTGTAATAATTCAATTTTGATAATAAAATATAGATAGTTTAATGAAAACTGAGTTAATCTGCAACATGCAATATTGCCACAGTGAATTATTATTTCATATTGATACATGTAAATTCGCAGGTGAAATTTTCAAATTGCACAATTAAGAAACTACTCTATTCCATTTTGGTTATGTTTCTGTTTCATAAAATGTAAAAGAACTAATGTTGCATTCCAATAAAGTAATATGTAGTAGTAGGACCTGATTTTCTATTGGTGGCCTACTAGTACACCATCTGTGTTTTACAAGAGGTAGCAGGATAAAGCTCTAATAAGATTTTTCAGCAAATGGCACCAAACAGGCATCACTCTAAGGTCAACTAAAGGTTAAAAAAATACAAACATACTTCTAGAAACCTCAACTGGAACATAAATAAATGTAAATGCATTATTTATAATCAATTTTATATATTTAGATAACGATGCATGTATAAGTGCTTTATTTAAAGAAAATTTCATTTTAAAAAATCTTGCTTGGATTAGGAAGCATAATGTGCACATTTGTTTTCCACAAAGGGCAGATTTTCAAACACATCAATTTCATGAATGCTGTCAGGAAACAGACTTGATACAAGGGCTTTTGGATTACATTCCTCATAGTGCAGAAGAAGTTGGGATAAATTGCTTTATTAAAAATTTAGATATCTAGGGAGGGGGTAGGTATTGGCTATTTTGCTAGTTCCTCCAAGTACCTCATGATTTCCAAGTCTAGAGAGGACTGACTAGATCAGAAATTGCAAATAATGGCCAGCGAGTATCAAATGTGGTCCACTGCTTGTTTTTGTAAATAAAGTTTTATCAAAACACAACCACACTCATTTGTTTAAGAACGGTCTGTGGTGGCTACTGTGCTCCAACAGCAGAGCTGAATAGTTGCAACAGCAAAAATACGGCCTGCAAAGCCTAAAATATTTACCATCTGGTCCTTTACGAAAAAGTTTGCTTATCCCTGGTCTAGTTCAACATTTGTCCAACATAAATAAAATGCAAACTGCATGTGTAATTTTAAACTGCCTAGTAGCCATATTGAAAAACATAAAAAGAAACAGGTGCAATTGGTTTTAATAATATATTTTATTTAAGCCTATATATCAAAAACATCATTTTAATATGTGGTGTTAGCCAAATTTCAAGTGCTCCATAGCCATGTATGGTTAATGGCTGCCGTATTAAACCATGTAACTCTAAAAGAGCAACCAGGGGGAGCTGTTGGGGACCCATTATACAGAAAATCAGGGGTTTTTTTAAAAGGCATTTCCAGGACATTACAGTGGGTCTAAATTGTGGCAGTTAAAATAATCCTGTTTATTTTTTTACTCATTTTACAGACAAGAAGTGTGGATAAAGAATTTAAAAGCAACCAACAGAATAATAGACTAAAAAGACCTTCCCTCGTTAAAATCTGATGAGGTAATGAAGAGTTCTGCCATGTAAAGATGATTTTAGTAAGGTTGTTTATTTTCTACTTTGAAGCTAAATTCCTCCCACTGCAATTTAAACAGTTTTTATCTTGTTTTATCCTCAGCAGAATCTGAGAAAAGCAGTTCGCCATCACTAATATGATATTGTATTCCTTTAAATCCTTTAAGACTCTGGTCCTCTCCTACCCCAAAGATTTTTCTTTGCCTAGCTGCACAAATCCAACTCCTTTGGCCTTTCTAGTTGGACCCATTTTTTTTTTTTTTTTTTTTTCTTTTTGCGGTATGCGGGCCTCTCACTGTTGTGGCCTCTCCCGCTGCGGAGCACAGGCTCCGGATGCGCAGGCCCACGGGCCCAGCCGCTCCGCGGCACATGGGATCCTCCCAGACCGGGGCACGAACCCGCATCCCCTGCATCGGCAGGCGGACTCCCAACCACTTGCGCCACCAGGGAGGCCCGGACCCATTTTTTAAATGTTCTATTGTATTTGTTTTTCTCTTTAAAACCTTCTCCTAAATCTATATGCACTCTTCAAATGCAAGAAGGAAAAGTGGACACAGCATCCTAATAAATGCAAAATATTGCCAAACACAAAGAGCTCACCACACAGATATTACATGCTATTCTTCCTTTTAAACAGTTCATGCTACCATTTGAAAATATTTCACTTGTCTCTCATTGAAGTCCATACCAAAAAATTCTGAAACACAGAGTAACCCTACATAGTTCCAAATTTTACAGGCTTATTGTCCCTCATTTTTCCCAGCTCTGAAATAAGGGTGATTCAATTCCCCTTCTTTAAATCTGATTTTTTTTCTTATGAAAACTAATGAAGCATTTTACTATATTAACAAAAAGGAGAATGGAGAATTTATAAGCATTCTTGAAATTTTATGCTTATCAAATTCATAAATAAAAGATTAAGATAAAACAATCTTAAAGGCTTAAGTCTAAGACGATGAGAAGATATGCAGTACATAATTGGAGAAGATATAACTTAGAAGAAGCACAAATAAAAATAGCTCTACTCAACAGTAAGCTCAATAATAAGAGAAATAAAGTACATAGAACAAAGGAGGTGATAGTCCTGTCTAATTCAATTCTCCACCTCTGTAGAGAGTAAAAGTTGGAAATTGCAGTCATCTAAGGTAAAGGGCAGCAGCTAGGAAATGAAGTTGGAATCAGCCTAAGAGTAGGAAAACAAGACCCCGGCATTTTATTGCCTCCTGGAGTCAAGAAAGAAACAAAATTATATAAAGAAAATGAAATCTATATATACTATTATCACTACCTAAACGATAGCTCTGAGGTCCTGCAAGAAACAGCAGTCAGTTTACCTTCTGGGAATTAAACTAGTAAAATAGGCACTTGATGAATGAGATTTGCTCCTGCAAACCTTAGGCATATGACATGCACGAGTCAAGAGATATATCCAAGTTCTCATCCACTATTCTAGCATATAATTTCCACTATAAAATACAAATTCTATTGTGAAAGAAAAGCAACAAAGCCACATTAAGATGGGAATGCTTGGCAGTCAGCTGGCCTCACTCACTGGGCTTTGTTTACCCCAACCTTAAAATACGTTAATAGAAGTGTGGTTCTGTCTCCCACTTTAGGAGACTAAGGCCCTATCACTTTCAACTTCAGTTGTGAATGTTAAAACATTTCATCATATTGATATAATTGTCCTTATAAAACATGATTTCCTGAGAATTCTCTGGTGGTCCAATGGTTAGGACTCCGAGCTTCCACTGCAGGGGGCACAGATTGGAATCTAAGGTCCCACATGCCACACGTCGTAGCCAAAAGAAAAAAAAAAACATGACTTCTTTCAAGTTAAGAACATGAAAAACAGACTTGGAAAATCTAAAAACAATTAGACTAAATGAGAAAAGGAAAAAAAGAGAAAAAAAAGCTGCAGCCTAATCACTGGTTTTAACATCTGCCGGAGAAAGCATAAACAAAAGTAGCTGGCCTAAAGAGAGAAATCCAAAATTTAGAAAGTTTTCAATGTATATCAGCCTTGACCAAGGGAGATAGTACCCCATGGGCTGAAAGCATAGACTGCATTATCTTCTTAGAGCTCAGTGAATGAATACCCTGGGGCTCTGACTCCATGCCCATCAAGGAATCCTCTGCTAAAATTCCACCTCCCCGTTCTCCCTCATGCTCTGTAGCTTTGCTCCTGTGAGACTGTGCTGAGCAATGAACTGCCATCATATTTATCATTATACGTTAAAAAATTGTCATTCTAGTTTAAATATTCATTTCTTGGGTGTTTGGTTAGTATGACTCAGTTCTCAAAAGGTTGACAAACTCTGGCCTCACTGATAAAATCGAAATATAGTCTGTAAACCTAAAAAGCTGAGGCTCATATGCTGGTGCCCTCACCTCCACCCCTGAAGCTTTGAGGCAAAGCTTAGCAGCCAATTGGCCTTTCTTAAATAATGACACATCCTTTTGCCTCTAGCTACATACATACACATGAGATAAAATAAAATCTTATTTAATGTCCTTATTAATGTTACTTTAAGTCTTCATAATATCATTAAAATAACAGAAAATGTTAACAACATATAAATAAAAATCAACTAAAATTTGACTTAGAAACCCCACTTCTGGAAATATATCCCACTAAATAACACTAAATATTAAAAAAAAAAAAACTTTAGGTTCATAGTTGTGTTAGTCCTAAACTGAAGCATAAAAAATAATCCATATATTAAGCCATAGGAAAATAATTTATATCAGTATAGTATATACACAGTATAGAGCATGATGCAGTCATTAAAAAGAAATAGACATTATTATGAAAATATGTTTACATAAAAAAATACTGGGCTTCCCTGGTGGTGCAGTCGTTGAGAGTCCGCCTGCCAATGCAGGGGACACGGGTTCATGCCCCGGTCCGGGAAGATCCCACATGCCGTGGAGCAGCTAGGCCCGTGAGCCATGGCCGCTGAGCCTGCGCATCCGGAGCCTGTGCTCCGCAACGGGAGAGGCCACAACAGTGAGAGGCCCACGTATCGCAAAAATATATATATACTACATTACATATACACATATAAATGCCACAGTTGCAACCTGAGGAGGGGATAACTTGGAGGTGTAGATGACAGAAGAATGGAAGTATCCCTTAAAGAAATCAGATTAAATTGCTGTGTCATGTTTAGAATTGAAAAATAATCAAACTCATGCAAATTTCTGTGACATTGGTTAACGTGGCTTGAGAAAATGAATGTAAACTCCATCGTTGTGTGTTAACTGAGGCCTGGAATCCTAAAGAGCTAGTGATCCTAGAGATGCTGAGTATACCAAAAGAATTGCCCAAACAATGAGCCAGTTTTTCTGATGTTTTTTGGTTTATTTGTAATCAGCATTTTAAAAAGAGGTCAAATACCCAAGTGAAAAAAAAATTGATCCCGACCACAGAATATAATTTTCCCCCCTTTTCATTGAAAACCATCTAGAATTCAAGGATTAATATAAAACTGGCTCAATCTTGATAAGCCAGGACCTGTCTTATCAAAAAAGAATGCTATAGTCATTCAAAAATAATAATAACTCAAAAAGTTATCCTGATTCACCCAAGATTGCTTGGTAGGTACGTCTGGTAGATGCGATCATCTCTGAGTTCTTATCTTTGTGCTGATATTTAATGGCCACATATTTATGAAAGCACATTACTTCTGACTCAGGGTTGATAATGTTCTTCGTGAGCAGCAGCTTGATTTTCACTTACCTTACATGAAGACTCCACCTGCAGACCAGGGCAAGGTATTGGCCCAAACTGGTAGGAGCTGGGTGACCTCTGTTCTACACTTTTGTGCTTACGTGTCTCTGAGGCAACTGGAAGTACAGATTCAGGCTTTAGAAGCTGTGAATCATCACAACAATTAAGAATAATCCTTGCTCTTTCTCCCGTTTCATGTCTTTCCAAAGTGCCTGGAAAACAAGATTAGAAATAAAAATTTGTGCAAAATATTTACCCCCAAAGAATGAAAAGAAGAAACCACTTGTAACACAAAATCACAATTCTTTATCATGCCTTACTATCTCCTTGCAACCAAAAAACAGCCTGGAGCTTTCTCTAAATTATTCAAATCATCATTTTACAAAGGCTGAAATTATAGACTTGAAAAATTCATCTTCTTCTTTGTGCTTTTTCATCCACTGAAATCAACAGGGCATTCAATAGTCGTTAACAGTAAAATCTCATACTTATTATACAGTATGCAAGTGATCAATAACAAACAACTATGGAATATTTTAGTGCTGTCCCCTAGTGTTCCAACTCACAAACAACAGAGAATCCACAGTGCTTTGCTTGGGTTCCCAACCTTAAAATGTTTCTATTGGTAATACAGCATTTACGTGAATAGGGGAAATAAGAACAGAGATGCCCAAGTACCCTCAGCTTCAGGAATGCTGGCCACTCTAGGGTTTTGTTGCTGGTGGTGGTATTGCTGATATTGTTGCTGTTATATATTTTGGCTTTTATTTCTTATTTTATTTGGAGAGAAAAAAATTATTTTGCCCTCTTCTCTGCCATTCTTGCAGTTTCAGAATTTCAAAGTACTGACAAGTTCAATTTACAGTTAAAAGGAACAAGTATGAAATAGAGCAAAAGTGTCAGAAAACAATTCACAGAGAGTGTTTTTATAAAATACAATGTTATGACACTCAATGGAATCTTGATAAATATCAATTAAACATGACCACTGTCTCAATTCAGTTACGAGTTCATTTGTATTATTCATACTGTATTAAATATATACTATCCTACTAAATAAAGCAGCTAAGGAAAATTAACTTGACATAAAATCTAAACACAGAATTTTATTTCTTATTATTCCTTTCCTGCCAATGAAAAAAGAAGCAGTTGTACTGTTTGCTAAGAAGGAAAAAGATCATTCTTACTGACAGTATTAAGAAAAAAAATGATTTAAAGTAATTACAATAAGAAAATAGGAAGAATGCTTCTATACCCCTATGTCTTTAGATAGATTTGAAGATAATGACTATTCAGTCCTTACTCATTTCTCCTTCTCTCTTCCATATCTTTCCTTTTCAGCAATAAGCTACCTTTAGTTGGTGCTTTGGATTCTGAATCACTAATAGCTACTATGCTAAAATATTGGGGAGAAATTTAGTCTCTGGTTTCTTAACAGTGATATCTTTTCATGATAACATTTCTACATTCATAAATTAACATCTTTAACATATAAATCTTAAAAATGCTACTTCTCTAAGCTTTCCTTTTCCATCAAGATTGATGTATCTTCAACAAGTAAACTGGGCAACAACATCAAGAAAATCCTCTCTCTTAAGGACGACAATAGAAGAGCTTCTCAAACCAAAGATAACAGTAATTACTACAGTTATTACTTCTTCGTGAAAATAATTGTATTCCGGAACTTGTGTCTGAAACATCTAAAATTCACTGTCTTTGTGAGGAGTCTCTATAAATACGGTGTCACAATGGGTATTTTCTTCTCATAGATTTTCTGTGGCTACTCAAACTATAATGCAGAGTAAACAAGAATGACTCGAGCCTGGTCCCCCTGGAGCTACTTAAAATCTAATGGTAATGCAGAGGCAAGAGACATCTGAAAACTAATTTGTTATAATATTTAAAGTAACACATAAGTTATTTCCACTCCAAACTAAAAACCTCCCGTTCTCACAAATATTGAGCCCTTGTTTTTGTAAGCAATTGTTCCCATCCTGACTAATTATTAAATACTTAAAATAATTAGATCATTTTGTTTCAAAGAACTAGTTGAAGCACAAATGTGATAAGGGGGAGTGGTTACAGTGAGTAAGTTTCTTTAAAAGTTACCATAGACAAATAAGTAAATTGCATTTTTTTCTCCAAATGGCTGCAAAAAATTTTATTTGCTTAATTATAATGACATTCTTCAAGGCATATCTACTGTCTTTTTTCCTTTTTTATTAAAGTATAGTTGATGTACAATATTATATAAGTTACAGGTGTACAATATAGTGATTCACAATTTTTAAAGATTATACTCAATTTATAGTTATTATGAAATATTGGCTATAATCCCTGGTTTGCACAATATATACCTGTAGCTTATTTTATACCTAATAGTTTGTACCTCTTAATTCCCTACTCCTATATTGCCTCCTCCTCCTTATCTTTCCCCACTTGTAACCACTAGTTTGTTCTCTGTATCTGTGAGTTTGCTTCTTTTTTGTTATATTCACTAGTTTGTTGCATTTTTTAGATTCCATATATAAGTGATATCATACAGTATTTGTCTTTGTCTGACTTATTTCACTTAGCATAATACCCTCCAAGTCCATCTATGTTGTGGCAAATGGCAAAATTTCATTCTTTTTTATGGCTTAGTACTTCATTGTATGTATATACCATACCTTCTTTATCCATTCATCTGTCAATGGACACTTAGGTTGCTTCCATATATCGGCAGTTGTAAATAATGCTGCTATGGACACAGGGGAGCATGTGTCTCTTCGAATTATTGTTTTTGTTTTTCTCAGATATATACCCAGGAGTGGAATTGTTGGATCATATGGTAGTTCTATTTTTAGTTTTTTGAGGAACCTCTATACTATTTTCCACAGTGGCGGCACCAAGTTACATTCCCACCAACAGTGCAGGAGGGTTCCCTTTCCTCCACATCCTTGCCAACATTTCTTATTTGTGTTCTTTTTGATGATAGGCATTCTGACAGGTGTGAGGTGATATCTCATTGTGGTTTGGATTTGCATTTCTCTGATGATTAGCAATGTTGAGCGGCCTTTAATGTGCATAGCCATCTGCATGTCCTTTTTGGAAAAATGTCTATTCAGTTCTTCTGCCCATTTTCTAATCCAGTTGTGTTTTTTTTGATGTTGAGTTGTATGAGCTATTTATATATGTTGGATGTTAACCCCTTTTCAGTCATATTATTTGCAAATATTTTCTCCCATTCAGTAGGTTTTCTTTTTGTTGTGTTGATGGTTTCCTTTGCTGTAAAAGCTTTTAAGTTTAATTAGGTTGTATTTGTTTATTCTTGCTTTTATTTCCATTGTGTTAGGAGACAGATCCAAAAAAATATTGCTATGATTTATGTCAAAGAGTCCTAGCCACAACCATCAGAGAAGAAAAAGAAATAAAAGGAATCCTAATTAGAAAGGAAGAAGTAAATCTGTCACTATTACAGATGACATGGTACTATACATAGAAAATCCTAAAGATGCCACCAGAAAACTACTAAAGCTCATCAATGAATTCGGTAAACTTGTAGGATACAAAATTAATATACAGAAATCTTGCATTTCTATACACTAACAATGAACTATCAGAAAGAGAAATTAAGGAAACAATCCCATTTATCATCATGTCAAAAGAATAAGATACCTAGGAATAAACCTACCTAAGGAGGTAAAAGACCTGTATTCAGAAAACTATGACACTGATGAAAGAAATTGAAGATGACACAAACATATGGAAAGATATACCTTATTTTTGGATTGGAGGAATATTGTTAAAATGACCATACTCCCCAAGGCAATCTACAGATTCAATGCAATCCCTATCAAAATACCAATGGCATTTTTCACAGAACTAGAACAAATAATTTTAAAATTTGTATGGAAACACAAAAGATCCAAAATAGCCAAAACCGTCTTGAGAAACAAGAATAGATCTGGAGCAATCATGCCCCCTGACTTCAGACTATACTAAAAAGTTAAAGTCATCAAAACTGGCGTAAAAATAGGCACATAGATCAATGGAACCCAATAGAGAACCCAGAAATATACCCATGCATTTATAGTCAATCTATGACAAAGGAGGCAAGAATATACAATGGAGAAAAGACAGTCTCTTCAATAAGCAGTGCTGGGAAAACTGGACAGCTACATGTAAAAGAATGAAATTGGAACATTCTCTAACACCATATACAAAAATATACTCAAAATGGATTAAAGACCTAAATGTAAGACCAGAAACCATAAATTGAATTTTGAAAATAATAAGTTGATTTTCTAATAAATTCAGCACAACAGCTTTTGTCAGAACCCTGACAGTGGAAAGATAGGGATTCCCATGTATTCCAGTTATCAATGTATTGTATCTTAGCTCCAAATTCACCCTTTACTGCCTGCTCTGAAAATGGATATGGGCTTTTAAAATATTTTTCCTTTAACAGCTGGTGCAGTGTTAACCTTTGTGGATAAAAGGTGCTGGAATGACCTAGTAGAAGAAAGGGTTTTTCTTCTCAGATCTGGTGTCTTCCCCATTACCAGGCTCCTGCAGTGCAAGTAAGCTAGCAGCACCCAGCAGACAGCAGCTTCCCTTGGCACACTCTCTGGATGGTTTTATAATAGAGTGCCTCCAGTAAGGCATCTCCCTGTGAACTGCTTTCCCTAGTCCCCTAGAGGGCATATTTCTGGCAAGTTATACCACACTACAGCAGCTCCACTACCATCCAGTGACCACAGCTATAACCTCTCCAGCAAGGTAGGATCTTAGCCCTGGGTTGGGGAGGGCTCTTCCTTGGGCAGCTATCCCAGCTCTAGGGTAATGGCTGCTCCTTAAATCTGCTATTCCTATACTCTTTAGTTTTCTTTAGTTCTTATTACCTGTCCCTCCCACTGAAATTCTTTATGGTGGTTACTAATTTTTAATGTTAAATGATCTCTTCAAATTACTATGTCATTTCTCTCTCCTGATTATATCCTGATTAATATTAATATATCACAGTAAATCACTTCTGATGCAGAATGTTCCTTTAAATATATTCCTGAAATTATGGAATTTACATAACTTCAGAGATATACTTAAATTGTTAGAGAGGGTCAATAGCAAGAACAGTAGTCCTAATGTAAATAGTAACCTAGGCAGCAGGGCAGACCCCAAGGAGGTCCAACACAGGATGCCTTTTTCAACTCTAATAAGCTGCCTTTGGCAAGAGACAGAATAGTGACTACTGCCTGATATTAAAGAAATATCAGAAACTGAAGGCTTACAAAACTGCTTAATTCAACTTCTAATTTCAGGGGATCTTTTCCTTTCCAAAGTGAACTCAATGATAATTAGGTTTTTTTTTTTTCTTTTGCACTGTACTACATCAAGAATATGATTGAACTCACACCTACTCTTCATTTGGATCAATCTGAACGTGATAAGGAAATATGCAGAGACATATGTGAGTTACATATTATTGAAAGTGACAATACCATTTCCTCCCTCAAAGTAGATGTGCAAAAAATACCATAAAATCTACCCCAAGTAAAATATTCATTGTATAAAATATCATAAAAAATCATAAATATCTTGTATTTTTTATATGAGGTTTTATACAATTTGTTTTAATCCTAACTATACAACAGTACATTAGAGAATGAACAACCATAAGAGAGCTTAGAACAATTAACATGCTATGGGAAAATGAAGGAAAGATGGCACTGGCAAGTATTCCAAGCAGTTTTCATGGATCCAAAATTACGTATTCCTCAAAAAGCCAGTGCACAGAAACATAAGAAGCAGCCAAGATCCCCTTTGCATAGCCTAGGTCCATACTGACACTATTTCCATTTGTATATCCTGCTTTCATCACTAATTCAAGCACCCCACAGCATCCCTAATCACATTTTCTTTTTTTACACCAGAACTTTCTCTATGGCCCCCTTTGGAACCGTGTGCCTAGCTGTGGTCCTCTCTACCACCAAGGCTGACAGCCCTGAGACATCACTGCATGGTGGGTAAGAGCAGACTCAGCACCAGCCTGCCTTGCACTTGAATCTTGGTTTTACCCTTACCTGTTGTGTGGTCTTGGGCAAGTCATTTCATTTCTGTGCCTCAGTTTCCTCATCTGTGCAATGGTGATATTAATCCTTCTTACCTCACAGGGTTACTATGAGAATTAGATTGAGTAGACATGTAAAACGTCTTAGAATAGGTTCTGGCACACAGTGGGTGCTGTGCCATATGATAGTCCTCCTCTGACATCAGTGGGTTCTCACTCAGCTCCTCGTGAGCAGTTTAGTTCTGTGGCTCTGGGATTTGCCTGACACCAGGCCTGAGCTCACTGAGCATAAGATCAGTGTGGTCCCCCTGCCTCCTACCTGAGACTCGAAACTCCTCCTTGCCTCTCAGGGTAGGTTATAGTCAAAATCAGAGTAGGATTATACATTTGCCTTACTTTTTAATCCTCCTCAGTAAACCAGGCTGGAGTCTGGCCTAAATTAAAGGCTAGATAAATACTTCTTAATGGATTATATGACATCAGCAACCTGGCTAATGATTTTTCACGGTGGCTACACTTGGGATTAAATCCAAACTCCTTGACCCACAAGTCATATTCTCACCCCTGCTTCCTCCCATGTCATCCTCCCCTTGCTCACAAATTAGATTTTTTTTTTTTTGAAAAAAGATCTTTGAAAATAAATTCTCTCCTGCTAGCTCCATCTTTCTCCTTAAGAATTAGCTTAAAACCTCACCTCCTCAGAGAGGCTTTTCTAAAGTAAGTTCTCCTCTGATGCATTGTTTTCTATCTCAGCTTCTTTACAGAACTTAACACATTTGTAATTGGTATATTTTATCTGCTTACTTAAATGCAGAGCTGTCTATCTACTAGATGCTAAATTCTTTTTGGCAAGTATGTATTCTATGAGCTTGGTACAAAGCAGAGCTCAATATATGCTCACTGAATGAATAAACCAAACTTTACCCTTTTCTTGTAGCAGTGGAAGGAGGTGGCTGTGAAGGCATCAGAGCATGCCAAGGTTTCAGAAGAAAACACCAAATTATACCCATTATAAACTTCAACCCTAGAGCCCAGGAGGAGCCAACACTGGGAAAAGCAGCATTCACGTGCCTGACGCCTGTCCCAGGTCTCAGCAGTGTGGCCAGGTCCTTCCTGATGTCCCAAGAATCTGGAACTGGAAACACAAGTAAGTCTCTGAATGACATATTTTAATTTGACCTGTGGAGTAGCCACTTGCTAGCTACCTAAATGGTCCTAATAAAGAGGGCACAGAGGAGATGTTTCTGTTTCCATCCAAACAGACATGAAAAGTTAACAAGTACAGTTCCAGATCAGCAATCAGAGCAGAGAGACAAAGGCTTAAGTATTATCAGCAGATGAGTGAGGATTAAATCCCAATGAAAGAATGTCATTTTCAAGAGAGTTTGGAGGGAGATTTGTCAAGAGACCAGCATAAAACCTTTAGCAGTTTCTGCACATAGAAAGGAAAGGAGAGAAGGAAAATTCAGAAACTGTTGTAAATCAGTATGTTGCTAAAATAGTCATATTTTAAGTGCATTGGGATTGTCAATATTTATAAGGCATCTATAGCTTTTTTGTTTTGTTTTTAAATAGGGCAAATAATCACTTTGTAATGTGCCTGTAATGAAATCTGATTTTGAAGTATCAAGATATTTTAAAGCAAGACATGTACTAGAAAGGATGCTGCCTTCAATTGTGATAGAAAAACAAGGCAGAGGGTAAAGAGAATGCATTTAGATGATAAAATATCCCTGATATGTCATAGACTTGAATATCTACATAAAGAAAAGGAAGGAGTAGTAATATTCTACACTTGATATCCTTCCACGTGATCAGAAGTTGCTCCCTTGATTTTATTTCTCTTATAATCTTCCCATATTTTAAATACTTGCTATCTTCTATCTAAACATTTTTTCAACTCCCACTAATATGTGCTTTCCAAAATCAACAAAATTATCATAGCCTGCTACCAATTAATCAATAGCTTTAAATTACATATTTAAAAGCCCCAGCCAGATAAACTTTGCTCTATAACTTAACATCTAGATTAACTAAGTCTGTAGGAAAAGCAATAGCTATAATCTCATAATGGACAGAAATGGTTAAAAAAGAAAACATAATCACTTGATGAATACATCAGCAAATAATGAGTAAATTAAGATTCAAAAACAATATGCAGATGGGTTAACTTTTTATCACAATTGTACAGAAACATTTTATTTACTTAAAAATTATATGTAAATAAAATTGAGACAGTAATTGATTTATTATAACTTACGGTGTTTTTCTTCAGAAGAACACTGTAGAAATAGCATTACTACAGAAACATAAAATCCTCCCAGCACAGTAAAATCACATATATTATAAACCAACAAATTTTAAACAATTTGTTTAACCAAAAATATTTTTTTCAAGTAAATATTGTGCTTATTATGGGATTGTGAAAAAATTAGAATTTGGTAAATAATTCCTATTATGTGATTAGTAATTAATATAAATTGTACTTATATGACTAAAGCTTAACATTAAGAACATGTGAGTGGACACATCATAGAGTTAGTCTTTTTTCTACATCAGGTAGGCATTTTCTAACTGAAACTACCACAATATTGGGCAGTAATTAAGAGGACAGTTATATTTGAAAGTGACTCTCTAAAAGAGAATAGGACAAAATAATGGCCTCGCTACCAAATCTTGTAGTCAAATTAATAAAATCACCTTTCAACAAAACAGCTGACTGACAGCTGTAATCAAATTCCACATATCAAGGAATCTGACCACTGGGTCTGTTGTAAGATTTACCATTTATCTTCAGTTACACATGAAGTTCATTGCCTTGCTCGCAGAAGTGTATGGAGATCGACCTGGTGCCCCCTTCCTAACAAAACCATTTCACAGTTACTGCATCTTACTCCAGAAAATGTATAACTGATGGGGGTTCTGACCAGGGACAGGGGACCCTGGAGGTATCACACTTAGCTAACTAGAAAATAAGGGAAAGGTGGGGATAGGTGATGGATCTGAAAACATTAAACGAGGCATAAAGACATGTACCTTCACTCCTGAATGTATTTGAATATAATAAATTCAGCTGTAAAACAGATTGCCAAGGAGGCAGCTCATTTTGCTCTATATAAAAGTCCTAATATGATAAACTCATGATTGGCTTCACGTCAACCTTCTGTACCTTAAGGGTATGTAGAATACATTTTCACAAAGTCTCTGACCACCACGACCTTAACCCCAGCTCTGCCACTGCCTCTGGCGCATTCAAAGAAACACTGGGATTTATCAGCTGGGCCACCTCAACACTCACATCTAATTCTGATCACTGACCTCCAGAAAAACTGAATAAAGGAGTGGGGATGGGGTGGGGTGAAAGAAAAAAAAGGACCAAAATACATCGAGGTTTAAAGTTGTTGAGGTATAAGGATTACAAATAATGCATTAATTTTAAACAAATTTGAAAGTAGAGTTTTTTGGATAAGGTATTTACTTATTAAATATTCCTTCTTTTTAAACATGTGCTAACACCATAGAAGCTACTATGAATAAATTTCAATTTTTAACCTCATTCTAAGACTTCATATAATTTTAAAACAAATTTAAGAAGTGAATGTTTATGGAAAAGTATTTCTATATTATGATACAAAAAATATATTTAATGAAGTTTATAATTACCTATTATATACAAAACATTAAAATTGTACTGCCTCTAAGTATTGTAAAAGGCCATTCACTCTGTATTTTTGATTCTTTTACACCAGACATACTTATTTTTTACTTTTAAAATATTTCAAAAATAGACTTTTTCCTCTCATTTTCTAGGTTGAAGGTTAAGTTACTTAGGGGATACAATATCCCTAGAGATTTGACTCAATCATTTATTCACTTCTGTTGTCAGTTAATTTAATTAGGTAAATATCTTGCTGAGTTGACCTGGAATTTTTCCTGGAAAAAGGAAGCGAATTGGACAAGGAAAAATCAGGGAACAGTCTCCTGAATAAAGATGCTGGCTGGGTGAGGGGTGAAGTCATATGGAAAGTCACTTTTTGCTGGAGGGATATGGTGGTCATGGGAGGACGAAAACCTTTTGATTGCAATCAATTTCCCCTTGGTACATGGAAGTGGTTTTCTTTAGGCAAAGAATGGGTGACCAAAGCTCCAGCAGGCATGTCAGCACCAATTCTCAGTGTACCTTCACTATAATCCTGGCACCCCAGTGCCACTTGTACAATTTCATGCCATGTTTCTGTACCCAGTTACCCAAAAAGCTTCTCCTATTTCTTCATTCTTCCATTCCATGGGTTCATTTACCCATGGGGACCTCGAGACACTAACCTACCTGAACACCAATATGATAGGTAGAATTCTACGAATAACCCCCAATAACCCTCATCTTTATGTGATTCCTTCCCCTGTGACTATGATGATAGCACTTCAGTGATTATGTTGTTACATGGCAAAAAGTAACCCTGCAGATATAATTAAGATTTCTAATTTGCTGACCTTAAAATAGGGAGATTATTCAGGTGGGCCAGGCCAAATTAGTAAGAGTTTTCTCCATCTGGTGGAAGAGGGGGACCAGAGAGATTTAAAGCATAAGAAGGATGCAAAGTGCCATTGCTGGCTTTGAAGATAGAGGAAGCCACAAAGAAGAATCAGGGAGTGGCCTGGAGGAGCTGAGAGTGACAGCACCAACAGCCAGCAAGGACCTCAGACCTATAACCATAAAGAACTAAATTCTGCCAAGGACTGAATGAGCTTGGAATTGAATTCTTTCTCAAAGCCTCCAGTTCAGAGCCCAGTTAGCTGAACCTTGAATTCGACCTTGTGAAACCCTAAGCAGAGAACCTAGCTGAGCTCACCTGGACTGACTTACAGAACTGTGAGTTAATAAATGGGTATTGTTTTAAGTTGCTAAATTTGTGGGGATCTGTTACGCAGCAATAGGAAACTAATGCAGGTAGGACTTGTGGCAGTACTTTTACTTTGGACCACAGATTTAGACCTCAAGTTTTGTTGTTGTTGTTGTTTTTACTATTTTACATGTGAAAGTCCTGCTTCTTAAGCAAAATAAATAACTAAATACATACATGCATAGTCATAAAAACAAATAAACGTGAAGGCTGGCTAGACATTCCATACTTTTTAATAATCCCCTTCTCCTACGTTCATACTCTGAGTATTAGAAACCATGAGGAGATTCACTAAATAGCTGGGATTGAGCAATAATATACCACATCAAAAAATGCCTTTTTAGGGCTTCCCTGGTGGCGCAGTGGTTGAGAGTCCGCCTGCCGATGCAGGGGACATGGGTTCGTGCCCCGGTCTGGGAAGATCCCACATGCCGCGGAGTGGCTGGGCCCGTGAGCCATGGCCGCTGAGCCTGCGCAGCCGGAGCCTGTGCTCCGCAATGGGAGAGGCCACAACAGTGAGAGGCCCACGTACAGCAAAAAAAAAAAAAAAATGCCTTTTTAAAACTCTGAATTAGGCTTCCCTGGTGGCGCAGTGGTTGAGAGTCCGCCTGCCGATGCAGGGGTTGCGGGTTCGTGTCCTGGTCTGGGAAGATCCCACATGCCACGGAGCGGCTAGGCCCGTGAGCCATGGCCGCTGAGCCTGCGTGTCCGGAGCCTGTGCTCCGCAAGGGGAGAGGCCACAACAGTGAGAGGCCCGCGTACCGCAAAAAAAAAAAAAAAAAAAAAAAAAAAAAAAAAAAAAAAAAAAAAAAAACAACTCTGAATTATTTCAGAACGAATTATATGTAAGATATGTCTTTTCTCCTCCTTTTTAACATCATCATCATCAAAACTGCCATGAGCTACCATTAATTAAGTACACTTTAATCTTTGCTTAGCACTTAATACACATCTTATTTAATTCTTAATGCAGGAAGGTACAAAAAAACCCAGAGCTTCAGAAAGGATAAGTTTCAGGGGATTTGTGTGTGCTATGGTTGAGGAAGTGGTTAGGGAAGGTATTTTGACTAAAAGCTAGGAAAAGGCAAGAAGAATGCTGTGCGGTGGGGTACATTTCCACCACAGACCTTGAGGATTGGCATCTTCAGGGCTAAGTTTAAAGTAAATCATGTTTGGTTGGCAATAAGGAGAAGAGAACTAAAGAAAGTGTTTGACTGGCAAGGTAGTCAGGAAAATTTTCAACAGGTCACGTAAAAGATGATAAAGATTCCAATCCATCTGGCCCTAAAGTATATTTTTAAATGTTTTTGGTACTTCTGAAGTATACTATATAATTCCATGTTTTACTGGAGGCTTACAAAATAAATGTAGAACATAGCTTATCTTTCAAGTGATCCAAGTTCATTACTAGACACTGTTGACAATATTGAGGTTAAGAAGCAGTAATGCCCTTTGGAATTACTGGTCAGGACTTCCATGGAATGGCTATTTAGTTTACTTATATAGCCAGTGGTCTTTGGTGTGTTCTTAACTCTATAGAACCATTTCCTTTTTCTTATTCTTTAACCAGAGCATTTTATCCTACTCTTCTCAGCACCATCACTGTTTCTATAGTTTATAATCCACTGCCACTTCCTCTAAGCGATTTGTATGTAGTTACATATGGCATCAACCATTATCCTACACAGTTCTGAATTAGAAAACATTAATGAAGCATTATTCAGCCTTAAAAAGAGAGGATATTCTGACACATGCTACAACATGGATGAACCTTGGTGACATTGTGCTAAGTGAGATAAGCCAGTTACAAAAGACAAATACTGTACTGATTCCATTTATATGAGGTACCTAGAGTAGTCAGATTCAAATTCATAGAGACAGAAAGTAGACTGGTGTTTGCAAAGGGCTGAGGGGAGGGAGGAATGAAGACTTTTTAAAAATAGGTACAGAGTTTCATTTTGGGAAGATGAAAATGTTCCCAAGATGGTGAGGATGGTTGCACGACAATGTAAATGTGTTTAATTCCCCAGAACTATGCACTGAAAAATAGTTACAATCGTAAAATTTCTGTTATGTATATCTTACCATACAAAAAAAGCATCTGTGTTGGTAAAATAGCCCAAGGAAAATACAAACAAAAGGAGAAGGACACTGAGAACAGACTCAGGAAACAATAGAGAAAAAGCATACAGAAGTAGGACAACCTGGGAAAGAGGGGCTATTTGCCATCAGGAGAAGGCAGTATCATGTGAGGCTGAGGGTGGAGAGAGAAGAGAAGGATACTGATGACGGAGTGACAGCAGACAAGTCAAGTACTTGCCATCCAGAGAATGACAACTGGACTTGGCAATGAGGTGACCTCAAGAACAGTTCCATTAGAATAGTGGAGGCAGAAGCCAGATTAAAATGTGTTAAATAAATGGGAGGCAAGAAAACAAAGACACAGAGTATACATGGCATTTTGTAGAAAGCTATCGATTACTTTGGGGAGAATAACAGAGAAAGATAACAGAAGCCCATAATTCCTTATTCAAAACATTTGAGGTACTTCCCTGGTGGCACAGTGGTTAAGAATCTTCCTGCCAATGCAGGGGACATGGGTTCGAGCCCTGGTCCGGGAAGATCCCACATGTCGCAGAGCAATGAAGCTGGTGTGCCACAACTACTGAGCCTGCTTTCTAGAGCCCGTGAGGCACAACTACTGAGCCCGCATGCCACAACTAATGAAGCCCACACACCTATAGCCCGTGCTTCTCAACAAAAGAAGCCACTGCAATGAGAAGCCCACAAACTGCAACGAAGAGTAGCCCCTGCTCGCCGCAACTAGAGAAAGCCCGCACACAGCAACGAAGACTCAACACAGCCAAATAAATAAATAAATTTATTTAAAAGCAAACAAACAAACATTTGGGACCACAGTGTTTTAGAATTCAGGATTTTTCAGATTTTGCAGAAAAAAGATAATGCACAAATGCATATTGTAAAACATTTATAGCAGAGCCTGGAAGAGCAGACAGTAATCAAACGTGTCATATATGTGCAGTAAAAAGAGAATACTCACACTTCGTGGAATAAGTAACCTCATGTGAATTAAGGTTTGGTTTTGTTGCCTTACCACGAACTAATTTAAAAAAAAACTTTTGTTTTCACAGCTTTTAAATTTTAAATTGCGGCTAGAAGAATGTGGACCTTTATTCACAATAACTGATAGCCAGGAGGCCAGAACTAACGAAAAAGATATTTTCTGAAATAAGTTGGTAGGGTGCTCAGTTTTCTATAGTATAGGATATTGGATCATGCATTTGACCTCTCCTTATGTCTATTCAGATAAGCTAAGTCATCTAATTCTAAACTTCCAGTTTTGCTGATTGTTTTATTTATATATTATTAGATTATAATGTATTAAAGATTCTTTTAAATCTAGTATTTAAAGAAAGCAAAACTTGCTTTATAAAAATCATTGACGAGGGATAGTTTCATTAACAGGCCAAACTTGGGAAGGCAATCATGGATGTGAAAAATGAAGATAAGAACATGTTTTAAAAATAATAGACATAAAATAAGAGACATGTAAAATGTGATAATCCTAACTAGACTTAAAATTGATGCTTCTGGAAGTAAGAAAAATGTGATGACCAAAGAAGGTTAACCTCCAGTGCAAATCATGGGTTAAAAGTAAACTGTCTTATCAAATCTTCTTATTCCAGTTCTTTTCCTGGTTCTCAATTTTGACCTGTCAGCATAAAGTACAATTCATTTAACTAAAGTTACAAAAACGACTTGCTATCCCCTCAAACAATGACCAAACTATAAGATGACATCCTGTGTCCCTCAGTGGAGCTTCTGTTACTCTGACTCTTCCAAGTGGCTGAAACAAGTCCGTTGTCTTCTTTGGCCTAGAGTGGATGGAATCCACCTGCATTTAAATGTGAAAGGGAAAAATAGTGGGCCAATCCTGGCCCAGGACTTTTTACAAGGCTGAGATTAGCAACCAACTTTTTGTATGGCACAAGATAAAATCTGACAACATTCCTGTAGTCAAATATCCTGCTCACCACCCAAGCCAAGGACTTGACCTTTGGATTTGTTTTCACCTGATTCAACCCTGGAAACACAAAGACCTTTCCCATCAAATCCTAACAAGTAAGTTAATGGTGGAAGTTGGATATTATTGATACTCTCAGATGAATCAAGTGCGTTCAATATCCTTTATCTCTCAGCCAAATCAGAGAACCCACTTTCCCAGAGAATAACAATCATTACAGTCCACTGAATCTTGCTTTTCCAATCGTTTCTGTGGCAGCTGGCTACTGTGAAGTTGTTAGGGAATTGAAAGGAGGCAGCGTGGGGAGGGGCAGATGGCTCCTTTGGGTTTATTTCACCAAACATGGCAGCTGTGAAACCCACTAATGTTCCAAGTGTTCATATAAAACGCTCGCAAAAGGGGCCAAGTTAAGGAAGAGCCACAGAGCAGCCTTCCTGATGTATTCCTCTTTTTGTTGCTATAGAATAAGCTCCTGAGAACATTAAATGCAGATTTGTAACTAACATATCCAGCCAGCACTTGATCCAAAATTTTATCAGACTGCAGGAATAAGCTAAAACTGATTATTGCAAGTATTTTCTTTACTAAAATAAAACCCAGGAAGATAGCAACTGACAAAGAATAAAAGCAGTGAAGCATGGCACTTAATTGGTGAAAGTAATGTTAAGAGCAAAAAGTATTTATTTTTATGATAGAATGAGACCATATTGATGTTCATATTTTTTTCTGACCATACAAAATACTCCAAAGACAACCTACAAATACCACAATGATATGACTAATACATATTAAGATGCCAGGAGATTAAAAAATGATGGAGTTGAATAATACATTAATTAAAATGTATACACACACACATATTCCTGTATGTGTGTTATCAGATAAAAATTAATCATATACTGTAGAATTTTAAAAGTCATCTGGGGTATCTAAAAACAATATGGAGCCATATTCACATAAAGTATAATTTTTCAATAAAATGTAGAAAATTGTTCAAATGTTTATAACAAATGAAGATTGAGAAAGAAGCAAATCCAAATTTGAGAAAAGAAAATTATTTGGGCCTCTTTTGTTAATAGCTTTTAAATGTGATATCTGGATTTTTAAAGAGCACAGCAGAAACTACCCCATGAAGATTATTTTTTTCTTGAATTTGTCTACATCCTTGGAATTTCTTTACTTTGAAAGCTTGTAAAATTATAAAATCAAATGAAGATTTATATAATTTCACCAAAGTAGAGGTTCATGTTCACTACATGGAATTACAGAAGATTCCTGTGGGGGGGTGGGCAATACATTCACACGTGTGTGTGTGTGTGTGTGTGTATTCACATGCATGTAAAAGGAGTCTACCGAAGCTTAATATGGAAGTAAAAGAAAATATACATTGAGACTCATATGCCTCTCTTCAGTGATGCACTGTTAATTGTTGGATTTAATTTGGTTGAAAAATAAGGTTAAATTCTTTATTATTATTGTATTTTTGCTCTGATATTTTTTTAAAAGGCAGATATCGATTTACACTCCCCAACTGTACTGCTACCATTAAGTAATTCTGATGCATCCCACATTACAAATCATTTAGACTAACAGGGAATTCTTAACCATTTTTGTGCCATGAACCCCTTCAGCAGTGGGAATGCCAATGAACCGTTTCTCACAATTAATATTTTAAAATGTTGGAAATAAAATACACAGGGTAATAAAGGATATCAATTATATTGAAATATAATCATCAAAATAATTTTTTAAAAATTTATATGCTTATTTATTAATGTATTAAATAGCAAGAACTAGTGGTGGGCCTAAAAGTTTACGACACTGATAAACATAAATGATACTTTGAGATACTGGCAACAATTGTAATGTGATATGAAAATTATCTTTGATGTCTATTGTTGAGAAAGTCACAGGTGTTGCTAATACTGCTGTGAAATGTTCCCTACATTCAAAATGGAAAGGAATACTTGATTTCATTTAGGGGTTAAAAAACCCTCTAAAGTCCCCCATTATACCTCCCAGGTTGTTATATCAATAATGAAAATAATGAACTAATAATTGGATAATGCCTTATGAAACACTTTCACAAACCAAAATAAATATAAGCATGTCTCTGTATAGATTAATATGTAAAAGGAAAAAACATTAAAATTATAATATGCTAACCATTAATGATTATCAACAAATTTTAGAATTCTACTGCTTTTAAAAATGTTTCCTTTATACTATCTGTATTTCTGCATTTTCTTATTTTTATTGAGGTGAAACTGACATAACATAAAATGACATTTCAAAGTGTACAATTCAGTGGCATTTAGTGCATTTACAATGTTGTGCAACCACCAACTCTCTCTAGTTTCACATTTTTTTCATCACCCCTGAAGGACAACCCGATACTCATTAAGCAATCATTCCCCATCTCCTGATAACCACTAATCTACTTTCTACCTCTATGGATTTGCTTATTCTTGATATATCATATAAAAAGAATCACAAAATATAAGATCTTTTGTGACTGGCTTCTTTCACTTAGCATAATGTTTCTGAGGTGCATCCAAGTTGTAGCTTGTATCAGTTCCTCATTTGGATAGAATGATAATTTCATTGTATACACCATAATTTGTTTATCCCTTCATCCACTGATGAACATTTGGGTTGTTTCCACCCTTGGGCTATTATAAACAGTGCTGGTACAAACATTCACATACAAGTTTCTGTGTAGATATATGTTCTTATTTTTCTGGGTCTATACCTAGAAGTGAAATTGCAGGTTCATATGGTATTTCTGGTTAAATTCTGAGGAATTGCCAAACTGTTTCCTACAGTGGCTGCACCACTTCATATTCCCACTGGCAATCTATAAGTGTTCCTATGTCTCTGCATCCTTGGCAAATTTGTTATTTTCCATTTTTTTATTATAAATGTGAATGTGATGTGGTATTTCATTGTGATTTTGATTTCCGTTTCCCTGATGGCTAACATGTTGATAATCTTTTCATGTGCTTTTTGGCCGTTTGCATATCTTATTTGAAGGAATATCTATTCAAGTCTTTGTCCTTTTAAAAATTGGCTTGTTTGTCTTTTTGTTGTGTTGTAAGGGTTCTTTATACATTCTGGATATTAAACATTTATGAGATATATAATTTGCAAATAAGTTTTTCCATTCTGTAGGCTGTCTTTTCACATTCTTCATAATGTCCTTTGATGGGCAAAAGTTGTTAATTTTTATGGAGTCCCACTTATTTTTCTTTTGTTGCTCTGGTTTCTTTTTTATTAGCGCAACCATGTGAGATATATATATATATATATATATTTATATATTTATATTTATATATATGTATGTGGATAGATATAGATATATAGATATGTATGTATATAAATATATGTGTAATATACACACACATATATGTGGTTAATTAATAAAAATAAAGCCAGCATTCTCACACATACTAACTTCTCACATCTCTTCTACAGCATTGTATTAAGTATCATCATCATCACCATGAGGAAACTAAGGCTTTGATCAATTTAGTGATTTGCCAAAAAGTGCACAAATTAACAGTGGCACAATTTTCTTTCACTAAATATTGGGCAGGAACATTAGTTTGATACATTAGGAGTGAATAATGAGTCATATGGAATGATTTATGCTTACAAAAGCTAAATATTTTTAAATTTTTTTCCCAGAAGAGGTTTTATGTCTTATCCAAACTTTTTCCAAATTCCTTTTTAGTAGCCATAGATTAAATTATTTTGCATTTTTATTGAAGTATAGTTGATGTACAATATTATATAAGTTACAGGTGTACAGTATAGTGACTCACAATTTTTAAAGGTTATACTTCATTTGTAGTTATTATAAAACATTGGCTATAGTCCCTGTGTTGAACAGTACATCGTTTAGCTTATTTTACATGTAATAGTTTTTACCTCATAATCCTCAACCCCTATGTTGCTCCTCTCCCCTTCTCTCTCCCCACTGGTAACCACTAGTTTTGTTTGTTATATCTGTGAGTCTGTTTCTTTATTGTTATATTCACTAGTTTGTTGTATTTTTTGATTCAACATATAAGTGGTATCATACAATATTTCTCTTTCTCTAACTTATTTCACTTAGCATAATATCCTCTAAATCCATGTTTTTGCAAATGGCAAAATTTCATTCTTTTTTATAGCTGAGTAGTATTCCATTTTGTACATAGTGATATATGCCACATCTTCTTTATCCATTCAACTATTGATGGACACTTAGGTTGCATGGCAACTGTAAATAATGCTGCTATGAACTTCGGGGTGCATGTATCTTTTCGAATTAGTGTTTCTGTTTATTCAGATATATACCCAGGATTGGAATGGCTGGGTCACATAGTAGTTATGTTTTTAGTCTTTTGAGAAACCTCCTTACTGTTTTCCACAGTGGCTGTACCAATTTACATTCCCACCAACAGTGGACAAGGGTTGCCTTTTCTCCACATCCTCACCAACATTTGTTATTTGTGTTCTTTTTGATGATAGCCAATCTGACAGGCGATATCTCATTGTGGTTTTGATTTGCATTTTCCCTGATGAATAGCAATGTTGAGAATCTTTTCATGTGCTTATTGGCCATCTGCACATCCTCTTTGGAAAAATGTTTATTTTTTAATCAGGTTGTTTCCTTGATGTTGAGTTGTATGAGCTGTTTGTGTATGTTGGACGTTAACCCCCTCTTCAGTCACATCATTAGCAAATACTTTTTCCCATTCAGTAGGCTGTCTTTTTGTTGATGGTTTCCTTTGCTGTAAAAGCTTTTAAGTTTAATTAGATTCCATTTGTTTATTTTTGCTTTTATTTCCTTTGCCTTAGGAGACAGATCCAGAAACTATTGCTATGAATTATGTCAAAGAGAGTTCTGCCTATGTTTTCTTCTAGCATTTTATGGTTTCCAGTCTTACATTTAGGTCTTTAATCCATTTTGAGTTTAATTTTGTATATGATATTAGAGAATTTCCTAATTTCATTCTTTTAAATGTAGCTGTCCAGTTTCCCCAGTGCCACTTATCGAAGAGACTCTTTTCTCCAGTGTATATTCTTTTTCTTTTTTTTTTTTTTTTGAGGTACGTGGACCTCTCACTGTTGTGGCCTCTTCCGTTGCGGAGCACAGGCTCTGGATGCACATACTCAGCGGCCATGGCTCACGGGCCTAGCCACTCCGTGGCATGTGGGATCCTCCCGGACCGGGGCACGAACCCGTGTCCCCTGCATCGGCAGGTGGGCTCTCAACCACTGTGCCACCAGAGAAGCCCTCCACTGTATATTCTTGCCTCCTCTGTCATAGATTAATTGACCATAAATGTGTGGGTTTATCTCTGGGCTTCCTATCCTGTTCCATTGATCTATATTTCCGTTTTTCATGCCAATACCATACTGTTTTGATTACTGTAGCTTTGTAGTATAGTCTGAAGTCAGGGAACATGATTCCTCCAGCTCTGTTCTTCTTTCTCAAGATTGTTTTGGCTACTTGGGATCTTTTGTGTTTCCATACAAATTTTAAGATTATTTGTTCTAGTTCCGTCATAAATGCCATTGGTGTTTTGATAGGGATTGCATTGAATCTGTAGATTGTCTTCGGTAGTATGGCCATTTTAACAATATCAGTTCTTCCAATCGAAAAATAAGGTATATCTTCCCATCTGTTTGTGTCACCTTTAATTTCGTTCGTCAGTGTCTCATTGTTTTCCAAGTACAGGTCTTTTACCTCCCTAGGTAGGTTTATTCCTAGGTATCTTATTCTTTTTGATGTGATGGTAAGTGGGATTGTTTCCTTAATTTCTCTTTCTGGCAGTTCATTGTTAGTGTATAGAATGCAACAGATTTCTGTACATTAATTTTGAATCCTGCAACTTTACTGAATTCATTGATGAGCTCTAGTAGTTTTCTGGTGGCATCTTTAGGATTTTGTATGTATAGTATCATGTCACCTGCAAATAGTGACAGTTTTGCGTATTCCTTTCCAATTAGGATTCCTTTTATTTCTTTTTCTTCTCTGATTGTTATGGTTAGGACTTCCAATACTATGTTGAATAAAAGTGGTGAGAGTGGACATCCTTGCCTTGTTCCTGATCTTAGAGGGAATGCTTTCAGCTTTTCACTGTTGAGTATGATGTTAGCTGTGAGTTTGTCATATATGGCCTTTATTATATTGAGGTATGTTCCCTCTATGCCAACCTTCTGAGAGTTTTTATTATAAATGGGTGTTGAATTTTGTCAAAAGCTTTTTCTCCATCTATTGAGATGATCATATGGTTTTTAGTCTTCTATTTGTTAATGTGGTATATCAAATTGACTGATTTGCAGATATTGAAAAATCCTTGCATCCCTGGGATAAATCCCACTTGATCATGGTGTATAATCCTTTTAATGTATTGTTGGATTTGCTTTGCTAACATTTTGTTGAGGATTTTTGGATGTATGTTCATCAGTAATATGTAATTTTCCTTTTTTGAGATATCTTTGTCTGGTTTTGGTATCAGGGTGATGCTGGCCTCATAGAATGAGTTTGGGGGTGTTCCTTCCTCTGCAATTTTTTGGAATACTTTCAGAAGGATAGGTGTTAACACTTCTTTAAATGTTTGGTAAAATTCACCTATAAAGCTGGTCCTGGACTTTTGTTTGTTGGTATTGTTTAAATTATTGATTAAATTTCATTACTTGTAATTGGTCTGTTCAAATTTTCCATTTCTTCTTGGTTCAGTCCTGGGAGATTGTACCTTTCTAAGAATTTGTCCATTTCATCTAGGTTGTCCATTTTATTGGCATATAGTTTTTCTTAGTAGTCTCTTATAATCTTTTGTATTTCTGTGGTGTTGGTTGTAACTTCTCCTTTTTAATTTCTGATTTTATTGATTTTGGCCCTTTCCCTTTTTTCTTAATGATTCTTACAAAAAGTTTATCAATTTTGTTTATCTTTTCAGAGAATGAGCTTTTAGTTTCATTTATCTTTTCTATTTTTTTAGTCTCTATTTTATTTATTTCTGCTCTGATCTCTATGATTTCTTTCCTTCTACTAACTTTGAGTTTTGTTTTTTCTTTCTCTAGTTCCTTTAGGTGTAAGTTTAAGTTGTTTATTTGAGATTTTTCTTGTTTCCTGAGGTAAGCTTGTATGGCTATACTACTACCTCTTACAACTGCTTTTGCTGTAGCCTATAGGTTTTGGATCAACATGTTTTCATTTTCATTTGTCTCTAGGTATTTTTTACTTCCTCTATGATTTCTTCAGTGATTCATTAGTTGTTTAGTAGCATATTGTTTACAAAAGCTAAATATTTTTAAAATTTTTAATTAAATTCAACAAATATTTGTTAATTTCTTCCCATGTGTTAGGTGTTATGCTAGCTTCTGGGAATAGAACGGTGAGCATGACAGACACAGTTCTTGCTCTTATGGTGTTTTAGGCTACTGAAGTATGAAATTTTAAGTATGAAATTATAAGTACATTGTGCTATGGGAACAAGTAACAAAACTCTCCACTACACTAACTTGCCCTCATCCCTGCCTTCAGCTAAGAGCTAAGAATACTTGTCAGTACATTTGGGCACTTTAGCATAATTCATATACCACATTCTTATATGTTGCCCTATATTTTTTCAAATTGTTTCAAAGGGATAAACTTTCCATGATTTTATTGGAAGGCCATATGTGATAATTCTAATATACCTCAGAGTGGTGTGCCTTTCATCAGAATAAGAAATAACTGTTGAGCTCAACTAGAGTGGGGACAGGAGGTAAAGAGGGAGAAACAATGAAACTTTCAGTATAAACTGGTATGGTAATATATGAAGGACTTATACAAGTAATAGTTAATGTTTATTCAGTGCTAACTGCCATTAAGAGATGGTGATTCTTTGAGGAGTTAAAAGTTGACTGGGGATAATAAAGACTGGAAATAGTAGAACAAGATTCAAACCCAGGAGTACGAATCTCAGGGCTCATGGTCATAACCCCTCTGGATGCTAATTTCTACTCAAGACATTGAACTTTGACGGTTGTGCAACTATTCAGTAGCTAAACTGCAGACAAACCTCATATGCACAAGTGCGTACATAAAAACTTGCATGCACGTGCACACAATACTACGTGAATCAAAATCTCAAATTATAGTGTAGCTGTGATAACTAGGACCAAGGACAAAAAAATAACGATTCAAAAAATAGGCAGTAAAACTAAAAATACACGTTGGGCAATAACATCAGTAATTATTATAATAAAGAAGAAGAGATGATATAGGAAAAAAGCCCACCTGTGCTTTAATGCATCCTATTTTTCTTTTCTAAAAACAATCATCCCAAGAGAGTTCCATCTATAATCTACCACAACAAAATAACGTGGCTTTGAGAAAATGACACACTGGAGAGACTACTGCCTGTCGGATGCTGCATACCCAAAACCTACCTTTAAAACGCATATAATGAAAGTCATACTTGGTTTGTGCTGACAAGGCAGTCGACACAACATAACTTTATCTACAAAGGGGTGACCTTGATGAGAAAACCAAGCAAAACTGCCCCTCAGAAGAGTATAGTTGGTAACTAGTGGAATTTAAAATTTTTATTTTATACACTATATACTAAATATACTATTGGGTTGGCCAAAACGTTCATTCAGGTTTTTCTGTTACACCTTACAGAAAAATCTGAACTAACTTTTTGGCCAACCCAACATATACTGCAAAAGAAGAAAACCAACTAAAATTTGTGGACTGGAAAATTACTCCTCCAAGTACTGACCTTGTGTGATATTTTGGCGTGGCAAAATAGGAATTTAGACACATGATGCTATTCTGTTAGGGAAAATATGACTACATATATCTGGGAGACTGTGCCTTGCATATATCTATATAGACCTCACCCTAAACAGTTAAAGGAAACTCAGATCTACAGTAGATTAAACACTGGATGTTTTCTAAAAATATGGCCTATTAGCTATTAGTTGACAAACCTCATCTTATATCTCTTAATAGTTTTAGTTTTTAAATTTTCTTTTTTTCTTGTACTTTGAAACCTCGGAAGAACAAATGCTTCATTTACATGGCATCATAGTAGATTGAATAATTTTATAGCTAACTGCTACTAATTTCACTAAGAAAAAGAAATTAAGAGAGAGGAAATTTAACACCTGTGGTGAAAATAACTCAAAAATGTATTATCTTCTTCCTTACTTCCTTAATTTCATATTCATAGGCTTTGTTCCAATGGTCTGTTTATAAGATAGTTGTCTTAAAACTCAGAATGTGCTTTCCCACAGAAACCATGTCATAACCAGAGGCTGGATCCTCAGGCCACACTGCAGCAGTAAAGCTTCCTGCTCAAGGTCACACAGCTCACATTACCTGAGCAGACACAAGAAGACATGAACAAAAATAGATTCACATGGACTCTCAGTTCTACCCACTCATTGGCCTTGAACTCCAGGCCCCAAGCCACTTCTGAGATTTTCTTAGGTATAGAATTCACCTTGGATATAATGCCTTTAAATACGCTTCCTGAAGCTAGTCCTGGGAAAGAGAAAGCCCAGCTCCCCAGCAGGAGCCACAGGAAGGGGACTGGCAGCTGCCCATAACCTGTGCAAGCATATCTAAGAGCCTCCTGAACAAGGGAAACAATCTCAGCATTTATTTTTCTGGGTGACCGTCTTCCCCTGAGTACAGAAAGACTGCCCTGAGCAGTGACACATAGTTTTGCCTATCCTCCCTTCCCGTCAGCTGTTGCTTCTGCTACCAGAGTGCCTGCCACTAACAGTCTCCCCACTTGCAAGTTGCTGTTTCTAATCTGTCATCTGAGAAGTCCGATGACTAGGGCTGTTAGAACTGCATGTAAATTGAGAGCCAGGTGCCGAGAGATAGCCAGAGACCCTCTCCTTCAGGGGAGCAATATGGGGGGGGGGGTTCCTGGTAGCCATTTATTTTCTTCTCAAGAGTTTTTCTTATGTAATTCCCTTCTTGACAGTCTCAAAAAGCTGACCTCCATCTGCAGAAGGTGCTCCTGTTGTACAGTACAGTGAAGAACACACCAGAATGAAAGAGAGACACACATTCCAGTGCAAGTGCCCAACACTCAGCCTGGGGACCTTCGGATTCAAAAAATCTCTGTGCTCCATTTCCTCCTTTGCAAAATGGGTATAACCATAGAGAGTCAGTGAAGTATAATGAATTAAAATTACAAACTGCTTTAGAATGAGGTGTCAAAATAGTGATCTTTAAAAAGAATGACCATCAGCCTTTCCTGGTGGCGCAGTGGTTAAGAATCCACCTGCCAATGCAGGGGACACAGGTTCAATCCCTGGTCTGGGAAGATCCCACATGCTGCGGAGCAACTAAGCCTGTGCACCACAACTACTGAGCCTGTGCTCTAGAGCCCATGAGCCACAACAAAGAGAAGCCACTGCAATGAGAAGCCCACGCACCTCAACGAAGAGTAGCCCCCGCTTGCCACAACTAGAGAAAGCCCGCGCGCAGCAACGAAGACCCAACACAGCCAAAAATAAGATAAATAAGATAAATAAATTAAAGAGAAAAAAACTACCATCATTCTTAGGGGTCTATAAACTACTGCTGCAAGGCAAATCCAGCCTGTTGTCTGCTTTTGTAAATAAAGTTTTATTGGAACAAAGCCTCACCCACTCCTTTATGTATTGTCAATGGCTTCTGTGCTACATACAAGGGCAGAGTTCAGTAGCTGCAAAAGAGATCATATGGACCACAAAGCTGAAAATATTTACTCTCCAACCCTTTACAGAAAAGTTTTTTTGACCTATCTTATCAATAAATGTTTTATTTTCAAGGAAATAAGGCTTCATTTTTCCCACAAAAAATTTCAGTTGTTTAATATAGCATATTTCACAACACAGGCCATAAGCTTAACAGAAGACCTTCAATAATAATAACATTTATATTTAATAACACACAAGAAATTCATTACACAAGTTTTCTGCTATGTAAATCCATTGCTGTGAACAGAAAAGTCCTCAGAATTAATTTAAATTCAATTCTTAAAAGAAAAATGAACTAAGAGCAGAGATTTATTTCTGGTATGCATTTTAGGGGGAAAAATCAGTATTACATTATCTCTATTGTGTCTCATAGCAATGAGGGTGACAAAACTGCCCAGAGTTGTCAGTGTCAAATACACTGTAGGAGCTCAAATATTAATCAAAATGACATCTCCAATTTCTTCCCTTCCTAATCAGGCCTAAACATCATGGGACATCTGCTAAATCAATAAGCAAAACTAGATGCCCTCATCACTCCCAACCTGGCAGCACTGCACTTTTAGCCAGAAGACAAGGGGCCCCACTGCTGCATAAATACTCCTCTGCTTTGATTGTTTGCTTCTCCCATGAGATGAGCATGCCCACCTATGATCCCAAACTTTACCCTGGTACATATCTGGCTATGCCACCTGTCACTGAAAAGATACACCTCAGACAATTTCAAGATAAGATAGGCATGGGGGTACGTGGCTCTAGAATATACTTGTGCATTCTACCAAAGAGAATAAATAAATGAATAAATACATCTCATGAATAAAGTGAGAATAGGTTGTTGTAAAGTGTTTATGAAAAACTAAAGTCTCATATCCCATCCTCCACACCTGGAGGAAGGTGGCACAGGGACTGACCTATACCCCACCCACCAACCTTCTGCCAAGGTGGGCTTTTAGTACAGTTGAGAATTAATCACCTTTGGCTTTAATCTCCTTCCCCTGCCTTTTATTTCTAGGTCTCTTGCCCCCAAATCCTTATCCCGCTGACACCTCCTATTTCTCTCCCTAGGAGCTCTGGAGTTGCTCTAGTGCTGAAAGATCTGATAAATGCCTGAGTGTCAATTTATTCTCCATGTATTTAGAGGAGGCAGAAGGCTGGAAAAATGGAGCAGAGAATAGGTCTGTTCACACATGGAACCAAGTTTGAACCTTTTAGCAAAGCTAAAAGGAAAAAAAAAGAAGAAAAATTGGCTGGCATAGAAAATACACAGACTTCTACACAAGGAAGTGAGGTATGTGCCTGTGAATTCCAGAAACCCTAAGGGAGACTTGGAAGAGAAAGCTAAGGGTCTATCTAAAGTTGGGCAGCCACGTTCTAAGAGCCACTGCAACCAGTCAATGGTAAGATGAACTCATTTGTACTCAGTCTACTGAGTCTACTTGGACCCAAGTCCAAGAAAACTTGGGTTGGTTCATTTATTCATGTGCCAGGCATGTCAGTGAACAAGCATATTCTATACCCTCATAGACCTCTTTTCAGCCTAATTGTTTTGGTCTTAGCCGGCATTTTTTTCTCCTAACTTTAAGAAACTATAAATGGAAAGTCTTCCTGATCCTGGATTTTCCCACCTTTACAGAAAAAGAATAAAATAGATATCAAGTACAGCAAACATAATGGAAGTATCTTAGCCAGATGAAATACAGCTTGAGAAAGAAAAAGTAGTTCATTAAATTTTAAACAAAATTGGAATTGCTGAGGTTAAAGGCAACTCAAAGCCAATACCAGACACAGACTAAAAGGAACAACATAGACTTACTCAAAAGGAATGAGTGTGGTAAGGAGTTCAGTTGTCAGCCATCTCCAGAGTGTCATGGGGCTCAAATGAGATTATCAAGGGGAGGATGCTTTGAAAAAGTGAAGAGGCACATCACAAATGTGAAGGCAATGATACAATTATTGGTAACATTTTCACCAATTATAAGCTTAAGTTGAGTTATGGTTGTTTATAAACTTACTGTAGATCACCAAGAGATAAACAGCCTCATAACTTCATTTGGAATAAATATCCTATAAGTTAACTGGGCACTAAACATGTGCATATCATTTTATATGGCCATTTTAAAACAAGTTTTTTTTTTAATAGGAAACAATATACATAACCAACTATAGGAGATTCCTGAGTTTAAGTATGGTGTGGCCATAATGGCCAATATGTCAATTATTGTCCATTTGACAACCCACTCCATCCTTCCAATACCCTTCTGTGTCCTGTTCTGTGCCCCTGGCTGATGCCTAGAACTGAACATCCTTCTGACTTCCAGTTGGATTAAACTAATGAAGATGGTGACTGCAGGAGAGAGAAGAGAATTTCTTCCAACTCTCTCTGTCTCAGTATTGTCTTTCTGGTGGGAGCTGTTTCTCTTCCATGATCCCAGGGAGTATCCACTCCTCTTTGGCTTCAGCTTAACTCGGTTCCAGTACCACTATTTTCTTATCTTTCACTTCAGCCCTAGAGGTGGTAAGAGCTTCCTGATACTGCTACTGTCTGGGTGATGGCCTCACTATCCACTCCTTGTCTGTTCCTTAATCCCTATCCACATCCCTATAAAGAGTCCTTTTCTTAAAGTCTCTTCACTTAACCCAGCTGGGTTGACTTCAATTTCTGGCCAGGACTGTGACTGAAATATAATATAGACATCTATTTATCGACATAGAAAGATGTCTGACAGAAAGTAGATCAAAATATAAATAGCAGCTATCTTTAGGCAGTGGGATAGGATTATTAGTTTTTTTTTATGTTTCTTTGTATTTTTCAGCTGTTCTACATTTGATTATATATGTTGGGAGCATAAAAAGAAATAATACAATTAAAATACGATGTGGGAATAAATATGGTTTCAAGAAGCACTAGTGGTTTGGCTTCCCTTCTTTACTGCATGCCCTATCAAGAACAGATAAATTATAAGTTCCATAGCCTGAAAGGTGTCCTGGTGGGGCAATGGAACCATAAACGCTTATGAGTGCCCAGAATTTTTTTATTCTTGCTAGACTCCATTTTCTAGGAAAAAATATGTTTGATTAGCAAGTATTTACAATTTCACAATTAAAGACAATGCAGTTGTGCTATATTTAAAATGGATAACCAACAGGGATGTACTGTGTAGCACAGGGAACTCTGCTCAATATTCTGTAACAAACTAATTGGGAAAAGAATTTGGAAAAGAATAGATACATGTATATGTATAACTGAATCACTCTGTTGTACACCTGAAACTAACACAATGTTGTTAATCAACTATATGCCAATATAAAATAAAAAGTTAAAATAAATAAATAAATACATATATGCTATCATAACCATTAAAAAATGCAGTTGCACACATTTATAAGTGTATGTGTTTTACAGATTCATATTTCACTAGCACAAATCGATTTTGCTGCATTTTTAAATAATATTAATAATAATTAACTCTTACTAAAGACTTGGCATCTACAGGCTCTGTTTACAAGAATTGTAGGTACTTGTTAATTTAATCCTAATAGGAAGACAAGTATTATTACTCCTATTTCATAGGTGAGCAAATTGACAAGCAGTGAAGCCAAGTTATTTGTCCAAGATCATACAGTTTTTGCTTGCAGGTCCTGGAGGCAAGTCCAGGCATTAGAACCTATTTGATCTATTATATTCAACCATGACTCAGGTTGATAGATTACCTAAGAATTCTAAACTCTCCTAATCTTGTGAATATGTGCAAAGAACAACGGGGAGGGGGGCCTCATATTGGTTCACTACTTACTGGTGTGTAACCTAGCACACTTACAAATCAGAGCAACAAATTCCTCATCCATGCAATGGGGTATAATATCTCTTCTACCTACCCTAGAAATTGTGATAATCTAATGGGAAATAAGCATGAAAGCCCATCAAAGCTGTAAAGCAAAGCACAAATGTAAGGTGGTATTATTTGCATCCTCCGTGTACCATCGTCATTAATACATGAAAGTCAAATGTAAAGAAAATAGCAATTATTTTGGTGAAGTATGGCTCTAAACTATTATATTATAAACTATCCAGCCTGTTCACAACACCCAGCATAAACCCACCACTGATTAATCAATACAAATCATGCAATGGTTTCAGTAAAATGTACTCTCCAGGGCACTCCCTTGACTCACATTCATTCATTACCTCGCTTTATTTAATTTGTTCCCAGCATTGGCCTGAAATGTGTTACTCTCAATCTTAAGTTATATAGTAAAACTTTTTTAAAAACGTAAAAGTTCAACTTTACATTCTCTATGCTCTGACATCAAAAGTTCAATGGAACCACTCAGTTTTCAGTTTCCCTGACTCAACATTTTGGAGTTTTGTAATTAATTATATTCCATTATTACTGATCAACAATTAGCTCAAAATGTTGCTGAGATGGTGAGTATGCTGAAGAAAGCAGAATTCAATGACTGAGACTAGTAGTAGGACACTAAATTTCTCTCTTGTTAATAATTAAAGTGGATAACTTATGTTTTTATTTATAGCTTCCAGAAATATCCGGCTCGTTCCTGCGCACTGCTCTGTCAGGTAATCATCAGTGGGTTAAGATCTGACTTGGGCTGTTGTGTTTATTTTCCATACACACCTTCAAACGAAGCCATTAAATGCAACCCAACCAAAGGTAAAAGCAAGTGAGGGCATCACCGTGTCTTTTCTGGATCTCTCCACCCAGCCAAATGCTTTGATGCATAAAAATATAAAGGATGAAAAGGGGTAAAATTTCAATTTACCTGTCTCAATTTCCCAGATGTAAACAGAGTCATCTGCACATCCAACAATTAGAAAGTTCTCGACGGGATGCCATTTTATCATCTTCACAGGGAAAAGGTGCTTTCGGGCGCTCAGGAGGCACCTCCTCCCTTCAAGGTGAAGGAGAGCCACGGAATGGTCACTGCACACACAACAAATTACCTGATGACTCCGTAGCTATGAAAAAAAAATGGCATTCTTTGTAAGCTAATAGTCAAATGCTTTCTTTAAAATTAAATCAGATTTTCCCCCCTAGTAACATAAGTTTTTGTTAAAATCCCATTTACAAAATGACAGTTCTGCTTTCTCTAGCACCTCTCCACATAACACTGCACAGGGGAGCTTTACAAACCAACTAGATTTTAAATTCAAAGACCTATTAGGAAGGTCAAAAGACACAAGTAAAGAGGAGAATTCCAGGCCAGATCTACTTATAAGATAAATGAAGGACGTGATCATCACTCAGCAGATTCAGGCAGTGAGGCAGACATCGGAAATAATGCAGAATAAAATAAACCCCAGAACTAATTTGTTGCCACAAAAAGAAGCTATTTGTAGACACAAGCTTAGGCCCAAGGGTATCATGAGCTGATATCTTCCACTTAGAGCCTCAAAATGTGATTTGGTGCTGTTCCCAGAACTATACAGATTTTAATCCAAACAGGAAACTCAGTGTGGACACAATCTAAAAGAGGTAAGCATTAGATAGTTCCAACTGAATGTACAGCTTCAAAGACACGGGGACCAAAAATAGTCTCACAGGACAAAGATTCTTAAGATACTTTTAAGAACATCAGCATGTGGTTACCTTCAGCATAGTTTAGGACAAAGACTATTCTTGCTGGGTGCTGCTGAGGCTCATCTAGGAGAGGTTTACAGGGCAGCTTTGTGCCTCACCATGAGGGCCATGCATTGATCAGCCCATCAGTGGGTATGGCTGGGGTGTGGTGAGAAGGGGCAATGGGTAGTTCCTCTGCTATTTTTTTCTTTTCTAACCATTTTGCTATGTCAATGCTCCTACTTTCACTAAGGCACCTGGCCAGACTTTCATCTGCTATGTTAAAAGCATCAGCTAGGGTTCCTGAAGAATCTCCCAGTGCCCATCACTGACCTCTCTCTGTGGGGCATTGGGAACTTGTTATTTTTCCTAATACTTGTAAAGGAGACTACAGAAATTCTGAGCGGGGGTGGGGGTGGGGGAATCACAAAATGGCAGGTGTGATATATGGGGAGCCTGGACTTGTAGAATGGGGCACAGATGCATTGCCCCCCAACTATTACCTCTTGGAGAACCTGCCTGACCCCCAGTTTCTAGAATAGACAGCCCAGTGTACTTCAGGAAACTCACACACACCTACAACACAAGAAAACACACATAACAGATGAACACAGATCCTATGGCCAGGAGTAGACATATACTAGAGACCCACACTAGGCCAATCAGATTCTCTTTTCTAGGCGTTTGAAATTGTAAAGCTAAAAGAAGTCATAGGAAGAGGCAAGAGAATGGAGCAATCACAGAAAAGCAGACCATTTTGGGGCGGTGGATTCAAGGAGTAACTTTGGTTTCTGAATTTAAGTTCCACTGTAGGTCCTTGCTCTAGTGCTTTGTCTTGGATGCCTAGGGATTGCCCCTTGTGCCCTTTCAATAAACTCCCTTTTTATTTGACTTTGAATCTGTCCTGATCCTTGGAGTTAAATCATCTATGACTGAGGCAGAAGTAAAAGGAGTCAGGAGTGGAACTGACTTGGACTACGGTCCTGGGGCCAAGAGAAAAAAAATTTTTTTGAAAAAGGGAGAACTTCAGGAATAAAATATGTATCAAGGTATCCCAAATCACCACATAGTTTTTTTTTTGGGGGGGGCGAGGGGTCACTTAACTTTGTTTTACTGTTTTGGTTAATCATTTCTGTTCCTGAAATACTGCTTTCATTTTTTCTTACTACAAAAATACAGTGCAAGTTTTCTCTGATTTTACTTTGGAATTGATTTTTCATAACATTACTATGGAGACATAATTTTTTTTTTTTTTTTGCGGTATGCGGCCCTCTCACTGCTGTGGCCTCTCCCGTTACGGAGCACAGGCTCCGGACATGCAGGCTCAGCGGCCATGGCCCACGGGCCCAGCTGCTCCGCGGCACGCGGGATCCTCCCGGACTGGGGCACGAACCCATGTCCCCTGCATCGGCAGGTGGACTCTCAATCCCCGCGCCTGGAGACATAATTTTTACAAGTCAATCAACTAACTTATAAACTCAGAAAACTCAAAACTTGGCTGTTCATATTTTATCAAAGATATCAGCTTTATGAAAGCTGAATTTAAGCTGACATTGCATGAGAAAATTATACCTGAAAGTATTTCCTTTGCTCAGCACAAGGTAGATGCTCGTAAATTTGTTAAAGCTCGTCATTTGTTAAATAAATGAAAGAGTAAACAAAAATCTATTTAAGAAAAAGAAAGTGTAACTATCGTCATTATTATTAAATTGTTGAACGCAAAAGTTAATTTACAGTTCCTACATATTTATTTTTCCATTGAGTGTCCATTACTTTTATTTAAAAAGAAAATTCCATTAAAAATTAAGATGTAGAACTAGGAAAAGAAAAAGAACAAACGTATAAGTACTTAAAGAGAATTAACTGACTTTTGTAAAGCCAAGAATTGATGAGACCTTTGCTTTAGAACCAAATTATCTGTATAAGCTGTAAAAATAATAAAATGCATAAAACATAAGAAAGGAATTCATAAAAATCATCCAGTTGTATTATGGCTTTCTTTTTCTTTTCTGTGGAAATATGGGTTATTTTTCCTTACGTTTTTTAAACATTCTGAAATGCTATATGTATAACTTAAATTTATGTGTTATGTTTCACTCTTTACCTTAACTTACTTTGAAATTCTCTGGTGACATCAAAAGACTCATTACTAAACCAGCTTGCAAAAAGAATTTATGCAAAATTTCTTCAGTAAAGATATCCCACAAGATGACCCATGAGTCCTGGTCCCCAGATACCAGCCAACTTTGGTCTAATTTTGAAGAGAGACCATGTGGATAAAGTAAGGAAGTAACACTGTGGTGATGGCCTTTGAGAACTTTCTGAGGGAGGGAACCTGGAAAACAACCAAACACCAAATAATATAAAAGAGTTATTTTTGTTCAAGAAATAGTCCTGAGATTTTCTTTTATAAATTTTTAATGTAAGGAAACTACATATAATTAAAGGTAGGCAGGCAGTTGACTAAGAAAATTAATGAACAACCCTTGGATTCTCTCAAAAGGCAAGTGCCTCATTATAAGCCAGGTCATGCTTTTGATGGAGCACTAAATTTCGTTGTTCAAGGTCTATTAATTCTTTAAGGATGTTAGCAAGTTACCAATTCCAGTGCCATGAAATAGCAAACTCTGTTCTAAAAGAGTGAACAATTTATACATTTTGTCTCTACAAAAATACTCTCAGAACACTACTGCTGTCCTTTAAAACAGCATGACCAAGTCTAGTATAAAAGAAAAGCAAAGTTTCACAGAATACTTTTGCTTTAAAAGATATTACAGATTACCTAGTTCCACCATTTTGTTTTACAGATAAAAGTATCTGAGGCTCAGAGAGGTTAAGTGGCTTGAATCCAAGTGTGAAGAAACACAGCATAATATTTAAGAGCACAGCTTTGCTGTTAAACAAATCTAGCTTTGTTTTTCTCAGTCTATCACTTACTAGATGTGTCACTGTGGACAACTTGCCTTTTCCCTCTAAGCCACAGGTACTGCATCTGAAAAAGTGGGATAATAACAGCACTTACTTCACACAAGACTACTGTGTGGAATAAATAAAATAATGTCCATAATTTCTTAGCACTGGCACTTGGTAGGAACCTAGGTGTTTCATACCATAGCTGTATTAGAACACAGGCTTACTGACACCCAGTTTCCACACTGCTTCTTCCTTCATTATTAGCTAAACCTAAAAAAATTGGAGAGGACCACAGACCACAAACTCTTTATTCACATTGAAAATGAGTCCCAAAGAATCATTATTACTTCTATTCCGTCAGGCACCTTCTCGCTTTATATCCACTAGCAAACCAAGATGAATATTAATTCAGATGCTAAAGATCAAATGTAGGTTTCTGCATGTTTTCAGGATAAGATAAATCAGACTAGATAAAATATGCTAAGGTCTTAAGCTTTTTTACTAACTTTTAACAGCAGCCATTGAGATGTAAAGTGGTGTATTACCTCTCCTTGCTTTATTGCTACTCACTCTATTTCAGTCAATCACTGAATCACTGAAAAGTTAGAACACTTAGTAAGTAGCCAGAGTAAGCTGAGAACAGCAATAGGCAATATAACAAGTTTTGGTGTTTTTTTTAATAATATTTGGTCTGTCAAGACCCTGTAGTCTAGTAGGGTCCTTACAATGAAAAGTGGCATACAAATTTACCTACACAGCCCCAAATCTCAGTCACCTCCTATATTTCTTTCCTTTACATAAGACAACTTACTGCATAATGGTCTTTATTTAAGAGATTTTGCTGTTGCAATGCACAAAGATGTATGAGAACACATTTACATTTCATTACCAAAAAAATTAAAAATTAAAACAGGAAGATACCACTTTCTCCTGATTGGCAAATATTAAAAAATTGAATAGCACAGTAAGTTGGCTAAGGCTGGGGGGAAAAGGCATTCTCATACATCTGTGCTAGTGGACACACATGTATATTGATGTACTTTGGAGAACATTTAAGATATATTTTCAAAATTAAAAATACACATAAAAGTTGATCTAGTAATTCTACTCCTGGAAATTAATACTATACATATACCTACATATATGTGCAAAGATAGTTAATTCTGCATTGTCTATAGTAGCCAAAGATGAGAAAAAACTTGAACACCCATCATAGGAGATTTTTTAAATTAGAATTCAATCATTATTAATCATTTAAAATTAAGTCATAAAGAATGTACTCCAAAATATTTTATTAAGATTTAAGGACATTTTAGTAAAGTGTGTAGAATGTGGTTCTATTTTTATAATATAATTAAAAGAATGTATACTGTTCTTTTGTTATATGCTTATATATGCATAGGAAATTTCAAAAAGTGTATAAAGAAACTTATTAGCACTTGCCTTTGGTGATCTTCCTGGAAGATCAAAGAAGGAGAGAAATGTATTTCTCATTGTATAACCTTCTGTTTGACTTTAAAAAAAACCTATATGTGCGTTTTACTTTAACACTAAAACATGCACAAATTTATTAGCAAATGCCTGCAATTTTCTTAAGCTTCAGTAATCTTCTTAGTATAGCTTATTAAAGTTGAAGCTTAGGTAAATTAAATAAATAGGGTCAAATAAAATTCAATGACCTTTTAGTAAAGAACCGCCTTCTAGAAGTCCTGCTTTGGCAGCATTCAAAGCCTGTGTAATGAAAATTGTCCCATCTTCACAGCCACATATTAGTTTATCAAGACTTGGAACATACTCTGATGAAGTGACAACCGCAATTCCATTCTCATCTCTAAACCCAGAGAAGTAGTCAATAATACTTTGTGACATGGTATGATGCTTATCAAAATTATCTTGAAGGGTCCAGGTGGTAGTTATTGGTATCTCTAAAGGGAAAACACATAAAAAGGGAAAATTTGGTTTATAAATTCATCATAGATATAGAAAATATTATCAAGGCACCATACCTTGGGGAACATAGAGATTCTTTTGCCATCCTAACAGTATGCTATAGGCAGAAAAGTTCTTCTGCCATCCATTGCTTTCACTCCAAATGCTATTTTATTGATTCTTTCTCCCTCAAGGAGCCTCGGAAGAATAGATGTGTATTAGTGCATTCATTTTAGACTTAAGTCAACTGAAAAGAACGGAGAAACGCTTTCGAATAGAGAAATTGGTTGAAAAGGGGTACAGGATATGGACATGATGAATTCAAAAATATGAATATGGTCTATCAGTCTATCCTATATTCATATTGTCAACATTCATTTCAAGTCAATAAAACATCATTCATGTTAAGTTGATGTTAATTTGAATTACACTTGTTGCACTGTTGTATAAGATCTATAAGCATCATGTTTATACCTACTTTTATGTTAGTATCTAATGCATAGCGGTACATGAGAACTTTTTGTTTATTTACTCATATTACTCAACTTAAAAAAAAACACTGTTAATTATAAAGTAGTTCTCAGAAAACGTGATTAGAAATAGAAATTGTCTTACCTTTAGGAGAACCATCAAACTTGGATACAGGAACATCAGGGATGTGCCACAAAGTAATTCTTCCTGAGACTTCTCCAGAGAAAAGTACCTTATAAAAAGGCTCTTTCCTTTCATTCATGTAGCCCATAACAAAGGGAAGGCTCTGATCCAAGTAAAAAAGTTAGCATTTATGTAGAAAAAATATCTTTAAAAAAATGTATATAATGGCAGCCACTGTTTTTAAATGAAGGAACAAGACTTCATAGATGAACTAAATTATTTCCATTTATTTCCCACTGTTTAAAAAATTTCAAGTAAATTAAGTGAAATAGTCCTCTTACTCAAAACAAAAAAGTTTTTATGAAATAAGAAGCAAAGTCATCAGCTAGATTTCAGAGAGTTAATAAGAATAGCTAATAGCTAATTTATTGAACATGTTCAGTGTATGTATTACATATACTGTTAGGGTCTTTGCATGTATTCAGTTAAGTAGTCCTCACAATAATCCTGTGAAGTTCGTACTATCATTGTCTTCATTTTACAGATGAATAATCTGAGAGGGAAGAGGTTAATTTATTTAAGGTGATATAGATGGCAGTGGGCTTTTGAGTCCAGTAATTCTGACTCAAGAGCCCACGTCTTGATGACAGTGCTCTACTGTCCACTGAGGAGGTCTGATTTCTTTATGATCCCTTCAGTTCCAATTGTCAGTTAAAATAGCAACAACTAATATTTGTGTGGTATTATTATGCTTTCTACTTTCTTTTGACCATTTTTCAGATTTAACATACTTGATTTCAAACTTCCCAAATGGCCACAAAGAAAAATGAATTCATAACTTACATAGATAGATAGATACTAGTAAAAATAAATGTATGTTATAATTAACATAAATATATTTATATATATATAAATATAGTTTTGTTGAGGCACAGTATGAATATTGGGTACCAGAGCTCTTAAAGATACATTTTCACTAGTGTATGGGTCCAGAATCTCCCTAGTACCTCAGTGCAGTGTAGAGGTTCTTTGGGCAGACCTGTATATAGAGATTACACACAAGGGATCAAAATGATTAAGTGATTAGAAAAACAAAAACAAAACCCTCTTTTGATGTACAAATAAAAGGCACCCCGAAAAGAAAGCCAACTGCTGATGCTAGAATTAAAGAAGCCTAAGAAAGTGATAGTTTCTAGTCAGAAAACACATGTTTGAAGGTCCAGACTTAGTTATTTTAGTGGAAAAATTCTATAATGTATCTCTAGAGAATATTAAGGGCCCAAATATTGCTACATTTAATACTTTCAACAAAGCTACATAGTAAATAAACATTATTATTATTTCTGTTATAGAGATAAGGAAACTAAGATGAGAGGAGAATAAGAAACTAATTCAAGACCAAGATATGTAATCCTCTATAGTCCCAAGAAATGAAAGAATTGAAGAAAAACAGTTCCAGTGAAGTGAGTTCTCTGAATAATTATTTTTTTAAAGATTCAGAAGGCATTTTGGGGTCTTATACTTCTCAAGGCCACCATTTTTGTAGGTGTTAGAAATGGTACAATAAAACTTGGTTAGATTGGCCTCTCAAACTCTCTCAACCTTTGGGAACCTTAAAATTGAGTAGCCCAGATCTCTCATGATTTTGATATGCGAATGACGCTCCAGAGAGGCTGGGTGGTTACTGAAGTTGGTCGCAGCACATCTCCTCCCTCCCAGCAAAATGTGCTGCCCCTACAGCCCATGCGCCCCAGATGCTGTTACTCCCTCTACGCTCACTTCTGTACTACCATTCCTCACTTGCTCACACCCACTCCTTGACACCTCAATCCTCCTCCTTTCCAGTAGTTTCCTCTCTAGTTCACATGAAAACTCCCTCAAAGCCCCTTATCATGTGATTCTGATTTTTCGTCACAGTACCCAGTACCCATCACAAGAAGTACCCATCACAAGAAGTACCAAGAGGTATTAAAATAGTCATTAACAGTGAATTAAGTTTCATTAGGTCCCATTTGTTTACTTTTTTAAAATTTCTATTTCTCTAGGGGATGGGTCAAAAAGGATCTTGCCGTGATTTATGTCAAAGAGTGTTCTGCCTATGTTTTCCTCTAAGAGTTTTATAGTGTCTGGTCTTACATTTAAGTCTTTAATCCATTTTAGGCTTATTTTTGTGTATGGTGTTAGGGAGTGTTCTAATTTCATTCTTTTACATGTAGCTGTCCAGTTTTCCCAGCACCACTTATTGAAAAGACTGTCTTTTCTCCATTGTATATTCTTGCCTCCTTTATCAAAGATAAGGTGACCATATGTGCGTGGGTTTATCTCTGGGCCTTCTATCCTGTTCCATTGATCTATATTTCTGTTTTTGTGCCAGTACCATACGGTCTTGATTACTGTAGCTTTGTAGTACAGTCTGAAGTCAGGGAGCCTGATTCCTCCAGCTCTGTTTTTCTTTCTCAAAACCTAATGAAACTTAAAAGCTTTTGCACAGCAAAGGAAGCCATAAGCAAGATGAAAAGACAACCCTCAGAATGGGAGAAAATATTTGCAAATGAAGCAACTGACAAAGGATTAATCTCCAAAATATATAAGCAGCTTATGCAGCTCAATATCAAAAAAACAAACAACCCAATCCAAAAATGGGCAGAAGACCTAAATAGACATTTCTCCAAAGAAGATATACAGATGGCCAACAAACACATGAAAGGATACTCAACATCACTAATCATTAAAGAAATGCAAATCAAAACTACAATGAGGTATCACCTCACACCGGTCAGAATGGCCATCATCAAAAAATCTACAAACAATAAATGATGGAGGAGGTATGGAGAAAAGGGAACCCTCTTGCACTGTTGGTGGGAATGTAAATTGGTACAGCAACTATGGAGAACAGTATGGAGGTTCCTTAAAAAACTAAAAATAGAACTACTATACAACCCAGCAACCCCACTACTGGGCAAATACCCTGAGAAAACCATAATTCAAAAAGACACATGCACCCCAATGTTCATAGCACTATTTACCATAGCCAGGACATGGAAGCAACCTAAGTGTCCATCGACAGATGAATGGATAAAGACGATGTGGCACATATATACAATGGAATATTACTCAGCCATAAAAAGAAATGAAATTGAGTTATTTATAGTGAGGTGGATGGACCTGGAGTCTGTCATACAGAATGAAGTAAGTCAGAAAGAGAAAAACAAATACTGTATGCTAACACATATATATGGAATCTAAAAAAAAAATGGTTGTGATGAACCTAGGAGCAGGACAGGAATAAAGACACAGACGTAGAGAATGGACTTGAGGACATGGGGAGGGGGAAGGATAAGCTGGGATGAAGTGAGAGAGCAGCATTGACATATATATACTACCAAATGTAAAACAGATAGCTAGTGGGAAACAGCTGCATAGCACAGGGAGATCAGCTCGGTGCTTTATGACCACCTAGAGGGGTGGGATAGGGAGGGTGGGAGGGAGGCTTAAGAGGGAGGGGATATGGGGATATATGTATACATATAGCTGGTTCACTTCGTTATACAGCAGAAACTAACAAACATTGTAAAGCAATTATACTCTAATAAAGATGTTAAAAAAAAAAACTCTAAAAAAAAAACAAACAGTGAATTATCTTGTGCTAACTGCCTGGATTCAAATCCTGGTTTTGGCACATACTAACTCTATTAAAAGAGCCAATTACTTGATTTAGGCAATTTACTTAACCTCTCTATATCTCATTTTCTCTAACTGTGAAAGAAGGCTAATAAATAAAAGCACCTACTATATGGGATTACTGTCGGGATTAATGAGTTGATAAAGGTAAGGTGCTTAGTATGGTGCCAGGCATTTGGGACATACTCAATAAGCAGTAACCATTCTTATTATCCATTCTCAAAACAAATGAGAAATTCACTCCAAAGCCCATTCCCAGACTCTGGGGCCAAACTGCCTAGGTTCAAATCCTGGGAATTAACCTTCCTGAGCATCAGTTTCAAACTGGGGTCATGGTGAAAACTCATGTAAATAAGGCAGTGCATATGCTTAACAATAATAAGGACTGAAAAAAAAGTTACTCATCATCATCGTCATTGTCATTACTCTTAGTTCATGCATCCAAATTCCTTATCTGCAATCCTCAGGCTCTTTCTATTCCATCTACTCCCACCTCAACACTGCAATCTTACTCCACAGCTAAGACCCTGGGAAGCCCAGTTCCTCGCCTCAGCAGCCAGGACCCCTACCACAAGTTTCAGTGATCATCAGCTATGATTTCAAGATAGGGAGATTTTCCTAAAGCTGTTGGAATGAAGGAGGAGTCCCCATTTTTTCTACTACAACTCCATCAGCAGGTAAGTTCCTGGCATCACATGAGAACATGTTACTGTCACACACTGGGATTTAATTCTATGGCATCACTCCAAAAAACATGTTTACAGTGCATAATTCTCTAAGTTCATTGTATCTATCAAACTCACCTCCCTACACCATGAAAATGCCTTCATTACCTTGTAACTGTATGAAACAATAAGAAGTCTTATATTTAGTGAATATTGGTGATGTTTTGAATAGAGAGAACAATATCTGAATTTAGTTTCTTGGCCGGATAAAGGGCAAGCAAAGGTCTACGAATGAGTAGACCAGCTTCTTTTTGTTTCAGATTATTGTATTCATTTTCACTGGCTTCCAAGTACTTCCCACTTTTAAGATACAGAAACAACTGTGGTTGTCTAAACAAGAATTATACATTGACGGAAAACTCACAAATCTATGTCTTCACCTTTTGAGACACAAAGCAAGGTGGCTTCCCATAAGATTAGTATTTTTTTAAGTTAATTTGTAATTGCTGTTCTTTTTCCTCATAGTTATGTATAGCATTGATATTTGTAGTAGACTAGAAGCTCCTAAAGGACATTTCTTATATCTAGCTTTTAGGGCAAACTGTGCTTTGTAAAAATGCATTCGGGAGCTAAAAAGGAAAAAAAGGGAAAGTCCTTTAAAAAATAACTTAAGATGCCTTTCTGAGTAAACCACAATAAAGCTTTTGTGATCAACAGCAAAACAAGGCTCTATTGCAACCCATGAATGACTTTAGAAATAGAGTTCCACACCATAACTCTAAAGTTTGTCTATGTCCTAGTGGCACTTGGAGTTCTAATTTTTGGCTGACAGTCTTAATCAAGTTTTTGCAACAAAACCTCACAGATATGTTAAAGAGATGATACTGAACCATAGGATTTGCAGCAGCTATGCTGCCTAATTAAGCAAACCATCACTGTAAAAAGTAACATGCTTCGTTGTTTGACACATCAATAATTCAAAACTCCTCCATTCTCCATGAAATACCTTTTTGGATAATTAACTGATGACTAAGTCCAATAGGTAAAAAAAAAAAAAAAACACTTTCACTGACACTAAAGTAAACTGCTTAAATTTTCAGGCTTCATAGAGTGTCAAAGATATAATTCAGTCAAGTGAAAACCCACAATTACATCCTCAACTCTCTGCCAGGAATCATAGTTATATTTGTTTTAACAAGAAAATTTATTCAGAAGAATAACTAAATGCATGTGAAAATGATCTCAATATACAGCTGCCTTAAGAATAAAAAAAAGCAGGATATAAGCCATTTGATAAAGTTTAAAAAATGAAGTAGATACATCAAAATGTTAATAACTTTGTATCAGTGGAAAGGTCAGTGGAAAAAATGTGTATGTATATATATATGGTGGGGGAGAGAGAGAGAAAGAGAGAATGAGAGAGGGAGAGGAAATAAATACGGCAAATGTTGACAATTGGTGAATCTAGGTAAAGGGTATATGATTGGTCATTGTACTATTCTTACAACCTTTCAAATATTTGAACATTTTCCAATTAAAATAAGTAAATACAAAAAATAAAAATATTCATAGTGAATATGTATGGTGGTAAAATTAGAAATTTTAATTCTTCCTTTTTTATCATTATAATTATTCCATAATAAATATGTATTGTTTAGTTAAGCAGACTTAAAAAATAGCTTTTCTAAAGGCAAATTCTTCTTCAGTAGCCATTAACAATTAGATTTAATTTTCTCGTTAACAACTTGATGTGATTCTTCAATTCAATTTTTTCAAGCCAGACTCTGTTACAGACAAAGCAACACTTATCTGAGAAGTGGAGTGAAACAGCTTTGAGGCAGTCATTCTTTTCTTGCATTACCTTATTTTCCTGCACAGAAGTAGAGCACAGTAAATGAGGATAAATGGTCTCTTTAAGCACTCTTCCATCAGCAGGGTATATGCTTTTTGAAAGCCCACTGCATAGTGAAAAATAAAAAGCAAAGTTTAGAACTTTGGGGTTCTTTATTCGTTTTTTCCCCTCCCACTTTCAAAAGCCGGATGGTACCATTCAAGTTTCTAAACTCTAGTTAGAAATTGTTGGGTTAATAATTACAAGTGACTTTTTGAAAACCCAGCACCAGCTGTACAAGTTATACATGGTTAATCTCATTCCTTCATCCCCTGCTGTTTTATACAAAGGCTGAAGCCTACCAAGCCCAGAGTAAATCTTCTAGTGCCAAAGTTGTTTTGTTCTGGTTTTTGATCATGGGCAGCATGTGGGGATTTTTCCATAATAAACCTCCCAAAGTTCATTTTCTACCTGAATGTTTTGTATGCTGCTCCCATCTGAGCCCACCTGTTCAGCAGCTGATAGATATAACTGTGACCATCTTCTGTCCAGATGATGATTCTGTGAGCAGCAAGCACCTCTCCACCAGCAAAGAACTGCCCGCTCCCACTAACTTCAGTCCAAAGGAGAGAAAAATCACAATAATCGTAAACCTAAAATACAGAATGAATGATGCCCATTAACAGAAGCTTCCAATCTAATCTACCAAGGAGAAAGATAAATTATGCTTATCAAGACTGTTTAGATAACAGTGTTAATGCAACAACATATTAATTATTAATATTAAGTATGAAGTATCATAACAGGCCACACTATACTCATGGACCAAGATAATATTTCACTAGTACTTATTTTTTCACATTTATCCTAGGTAGGTTTCAGTGGACAAACTATCTGACAGTATCATTCCAGAATGTGCCCATTAAGCACAGAGACCAAAAATCCCAAATTTTCTATGCAATTTTATTCTTTCCATATGGATAGTCAAACCTGAACATTTGAAAAATTTATTACACACAAAAGAAGTTGATACAGTAGAAATCCTAAAGTACATGTTGAACCATCTACTTTACATTTTAGTTCAAAAATATATTATAAGCTTTTAAGTAAGACAATATAGTTTTATTAACTGACCCAAGTATATGAAACATTAGAGAAAAAAAGGATGCTATCAAATGACAGTAACTTAGCTTTCCTTTCTTCTTGGAGATGTCAGTGAATATATTCACAAGAAAAGAATGTATATAGTCCCTAAAAACAAACGTAGTGACAAAGCAGAGAAAGAAAAAATATATAAAAATAAGACCAATGTATGTAGCTGAAAAGTATTAGTTTTCTTTTTAACTATAAAGTACAGGCATCAACTCTTTAAAATAATCTGAGACAAATGCTCACTATTATAATAGTTTGTTATTAATAAAATTAGGATATACTTTACATATACAATCCTGGGAAGCAAAATTACCCAGTGTAGTGAGAGGAAAACTGATAAAAGTCAGTCATAAAAGACAAGTAATTCCCTGCTGCGGTAATAATATTATAAAAAGTTTGTATCATATTTAAAACATATTCTTATAATTGTTGCACTGAACAAGATAAAAATCAAATTACATTTGTGTATCACTGGTACTTATTATGTTATTTTATAATACCTTCCAACATTTAGAAAATACCACCAGTAGAAGTCTCTCTGTATACGTGCAAAATCGTATTGTCTGGCAGTTCAGGGAATTAAGAAATTTGGATTCCTTTTCATAAACATCTTGCTTTTCCTTCAAAAGGAATAAAAACATTTTAGTACTAGTTCTAGCTAATTTATATAAAACTGTATTAGAAGACTCCTCCCCTCTAAGCCTGAAGTAGATCACACTGTTATTAAAAAAAAGCACCCAATTTTCCTTTTGAGTTTTCTGAACTAAGAAAGTTACTTTGCAAAAGAAACCATGAAAAGGAAACCCACTTGAATTCAAGAATTCATTATATACAATCATTCAACAAACATTCTGTCGGGAAATTTGTTGCAGGATACTGAGAATATAAAGATATGAATAAGTTACTGACTTTCAGATATGGCAGAAAGATAAAACAAAAAAAAGTAAAATAATTTTTAAAAAAACCTTTGCAGTACCTTAATTGCTAAAATAGAAAAACAAACAAAATGTTTTGAAAAGACAAAAGCGTAGCCAGCACAGAACACCTAGAATACTATGTTCTCAATAAGTTTCTGATAACGCTGGGTGTGTGTTTTTTGGGCTCAGTATGCCAACTCAATTCCCAGGTTTTCCCAACCAAGAAATTCTGAAGGATAGTCCAGAGTATGGGGCAGTTGAAACGGTTCTGTCAACCGCACAAATTCTATGACTGTTCTTTTGTCCATCACCTCGACTTGTAGCCTGAAGCCAGGGAGCAGCTGAATATACTGGACTCCCAGTGTATGTTACCCCCATTGCCACAGCTCACAAAGAGCCAGAAGAAATGGGGTCTTCTTCTGTAAGGGACAGAGAAATATTCCACGATGGATTTTTTAAATTAAAATATAATCAATGTTTGTGTGTGTGCGTGTGTGTGCGCATGTGCATGTAGGTAAAAACATTTGTATACATACAGAGAAAAGGTTGGAAAGATACCATGCAATTGTTACCAATGCTCACAACTTGGAAGAGAGATAGGGAAAAAGTACATGGACGTAAAACTTATATACTTCTACATTATTTGGACTTTTAACAATGAGAATGTAACACTCTTGTAATTTAAAAAATACCAATACATATGCTTGAAATTGGAGAATAAAGGATAGTTTCGCAAGCCAACCTGAATGCTGTTGATAGATGAAGAGAGATCCCATACTTTGAGCTCACCAGCTACTGACACTACCAAGAGAGAATCTTCTGTAAAAACAACAAAGGTCATATATAAGCTGACCACTGTTATAACTGGTTTCTCTAAAGATCATTTCATAGTCATTTAAGGATTATGCAGGGCATGTAGGTAGAAAATACTCAGCTGTTTTTTTTTAATTAAAAAAGTAAACATTTTAGATCACATTCTAAATTTGTTTTGCAATTTCAAAGTGACTTCCATGTAAAAGGAGGGCACCACTGAAAGCAGAACCACATTGCAAACCATCACGCTGGCAATACTAATTACGCCTTCCTATTTCAGAAATAAGTAAGGAGCTAGCCTTCCTTCATTACAGGAACTGAATTCTCTTCATTACTACATCCAGAAGATACAGCAGGGCAAATCCAAGAGTCCTGTTAATCAAAACAAACACCTGCTTGTCACTCTTAAAATGTATCAAAGCAGAACTGGGTCATGGAAACACAGTGTCTCCTCTTTCCACTTCCTCATGACCTCTTGCTGACTTTCCAGTGATTTGAACCACTGGGATGGATGTTCTCAGTTTTTCTTGATCTGGCTTAGAGTGCTATCCCTACCAGTAGGTAAAAATAAAGAAGCATTCTGAACTCTTGCCCAGTAATTTAACAAATAATTCAAAGGTGATATTTTTATATGCTATCTCTAGTGTTAGATAATACCTAACTCTTACCTTGAATTCTCATGGAGTGAACAATGCACATGCAGTTGATCCAATCCGGAGACTGAGATGATATGAAAGTGTGAATAATAACCAAACTTTTGGCATCAATTATAAGAACATCTTGATATTCTCCACAACACAGAAGCCAGCCTTCTCCTATCATCCGGAATGAGCAGTGGTAATACTATGCAAATTGAATTCAAAGCAAAAGTTTAATTATCACTAGCAATTAACATAATTTTGGCTGCGGTGAAGACTTCTCTGGATTTTAATTTTATCATCTATTCAACTAAGGTATTAGGCTAAATAACAACTAAAATTTCTTTTAGTTCAATTATTCTACACTTCTGAAGTGTTAATTTTGCCATTTAGCTGACTTGCATTTCGTCATTTTTCTGGAGAAGGGGGCTCTTTTGGGAAGAACTAATCTTATTCCAAATCATGGAAAGCTCACAATTATATTAATTCTGGAATGCTATGTAGAACTGAACAACAAAAACCAGGTTTCTTACCCTAGCAACACTGCTACATCTTAAGAAGAAATAAAAATGTTTGAAAAGCATTTGAGGAACTTTTGTGCCAAATAAATTTTGAGAATGGCTTTTATTAAAGTTTGAGTAATATAACCTACCCTTGACAAGCTCTCTCACTATTCAGGTTTGATCACAGAAAGGAGTTCATGAATGTTTCAATGCAAGTCATCAATGCTAAAAGCAACGCATACAATATAAAAAACAGTGCCAGTACCATGGAATCATGTGACTACCTTACATATGCTTGGAGTCCACATACCAAAAGCCAAAATCTCTTTTAAATATTGGGAAGTTATTATAAAGATTAAGGCTGTGCCTCTTGCTCTGTTTTCATAAATAAGAAATTCAGAACCTATCCATCCAAAAAAGGTTGAAACTGGAAGCAAAAAAAAAAAAAAAAAACTTTTTTGCTTTATAAAACTGTATGCCAATAAAATGGAATCATTTCATGTGTGTGTCATTGTGTGCATGTGTTTTGTGAGTGTAACTAAGGAAAAACAAGGAAATTGTTTTTCAAATTTATCTATGTTAGAAAGATACAGAAATAAGAGAAAGAATAAGAAAAAAAAATTGGTTGAATAGTTACTTTGGGGAAAGAAAAATGCCAAAAATAACAGATGATAACTGACAGTATTCTATTCTAATGATAAAAAAATTCAAGAAAATAATCCCTCTAAAGACATGTCTTTAAATGTGTGCTTAGCAAATGCTCTGAAGGAGCTGTAGAATCTGGAGATGTTCTCAAGGAAGTGAACATACTTACACAGATTGCAGTGTGCCTGTAAGGAAGTGTGGCCTTCTCCACGCACTGTCCATTGGTGACATTCCAAACACACATCTCCCTAGCAGAGATAACTTTGTATTATTCTCTGTCATTTCCACTCAATTGGCTGGAATAATTTTTGTGCCACCAAGTTTTTCTTTAGTGCTGCACTTAAATGCAGCCTGATCGTTTATGTGGCTTTTTGTTACAGATTACTGGGCAAGAAAATGTTGTGGTCATTAGCAGGGATGACATGCTGTATCTATGTCTTTTTGTTTTGGTAATTCCACCCTGCCACCAGCCTACAAACCTTACTTGAGTGCCAACCTGACCTACAACAAATTGTGGGGATGCAGCTATCACAGCCTGGGAGAGTGACAGTACAACAATCTTTCTATGGAAACTGCATCTTCTTGAAAATGATTTATTTTATTGAACTTAAACTACATATTCTGAAAAGCATAATACATCAAGTGTTGCATCTTCTGGAGCTCAGGTATCATTTTTATAAAAATAAACAGTGCCACCAAGAGGCCACATTTGGTCTATCATTGATACGCTTTATTTCTTTGCTTCTCCTGAAATCCTGAAACCATCCTTGCCACTAAATTGTTAGAAAATTCTCATTGTTTAGAAAACTCTGATTTAGTTACATATATGTTACAAAGATACAGCTACAGTTATGAAATACAGTTACAAATACATCCAGTATAGGGCAGTTTAAATCTGTATGATTTCAGTTCACAAAAACCAGAATGGCTGTTTCACAGTTGTTTGGTAATATTCTTCAGTTTTGACAGTTTCAACACATAAGCAAAATTTTCCAAGGAAGGAAAATGAAAGCTTTATTGGCTTTAAGGGAGAGCTGCTATTAAGAAGCAAAAGACACGGACCAATAACGGTAAATGCTATATGCATTTGGTGTTTGCAGGCTTTGGGGGTTTTATTAGCCAAACACTGGAAATCAATCTTTAAATCAATGGTTCTCAACCTAGGCTGATTCTGCCCCACAAAGGACATTTGACAATATTTAGAGACATTTTTAGTTGTCACAACTAGGAACACGATACTGGCATCTAGTGGGGAAAGGCCAGGGATGCTGCTAAACATCCTACAATGCACAGGATAGTCCCTCACAGCAAAGAATTCTTCCGTGGTCCACAATGTCATTAGTGCTGAGGTTGAAAAACCATGTCCTAGATATAGAACTAAATATTCATAGTGATTTTATTTCTCTCTGTTTATATCCAACTGTATGCCAGAAAGGATTTGAGGTAATCTGAAAAGACATGCAACTCAATTAAACAGTGGGAAAGTGTGTGTGTGTGTGTGTGTGTGTGTGTGTGTATGAAAAATAAGACAGGGAAAAAGGTAGAAATTGACATAATATATCTCAAAGGATATACGTGTGCGTGTGTGTGTGTGTATATATATATATATATATATATATATATATATATATATATATATGTAAAGAAATGGAACTTTAAGCAGCATCAATATAAAATTTTAGCTCTACAAAAAATTTGAGTTTATCAGTGTGGTTCTTAACTCTAGCTGTGCATCAAGAATCACCTGTGAATATATAAAAATTTCTCCTCAGAGATTCTAATTTCATGGCTCTGTGTTGTGGTCCTGGCATGTGGGGTTTTGCAAAGCTCCTGGTCAGTTAACCTGTTTCTAGATAACTCTATCTCTAAACCAGTGGTTCTAAAACTCTGGCTCTACGTTAGACTCATCAGGGAGGTTTTTAAAAATACTGATGTCTGGGACCCAACCCAGACATCAAGCCAGACTAATTAAATCACAATTTCTAAGGTTGGAGCCTGGGCATCAATAAAAGCTCTCCCAGTGATACTTATGTTTCTAAACTCTCTTGGATTCTAATGCCTTCCCTGTTTGTTTGCTTATCATCTTATTTTCTACCTTAAGTTGGAAAAAAATACAAAAGTATCACATAGTAAAAATTGACTCCTTGCCAATCAATTCTATTAAAGAAAGAAAAGCAAATATCTTGTATATCAACAGTAGCATTGGCATTTTAGCTGGAACTGCTCAGTTATGTATCTAATAGGAAGACATGAAAATTAACTATTAAAATGAACATTCTTCTTTTTCTTTTCAAACACTGTTCCCCAACCTTGTACATAGATTAAATCACCTTCAATTATAAAAAATTAATTTAACAATTTACAAAATTTTTTAAATTCCTAATTTTTAAATTTCAATGAAAAGAAAATCACATAGGAAAAAATCCATAACATATAAAATTAGAATATTATTACATTCCCACTAAAAACTCCTTGCGAAAGAGCCTTTCTTTCTTATTCAACTGTACATCCCCACCTGAGCGCTTCAATAAAAATTCATTCAATGGATACATAAATCAGTCACTACTCTTTCATCCACTGTCTATCTCTCAAAAGTATACTGTTTTCTCTTGGCCCTATTCTTATTCTCATATTTGTGTGCTTATAACACTGTTACCGTTTTGCTCAAATTTTAATGAAGCATCTAGAGGGAAAGGAGATACATATGAATGCTTGGTTTGCCCTCTTGAATTACAAGTCCATTACATTCTTCAAACTCACTTTTGTCTTTAGTTACACTTTGGGGTTTTCTTTGGCATTCTCAAGCTCCCATCTTCTTACGCCTATTTCTTAAATGTTAGTTTTCCTTAGTATCTTAGGCTTTCTTACATTCTCATATTTCACACTCTCTCTTGATGAGTCATCTACTCCCATGACTGCAGGCACCAACTATATGATGTTGGAAGCCCAGACCTATTCACTGGACTCTAGATTTCCACATACAACTAGTAATTAGATGTTTCCACCTGGATGACTTGCAGGACTTCACACATCTCGTACTTAAAATGAGGCACAACACCTTCCCTCCTTTGTTCTCATTCTCAATGAATGGTATCATCACCAATGAGTTTCCCAAGTCATTCTTGAACTCAGACATTCTCTCACTGCCCCAAATGTGGGGTACCCACTATTTCAAATATTTTCCTCTAAACCAGCAGCATAGCACTCTCCAGGAACATGTTAGAAATGCAAGTTCTTGAACCTCAGCCCAGACCTACTAAACCTGTATCTCGGGAATGGGGCTGAGAAATCTGTATTTAAACAAGCTCTGAAAGTGGTCCTGATGCAGGCTTAGGTTTAATGAACACTATCCTAGACTCTAAGACTCTAAGGCTGGGTGCCTGCCTGCCTATCTCTCTAGTATCATCTCTTGCTGGTAGTTGGAAATTTTATTAATAGTAATGACTTGCTTTATCAATGTCAAGCCTTTTTTGCCTTAAGGTTTTATTAACTATATATATTTATTAATATAATATTAAAATGGCTATATTAACATTAATTTCATTACTATTTGCCCAATAAATCTCTTTCCATCCATTTACTTTTAACTTTTATATATCCTTATGCTGTTTTTGTTTTTTAAATTGTCTGACAATCTTTGTAATTTAACCGATGGACTTAGTCCCTTTACTTAATTGAGATTACTGGTTTATTCAGATTTATTTCAATTACCTTATTTTTTGCTATTTGTCTCGTTTATTGTCCCCTTTAGATTAAACAACATTCTTTATCTTTTTTTAAATTGGAAGTTATATATTCTGTTTCTTTCATTTTTATTTCTTTTGTCTGTTCTCTTAGCAGCTACCCTGGAAATGTCAGCATGTATATCTAGCTTAAAGGCTAAGGTTAATCACCATCCTTACCCACCTCTAGAACACCAGAACACGTGGAGTCTGATCACTACGCTTATGATATGCAGTTGTTGATTAGGATTTTGTGTATGTGGGGGGGAGGTGGATGGGAGGTACATATAAACCATATTGTAATATAATCTGTGCTTATTTAAATTTTCTAAAACTTTGCTGGGTTTTGTTCAATATTCCTTCTTCCATCACATCTTCCTTCTGAAATCATTATTCTTACTGAAAAATATAATTTAGAATTTCATTACTTACAGAGGGTCTGTTGGCAGTGAACACTCTCAGTATTTGTCTTAAATGTTACTGTTTTGCCCTAATTTTTTGAAGATGTTTTTGCTAGAGATATAACTCTAAGTTGATAGATATTTTCTCTCAACTTTTAAAAGATATTTCACTGCTATCTAGTTCTCATTTTACTGTTAAGAAGTCAGCTCTCAGTTTAATTAACTTTCCTTTAAAAGTAATCTGCTTCTCATTGCCTACTTTCAGGTTCTTCTCTTTTTCTTCGGCATTCCGTCATTTCAACATCAGGTTCCAGGTGTTTATTTCCTTTCATTTATCCTGGAATTCACTGGGATTCCTGAATATTAGGATTTTTGCCTATAGATGAAGTAATACTAAGTGAAAAAAATGAAAAACTAAGTCAGGAAGCAAGTCATGATCAGCATGAATCTGATAACGTTGGAGCAGAAATGCTAAGCCAACGGTCACTTCCTGGGACTTCTAAGAGCTAAAAGAAAAAAATAAAAATTCATTGTTACTTAAGAAGTAATAGGTCGAGCCTAGTAATTTTAACAAGTTTCAGCAGATTGAATTAGGATTTGCTAAGTATGCAGTAGCTAAAGTGTAGGTACTGCCAAAGGAGAATCTCATAGATGCAAGGTGTCAGACCCCAAAGAAATAGAGTTCTAGAAAATTCAAATCATCTTGGAAAAGGAAGACCAACCAGACTCCTTGGCTCTTTAACAATCATATTTACAGGACTTATACAGCTGAATTCATCTATCATCAAGAATATGTCCATTAACCCCTAGTTTCTTTTTTGGAGCTAGACCACTGTGGACAAAAACCTCAAGGTGGAACTCAGTTATACTCTTCAGATCTATTTCTCACTCAGCTATTAATTTTATCAACTGTGCAAGTAGTCTCAGAAAAACTAACCATCCCCCAAATTCTCTAGATTGGGAATAAATATCTCAGCCTATGTAGCAGGCTTCAAGGCAGCCCTAGTGTACAAAAGCTAAGCAGTTGTTTAAAAAGAATGTACTAGGACATTTCATTTTAGCTTCATCCAAAGTTCAGTCTCTCTAAGTATAACAATTATGCCTTGCTATAACCTATGAGAATAGGTATCTCTTTGATGTCTGTACCACTGGCCATTTTGTTAAACTATTCCATTTTTAAAAGTTGGACACTTGATTCCTCATTCTTCTTTTGGGTCTCAGAATTCTAAGCCATATAATTTCTCCTTGGGTTAAAAACAAAAAATGAGGAGATTCTCTTGTTTCAACCAGCAACTCAATCCCTCCTTCACAAACACATGCTGAATGGATTCCGCATTCTTGAGTATACTTTGGCAAACATCTCATCAGCAGAGTAGTTCACAGTAGCTCTTCCATCAGTGGGGCTTTTTCCTACAGCTAAGTCATCTTTCATTGGAACAAACCTCCTTCCATGAAAGTACACCCAGATCACTATGTTTCTTCTCCTTCTCACTCCCACTTACAAGTGAGTCCTCTCCTCTGTTTTAAAATGATATCAGACAAGTGTACAACATAAAGATCGTAACTGCTGAATTGTTTCATGAAACTATGAAGGCTTGCATGGATTTGCTTAATAGCTCAAAGTGAGTTACTACATTAAAAAAGACAAGCGCCCAGACTTTTCCATTTTCAGTTCTATAATAGGTGGCATTTGCTGACATCCTTTACACAATGAGGCAGCCACAAGGCCTGATACACGTTGGGATGTCTAAGATTGGGAGTCACAGTACTGATTACTTTCCTTGGGACTGTCACACAAGTTATTCAACCATTCAAGATCTAACTTTTCCTATATGTAAAAGGAATATGTTAATCACTAAAATTTCCTTCAGCCCTAGAATTCTGTATCCCATCAGAGTTTTTAAAAAGGGAGAAGGAACAGAAACAGGTGCACAGTTCCACACATCTTACCTACCCATTTTCAGCAGCACTAACTATGAAGGGCTGTTTAGAGAAGTCTCTTGCTCTCGCCAAACACATCACTGAAGCTGAGTGACCAAAAAGAAGTTCTTTGGCCGAAATCTGAAAATGATGAGGGTAAGTTTTTAAATAGCTGTAAACTTTTTAGTAGAAGAATATAACATGGCATTATATAATTATTCATAATTCTAATTAGGAATGCTGTTATATTATGTTTTTGCTGTACATAAGTTTCAGGAAAACTGATATATGGCATATCAAAATCCCCAGAATAATAAACTTCTAGGTAAAGGAGCTGTGTTATACACATTTTTTTTGTTTTTGGTTCTGCATCTGTCATGAAACCTAGATGATTGCTGGACCTGTTTTACAACATCTAGGTTTTGAATACAAATAAATCAGTGTTGACGTTTATTACGCACAAAATGTGCCTCAAACAATAGAAGCATATTTATGTGCAGATTTCAGAATTCAGAACTGAGTTTACAAAACAATGCAGAGAAAATATTACCCCTTTTGTAACCATTATAACACCTTATTTGAATTCCTGCCTCAGAAATAGTAAAAATTAACTTGTCAACATTAGAAATAAAATTTTAACTAAGCCAACTTAGTTAAAATGCCATTTCAAAATGCCAACTTTTTCTCCTATGTGTGATTTTTAAAAATGACACCAAGGACTAATTCTTCCATTATCTCATGTGTGAAAGAAGTCTGTTCCTCATAATCCAACCATAACAATAAGAACAAATTATTTCATAACACAATTGTTCTCTGCCTTCCTCTTATTTCTATATTAATCAGAAATATTTCTTTAAAAGATCTGTTACAGAATAAATTTCTAGTGCTAGAAAGAGCATTTTGCAGTTGGTTCTAATCACTTACAATCCAAGTTCTCTACCTTCCTCCTGGGAAATACAGGTTCCATTTCAGAAAACAACCTACTATCTTTCCCTATCATCACACTTGGGAAAGCGTACCTCTATGAATTTAACCCTTGTCCTATACATTACAGGCCAAATTAAGCAATGAGTCAGGGCAAATCAAAGATACTCCTCCTCCAGAGAAAATCCACTATGGACAAAATGTCAGAAGAGAACACCATTGCCTTTCATATGAAGTCTTCATTCTGCTACTAACTCTTCACATGTAGTTGAATAAGCTGTGACAATTCACTATAATCTCCTCATTTTATCACACATTCTGCTGTGAAGAATAACAAAAACCTCTACAATCACACCTAGTCATTGCCATGATGAAATCCAGGAAACCTTTACCTCTATTCGTGGGCTCCACTTTTATGAAGCATTGGTCCCCCTCACTCCCACCATAGCACAAATAGAAAAGGGAAAAGAACACACAACTTGATGAGCATATACCATACTCCAGGCACTCATGCAACTATGAACAGGATTTAATCCCCATTTCACAGTTGAGGAAATTAGGGCTCGAAGAATAGAAGCCATTTGCCCAACACTACAGAGTTGGTAAATAACAGACCTACATTTTGACCAAGACCTCTATTCTTTTTCTCTACTCAACATTGCTATTCTTCATTTTGTCACTGTTGTGTTTCCCTCTGAGTATAAAACAGGAAGAAAAATAGGACATACTGATACTATAAGAGAATATACCTGAGAGAATGTTCAGAGTTCACCTTTTTCTATGCTCACAGGTATGATGAATACCAGCAATCAATACCAAAAGGCCCAAGTGATGCAGTTCCTAGCATGGGACTTGGAGAAGCTCCCCATGGGCAGACCTCACAAAGTTTTGGGGAAAGCACAGGGCTTTGGGAGTCAGACCCTGAGCCTGGAAGCAGAATGCTTAACCTAGATACGTGATGAGCAGCCCAGGACAGGGAGACATTTATTCTCCAGCTCCCCTGCACCCTGCCATCCCACCACCCATGGACAGGGAAAGTCCGAGATGTGTACACAATCCCCTAATGAATGCTTGGATACTCCAAGATGTACAGACCTTAAATCAGCTTCTTTCCCTCCCTTTTCCTATTCTCTAATCCTCTCTATTTCTTATACAGAAACATGATACTCTCATTCTAGCAGTCCTACCCATCACCCAAACGCCAAATCTGGAAGGTATCTTTGGCTGTTCCTGCGTCTTTAGCTCACATCCAACTGGTTTCTCAGTTCTGTCCATACTCTCCTCTTAACATCATTCCAGGTTTCATCTCGTCTTCATTCCCATTGCCACTGATTTGGTTCATAGTCAAGAACTTTCCTGACTACATTACTGTAGAAGCCTCCTGCCCAAAGTCCCTTTCCCTTACCTCATCTCCTTCTCCCTTCAGTGTGCTCTTAATACCAAGTGATATTCTAAATTACAAATATAATAAAATAGTATTATGTCATCTCCTCAAAATCCCTTAATATTACCACTGCTTTTAATTAGCACGTAGTGTTAGCGATTGCTAGTTAAACAAACAAACAAAAAATCTAATCTCCTCAGCATGTCAGATTCCACGTTGAGTCTGCTCTGTCCTTTCCAGGTGTGCCTGTCACCTCTAATTTGCCCTTTATATTCCAGGTCTGCTCAACTACTTTCACCAGTTCCCTGAAGGCAAAATAGTCCTGCCTTCCACACACACACTTATCATTCTGTCTGCAATCTCCTCCCACCTGCTTTTCCTGTTCAAGTCTGATACATCCTTTAGAATTCAGCTCAGGCATCACCCTCAGAAAGCCTTTCCCTTGAAGAGCACACTTCTCACTGATCAGGATGGCTATTAAAAAAGCAGCAACAGCAATAGAAAATAACAAGTGTTGGTGAAGATGTTGAGAAAATGGGAACCCTTGCACACTGCTAGTGGGAATACAAAATGGTGCAGCCACTGTAGAAAACAGTTTAGCCGTTCCTCAAAAATTTTAAAATAGGGCTTCCCTGGTGGCGCAGTGGTTGAGAGTCAGCCTGCCGATGCAGGGGACACGGGTTCGTGCCCCGATCTGGGAAGATCCCACATGCCGCAGAGCGGCTAGGCCCGTAAGCCATGGCCGCTGACCCAGTGCGTCCAGAGCCTGTGCTCTGCAATGGGAGAGGCCACAACAGTGAGAGGCCCACGTACCAGAAAAAAAAAAAAAAATTTAATAGAACTACCAAATATTCCATCAATTCTACTTCTGAGTACAGCCCAAAAAAGTGAAAGCAGGGACTCAAACATATGTTTATGCACCCAGGTTCATGGCAGTATCGTTCACAATGGTCAAAAGGTTTGGAAGCAATCCAAATGTCCACTGAGGAATGGATAAACAAAATGTGGTATATAAATACAATGGAATGTTATGGAGCCTTAAAAGGGAAGGATATTCTGACATATCCTACAACATGTATGAGGACATTGTGTTTAGTGAAATAGGCCAGTTGCAAAAGGATAAATACTGTATGATTCTACTTATATAAGATACACAGTAAGGTCAAATTCATAGAGACAGTGTGTATCCCACCACTTTACAGCTTCCTAATTACATGTCTGTCTCCTACACTAGACTCTGAGAAACCTGAAGGAGGAATCTACACCTGTGACAAAAAGCATCTGTGTAGTTCGTCTAATGACTGCATAAGTGAGTGTCCTTAGGTTTGTTTTTCCACTTTATTTGGTGGTGAGTGAGCGTTTAAGACCACAGAGCGTGATTATCCTCTTACCTAAACCATTTTGGAGAGGGGAAGAAGCTTTCCACATTTAGTACAAGGAAGAAAGAAAGAGCTCCCAGTTCATTTTATACCCCGCCTCCCTGCAGTGTCCTTCTCCCCTTCCTAATGTCTTCCCCTGCTATGCTCATCGGCCCCAAGCTGCCCTACAGCCACTCAATCAACCACGTGGTCATAACCTCTCTTAAAATCTCTCTTGTCTTCAAGGCCTCTGTTCTTCTTCCTTTGGCTGAATTATTCCTTTATCTATATATTTTAAAACAAAAATCAAATTAAACTACTAAGCATTAAAATATCAGTGATGGAACACCCACTTGACTATCTTACAGATACCAAGAGGATTTGTTGAGAACTCAAAAATTCCCTGATTTTTGAAAAGCCTAGAATCTTCCCTGCTAATAGTTGACCCATTGTCATGTAGGGGCAAGATTCAAAGGAAAAATAAGAGAAGGTGTTCATTCTTTCTGGTCCTATGATTAGCCATAGAAAATCTCAAGGAAAACTCTTATGTGGAAAATCTCACACCCATACTAATCAATATCTTACTTGTGTTACTAACTTTTTCACAATGTCCTCACAGTGAATTTCCAAAACATAAAACTGATCCAATCTCCTTCTTAAGTCTTCTCAATGACTCTTCTTGTTCCTTACACCCCTGCCAATCTGATTCCCATTCCCACCTCATATTTCTAACTGTGATTTCTCAATATCAGCAACTATTAGAATTTGGGGTGGAATAATTTTTTTGCTGTGAGGGGCTGTCATGTACACTATGGAATGTTTACAGCATCCCTGACCGCTGCCCACTAGATGCCAATAGCATCGCCCTTTCCATTGCTCTAACCCCAAAAAGAAGACTTGCTCCTAAGAAAAGCATGAAATAACTATTCCCACTGAAGATGAAGTACAGACTGACCCCCACAAAGAGCACCCTGTATTATAACATAACTGCACTGGCAGTTACTAGCCTATGTCCTTCCTCTACGACACTGCGACCAGTTGGGCAGCCAGTACCAGGTCTTCTCATTCATGTTTGAACTCAGGTACCCACCGTACTGCCTAACTTATAAAATGCACCCAATAAATGCATGTTGAATAAATACCAGGAACATATGTAAAAAGATATAGATGCTAGGATTCCAAATTTCTTAAGCTTATAGCAACCTACATATTATAAGACAACTACTTCAGCCAGGAAACACTACACTCCAACATGAAAAAAAGTAGCAAGATAGTTTAAGCCACTTAGGATTTTAAGTTTAGACTGTAAGAGATAATAAAGGCAAGGGCCAATTTCAAAACTCAGCTGTTGCAATAATACCCAGTCCTTCTTTTAGGAATGTTCATAAACATTGAGCTGAGCTGGTCTGCTTGCAGTTTTTGGCAGTCCTGTAGTGTAACTGCTCAGTGATGGCAGATGTTAATTAATTACACTATAAAATAGAATTACAATTAATTGTTAATTTAGGTTTTAAAGTGACAAACTTTAAAGGCTAAAAATAGTCTTTGATCTTTAACAGGCTTCCTAATGAGGGCAGTATACTTTAAGTACATCATTAGTTTAAGTGTTCAAATTGGGTCTAGAGGCTCCTAGAGCTAAGCAAATATCTGTTCCAATATGTTAAATGTTTATGAGTTGGGACAAGGACAATTAATTGCTAATCAATGGGCCAAATCCTAGGTGAGGCCAGGTTCTGAAATAGGAGGACGACAATAGTAAATTGGATTTAGAGCTTTTCGATGTGACCTGTCAAAATCACAGGCAAGCAGAGACCAAAAGAATGGCAAGAAGGCCAAACTGGCAGAAACACCCAGATAATTAAAATATTACTCATTTAGTTAATAGTGGTTTTCATGGGTGCCCTTTGTTTAGATTAATGAGCCATAATTTTTAGAATTATACTTACATGTCCGTAGTTCAGTTACTTAAATATATAATTCAGGATATAAAATAGTAAAACTCAGCATAGCTTAAAGGATGATAACACTTAACTGGTAGCTAAGATTGGTGCTATTCATAATATAATTTTCACATATGATCTTGATCCATCATATAATACTTCATTTTTCCAAATTCAGAAGTAAAACCCATTTATTACTTTGGTAAGTACCTTTTTAACAACCATGCAAAACTTCCACTGTCATTGCAGGTATAAACAGCAAGCTGTGTTTATTTTATGAGCTCTATCTGCTTCAATAGTAATAGTTTTCACTAACCTTTAGTTCAGATGAGAGATTCCAGAGGCAGAGTTGACCCTCTTGACTTCCGGTCACAATCATTTGCTGGTCATCAGTGATCATGATGGCAGTGATGCTGTGAGGAGGTGCCTTCCTTCCCCAGAGTGCCACCGCCTGTAGGGAGGACCTCATGGTAAAGGAATCCTGGACACACAGAGATGGGGAAACGTGTACACAGTTATCTTTTGTAAATTTTGAAAATTGATCATCTCATAAATGTTTATGATGACACAAACTTGAACAATGTGTTCTCTCAGAGCTGTGGAGAAAGGTGTGTCCCCGTCAAATAGAGAAGAATGTAGTCAGACATTGAAATTACCATGCCCATTGTTAATTAGCCAAAGAGGAATGTTTTTTATTCCAGTTCTTGATGATTGATGCTAACCAAGAGAAGGATAGGAATAGTCTACCCACCCCACACCCAGCTCTGACTATGGGTGCCCTTACCCACACCAAAGTCCAGCTAGGCCTTTCAAGAATAGAGTTGTCTACACACTATAATTTGAAGATAACTTTGCAGACTCTTTCCCCAGAAATGTCACCTCGTCTAAGTAACAAATATCTGAACTTTACTATTAAAAAGTAAATATTGGGCTTCCCTGGTGGTGCAGTGGTTGAGAGTCCGCCTGCCGATACAGGGGACACGGGTTCGTGCCCCGGTCCGGGAGGATCCCACATGCCGCGGAGCGGCTGGGCCCGTGAGCCATGGCCGCTGAGCCTGCGCGTCCGGAGCCTGTGCTCCGCAACGGGAGAGGCCACTGCAGTGAGAAGCCCGCACGCCGCAACTAGAGAAAGCCCACGAGCAGCAACAAAGACCCAACACAGCCAAAAATAAAGTAAATAAATTTTAAAAAATAAATAACTAAACCTCAAAGGAAAAAACAGTCTATTGTAGAATCTTTAAGTTAGAGGAAAAGTCTGTGATGTGGAGAAGAAAGTCATGCCCCAGACAGAAGTATACTGTCCCATTTCAAATAATTATATGTCTAGACAAGTTGTAAAATCTTTGAAAAGGGATTATAAACCTCTAGCACAGCCCTCAATTTATAATTATTATATTCCAAATTTGAGTGCCTGAATGATATTTTGGAATGTCTAAAACAAAACTATGGATAGATGTTTACAGGCCCTTAAATGGTTTCTAAATCTGGTTTAATTGAAAACAATTTAAAATAAACAGTTCCATTGGAGGGAAAAAATGGACATTAAAAAAGAAACATTTCCACAGACAGGGATAAAATTACAGACTATATTATAAAGGTCAAACAAATTTCCCTCATTTGGATCTAGTCACAGTACTGAGTCACAGTACTAAGTACAACATTTTAGATTCTGATATTGTATTTTGTTACTTATATAAGGAATATATATGATCAATATTATATAATCAGTATAGCTATCAAAATAATTACATAAACACACACATATACATACATACAAACTTTACTCTTAAGTGACTTTCAGATAATTTCTACACAAATTTTTGACTGCAGCCTACCAAAATATCACAATGAAGTCTTAGAATGAGATAAATGGCCCTCAAGAAGCTCACAGCCTGCAGGTAGAATACCTATGTAAATGAATTACTCACCTAATTCCGTAGTTGTATATATATATCCCCAATTTTTCTGAAGTGGCTTTATTACTATGTAACATCACAGTACAATGCTCTGGACATGTATAAGTGCTATGCAGATAAGGGTGAGGTGTGACCTGTAAGGGATAGCTGGTGTTCCATCAGCTTTCCCATCCTTTTGATTTTTGTCCCTTTCTTCAAAAATAGTCTCTCAGAACCCCTTTCATATACATATTTATTATTTTGTTATTTTTGAATAGTATAATGAAAAATAATTTTAAGAAAAAACATTATTTTAGATCTAGTAATTATTAAAGTAGGTAAATAAAGCTGTTTTTGATACAATTTAATTATATATAAAGACAAATTCAATTTATACCTAAGAATGAGACATAATATTAAATTTAGACATGTTATTTTAATGTTGTACATTTAAATATAGATTGAAATTTAGGTACATATCAAAAAAGACCAAAATTGCATTCATGACATAATGCTTGGATTTCCTACCTTTTATGGTTAACAAAGTCAAATGTTCATTTTTATAACTTCCACATTTTGTTTTTCTGAATAAGAGAGAAGGTTTCAGACTGTTATTTGCAAATGGTATTTAGTCATTCAAAATACACGAAGTTTGTAGATATTTTTCCTTTCTAGAAAAAGCCATATTCAATAAGATCATTATGATTTCCCCATCCCCCTCCTTTTTGTGTGTGTTTGTGTGTGTGTGTGTGTGTGTTACGCGGGCCTCTCACTGTTGTGGCCTCTCCCATTGCAGAGCACAGGCTCCAGATGCGCAGGCTCAGCGGCCATGGCTCATGGGCCTAGCCGCTCCGCCGCACATGGGATCTTCCCCGACCGGGGCACGAACCTGTGTCCCCTGCATCGGCAGACAGACTCTCAACCACTGCGCCACCAGGGAAGCCCTAGAATGAAGCATTAAACTCTTATAGTGCTGATGAGGAATTAAAGGAAAGGTGATGTGATTTTCCTAGAAGAAATAGAGTCTTCTTGTTCTGGTAGAACTTATGTTCTGGGGAAAGTAACTCCTCCATTTCCCTTTTTTGTGTTCCACTCAGATGGATAGAAATACAAAGTTTCTGATTCTAGGTTGATCATTAGGTTCTATCCAGCATACCACCATCGCATTAATTTAATTCAAAATATACTTTATTGTGAAAAGAGGCAAGAAAATATAATAGAAGGAGTCATAAAAATTTTGGTCTTTTTCCTCCATTAATAGCTAGCAAATATTCCTTGATCCTCAGTTTTCTCAACTACAAAATGGGAAAAATAATTACCTTGCAGAACTGATGTGAAAAGAGGTGAGTGTCTACAGAAAATGCTTATCATAATTCTTTGTTCATAATTGTCATTCAGTAAATGTTTATTGAATGAATGAATGAGGAAATGAATCACTGTAATTTTACACTGTGGGCAGACAATGTGACTATCACTTTCTAGCAATGCCTTTCTCAGTGTGAGATTTCCTTCCTTTCTTTTAGAATACTGTCATTACAATTTCTTTTCTCAAAACTTCTGTGAACTTATACTAGAACATTTGGCCATAAAAACGTACATGCTGGCTTCCCTGGTGGTGCAGTGGTTAAGAATCTGCCTGCCAATGCAGGAGACATGGGTTTGAGCCCTGGTCTGGGAAGATCGCACATGCCGTGGAGCAACTAAGTCCGTGCACCACAACTACTGTAGCCCATGCACCCTAGAGCCCGTGAGCCACAACTACTGAGCCCACGTGCCACAACTACTGAAGCCCGCGCACCTAGAGCCTGTGCTCTGCAACAAGAGAAGCCACCTCAATGAGAAGCCTGTGCACCACAATGAAGAGTAGTCCCTGCTCGCCGCAACTAGAGAAATCCCGCGCTCAGCAACAAAGACCCAACGCAGCCATAAATAAATAAACAAACAAACAAACAAACAAACAAACAAATAAATAAATAATTTAAAAATGCACATGCTATTATTACTTCTAAAATCTATAATGATCTTTTAATCAACAACTTCAGGTAATATTAGGGTCCTCAGATTTAGCGAATAAAAATACAAGCTGTCCAGTTAAATTTGAATTTCAGGTAAACAACAAATAATTTTTTTAGACAAGATTTGGGACATGCTTATAATTTTAAAAATTGACTTTTTTATGGGACATGCTTATAAAAATTATTTATTGTTTATCTGAAATCCAAACTGAACTGGGTATCCTATAGGCATCTTAGGGCCACTGGCGACCCTAAGTTGCAGCCAAAAGGGAGCCTTGAAGATCACTATCATCCCCCTCCCTGCTTCTACAGACAAGAGAATGAAAGCTCAGGAAAATTGTTTACTTGGCCAAAGTAACCCAAGTAGAGAGTGGCTGAGTAAGAACTGGAACCTGGTCTCTTAAGACTCCACCTAGAACTCTCCTCCTGCACACCATGACAAAGACAACCCAGGCTTCCCCACCAGAGAGTCTTAGTGACAGGCTAAGCAAAAGTCTTTATGTTGGTATTTCTTTAAAAATAAAAAACAGGGCTTCCCTGGTGGCACAGTGGTTGAGAGTCCGCCTGCCGATGCAGGGGACGCGGGTTCGTGCCCCGGTCCAGGAAGATCCCACATGCTGCCGAGCGGCTGGGCCCGTGAGCCATGGCCACTGAGCCTGCGCGTCCGGAGCCTGTGCTCCGCAACGGGAGAGGCCACAACAGTGAGAGGCCTGCGTACAGCAAAAAAAAATAAAAATAAAAATAAAATAAAATAAAAATAAAAAAACAAAAATAAATAACAAAAAGCAAATAGTCAAGTAAAACAACAACAATAAAAACTGTTATCCATTCAGGCACCAGTGTGGCCTACATCGTCTCTAAAAGCTGTTCTATGCTTCCTGGTCCTTTCTCCATAATTACGAGAAAGCACTAGAGAAGACAACACACCATTACAGCCCCCATCTTCCTTCTCACCTTCGTCTTCTTCCCTGTAACAAGTTGCTTTTATCTCTCTGACTTGTCTAATCTGAGGCTAGCAGAAAAATAAATATGAGGCAAATGGGGTTTTGTGGCTGGTGTCTACTGGACACTGGAATTGTTTACCTTGTCATAAATGCTCTCTTCAGGTACATACCCTGACACTGAGTCTGCCTCGCCAGCCTCAAACACAAAGACAAACGTCAAACCCCTTTACTGAGGACAATCAAAAAATACAAAGGATATACTCCTCACTTACCATCCATGAATTCTGACAATAACCTCCTGACCAAAGTAAACATCTGTGAGGAAAGTAAAAATAGTATAGCAGTTCATAATACAAGCTTTGGAATAAAACAGATCTGGGTTTGAATCTCATATCTGCCTCTTAACAGTTATGTGGTCTCTGAATCCCATCTCTTAAGTGGAAAGGAATCCTACTTACTTTCTTCAAAACTCATACTTAGGAACTGTGAGAGACACAAATAAATTGCCTCATGATTCTCTCCTTCATAGAAGATAACTTGGTCATCTTGAGCCCAGAGGAAGTTTCGTTACCCAGTTTTAAATTTAGGTTATAAAAAAGCTTGGGGTTTAACATGCATCAAATTGTACTCTTGAAATGAGTGTAGCTTATTGTATGTAAGCTATTCCTTAATGAAGCTGAAAAAAACAAATAGATTGGAAATCAGAATAAAGCAATTTGTTGGATGTCAGCTAGCTAGTCAGTGGCAATAAATTGGGAGAGGACAAAGTGGGGCTTTATGAAGCAACAAGGAATAGATGTAAGCTGAAGAGAAGCATACCTGGGTATCAGGGTAGGCCAGCATGAGAGCTACTTTAAAACCGGGAAATGAAGCAAGGAGCTTCAGGAATCCATGGGACCTAAGGGTTTGTGCTCAGCTGGTCTCAGCAGAAGCCCTATCCCCCAAAACCTGTTTGTTTGCAGATGCTCCCAAAGCAAAAGGTCTTATTTTATCAACAGATTGTAATCAGATCATTCCTCAGAAAAGGTAAAAAATTGTTTCTATAAAGTCATAAGCTGCCCAAGGCATATTTGAATAACATAAAAATCCACCTGGTTTACCCAGTGGAGCATGACAATTTCAGAATTAACCCCTAACCAACATCAAAGCCAAGCTCCTCCAAAAATGTTATTATTGAGTGATTAACTGCTACTTAAGAAATGCTAGAAAGTTTAGGTAGGGAATACCATGGTAGGTAAAGTCAGAGGTAAAATAACCCAGAGATCAAAGGATGAATTAGACAGATATGCAAAATAATCTCTGAACTCCACACACGTGTGATCTGGAACAAGTATAAAACCAAACAGCCAAGAAATCCCATCCCTGTCACTACACAGATGAGGTTTCCATCACAGCTTGCAACTTTGCCAGTCTTGTGAGTAAAAGATTACAAAGTATTACCTTCAAATTTCATCTCCTTGCTTATTAAGCTGTAGAGCAACAGATTTAAAAGAGCCCCATTAATGCCAAGTGTGTTCCATTTACAGACAATGTCGAACAGATGAGCATTTGGCCAGAAAAAGAAACAGGAGAAAGACAACTCATTTCTTTCTGGGTGGCTCCTTCACTTTTTAAAAAATTTTAGTTTTTATTGAAGTATAGTTGATTTACAATGTTGTGTTAATTTCAGGTGTACAGCAAAGTGATTCAGTTATATATATATATTCTTTTTCAGATTATTTTCCCATACAGGTTATTATAAAATATTGAGTACGGTTCCCTGTGCTATACAGTAGGTCCTTGTTTATCTATTTTATATATAGTAGTGTGTATATATTACTCCCAAATTCCTAATTTATCCCTCCCCCCAACCTTTCTCCTTTGGTAACCATAAATTTGTTTTCTATGTCTGTGAGTCTATTTCTGTTTTGTAAATAAGTTCATTTGTATCATTTTTTTAGATTCCACACATAAGTGATATCATATGATATTTGTCTTTCTCTGTCTGACTTACTTTATTTAGTATATTCATCTCTAGGTCTATCCATGTTGCTGCAAATGGCATTATTTCATTCATTTTTATGGCTGATTAGTATTCCATTATATACATGTACTACATCTTCTTTATCCATTCCTCTGTCGATGGACATTTAGGTTGCTTCCATGTCCTGGCTATTGTAAATAGTGCTGCAATGAACTTTGGTGTGCATGCATCTTTTCGAATTATGAAATTTTCTCTGGAAATAGAGCTCCTTCACTTTTATTTATATTTCGTCAATGAACAACTTCATGGAACTCAAATCCTCTTGTCTAAAACCTTAGTTTTAGGCTTTAAGAAGTGAAATTTTTTCTTTTTAATTATGCTACATTTAACTCTGAATATTTACAGTCCAAGTCATTTTTTTTCTTAACCTAGAGATATTTAACATGAACAAAAAGTCTCACTGTTCTAGTCCATTCTTAAATAAATTCAATGAATAGTTAATGAGAACCAAATGTATTCAAGGTAGTGGGTTGAGCTGCAGAGAACACAAAGAACAGAAAAACACAATCCCTGACCTCAAAGTATATACGACGAAGTAATTTTATGATTAATTTTAACTAAGTATTCCCACTATTAGGCAATTGTTTTGACGTGTATGAACTCTGTAAACATATTTCCAGTCCTGAGTCATATTTTTCTTTGCCATATCTAAATACAATCTGTAAAACAATTTGCCTATTTCTTTAAATTAACTCATTTTTATTTTAAGTATTCAATTAAGAATAAATTGTTATATGACTATTTCTTTAGAATTATCTTAATCATTCATAACCATATAAAATCATGGGACTTGACATGCTGCTTAGATTTTTTTTCAAAATGTACATTAAAAAAAATACTTGTCTATTAACATAAATGTTTGCTATGTACTACCTAAAGTCACACTGGGAAACATGTCTCTAATCCAGTCCCACAGTCAAATCTTTTCCTCTACCCCCTCATAAACCTCCCTGCAACCCAGGCAACTCCTTACACCCCAATACTCTTAGTTGATGACCCTTCCTTCCAATTAACCAAGAAAAACAAGCCACTTACACAAGAGCTTCCTCTCATCACTTCAACATATCATATCTTTTCCTTATTTTTAGCTCATTTTTCTAAAATATTCATACTAATCTCCTATGATAACATTTTTATCATTACCCCAAATTTCATCTTCTGTCACCTCAGTTACTCCTTTTATTGACCTTTATTTCTTGTGTTTTCAACTGGTCTCCCTTTTCTTTGGCTCCTTTACCTTTACTTACATGCATTTTGTTTAAAAACGTTTATTATCTATTTTGTGCTAGAGACTATGCAAGATTCTAGGAATGTAGATAAGAATCTCCGAACTTCAAGGAGCTCATGGGTTTCTAAGGAGACAAGCACATCCTGAGTCACCAACAATGTGATGAGTGCCTTGTAAGGTAAATGCAAGAATGTTTGGGAAGAAAACACAAGTGTAGCTTGAAATCAAAGATAGAAAGGATTTCCCCATGGAAGTTAATATCTAAACTCAAATCCCAAATATTATACACTTATCAATATTATATATGTGCTGGTTTTGTGACCCAAGAAAGTCCCTAGTTACTTTAAACTTTGTTTTCCTTATCCATAAAATGGTAATAATATTTACCTAACCTGGCTGTAATAAGACTAAGGAGATAGCATGTACCCAGTGGTGAGGCCCTAGAGTTAGTCAGCTTGGATTCCAATGTCAATGCTACTACTGTATGTTCTCGGGTGCGTTACTTTACAACTGTGTATTGGATTCCCGTCAATAAAATGTAGATAAATAATAATATCTATCTAATAGGGTAGATGTGAAAGTTAAGTGGTCTAATCCATGGAAATCACTAGATAGTAAACATTCAATAAATGTTAGCCACTCTTATCAGAAGGCTTTTTTAATCTCAAAATTTGTGTATAAATCCTGTTAAGTAAATAGTAGAACAATAAGTGTAATCCTTGTCATGTATAATCCTTCAGTTTATCACAATTTACAATAGATCCCAGCTATTCAGTGAATTAAGCAGGGGAGACTAAAATAAAACGTCAAAGGTACCAAATTGGCAAAGTAGAACAAAATCTACCATCTTTCCACGTGTTAGAAGTTAAACTGAACTCACCCCAAAATTCATATATTGAAGTCCTAACTCTGAATACCTCAGAATATGACCTTATTTGGAAATAGGGTCATTGCAGGTATAATTAATTAAGTGAAGATGAGGTCATACTGGGTTAGGGCTAATCCAGTATAACTGGCATCCTTATAAAACAGAGAAATTTGGAGAAAGATGCACACAAGGAGAGAGCCATGTGAAGATGAAGGCAGAGATGGGGTGATATTTCTGCAAGAGAAGGAATGCCAAAGATTGTCAGCAAACCACCAGAAGTTAGGAGAGAGGCATGGAACAGATTCCTCCTCACAGCCCACAGAAGGAACCAACCCTGCTGACACCTTGATTTCAGACTTCTAACCTCTGAAACTGTAAGACAATACATTTCTGCCATTTAAGCACTCTGTTTGCGGTACTTTGTTATGGCAGCCCTAGCAATCTAATATACCATCTGACAGATTTTGTTTCTTCCAAGTAAGAACATAAATCTTAATAATGTGTATCTCAATTCTGGAGACAGATACTTAAACTTTACTCTGAATCACACAATTGGTCATATACCAAATTCTGTTCTCTACTTCTTTTGTGTAATAAATCTTCTTTCCATCCACATTATAGGTTCCCTGAGGAAAGAATATATTCATTTATTAACTCAACAGGTATTAATTAAAAGCTCTTCTAAATGAAAATGAAAAAACACAGGCTCCTGATCTCTAGGAATTCACAAGCTACAAGTCAAGCCATAGGTAGGTAATAACTGATGCAAAGTAGACTGTGATGAGTTTTCCTGAGGTACAAGAGCAAGGAGCACTTTGCTCCCATGGTTGTGGATGGTGCATCCCTTATACCTAGGCATCTCTCTTAGAAAAATTCTGCGTTTTCCCATGGACCAGTTGTCTCCTTCCCTAGCCTTGAAACTATTTCCCTTTTCCCATCTTTAGCACACGCTGACATTGAAGTCAGTCCACTGCCATTATGATAATCCTTTCCTCACAGAATAAATAGATAGAAGGCACTCCCACAGGCAGGAATATGAACCTAGGTAGACAACTCCTCTTTGGAGAAGGCTCCCTAATACCCAGGATTCCAGTGTTTACTGACTCTGCCTACAAAACACGGATGCTTCTGCCAAGGAAGTCTTTAAGACCACCCTCTGACATTCCAGGATCTGAGCAGAAATGTGGCCAAAACAGACTTACATCAAGAAGGCTTATGGGTGCAGAATTCCATGGTGGTTTAGAGGGAGTGGAAGAGGAGGGACCGGACTGGAGGGTCATAATCCAAAGGAAACTTAGCCTTACTGGAATATTCAATTCTTTAAAAAGATATTTTCTGGGACTTCCAGCCCATTTCAGCATTAATTCAAGACACAAGAGGTGAGCCATTTACAACCATTCTTCTCACCTCTGTGGATTTTCTGTCAGGAGCAGACAAATCCTACCTCTTTTTTTTATATTCCTTTTCCTCACCTCTTTTCATCATTTTCCTTGTCCTGGCTCCCCCTACTTTCCCTAATTCCAGATCACATCCCCACCTTCTGCCTTAATTATCCTTTCCCAGTCTTAAGACAAAGTATTTTCAATTCGTGTTCACTAAAAGACATTCTAGACGTGGTGCTGTGCTGGGGGCTTTCCCATACATTATCTCATTTGGTTGACACACGAACCATTAGTCTTATTACGAAAAGGAGGCTTGGTAAATAAATCTAAATACCTTGAATAGAATTATATCCCAGATCCCTCTGACTTCAAGGATCATCCCACTTCTCAAACAACTTGAGAGTGAGAGTACACAATGATGACTCCACTACCTTGTTTACAGACGAGCCAGTCCACTTACTCATTTAAAAACAAAAAAAAATCAGAAACAACTTAGGTCCAACCACAGGCGTGATTAAGGTGCCACATCACTCTTTAATCTGTGGGTAAATGTATAAATAGATTCTCTCTACTTAATGTACAAAACCTATGCATTACATCATTACACGTGTGAAAGTACCTGCATGGGCAAGAATGTTTTCCAAGCATCAGGACTTCATAGAGAAACAACAACAAAAAGCCCACTGTAACACTGGTATCATGGAACAAGATTCCTAGTATAAAGTGAGATTTCCACACTGCAGTGATTTCAAGGCAGTGTATGTCACAAGCGGTAGCTGAGGGAGACAGGGAAGGGCTTGGCTGGCTACAGGCCAATAGAAACCAGGCAAATGTAGCACTTTCTAACATATCCTGGCTTCTGCTTATTCTAAAAAAAAATGTCCCTGGCAGGGGGGATCCCTCTTGTCACTTCTCTGTTGGGTTTCTACTGACTGGAGAAGTCCCTGTCCAGTGATATCAAGAAATTCTGTCCTTGGGGCATAAATAAATGCCCAGCTCCTATAGTTCATGGGAGTATGAGAGCCTGAGAGGCCTGGAATCGATCCAACCCATTTTAACTAGCAAGAAACTACCTAGTAATACCTTGTTTGTATTTCTTGGAGGAGGGACACAAGAAACACTTATTTCATTCTACACAATAATTCACCACAATCAGAGGGAGCACAGTAAGGGCAACACCATCTCCCAGCTGCTGATTACATCAAAGGCTTGCAGCACAAATTCAATTTTATGATGTTAATCTCGGCCTGCCACTCAGAAATTTTCTCTGAGGGATATGATTTTTCTCTGGATTTCATTTTAAGAATGATTTTCTTGGTCCACAATCAATAAAGATATGTTTTCATCAAAAGACTCTATCTTGGTAGAATTCAATTGGCTATTTCAATCCCTTCTGGTGACACAATATTAATTAAAATAGTTTATGTTGCACTTCACCTGGAAAAAGAGGCAGTGAAAATAGCAGCTACTCAGAACACATGTTCTGTACACATCAACATGGAGGGCAGAAAATAATTTTCTCTTTCTCCAGGCAACAGGCATTAGCTATTCAAGAGAGTTGCTCTGACTTAGTTTATCTCTGTGCTCTCACTGAAATTAATCAAAAAAGAAGCTCTTTCTGTTTGCATATTTTGTTCAACAGGAAATAGAAATGCACATAAAGAAGATGCTTCAAATTCTCACCTCCCAGTGATTCAGGAGGAGCAAAAATAAGTGTCTGTGCCTGTGTGGCACATTGGGCTATTAAGAATCACAGTCACTGTTTCTCTTAACTAAAAAAAAATTATGATGCTATTAAAAATTTTTTTATTTTCAATTTCTAAATAATGATTGCAATTGAATACATTTTATTTCTCAAAAGGAGATACAGAATTAGTATAGAGTTTTTCACACTTAAAAAAAGAGGAGAAAATTATGAAATGTGCTACAGAAAATGAATTCTGTTTTAACAGTGATTTTGAAAGTGGCAGTCAGTTCACTTAACAAATATTTATGAAGTACCTACTGACTGACTCTGGTCACCATTTGAGGTTCAGATCATCTCAACTGGAGGCTGGAAATCTGAATTTTAACCTGCTCTCCAAAGACATTCTTACTCACATTTGAGGCGAAGAACTTAATCTCATCATCCCCCATGCACCACATAATTAATGAAATATAAAAATCAATTGACAAAATTAAAGCAATATTCACTGAATGAGTGACCAAAAATAATAATTCCCTCAAAAAGTTCTTACTCAGGGCCTGGTCTGCATGACCTAGTGAGAATGTCAGTACCTGGCGGGCCTAATCTGGGCCTTCCACAGCAAACAGGCCTTGTCTGGCCTCTAACCTACTGTTTTTCTCTGCAATGACTAAAGCTTAAAGTAGTTAAATTCTTTTTCTATCTACTGCTGTCTAAACGAAACATGGAAAGAAATCTTCCATGTTCTGTAGGACTTTGCAAGAATACCTGAGGTCTTTCCTTTGAAATCCACTTGGAGAAAGGGCCTAAACAGGAAAACTCTAGGTATTCAATCATTGAGCAAATGTGTACATTGTTTACAAGAAGAGATAATTCAAGATGATCAAGTTAGAATGTCGAGGCAAAGTCTTCCAAATTTAAAAGAATTTTAAGAGCTAACAGTACCAGAGAAAAATCACAAGAGGGTAAAATCCTCTAACAAATTCCTCCCAAAATGTCCAATTTGCAATTTGGTACTCCAAAAGAGCTAACACATTATCCAGATCCCCTCCCCACAAAATTTTTTTCTAAGCCTCACTTCAGTTGCTCAGACTGAAAACAAGGACTAGAGCAGGAAGCAGGGCCTAAAATGGTCTGAGATCTTATCATGTAAACACAGGAATGTTAACCTTTGTCTATCAAAGAACTCTCAGTGTGGTGGAACTCCTTTTACAGAGCCTGGTCTGGCAATATAGGCTAAAAAACACAGGTGGAGTTGAAAGTAAGCCTTTAGTGGTTGGGAAATAGGGGTAATGGAGGTGAAAGTATAAATAGCTTCATACTTCATTCTAAACAACAAGAATAGTTACAACACCTCTTGGTCCGTTTTTTATAATATGCTTGAAATTGCTAAATCCCATCTATGCTCAAGGCTGGATTCCTGTTGTATTTTCTCTCATCAAGAGACTAAGATGGGTGGAGGGAACCACACTGGTTGATTGTCACCTGTGTGTCAGACAGCCTCGTGTTTTCTAGGCAACGAAGTCTTCCAACAAAGTTGTGAGGTTGACATTCTTATGGGAGAGACTTGAAAATTAAATAAGCACCTAACAGTGTAAAATAATATACAACCCTCATTTTACGTTTGAGGAAACTAAAGCTCAGAAAAGCAAAATAATTTGCCAACATCCTGTAGCCAGGAAAGGATGAGACAGCATAGGGATACTGTGTGATGATTTGCATTTGTTATACTCTCCCACCCTATACCTTTGAAGACACCGAAGTCTCCCTTGGCCCAGAAGCTCTTCCTCATCATTTCTTCCTGGCAAACTCCTATAAAAATGGAACCTTCAAAACAGGAACTAAATTTTAACACCTTTAACTCCTTTGAGCCTCCCCTGGTTGATACATAGCATTCCTCTACTCCCAGCCTTACCTCTTCTACCTTTACCAGAGCTCTGATCACTCTGATCCAATTCTTCCTGTTACCTGAACTATACTATGAATGCTTGGAGGGCAGGAGACTCTTCCTTTTTCCTTTGCATTTTGCTGGCATGTAGTTTTACATATAACAAGAAGTAAAAAAAATGTTGAGGGTGAAGTCAAAAATTAATGTATTTGTTATAAGTGAATGTGATATGGCTTCAAGAGTTGCCTCCTTTTTTTTCTTCTCCCAGACAAATCAGCTTGAATGTAACTGTCTGCACAAGGAGCAAAAGGCAGATGTAGAAAAATATCCTTGGCTATCAACATGCATTCTATTCTTATTGAAGCAGCCTAAAATCTTATCAGCTTTCTGGGCCCTTAAAACTCACCACTGACTCAGAGGAAACACACATTCAATTTACCACGAGATTGATTGGTTCAATTAATTACAACTCCCTCATCCTGTACTTGATTATTCTTTAAACATTCATATATAGGACTTCAATTTTTCCAGGTGAAATTTTGTCTTGTTAAAAGTAAAAAAGGAAGGAGGTCAGTGTTGTGAAAAAATTTTCTAACATTTATCGACTATTAAGTTGTAGACACTGCTATTTACATTATGTGCATCACTTCATTTGATCTTCATAATGACCCTAAGCATTATTATTATCTTTATTCTAAACATGAGGAAAATGAGGTTTGGAGAATATAAATAGCTTTCCCAAGATAAGAGGTAGAAAACCAAGACAGATTCAGGAGTCTCCAAATCTCATGCCCTTAACCACTGCACTACCTTGCTAAGGTGGGGCAGGGGCATTGCCCAACATGTTCGGAAGCCCTTTGGAAATGAGAGCAAACTCTAGACGAGATATTGCTCTAGAGCAGTGATACCTAGCTCTAGAAATGAGGAGTTGTTTTTTTATAGAAGAGTTCAAAGAGACCCAAATGTCCTTTAAGACCAAACAGAATTTTCTTATTTTGAAGACAAAAATGACACACATAAGTTAAAGGACTTGCTGGTACCCCAGAGCTAATCTGGGGACTAGCCAGGACTTCAGAGATGGTCTGGTATGAGAATTTAGATTCTTTTAGTCTTTATCCCTACCTCGTCTCCCTGCCTCCAACTCAGTCTAGTGCAGAATTTAATCTAAAAATGTTATGACTGGGGAAGAAATAACTATACATTCAGAACAGAGCTCCAGAGAAATGTCTATACAATGCACAGACAGAATTCTTAGCATTCTCAGAGATGAGAATGCAGCATTCTCAGAGATGCTGCATACTGTAACACTATTAAATAACAGAAAAAATAAGTGAACTGTCAAGCCACAAATAAATCTGAATGAAGCAATCTTGAAACTTTGAAATATTCCTAATACCATTATTTTCAAGGTTCCATAGAGTTATTTAATAACATATATACTTCTATTCCAGTTGGCCTCTATAAACTAGAACCTTAGGTTTCTAAAGCAGTCACTTCATTGGATAGAGACTGTTAATGCAAGATTTCACAGACAGTCTTAACAGTTGATATTGTATTGATAAAATAATTATATTAATAATTTTAAAACATCTTCAAAAAGTAGTGAGAATATTGGAACTCAACAGAGTCCCAATTTTGGCGGTTTTTAAAAAATAATAGTCACTTTACTAGACGGTAGCATGGACAGAGTTTCCCTTTCTCCTCCAGCCCTTTGCATTCTTTACAGAAAACACTGTTGGTGCATTTTAATATTGAAGGAGCTAAAGGAGGGCTAAGGAACAAAAGTCACAAGACCGAATTAACCGCAAGTAATGCATGACAAAAGAGGCTGCTTTCTTCTCCTCTGGTCTTTAAATGGTGAGAATTCAGGAGAGTGGAGACTAACCCACTGTGTGTTGCGGGGCAGGAGAAGCGAGGGTGGGGGGTAGGAATGGGTATGAAAGAAACAAACAAAAATTTCTAAACCCCTTTCTTCAGGTAGAAAATTCCCAACATGTGACCTAGTCTCCAAAGGTGACCTTGAACTCATTTAGCATTAAAACTGCGAGGGGGAGGAAGACAAAGTTAAGGTTGCTATACAGCAACGTTCTGTTTGCATCTTAGAAACGGTTTAGAAATGAACACAGAAATGCTCTAATCGATGAGGAGGGCGGAATAAGGAAGCACCCGTCCGCAAGGGAGTATTACTAGCACTTCACCTTTGCCAGATTTTCGTCAATAGAGACATCACCCCCTTGATTTTCCTGTCCCTCGTCCAACTTTTCAAGTGACAAATGTGTTGTGTCCGTAACCTTTATTGCTGGCTCAGTAGCAAGTGCACAACAAGGAAAGTTTTCACCAGATCCCCTGACGCGACAGGTCTCAAGCTGTCACACCCTCGCCAGCCGGCTTCCACCGGATCATTTCCCCAGCTACCGGACTCAACTTAATGAATTCAACGGACTCCAGTACCAGAGAAGTCCGATTTCCGAGACCCAAGAAACTCTCTCAGTAGTGAATGGCGGGTCTCTAAAAGTATCTGGGAGACTACAGGCAGGAATACTAAGGCCCTCACCTACCCTCCGCCACCCCCCCCATACTCGAAAGGACCAATTTGATAGGTGCGTGTCGTCGGTCACTACTGATGCGACATCTGGACGAGAGAGTAGAAGAGAGAATTTTCCACGTGCAAGAACTTGGAGCAAAAGAAGATGATAGCAACTGCTACACGCGCTCACCTTCCTTCCCCGCCCCTCAGTATCCAAACCCTCGGCCTGAAGGCGGAAAGCCGAGGGCTGCACGAGCCTGAGGCCGTCAGAGACCCACCGCCTGGGACAGACGAACCCGAGCCGAGCCGGTGGGAGGCCGCCTTACCCGAGCCTGGGTGCCCCGAAGCAGCAGCGGCCCGGCAGCCTGGCAGCTGGGCAGCAAAACAGCGGGACGGCCTTTTTGGGCCGGCCACGCCCCGACACGACGCCCCCACCCCGACACCACGCCCTCCCAACCGCGGACGCCACGCCCGGCGCCCCACCCTCGCTCAGGCCCGTGCTCCGATTCTCCTCTGCGGGCCCGCGGCTCCTTCCCGCTCTCACTGGCGGTGGCGGCTGGAACAGGCCGGACCTCGGGCGTGAAGTGCTCTGTCCTTCCAGGGCTGGAGAGAGTTGGAGTTGAGGTGAGGAAAATCAAGGTAGGCCAGGTGACAAGGACCCTCACCCCGGCACTGACAGAGACTGGGAGCCTCAGGACCTTTGATAAAGGAAGGGAGGAAGTTCACCTCCATCCGCCTCCTCCCAGCAGGGCAGAGTGAGAGTTCAGGGAGCTAGAAAGGGTGGAAAATTCACCACTGACTGAAACCAGCGTCCTGACCTGCTCTGAGTGTGCCAAGTATCACAACTGACCGGGTAGCTTAGAAAAATGGGAGGGACAATTTGCTTTTCTCAGGTTTCTTAGTTATTTTATTTAATCCTCCACTCCCTGTGGGCAACTTAGTCCTGAATTCTAAGACTCCTGGAAGCAGGTGGGGACAGATTTTTTTTTTTTAACAGCTTTATTGGAGTATAATTGCTTTACAATGTTGTGTTGGTTTCTGCTGTATAACAAAGTGAATCAGCTATATGCATACGTATATCCCCATATCCCCTCCCTCTTGCGTCTCCCTCCCACCCTCCCTATCCCACCCCTCTAGGTGGTCACAAAGCTGATCTCCCCGTGCTATGCAGCTGCTTCCCATTAGCTATCTATTTCACATTTGGTTGTATATGTAAGTCCATGCCACTCTCTCACTTTGGGGGACAGATTTTTAACCACTCCCTTTTCACTGATACCTATCTGGTTTCCCAAATACTAAGGATAGTTGGCCAGGCCCAAGTCAGCACAAGTTCTAGGTCTCCTCTGAGGTCAAACTTCACATACTTTGGATCTTCCTGTGTGAAATCCCTTCGAGGAGGACACTCCTCTCATCTTCATCCTCTGAGCTGGGTTAGTTCCTGTTCTTGGTTCATCTGAAACCTCACTTACCCCATGCAGGTTAGGTGTTCCTGCTGTTCACTCCCAAGATGTGTCACTTCCTCTGTCATAACACTTGTCATGACTTACTGCAATTACTTGTTGCATTGGCCTCCCCTGCTTGACTGTAAGGTCTGTGAAGACAGGGACACCAAGCATGTAGTAGATATTGATAAATAATAAATATTGTTTACCAATGACATGCATCTAACAGTCACCTGTTAAGGTGACCACAGGCCCCAGTTCTTTAATGAACTTCCCTTACCTATCCTTAACTTCTGAGTCTTCAGGATTTTATTTCAAAGTTGACATTCCCACCCCCATTGCCATTGCCAAGTATTCATCCGACCTCTTGAGCAGAGCCTTCTCCTTCAGTCTTCATAAAGATGCAGGTATTGAAAGAGCCCTAGACTTCATTCCTCTTGTTTGAGCTCTGCCACAACTAGCTCAGGTATGTTAAAGACCCTCAACCATCCTGGGTCTCAGATCAGAGCCTTTGATACTTTTAGGGCACATGAAAATGGTGGGGGGGGAAAGGAAAAATTTAAAGAAAAAGAACTTTTAGGTTGAAAAAAGTGTTAATAATATATAATATTAATTTAATGGTCTTTATTGCCAGTGCAGTTGACAGTGTTGAACTTTCCAAGCCCTATAATGGTGGAAAACAGTAAGAGTTGAAGAAATCTTCCCACTCCTTCATGTTCCAGAAATAGGAACTAGTTTATTAAAAGGAATCATCCTTCCCCAAATGACTTAAATAAGACTTACTGATAAGAGGAAGGAACACTCCCAAACTCATTCTATGAGGCCACCATCACCCTGATACCAAAACCAGACAGAGATACTGCAAAAAAAGCAAATTACAGACCAATATCATTAATGAATATAGATGCAAAAATACTCAACAAAATACTAGCAAACAGAATCTAGCAACACATTAAAAATATCATACACCATGATCAAGTGGGATTTATCCCAGGGATGCAAGGATTTTTCAATATATGCAAATCAATCAATGTGATACACCATATTAACAAGCTAAAGAATAAAAACCATATGATCATCTCAGTAGATGCAGAAAAAGCTTTTGACAAAATTCAACACCTACTTATGATAAAAACTCTCCAGAAAGTGGGCACAGAGGGAACCTACCTCAAAATAATAAAGGCCATGTACGACAAACCCACAGCAAACATCATTCTCAATGGTGAAAAACTGAAAGCATTTCCTCTAAGATCAAGAACAAGACAAGGATGTCCACTCTCACCACTATAATTGGACATAGTTTTGGAAGTCCTAGCCAGGGGAATCAGAGAAGAAAAAGAAATAAAGGGAATTGGGAAAGAAGATTGGAGAAGAAGAAGTAAAACTGTCACTGTTTGCAGATGACATGATACTATACATAGAGAATCCTAAAGATGCCACCAGAAAACTACTAGAGCTAATCAATGAATTTGGTAAAGTTGCAGGATACAAAATTAATGCACAGAAATCTCTTGCATTCCTATGCACTAACAATGAAAGATGTGAAAGAGAAATTGAGGAAACAATACCATTTACCATGGCATCAAAAAGAATAAGATACCTAGTAATAAACCTACCGAAGGAGGTAAAAGACCTGTACTCAGGAAACAATAAGACACTGATGAAAGAAATCAAAAATGACACAAACCATTGGAGAGATATACCATGTTCTTGGATTGGAAGAATCAATATCGTGAAAATGACTATACTACCCACAGCAATCTACAGATTCAATACAATCCCTATCAAATTACCAATAGCATTTTTTACAGAACTAGAACAAAAAATCTTTCTGGGGTTTTATCTTGTTCCTTCATCTGGTACAAAGTCCTCTGCCTTTTCATTTTGTCTATCTTTCTGTGAATGTGGTTTTCCTTCCACAAGCTGCAGAATTATAGTTCTTCTTACTTCTGCTGTTTGCCCTCTCAAAGCCTTCCTTTTCTTAAAAGCTAAAATTACGTGAAATTCAAGAGCCAGACATTTGTGATTTGTGAATTCTGGGCCTGTCACTAGTTATGTGACTACAGACAAATTGCACAATTTTCAGAAAGATAATCATTTTTATCAGTGAGGGAAAGTCCTCTGTAAACTGTAAGTGATATGCACATGTTAGACGTGAGAATTATTAAAATAATTCTGTCCCTGCAGAAGTAGGTACAGATATGAAGCCTCTCTCCTGTCCCCCCATCCTCCTTTCTCATTCTGGGTTGCTTCTAGGTGACCAGGTGACACACCATCCTTCTGCTGGCTAACACTAGAACTGTAGACATAATGCCTAAAGAAAGGTACCTTGTTCTTTAGGGTAGGGTCTCTTCATTTTATTTGTAAGACTGTAAGACCATGATGTTGTATATGAATTTTCACTAACAAAGTGCTCTCCTATACATTGAGACCATGGGGACCACCTGATCTCGAAAGGCTTGTTAGGGATCCTTGCTCTAAGCAGTTCCCAAACTTGAAGATTTCACAGGTTAGTAAAATTTCAAAGAAAATGAAAATAAACATAGGGTTGCCAATTTTTATTTTGCCAAGTAATGCCCTTAAAAATGAAACAAATTAAAAAATCTTTATCAAAGCAAAAATAAAAATGTTTCAAGTTACATTATTATGAAGTTACCCAATACCAAGGATGATAAGCAGATTCTAAAATCTTCCAGAGAAAAAAATAAAGGTTGCTTGCAAACGAAGAAGAATAATTGTCTTAGACTTTTCTGCGGCAATGCAGGATGTTAGAAAACAGTGTATCAAAGTCTTCAAATTTTTTAGAAGAAATGATTTTCAAATTAGAATTCTATATCCAGCCAAGTTATCAAGCAATCATAAGACATTTTCATATATGTAAGAACAAAACGATAAACGTCCCATGCACACTTTTTAGGAAGCTGTGAACAATACCTTCAGGAAAACGAAGACGTTAACCAAGAAAGAGAAAAGCATGATACCTAGGAGTAAAAGGAATAGAGGAGTCAACATGAAAAGAACTGAAGGGAAAACTCAGCATGAGACACATGCCCAAAGCCCAGAAAGAGCCAGTCCATACTGGAGTGGGAAATAAAGGGAAATAAGGAGAGAGCCTCTAGAGGAGAAAAAAAGTGAAATAGTTGGATTACTTGATATGGATGAGCATTTAAAAAATAATTGACAGACATTTATTTGTTGGGTGTGCTTGAACTCTAGAGGTCGAAAAAGGGACTAAAAATTAAGCAAACACAAAGTAAGTATGACAACATTATTTGAAATGAAAAGAAGAAATAGCATTTACAATGATAACAGCTAACATTTATGTGTGAATAAAAATTGTAAATAAAATTCCCTTTACTTAAAATTTGCTAGAAGAAGATTATAATGGACATCTGTTCTCCTTTTGGGCTTCCCAGGCTCTTGGAACACTCTTTCTATTTGGGAGAAATTCCCCACTCTACCAATTTCTACCTTCCCAAGAGAGAAGGCAAAACTTTCTTGCCCAGATTACCTTGTAGCCAGGGAGCAGGTATGTGATCTAAGCTCACCAATCAGATGCACCCATAAGAGACATAGCTTAACACGGATGTGACAGAGTAGGTGCCTTGCAGAATTCAGCTATCTAGGTGGCAGAGACCTCTGCTTCCAGATGCAATGATGGTAGTCACTCTAGTGATAGGATCCAGGGCCCAAAGCAATGGTGATAATTCTGCTGCCTGTGCCCAATAGTGATAGCAGTCACATCTTCACAGAACAATGTTAGTTGTCCTTGGCAGTGCCCACAATATACTTTAATAAATTAATTTTCTGTGAAGCTTCTGGAATGGATATCTGTCATTTACAACAAAACCCAACAATGGATAATAAAAATTTAGCATTTACTGTTGACATTTCACATGCATTCTTTCACTAGTTTATAATCCCCTAAACCAAGATGGTGTAATATGAGAACTATGATGGTACCTGGCAATGGCAAAGACTATGTCCTTCTGACCAGTCATTGGGGGGGAAGTCTGGGACTTATAATTTTTTATGCTATTCAACTAAGACCCTAACTATAAAAAGTATAGAATTTTTAACATTGTCAAGTGCAATGTGACATCTTTTAAATTAGTTTCTGCTTTATATCAAAGTGAATCAGTTATACATATACATCTGTTCCCATATCCCTTCCCTCTTGTGTCTCCCTCCCTCCCACCCTCCCTGTCCCACCCCTCCAGTCGGTCACAAAGCACCGAGCTGATCTCCCTGTGCTATGTGGCTACTTCCCACTAGCTATCTACCTTACGCAACGCGACATTTTAACTAGGAAAATGGAAGTGTGTGTGTATGTGTGTGGCTGTGTGTGTGTGTGTGTGTGTTCTTTCCTGAAGTAGCAGTGAGATTGAAGATACTTGGGTGTCTTTTAAAGAAGTTATAAGCCTGTGAAACAAGGAGCTTAAAATAATGATGGCAGATTCTTGATTATAGTGGTGCCATTGAGCAACGCTATAATATAATATTTTAGGTGAAAAGTAACATTTAGACAGGTTATTTTTCTAGCACTTGATTTTCAGGTCAAATATATTTCTTTTTACTGTTTTGGAAGTGCCTACATTGAAAGCAAAATGAGAAAAGACAAGTAAATGTATTTTATTTTTTATGATAGCATTCTGGATCTTTAAAAAGGTAGGTATTGAAGAAATTTGAAGTTGTTACTACAACAGTAACCAAACCTAGTTATCTTCCATGCTCTAAAGCCTTCATACAAAAGCAGAATAATTACCTGAGGCAATGTCATAGAATGAATGACCCAGAGGTGCTTTGGTTTTGCAGTCTTCTTGTGAACTCCGCTCAACTGTCTGTATAAATGGTTGCAACACTGTGTACTTAATAATCAGCAATTGGAAGCTTCCATAAGAAAAACTGTCCCACAGATTTTAGCACACTCTGACATGAAGGGAAGTTTAATTCCCAGAACTCAATTATATTAACATCCCAGAAAGGGTCAAGGAACAGAGTAGTCTATAGTTAGTATCCTAGTACTGTATATATTATTCTGGGAGAATCAGTTCACGAACAAGGACTGAACTCCAATTTATAATAGCAACAATGACTTACATTTGGATGGTACTTCTTCAGTAAACTTTCATACATATTATTATTTTTTTTTAAATTGGGGTATAGTTGCTTTACAATGTGTGTTAGCTTCTGCTGTACAACAAAGTGACTCAGCTATATGTATACATATATCCCCTCCCTCTTGGACCTCCCTCCCCCCGCCCCTGCTTTCCACCCATCTAGGTCACGACAGAGCACTGAGCTGAGCTCCCTGTATTATACAGCAGGTTCCCACTAGCTATCTATTTTACACATGGTAGTGTATATATGACAATCCCAATCTCCCAATTCACCCCACCCCCCTTCCCCTGCCCCGTGTCTACACGTCTGTTCTCTATGTCTGCGTCTCTATTCCTGCCCTTCAAATAGGTTCATCTGTACCATTTTTCTAGATTCCATATATATGCGTTAATATACGATATTTGTTTTTCTCTTTCTGACTTACTTTACTCTGTATGACAGACTCTAGGTCCATCCACGTCTCTACAAATATTTAACTGATACAATTAAAGGACAATATAGCAGAAATGAAATGCACAAACAGCAGAGAAAGGACATGACATAGAAATCATTTGCTTTTGACTTTGCATTGCTTTTGGCAATTCTGCATGATATCATTTTGAGGTGAACCCTTGTTGTTATCCTAAGAAGTTATTTCCTTTGGATTATCTTTTATGAATTAGTCCCTTTAATTGAACCCAGTTCATTCCATAGATAATATTAACTCCCCTTAGTTTTCAATTTTCCATCCTCAGAAATAATCCAGATTATTTCCTTTTTGCTCATTCTTATCTGTTGATCCATCCTTTCACACTTCCTAGTTCTTCAGTCTACTCTGCTCCCACCGATGCCCTGTTTTGTTCTAAGTTTCTACTCCCATTATTTACCTCCCTGCCTTGTCACAGCCCCCATTTTCTTCCGTTGTTGCACACGTCAAAATTGTGATTATACATCCATTTGCTTCTTGTTTCCCCCACTGCACTATTATAAGTTCCATAGTGGTAGTTACTCAATTTCTTTCACCACTATACATTCATTTATCACCAAAGTGCTTAGCACATAGAAGGTTCTTAATAAAATGTGTTGAATAATAAAATGAATAACTAAACTTATATTACCAGTTAAACACTTGTAAAAAAAAATTAAGGTTAGATCCTAACTCATACCTTACAAAAAATCCAAATGAATTAAAGATTTAGAAGTTAAAATAAAGAGGAGGCTAAAAATTTTTCTGAGTTAGATATTAGTAAATGTTTTAAAACCTTGGGGTGGTAAAACTTTGGTGTGGCTTTTCTTTGCCCTATTTTTTCCTCCTCCACCTCTTCTGACATTTAATTTTTTCTTCCTTCTCTTTCTACTCCTCTTCCTGCTTTTTGTTCTGTTGTTAGAATGAAAATATAAAAATCATACAGATCTATTTAAAAAATACAAAAAGACTTGAGAAAATGAAAGTCCATTAATATTCCATACATTCACTTTTCCCTCCCAGACAAACCAAGATGATCTTTTTGTTCAGTTTTCATTTGAAAAAAGCATTTTGTATGTGTGCCAGAAGCTGGAATTATCTAGGAAAATACTAATAAATTTTATGTGTATAATTTAAAATCACCTACACATCAAATCCATTATAAACAAAGTTAAAAGGCAAATGACAAACATGGGAAAATACTTTCAAATCATGTTGAAACCATTATGATTTATGATGGATTAAAGATGGCAGCATATTCTTTGTCACTCCTCCATTGAGAAAGAGAGTTTATTTCCCATCCTCTTGCATCTGGGCCGGCTCTGTGATTGCTTAACTAGAAGAAGGTGGCAGAAATAACTGTGCTAGTTTGGGCCTAAGCCTTAAAAAGACCCGATGAGTTCCACTTGTGGGCTTCAGGGAGTACTGAGCTTCTATGCAAGAAGTCTAACTACTTTTCTGGAAAGAGTACGTGAAGATACCACATGGAGAAGCCATGTGGAAAGCAGAGGCCCTGAGACTTGACATGGAAAGGGAGAGAGGACGAGGCATTTGAGTGTCCCATTCCAGACTTTATAAAGGAGAGGGATCCCAAGCAAAACCAGCTAGAGAATTATCTTGCTGAGCCTAATCAGCCCCAGAGCCACGGGACATAATCAAATGATTGACATTTAAGGCAGCAATTAACTAAAATGAAACTAAGTAGTTGTCTTAGTCCATTTGAGCTCCTATAGAAAAATACTACAGACTGGGTGGATTATAAACAGCAAGCCACAGTTCTGGAGACTGGGAAGTACAAGGTCACGGTGCAGCAGATTTGCTGTCAGGTGAGGGCCCACTTCCTCGTCCATAAACCGTGCCTTCTAGCTGTAACTTCAAATGGTGGGAAGGGTTAGGGAGCTCTGTGGAACCTTTTTACAAAAACACGAATCCCATTCGTGGGTGTTCCGCCTTTATGACCTAATCATCTCCCAAAGGCCATCAATTTGGGCATTAGGTTTCAAAGTAGGAATTTTGGGGGGGACACAAACATTGTCTATAGCAGTAGCTAAATGTGCTGCTGCAATGAAAAACCTAAAATATGTGGCAGTGACTTTGGACTGGATTAGGAGCCAAAGCTGGAATGACCTCAGGGAGGTTGTAAAAGTTTGTTTGATCATAAACTGAATTGTATTCCCAACACAGTGTTGAGAAAATGATATGGATGCTAAATAAATTTCTGATGAATAAACAGATGAGGTCTTATAAACAACTAAAACAAATACCCCAATTTAAAAATGGGCTAAAAGTAAATGGACATTTCACCTAAAACACAAAAGTCTGGTAGGTATATAAAAACATGCTTAGTCTCAATGATATTTAAAGAAATGCAAAGTAAAACAGTATCCTGGTTGGGTATTTGTTTTACCTATCAAACTGACCAAAATAAAATAGAAGGATACTAGAAGGCATGCACTCATATATTTGCCAGCGTGAGTGGACATCCGTAAAACGTTTTCAGAGGGCAGTTAGCAATATGCACTAAATGCCTCAAAAACACATGCCCTTTAACCCAACAATTTAAATTTAGAAAACCTTCCTGAGAGAATAATTAAGAATTACAGGGCCTCCCTGGTGGCGCAGTGGTTAAGAGTCCGCCTGCCGATGCAGGGGATACGGGTTCGTGCCCCGGTCTGGGAGGATCCCATATGCCGCGGAGCGGCTGGGCCCGTGAGCCATGGCCGCTGGGCCTGCGCATCCGGAGCCTGTGCTTCGCAACGGGAGAGGCCACAACAGTGAGAGGCCCGCATACCGCAAAAAGAAAAAAAAAAAAAAAAAAAAAAGAATTACACAAAGTTTTAGCCATGACGATTATCTCAATGCAGTATTTTTTATTACAATAAAAATTTGTTTATGATTATCTGACTCGGTGATGAATTAAGTTGTGTAGCAAAAATGATGTTGCAAAATTGTATTTATGGGCTTGAAAAGATGTTCATATCATTTCATAGTAAAAAAAGCAGGTAACATAATGATGTGTTCGGTATGACCCATTTTTATTAAAATATATAATATATAACAAAATATTATACTATGATATACACATATATAATCTTAAAATTCTTCATATATATGAAATATGTATCATGTATAGGACATACATGATGTATGTTATAATCCATATATCATGCAGGTACCAGATCATTCAGGGCCTTTAGTTCCTAATAGAAACTTGGTTATTTCCCTCAGAGCAGCACGGAGACACTGTAAGATTTTAAAGCAGAGTAACAATAAGATCTGATTGTAATGATTGCTGTGTAGAATATTTTCAAGGTGAGCAAGAGAAGTACCTATAGTACAGTGACTATGAACTTTAACCCCAGAGCAAGACAGTCTGGAGTTGAATCCAAGCTACACCACTTAAAAACTATGTAACCTCAGACAAGGTATTTAATCTGTCTGGGCTTCAGGTTTACTCTTCTATAAAATGGTGATGATAATAGTACTTACCTCCTGGGAAGGTTATAAGGATTAGATAATGCAGTGTAAAGTGTTCAGAGTAGGACTTAACACAGACTAAACTCTATATGTTATTGTAATTCCCCTTTTAAAAATAAGGAGGCTTGCCAAGGTTAAGTAACTTGTTTGAGGCCACACAACTACAATTCTGTGGTAGTGATGTAGCTTCAGTTGATGATGAGTGGAATGATCACACATTCCCTGGGTTATAGTATGGAGCACCACATCACCAGTTAATATCACAAAGGGAGAACAACTCTGCTGAAGATGTGATAGTAAATCATGATGGTGCTTGCATATATACACTTGACTCTAAGTACAGTAAAACATGAGTGAAGTTCTATTCGTTTTTTGAGATAACTATAAATATTATATATTTTTCATCAGGATAAAAACTAAGGACAAAGACTAAGTCTTCTTATATCCTGGAGGGTTTTACTTAGTCTGTCTGATTAGCTCCTTCCAATGCAATGCCTCTGCTCCCAAAATGGGGGGAGGGTGGATGGATTTAAAATGGGGGAAGGGAACATGGTGATGTGCACCTTCCTCTGGGATTTAAACCTACATCTACCCAGCTACAAAGTTTATGCTTAGTTCATTTTTTTTTAACCCCACATTTGTTTATTTATTTATTTTTGGCTGTGTTGGGTCTTCGTTTCTGCGCGAGGGCTTTCTCTAGTTGTGGCAAGCGGGGGCCACTCTTCATCACGGTGCGCAGGTCTCTCACGATCGCGGCCTGTCTTGTTGAGGAGCATGGGCTCCAGACGCGCAGGCTCAGTAGTTGTGGCTCACGGGGCCAGTTGCTCCGCGGCATGTGGGATGTTCCCAGACCAGGGCTCGAAACCGTGTCCCCTGCATTAGCAGGCAGATTCTCAACCACTCTGCCACCAAGGAAGCCCTGTGCTTAGTTCATTGATTTACAGGCTTTCACTTCTATTAAAGTATATTGCTGTGGTAGATTTAGGACTCCTGAGATAACATTAATGAGAAGTTCAAATCTCCTTGGTACTACAGAGTGACATTGCCAGAAATGGTTTATTAACAGGTCTAGCTGTTGACAAACTTGTCAGGTGGAAGAAGCTGGTATAGCCTTACCCTTTGGAATCTTTCAGCCAGTATATTTTGTTCTGGTTTTCCCTTCAATTTATCTCCCTGAGAGCACACTTGTTTCTGACTTTCCCCCTCCTAAATCCCATTTCATCAGTGAGGGCATTGTGACCCAATTTATCTCATTAACCCATGCTGGTAGGCTAATGGGGCTGATGAGTTATCCCATTCTGTTGTGCATTCAAATACAACAATCAAGAAATATTTAGGCTCTTATTATTCACTCAACAAATATTCAGTGAATATCTATTATATTTTAGGTGCTGGAGAAAAAGCAAAAAACAGTCTATAAGACCTTGGTGGTATCTTACAGACTAAGATACTTACATTGTTTCAAACTGATAGTGTGAAAGTCTAGGAAGAATTTCTATCCAATCAGCCTGTTGGTTCTAGTGCTTCTTTAGTACTCCCCCTAGTACTTATGTTTTCTCTCTCTCTCTTTTAATTTTTATTATTTATTCCCCAATGTGTCATAGGAAAGGCCAGAGGTATTGAAGTTTTCTGTATCCCTTACTGGATTAAGGTATTTTTAGCTGGTGTACTAATTGATCACTGTGCTTACTACCTTTATCTCTCTTCCCTAGAGAGAAATATTATAATTCCTAAAACTGTATCAAGATCTTCCTAATTTTAGGCTAGTTGATTAGTTCTTTCTTCTCTATTTACTTCCACATAACAAGTAAACCTCACTTAAGTCCTTAATTTGAGTCTCTCAGGGATCTAGTACGTGTGCAAGAGTCCCAAAATGTCACTGTTTTAACCCAGATTAAGAATCTTACGATGAAATTTCAGATATCCAAACAGGGCCCAAATAATGAGAAAGATTCACATCAGAAAAGCAATCTAATTGGCTGAACCTCCTAAGACCGCTCCTGCAAACAAATAAAAGTGATGATTGTAAAAAACTAGTCAAGTTAGTAAGTCCCTGCTTCTTTTTTAGGATGATAGATGTATGATCAGGCCATTCAAGATGGCTCTTCTCTTGCCCTCTGTACTCCCCTGCTCCACCAGGCCCTGCTTCACTCAGATGATTATCCAATCCTCTTAATTATAGGACTTAATTAGTAGCTCCTAACTGATGAGCCCACCTGACATCAATAAATGCCCCCTATAAATGGTAGCCTCCTTCTCCCCTGAGTAGCTAAGGCTAATGCCATGTTCTTCCTGCTCGCCCTGAGCTGTACACAGTGGGGTGTTGCTCCAGGACCTTTTGTGTAAGATCTCCTTGTCCAATAAATCATCGCTGTGTCTGTTGCTGTCTCTGGGCAACTTCAAGACTTGCAGGCCTGTGAGGTGCAGCCCAAAAAGAGAACAGTAAAAGGGGCTTCCTTGGCGGCTCAGTGGTTGAGAGTCCGCCTGCCAATGCAGGGGACACGGGTTCGTGCCCTGGTCCGGGAAGATCCCACGTGCCGCGGAGCGGCTGGGTCTGTGAGCCATGGCCGCTGAGCCTGCGCGTCCGGAGCCTGTGCTCCGCAACAGGAGAGGCCACAGCAGTGAGAGGCCCACGTACTGGAAAAAAAAAAAAAGAGAGAGAACAGTAAAGGACTGGAAAGATCATCAGGCAGTAGTTCTCCCAAGGGGCAGTACATGCTTGTGGCAGTTTCCTGGAGTTGCTCATGGCATTTATTATCAGGGCCCCAGAATGCTCACAGTGTAGCAGTGTCCTATAAGCAGCATTTCTAGTCCATTCTTTTGCCAAGGGGAAGGAAACACATGGTGGAATCTTTCCCCCAAGGTCATATGCCCAGCCAATGCCAGAGCTAGAGACAGAATTTGTTTTACCGACCTGGATCCTTGGACTCTGTTTTTCTTTAATAAATTTATTTTATTTAATTTTGGCTGCGTTGGGTCTTTGTTGCTGCGCTCTGGCTTTCTCTAGTTGTGGCGAGCGGGGACTACTCTTCGTTGCAGTGTGTGGGCTTCTCATTGCGGTGGCTTCTTTTTAGGGGAGCATTGGCTCTAGGCATGCAGGCTTCAGTAGTGGTGGCACATAGGCTCAGTAGTTGTGACTCGCGGGCTCTAGAGCACAGGCTCAGTAGTTGTGGCGCATGGGCTTCATTGCTCTGCGGCATGTGGGATCTTCCCGGACCAGGGCTCGAGTCCATTTCCCCTGCATTGGCAGGCGGATTCTTAACCACTGTGCCACCAGGGGAGTCCCTTGGACTCTTTTATCAATAGAAATTGATAGGAGGCCAGATGAGAACTCAGGCAAGGCTTTATTGGGACTCCTGCTGCAGCACAAGGGAGCAAAGACAAGTAGCAGGTGCCCTTACTCGCTCCAGAGAGGAGCTGCTTGGGTCCTTAAAAGGGGTAACCACAGGGGTGGGTAGATAGGTTGGGCAGGAGGCGTGGCTTCGGAGGTCTGCTCAGGCCCTTGGTGGTGCTGTGTGCAGGGATCCCATGCAGGACCCTGCTTTTGGTCCCTGCATCTCAGAAGTGGCAGTTGGTTTGTGACCTTTGTGTATCCTATTGTTCATAACTGCACCAATTGCACATGTGTGCAGTTATTTTTAGTCCCTTATAGTTTCTTTGTATTCTGTTGCTCAAGGAAACATTTGTCCAGGTGCAAGCACTCTGGTAAAGTGTCCCAGGTCCCACCCAGCCTGTCTCACTTGGAACTCCACTGCAGGATTTTTTCCACTGGAACCACTTTTCTGCATAATTCCTCCTTATACAGCTGAAGGAAAACTGTCTCATTGAAAAGAATTTCTTTAAGGTGTGATATTTTCATTCTCCTCAGATGTTATTTCTCATACTCTAAATCCTTCTTTGGTGTGGTTTTCAGTGACATTTCAAAATCAGCCTCATTATTCTGCAATTGTAAGGTTTTTTTGGGGGGGAGAGGTAGTAGTTATATATATATATATATATGTAGTTATATATATATATATATACACACAAATATATATATATATATATATATATATATATATATATATATATATATATTTTTTTTTTTTTTTTTTGCGGTACGCGGGCCTCTCACTGTTGTGGCCCCTCCCGCTGCAGAGCACAGGCTCCGGACACGCAGGCTCAGCGGCCATGGCTCACAGGCCCAGCTGCTCTGCGGCATGTGGGGTCTTCCCGGACCGGGGCACGAACCCGTGTCCCCTGCATCGGCAGGCAGACTCTCAATCACTGTGCCACCAGGGAAACCCAGTAGTTATATTTTTTATCCCCTCAAAAATATTTTATTAAACTTGATCTTTGTTTTATTTCCCTACTTAATCCGAATAACTTTTGACTATTTTCAAAAACCAAACCTACCTCCAAATGTATAAAATGTGCTGTTTTTAAGTGTTGAAAGGAAAGAAGGTGCAGTTCTTATTCAACATATAACATTCCTTGCAAGTGTATCATGTGCCCGGTGTTGTGTTAAGTTCTATGGGTACAGGAGATAGAATGTTAAAAGAAAAAAATGATCCCCCCTCTCCACCCTCAGACACATGAGAAGGTGAGTTCAATGTAGTATTTGTAGTGATACAATAGGATCTATATGAATGTCAAGAAAGGCAGTTAATCCCATTGTGGGTAGTTAGGCCTTCTGGGGGGTTGATATTCCAGTTGAGACTTGAGGGGTAGCAGGTGATAATCAGACAAATGGTAAGGTGGGGTTTGGGGCAAGAAGAATGGGAGACAGATATCTAGTCAAAGAGAACAGCGTCTGCAGAGCTTGGGTTAAACAAGACAGTGTGTCACAACTGTGGTAAAGCAAATAGTGTAGTTTGGTGGAAACACAGGTAAGCTTTTCTGTCAGTTGTGAAATGGAAATGTAAGGGAAGGGATAAAGAGGCAAGGATGAGACTGGATGGGGAAGATCTTATAAGCCAGGCCAAGAAGTGTGGGAACCACTGAATGGTTTTAAGAGAATTGGTAATTCCAAAAGTAGAAATTTGAATAAATAATCAGCTTCTAAAAATTAGAACTTCATAGAACAACACTCATTAGATGCAGAGAATATGGTCTGACATTCTTATTGAAATTCATCACATCCACTCCCAGCGATGTTGCAAACATGCTTCTGATCCTGGACCAATCTTGGCCCAGAGCCTCTCCTCCCTTCTGTACTCAGTGACAAGCCCCTCTCCCCAATCAATTCTTCTAATTAGTGCTCATCAGTGCTGGGGACAGATGTTGTCATAGTAAAGAATGAGGAGACATTTGTTCAGAGTTCAGGAGGACAGTGACAAAGAGGGGGGATTTATTGCATTACCACACACACAACACAATTAAATATTAATGAAAAAATGTCACTTTTCCTGTCATTACCAGGCTTTTGTTTTGCGAAGATAATCCACTGGACCAAATGGTGAAAGATATACAGTGCTACTGCAGAGTGAATGTTGGAGATGTAATTAGCAACGTTTTGGAAACAAAGGTGCTTTCACAAATTGCCAAAGGATAGATGGGCAAAAAGTGTCCACTGGAGATACATGCAATAATTAAAGAGGTGTTTTTTTTTTTTATTATTATTTATTTATTTTTGGCTGCATTGGGTCTTTGTTGCTGCTTGTGGTCTTTCTCTAGTTGCAGAGAGGGGGCGCTACTTTTCGTTGTGGTACGCAGGCTTCTCATTGCGGTGGCTTCTCTTGTTGCGGAGCATGGGCTCTAGTTGCGTGGACTCTAGTAGTTGTGGCCCACGGGCCTAGTTGCTCCGCGGCATGTGGGATCCTCCCGGACCAGCGCTCGAACCCATGTCCCCTGCATTGGCAGGCGGATTCTTAACCACTGCGCCACCAGGGAAGCCCAAAGAGGTGTTTTTGAGTGCCTACTGAGGAATGTTTTGTGTGTAACAAAAGTAACACTTTATTGAGGTTTTTCTATGTTAAATTAAAGCACCAGCCATACTCACATGCTTATTTTGGAGAAGCTGTTGTATTTCACATACTGATGTATCAGTGAAGACTCACTTTGAGCTTCAGTAAAATAGCAGTGAAACATTCTTCAGAAGATTGACTATGAAAATAAAAAAGTAATAAACAAAAATTGGTCATGAAGAACCTAGGGTCAGGACAGGAATAATGATGCAGACCTACTAGAGAATGGACTTGAGGACGCGGGGAGGGGGAAGGGTAAGCTGTAACAAAGTGAGAGAGTGGTAAGGACATATATACACTGCCAAATGTAAAATAGATAGCTAGTGGGAAGCAGCCGCATAGCATAGGGAGATCAGCTCGGTGCTTTGTGACCACCTAGAGGGGTGGGATAGGGAGGGTGGGAGGGAGGGAGATGCAAGAGGGAAGAGATATGGGAACATATGTATATGTATAGCTGATTCACTTTGTTATAAAGCAGAAACTAACACACCATTGTAAAGCAATTATACTCCAATAAAGATGTTTTAAAAAATTTTTTAAAAATGTAATAAAAGTGGCAGTAGTCAAAGAGTAAACATTTTCTCAAAATAGAACTTTGTACTTATTTAAAATCACATGGAATGGAGACAGGTAGCAAAAGATTAAAGATACTGGAGAAGTGAAAACAAATAGGAATTTTTTTTTCTGAGATAACATGAAAGAATGAAAGAAAATAAATTGAGACATGAGAATGTAAAGGTAAATGGGAGAGAAATAAGAAATTATTGTTTATTTGTACCTCCTCTATTTTCTAAAATAATTTGAGCCAGTTTCCAAAAATCAAAAGACAGAGGAATAATAAAGTTAGTAAACAGGAAAAATAAAGACTTAGAAAGAAGTAAGAAGCAAATATTATAACCACGATAGCTAATATCATAGGAGTGATCCAGTGTCAAATTTGGCTCTGAAGTTTTTGGCAGTCAGGGCAAAGGGGAAATATGATATGTTTCTAATTATCTCTTGCTGTGTAACAAACCACCTCAGAACAGTGACTTAGAACATTAGCAATTATTTATTATTAGCTCATGGTTCTGTGAGTTGCCTGTAGTTCAGCAGGGAGGTTCTGGCTTTTGGTGTCTCATGCAGTTGTTTTAGTCAATGGCTAGGGCTTGAATCATCTGAAGACCAGCTCCTTCACTTACCTGGTGCCTGGGCTGAGAAGACTCAAACAGCTGGGCTGGAACACCTGTGGCTCTGCAGGCATCTCTCTCTCTACCTGGCCTCTCTTGGAAGGCAGCTTCAGGGTAGTTCCAAAGGTACATGGTTCAAAGAGAGGAAAGTAGAAGCTGTGTTCCTTTTATGACCTAGCCTTGGAAGTCACTCAGCCTCATTTCCTCTGCAATTCTTTAGAAGCATGTCTCTAAGGCTGGTCTATGTTCTGGGGGAGGGGAATTAGACTTCCCTTTTTGAATAGAGGAAATGAAAAATAATCCATAACATGTTTTAAAACTACCACATGATGTAACAGGTTTTTCATTGTCAAAAAGGTAGTAGTGTATCAATTGCTCAAGCTCCCACCTGATGTTGTCAACCTTTTCTTTTAGATGAAGTAATGGGGGAGACCATCAAGCATAAGATTAGAGAAGAACAGAGGGTGAGATTAAGGAGAAAGGTATGTGTTTGAAATATCTCCTTATAGGAGCGTATAGTGGCAGCACAGTAGAGCCTTGCTTCTCAAAGTGTGGTCTAGGACCAGTGGCCTCTGCCACTGAGAGCTTGTTAGAAATGCAGAACTTGGTCTCTACCTCAGACCTACTGAATCAGAATGGTATCTTAACAAGCTCACAGGATTCCTCTGCAGAAAAGCACTGCTGAAGAGGTGGAAAAGAATTGTCAGGGAGGGACAAATTGCTGTGTACACACTTAGAGCAGGCCATGTGTCCTCCTTTATGGGACAATAACAGAATATGAGTGGGATAAGAAAATGACTAAATAGTAAAGTTCATCTGAGGTTGGGAATTCCACACATTCATTGACCAGGATGTCTCGGATGGCTGTTGGGTACTTAGGTAGAATGGAAATGAAAATAAGATCTAAATGGGTTAGGGAGAGTATGGGTGCAGTTAGAGGATGAAGGTTGGAATAAGGCTGGAGAGCTGATATTGCAGAAATATGAACAGGGTATCCAAATAAACGATAGCTAGAAAGGGAAAATACCAAGTTGGTTTTTCAGAAATAGATAAATATTATTTTGGTACAATGGAATTGTATGGAATGTTATCCAAAGCAAGTAGATTTTTGACTGAGACATTTACTTTGTTTTACAGAAATATCTGCAGTAAAGGCATTTGCTTTTTTTTTTTTTTTTTTTTTTCTGCACAGCTTATGGGATCTTAGTTCCCCAACCAGGGATTGAACCTGGGCCCTCAGCAGTGAAAGCGTGGAGTCTTAACCACTGGACCGCCAGGGAATTCCCACATTTGCTATTTCAATAAACATCTTATATATAGTTAAGGGCAGACAGCCAACAGATTGGTATCAAATATTAGCAAATTGCAACCAATCATCACTGATATTTCATACTGTCTTATGTGTGTGGTTTGTATTAAGAGTATAGAGCTTAGAGAGAGTTGGGCTTCTTGGAGAAGTGGCTGATACCAATTCTGCACCAGGAAATGCACAAAATGTGTCTGGAATATCTTGTCCTATGTGAAAGACAAGGAAACTATTAAAGATGACGGGATTCATGTTAAATGGACACCAGAGCCAATTTGAAGGGGTTCCACTTGCCAAAGATGGGGTAATATTAGCAGCAAAAAAGAAAATAATGATAATGGATTGAGATACATCAAATATGTTAAAATCCGTTAGTTCTTAATGATACTCACATACAAAAACTCTCATTAGTCATCTTTGGAAGATGCTATGAAACCAAAACTTTATGCTGAAAACTGGTAAATGGAGTAAAACAATCAAGCATTTATATTAAATTTTTTGTACAAATAATATTTAAGGGTGCCAAGTAGTTAATTTGAGAAAGACTTTTTAAAAGAATTTCAGTGAATAAATGTGGAAGCAATGGTAGAATTAGAATATCACCATTGAACTCCTAATGAAATAATGGATTTAGGCCATGATCATTAATGGCTCTTAAAACCATTAGGTGAATTGCTAATGGGGAGCTTTATAATGGTGGATCAGGCTGACAACAGCAAGCCTACTGCCCAGTCTTAATGTCAAAAAAAGAGAAAGAACTAGACATTATGTTTCTCCTAATGGAATTACACAATACTCCTATAAAATAGTCATGCTAGGGCTTCCCTGGTGGCGCAGTGGTTGAGAGTCCGCCTACCGATGCAGGGGACACGGGTTCGTGCCCCGGTCTGGGAAGATCCCACATGCCGCGGAGCGGCTGGGCCCGTGAGCCATGGCCTCTGAGCCTGCGCGTCCAGAGCCTGTGCTCCGCAACGGGGGAGGCCACAACAGTGAGAGGCCTGCGTACCGCAAAAAAAAAAAAAAAAATAGTCATGCTATAAACCTGGGCTGAACCTGATCGAGACTTTAGCTTTCCATAAAATATAGGAGCCAGAGAATGTATAAAAAGTCCTCATAGGGAGGCAATCAGCAAAGTGTAGAATGTGGGAATCCAATTTCTTCAACAAATAAATTGTGAGGGAAGAAAGACAGTGAGAGAAAAGTTATAGATTAAAAGATATGTAAGAGACTTTGGGTTTCAGTTTGACTTGTAGAGGGCTAGGAAATCATCACTCTAATTCTTACAACAAGAAAAAATGCTGAAAAAAAACTCATTAGAGACCTAGGTCAGAAGGCAACTGCTGCTCCAAAATCTGGAGAGATGGGTGAATACAGAGAATCTCAGCTGAGATCAGCTTACATGAGCAGAAACAACTGGAGCTTTAAACAGATTAAAAACAATTAATTGGCATTTTTTTTTGATCCATGCCAACATTTTTAATGGCTATATAAAATAACAGAAAATATCATTGTGATTTATTACATGCGTGCCAATATTTTACTTAAAGCCAAACCATTCAAGAATCAGAAATCACTTTTTTTTCCCACTGTAACAGCTCTTTTACTTTGCAGTGAAAATTGATTTGTATATTTTTTGCCTCTGAGTCCTTGTGGGATTTTTTTTTTTTTAATTTGCCATGGCTAGGACTTCCAAAACTATGTTGAATAATAGTGGTGAGAGTGGGGCTTCCCTGGTGGTGCAGTAGTTGAGAGTCCGCCTGCCGATGCAGGAGACACGGGTTTGTGCCCTGGTCCAGGAAGATCCCACATGCCACGGAGTGGCTGGGCCCATGAACCATGGCCGCTGAGACTGCGCGTATGGAGCCTGTGCTCCGTAACGGGAGAGGCCACAACAGTGAGAGGCCCACATACCGCAAAAAAAAAAAAAAAAAAAAAAAAAAATAGTGGTGAGAGTGGACATCCTTGTCTCGTTCCTGATCTTAGAGGAAATGCTTTCAGTTTTTCACCATTGAGAATGATGTTTCCTGTGGGTTTGTCGTATATGGTCTTTATTATGTTGAGGCAGTTTCCCTCTATGCCCACTTTCTGGAGAGTTTTTATCATAAATGGGTGTTGAATTTTGTCAAAAGCTTTTTCTGCATCTATTGAGATGATCATATGGTTTTTATTCTTTAATTTGTTAATATGGTTTATCACACTGATTGATTTGCATATATTGAAGAATCCTTGCATCCCTGGGATAAATCCCACTTGATCATGGTGTATGATCCTTTGAATGTGTTGTTGGATTCCATTTGCTAGTATTTTGTTGAGGATTTTTGCATCTATATTCATCAGTGATATTGTTCTGTAATTTTCTTTTTTTTTTTTTTGCGGTATGCGGGCCTCTCACTGCTGTGGCCTCTCCCGTTGCGGAGCACAGGCTCCGGATGCGCAGGCTCAGCGGCCATGGCTCACGGGCCCAGCCGCTTCGCGGCATGTGGGATCCTCCCGGACCCGGTGCACGAACCCGTGTCCCCTGCATCGGCAGGCGGACTCTCAACCACTGCGCCACCAGGGAAGCCTCTGTAATTTTCTTTTTTGTAGTACCTTTGTCTGGTTTGGGTATCAGGGTGATGGTGGCCTCATAGAATGTGTTTGGGAGTGTTCCTTCCTCTGCAATTTTTTGGAAGAGTTTGAGAAGGATGGGTGTTAGTTCTTCTCTAATGTTTGATAGAATTCACCTGTGAAGCCATCTGGTCCTGGGCTTTTGTTTGTTGGAAGATTTTTAATCACAGTTTCAATTTCATTACTTGTGATTAGTCTGTTCATATTTTCTATTTCTTCCTGGTTCAGTCTTTGAAGGTTATACCTTTCTAAGAATTTGTCCATTTCTTCCAGGTTGTCCATTTTTTTTTTTTTTTTTTTTTTTGCGGTATGCGGGCCTCTCACTGTTGTGGCCTCCCCCGTTGCAGAGCACAGGCTCCAGACGCGCAGGCTCCGGACGCGCAGGCTCAGCGGCCATGGCTCACGGGCCCAGCCGCTCCGCGGCATATGGGATCCTCCCAGACCGGGGCACGAACCCGTATCCCCTGCATCGGCAGGCGGACTCTCAACCACTTGCGCCACCAGGGAGGCCCCAGGTTGTCCATTTTATTGATGAATTCCTGGAGCCTGATTGTTGACTAGCTTGAGAGTAAGAAACTACCAGAGTCCTAGGCTTAGAGGTTCCCCATTTGGTGGTGTGTGTGTGCGGGGGGTGGGGGGGGTGGGGGGTTTTCTCCAGAAACCTAAGAGGTTTTCAAGGTATAGATCCGAGAAAAATTCCATTTTGGTCAGGAGAGGGAAAAGTGACTATCTGAAATACCCACAGAATAGACTCCATGACAAAGGCAAGGGAAAATCCTTAATTTAAGCAAGGGAAAATCCTTTATCAGAACCTTATCTGACTCAGGGGCTGGGTGATAAGCCAACTATAGTCCCTGTAGCTTTTCTGTCTCACCTAAAAGGAGAAAAAAAAAGGCTAAGAAACTTTTGTGAAGGTCACACCCAGGGTTGTAGGCCCACTGTAAAATTATAAGATTACAATACACTTCCCCCTCCCACACCTTACCACTGCATCAACAGGGCTTCAGTATAACAACAGTGGGTTGCAATTGAGAGATGCAAGATACAGACTCAATTTTTGAAACCCAAAAACAAGAGAAGGAAAATAAAAATAAAAACAAGGACACTAGAGGAAACCAAAGTCCTTGGCATTGATGGCTACACTACAGCAGACTTTAAACACAGCCCAACTCCTTGCTAGAGCAACATAAAACCTCACACTACAGGCCTGTTTATTTCAGTTCCCATTACTTGATATATTATATCATGTCCTGCTTTCAATAAGAAATTGCAAGGCATGCTTAAAAAACATGAAAAAGAACAGTCTGAAGAAACATAGCAAGCATCAGAACCATGCTCAGATGTGACACAGATTTTAGAATGATCATATAGAGAATTTCAAATAACTATGATTAATTGATTAATATGTGAAGAGCTCCAGTGGAAAAAAGACAACATGAAAGAAAAGATGGGTAATGTAAGTTAGAGATATGGAAACTCTAAGTAAAGATCAAAAGGTAATGTTAGAAATCAAAATCACTGTAACAGAAATGAAGAATACCTTTTATGGGCTCATCAGACTGGACATGGCCAAGGAAAAAATCAGTGAGCTTGAAGATAAATCAGTAAAATTTCCCAAACTGAAATTCAAAGAAAAGAAGAATAATTAAAAAGAAAAAAATCAGAACTATAAGACAGTTGCAAAAGATGTAACATATGAATAATTGGAATACTAGAAGGAAAAGAGAGAAAGGAACATAAAATGGTTGAGAATTTTCCAAAATTAATGACAGAAAACAAACCACCACACATCCAGGAAATTTAGAGAACACTAAGCAGGATTAAAAAACCCCCCAAAAACAAAAAAAAAATATGGCATAAAGACAAAGAGAAGTTTTCAAAAGAAGTCAGAGGACAAAACACCTTACCATTAAAGAAACAATAAGAATTACAGTGAAATTCTTGCCAGAAACCATGCAAACAAGAAGAGAATAGAGTAAAATATTTAAAGTATAGATTGGATAAAAAAACACCAACCTAAAATTCTGTATTCAGCAAACATCCTTCAAAAGTGAAGGAGAAATACTTTCTCAGAAAAATTAATACTGCAGAAAGTTATCACCGGTAGACCTGCCCTGCAGGAGCTGTTAAAGAAATTCTTCAGACAAAAGGAAAAGTATACAGGTCAGAAACTCAGATCTACATAAAGAAAGAGAGTATCAGAGGACTAAATAAAAGTCAACTATTTTATTTTTCTTATTCTTAATTGATCTAATAGTCAACTGATCAAAGTAGTAATTGTAACAATATTTTGTGATGAAGGCATATGGATAAGTATCAATAAAATGAAAGACAGCAATGTTAAAAGAGAAGAGAGGAAGGAATTGGGAATACTCTTATAAGATACCTGTACTACCTGTGAAGTGAGATAGTGTTATTTGAAAAGTAAACTTAGATTAGTTGTAAGTTATATTGCAAACTCTAGGGCAACAACTAAAAAAGAAGAAAAAGAAATATAATTGATTTGCTAAGAAAGGAGGGAAAATGGAGTCATGTAAAATATTCAATTAAAACCAGAGAAGGGAGAAAAAGATTTTTAAAAGGAACAAACAACAAATGCAATGAAGAGAAAACAGTTAAAAACATGGTATATATTAATTCAACTATATCAATAGTCACTTTAAATGTGAATAATCTATGTACACCAATTAAATGACAGAGATTGTCATGGTAGATAAAAACACAAGACCCAACTATATGTTGTCTATAAGAAACTCATATTAAATAAAGATACAGATAGGTTACAAATAAAGGATGTGAAAAGACATACCATGATAACACTAATCAAAGGAAAGATGGAGTATTATGTTGATTTCAGAAAAAGCAGACTTAAGAACAATGAAATTTACCAGGAATTAAGAGGGCATTACATAATGATAAATCAGTCAATTCTCTAAGGAGATATAACAATACTTAACATGTTTGAATCTAACAACAGAGCATCAAAATATATAAGGCAAAAACTGATAGAACACCAAGGAAATATAGACAAATCCATAATTATGGTTGAAAACTTCCACATCCCTTTTTTAGTAATTGATAGATCTAACAGGCAGAAAATCAGTAAGGATATAGTTGAACTAAACAGTACCATCAATCAACTGCATGTAGTTGACATTATACTATACTTCCCTTTCAATTTTGTTATGTAACTAAAACTACTCTAAAAAAAAACTACTCTAAAGTCATAAAAAAAAACATTTAAAAAAGTAGACAAAAAGGGCTTCCCTGGTGGTGCAGTGGTTGAGAGTCTGCCTGCTGATGCAGGGGACACGGGTTCGTGCCCTGGTCCAGGAAGATCCTGCATGCCGTGGAGCGGCTGGGCCCATGAGCCATGGCGGCTGGACCCATGAGCCATTGCCGCTGAGCCTGCGCATCTGGAGCCTGCGCTCCGCAACGGGAGAGGCTGCAACAGTGAGAGGCCCACGTACCGCACACACACACACAAAAAAAATAGACAAAAGATCTGAATACTTTACCAAAGAAGATATACAGATGGCAAATAAGCATATGAAAAGATGTTCAGCATATGTATCAGTAAAATAAAAGTTTAGTAAGTTAAAGTAAAAGTTAAAGTAAAATTGAGATACCATACACACCTATTAGAATGACTAAAATCCAACACCTTAACGGCATCAAATGTTGATGAGGATATGGATCAAGGAGAACTCTCATTCATTGTTGGTGGCAGTGCAAAAAAGGCACAGTCACTTTGGAAATAGTTTGGCAGTTTGCTATAAAGCTTAACAGTCTTACCACAAGATTCAGCAATTTTAATCCTAGGTCCTAGGTTTTTACCCAATTGAGCTGAAAATGTTTTTTCATGCAAAAACCTGCATGTACATGTTTTTAGCAGCTGTATTAATAATCACCAAAACTGTGTGAATGTAAATTGGTGCAGCCAATATGGAAAACAGTGTGGAGTTTCCTTAAAAAACTAAAAGTAAAGATACCATGTGATCCAGCAATCCCACTCCTGGTTATATATTCGGAAAATATGAAAACTCTAATTTCAAAAGATTCATGCATGCCAATGTTCATAGAACTATTTACAAATAGCCAAGATATGGAAACAACCCATATGGCTTAAGACAATTGGCTTAAGAAGATGGAATATTACTCAGCCATAAAAAAGAATGAAATATTACCATTTGCAGCAACATGGATGGACCTAGAGAATATTATAGTTAAGCAATTCAGACAGAGAAAGAAAAACATTATATGATATCACTTATATGTGATATGACATGACCCAAATAAGCAGAGTTGTGTTTTTTTTTTTTTAAGTAGCACATGTAAATAAAAGAAAACACTGAGTAAAAATTGTTCCTCTTGGCTGTAACAGTTTCTCAGACTTGTGTTTTGATAATCTTTGATGATTTTGAGGAGTACTGGTCAGGTATGTTATAGGATGCCCCTCTATTAAAAGTTGTCTGATACTTTCATGATGATTAGGCAGGAGTTATGGTTTTTGAGGTGAAATATAACAAAGGTAAAGTGCCATATTCATTACATCATATCAAAGGTACATACTGTTGGCATGAATTATGAGTGTTGATGCTGACCCTAATCACCTGGCTGAAGTACTGTTTGTAAAGTTACACCTTCTTCTTCCTTTCCATACTGTACTCTTTGGAAGAAAGTCACTATTGCACAGCCCATTTGGATCATGTGAATTTGGATTTATTTTGACCTCTTTTGTTATTGAGTATAGGTCACATGTTTCTGTTTCTTTACACATCTACTGAGTTTCTACTGGGTACCTGACATTATAAATAATACATAGTAGACACATGGAAGACTGACTTTTAGTCAGGAGGTTAACTTGGCTGAACTCAAACTCCATACTCTGTCGCTCTGCAGTCAGTCAGTAGCTGACTTTTCCTTCAGATCTGTAGTTTCCAGCTTTTTTTTTTTTTTCCAACTAGTTCCTCTGTGATCTCACCTGTGAATATTAGTTTAGTGGTCGGCCAAATTTCAGGACAATATTGGTTGCATAAGACTCATGCCCTATGTGGCTCTTCTCTTCTGAGCTCTTCTCTGTAGTTTTCTCTTTGCTTTGCAAACCCTGAACACTGGCCTCTTATGCTTCAAAGCACTAAGGCATTGGCCTTCTGCTGGCCTGAGCTGCTGTGCAGATTGGGGTTGTCCTCAGGCAAGAAGCCCCAGATTCCTCAATCTCACCAGGTGCAATTCCTGTTTTTCCAGAGTAGATGTCCTTCCAGTTTCTTCCTGCTTTTGGTTGTTCTCCAGTGTCTCCAAAACGGTTTTCTTCTTAAATAATTCTGTTCAAATTTTAAAACTTTAATCTGTGGGTAGTTTGGTCTATTCAAGCTATTTTACCATTATCAGCTGAACTCTTTTTGGAGGGTCAGCAAAGTTTGACCCAGTTTAAAATGAGAACTCTGCCCTATTTCTTGCTTATTTTATTCCATAAATATTCATTTAATGCTTATGAAGTGCCATGAACTTTTCTAAGTTCTTTGTGAATGCTAACCCATTCATTCCTTGGAAACAGCCTCTATGGGAACTGCTATTATTACTCCCTTTTGCCAACAGAAAAACTACTGAAGTAAAGAGAGGTTAAGTTACTTGCCAAAGTTCACATAGTCAGCTAATAGGCTAAATGCTGAACCCAGCTTACTATTTAGCCCATTCTTCTTCTACTACCAAAAAGCTAAGGGTTGGTGCAGGGATTCTGAATGTCCCTCAGTCACGCCATAATGCTGCTCTTTATAGTCTATGGGAGTAACTAAAAGAGAAGACTATATAAAGATATCCTGATTAATTTTACACATGGCTTTGGTGTATCATATTTCTTATCTCTCAGCCCTAGTTTACTCATCTATGAAGTGAAGTGGTATTACATTTAACAGTGTACTCCAGAAAGATCAAAAGACAATAGTGTCATCCACCTGTGGGTTTCCTCTTTGTCTCCATTAGAGGCTGAAGTGATACCAGAGAGTCATGGTTAAAAGACCTGCAAAAGAAACTCCAGTGTAAAAAGTTTATTTAAACAAATTTTTATTAGGTCATACTATTCACTGTAAAAAAAGAAATGTAGGCTATATGGAAAAGCATAAAGAAGAAGAAAAACATCACTGCTGTAAACATTTTTCATTCCTTTTAGCTGCCTAATTTGTGAACCTCCTTCACCGTAGAGGTAGAAATGCTGGTTTCCCTACCTCCCCTCCAGCTGGGGTGTGGGTGCAGGACTGAGGCTCTGCCCCAGTCTGGGATCTGAAGACACAGAAAAGCATGAGCAGAAATATTTTGGAGACATTATACAGAGAAAGGGAAGTCTTGTTGAGTAGGGGAGGCTTGGAGCTGGCAAGATTGTAATATGAGTGGGTGTGACTCAACCTACCCTCACGGGCTTGTGAGGCTTGGAGATATCCATCTTCCCAATGCTGCTCAGATTTGTCTCCTTCTCTCTCCTCCCCATGCCACTGCTGACTTCATTTCTCACCTGCACTACTGTGCCAGCTTCTTAACCTGGATCTGGTCTTCTTTCTCCAAGTTCCAATGAGTGCCAGACTGATTTTCTGTGGCACAAATTAGATTATGTCACTCTGCTTAAAAATTTCAATGGCTCCCCATTTTCTCTGGAAAAGTATCCCATCTCCAGTGTTGATTTGGAAGATGTTTTCTTGAGCTGACTTCAGTCATCCTGAACCTTTCATTCTCATCTTGCGCCTTATGCTCTAGTCACTTCTAACTGTTGGCAGTTTCACAAACTAATCATGAATTTTATTTTCGTGCATTTAAATATCTAATCATGAATTTTATTTTCGTGCATTTAAATATCTTCCTTATCTTTGGATCCACAATGCCGATTACAATATGCATATGAAAAGTATTTAATAAATGTTCATTGAATAAGTGAATGAACAGTACATGTTCACATGTTCTCTGAGACTGAATCAAGAGAAAAAGAGAAAGAAATTGCAAGACTGAAGCATATCCAAGAGGTGATGACATTCAAGGTTATAATACTACTAATAACAATAGTACTATTATTACTGATACAATTAGTAACAATAGCTAGCCTGTATTGAGCACTGACTAGGTATCAGACACTCTTGCCATAAGATACTTTGTAATATCCCTTTAGTCCTCACCACAATGCTATGAGGTAGCCACTACCATAACTATTAAACAGAAAAGAAAACTGAGGCAAGGGCAGAGTGTAGTTAAGTAACTTGCTTAAATTTACCGGGCCTGCCAAAGGTGGAGGCAAAATTTGAATACATTCAAACTAACACCAGAACCTGCATGTTATACTACTTTGGAGTATACTGCAGGTGGAGAACTTCAGTGACGTAAAAGAAAATGTCATTGGTTTTGAAAAATTTGAGGAATTTTAATGTCAAGGTGTTAAAAGAAATACTAATCTGAATTTTTGTATTACCTGTTAGTTGTCTACATTCCCCCACTAGAAAGAAAACACCATAGGAGAAAATGAATTTGTCTGTCTTTTACATGGAATAGCAAGTCCCTAGAAAGTGTTTAGCATATGTCAATAGTAGGCGCCCCATAAATATTTATGGAAGGAAATACGGAAGACAGGAATTACAAAGAATCTGTTGAAATTACAAAGGACTTGTTTTAGGCAGTACCGTCATTTTATCAAATATATTTTAAGTTCCTTAAGTGTATGTAATATTCTTTCCTTTTCCCATCAGTTAGTTTGTGTATAGTACATGTTTAATAAGTAATTATTGACTGATTGAAGAGTGTCAGAAAAATTAATGAAAGACAATGAAATATTTGGAAATGGGCAGGTTATCTCTGCCTTTCAACATTTTTGGCAATTTTACAACTCAATTAGTTTTAGAAAATTAATGATAATACAAATGATTTTGTCCATAGAACTGCAAATTAGTTGTGTCTGGTGGAATGTAATTGATTATTGATCCATTGCGTTTCAGCATTCCTTATCTGATTTTATACATGTGTTCTTTGAATTCTTCTTTGAATAGGTTATGAAAACATACTGGTTCCCACATTAATTGGAATACTCTTCAGCCATAAAAAAAGAATGAAATTTTGCCATTTGCAACAACATGGATGCACTTGGAGGGTATTATGCTAAGTGAAATAGGTCAGACAGAGAAAGACAAGTACTGTATGTTAGCACTTATATGTGGAATCTAAAAAGTAGAACAAAGGAATGAATATAACAAAACAGAAACAGACTCACAGATAAAGAAAACAAACTAGTGGTTACCACTGGGGACCGGGAAGAGGGGAGGGGCAAGATAGGGATAGGGAATTACTATATGTAAAATAAATAAGTTACAAGGATATATGGTACAGCCCAGGGAATAGAGCCAATATTTTATAGTAACTATAATGGAGTATAACCTTTAAAAATTGTGACTCACTATGTTGTACACCTGAAACTTATGTATTTAGCATTGTACATCAAGTATACCTCAATATTAAAATTAAAAAAATTGAGTTAAGTAAAATCTTTGATACAGTATCATTTTATACCTATATGAGAGTCATGATTATACCCCCTTTTAAAAACTGCCCTTTGACAAGACGAAGTGCATATATTTTTCATTCAGAGCCACGTTGCTTCTTAGAAATGGGCATTGACAGTATGTGTGGTATCTCTAGATCCAGTCATTCAATTATGAGGATCCACTATGAACAGTTTGTGTTTGGGGTTAAGCATTGTGTTTTCTTCCCAGTTGAGGCACAACCTCTTTTTTTAAAATTTTCAACTCTTTCACAACTTTTAAAGAAGTGAGAGTTAGGTAGAAATTTTTACTATCTTGTTGGACATACTAGGACTGTCTGTCCACCAGGTGTCACCCTGACATCTTAGGATCCAAAGAAAAGAAAAGTTAGTCTTTCTTTTATAAGTAGTATATTTTTGGTAGTGGATATATTAACTGTTGACATTTTATGTCTTAATATAGGGGCCAAGGCAGGCAGGATTGGAGACAAAACTCAGGACTTTATGTTTGTCCACGTTCCTGCTTAAGGCACTTTTCCACATAACATTGTGAATTTTTCTCTCTCCTAGAGTTAAGATATTCTTTTCTAAAAAGTACTTTTTAAATTAAAATACAGTCATTCACAAATAAGCCTAAAATATATGGTCATAATCTGGATCATGTAAGAGTCCTCATAATTCTAGAGCAGCATCCCTTCAGACATCCATGGTGACAGTCATTGATTGAGACAAAGACTCTCCTTGATCAAATTTTAGTCACACTCCTCTAGTCTGACTAGAGGAATAAACTAGGCCTTGTCCTTGGGGCTTGTCTTTGGCCTATTTAGTCCAGCTATAGCAAGAATCCTGCTAACTCAGTTTAGCAAGAATTCCCCACCCTTGATATCTGATCACCCTAACTTGCCTTCAGCAAGAATCCTGTTAAGTTGGTTTTGCAAGAGTTCCCCTACACTTGATGTCTCTTGGTTAATTTTCCATCCACTGACCCCCTCACTCTCCTCCTTGGTTATAAATTTCCAGTTGTCTTTGGTATATTTGGAGTTGAGCCCAGTCTCTCTCCCCTGTTGTGATAGTCTTGACAGCTCTTGCAATAGTCCTAATGAAGTCTTCCTTACCATTCTAACAAGTGCCAGAATAAGACTTTAACACTTTTTTGTTTAACAATTATAGACAGAATTTCACAATCAAATCCCAATACTAGGTCATCTCACAAATAGAACAATAGTTACTTTGCATTTATTAGACTCTGTTCTTATTGACAATATTTACCATTGCCAAAAATTAACCTTTCATTATGCTCCAATTTCCTCTTCTCTAAAGGATTCATGTGTTGTAAGCTTTAACAGGTATGTGTGTATGGATTTATGCGTATCCTGTATAATGAGAAACAGGATTGGCTTCCTCAACAGGTTTTCACCACCTTCCAAAATTTGTACTTTGATATTTAATTTTTTTACATGAATTTTGTGGCTTTTCAAGGCAAATGATACTAAAGGTAACAAGTAATTCATTTGTTTATTACAGTTCATTCATTAAGAAAAAAGGAGGTAAATATGGATAGAGAAACACAATTTCTATAGCATCTGCTGTATCAGGTAATTCAGATGTGTGATTTAGATGTTGGTTAAAGTCTCTTGAGTTTTTTGGGGTTTGCTTAAGATTGATAGAAAACTCAATCCAACAAAGAGTCAGAAATTTTAAGTAACTTGCTTAGAACACAGTGATGGGGCAGGAACTTCAGTTTTGTCCTCCTCCAAAGCCAGAGGTATATATATTCACTTTTCTTTCTGAAATATTTGCCAGCTACATACAGTGGGCAGGGAACTAAAATAAAATGACTTTGATTTATTGTGATTTAGCAAAATATCTGAAATGGTGAAAATTTATAAACCTTTATATCAGAGGGAAAACTTGTATTGTTTAGAGCAATGATTCTTATATTGATATCCATTAATTGAGGCTATTGTTCTTACCAGAGACTATTTAACTTAATTACATATAAAATGATTTAATATTGAAACATGTGCAAAGTAACTATGGAGTCCCTAATTCTCTAATAGAATTATTACCTCTCTCTTTCAATTACTATACCAGAGTGGGCCACTAGGTGTCAATCTGACACAGAAATTATCTAAAAAGACCCTTAGAAAATAAGTGAGCTGACTTTGTAGAAAGATGGTCTGTTTTGCCTTCTCCAGTACGGTATGTGAATTTTGTGTCCACTCAGCCCTTTGCCATCCATCTGCCTGGGAAAATATTACAATTATTTTACTGAAGTAAAATTATTTTACCACCAAGAGAAATGTAATAAATGTCTTTTGATATTTAAAGTAGGGTTATTTCTGACAGATTTATTAAAAAAAGATAAATTTTTTTAGAATAACAATAGAAAAAACAACATCCTTAGGAGTAAACCTAACAAAAATATGCAAAATGCATATGAGGGAAACTTTACAACAGTCTTGAAAGACACAGCAATACAAACACATTATCAAATTAAAAGACATCCCTTCTTTTTGGATAGGATGTATCAGTGACATGTAGATGTCAACACATACTTTTAATGCTATCCCAATTGAAATACTGCAAGTATTTCTGGAGCAAGACAAATTAATTCTGAGGTTCATATGAAAACTAAACTTATAAGAATAACTATGAAAGTCCTGGTTTCATAGTTCATGAAAGTCCTTTCTCTATTTGTGGGCTTCTCATTGCAGTGACTTCTCTTGTTGTGGCGCACGGGCTGTAGGTGTGCAGACTTCAGTAGTTGTGGCACATAGGCTCAGTAGTTGTGGCACGTGGACTCTAGAGCGCAGGCTCAGTAGTTGTGGCGCACGGGCTTAGTTGCTCCGCGGCATGTGGCATCTTCCCAGACCAGGGCTCGAACCCGTGTCCCCCTGCATTGGCAGGCAGATTCTTAACCACTGTACCACCAGGGAAGCCCAAGCCTCTTACTTTTAATTTCTATTTGTCCTTAACAGGGTCTACAGTCTGGTTACTTCATGCAGATGTTTATGGTAATTGAGTGGGGTGGGGGTGGTGAAGAGAGAGGGAGCACCACTCTACTCCCATCTCACAGCCCTGCCTTTTTTCCCCCTCAGTTTGCCTTTTTCTCAAGTTTCTGAATGTTCAACTTGGCACTTGTTGGCCAAGCCATAACCTGAAGTGACGACCCCTCTTCAAGTGAAGAAGATTCTCTTCTTCAGGATGCTGGAGTGCTGAGAGATCTGGAAACAGCTTTCTCAACTTCCTCCTCCTGGGTCTCAGGTTTACAAGCCCTAAATTAACCTCTGGTTAATAAATACCAGGTTAATAAAGGGATAGAATGCCCCTTTCATCATTACCCAAATTAGTTCTCTTTTTATTCTCCCTTTACAAAGTTATTCTGTTATAGGTTTTATTTAAAAGTCTTTTGCTGTACAGAACTCATTTCAGGTATGGGCCAAGAGGAAGTATGGTTCAGATAGTCACGTTAGTGAATGTGTCTGGAAAGGCTTTCTTCGCTTGCCTCCTGTGATGCCGTACTCTCCTGTTTTTCCTCCTTCTTCACTGGCTACCACTGCTTGGTCTCCTTACATGCTCTTCCTCCTCTGCCTGACTCCTACATGAAGGAGAGCATCTTGATGGAGGTAAAAGTTCTCTCTTTATTCACTATCACTCCATAGATGGTTTCTTCTAGTTCCATGGATTTAATACCATCTGATATTGGTGAATCTAAATTTATATCCTCAGCTCTAATCTCTAGCAGTTCCACATTTTATATCCAATAGCTTCCTTGAAAGCTCAGCTAAACAGCTGATGAGGAACTCACACTTAATATGTAGAAATAGAATTCTTGATATCGCCCAGTTCTACCCTCTTTCCAGGCTTCTTAATTCAAGTCCATTGTGTATTCAATTGTCCAATCAAAACACAAAAGAAAATAAAAACCTAGGACTCATTCCACTGACATGTTTCACATCAAACCCATTAGCAATTTCTGTTGATTCTACTTCTAAAATATATTTTATATCCAGTTCCCCTCTCAATTCTTATAGTCACCACCCCGGTCCATATCACCATCCTTTCTCAGGAAAGGATGAGATACTGCCTTTCAACCAGTCCCTTTGCTTTCACTCTTTAACCCGTATATCAACCAGCATAATCTTTTAAGAATGTGAATCTTATTACTTTGATAATCTCATGATAAACCTTTATGAATTTTCCATTGCATTTAGAATTAAATTAAAAATCTTTATTGGAATGTTCTTCATACTTTTTGTTCAAATGCCCCTAGATATTTTTAAATGGACAACTAAGAGTAAATTTTGCAGAAAAATTCCTTTCATTTAAAAATATCAGTATTTTAAAATAAAAAGATTACATAATTCTACTGAATATATTCAACTAATTATTAAACGTAACAAGGAAATTATTTTTTAAAGTCATCCCTTAGCGAGATGCATAGGACTTTTTTCTCCAATTAGATCATATTTCTGTAGATTAACATTTTTTATAGCTAGAATAAGACAGGGGTCAATGTTCAGCATTAGTTCCATACCTAATGTGCACATTAGGATTTTTTTTTTGCATAGCCAAATTTCAACAGGTTTTTCAGATATGCCTTAAAAAATGTGATGGTGAGAAGAAACCTTAAGAATTATCATGTATGGTTACATTTGTAATTTCATTTCATGATTAAAAATATTAATTTATCATTATACATTTGAAGGAACAAGCATATTCTATCAACATCTGAGAGGGAGGAATCCATCCTAATCGACCAAAGTTGATTTTCTACAGTTCAGAACATGTAATTTGTGAGCATTTTATTCTACACCCATAATTAAGTGGATACTAAGAATGCAATTTAATCAACTTTGTAGAAATTAACAGCAAAAAAAGAGAAATTATTAGTCATTAAGTACAGTGTGTACTTATAAAGGGTATACTATTTATAGGAGAATCTATAATATAGTCCTGTTAATTTAAATCTAATAGATGAATCATGAAAATATATAAAATAGTGGATAAGTGGCTGGGTAACAATTAGCAGGAGGCTTTTCTTCAAGTAAAATAATAAGTATGGCTTTACCATACTCAGTGATCTTTCAGTAACTGTTCATGAGGTGTATCTTTTCCAACTCTGAATAAATATTTAAGAATTTTTAAAACTTCTGTCTTGTTTCCAATATATGTATGTTTTTCTTTATGAAGTAATGTTGATAAGAAGTAAACTTAAAACTTTGATCTTCTCCTTAAGATCATGCAAAGCATGCTATGGAGACACAGACTACCTCATGGACAGTACCTGTGCATAATATCATTTTGGCTGTATTACCAGAACTTACCCAAAATATTGCCCTCCTTAGATCCTTATCCAAACTGGGTATTCTGTAAAGTGGAACTTACAGTCACTGATTCTTTGAATATACCTCATATACAGATTTCAATGTACTCCTTTCTCTACAGATTTCTTTTTAAAAGGGCTTCTAGTTATTTTCAGTTGATACCATGACATCTTATTTAAGTTTTCTTACTTAAAAGTCAGTATCTCTTTCAGGAAAATTTAACAATTAAAAATCTGTACTTTTTAAATGATGTATTTTTTTTCCCAGAAAAATTTAAATAGAATTGGATAGTGATTTTGAAAAGCTAAAATTGTTTAAACAGTTGTTTTTTTTTAAATCACATACCATGCCATTGTAGTTTTCTTTTTCTAGTTTAATTCTTTTGAAAATCATGATTCAGATTGCACATGCCGTCACAGCAGGCTCTCCTTCCAAGATACGGGTCAATCCATCAGGACATATGCAGTTGCCTGTTCTCAGTAAACAGTCTCAGCAAGAAATGGGCAATGGAATTTTATTCATGCAAGGCAGAAATCAATAAAACAGGTTATAATTCTAGGATATACTTTGTATATCACCTTGAATTTGGCATATTGATCCTTTAATACTATTTTATTTTTCTATACAACAAACAAGAAATGTGGAGAATCTTTTTTTTCATAGTAAGAGTAAAGCATGCTTACCATATAAAAACTGAGGAACTGGACAGAATAAAATGCCATATATTTGGCAGAATGTGTATGGTTTGGAGCACAGATTTAGGGTCTACTTGACTAGGTTCAAATCTCAGTTGTGCCACCAACTAACTGTATGATCTTGGGAATGTGACTTTACTTGTCTGTGCTTCTGTTTCTTCAGTTGTAAAATGGAGATGATGTTAATAGTGACTATACCATAGGGTTGCTGTGAGATGAAATGAGTCACCCAGATAAACCATCTGGCTCCAGGAAGTATTCAGTAATAATTAGCTAACCTCATCCAAGGCAACCATTGTTGATGATTTGCTATTATGATTTTATTGCGTGCATTTTTAACATTTGTTATGATTATAATATGTGAATGTGTATATATCCTGCTTTTCTTTTAAAATTAATATTTTTATGACTACAAAGTTGTTTCATAATCTTTATAGTAAAAAAATACAGATAACATGTTGGCTCAAAATGATGTTCTGATCATGGAAGCCATTTAAAATGCTTTTCCTGGAGTGTCTTAGTACACTGGTATAAACAGCAGAGGGTGGCCCTCCTCATCTGTGAGAACGCACAATGTAACTCTGAAAATTGGATGTTTGTCCCAAGGGAAATTATACCTCCCTCCCCATAATGTGTCTTCAGAGAGGTCCTTATGCCGGCTGCCTCAGTGATAGATATGTGACTTGCAGTCAGTGTCTCTAAGGGAAACAGTCCTATTTACCACCCACCACCAGTTGCTCTCTTGTTTCACCCAGGATAGTATTCTCAAAGACTCTTGGAGCAGGAAAGAAGCTCTAACATTTTGTGGAACAGAAATGTCAGGAGGCTACTATCTTAGTCATTGCCGTAACAAAATACTACAGGCTGGGTGGCTTAAGCAACAGACTTTTATTTCTTACAGTTTTGGTGGCTGGGAAATCCAAGATCAAGGTGCTGTCCAATTCAGTTTCTGGTGAGAGCTCTCTTCCTGGCTGGAAAATGGCCACCTTGTTGTGTCTTCATAAGGTAAAGAGAAGAGGGGGAATGGAGAGAAGGGAAGAGGGAGGAGGGTAAGGGCTGAGGGAGAGGGAGAGAGGGGTAGGGAGAGAGAGGGAAAGAGAAGGGGAGGGGGGGGGAGGGGGAGAGGGAGAGGGGAAGGGAGCGAGATAGAGAAAGGGAGATCTTTCTCTTCTTATAAGACCACATTCCTGTTGGATTAGGGCTCCAACCTTATGGTCTCATTTAACCTAAATTACCTCCTAAAGACCATATCTCCAGATATAATTAAACTGAGGTTAAGACATCAACATATGAAGGGCTTCAACATACCACATGCTATTGCGTATACTGGGTGTGTTGTAGGCATTGTGGGTACACAGGCAACCTAAATAGTCCCTGCTTTCCTAGATTTTAAAGCCAGTATGGGGCTCAGCCAATAAACAAACAGAATAACATGGTGTCATTAGTAACCCTTACTGAGGAGAAATAATAAGGGTAGGAGGAGAGAGAGCAATTTAGATGAATATATGTGCCATTTAGGATAGAGTGGTTAAGGAAATTTTTTTGGACAAGGGGTGGGTATTTGAATAGGAACCTGAATAACTGAGGGAGGGAGTTGTGTACCTCTTTAGGGAAAGGGCATTCCAGGCAGCAGGTAGAGTGAGTGCAGCGTTCTTGAAGTGGCAGCACACTTGAAGTATTTGTGGAACAGCAAGTGGACCAAAGTGGATGAGTGGAATAAACTAGGGAAAGAATGGTGGGAAATGTAATTGAAGAGCGAGCCAGACTTCAGATCATACAAGGCTGTAGGGCATGATATCTTTGAGCTTCCTTCTGTAACAGGGAAGAACCAAATCTGACTACATGTCGGATCTGTTTCTTTTACTTTGCTTCCCCTTGCTCTTGTTCACCAAAAGGATACTGTCTATACAAATGGCCTGCCTCAGGGAACCCTGCCCTTCTGCCTGAAATGTTAAACCAAAGTGCCTTTGTTCAGCAAAACATCCTGACCCTGTACACCTGTGCTTGGCTGCAAGAAGGAAGAAATTAACACATCCCCTCCTCAGGCTGGCCATTCCAGGGAACATTTGCAAATCTTATGGCTATTTTACTTTACTTACTCACCTCCTCCCCCATCTCTGTTCTATAGAAGAAACTGGCATCCAAACCCCGTAAGATGGATTTTTTGGTAAACACTAGTCTGCCATCTTCTCTGTCCGCTGGCTTTCTGAATAAGGTCATATTCCTTGCCTCAGCCCCTCGTCTCCAATTTATTGGCCTATCGTGCGGCGAACAGAGCAAGCTTGGACTTGGTAACAAATTTGGCTTAGCCAGCAAGGAGCCTTGCTGCTCGTGGCTAGCTGGCCCCTCTCAGGAAACACTGGAGCAAGGCCTTAGCAGCTGCCAGGACCACTTGTCCTGAGGATCTTCCCTTCAAAATTCCCTGAAGCGGCACCAGCTACCCCAGCGCTTGGCAGTTGAAGCAAGGAACCGACCAACTTCTGCGAGTCGATGGACTCGATTTTGTAGGGTAAGTCTACTCGATCTGGGAACCCGTTCGTTGGTTTTGGCTTTGGTTTTGTGTATCCTTTTGTGTTGCGAGTCAACAGACTTCGTAGGGTAAGTCGGCGTGCATATACTGGGAACATTTTCCCCTCTCAATTTGGGCTTTTCCTTTACAGGATAAGCCAATTTGTTTGATTGGAGTACCCTGTTGGAGGGGCAGTTGTTGTTGGACTCTACCTGTTTTGGAACCGGTTCATTGGGAGCTAGTTCATTGGTTTTGTAGGGTAAGTCTACCTGATTCTGGAACTGGTTTGTTGGTTTTGGTCTTGGTCTTGTTTTGGTTTTGTGTGCATCGATGCTAGAATTTGTTTGGGCCTTTTGTGTTGGAATTTGTTTGCTCCTTTTTGTGTTTCGGTGAAACTTATGAAAGTTATGAAACTTATGAAAATGGGAAATACTCCATCTATCCTGAAGGAGAGCCCTTTGGGGAGTATATTAGATAAATGGGCAAAACATAGCCGTGAGCCTTTGACTAAGAAAGACATGATATACTATTTTAATAGGGTGTGGACCCAATACATAGGATCAGAAGAGTGATAGCCCCTGAATGGCTCACTCAATTATTATAGGATCTTGCAGTTAGAAGTGTTTTGCAAAAGAGCAGGCTGCACAAGCAGTTGTTTCAACTGCCCCCCTCCCCATGCCGCCATCATATTCACCGCCTCCTGTTTCCCCTACCCATGGGGATCAAATAGAAGTTTCTATGTTTACCCCCAGAGCACAGGAGCCTGGTTTAGTATCACCATCTAAGACCCAGCAGGGTACCAAATTTGTACCGGGAGCCACTTCTGCAGCAGGGCAATTTCCCTTGTGCCAACATCCTGTAAGAGGCCAGGGAACTCCCTTAGACTTGAGGTGTCTGATTCTAATTTCCCCACAGGAGCCCTGGGCAACTTTGACAGTGGGGAAGAAGTTGATTGACTTTCTAATAGATACCACTCCCAAAACCTTCCCTATTTATCTTAAGAGGCTTGTAAATATTAAACAAAGGGGAAACAAAGTCATCCTAGGAAAAACTCGCCTGTGCTGAGATGAGATGGTCTTCTCAGGAACCCTCATCTCTGCCATCTTTTTAAAATGCAAACTTTGAAAAGAGTGTAAAACAGTTTAGAAATTGACTTGTCAAGGATAAATAAAAAAACGAAGTGTCTTTTCTGTAAAAAATTCAGTCATCTAGACATGTGAGCTTGATTTGTTCCATCTGCCAGAAACCTAATTTTAATGCCACCTCTTTTTGTAAACTGATGGGTTTTACACTGCTGTACCTGACTTAGGGCTGAAATTTTGAAATGAGAACTATGATGTCTCTCTGTTTGTTTGTGTCCTTGTATGTGTCTTTGTCTTTGAATAACATTGCTGAGATTAATTTGGGGATGAGCTCTGTTTAATTGGCCTAAAGAAAAGTAAGTGCTTACAAACCAAGCAATTCTAAATACAGGAGAAATAGATCTACATGAGTTTCTGGTTCACGTGAACTGGGAAATATTCAGTATTAAATTAATACCTGGTATTAATGTTTGTTTGTTGATCTAATTAATATAGACATGTCTTTAAAGTCATCAACATTAAGTATAATACTTCTATTGTGCCTAGGTTTAATATAAGCTAAATAAAATCTTGTTATATCTGTTGCAAGTTTGTCAGCAAGGAAAGTAACTTGATGTGAAGAAACTTTTAAGGAAAGAAAATGCAAATGAGATAAGAGCTTTAGGTAAATTTTAAAAATAATTATATTTTAGGAATGTCTATCTAAAATTGGTCTCTCCAGATAATCGACAATTTGAAAGTTAGAATTGTGTTAAAATAAGTTAAGTGATGGCAGGTTTTTTGGAAAGTGGACCCTGAGAAAAGAGTTTTGTACATGGTCAGGATTGACTAAGTTTAAAATAAGTTTAGGGCTTCCCTGGTGGCGCAGTGGTTGAGAGTCCGCCTGCCAATGCAGGGGACACGGGTTCGTGCCCCTGTCCGGGAAGATCCCACATGCCGCGGAGCGGCTGGGCCCGTGAGCCATGGCCGCTGAGCCTGCGCGTCCGGAGCCTGTGCTCTGCAACGGGAGAGGCCACGGCAGTGAGAGGCCCGCGTACCACAAGAAAAAAAAAAAGTTTAATCGAGTAAATGAACTTTAAAAGTATAAAAGTAAGCTGGTACAAACTTGAATTTGGCTTTTCTCTCTGTTAGGAAGACAAGGTTTCTTGAGCTGTTGAACTGCCTTTGATAACAGATTTTAAGTTTCTTTACCTTTTAAGTGATCTGTATTTGACTTTGAAATCTTTTATTGTTACTTTGGCTAAGTGAATAGCTTTTGTTTCACAGTGACCTGTTATCCTATTTAAGTGTTTTAAACCCTTTTGATATATTTTTTTGACAAAACTTCCCAAATCAAATTTTAATGAAGTTCCTTTGACCTCTAGCTAACTTTGGGATGCTTCAAAGGGGCCTAAAACACTCTAAAGTAAGATATTAATTAACTAATTAGGTTCACTTGGTATGTTGAATTACACGGGAAGTGTCGTCAAATACATAATTAATCTTCTTAGGTTATATTGTATGGCAAATGATACAGGTATTCTAGAGAGTATATAGAGTTCCTAAAATTTTGGTATATCCTGGTAAAATGTTATCAGTCATAATTCTAGTTATTATCTGAAAATGTTGTATGTCATAGCAGTAACCAAGTTACTTTGTTAACTGTATTGTAATCAGATTTAAACATGCCTTCTTAAGTCTTTTGTCATTATAGACAGTTATGGTTTCACTCTGATACTTTTGCAAAAATGCTTCCTCTTCAAGAAGATTTATAGAAAGGACCTTTGGATAAATACAAGTTTCTGGCCTTTAGAAACTTAATAATACTGAACTGGGTAAGAAATTGAAAAATTCTAATGGGAAAACTGATGGCTTCATAAAGCTATTAACAAAAAGGATTAATTACATAGGACTAAGTGAACTGGTGAATATAGTTCTAATTTTTATGGTTTCTATCTGAAAAATGACTGGTTTAAATCTGTGTTTTCCAGGTGTAAGGAAAACCTTCCCCTTAAACTGATTCTGACTTATAGTAATTTGGTAAATTATACCTTTGTAAGCAGAATTGAAACATTTATTTTTTTCTCTCTTCCTAGTTGATTCTGCCAGTAGCATATGCTTGTCTGGAAGATTAGGCCATGCATGTCTAAGTATGCACGGCCAGTACAGTAAAACTGTGGATGGCTCATTAAATCAGACCGATCAGTTAAATCAGTCGCTTGTTATTGCAACTGGATTATAACTAGTTATACTAATCATTGTTTTAATTTGTTCTTTGTTTCCAAATTGTTTGTGCTTTGTGTCTCCCTGCTGCATTATGTCTTTGTCAGTGTTACTAGCTACATTACATATATCCCGTCTATTTTATAAGATGTTGTCTCTTATAGCACCTAATGTGTAACCAGGCCTCCAACAAAACTTCTACGGCTAAACATCTTCAGGAAATAGATCACATTTATAACATAAAATAATTGTAATAGTGTGATTCTAGTATGGGAAGAAGCAACAAGGGAAAATGTCTCCTGGATCATAATTAGATAGAGGATCGAAAGAATCTTTAATTATCAGTAGGGCCTAATCCAAAAACTAGCACCTAGAGTGGCATATCAAGATTTTTTGTCTGATCTGGGATGAGCCTCCCAGCACCGTGGGACAGAAGTTGATCATGAAATGTCTCCCAAATATCGGTCAAATTCCTGACCAAGAGGAGAGGATCTGAGAAATGGAATATTTCCTGCCATGTCAGTCATTAGCGATTGCAGCCCTCCAGCGTGAGCCAGTGAGCCCTGAGGTAATTCAGGAGGGAAAAGAATACCTGCCATCTAGCAGCCATCAGACTATAGCCACTCCCTATGGTGAGCCCTGAGGAAACTCAGGATGTGAAAACACAGGATACAGGCCCCAGATAGCTGAGGTCCATATCAAGGGAATGATTTCAGTGGGCACAGACTCTTGCATCTTCCCATACATGGAAAAGCACTAAATTCCTTAACTTGAGATGCTGTCTCCTGGGCTTGAAGCTCTCAAAATTCCCGCCAAATAAATCATAACTCTCAACTTTTAGGTTGTGAATATTTTTTTAAGTCTAGAGGTGTAAAGGAGACACTTTCCAGAGAGGAACAAAAGACACAACATTTGGAACACTGGTACCAATGATGGACACTCCCAGAAAGATCCATCTGACAAAGAAATTAGAACAGTCATCACCCCTTTTTCCACAAGATTGTGGAATGGACATTGACAGTGGGGAATTGTAACAGGGAAGAACCAAATCTGACTACATGTTGGATCTGTTTCTTTTACTTTGCTTCCCCTTGCTCTTGTTCACCAAAAGGATACTGTCTATACAAATGGCCTGCCTCAGGAAACCCTGCCCTTCTGCCTGAAATGTTAAACCAAAGTGCCTTTGTTCAGGGAAGCATCCTGACCCTGTCCACCTGTGCCTGGCTGCAAGAAGGAAGAAATTAACACATCCTCTCCTTGAGGCTGGCCATTCCTGCAAACCTTTGCAAATCTTACGGCCTTTTTACTTTACTTCCTCACCTCCTCTCCCTCTCTGTTCTAGAAAGAAGCTGGCATCCAAACCCCATAAGATGGGTTTTTTTTGGAGGCATTAGTCTGACATCTTCAGGGTCTGCCGCCTTTCTGTTTTTTTTTTTTTTTTTGCGGTACGCGGGCCTCTCACTGCTGTGGCCTGTCCCGTTGCGGAGCACAGGCTCCGGACGCGCAGGCTCAGCGGCCATGGCTCACGGGCCCAGCCGCTCCGCGACATGTGGGATCTTCTCGGACCGGGTCACGAACCCGTGTCCCCTGCATCAGCAGGCGGACTCTCAACCACTGCGCCACCAGGGAAGCCCCGCCTTTCTGAATAAAGTCATATTCCTTGCCTCAGCACCTCGTCTCCGATTTATTGGCCTGTCGTGCAGCGAGCAGAGGGAGCTTGGACTTGGTAACCCTTTCAAGTAGGTAGGAAAAAGCCCTTTGAGGGAGCTTGATGGCTATGCTGAGAGTAGCAGGTAGCAGGCAGGTGTGGAGACAGGAGGCACTGTTGGCTCTAGCAGTCACCCATCCAGTCCAGAAGACTCACCTCTGCCTCACTGTTATATGTATCACCCACATTTCTGCTTCCTGACCTTTGCTCTGATCTCTTCCTTGACACTGTACCACTCCCCTTTCTACTTATTTAATCTTTTGTGATCCAGCTCCTGTCATTGACTGATTTCATTCCAGCCAATTTTATACCTGGAAAAACATGGCAGGTGACCTCTCTTCACATCTTTCAAATAATTTAACATTCCTGGATTCTGCCAACTAATTAAGTTATTCTGAGAATAATTTCCTAAATGTGTATGATTCTACCTTACTAAAGTAACACTTTTCTTACCCGGAGATTCTGACTCCATAGCCTCATGTAAATGGAATGCAGAGAGAATTCAGAAAAAAAACAACAAAAAACACCTCTAGGCTGCCAGAAAAGGCACTGCAATTCATGCCCTAAAGTCCTCATGTTTTCCTCTTAGAGGCTTATCTCTACAAATGACCATCAGAAGAGCTACATGGGGCTTCCCTGGTGGCGCAGTGGTTGAGAGTCCGCTTGCCGATGCAGGGGACACGGGTTCGTGCCCCGGTCTGGGAAGATCCCACATGCCGCGGAGCGGCTGGGCCCGTGAGCCATGGCCGCTGAGCCTGCGCGTCCAGAGCCTGTGCTCCGCAACAGGAGAGGTCACAACAGTGAGAGGCCCGCGTACCGCAAAAAAAAACCCAAAACAAAAAAAAAAGAAGAGCTACATGATAAACGTCCATGTGTCACTGAATCAAACTTGGGTCCCCTTGCCCATGTGCAGTAAAGCCTATCTACAGACACTGGATTGTGGTGAAGGAAAATGCAGCGTTTATTGTAAGGCACCAGACAAGGATTCTGAGTGGCTACTGCTCAACAGACCTGAACTTCTCTATGGTTTTCAGGGAAGAGTTTTTAAAGACAGGGTGAGGAAGAGTGTTACGGGTATGTGATCAGCTCATGCACACTCTTCTGATTGGTTGGTGGTGAGGTAATCAGGTGTCAACATCATCAATCTTCTGGTGCCAACCGGTCTGGGTCTACATGCTTATGGTCAGCATACAATTAACTTCTTCCACCTGCTGGGGTTTTAGTATCTGCAAAACAGCTCAAAGGATATGACTCAGAATATTATCTGAAGCCCTTGAGGAGGAACTAAAAGTCCTTGACTTTGTTTAATGGCTAAACTATTATTATTTTCTCTTGCTGGACTGTTTTCCTTTGTTTCTGCATTTTCTCACTTGCCTGATTAAATTTATTCTTTGGAACTCAGGGAAGGCTTAGGAGGCTAAAGTTTCTCTATAAACAAGAGGCAGGTGGAGGCCATGGGGAGCTGTGGCGGGGTGGTCAGTCCCAGGAAGGCTCCTTAGGGTCTTGCTCTGTCACACATGGTGCTCTGTGGCAGGGAGTTTCCCTTCTTTCTTGTTTCTGGGGCTCTCAGTTATTTTACCTCTGAGCTTGAAGAAGAATTTGTCTTTCTCCAGTTGATAAGATGGACCACTCAGCTCACTCCATTTGATGTAGGGTGAAGTCAGTCCCACAATGTGAAAACCACTTTATCAGTAGGAAATATTGAGGACACCTGAAAGAACAGACGGGCATTCTGACGTGAAGGAGCAAGAGTATCTGACTGTTTTTTTTTTTTTTTTATACGCGGACCTCTCACTGTTGTGGCCTCTCCCATTGCGGAGCACAGGCTCTGGACGCGCAGGCTCAGCGGCCATGGCTCACGGGCCCAGCCGCTCCGCGGCATGTGGGATCTTCCCAGACCGGGGCACGAACCCATGTCCCCTGCATCGGCAAGCAGACTCTCAACCACTGCGCCACCAGGGAAGCCCCTGACATTTTTTTAAAGTTTAGAAGTAAGAGGTCCTGGAATGGCTATAGTTCACAAGTTAGAAGGCATTTAAAACTCTTAAGGTTCCTGTTATTCTCCTCCACTTCTCTTTCTTTTCACGGCTACCTTTATCTTTGTCCCTTTTCTATTTCCCTGCCTGGGCAAGGGAGGGCATGCTTTGGGTATCATCCTATTTAATTAATCTATTCTTTAAGAACTAGAGATGAATTTCTGGAAATAATGAAAAATAGAGAAAAATGCTTAGAAGTGTCTTACAAATGCCTGCTAAAGTATTACTCTTTATATTGGTGACTGCATAACATTTATTTAAGTTTAGCATCTATTTTTTATGTTGCAGCCTTGGCACCTGAATTAATCAAGATTAATGAGCTGGCCCTGCAAATAATGAGCAGCATCTGAAGGACTGGTGTTGGTTCTCAATGAATGCCAGTTGAATTCAATTTCAATGATAATCTGTCTCATTAAATGAATTGCACGAGTCCTGAGAAAGGCAACTTATATATCTGGCTCATGACTACAATAGCTGTGAGGGGATTGGGAGGTTCTTCGTCGACTCCTTAAAGACAGTAAAATGGACTTACACTCAGATTTCAACAGGTCTCTGGACTCCGACAGATCTAGCGGGAAACCTGCTGCTACCAGTTATCAGTCGCGAGAGGCATAATTTCTGTAAGTTGCAATTTTCTTATTTATAAAATGGTAATAATGATTGACACCACCTTAGTCTTTGATAGGAGAGGCCAGTGCCCTGGACACAGCTCCCGGCCCTTTCTGACTATGCTGCTTGGCAAGATGTGAAGAGTTAGCAGGGCTGAGGGGATGTACCCATCTAGAGCCTGCTGCACTCTGGCTCCACCCCAAAGACTACCTCCAAACACGTAGGACCCCAGAATTGCACGTGCATAGGACTCTGAGCCTGCTTTCGGAGCCTGCCTGTGGTGGCCATGGGGGCTCTGCTTGAGGGATGGGAGGGGTGTAAACAGAGCTTGTGTGTTCCTGGCCACAAATGTGCATTTCAGGCCTCTTACACAGTGAAGGTGGAGCCTGAGGTAAGAAGAGAAGAGGAGTGCACCAGGAATGGGTACTCTGGGGATCCGTGGGTATCCTGGGGCAGCCACACTCCTGTGTGAAACTCCAAGGAATGAGATAACTTGAAATTTGAAGCCGGAACTCCAGGTGGTTATGACATACATTTTTCAAGGTTGGGGGGGAATGGAATATATTTTATTTAGCAGATTGTTTGCTTGATTTACTGTTATTTTTAAAGATTATTTGTAATGTGAGATGATTGCAGTTTCACATGCAGTTGTGAGAAATAATGTAAAAGGATCTCTTGTACATTTTGCCTAGTTTCTCCCAATGGTAACGTTTTGCGAAACTGTAGCATAATATCACTACCAAGATATTGACGTATATACAATCCAAAGATCATACTCTGATTTCCCCAGTTTTACTTGCAATCATTGGTATTTAATATGTGTGTATTAAGTTCTATACCTTTTTTTTTTTGGCTGTGTTGGGTCCTCGTTGCTTCACGTGGGCTTTCTCTAGTTGCTGCAAGTGGGAGCTCCTGTTTGTTGCGGTGCGCAGGCTTATTGCGGTGGCTTCTCTTATTGTGGAGCATGGGCTCTAGGCAGATGGGCTTCAGTAGTTGTGGCTTGCGGGCTCAGTAGTTGTGGCTTGCGGGCTGTAGCGCGCAGGCTCAGTAGTTGTGGCACATGGGTTAGTTGCTCCGCGGCATGTGGGATCTTCCTGGACCAGGGCTCAAACCCATGTCCCCTGCATTGGTAGGTGGATTCTTAACCACTGTGCCACCAGGGAAGCCCAAGTTCTATACATTTTATCACCTGTTTAAGTTCATGTATTTGCTACCACAGTCAAGACACTAAACAGTTCTAAGACCACAGGGATTCCTTGTGGACTTAATTACTTTTAAATATGTAGATATATAGAACGTACCAGAAAATGAGGGGGAGTAGTATTAAAATTAAATGTTTGGCCTAGGCTAAATTTAGAGTAAAATAGTACATCAGAATGGAGGACACATCTGAAAGGGAAAAAACTCTTCCTGAAACAAAATGCTTGTATTAACCCAGTGATTCCACTGGGAGAGGTTTTCCTCCCACCTGCACTTAGAGATGGTGATTGTGGGAAGGCTGTACTTGAAAGTGCTGCCTCTGATTCCTGGGACAGGCTGGTTCTCTGTTCTTTATTGCTCAATACCCCACATCTATATGTTGTTTGCTCAACACTCCTCTTGTTCTTTATTGCTTAATACTCTGCATCTGTGAACACAGGAATGCTGACTGAGGCAACCCTCATATTTTAGTAAAGCTCTTGGACTTCCTAGGAGGCCTGACTTCCAGAGTTTGTAGGAGGGTTGAGGGCCAGCCTGCTATCTTATTAGGACCTTATAAACATCTCAGGCATACACACTCTACCCTGAATACAGACTTTTAGGGCAACTAGGCCAACTCATGTTCTACTAGGGCAGTTAACAAGGCAGAAAGGACTTTTATTACCTGCTAATGGCAGAAGTTATTACTGAAGCCTGTGAAAAAGGAGAAAGCTTGATGGACGGAGGAGATAAAAGCTAAGACCCTTGTGGAACATAATCAAATAAGAAGAATTGTTGTTAGGTTATAGGCAGGATTCAGGTTCGGAACAGTTCCACCCCTGACCTTCCTGCAGCTTGTCTCAGATGTTCTGGGGTCTACCCTGGAATCCCTTTGATTATTATCAGGTGCTTCTGTTCTGCTTACCCCACCCCCTCCCAGATACAGCCTGTTGGCTAGCTGACAGGCTGGCTGACTCTTCAAGCTCTTCTTTTCCAGTCTTTTGGCTTCTAAGTCTCTGTATTTTCAGTAGTTGGTTGACTCCTAAGAGGAGCCAAGACCTAATCTGGGAATGAAGCCAGGACCCAGGGCAGCCAAAGGCAAAAACTGGCTGTGAAAATAAACCTAACACTTCCTCAAGGACTCCAGGGTGTTAGAAATGTTATGGAGGCAAACCATTTGTTTATTTTAGGGTCCACATTATTGAGATATATGAATATGTTAGACAAATGACTGCAACTCCAAAGTTAAAACAACTGTGAACATATGTTATAGAAGCTGCTAAGAAAATCAATTTGGGTAGCAGAATTACATAGGAAGGAGTGGGATGGAACAGAGAGTACTTCTATTTGCAACTTGAGTATTATCAAAGCATATTGAGGGGGAATTTAATTTGTTTCAGTCTTATAAACCTCTTTTGTTGCTTTAATTTTTTAAATACAGAAAGATTATTAACAAAATCATTATTTTACCATACCGAGAAAAATCACTATTAACATTTTGGCTTAGTTTCTTTTATTTTACCTATATGTTTACCATAAATTATACTTGCAAGAATTTTAAAGTAGGCTGTGATAATTATAGAAAATATGGAAAAATAAAAAATAGAAAATTAAAATCTATAATTCTACTACCCATAATACTATTGACATTTTGGTGTATATTGTTCTAAAATGTGAGTGTGTGTGTGTGTTAAAACATATGCAATATGTACTTTTAGAAAATTGAATTATAGTGTACAGGCTGTTTTATAATCTGCCTTTTCTACCTAATGATTTATCTTGAGCATTTTCTGTATTCTTATGACTTTTAATGATTAAATAGTATTCTGTCACACAGATGTGTCATAATTTAACAGTTTTCTTATTTTGGATATTTAAGTGGTTTCCAATTTGTCATTGTAGAATAGGAGGTGGCAGGCATTCAACATTTCTGTATTTGGTATCAGATGGACTTGCTAAAAATGACCCTTCATTCTGTCTGTTGTTTCCGGCTCCTGCTGTTTCTGGAGACTTGCTGTATCGACCATCTCCCCTTTTTTCATTAAGGACATGGATCTTATCCTACGATGGTAGAGCTAAGAGTGTGGTTTCAGCAAGGCAAGACAAACCCGAATTTAAATATTAAACCTGCCATTTCCCAGCTCTCAAAGGCTGAGTTACCTAATATTTAAAATAGGGTTACTGTAAGGGTTACATGAGACAGTGTATCTAAATTTATGTAGCTCTTTAGCTGATAATAGTATTATTATTTATTGGCTCTTCTTTGAGACGTGTTTATTGAGCATTTTAACAGGGCAGACATTGTGATAGGTGCTGAAGATACAAAGATGGGAAAAATAAGCACAGACCTGGCCTTGTGGCTATTCAGTTCAGCATTATAGAAAATCATCAAGCAATCAAGTTTTAAAAAATTCAAAATTGCAGCTATACCACATGCTAGGAAGGAGAGAGACCTAGTGCAATGAGCCCTGTCATAGGGGATTTGATGTAGCCACAGAGGGGACTCTTGTGTGTTCTGAAAAGGGCTGCAGGAAGATTGGTATCCACCAGAAAACACTACTTGATCTAAGATACCTTTTTGTCTTCTCTCCCAAATGAAGAGAAACTGTATGAATGTGACTTTGCAATGGTAGACTGCAGACTGGGACCAGGAGGAAATGTCTTTAACTCCTTCCTGCCCACTGGGCATGGCCTTTGATCATCTTGCTTGTTGACGGCATCTGTGTACTTGTAGCCTTTCACATATGCCTCCAGGATGGACCATTGTAATGTGCTTCTTTGCTGGGTCACTGTTGTTTCCCACCTTCTCTACTCTGCCACCCTGGCAATCTTCATATTGCCAGAGCTTAGTAGGGTACCTGGCGTACAGTTGGTTCTCACAACATGCGTGGCATGTTGACTTAAAAGCCAATATGATATATCAGGGCAGAGCAGACAATACCTGCCCAGGACAGGATATAGAGAAGAAGGAAGGAGTTTCTGGTTCTGTCATATATGGTAACCCTAGGACAATTCCACATGAAAAGGAGTGGAAGGAAAATATCAAGGGGCAGCTGCTAGGAAAGGATTTAGTGAAAAAGAGAGGGAGAGCTTGCCAGACAAGGAGACATGATGTACTACACAGGTAAGAAAGATGAGTGACATGGTCTGCAATAGAAGTATTGAGGTTTGGCTATACAGGAGCAGGGAGAGGCTGGGGAAGGGATGTTAGGTGGATAAACAGGAGATGACACTGGGAAAGCAGTTGGAGCTGGGTTGTGAAATGTCTTCTGTCATTTATATTAGAAACAAATTTAGAAAAACACAGGCTGGAGAAGAGCAGAGTGCTTAAGAAATACAATTTAACACTGCTAATTATCTGACAGCAAAGAAAAATAACACAGCAAAACAAATCCTCCTAGATGTGATCAGCATGCTTAAGGATCTTGAACTTCACAAGCCATTCAGGAACTAAAACTTCCTGGGTCTGATATCCTTGCTTCTGACCTTGCAACCACAGAGCTAATATCATCTTCAATTCCTGAAGTTAAAGGGACCTTTAGAACAGAGAAATAGAGCATCTTATTTTTTTAAATTTTTGGTTAGTTTTCATATTTTTATGTTAAAATATATAAACAATAATATTTTATACTTTACTCCACAAATAAATTTATTATTAACAAATGTCTTCATGCACAAACAGAAAGTTTATTTGTATAAAATTTCAAGTTTATGCAAGAAAGTAAGAAATTTGTTGCCAGAATAAATAGGTGTTTATAATATGGTTGCTTCCATTTGGTTACCTATAGATTACATGTAGGTTTTATGTGAATATATTCTTATGTATAGAACTGTGGTTCCCCCAAACTCACTTCATTACCTCTCCCTAATTCCTAGAAACTCACTTAGGGCCTTATCTCTAATTCTGGTCTCTTCTCTGAGGATTCAGAATCCCAGACCTCAGCCAGAACAGGTTACACCAACCAGCGGACAATCATACAGATTTTGCCACCAGACATTCTGATTTGGTGCCAAGCCAGGGAAAAATAGGTGTATGAATCAAAGTCTGAGAAAACAGATGTCTCACTCAAATTAGGATAATTTGAAGAGGGTTTATTTGCAAGGGACTAATTACAAAAGCTTAAAACAGTAAAGGTTATATCAGAATTTATAAGAGCTGAGTAACACTTTTTATTCCCCGCTTTGCATTTCATTGTCTGTTTGGGAAATAAAATGCAGTGTACCTGTTTGCATATATTACTTATTTATATACAATTAAAATGAATCAAGAAGGGGAAAATAAAAGACTAAAGAAAACTTACCATAGCAGTCAGAGTGTGTTGAAACCAAATCGTGGTTTTTTAATTTAGAATACATTGCCTTACCTGGGAGCACAGGTCTAGAAAAAAGTAGCAAGCACTTTCTCCGTTTACTAGACACCCTCTGTCTGCTGCTGGAACACACTGACGATGTCTTCATTCTCCATTTCTAGCTCTGCAGGGGTGTCTGTTTTATTGATTGGCTGCCCACCAAATCAGGAGCTGACTGCCTTATTGAAAAGCCCTGTTGTTCACAATATGTTTTCATTAGCCTACTAAGTGGTATAAACATTTTAATTTTAAACTGCACTGCAGTGTCTGCCTTGCCACTTCAAATTAACTTGATCCTTGTTCTCAGTCTTGACTCCACACATGGGCTTTTTATTGGCCAAGGTGAATGCTGGAGTTGTTTTAGCTGCCGTTTTACAAAAGAGGTGGCAGGCAGCACCAAACTAGCACACAGATGTCTTTCAGAGACAGCAGGAGAGGGAGATGACAATCTCTTCTGAAAGTTAGCATTTTTACTTTTGTATTTACATGTTTAATATAACTGGAATTGGTTTTTATGTATAGTGTGAGGTAGGGATCCAGATTCACTTTTTTATATGGAATTTTCCCCCAGCACCATTTACTGAATAGTTTACCCTTTTCCCATCTTTGTTAGAGATCACATTTCTTCATAAGTGTTGGTCAGATTCTGAGTTCTAGATTGTGTTCTATTGGTCTGCTTTATTTTTTTAAAAAATCAATGTATAACATTTAAATCAATGAATTACTACCAGCTCTCTAATTTGGCTTAATAAATCTTGCTATTTTGTTGGGTAATGTTCCCTTCTTTAATCATCAGTTTTTGGAATATTTTTCTTTTTTTTTGTTTCTTGCTGTCCTATAAAATTTTTTTAATTAGCTTATTTTCTATGAAAATTTCTTGTTAGGATTTTGATCAGAATTACATAAATTTATAGATCAATTTGGGAACGATAAATATCTGTAAATATTGCCTTCCTATCTATAAACAGAATATGTTACCCATTATTTGTCTTCTTTAATACCTCACTAAAGTTTTATAATTTTCCATAAAATTAACACACATTATGCCATTTATTCATTCATTTATTTATTATTTTCTTGGAAGACTTACTTTTCAAACCAGCAAGTTTGCAAGCATATTTGTCTCGTTCTTGATTGTAAATAATTTTTATTATCATTAGTTATAATGTTTAGTGTAGGTTTTCGTAGGTATGTTTTTATCAGGTTTGAGTAAGTTCTCTTCTAGACTTTATTTTTATGGAGTAGATGTTAGATTTTATTGAATGCTTTAGCTTATCTGTTGACATGGTTATATCATTTTCTTCAAACTTCATTGAAAAATTATACCTATTGATTTTATATATTAAACCATTCTAACATCTCTAAGATTTAAATAGCAGTTTATTTCACTCCAGAGTTGTGTTTTTTCCACTACACTTTTACATCTCTCAATAAAATGAACTCTTGTTCCTTTTAAATGAGTCCTGAGAGCTCCAACCATAGGTTTGCCTGAAAAATATGCATTTTTACTTATTTAAAATATAATTTGGATGGATTTTCTTATTTCTTACTCATTTCACATCCTCTTTCTCAACACATTTTTATTAAGCATAAATCTTTCAGCAACAAATAGCCTTTAAAGGAGTCAGTTAAAAAAAAAAAGTTATCTGGGAACCAATATGTGGAAATATAACCGGCTGAATGCAGTTTAAAAAAGTTTAGAGTACACGTGATAAATGTGTACATCCCATGATATGCTCTAGGAATAGAAGGTTTCAGATTTTGGTTTGGGAAAAATTATTTTCTTAATAAAATCTTATGGTCTTATTTAGTGGAAACAAGCACTAGAAGTTTGTTAGTGGTCTTAGGTGGATCTGCACTACTTGCCAGAGATAGTAAATAAGATTGTCACTGAAGCTGATTAATTTTCAGGAAAAAATTTGCACCTCCACATTGCAGGGATGGTGTTGCTATGGTGATGTTAATGACATCAAGCTTTGCATAGAGGATGCTGCTTCTTACCTGTAGACTATGGCATGATCAAAATAGGAAGAATTTCTAGACCATTTGAGGAAGATTTTTATGTATATTTAACCCAGGGTAAGGGCATAAAGCTGTTCATTAAAATATTGACTCTGTGACTGTCTTAGTACCTCTTTCTAGTTGGATGTACATTGTAATAATCTGATAAGTGAGAACATGAGAATTGAGAACCATATACTTGCATTTGCATAAATTGAAGCTTTAAGTAAAGTGCTTTTCTTTTCTCTGAAAAATGTGGAATCTCTTATTCCCGTTGAGCAGGAGAATCGGAAGCATTGAATAGTGGAAAGAATGTTGACTTTAGAGTGGAAAATAGAAATTAAAGTCCAATCCTGCTTTTTACTATGTGACTGAATTTAATCCCTCTGAATGTTGGTTTATCTTTCATAAGATGTGAATAATTTCTGTTGTTGAGAAGATAAAAAAAGACTTTCCAGGTATCATCATAGGTTAATTTTTTGACAACACAGCACCCTGATTTACCTTTGAGGAATCTATTCTCCACTTTCCTTAATCCAGGCTAACAATTTTATCAAACCTTGACTGAGATTGTGACTCAGAACTTGTGACCCGCTGGTCATAGAAAATGATCCTGGATGGATTCATGACACAGAGCAGGCTGTTGAGAACCCTTCTTGAAACTTCTGTTGAATATATTGAAAGAACTATACTCTCTTTCAGGTGTAGGTGCTTAGCTGATAAGATATAAACCTGAATTGACCATACTTTGATTACCAGTTGAGGATATTCAGCGTGAAAATGAAGTTGATACATATGAAACTGCTGGTTGACATTTCAGGGGGCTCTGAGGAGCTCTGGTTCTTTATGTCTCAGTGCAGAAAGAATTCAGCAAGAGGCAAAGTGATATATAAGAAGTAATTTATTACAATAGGATGCTCGTGAGGCTTACAAGAGGGTGGGCGAAAGGGTGCCATGTCCTGAGAAATTAGTAGGCTACAGTTTTATAATCAAAAGAAAAGTGGGGAGGGGGAAAAGACCACCTTCTTCCTCATTCTTGAGTAGACACCATGCTTCCATCCTTAGTTCCTCCTCTATGTCAGATGGGGGAGTTTTCTTGTCCCTACATGGTCAAGCTGGGAGTGTCATAGCACTATGGAAAAATTATTTCAGGTCTCAGTACAATGAGGATCTTTCACTTTGAAATGTCACCTTTCCATGAATTATTTTTTATGTGTGCAGAGAACATGTCCTAGGGGTCACTAACTTACTGAGCTCACTTGGCAGGATGTGGATCTCATGCCACCAATGTTTTATTGTTTTGGGGCATGTCTCATGCTTCTGTTACATGGATTGTTGCTAGGCAAGCCTGCTTCCTTGAGTGATCATTAACTTACAGGGGTCTCCCATACTTTTTTTCTTTACTTACAATCTCCTAGTGGGGTTAACTATTTAATTACCTACTTTGACCCTTTACTCTGTCCCTATCACATAGAGAAACTGATCTGAGAAAGAGACATGGCACGCTTTGACAGCTTGAACTCAGAAACATCTGCTCCTTAACTTTTCAAAAATTAAGTGAGCTGATTTATTGCTTAAAACAATTTCAGTTGTGTTTCTATCATTTGAAACTGAAAATAATTCTGAATACCAGAATCATCAGTATACTCATATATACACAGGTTATTTTAAATTAAAACTTGCTAAATAACTAGAATTTTGCTCATAACTAGAATGGTCAAAAATCAGCCATCTCTGACTTTGATGTCACATGCCCTTTAGATGTTTCTCAGTTGAATTTTCTGTTGCCATTTTAATATTTCTATTTCTCAACAATGTATTGAGGTCAGTTATTTGGTAAATGTAATTAACCTTTTAAGGTGGATTCTCTGGGTTTTTTTGGGTTTATTTGCTTGCATTTAATTAATTTTTTACAATAAGTAACAAAACTGTGAGACTAGTCATATTGTTCACAGAGGGATCAATGGATGAGAATTGGACCACGATTAGAAGTTTGAAGGCTATTTGTTATATGTATGTGGAGAAAGAAGAGTCCTTGAAAGAGAATGAAAATGAAGGCAAAATGTGTTGCTTCACAGAGTCAAGGGAGTAAGTGAAACATTTCATGAATGTGTTAATGTTCTGCATATTTAAATGCAACACAGGGACTTCCCTGGTTGCACAGTAGTTAAGAATCTGCCTGCCAGTGCAGGGGACATGGGTTGGATCCCTGGTCCGGGAAGATCCCACATGCCCTGGAGCAACTAAGCCTGTGTGCCACAACTACTGAGCCTGAGCTCTAGAGCCTGTGTGCCACAACTACTGAAGCCCATGAGCCTAGAGCCCATGCTCCTCAATGAGAGAAGGCACTGCAATGAGAAGCCCGTGCATCGCAATGAAGAGTAACCCCCACTCTCCGCAACTAGAGAAAGCCTGTGCACAGCAACGAAGACCCAACACAGTCAAAAATAAATAAATAAATAAAATAAAATTTATAAAATAAATAAATAAATGCAACACAGAGACCCAGTAAATAGGGCCTGTTAACTTTCCCTTGAGATCAGCATTTAAGAGGCTTATAGTAATTAGTGAGAGCAATTCCATGATATTTGTTGAGAGGCTCTATTTCAGTGAAATGATAAATGGGCGGTTATTAAAAAAATGAGAGTTGAAAAGTGGAGATAACTCAGTGAAGAATCGTGGCTAAAAAGAGAAGAAATATGATGAAAATAGGAGACCATAGGATCAGGGAGAGTTTAAAATCTTTTCAGAATGGAAGGCCCTATGTATATTGATAGTTGAAGAAGAATAATAAGCCAGTTTAAAGGAGAAGTAATATATAAAAGGCAAGATTTGATAAAGTTAGGCCCCAGCTGAGAGAAAGATAAGTAAATGCCATTGCTATGTAAATGTGGCAGCCTTGAACTGGAAAGATGCCACCTCTGAAATCAGAAGAAAGAAGACCAAAATTGTGTCTTAGTGTGCACAAGTATGTTGACTGGGAATCAGAAAGCTGGGGGTGATTACCACTGATAATATAAATGTCCTGAGTGAAGTAGTAGGCAAGGTTGTATATGAGACAAAGACATTTGGCCATGATAAAAGAGAAACAGAGCTGGACGTTTGTTAAATGTGGCAAGACAGATTTTATTCAGGCTACTGCATTATTGGAGAGACTTCAGTGTAAACTGAGCTCTTCTTTGCTGAAACAAAAGGTGAAAGGCTTTTAAAATGCTACAGTGTGCTAAAGGAATGTTGCAGGGGGAGGGGGTTGATCTATGTGATTAAGCTAGCTCTATTTGCTAACTGGCACCTAAGGAAGTCAGGCTCCTACCCTGCACTGAGATTGGAAGCCAGGGGCCCTATCTTTCTTGATGATCACATTTCAAAGGGTTGGCTTCCAGGTCCTTGAGAAAGACATTCCTGGGTTGTAGAAGATCAGTCTCAAAGATATAGAGAAAAGATTTACAACTGTGAATTTTCTAAAGTAAATTCTCTAAGAAAAAGGCGATAAGAAGCTCATAGTGAGGTTTTGATTGAAACAATTAGCAAATTCTTTTGGTAGCAGTGAGCTTTCTCAAGCAGGCATTTTAAAGGAGCTGGACTCATTAGCTGAGGGACATGGCCTTGAGTTGATAGAAGCCTTTCTAGAATTTAGCCAGGAAGAGAGTGCTTGTCACCACTCTCTTGGTGTTTGACTTTCTCAGGTCATATTGACTTACATGATTCAGGTGTATGGAGGTGATGAATCAGCAAGACTGATATATAGACAGGTTTAAGCAATCTCAGAGAAAGCTCTCTAAACTGATCATATAAAAACTGATGACAGAATGCTTAGAGCAATATGGAACAGACAAATAGGTAAAAAGTACTCAACTACACAACTAGAATCACAGAAGAAGGGATTATGGAGCAGAGCGAGAAGTCACACTTTACCTACAGCCTTCAACAAAGTCTTGTAATACAGAGTTGGTTTTTAATATCAGAGCATGTTATTTCATCATGCATTTAGTGTTTTAATCATTCATGGGATTTATAAAATGCCTACGGTATGCCAAACACTGTTCTGAGGATGAAAAGATCAATATAAGTAGTTGTAACTATATTAATTGTGTATTTGTATATGTTTATGCTTACTATAACTGTCAGTAAACTGTATGTGATTCAGTCCATGAGGTGGTGAAGTTCTATTAATAAATACTTTTATTTCCCATAATGTCCTGAATTCATAGAGATCTTTTAGATCCTGTTAATGAGACATATTTGAACTGTAGCAGATCCAACTGACATTTATTTGCAGTCAGCACCATCATTCCTTTACTGGCCAGAATCCTTATACTGAAATGATTTCATCTGATCTTTGCTTTTTGATGACGTTTAGAAGCCATAACTAATGAATGCATGAGATCAGTTGTTTTAGTCTGTTTGGGCTGCTATAACAAAATACCATTGACTCTGTGGCTTATAAACAATAGAAATTTATTTCTCACAGTTCTGGAGGCTGGGGAGTCCAATACCAAAGTGTTGGCTTACTCAGTTTCTGATGATGGCTGGCTTTCTGGTTCATACACAGCCATCTTTTCATCGTGTCCTCACCTGACAGAAGAACAAGGAATCTCTCTGGGTTCCCTTTTATAAGGGCACTAATCCCATTCATGATGGCTCTTCCCTCAAGACCTAATCACATCTCAAAGGCCCCACCTCCTAACACCACCACCTTGGGGGTTAGGATTTCAACATATGAAATTTTGAGGGTACAAACATTCAGTCCATAGCATTTAGTGATGCTCTTCATTTGTTTAAATAGAATTAAAATTTTATGGTATTCTCTTTGTTGGTTTGTTTGCATGTATCTTATTTAATAATTTTTATAATAACGAATCCATGAAATTAGTGGTGTTACAAACTTAGTTTGAATTTCAGTAATCTATGAACTTGATCAAGTTACTTAATTTACACATTTATGAAAAGAGAGTTTTAGTATTTACTTTGCAGAGTGGCATGAAGATTAAATGAAATTTTGTTTTAGTCTGCCCTCATAGCCAAAGCCAGGAATATTCATGCATTAATATAGAGATAGTTATTTTCTTTAAGACATTTTTAGTTTTTTTTTTTTTTTTTTTGGCGGTACGTGGGCCTCTCACTGTTGTGGCGTCTCCTGTTGCGGAGCACAGGCTCCGGACGCTCAGGCTCAGCGGCCATGGCTCACGGGCCCAGCCGCTCCATGGCATGTGGGATCTTCCTGGACTGGGGCATGAACCCGCGTCCCCTGCATTGGCAGATGGACTCTCAACCACTGCGCCACCAGGGAAGCCCCATAAGTGGTTTTTTGTTTTTGTTTTAAATAAATTTATGCACCACCAGGGAAGCCCCATAAGTGGTTTTTTGTTTTTGTTTTAAATAAATTTATTTATTCTATTTTTGGCTGCGTTGGGTCTTCGTTGCTGTGCATGGGCTTTCTCTCCTTGCGGCGAGCGGGGGCTACTCTTGGTTGCGGTACGCGAGCTTCTCATTGCGGTGGCCTCTCTTGTTACAGAGCACGGGCTCTAGGCATGCAGGCATCAGTAGTTGTGGCACGCAGGCTCAGTAGTTGTGGCTCTTGGGCTCTAGAGCACAGGCTCCGTTGTTGGGGAGCACGGGCCTTGGTGCTCTGCGGCATGTGGGATCTTCCCGGACCAGGTATCAAACCCGTGTCCCCTGCAATGGCAGGCGGATTCTTAACCACTGCACCACCAGGGAAGTCCCCTAGGTAGTTTTAAAGAATGACAAATTAAAAAAAAATTGTGTCAATTGTACAAATGTTTCATACTCTTACATTCTAATTCAATTTATTTTCAGAAATAAGATTTCCAGGAAGGTAGGTCATTTAATAATCCTAAGCTTTTTGAGGAAGAGCCTTTAGTTATATCTTGGTAATGTATAAAATCTAGACTGTGAGGAACAGTCAGATACATCCCGGAATGTCTCAGTACAAGAGCAAGGCTCATTGACTATGAGAACATGAGCTGTCCTCAGAGGAGTCAAGTCTCATGGGGTAGGGTCCAACTATAAAGCTGAGGGTTTAGAATAGTAGTACTAGAAAGACCTAGGTAGAGCCATTTCCTAGACTCTAGGGACTTGAGTGCAGTGTTGGGCCATGATGTCAAGAACAAAGAAAATGCACATGAAAGATATACATGGACCCAAAGTCAAAAAACAACAATTAGCTGTAGAGACTTCATGCTAAAAATTTTTAATTTCTTAATTTTCCATTGACCAAATTCAAGATTGATCCTAGATTTTGGATGGAGCTGGACTTGCAGGTTTTTAACTGTCACCAGTTATCAATTTGTGTCAAGAACTGTGGAAGATGTCAAAGGCCCCTGGAAAGATTATGGAGCATGAACTAGGCAAGGCATTTCATTGGCTAATTTCTTACATCCTTCCTAAGTAGGAAGGATGTGGCCTTTAGACATGGAGAAATTCACTTCAAAACAGTGACTATCCAGTGATACAAAGGCAGAAGATGAAATGGTAAGGTTAAACATGGACAGTTGTAGAGTAGATGTATGTTTTCTTTGCCTACTCAGTACCTCTCTCTTTTAAAAAAAATTTTTTTATTGAAGTATGGTTAATTTACAATGTTGTGCCAATCTGTGATATACAGCAAAGTGACTCAGTTATACCCATATATACATTATTTTTCTATGTTCTTTTCCATTATGGTTTATCACAGGATATTCAATATAGTTCCCTGTGCTATACATTCAGGCCTTGTTGTTTATCCATTCTAAATGTAATAGTTTGCATCTACCAACCCCAAACTCCCAGTCCATCCCTCTCCCTCCCCTCCCTGCCCCTTGGTAACCACAAGTCTGTTCTCTATGTCTTGATTCTGTTTCTGTTTTGTAGATAGGTTCATTTGTACCATATTTTAGATTCCACATATAAGTGATATCATATGATATTTGTCTTTCTCTTTCTGACTTACTTCACTTAGTATGATAATCTCTAGTTGCATCCATGTTGCTGCAAATGGCATTCTTTCATTCTTTGTTATGGCTGAGCAGTATTCCATTGTATATATGTACCACATCTTTATCCATTCATCTGTTGATGGACATTTAGGTTGTCTCCATGTTTTGGCTATTGTGAACAGTGCTGCTATGAACATAGGGGTGTATGTATCTTTTTGAATTATTGTCTTGTTCAAGTATATTCCTAGGAGTTGGATTGGTGGATCATATGGTAATTCCATTTTTAGTTTTCTGAGGAACCTCCAAACTGTTTTCCATAGTGGCTGTACCAACTTACATTCCCACCAACAGTGTAGGAGGGATCCCTTTTCTCCACACTCTCTCCAGCATTTATTTGTAGACTTTTTAATAATGGCCATTCTGACTGGTGTAAGGTGGTACCTCATAGTGGTTTTGATTTGCATTTCTCTAATAATTAATGATGTTGAGCATCTTTTCATGTGCATACTGGCCATCTGTATGTCTTCCTTGGAGAAATGTCTATTAAGGTCTTCTGCCATTTTTTGATTGGGTTATTTTGTTGTTGTTGAGTTGTATGAGCTGTTTGCATATTTTGGAGATTAAGCCCTTGTCTGTTGCATCATTTGCAAATATTTTCTCCCATTCCATAGGTTGTCTTTTGGTTTTTTTTTGTTTGTTTGTTTGTTTTTTATGGTTTCCTTTGCTGTGCAAAACTTATAAGTTGATTAGGTCCAATTTGTTTATTTTTAAAATTTCTATTGTCTTGGGAGACTGGCCTAAGAAAACATTGTCATTACTTCTCTTAAACACGTAATCCATGTGGTTTGAGTGAATCTGAACCCTCAAAGAGAGAGGTAAACATGTAACCAAAATTGGACCAATCAAAACACTCTCTAACCTTAAAATGATTGGTTGAGGATGGGCACATGACATTTCATCTAAATTCTCATATTAATGGTCATGAAGTTGTTCATAACTTATTACACTTTTAGTATCTGTAGGGTCTCTAGTGATATCCTCTCATTCTATCACTGACATGGGGTAATTTAAGTTCTCGCTCTCATTCCTTTTTCTTTTTTTCTTTTTGGCCGCATGCATGTGGGATCTTAGATCCCCAACCAGGGATCAAACCCATGCCCCCTGCAGTGGAAGTGCAGAGTCTTAACCACTGGACTGCCAGGGAAGTCCCTTATTCCTTTTTCTTGATCAGTCTATCTAGAGGTTTATATTCATCTTTTGGATTGATTTTCTCTGTTATTTTTCTGAGATTTTGTTGTTTTCCTGTAAAGAGTGCTGGAATTGGTTCTGGCAGATAATAAGTTTAACTCATATATCAGTTTGATCATTTTGAAGCTCGTTTTAAAGTCCCTTTAGTGTGAGTACAGATAGAATAGCCTTTACTTTAGCCCCAATTCTAATGTCTGGCCTCTGTGTAGTTTCTAATGAATACACTTTGTGTTCACTGAGACCATTTACTCTTACTAGTGCCAACCTGAATAATTCCAGGCCCTATGTGAGCTCTGGGAATTTGTCATCTTACAGCTTTCTGAAATTGTTCTTTCTCTAGAAGTTTTTCCTAGTTTGGCCCCATGGATTTCCCCACCCATTTGCATGGATTGCTATTCAGCCACAGACTTAAAGTGACCCCAAAATAAATTTATAGAACACTTTCTGTGCATAGCTTTTTCCTCTCAGGTATTCTGCCTTGGGAATTTTAGACACTTGACCTTCCTGAAATCTGAGCTCTTTCTCTAGACTTTTCAGGTCATTCCTTTCTATTCTGCTGTCTGGAAGTTACATCAAGGCAGAAAGTATGGGAAATTATAAGGTTTACCTCATTTGTCTTACTTCTCTCTGGCATCACAGTCGTATACTACCTGCAGTCCAATATCTGAAAATAGTTTTTTTTTCATATATTTTTCTAGTTTTCTGGTTGTTTATGACAACCAGAAAGGTTAATTCTGAATCATGATACTCCTTCATGCTTGAAAGTGGTAATCAACTTGACTGCTTTTTTTTTTTTTTTTTTTTTTTTGGTTGCTTGTAGTGCAATAGATAAAAGAGTTCTTATATATCTGAGTAAATTGCTGAAGAACTCATCGGAACTTTAAAGGACAATCTTAATAACTAATTTTCCCTGCAACCCACTGTTTGCACATACAAAGGAAAATTAAGAATATCTGATTCATGGGCTTCCCTGGTGGCGCAGTGGTTGAGAGTCCGCCTGCCGGTTCGTGCCCCGGTCTGGGAAGATCCCACATGCCGCGGAGCGGCTGGGCCCGTGAGCCATGGCCGCTGAGCCTGTGGGTCCGGAGCCTGTGCTCTGCAATGGGAGAGGCCACAACAGTGAGAGGCCCGCGTACCGCAAAAAAAAAAAAAAGAATATCTGATTCAGATGAACACAGATATAAGCACATCCAGGGCTCATGAACCTTGATTTTTGCCTATATGCTGTGCCTCTAACTGGCTTATGTCTCTAACTCTCTGAGATATGTGTAATTTTTGGTAGGAATTACTTGTCTGAAGTCATCTACAGAGAATTTATTCGCTATCAAGGTCATTTAGCAGGGGATATTTGAATCATAGTGACTCAAGATTTTATTATTCCAAGTAATTTTGAATTCTAGATGGGGACCTTTAAACTAAGAAACACTTTTGAATTCTAAATGAATTACTTTGATGTTGCTTTTATAGTCACTGTAATAGGCAGTATTGTTAAGAGGAATTTGAACTAATTTGCATTAAAAAATGAGTTATTTCTATTTTACTCCCTTGAGGGGCCAAGAAGAAATAGCATAGGGGAAATAGCATAGAAGAGGAAATATGGAAGCTAGAATGGAGGAAAACTAGTAAGGTAGGAGGTGAGAGCCACAATTATACTTTTTTTAAAGTTGGGAATTCGTAATAAGGGGGAGAAGGAAGGTGGAGACAAGAAGACTAAGGAAGGAGAAGGTGTTTGAGAAAAGAGACCGCCTAATAATAAATGTTGTTTGTGTTTCTGTGATGTAAATATTTCTAATACCTCACATCTTTAGTAGAATTTGCTAGATGCACAAAAAACTGAGTGAATGAATTCTGTAGAATTTTGTCGAAATTAAAGACCATTTGTTTTGTAGAAATTTTGTAGAAATTAAGGAAGACTATTGGTTTCTACATTTGGATTGGCACCAGGCAGAACAAAAATAATATGCATGAAATGGAAATGCTTCTCTAAACTGAGTTAGTATTGGGAAAAGAAGCTTGGAGTCAGATTTGTGACCATAAACTCCTGGGAATTTTCATAAATCTGAGAGAAGACATTAATTTTTTTAAGTTTCATGGAAGGGAGATCTAGCAAAATATTATTGTAGGTCTTTTGAGCAGAAGGACCTGTGACCTCTGTGTTAAACTTAGGCTCTGTGCTGCCTAACACCAGTAAGACTCCAAGAGTCACTGAGCATCTGTTATTAATCTATTGCTGCTGGCAATGGCAGTCTGCTGGGGGAAAATTATGCAGAGAAAAGATTATATTTCTTACTCGTATTTTGGCAGGGGATTAGGGGGAAAATTATGTGAAAAATGAAAGGATTTAACATAAATGTCATATGATAAACTAGCTTTTTTTGGGTGACACTTGCATTATCAGACTGAAAGTATGGTGGTGAGCTGGTGTGAAGGTTTTCTTCAATACTGCTTAAAATAATAAATGCAAAGTTATTTTTAAAGAAACTTAGTCACCCAGAATTTATTTCATTCCCAAAGGCAGTTCATAAATTAAGGTTTATACTTAACATGATGTTTTCTTAATTTGGAACATGTTAGTATAAGAAAATGACACATTATTTTAGGGCTTCTAATTTAGCTCTTGCAGAAATGGTATTTTTATGCTCATATGAGCGTTATGTCATTTTAATTTTTTTATTTTTGATATGTACATCTAATATTGGTGGTTAGATGGAAATAAGAGTGGGCAATATATTATCTAGTATTCTATCAATTGGAACTCTGTTTTATAGCATATTTACACACAGTGAGAACTGAAGATAACAATGTAAAACACTGTAAGACTTTGGTGTGCATTTTGAATTATTTTCTTAGGAGTATTATAAGTTAAATTATGCTTGATTTTATTTTAGCATTGTGACATGACATGAAAATTTATAATTTTCAATGATAAAAATAAGTCACAGTTGTGTATCTTACATTATCTTATTTTTTTCCTCATAATGAGATTTAGAAACAGGCTCAGAAAAATAATGCTTATCTGTGGCCTAATGGCTAACATACTGCCTCTTAAATTTACAATTTGTATACTTACAAATGTAAGTATACATAGAGTTCATATTAATGATTTATTTTATCTTCAAAAGAATTGATACGGTGGTTGGAATAAGTACCCAGCAGGATTCAGTCACATTTGCATGATTTAAACTATAATTTTATGCCATAGATACATTTTATTTGAGATTCAAATATTAAGAAATTCTTATGCAGTTAGAAATATATGTGGGGACTTCCCTGGTGGTACAGTGGCTAAGAATCTGCCTGCCAATGCAGGGGACATGGATACCAGCCCTGGCCAGGGAAGATCCCACATGCCATGGAGCAGCTAAGCCCATGCACCACAACTACTGAGCCTGCGCTCTAGAGCCCACGAGCCACCACTACTGAAGCCCGTGCGCCTAGAGCCCATGCTCTGCGACAAGAGAAGCCATGACAATGAGAAGCCCACACACTGCAATGAAGAGTAACCCCTGCTCACCACAACTAGTGAAAGCCCGTGCACAGCAACGAAGACCCAATACAGCCAAAAATAAAAACAAATAAATAAGTTTATATATAAAAAAAGAAATATATGTGGGTAATGATGTTTAATAGTTTGTCTGCTAAATTTAAGTACTGAAAATTATTAACTTTAATTTTTGTCCTCACCTAAGTGCTGTAAATGAACATGTACTACTTACAGAACAATAAAGCCAGTTACCATGCATTCATCAAAGCAGTTAATGAACACAGTAAGACAAAAGGGAATGAAAAAGAACCCTATGTAGTATTTATAATATTCTTATGTTTTAAAAACATCTGAATATTTGAAAATTAATAAAGCTGTGTGACATGTAGGAAATAATTTGTACAGTTATTGATTGCACTTACCAGATGAATTGATTCTTTTCAAACTTCCTTTTTAGTCTAAACATATCACCCTGACTGCCTCACAAAATCAAACTGCAAACACAAATTGATGTTCTGAGCCAGGTGTTTCCTGATTTTTAAATTTCACAGACTGGTGAAATTAAAAGGAAAACAAACGAAGAGGTTGGCCCAGGTTTGTTAGTACTTCCTGTTGCCAGTGAGAGCATTAGACAGAACAAAACAAAATTTGCAATTATCATTATTTTATAAAAAGATACATAAACACCCCACCCCCCCAAAAAAAAGGAAGGTTATAATGTCATAACTTGAGAAAAACAGTTTATAAAACAAATTATCTTCCTCACTCTCATTGATTTTTAATTTTTCATGCTATGAACTTCCAATCTCATGTTCAGAAAACTTCTAAATGGGCATCCAGGGAATACAGTTCTTGGCTGTTACCCAGACCCTGTTTTTATCTCCCTGGCCAAGTCTTGGCATCATATTTCATTTCTGATAGCTGTTTGTGATGTCTTTCTATTGCAAAATGCTTCTGATTCCACTCCTGGATTTGGTGACCTAGGTTTTTGGGTTATACACATGCCCTTGGCTTTGTCATTATCTGGTATTTAGGGCAAGAAATCACTGTGCTACCCTCTTGCCCCTCGAAATCCCCACCCTAGCTGTGATAATCTCAACTTTAATTAAAAATTCAGACACGTTTTTCCCCACCTGAACCAAATTTCAGTTCTGCTAGTTATATCAGCACTGTGCATATTTTCTGCCTGAATATTAATGCTTTCTTGTTGCCCATGACATTAAAAAATATATATATTTTGTTCAATTGTATGAAATACTTCACTAGTTGTCTTAAGTTTTGAAAATGTGTGGGACTTTTTTCATTACTTAAAAAATAATTTACTGAGGTGAGCCTCACATGATAATGATTCACAAAGTTTCAAAATTAAAGGAGAAAATTTTGAGGATCCTCTAGCACGTAGCTTAGAGCTAAAGGGAGCCTTAGATGCCATTGTTCCACTATTCTACTCACACTGCATAGCGATAACATCTGAATTAAATGGCCAGCCAACCTCTATTTGGATACTTCTAATGATGAGGAGGTCATCGCCACGTAAGATTGGGCATCATCATTGGAAATTTCTCTAGAATGACCTGAAGCATCATTGGAAATTTCTCTAGAATGACCTGAAGTCTGTAAGTCTATATCTTTTTCTAATAATAGCCCTTTGATGATTTTAAGGTATCTGTTAAATCCTCCAGGAGTCTTTGCTTCTCTAGATTAAATATTCCTAGTCCCTTCAACCATTTATTTTTCATATGACATATTTTTCAGATCTTTAATCTTTCAGACTTAATTTTCCTATATATGTCGACTGTTTTGACAACATTCCAATTCTCCTTGACTCCGAAAGCTGGACAAAGTATTTCTGAAAAAACAGTCTTACAAAACATAGAATGGTAGACTATTTCTTTTGTATCATCTGGACAAAGTACTCCTAATAATAGGATATAAGACTGGATTAGATTCTTTAAGGTGTTCACATGAGTTTTTCTTTTTACCAAATAAGATTCCTAGATTTAATCTTTGATGCTGAAATAGGTTCTTTCTAACCAGTTCTTATACATTTGAATTTCTGAACCAAAATTTGGGTCTTTAGATTTATCTTTGTTAAAATTGACGTTGACAATATATTTAGCATTCACTGTAAGATGGAGATGCTTCACATTATAGAATGAGAATATTTTGAATTTTATAATTTATAATATTATATATTTCTCTCCATTTCCTATTATTTACACATTCAGCTTAGTTTTTCAAATCTGTGTCAATGATAAACATTAACATGAATCTGTTCAAGGACTCTATATTTTAGACCTCCCATCAAGTTTACACTGTCATTAATTCATATAATTTGGGTAGTTGTCTAAAAGTCATGAATCCAATTAAGTATATTTTATTATTCAGACCATGCTTTTATACAAGGGTATAATTGGAAACTTTATTGCTTGTAGTCTAAAAGATAATGGTGTCCGAATCAGCCATCTCAAATGTAAAATGACCCAATTCAATAATTTTTGCATATGTTATTTTTGTTTTCTATAAGTTCATTGGACTTTTTTTCTGTTATAATTAAAATATAATGTCTATCAAAAATATGTTTTTATTCTGGGTTCTCTAGAAAGCAGAGCCTGAGGCAACAAAATGTTGCTGCCTAATGAGGTGGAAACATGTGTGGTAAGATAGAGGAAAAAAGAGAAGAGAGACAAAGAAAGACATGAAACACAGTGAGCTGGAAACAGACCCAGAAGGTTGCTCAATGGGCATGTTTACTTGGCATTCAGCACTTCCTAGAGGATTGTAAAAGGGAATCACACCTCAGAGTAATCTGTGGAAGAGAGTTAAAAGGGAGAGCCTAGCTCTGTGCTCTCCTGCTTTGCATTTGTTAAGGTTCACCCACACTAACTCCCCATATTCCCTCCAGTTCAGCTATCTTGTCCTTCACCTGACATATCTGCACTAGCAGGTACATGATTAGGTGGCATCAAATCTCAAACTTGGAATTAAACCGGGTATATTAGTCAGCTCAGGGTGCCATAACAAAATACCATAGACTGGCTTAAAGAACAGAAATTTATTTCCACAGTTCTGGAGGTTGGGAAGTCCAAAGTCAGGGTCCCAGCATGGTTGTGTTCTGGTGAGAGCTCTCTTTTTGGATTGCAGACAGCTGCCTTCTTGCTGTGTCTTCATCTGGCCAAGAGAGAGAGAGAGAGAGAGAGAGAGAGAGAGAGAGAGAGAGAGAGCGAGAGCGAGCGAGCTCTCTGGTGTCTCTTCTGTTAAGGGCAATAATCCCATCATGAGGGCCACCTTCATGACCTCATCTGTACCTAATTACCTCTCAAAGGCCCCATCTCTGGTTATCATCACTTTGGGGCTTAAGGTTTCAGCATATTAATTTTAGGGAACACAATTCAGTTTAAGCATCTACACCTGCCCACCACCCAAGTTCATGTTCTTCTCTCATGCAAAAACACATTCATTCCATCCCAGTGTCCCCAAAACTTTTAACTTGTTCTAGCATCAACTCTAAATTTAGTCTAAAGTCCAGTCTCATCTAAATATCATCTAAATCAGATACAGGTGAGAATCAATATACAGTATATCCTGAGACAAAATTCTTCTCCAACTATGAACTTGTGAAACCAGGCAAGTTATGTGCCTCCAAAATAAAATGGTGGATGGGAATAGGACAAATATTCTCATCCAAAAAGGGAGAAATTGGAAGAGAGAATGGGGTGACAGCTTCCAACCAAGTCCCAAACCTAGCAAGGCAAATTCCATTAGATTATTTTTAAATTAATTAATTAATTTTTATTTTTGGCTACGTTGGGTCTTTGTTGTTGTGCACGGGCTTTCTCTAGTTGTGGCGAGCAGGGGCTACTCTTCATTGAAGTGCGCGGGCTTCTCATTGCCATGGCCTCTCCTGTTGGGGAACACGGGCTCTAGGCGCACGGGTTTCAGTAGTTGTGGCGAGCAGGGGCTACTCTTCATTGAAGTGCGCGGGCTTCTCATTGCCATGGCCTCTCCTGTTGGGGAACACGGGCTCTAGGCGCACGGGTTTCAGTAGTTGTGGCTCACGGGCTCTAGAGCTTGTAGCACATGGGCTTAGTTGCTCTGCGGCACATGGGATCTTCCTGTACCAGGGCTCAAACTCGTGTCCCCTGCATTGGCAGTTGGATTCTTAACCACTGCACCATCCGGAAAGCCATGCTTTAGATTTTAAGTCTCAAGAATAATTCTCTGTGGTTTCATGCTCTGCCCTCCAAGTCCACTGGAGTGGCAGCATCACCCCCATGGCTCTTGGGGCAGCCCTGACCCTTTGGCTCAAAATTGGGCTGGAAACAATAGAAATAACACACATTGCTAATTGTGTAAATCAGTGCAATCTTTCAAAAGAGCAGCTTTGCAATGCAAATCAAAAGCTATACAACTTTACATATCCTTTGGTGCAGTAATTCAAATGCTGGCTATTTATAATAATGATACTTCTATAGTTGGACAAAATATTTCAACACAAGAATGTCTATCACAGTTATAATGAAAAAGAGGAAACCCCAAATGCCAGCAACCAGAGATTGATGTAGTCATTTAATAGACTAGAATGCAACCAAAAGGAGTGACAGTATCATACTCAGACCATTTAATACCATGAAAATGATTCAAGGTAAAATAAATGAATAAAGCAGGTTACCAAACAATATTCCAATTATAGTAGATGCTGTGGGTACCACAGCTGTATACCGTCACCCTCACTATTTTGGTGTATGCTTGCTGTCCCTCCAGTTGCTAGCATCTACTTTTCTTTGCTTGAGTTTTTTTCATCCATGTGATTATCAGGCCAGAAGTGCTGAAAAATTATGCCCCTGGATGAGCACTGACCTAGTAATTGACAGAATTCATGTGTAAGTAGCCCAGGTCAACACCACTTTGCTGAGATAACTTTGAAGCCCATGTCCTATACTGACTGTGGGAGCCAGAGTTCCTCCTTGGGATCAGCTCCTGTTGCCCACAGTGGTCACTTCCTGGGTAACATCTGCTTCATTGGCTGCTTCCCCTTTCCTGTCTCACTTTTCTACTCTCCTACCTAGGTTTCCTGACATCATCACTAAAATGAACTACTACCACTCGAATACTTGTCTGAAGGTCTTCTGCTAGTGAAATCCAACCTAAAACACAAATTCAAACAGAATTTCAATAGAAAATAATATGTCTATATAACACTGACTGAAAATACATAGATTGAATTAGACTGAATTAGCAATATTGGTTATTACTGGGGATGGTGAGATTATAGGTGGGTATTTTTACTTATCTGTATTATCTTTAATGAAGTTTTAAAATAATTTTTAAGAATAAAGTTATTTTAAAGAGGAAAAATTAACAAATACTTTATCGCCTGTTCTCTCTTTCACAATCCCATTCTCATTTCAGTCCCTTCAAAGGAAAGCTTCTTAATATGAGTTTCACTGATTCACAGTGCAAAGACTTATTGTATAATTATATAATGGTTTTCAGTCAAAGGAATATTAAAGGTAATACAGGCAGTTCCTGCAGCAAGTGAATTTCAATTTTAAACTTTCAATATTCTCTCTGCCTTGACTACATTTTAAAATATTTTAGAGCTGAGAAATCCTCTTTTTCACCAAAAGAGGATTAACCTGCAGAATTTTAGGTATAGATATCCATGAAGAATACCTTCTTCCTATGTTATATTATTTATCATGAAGTAATCCTGATTCCTTCTAGATAAAAAGGTATCAGACCTTATGATGAACTTCAGAAATGGTCATTGTCACAAAAGCTTGAAGGACAGTTGTTTAACTATCATGCAGTTCTATTTGTAGAGTTGGAGAGAAAAGTAAATTCTCTAGAAAAATTGTTGAGTCTATAAAATGAGTCGTGTAGAGAGTAGGGAAGGGCATTGAAACAAGAATCAGGAGACCTGATTTCATAGGCTTGGACCACCTACTGACCTGTTCGTTCAGATGTGGGTGTGGTGAACTTCAAGCAGAGAGGAAGGGATGAATAAATTAAAGGAATGAGTTCATGTCTACTGGGAACAGACAAGTTACATGAGTGATCAAACTTGGACTGTTATTTGTTTTTCTACATTTAATAAAGACATGGTTATTGAGAACAATGTCTCTACCCCAAGAAAAGCAGTGGTGGAGGTGTGACTGATGAGTAGCCAATGCACTTAGCCTCAGTTACAAAGGTGTGGTGAGAACTGTGGTCCATGGGTGATTGTACTCGTTTGCTAGGGCTGCCATACTAAAATATCACAGACTGGTTGTCTTAAACAACAGGAACTATTTTCTCCCAGTCCTGAGGTCTCTCTCCTTGTCTTGTAGATGACCACCTTCTCATTGTTTCTCTGTGCACAGGTCCCTGGTGTCTCTTCCTCTTGCAATAACACCAGTCCTATTGAATTAGGACCCCACCCTAATCAACTCATTCTAAATTAATCACCTCTTGAAAGATCTTATCTCCAAATAAGGTTGCATTCTGAAGTACTGGGGCTTAGTATTTCAACTTATGAATTTTGGAGGGACACAATTCAATCCGTACCAGTGACTTAGGTAGGAAGGTAGAAGAATGATAAGGGCTCAGGTTTTGAGAACCACTGAACTCCATAATTTAATGATCCATCAAAATCTATGTTGAATCCTAGCTTATATTTTTCTTGATATAGCTTTGAAAATATCTAAAGTAAGTATCTAAGTATCTAAAATTATATTTCTATTTATCTGTTTATTTTCTTTTTAATTGTAAATATAGAAATTGGCTAAAAGTTGGCTCCACTTAAAAGTTGGTTGACTATGAAACATTCACACACAAAAAATTGTTTACATATTAGGGGAAAAGAAAAATGTCAATAAATTCCCCAAAGTATAAATCCCGAACCTAAAAAGCAATAGGGCAAAAAAATCAATGACTAAAAATGGTAAAAACAAAACAAGCAAAGCAAAGGCAGACAGTAAAATAACCACAAAGAAATCATTTTTAAAAAGAAACTCTTCTAAAAACTCAGGTTAAAAAGACAAGTAAGACTTTCCTGGTGGCACAGTGGTTAAGAATCTGCCTGCCAATGCAGGGGACATGGATTCAAGCCCTGGTCCGGGAAGATCCCACATGCTGCAGAACAACTAGGCCCATGCACCACAACTACCAAGCCTGCGCTCTAGAGCCCGCGAGCCACAACTACTGAGCCCACGTGCCACAACTACTGAAGCCTGTGCGCCTAGAGCCCATGCTCTGCAACAAGAGTAGCCACCACAATGAGAAGCCCGCGCACTGCAACGAAGAGTAGCCCCTGCTCGCCACAACTAGAGAAAGCCCAAGTGCAGCAAGGAAGACCCAATACAACCAAAAAAAAAGGCAAGTAAAAAACTATGTGGTAGACAGGGTAGTAAAAAAAAAACCTTTTCAATTGTTATTCTTCAGTGCTCTGAAATTATGATGTTATTATGTCACAGTTGTAATAATAGATTAATATTTATTAATAAATGGCATTTTAAACCTTTATATTCTTTTTCAAAAGAAAAAAATCAAAATACATGGGCTGTACATTCAGTCTCAGAAGGCAGATAAATTGCAATACTAAAGAAGTAAGAATAAAGAAATTACTGAAGAGCAGAAATTAATGAAATGGAAATAAAAAATATTATCAGAGCTATTTCTTTGAAAAGACGGTATAAGACAACACATATATGCAACCTCAGTAATGAGGAGGTATTTATTCAGATAATGAATAATCATTTAAAATGAATATTAACTATACATTTATACCAATGAATTTGAAAATATAAAAGATGTGAATAACCTTCCTGAAAAAAATAGCAATTTGGATTCAAGAACTGGTAGAAACTATAAAGAAAGATAGTCAAAGAGCTTTCTCCTCCATCTCACCCCTGGCTCATAGGCACAAGATTCAAATGTTTGGACAATAAATCCAATCCAACTTCAAAGCACAAGAAATTGAGATTTTTAAGCTATTGCAAAGTATAGATAAAGATATACAAATAAGCAATTCATGCTTTGAAAGTGGTCCACAAAAAAAAATTCGCAAACTTATTTGATAAATGAACATAGAAGCAAAAATATTAAAAAGAGCCATCTAATCTAGAAGAATATTACAATAACGTTACACCATATTTCACAAATGCAGAGACGGTTCAACGTTCGGAAATCTATTGAAGTAATTCACTGCATCAGTAATTACAGAGATAAAGTATATTATAGATGCTAGAAAGGCCATTTGAAGAAGTTCAACATCCATTTCTGGGGAACAACTTTAGTAACTTGGAAATTTTAAAATTTTGCTTAATTTGAAGGTTTTTTTTTTTAATCAGCAATTAACAGTAGAAATTATACTCATGGAGAAATACTAGAGGAATTCCCAGTAAATTTAGGAGAAAGACGACCATATCCACTCTCATTACTATTATTTAACATCAGACTGGACATCAAAGGATGTAAATGGGCAGTTACAGAAGAAGAAATGCAAATTACCAATAAACAATAGCATGAGAAAACATGCTGTTGTTGGTCATACTAATAGGAATGAAAACTAAAACTTCTATAAAATACAAAATTTTTACATTGGATAAAACACGAATAGTGTTGGATTTTGATGAAATTGCTCCCATTACCTACGCCTTTCTTACACCTTCAGAGGTAACCACATCCTGCCTTCTCTCTCTTTGTGCTCTCACTTCTCTCTGGATTACTGAAAATTACTTTATAACTAGGTCTTTACTAATCCCAAAGCCTCAAGTCATCCTCTAAAAGTCAGTGGATTTCTCTTCTGGACAGAACTCTGCAGATGGGTCTGAGTAATTGAGAGGGGGTGGGGGAGGAGGAGAGCTCTGGTCCTGTGGATGGTGGTTGTTTTTTCTTGAAGTATCTAAGAATAAACACAGCTTGCCACTGTGAAGATTGATTTCCTTCCTTCCTTCCCATTAACATGATGTGTATCTTATTTCCTGTAGAATAGAAACCCTTACATTATTTTGCAAAGATGCACTCTTTCCCTCCTTGCTCAAGGTTAAATTACAAATCTTTATCACATTAATCTGTCTATGAATAGAAAATGACCAAGTTGCTGCTCTCTGATACCCAGAAGTTTCCATTGACCACGTTACTGGATTTGCAGGCAGGCAGGATGGGTTGGAGGACATTTCAATTCACTCCCACCTCAGGAGCCATTGGAAAAGCAATTGCATTATACGCTTGAACTGATCAACAGAAAACTGCAGCCAGGGTCCATTCGAACTGGTAGTCTATGGTCCTTTAATAATAAGAGGACTAAGTTAAACCAAGAAAGTAGGTACAAGAATCCATCTGAAAATCAGCCCCTGGGTTATCTTTCTTAGATCTGGAGGTTGTGTTAACTGTGCTGCAGGGGTCAGAATAGCCTGTGCACCCTGCTCCCGCAGGGTCTTTATCTCCGGCTCAATGTACAATACAACGTATTCTTACTTGGGATAGTTCCCTGTCCAGAAAAAGTCATATACCTCCTCCTGTTTAAACCACAGGCAGTTAGCATTGTTGATTTTGCTTTTGGCCAAACCATAAAGAGCTTAAAAATGACTGGTGTGGAGGGATGAAAATAAATTCTAGAGACTCCATTCCATTACTCAGGGGGGCAGAAATGCTCTTTGAGGTTTTCTATAGAGACTTCACTGAGGGCCAGATTTAAAAACAAAGACAGAAAGCTAACTGATAGTCCACCATTTTGGATGGATGATGTACAGAGGCATCAGGGTGTGGGATTTGAAGGCATGAAGTTTAGGGCAGTCTAAGATCAGCAATCCCTGCAGTCACACAGGACTGCCACATGGGGGTGGCAAACCTTTGCCATCGTGAAGTGGCAAATGCCACTTGCTTCAAGGTCCTGTGACTCTCGGGTGAGATATCACGTGTCTCATGAGCTACCTAAAAGCAAGTGTTCATACACTGGAGTAAATATTCATGACTTTGTTTTCTTTAGAAGACATCTTATAAGTAGAAGAAAATCATTAATATTTCTTTCCACGATATCATGCATTGCTCCATAAGAAAGGGAGTACTTAGAAATTCCGTTGTGAGCTTACTCATTTTTCTCTCAGTATTAGAATATATTTCCCCTCTCCTTAAAAACAGTTCATTAATAATAATTGGTGGTTCCTGTAGCTTTGTTCCAAATACTTTAATTCTCTCAATATCCCTATTACATGGAGATCAAGTCCTTTGGGTTCCTCATTATCCTTATATAATACTGTTTCATCTAAGTCCTCCTTCTTCAAAGGAACATTGGAAATATTTTATGTCTTAAGTTTACCAAGTCTCACCTACCAGAAATTCTTTTTTCCCACTTTTCTCCTCTCATTCAAGCAGTTGATTTCTGTCTCTATATCATGTTAACATTGAATATTCCTAGCTGTTGTCTCCTGATATGCATCCTCTCCTTATCTATAATGACACAACTCCTGAATTTTAGCTCTACATCTTTTTCACCTCTCTTCTTTTCCCCGCTAACTGGATGGAGGTGGCCTGGACCATGTAAGTGAGCGAATCATCTTAACGATGACAGAGCAACAAGATTAAAGAGTCCTCGTCCATCTAGCTAACTTTCCTTGGACTGCTTAAATCTGGATATTTAAAAGAAAATATACCCTATTTTATTTAAGACACTGTAATTTGGGGATGCTGTTATAGCAGGTGAGCCTACGTCCTAACTAATATGAGCATCTACTATGTGCCAGCTAATAGCTGAGTACTTTATTAAAGTGCATTATCACATTTAATTTGCATAATCACTCTATAAGGTGGGCCTTGTCCTTATTTCCATTTTACAAATGAGTAAACCTAGGGGCAGAGGATTACGAAGTTTCGCCAAGGTCACGCAGCTAACGAGTGAGAGAACTAGAGCCTCTGCTCTGAACCAGCATGACATACATCTACTCAGGGATGGCTCCATCCCTTCTTTCATTCCTCATGTATAATTAAGACCATGGTTTGCCAACCCCTCTTGACGATAGTTTCATAATCTATTCCCTTCCTTTCTCTCCAGCCCTACTACCACCAACCATCCTTGTTCCCCCTAATTGTTCTCCCAGTTGCCAGTCATATTCTTCTCTAATTCTGATTCATTCTCATTTAGCCTACAAAGTTACCTGCCCCCCCCAAATAAATTTGACTGCTGTGTGTGGCCTTTGAATTCCTTGTCGAATTAGTTTACAAAAGCTTTCATTTATGATATGGCTCCTGGAATGTCTTTTCTTTTTCTTTTTTGCAGTTGTAAAGTATAATTTTGTTTTATAATCCGTTATTTACTTATTTTTAATTGAAGTATAGTTGATTTATAATATTAGTTTTAGGTGTATGGTATAGTGATTCAGTATTTTTACAGATTATACTCCATTAAAAGTTATTACAAGATAATGGCTATAATTCTCTGTGCTATACAATATATCCTTGTTGCTTATCTATTTTATACATAGTAGTTTGTAGCTATTATCCCTTATCCCTAACTTGCCCCTCTCCCATTTCCTATCCCCACTGGTAACCAGTAGTTTGTTTTCTATGTCTGTGAATCTGTTTCTGTTTTGCATGTGCATTCATTTGTATTATTTGTTTTTGCCCCACTACACCTGCCAACCCCTTCCCTTCCCTCCATTCTCTAGGTTCCAGTGATACTTAATTGATCTTCCATGCCCATCCCGTGTTCAGCTATGTTTATTCTTGCCTTGAAGCTTTTGTACTGCTGGGACTCTTACCTCTTGATTCTCCCTGGTTGACTTCTTCTTCTTCACCTTCAGCTTATGCCTGAATTTTAGGAAGCATGCCCTGACTCTCCAAGTCTTTGCTGGCTGATCAATTCCATAGCCACCTCTGCTCATTTATATCAGGTATAACATTCTGCTTTTATGTCTTTGATGCATTCCTGACAAGGCTGTGAGCTCCTTGAGATCAGGTCTGTTTTGCTTATTGCTCTATTATAGTTAAGAGCACAGTGCCTGGCACAGAGTAGGCCTTTAATAAATATATTTTGAATGACTGAATAAGTGGATGAAATTGGGAGGGGTCAGCAGATGTTCATGAGACTCTCTAGGACTGAGCCTGTGGCTTTGGTTTAGGTCTGAAATTTTGAACTCCAGGCATTGGAAATAGAACTTGTGTCTTCTACATGCTAACCTAAGTATCTCAGTTGAAGCAAGATGATACATCAAGCCTGTTACCAGTGGAAGGCATTAGGGTTAGACAGTGATCGTCAGGGTGGTGAGTGCTTGTGTTTTAACTCTTCAACTTGTAATTATGCATCCCTTTCTCCACGCCCCCCACCCAAAATTGTGAAGGAAAACAATTTCTCTGCTGCTGGTTTCTGCAGCTGGTGGTGTTGGGAGTGTTCATGCATTGGGTGTATGGGGTAGATGAAGCCCCAAACCTCCCACTTTTAGGGTGAACACACAGAACAAGTATTGTGATGTGCTACAGTGACCTTTGATCGAAGAGTCAGGAAATCTGGGTTATTGTTTTTGTTTCTAGACTCACAGCCAAATCTCTTAGGGAGCCATGCGTCTGCCCCAACATTCAGTAAGTCCAGCCATGCTGTACCAGCTCCGTTCTCAGAGGAGGGGAGGACTAGCGGTGATAGGAACAGCATCTTTGGGAGGAAGTTGTGGGATAAGGAGTGAAGAAGTTTTTGATGAGTTGGAAAGGAGAAACTACTCTAGGCCACATTGAGCTCTTCATATTTTCTCTTAAAGTGACCACCATTCATAGCTTTTTCTTTCTTTCTAGCAAAGTGTGGGGTGAGAGAGTAGTGGCCAATGGTAATCATGATCTAGGTTCAAGAACTTCAAGTCAAGTTAGTTATCCTTTATTCTTACTCCCTAGATTTAGATGGTTGCCAAGATCTTTAAATTCTGCACGTAAAACACCATTGCTGTCTGTCTCTTATATTCCATTTTAATAGGCATCACTGGTGTAGGCCCCAGTGACTCAGAGTCATCAGAATTATTGTAGCAGTGTCCTCTTCAGTCTCCATGTCTCTAGGTGCAGCATCTTTTAAACTACCCTACACACCACAGCTCATTCAACCCTCATAAAGGGCTGTATTGACCTGGTCTGAAACACTGAATGTTCCCTGTTACTGTCAGGATAAATTTCGATTGCAAATAAATCAAGATTCTCACAATCTGGATGCAGTTTATCTTTCTGATATCCTTTCTCATTATTCCTCTAGGTTGACTATACTTGTAACTGACCTTGTTGGGGGCACACACGCATGTGAAATCCTAATTTTTTCTCCATTCACTTTCCTCAGCCAGCTAAAGCTCTTTAAATGGTAGCTCCGTCAGTTTCCACGGCGTCTTGGTCACTCTAGTTCTCAAAAAGTCCCGTCTAGTACAAATTTAAACTCTAGTCTTATCTCCTCCCTTCCACTTAACACAGGCTCCATCTGTGTCCTAGGAGATCTTCAGGAAGGTAGGATATTGTCTGCTCTTGCCCTCTTCTTTTCCTTTCTCCTCTGATTCTAGATCCTCTGGTGTTAAGCAGTAAGGAGAAGGTCAGGGATGAGTCCCTTTTCCTTGTGTGGCTGTTGGCGTGGTCTTCCCTCGGGGGCTGCCCCTATTACTCTTAACACTGACTCAACATCAACGCTGTCTGTGTTTCAGACCTCCCAGTGTTAGGTCCGCGAGAGGGAGCTACGAGTGTATGGGCTTCCCTGTGGAGGCTGGGGTTCTTGGAGAAGGTCCATTCTGGATCTTCCTTTCCTCAGATCTTAATTTGTCTCAGTCTCTGACAAAGCAGTATGCCTGCAGCCTTTGGTGCTGGAGGAACCCTCCTCTGTTTCCTGCAGGATGGCTTCACTTGGCTCCTTCTCCATGACATCCATCTGACCCACAGGAAACCACACAGCAGCTTTTCCCTGTCAAATTGTGAGCATCTGAGCTGCTCCATGGCTGCATCCCTTCCCCCTTCCCCACCCTCTCTCTTTGTCTTTTTCCTCAGGTCAAAGTATGTATAAACCTACTTCTGATCATGGGATGAATACCATTTACCCTTATATACAGACTGAACCTCTTGAAGGCCCTCTCACTTGGCTTTAAGGGAGGATTGATCTCCTTGTTCCCCCTTCATGGGGAACTGAGAGGAAAAATAATATGAAACTCTTGCCCTGGCAGATGACTTACATTCTGACATTTCCTCCACTGCCCCACCCCCTCCATTGCACATTCCTCTGCTTGTGTGGATTGGATGGGACAGTTGTCATGAGGTGCTGGCTGTAGGGGAGATGAGATGGCTTATCAGTTACCTCTAAAAAGCCTTAAAGAGGTGTCTGCTCTTTCAAGAGTTTTCAGAATGTTCTTGTCAGCTGTCTGTCCCTAGCTTTAAGTTGTAGTCCCAATTCTGGAGAAAACAGTAAAAGCCTGACTATTTTCTTACAAGTTCTCAGATAGGCATATTTCTCCTAATAAAAATAATAGCTAAATTTAATGAGCATCTAAGATCCTATGTACCGTACAAAGCACTTCAATGCATTATCTCATTTAGTCCTCTGACAATCCAATGGAGTATGCATTGTCAGTATTATACTCATTTTATAGATGAAAGCAACTGAGGCTTAACTCAGTTACACAGTTCTTCTAAGGCCACATGTGTGGAAAGTGTCAGTAGCAGGACTGGAGCCCAGGTCCATGTGACTTTAACCTGTATGGCATATTGACTCCAGACACACCATGCACTATGGCTTTACTCCTGTTGTTGACATCAGACTTGAGAGAGTATTCAGCTAGATATTTCCATCATACAGAGGAGAACCTTCCCCTAGAGAGGGCAGGCACATTTGTCAAGGCCACACATCAGAACTTTCCTCAAATGCCTTCTTTACTCTCCTCTATATCCAAACCCTACATAGTCTTCAACACCTACCTCAGATTCTACCCCATCCCACCTCCCAAAGACTTACCTGTCCAGCCCAGTCCTCAGTGGTCTCACATCCCTGTGAAACTTATGCCACCTTCTGCTGGTACCACGCACATGGCACGCCCACGTAGACTGTCTTGGCATTTCCTTAGTTGCCATGTAACTAATTTAAAAAATCATTTCATGTGCCCATGACTTCCTCCCTCACATAGATTGTCAGCAACATGAGCATTACTTTAAAAAATATTCCCTCATGTTGTAATTTTAGTTTAGTTTGTCTATTATCTATTGGTGGCCCTTTTGGGAACAGGCACTCAGACATGCCGATGGAGTCTGGATGAAGGTGATACTATTTCTTGTTTTGTTTACCCTAACTCAGAGTTTTAAAAAGCTGGCCTAAAAATATTCCATGTGTAGCTGCTGCCATACAGTGACTGAAACACAAAACTGCCTGACATTCCTCTCTGCAGCCATGGTGGCTGCACAAACAGGGCCTATCTTTGTGCTTGCTTTTCAAACGAGTGGTGTATACTTCAAAAGAAAAATAAAAAGAAGTTTAAAAAATGTGTTGAACACCTAACACAATGTACCTAGAGATGAGTAAGAAAATCCCTAATCTCAAGGAACTTTCTTTCTACTTAGTAAAGAACATCACGTAAGTGTACAAATTTTATTGTTATGAGAACAAGTTATATGAATGCTATAGCTATGAAACTTAAAAGGACAGATTGCATTGGTTTGAGGGGATTTGGGAGGCTTCTTGGAGGAAGGAGATGGCCCTGAAGGTGAAGATGTGGAATTATGAGCATTGAAGGCCAAGGGGAAAAAGCAAGAAAAAACAAAGAGAAAGGCAAATAGCACTCAGGTAAAAGGCTTACTATGGCCTCCCTGTGGTGCAGTGTGTGACCTAGCAGGTTGACTGTGGATTACAGTTTTATTTTGTTTGACCAGCATAAGATTATTTTTTCTAATTATAATATGAATGCTTTTAGGTGGGTCTTGTCTAGATTTCATTTTCTCTTAGTTTCTAACAGGCTGCTATACATTTCTCCTTGCCTCCCTAGACCTTGAAGGCTTCTGAGTGATGGGTATAGCAGGAGGATGCTGGTAAGGTGGCTTGGAGGCCAGTGGTAGGTCAGTGGAAAGATTTTCAAACAAACAAGTCATGGGGGAGACACTCAAGTTTTTGAGCGAAAGAGTGATGTGATTGGAGCCTCACTTTGGGACGATGGATCTGGCAGTGAGAAGCAGAAAGAAGTGAGAATCAAGAAATCAGTGTTCCTTTTGTTTCCTTGCAGGCCCGGGTAGTTATACGTCTCCAATAATTCTTGTGGTCTGCACTACACAATTTAGCACTGTCCTGCGTTCTCCAATTTTTTTTTTTCTGTTGTAGCATTCCTTACTCAAGCTCTAGAGATCTGGGGTCATGCCTTTTATCATTTGTGTGTCTGACACATGCAAGCAGTCCATGGACCGTTGTTTTACTGGAGACTCAGTGTTACTTCTCTGGAACAATAAGGGATGAGGAGGGACACTAATTCACATGCCATGTCAATTTAAATTATTAAAGAAGTTCTTTCAGGTATCTGAGCACAGGACATGTGTTCTAATGCTTTTGTTTGGCTCTAGTCCCACATAATGGCCTTTTATGCTAAATAATGTTTTCCGTTCAAGATAAAATATCTTTCTTTTCTCTACTCTAACACACATAATGTGATCTGAATTACTCATGAGTGTTTTCAGCTTTTGTTTATGTTGCATTTTGAAGTTCAATATGCATAGACATCTTGGCATAAATTGGTGCTAAACTCACTCATTAATACATTGGAGTCTGTTTTCCTGATTCAATGGAAAGTTAAAACCTTTAAGTTCAAGTACTAAAACTTCCACTGAGTTTCAAGGAGGTACCTTCTTAATTGAGCCCTTCTCAAACTGAAACTTTTAATTTCAATATTATGTTGAAAATGAAGGCTTGAAGGATTGACTCAGTGGTATGTTACTCTTTGTAGGAATAGTGAACAGGCCTGGCAATGCAGCTGCCCCACGTTATCTACCACATTATAAAACCAGAATGTTTAGATATTAAGAAAATGCTATAGATATGGATTGGTTTCTTCTATAAAAAAGCCTCATGTCTTCTAGTGTTCACACAACATGTTTTCTTGGAAATCAAATGACCAGAGCAGAGACTACTGTCAATGTCAGGGCTTTCTGGCTCAAGTGGCTTTTTGTTCCGAATGGTAGGTATGGCCAGGTTTATGGTTTTTTTATAAAGTATGGGTAACAAAGTGAGTATAGACTGTTATTATTACCCATTCATCTCTGTTTCATTGTAGAATTACTTTTTATTACACCTTCAGTCTTTTTTTGTGATTACACAAACAATATACTAACTGTAAAAGCAAAGCAAATTCAGAGGTGAGTGAGATAAAAAAGGCTTCCTATGATTAGTAAGAGATAACCACTGTTAACTGTTTCACCATTTGCTGTCTAATGGAATAGGTAGCTAGGTAGATAGGTAGGTAGGTAGGTAAGTAGATAGATAGGTAGGTAAATAGATAGACAACAGATAAATGGGATTTTTGGTGGTTTGAACAGAAGAGTAAACAATGGTATTTCTGTAAGTCCAACTATGGCATATTTATTCTTCAGGAACCATTGAGGCAACTTATTTCATGTTTGGATTTTATCTTGGTTTAAGATCCAACAACTTCAGTGGGGGATGTTTCTTAACTCTGTGGCGATTAAAAGACTGCTCACTCACTAAAGTATAGATCTCAGGCTGTTAAACCGTTCTGTGCAATAATTTAAATCAGTGGTTGAGTTAAGCTTGTGAGTAACTTGCTGGGTCTTAAAGATTCTGGAAGTGGCTCCCTGGATAATTTAGGAAGTTGTCAAGATAAGTTCCCTGTGGGATAATATAGTAACATGCCAAAAAGTCCAGGTGAAATAAGTCCTCTTAAGATAATTATTGAATTTGGTTAGATGAATTGTGCAAACATGTTTCTGTGTTCCACATGTAGTTTATAGAAGAGCTAGAAAAACTCCTGATCTCTTTGACCTAACACTCTCCAATGTCTCCTGCCCCATCAATCCCTTCATTGCCATGTTCCCTCCCTCAGGGTGAGCAGAAGCTCTTAGGATCCCAGGTTCAGAGAAGACAGAAAGTAGTTCAGGGAGGTTTCTGCTCTGAGTGTCAGAGGATTGCTTATGCTTAATCCAGCTTAAAACCTATGTCAATATTCATAGAAATTAAAGAGAAAAGACTTACTTCCTCAGGGACTAGGACAGGTGATTGAGAGAGATGAGGTTAAACAGAAAGGCTAGTGTGTTTTGTGGGGTGGGGGGGGAGGGAGAGGAGAGAGGAGAAGGAGGAGAAGAGGAAGAAAAGAAGGAAGGGAGGGAGAAACCAAGAGGAGGAGGGGATAGGAGGGAAAGGGAGAGGGACAGATGAAGGAGAAGAAACTGGAAGAGAAAAGGAGAGAGGAGAGGAGTGCTCACCTTTTAAAAATATATTGAGGTTAAAAATGTGTGTGGAGTAATGTACAGAACTTAACTGGAGAATCAGATGAGGGTTAGCACATGTGTACCTGTATAAATAATTCCCAAAAAGATATAGAACTTTTCCTTCACCTCAGAGAGTCTCTTTACTCAACCTCCAGTGTAATCTGTTCCACCCTCCGTACAAATATAGTGATTTCTGTCACTGTAGATTAGTTTTGACTGTTCTTGAGCTTCATACAAATGGAATCATACAGTATATTCTCTTTTGTATCTGGCGTCTTTTGTTTCATAAAAAGTTTGTGAGATTCGTCCATAGTGCTAGGTACGATTCTACTTTATGACTATACCACATCTGTTTACCCATGAAAATTGTCTTCCTGTTTTCTTATGTGATATTTGGTTTTTCATTTTGTGTTCTGATTACTGCAGTTTCAATATTTGAACTGAGCATACATGTGCCACATGATGAGGGACTAGATCCTTTGGAAACGAATAATAATTGACTACTTGGAAACTTCATCTGTGCTGATTATTATCATCTCCTTACTGCCAAATTTTAACCAAAGCTAATGTCCTCTGAAGTGCCCAAATCTACTTGGCAGTGGTATTTCACATTTACACATGATTCTACAGTTTATAAAGCATCTTCATACACAGCATTTTCTTTCACCTTGATCAACATTGATAGTTTCTAGGTATCAGATTTTGAAATGGAGAGTCAGGTACATGGACTTCCTGTTCCCTTCCCCCCCCCCCAAATTCTAATTTTGTGATGTGTTACTCCATCAAATTTCTCTGGGACTGTAATAAGAATTACTGATTCTCTGTGTGTGCATAAGACCTGGTTAGGGTTTCAGTGCAGCCAACTCTACTGCCCTGCTCAGTGTGCCTGTTTATAACCATGTAAGTCTTGTCTGTGCTGCTCTTTATTCACCGTTGGTTGGTCTTTTACACATTGCTTTTTTTACTGCTTTTTTTTTTTTTTTAAGAAGATGTTGGGGGTAGGACTTTATTAATTAATTAATTTATTTTTGCTGTGTTGGGTCTTCGTTTCTGTGCAAGGGCTTTCTCTAGTTGTGGCAAGCGGGGGCCACTCTTCATTGCGGTGCGCGGGCCTCTCACTATGGCGGCCTCCTGTTGTGGGGCACAGGCTCCAGACGCGCAGGCTCAGCAGTTGTGGCCCACGGGCCCAGTCACTCCGCGGCATGTGGGATCCTCCCAGACCAGGGCTCGAACCCGTGTCCCCTGCATTAGCAGGCAGACTCCCAACCACTGCGCCACCAGGGAAGCCCTACACATTGCTTTTTAAAAGCAAAGAATTTCTCTGTCTGACTTATTTCACTAAGCCTAATACCCTCTAGATCCATCAATATTGTTGCAAATGGCAGACTTTCATTCTTTTTTATGGTTATATAACATTCCATCATATATATATATATATATATATATATATATATATATATATATACACACACACACACACACACACCATATCTTCTTTATCCATTCATCTATTGATGGACACTTGGGTTGCTTCCATTTCTTGGCAATTGTAAATAATGCTGCTATGAACATTGGTATGCATGTATCTTTTTGAGTTAGCATTTTAATTTTTTTCAGATATATGCCCAGGAGTGGAATTGCTGGATCATATGGTAGTTCTACTTTTAGTTTTTTGAGGAATCTCCATACTGTTTTCCATAGTGGCTGCATTGATTTGCCTTCCCAACAACAGTGTACAGGGCTCACTTTTCTCTATGTCCTCACCATTTGTTATTTGTAGACTTTTTGATGTTAGCCATTCTGACAGGTATGAGGTGGTTTTGATTTGTGCTTCTCTAATAATTAGTCATGCTGAGCATCTTCTCATGTGTCTCTTGGCCATCTGGATGTCTTCTTTGGAAAAATGTCAGTTCAGGTCTTCTGCTCATTTTTAATTGGGTTGTTTGTTTTTTTGATATTGAATTGTGTGAGCTGTTTCTTAAAAATAAATTGTAAATCAAGTACACTTCAATAAAAAACTAATTTAAAAATAAATGAAAGTAAAGAATATTTAAAACCTGTTCTAAAAAATAAATGAAAGATCTAGCTGCTTTAAGGTATTTTCCATTCAATTTAGTCCTGAAATCACTTAAGGAAAAAAAAAAAAGTTTTGTATAAGTGTCCTTTTGCATTACTGAAGGGCTACTTAGTATCATGTCATGGAACCAGCCAATAAATGAACCTCTTGAACAATGAATGTGCTAATACAAACTGCATGGTATCTGGAGAAGTGATGACCTCTAGAAAATTTACTATATTATGTTAAAAGATCTTTAACTTTCATTTTAAAACTATTTTTGCTTTTTTTAGTTTTTTAAAAAATAAATTTCTTTATTTATTTTTGGCTGCATTGGGTCTTCATTGCTGCACCCGGGCTTTCTCTAATTGGGGTGAGAGGGGGCTACTCTTTGTTGCAGTGCATGAGCTTCTCTTGTTGCGGAGCATGGGCTCTAGGAGCACGGGCTTCTATAGTTGTAGCACGTGGGCTCTAGAACACAGGCTCAGTAGTTGTGGTGCATGGGCTTAGCTGCTCCACAGCATGTGGGATCTTCCTGGACCAGGGCTCGAACCTGTGACCCCTGCATTGGCAGGCGGATTCTTAACCACTGCGCCACCAGGGAAGTCCACTGTTTTTGTTTTGGAACAATTAAATCAAATCCGGTCATGGTTCCCCAGTAAAAGATTTGCCTCCAAACTCTCTTTGTAAAGAAGACGTGCCTTGTACATTTTGATTGCCTTGGTAGAAGAAGCATATTGAAAAATAAAAGAAAAATATTTTAGCAAGGAAAATATTCCTCCATGATTCTAAATAAGTTCAATTTTTTTTTTTTTTTTTTTTTTTCTTTTTGCAGTATGCGGGCCTCTCACTGCCGTGGCCTCTCCCGTTGCGGAGCACAGGCTCCGGACGCGCAGGCCCAGCGGCCATGGCTCACGGGCCCAGCCGCTCCGCGGCATATGGGATCCTCCCAGACCAGGGCACGAACCCGTATCCCCTGCATCGGCAGGCGGACTCTTAACCACTGCGCCACCAGGGAGGCCCAAGTTCAATTTTTATGAAATGTATGTGTGGACATAGCATTTGTGTTAATGGTTATTTATAGACTCTGTCAGTAAATAATGAGCTTTGTGCTTGTAGCTCTCAGGTCTTTCTGTGACTTTTTGGAAAGTAAATCCTGATTCTCTTTTTAAATAAAAAAAATATAAGGGCCATGTAATATAAAATATAAAGTACCCTAAAATTTTAAATAAATTTATTGTGCTGCATATGTGCATGCACACATGTGTTATTTTTCTCTGTTTTCAGGCAACACATTTTACCAAGGATGACTGGTATTTTTGTTTACATCCTGTGGTTACTCTACTGAAGTAAAATGGCAAATACTGTGCCCATTTTACAGATATGGAATGCTGATCCTGCAATATTAAGTGGCTAGAAAGAGGTGAGGCTAAAATGAAAATTCAGCACCTCTGAGAGATTTTTCAGTGCTCTCCCCTATACACTTTTTTTTTTTTTTGCTTATCTGTTTCAGTTTTTGGCATAGCCACCCAAGGAGAGGACCAGGTGCAAAACCAAGAACAGAAAGGGTCTGCAAAGGGTATAATGAGAGCTCTGGATGAACAGTAATTTTACTCAGATCTGAGAACTAGAAAGCTGGCTGAAAAAGCTGTCTGTATTATAAAAACTGAAAAAACTAGAAGGCAAATCAATATTCATCCAGAATAAACTTTATTGACCAATTACTTAAATTTCAAAGAAGTTAATTTGTGTTGCAGCAGCTTTGCAATTGTTTTCTGAAGAGCTGAAGAAATCGCCCTATAATGTTCGAACTGCAGGTTTGGTTTTCAGAGAGGATTGTGTGCAGTGTTTTAGAGTACAACCGTGGGTCAGCATTTCGGTGACAGCTTGAAAGGCCTTTAGCTTCAAGAAGCTTCTGTGAGGTCAGCTGAGGGCTCTACTAGGACCAAATTCCCATCTATGATCTGGATAACTTGAAATGAGATTTCTAACAGGAATTAACCAGGGCCTCTTTTTCCTCTTTTTTAAAGCAAGCTGCACTGTCATCCTTTATGGAAATCATCACAAAAGAAGGGCTTGAGAGGGAGTGGTTCTGCTTAAGACATTGCAGCAGATAATGGACAAAATAAGATGTGGGTGATTGCTCACAGCCCCCTCCCAACACCATTGCTTCTCACTCCCTTTTAGAGAACACCCAAGTGAGCTTTAGGATAACAATGGCTTGGTTTTAATGTTCATGAATAAAAGAAGGAGCCTGTGAGTAAGCATCGGAATTTGGAAGGCAATAAAGAAACATATCAAGAGAGAAAAGCAAGTTGGGTCTGAATTGGAAGTGGAATAGAAAATAATCAGTCCTTCTGTATCACCCCAAGCAATGTTGGCCTTGTCAAATGCATCACAGCTTGAGTCAAGTTTCAGTGGTGTCTGGGCTATAGCAAGGAATAAGCCCATCCATTACCAGCTGCATCGATTCCTCTATGTCAGCAGGAGAAGTTGAGTGTGTGTGGGGGGTGGGGTGGGGGGGTGGTGTTTGTGTAGGTGTAAATTTAAATCTATTTAGTTCTCTTTGTTTTGCTCTGTGAAGGAGAAATGGAACTTATTTAAATGTCTAAGTTCTTTTGAGCCTCAAAGTTGCCATGCTGGTTGGAGAGGTAGCTGCTTACTCAAGTTTCCATGGTTAGGGAATGCTAGGGTTGAACACTGTGTCTAAGTCTGTGGATGCATACACTATCCCATTGTGAAAATGGTCATTTTAAATATCTTAAAATTAAAAAGCTTTGTCTTGTATTGGGACCATAACTTCTGCTTTGAAGACATTGTAAGTCAAATTCATGTAATTTTTAATGAAGTTTTGCTCAGCTACTTTCAGCTACTTTAAACCAGATTAACATGAATGAGAAATAAGGTAAAGAATATCCTTTAGAGAATGAATAGAGGCTGTCAACCTCTAGATCCCCTTCCCTGGTCACAGTTTAATTATCCAGCAGTGGATGTCTGACTTAAACGGCCAATCAGAACTATTAACGACCTGATTAGGAGGTCTTTTAGTCATTTTTCTCTTGTTAGGGGAATTGTGAGGTTTGAAAGTTGATTTTGTCACTTGCAATCAAAGTCCTGACCAATACATTTATCCATTTAGAGAGTATTACATTCTCAAAAAATCTTTCAATGGCTTCCAGTAAGTGAATTATTTCTACATTAGAATAATAATAAAATAATAATAATATAATTAGAATGGATTATTCACTACATAAAACCATAAAGGATCCTGTTAAAATACAAATATTATCCAGAAGAACTGTACATCCAGCCTCTAACCCCTGTGATCACTTTAACACTAATTATTTTGTTTATCTAGTCAGCAACCTTTTGGAGTTTTGATTCAAAAGTCAGCACAGCTTAGTTTTGAAGGAAAAGAAAGACCAGAAAAAAACATCATAGGAGGTAGGGATAATACAAGGGCAGACAAGTAGAGCACATTTCTCAGGTTTTTGGGTGGAGTCATGAGAAAAAGATAATTCTTTTTTTTTTTTTTTTTTTTTTTTTTTTTTTTTTCTTTTTGCGGTATGTGGGCCTCTCACTGTTGTGGCCTCTCCCGTTGCAGAGCACAGGCTCCGGATGCGCAGGCCCAGCGGCCATGGCTCACGGGCCCAGCCGCTCCGCGGCATATGGGATCCTCCCAGACCGGGGCACGAACCCGTATCCCCTGCATCGGCAGGCGGACTCTTAACCACTTGCGCCACCAGGGAGGCCCAGAAAAAGATAATTCTTAAAAGATAACTGTCTTTGTTGCGTCAGATTCAAGAGTTACTTAAATTTTCTTAACCCAAAAAGAAAGAGGAAAATGCCGATTCAGGTCTATCACATGTCCTCTCATAGAGTTGTTGGTAAAGCAGTTAAAAGCACAAATGACAGAAATGGTAGATACTGGTCCCATTATTGTTATTTTATGCAGACAGAGTATGTGTTTTCCCCAGATTAGATTTTTATGACAAGATTTTTTTTTTTTTAGTCATAATACTGAACTGTTATTTGTCAAAGAAGATATATTTGGTTTTGGCTGCTGCAGAAATCTCAGAGGAAAAATTCCCAGGCAGCATTTTACATTTAAAAAGTACATAAAGCAAAGGGCTTCCCTTCCCTGGTGGCGCAGTGGTTAAGAATCCGCCTGCCAATGCAGGAGACACGGGTTCGAGCCCTGGTCCCGGAAGATCCCACAGGCACGGAACAACAAACCTGTGCACCACAACTACTGAGACTGCACTCTAGAGCCCGTGCACCACAACTACTGAAGCCCGAACACCTAGAGCCCGTGCTCCCAACAAGAGAAGCCACCACAGTGAGAAGCTTGCACACCACAACGAAGAGCAGCCCCCGCTCACCACAACCAGAGAAAAGCCCGCGTGCAGCAACAAAGACCAAATGCAGTCAAATATAAAATAAATAAAATAAAATAAATTGATAAAAAAAATAAGTACATAAACCTGAAGAGCAAATTTTTTTCTTTCAAAATAGGTTTTATTGACTTTGAAAGCTTCAGACTTTCATAAAGCATATAATATTTGGAATAAGCATATAAAATATTTCAGGGTATTGGTATTTATCTCTTTTTTTTTTCATAATTCTGGGCAAAAAAGTCCTAGGGAAAGTCTGAGGATAGATTTCTTCCATTTTCTCTTTGTTGTTTCCAGTTTTCCAAGTTGCCTTGATACAGAGGTCAGGGGAAATGCTCCAGGTCCTGAGCACATCTGGGCTAGGATCCATGAGGCCAGCTGAGATCATCGTTGCTGTTAAAGAGCTTCATAAGTGCTTAAGGCTGGAAGGAATGGTCCAAATCAACTATAGAATCCTGTCATTTTTCAAATGGGAAACTGAGGTGCAGGGAGGTGAAGGGACCTGTCAAGGTCATACGATCAGCTAGTGTCAGAGCTGTGATCCAGGCAGACTGACTCCCCATTCAGCCGTTTTCTCAGTAATTTCCCAGGGTCCTTTTCACTTCATCCTTGACTTGTTTCCCTTCCACTTCCTCCACTGGCCCCTGATCTTTACCAGGCTACTCTTTTAGCCTTAATCCTGCTGTTTGGTTATACTGATTGAGTGGAATCTCCCCACCTCGAGTCCTGGCATCCTCTGAGTGGTTTTGACTCAGACATAGCCTTCCAGGTTTTATTTACCGATGACCTTGAGGACTCCCTCTCCACCTGCTGGCCTTTACCACTACAGCAGCTGCCATCCTGCTCTCACAACCACCACAATTTATCCAGTTACTACTTTCTGCCAGGCGCTGTGCTTAGCACTTTCTAAAAGCAAGCTCATGTACTCCACACAACAGCTCTTTAAGGTGAGTATTTTCCCACCCTGCAGTTGAAGAAATCAAAGCTCAGAGAGGTTAAATCATGTCTCCATCATCTCACGGTGCTAAGTGTAAGCTGAGGTTAAAACCCAGGAATATCCAAGTCCCATTCTCTTTCCATGACACCTTTCAGTCCCAGTCTGAAGTGCTTAAAGCTCAAATTTTAGTGACAAATCATTGCAAATTACACTGCTTAGGGCACTCTAGTTCCCATTAATCTGCTCTGTAAATTATCTTTAATTATGTGTTAATGCATGAGGCTTCCCTCTTTGGGCTTGTCTGATACTAGGACTACTCTGCTTTATGCTCTTGGGACTCTGTGTTCAATACTCTGCCCTGTTATGTGTTCCAGATGTGGGAATGGGAATGGTTAAATGTCGCTCTATTGGCTGAAACAGTTACTCCGTTTGGCTGAAACCCTAACTTCCTGATTGAAACTCCAGCTGAAAACAGACCCTCCAAATGGCAAGATCATAGGATGCCCTGATCCGTTTGATGTAACACTGTTGAATGTTTCTGTCTTCTTCCCTACTCGCACTTCTGTAGCTCAAGGGACAAATAAATTCCCTTTTAAATTATTTCACAGTCACTATCATGGTCAGAAGGGGTCAGGTAGCCTTTGTTCCAACAGCTGCCAAAGGACATCTGTTGTCTTGCTAGCTGAAGCGAGTTGCATCTACCTTCTTTGCTCTACCTTGTTGGCCCCTCCTTAGATATAAAGGTACTTAGAAAGCTCTCGTGCGACAGCCTTACATTATCTATTTTCTGGTAGGGTACTTCACTGCAAGAATGGAAAAGGAGGAAAAAAATAGTCATTGAGTGTTTATTATGTGCAGAGAAATATGCTAAAAATTTTCACATATATAACCTCAATTGAGTCTCACAATAATTGTATCAAGTATGGGATTTTATTCTCATTTCAGAGAGGTGTTAAAATCACTTATTCGAGATCACACAATTAGAAATGGGTATGGTTGGCATTTGAATCTAGGTGAGACTGACTCTATGTATATTACCAGGCTGCCTCTGAATGCTCCAGTTCTGGGACCCAGGCCTCCGTCATTTTATCCATTGTTTTACTCTCACCCTGTGAGGCTTAGACAGAATCCTGGCTTCAGAAATTCTAATCAGAATCTTCACTAAGCTTTGAAAATTTTATCTCCATTTAACAAAGAGTGGTGATTTACATTGCTACACAGAGACTAAAGGAGAAACCTGGAGTTTCCCTCCTCCCGCCCCCAACCCTGAGGCTGGGTGGTGTTCTGGTGAAGAACGTGCTTCTTGTTGCAGTGTGCCCCTGCTAGGTGGGGGAGGCTGACCCTTTTTCTACTTCGTCAAAAAGCCAGTATATTCTTCCACCTGATGGTCTGATGAAAAACCAAGGTAACACCTGTTTTGTCTATGTGTTGGGTCCCAAGGGAAAAAATCCAGCTGACTAGAGTAGCCAGCTAATTCTTTCTCTGAGTTGACAGCTCCAAACCTGAGTTGAAAGAGAATTGCATTCAAATCATTGTGCTCTCTCAGCCTCTCTTTCTCTCTTCCCCTCCCTACACCATGCTGCTTTTATCCCCTGTGGCCAACTCTACCCAATACCTTAAGCACACGTGGCCAGTATACACCCAGGCTTCTTTTTAAAAGACATTCCTTTCTAAGAAGCTGATAATAAATTATTATTATTTTTTAAATAATTCAGACCACCTTGGTAAGCTTGCATTTCTTTTTCTGAAAAACAAGAAGGTTAACCTGAAAATATTACAGGATTCAGTGTGTATCTCAAACTGGTTAAATAATTGAACTTTAAGGAGCAAATTTTATTCTTTACCCTTCATAAAATTTCAGCAGTGGCCTCACCAGCCACAAGGTCCCACCTCTGTCCACTGGTGTGAAGTGGGGATTTGTTGCCATTTCTGTCAGTTTCTATCAGTGCAGATCCTCCTTTCCACTTCCTCTTCCTGGACACCCCATTCTCTCTACAGTCCCCTTATTTGCTTTCCAGTCACCCACTAGTTCTCTTTGCTGACTGGGCAGAAGCTTCTGCCCAAACTTCCCCAGGACTCCCTGACTCAAACTGTTCCAAACTTGTTACAGATTTCACCGGACCATATTCAATTCAACAAATATTTGTTTAGTGCAACCATGTGCAAGCCTGTGATGGTTACTGTTTCCATTCTAGGAATACAACCTCACCAAGGAGAAAGTTTTATAGAAAGAAAAGCCTAGAGTACTTTTATTAATCCTTCTCCCCTTTTGAAGGACTTTTGTATTTTTCTCAATATCCAAAAATATAATTAAAAAATAAGCTTTTTTATATATTAATAAGAATCTTGATGAGAAAATATATATATTACATGTTACTTATATAGTTTAGGCTTCCAAAAGGGAGAAATAATATACTTATCTACTTGGTTTTATATTTTATACATTGTTTTCAAGAGTATCTGTGTCTTAGCCATGAGGATTAGAATTCTAAAAACCTCCATTTTTTGTTTAAGGAATTTGATAAGATCTAACAAAAATAGGGTTGGGTGATTGAGATTACATATGAATTATGAACATATTTATTAATATATTTTATGCTCATTAGAATAGTACAGTAAAGGCAGCATATTAAGTAAAAAGAAAGTCAATAGTAGTTCACATATCTTAAATTAGTAGTAATGGGTAATATGCCATTCCTTGCTCAAAGAAACCCAATTTAGGATTTTATTTCCCTGAGTTTTAATGAGATACTTATTACATTATTTAGTTTTGCTGTGTATTATATGTGATTATCCTACTGTATTGGTACTTTTCTAAAAGCAGTAAAGTGGAATTGTTGACTTCTGCTTTCTAGATCCCACAGTGATTCCAGAAACATAGAGTAATAAATGAATAAGATGAAACAAATAAATAAAGCATTGGGAATTCTTTAGCATAGCTAAGTAAGCATCTATCAGCCCTAATAGATTATCCACTCTTAATTGTTTTCATGACCATTTTCGGCCAACGCACATCCTAGAAGCTCTTCTTTTATAAGACCTCTTTTCCTTCTCTCCTAAAAGACCCGTAAATACAGTTTTAAAGCTCAGGGTTACTGTCGCTCAGATTTCTCTATGTCTCATTGGCAGTGTTACAGTGTCTCCCCACCTCCAGTTCAATGTCCCTTCCTGTATGAAAGCATTCTTGAAGTACCCATTCAAATTTGGAAATTCCCATTTTGGAATCCCACTCATCTTATTCTAACTTCTGGTGCAATTGCCTTGGTAGTTATCCTATTCATCTTCATTATATTATAAGTTTTTCAAGCACTGTACTCCCTCATCTTTGTTTATCTGGCAGTAGCTATCAGGGATTTTGCAGACAGTGGCTATTTAAGAAACATTGGCTGAAAGGAATTATTGAGCTATTGTTTGGTACCACTGTGTTAGCAATGGAAAGTCAATATTGTTCAGATAATAATGACCAAAGCATGCCCTTTGTCTAATGTGTGATTGTTTCTTTTCAATTTCATAGTATATTAGATTGAACCATATTCTGTTGCTACTTTTGCAGTTCAAAAATTGAAAATATTGACAATTTCATATATTTCAACTTATGTTACTATTCAAATTTCTTTTTTTCAATGTTTTATAGGCATTTGCATAACTTTGGACACTCAGATAGCAATTATTAATTTTTCAGATTCCAAGAAATTTTTTATAGTACAGAATCTAATGTGTGAGCATTCAAACCATTGTACCTGAATACTCTACATTTTTTCCTTTTGATTTTTTTTCCAAATAAACTCTATCTCTTTACGGTGATGAAGTTAATTTGTCCTCAAAAATTTCAAAAGCATATGAAATATTATGTGAATAGAAACATTTTCCTTTTCTGAAGAGCTTCAAAATCAGTGATCTTTATTTTGTTTTTGTTTTTATTCATTTTTTAAAAATTGTTTAGGGTATATGGAAGGAATGGATTTGTTGCCATTCAGTTATGTTTTTTCCCTTTTGCCTACAATGAAGATTTGTTTTGGAAAAAAATGTACAGATATTGGGGTTTTGTGCCTCTCCAGTTTGACATGAAATCTCTTTTAGCAGTCTTAAGCTTCACATATCAAAAACTGAACCACTGATCTGCTCCTGCCCAAAACCTTCCTTATCTCAACAAATGGCAACTTCATTTTTCCAATTGACCAGGCTAAACAGCAAGGAGTCATTACTGGATCCTCTTTTATTCACATTCTACATCCCATTTATCAGAAATTCCCCTTTGACTCAACCTTCACTTCTACTTCTCCCACCCTGGCTCAGTCCACCATTATTTCTCATCTCATTACTGCAGTGGCCTTCAATAAAATCTCCTTGCTAATATTCTTGTTCACGTATTATCTGTTCTCAAAATATAGTCAAAATAATGCTTTAAAAACATGAGTCAGATCACATTACTCTTTTGCTCAAAACCTTCTAATAGCTCTGCATTTCACTCAGAGTGAAAGCCAGAGTTCTTACAGTGATCTAACTCCTCCTGCTACAGCCCTCTCTGACTTCTTCTCTTTTTTCATTTCGTTTCAGACACTCAACCTTCTTGCCATCACTTGAACATGACAGGCACTCTTCCACTGAGGGCAAAATGCAAACAAGTTCTCCACATAGAAGCAGGTGCTCAATTAATATTTATTGAATTAAATCAAATTGAAGTTATTTTCAATTGGTAGCTATTATAATGAGATTTAGGACTTGGGAATGCCAGGCTTCTTTTGCTTGAATTGTTATCTCATAGCATCTATCGATACACAGGTTCCTTCCCTCTTTCAAATGCCTTTTTTTTTCCAGTTGGTAATGTGGACTTGGGAGGACTTCCATGATATGTTTTGAAAAATAAATAAGATTTGGAACAGCATAAGTATCTTAATTATTAGGATTACAGACAAGCATGTTGTTTGGAGAATTGACCAATGTAGGAAGACCTTCTCAATTCTATAAAATGATTTGGAGTAATTGTTCATGATCAAATTAGAGATTTATAAGAATGGATTTATTTACAGTTATCTCCAGGATACCATCTGCCTAATTTTAAATTTAAAAGATAGATTATTAGATATATGCATAGCTACAAATTTTGATTTTTGTAATTCATTCATAAACATGGTAACATTGGCAAGTAGCCTGAATGTTAAGACCTTTATTTTTAGCACTGATAAATAAATTAGAACACCATCTACAAAAGTTTGTGGAAGGTTTACCATGTTTTTTGAATGACATTTCATAGCAATAACAAGTAATTTTTCAAAAAGGATTATAGAGCACAACATTATCTTGGTTTCTTTGATGACCGATATAAGAATCTATGTTTATTTTTGCTTATGCTTGAAGTACTTCATGTAGGACAATAACATTCTTTTTTTTCTCAAGGTAGATTTTATTTTATTTTTTTAATTTATTTTTTGCTGCGTTGGGTCTTCGTTGCTGTGTGTGGGCTTTCTCTAGCTGTGGTGAGCGGGGGCTACTCTTTGTTGAGGTGCGCGGGCTTCTCATTGCAGTGGCTTCTCTTGTTGTGGAGCATGGGCTCTAGGCACACAGACATCAGTAGTTGTGGCTTGTGGACTCTAGAGTACAGGCTCAGTAGTTGTGGTGCATGGGCTTAGTTGCTCCACAGCAAGTGGGATCTTCCCGGACCAGGGCTCGAACCCGTGTCCCCTGCCTTCGCAGGCAGATTCTTAACCACTGTGCCACTAGGGAAGCCCCTAACTTTCTTAATTTATGAAATTCATATTTCCTAGGGGGCAATGTGAGTAATATACAGAAACAGATTGCATTTAAAAAGTTCATATTGTTAACCAGTAATTTGTTCATAACAACTATGTTTTAATCATTAGTGTATCTTCCAATTAAGGTGAACATTCAATTTTTGATTAAGAATTTTCATTTATAGCCTAAAAGGGTTTTTTCAATACGATCTCTATGAGGCTTGAATAAGATTTATTTTTCTTAATTGAAGTATATCTAACTTATAATATTTTATTAGTTTATTGTATACAACATAGTGATTTGACATTTGTATACATTGTGAAATGATCACCCCAATAAATATAGTTACCGGCAGCCACCATACAAAGTTAATACAATATTATTGACTGAACTCCCCATGCTGTACATTACATCCCCATGACAACTATTTTATAACTGGAAGTCTGTACCTCTTGATTCCCTTCACCTATTTGCCCCCTTCCAACCACTTTTATTGGACTTATTTCATTTAGCATAATATCCTCAAGGTCCATCTATGTATAAATGGCAAGACTTTTTTTCTTTTTTATGGCTGAGTAATATTACATTGTATATGTATACCACATTTTCTTTATCCATTTATCTACTGATGGACACTTAGCTTGTTTCCATATTTCCAGCATTTGTAAATAATGCTGCAATGAATATTGGGGAGCACATATATTTTTAAATTAGTGTTTTTGTTTTCTTTGGTTAGATACCCAGAAGTGGAATTGCTGGATCATACGGTAGTTCTATTTTTAAATTTTTGAAGAACTTTCATACTGTTCTCCATAGTGGCTGCACCAATTTATATTCCTACCAACAGTGCACAAGCATTCCCTTTTCTCCACATTCTCACTCATAGTATGTCTTTATTTAAGCAAAAGGCAAAGGCACAATTTAGTGAAAGCAATTCTGTGAGGGGCTAAGATAAGCTTCAGTTATTTCAAAGGGACACAGGAATCAACTGAAAGAGCCAAATGGCGAAAGCTATGAAAATTTGAGCAAAAAAATAAAGTAACATTTGCTTATAACCCAAAGTATAAAGCAAATATATATGAGTTCATACTGATGTAAGGGAATAATTGAATAAATTAATAAGTGTGTGTGGGGGGACAAATTTCTCATGCAGAAGTTTTATAAATAATTGATGAGTATACTCCACCATAAAAGAGGGGGAGTATAATTCTCCATTCCTTAACTATGGTTTCACTTAGTGACTTTCTTCCAAAGAATACAGTATTTAAAAGGGGGGTGGTTAACTTTACATTGGAGAAAAATGATAAACACTATTTGAGTCATATGATCAACGTCAAGGTCAATATCACCAGTCATAAATCAGTTTGATAGCATGTACCCTTGGTATGATGTGATGAAATTGACACTTTACCAATGATTTTCCTTCCCTAAATCTATAACTCTAGTCTGATCATGAGAAAACATCAGAAAAATTGCAGTGTGGGAATTCTCTGTACTACCTTCTAAGTTTTGTAAATATAAACCTGTCTTAAAAGATAAAGTTTATTTAAAAACTTGACTACATTAAAAATGGCCACTATCATCTACATCTTTATAATCCTTTCTTATTTAGTATGTTTATTTTTCAATCTGCTCTGTACAGTATTATATTGATAATTATAATGCTTCCAAATTCAGTTATGTGTAATTACCCAGTGAACATTTTCATGGATAAAGCTGTTTTTGTTGTAGTTGTTAGGATTATTTCTTAAATGTATTTCCCTAGAAATGAAATTATCAGGTTGGTAGGTCTTTGTCTTTTGAAAGATGAGTGTAGAAGATTCAGGCATGATCTGATATTGTTTAAATCTTAGTTGATATCATTGAATGTTCATATATTGACAAAATAAAAACACTTTTTGTAAAATATATTTTAGAATGCTTCTATAAACATAATTAAAATATATCCTAGCCTAAGTAAGCTGCATATCTAACTAATAATACATATAATCTTTTGTAGATGAGTTTTGTACTTTCTAGCTGTCTGTGAGATTAGAATGTGTGCAGATAGCTAAAGAATGAATACTACTTTTTGTGTTTCTTAGGAATTGTAGATGAGAAGGATTAACCCATCTCTGAATTCATTATATCATTAATATTTCCACCAGTTTTACAATGTCTCCTACAAATTCTTCAAAGGTTTGAGAAATCACTGTTCTTTGATGAGCATTGAAAGCAACAACTAAGACTGCTAATCAATCTATTGCTTAATCTATGTCCTTAAAAAGATAGGATTATAGTAAGATACAAAAATCTTAAGAATGTCTGAGTCTGAAGGTGAAGTTGAAGCTATTTACTCCAGTGTTTTTCAACTTCTGGTGTTTCTTTGAGGGTCTTCAGAGCTCTGCAAATATTTTATTTGATTTTTACTTTAAAAGACTTCTGAAACAAATTAAAATTATAGTGAGAAAAAGCAAAGTATGAACCTAAATTTGCTAATGTCAAATATGACACATTAGTGACTATCATCAAGTTAATTTGAGTTGCCAATGTAATATACTTTTGTGGAGTCCTAAGAACAACACTTCTCTTGAGTATCTTATAAAAATGTTGTTGATTGAAGAGCACATAACTATTGTTTTTTCATTTGGTGTTAGATTTTTCACTTGTCATAAACGTGAGCAATAAGCTACTAGAGTACACATATGCCAAATCCAATTAAGTGACAGTAAGTCTAGATCTAATAGTGAATTGTGTCAATCTTTCATTGTAGTTTTAACACTTACTCTTACGTTCGGTGCTATTTTGCCCTTCTGGCTCAGTTTAGTAGATTTCTCTGCGCTTTCATGGATGGCTTGTTTTTTCAAAAATATCACTTATAGATAGTTGTATATGAATCAGTATTTTCTTCCTAATGCTGGCTACCAGTATGAATATTATTATTACAGTAATACTTTGGGTGCTGAAGTAGACATACATTTGTACCCCTGAGCATTATGGCAGACTAATTGCTTACCGAATTTCTACTCTTATCCTTCTTTCTTAAGTGAACCAGGTTCAGGGCAACTGAATACTTTTCAGTGAAGACCCTCAATCATCTGAAAAATACTTGTGTTTCCAGCCTCTCTAAAGGTGCAAGGGATGTCTGCCAGGGATTTCTAGGGAAGTATGGCTTTCTTAATGCAGACGCTATTCTGTGTTCCTTGGCACTTCTTTCTTTTCCATGCTTGGAGTGTTAATGTGAGATGCAGCTATCTTGCAGGATGGCCATAAGCTTAAAAAACACACCCTAATGACAGTGAGTAGAAACACTGAAGGCAGCCAGGCTACCAGTGACATCATGAAACTACTCTACCAGTCCTAGACTGCCTACCTCCTACTTTTTTGTTAAATCAGAAAATAAACTTTTATTTGGGAAAGCCATAGTTAATTTGTTTGGGTTTTTCTTACATGTAATTACTTAAAAACTGTGAAAATTGCTGATGGAGTTCAGCCTCCTCATTTTGTACAAGTGACTGAAGCTTACTTTCCTTCTTCACTTTATAACACCTTATCTAACTTGATTCTTCTTCATGGTGCCCCAAATCAGCTAAAATTATGTATTTATTTACTGTCTGTCTTCCACACTAGAATGTAAGTTCCCCAGGGTTAAGGACTAGATCTTTCTTGTCTATTGCTACACTCCTAGCACTTAGGACCATTTCTCACACAGCAAACATACTCAGTGTTCATTGAATAAATGTACGAATCAGTGAGCTCTCACAGGGGTCCAATGACTACATTAAGAAAATGTGTAATAGGGATTAAAACCATTTGCCTGATAACCAGCTCAGTAATCCTTCATTACACTACTGCTTTGGGTGCTCTTTTAAGTCCTTGGGTAGCAGTGATAATTCTATATACACATTTAACAGAAACACATTACAATCCAATTGAGTCTACTCACAATGTCATCAAACTCTTATAGCATCACCTCTTCAGACTTGTCCCTCATATAATACCATTTTTGCCACCATTCCTGAATTGCCATGGCTAGAAGCTCTCCCTTAAAGGGCTCCATACATGATGGCTTTCTTGGAAAATCACAAAACACCTTAGAATATTAAAGATTCTTATATGCACTATAATTAAAAAATTGATTTAACTTCACCTTAATACTTTCCAAATTTATTTTCTATCTGAATATCCTGTCTATCTTCATTCTTTGGCTAACCACTACTAAAGTCCCAAGGAATTAATGCTGTACTTTGAAAAACTGTGAGTCTTGACCACTGTAGTTCAAGTTGGGTATTTTATGTTCTTCAGTTTCTTATAATAAAAACCTTGATGAGCATTGGTGTCTGATGATGAAAACCCTACTCTCTACAAGTATTCTCTTTTTGGGCTAACTTTTCCAGCTGTGCAATTCATGCTGGTCAGTTCAATATGAGAATTTCTATATCACTTCCTCCTGCTGGCTCTTACAGTCCTAAAAATGCAGTCTATTCTCCTTTTACACAAAGTTGATGGCTATCATCATCATCATCATCATCATCACCATCTTCTTCTAACATTAAAGTTACAACTATGGTATTATTTTTAAACCAGTCACGTTTATCTTTTAAACATGGCTCTAATAAAATTATTTTAAATGATTCTTGCCCACAGACACAAATACACACACACACACACACACACACACACACACACACACACACACTTTTTTCCCCCCAATAGCCATATGTATTCTTCAAATTAACATTTTCCTAAATTGGCTTGCTCTATGACAGCCTAAAGAGGGAGGTCACCATGGCCTCTTCTGATTCCCTAGTGAAGAGGAAAAGAATCAAAAAGCATTAGCTTACTGAAGGAGCACACTGTTGACTGGGCTATTTTAAAGTTAACAGGTTTCAAGAATAGATAGTCCATATGTCTTAAGAGAACGCAGTAGCATTTGTTTTGTAGGCCAATAATGACTTGACAAAGAATATAATTGATCTTTAGATGAGCAGTTAGGCCAGAATATCCATAGATTAATTTTTCAGAATATTGTTAAAAGGCTCTGACACATCTGAGTTTTAATCTACTACTCTCCCAAAATAAAATGTTAAGTTATCTCAAGGCTCTACTCTTGGCTTTTCTTTGTTCTTTCCCAGAACCATGCATTTATACATCACCTGATTACTCTTAAATGCACATCTCTAAGCATCTGCTGAGCTTCAGACTTACATATCCAAGTGTCTCCTCACAGATACACCTCTCTTTGGAAATCTAATATACATGTCTAGTTTAAGATTTTCTAAACAGAAATCTTAATTTCTATGGTCTGCTTCACCACTCTTTCCCCTAATTTTCACCATTTCAGGAAGGGCCAAACCCAGTTGCTCAGGACCCTGACCAATCAAAATTTTGATTTCCTTTTTCTTCTTCTAGTCTATATCCAATTCATTAATGAGTTTTATCAATACTTCCTCCAAAATGTGTTCAAATCTGACAACCTAAAACCATCTGTACTGATAAAGCCTAATCTAAGGCACTTTTATTATGTCTCTTCTGGACTGTTATGACAGCATTTTTATGGTCCTCCTGGGTCCATTTTTGTCCTCCCATGGTCCACTCTCTATAGAGCCAAAGTAATCTCTCTAAATGTGAATGCCATTATATCACTCTCATGCCTAAGACTCTTTAGTGGCTTCACAGGTCAGTGAGAAGAATGTCCAAGTCCCTATCATGGCTTGCAAGTCCCTATGTGTTTCTCTGATTGTATTTCCTATCATTCTTCCTGTTGCTTACTACATTTCTGCAACCTTGTCTTCTTTCCTTTCTGTTCCCTTAAATACACCGTGCTCATTTCATCTTGGGGCCTTTGCACTTGTTATTTCCTCTGCTTAAAATAGTCTTCTTATGTATTTCCATGTAACAATATCATTTTCATCACTGAAGACTCAGGTCAATGTCACTTCTCAGGTCTTCTGTGACCACATTAACGCCAGTAGGATCTTGTGCACACAAATCACTCTATTCTGTTGCACTGCTATACTTATTTCTGTACATATTTGTTATCTGTCTATGTCCACTGGCATATACCCTTGAGGTCAAGGAATTTGATTACTCTACCTAAGAAAGAGCCTCTCATAACAAGTGCTCTGTAAGAACTTGTTGACTGTCTGAATAAATATGGATCCTTAAAAATACTTCATTGTCATCTTTGTCTCTAATTTCTTCCTTCAAATTACTTTCCTTCCCAATAAAACTTCTTAAAGAATTAACTTCTTATGTTCAAGAGCACATAATAGCTTCCATAGAGAATAAAGTTCCAAACTCCTCTTCCTGAATTTCAAGATGCTAATTTTCTTAACCCAAACTTTTTAACCCCCAAAGTTTTAAACTTTTTCCCCTAAATGAACTCTGGGCTGGAAGACTGAGTTCCCTCTCCCTGAGAAAGTCTCTTTCCAGTCTCTCATCTTTATTCCTCCAGCTATAAGTTTTCACCCAGTTCCACATGGTTCAATTTCCCCTCCCCTACCAAGCATTACTCCAGCCTATAGACAGCTTTTTCTTTCCTTCTATATATCTCTTATTGTTTATATTGTCATCAAATTGGTGTAACAGATCCTTATACTACTTTATTTATGTGTAGGTTATCCCCCCAAAGGAAAGACCGAATTTGAATATTAAATGCCTCCTCAACCTCCTAGCATAATGTTCCACAGAAAGTATATCTATTTAATTCCAGTTTCAATAGACATGGTGACAGAAAAACATTTATTTACTGTAAACACCTATTTATCATAATAAATATAAAAAATCAAGGGTGATGAAAAAAGCTACTGATATTTGATTTCATTGTTAGAAAAACAATAGGGTATGATGGTGAGCGTTATGGATAACTGCAGTCACATAACTCGCCTAAGGAGGGCGGCCACAGCGCATGTCCAGGGAATTATTACTGTATAAAAACAGAGGCCCACTGTTCATTGACCCTGTTTTTTTTATGTTTTTATTTTGTGTTTTTTTTCCCCGCTAAGGAAAACCAGAAATGCATATCTTTTATGCTAAATCACCCGATTTTTTACTTTTTTTCTTCCAGGAAACAAAGTGTTTTATTAAAGAGCTCAAGGAAGCAAAAATAGAGGTCAAAACTCTGTGTTTTTAAATATCACCCACTGACTACTTATTCCAACTTCAGATAGAATTCTGTTAATTATAGATATGATTTTTCTAGTTCACAGATTAAAAGCAGAAAATTAGAGAAGAGGAAAAACATGTGTTTAAGACACAGAAAAGTCAACTGATTAAAGACATGTAGATATATATAAAAAATCACCCAATTTTTAAAAGTTCAACATATCTGAGGCCCAAATCTGCAAACTTTATTTTGTACTTTCACAATGCTGACTCAAAAAATGTTCTATATTGTTAATTAACTGAGTTCCAGGAATCTGTACTTCATTCTCTCCAATTTCTCTTCGTTTTCACAATTATTTCAAATATTTCTTTTTTCTCCTTTCCAACACTAGTCTTCATAATTTACCAAAGACTTTTTTTTAACATTTAGTATGTGCTTTCTGATGACAAAAGTAATATATACCCTCGTAGAAAATTTGGAAAATACTGAAAGATTTGTTTACATAAGAATGTAAGAATAATTCTATACATTGCTATTATTTTTATTTATTTTCTTTCTATTTTAGCCTATGACATATTTAGTTAACATAATAAAGGCATTGGGTTTATTTTTTATAAAAGAAATTCTCCATGAAATTAAAAATTCTTGATAAGCATTATTCTAATGTCTACATAAATTTCTATTGCTTGGATTCATCATAATTTATTTAGCCACTTCTCTATCATTGGATAATTAGGTTGTTTGCAGTGTTTCCCCCATAATGAATAATGTTGCAGTGAACATTTTTGTACATAAACTTTTCTCTATATTTTGAATTATTTTCTTAGAAATGAAGTCAATAGATTCAAATATATAAATATTTTTGAGGCCAAGTTGATTTCTAAAAACACTTTGCCAATTTATAATGCTGCCAGGAACTTGAGAGTGTATATTTTACTGCATCCAGAACATTTGGATATTCTCATTAAAAAACATTTTATGGTAGTTGGTGATTCCATGTCTCTCTCCTCCCCTCAAGTCTTCTCTTCTGCCACTGACTTATCTCTACATATGACCTTCGCTCCTTTTTAAAGTGAAAATTGAGGATTCCTGTCCCTCTATCTACAAAATTACCCATAGCCACACTCATTCTTATTCCTTCCCACTTGCCTCAATAAAAGAAATTACCTTTTTGATTTGGGTCAATACCTTCACTTGCACTTTACCTCTCATCTCTTTCTATATCCTCCAAGATCATGCTCTCTTAGCCATTACCCTGTCTTTAGTATTTTCAATATCTTGAAGAAACTTTATCAGTATCTTCAGTATCTCTCTTTTGGTTCTTTCTTTATGGCTTATAACAATTCTTAATTTTGTTTTATTAAAAATCTTTCATCCTAGTTTTCCCTTCTAGTTGTACTCTTATTTCTCTTCTTCCTTTTACAGCCAATCTCTTTGAAAGAGTGGTCTTAACACCCCACCTTAACTTTCTCCACTTCCAGCCTTCTTCTGGGCACCAGTGGTATTATTTCTCTGGAACAAGTTTTGCTCAGATCACAAGTGATCTACTATGTGTAAATCCAATGGTCTCTTTTTACAACTCATTTTACTTGTCCTATATGATCCTTTAATACTCCCTTACGCTAATCGCATCTATGTGTACTTTTCTAGAGATAGGAGACAGAAAGATTGGAGGAAGTTACAGCCAAATTTTTACCTCAATGGGGTTATCAGCTGTGGCCAAGAATTGGCAGTAATGGAAGAGAACAAAGACTAATATGGTCAGGAAGTACATTGGTGAAAGGACTAGTGTTATCAGCTGGTGTTTGTGGAACATGAGGACCTATCATGAGTAGTTTGGGGCAGCAGAAACCTAACATAGTAGCAGGAAGAATAATTAGGGATAGAAGAAACCAAATACAATGACAGATGAGGACCAGAAAATAGCTGAGACTAACAAGTCTGATTTATTTATTCATTCATTTATTTATTTAACTCCTATTAAACACTTCCTACATGCTAAGCACTGGCAATATAGTGTCTCAAGGGGTAGATAATTCATTGTCAGTAATGGCAAAGCAAGAAATTTATAGTTATAGAAGCTAACACAGAAACAGATTGGTCAGGGGTCTTCAGGGAATTTAGGGGGAGAAGGATGCATGGTGACTGTAGCCTAAGTGCATCCCAGTATCAACAGCACAAGAGAAGGCAACTGAAACTCATTTTGGAATACTACAAGTATGAAGGGAGGAAATAATGGTATAAGAGGGGTTCTAGGAGAGATAGAAGGGAAATTCAGAAGCAGTAGAAGCTTCAAAGTGGCAGGGATGAGGCTGGAGTGGTGGGACACGGTTCCTAATAAGAGTATCTTTGGAAGATGCCAGTGAAATCATATAGTCAATCTGAAGTTTTATTCTGTTTGAAATAAATACAAGATAATGCTGATGCAATAAATTGTTTGGTTAACAAGTATTCTCTAATGCAGGGGATAAAGTTTTCACAAAAATTCAAATAAGTTATGTTGATACATAGACGTTAGTCTGTATTTTGGAACTCTAAAGCTAATGCAAACTGCATGACATCAGATCAACTCAGATTTCATGATTGCCTTGGCCTCAACAGATGTAAGACATTAGAATTTCCTAGTGTAAATAAAAGGGCCCAGACATATTGTTCTACATTACAAAATTTTTTCACGGTGCCTATTGAAATACATCAGAAACACATCCATCAAATTGTCACTTGAAATATTTCAGAGTATAATCTCTGAAGAGAAAATAATTTCCATTCTAATTAAGTTTCCAGAATTTGAAATCCATCCAGAGCAAGACAAGTTCGATCAGAGTCCTTCTCATTAATACAAGATTGTGATGATAGCTCCATGTGAAACTGGATGACCACAAGGCTGACCAGATAATTTTGCCTTTCTTCAATTCCATTGCCCTCAGCCAAATCAATAGAATGGCAATTCTTATCAATCTCCAATCTATCCACCATGATCAGACCAGGTACACTGTTGTCCAATGACTTTCCCTAGCGATGCTCTGTAGCCTGAGAGCAAGCAAAGGAAAGCAAGTAGTAGGCATGATCTGGTATTGGAAAACTGGAAGTGGAGGGGCTGCGTTCACGTCTAGGTCAGGTAGAAAATCATATGTGCAGCCTAACTGGCTGTGAATGAGAAGGTATTTAGTGACCGAAGACCTTTCTGAGAGCTGATTTGGTGGTTGTGGAATTGTGAAAGAAAAGGGAGATAATGAAGTTTCCATTTGAGATAGGGAGTGCTTAGTATTTAGACCTTGGCAGCACATAAAAAAAGAAAGATCCTGTGAAATAGAGATGACATTGTGCAGGGATATAAAACGTTAAAAAACTGGAACCTTAGTGGGTCTTTAACATGAATATCCACATACCTAATAATTCTTAATTGATTGGGTGGCTGATTGATTGGTTTATTTGACCAAATGCAAGCCTGAGAATTATGATTTTAAATCTTGAAGATTCAATAAGGAGACTTTTGGTTGGGGGATTAGTCAGGACAACTAAACTTTTACTCCAGGATATTGAATCTTGAATCAACTGATTCAAGGACTTAATTATTGCTGATTCCTACAGATGGAGTACATGGAACCCAGGAGAGACTGGTTTTTTGTCTGTTTGTTTTTCTTTTCTTTTTTTCAGCCAAGAACCCCAGAACCCTTCTGCTTTCTCCTTTATTCAAAGACTGTTCCTGAACTTTTTTTATCAAGTATATGAAATAATCAACATCCTCCATTAATATCACTATTTTTAACTTAAGATGTATTTCTGTTTTATGCAATAAAAAACTCCTAAGATCAGGAAGTATCTACTTACTAGCATGAATACTACATGATTTTGCCTATTTTCTGATAGTTGCTATAAATAGTTAATTGATAATATAATAATGCTTTCAAAAGAAAGAACATATTTAATTTTTGTAATAAATACTAGTAATAGTAGATAATGCCTAAAATGGGGAGAAAGCCATATAGGAATACTTCTACTTAAAATTTTCCTCAGAACTTGAGTATTTCTCTGTTTGTTTCTTGTTGGGGATCTTGATCAAGTCACTTAATCTCCTTCTCTGAGCCAGTTTCCTCATCTGTAATGTGAGGATAATAATACCTCTGGCAAATAATTACTATAATTATAGACTGAGATGATGCATATGAAAGTGGCACAGAACTTTGCTCATGGTTAGAATTCTGTAATTATCATATATTATTATCTAATTAAGCATTCAGGTCTTTCTCCTCTACCAAAGAGCAGAGATTTATCTATCTTCTTTACCCCTCTATCTCTAGTTCTAAGCATAATGCTTATATAAATGGTGCTCAATAAATATTTGTTGAATAAATGAGTAAAATAAAAGCAAAATGATAAACAGAACCATTAGAGATTATATCACCCTTATCATTCAATTTGTTTCTGATTTTGTTCTGTTTAGTCAGAATTAAGTAATTCCTAATTTTCTTAGATAACATTTTTTAAAATACATGTATCTTGAAGTTTTAGGATTTACTTAACTTAAACTAAGATGTTTGAAAGAGAAGTAGGAGAATATATTTCCTTTAAGTAGTTGAATATTCTTCTACCTGTTAGCATTTCTTATCATAAGTGTAAGAATGAGAGTAGGTTCTTGACTATAGGTATGCACTCATTATCCACAGCCTGTGCAGGAACATGCATACATCCTTGTCACTGAACACAGCCCTTCTTTTTTGGTCCTAGTGCCCTTGTTTGTCCTATTTGTACCCTATCAAGCTTGCAGAGACCTGAATTTATAAAAGGCTTAGGGGGCTTCCTTGGTGGCTCAGTGGTTAAGAATCCACCTGCCAATGCAGGGGACACGGGTTTGAGCCCTGGTCCGGGAAGATCTCACATGCTGTGGAGCAACTAAGCCCATTCACCACAACTACTGAGCCCGTGTGCTACAACTACTGAAGCCCACACACCTAGAGCCCGTGCTCTGCAACAAGGGAAGCCACCACGATGAGAAGCCCACGCACTGCAATGAAGAGTAGCCGACTCACTGCAACTAGAGAAAGCCCGTGAGCAGCAACGAAGACCCAATGCAGCCAAAAATAAATAAATAAATAAATTTTAAAAATAAAAAAAATAAAAAAAGACTTAGGCAGTATTGGAAAGCTTCTAGTTAATGGCACATATAGAAGTTCAAATATGTTCTTAGAGTTAATAGGAGAAACTTGATTCCAGGGTTCACACAAAAAAGTAGTCAGGTTAGCAGCACATGACCCATTGGGAAGTATCTACCATGTTAAAATTGTAGTATATAAACATTTGGTTTCATACATGTTTTCAAAAATTACTATTTTAAAATACTTAATACTTTTTTAAAAACATTGGTTGAGTATTACAACATAAATCATGCATGCTGATTTTAGAACAATAAAAGTATAGTAGTAAAATGGTGAAATATTAAACATAATTTTATCATTAACACAAACAGTGCTAATAATTGGTTCAATCCATCAAAAACACATTTGTATACATACATAAATGTTTTATTGAAAACTTAAAACGTGTGCATGATAAAAATTCAAACATTAAAGGTGTATTCAAGGTAAAGTGAGTTTCCCGTCTTGCTCCCTGAGTGCCCAAGTCCCACTCCTCAGAGAAAACTGCCATTACTACTATTCTCTGCATTCTTGTAGAAATACCTAATGGATATAAGCATATTTATGTGCATCTCTTTTTAAAATTCCATATCAGAACATTTTTCGGCCCTGTGCTTTTTTTTTTTAAACCACTTTATCTTGGAGATTTTATTCTATATCAACACATGTTAAATTACGTACCTAACACTGAAATATGAATCAAAATGTAGTAGAAACCCTGAAGCACCAGGACATAATTTTAGTGCTGATATAGTCCAACTCCCCCATTTTATGGGTGAGAAGACTGAGACTCAAGGAGGTAATATGAAAATGAGACAGTGACAGAGCAGGGAATCTTATTCTTAATCCTGTAACTTTGCATAATACCCTAGGGGTTAAATTCACAGAAATTCTAGAAGATTTCCTTCTTGCGGGGGGGGGGGGCAGATGAGTAAAATATTGAAAGGAGGAGAAAAAAATTACAAAAGTGGTAACTATGTTGAGCCAGTCACTCTATTCAATTGAGAAGTGTTTAGAAGCGCTTTGCTAAAAGTTTTGCCTGAAGTGGCTTGTATTTCTGACTCAGTTACTGATAAAAACCTTGAGCAGATACCTGGAGGCCTTGGAAATTAGATGCTTCTGCAATTACTAGCTTTCTGTCTGCCAGCAGAAAGGAGAGGGATTCCTCCTCCCCCTTCTCTTGCCACACAGCATGACTGAGCCCCGATGAGCCCAGGCCAATTCCACTGAGGGTTGTTCAGTTCTGAGCCTGAGCCCTGGGGCCCAGGTCAGCACAGTGCACCAATCCGAGTTCCTGGGGCACTTTTCACAGAACCATTCTACCTAATTAGGCAAAATATTTTATAAACTAAAAAATCCATGGGCATATTGCTTTATCAAACACACTGAGGAGACAATAACTTTCTATATATGTATATTTTTAACACCTTACTTCCTCTGGGCCAAATCAACTCACCCACGATCTATGTCATAAATTCTAGATCTTGTCATAAATTCTATCTACAGAATTAACTAACCATCTAACTGCTTCCAACAAAATAACCACACTTCTCTATGCGAACTTTTCTTGGTATCTTTAGCAAAACACCATTTAAATTTACATATATTTGTGAATTTAGAGGTATACCATCTTTCCAATAGAGTGCTACAGTTTATTACATTTAGGATTTAACATATTGAAAATATCTGACAAAGCCAGTGGATCCTGCTTTGAATTCATTCTATAAATGTAGTTTTGATGACATACTTGGTGTAAGTCTCTGTGCTGGGATTACAGTAGTCAGGGTGGTTGGGCAGGGTGAATGATTAATATAATATAGTTTCTACCCCCAGGAGCTCACACTCAAGCAAGAATTTCAACCCATTCATAATTACCTATACTACAGAGAGAACACCCTTTATTTCTTATGCCTATTGGGTTTTAGAAGAAGAATGCAATAACCATGCTGGAGAGAAGACAATGTCTCAGGGGTTATAGAGGCGAAAAGAGAAACTCTGAGGCAAATGTGAGCCTTATCCCAAAGTCTAGTAGATTAAGTGAACATTAGAGGAAAATACAATAGAATGGTATATTTATTAAACATCTGGAGAAAAAATACATTTTAATTCAAATTTCTATTCAAAAAATACAAATTTATTTTATTATCTTATTTTTTTAAACATCTTTATTGGAGTATAATTGCTTTACAATGGTGTGTTAGTCTCTGCTTTATAACAAAATGAATCAGTTATACATGTACATACATCCCCATATCTCTTCTCTCTTGCATCTCCCTCCCTCCCACCCTCCCTATCCCACCCCTCTAGGTGGTCAAAAAGCACCGAGCTGATCTTCCTGTGCTATGCGGCTGCTCCCCACTACCTATCTATTTTACATTTGGTAGTGTATATATGCCCATGCCACTCTCTCACATTGTCCCAGCTTACCCTTCCCCATCCCCATATCCTCAAGTCCATTCTCTAGTAGGTCTGCATCTTTATTCCCGTCTTGCCCCTAGGTTCTTCATGACCTTTTTTTTTTCTTCTTAGATTCCATATATATGTGTTAGCATACGGTGTTTGATTTCTCTTTCTGACTTACTTCACTCTGTATGACAGATTCTAGGTCTATCCACCTCACTACAAATAACTCAATTTCGTTTCATTTTATGGCTGAGTAATATTCCATTGTATATATGTGCCACATCTTCTTTATCCATTCATCTGTTGCTGGAAACTTAGGTTGCTTCCATGTCCTGGCTATTGTAAATAGAGCTGCAGTGAACATTTTGTACATGACACTTTTTGAATTACGGTTTTCTCAGGGTATATGCCCAGTAGTGGGATTGCTGGGCCGTATGGTAGTTGTATTTTTAGTTTTTTAAGGAACCTCCGTACTGTTCTCAAGCGTGGCTGTATCAATTTACGTTCCCACCAACAGTGCAAGAGGGTTCCCTTTTCTCCACACCCTCTCCAGCATTTATTGTTTGTAGATTTTTTGATGATGGCCATTCTGACTGGTGTGAGATGATATCTCATTGTAGTTTTGATTTGCATTTCTCTAATGATTAATGATGTTGAGCATTCTTTCATGTGTTGGTTGGTAATCTGTATATCTTCTTTGGAAAAATGTCTATTTAGTTATTCTGCCCATTTTTGGATTGGGTTGTTTGTTTTTTTTGATATTGAGCTGCATGAGCTGCTTGTAAATTTTGGAGATTAATCCTTTGTCAGTTGCTTCATTTGCAAATATTTTCTCCCATTCTGAGGGCTGTTTTTGGTCTTGTTTATGGTTTCCTTTGCTGTGCAAAAGCTTTTAAGTTTCATTAGGTCCCATTTTGTTTTTTGTTTTTGTTTTTATTGACATTTCTCTAGGAGGTAGGTCAAAAAGGATCTTCCTGTGATTTATGTCATGGAGTGTTCTGCCTCTGTTTTCCTCTAAGAGTTTAATAGTATCTGTCCTTATATTTAGGTCTTTAATCCATTTTGAGTTTATTTTTGTGTATGGTGTTAGGGAGTATTCTAATTTCATTCTTTTACATGCAGCTGTCCAGTTTTCCCAGCACCACTTATTGAAGAGGCTGTCTTTTCTCCATTGTATATTCTTGCCTCCTTTATCAAAGAAAAGGTGACCATATGTGCATGGGTTTATCTCTGGGCTTTCTATCCTGTTCCATTGATCTATCTTTCTGTTTTTGTGCCAGTACCATGATGTCTTGATTACTGTAGCTTTGTAGTAGAGTCTGATGTCAGGGAGCCTGATTCCTCCAGCTCTGTTTATCTTTCTCAAGATTGCTTTGGCTATTCAGGGTCTTTTGTGTTTCCATACAAATTGTGAGATTTTTTTGTTCTAGTTCTGTGAAAAATGCCAGTGGTAGTTTGATAGGGATTGCATTGAATCTGTAGATTGCTTTGGGTAGTATAGTCATTTTCACAATAGTTGATTCTTCCAATCCAAGAACATGGTATATCTCTCCATCTATTTGTATCATCTTTAATTTCTTTCATCAGTCTTTTTCTGCATACAGGTCTTTTTTCTCCTTAGGTAGGTTTATTCCTAGATATTTTATTCTTTTTGTTGCAATGGTAAATGGAAATGTTTTCTTAATTTCACTTTCAGATTTTTCATCATTAGTGTATAGGAATGCCAGAGATTTCTGTGCATTAACTTTGTATCCTGCTACTTTACCAAATTCATTGATTAGCTCTAGTAGTTTTCCGGTAGCATCTTTAGGATTCTCTATGTATAGTATCGTATCATCTGCAAACAGTGACAGCTCTACTTCTTCTTTTCTGATTTGGATTCCTTTTATTTCTTTTTCTACTCTGATTGCTGTCTCTATAACTTCCAAAATTATGTTGAATAAGAGTGGTGAGAGTGGGCAACCTTGTCTTGTTCCTGATCTTAGTGGAAATGGTTTCAGTTTTTCACCATTGAGGACGATGTTGGCTGTGAGTTTGTCATATATGACCTTTATTATGTTGAGGTAAGTTCCCTCTATGCCTACTCTCTGGAGGGTTTTTATCAAAAATGGGTGTTGAATTTTGTCAAAAGATTTCTCTGAATCTATTGAGATAGTCATATGGTTTTTCCCCTTCAATTTGTTAATATGGTGTATCATATTGATTGATTTGCATATATTAAAGAATCCTTGCATTCCTGGGATAAACCCCACTTGATCATGGTGTATGATCCTTTTAATGTGCTGTTGGATTCTGTTTGCCAGTATTTGTTGAGGATTTTGGAATCTATGTTCATCAGTGATATTGGCCTGTAGTTTTCTTTCTTTGTGACATCGTTGTCTGGTTTTGGTATCAGGGTGATGGTGGCCTCGTAGGATGAGTTTGGGAGTGTTCCTCCCTCTGCTATATTTTGGAAGAATTTGAGAAGGATAGATGTTAGCTCTTCCTTAAATGTTTGATAGAATTCGCCTGTGAAGCCATCTGGTCCTGTGCTTTTGTTTGTTGGAAGATTTTTAATCACATTTTCAATTTCAGTGCTTGTGATTGGTTTGTTTATATTTTCTATTTCTTCCTGGTTCAGTCTCGGAAGGTTCTACATTTCTAAGAATTTGTCCATTTATTCCAGATTGTCCATTTTTTTGGCATATAGTTGCTTGTAGTAATCTCTCATGATCCTTTGTACTTCTTCAGTGTCAGTTGTTACTTCTTTTTCATTTCTAATTCTACTGATTTGAGTCTTCTCACTTTTTTTCTTGATGAGTCTGGCTAATGGTTTATCAATTTTGTTTATCTTCTCAAAGAACCAGCTTTTAGTTTTATTGATCTTTGCTATCGTTTCCTTCATTTCTTTTTCATTTATTTCTGATCTGGTCTTTATGATTTCTTTCCTTCTGCTAACTTTTGGGGTATTTTGTTCTTCTTTCTCTAATTGCTTTAGGTGTAGGGTTAGGTTATTTGAGATGTTTCTTGTTTCTTAAGGTAGGATTTTATTGCTATAAACTTCCCTCTTAGAACTGCTTTTGCTGTATCCCATACGTTTTGGGTCATTGCGTTTTCATTGTCATTTGTTTCTAGGTATTTTTTAATTTCCTCTTTGATTTGTTCAGTGATCACTTGGTTATTAAGGAGTGTATTCTTTAGCCTCCATATGTTTGTATTTTTTTACAGAGTTTTTCCTATAATTGATATCTAGTCTCATAGTGTTATGGTCAGAAAAGATACTTGATACAATTTCAATTTTTTAAAATTTACCAAGGCTTGATTTGTGACCCAGGATATGATCTATCCTGGAGAATGTTCCATGAGCACTTGAGAAGAAAGTGTATTCTGTTGTTTTCGGATAGAATGTCCTATAAATATCAATTAAGTGCATCTTGTTTAATGTATCATTTAAAGCTTGTGTTTCCTTATTTATTTTCATTTTGGATGATCTCTCCATTGTTGAAAGTGGGGTGTTAAAGTCCCCTACTTTGATTGTGTTACTGTCGATTTCCCCTTTTATGGCTGTCAGTATTTGCTTTATGTATTGAGGTGCTCCTATGTTGAGTGCATAAATATGTACAATTGTTATATCTTCTTCTTGGATTGATCCCTTGATCATTATGTAGTGTCCTTCTTTGTCTCTTGTAATAGTCTTTGTTTTAAAGTCTATTTTGTCTGATATGAGAATTGCTAGTCCAGCTTTCTTTTGATTTCCATTACATGGAATATCTTTTCCCATCCCCTCACTTTCAGTCTGTATGTGTCCCTAGGTCTGAAGTGTGTCTCTAGTAGACAGCATATATATGGGTCTTGTTTTTGTATCCATTCAGCCAGTCTATGTCTTTTTGTTGTAGCATTTAATCCATGTACGTTTAAAGTAATTATCAATATGTATGTTCCTATTACAATTTTCTTAATTGTTTTGGGTTTGTTGTTGTAGGTCTTTCCCTTCTCTTGTGTTTTCTGCCTGGAGAAGTTCTTTTAGCATTTGTTGTAAAGCTGGTTTGGTGGTGCTGAATTCTCTTAGCTTTTGCTTGTCTGTAAAGTTTTTAATTTCTCCATCAAATCTGAATGAGATTCTTGCTGGGTAGAGTAATCTTAGTTTTAGGTTTTTCCCCTTCATCACTTTAAATATGGCCTGCCACTCCCTTCTGGCTTGGAGAATTCCTGCTGAAAGATCAGCTGTTAACCTTCTGGAGATTCCCTTGTATGTTATCTGTTTATTTTCCCTTGCTACTTTTAATATTTTTTCTTGGTATTTAATTTTTGATAGTTAGATTAGTATGTGTCTGGGCATGTTTCTCCTTGGATTTATTCTGTATTAGACTCTTTGTGCTTCCTGAACTTGATTAACTATTTCCTTTCCCATATTAGGGAAGTTTTCAACTATAATCTCTTCAAATATTTTCTCAGTCTCTTTCTTTTTCTCTTCTTCTTCTGGGACCACTATAATTCGAATGTTTGTGTGTTTAATGTTGTCCCAAAGGTCTCTGAGACTGTTCTCAATTCTTTTCATTTTTTTTTTCTTTATTCTGCTCTGCAGTAATTATTTCCACTATTTTATCTTCCAGGTCACTTATCCATTCTTCTGCCTCCATTATTCTGTTATTCATCCCTTCTAGAGAATTTTTAATTTAATTTATTATGTTGCTCATCACTGTTTTTTGCTCTTTAGTTCTTCTAGGTCTTTGTTAAACGTTTCTCGTATTTTCTCCATTCTATTTCCAAGATTTTGAATCATCTTTACTATCATTATTCTGAATTCTTTTTCAGGTAGACTGCCTATTTCCTCTTCATTTATCAGGTCTGGTGGGTTTTCCCTGGCTCCTTCATCTGCTGTGTGTTTTTCTGTCTCCTCATTTTGCTTATCTTACTGTGTTTGGGGTCTCCTTTTCGCAGGCTGCAGGTTCGTAATTCCCGTTGTTTTTGGTGTCTGTCCCCAGTGGCTAAGGTTTGTTCAGTGGGTTGTGTAGGCCTCCTGGTGGAGGGGACTAGTGCCTGTGTTCTGGTGGATGAGGCTGGATCTTTTCTTTCTGGTGGGCAGGTCCATGTCTGGTAGTGTGTTTTGGGGTGTCTGTGTCCTTATTATGATTTTAGGCAGCCTTTCTGGTAATGGGTGGCGTTGTGTTCCTGTCTTGCTAGTTGTTTGGCATAGGGTGTCCAGCACTGTAGCTTGCTGGTCGTTGATTAGAGCTGGGGCTTGGCATTGAGATAGAGATCTCTGGGAGATGTTTGCCATTTGATATTACGTGGAGCTGGGAGGTCTCTTGTGGACCAGTGTCCTGAACTTGGCTCTCCCACCTCAGAGCCACAGCCCTGACACCTGGCTGGAGCACAAAGAGCCTGTCATCCACATGGCTCAGAGTAAAAGGAGAAAAAAGAAGAAATAAAGAAAGAAGAAAAAATAAAGTTATTAAAATAAAAAATAAAAAGTAATTATTAAAAAATTTTTTTAAAGTAATAAAAAAAAGAAAGAAAGAAAGAATAGAGAAACCAAACCAAAAAACAAATCCACCAATGATGAGAAGCACTAAAAATTATACTAAGAAAAAAAAAAAAAAAAAAAAAAAGAAACCCGGACAGACAGAACCCTAGGACAAATGGTAAAAGCAAAGCTATACAGACAAAATCACACAGAGAAGCATACACATACACACTCACACAAAAAGAAAAAGGTAAAAAGTACATATATATCTTTGTTCCCGAAGTCCACCTCCTCAATTTGGGATGATTCGTTGTCTATTCAGCTATTCCATAGATGCAGTGTACATCAAATTGATTGTGGAGATTTAATCTCTGCTCCTGAGGCTGCTGGGAGAGATTTCCCTTTCTGTTCTTTGTTCGCACAGCTCCTGGGGTTTAGCTTTGGATTTGGCCCTGCCTCTGCGTGTAGGTCCCCTGAGGGCGTCTGTTCTTTGCTCAGACAGGACGGGGTTAAAGGAACAGCTGATTCGGGGGCTCTGGCTCACTCAGGTCGTGGGGAGGGAGAAGTATGGAGTGCAGGGCGAGCCTGCGGCGGCAGAGGCTGACGTGATGTAGCACAAGCCTGAGGTGCACCGTGCGTTCTCCCTGGTAAGTTTTCCCTGGATCCCGGGAGCCTGGCAGTGGCGGGCTGCACAGGCTCCCCGGAAGGGAGGTGTGGAGAGTGATCTGTGCTCGCACACAGGCTTCTTGGTGGCGGCAGCAGCAGCCTTAGCGTCCCATGCCCGTCTCTGGGGTCCACGCTGATAGCTGCGGCTTGCGCCCATCTCTGGAGCTCCTTTAAGTGGTGCTCTTAATCCCCTCTCCTCTTGCAGGAGGAAACAAAGAGGCAAGAAAAATTCTCTTGCCTCTTCGGCAGCTCCAGACATTTTTCCGGACTCCCTCCCGGCTAGCTGTGGTGCACTAGCCCCTTCAGGCTGTGTTCACACAGCCAACCCCAGTCCTCTCTCTGGGATCTGAACTCCGAAGCCACAGCCTCAGCTCCCAGCCACCACCCGCCCCAGTGGGTGAGCAGACAAGCCTCTCGGGCTGGTGAGTGCTGGTTGGCACCAGTCCTCTGTGCAGGAATCTCTCTGCTTTGCCCTCCACACCCGTGTTGCTGTGCTCTCCTCTATGGCTCCGAAGCTTTCTCCCTCCGCCACCCACAGTCTCCGCCCGCGAAGGGGCTTCTAGTGTGTGGAAACCTTTCCTCCTTCACAGCTCCCTCCCACTGGTGCAGGTCCCGTTCCTATTCTTTTGTCTTTGTTATTTCTTTTTTCTTTTGCCCTACCCAGGTATGTGGGGAGTTTCTTGACTTTTGGGAGGTCTGAGGTCTTCTGCCAGCGTTCAGTGGGTGTTCTGTAGGAGTTGTTCCACATGTAGATGTATTTCTGATGTATTTGTGGGGAGGAAGGTGATAGCCACGTCTTACTCTTCTGCCATCTTGAAGCTCCTCCATTATTTTATTTCAAGTAACAAAAAGCACATGATAATTGAAAACATTTACAAATGAAACTACTTAACATGATTTTAAAAAGTTTTCACTGACATATATAAAAATTTTCAAACAACCATAGTAAAAATACAGAGTAAAGACTGGAAAAATATTGTAGCAACTATGAGCAACAAAGCTTTAATATTTCTTAAATATAAAGTGTTCATATAAATTTTAAAAAGTCATAAAGAACTCAAAAGACAAATGGACAATGTATTTAAGTGGATATTTCATAAATGAGGGAATACAATTAAAAACCAAATATTTGAAAACTATGTTAAATTTCACTAGCAAGGAAAGTAATACAAATTAAACAACAAAGTTGAATCATATTTTTCTTACTACATCAGCAAAAATTGTAAAATAATATACACCAATAGTTTCACACTGTAGTGTATTAAATAGTTTTTGAATGAATAAATGAAGAAGTAGATTGATGAATATTAGAGGAGATACAAGATACAAATTCTTTTACACTATGACTGAAATCTATGCATATGAATAAAAATATATCTAAGAAAAATACTGATGGAACAATGTTCATTGCTCTTTATCTGTTTCCTTATCTGTAAAATGGAGAAAAAGGAATGCATTACTTTTAATATTTCTTCTTTTTATTTAAATTCTTTTTCCAAGATTCCCTTTTCCCCTAAATTTCTGTTGTAGTATTATACTGTTGAAATAAAAATCTATAAAATAAGGGCTGCAGAATAAACACCTTGTAAAATGGATGTAAGAAAGGGGCAGTATAACAGGGTAGTCTGAGGTCAGGACTAGTCACATTTCAGGAAATGGGAGTAGATGAGCGGGCAGCCCAGGGCAGAGACCTCCAGTACAGGTTAAGTCATTAAGCTTGGAGAGTGGTCTGGAGGAGCCTTCCCTAAGGAAATAACCCAGGTCAGGGCCTAGTTGCCCTTGTATCTAAAGAGTCGGCTGGCCTGAAATGAAAAGGATGGGGGGAAAGTAGCAGTGGAGAAGTATTGCAGAATGGGGCATAAGAGGAGGGTCATGTCTCAGGTCTCTGACAAGTCCCAGGGACAGGCTCACCAAGTGAGGTCCTTGGCTTTGTGCAGGAAGGAATTTAAGAGAGAGCCATAGTAAAGTGAAAGCAAGTTTATTTAGAGATTCACATTCCATAGGTAGAATGCAGTCCATCTTAGAAGGTAAGAGTGGCCTGAAAATGGGATGGTTAGTTTTTTATGGGCTGGGTAATTGCATAGGCTAAGGGGCAGGAGGATTATTCCAACTATTTTGGGAAAGTGGCTGAGATTTACAGGAATTGGGCTATCGCCCACTTTTTGGCCTTTTATGGTCAGCCTCAGAACTGTCATGGCACCTGTGGGTGTGTCATTTAGCTAGTGTATTGATATTACAATGAGTGTATAATGAGGCTCAAGGTCTACTGGAAGCTGAATCTTCTGCCATCTTGGGTCTTGTAGGTTCTAACCAGTTTATGTCATATCCTCAAGGGCTATGTCAGTCTTTTAAAAGTTGTACCCTGCCAGCTTCCCTCCTGTCTCAGAGGGAACCAGAGAGAGAATGGAAAAGTCCAGGACTTGCAAGATAAAGAAAACAGACCTATCTGTAGTCAAAGAATCGGGAAGTAGGGCTGCCTGCCTGGTTGAATGCTCAGAAACTATGCAGTGTTGTGAAAAGTGTGCTCCTATTTCAGAATTACCTGAGTTGCTTTCTGAAAATGCAGATTGCTGAGCTTAATTAAGAAGTACTGAATCCCAGTCTGTGAGGGTAGGAATTTTGTGCATCTTCTCAAAGTGATTCTCATACACTTTAAAGTTTGGGAACCATCAAACATCAGCATGCTTAAAAATCACCAGGAAACTTGCAAAGAAACAATGTATTCCTGAATTCCATGACTGGAGATTCTGATGCACTGCAGCTGGGGTGCTGTCAAGGTATCTGCATTTTTAGCAAGAACCTTTGGGCTTTAAAACAGGTGGTTCACAAATTGCATTTAGGGAAATAATGTTGTAGGTTCTTTGAATAAAGTTAAAAATTGTCAGGAAAACAAAGAATCATATGACCTATGATTAGGTATTAAGTACAGTATAAGAATGACACCCTAATTCCCTATTTATTTATTTATTTACTTACATGATACTCTGGTGCTGGTGAATCTGTTTAATGTTTAAATATAATATGAGAATCTTGTCCTTTCTTATCTCCACAACATTATTACTGGTTATCATGTAGCTGAACTTCTTGAGTGCAAAGTGATTTCATCCAATTAAGCGTCCTGAAATTCTTTAACAGGTGTCTGCAGTTATGCCTGAGTAAAAAGCAGCTAGCTTCACGGTGTCAAACACCCTCCTTCCAGCTGGCTATGCCTTTGAGATGGAAATCAGAACAAAGTGAGAAGGCATTGACTACTAGAGATGTCAATAAAGAAAATACAGAGAAGAAAGAAAAGAAAAAAGAAAAAAAGGAAGTTGAGTTCTCTTACAGGCCCCAGGATGGAACTTATACCAGTAAGTATATCAGTTCTTAGATTACAAGTGGTCATTAATTGTTATTTGTCTGAACGCAGACTGGACATTGGTGGAGATCCAGGGCAATAAGCATCCAAAACTCTCATGGGAAAAATTTTGCATTTAAAGAATTGTAACTCAGTGATAATTCAGACTGTGGACAGAAATATCACACATACAATAGGAAGGGCCTCTTCTTCATATCCTGCCCTCTTCCCCCACTCCACTTCTCACCACACACACACATACTTTTCTCTAGCAGATAGAAAAATAGGACAGGCGATATATATAAAGTGGAACCAGCTTTTTAGGCTTAGGAGAAAAGCATTTGGGGCTATGTAAGATTCTTGGCTACTTTCGCTAATTTTGTTTGTGAAATTGTATTTTTTAATTATTTGTTTTTATTTTCATTGATTTTGAGAGTTTTTTTTTTTAATTTGGCTGCTATTTCCTTTTTTGCCCTTTCTAAATTTTTACTAACTTAAAACACACTCACCAGGGCTACCCTGGTGTCCAGTGGTTAAGAACCTGCCTGCCAGTGCAGGGGACACCGGTTCAAGCCCTGGTCTGGGAAGGTCCCACATGCTGCAGAGCAACTAAGCCTGTGTGCCACAACTACTGAGCTACTGAGCCTGAGCTCTAGAGCCTGCAAGCCACAACTACTGAGCCCCCGTGCCACAACTACTGAAACTCGCATGCCTAGAGCCCATGCACTGCAACAAGAGAGGCCACAGCAATGAGAAGCCCACGCACCACAACGAAGAGTAGCCCCTGCTCACTGCAACCAGAGAAAAGCCCATGCACAGCAAGGAAGACCCAATACAGCCAAAAATAAAATAAATAAAATAAAATAAAATAAATTTGAAAAAACAAAAACAAAAACATAGTCACCTGTCTTAACTGAGAGAAGAGGAAGAGTGGAAGGATATTTGTTCAGTATTTAGCACGTTCTAAAGAGAGTAAGACATTCCTGGGGCTGGGCATGGTGCTAGCAGTAGGATCAAAAGAAAAGAACCCAGAAGGAAAAGTGAGACTCTAGGGAAAAAAAAATGTGAATATTATTACAATAAATTCTCCCCCTGCTTCCAACAAGCGTTTCTAAAATTCTGTTTTAATTAGGATGAATGATTATTCCTTTTCAACCGTGAATTATTGGGGTTTTTTGTTTTTGTGTTTATTTTTGTTTGCTTGTGAAAGCCACTCAATTGCAGAAGCAGAAGGGACTCAAATCAGCCCTGTATTGAGGCCTTGCTTGTGTTACTCTGAACACAGTTAAGCTGCAGCTCCAGGGAGATGAAAAGGTATTTAGCCTCAGGCCCAGTTGCTTCCTCCTGTTGTCAACAACTTTTTATTTCCTTTTTTATTTATTCTTTTTATTTTCTCACCCTCTTGTCACAAGTCACACTTATTAACAGCTTGTTAACAGTCTTTTCGGTTGATACAGAGGTGAAAAATAGTATCTCAACCTTCAACCTTTCATATGGTGTATATTATTCTCCCCTCCCCTCAGAGAAGCATCAGTCCATGACATGGATATTTGTGTCCCTGGATAGAGAGTTTTGTTTATGGCCTTTCCTTGCTATGACAGCCAGTCAGTGCTGAGCACAGGGACTGTCCCAGCCCTTGTAGCTGATACTGCACACTGCCTGGGGCTCCTGGAGACTGAACACTCTCATTACCTGGAAGCTGCTGAACCCACAGGGACTCAGAAACTGGCTGTATCCCAAGACAAAGACTAGTGGTAAAGCAAGGATGGCAAAGCCAGATGATTTTTCCTGCAAGTGCCGGTCATCAGAGAACCTCCACCCCACACACCATGGAATTTATCTGGTAGTATAAGTCATGAGCTTGTGAATTCTTTGGGGGCATTGCATAGTGCTTTAGCGTACCTTTAGAAAGATGGGGACACAAGGGTCATTTCTACAGTCGTAGAGTATGTACTTCCCTGACTCTGCAGGAGGGAGAAGTGAAATGGGATTTCTTTTCCTCTACAGTCTTTGTTTCTTAGCACATGTGGGAGTATAAAAAGCTCTATCATTCATGTGAATTTTACATTATAGAGTTGAAGCAGGTATTTTCTAACTTGCCTTTTTTTTTTCTAGAGTTTTACAAATCTCACATTTTCATGGTAGCACAGTATGATCTTTAAAGGTGTGGGCTCTAGGTTCTGTTCTTGACTTGGACACTTACTGGCTTTGTGACCTTGGGCAGGTTGTGTAACTATTGTGGTGCCTCACTTCCTTCCATTGAAAAGTGGGGTTTAATACTAATGCCTCATCTGTGAAGTTGTTGTGAGGATGAATGGAGTAACATGGTTGGCCTGCTCAGAGATGGGTCTGGAACATCATAAACAAGCATATTAACCCTTGCTATGAACATCACAAGGGCCTGCTTGTTTTCATAGGAGACCATGCATGCCTCAGTGAACCAGTGCTCTTAGGGTAGAGCTTCCCTGGTTAGATAATGAATTAACTCCCTGACTGGAATCAGAGAGGGATTCTCAGAGGATGGATCCTTGTAGCTCTTGGGTGCTGATTTGTAATCAGAATGCAACTGAAAACAGAATGCAGTTTGGCATGAAAAAAAAGAAAAGAAAGCAGAATGAAAAATCATCTACATTCTAGGCCAGTACATGTCCATCTCCAATACCATCATGTGATGGAGCAGAATGTACTATCCCAATAAGCTGACACAATCTTTTGTTGGAACAATGTTAATTTTAGATTCTAGCCAAGTATACTCAATAGTTATAAATCACAGAGTTTCTAAGAGTAAAGCTAAATGCCTATTGGTACTCAGCCTTCATTCAAAGGCATAACCCAGTTGTTCCTTACACTGGAATATATGACACATATAACATGATATGGTATACTCAAGGTAAGTACCTAAAGTTTGGGTGGAAAATATCCTGCAGTCAGCCTTTAAGTATTACTTCATATGTACTTTTAAGCGATTGTCTTGATATAGATAATATTACAACAAAATAAAATTATTCATTATAGTCTTACCATATTTATAATCTCATTATAAGGTTGTAAGATTATATGACACTCTCATATCAAGTAGCTTTTCTTTTCCATATTCTTTTTCAATCAATCTTTATACATAAACATATGCTTTGTACATTAGAAGGTAATATATACTTCTGTTTTATTCTAATTCACTGAGCTTTATTTACTCAAGCATTTTTGAAATAACATAATCCTCATAATTATTCATTGTAATGTATAGCTAGCTTTCTACTGCATAGATGTATTATGTTTTACTGTTTCCTTCTCATTGGATGCTAAGGTTATTTTCATATTACTGTTTAGATGACACTATAGCCTGTTACTTTGTGCATAGCCTCTTTCCCCTTCTCTTGGATTCTTTCTCTAAGCATTAATTTAAAAAGTAATATTATATTCATAATTATGAACTGGATTGTCTTATTCTTACGAAGCATTAGCTCCTTGGTGTGTAAGGTTCTTTAAGAATAGAACCCAGACATAGAGTTTGGAGGAGGATATGAAACATGATGACCAAGAGTGGATGGAGTCTTCTCCAGGAGAGAATGATTTAGTCTCTCAAAGAAACAATTAACTGAGTATTTTGCATGTTCCAGGTACTCTGCTAGGCCCCGAGGATGTGATGATGAGCAAAATGACATAGTCCCTGTCCTCTTAGAGACTGAATCTAGTGAAGGAATCGCTTCTAATCAAATAATTGCACAAATAAATAACAACTCACAATATTGTACAACAGTAAAATGTGTTATGCCATGAGGCTTAGCTATGGGGAGTGACTAAGGGAAAAGGCTCAGGTTAATTTTCTAAGGAAGTATTATTTAGCTTAGTTGTGAAGGGTGAATAAATGTAAATTAGGAAGCTGAGGTGTTTTCTAAGTAGGGAGAAGAACATTTGAACTGACCCTGTGGCAGGAGGGGAAAGACTCATTGGGGGTTAGAAAGTCATGCAAGGGTAGCTGGAGCACAGATATTGAGACATTTGTTTTCTGGGACAAGGGGAACATTGCTCTGAAATAGTTACTCTGGATGTGAATGGGAGAATAGAGCTGATGCTTTTACTTCTTTTCATTCTGTAGACTTCTCATTGCTAGTGTAAAAACTGGTTCTAATATTGGTAATAGCTTTCAGAGTTGCTTGGTGATCTCTATATGCTTCTTAGAAACAATATTCCATTTATAGTCAAAAAGTAAAGGATTTTTTTTTGCGGTATGTGGGCCTCTCACTGCTGTGGCCTCTCCCGTTGCGGAGCACAAGCTCTGGACACGCAGGCTCAGCGGCCATGGCTCACGGGCCCAGCCGCTCCGCGGCATGTGGGATCCTCCTGGACCGGGGCACGAACCCATGTCCCCTGCATCAGCAGGCGGACTCTCAACCACTGCGCCACCAGGGAAGCCCTATATAGCTCTTTTTCAGAGAGTAAATTTACATCCATGATTTTATGTCAATAAAAGGCATTTCATTTTCCAGATGACTCTGAGACAAGCAAAACAAATATAACTATTCTGGTTGACATTAAAATTGGCCAAATCTCTGTAGAGATTATATGTTTCATAGGAAAGGAAGTCAACATGCTTAAACATCTATTATCTCAGAGCTCTCCAATCTAATAATTTCGTCAGTGGGATATCAACTTTCTAAAGGTCAGGACAAATTCTAGCTATTTATGACTTAATCTTCTCTGGGCTATAAAGGACTCAAAATGCCCGCCCTGTCACTCTGTCATGTAGGCAATGGCTGGATTTGTAGTGCTTTGGGTCCATACAGATGGATATATATGATTAATGGGGGTGTTATGGTCACCTCATATTTTCATGGCACTTAAAACTTTCTAAAGCATTTCCATATTTTTTATTGCATTGAGTCCAATTTTAGAACCAGAACAGACTTTAATGGTTATTTAGTCTAAAGGTGTTTTTAACAGAAAAAGGAATAAGCTTGGACAACTATGTTCAAATTAAAGCTCTGTAATGTACTAGGTAAGTGGCTTTGGGCAAGTCACATAAACTGTCTGTAACACAGTCTCCCCATTTCTACATGGAGCCTATCTAGTACCAAATGTGTGAGGTGGCTTGAGTAATAATTGAGGGCACATATGAGAAAGGTTCCTAGGAGGTGTTTAATCTATATCAATTAGAAATGCAACACTTGTTCACACACAAACTAAGACAGGAAAACATGCAAGTAAATGGTTCCCACCCATACTGGCTTGAGTTTACAGGTGATGGGATGGAAGGGAATGGGGGAAAGCAACTTGTTCAAGACAACTTCCCAATAAAATCCAGGTCTCCTGATTCTTGGCCTTTCATATTTATCTCCATTCCTATCCTTCTCCTTTGGAATTTCTTTGCCTGACTATGTTCTCTTCTTTAGGGATTTATTCCTTTTCATGTTAAACAGAAAATAAATAACAACATCCATGACTTTTATTAACATGACCCTCTGACCTCAAACTACCACTCTTATGTCTTACAAAAGACATCTCTAACCATAAACTATCAACTTACAATAACAGAGCATGCAGTACTGCAGGGGGAAAAAAACTAAATTGGATATCAGGGAATCTAAGTTTTAGTCTCAATTTCAGTGATTAACTATGATTTTTAAATAAGACACTTAACCTTTCTATGCCTTATTGAAAAAGATGACATGGGACTGGGATAGAGCTAAGAACTTTTCTACCCTTAATATTTTGAGAATCTATACATGATGTAATAAAGTGTTCAATACTCACCAGAAGCAATTAACAACAGTGAAATGCATGAGGTGCATTTATATAGTTGTGATTTACTAAGCCATTGTATACATTGTTCTGGAGATTTTCTTTTTTTATTAAAATATTTCAACAGTAGATAGGTTGGGACTTCCCATGGGGATTGACTATTCATTTGAATGTATATATTTGTGAATTGCAGCAGGAATAAAATACTACCCTTTCTACTCCTTTACTGAACTACTGTTTAATCTATAAGAACCAAATCAAATAACATCATTTCTGTGATACTTTTCCACTCACCAAGTGGAAACAATCACACCCAAAGTATTTAGTTATACCATCCACCAGGAATCAGTGTGGTTATTTATGTGTCTGTCTCCTATACAAGACTGATGTATCCTCAGGATCTAATTTAGAGCCTGGCACAAAATAGATCCTCAATAATTATTTGCTGAATGGAAGAAGACTAGAATAATTTAGTAAGCCTCCATATGTCTGTCACTGAATGTGCTAAAACAGAAAAATTTTCAGATTATTCTAGGATTGGCTTCATTGCCTATTTGACACTATGTGATGTTTATGGTGGAAACAATAATGAAGAGGCTTGTGACAACCTGAGTAACCACCAGCCTCGATGACTTGTGGGAAATTGCCCCTGTGACCTTCGACTGACCTTAAAAAGTGACTGTGCAACCCCACGCATTGCATTTCCCTTCAGTATTAGCTGTCGCTCATGTAGCTCACATTGTTTATTTGTTTTCTGGTGGAAACTATTAAAATGTAGAACTGCAGAGAGTAGGATTTTGTTGAAAAAGTTGAGCCCACAGAGCCCAAGGCATATGGAGGGACAGTGTGGTTCTTCCTTGGAGTGGAACAGTCGCACAGAGAATCTTCTCTTGGTTTATAAGTCCTCCATAGCTGCTTCTCAGGAACTCTCTCCCCATGCTGACCAGAGAACAGATTTGTAGAACTTTTGCTAGAGTTAATTTACAGCAGATTGGTAACCAATAGCAGTTTTGGAGCCAAGTGGATTGTTATAGGTTACTCGTAAAGCTTATTCAAGAGAGGCAGCATGGCATAATTCAGTGACAATAGACTGCATTTTTTCCAGTTCTGTCATTTACCAGCTGGGTGAACTTGCAGAAGCCACGTCACCATTTTGAGACTCAGCTCGTCATTTACTAAATGTAAGTAATGATCCCTTCCCTTCTCTTTTATGGAATTGCGGTGAGGTTCAATTTAGAAAGTGGATACGTGTTTTGAAAATGTAAGATGTTATTATTTACCTCCTCCACTTATATCTTAACTTCATGGATGAAGAAAATCATGACAGACGGTACTATATTTTGAGCTTATGGTTGAGGCAAATTTTAGTTGGGATAATTTGGGCAAAACACTGGTTTGTGATCTTGTGCTTAGTTTAACCTAGATAATTATTTAACTTTCACTACAAATTTAGAAAATGATGTGCCATACATACAGAAAATTTTAAAGCAAGAGATATCCTTTCTTAATCCCAAAGAAAGCCTATGTTTAACTTGACTAAATCATAAACTTTTGAACACTGAATCATCTGAATATTATAACAATCAGAATATGACTTCTTTAAACACAAGTAAATAGACTCTTTGATTTTAAAGCAAATTAATGGTTTTAATTAATTCAATCTTGAAGATGGAATGCTATTTGTAAACTACGTGTTAAGTGTATGGCTATATGTGTTTGGGAGCCTGCTTATAACTAAGAATCCCAAGGTGAGATGAGAATTAACCTTTCAGTAGAAGATTGTGCTTTCACAGCTGTTCTGGGCCAAATATTGAATCAGAGTATTATTTCAGTCAATGGTTTTTATAAAGAGAAAGTAGCACTTAGTTTCATGGGTAATATCCCAGAACAAATGGAATTTGTTTGCATTATTCTGCTTTTTCAATGGAGGGGATAAATGTCACCCAGTGATTTGATTAGGTATTCACGGACTTTTAGAGCAATTACATTAGACGATTATTTCAGATAGTCTCTCAAAGGGTAGGAATTTCCCAAAAATAATGATAAAATAAAGCACATCATATTATACCTTTTCATGTTACAAAAGTTAAACACTGCAGTCTACAAAGAAGAGACAAAAACAAGACACGTTTGTTTGGGGCCTGTCAAGATTTCAAACCCCAAAGGGTCTGTGTTTGGCAATTCAGCCTCTCCTTCCCAAGGGAAAGGCTTGTTTTCTCTGTGGCTTTTAGCATTTGCCACACACGTGAAACTGGAAGGACTCCTGAGGGAGGAGAAAAGACTCATTTTAGAACTTTGGTACAAAGCCCTTTAGTGGAACAGGGCAGAGTGTTTTTGCATTCTAAATTCTGGCTTTTCTTAAATTCCCTGTAAAGGCAGACTAGCTCTTTTGTTTAGATTTTAAACATATAGCCTGCCTGGTAAAATTACAAGCTCTGAGAGTCTGGCTGCCTCATTTAATTTGTGGTGTCAGGGGAAACAATCCCCAGTGAAAACATAAACACCAGACTATTATTTACCAGTGATGCTGGCTGAGCCTAATCTTCAGGTGTCTCCAAAAACTATTTTTTTCAAGAAAGATCTTCCTTGTTTAGATCTGATGAAAAATCTCCATGCCTGACCAGATGCTTTGTGTTTGTGAACATTCCTGACTGAGTCTGTAAAATACGAAATGACATCACAGACCAGGCTTCCTTATCTGAATCCAATGACTTGGTGCCCTTGGCTAGGACCCACAGACATTGGGGTCACACCTATGGCAACACAAAGTATTTTTAAATGACACCTGTCTGGGAGCTTATAAGACATATTTGTAAGAAACAAATGCATTTGACTAGGAACAATACTATTGTTGATTCAAACAAGATGGTTTAGTTGTTTTTTTTCTTTTCTTTTTTTTTTGATGGGGAGTTTTGAATCTTACAGACATTAAAGCAGAGGTATTTTTGAAGGAGGTGGCCATATAATTAATTTTGGACAAAATGACCATCTTGAAGGGAGGGTCTTTTATTGTGAGAAAAAAAAAAAGACACACCAAAAGCAAAACCATAAGATTTGGAATAGCAAGCCCTGGATTTGAATAATGGCTACATGACTGCATGATCCCAGAGAAGCCACATTACTCCTGAGACCTCAGTTTTCTCAGTGATAAAGTGGGAATAATTTTTTTGTTTTATTCTATGGATCAAAATAAAATATATTTCAAAGTGTTTTATGAATATTAAAGCAGTAAGATATTACTATTATTATTATTACTACTAAAACTACTGGGAGAAGAAGGAAAGAATGGAGAGAAAAATATATAAACATTTGTTGTATCCCATGTTCCATAATAGATATTATGCTATCCATTAAGAATATGAGGACATATGATACAGTCCTTGACCTGAACGAGCATGCCTGGTAGGGGAAATTGCCTTGTAAAAATATAATTGCAAGGCAGTGTGGTAGATAGAATAATAGAGATAGCTACTAGATCCCAGAACGGAACCAAAAATGAATTGAGTAGTTAGGTTTCAGTGAGTCTAGAAGGACTTTCAAAGGAAAGGGACACTTAATCCTTTGAAGCTTGAAGGATTAGTAGGAGTTTCCTCCTACGTCCCATGGGGATGAGGGTATTCCAGAGAGATGGGCGTTGGAGGAATGAAAGAGCAGGTCAGGTTCAGGATCTGCTATGCCTGGAGCTCTGCTTCTATGTGGGGTAAACAGAGTGAGCTGAGGCCAGACAGGGAAGCAGGTGGCATACTATGGAGGGTCACTTTCCCTCAGGCAGCCCTTTCCTCTACAGAAGGGCTTTAAGCAGGTAAGTGGCATCCATTTATTTAAGCTACTATTTCTATTGCATTTTCTGTGTGCCAGGCATTGTTCTAAGAGCTTTATACATGTTTATTTCATCTTCATCACAATCAACTGAAGTAGATATTATTTTTATTCCCATTTGACTTCTGAGGAGAGTGAGGCAAAGACAGGATAAGTTACATTCCCAAGATTACACGGCTTGTAAGTGATGGAACCAGGATTCAACCCAGCTTCTGACTTCCACAGACTTAACCACTCCAGTACGCTGCCACTCAGGATTAGTTCCCTGTTCTAGAAAGATCACCCTTGGTCCTGGGCAGGGGATGGATTGGGGAGGAGGTAAGGCTATAGGCAGGGAGACCAGTGGGGATAGAGATGTAAAAGTCAAGACAAGAAATGATGCATCAGTGAGGTAAGACAGAGGGAATGGATGGGTTCAAAGGATGTGTTTGGTGGTAGAACTGATAGTAATTGGTGTGGCTGATTGTGGAGTGTAAGGGAGAGGGAGTTAAGAATCTCAAGTTTCGGGGTAAGTGATGATTCCATTAACAAGATAGGAAGAACCTAGACTAAGAATGGGAGGAGAGATATAACGACCGTGTGAATTTTGAAACAACTGTGGAATATGCAGGTGGCCAGGTACGGAACACAGATGGTTATAGGGGCTGGAATTCAAAGGCAAGGTCTAAGTCTGAAATTTAGATTTGGGAGTCATCACAGAAGCTGTGAATATATGTGTGAATGCCTAGGGAAAGTTTAAATGGATTGCTTAGAGATGGAGATGTTTGAGTTTGCCTCTTTGGGCATGAAGTGAGAAGAGCAAAGGGTTTGGAATAGAATGCCAGGGAGAGCCAGCTCTCGTGGTATCTTCAAGAATGATAGAATGAGCAAAATCCTATCAGCGTATTCTGCCTGCAGTTAGTTGAAATTAGTCATATGTAACTGCTCAGTTAGAGTTTAACAACTGCAGAAATAATAGTTTATAAAAAGGAAGGGATAAATCATGTCTGCTTGATGAGCATTTTAGCACAGCGATAGAATCTGACTATTCACAAGGAAAGTTGTCTTTAGACTCCCCTGGGAAGACATCGGATTATATCTGCTTTTAGCTCTGTTACGAGAGAGTGTCACTGTAGGCGGCTGCAGTTGGGATTTATAATATAGTGTGGTTTACAGTGAATAGGTTTCTCGGGGCAGGCTGAGGTACATTACCGGAGGTACTGCTGCTTTCACAGAGTACTGGGAGGTTGAACTTAACCGTTTTATCCATTGTATAAGTAATCTTAGCATAAAAAAGATTTTTTATGTCAGTGGATTTCAGGAATAGGTCATGCCCTTTATGTTCTGTTTGGGAGGAGTCCACACTGAAACTCAGCCTGGACAAAAAGGATGAGGATTACTTCATGGCAGGAGTCATTAAAGAGAAGGATCACACTCCATGTTTACCAGGAGGTTTTATTGAGAGTTTACAACATTGTGCCACATTATTTTGAAATGCCACTGAGTAAAATGTTGTTGCCAGAGACTTTTTGGATGAGTGTACCTACCCTAAGTAATATTCAAACATCTAATACTGACATTTAGAATGACAGAGGAAGAAACCATTTCTGATTAGAAAAATTTAAATATTTAGATACATAGTTAACTATGTAATGGATCAGCTTAGACCCAAATGATTCTTTCAGGTGCATGTCGTGGGGACAGACTACATTAAATGGGGGCTTTGCTCTCCTTGTACTGACTACTTAAGAATTATAAGAATTTTAAGAGTAAAAGTTCTATGCATTTGAGTATGTCAAGTACAGTACATTTGATTGTAAACAATTTAAAGACAGACTGTCTCCGTTATAATAACAGTTAGGTTATCTGACATCATACCCATTGGAAAGTTTTAGAAACCAGCATTTTCCAACTGTAGCTCTTCATTCTAAAAACTGGTTTCAACACTACAGTGAAAGGAAACAGGGTAGAATTTCTTTGAGAAAAGTATCAAAAAAAAAAAAAAAAAGAGAGAGGCTAATGGTGACATAGAAGGGGAGGAGTATAATGTCATTTGTTTCAGTTATCTATTACTATATAACAAGCCACCCAAGATACAGAGGCTTAAAACATTAATAGTTTTATCAATATTTCTTACCATTCTGTGGGTTGGCTGGTGATCCTTCTGCTCCAGCTAGGGTCACTCCATTGGCTGCATTCAGCTGGCAAATGGACTGGGCTAGAATATCCAAGACTACCTCTCTCACATGTCTGGGGCCTTGAAGGTGACTGTCAGCTGGGCTACTTCTGTTCTCCAGGGTTTTATATGGCCTCTTTTTCCACGTAGTGTCTTATCATCCAAGGTTTCTCCACATGAACACTCTTCCCAGCAGGAAAGTATGGGCTTCCTTATAACATGGAAGTCGAGTCCCAAGAGAGCAAAAGTGGATGCTATCAGTCATCTTAATGGCTAGGCTCTGAACTCACACATATCCCTGCCATTGCATTCTATTGGTCAAAGTAAATCACAAGGTCAGCCCAAATTCAGAGGGAGGGGAAATAACCTCCAACTCTTGATGGGAGGAGTAGCCTGTTGCTAGAAGGATGGGTGGAATTGTTGGTGGCCATTTCTGGAGACAATCAACCACATCATTAAAAATACATTTTCTGGGAAGAGGGCCACTGTGGTTCCTTCCAGGGCAGTGGTGAACTAAATGTCTAGAATACTGATACTAAAAAAGAACTGTATTGGTTCATCTGTACTGGGAAAAATTGCTTCTCTGTAGACTTTGTTGGATTTTATCTGTATCTTTGCCTTCTGAACTCAAACACTATATTTATTATCTGACAGAATGGATATAATGTATAGGTTTTAAATTGTACTCTAATTTCTTCATTTGACAATTACTGAGGAAATGCTGAATGTTAGGTCAGTGCTGGGAAACATATGAACAATGCAAATACAGCTGCTGCCCTTGTGCATTTTACTTCTGAGATCTTAAGATACTTTTTCAGTGTTAAGATTTCTCAAGCAATGAACTGAAAGTAAGATTTAAACCCAAATAAAATTATTGTCAACCTCTTCAGAGAACACTTTGTCATGGTGAATGAAAAATACTATCTAGTTATTGTTTAATGGGTTTTTCCTAAATTGAATGAGCCTGATTGCAAAGGGCACTTAATCAAGAGGTTTCCCGGGGAAAGAACCAGCAGGTGACAACTGTCTAATGCCATTTGATGGCAATGACTTCTGCTTAAGTGAGATGAGCTTTCCATGTCAGGCAAGAAGTTATTTTTTTTCTTTTGTTTATTAATCATAACCTGTGTATAACAAAGTATATGCATGTGTGTGTGTAAATTGTCTTTGATACCTTGTTCTTAATCATATACGCTTTCCTGTGTGACTCAAGGTGAGGGGTTGATTTACAGGGCACTCAACTTCTGGCTTATGTGTCTAGCCTAAGCTTTAAAACACATTGTTAAGACAAATAAACTAAGATATACACGTGGGTGAGTTTTGTGGAAGATTTTGGGATTCTTCTCCTAGGAAGGATGAAATCAATTGAGTTGTGTTTTGATAAAAACTATTTCCTATTTTGCTAATAGGAAGTATGCCTAATGTCACATCTGGCATGTACCCTACAAGTAGAGTCATGTCCCTGGCATTATGATGTTGTCATTGATTTATGTAGTAGAATAAGGTCATTTACTAAAATGGGGATGATTAACTTGATCATTTGTTAACATCTGGCCCAACATCAGTATCAGTGTTTTTAACCATCCACAGCATACACCTCATGATGCTCTTAATTTAACATATACTAAGTGCTGAATTAACAATGCTGACCTCAGTTCAGACAAAATTGCTTCATGTTGAGAATACTATTCATAGATACTCTGTTCTACATTGTAGTCTGTGTCTATAATTCTGTGATGTTAGAATTAATGCAATTTGTCTAACTGCAGGTGCTCAATAAAGACTTGACAATGTTAATAGGAGGATGAACAAGGGAGTGTTGTTTACCCAAGACAATTAGATCACTTGTCTTCATGAGACTCTTCCTCAGCTGGACTGCCATGACTTCTGTCTCTACTCATGCTGTTCCTAGCAATCTAAGCTTTTCTTCTGGGTGGCTTTTTCTGTCTTTTCTTCCTGTCACTTTCCTTTAAATATTAGAGTTCCCTTAGCTTCTGTCCTTCAACTTCTTTTCTTTTCTTTCTTTTTAATTTTTTTGATTTCACTCTGTGGGTACTCTTCTGAGGATAAGCTGGTAACTCCCATGTATATTTATCATCAGGTTAGATCCCTTTTCAGAACTTTAAAACCCAGATATCCAACTGTATCCTAAACATTTCCATCCAGTTGTTAGAGAAGAGTCTCACAATTAAACATGTCAAAAGTTCACACTCATTAGCTTTCCCACCAAACCTTCTCTGTTCCCATGCCCTAATGCGCATGACTGGTACTGCCATTCACTTAGTCATCCAAATCCAATGACACCCGTGGGAATGATTCCAGATGCACCCCGTTCCTCATCTCTTCTATCTCATAAGTGACTGAACCCTGTTAATAATTTTTCTGTAAAATTCTCCAATAACAGTCCCTTCCTTCCTCACCAACTCTAAAGCTACTGCCACAGTTCAGGTCCTCATCGTCTCAGCCTGGACAATTATAATAACAACGTAACTCTTCTCCTTGCCTCTAATCTCTAGTCCACACTGTCCCATACTCCCCTACCATGAAGATTTTATAATGCAAAAATCTTATTACTTTATGGCCCTGCTTAATACTTTAATAGCTGTTGTCTCCAAACATTGTAGGTAGTGTACCTCATCAGTAAAGAAAAAACTTAAACATATGTTCCTAACATATGTATATTTATTCACTTATAAAATACCACCATGTATTACTACACAAATATATTTCATTATAAAACATATATACAAATAGAAATTAAGCATGAGATTAAAATAAACACACATTCTAATTTTACTTCCCATGCTCCAGCACTGGGTATAATAGCACTGGTGGTGGATACATCCCACATGTACACCTCTGAGCTATTGGATAGTTCCAAAAAAAAATTTTTTTTTTAATTTCTTTATCAAAGTATAGTTGATTTACAACATTGTGTTAGTTTCAGGTGTATAGCATAGTGATTCTTTTTCAGATTCTTTTCCGTTATAGGTTATTACAAGAAATTGAATATAGTTTCCTGTGCTATACGGAAGGTCCTTGTTTATCTATTTTATATATAGTAGTGTGTATCTTTTAATCCCAAACTCCTAATTTATCCCTCCCCCACCTTTCCACTTTGTAACAATAAGTTTGCTTTCTATGTCTCTGGGTCTACTTCTGTTTTGTAAATAACTTCATTTGTATCATTTTTTTTTTTAGATCCCACATATAAGCAGCATTATATGATATTTGTCTTTTCTGTTTGGCTTACTTCAAAAAGAATGAAATAATGCCATTTGCAGCAACATGGATGGACCTAGAGATTATCATGCTAAGTGAAGTAAATTCCAAAGTCTTACATGGTCTGGTTTCTCTCTGTTCCTCCAGCCATTTGCCTTAACACACTCGGCGTACTGTGCTTTAGTCATGCTGAACCCCTGCATCTCCCTGACAGCACCATACCATTGCATGCCTCTGTGCCTTTGCTCCCTCTGGTATCCCAGCTTGGATTACCTTTCCCAGCCTTGTCTACTTGGTAGCCATTTATTGAACGTTCATGGCACATATCCTAAATCTTTTCATCATTGAAGTCTTTCCTGCAATTTTACCGAACAATATTCTGTACAGAACTTCTGCAAGAAGATCTACACAATCTCACTGCACTTGCTTGTATCTATAATTGTCTACTGATACATGACCTTACACTCTCTTATAACAGAGCTCTTTTATCTGTTGACCTAAAACAAATAGACTGACAGTTATTTCTCTAGCAAAAATGGGTTTGTTTGGGCTCAACAAAGAATTACAATTCAGGGTCTACAGTGATGGTGAGCTACGTACAAGTCCCTACACAGCAAGGAGAAGAGAACTCTTTTCAAAAGGGGAAAGGAAGTTGGGAGGGCTAGAGTAAACAAAGAGTCCATTGGAGGAATTGAGAGTTCAAAGTATAGTAGCTTTTCATTGGCTAAGTTGTGGCAATCTCTCAATGGTGGAGCTCTTGCCAAGCAAGAGGAGCGAATCTTTCTTCTTCCTGTTGGACTCTGCTATTGTTTAAGGGCATGAGAGTCCATGCCCTTCTGGCCTCCTGACTATTTTAATTGAGGTTTCTGATGATTAATTTTTACATTTCCCACTTTTGATCAAGATCTTTCTCTGAAAGCATCTCTGGTTAAGAGTTAGGTTTTCTGGTTTCAATGACTTTTTGTCCTTCAATACCAGAAGGAACTTTCCTGGGCATAATGTCCCACATTCAAGGGAAAGTGTGCAAGTTGAAACCTATTGAGGTCACATTTGAGTAACAAGGAGGGGTAGGGGGGAGAACTCTTAGGCACTTTTTATCTAAAGTCCATATGTTAACAAGATTATAGACACTGGAGATCATTTGAAACATTATGTCACCATCAAAGGTTTGGCAATAAACTTCCAATAGGCCTGGTCTGGATATCTTGGGAAAACTGTCTGATCAGATGTCATCTGCTTCAATTCTGGGAAACCTTCACTTTCAGGTCACTGGATGACATGCAGGTCCAGTCAGGGTTCTTTCTTTAGCTATGTCACATGAATCCAAGGCTCTATTCCCTGGAGTTTGGCGGCATGAGGGTTGGTTAGCAGTACCAGATAGGGACCTTTCCAGCGACATTGAAGAGAGTCTTTCTGAGGGTGTCTTTTTCAACAAAGTCTCCAGTTTGCAAAGTGCCATGCTCAAGGTCTACATCTCTCAAGAACACACTGTGAAAAGATTGCTCTACCAAAACATGGTTGTTTTAAATAAAGGTAATTAGGACTTTGCAATATTGAACTATCTCTTTCTTTATTAGTTGGGGGTCAAAAGAGGCAGGAGCCAAGTACATTGGGTGTCCTGTAACTATTTCAAAGGGTGAGAGTTTATGAGTTCCAAAAGGAGTAGATCTGAGATTCAGAGAGATCAATGGCAACGCTTTTGGCCAAGGTAATTGGAGGGCTTCTACAAATTTTGCCAATTGAGCCTTAATAATGCCATTAGTGTGTTTGACCAAACCAGAGGATTGAGGGTGGTAAGCACAGTGAAGGTGTTTTAAAACCGGCCAGAGAATGCAGACTTGTCAAAGTACCTGACCAATAAAATGGGGTCCTTGATCACTATGATGTTTGAGAGGAATTTCCCAAGTAGAGATACTCTTTTCCACAGAGGAGGCAGTATCCTGTCTGCCAGGGAAGGCTTCTGTCCAGTGAGAAAACATACAGATCATGACTAAAACATATTTATATTCATGAGTTGGAGACAATTGTATGAAATCCATTTGCCAGAACTTGAATGGTCCATTAGACAGTTTTAAACATCTGGGAGCAGGGTTCCCTGGATTGTGTTTCGAGTAAGTGGGACAAGTGAGGTAGGCATGTTTTCTGGCCTTGTTAATATTTGTTTTCCCATCAATATTGATTAATGAATGCTATCATTTTATCAGTAAACCAATTGTTTAATGCATGTACAGTGATTAGGAGTGGGAATGTTGGAGTCTCCAGTAAGACTGGGTTGTTAGTTGGTCCAAACCAGAGCTTTCTCTTTTTATCAAAACAACTGTTGAATTTCCAGTCTTATTCTTCATTTTCTGAAACTAATTGTTGGGCTTCCCTAGCCAGTTTTTCTAAGTTATCATTTGGGGAAATATCCCATGGACGATGATAGAGGTTTGACTGCTTTTGGTTTCTTTAAGGGCAGCATTCCTTGCAGAAAAGTCTTGACTAAAGTTATTATATATAATAAGTTTTGAAATTGGGTTGATTGGTGCCTCCAACTTTATTCTTCTTTTTCAAAATTGTTTTAGGTATTCTAGCTCCTGTGCTCTTCTTCTATACACATTTTAGAATAATCTGATCTATATCTATAAAAAATTCTTGCTGGAATTTTGATAGCAATTGTATTAAAACTGAGCATCAACTTGGGGGGGAATTGGCATCTCTACTGTGCTGCATCTTCTGATCTATGAACATTGCATATTACTCCATTTATTTAGATGTCCATTGATTTGTTATATCAGTGTTTTGTAGTCTTCAGCATAAAGTTTAATACATGTTTTTTGGATTTACACCTAAGTATTAAAGTTTTTGAGCAACTATAAATGGTATTATATTTTAAAATTTGATATCCTCTATACATTACTAGTATATAGAAACATTGTTTTTTATAGAAAACTGGTATTTGTGTATTCTGCAACCTTGTTTAATTCACTTGTTAGTTCTATTAGGTGCTTTTTTTGGTAGAGCCCTTGAGATTTTCTACATAGATGATCATATCCTTTGTGAATAGGGACAGTTTATTTTTTTCCTGTAAATCTGTACATCTTTGAATTACTATTTTTTTTTTTTGGTCTTATTCCACTGGTTACAAGTTCTAGCACCATGTTGAATAAGAATAGTGAAAGCAAATATTTTTGCCTAGTTCGCAATCATAAGGGAAGAGCAGCCAGTCTTTTGCCATTAAGTATATTGTTTGCTGTAAATGTTTTTAGATGATCTTTATCAGGGTGAGGAAGTTCCCCTCTATTTCTACTTTTCTGAATTTTTATTATGAATGAATGTTAAATTTTGTCAAATTTTTTTTTTTTTTTTTTTTTGCATCTACTGACATGATAATGTGATTTTTTCCCCTTAGGCTGTTAATATAGTGGATCACATTGGTTAATTTTAAAATTCTGATCCAGCCTTGCACCCCTGAAATAAATACTAGTTGGTCAATGCATATAATTATTTTTACATACGGCTGAATTCTGTTTGTCTATATTTTGTTACCTTTACATCTAAATTCCTGAGGAATATTGGTTTCTAGTTTTCTTTTTGGTACTGTCTTTGTCTAATTTTGATATCAAGGTAATCTTAGCTTTGTAAAGTGATTTGAGAAGGATTTACTGGTAGAAATTATGTAGAATTGGTGCTAATTCTTCTTTAAAGGTGTGGCAAAATTCTCCAGTGAAACCATATTAAGTTTTTGGGAAAATTAACTTTTTTTATGTTTCTTATTAATAAATTTAATTTCTTTAATAGTACAGGGGTATTAAAATAGTTTATTTCATATTCAAAGAGTTGTGGTAGTTTGTGTTTTTTGAGGAATTGGTATATTATATCAAAGCTGTCAAATTTATGGTGAAAAGTTTTTCAGAGTATACCCTAATTATTCTTTTAATGTCTGTAGAGTCTGTAGTAATGTCCTCTGTTTCATTCTTGATGTTGGTAATTTGTGTCTTCCTTTTTTCTTTTTCTGTCTTGCTAGAGGTTTGTAACTTTTGCTGATATTTCCAAAGACCAAGCACTTCATTTCACTGATTTTCTCCATTGTTTTTCTTTTTTCAATTTTATTGATTTTTGCTCTTATCTTTATTACTCCAGTCTTTCTGCTGACTTTGGGCTTACTTTGCTCTTCTTATTCTAGGTTCATGTCATGGGAGCTTAGATTATTGATTTGAGACTTCTTTTTGATTGCATGCATTTAGTGCTTTAAATTTTTCTCAATGCTGCTTTAGCTGTTTCCTGCAAATTTTGATATTTTATATTTTCCCTTTTACTCAGTTCAATGTACTTTTAAAATTTCCTTTGAGACTTCTTCTTTGACATATTGACTAAATTGTGTTGCTTAGTCTCTAACTGTTTGGAGATTTTCCTGTTATCTTTCTGTTATTGATTTCAAGTTTGATTTTATTGTAGATGGAAAATACATCTATATGACTTTAGTTCTTTTAAATTCGTTGAGATTTACTCTACAGCCATAATATAGCCAATTTTGGTGTATGTTCTATGGGTGCTTGAAAAGACTGTATTTTCTGCTGTTATTGGGGAGATTGTTCCACAAACATCAATTAGGCTCTGTTAGTTGATGCTGTTGTTGAATTCTTTTTTTTTTTTGAATTCTATATATTTGCTAATTTTTTTGTCTAGTTGCTTTATCTGTTGTTGGTGGAGGGTGGATTAAAGTCTACAACTAAAAATGAGTTTGTCTATTTCCACTTTCAATTCTATCAATTTTTACATGAAATGTTTTGCAGAACTATATTTGGTATGTGTATGTTTAGGATTGCTATGTCTTCTTGGTGGATTTACCCTTTTATCTTTATGTAATGTCTCAGTGTCTGATAATTTTATTTGCTCAGAAGTTTACAGTCCTATGTGTTATTAATATAGCCACTTCTACTTTCTTTTGATGAATGTTTACAGTTATTTTTGTCTATCTTTTTACTTTCAACCTGCCTATGTTGTTATATTTGAAGTGAGTTTCTCATAGACAGCATATAATGAGGTCATATTTTTTAACCCACTCTGTCAATGTGTCTTTTAATTGGTATATTTAGATGATTTACATTTAATTTTTTTATATTTAATATGAATGGCTTATTGTAAGATAACTTCAGTCTTCCTAATTGTTGTGTTTCTTAAAGCTCTTAGAAGAAAAAGTAAATTTGTTATTTTATTATTTGGATGATTTAATTTGTTTGGCTCGATTTTTAAAAAGTCATGAGCACAGAACCTAGTAGGTTGTAATGAAAGTTCTAGCTAGTTATACTTAGATTACGAGCAAACAAATGGAAAAGGCACTCTTTTTTGTTTCTTATCTCTATAAATGTAGGTATAAAACTTGGTCTCAAGCTTATATTGATCACTTCTGTGCAGTCAATCAACAACTATCCATATGTCCTGCTCTGGACTCTTTAATCTATGCTCTAATTAGTTCCAGGACTGTACATCGCCCCAGACTTGCAAAGTGAAAATGTGGAAAGGAGGTAGATAGAGGATTTTAGACTCTAAGCTCCATTAAGGCAGGGGCTGCATCTTTCTTTTTTCACCACTTTATACTTACGGCATAGCATTGTGTAGCCCATAAAAGACATTTGACTGATATTTGTCAAATGAGTGAATGAAAAAATGAAGTAGAACTGATTTATTAACCCTCAGCTCAGTAACAGTCCTCAGTTGTTAGAATATCCTTTCTTGCATCTTTTGTCTATACCCAATCCCCAGCCTCCAAGGCATATTTCAAAGACGAACTCCTTCACAATATTTTCTGAATCTTCTGCCTGCTGGAAGTAGCTAGTCTCTCCCTTTCCTGAAATCTTATAACTCATCATAATTCCACTGATCACTTTCTACTTCTTGTTGGAGATATTTACTCACATGCCTTATTATGATCTTGCAGCTTTCTTTATTTTCTAAAAAGGGCATCTATGTCTCTTTGATCTTGTCACCGCAGCCCTTGATACAGTGTTCTGTATGCCTCAGAGACTCTCGTTGAATGCCTACTGCAGAAAATCGGGACCACATGAGGTGGTTGTTGCTATCGTCTGGGACTTGTTCCGTGATGACGATGAAGGATTGTCAGGGTTAGAAGATGACCCTTCAGGTTTCACTGCAAAGAACAGATGGGCAGAAAATTATCTAGAACAAAAACTCATGTTTAGTATCACAGTGACTTTGTCTTCAGAATTATATCATGACATAAATTTTGGAAAGTGACAGCCAGTATTTTCTGAATAAAAAATTAGCTGTAGTTTTAACCTTGTCAGTGGGATTTTTTTGCTATGTAAATTCAGTAGTGAAAGTACCTGAATATATTCTAAAGCTAAATAAGATGAACTAAAAGTAACAAAAAGAGTAGGCTGAGGGTTCAGACCAAAACCAAAATCTTGACTTAAAAGCATTTTCCTTCTCAAGAACTACCCAGGTAAGATCTACCTAGACTTTCTAACATAATAAGTCTTATTTGCTTATTCTTTTTATTTTTTAACTTTTTATTTATTTATTTATTATTTATTTTATATATACAGCAGGTTCTTACTATATTTTTAACTTTTTAAGTTACCAGTTTCCTGAATGTTACTTTCTGAAGTTCTCATTTAAAGACAGAAAAAAAAATGATACTGCTTTCAGAAGAAAGTGGCTTATTGAGAAACCTTTACCAAAGAAAGAGCCATCATAGGTACTAAAGACCAACAGAAGTAGATTTATTATATTCTAGCAATCTAGGGCCACAGTCCTTTTATTTTCTGAGGTCTTAAATTTAAAAAAAAAAGGGGGAGGACTGAAATGATTCTAGAAGAATATATAGGAATTAGGCAGGTGAAGAAATAGCCTTTCAAGGAGAGGAAATAGGGAGAGTAAAGCCACATAGCTGATACAGAGTATGATATTTAGAGATGCCTTAGGCTAAAGTCAAAGGCAGGGGAATGATAAGGAATGAGGCTAGCAAGATGAATTCAGAGCCTTAGATGTTGTGCTTAAAGATCTTGGAATTGATTCTTTATTAAACCATTAAAGGTATTGCCCATTAATCCGGTCATCACTATTTTTTGTGCTAGGCGCTGTTCTCGGCATTGGGGATATAGCAGAGGGCAAGACAGTGTCTTCCCTCCAGGCACTTAGACTCTGGTGAGGGGTACAAAGAAATGGATAGGCAATTAAAATATAATGAATATATTATCTTTGTCTGCATTGGGGAAGTTTAGCCCTTTTAATGGAGTTATGGATATTTTAGATTGCTCACACTTGGTGCAGTTTGGGGATGGCTACAGGCTGGCAATGTGAGATGCTTCCTCAAATAAGGTAAAATACCTGCTGCTACATAGCAGATACTTGAAAGTCCTAAATCCTAGGCCATTTCCTACTTGTTGAAAGGGAGATTGGCAGGTGTTTTTAAAAATTAACACCTGACTAAGAATTATTCATTGAGGTAACCCAGGAAATCCATACAAGTGTCTTCTGGTTTTGTCTGTTTAAAAAGAGAAATAAGAAAGGAAGCTGCAAGTTATCAAAAGCAATTTGTGTAGAATAATTTCTTTCTTTCTTTTTTTAAAATTAATTAATTTATTTATTTTTGGCTGTGTTGGGTCTTCACTGCTGCATGCAGGCTTTCTCTAGTTGCAGTGAGCGTGGGCTACTCTTCATTGTGGTGCGCGGGCTTCTCATTGTGGTGGCTTCTCTTGTTGCGGAGCTCAGGCTCTAAGCCCGTGGGCTTCAGTAGTTGGGGTGCATGCACTTAGTTGCTCCGTGGCACGAGGGATCTTCCCAGACCAGGGCTTGAACCCGTGTCTCCTGCATTGGCAGGCAGATTCTTAACCACTGTGCCACCAGGGAAGTCCTAGAATAATTTCTTAAGTATTTGTTTAGTTAGAATCTGGAGTACTTTTTCATTTTCCCTTCTATTTCCCCGTAGCACCCTGTGTAGACCTGCATTAGTATTTCCTGCAGGACTGTAGTCCTCTGATTACACATCTCAGAACTGGAGGACTATGAGCACTCCAGAATCCTAAGCAGAGGACCTGGAATGTCAGAGAGAATTTTCTCAAAGCATCATGCAATGACCACCGAGGGGCTTGCAAAAATACAGATTCCTGAAGACCTGCTCCAGATGTAGTGAATCAGATTTTATTAGGAGGCTTTCAGAATTTGCATTTTAAATACCATTCTCAAAAGATTCTGGGCCTCCCTGGTGGCGCAGTGGTTGAGAGTCCGCCTGCCGATGCAGGGGATACGGGTTCGTGCCCCGGTCTGGGAGGATCCCATATGCCGCGGAGCGGCTGGGCCCGTGAGCCATGGCCGCTGGGCCTGCGCGTCCGGAGCCTGTGCTCCGCAACGGGAGAGGCCACAACAGTGAGAGGCCCACATACCGCAAAAAGAAAAAAAAAAAAAAAAAAGATTCTTAGATACACTAAAGTCTGAGAAGCACTTAAGACAATAAAATGTTGGTTGTTGAACTGATACTCCAGAACTTATTCTTTTTGAGTGGAGAAGGTATCATAACAAATTCAAGTTTAACTAAAATTATATTTGACCTTAAAAATCTCCACTATCTGTTTTTGTTCTTTTCATATTTTTGGCACCCATATCTTCAACATCAGAAACACAAGCAATAAGAAGATATAAATGTCAATACACAGAAGTGTATCTAGAAAAGACATCTGTGATGTTCTTACCTCAGTATATTCTGTCAGTACACATAGGAAGGAAAAAATCCATATTAACCCCAGTCAGGGAACTGAAAGTTATCTGTATGGTAACTTCTAAACCTAAAATATAAAGAAGGGGTGGAATAAAGATGATTAGGTATTGAGAGCCCACCATGTGGAACACACCTTATATTTATGAATTTGTGTTTCACAACAGCTATGTAAAGTAGACACATTAATTCCCATTTTACAGACCGGAAATTGAGACCTTGAGAGGTCAAGTAATTTGCCCAGAGAAGGTCTCTCTATTTTTCCCTTTTTGTTAAGTAAGTTATCATTTCCCCCCTTTCTTAAAATTCCTTTGCTTGTTTGAAGAAGTATCATCAACAACAAAGACAGAAACTAACAAAGATTTTTGCCTCTGTAGGACCTGATGTTTAGTAGCTACTTTGATGCTAACATTTTCTGATAGAATTCTTCAGTACCCTAATTTTGTAGTAATTTCTCATCTTTGACAACAGACGATAATAACTGGGGAATCAAAGACTTCAACGGACACTCCAGGTTTTTGATATTTAATTGTGGACTGCACTCAGTAGGTCCACTTCTAACATCTGTCTGTATTGTAAAACATGGAGTGTTCCTGCAAGATGCTTCTGTAAGACAGGAAACCGATTTGAGAAAGTCACGTCTGATTCTGGATTCCGGACCTAAGACACAGAAGCAGTGAGTGGCAGCCAGTGATCAGGCGTTTTTCTCTCAGAGGAGATTGCAGCTCAGGGGTGGCTTAGGGCTACAACACTTTGTTATGCTTACGAAAGAAATGTTAGTGTTCCAAGACGCTTTTAGGAAAGCAGCTAAGGCAACTGCATTTCCTTCATAAACATATTCCCCAAAGTTTTGTGTCTTTATGTAGCAACAGTTTTTGGTACATTGCAAAGAGAAATTTAATATAATAATCTGATGGAAAGAACCCTGGAGTTTTCTCCATTCTCTGATTCTCACTGTGAGGAGAATATGGGAAGATGATGCCTTTTCTTTGAATTTGTTTCCTAAACCATAAGATATGAGCAGTAGACTGGATAATATCCATGGTCCCTTTTGTCAAATTTCTTTAATTATTATTTATGTTTTTAACAAGTGTGAAAATCTCTACCTTTTTTCTTAAACCCAATTCAATTCAATAAACCTGCATTGATGGGTGACTTGGCATAAGAAATGCCTCCAGAGAGTTGATATACAAGCTGAATTGGAAGGACTAAATTCCATCTTGACTCATTTCAACATTTTACCCTAATTTCACATGTCTGTCTATTTTACTCTAATTTCACATGTCTTCCACATAGTGGATGCCCACTATGTGGGTTGACCATGTGTTCAGGTTTGCCAGGAACAGATATTAACTCTATTACAGATTAATTAAAACCCACTAATTAATGAGGTGACCCCTTTTCACTCTCAAAAAAGTATCTTGATCTGAGTGGCAAATTGTATGGTCACCCTATTCCTCACAACAACTTTGTGAGGTACAGTATGTGTTACTCTCCTAATCTCACAGGTCAGGCCATGGTACCTGGTTTTGAGAGGTTAAGCTAGTGAGCGATGGAGCCAGGATGAAAATTCAGTTCTGTCTGATGCCAAAGCTAATGTTTTTAACCACTACACTTTAAGGATACCTTTTCCCACTAAATGCTAGGAAAAATTACGTAAAATGTAAGACAGAAAAGGGTATCACGTCCTTTATTTTTATAAATATAAATAACCTTTACACCTAGGACATTTTTCCTAATATTAAACTCAAATCCATCTTGTTGCAAGTTCAAGTGATTCCTTTGGCTCTGTCCCAGCAGACCTACAGACCAGCTGGTCACAAGGATTTTATCTTTGTAAAGGTAACACTTTGGCTGCAAAAAACAAAGGATAGAGGTTGCACAGGATGATATGCCCCTTTGGTTCACACATCTGCTATAGGACAGTGTGGGAGCTTGGGCAACGTTGAGCCTTGTAGTCGTGGGCTAAGATAATATTCTGAAGGCAAATGATACAGTAAATCATTCCTTGAGCTGTCATTGTTCTGAGAAGAGAAGAGGAATCTTTTCTAAAAAGTATTGATTCTGAAGATCCTGGACACATGGCCTGGAGAAGCATGGTCATTGCCCTAAAGTTGTATAGATGTGAATTAAAGTGGGAATTTCATGAAATAGTTAAGAAGTAAAGGTGGTAATCATCGTTAAGATGATGATGGTGTTACTGCTTAGGACAATATTATTATCTCGATTGTATGAAAAAGGGAATAGATTCATACAATTAACAACTTGCTTTCCCAAAGTTACACAGAAATTAATAAGCTAGATCTTGAACTCAGGACTTCTAACTCTAAATCATTCTCCCATTCGTTCTCTCTTCCCTCATGATTCTCCCTCCCACTCATCAACTAATTTATATTATCAGTTATCAGAAAAAATGTACTGAGTACCAACTTCATGCTAGGACAGGGGTTTCAAATATTGATGCCTTTTTGAAACACCTTGGGATCTTTGAAAAATACTGATTCCTTCGTGGCTGCCAACCTAGACATTCTGATTTAGTTGCTGAGCTGTGACCTGGGCATCAGGATTTTAAAAAGCTTCCCAGATGATTCTAATGTGTAACCAAATTAGGAATCCACTGTGCTAGGCACTTAGTTAGCATCTAGGAATTAAAGATGACCTAAAGCACTGCGATAAAATAGGGGATTCAGAGCCTCTCCTTCTTACTCCAAGTTTACAGAGAAACCATTAAAGCACAAGGACCCATGCTGTTCATAGCTTTCAGGGCATGTATAATAAAACATTGCAAAATTTTACAGTCTCTTAAAATGTCTGATTTTTTTTGGAGAGGTTTGGTAAAGAACATAGCAAAACGAAAATAAGATTGCTGGAGTGCCTTGTATTTATGTGAAGTGCAAAATGTGAAATATATGTCACTTATGTGTTCAAAACATTAAGTAAAATAGTAAATGTGAATAAACTGTTACTGAATTAGCACCTCACAACAGCTGCTCTCACTGGGTAACTTAGGCTTCTTTTTATATCGTGGTTCAGACTTTGATGTGATGAGAGGATTTTGAAATGCACTTTGAGAATTCTTTTTTCCCTCAGATTCACACGGTTAGATGACCAGAGATCACATTTTATTTCTATGTGGAAAACCTCCATTAATCTGATGCAAAGCAGGCAGTCTTGAATCCCGAGGGAAATGAGAAATTGATGGCTTTCTTTCTAAGAGCATGGCAGGTAGGCAGGGAGTTAGGCTGTGCCACAGGCGGCTGCTGTGTGATACTGTAGGGGTTTCCCCTTAGGAGGGCCCCAAAAGTCAAGTCACATTAGCAATGAGTCTCCTGCTTCTGTCCAACTCAGCCCTAAGGAAACTTTAGACTCAGGGATATTTCTGGAATAGCAAAATTGTGGCATTGCCCAAGAATATTACAGGACAAGCAGAATAAAGATTCTCCTTTTTGGACTAGGCTAAAGCTTGAACAAATTTGCTCTAAAAATGGATGCATTACAAATTGGGGGCAGTTGCCCTGTGTCAGGGACTGGCGGCAATGACTCAGAGGCAGAGTAGATATTTAGATATGATCTACCTGTCCCATAACAATTGTTAACACTTGCCAACACATTAGATTTTCATTTTGCTTGTGCTTTCTGGTTTCCTGCTACTTGACCTCTAAGACATCTAGTGATGATAGGTTTCCTCATCACAAACCTCCCCTTGCTCTTATATCCCCTAGAAGCAACGTCAGAACAGAATCCAAAGTTTCTTGTCAGTGAGCTAGTAAACAGACACGTGCCATGATTCTGGAGAGGTGCACCACAGCCAGGTCACTACGCACGGCTCTGGCTCTGAGCTTTGAATGGAAGGAGCAGCAGGGCAGCACAGCTCTTCTCATCCCTTACCATCGTCTCCTTTCTCATTCATCATTTCCTACCCATCCTTTAAAGAGCCTGAATTTCTCATAGTGATGGGTTGTACAAGGAATAACTACTCTGTGCCTGTCAGTTTTACATATGCCATCTCATTTATCTAAATCACTTTTCAGAAGCTATTACCATCAGCCAAAGACCAGGTCAGGTGTTTCTCTGCCCATTCTCAAAGCATGCTTCACATCTAAATCTATGCTGATACAGTGTTTTGTCTCTTTGTCTCACTAAACTATGTGCTTCTTGAGGGTAGAGGCAATGTTTCTCTTTGAACTATTGCTACTTAGCATAGTAATTTCACATAATAGGGGTTTGGATAGGTATAGGTCTATTTTAAATTAGTGATTGATAGTTGCAAAGGCAGTATTTTTTTTATACAGCAGGTCCTTATTAGTTATCCATTTTATACACATCGGTGTATACATGTCAATCCCAATCTCCAAATTCATCACACCACCACTACCACCCCCGCCGCTTTCCCCCCTTGGTGTCCATACGTTTGTTCTCTACATCTGTGTCTCTATTTCTGCCCTGCAAACTGGTTCATCTGTACCATTTTTCTAGGTTCCACATATATGCATTAATATACGATATTTGTTTTTCTCTTTCTGACTTACTTCACTCTGTATGACAGTCTCTAGATCCATCCACGTCTCAACAAATGACCCAATTTCTTTCCTTTTTATGGCTGAGTAATACTCCATTGTATATATGTACCACAACTTCTTTATCCATTCATCTGTCGATTGGCATTTAGGTTGCTTCCATGACCTGGCTATTATAAATAGTGCTGCAATGAACATTGGGGTGCATGTGTCTTTTTGAATTATGGTTTTCTCTGGGTACATGCCCAGTAGTGGGATTGCTGTGTCGTATGGTAGTTTTATTTTTAGTTTTTGAAGGAGCCTCCGTACTGTTCTCCATAGTGGCTGTATCAATTTACATTCCCACCAACAGTGCAAGAAGGTTCCCTTTTCTCCATACCCTCTCCAGCATTTGTTGTTTGTAGATTTTCTGATGATGCCCATTCTAACTGGTGTGAGCAAAGGCAGTATTAACGGAAGTTTAAAAGTGTTTTCACAAGGTATAAATTGATTATTTGTTGGTAATTATTGATTATTACACAGTTTTAAATTGATTAACCTGGAATTCAGGTGCCAAAGTTCTCACTTCAGGTCTCAGGGCTTTTCCTGCTATCAGACAGCCTCTTCTGATGAAGATGTAATCCAAAATTAGATGTTGCCATACATCTTTACAACTTGCTCTTGAGTGAACTTTACAGGTTTTGTCTTCTAACTGTACACTTCAAATGGAAGCTAGATTTTTTACAGAACAAAAAACATTTAGATGGCTCCCAGGATAAGCTTAGGAAAGAATAGTAAGATTTCTCCTCAGTGATTTGGTATATGTTTAGGGATAGGTAGTTCTCACTCTCTCAAGCCTAAAGGGAGAAAATGTATATGAATTGTAAAATGCTACGACCAAGTTTATATTTCAAAAATTATGATAAATAAATGATGTGTTTCTTGGCCTTGCTTGGGCTGTTAGGGTACTGTTATCTTGTTACTTTAAGGCTTTCATAATTTATGGTGATATCAAAGTCAAAATGAAAGGTCCATATCAAAGGTCAAAATGATAAAGAAATCAGCATACTTTCTCAGTCCAGTTATAATACTAAGGTGAGCCGGCTAGGACATCTGAAATTCAACTTCTTGGTTCTACTTTTGATATTTTGGAAAATATAAGAAGAGAATTGGAATATATATGTTCATCCACAGAAGCACCAAAATATCAGTGCTATTATGTATGAGACAATTTCAGGTGAGTATATATTCTGAGCAGGAATTATGTAGATAATATCTTTGATTATCTATAGTATTTCACCTGTGTTCACAGAGATGCTTGACTTCTCTCTGAAGATTTCTGTGTCTTTTTTTTTTTTTTTTGCAGTACACGGGCCTCTCACTGTTGTGGCCTCTCCCGTTGCAGAGCACAGGCTCTGGACATGCAGGCCCAGTGGCCATGGCTCCCAGGCCCAGCCGCTCTGCGGCATTTGGGATCCTCCCGGACAGGGGCACGAACCCATGTCCCCTGCATCGGCAGGCAGACTCTCAACCACTGCGCTACCAGGGAAGCCCAGCCCCTGCCTCTTTTTTTTTTTTTTTTTTTTTTTTTTTTTTTTGTGGTATGCGGGCCTCTCACTGTTGTGGCCTCCCCCGTTGCGGAGCACAGGCTCCGGACGCGCAGGCTCAGCGGCCATGGCTCACGGGCCCAGCCGCTCCGCGGCATATGGGATCCTCCCAGACCGGGGCACGAACCCGTATCCCCTGCATCGGCAGGCGGACTCTCAACCACTTGCGCCACCAGGGAGGCCCCCCTGCCTCTTTTTATATGATGGAATCAAAGTTATTATTTTTTTCCTGAAGAGTTATATATATTGAATCTAACTAGGAAAAAAGTCATAATGGGAAAAGAGCAACGTAGGAATCATCTTCAATATTGAACATGCTGAATTAAGGAATACAAAATTATAAGAGACAGGTTTAGTAAGAGGCATGACCTTTCAGTTGCTATATTCCTGTTATTTCATTAGAGTGAGAGGAACTTGGAAATGAGAAAAGTTGAAACTGCTCCAGCCAAAGTGATGTGGGTAATTAGAGCAATCTCATTTGGCTGAAACACAATCAAAGTGACAGTGCTGTTGAAATTCCATCTCCAAAACATTTAAATATCGTTAGAGTATTCTCTACAGAAATTTGGGGGGTAGTCATGATGTGGTGGGGTGTAAGTGGATGGTGGCAGCAGCTCAAGAATACAGGGAAGGTGGAGGGCACAGAGAGAGAGAAGCAGTTGGTACTGAAAATCCTGAGGCTTTATACACGTGCAATCAGCTGGGTGGTCTGGTAATACTACAGTCGTCTATCTGTCCCATCCTGCTGCCTCCTAATCCTGGTCATTTTAATCAGATTTCACCCATTTAAGAATATTAAGGGATGGGGTGTTCACACAGCAAATTTATCTTTACTGCCTACAACACATAGGCACTAGGCTGGGTGCTCAGAATGCTCAGTGATCAAAAATAGACATACACCATCTTGCTCCAGATTTCTGTCCTTACCTGTCATGTGAACCTGTCTTAGATGGGGTTTGGCTGTAAAACAAAACAGAGGGGCAAGGAAGTTTACAGGACTGGCCAGGGTATCATTGAAATGACAGGTCTTAAGCTGTGTAAGTTGACAAGTGAAAAAAAAAAAAGCTTAAGTATTGGGACAAACCTGGGAACTCAAAGGGATGGATAGCTCATTGAGTTTGCAGTCTGGTCAAACTGGGAGCAGTTGAACCAAAAAACTAATGGAAGCTCTGAGCAGAGAATGTTTGTGTAGTTGTAAGAATTATAGTTGATGACAATGTCATGAGATGGTTCAGGGAGTGGATGGTGGAAGTAGAATGGAGGACAAGATCATCAAAGTTGAGGAGGTCATGGAACTGAGAGGCAGCCTTGCTGGCTGGGTTGTTCATGGGGCTGCAGAGTGTGCTTGTGGGCACGTGTGTGTAAACACGAATGCCCTGCACTCCAGGCTTATAAAATACTTGAGGAGCTCTGAGTACTACCCATAAGGCTCAAAACACTCTGGTATTGCCTTCATAGGAATATTTTATCACTAAAATAAATGCCAAAGAATATATGCTATTATACTATTACTAAATGTATACTAATTATGACATCCTTTCTCTGAAATTCTAACATAAGCAAAGTGAGAATTTACAGAAATGAAATGTGCTCAAGTAGTGTTTTTAAAGGTAGTGGCTCCTTTCTTTGTAAATATTTTCATTAGACTTTAATTTTAAAAATGCTCATAACATTGTGAACACACTAAATATAGTTAATTTTATGTTATGTGGATTGTACTACAATAGAAAATTCTCCCCCACTCCAAACAAATCATTTTGTTTGATACCTCAGAAATTCTGACTATCATGATATAAACACCAACTCCTTTTTGAGGTTATTGTTTAACATTCAATTATAGAGACATATTAAATGAATAAAGGAAAGAGAGGAATTTCACCTTATTTTAAATTTGGTTCAAGTCAGCACACACTTATTGCTCTTCCTTAGCAGGTGTCAGAAACAGTGCTAAACCTTGTGTAGAAGGCAGCAGCAAACACCAAACAATCCCTGACCCCTAGGAGCTAGTAGTCTAGTGGAAAAGAAAGAGGCATCAATACAGATCTCTTAGACAGCAAACTATGGTTAAATATTAAAATGTGGGCTTAAACAGTTCGTTTTGGTGGGTGGAAAAGGCAGAGACTGAGGGTGATCTTGTTCCTTATTTTCAGAGCATTTTTGAAGAGGTAGTCAAACAGTGCTTAAGTTATGTTTCCCATATGATTTAGTAGGAGCCTGAAAATTTATAGAGCTACTGCTTAAGGAGATAAACTGCGGAGAGTTTCAGACAAGGTTTAGCATTCAGTTTCCTTTTATCAAGCTAGCTTCAACAATTGTTAAAGAGTCCAAGCTCATATGGATTGCCACATGACAAGCCAATAAATCAGTTAATGGAGAGAGATGAGGTGTTGGGGCAAGGAATAGTGACTTTATTTGGAAAACCAGCAGACTGAGGAGATGGAGGACTAGTGTCCCAAAGAACCACCTTACCTGAATTAGAATTCAGGTTTCTTTTATACCAGAAGGGTAGGGGGTGTGACTGTTGCAGACTTCTTGGTGCAGCTGTCCATGTAGGTCAGGTCATGATATTTCTATAAACCACCAACAAGACAAATGGTATTTTCTGTTCTGCAACTTTTAATCTCCATATGAAGGAAAAGTGTTATGGCTTTAAAGGTCAAGCCTGGGAGGCAGAGCCTTGAGAAAGGGCTTCCATGTATATTTCAGGCTATATGCAACATTCTTTTAGAGAAAGGTGCAGAACCAGCATGACTAAGCACAGGCAACAGAGAACAAGGGTTAGAGCTAAGGGAATTGATTCAATATGGAGTCAGGTTTGTTCTTCTCTGTTACACAGTGTTTAAATGGTTGGGGTTAAGTTTCTAGAATCAGAACCACCTCAAACTTGGATAGCTCTAGAAACATATAACGATCTTTCTCCTCAAAAGTTAACTCTACAAATGGCATTATTTCATTTTTATGGCTGAATAATATTCCACTGTGTGTGTATATATATATATATGTATAAAATACCACATTTTCTTTATCCGTTCATCTGTTGATGGACACTTAGGTTGCTTCCATGTCTTGGCTATTGTAAACAGTTCCCCTGTGCACATTGGGGTGCATGTATTTTTTCAAATTAAAGCTTTTGTCTTTTCCGGATAGATGTCCAAGAGTAGGATTGCAGGATCATATGGCAACTCTATTTTTAGTTTTTTAAGGAACCTCCATACTGTTTTCCATAGTGACTGCACCAATTTACATTCCTACCAACAGTGTAGGAGGGTTCTCTTTTCTCCATACCCTCTCTAGAATTTATTATTCATAGACTTTTTGATGATGGCCATTCTGATTGATGTGAGGTGATATCTCACTGTAGTTTTGATTTGCATTTCTCTAATAATTAACAATGTTGAGCATCTTTAATATGCCTGTTGGCCATCTGTATGCCTTCTTTGGAGAAATGTCTATTTAGATCTGCCCATTTTTTGGTTGGGTTATTTGTTTTTATGATATTCAGTTGTATGAGCTGTTTGTCTATTTTGGAAATTAATCCTTTGTCACTTGCATAGTTTGCAAATATTTTCTCCCACTTCGTAGGTTGTCTTTTCATTTTGTTTATGTACTCCTTTGCTGTGCAAAAGCTTCTAAGTTTGATTAGGTTCCATTTGTTTATTTTTGCTTTTATTTCTACTGTCTTGGGAGACTGACCTAAGAAAACACTGCTACAATTTATGTCAGAGAATGTTTTGCCTATGTTACTGGACCTAGAGATTATCATACTAAGTGAAGTTAAGTCAGCCAGAGAAAGACAAATATTACATCATATCACTTATATGTGGAATCTTAAAAATAGTACAAATGAACTTATTATAAAACAGAAACATATTCAGAGGCATAGAAAACAAACATGGTTACCAAAGTGCGGGAGGGATAAATTGGGAGTATGGAATTTACAGATGCATGCTACCATATATAAAATAGATAAACAGCAAGGATTTACTGTATAGTGCACGAATTATATTCAGTATCTTGTAATCAGCTACTATGGAAAAGAATTGAAAAAAGAATATAGATATATACATATGTATGTATAACTGAATCACTTTGCTGTATACCTAAAACTAACATGATATTATAAATCAACTATACTTAAATTAAAAGAAAAGCTAACTCTAAATTTCAAATGAATTCAGCCTCATGGTTCCGCATGACTGCCTAATTTACAAAATTCTTTGTCTCCTTGTTTCATTCACTGTCAAGGTCGGAATGCCTGTGTTCACTGCTGTTGACTTTTTACCTGGTCTTGAAGGCTTCAGGCTGCCTTTCAGGGACAGGACTCATATTCTGAGGGAAATTAGAACACCTCTAATGCATATACTTCAACTTATTGATGAAGAAACAGAGTTCTTGGCTTGTCTGGTCTTTTGACATGTTCTGGTAAGACTTGAGCTGTTTGATCCTCATCCCGAGTCCCTCCTGTCTTCTCTCTCTCTCTTGCTCCTCCTCATGGTGGCAGCCTCTTCAGTTAACCCTCACTATTGATTTTCCACCCACACCTAGAAGCTTCCCCACAGTTGTATAAGGCTGAAGGTGCTCTCTTTGGGTTTCAGGGCTCAAACAAAGGCTTTCTAACCCAGTTTGACAAGTAATTGTAGGTAGTGTTACTTGAGAGATTTTACAGCAATGTTTTGTGTATTAAAGTCTGACAACAGAAAACAGATCCAAGCTGCAATATTAAAGTAGAAACTCAATAGGATACAAATGATCCGTGTTGATCAGAATAAATGTTACAGCCAAGTTTTTCATAAAGTGAATTTCCATTTACATTTTTCCATAGACGTCATTACAAAATCTGAGCTGGGAATAAAATTAAATCATGGCAATAAAATTAAATCAAAGATGCAACTCTTTAGAGATTACATTTTAGAAGAGAAAAAATTAGGACATTTTAATAAATGTGGTGAAGTAGTTAGAAGGCAGCATTTAAAACTCCCTGGATAAGCATTATTTTTCCCATTAAAAAAAAGTAGTTTATACTCGAAGAGACCATTGAGATCACACTTTTACCCTGGCTAACTGCAGGCTCTAAGGTGATGTACTGTCTCTAAGTAGTATACCATTTTCACCAATTCTACACAGTTACCAAAGGGCCATTTGCATCTGAATAGAATGAGATCTAGGTAGGGATCCCCATGCTGCAGTTGTCACTTCAGACAGATAATAACCTCTGTCTTTATCTGTGTAATAAAGTGACAACTACCTTAGAGAGCTGCAGTGAGAACTGTTTAGGATCCTATAGTAGGCTTCTAAGTATGGAACCCACACCATTGAATCTCTCTCCTCTAAATGGTAGCTTGGCTTCCATAGGATCACAGGAATGAAACCAGTGTTCCTTATTCTTTAAAATATTATTTTGTACTCTGTTGTGTTCAAAGTTTAATTAAACCTGTTAGGTCATTAGTGTACCATTTAAGTAAAGACTTTCTAAATAAGAGGCTCAGGAACTATACATTGGAATGTACACATAAACTGTGATGAAAATACAGTTGAGATTATTATAAACATGTATCAGTACAATGTGAAGAAAGGATGTGGTCTGGAAATGACTCAGCTTGCAAGTTTAATGGTAACTAACCACCCATAACAATTTAGATCCTGAATTAGATTGTTTTTAGGTGGGGCATAATTTGTCCAGTTTTATCACTTTAATAGTCAGTTCTTTCATATTCATTTAAATTAATGCTAACATCAAATCAAGTTTGTCCATTGAGTTACCTGCCACAGATGCACTCATCTTCTCTGCAGCCAACTTCTCACTCCCACATCTTCCCTAGTGCTTTGCTTCTCTTGATGCTTTTTACCCGCAGCTCTATTAAGATCTTATTGACACATGACATATGTAAGTTTAAGGTATACAACACGATGATTTGATACACGTATGTATTGCAAAAATATCACCACAGTAAGGTTAGTTAACACCTCCATCCCCTCACATAATTACCATTTTGTGTGTGTGTGTGGTGATAACATTTAAGATCTACTCTCCCAACAACTTTCAAGTATGTAATACAGCACTGCTAATTATACTTACTATGTTGTATATCTCCAGAACTTATTCATCTTACACAACTGAAACTCTGTACCCTTTGGCCAGTATCTCCCTATTTCCCCCACCCCGACCCCCTGGCAACCACCATTGTGTTCTCTATTTCAATGAATTCAGCTTTTTTTAGTTTCCACATATAAGTGAGATTCCTTAATTTTATATATTGTATAACAGTCAAAGAATATGATGTAGCTATTTTAAATTATCCTTTGTGATGGATAAATCACAAAATTATTTTTAAAAGCTCAAAATTCTCTCTTTGTGTATGTATTACTTTGCCTAAAACATATAGTTAAGCAAAATTCACCTCTTGAGTGACTTCCTACTTTCTGGTGGCCCCCGTGTCTCCTGCCCTCAACCTGTCCTTAATTCCTGGGGCTTTGTTGCAGTCAGTGGTCAGTGAACAATTCCCTGGATCTCTCTGGGGCACCCCTGACAATGGAGCGTGGACTTGTGGAAGGAATACCTGTTCCTGCCAGGTCCTGGCTGTGAATTGTTGAGGCCTTGGTGGTGTCCTTCCTCTCCCACAGGACTGGGCTCTGACAGTCTTCCTCTCCAAATTGTCTGACCTCCTAAAAACTGGACCTGTTTGTAAAGGGTTGCTACAGTCCTAGCTATTTTGTCTGAAAAACAATGCCCTTAACTTCTTCATGTTGAAGGTGAATTAATAAATGGACAGGGGTGTGCTTTTATCCCTGGGACCTTGAAGAAATGGCACACAGTTGTTAAGAGCAGGTTTACCAACTGCATTTGAATCCTGATTTTGTTACTGTGCAACATCACTAAGCCTTCATTTCCCTAATAGTAAAATAGAGAAAAAATGAGGTTATTGAGAGTATTAAATTGTTTAATGTATGTGAGTGTCTAGCATAAAACACTTTTTATCTTTGGGTAGTTTACTGCTATAACAAACATTCCTGAAAACCTTGTAACTAGCGTCCTATTTACCACAAATATATGAGATAATGCTCCTCATACAAATATGTACTGTAGCAGAATAAACTTTATTTTGGATGCTGCATCAGCCTGAGGAATCTACAAACCAACCTCACAGCGTCAAGAATTTGGGAGACAGTAAGAAGTCATAGAAATTACAAACCTGTTTGCTACTCTTTCTTCATCTATTCCTCTTCCTTATTTTTAATGCCTCTTTATTTCTTTGCTTCTGTTTATATTATCAAGCTTTAGGAGTAATCTTAGATCCCTAATTATATTTTGTCTAAACTCTAGTATCTGGCTAACATCTCGCAGTGCTAAGCATTTTTCTGGATTAAGGAATATCACTTTCCACACTAACAACTTTAATGAGGAAATCAGACAAATAAACGTAAGGATCATTACATAAAAAAATAGAACAGGAAGCATAGATTCAAAGTTACTAATTTGCTAATTATTTTTAGGTACTGACCTTTTAGCATACTGATGCTATTTGAGCAAGTTAATATTTTTATATATTCACTGTCTCATTGTAAATTTATGATTTCTTTCAAGTATATGATTTAATATTTTAAATTTTATTTTCATACATGTGTATTGTGTAGGTGTGAGTTTGTTACACTCTGAAACTATCCCAGTTTCTTGCAGAGCACATGTCTAATTCCCTTAGCTCTAAAGGGGACCTTAGCAAACTGAGTGACAGTCATCTGTCTCAAGAAGCAGACAAACTTACAAGATGCTGACTGTTCCATTTCAGTGTTGCAGTGTTCATCAACTGCTGGCTGCAAAAGAGAATCCTGCATTATTAAAGAGAAGATAGGAATAGATTGGAGCAAATGCCAAAGTTTTTAGTGTCTTTTTTTCTTCAGGCATAAAATGGAATCACAGAGGTGAGCTTCTGCTTTGATTAATTCTTCCCTTGGTTAGTATATCAGCCTTTTCTTCTCTGCTGCCCTCATCAGAACCACCTGAAGGGAATAACCAATAAGAGTTCTTCTGCTGTCTTTTGCACCTGACAAAATTGAGACTGCCTAGAAGTGAAATGTAGCAGGTTATCTCCACCTACAAAAAATCGTAAAAGAGCTTATTCATGTAGTTCTTTCCATTGCTTGATTTTCCATATTGGCTTACTAAGGTCAGAAGGCTGATTTTATTGTCCTCATGCTAAACTGACAGAAGGTAGGTTATGTTTTAATGACCCTACAGGAGGGTTCTGGCTTTGCAGAGAATGCTTTTGAAACATAAATTAAATACGCCAGCAGGGGGCAAACATCAGCTGCGAGAAAGGCTCAGATTAGCTTTATCTTTCATAGGGGCAAACGCTCACACTCAAACTCTCCCTTACATGAAACCTTATTTTTAAGTTTTCAAATTTTAAATTATTGTGTTATATGAAGACCGTCACCTGTGTCTTCATACTTTACCAAAATTATACTGAAGACTTTTGTTGTAAAAATGCTCTAGTTTGGTGGTAAATAGCTGGCATAACAGAATACATTAAGTTTTGAATTAAATGGAGCCTGCCTAAATTTGAACCCCTAAGAGCTGTGTGACCTGAAGTAAATTTTGTGACCTCCCTGAGCTTCAGTTTCTTCCTTGGTGAAATTGGGATGATAAGGGTACCTACCTGACTGTGTTGTTGAGATGTCTGTATGAGATGATATATGTAGAGAGTTTAACTCTATAAGCCACATGGTAAAATCCTGGTAAATATTATCCTTCACTCACAATGAGTACAGACCCCAGGAAAGAGAAGACACACACAGAAAAATAGTAATAGTACCTATTAAAGAAGCCCTAATAAGAGTGGATTTGGGAAGGCTTATGACAGGATGAGTCTGCAGAACTGAAGGACAAATGAGATGTTCAAGCAAGTCTGATGCATATTTCAGTTAGCAAAGGTGGATCTACAGGAATACAGAGCCAATGACTGAAGTTCACAGTTCACAAACCGAAAATGACTAAGAAATTGTCAGGGGAATTGAGTGCTACACATGGAAATGGAAATAAAACAGGCTGGATGGTTTTATATCCAGAAACATAATTTACAGTCAAGCAATTGTGTCAAGAGAGAGAGATTTTCTGCATCTATTTTAGCATACAAGTTCTTTCTGGCAGGATTTGGGGAAGAACATATCTTTTGGAGTTTGGCAAATCACAAGCAGGCCCATCTGTTCTGGAAGGAAATAGTCTTTACCCATTGCGCTTTTACAGTTTGGAGGTTTGACAGATGAAAGATATGAGCTTGGGGGAGCAAAAATGGATTACAATTGCAGGAAATAAAATCAGACAGGACCAACATATTTATGGAGTAGCATGTGCCTTGAGAATTCTCAGGGGAAAGACTATCTACTTCTTTGTCCTGAACTGGGTATTCAGGGGACCACTAAATCAAACAGCTTGATAAAAAGGGTTTGGAAGCAAATTAACAATTTTGCAGGGATGTTCATCTACTTGCTGAAAAGAGTCGGTATGGTTGATTTGTATCCCTAAATCCTGAACTCTCTGTGGAAGTAGTATTTTACATCTAAGAATTTTATTTAATACAAACACTATATTTTTAACAGCTATTTGTACAGAGTTGTCCCTTTGGGTATCTAAGAAAAGTAGATAAAAATGTTCTTTCTTCAAATAGTTACTGAGTATCCCATATTTTTCTATGCTCTGAGGACATGTAAGCCATCTCAATCAGGCAAAATAAATTCTGAGGTGATGCTCAGGTGTTCTTCTGAGGTATTTAAATACACAACTTAATAAAACATGCCTGAGTGCTTAGGCAAACCAGAAATCTGTCACATTAAACCAGGACTTCACTTTCATTATTAAAAGTATGAAATGCCATACTTTTCTAAAACTCCAAGTAGTGTTTTAGAAATAGCATCTTATCTCGAGTCAGCACCAGATGAAGATTTGACAAGCAACAAACAAACTTACAACCCTTGGGCACCTCAGAGGCTCTGACAGGAGCCAGTGTCACTGGGGGGAAGATGTTAGCACAACTCAAAGCCATGTTGTCAGCTACAATCACACACGTGTATTACAAATTAAGATGATTTCTGGATTTCCACACTTTCTGTGGAGACAAAGCTTGGAAAAGACTCCCCCCACCCCACCAATGGTGGAGATGCATTTGTCATTCACAGTACTGTTGTCATAACACAGTTGTCATTAAGATTTTTCTCGGTGAAGCTTGTTAAATATCACATCAGGACCCTCTAAACTCAAGTCTCATAGCATTTAAAAATGGTTTATACCTTCATGGTCACCCTAAAGGCAATTCTAATCATCATAACTTTCAATTCTCATTAACATACTGGCACTCATTGCTGCAATATTAAACTGTTCAAATCACACCTGGTGTACCGAAATGTTGTGATTAACATAATTTGATATTTTAATGACAGGTTTCATCAGAAATCTGTGATGTTATATTGTTGAAGTTCAATATCTTTAACAAATAAATTCCCATTTAGGGAAAAAAGAAATGGTTTCTGGTCTAAAGGTTGGGATAGTTTTGGCTATGTTCTGCCTCCAGATGCATGTCTTTTAAGCAAGAAAATGAAATTGTGCAAGAAATGAGGCTAATGACCTTATGTTTTCTCTCTGATGATGCTGATAAAGCCCAAATTATTTTTATTCATGAAGGTATAGAAATATTTGGTTCATTACACTCACACAAGCCATTCAGCCCCAAATAAACTGGTTCTTTTACAATGTGATCACTAGGCATAAGATGACTTGAATTGTATTTTATTATATAAAATATTAAACATTCAATATAGGCAGATTATTATAATGAACTCCTATGTGCCTGTCAACTGGCTTCAATGACTATCAACCAATGGCTGATCCTTCAGCTCTACCCCTATCCACTCCTTCTCAGCCTGTCTAATTTGAAACAAATCTCAGATATTATATCATTTCATCCTTAAATATTTCAGTATACATTTTAAAAGTATTTGAACTCTTTGTAACACAATCTTTAATACCATTGCTTCATAAATTAACAATGATCCTCTAATATCACTGAATATCCATTTGAATGTTTAAATTTCCAGTTATTTCACAACGATTTTCTTTCCCCTTTCCTCTTTCTCTTTCCCTTCTTTTTAATTGGAATCCAAATAATACCTAAATGTTGAATTTATTTGTTATATCTTTTAAGTGCACTTTATAGGTTCTCTTATTTTCTTCTTCTTTTTCTGAAATTTAATTGTTGAAGAAAATATTAGGGTTACTTGTTTTATAGATTTCCCACATCCTGGATTTTGTTGATCAGATCCCTCTGGCATAAGTTAACACAATCTAAAATTTATATTTCCTAAAAATCAGTAGTTAAATCCAATGGCTCTATTAGACGCAGGTTCAATCTTCTTTGGTAGGACTATTTCATAGGTGGTTGTATATAATTTTTCATAAGAAGACACATGCTATCCGATTGTCTCTCTTTTTGTGAGGGTAACTATTGAAGCTCAATGCCACCAGTTTTTCTTTCTTTTTTTTTTAACATCTTTATTGGTGTATAATTGCTTTACAATGGTGTGTTAGTTTCTGCTTTTAACGGAGTGAATCAGCTATACCTATACATATATTCCCATATGCCTTCCTTCTTACGTCTCCCTCCCACCCTCCCTATCCCACCCCTCTAGGTGGTCACAAAGCACTCAGCTAATCTCCCTGTGTTATGCAGCTGCTTCCCACTAGCTATCTATTTTACATTTGGTGGTGTATATATGTCCATGCCACTCTCTCACTTCGTCCTAGCTTACCCTTCCCCCTTGCCGTATCCTCAAGTCCATTCTCTACGTCTGCATCTTTATTCCTGTCCTGCCCCTAGGTTCTTCAGAACCATTTTTTTTCTTAGATTCCGTATATATGTGTTAGCATACGGTATTTAATTTTCTCTTTCGGACTTACTTCACTCTGTATGACAGACTCTAGGTCCATCCACCTCACTACAAATAACTCAATTTTGTTTCTTTTTATGGCTGAGTAATATTCCATTGTATATATATGCCACATCTTCTTTATCCATTCATCTGTCGATGGACACTTAGGTTGCTTCCTTGTCCTGGCTATTGTAAACAGAGCTGCAATGAACATTGTGGTACATGACTCTTTTTGAAGAGTATATGCCCATGAGTGGGATTGCTGGGTTGTATGGTAGTTCTACTTTTAGTTTTTGAAGGAACTTCCGTACTGTTCTCCAGAGTGGCTGTGTCAATTTACATTCCCACCAACAGTGCAATTTACATTCCCACCACATCCTCTCCAGCATTTATTGTCTGTAGATTTTTTATGACGGCCATTCTGACTGGTGTGAGGTGATACCTCTTTGTAGTTTTGATTTGCATTTCTCTAATGATTAGTGATGTTGTTGGCAATCTGTATATCTTCTTTGGAGAAATGTCTATTTAGGTCTTCTGCCCATTTTTGAATTGGGTTGTTTGTTTTTTTGATACTGAGCTGCATGAGCTGCTTGTAAATTTTGGAGATTAACCCTTTGTCAGTTGCTTCATTTGCAAATATTTTCTCCCATTCTGAGGGTTGCCTTTGCTGTGCAAAAGCTTTTAAGTTTCATTAGATCCCATTTGTTTATTTTTGTTTTCATTGCCATTTCTCTAGGAGGTGGGTCAAAAAGAATCTTGCTGTGATTTATGTCATAGAGTGTTCTGCCTATGTTTTCCTCTAAGAGTTTTATAGTGTCTGGCCTTACATTTAGGTCTTTAATCCAATTTGAGTTGATCTTTGTGTATGGTGTTAGGGAATGTTCTAATTTCATTCTTTTACATGTAGCTGTCCAGTTTTCCCAGCACCAATTATTGAAGAGGCTGTCTTTTCTCCATTGTATATTCTTGCCTCCTTTATCAAAAATAAGGTGACCATAGGTGTGTGGGTTTATCTCTGGGCTTTCTATCCTGTTCCATTGATCTATATTTCTGTTTCTGTGCCAGTACCATACTGTCTTGATTACTGTAGCTTTGTAGTATAGTCTGAAGTTAGGGAACCTGATTCCGCCAGCTCCGTTTTTCATTCTCAAGATTGCTTTGGGTATTCGGGGTCTTTTGTGTTTCCATACAAATTGCCACCGGTTTTTCTATGCCAAAATGCACTCACTTACTTTGGTTATCTGAAACTCTTTTTTTTGTGTGTGTGTGGTACACGTGCCTCTCACTGTTGTGGCCTCTCCCGTTGTGGAGCACAGCCTCTGGACATGCAGGCTCAGCGGCCATGGCTCACAAGCCTAGCTGCTCTGTGGCATGTGGGATCTTCCCGGACTGGGGCACGAACCCGTGTCCCCTGCATCGGCAGGCGGACTCTCAACCACTGCGCCACCAGGGAAGCCCTGAAACTCTTTTTACAGTATATTTGTCCAGAAGAAATCACAAGAATAATATTCCTTGAATGTTTTATGTTTAAAGCAGTTTGTACTTTTTATCCTTGAAAGTCAATTTGTCTAGATGTCCAATTTATGGCTATTTTCCTTCCTGAGGTATTTTAATTTTGTTACTCCATTGCTGTTTTGGTATAACATGTTGTCAAAAAGTCTGAAAACAATCTGACCTTTTCCCATATAAATAACTTGGTCTTTTTGTCTGAATATCCAAATAATTTGCTAGAATATGTGCTGGTATTAATCTTTATGGTGTGATTTTCCCAGGCAGGCAGTATGATCTCTCATAACAACAGATTTCATTTTTTTGTTTGTTTTAAATTTCAGGAAACTTTCCTTAAAGATTTTACTATTTTTTTTTTCTTCTTCAGGTCATCCTATTATATGTCTGTTCAATTTTCTTTCCCTAGTTTTTATAGCTGCCATTTTATCTTGAATTCTTTTTACTGTTTTCCATAATTTTTATTTAAAAATTTATTCCTTTTACTTATATTTCTCTTAAGGTGATGAGTTGTGTATCTAAAGTCTGTTTTTTTCATTTTTGAAATTTGCTTTTACTTTTAAGAAATAATTTGAGAAAATATAGTTCTAATTCTTTTCTGAGTTTTATAAACATACTGTGATTTTCCTAATTCTAATTTATATTATTCTTTCATATCTTATATCACTTTCTTAAATTTATTTTAGTTTTTTTGAAATATTAGTTTACCTCTTTTTAAAATCTGTTTTGTGGGCTTGTCCTTATGTCATGTTTTTATTTCTGGAGGGATATTATTCTGTTTCATATACACATTGTGTATGGGGTTTGAATGTGTTCCTTTTCTGATCTTCACTTTTTCACAAAATTGGTTTTCAAGAACATATTTTAAAAAGTTCATCCTAAGTTGAAGTATGAAGCTGCTGTTTTCAAATTACCTGCTGTGCTTTCACCTGAATGCCTTTGTTTATTTTGGGGTTCTCCAGTTCTCAAGTTTTTCACATTCCTTGTGGCTTCTTTCTATTTCTTTCCATACACAGTATGATACCAGGAGGGTCTTATAGCCATTTATATTTTAGAATGAGGACATCTTGTCAACTATTTTTGTTTATGTCTGTGAGTTTTTGGTTTTGCTATCCTAGTTACTCTGTCTAAATTTAAATGGTGTTCCCTTGAATTAAACTTAAAGGGGAGCTCATCATGCAGATTAAGGCAGAGACAGGAAGGAAGGAGAAGAATAAATTACATTAAATTCTTTTGCTTTAAAGAAGCATTTGCTTTTCTTGACCATAAACTATATTTGACACAAGCCAATATGTTGAAATTGCTTTAGTGGTTTCATGGAGACAGTGATAATATGGAACAGTATCAGTTGTGATGGGTTGTTTCAAGAAAATCAATCTGTAGGCCCTATAAAGTCTTTGTTCTTAAATAGGTAGCTTCATTTATTTTCCTATGGCTTCTATATCTCAAAATATTTTGCATATTTGCTTTGGAAAAGCTACTGAGAATCAATAATTATATCTGGATTTTGATTAGTTTATGCACCCTGTGCACAATGGGAATGTTTCTGATGGTAAAATGGGATTGTCCTCATGGCTTTGGAGACTTGCATCTGGATACTAAGAGGAAAAATGTCCTTGCACTCTGGGCCAGAGGGGAATGTGGCCCAACTCATAGCATACCAGAGGATAATTTAGAGAGTACATAGAGACTGAATTATGCTGCATTCTAGACACTCATTTCTCTAGGCAACCTCAGTGGGTTCTGATTTTTTCTGTGAGATATGGTTCGTAAGTAATCTTAAAAATTCAGCCCACAGCTGCCTTTAGTGAATTTGGCAGGGGCCCTTGACTTTGGAAGCCTTCTATCAATGAGAGTATGACACCGGTAAGACCAGTGGAAACACGGAAGATATCAAACACTTCTCAGATGAGAAAGAACCCAGGGAAGATGGTTGGGAAAGCAGATACACCCAAGACAATGACTAACAAAGGCAAGAGAGTGTGTAAAATCTCTGAAACTCTATGGGAGGAGTTTTTGGAATCAAAGCCTATCAACTAACAATAGCCTGTGGAAGCCATTGATACCAAGGAGAAGAAGCACAAAGAAGGATGTTGGGCTAAGGAAAGAGCCTAAATCCTAGGGTTTCATAAGCTTTCATAAGGTCTCATATCTGGGTCTCTCCATGAGAAAAGAGGAATCAGTCCTCTTTTTGTATGTAATTTGAGATTGGGAGAATATCCACATTTCTTATCTCTGAGTTTTATAGCAATAATCAGAAGCTGATGGCCAATAAACTGCAAAGAACCCACAGTTCTGTTTTGTTTTATTTTGTTTCTGCATGGGAATTGTTTAAAATTGAAAGTTTTTATATAAAGTTCCAGATTTCTGGCCTATTTAAAAGAACAAGCAGATCTTATTGTCCAGTGTGCCTCTCATTATCCCTTTTATAGGGCTTGTACACTGCAGTTTCTTACAGTCCCCATTTCTCTGAATTTTATCACACTCAAGTAATGTAAACCATAAACATGACCTTCTTGACCATTGGAATTATTTGTGTTTGCCACCTCTGTTCTACAGGGAAAGAGTTTACCAACCAGAAATTTTGGAGGGCCAGAGATCTCAGACCCATGAATTATATAGAAGCCAAGGGACAATGATTGCTAATTGATCAAGAAGAAATGAAGAAGAGTCAGAGCAGGATAGTTGATCACTGGAACTAAGCCTATAAAAGACAAGAGCATGGAAGAGAGAGCACTTGAGAAATATGAGGCACCTCAGGGCAACCCCTAATCATGCTCTTAGGAGCTCAAGATGGAGGCAGTTCCAGCATTCTATCCTCCATCTCCAGGAGGAACTTGATAAACTATTTTTTATATGTTAATATGCAGTTTAACATAATACCCCCTTCAAATAGCAGTACTTAAAAAATTTGGTTAATAACACATAATGTAAAATTTATAATGTTAAACATTTTTAGGCGTACCATTCAGTAGTGCTATGACTATGCATATCCTAGTGAAACAGATCTTTAGAACATTTTATCTTGCAAAACTGAAACTCTATACCCATTGAACACCAACTCTCCATTTCCCCCTCCCCTTGTCCCTGGTAACTACCATTCTACTTTCTGTTTCTGTAAGTTTGACTACTTTAGATGCCTCATGCAAGTGGAATCATACAGTATTTGTCTTTTTGAGACTGGCTTATTTCACTTAGCATAATGTCCTCCAGGTTCATCCATGTTGTAGTAAGTGACAGGATTTCCTTCCTTTTTAAGATTGAATGATATTCTGTTGTATGTGTATACAGTCAACCCTTGAACAACATCAACTGTGTGAGTCCACTCATATGTGAATATTTTTCAGTAAATATTTACTACAATACTACACGATTCTCGGTTAGTTTAACCTGAGGGTGCAGAACCCCAGATACACCCAGGAGACTGTAAAGTGGTATGAGGATTTTTGACTGCTGGGGGTTGGTGCCCTTAATCCCCACATTTTTTAAGGATCAACTGTACTACATTTTCTTTATCCATTTATCCATTAATGGACATTTGGGTTACTTTCACCTCTTAGCTATTGAAATAATGCTGCAATGAGCATAGGTGTGTGAATATCTCTTTGATATCCTACTTTCAACTATTTTGGCTATATACCCAGAAGTAGGATTGCTGGATTACATGATAATTTTAATTTTTTGAGGAACCTCCATACTGTTTTTCATAGCAGCCGTACCATTTTATTTTCCCACAAACAGTGCACAAGAGTTATAATTTCTCCACATCCTCATAAACACTGTGGGGTGTTTTGTTTTGTTATTTGACTGTGTCCATCCTAATGGGTGTGAAGTGATATCTCATTGTGGTTTTATTTTGACTTTCTCTAATGATTAATGATATTGAGCATATTTTCATATGCTTTTTGGCCATTTGTATACCTTCTCTGGAGAAATGTCTATTCAAGTCATTTGCCCATTTTTTAATTGGGTTAATTTTTGTTGTTGCTGAGTTGTAGGGGTTCTTTGTATATTCTGGATATTAAACCCTTATCAGAGAAAAACATACAGGCCAATGGAATAGAAGAGAGCCGAGAAATAAATTCTTGCATATGTGGTCTAATAATCTTTGACAACAATGCCAAAACCACACAATGGAGAAACTATAGTCTCTTCAACAAATGGTATTGGGAAAACTAGATATCCACATGCAAAAGAATGAAGTTGGACCTAACCTTACACTTTATACAAATTTTAACTCAAAATTGATTAAAGACCTAAACATGAGAACTAAAATTATATAAATTCTAGAAGAAAATATAGGGGAAAGCTTCAAGACCTTGAATTTGTCAATGACTTCTTGGATATGACAGTATAAGCACAGTCAACAAAACCAAAAATAGACAGTGAGACTAAATCAAATTTAAAAATCTTCTGCATATCAAAGGAAATAGTCAACAGAGTGAAAAGTCAACATACAAAATGGGAGAGTAGACCTTCAAGATGGCAGAGGAGTAAGATGGGGAGATCACCTTCCTCCCCACAAATACAATAAAAATACATCTACATGTGGAACAACCCCTGCAGAACACCTACTGAACACTGGTAGAAGACCTCAGACTTCCAAAAGGCAAGAAACTCCCCACGTACCTGTGTAGGGCAAAAGAAAAAAGAAAAAACAGAGACAAAAGAATAGGGACGGGACCTGCACCTCTGGGAGGGAGCTGTGAAGGAGGAAAAGTTTCCACACACTAGAAAGCCCCTTCACTGGTGGAGATAGAGGGTGGGTGAGGGGAAGCTTCGGAGACAGAGGAAAGCGCAGCAACAGCGGTGTAGAGCAACAGGGGTGCAGAGGGCAAAGCAGAGAGATTCCCGCACAGAGGATTGGAGCTGACCAGCACTCACCAGCCTGAGAGACTTGTCTGCTCACCTGCCAGGATGGGCGGGGGCTGGGAGCTGAGGCTCCGGCTTCATTTGGATCCCAGGGAGAGGACGGGGTTGGCTGCATGAACACAGCCTGAACGGGGCTAGTGCGCCACGGCTAGACGGGAGGGAGTCTGGGAAAAAGTCTGGAACTGCCTAAGAGGCAAGAGACCATTGTTTCGGGGTGTGTGAGGAGAGGGGCTTCAGAGCACTGCCTAAACGAGGTCCAGAGATGGGCGTGAGCTACAGCTATCAGCGCGGACACCAGAGAAGCGCATGAGATGCTAAGGCTGCTGCTGCAGCCACCAAGAAGCCTGTGTGCAAGCACAGGTCACTATCCACACCTCCCCTCCTGGGAGCCTGTGCAGCCTGCCACTGCCAGGGCCCCGTGACCCAGGGACAACTTCCCTGGGAGAAAACATGCCGAGCCTCAGGCTGGTGCAACGTCATGCTCGTCTCTGCCACCGCAGGCTCACCCCTCATTCCATACCCCTCCCTCCACCTGGCCTGAGTGAGCCAGAGTCCCCTAATCAACAGCTACTTTAACCCCGTCCTGTCTGCGTGGGGAACAGACGCCAGAGTGTGACCTACGTGCAGAGGCGGGATCAAATCCAAAGCCGAACCCTGGGAGCTGTGCGAACAAAGAAGAGAAAGGGAGATCTCTCCCAGCAGCCTCAGGAGCAGTGGATTAAATCTCCACAATCAACTTGATGTACCCTGCATCTGTGGAATACCTGAATAGACAATGAATCATCCCAAAATTGAGGTGATGGACTGTGGGAGCAACTGTAGACTTGGGGTTTGCTTTCTGCATCTAATTTGTTTCTGGTTTTATGTTTATCTTAGTTTAGTATTTAGAGCCTATTATCACTGGTAGATTTGTTTATTGATTTGGTTGCTCTCTTCCTTTATATATATATATATATATATATATATATATATATATATATATATATATATATTTTTTTTTTTTTTTTTTACCTTTTTCTCTTTTTGTGAGTGTGTATGTATATGCCTCTTTGTGTGATTTTGTCTGTATAGGTTTGCTTTTACCATGTGTCCTAGGATTCTCTCTGTCCGTTTTTTTTTCTTTAGTATAGTTTTTACTGCTTATTGTCATTGGTGAACTTGTTTATTGATTTGGTTGCTCTCTTCTTTCCTTTTTTGTTTTTTACTATTTAATTTTTTAATTTTAATAATATTTTTAATTTTTTATTTAACAACTTTATTTTATTTTATTTCTTTTTTTTTTCTCCCTTTTCTTCTGAGCTATGTGGCTGACAGGGTCTTGGTGATCTGGCCAGGTGTCAGGCCTGAGCCTCTGAGGTGGGAGAGCCAAGTTCAGGATATTGGTCCACCAGAGACCTCCTGGCCCCATGTAATATCAATCAGTGAGAGCTCTCCCAGAGATCTGTCTCAATGCTAAAACCCAGCTCCACTCAACGACCAGCAAGATCCAGTGCTGGACACCCCATGCCAAACAACTAGCAAGATAAGAAAACACCACCACCCACTAGCAGAGATGCTGCCAAAAATCATAATAAGTGCACAGGCACCCCAAAACAGACCACCGGATGTGGTCCTGCCCACCAGAAATACAAGATCCAGCCTTATCCACCAGAACACAGGCACCAGTCCCCTCCACCAGGAAGCCTACACAAGCCACTGAACCAATCTTAGCTACTGGGGGCAGACACCAAAAAAAAAAGGGGGAACTACAAACCTGCAGCCTGCGAAATGGAGACCCCAAACACAGTAAGCTAAGCAAAATGAGAAGACAGAGAAACACACAGCAGATGAAGGAGTAAGGTAAAAACCCACTGGACCAAACAAATGAAGAGGAAATAGGCAGTCTACCTAAAAAAGAATTCAGAGTAATGATAGTAAAGATGATCCAAAATATTGAAAATAGAATGGAGAAAATAAAAAAATGTTTAACAAGGACCTAGAAGAACTAAAGAGCAAACAAACAATGATGAATAACACAATAAATGAAATTAAAAATTCTAGACAAGGAATCAATAGAAGAATAACTGAAGCAGAAGAATGGATAAGTGACCTGGAAGATACAATAGTGGAAATAACTACCGCAGAGCAGAATAAAGAAAGAAGAATGAAAAGAATTGAGGACAGACTCAGAGACCTCTGGGGCAACATTAAACACACCAACATTTGAATTATAGAGGTCCCAGAAGAAGAAGAGAAAAAGAAAGGGACTGAGAAAATATTTGAAGAGATTATAGTTGAAAACTTCCCTAATAAGGGAAAGGAAATAGTCAATCAAGTCCAGGAAGCAGAGAGAGTCCCATACAGGATAAATCCAAGGAGAAACACACCAAGACACATATTAATCAAACTGTCAAAAATTAAATACAAAGAACAAATATTAAAAGTAGCAAGGGAAAAGCAACAAGTAACATACAAGTGGAGAAAACTATAAGACACTGATGAAAGAAATTAAAGATTATACAGACAGCTGGAGGGCTATACCATGTTCTTGGATTTCCATTGTATATATGTGCCACATCTTCTTTATCCTTTCATCTGTCAATGGACACTTAGGTTGCTTCCATATCCTGGCTATAGTAAACGGACCTGCAATGAGCATTGTGGTACATGACACTTTTTGAATTATGGTTTTCTCAGGGTATATGCCCAGTAGTGGGATTGCTGTGTCATATGGTAGTTTTATTTTTAGTTTTTTAAGGAACCTCCATACTGTTCTCCATAGTGGCTGTATCAATTTACATTCCCACTGACAGTGCAAGAAGGTTCCCTTTTCTCCACACCCTCTCCAGCATTTATTGTTTCTAGATTTTTTGATGCTGGCCATTCTTACTGGTGTGAGATGATATCTCATTGTAGTTTTGATTTGCATTTCTCTAATGATAAGTGATGCTGAGCATTCTTTCATGTGTTTGTTGGCAAGCTGTATATCTTCTTTGGAGAAATGTCTATTTAGGTCTTCTGCCCATTTTTGGATTAGGTTGTTTTTGTTTTTTTGATATTGAGCTGCATGAGCTGCTTGTAAATTTTGGAGATTAATGCTTGGTCAGTTGCTTCCTTTGCAAATATTTTCTCCCATTCTGAGGGTTGTCTTTTCGGCTTGTTTATGGTTGCCTTTGCTGTGCAAAAGCTTTTAAGTTTCATTAGGTCCCATTTGTTTATTTTTGTTTTCATTGCCATCTCTCTAGGAGGTGGGTCAAAAAGGATCTTGCTGTGATTTATGTCATAGAGTGTTCTGCCTATGTTTTCCTCTAAGAGTTTTATAGTGTTTTGCCTTACATTTAGGTCTTTAATCCATTTTGAGTTGATCTTTGTGTATGGTGTTAGGGAATGTTCTAATTTCATTCTTTTACATGTAGCTGTCCAGTTTTCCCAGCACTACTTATAGAAGATGCTGTCTTTTCTCCATTGTATATTCTTGCCACCTTTATCAAAAATAAGGTAACCATAGGTGAGTGGGTTTATCTCTGGGCTTTCTATCCTGCTCCATTGATCTATATTTCTGTTTCTGTGCCAGTACCATGATGTCTTGATTACTGTAGCTTTGTAGTATAGTCTGAAGTCAGGGAGCAATCCAAGATTGCTCTTGGGTTGGAAGAATCAACATTGTGTAAATGACTATACTACCCAAAGCAATCTACAGATTCAGTGAAATACCTATCAAACTACCAATGGCATTTTTCACAGAACTAGAACAAAAAATTTCACAATTTCTGTGGAAACACAGAAGACCCCAAATAGCCAAAGCACTAAAATTACCAATTGTACTTAAGTGTTATGACATCAGAATTATTCTTGAAAGACTGTGGGTTCATTGTCTTAACTTCTTGTTCCTCCCAAGTGATATACTTTATTAATTTTGAATATGGCATTGGTTACAGAGCCTTTTTCTCTGTAACACTGCCAAAGTAAAACAGATGCTGAAGGAGAAACAAAAAAGGGCAAAGACAGGGAAAGTGAAAAGCTCTGATTCCAAACTTCATGAAGTTCACAGTTGACATAGAGTCAGACCTTCTGATAAGAGAGCCTTTCTCCTTGGCTCCAAACCAGCAAGCAGGGTTTTGTTTTTGCTCTTTTCCTTCCAGGCTTTGCTGAGTATATGAATGTGCTCTCTGGAGATAACAACAAGGAAACTGAGCAGAATATGAAATGGCATGAAGAGGAGGGCTGTGATGTCCAGTTATATTAAATAAAATATTTGAAGTATATCTATTTTTGATAAAAGTATTTTAGACTATTTCAAAGAAATATGTTCTTGTACTGCCTCATGGTTTGTAAATGTCATACACAGTTGTTTAAGCTAGGTGGAAAGGACTTTTAATGTAAGCCATGAACCATTGCTTATAACCAGAAACTGGGCAAATAAAATCTCTTTAATACCAAATATGGTTTAGTACCAAATTTGGTTAGAAAAAGGATATATCTTCACAAATTTTGAATCTATGCAGTTTTTGGTTGGTAATGATTCTAATTCAGTCATATGAAGCATCTATTGAGGTCATTTCCACTGTCCTTGGAGTCATCAGCATATGTTGAATAACTCCTGAAATACTGGCAAGTAATATGATTTAAAATTGTACTCCTTAACCTTTGCATGAGAGGGAAAGATAAGAAAAGAAAACCGAAGAATCATTTATTTCTCGCTATATACATAAATATTTTATGAGACATTTGTTCCCTCTAATATTGAACAAGATAGCTCAATTTATATATAAACTTTATTATCAAGCATGTAAAAATTTCTAGTGGACATAAAATGTTTAGCAAGCAAATATAAACCATTAAAATGATAATTTTTATCTTTGGCAAACCAAGTTAAAATTTGCATATGGAAATCAATAAAGAATAGAAAAGGTAGCGTGACATTATCTTGTGCTTATCTATGAAGTATGTATGTAGCTTATTAGGCAGTATTTATTCATTCTTTCTTGGGAAAGTTAAGTGTGCCTATTGTTCTCATATATATTAATAAAATGAGAAGGGAAAAGTACTAATTAACTGCTACGTTCCTCTCCGTTTTAACTTTCTCTGAGTTTATGATTCTAACTACCTGGTTCATTAGTCCCAGAAAAGTCAGATTTAAAAAAAGTTGAAAAAGAAAAAGGGAATACACATACTGAACACATAGTACATGCAATCACAGGAAACTGAAGCTCAGGGAGGCTACAAAACTAGTATAAGACCATACAGGAAGAAAGCAGCAGAGCTATGAATCAAAAATAGGCCCTTTTTTTATTCTAAAACTGTGATTTAAAAAAATTCTTATTATAATTTAAAAATAATTTACTTCTTTGAAAACTTCACCATGATGAATGTAAGGCAGGCTAGTAACAGTAGAAACTGAAGACAGTGATATCTGGTAAGACGTTTGATGATGTATTAATTATTACTAGCTGATATTTATTAAATCATGACTACAAGTCATGTATGTACCAAACTACTTTACAAGGACGATCTCACTTGATTCATCAGCAAGAGAATGAATAGGGATTATTTTTATACAGTTTTACAGATGAAGTAACTAAAGCTTAGAGAAGTTAAAAAACTTGACCAAAGTCAGAAAGGTAAGGACATGTTAGGGCTAAGATTAGAAACCAGGCACTGTGATTCCAGAGTCAGAACTTTTAGATGTTGTGCTGCATCACTAAATCATAGTTCCCTGAATCAACTAAAATCAAAGGAATAAGGAAATGGAAAACTTTCTATTCATCCATATGCTGTGTTTTTTTCAGCAAATTAGAACCTCTTCAAAGATACCTTCATCTGGTGATTTGCTTGAGTACAGTGCTGACAACTAATTTTACATAAGGAAAATAAAAACCAGCACATCAGAATGAGAGTATAGATGCTATCACGCCAAATAGCATCCAGTAGTGAATGATCATTACCCAAGGTCTAATGATAATTATCCAAGCAGAAATATTCTAAAAGATCATCTACATGAATAATTTCACTCACTTTATTTATTAAAAAAAAACAAACAACTTACAACGTTTGCCATCTATTATGGTGTTAGTTTAAATAGATACCTGTCAGCTCCTTGCCTTGGAACCAGTCTTAAAATAGGAGTTGAATGGCTGATTTGTTATCTAGTCTCCATCATTTACTAGTTCTGTGCAATCAGGTAAGTCATGCAGCCTTTCTGAGTCTCTGCTTCATCATGTGAATATGGGACCAATAACAGGACTACTATGTCTTGCAGGTTTTTAAAGATAAGTATCAAATGAAAAAATGCATGGAAAAACACTTTGTAAGGGATTTAAACCTTAGATATTATTATTGTGTTACAGACTCCCCACTGTTGAAGTATGTAGTTAGAAGGTTTGATCTGGCACATATATATGAGACAGCTGGTGTGAACTAAGGGTGCCACTTGGACCAAGAAATAGAACAAAGCTAATTGGCTACACAGGGACGCAACTCATGTCCTTAGCCTCATTAACTCTGTGCTCTACGAACTAAGCACAGTGTTACTCACTCAACCTACCTTTCCATGAGCCTGGCCTTCGTCTGGGCATTGATGATAGAAACATAAGTGACCATGATCTCTGTCCTCAAGGAACCTTCTAGCATGGAACAGCAAGCAGATGAGTAAACTAATAGTTAACTACTTTATAATCAATTAATGCTATAATAGAAGTTTATAAAAGTGCTAAGAAGGCCCAGAGAAGAAAACTACCAATACTGACTAGGAAAGTATGGTATATGTTCATCTTGTTATTGAATTTGTTGAACCTAAAATTTTTATACCTTAAAACGCTTAAGTGTACTTAAATCTACATGTCAAATAATTTCCTCATTTGGAAATTTCAAAGGTACATTTTTTTCTTTCTCTTTCTTCCTTCCTCCATCCCCCTTCCTTCCTCCCTCCTTCCCTCCCTCTCTCTCTCTTTCTTTCTTTCTCTTTGTTTCTTTCTTTTTCCTTTCCTTCTTTCCTCCCTCCCTCTCTTCCTCCCTTCTTTTCTTCCCTCCTTCCTTCCTTCCTTCCTTCCTTCCTCCCTCCCTCCCTCTCTCTCTCTTTCCTTCTCTTTGTTTCTTTCTTTCTTTCTTTCTCTTTGTTTCTTTCTTTTTCCTTTCCTTCTTTCCTCCCTCCCTCCCTTCCTCCCTTCTTTCCTTCCCTCCTTCCTTCCTTCCTTCCTTCCTTCCTCCCTTCCCCCTTCCTTCCTCCCTCCCTCCCTCCCTCTCTCTTTCTTTCCTTCTTTCTTTCTTTGTTTCTATCTTTCTTTTTCCTTTCCTTCTTTCCTCCCTCCCTCCCTTCCTCCCTTCTTTCCTTCCTTCCTCCCTTCCCCCCTTCCTTCCTTCCCTTCTTTCTTCTAAACAATGAATATTTATTATATTACAGTTTCTGTGGGTCAGAATTTCAGGAATAACTTAGCTGCTGGGTATTTCTGCCTTAGTGGTTCCTTTGGTGGTTTCATTCAGCATGTCAGCAGGGGCTATAGTCATGTCAAAGCTTGAATGTGGCTATAGAAGTTCAGCTTTCATAATAGCTCATGCACGTGACACTTGGCAGGAAGTCTCAGTTCCTATCTGGCTGTTGGCAGGAGGTCTTAGTTCCTGACCATGTTGGCTTTCTCCTAGGCTGCTTGAGTGTCCTCATGACATGCAGCGAGCTTCTCCCAGAGTGAGCAAGAAAGAGTGGGCAAAGGAAATCTGCAGTACCTTGTGTGACCTAGTCTCTGAAGTTATGCAGTTACTTCTGCTCTAAGGTACAATTTTTAAGTGATCCATAATTAAATAGAAAGCATTAAAAGCAGAACTTGGGGGCTTCCCTGGTGGCGCAGTGGTTGAGAGTCCGCCTGCCGATGCAGGGGACACAGGTTCGTGCCCCGATCCCGGAAGATCCCACATGCCGCGGAGCGGCTGGGCCCGCGAGCCATGGCCGCGGAGCCTGTGTGTCCGGAGCCTGTGCTCCGCAACGGGAGAGGCCACAGCAGTGAGAGGCCCGCGTACAGCAAAAAAAAAAAAAAAAAAGCAGAACTTGGTGTGTGCTTTGCTATCATGAAATCAACATTTTGCAAATATTTCCAAATTGCACTGGGTGGCTTATTCCAAAATATTTGTTCCCCTATATATTATTCAGTTACACAGAGCTAGAGACAACAGCTTTCTATTTTAGATGTAATCATGTTTTTGTCCTCAATCATCTTGACAGTTAATCAGTTTTACCAATTCATTTGAATGGATACAGAGAGCCAATGACTGGTCACAGTTTTTTGAAAATACTGAGGTCTAGTGATTGGTTCCCAGTTCCCTGAAATAAAGAGCGAGGTTTTCTAGAAAGCTGAAAATACAATTCAATGCACACAAGGTTGATTTATGCTTTTTCAAGAATTTCTTTGTTGCTTAAAGCCAGGTGCACTGGCAATAACAAAATTATACAAGAATGGCCCTTTTACTTCATCCTTTTGGTTTAGTCAAGCTTTACTATCAATAAAAAATGACCAGTGATCCAGACAGCTTGCTTTTCTCCCACCTGAGACATAAATGAGGCAAATGATCTGGCCCAGCTTATGTCCTGGGATGTGGGAGGTGAATAGTACCCTCGAGGTTTTATTCCTCCTGAAATTACAGCTGGAAGACTTAGAGGAAAAAATGATCTTATTGTCTTATTAATCAATCTGTGAATAAGTTTTGGGGCATGTATATGTGGAGTTGTAAGTATATATATGGAAATCAATCGTTTACTCTCCTGTGTTGTTTAATGTCACTAATCCAAGAATTTGAAAAGCTCTTTGCAGAAATGAATGTGTTTTATTGATAAGCATGTGCAGGACTCTAACTCAATGCTGCATTTATATCATTGTGATTACACATTATTCAAATCAGATACTCAGCAGGTGAAAACTACCCAACAAGCACCCAGGAAATTCTATTAGGAACTGTGGTGTCCTTGCAGATCAATGAAGTCATCAAGCTCTGTCACTCTTTCCAGTAGTGACCTATTTTATTAGCAGCTGGTATCCCTCAGACACATGATTCCTACCACTTTCAGAGATGTAAACAGTTTCCATTTTGAAATATATAACCAGAATGGTGATGATTAGAGTTAAACAGTACATTTAGCAGAACACACACACTGGCTTTGGAGCATTCTTCTTAAAAACAGACTGATGATCACTAACCCTGTTGTTATTTCCTCTATGAGTGTATTTGAATTAGAGCAATATTTTTCACACCTCTTTTCTTTACACTGCATAACACATTCTGGAGACCACTCAGGGTTAGGATCCTCTTGTATTTCCTTCCGTAGGTTTAAACATTTAAAACACTGACATTATACCCCAATTTACTGAGGACTACTTATATATATTGTACTATGCTGTGTACTGGGGGCTCTCAGCTGGGCATAGCCTCAGCGCTTTGTTCTGGGTATTACACACCAGAAAAAGAAGAAAAGAAGACTCTGAATAGGCGTTTCTTTCCTCTGTGTATTGAAGGGCACTGTTCAAAACTGTGTCTTGAGTAGCCTGAATTTTTATGTATAAAAAAGTCATGGTTTGCCCTACAATCTACTTTCAGGTCTAAAAGTTTTCCTTTGCTACTGTTGAGTGCTTAAAACCCTGGGGCAGCTGAGTTTTGTCCTGGCAGCCACTCTGGTGGCTGCTGAAGGTGGGGATCGCACTGCCCCAGTGTTGGCCCCCCGATGCAGCTCATTAGACCTTGAGCAGCTGCTCAAGTCTATTAATAGTCACTTAAGCAGCAGATTGAGGAAGCTGTGCTGCTATGAGCTAAAGGTGGGGCTGAGAGCTGGGAGTGGGAAAGCCTTGGCTACCAGTACCTGATACATATATTGTGTTAAATTTGGGGACAATTTTTAAAAACAGTCTTAGAGATATTATTTGGTTGTCATATATAGTCGATGGAATGTGTTTTGCCACAAGTTTAGCCAAAAATGTGATATCAAGCTTAACCATTCATTTTGCTGGCAGCTATTGTATAGTAAATATTTCGGCAAAGTAGAGTCAATTGTAAAGTTGGTCAAGGAATATCCATCCTTAAATGTATTGAAAAATGACACACAAATCTGTCTATGCTTCTTATACTGGTTGATCTTGGCTGATAGTCGACTGTTCTTTCGTCCTGGAAACATCCTCCTATTTTCTAAAAAGCTGAGAAAAGTAAATTGAAGTAAGCCAGCAGACCAGATGCAACTTAAAACCTACAGATTATTCCAGGACTTGAGCTTCTCTAAGGCTCTATTTTAAGATCCAGTACTTTTTTGTATTTGTTTCAACAGGAGGGTTAGAGGATAGAAAATGCTTTATTGATGGAAAGTGGGAGCTATTACTCCCCCTACCTCCTCTGCTCTGCAAAACTAAAAAAGAAAGCAAGGCCATTCAGTTCCTAGCCAGATCTGTAAAATGCTCATATTAAATGGGAAGACAGTATTTCTAAGTGAGAAACAAAACCTTTGTATCATTCTAAGTTATCTACCATTTCCCACTTTGATTTGTGTATGTGTCTTTAATTCAGATTTTTGAGGATTTAATTCAAATGGTTTTCCACACATTAAAAAGAAGAAAACCACCTGAGATGAGATCTCAGCATCTCCTCTCTGTAAATAGGGTGTTCTGTTAGTTGTCTTTTGGTGGCTAATTGGGAATTACACTCTGCGCACTGTACTTTTCATGATTCCGAGCACAGCCAACCTCATCTAAACCAGTAATTATTACATTATCTCTGTTATCAAAGAGGCTGCAAACGAGGCTAACAGGAACTGGCCATACGATTGTCTCCTAGGTCATCACTCAGCGATACAGGGAAAATTAGGCTGAGGAAGCGCCAGCATTACAGGCGTCTTCCCCAGATATGAAGCTGCGCCCCACACAGTTGTCAGTGCGGTGGTGACGGCCACACCTGGCAGCGGCCACAGTGCATCTCCTGCGAGCAAGGGCTGTGGCTCAGCCCGGAGGAGCTGCTCTGTGCAGCGGCAGCGGCAGAGGGAGCCGAGGCGCTCTGGGTAGAGAAGGCTGGGGCAGCACGGTGGCTGTGCTGCATTCCCCAAAGCAGCGGCCGCGGCAGCGCTTGGGAAGTTCCCAGCACGCACTCAGCCGCGCTGCTCCTGGCCCTCAATTGTTGATGAACCTGGGCGCTCGTCAGCGCACGGGAGACAACCCCTCTGGCTTTCCTAGAGACAGAGATGAGAAACTGAGCTGCTGAAGGAATTTGGCAATGAGGAGAGTGAAAGACAGTTTGGCGCCAGCAGCTAAGTTGTAAAATTGCTTTGCAGGCTGCCCGGGGAGCACGAGAGAATTGACAAGAACAGACACCGTTGCAGACCACAGGCATGCCTGACTGTACTTGAGTCAGATCGCTAGGACGCAGCCTCCGCTTCAACTATTTGTGGCCGAAAAAAAGGAAAGGAGACTAGAAACGGGAATGCAAGTGGTGTTCCTGAAAGGAAAACACAGACGCTCCAGAAGGAGGGGAGGAACAGCCCAGCTGGTGTGTGCATTTTTTTTTAAAGGAGAATCCCTCAGGTATGTTCTCTTTTCCCGGTATGCGCTGCCTCATCTGCATGTGATTTTTGTGTCTGTCTTTTCTGGTCAATTCTTTTTGTCTGCACTTTGAATCACAACCAGGGGGGTTCTAGTGTAGTAGATGGATTTTTAAGCGCTCAGCTCTCCTGTGTTTATAACATGGTTGGTTCTGCTGAGGATCAAAGACTTCTCAGGTATTGTTTTATTTTAAATGCAGAATGATAAATGATTGCTTAGTTTCTGCTCAACTTTCGGGGGAAGATCTGCTTAGGAAAAAACAAGGCTGCAATAAAAGGCTGGGACATTTTCTAATCCCTTGGGATTTGGGGGAAAAATTAGGGCTAAATAGAAAAGTTGAGGGCTTCTTGGAAGGGGTTAAAAGCCAAGGTGTCATAGGCTAGCATTGTTGTCACCCAGGTGTCTTTCCAGCTCAGCATCCAGTCTGGAGCAAATTGAGCTTGACCAATGGTTTTGCCTTTCGAGCTGTTGATCAGTCCTTCAAGATGAAGATCCTGCAGATTTGCTTTCCAGAGATGAACTGCTTAAATTGTGTACTTGGTTCTGTTTTACAATTGTTCTATCCTGCTGAAGGAGGCAATCTAAAAAAAATCCCTTGCTCCAACAGCTTGAGTAAACCCTAACTTCTGCAATTACATCATCGATATACTTGTATAATAAAGAGAAAGACAGATATGGCAATAGTAGTAATTTTGGCTGCCTTTAGTACCTAGGCTGAGATGACAAAGCTCAAAAGTCACTTTTCCTCATTAGGATTTTCAAGGAGAAAAGGAAAGAGGTGGGTGGGTACCACACATAAAATGAGTTTTTGAAAATACTCTGCATTTCTTTAAAAAACTAAGAATGTAAGTTTATCTCATTTTGAATTAATAATAAATGTAGTGCTTTAAAAATAATCTTGACATCTTTTACACTTCAATACAGTATTTTCAAAGAAGTAGGTGAAATTGGTAGTACATTATACATATGTGTATTTAAATTCAATGAGCTTTACTAGAAGAGAGAAACAAGAGAATGATCAAGTTTGTTACTTTTTTTATATATCAAAGTATTTTATAGATTTTTAAGTGTTTTGTTAATACAGGGGGTTCCTGCCAAAGCTCTAGGACACTGATTTTTAATTATTGGTCCTACTTTATTATGATTTAAAAGTACAAATGGAATAGAAATAAATGGGATTTAAATTATAATGTATGCATATTGTAAAGTAAATCACCACCCTGCTCTTTTAAAACTAAAATCTCATTTTTGCCAAATCTGGAGCACTGACTTGGGCCATATAGCAAAATGAGGAAATCAGTTGTTTTGAAATTCCACACGTTACTATAATAACAATATCAAAACATGGTAAGCAACTACTGGCAATTCCTGGGCCAGAAGAGTGATCTGGAAGATGGACAAAGAGTTGAATTTATGTTCATTAGTAAGGTGTGGAAAAAATTGTGTATTTCTTCTGTGTTGACATCTTATAATACGGGGAGCATTATAATATCTGTAGATGAAACACTATAGCAACAATACAACAGTAATTTTACTGAGTCCATTAAATGATTATTTTTCAAACTAATGAATAAATTAAGATAATTTAAAAGAATATTTGAACTTTTCCTTTACAAAGTTACCTTTTTGTACTACAATGGAACTCCTTTGAGAAAGTAATTTTAATAGAATTGTGGACTTGGATTTGAAAACGGATAAGCAGGTATGGTTTTTTTCCTAGCATCTGATTATTAGTTGTTAGACTGTAGAGACTTGGTAACTTCTTCCAAAAATTGTCATTAGCAAGTGATTCAATAAATCCATGCCCTCATGAAATATGAGGTAAACATGTTAGATAAGCCTAGAGAATCCACTTTCCATGTGCCTATTATTAACAAAGTAAAGTGTTTCCCTTTCTAGGCCATCTAACCCCTTTCTGTGGTTGCTAGTCTTTGAAGCAATAAAGTAAGTGTGTGATGCACGGACCTACTTGCTTCAAAGCCCATGGAACACTGTAAACAGATGACAACTGTGGTGATTCCCTTTTTAAAGACAGATTATATGAAGTGTGTGTGTGTATGTGTGTGTGTGTGTGTGTGTAAGGGCCAGTTGAGAAGAGAGTAGCCTTTGCGTTTTAGCTGATTTCGGGCAAATCTGTGATTTTGAATATCAGTACATTTTTGGTATGAAAATATCTGTTTCCCAGTACTCCATGCACTTTCATTTCTATTGACCTACTCGGTTAATGAAATTCGTACACCTACTGTGAGTTTTCTGAGGCATTCTGCCACCTGTACATTGTCTTCCACTTTTAATACCATCACCTGTTATTCCTTCTTTTCCAACCCATTCTCTTTACTATGGAAAAACTTTCTCCAGAATCTTTGAAACGTGAGAATCATCTTCCCACCAGAAAAAAATTTTCAGCCAGAAATTTTGAGGATTGAAAAATACATGCCAAATTTATTTCTAAAACACACTTTTACAGATAGAAAGTCACTTTCTAATGACATTATGGTTTATACCTAATATCAACTTGTTTGATACCATACAATTTAAAACATCATTCAGACAATAATTGTAAAATCAAGGCATTTGTATCTGTTGTTATTGCTGTTGTTACAAATCCTTCTGGATCTTAAATTTTCTGTGCTTGGATGGCTAAGCTCCGATTCCCTTCTAGCTTAAAAAAAGGGGGGCGGGTTTATTAATAGCCCTCTCAGTCTGTAGCTTTTGAGCAGGCAGAAGACTGAGCTCCCAGTTCCGTAATCTCTATGGAGATAATGATGCCACAGCAGTGCTTGCTCAACTTGTCTTTTAAGGCAGAGTTAGGAGGACAGTTGGTATTCTAGCCTCAATATCAAAAGTCCTCCAGAGGAGAAGTAGAAATGAAGACACACAGTCATTTCTCTTTCTCTTGTGAAAATGATCCAAGATGTATATATGTTTCCTATCTTTTGCATATCCTAGTTATATTGTATAGTTTAGCCTCAGCATATACAAATTATTGCAATCTTGATATGGGAGAATATTTTGTATTATTTTTTCTATATAGAGAATTAAAGTATTTGGTGGATATAAATGCTGGTTAGTAAGAAATAAACTCAACATTAAAAATTGTTGAGATTTTGTCAACAATTTTTGTCAACAATTTTTTTGTCAAAATTGTCAGGATTCTCAAAGTATTAAAAAAAGTAATCAGGGAAGATGGGTTTCTCTCTAAAATAGTTTCTTGTTTCCCTTAGACTTTTACAAGTTCATCTTTGGTCTGTCTCTATTTCCAATAGACAATCTCCATTGGCCCAATTCCTACATAAAACACCTTTTTTTTTTTTTTCCTGAGCATTCTGGCTTTTGAAAATCTGGGTGCAACATGTCTTGTTGGTAGACAAAATGTGTTTTGCATGGAAATATTTTGTTTTATGTATTGTAGAACTTTGAAATAACCTACTCTAGAAGTATCTTTTCCAGGCTTATTATACCTAAGCGGAAAAAAAAGAAAAGAAAAAAGCTATCAGAAAGGGATGACTATTTTTATCGTACTGACAGGTGGGAAGAATTGATGACTTAGGCACTATCACTGAGGTGTGTTTCTAAGACAGGACACTGTTAACCTGATCCTAGAAAAACTGGGAGAAGAGCAAACGTGATTTGCATCATGTCATTGTGAAGTGGCACATAACTGAGAAAACCTAAACAACTGCTTTGTTTACCAGAACTACTTAGTAAAAATTGCTAATCAGATAAAGATAGAGAATTAATGCACACATTCTAATGAGAGTCCATTGCTTTTTGCTATCTAGGAGAAAATACTGGTATTGGTCAAATCCAATTTCAGCCTCCAGCTGGCTGGGTAAACACGGGCTGTCATTTCCTAGCTTTGGTTTCCTCATCTGTAATGGAAGACTTATTTGATGCTCCTGAAGACTCAGTTCTCAGACTTAGAAATTCTACAAAATCTATGTAATGCAAACTCTGTAGGTTTGACTCCATTTGAAATGTAGCTACAGAATTACTTGATTCTAATTTGCTTCTTCTGAGGCTAGAGGCTTATAAATATCATCTACCTGCTTGATAAGCTGAAAAAGTGGTACGAATCCTTTTAGGACTTTTAAGAAGTCCAACAGCTTGTTTTCCTTCAAACAATTAGGCGATGATAAGTATTATCTTATTCATATTCCATGTAACTGCATATTTTGTATAAGGCCCTGTACTTGTGAGTCATAAAATATTTGCTGCAGCTTTGATAGATGTTGAAATGCTGCCATTTTGTACAAGAAACAAATGGTATTTGGGTACTTAGAGTGACTTTGAGTTGTTCATAGAAGAGTTTTGTTGAGAGGTTTTAAAAATAAAGTGAGTGTATATACTCTACTTAGTCATTTGAATAGATTTACTCTCTCTTTCCAGCTCTCTTCCCTTCTGGATGGGCATACTCATGAGAACATGCTAGAAAGAAGGGGATTGTGGTGCTCTCTCATGGCTGAAGGGAAAACATAGGAGAATTTATATTTCCTTCTTAATTTCCAAAAATGTTGATTGGCAGGAGGCAAAATATGTGAATTAATTTCATATATGTAAAAATTAAAATTCAATTCTAGTTACTTCTTAGAAAGCAATCCATAGGATTAGAAGACCATGTTAAATACCTAATCAAGTGTCACAATATTCCTGGACAGTAGGTGAAGAACATTTTTTTCAAATAGTAAATGATGAGACATATAAAGCTTGATGAATAAATACAACAGGTTACAATAAACATGGAACATCAATGGCTGTCTTCCTCCACTTAGCCTTGAGTTGGAGTGTTCTCTTGATCCTCTCTGTCTACTCTCTGTCTTGGTGAGCTGAATTTATTTAGTGGCCTGTACCACCTCATTGAGAGGAATTACACTAAGGTGTCCCACCAAAGTCAAGAGATTCACCTCCTCTGCTTTCCCCCAAATAGCTCCTTTTCCTGATTTTTCCTCAGTCTCTCAGGCTCAAATCTCAAGTCATTGTCACTGCCTTATACTTCCTCATGACCCATATTCAATTACTTATCAAATCTTCTTTTCTCTTCCGTAAATCATTTCCAGCCATGTATTCGTTCCTTCCCCTATTGTCACCACCTTCAAGTTCTTATCCCTTTATGACCAGAATACTGCTCTAGTCTTCCAGTTCTGTCTGTGATAAGCCTTTCCTCTGAGCATCTGTTCTGCATACTACTGCCAGATTCATTGTCCTAAAAAATGCCTTGACCATGGCACATGTCGCTCACTCCCTGCTCAGAAACTTTCAAGGACACCACTTTGTATATGAAATGAAGCCTCGACTACTTAGTGTGGAAAAAAGACACGTTTCCCAAGCACATCCCAGATTGCCTTTTTCAGCTTTACCTTCTGGTTCCTGACCCAGTCTCTGCCCCAATTAAACAGATTACTCAGAGTTTCCAAATACTGAAATTTTATACAATTCCATAGTACTAAATTATTTGCATCATTCACTTACTAATGCATCATATACTTTCCCATGAGATTTCACCTTTGGTCTTGACCTATAGTTAAACCTATTTTGTTGCATGTAACTTGAAAAAAAAATTCCTAGCAAGGCTATAAACACATGAAGTATCTGTAAACTTTGGCAAGTTACTTAAAATTTCTGCATCTTAACTTTTCAGCTAGAAAATAATGGCACCATAAAGAGTATTGCTTCATAGAGTTTTCATGAAGATTAAATAAATAATATAGATTAAATGTCCAAGGAATACTGGCTACACTTAATTGTAATTATGTTCATCTTGCTCACTAACTTGTATATAAAAGGTGAGTGCTCAGTAAATTTGTTTGCTTTTATATTTAATTTGAATTCTGTAATATCAGTTATTAGAGAAAAAGACTAGTAAGGGAAGGAGAGAGGCTGGTATACAAAGTAAGAAATAACAGCAAAAAAGTAAAGTCAGAAGGAAAAATTCAAACCTCTACTGTGACTTAAGATAGTAATTTCTTCAGCAATTACATTTAGAACAAATTGGAATAGCTTTGGACACCCAAATTTTTTTTGAAATCAAAGGCCCTGAGATTCTCACATTCTTATGTGTGTTTTCTATGGTATCAAGAGGCAGCCAATACTAGTTATTTTCTATATTACAGAAGGTATGGGTTTCATGAAGAGTCTACCACTGTAAAATAGTCCTGAGAACAAGAAGAGAGATTAGCCTATGACCAGTGACCCTGATTTATTCTCATTGTTTAGAGGTCTGAGTTTAGGAGGCACTCAGTAACTCTAAGGTGAATGTCAGGATCTAGTACCCATGCAGCTCATGAGCATGAACACTGAAAGGCAGAAGAAGTGTAGCTTCAAGAGAGGTGGAATACAAAAAGTTAAAAACAGGGGAGTTGCCTGCCTGACTTTATCGAGGTCAGAACCATGTCACAGTATAAGTCCAGGTCAACTCCCTGTGTTGTGTCTTCCTGTTCTTGATCAGGGGTTCAGAGACTAAGTACTACTTTTTCAGTTTGGTGTTTCTAGTAACAGTACTTTCCTCATTGGCTCTATCCCCCTTCATTTCCTTTGATCTTAATCTTCCCCTTTTAACTTCAGCTAATAATCTAGGATGCGGTCTACCTCTCTCCTGTTTAGTCCTGCGGTACACCCAACTTGTGTCCACAGTATTGGTCTTTACCATCCTGGCTTCTGCTTTATGGCAGCCAGCTCCCAATGGATTCAGCAATAGACACAATTATATAAAAAAGTCCAGGGAATTCCCAGTGGTCTTTTTCAGTTTTCTAGAAGGAATTCTTAGAGTATCTGTTTATTCCAAGATGGGAGGCAGTATGGCTGATTATAGACAGCTGTTTTTACTTGTGACATTTCATACTGGAGAAAAATTTCCCCCAAAAGAGTGAATGAAGAGCCTGAGTAAAACCTGCACTGAATTCTTTGATTGGTCTTGAAATCTCTAAATTTCTCAATAATGATGGTGACAGGAAGGAATGTCAATTAGGAGTGGCAAAGTGTGGCCAACTCTAGAACCTATGGAGAGAAAATTTGAGCCTGGCTTTGTAAGTTTTCCTTGAGAATTACTGGCTTTTATATTACCTTCCTCTTAAGACCCTTGACACTGTAAGCCTGGATTAATTTCTCTCATAGTCAGTTCCAGTTGTCTGCCCTTCCGGCCCTACCCACAAGCTATTATTTACTGATTTTTGTGTTTGGAATATAAAGCTTTCTTCTGTGAAAATGGAAAAGTTGTCTCTTAGAAAGCAGAAAATTTTAAAAGTCTACAAGATGTGACACAAATTTCAAATGTCAAATGTAATTAGAATTATAAGACTCTAGATATGGTTTTTAAAAAGCTATAGGAGGGCCTCCCTGGTGGCGCAGTGGTTGAGAGTCCGCCTGCCGATGCAGGGGACATGGGTTCGTGCCCCGATCCCGGAGGATCCCACATGCCGCGGAGCGGCTGGGCCCGCGAGCCATGGCCGCGGAGCCTGTGTGTCCGGAGCCTGTGCTCCGCAACGGGAGAGGCCACAGCAGTGAGAGGCCCGCGTACAGCAAAAAAAAAAAAAAATAAAAATAAAAAATAAATAAAAAGCTATAGGAGTACCAAGAGAGTACTTGTCAATGTACTTACAATTTCTGGATGCCTATTTTTAAACTGTTTCTCAGTTAATCCACATATTGTCTCCCTTTTCATTGTGAACTCCAGCTCTTAGTTCAGTTATCTAAAATACCTTGAGGACAGATGATTTACTGTAGTGCTTAATAGCAGATGAAAATGGCCCAAAATTAAAGCCTGTTCATATTTTCTTGCAAAAGATGTGTTACTATATGTCTGTGAATATTAATGAGTGATAAAACCAAGCAATCTGTAATCTAATGGAGAGATACTGTGACCTCTTTTTCATGGAGAATTCAAACACTAGCGAACAATTAACTAATTTGTTGCAGTATTTTTAGAACCAGGATAGATATAATAGATATTTATAAGTGATAATACTATTTAAACATTAAGATATCTTATGTTTGCAATATTGTGCAAAATGATATATATTCATTGTGATGGCATGGAAGATTCTCAAGGCTTCCCCTTAGCACTTCTATATTATAAAATGTTAATTTATGCTTATCATAATTGGTCTTTATTTCATACTTTTTAATTATTTGAAATTGATAAGTAGAAATGTTGGATGAATTGTCGTTTTCTATTTAGTTAAATAGCACAATGTCAGTGATGAGAGATGGCTGTCTGGATGATTAGGATCCTAGTTATTTGGTTTGGGAGGTAGTAGAAATGACATCTGGAATGTAAGTTAACCCCTTTGTCGATTGATTATAAACACTGAGGGAACTACTTTGTCCCAAGATCAGAGATCTAGATCTCAACACATTATCTTTGTGAGGAAAAAAATTGGTCTTAAAGAGAGATAGAAAAGAAATTACTATTATGCAAAATCCATCTCTTTTCCCAGAAAAGCAATTCAAAGCCAGCATTCTCCTGAAGGGAAACTAGAACATTAACTCCATGCCTGAAAGAGAGTACACCTTTCATATTTCTGAGTACCAGCAGGTTTATCTCAATTACACTTTACTTAGATCACTGCTGAAATTAGTCTGTGTGTCCCGAGGCCTCAGCAGGTGGCTCTGGAAAAAGGTGGGGCAGGAGTGTCACAGACAACAGGAGAAAGCCAAGCTTGGGTTTGAAACATGTCCACAAAATGCACATTTCAGAAATCCCAGCACACCAAGGTGACTGTGTTTACATTTTCTCTTCTTGCTATGTTCCTTAGGCTGCCTGAGGGACAGCTCTTGTATCTTCCTGATAGAGAAATGTATATCCTGCCTCTTCAGCGGCTGCCTTTGTCCTAATTAGACAAGCTATACAACATATGTAGTCTAGGGGATTCCTTCTGGGTTAATTACAGAGCTGTGAGCAGCTTTTGCAGAAATGAAGCAAGGTGAGTTTCAGACAAGATGTGTCTGTGTGGTTTTAATGTGTAGTGACCTGTGCAGAGGACAGACGACTTGGCTTTTCTGAACCCTCTCTCCCTCACCATCTAGTCAGGTCTGAATTTCAAGGGCTTTTCTCTTCTATTCTTCACAAGACTGTGAGCTCCTTGAGTGCAAGGCTTGTGCCATTTTTATCCTCACTGCAAAACTGGTAGAATGCTTACATATATTATTTGCAGAGGAAAGAAAGGACTAGTAAGTTAAAATGGTTCTGATGTGATACGATACAGCAATTTCCTGTGTTTGAGATTATTAACAATAAAAGATAATGGCTAAAAGAGTTTTTCTTGGTATCTCCTCTCAAAAAGAGGGGATGATATAGATTATGATTATTGATCAGAGAGAATATTCCAGGCAGAGTGAATGTTGTGGGTCAAGAGGAAATAACAAAGTAATGAGGGGAGGACAGCAAACTGGTTTTGCTGCTATTTAAAAGGCTTTGGGCAGTTTGGTAGACTCTACAGAAGGAATGTGAAAATGATAAGTAGAGGACCTGCCATCAAAAGCTCTTACATCTATTGGGAGAGGGAAACTTAAACACAAATTATTATACAAAGAGCGAATTAGGGTAGGCTGCCAAAGTCGTGAATGTGAATGTAGGCTAAGTATGAATTACAGGTGGAAGGAATGAATTGTAAGACTCCCCATTGCAACAGTAACGGTCTGATGAGGAGGAAATGAAAGTACATTTTATTCAAGCAAAAGGTAAAGAGATATGTTGGCAGAGAATATATGGTGAGGAGTGGGAATGTGGGGAGGTCTGAATTTCATGGAGTAGGCATCAAGGAGTCACTTTTTTGGTGGAAGTGGGTTGGAAAGAAAATACTATTGTTTATTGCTGGCTTAATTAATTCTCCCTGTTTATTCTGATCTTACAGAGGTCAGAGACTGTTGGTGTTTTCCCCACCATTGTGCACCCCAACTTAGTACAGGTCACAACACATAGCTAGTGTTCAATAAATATTTGTTGGGTGAATGAATAAAGGGCTGATATCTTCACATTGTTAGTATTTTTAAAAATTTTGACTTCAAATCTAAATTTCTCAATAGATTCCTCTTGAATATATCCTTTACTTTTTCATCTTCACTAGTAGCCTATTCTGTGTAAAACATCATGCAAGTACTGGGGTTAAAAAGAATTGTCCTTCAAAGAAGAGTCTTGGAGCCTTATTATGGAGAGAAGACATAGACAGGTACCATGCTTGGTGTGAGTAGAGCATTAGAGGATAAATTGAGCTGTTTCTTAATGTCAGCATATTGTTCAGTATTTTGGAATCTGTTGAATAAGTACCTTCCCTCCAAATTGTGATCAGATATTTCTCACCTGAACACTATGGTTTAATTTGCATTTATCAATGAAGGCAAGGTTATGCAACCTCAATTACAGTCTTGGAAAACTGTCAATAAATTCTGATTAACAAGTACTGCTTAATTGTTAAAAAATAGTAGGTAATCTTTCTGGTTCCTGCATGAAATAATAGCCTGGTAAGAAATTCAAGGATAAAAATACAAAAATAAATAATTAATTAATCATTAGTCAAAACAATTCCTAAAGATAGCAGGGCAGGGCAGTAGTCTTAAATTAAAATTGTAATTCCTCATGCTTTACCTATTTTGCCATTAAATTTATAGATTTCTTCTTTGGCAAACAGGATTTGTGCTTTGTTTATTATGCAATATAAAACCTGTTTTCTTTTTCTTTCTTTCTTTTTCTTTCTGTTTTTTTTTTAACTGTTGAATACAAACACAACCCAAATACAAACTAGAGGGAGGATTATTTCTGACTATGTGTTCAGATATTCCTAAATTTATGCACCATATAGGTTTTCAAAGTATCTGCAAGCTAATATCAATGTTAAATTCTCTAGAGAACTAGCTTTTTGTTTTCTGGAAAATTGTGCTAAATATCTTTGTAAAGCAAGTATCAATCCATTGATTTACTTGCTTTTTTAGTATTAACTTGCTTATATTGATGCATAACTGGACCTTTTTTTGAAAACAATGACAGCATGGTTACTCTGTCCTCTGTTTTTAAAAGGAGCTGTCCTAGGTACAGACGTGTAACACTGTAATACCCCTGCATCTCCAGTTTGGTGGAGATCTCTAGAACTGTCATGATATGGAAATCAGGGAAAGAATTGGGCTAAAATGTCTAAGACCATATTCATGATTCTTTCTGATTCTGAGCACTATCCCTAAGCAGGGTAATGACGTAGGGATTACTTAATTGGGGAAGAGCCCGTAAAGGGAGAACAGACCAGCTTGTCCAGAAGGTAAACAAGCCATGACAACTCTGAGTATCTCTGCCTCCTCACCTTAACCCAGTTCTCCTTCCTTTCCCCCTTCCTTCCTCCCTTCCTTCTTCCTTCCATTCTTTTCTTTTTCTAAATTTTTTTTGTCCATCTCTCTATTGTGTCTCATTTCCTTAGTTATTTGGAATGTTTTAAGTTATTCTAAACATGTAGATAATTATTTCATGTATCCACAGAATCATCTATGAAAGCGAGACCATGAATAAAGAATAAATAAAGAATGATAGAGTTTTCAGGAGAACCCAACAAAAGATTAGGCAGTTTAATTGCAGAGCAGGAGAACAGGGGACTGCTTTGCCGTCTGCTGGCCATGAAATTGGAGACAGAACTCTAGCTTCAATTGGGATATTCATATTTGTTTATAAGGGGTTTAGGAGTCATACCTAAGTGTTATATAATAAAATTTGAGTCTTTTATTTTTAAAACTATTCAGTAATGATATATGTACAAATCTTTCTTACCTCATACCCTCTTGCAAAAATTGTAAGTTTTCTTTTTATTGTGTGAATGATTTACGTTGAACATGTAGACAATGAAAAAAATAGTTTAAAGAAAAATAAACTAGGTGTGTTAGAAGTAACAAAGGACTTTTTATTTATTTGGTAAGATTTCAGGGCCATGAAGTTCTTTTGTTTGGAAAAATGGAAACAAAACACAATACAATCCTTATCCTTCTACCCCCAGAATACTGATGCTTTAATTGTGAGTCTAAAATTCTTCCAAACATCCAAGAAAAATACATAAGTTAGGTTGCATCAGTTAGTAACATCTATAGTCATCAGATTCTTTCCTGAAAGTTGTGGTAGATCAGCTAAGACCTGAGTAATTGCCTACTTGAGGCCTCGAGAGAGTGGGGCAGAAAAGGTGAACAAAGATGAGGCCAAGTTGTTGGGAACCAAAAATGTACACTTCACAACTTTGTATATTTAGGGCTAGGCATTTCTGGGCCCCTCAGTTCCAAGGCTCAAACCATCTGGCTGAGAGCTCTATCAGATGCTAGGAAACCTTGCATTTAGAATAGTGTTCCATATTTGGACAGAGCTAGGACATGAAGAATCTATCTTAGAGATGCAATTTCTAATAAAGATCCATCAAGAATTAATTTCTTAACTTCTGTACAATATATCAATACAATGCCTTTTCAATAGAATATTTACTACATCTATATTTAGTATATTCAGTAGTATATTTAAATGGATAATCAGGCAGTTTAAATTCAAATTAGGTTCTCCCTGACACAAGTATTACTTTTTATATTTTGCCAATTATCTATATTAAAAAGTTATATAATGTGAAGGCTTTGGAATTTCATATTCTGTATTCAGATGTAGGCAATACGACTTTCTAGAACTGTGGTGTTAGGCAAGATACTGAATTATGCCAGGCCATGGTTTCCTCCTCTCTATAGCAGGAATAGTATAGTACATTTTTTAGAGGATTGTTTCCATGATTTAATGAGATAACTTTTAAAGTACTCAGCGTAGTGCCTGGAACAGAGCAAGCAAATATTAACTGGCAACTACTATTATTAATATTTGTTACCCATTATCTGTCTCTGCTACTTACAATATATTGTGACAATAAAGAAAATATATTTTGTAGACCTGGAGTCACATAACCTGAAGATCAAAACTAGGGCATATTTAGGGACAATGTGGAAACCTGTGAACTGTCGTCTGTGCCAATACAGGAACCAAGACTCCCTTCAGCTGAGGGCTGTTCCAGGGGTTGACTCAGGGGATGTGTGCCTTGGTTCTGAAGGTATCACCTCTAGCATCCGTTATAGTCTGCCCTATGTGCCTCTCAGACACTCTTGCTTCATATCTCAAGTTAAGGATCTGGGATAGCTTGCTGGTCTATTATCCTGGGGAAACTTACATGAACAAAGTTGTTGGCATGAGCTAGAGCCCTAGTAATCGCAACTGCCCTCAAGACCACAACCCATCATCTTCCTCCTACACCTCGCATTTTAGATGTCTCCTACCAATGGCTAGCACTTCTGCTGGTCTAGCTGGCTTACCTCCTGGGGTGACCCAGATTATCATCCCTGAATGATCTGAGACCTCAGTCTTCTTGCCATTCTTATCCATTTACCATCAAATCTGGCAGGCGATTGTGAAGAGTTCCCTCAGTGGCTTTTCTGGGTGCCAGATGTGTTCCTCCTTGTTTACATAATGTAATGTTGGCCCTACATTCTCCTAATGACCAGAGTCAATTCCTCCTGCCATAAGTTTAAAGAGACCGAATGGAAACCATATTTTAAAACTTCATAGTTCTTTCACTGTGTGTCCTAATAGAAGCAGTCCCACTCTTGGAGTCAGATGCTCTATAATCAGAGAAACCTAAGTTGTAGGGATGGGAAGTACAAATATTCCAACTGAGACACTGAGAGTGATAATATGCAGGGCCACTTCTTGGTTTCCAGACCCATGTATTCTATCTACTGGGGGCACAATACCATGTGATGGTCATGGATATAGAATATATACTGCATTCTGAAGTATGGTACCCCACTCCATCAGGGTATCATTTTAAAGCTGGCACTTCAAATGTGTTTTCAAAGGCTATTATTATTAAAATTATTAGGCTGGAAGTTTCTGGGTTTTGATGTGGTATGTCATAGAACTAGTGGAGTCCATGGTAAGGAGCACACTGCTGTACAACCACTACTGTAAAGTAGTCCCCTTGGTCGAAGATGAAATTATGTGGGTGAGAAAGGCAAATTTATATCTGGAATTGTGTTGATTCCAGTAAGTGCAGCACTGCCCTTTCCAGAGTAGTTCAATGTAATCAATCGCTACCAGGTGACTAGTCGATATTCTTGAAAGACGTTGTATCAGGGACTCAGCATTGATCTCTCTTGCTGGAGGGTTGAGCATTCATCAGCAGTAGTACCAAGCTCAACCTTGGCGAGTAGGAGCCCATGCTGTTGAGTCCATGCACAATCTCTATCTCAACCACATTTGGTCAAATCATTGTTTACTTGCTTATTTATTGCTACTTCCATGGTGAATACTCTCTGGTGGCCATAACATGCAACTCAAAAAATTTCACACTTTGAGCTTTTCCCTCACATCCACCCACATGCCTCTTCTGTAGGTTTCTTTGAACCTGATCCTCCAATTTTTCTTCTTGCAGGGTCCTGTAAAACCAGGCAAGCAATTCACCACTGCTCATGAGTCCACGTATATTCTTACCATGGGCCACTTCTCTTTCCACACAAAGTGGATGATCAGGTAATCTACCCCAAATTCTACCTGTTGGGAGGATTTTCCCTCACTGCTGTCTTTCAGTGCCATGTTGAGTGGGATAGTGTAGCAGTAGTCCATTTTCGTGGACTATCCACATATTGAGATACCCACATACTAGACAACCTGTCCATGCACTAAGTTCAGATATTTTTTTCTTCTTCCCTTAGCCACTAACAAGGGATATCTTCCAACAAGGAAGTAAACACACTCACACACTCACACATACATATACCCACACACTGAGGGAGAGACACTGGTGAATAGTAGTGAATGTCCAAAGTCTATGTCATGCAGCTTCCTTGTGCCCTGTGACCCTGGTCCTGTCTGATAATCCCAGATATACCATTTCCATTTCTCAGTGGATTGCTATTCGGTTCACCCAATCTTATGATTTGGTGAGTGAGATAGAACTCAGCTCATGTTAGGTAGTTCTGGCAGCATGGTCAAGTGATGCCACATGCTCAAGTGCTCCATACATATTTGGAACCAGTTGCAGATTGAGAATTTTTAAAAAATAGTATATAGGTCTCCTGTGCAGATGTCATGACCTTTCTCCAGAATCCAGGGGTCAACATTATCCTGTTGGGGTTCATCATAAATTCCAAAAGGTAAGTTTTTCACCATGACTGTCCCTTTTCATAGGGTCTGAGCTATGTCAGTCTTTCATATAGCATATGAGTCAGAGGAGTATTCTCAAGTATGGATTATATTACTTCCAGAACCAGAAGAGACTACCACACTTTGGATGTGAGAGCCATTGATTTATTTTTTCCTTTGGAAGGAATAGCAGGGTATCCTCTAGACTACTTCTGAAAACTACACTGGTTTGGGCCTCTGAACCATGATAAGTTTAATCTATCTTTGGAACTCATGTGTTTTATCAAGGCCTTCTTGTTCAACTTCTTGTTACTTTTTGCTCACTAGATCCAATTAACAGGATATCATCAATGTAGTGGACCAATGTAATGTTCAGAATACACAGATGGTCTAGGTCCTGGTACATGGTGAGAAAATGGCAATACATGGTGGTTCATGATGGGAAAACACAGCCCAGGGACAAGATTGTACATGCTTGTCTGCCCCACCTGAATTTGAACTGCATCTCAACCATTTTCCTTTTAAGGATAGAAAAGAATAAATATGCTGGTTCAATGACCATATACCATGTATCAGAGGCTATGTTAATCTACTCTAGCAAAGATACCACATCTGCACACTAGCTGCAACTGGGATGACTACTTTTTGAATTTGTGGTAGTTCACTGTCATCCACTAGGATCTATCTGGGTTTTGTAGGGGCAAATCTAGTGAACTAAATGAGATGAGTTGAATATGGATATGATGGAGACAGCCATCACTTAAATCTTTAAGGGTAATACTAAACTTTGCATTGCCCAAGATGTGATAATGTTTTTTATTTACTCGCCTTCCCCACTATGATAGCTCTAATCCCACAGGCCCAGGAATCAATGTAGAGGTTCTGCCAGCTACCATATGTGTTCATTCCAGTTATGCATTAAGACTGAAGGAATTATCACTGGGTGAGTCCAGGGATCCAGTGGACACACTGAGATTCATAACTGAGCTAAGTACATTTAGTACCTGCTCTCATATGCTCCTACTCTGAAAGAGGGTTCAGTTCGCTTAGTATCGATGCCAACTCAGACTGTGTCTCACAGTCCTCAAAATGTCTGGATATTCTCTTTTCCCCAGTGTATGGATATACAAGTAAGGCCCTCTGTTGGAGGTCTATGGGAATCATTACCATATTCATTTGTCGTAGTAGTGGAGTCCACACCTCATGGAGACCAGGCCTCTCCTTCAGTCACTGGGTTCTGTATTTGAGTATTGGCTCTGGTCCAGAGACTAGGCAAGAGATTTATCTTCTTACTGGGGAAGCTGTCCTCAATTCTCTGATCACATATCCATAATTTTTTTCTTATGTAAATTAAACAGTATCTGTGGAGGGGTGTGCATCTATCTTGCCTCTAGGAACTGCATTCTCTTAATCATCTCCATAGTTCTCTCTGAGTTGCCTCATGGCTGCCACCCCACCATTGCAGCTTATTATGATAGTTTCACCCACTTTATTTTTGATAGTTCGATGCTACTACCTCACCTCAATTGTTTGGGGATCCTATTATTGCTATTGTTATTTGAGCCTAGTTCTGTAACATCTCTGGCCTATAGAAGATAGTCATCACTGAGATATTCAATGATGCTATTGGGAAACTCACCACTGCATTACTTATCTCACTGATAAATGATGTGTTTGCCCATGGAAAATTTTTTGGCTGGTCAGTTCCTTGGCTTTATATAGTATATCTACTCTAGTACACCCACTTCTTTGAGACTTACACACCCTTTTTCTACTGTGTGCTATACTATTTCTACTTGGTATAGACCATAACATTTTCCAAGTCTCCAAGAATCACTGTAAAGTTGTGTTAATACTGTCTCCCATGATCTTTGCCAGGTGTTAAATTCAATGTCATAGAAGATTGCTTCATTAGCAATAAATTCTTCCCTATCTAACTTTATATACTTCCACATGGATCTAGTACTCACAGAATCCAGTTCATAAGTACTCTGTCAGTTCCTATATGTTCCTATTGGTGTGTATATGTTGGTGAGATCCTTCAATTTCTTCAACATATTATCTTTTTGCTCCCTTAATAGAGTTCAGTTTTATTCAGCTGGATTATGTTATGACTTTTCCCTAGTTATCAGTCTGGAGGTCCATGGGAGTGTTTTTGGTAGATCTTGATGGAGGGTGCACAGATTTTCTTGCAAGTCTTTAAGCAAGGGTGGAGCACTAGCCACTAACAGGGGGAAGAGGCCACTTTTGCAGTCTCAGAGGATCCAGGGGAATCTGAGGATTAAAAAGTTGCAAGTGAATCAACCCAGATGTCCCCAGCAAATGACTCATAGTCCCATTTTTTCCCAATTAAGGCCCCAACCTTGGCACAGCCAACTTGCCTAAATTGAGAATTAAACATTCTCTGGATCTCTGCCACTCTTATGATTAATTCCTGGGTCTGATGCTCAGCTTTTTTCTGCATCTGCTGCAAGAGGTGAGAATTTCTTTATCTGGTGACATGGATGTCTGCTATCTTTACATCTAGCCTTAAATTGTTGACTTATCACTCTAAGCCTTTCAATGTCTTTCTCTACTGCATTAAGAGGCCGCAGCAACAGCTATTCTATTTCAGAGTGTTAATCACTTCCTCTCCTCAACCTCTAAAATACTTTAAGATGTTGTACTTTCAAGTTCATCTCCTTCCACTGGTATCACACCCTAGTCTACCGCTAGTGAATATTTTAACAACTGTCCTGCTACACAGTACACCATTGGCTATCAGTTTTCTACCTGGCATCAGTGACTGGTCCCTCATTGCCAGTCCAACAGAGAGGATTCAGGTAAAATATCTCATTTTAGAGCTACTTGCTCCATACTCCCTTCATACCAACTTTTTAAAGTCAGGTTTCCTGGGAAACAGACTATGAAACAGAGATATATGTGCAGAGCTTCTTTTGGGAGAAGCTGAGCCACAATGCATTTGCAACAGAGGCCTCAGCCAATCCTACAGGAACTTCTGATCCTAGGATGGCCTCTGTGTTAAAGCAAGAGAGCTAGGCATTTAGGTGCCCATGTCAGTTAGTCATTGCATGTGGGCTGACCCAGAGGAGGGGCAATAACCCCTTGGCTTCTGCCATTCTCGGAGAGTGACTCAGCTACGTGCCTTTGGCATTTGGGTGAATGAGTGACTTTGTCCTGGAAAGGGTGTTTGTGTGGCATACCACAGGTATACCATACCTTTCCTTTAATCCTGAGGGTAGACTTGGATGGGAGATTGGAATGCAAATATTATAGTCGAGATTACTTTGATTTTAATATCAAGGACATACAGAAAGTGTATGTGCTCTGGGAAACCCCTTCTGTGTTCTTCTTTTTTCTATGACACAGCAGTTTACTCAGAAGGCTTTCTCACTACTAATTTTTAAAAAATTATTTTTTGATTACATTTTTAGATTATATTTTTTAATGTATTAAAAATTAGCAGATTGTGGTTCCTTGTTGTCAAAGATCATCTCTCTAATTTCCTACATCATTGCTCTGAGTCTCTGCTTTCTAGCTGTCATCAAGTCCCAAGCAAAGGGTCTGGACTGAGTCAGGAGGCCAGGTAAACACAGGTACAACCAGAGACTGAATCTTAGTGTAATTTTATGGGAGGGAGGAAAGGCTTACCTTCATTTGTGAACAGGGGCTTTTGAAAATTTGAATTTCGATAGACACTGTATATTGTACGTCTGTGGTTATTTGAGATATAAAAATTTTTGTATTGCCTTCTTAATTTCTTCCTATTTTCTTATTTCAATTATATCAGCACCTAGACTTGTCATAGATCAAGTTAACAGTTGCTTCTCTGGTGATTACTTATTCCCAGATGCTCTTTCAAGTAAGAGCTGGCCAATGCTAAGCATGTTTTAGTTTTAAACTGAAGAGACTTTCCATGTATAATTTAGTATTCCATAATAAAAAATATAAAAAATTTTTAAAGAAGTGAACTTGTTATGTTGAATTCTTTATTGGGGGCATGTACTGCTTATCATTATATAGAATGTGCTCTATTTTTGCTGGAAAAGTTAAAAGATGTCTTGCTATTAGGCAGTTTGAAATAATTTATTTATAGATTTACTTTAAATATACCCTGTGATAGAGGAAAAGGATGAAATTTCCCCTGTATTTAATAAAACACTAATTTTAATTTTACGTATAATTGCCACACCCATTTTGCTTGCATGCTCTAAAGCATAAGTAATTGACTTTCACCCAAAAGTTAGAATCAAATGAAGTTGCATTGAATGAGGAGAATTGCACTGAATCTACACTCTCAAAGGGGAAGGGAGGGAGGATGTTAATTATGTAAGCATCTAAGTTTTGCTCTGTTGGCAGGCTGTATGACATTCATTAGAATTTAAAATTCTCACTTTTACTACAGAATAAGGACACATCTAGAGTTATGTACAATCAGCGAGGTGAGAAGAACAGCTAGGAAGTCACATCAGTAGATAAGTGTAAAAGTCTGTGGTGAGGATTAAGTGAATATATGTTCTTTAATATATTCTTTTTTTTAACATCTTTATTGGAGTATAATTGCTTTACAATGGTGTGTTAGTTTCTGCTGTATAACGAAGTGAATCAGCTATACATATACATATATCCCCATATCTCCTCCCTCTTGCGTCTCCCTCCCACCCTCCCTATCCCACCCCTCTAGGTGGTCACAAAGCACTGAGCTGATCTCCCTGTGCTATGCGGCTGCTTCCCACTAGCTGTCTATTTTACATTTGGGAGTATATATAAGTCCATGCCACTCTCTCACTTTGTCCCAGCTTACCCTTCTTTAATATATTCTTTAGAGTACAGTGTTCTTTAGAGTACAGTGAGGGGAAATTTTAGTACCTCCATAAAAATGTTTAATTTTTTGTGGATTTTTATTTTATAAAGAAAGGCAAAGACCTCAAATGAACTTGGATGAGGGCCTGAACTCAGGCAGTAGCTCCTGGAATGGAAAGGAGGTGTGGAGAATGAGAGAAATAGTCAAGTTTAGGACCAGAAGATTTAGAACCAGTTAGAAGTTTGGGGCAAATAAATAGAGGAAGCAAAGGTGTACCTGGAGTTCTAGTCTGTATACCTAAGAGAATGTTGGTTTTGCTAATTAGTACTGTACAAGAAATTTAGAGAACTTTGTAGTTTATGGATGAAGATGAATTTGAATATGTTGACTATTGAATTCAAATATTGAATTTGAGATGTTAATAGTCATTCAGACCAAACTGATCAACCAACAAACAGGAATTAATGCAAAGAAGAGAAACTAGATGCAGACATACTAATTTGGTAGTTAGAAGAGAGGGGAATAAAAGAAGTCTGAAAAGAGGAAGAGAGACCAGCGAAGGACTTTGTTAGGGCCTCTTTGTAAAGAAGAACACAAACTTATTTATGCTAGTGTCTCACAGTCCCTTAGACAAAACTCATAATGGCCCCAGACACAGGCCTAAGGAGCAATCAGAAACACAGGATCTGCTCCTTCTGTGGCCCTGTGGGCTCTTATTTCTGCTTTTGATGACCTGTCCGCATGCTTTTTTTGTTGTTGTTGTTCTGAAAGTATGTTTTCACTGCTCAGTTTTTCCAAAGATCAAAGGTTGATTGGTCAGGTCACAACGTTATATCACTTTCTTGTTGAAATGCCTGAAAAGATCTGACAAAATCTCCATGTTCCAACTCCCAGTTCCCAAGATAGAAAAGCTAATTGGCCCAGTTTCCATCATGTAACCACTCTGGTCAAAATAACTGTATCCAGAGAGAGGCTGTGTTGTCGTGGAGGTATATAGAATGATGTAAAGAAAGGCTGAGTGGTTACTGGTTTCAGTTGCAGCAGAGAGGTTAGGGAAGATTAAGGTTTTGTACCAATATGCCCAATTAAACAGAAATTTTAATAGAGTTCTGGGGCCGGAAATGGACAGCAAGAGGTTGAAGATGACCGACTCATGAGGAATTAAACAGCAGGACTCCTCTGAGGTAGATGAAAGGTACAGTAGCCTGAGGAGGTAACAACATTGAAGGAAAGCTGAAGGCTGTCTTTTGTTTTCTATTTACAATAGGGTAGAATATGAACATGCTTATTGCTTAGGTTGGATAGACCCAGTAAAGAGAAAGAGATTGAAGATACAATCAAGGGAAGAGATAGTTGCTGGAGCATGATTCTAGAGGTGGTGAGAGATGATTCAATCAAGAGCACAGGAAGAGATATGATTGATCTTTGGAAGGAAGACATCCTTGTATCATAGGATGTTCAGTGAACATTCAGTGCTGAAATAAATCTCTCTCTGAATACTTATCGTAGTTGTTCCAACTGGGTGATGTTAAATCTCTGGATAACTTAGATCTGTTCTTAGTCATGGAGGCATTTCTGTGTCAGCTAGATTTCCAGGCAGGTATGAGAATTGAGGTCTGGCCTTTCTAATGAGACTGGATATCAAAAGAACATTTTATTCCCTAAACAGGATGTCTTTCTGTTTAGACTTTTATGTCTTTGAGTGCACAGCCCAACTGATTTTTCAGTATTGCATGGTCTAACTGGGGTGACCAAAAAAAGTCCTAATTTTCATACCAAATTGAATTAAACCAGTTTCCACCTTTCCAGGAAATTGATTCTCAAGTGCTACTTCCATTATTAAAGTACATGCTATAGTTTTATTTATATTTATTTATATAATTTTTTACTGGAATGAGATTTATAAACAGTAAAATACATAGATTTCAAGTTTATAATGTGGAGAATTTAAAAAAATGAACACACCTACTATCCCAATTAAGAGAGAGCATTTGTATCACCCCCAAAAGTTTTCTCATGTCTCTTTGAAGTCAATCCCCACCCTTCATAGGCAACAAATTTTCAATTTCTGTTGTCATAGATTAGTCTTGCTTTGACCTTAATATAAAAGGAATCGGAGAGTATTTACTCTTTTCTGTCTGGCTTCTTTGCTCAACAAGTTTTGAGATTCACGTGTAATAGTGTTTCATTCTGTCTTTATTGCTGATTAGTGCTCCACTATTTTATTTTATTTTTTTAAATTTTATTTATTTATTTATTTATTTATTATTTATTGGCTACGTTGGGTCTTTGTCGCTGTGCGCGGGCTTTCTCTAGTTGCGGTGAGCGGGGGCTCCACTTCGTTGCGGTGCATGGGCTTCTCACTGCGGTGACTTCTCTTGTTGCAGAGCATGGGCTCTAGGCACGTGGGCTTCAGTAGTTGTGGCTCGCGGGCTCTAGAGCACAGGCTCAGTAGTTGTGACGCATGGGCTTAGTTGCTCCGTGGCATGTAGCATCTTCCCGGACCAGGGCTCGAACCCATGCCCCTGCATTGGCAGGCGGATTCTTAACCACTGCACGACCAGGGAAGTCCCACTATTTTAAAATACTGTAATTTGTGTATCCTTTCTCCTCCTAATGGATATTTCCCCACCTTTTGGCTATTATTAATGAGGCTGCATAGAAATTCTTATACGTTTGTTTGAGAAAATATGTCTTAATTTCTCTTGTGTAAATACATAGGAATGCAGCTGCTGGGCCGTAGTGTAAGTATAGGTTTAATTCTATAAGAAAACTGCTAAAGTTTTTAAAGTGGTTATGTTCTTTAACATCCTGTTTAATGCATAAAAATTCTAGTTGCTCTACATACTCTCCAGAATGTGGTATGTAACTCGGCTTTTAAAATCTTATCCATTTTCATCTGTATGAAATGGTATATCTGGTTTTTAATTTGCATTTCCTGATAATTAATGCTATAGAATACATTTCCATGCACCTCCTGGTTAGTTAGAAATCAGTCTGAAATTGTCACTGACTACTAACACATTGTATTGCTTCTAAGGATATGCTCTTGCTATTACAGTGAATTTTTTAGACAGATCAAAAACCATAAAAATGAGCAAAATAAGCTAGCAGTACCTAATCATTTATGAAGAATACTTTGTGAACAGATTTTTATTGAGACACCCAAGGTGCAGAGCTCTTTAGATTTCATTAATTAGGCATGTGGACATCTGATCAGTGTACCAATTTGCCAGCAATAATCATAATTTCTTGTTAGATATATATTCAGTGTAATTTTAGCATAAGGCATATTTTTGGCTGAAATATTTTATGGTATAGACAACTCTTGTAGAAATTCAATAATATCTTATAAATTTGAACCTTACTTTTTCAGAATGTGTGATAATTACTTCATCCAAGAGGGTATTAAATTTGTATTAAGAACAGGATAAATCTGCTCCCCTGACACCCTACTAACATTTAGGTCGAGTTCTGTTTATGGTTGAACAGATTAGTGACAGTTCATAAAATATTGGTACATTTCTTCATTGCTTTTTTCTCCCAGTGAAAATTAATTAAACGACTATTAAATATCAGGCACCCTGATACATTCCATTAGGGAAGACAGATGCAAAAATGAGAGATTATATTACCTCATGCTATTGCTATAATACATGTAATGCAGTGTAGTACAGGTGTGTGTGTGGTTCAGAGAATGTATCTATGGTGTCCAAGTGGGCTCATGATACAGACAGAGGGACACGTTAACTCCTGCCTGGGCCATCAGAGAACTTCTGCAGGGTGGTATTGACCTGGACCTAGAATCCAACTTGCCAAGTAAGGAATTGAAGACACTCTGGCTGCCTTCATGAGTTTTGGCTTAAATAACATTTTGTTGAAGTAAGGGAGGGAGTGATAAAGAAGAAAGTGGATATTAATGAAACCAAACACTATGCCTCACCAAGAAATGTGACAGATGTGTTCACTCTCATTATCACATAATCTTACACATCTTGCAAACACCCCTAGGACATAGATAATATTATTCCTGGTTTATATGTGAGGAATATGAAATATTTGTGGTCTCAATCCCAGTTTCAGAAATGTTAAAATGTGAAAATATGCATGTCTTAAAATCAATAAAATACAATAAAATCATTGTCACAAGTTTCTCATCCACTCCTGTAGAGTATGTAACATTTTAAAAGAAATAACTTTTAACTGTATATAACACTACACATTTTTATCTTCCTCACAGGCCTTCAGAATTAGTATGATTCTTACTCTACCTTGAAAAAACAATGGGCAATTTTCACTCTAAATGAAAACTCTAAAAGAGGGGCTTGTTACAATGGGCCTTTCTTTGCTGTCCTACAGTCAGGAAGGGAATGGGGGTAGAGGAAAGGTCTGCTCAGATTGGGATCTTATTGTTATTTATAAAAACAAACAATAACTAACATTTCTGAGTACTTCTGTGGTTCTAGGCACTCCTCTAATTCTCTCTTACTTAATCTTTACAGCAACATGAGGGAGTTGGTACTGTTATTTTCTCATTTGTCAGATGAGGACACTGAGGAACACAGAGGTTAAACAGTTTGCTCACTGTGTACAGCTAGCTTGAAGCATAGCCAGGATTCACCGTAGGCGGTCTGGCTTAAGCCTCCATCCCATGCCCCACCCCTAACATAATGAATAGTGTATGTTGGAGCTCAGCTGGGCACCAAATGGAATATGCCTTCTATTCACCAAGGACAGAAGTGCTCCCTACTAGAACTCATGTCATCCTGCTTGAACAGTGTGCTGTGTATGGTTTGGGAACCACACCTATATTGTTCAAATTCTAGCCCCATCACTTGAGTAAGTCTTGAATAAGTCATTAGTGTCTTTGAGTCTCAGTTTTCTTGCTCTTAGAATGAGAGCAATATTTTACCTTGTGAGGATTTTTTTAAGGATTAATCGTTTAAAAATATTGAAGACAGAGTGACGAAGATAGCAAAAAGTGCTTAGGAAGCTTAGATGGGGGTGTGTAATTTGCTCTCACAGGGATCTGAGTCCCTGCCTTGGCACAGGATGCTAGGCTGGTAATGTGTCCAACCAACCTGGTGGGACAGAGACATGGGAAACATTAGAATTAGTGGCAAATTTTGCTCCAGAATGACGTTTTTCCTCCATGGCCTTCCTTTATACAGCTTAAGTGCCAAGTAAGAATTCCAATACATGTCAAAATTGCTCATAAGATTTTCTTACAGAAACCTCTTTTAATATCAAAAGACTTTCTAGCTCCAGAAAATTACAGACGTTGACTATAGAGAATCAAGGTCAAAGTCAAATCATTTAAGGATAGAGTTAGATTACTACATCACAGGATGTTGCCATGGTAGGAAGATGCCAGCCCTATGGATGTGATTGCTTTAGAGGAAGGCAACACAGCACAGGGAGAAAAACAGTGAAGTTGGGGCAGGAGACCTGCATTTTTTTTTTTTTTTTTTTTTTTTTTTGCGGTACACGGGCCTCTCACTGCTGTGGCCTCTCCTGTTGTGGAGCACAGGCTCCGGACGCTCAGGCTCAGCGGCCATGGCTCACGGGCCCAGCCGCTCCATGGCATGTGGGATCTTCCCAGACCGGGGCACGAACCCATGTCCCCTGCATCGGCAGGCGTACTCTCAACCACTGCACCACCAGGGAATCCCTGAGACCTGCATTTTTGTTCCAGCTCTGCTGTTGGAACTCAGGCAAGTGTTTTGACCTTTCTGGGTTTTCACTTCACATTGTGCACATTTGAGGATTAGTGTTGTTTGAACTGTACTCTCCAAGCCCTAGGAACCTGTAGAGGGTCTGCATGGGCTGTAGCTAGTGTGGAAGCATCAGGTAAAGTAAGACTCCAGCTCTGCTTCTTTCATTCAACCAAAGGGGCTCTGCTTTGATCAGTTATATTCATTGAGTTTCCACGTCTGTTTAGTTGGGGGAAAATAGAAGGGGTAGTGGTGAGTTGTGAGGATAAAAACCAAGTAAACTAAAACAACTTGTCTCTGAAATGACATCATTCTAAGTTGCTCATCTGTAGCCAGTGTACCTGTGCTCTGCTCTCTGTACATGTCTGTGGGCAGAAGTTGCAAAGACTGAAAAAGACCTAGTTCTTATTCTCCAGACGTGTGTTCTCTAGCTGGAATAGGGCCAAGCCATGGCCAAGACAGTAAGTGGACAAGACTTAAAGGCTCTTCAAGTCTCTCATATCTGGCCCATCCTACTACTTGTCTCCTTTGGTGGGAGACTCTCCCCAACCCCATGCTTTTCTGTGTTCTCTCTGCTCTCCCTCCTGCTCTTAAGGAATGGTCTCATAAACCTTTTATACCAAGATACAAGGTGATACATGCCTTAAAACCTTGGAGCCCCTTGGTGAGATTTGCATTTCAACAAAGACCAAATCTTAAACAAAGGTGATAAAGCTCTAATTATAGCTTCTTCTTGAGGCAGGTGTTCTTCTTCAAACATGTTACATAAGTGACCACTTTTTTCCCTAAGGTTGGCTCTTATGGGCATAGCAGTAGAGCACGGTGTTTATGAGAAAGGACTCTGAAGCCAGTCAGTTTGGGTTGCATTTCTAGCTGCATCACTTCGTAGCTGTGTGTCTTTGGGCCAGCTACTCAGGTTCTCAGTTTCTTCATCTGCAAAGTGGGTAGCAATTACAATACCTACTGCAGATATTATAAACAAACATTAATATAGTAATCTCTACAAAGGACTCAAGACAGAGTACAGCATATAATAAGCATTAAACAAATGGAAAAACATGTACAAGAGCTATTTGGTAAATAGTTTAGAAGAATGATGAAAGACTAAATATCATGGTTTAGACTATATGGGATAGATGAAAAAGAAAAGATGACTAAGTAGTTAAAGAAACTATTGCAGAAAAGATTAGTCTTGATCTGGCTTTTAAATGGTTGAGGCCAGATTAGCTGGAGGACATTGTAGGCAGGGTGAAGAACAAGAATAAAAGCGACAATGGAGGAATAAGCTTAGTGTGTCCATGGAACCATGAAGAGGCCTAGAATAGAGGGCATACAATAGTCTGTAGCAAGAGAATAAGAGGAAAACTATATTTAAGGAAGATTAGATGGAAATCAGTTCATTGGATGGTTTGGAGTGGCAGAGTATATTACTTTAGGAGGCTAGTAAGCTATTGCAGTATTAAATATCTAGAGTAAGGAGAAAGTACATTATTATAGTGAAGGAACCAAGTTTTGGAGTCAGGAGACCCAGGCAACTACTTTAGCATCTATGAGACTCACCATCCCTAACCATAAACTGTGGATAATATCCTCATAAGGTTACCGAGAAGATCAGGAGTTGATACAAAAGTACTTTGTAGGTTCCAAAGAATTGGAATAATAATTACAGAATTATTAGTACTAGATGTCATTGTGCACTCCTAAACCAAAGTAGCAGCAATGGAGGTGAATAAAAATGTAGATGGGCTGTTGTTTGATGAAAAAAAATCATGAAATATCTTATTAGCTAGAAAAAAGAGGGCATGAATCATTTGGCCTTCATTCTTGGGGAAATGGGTCTTAATATTTATTTAAAAAATGATTTATTAGCTTAGGATAAACCTCTTAAGTTTGCTCATTTTTGTTGAAAATATTTTCATATGTGTTGGTTTATTGTTTGTGCCTTAACATAAGGCAAAAAATGAAGCATTCACAGGACATCATTTCAGTTGTTATTGTGTTTCAGCAATTTTCATTGTCCTAGTCATCCCTGTGACCATCAGTTACATTAGATATATAATTCTTTTACTCCTTCATATAAAAAGATATATAAAACAGTTATAAATCTGCATTGATCCAATAAAGACATTCGAGGAGATGCTTTTTAAAACTTGATCTTTTTTTTTTTCTTATCTCCTGCCTTGTCCCAGCTCCTCTGCTGGTCCCTCTCATCAGCTCCTTGTGGCTATTGGTGTGACTAGCTTTCCCTTCCATTTCCAGCTACCCAGGTTTGTTACATTGTTGTGCTTTAAGGATCCTACTCATGAAGTTTTGTGGTCAGCACACTGACCAGTGCCGTTTTCCCTTGGGCCTTCTGGCTCTGATGAGCGGCCCCCATGCATGGTTAGATTTGCTCTGTCTCTGCAGCAGCACCTCTTCATTCCCATCTGATGGGAAGTTTCTTCCAGTCAGCTGTTTTCCAAAGCACCAAGAATTTCCTGTTGAACAGATATTTGGTGAACCACGTTCATATATTTCTCTGATTTATTTTTGGAAAAATGTCTCTTAAACCAGCAGTCAGAGTAGAGGGTATTTACTGCTGAGGTGCTGTAATGAGAAACAGAGGCTTTCTTGCTCTCTTCTGGTGGGGGATCAATTATCCTCCTAACAGGGTCCTGGATGCTTAACACAAAGTCAATGCCAACAAAGGAGCAGTTAAGAGTGAGATTTCCCTACTGGGCTGGTAGCAGGGATTAAGCAGATAGTAATAAATAGAAGGTCAGAAATGCAGGTGGCAAGCCTGAGGTTCCTACACCAGAGGTGGGAATTCAGCTCAGGGACTGTGAAGGAAGCATCATGCTGAAGTAGAGAGGGCAGGACTTGGGGAGGCAACCTAGTAGGGCTGTATCACATCATGCTTCTTTGTCTTCTCTCTCCCTTGCAAGTTAACATTTAGATACCCAGTTCACCTATTTTACTGTATTTGATAAGGGACTTAAAATTGTTTATTTATCTGAAAATACTTTAACTTAGTTTTGGTAATGATTTAGCAATAAATTGCTGACTGTTCAAATGTTCATTAGCTCTTTTAGCCCACAAGGATGCCTACTGTTATAGTCATACTAAATAGCTCTTTTACAAAATGGATTTGTTAACATACAGGCAAAAAATATTTTATTCCCCATTGAACCCTAATAGGCAGTTTGGAGTTGATACACTTGCAGTCCAAATCTGGGGCCTGGAGTCAAGGCTGTGTTGCTTGTTAGCTGCATATATTAAGGCAAGTTTCCTCAAAACTCTAAACCTCAGCTTCCTTTTCTGGAAAATAATAATACTAATTTCACACAATTATTATGGGAATGAAGTGAAATGAGGTAAATTTTAGAAAATTACATACACAGTGCTTGGCATATAGTAAGTAATAATTAAATATTATTACTAAGGCATCTCATAATAGTCTAGTATTTTAATCTTTTTCAAAATCCTCCTTCCCAAAACTTTAAATCTTACCCCCAAACTTCATTACTGAAAAGAATGTGTGGCTGTATAATTAAAGGTAATACAACTGGCAGGTAAATATGCGATTTTGAATTCAAGTAAAGAATCATGTGATGATATGTTGGTCTCCCCATCCCTCCTCAATCCCTTCGCCTCCCACATACCTCATACTGATGCTGATTTTGTCCTGATCTGGGCTGCTCCCATTTTTAAAAAGAAAGAACTTTAGAGAGGAGAGTAGGTATGTGGATTTTTATGTGGTGGTTGTTAGGACTTGTGTCAATTTCCACTGGCAACATTCACTTTACATGCAACTGATAGCTTCATAGACCCCAGGACTATGGACCAAGATATCTTTTTTTTTTTTAATGTAGATTTAATTAATTTATTTATTTTTGGCTGCGTTGGGTCTTTGTTGCTGTGCGCGGGCTTTCTCTAGTTGTGGCGAGTGGGGGCTACTCTTCATTGTGGTGTGCGGGCTTTTCATTGCGGTGGCTTCTCTTTGTTGCGGAGCACGGGCTCTAGGTGCACGGGCTTCAGTAGTTGTGGCTCGTGGGCTCTAGAGTGCAGGCTCAATAGTTGTGGTGCACGGGCTTAGTTGATCCACAGCACGTGGGATCTTCCCAGACCAGAGCTTGAACCCACCTCCCCTGCACTGGCAGGCGGATTCTTAACAACTATATCACCAGGGAAGTCCCAAGATATCTTTTTGCTTTAGTTATCTTTCATAAAGCTCTGGTAGAAGCTATTGGGAGGGAGGATAACGTGGTGCCATTTACTAGCTGTGTAACTTTAGCTGTATCTTTTAATCTCTTTGAACCTCTTGTTTCTTCATCTGTAAAATGGACATATAATAAAGTCTTCTTCAACAGGTTTCTGTGAGGATTAATTGGGATAGTTTAAGCTTCTGGAACATAACAGGTGTTCATTAAATGTTAGCTTCCTTCTCTACCCTGGCCACTTGTCTGAAGGAGGTACCCTGGCTGATATCTGAGACTCAGTAACCTTAGTAAGGCAGCTGTGGCTTTATAAGGAGAGAGAGAGAGAGAGAGAGAGAGAGAGAGAGAGAGAGAGAGAGAGAGAGAGAGAGAGAGAGAGAGAGAGAGAGAGAGAACCCAGTGACTAGGAAGGTGGGATTTCAATATTGGAAAATTGTCGCTGGACCATAGAGGTATAAAGCATTCTCCATTTCCCGTCCAGTTTCTTCTTTAAAATATATACTATATTTTTTCATCTCATCCTCCAACCTAGCAGGATTCCTAAGTTTCCTCCTACTTCTATCTATCTATCTTAATTTTCACAAGAGATACCACACTATGAATCTTCTGTCATTACTTCTTGCATCTTTTCAACAGCCTTCTTAGTTCTCATGACAACTAATATGTACTGGGCTTTGCTCTGTTTTAAATACTGTTCTGAGAACTTCACATGTGTTAACTCATCCCAAATATCCCATGAGGAGGTACTATTTCTGTCCCAATTTAATAAATGTACAAGTGAAGGCAGTAAAGAAGTGACTTTCTCAAGCTCATACAACTATTGTAATATGTCTCAGAACTGGAATTCCAATGCAGGTAATCTGAATCCAGAGGCCGTGCTGAAAACTGATAACTGTTAGTGCCTCCTCATCAAATAGTGCTTCTAAACCTAAGTTTCAAACCTTTCCACATTCGGTTTAGGTTTTGCCCTTCCAGACCCATCTCCCTCTAGTCCCCATCTCTCTCCAAGGTGGGTGCTTCTCCATCTTTGGACATGACATGAATGTTTGTGATGCTTGCCTTCTGCTTAAACTGATTTTCTTTCTCTGGATCGTTTAAGGCCCAGTTCAGCTAGTTCAGGCTTCTTTGTATCTTTATTGTTTATCTAGTAATTCATGGGCTTGTTGTTTCTCCATTCATTCACTTGTTCATATATTTATTCATTTGTCCAGCAAACATTATGAGTCTATTACATATCAAGTAACATAGATATTTAAAGTTAAATAGGACATAGCCCCTGCCCTTCAAATCACAGTCAGATTTGAGAGATAGACATATAAATAAAATGTTTCACACAAATAATTACTGTATTGTAAGTTACCATAACAAAGGTACATTCAAGGTATTGTGGGAGCAAAGAGGAGGAAGTGCTGGACTCTGAAGAGGTCAAACAAGATGATGTTGATCCCTGCTGGATCCCTGCTGGATCTAAGATACATAGGTGAATATATAGAGATATTAATGAGTGAGACATGTGGGGATAGAAGGAAGGGGAAAGGATGGCAGCAGAAGGAACAGCATGGACGCATTGGTGAGGCAACAATATGGTAATCAGGGAACTGTTACTACTTCAGCACCTTGGGCAGATGTGCTTGGGGGAGTGACAGGAAATGAAACCGCTGAGAAAGGTAATCTCTTAAGTAGAAGAAATTATGTCTTTTAAATATATTAATTTTAGAGAGGAGGATTTGAGAGAAGGGCCAAATTAGAGCTAGGAAGACCATATAGGATACAACTGTAGTAGTCCGGATGAGAAATTGTGGAGTTCAGAACTAAGGCATCACTAGTGGGATAAGGGGACATACATCAGGTATGGATATGGGATGGATCATGTTGAATCTAGAATGATTCCTGGGTATATGTCTTGGGTAAATTAATAACTATGATGATATGATATTAGTTGAGATTAATAATTTGGGAAAATGACTAGGTGTTGTATGGAGTTTAATTTTAGACAACCAGGTGAAGACATTAATAAGTAGCTGAAATGTGGGTTAATTTGGAGGTAAGTATGCATCTGTGAAATCATCACCAAAATTGATGCTATGAACATATCCATCATTACCACAATCTATGCTGTAAACATATCCATCATCACCCAAAGTTTCCTCCTGCCTTTCTGTCTTTATAATTATTACTATTTTGTGATATGAACACAACATTAGATCTACCCTTTTAGCAAAATATTAAGTATACAGTATTATTACCTAACAGCACTGCGATGTACTGTAGATCTCCAGGGCTTATTCATCTTGCATGACTGAAACATTGTACCTTTTAGACCAATTCTTCAATAACCACTTATTGAATGTTTATTATGTCTGCTGGGTTCAGGATGTTTAAAATTGGGCAAGTCATAGTCTTACACTTAAAGAGGACATAGTCCAGTGGATGGAGACAGAAATGAGATTATAATACAGAAGAATTCGAATTGCTATGCACTGGATTGTGGGAGAGTGTGGCAAAGAGAGAGAAAAGCTCATTGTGGGTGGTCAGTGAAGTCTTCACTGGACAAATGATTCTGAAGTTGAAACACAATTTTTACAGATAGGAAGAGCTAGACATGAATGATATTCTAGGTCGAGAGAATAGAAGAGTTACTGAGGTGTGAAAGAGCGTAGAGCCTGTAGTGAATAACAAGCTGTTCTGTATGGTTGGAATACAGAGCAAGTGAGTTCGTCTGTGCAGCTATGCCCACATGTCCACGGGTTTGTGTGTTGAAACAGAGCTTCAATGTAGATTGAATTTTCCTGTTCAAAATTTTTCCAACCATTATAGTCTAGAACAATAGCTCTGAACTAGTAATGCAGGTCAAGAACTCTAGACACAATTTCATGAAAACTTTAGAGGCATTGACAAAATTGCTGCGTTCATTTAAATAAAAAGCAGGGGGCTTCCCTGGTGGCGCAGTGGTTGGGAGTCCGCCTGCCGATGCAGGGGACACGGGTTCGTGCCCCTATCCCGGAAGATCCCACATGCCGCGGAGCGGCTGGGCCCGCGAGCCATGGCCGCGGAGCCTGTGTGTCCGGAGCCTGTGCTCCGCAACGGGAGAGGCCACAGCAGTGAGAGGCCCGCGTACAGCAAAACAAAAAAAAAAAACAAAAAAAAAAAAAACAAAAAAAAAAGCAGGTATTTGTTTCCAAGTTTGAGAGACCCAGGATCTTAGATTGAGTGATTAGTGGAACAATTTATTTTATCAAAGTTGGTTTTAAAATAATTTATCTACCCTACTGCTACTTAACTTTCTTTTCTTTTTTTTTAACATCTTTATTGGAGTATAATTGCTTTACAATGTTGTATTAGTTTCTGCTATACAACAAAGTGAATCAGCTCTATGTATACATATATCTCCATTACTTAACTTTCTAAAGTCTTTTTTTTCCCCACAAGGAGAGGTCACATAGGAATACAATAAATATTTTTTGAATTTAATTCAGGAATTAATTTCTTGCAATTTTTATTAGTAGAAGACATGGCATGTAATTCTGAATGAATACCAAATTGTTTCAGACAAGCAGAATTAGACTCTAACAGCTTATGAAACCCAGAAGACGTGGGTTTAGAGTCTGTTTCTCTCCTCCATCTTTTTTGCTTCCCTTTCTCATTGCAGTGCCCTGTCTCTTGTGAAGCTTGGCTCCTGGCCAGATAATGTATTCCTCAAGTCCCTGCAGGACCCTAGTAAAGTGAAATTGGCAGATTTCCAAGTGGAGGGAGCTGATAAAGAGCCATCAGGCTCCTAAAACAATGTGCAGTTTGTGATGTATTCTTTAAAGAATTAAATAGATTATTTATCTACCCAAATCCATAGTTTGATAGCAACAAAGGCTTTTGGTCATTACTATTATTCTGTGATATATTTCAGTGATAAAATAGTAAGTTCAGTTCAACAAAATTGTGTGTGAATACCTACCACATACAAGGCACAGTGCTGGTAAAGCAGCAAAATTAATGTAAACTGTTTTCTTCTTTTTCATGTAATTCAAAAAACTAGCTATCACAAATATGATTTACTTGTGTGGTCATTTGCATTATAAAATACCAAATCATAGGATGAATTATATTCAACCAATGTTTGATTATCTTTAGACATGTTTCATTTGTGGTACAATTTTGTTTTTGTGATTTGGTGTTCTATCTTCAGTCATGGTCCTAACACTAGGGATGGGTTTCCTAATACCTGCCACAAGACTTCACTGGTTGCCTAAGGTGGCTTTGCTTTCTCAAGCCACATACTCTCAGAACTGAGATGTGTTATCCTCATTTTCAAATATATTTTCCTATTGTGCTGTTATTGTTATTATAATGCCTAAATTTGATATAACTATTTTTTTCAATTCATGATACTCCATTGACAAATTTGATGTCTATGCAAGATGTATTTTATCTTGATATTTATGTCATCACATGAAATGTTTTCTTACTTGAATTACTTTAGTCATTATTTAAGAAATTATCAATCATTGAATACCTAGAATAACAAGATTATTTGAATTAAAAAAATCTTACCTACATGGGTAATATTAATTTGATGAATTTTAAATGTTTGAGGTGGGCGGAATACATTTAAACTGAAATGCTTATTTTTGTATAAGTAAATGTAATTGTAGGAAAAGATATAAAGTGGAAATAATAAGACCATGCAGGTAATATAGCTTTTTTAATTTGCCTGTCACCTTACACAACATTTTCTAAATAATTATTATTACCTTTACTAGTATTTTAATTGTGTCCACCCATAAGTGATTTAGGAAAAGAAAATTATAATTTAAACATAGTTATTTGTTCTGATTTGCTTTAACTAGTTGTTTTAAAAGTAACTGTGTTGAAATTCAGATATTTCCCTTTCCCCTCTGCAATTTTTCACACATTGTGTATCTTGAATAGCTTTGAAAAATGTTGGAAATGGGATAAATCTAGGATTGAATTCTGATATTCATTTTAACGTTCCTTTCTTTTAGGTACTGCATGAAGTTATGTGGAAATGAAAGCGATTCACGAAACCCCTCCTCCAAGAGTGAATGAATGTCTTTCATAAATGGAGCTTGGCTTCTGGTTTTCCCAGGACACTGACATTGTGGCAGAGACACAGAGGCTCTTCCTGCTATTTCAGTGATTCACAGGACATCTGAACAGTGATGCTGGCCTTGGATTTACAGATTTCCATCCTGATACCTTACTTACTTCTTTGGGACAGAAAAGCTTGCACTAATTGCTCTCCATGGTGGCTAATCTTTTCAAGAGCCTGATTTTACCTTACATCCATAAGCTTTGCAAAGGAATGTTTGCAAAGAAATTGGGAAATACAACCAAAAAAAAAGAGAATCGTCAGCCGAAAAAGGATCAAGACATTCTTATTGCTGGCCAGACCAAACCCCCTAAATTTTCTAATACCTTGAAAAGCACTGTAAAGAAGATTGCAAAGTGTTCATCCGCTCGCAACTTATCCACTGAAGAAGACGAGGCTAACAAAGAATTTTCCCTCTCCCCCACATTCAGTTACCGAGTAGCTATTGCCAATGGCCTCCAGAAAAATATTCATATAACCAATGGTGAGGATGAGGATATCCTTCAGGAGTTATCTTCCATTGAGAGTTCCTACTCAGAATCACTCAGTGAACTAAGGAGCAGTACAGAAAACCAGGCACAATCAACACACACGATGCCAGTTAGACGCAACAGGAAGAGTTCAAGCAGCCTGGCACCCTCAGAAGGGAGCTCCGATGGGGAACGCACTCTGCATAGCTTAAAACTAGGAGCTTTACGCAAACTGAGGAAATGGAAAAAGAGTCAAGAGTGTGTCTCCTCGGATTCAGAGTTGAGCACAATGAAGAAAACCTGGGGAATCAGAAGCAAATCTTTGGACAGAACTGCCCGAAACCCAAAGACCAGTGCCCTGGAGGCCGGATTCAGTTCCTCTGGCTGCATTAGCCAAACACAGGATGTCATGGAAATGATCTTTAAGGAACTTCAGGGAATAAGTCAGATTGAAACAGAACTTTCTGAACTCCGAGGGCATGTCAATGCTCTCAAGCATTCCATCGATGAGATCTCCAGCAGCGTGGAGGTTGTACAAAGTGAAATTGAGCAACTCCGTACAGGGTTTGTCCAGTCTCGGAGGGAAACCAGGGACATCCATGATTATATTAAACACTTAGGTCATATGGGTAGCAAGGCAAGCCTGAGATTCTTAAATGTGCCCGAAGAAAGATTTGAATACATTGAAAGTGTGGTGTACCAAATTCTAATAGATAAAATGGGTTTTTCAGATGCACCAAATGCTATTAAAGTTGAATTTGCTCAGAGGATAGGACACCAAAGGGATTGCCCCAGTGCAAAGCCTCGACCCATCCTTGTGTATTTTGAAACCCCTCAGCAAAGGGATTCTGTCTTAAAAAAATCATATAAACTCAAAGGAACAGGCATCGGAATCTCGACAGATGTTCTTACTCATGACATCAAAGAAAGAAAAGAGAGAGGGATACCATCCTCCCAGACATATGAGAGCATGGATATAAAGCTGTCTACTCCAGAGCCCAAAATGAAGAAGAACAGTTGGCAGTCACCTGATGACAGTGATAGAGAGCTGGAATCTGAACTTAATAGAAACAGTTATGCTGTGCTTTCCAAGTCAGAGTTTCCAACAAAAGGAAGTACTTCCAAGTCAAGTTCAAAATCACACAATGCTAGAGCCAAGAATAAAACTTCTAGTAGCAGCAGAATTGCAAATAAATCAGAATATGATAAAATTTCCTTGTATTTGCCAGAATCAGATAACTTGGCAAAGCAAACCACAACCTATTATGCAGCTGCAACACCTCTCTGGCACTCACAGAGTGATTTTTTCACCACTAAACTTAGTCATTCTGAATCAGACTTTTCTAAATTGTGTCAATCTTATTCGGAGGATTTTTCAGAAAATCAGTTTTTCACTAGAACTAATGGAAGCTCCCTCCTGTCGTCTTCAGACCGGGAACTTTGGCAGAGGAAACAGGAGGGTACGCCTCCCTTGTATGACAGCCCTCAGGATCAGTGTTTGAATGGGGCTTCTCAGGGTGTCCAAGTACAGAGTGAAATTGAGAACACAGAAACTGTGGACAGTGGAGTGAGTAATAGCATGGTGTGTGCATCTGGAGACCAGAGTCACTACAGTGATTCTCAGCTCTCTTTCCATGAAGATCTTTCTCCATGGAAGGAATGGAATCAAGTAGAGCAAGGAGCTGATTTAGGTTTAGATTCATCCACCCAGGAAGTTTTTGACTATGACACAAACAGTCTATCTGTTCAACAACTAGATGTTTACCATAAAGACCTAGAAGACTTGGGAAAGTGCCACAGTGTCCTTCAGGATGACTCTGAGAGCTATGATTTAACCCAAGATGACAACTCATCTCCATGCCCTGGGTTGGATAATGAACTACAAGGACAGTGGGTTGGCCAATATAATTCTTATCAGGAAGCTAATTCTAATGAGCTGTACCAAAACCAAAACCAGTTATCCATGATGTATCGAAGTCAAAGTGAATTGCAAAGTGATGACTCAGAGGATGCCCCACCCAAATCTTGGCATAGTCGATTAAGCATTGACCTTACTGATAAGGCTTTCAGCTTCCCCAAATTTGGATCCACACTACAGAGGGCTAAATCAGCCTTGGAAGTGGTATGGAACAAAAGCACACAGAGTCTCAGTGGGTATGAGGACAGTGGCTCTTCCTTAATTGGGAGATTTAGAACATCATCCCAATCAACTGCAAATGAATCAAGTACCACGCTTGACTCTGATGTCTACACAGAGCCTTATTACTACAAAGCAGAGGATGAGGAAGACTATAGTGAACCAGTGGCTGATAATGAAACAGATTATGTTGAAGTGGTGGAACAAGTCCTTGCTAAGCTAGAAAACAGGACTAGTATTACTGAAACAGATGAACAAATTCAGGAATATGATCACCCTTCATATGAAACACCTTATGAAACCCCACAAGATGAGGGTTATGATGGGCAGGGAGATGATGTGGCTAGTGAAGGGGGATTGGAACCCTTAAAGGAAACATCAGCTGAAATGAAAATAAAAGAAGATGAAAACCAAAACATCCCTGAAAAACCCCTGGAAATCATAAAGCCAAAGAAGATTCGTCCCTCTTTCAAAGAAGCAGCTTTGAAAGCCTATAAGAAGCAAATGGCAGAATTGGAAGAGAAGATCCTGGCTGGAGGTATTTATGTTTAAATGCTACATTATGAGCTCATTGTGTTTTACCTTTGGGTGGTGTTCTTTAGAGCATGTTCTATGTTTACTCTTGGGGGAAGGAATTTACTTTCAAGGAATTTGCATGTTTATTCTGAGAAGGATTTTATTTTACTCAACTCCCCCAACAAGTTGGGCTTGATGATTTAAAATCAAAGTGTTTTCAGATAGGTCATACTAAAATAAGCCCTATACTCTGTGGCTCAAGATTTCTGTGCTAGGATTAAGCAAAAACCCCATTTCATATTTCCAACTTTATTGTATCAGTTATCAAAGGAAGAATGAATGAAATCAAAGAGCAGCCTGGTGTCTACTTTTTGGTCCTGTTAGGTTTTACAGGGATTGGGAAAAAGATAAAATTAGTCTTAAAGAATTAGGAAAGATGGACTCCCAGATTTCCCACTCCTTTTCCCATCAAATCTATACTTTGGAGCCTGCCAGCAGGAAGAGCTAGTTCTGCACAGCCAACCCCAGCCCATACCATGGAGGACGACAACCTCCCTCACTACCACCGATACAGCTGAGGGAAGGTATTAGAGCCAAAACCCTAGGCTGTACCTGAGTGGTCACAAGTCACTTTTTTGGAGGATAAAGGAGATAGAGTTGAGTAGCTTCCTCCCAGAGTGGAGTAGAAGTCTCTTGCCCATTATGGAAATGAAAGCAGTACCTTACCTAATAATTTTACTTGACCTCCTGGGGGAACAATTTTGGATCATATACTTTGGAAAAGTAGCTGCATGTAAATAAAAATTTTTTTGACTTTTTATTTATCAACCAAACTTCATCTGCACTTACCTCAATCCCTTACCATTTATGTTATTTGCATGCTTATCTCTATATCTTTGGGATAGTTTGATATAATCTCAGTTTTAATGAATTACATATTGTTAATGGTTTCCTTGATTATGGCATTGTCATCTTTAAAATACTTACTGTACATAATACTCCATAAGTGTATATATTTATATGATCAAGTGTTACTTGCTATTATGAAATAATATAATAATTTCTTCAGCCAGTAGCTGATTATGGCTTCTTTTTCTTAAGCAAAATTGTGATCAGATACTACTCCAAACTGACCATTTTCTGGTTGACATGGGTGGATCATTGAATAATCAGATACCTTTATGGTTAAACTGTTTCAGGCCCTAAAGCAAGTGAAATAACTATTAGGGTTCTCTGCTCTAAAATCCTGTCCATATAAAACAACATATCTTATGTAATTTATTTAAAGAACAATATAAGTCAAGGGCATCTTGGGTACATTGGCTGTGTTTTTTGGTTGTTATTTTTTTTCAGGGAAAAGTTCTCAACTATCTTTAAAATTGATTTGGAAGGGCCAAGTAGTCAAAAATTTTATGTAAATGTAATTCATATTGGAATAATGTCTATCTTATTTCAGAGTGACTTTTAATATTAGATATTCTTATTACTGAAACTCAATTCATAGTTTCTTGAAATACAGGTCAGCTTCTTGACAGTGTATTTTACTTACTGTAGATTCAGAGAGGTCTACTTAAAGGCATATTAAGAATAAGCAGTGTGTATATATATGTTTGTGTGTGTCTGTTTGTTGTGATGCAATCCATGAACGTTTTAGTGCTAACTGGTTAAGGTATCTGAAATGTTAGGCAATATTATAAATACAATGAAACTATACGTTTCAGAAAAAAAGTGGATCTTCATTAACTTAAAAAATACCCCAAATTAGCAAACTTCTGCAAGGTAGATTGTTACTAATAATGACCATTTACATAGCTAACAATCCTAGTCATTCAATGGCATTTATCCTCAGAAGACATAAATACACTTGGTTATCCACACACCACCCACTTCAGAATCCTAAGAAGGTGAAACAATCGGTGTCACATACCTGACACACCAGGCCTGACAACAGAGGACTCAGACCCCTCTACATCTTGGAGCTTGGCTTGTTATCCTATGAGCCAGATTTGAATGGAATCTGTTGGATATCATTTATCCTAGAGGAAATCATACACACATCTTTAAGATGCTCTCTGGTTGCTTGAAAGGCACCAGATTGACTACCCAGGAGGTTGCGGTAGCCTAGATTTTAAAGGCCATCTCTTCTCCCTTTGGCAGCAGTCAGGCAGTTGTCCCCCTCCTGTGCCGCCAATATGCCTCATGAGGAAGGACAGCCAAAGAAGGGCATTTTTCAGGCCCCTTCCCGGCTCAGAGCATCCCAGTGAGTTGCCGGTCGTCATGATGGGTTTCATGTCCATAGCCATCTGCTTACTGGGCTTTGGGTAGATGCCAACAGATTTTTCTCTCCATGACCACTCAGTCACCATTAGGTAGCAGTGCTGTCTTTTCTCCATTACTAACCTGGCAAGATTGGACCTTAGAGCTCTTGCTGTAAACGATGTGGGATGTGGTTCTCTTGTCATTATTTGATGGAAATGTTAGCTCATAAATTTGAATCATTTATTTCAACTTTTGTCTTCAGGATCCTGGTAAAGAGGGATTTATTAAAGACCCCAATGTACATGGATGTTTGGTACTAGTGTTTCTGAGAATCTTCACCTTGAACAGCAGGCCAGTGGGGAAAGAGATTTTAGACTGTGTGTAGCCAGAACCCCCATGAGGCCATATTCTTCTCTTGTTGCTGGAGCCTGCTTGTGTAGCTGGCCTGAAACCCACACCATGATGATGAACATCTGATCCCCTACCTCTAGCCCCTCACCACCCATCAACTGGAATTAATTATTATCTCCTCTGAATTTCCCTATATCTATCTCTTATGGCTCTGGCTTCCACCTTATATATTGACGATTTATGTTCATTCCTCATGTTCTCTTCTAAACTGTTATCTGAAGGCCAGAGGTCTTGTCTTTTCATCCCTTCATCTGCACTGTGCCTAGACCAGTGCTTTATACAGAGATGGCACTGAATTAATACCTTGGATGAATGCCTGAATCAAGGGAAGCAGGATACTAAAAAAAAAAAAGCACAAGCTTTGAAGTCAAACCCAAATCCAAATCCAAACTGTGACGTTTAATTGCTAAGACTATGACTTTATCTACTGAGAGTTCAGAAGTATGATTAGAGATAAAAACTTACTATTGAGCGCTACTATATCCCAGGCACATTCCAGGCAGTTTATCTGCTTTTTATCCCTTTGCTCCCTACAGCATCACTATGAATTTGATTCCATTATTATCTCATTTTACAGGTGAGGAAACTGAGATGCTGAAAACTTCCATAACTTTTTCAGTGTTATACAGTTAGTAAGGGGCTGAATCCAGAATTAAATAGATGGCTAATTTGTTTATTTAGAGCAGCTATATGCTTATTCACCTCAAAGGTTGTTTTGTTTATGTTTGAAGGTGGAGAAACATGATGAAAATGGGGGTGGCATTAGCCATGAGCCTTATTCCAACTAAAGGATTTTCATGAGAAAACAGGACTAATAGGACAGGCACTAGGGTTTTGTTATGAAATAGTTCATTCCCAGTTTTTCTACTTCAAATCCATGGTTCATCTTATAAATCAAGGCTGGTAGAGCCCAATAAATAGCGAACAACAACTGCTTGAAGGATGATGTTCTGAAGTCTGAATACACTTTACCTGATTCTAAAGTCAGTTTGCAGTAAATTTTTCTAGCAAAGAACAAAAATTTTGTTTTGTTTTGAAATGCCATTTCCAGGCTGTCTGTAGGTTCTGAAAGAGGCTGCTCCTAGACAGATTATAAAGTCCGTGAGTGAATTGCTTTTTCTGTTGCTACTGTAATGCCACAGCCTGTCCCAGTATCTGGCAAATTTATCTAGTCCACACATATTTATTTATCTCATCTAGTCTAAATGCTAGACTCCTTTCTAAGTTACTTGGCTATCTAGTTCCATACAAAGTGGAGAACTCTTAGAATTCAAATAACTTTAGTCTTCTTTCTTTCCATCAAAAAGACAATTTTACTAGATATATTTTAATATAGTACAATAGGGAAAATGTGATAGAGAGTGCAAACAGGACTTTTCACTCCTTTGGCTCCATTAATCACATCTTTCTTTCTATGATGATGTTACTTATACATCTCTAAAAACTTAGTTGAATTTACTTAAATTCCAGGTTAATGTTGAAGAATAAATAGTTCAACTAAGTTTTGGAGGTTTGTTGGCCCAAGTTTGTCTATCACGAGGTGCTTCTTAAATTTTTGATTGCCTCTGGGCCTCCCCTGTGGAGAGTCTAGGTCAGGAGCGATGGGGTCTGCCTTTTTAACATGATGCCTGATGCAGGTGAGCATCATAGCACAATTTAAGAGTGCTGCTAAGCACTGTGCAACAAATATTATACCTTCCCGCATAGTGTTGTTTCATCTCTTCTTTTCAAATTAGAAGAGATAGAATCGGCCTAAGAAAACGTGTGAATAATTTTCTTAAAATGGAGAATGATTTTCTAATTCTCCAGAGCAGTAGGGTATTACACTTACGAAAAGGTTTTGGTAATTTATACACATTAAAATATAGAGAACAATATGTGTATTCCTTGAAATTGAAATATCCTTCTTCAAGGCAAGTATAGCAGTACTGGTAATAGCAGAAGGCAACCCATTTGTAAAATGTTCTATTAAAACGCTATGCATAGCAATACACTTTTGGTTTAGTGTTGTTTGCTTCTAAATACTCTAGAATTACCTGTAATATAAAGTGATTGTCTTGGTTTTTGAAATAGATTATGATCTAGAAAGGAGACCCATGAAGAGTGAAGTGGCCAACGGCCCTTACAGGCTTTAGACACAGCTGGCATCTCTACTTCTTGCTAGACAGAAAGCCCAAAATACCCAAGGGAGTAATTCTTCTAGGAGACAGGACTGGGACTCAGAATACAAATGTGTTTATAAATCAGTTGCATGGGGAGAGAGGTAATGGTGGTATGTTCCAAGAGGACCCAAAGGTCTTAGAGTATATGCTGGTGTGAGATGGAGCTAAGAGATAGGGACAGAACCAACATATATTTAACACCTTCCTATCCTATTCACCTCTAGAAATTTTAAGTACATATTTAATCCTTGTTGGGTAGTATTAGCCCCACTTTGTAAATGAGATAACTGAGTCTTAATGAGGCAAAAGCAGGTCAAAGTCTATACAGCTAATAAGAGTATTGATGGAAATTGATGTACGTATGATAGAATTCAGCATCTGATGCTCTTTCCATGACATCCCATTGCAGGTGTGGGCAAGTCTTGTCATGAAAGGGCATAGCTCAAAATTTTTTTTTTTTTTTTTTTTTTTTGTTGCGGTTCGCGGGCCTCTCACTGCTGTGGCCTCTCCCATTGTGGAACACAGACTCTGGACGCGCAGCCTCAGTGGCCATGGCTCACAGGCCCAGCCGCTCCGCAGCATGTGGGATCCTCCTGGACTGGAGCACGAACCTGTGTCCCCCACATCGGCAGGCGGACCCTCAACCACTGCGCCACCAGGGAAGCCCCATAGCTCATATATTTTTTTTTTTTTTCCTTTTTGCGGTATGTGGGCCTCTCACTGTTGTGGCCTCTCCCGTTGCGGAGCACAGGCTCCGGATGCGCAGGCCCAGCGGCCATGGCTCACGGGCCCAGCCGCTCCGTGGCACATGGGATCCTCCCAGACCGGGGCACGAACCCGTATCCCCTGCATCGGCAGGCGGACTCTTAACCACTGCGCCACCAGGGAGGCCCATAGCTCATATTTTTAAGCATACAAATAAGTTGTGCTTTTAAGGTCAGCCAGTTTTGTGTTAGCTTCTGGAGTAAGTATTGATCTCTGTTAACACAAAGTGAGTGATAATAGTTTGGGATGAGATATTTTCACATTTTTAAGAAGTTTACAAAATCTGGAAGGGTGACACTTGTCACATTAAAAGACTTTATTAAGAGTGAGGAAGTGCCGATAATAGTAGTTTTTGAGAAATGAAAGCATTTTACAGGAGGTAGGGAAGAAATTCACAAGGATACACGAAAGCCGGCTATTACCAGGAACAATGAAAATGCAGGGTTCAAAGATTTTGTTTATTATAATTATTAATGGCTCCCAGCTGTATACCTGGAACACTTGTCTTTGTAGGGAAACTAAAAACACATTTTTCAAGGGAAATATTAACTGATGATGAAAGTGGTGATTTCCAGATTGTACTAAGAGTATCACTTCAAAGCCTGCAGTGCGATTTCCAAATTCCAGAGATTCAAGAAAAGGTATTATGTCAAAATCTCGAATAAGTTTTTGTTTGTTTGTTTCGGCTAATGTCATTGTTCATACACTTTCTGCAGGTTCAAATAGAGAGATATATTCTATAGAAATTGTGAATCATGTGAGAATTTTCTATGTGGTGTGGAATAAAATAAAGAAACTCTGTAGTCTGGTGTAAGACACAGCAAAGTATAGCCTAATCAATTGTTATTGATTAGATTAGAATTGGAGGAGCTGGGACCTGAAATAGATATACCCACGGGAATGATTCAGACTCTGAGATAAATCCAAGGAGGAAGTGAGGAGAGAAAGTCCAGTGCAGCAGAAGAAACTCTGCTACTTGGGAAGTATACCTCAGGCTACAGATGGCTACCAAGGCATCGAGAGTCTAACTCTGCTTATCAGTTGGGGAGATACAGAACAGCCAGGAACAAAGAGAACTGGGTACATGAGGTGGGTAAGAATTTTCTCCAGGGGCTTCCCTGATGGCGCAGTGGTTGAGAGTCCGCCTGCCGATGCAGGGGACGCGGGTTCGTGCCCCGGTCCGGGAAGATCCCACATGCCGTGGGGCGGCTGGGCCCGTGAGCCATGGCCGCTGAGCCAGTGTGTCCGGAGCCTGTGCTGTGCAACGGGAGAGGCCACAACAGTGAGAGGCCCGCGTATTGCAAAAAAAAAAAAAAAAGAGAATTTTCTCCAGGAAGGCTTTTTTTTTTTTTTTTTAATTGGACCTTGGTTACCTGGTTAGGGACTAGGAAAGGATCTGCACATCCCAGAATGGGAACTATTAAGAGGAAAGCAAATCCCAGTGGGATTGATATACTAAATAGGTCATCCAGAGGGCGACCTAGTTGCCTGAACTGAGGTCCATGGTCAGGAATGAGTCTCTAATATAGGTAAAAAAAAAAAAAGTTTGATTGTTCCACTGGCATCCAAGGACTGAGCCCAATTTTCAGGCAGAATGACTTGATGTTGAGCCTCAGATTGCCGGGATACCCTGACCGCAAACAGAACTGTTCCACGTGATAAGGTATTAGCTTAGGTTGCCTCCATAGACTACAAGACCAGAAGGAACTAAATGCATTAATGGACTTCTTCACCATGGTTTATTCCAACCTATGGTGTGCATTTTCTTCTTCTTCATTTTAAAAGGGAAGTATGTTATGGAATCTTGTCAACTACCTCTTTCATCAAACTTGGTTCATGCTGGGTCTCAGCTACTTCCAAAAATAAAAGAAACCCTTAGAGGATAAAAATGACTAACATTCAGCAGATTCCAGCGACTGTGATATGACTCTGTATGCAGTCCCCAAAGATCCCAAAGATACTTTGAGCAATGTCACTTTATTTAGAATAAATGTATCGCTCTCTACTCCTCCCAATCATCTTCACTGCCTCCAACTTCTCCCTTACTTCTTCTCCAGTTCAACCATGATTACTACTTTAAAAAGGATAGTACTGATTTCAAAGTATGAAACTTGATGTGTGTGTGGATATTTTTTAATGTAGCATTGGCACACACAAACACACACATTAATTTTCTTAGGAACCCCATAAGATAGGTAGCTTAACAGTAGGTGACACTTATTGAGTGCTTTGTTATGTGCCAGACACTATTCTAAATATTTTATACTATATTAAGTTATATAATCCTCACAATAATCCTATGAGCTAGGTACTATTATCATCTCCATTTTATAGATGAGAAACAGAGACACTGTAATTCTTCTAAGAGGAGAAAAAAAAAAAAAAATAAGTAGCAGAACCAGGATTTAGAATTAGGCATTTATTTTCTGGATTCTATGTGCTTACTCACCACTGCCTAGTTTGGGATTTTAGACATTAAGTATTGCTATTCAACTTTATAAGATGGAAACCTGAGGTGGCAAAACGTTGATTTACCTGACAGCACGGATTTGTAAGCAGAGCTACAGTTACAAGCTGTTCTCCCGAATCATAAGCCAGTACTCAAGCTATCAGACCAGTTTTCCATTTTACATGATATTATTACAGGCAACATGATTATCCAGGTACCATTTCTGTGAAACTTGTGATAAAAAATTGTTGGCTGCATGTAATAGTGGCAACAAGAAATGACAGACTGGATATGATATTATTTCCCAGAAATGTAGGTTAAGCTTCCCCTTTAACACCTTTTCTGATGCTTAATGATGTCTTGTGGAAAGCCCATGGCTTTCGTTTTCTATTTTGTTCTTTAGTGATTACAATTGAAGACACACACACTCACGTGGGCATGCACAGAGACAGAAGATGTGAATTCACTCAGTGTTAACAGTGGTATTTTACTATGTGAGGAAAATCAGTAGGAAAATTCCCAAGTTGATCAACATTCCCTTTGCATTTTCTAAACACATAAAGCAATTTTCATGTTTTTTAGAATTAACTATCACCTGTATTTAATTCTCATAATACACCAGTGAGAGAGCCAACCTCTTCAAGTCTCTGTTACCTTAAGGTAATTACTAGTAGTTATGTAGGTTGTAAAACTGGCAAACGATGGGACCAGGTATCAACTCCAGGACTTCTGAGTCCTACTCTGGTGCTCTGTACACAACAGCATGCTCTTAGCTACTTGTGTACATTTACGCTTCTTCCTTCCGGACTTTAGAACACCTGGTCTGTAACACAAACTTCTGGGGCTATGTCAAGGGTATTTCTCTGTTGATTCTTAAAGTTAGTTGTTCTCAGGTTTTAGAATGCATGAGGATCACTTGGGAGCACTTGGATTAAAATATAAATTCCTTGGTCAAATCTTTAGTTAATTTCAATGCAGTATGATTCATGGATCACATTAAGAAATGCTTAACAGTTAATAGTTAATAATAGATACTAAGTGCTTTTTTCCTTTCACTCTTTCTTGAATGATTTCATACGCTCCACTGGCTTGTTACCATTTTTTGTGTTGATGGTCCCAAATCAATGTCTTTGGGCTAACTCTCCCTTCCCCAAATGTATATCATACATTTATTCTTTCAGTCATTAATTCACCGACTAGTTCACTTATTCCTCAGTAAGTATATAATTGCCTGGCTGGGCATCTGGCATATAGTACTGACAAATCTTATTTGGTCTTCGTCTTTGTTAAGTGGTTGTGATGAATTTAAATTTCAAAAATACAAAAATCCATCATTTTAAACTTGGCTAACTGCTGGAGAAGTAAGTACAAAGTGTTAAGAGGGCATATTATCATTTGAAGTTTAGAGAAGACTCCCCTGAGGAAATGACATTTGATCTGATATCTGAAGAATGAATACCTTGAACTAGGCTAAGGGAAAGAAAAAAAACATTCCAGGCAGAGGAAGTGGATTGGACCAGGATCTTAAGACAGAAAGTGGTATGATATATTTGAGAAACTTAAAGAAAGCCTGGTGCGGCTGGAGTTCATCAGGCAAGGCAGAGAATGGTATGAAACAAATCTGGTGCAATATCCAGAGGCCAGAGTTTTCTGAGTCTTGTAGAGCAGTTGGGACTTTTTTCCCCTAGTTACCATGGAAAACCATTGAAAGGGATTGGCCGTAATGAATTGTAAGACTTCATTCAAATGGCATATTCTGTAGGTCTCAAACTCATCATGCCTATCATCAAACTCTTTTCTTCCTCTGTCTCCTAATCTGGTTTCTCCTCCTGGATTTCCTATCTCAGTAAATGGCACCACATCTCCCTGTATGCTCAGGTCAGGAAGTCATCCTTCTTGGACGCTTCCTTGTCACACCTTATGGACATTTGTCTTATTTTGGGCTGCCAACCATCTGAATTCCTTTCTTATTGATGTTCCTGAGTGTGTGAGCCCTTGGAGGGAAGTAGTGCCCTGTGTCCTGCTGCAGATGCTGCAGTTGGCTGGAAGTTCCTTCTCCCTTCTCCTGGCAGCCCTGGCTTGAGCACAGGACTTAAGACTTGGCTCACTGGAAGCTTCTGCCAAAGATTTCGAATTTGAATTCAGTCATTTAACAAGCTCTGACCATTTTACCTTCTAATTGTCTCTCAACCACGGCACATTCTCTCTAACTCCTTGTGTCTCCCCTAATTCTAGCAACCATCATCTCTTGCCTGGACTATTGCTAGGATTTCCTAACTAGTCTTCCTGCCTTTTTACTCTGGTTCTCCCTGTTTCCCTCACAATCTGTCACCTCTGTGTATCCAGAGATACATACAAACCTGCAAATCTATTAAAAAAAAAAAAAAAACATCTTTGCAGTACTTTTAGGACAAGGTCCAGACAAACAGTGGGCCATTGTGCTGAGAGTGCCTGTTTGCTTGCCACCCCCCTCATAGGTGGTGAGCTCCTGGGCTTCAGAGGCTGTGCTGTGTGCCCTGGCATCTGTCACAGTATCCATCAGTGACCAGCAATGAGGGGGCCTAACAGAGTGGTTAAAAGCATGGGCTCTGGAGTCAGCCTACAAGCTGTTCAATCTTAGGCAAGTTGTTTAATTTCTCTGTGGCTGTTTCCTCACTGACAAAATGTAAATAATAATAGTATCTCCATGTGATAAAAATAAAATTAAAGGGACTTCCCTGGTGGCGCAGTGGTTAAGAATCCCCCTGCCAATGCAGGGGACATGGGTTCGATCCCTGGTCCAGGAAGATGCCACATGCCACGGAGCAAGTAAGCCCGTGCGCCACAACTACTGAGCCTGCGCTCTAGAGCCCATGAGCCACAACTACTGAGGCTGCATGCCTAGAGCCCGTGCTCCACAATAAGAGAAGCTACCACAATGAGAAGCCCGTGCACCACAATGAAGATTAACCCCCACTCACTGCAACTAGAGAAAGCCCGCACACAGCAAGAAGACCCAACGCAGCCAGAAAAAATGAAAAAAGAAAAAAAGAAAAGATATCATTACCTGATTCCACAGTTGGTCACCTATTTAAAAAAAATAATAAATAAAAATTAAATTAAATTAAATTTTTTTAAAAAGATAGGTTTTCCTCCAAACCAGTAAGTAATCAGTAGGGAGCCAACCTACCTAAAAAGCGTAAAGACTTCTTCCTCTGATCTTAAACTATTTCTGAGAAATTCGAGCCCGAAGTCCAATGCTACAGTTACTTTCCCATATGTTTCTTAACTGAACTAAACCATCTAGAATTTGGGAAGTGACCAGTTATGTGATTATTTTTGTGGTTTGAATGCTTGGAAGACTGGGCATAGGCAGCTTGGCACAAGGCGCTGGACACAGTATTAATAACTATAGTTATCGGTGTTTCCATGGAACGCAAAAACAAGCAACTGCCTGAACTCTCTAACTTGTTAACTGCTTTGCCTCAGGGCAGTTTCAACAAAGAGAACCAAATAAGTCCAACAGCATTTATTGAGTGCTAGGAGTGTGATGAGCTCAGAATTAGGGCCATGGGGAGGGAGAAAACCTAAGACGCAAAGATCTGGATTCTCTCCTTGATAGGGTTACCGTCGAATTCAGGTCAATTCAACATTATTTCTTTTGGGGTTAGCAGATGCAAGCTAGTATATTTAGAATGGATAAATGACAAGGTCCTACTGTTTAGCACAGGGAACTATATTCAATATCCTATGATAAAGCATTCTGGAAAAGAATATAAAAAAGAATACATGCATATGTATAACTGCATCACTTTGCTGTACAGCAGAAAGTAAAACAATGTAAATCAACTGTACATCAATTAAAAAAACAACCAAATTATTCCTTGAGCTAACTGTAATAAGAGGCATTGTGGCTTATAGTCAAATATTATTATTCAGTTGTTTATTATAAAAATATTTATTAGCGTTTACCTGAATGTATACTGTGAAGGACATTGTAATTATAATTAGAAGTGAAGACAGAAAATATAATTAAATCACTGGATGACTAATGACAATTACTATTTAATTATTAATTAATTAGTATTTAACTTGTAGCTGTTAATTATTACTACTAATAAGCTGAAGATGAAAAGGAGTCATCACATTAAAGATAACAAGTAACATTCATTTCAAACTACATAACAGAAGTGAGTACTTTGCATGTGTTTTTCAACTTAAGTCTTCAGAAACTAATGGGATTGTAGCAGGTGTCTCTGGAATTCCAGGTCACTCACCTGAGCCCTCCTCTGATTTCAGCTGCAGCCGTCATGTCCCACAGCATGGGCGCTCAGCCTCATCTTTCACTGACAGCCTCCCACCTCAGGCAGGTGCCTTCATTCTTGTGAATTTCTGCTTTGGAGTCTCCCTGGTGTTCAGGGATTCCCATCAGCAACCCTCAAGCAGAGGTGTTGGGTGGTTATTAGATAAATGCTGCAGCCTTCTACCCTTTAGGAGACCACAGCTTTTGAGGGCCTGCTGTTGTCTGCAGCAGCCCCAGTGATGCACCCTTAGATTGGCTTGTCCTCCCTCTCGGCCTCATTCTCACTGTTTCTCCTTCCTGCTTCCGGGGACCACCTCCCAAAGAAACTAACTTATCCTCATGTTCTTGTCCCAATCTCTACTTCTGGGGAAACCCAAACTAAGACCTGCGGTCATGACTATTAATGCCCTCATTTTACCGAGGAGGTACTAAAGACTTACTTAGGCCATTAAGTTTAGTAGTCATTTACGTAGCTGAGTCACCTTAATCAGAACCAGTGTGCAGATACTTGCTCTTAATTACTATACAGCCTCTTGTGAACAATATGAAGGTATTTGCAACCAGAATGCCTGGGTTTGAGAGACCTTATAAATGATCTCAGACAGTGAGGTGAATTGGGTTAGAAATTATTGTTAGTGACAGCAGTGAGTGAGCAAACACACTTCTGTGCATGTTGAAAAATATCGGGGCAAAATTGTGTCAGAGTGAATGGGGCTTCCATCATCATCTTCTTACCCCCCACCCCAGCCCCTCGCCCGCAGTCTTCTGGGCTGGCAGTGCTATGTCTTCTGATTATTAAGTGCCCTATAGTCACCGCTCTCTCCCTCATCATCCCCTGCCCTTCCCAACGTTGATCTGTAGAATGACTCCGATATTTATTGTAATTGATTTTCAGTTAACAAGCTGTATCTCTTGAAGATATTTGCATTTTTGCCTTTTCTCTTCTGTTATACAGTGACAGGTTTTCCTGCTGATAAAGTCATTTTAGGCTTTGGCAAACAGGTGGGATATCTAGTTTTTGGATAGCAGAACTTGTCCACATATCCTGAAATCACACCGTTTTAGTAACCAAGCTCACATAAGGTTAGGCTTGAATGAAACCATCTTTAAACAATTTGAAGTTTCTACACTTTTGAGGTGGAGTTAGCAGGACTGACAGACATGTAAAGAATCATAACATTACTTCTGTGCAAATATTTTGGAAGAAATACAAGTGTGTGTTTGCCTGAGTGAATGTGCATATATATAACTGGGCAGGTAACAAATGATTTTCATTGATGCCTTTTATAGACACTACAGAAATAAAAACCCAAAACAGTAAAGCTTTGATCTGGCTCCATTAATTTAACAATAGTCACAGTCAAGTATGTTATCAAATAACATGGGTAGATTATTATTAAAACCAATTATTAAGCAAAAGCAGTTTTTGTATATCACTGATGAACTTTGTCACACATTTTGCTGTTACCACCCTGAATTGTTACATGGGTCCTTGATTCTTATGGTCCGTTGCTTAGGTAACTCACTTTTCTGCTCAAAACTTTAATAGTCAATGGAGTATTAGAAGGTTTGCCTTTTCTTATGGAAAAGACATGACTCTATATGTCTTCCAGACTGAGAAATATTATAGAAGTGCTGAGTAGCATTATTAGTTATCAGTGTATCCATTTATTACTGTAATTTGATTCTGTTGGTGGCTTTGATTTCTCTGGCATTGTTCAGTGTGAATATAAATTATTTACAAAGAAGAGCAGTTGTGGGGAAGGAAGTCATTTCCATGTCAAGGTAAATCAAATCAGGTTGATAAGAAAACATCTGATTACAAGACTGAATAAACATGAGTGATGCTTGGAAACTTTGTCCAACCTCTTGGGCTTCCCTATTGCATTGGGAAACTGATAACTCAGGTTTGAAGTGTAAATAACTATGACAATTGTTTATTTATCACACTCCCTTTAGTACAAAGTATCCAATTTTTTGAAAACCCAGACTCTCTTATTTATTTTTATTGAAATATAGTTGACTTACAATATTATATTATTTTCAGGTAAACATCACAGTGGTTCAATATTGTTATAGATTATACTCCATATAAAGGTATTATAAAATATTGGCTATATTCCCTGTGCTGTACATTACATCCTTGTGTCTTACTTATTTTATACCTAGTAGTTTGTACCTCTTAATAGCCTTCACCTATCTTGCCCCTCCCCTCACCCCTTTCCCTACCAGTAACCACTGGTTTGTTCTCTGTATCTGTGAGTCTGTTTATGTTTTGTTATATTCATTCATTTGTTTTATTTTTTAGATTCCACATATAAGTGGGAACATATAGTAGGTTGCCTTTTCATTTTGTTGATGGTTTCCTTTGCTGTACAAAACTTTTAAGTTTAACCGAGGTCCAATTAGTTTATTTTTGCTCTTGTTTCCCTTGCTTGAGGAGACATATCAAAAAAAATTATTACTAAGATCTATGTCAAAGAATGATTAATTGACACTATGTGTGTGGGTTTATTCCTGGGGTCTCTATTTTGTTCCATTGACCTATGTGTCTATTTTATATCTTGCAATCAGTAAGTATGATGCCTCCTGCTTTATTTTATTTCTCAGGATTTCTTTAGCTATTCAAAGTCTTTTATGGTTTTATACAAATTTTAGGGTTATTTGTTCTAATTGTGTGAAAAATCTCATGGGTAATTTGATAGGGATTGTATTAACTCTATAGATTGCTTTGGGTAGTATGGACATTTTTAACAATATTAATTCTTCCAATCCATGAACATGGAATATCTTTACATTTATTTGTATCCAAACTCTCTTTTGAAATGAAACAGCAGAAAACAAAGGAAGACATGTAGATTTAATGTGACATTTCTTAGACTAATGTGTTTTAGGCTATAAGGAACATTCTAAATGATGTAGACCAATTCTGTCATTTAACAGTGGAGGAAAATGAGGGCCTGGAGGTTAGATGTTTTGTCCAAGATCCCACAGTAATTGTGCTGGAGAACTTACTAGAGACTGGTTCTGCTCATGTCAGTTGTAAAACTACATGCTGAATTGCAGTAAAAGGATGCCACTATTAAAATACTACCTTAATGATGGCATAGATGCAATTAATATAAGACTGCATCAGAGACCAATGCCTAAATTATAGGAAGGAACACAAATGAAAAATACTCAGTGAACTTCTATTTACCAACATTAGAATGAAAATCTGAAAATATAAAAAATAAAAAAAGAAAATGTTAAAAATTTTGAATAGGTTAGAGAAACATCATTTATATATATGTTATATATATCTTAATTTCTAATATTCTCTATTGGGTGATAAGAAAAATATATATGTATATGCATATTATATATATGTTATATATATTATACATATATCTTAATTTCTAATTTTCTCTATTGGGTGATAAGAAAAATGATTCTTCTAATCACCTTTCTAACTTTATATCATTGTCATAGAATTTTGGATCTGGGAGTCTTGTAGCTCTTGAGTACAATTGTTTACAAGCCTAGATGCATGCCAGCATCACCTGGGTGAATTTTACATACAAAGGTTCTGGGGTCTCACTCTTGAGGATTCTGATTCATTGGGTCTGGAGAAGAATCTGGGAATGTGTATGGTCAATAGGATTTCCTATGTTTCTGAAGACCAGCCAGAATGGAGAACTCCCATTCTAATCCAGTCCCCTTGTTTCACAGATGAGAAAAGCTGAGATACAGATACTAGGTAATACCTAGGTAATTAAATTTTTTTTCCTTTTCTTTTCTTTTTTGAGCTTCTTGGGTATATGTAACCTATATGTCCTTTCGGTGTTCATTTTTGTGGGCTAGGAAGAGCATCGAACAGGAATGACCTCACTATTAAAATCCCACATTATAAACAGTGGAATGTCATCATATATATACAGTGGAATGTCATCATTGAACTAGTTCAACTCCATGGACAGAGAGAGATTTGAGAAATAGAGACAGAGATAGAGAGAGAGAGGAATTTAAATACTGCTAGTGGTTCCTCCTGCCAATTCATTCAATGATCTTTTGCCCCTGAATTGACTTCTCTGGCTTACTCTCTGCTCCAGGAGGCTGATCCCTGCCTATTGTATTCAATCTCCTTTTCCAGGAGGCTCTGGTCAAGTTTGCAGAAGATGAGCTGGCAAAGGGAAAGGAGGTCAGGGTATCTCTTCTCACTTTCTGTTTCAGTGTCTCAGTTCTGGTTGTAGTTTTATCTCTTCAGTTTACAGCTTCTGTCAGACACCATAGCCTCTCACACTGGACACTGGGCACTGGATACACTGTTACCCTCCCTTTGCCCTTAAGCCCCCAGCACAGTAACCATTCTCCACTGTGTCTAGTCTCTGGACACCTTACCATCCCTTTTTTTGCTTCCTTAACTCAGCTCACAACTCTGTCATCTGTCCCTTTCTTAAAGACATTCATTTGAACCACTGGCATTAATTCTGTTTTCTACGGGTAGCTAGATTAATATAAGATGGGAAAGAGAATTAAGTGTTTCCCTCAGTAATTCTTTTTTTTTTTTTTTTTTTGCTGTACGCGGGCCTCTCACTGCTGTGGCCTCTCCCGTTGCGGAGCACAGGCTCCGGACACACAGGCTCCGCGGCCATGGCTCGCGGGCCCAGCCGCTCCGCGGCATGTGGGATCTTCCGGGATCGGGGCACGAACCCGTGTCCCCTGCATCGGCAGGCGGACTCTCAACCACTGCGCCACCAGGGAAGCCCTCCCTCAGTAATTCTTAATTCTTGAGTTTCTTTGAAGTGTCAGTATCTCCTTGAACTAAAATGGATTTATCTTTAAGAATACAGTAATGTGAAATTCTATTTTGCATATTTGCTTGATTTGCATTGCACATTACTATACATTTTATCATTTTTGAATACATATTAGTATACAAATTTGTTGACACAAAACTATACAGACTGTACTTTTTAACCATTTTAAGATGTCTTCAAAGGCAATTTTTACTACATAGGATTTCCTCCTTAGAAACTGACTTCAGAAACTCCTTCAACGGTTAAGTACAACTTCACTGTGTATATCATAAAAATGTTAAAGTTAGGAGGGAGACCATAGAGTGAGAAAGACAGGCTAGAAAGAATTTATCTCATTCCCATAACCTATAACTTAAGGTATCCCAGAAGTCTGAAACAAACACTTCAAAATCCACCCCGCCCCCAACAATAATATAAATTGGAGCAACCACTTTCAGGACAATTTAGCAATATCTACCAGCATTTTAAATAAACATACCCTTTCTTTCATCATTTCTTCTCTTCTGAATGATGTTTCAGATACACATGTGTAAGGCTTTTCACCAGAGCATATGTAACACAATACACAACCTAAACATCGATTGTCATATGAAATGCAGTATATAACTTAAACATTCGTCAAAGGAGAGTTGCTAAAAATGTATAATGTATCCAGACAATGGATTACTCTGCTGTCATTCTAGAGAATGAGGTATACTTAGATGCTTGAGATATTTTAAGCTGAAAAAACTCTAAAATGTAGACCAGCATATGTTATATGACCCTATTTGTGAGATACTTCCCTATGTTTTTCTTTTTCTTTTTAAAATCATAAGCATATATTATTTATATAATAAAAACAAATAAGCAATAATTCGCTGGTGATGGTGATGAGAACTTAGAGTCACCCAGCAAACACTTACTGCTAATTCACATTGACTTCCTAGGAACTCTCCATTGCCCACTGAGAGACACACGTGCATGGGGAGCTCCCTTCAAATTCCATTGTGCTTATTCCAACCACTTTAAATCCCATTGCTGGGGGTGTGTGCACCTCTGTTACCAGGGAGGTGTCAAGCTCTGACCTTATTTACAGAGAAATGCCTGAGTGCACCATCACTCTGAGGGGAATTGGAAGCTGATTTCTACAGGTGATGAGAAGGGTTTCATCTCTAAGATGTCAGCAATCCCAAAGTGAACGAATGAGTGCATGATGCTGGGAAGCAGAGACAGTTCAGAACGAGACTCCAAAAGTCCGAGCAACTCACAAAGAGGTTTCACACAGAAGGAAGGTGTTAAATCAAAGAGCAGGGTTTGCATTCTTAGATGAAGTCATCGGCTGCCAGAAAGAGAAAGAAAAGATGAAGATGTGGTCGTAAATTCCTCTGTCTTAAAAGGCAGGTCAGGTAGTAATACTTGAGCAATTTTGTAGGCTGGCCATCTGGGACTTGAGGTTACAGAGTTATTGTCGTGCTAGGGACTTGCAAGCCAAGGTGAGATGTTTGTATCCAGACCATAACCCTTTTCTTTCCAGGGACACTTGTCTCTACCTACCTTCGGTCTTGTATTCATTCCCAAAGAAATTTAGAAACCTAACCATTTTGTCTCCAAATGCTACATGAATAGTGTTAGAATACTTGTAGAAGAGGTCATGGGAATGTCTCATATAAATTGGACAATTTTTTTTTAAAGAGAACACTACATCCCAAAACAGGCCAAACTAAGCTCTAGTGTTAGAAATCAGGTTAGTTGTTACTCTATCAAATAGATAATTTGCTACTATATTTCAAATGTGTATAGATGCTTGTATAATTAATAAATTATATACTCATCTCAATGTACAAATGAATTAAAAGCTGCTTTTTCTGTACTCAGTAGATGCTAAAATAGCAATATAATTATGGACATTTTCTGATTGCTCACCCACTGACAAGCATCGTGCTAAGCCTTTTATATATTTTTATTTCTGCACAATGACTAAATGAGGAAAATACTATTATTACCCCAATTTTATAGCTGAGGAAGGCAGGGAATAGAGAGTTTAAACTACTTGCCTGAGGCACGTTATAGAGAAACTCAGAGTGGTACACCTAGGTCTTTCTGACTAGAAAGCACTTACGTTGAACCATTTCACTGTGGTGCATAAAAGTGCAACTACTATTGAAGTGCGAAACTTGCAAATCATGTGAATACTGAAAAGGGGAGCTAGGACTCAAAGAAGTTGGAAGCAGTGATTGCTAAACTAGAGACAGCCATTTTTCTTTCAAGAAGACTTCCAGACTTAGAAATACTGTTGTAACTGGGAAGTGCAGAAAGTACCCCCCAGGACAGGTCGCCTCCCAATGCTAGGTCCTACCATAGCCCAAACAATGTAAAATAAATCACATTCAGTCTTCACAAGAGGCTCTGTTTCTTGGCAGCTCTTCCCTTCATGTAGGCAGAGTGACTTGCTTCAGGTGAACTAAGTAAAGTAAGCATGGACGGTACATTAGCTTAATGATTCTTCTTACCATATCCAGGACATTTCAACTGAGTCATTGGCGGTTTTCCAAGTTCACAGTCATAGAAATTCAGAGGTAAAACAACAACATCTTTGGAAGTTCTTCATTCTGATCTGGTCTTCTAACACCTCAAATTGTCACTTGTGAAAGTATTTAAGGGGAGTACATTCAACATTTTGCTAAACTCATTTTTTTGTGTGTGTATCCTATTAAATTTCTTTCCAAATAAAACTCACATAAGTTTACTGGGTGAAATTTGACAAATGCAAGAGAATCTGCATTCTTTTACCAAAAAGTGGGAAGTATAAAAGTGAAACTTTTTTGGTGCCTTTGAGAACAACTTTTGAGCAAGAAAATTCTAGTTATATATATTGTTTTAAAATTAATATTCATTTATTACAATTACAATTTTTTAAAATATAGCTTTTCCTTATGCTTTTAAGTACAACTTGTATATCTTATTCTATTTATAGGTGCAGTAACATTTTAAAAATCACTTGTTAAAATCAAGATGGCTTTGAATTAATGTTGCATTCCATTTACAAATGAAGTTAGCTAAACAATTTTAAACTTCTAAAATTGCATTTATACATTAAATATTTGGTTTCCATTCTGAGCACTTTGATAAATAGAAACTTCCCAAGTGATTAAGTGATTCTTATGATATAATAAATTAAAGTTACAAATATTATGGATATCAAGTTCTCTTAAACATCCCAACATGGTTTAGAAACTTGACTAGATTATCTTTGAATGATTAAGATCACGATTCCAAAATCAGTTAATTATGTTTAAATTTAGAACCCTCTGGCTTCTAAGTTAGCTTAATAAGTTAAATTGTCTTAAATACTGTATTTCTAATACTTTACTAAATATAGATAGGTTGTTTCCATTTTTACAAAAACCAGTTTCCTGAACTTACCATTGTTTTCTGATTATGTGTTTGATTTTTCATCCCTGTGTTAAATTCTAAACATTCCTGTTTAAGGCCAGTTAAGGTTACACATCAGTGAGCAATTTTGGGCCTAGTTGCAGTATTTGATTCTCCTGGTGTCACATACCTACAAATTGACTTGCTTTTTACAGTTGCTATAACAACAGGAACTTTCTGTCCTTAGAGGACATTGTCCTCTCCTGGGTTCAGACTATCATTATGTAACATTTCTGTCCACTCCTATTGAGATTGTAATTGTCTTCATGACTTGCTTAGGTTTTGCAGTTATTTGATTGTGTTAATGCATTTTAATGTTTTCCCATCTGGCTCAAAACATATTCTCTTTCTATGCCATTGGATAATTCACACACATATGTAATACTTTTGAAATCTCATTGAACTTTATTGCCTGATTTGTGTTGTTGAAATTCTATATTCTTTTCATGCTGCCCCTGACTGGCAGAGCCACAGTGAGATAGTATGACATAGCACTGGATGCTGTATGTCCTTCAGATCTCTGGTTCCGCAGACATTACACTGAAGTCAGGCTAGTGACAGTAAGAAAAATCACCACCACGCAGAAGCCCTCCACACAGACACAGTTACTGCTGACTTTGAGCATAAGGACTTCCAGTACTCCCGAGGTTAAAGTGTTCCAGGGCTCAGTTCTTGGACTCTCTTTTTTCTACTTGCACTTGGTTTCTAAGTGATCTCATTCAGTCCAGTGATTTTAAAAGCCACGTATATGCTGAACACAGCCACTTTTATATCTCCTACCACAGACCTCTTTCCCAAACTCTAGAACGTTGTGATCCAGCTGTTTACTTGACGACTTTATACTTCCCCTCATATGTCCGCCACCTCCCGTGTCCTTGCCTCTATCATGTACCTCTGTTATCTCTGCCATGGGTTACTGCGGTGGCCTCCAAATTAACCTATTGTACCTGCATCTGCCCTTGACCCTTGCCAGTAGCCTAAGTGAGGCTGTTAATGGCAGAGCATGTTATCATATCATCCTCTGCTGAAAACTGTACTAATGGCTCATCATTTTACTCTGAGTCAGAGCCAGAACCCTTACCTTGGTCAAATATCATCTTCTTCCATTACCACTACAAAGTATTTTCTTTTTCCTGCTACTGAGCCCCTCACTCTGCTCCAGCCACTCTGGATTCTTTGTGTCCTCTAGTTCACCAGAGCACTCTGCCTCAGGGTATGGTATAGGCTTGTCTTAGCAGACCCTAAGACAGGTGAATGCAACTAGTTTATTCTAAAGGTGATGCCAGGTTAACACTATGTGGGAGAGAAGAAATGAATCAGGGGTGGGAAAGAAGCCAATGGAGTGTGTATTACTGCTGTGATCAAGTGGGCCCAGACCCACTGAATAATTCTAGGACCTCACTGCTTTAGGTATGGTCTGTGAACCAGCAGCACTGGCATCACCTGGGAGTTTGTTAGAATGAGAATCGCATACGCCACCCCAGACCTACTGAATCAGAATCTGCATTTTAACAAGGACTTCAGGTGGTTCATATGTCCTAATTGATGATTGAGAAACAGTGCTCTAGGGGATAATGTGCAACATGTCTCTGAGTTAGCCCACCCAAGGGCAGGGGACCTGGGGGGAGTTTTTCATCAGTTCCTTAGCTGTCATTGGTTGAGTCCTGATTTCAGGACCATTAATTTCCAGATTGTCTCACATCCTGACTGAGCATGCTCCAAGGACTGAAAATAGGGACCTGTAGGAAGTGAGTCACAGGTGTTTGCAGTAAACTGTCTCTAGGTGTGCAGAGGTCCACACCCAGAATATGGGTAGGGTACCAACAGCATCTGCTACCAAGCCTTCACTCTACCTGTTCTCTCAACCTGAAATGCTCTTCCCTCAGGTATTCACATGGCTAAATCCTCCACTCCCCCTACGTCTTTGCTCACATTTTACTGTCTCAGTGAGGCTTTCCTCTATTTCATTTGGCAACCTGCATGCATGAACCCAGAATTCCCAATTCCCATCATCCTGCTCTTCCCTTTTTTCAACTGTACTTACTAGAATTCACTGCGTAATTCATTTACTTATTATGTTCATTGTTTGCCTGTTCCACGGGAAAGTTAACTCTATCACAGCAGGAAACTTTGTTTTGCTTACTTATTTGAATAAATAAATTTCTGTGGGCTTTTTTTGGTATTTTTTGTTTTTCTTGTGGTACGCAGGCCTCTCACTGTTGTGGCCTCTCCGGTCGTGGAGCACAGGCTCCGGACACACAGGCTCAGCGGCCATGGCTCACGGGCCCAGCTGCTCCGCAGCATGTGGGATCTTCCTGGACCAGGGCACGAACCCGTGCCCCCTGCATCAGCAGGCTCACTCTCAACCACTGTGCCACCAGGGAAGCCCAATTTCTGTGTTTTTAAATATAAATAGTAGTATACATAAAATTTTGTATCCTTCATTTTGCTTAGCACTCTATGTCATAAATATTTCCCATATTATGAAAACTCATAATAAATGTCATTTTTATTGGCTGCCAAATATTCCATTGTTTCTATAAACTATAATTAAACATTCTTGTAATATTTGGCATGTGTTTGCTATTTTCTTTTAGCAATTATAAATAACGCTGGCATGAGCTTCTCTGTGCATAAATCTGTTTTTTTTTTTTTTCTTTTGCGGTATGCGGGCCTCTCACTGCTGTGGCCTCTCCCGCCGCGGAGCACAGGCTCCGGACACGCAGGCCCAGCGGCCATGGCTCACAGGCCCAGCCACTCCACGGCATGTGGGATCCTCCTGGACCGGGGCACGAACCCGTGTCCCCCACATTGGCAGGCAGACTGTCAACCACTGTGCCACTAGGGAAGCCCCAAACTTATATTTTTGCCAATCAATAGTTATGAACTATTTCAATGTAATTTTAATTTGTTTTTCTCTTGCTGTGAATGAAATCAAGCATCTTTTTTTCCACAGGGTTATTTATATATGTTTCTGTAAACTGCCTCTATTATTATAATTTTTATTCATTTTTCTAATGGCTTTTTCCTTCAACATTTAAAGTAGTTTTTGTATTGATTGTTACTCCTTTAGCTATGATTATGTTGCAAACATTGTCTCCTAGTTTTGCATTTGTCTTTATTTTGCTTATTGTGAATATTTGTTGTATCAAAATTTTATACTTAAATAGTCATATTTATCAATCTTTTATTACATCTGCATTTCAGTCATACTTTGAAAGCTTTTCCTCATACCCAAGTTCTAAGGGAATTGGCCAGTTTCTTCTAGCAGTTTTAGGATTTCATGTATTTTATTTGTATACTTGATACATTTGGAGTTCATTCTGGTGTATGGTATAAGGAATAAATTCAAATTCATTATTTTTCCAAATCACCATCCAGTGTCCCAGTACTAATTATTTGAAGGTCTATTTTTTTACCTAGTGGATTGAGTTGACACCTTTTTAATACAGGCATACCATGGAGATATTATGGGTTTGGTTCCAGACTACTGCAATAAAGTGAATATTGCAATAGAGCAAGTCACACAGTTTTTTTGGTCTCCCAGTGCATATAAAAGTTATATTTACATTATAATGTAGTCTATTAAGTGTGCAATAGCATCATGTCTAAAAAAATGTATATACCTTAATTAAAAAATACTTCATTGCTAAAACATGCTAACTGTCATCTGAGCTTTCAGAGAGTGGTAATCTTTTTGCTGGTGGAAGGTTTGACTGGTTGTTGACTGCTGACTGATCAAGGTAATGGTTGCTAAAGGCTGGGGTGGCTGTGGACATTTCTTAAAATAAGACAACAATGAAGTTTGCCACATCAGTTGACTCTTTCTTTCATGAATGATTTCTCTGCAGCATGTAATGCTGTTTGATAGCATTTTACCCACAGCAGAACTTCTTTCAAAATTGGAGTCAGTCTTCTAAAACCCTGTTACTTCTTTATCAACTAAGTTTATGTAATATCCTAAATCCTTTGTTGTCCTTTCAACAGTTTTCTCAGTATCTTCATCAGGAGTAGATTCCATCTCAAGAACCACTTTCTTTGCTCATCCATAAGAAGTCACTCCTTATCCGTTCCCGTTTTCTCGTGAGATTGCAGCAGTTCAGTCACATCTTCAGGCTCCACTTCTAATTCTGGTTCTCTTGCTCTTTCTGCCACATCTGCAGTTATTTCCTCCAATGAAGTTTTGAACCCCTGAAGTCATCCATGAGGGTTGGAATCAACTTCTTCCAAACTCCTTTTCACGTTGACATTTTGACCTCTTCCCATGAATTACGAATGATCTTAATGGCATCCAGAATGGGGAATTCTTGAGAGCTTGTTTGGAGGTTCTAGCAGGGGAGCGCAGCTACTCGTATACCCTTGACCGAAGAACGGTCCTCCTCTATCGGGGAAGGTCGTCCTCTTCGACCGAGTGCTCAGCTTCGGGAGGGATGCACATGGAGCGGTGAGGGAGGAAGGGGACACCCGCCTAGCCAGCCAGATCAGCTGAAACAATGCTGGTGATCAATGGGGTGACAGATGTCGCAGCCAGATCGCCCTCACATCCTAGAATGGTGAATTCTTTCCAAACGGTTTTCAATTCACTTTGCTGAGATTCATTAGAGGAATCACTATTTATGGCAGTGAATATATATGGTAGCCTTACAAAGTGTATTTTTAAAGAGTAAGGCTTGAAAGTTAAAATTATTCCTTGATCCAGGGGCTGCAGAATGGATGTTATGTTAGCAGGCATGAAAACAACATTAATCTCATTATACATCTCTATCGGAGCTCTTGGGTGACCAGATACATTGTCAATGAGCAGTAGTGTTTTGAAAGGAATCTTTTTTTCTGAGCAGTAGGTCTCACAGTCAACTTAAAATATTCAGTAAACCATGTTGTAAATGGATAGGCTGTCAGCCAGGCTTTGTTGTTCCATTTATAGAGCACAAGCCGACCAGATTTAGCATAATTCCTAAGAGCCCTAGGATTTTGGGAATGGTAAATGAGCATTGGCTTCAGTTTCAAGTCACCACCTGCATAAGCCCCTAATAAGAGAGTCAGCCTGTCCTTTGAATTTTTGAAGTCAGGCATTGACTTGTCCGCTCCAGCTGTGAAAGTCCTAGAGGGCATCTTCTTCCAACATAAGGCTGTTCTGTTTCATCTACATTGAAAATCTGTTGTTTAGTGCAGCCACCTTCATTATCTTAGCTAGATCTTCTGGATAACTTGCTGCAGTTTCTACATCAGCACTTGCTGCTTCACCTTACACTTTGGTGTTGTGGAGACAGCTTCTTTCCTTAAACCTCATGAACAAACCTCTATTAGCTTCAAACTTTTCTTCTGCAGTTTTCTCATCTTTCTCAGCCTTCATAGAATTGAAGAGAGTCAGGGCTTTGCCCTGGATTAGTCTTTGGCTTAAGGGAATATTGTAGCTGGTTTGATCTTCTATCCAGACCACCAAAACTTTCTCCATATCAGCAGTAAGGCTGATTTACTTTCCTATCATTTGTGTGTTCACTGAAGTAGTACTTCCAATTTCCTTTAAGAACTTTTCCTATGCATTCATGACATAGTTAACTGTTCCGTGCAAGAGGCCTAGCTTTTGGCCTGTGTTGGCTTTAGACGTGCCTTCTTCACTAAGCTTAATCATTTCTAACTTTTGATTTAAAATGAGAGACATGCGACTCTTCCTTTCACCTGAACACTTAGTGGCCATTGTAGTGTTGTTAATTGGCCTAATTTCAAGATTGTTGTGTCTTAGGGAATAGGGAGGCCTGGGAAAAGGTAGAGATGGAAGAAACGTTGGTCAGTGGAGCAGTCAGAACACACACAGCATTTATTTATTAAGTTTACCACCTTACATGGGCATAATTCATGGTGCCTCAAAACCATTATGATAGTAACAACAAAGGTTACTGATCACAGATCACCATAACAAATGCAATAATAATGAAAAACTTTGAAATATTTTGAAATTTACCAAAATGTGACACAGAGACATGAAGAGAGCAAATGTTATTGGAAAAAAAATGGCACTGATAGACTTGTTCAACTCAGTGTTGCCACAGAACTCCAATTTGTAAAAAATGCAATATCTGTGAAATGCAGTAAAGCAAAGCACTATAAAATGAGATGTGCCTGTATACTATACAAATGTTCCCCGATTTATGATGGTTCAACTTAAGATTTTTTGACTTTATGATGATTCAAAAGTGATACACATTCAGTAGAAACAGTACTGCCAATTTTGAATTTTGATCTTTCCCTGGGCTAGCAATGTGCTATATTCTCTCATGATTCTGGGCAGTGGTAGTGAGCTGCAGCTCCCATTCAGCCACATAATCATGAGGATGAATAACCAATATACTTACAACCGTTCTGTACCCACACAACCATTCTGTTATTCACTTTCAGTACAGTATACAATAAATTACATGAGACATTCAACACTTTATTACAAAAGAAGTTTTGTGTTAAATGATTTTGCTCAGCTGTTGGCTAACGTAAATGTTCAGAGCAAGATTTTTTTTTTTTTTTTTTTTGCGGTACGCGGGCCTCTCACTGTTGTGGCCTCTCCCGTTGCGGAGCTCAGGCTCCGGACGCGTAGGCTCAGCGGCCATGGGTCACAGGCCCAGCCGCTCTGCGGCATGTGGGATCTTCCCGGACCGGGGCATGAATCCGTGTCCCCTGCATCGGCAGGCGGACTCCCAACCATTGTGCCACCAGGGAAGCCCCAGAGCAAGTTTGATGTAGCTAGGCTAAGCTATGATGTTCAGTAGGCGAGGTGTATTAAATGCATAAATGACTTAAGATATTTTCAACTTATCATGGAGTTGTTAATCAATAATCCCATCATAAGTTGAGGAAGATCTGTACTAAAATTTTTTATGTACTTGAGCTTTTTCTCCTGAACTTTCTATTTTTTTTTCTACTGCTTCATCTCTCTATTCACGTGCTATACCACAGTCTTTCAATGACAGAGGCTTTGGTATATATTTCAGTATCTGGATAGCCCTGCTGATGACCATATAGCTGCATATTTCATGGTTTTTCTTTTTTGGCTTTCTGTTTTGTTTGTTTTTTTTTCACATGAACTTTAAATTCAGCTTGTTGACCTCAAAAATCTTGTTGATATTTTCATAAAGATTGCAATATTTATATAGATAGATATAGCTATACAATATATATACTATATATATTATAAAATATATACCTCTATATACATATGCACTATAATATAAATTGAATGATAAATGACAAATGACATGCTTATGGTGTTGATATGTATTATCCAAGAAGGAAGGATGCCTTTCTATGTGTCAAACACTATCTTAAATTTTCGTATTTAACTCTTTACATGTTAATGTTCATTTTGTGGGTCCTTTCCCTTCTTGGATTGCACAGGCTGTGCTTCACCACTGACTCCCCCCTCGTTTTTTTCCTTTTTGATTTGCTTTCGTTTACCATCTAGGGCAATGTCTTCAACGTAATTGTTTATTTGATTTTATAGTTATCTAATGATAGAAATAGGACGCTCAGTGAAGTGGTTACTGTCCAAATAAAAGGATATAGAAAAAGAAATATAGAGATCCAATTGACTCTTAAACTCTGTCATCCTTAACCTGGGCTGCGTTCTAGGAATGTTGGACTGATTGGTACAAAAAGGCAAATATAAACACCACAATGAACAGTTAGCTCAAGTGTCACACTTTTTATAAAGCTTTCTGGGGCATATGCTTCCCTGCCCACCTGTGATTTGACAGCTCTATTCTCCGGACCCACATACCCAAAAGATACTTCCATCAGAATATCCAGGGCTTCCCTGGTCGTGCAGTGGTTGGGGGTCCGTCTGCTGATGCGGGGGACGCGGGTTCGTGCCCCGGTCTGGGGGATCCCACGTGCGCGGCTGGGCCCGTGGGCCATGGCCACTGAGCCTGCGCGTCCAGAGCCTGTGCTCTGCGGCGGGAGGGGCCACAGCAGTGAGGGGCCCACATACTGCAGAAAAAAAAAAGAAGAATATCCATCCACTCTTTTGCTCTTGTCAATCTCTCCCTCTTAGGCTGTAAGCTACTGATGTCAATGACCATGACTGATGTGTCTTTGCATTTTTCTATTATAATGCCTATTTTAGGGCCACACCCTGTTAAATATTAATTGCATAATTTGGTTCAAATATAATTCTTTGAATAAATTTAAAAGTGATGAATCTAAGACTTTGTATTTTAAAATTTCTTATACTTTTGCAGAATCAAGAAGCTAGGATCATTAAACTGGATGTTAAGCATCCCTCATTGTTTATAATTTAAATTTGACATGTGAACCAAATTTGACACTTTCTTCACTCCTTAATACTTTTCCATTTTCTCTCTGTCATTTCTACAATATACTAAGTCAACTGTTTCTAAACATAAAAGTATATCACAATAGCAGTTTTTTTTACCTGAAATATGTATTTTCCTTCTATACCTTGCTATCTAGATGAGAGCCCAAATGATATTTTCACCAAGATTTGTTTTTGGTTATTATTTTGTCTCGTTGGCTCTTGATGAAGGCTAGGCATAAACTCAATTGACTTTGCATAGTTGATCTTTATTTTTATTTAATGCCCATGAAGTCTGCTACCCAGCGAGTTGGATAATCTATCGCATTATCTGAACCAAGTGTGGCCTGCATTGTTTGATCAAGGTTGCTAGATAGTTTTATTTATTTTCTTGTTTTATAATTATAGTCTATAGATAAACAGGCATGATTTTAGGAGTTAAACTTGGTCATGCTACATGTTACATTACAAAAGTCACTCTTCTTCTACAAAGGCAAATTGATTTGATTATATTCATTAAAACATGATATCATGTAATTAATTCATTATAGCAGAATACTCCCACCTCACTTGTAAATTGGTTAAAACAACTCATTGGTAGTATATAGACAAACTACAAATTGTACTTATGTATATTTCAGTTTCCTTGAACACTAAATTAGCTGTCTGGGAGTGAGCACTTGCCAATTTTATTGTTGTATTTTGTCCTATCTTCTTTCTGTAATTTCTCTAGTAAAGTTATAACAAACTAACTTTTTGGTTATACTTTGGTTAGTGTTTACATTGGAGAACTGCATTTCTCGAGATTCTATTTTTAAAATTTCTTCTTTTGATATGCACTGCTACAAAACACATAAGCAAGTACTATTGTTGTATTGATGACAAAGATTTACTTGGTACTTCAAGCTGATCAACTGAAGATTTTAGTCTGTAACCATGTCTAGACAAAATGCAAACATGGGTATTTGATTTTTTTTTTCTACTGTCAGTATGCATTTAGAAACTGTTGAACATACTTCTCTGAGTTGTTTTATAGAACTAATTTTCATGGCTTTATGATATCTTTGCATAGGTGGTGTTTGATTCTTGGGGATAAATTTATTCCTACATACATTTTCTAGGAAAATGTTAATAGTCAATCAAATAATGGGATGGAACAGAGTTACAGTGACACTAATACAAACTGAATCATGAAACTCAAATATCTGTTTTGCTTCCAGTGGGTACAATTTATGTGACAACAAGGAATTTTATTTTGTTTTATTTTTTAATTGAAGTATAGTTGATTTACAATGTTGAGTTAATTTCTGCCATACAGTCAAGTGATTCAGTTATCATATATTTACATTCTTTTTTATATTCTTTTCCATTATGGTTCATCACAGGATAATGAATGTAGTTCCCTGTGCTATATACTGGGACCTTGTTGTTTATCCATTCTGTATATAATAGTACAGAATAAAATAAAATAATAGTTTGTATCTGCTAACCCCAAACTTCTACTCCATACTTCCCTGGCCTCCTCTCCCCCTTGGCAACCACAAGTGTTCTCTATGTTTGTGAGTCTGTTTCTGTTTCATAGATAAATTCATTTGTGTCATATTTTAGATTCCACATATAAGTGATATCATGTGGCATTTGTCTTTCTCTTTCTGACTTACTTCACTTAATATGATAATCTCTAGTTCCATCCATGATGCTGCAAATGTCATTCTTTCATTTTTTTATGGCTGAGTAGTATTCCATTGTATATATGTACCACATCTTCTTTATCCATTTATCCGTTGATGGACATTTAGGTTGTTTCCATGTCTTGGCTATTGTGAATAGTGCTGCCATGAACATTGGGGGTGCATGTATCTTTTTGATACGTTTGTCCTGTATATGCCCAGGAGTGGGATTGCTGAATTATATGATAGTTCTATTTTTAGTTTTCTGAGGAAACTCCATAATGTTTTCCATTATGTTTTGGTACAGTGGCTGTACCAACTTACATTCCCACCAACAGTGTAGGAGGGATCCCTTTTCTTCACACTCTCTCCAGCATTTGTTATTTGTAGACTTTTTTTTTCAAAGATTTTTTTGATGTGGACCATTTCTAAAGTCTTTATTGAATTTGTTACAATATTGCTTCTCTTTTATGTTTTTTGGTTTCTTGGCCACGAGGCATGTGGGATCTTAGCCCCCCGACCAGGGGTTGAACCCACACCACTGGACCTCCAGGGAAGTCCCTGTAGACTTTTTAATGATGGTCATTCTGACCAGTGTGAGGTGGTACCTCACTGTACTTTTGATTTGCATTTCTCTAATACTTAGTGATGTTGAGCATCTTTTCATGTGCCTGATGGCCATCTGTATGTCTTCTTTGGAGAAAATGTCTGTTTAGTTCTTCTGCCCACTTTTTGATTGGGTTGTCTTTTTTTGTTATTGAGTTGTATGAGCTGTTCGTATATTTTGGAAATTAATCCCTTGTCAGTTGCTTCATTTGCAAATATTTTCTCCCATTCCATAGGTTGTCTTTTCGTTTTGTTTATGGTTTCCTTTGCTGTGCAAAAGCTTGTAAGTTTCATTAGGTCCCATTTATACATTTTTGCTTTTATTTCTATTGCTTTGGGAGACTGACCTAAGAAAACATTGGTACAATTTATGTCAGAGAATGTTTTTCCTATGTTCTCTTCTAGGAGTTTTATGGTGTCATACCTTATGTTTAAGTCCTTAAGCCATTTTGAGTTTATTTTTGTATATGGTGTGAGGCTGTGTTGTAACTTCATTTATTTACAAGCAGCTGTCCAGTTTTCCCAACACCACTTGCTGAAAAGACTGTCTTTTTCCCACTATATATTCTTGCCTCTTTTGTCAAAGATTAATTGACCGTAGGTGTGTGGGCTTATTTCTGGGCTCTCTAATCTGTTCCATTGATCCATATGTCTATTTTTGTGCCAATACCACACTGTTTTGATTACTGTAGCTTTGTAGTATTGTCTGAAGTCTGGGAGGGTTATGCCTCCTGCTTTACAACAAGGAATTTTAGCACAACTGAATGATGAAAGAGGAGAAATCCCCCAAATTACTATAGGGGAGTTGTGGGTGTTCTCCCCACATTCATTGGATATCCTCCATTAGCATCTGTGAGTCTCTGATTTCTTTGACTGCAGGAGCATTCATGAACCATCTGGGGACAGGGTGTTCACATCTTGGGAGCAGCTGTTAACTAACAACTAGAGGGAGTTGGTAGATATAGCACCCAGCTTCCTTGCTCTTACATGGGACAACTCTTGAGTTGTGTTCTATATCACTTTCTAGAATGCCCAGCAGAAATAAGCCCCAGTTCCCTTTGGGGCTAACTTTTCTGTGTTGGCTTTCTTCCTTGCCCTTTCTCACTTCCCAATTTTCTGCCATTGCTTGTTAGCACTGCCTCCCAAAGTAAACTACTTGCACTTACATCCTACTTCAGGGTCTGATTCTGGGAGAACCCAATCTAAGTTGGTGATCGATGACTGTGCTTCCTTAGAACTCAGATTCCTGGAAGAAATATAGACTCTATGCAGTACACTTTGGTTGTACAAACAGAAGTAAGAAATACTTTCTTTTTGCTTTTGGAAGCTTGCCTACCTTTTGCCTTTGATCAGGAATTTTTTTCACTAATTAATTGGAACACTTCTCATTTCTCTTAATATCAGATTTCTCTTGTTAAAGTTGGGCTGGAGCACAAAGACCAGCCTAAAGGCCTCTGAGGAAGTATATACCCCTATGTCCATGGCCAAGCCTTGGAATCTTACCTCTCTTGTTAGGAAAATGGTACAGGAAGCCCTTGGGCATGCCTAAGTGGGATAGAACAAAGGGAGCAAGATAGTGAAGAGAACTGGGTATGAGTGCCCCAATATGGGGACAAGAGAACGTGAAGAGAAAAATCTCATTCCACAAAACCTTTTCATGCACAGTGACATAGAATAGGGAGTATATTCTTTGAGTATAGAATTGGGAAGAGTATATTTATTCTATCATCTACTATAAATACAGCCCCATTAAGGTTCCAGAATGCTTTGGAGGCAGGAAGCATCAAGGAAGAAGAAAGGGGAAGGGAGTGGGAAATGGATAAGGCAGAGACCTTCTCACCCTTCCCGCTTACCACAGGGATGTCAATTAAATCAAGGTCATTGATGTTTATAAAATTAAAAATACATCTCAAAATTTAGGCCTCCTCTATTATACACCAGCAACTTGATTCTTAGTTTATGCCAAGATGGGGAATGACTCAAGGTGACTCCATACATCTTTTAACAATTCCCATTCTAGGTGTTATTCTCCTAACAACTCAGAGGTTACAGTTTCCCATAGAAGGTAATCCCAGCACCACATTCTAAGCTGATAGGGTTCTTCACTCTAGCCCCAAACTTCCTCTACTCCATTCTCCTTCCCCTAATTTCCACAAAATTCAATCTCCAGGGAAAGAAAAATGCTATTGTTATCACATGTGAAACACTTTTCACACCTCTATGCTGTTGAGTATGCCCTTCCTCCTTTTGGAGTGTTCTTTCTCTTCCATACGGAAGGGAAGTTTTGTATAAATATGGTGGTTCTTCACATGTTTCCTTGTGCCAGCAGCATCAGCATTGCCAGGGAGCTTGTTGGAAATGCAAAATTTTGGCCCCACCCAAAAATACTGAATTAGAAACTTTGAAGGTGGAGCCTAGCAGTCTAGTTTAATAAGCCCTTCAGGTGATTCTGATCCACCATAAATTTAGCAAACTATAGTACTTCTATAATGATTGTTTGCAAATACTGGGATCTGAGACAAGGAGGCCCTGCTCTAGCTTGGGATAAGGCTGACATCCCAGTTGTTCTATCCCAGCTCCTTTCACCAATAGGCAAAGTTGTAATTAGGAAGGCTTATTGGTTTTGAAGGCTCGGAAAGTTGTTGAGAGGTGAGAGAAAGGCCCATGCATTCCTATCAGGGATCAGCCCTGGTAATCTTGGTAGGGATGGATTAAGAGAAAATCTGTGGTTTTTGGTTTTCTTCCTCCTGAAAGAGAGAGGATGTCTTCCTATTCGAAAATCTCTCTTCCACACTGACTGAAATTTCATCAGTTCGAGTTAATAAGAAAACATTCCTGAGTAGGTTAAAGGTATGTGGGAAGATGATTAGTCATAAACTTAATGTGAATTAGCTTAATTAGCTTTCATTCTAACTTGGCTGAGATGCCTAAAGAAAATGAGAATTTTGATTTAGGGGAAGGGTAATTCCAAAGCCAGACATACATGAGGTTGAATAGGAGGTGTGGGACTTCATAACGGGGAGGGATGGATGATGGGGAAAGATTTAGGCAGAAAGAGGGCTTAGTGAGCTTTCACAGGGCACCAAGGAGGAGGAGAGAGATGCTGAAGGTATAAGCCAAAACAATACTGTCTCTCACTTTTATTTTAGATTCCTCATAGAAGCTATTGGTAATCAGTCAAGGATAGCTATTGTGCTTTTTTGTTTGTTTGTTTCCAGTTTTTGTTTTTTTTAAACATTCCTACTTACTTCTCCCTCACTCATTTTCCATTTCCTGGAGATTAGAAAAAAACTTTAAAGGGGATTCTCATGAAGGAATTCTAGGTACACAGGAAATGCTACAAAAATAACTTGACCTTTAAAAAAAGACCACTCTTTGTATTGTGTGTGGAAGAAATGTTGTGCTTCCATTAAATCCACAAACATTTTGTGTGTGTGAGCAGAAAAGTGATAATGGGATCAACCACAGATAACATGGATACGAAGATGAGGGACACAAAGGCTGCCCTAAAGAGGCTGTCATTGAGGAGAGGAAAGGGGCAGTATGCAAATAACTGTACTACAACCGGGAAATAAGGTATTTTGTGGGGAGCAAAGGACAATAGGAGTTTTATGGAGAGAACAATCACCGTGTGTTGCCACCCATGAGTTTCTGAGATCTGACCCACAGCCAGGTGCAAAAGTTGCTGGATGGAGGAGACTCAATTACTTCTCTTATGTCTAGCTTCTCACCATCTTCCTTCTTTAGTTTTCTTTCCTTCCTTTAGATTCTTATGGTAAATGGCTTTTTGTGTCCAGCTTTTGGTAAAATTGTTCTCACAAAAGAAGCTTTGCCTACAAAGGTAAGGGACAAAGAATTATTTAGAAATACTGCCTCCAGGTCGTAGGGCTAGTTCATGGTGACATAGGGATCCATGGCTCCACGATCTTGCCATGATTTCATTTTGGTTATTTCTACCTATCAATAGACCTACAGGCTCTACATAAATGTGGTCAATTTGTTGCTAAAAAGATTATGAAGCAATGGTCACATCCTTGAAGCTTGAGAAAATAGAAGAGGAGAGCATGGGGAGGTCCCTCCTCACTTTAGCACTTACAGTAGGGGGCTGGCAGGTCAATGCCTCAAATTTCCATTGTGCTCCCCTTCATTAGGATCAGCAGAGAATAAGTTCGTATTAAGTCTGCACTGTTCCATTCAATATGCAGGCAGGAGCAGTGAAACAAATGCAAAGTGGCTGATTTCCCAAGAGATGATGCTAACATAAGCCAGAAGCTCATTCAGAAGAATTAAATGGAAATCTTCCCAATACATATTTACTCACATCCGTCACTTCCCTCCCCCATTTCCTGTGCTTCTCGCTCCTCTGCACTCAATCTGTCAGCAGGAACCACCACGTAAAAATCTTGTTAAGAGCAGTTAAGTAGGGACCACTAGAGGTACTGTTTAATTTATCTTCAGGAAACAGGCTTTAGTTTGAGAGTTCTCATCTCTTTGGATATGACTGCTGAAAGCTTAAAGGTTTTAATTTGCTGTTGTTGACCATCACCAGGTGAGAAACTTTCATTGAAGAAAGCCTTGTATTTAGTCCCAAAATTGGAGAGGTCTGAGAGTATTTGAGAAAGGGAATATGTAAATAAACAAATTCATTCTGCAGGGATTTCTAGCTGACTAATAATAACTTTATTATAGAAAACTGCCTGGGTTTAATATTCATTCATTCCAATTTCATGGTATCCTTGGAATTCTGAACTAGCATCTAGGCCTCCAGATTAGATACGTAAACCACAGTGTCTTTCTCCAGGCTCTGGACTGCAGTATGCATGACAAATGGTCTGGCTGTACAGGTCACCTCCTAGCCTGGATCAGAGAGATAAATAGCAGGTACAGTCAGGGAAGCCCTCAGGGGCTCTTCTCCCTGTTGGTGGCCTGCCTTCCCAGTCCTCACAAGGGATCCAGCTCCAAGACATGTTCTCCAGATCTGCATCGACCTCTGCTGTCTCTGCCTTTGATTTGCCAAGAGTCTCAGCTTCCCTAGGTCCCCAACTCCACTATTCTGTTTTTTCTGCATGCCATGGTCTCTGGTGCCATCCCTCACTGTTCACCATTTCCTTGCTGCTCACTTTTGCATCTGAGACTATTTTTCCTTCATGATGATCCTGCTAAGAGGACTCAGAATGTGAGCCCCCTCCTTGATGTCAGGGTAATTCTGGTAAGCTGCTGTGTCAAACAACCACAAAGTCTCATGGCTTAACACATGATTCATCCCTTGTTCACAGGACAGCTCAATGTGTATTAGGAAGCTATCTTCCAATACACAGGGACACAGGCATCTGGACACTTTTTAGGGTGGCTTCATGATCATGGAGTCCTTTACTTCCAGTTAATGGGAGAAAGTCCAGGACCTCACATGAACTTTTAGGGGCCAGGCTATTCCATTGGCCACAGCTGGTCCCAGGCCCCAGTCTAAGTGCAAGTGACCTGGGAAATGTACTCTTCCTCTGCAAATAGAAAGAGGAAATGCTACTGGTGAATATCTAGTCACTCTCTACTGTGCCTGTCACTGAATGACTTATTAACTACTATTAAGGGAGGTATATATTAAGTGACTATAATACTGGCTTAGGGGAAAAAGCAAGCACAGTTTGAATTTATTTTTTTCCTACATGATTAATTGACTATACCCACAAATTTTTACTGTTTATTTGCATGAACATACAGGTAAAGTTTTGCAGATCTGAATTACTTTATTTCTAATTATGGCTTTAATGATATTTGAGCCAGTCTTAAGCAAACAGGAAAAAAAGGCCAAAAAAAAAAAAAAAATCCTTAAACCAGTCACCAAAGTAAAGCCAGAGCAGCTTCTGGGAGTACCTTATTTCACTTTTATGGTTAATGTCAACAAAAAGTAATCATGTATTGTCTAATTTAACAAGTAAGTAGTTGTAGATTTGTTAAGGCTAGATCTAAGGCTTTTCCTGTACATATCAACAGCCTAGTATAAAAGAGGTACTGGATAAAGGTTAATTTCCTTTTCCCTTTGCTGATGACTGATTTCTCCAGTGAATATGGGATAGGCTTTTAAAACCCTTTCCTAGTAGAGTTGGAGCTTATATTTGTTTGGAGCAAGCTCATCTTGTCCCCACGGTTTTCAAACTTTTTTTCCTAGGTTTGGAAGTTCATGTTTAAATTCAATGTGTCTGCACATTTATTATGTTAATAGACACAGAGAGAGGTGCTATGAGCCAAAGATTTCGTTTAGCCTCCAGCCCTCAGCCCCACCCCAAGGTTGCCAGAGGAGTTCCCCAGAGCCCTCCCTGCTTGTGTAAACTGAGACCTGTAGAGTGAGGTTTTGTGATGCTGAGAGATCACACTCTGTACCTACAGATGACCACTTCCAGGAAGTTAATGGCTAAATTGACAGAACATTTCTTTCCTCTGAGAAACAGAAACCAGAAATTGGGCCAACTGGGGGACTTCAGCACTCAAAATTGAGGAATGGGAAAAAAGAAGTCCTAGGCATGTTAGGGTCAGGATGTCCACCAAATTTTGTCCAGCACAGTATTCTAAAAGGCAGAGATTCTCTCACAGAAATGCCCATCTGATCACTGGAATCTAGGCATTAATATTTAAAGGGAATACAGAAATTTGCGTTTGGTTGTGAAAATGTAGGCAGAATAGATTTTGCCATGTTAATTCAAGTCATTATCATACTCACTCCATCTCATGCTTGCTTGCTTTGACAGTCTTTTAGCTTATAGCCCTGGCTGATGCCAATAGTTCTCAAGGTAAATGACTTTCTAAGATTATTAAGATGGTAATTCTTCCCCATACCCCTGTTAAGTTTAATTTGATGACTAACTATTTTCTTAATCGTGGTTGAGTATTCCTGAAAGTGATGTTGTCTCAAGTGATTACTTTTACCTTAAGGAAAACTGGATTATCTATATAACATTATTGAATATTTAGATCAATGCCATATTTAAAATTTCCTTTTAATCATTTACTTAACTTCTGAGAGAACAAGTGTGTCTACTAGATTGTCTTTTAGGGTAACACATACCACACCTAATTTTGGATCCTCTATTTTCAGAGTTAATTAAGTCTTATAATGTGTTATAAAATTGTTAAAATATTTGACTTTCTTCAATCGATTTTTAAAAATGCCCTTTCTCCCAGAGAAGGGGAATTCTTTTGTTGTTGTTGTTGTTGTTGTTGTTGTTTTGTTTTATTTAACAAATTTAATCAGTTATACATATACATATGTTCCCATATCCCCTCCCTTTTGCTTCTCCCTCCCGCCCTCCCTATCCCACCCCTCCAGGCGGTCACAAAGCACCGAGCTGATCTCCCTGTGCTATGCGGCTGCTTAAGGGGAATTCTTTGATTCAGCCAATGTCATGCTGCAACAGGTAAAGTTTGTCCCAATGATGCCTCATTTGAATACTGTTTTAGGAAATAGCTGTAAATGTTGGCACTGTGTAGATAAAACAAAAGAGAAACAGAAGGTTTATACTGTTGACAGGTAAATCTTTATGAGTGTCTACTGTATGAAGTAGACAGTAATTCCATAATGAATTAACTTTGTGTCTGTTGGAGTTAGTAGGGGGTATTTAGACTTATGTGTCACTAACCCTCTGATTTTGGATAATTCTCAAGTCCTTGGGCTTCAGCTTTCCCTGGATTAGAATGAAGATAAGCCTCTCTCTGCCCTACAGGTGGAGTACTGTGAATCATATGAGATCAATACATATGAGAATACATTTGTAACAGTGCCTACAGGCTGACTTCTTTCTCAAGTTAAGGAACTGGAGTATTGTTGCCAGATGAAATGCAGGATGTCCAGTTAAATGTAAATTTCAGATAAACAACAAGTAATTTATACTTCCTAAATCTAGTAACTCTAGATTGGTGTTATTGAGAAGCTGCAAAGGGCGGTTTCTATCACTTTCCAAAGGAAAGAGAAATTTCCTGTCCCTTCCTGCCACCTACGTTACTACTGACTGAATTTCTGGAGGGCCCTTTAGGAACCCGTTTAATCAGTATTAAGGAAAGCATTGATAAACCATTCTGAATGTAGCTGCAGTGCAACACGGATAATTCAATAGCCTCAACGGTTTGAGCGATTTTGAGAAATAGCTCAGAGATATTTCAAAATTGCAGTGCAGTTAAAAACCTTCTAATTTGCTCTGTTTAGAGATGAAGACTCAAGCCCAAAGTTGGGAATGGATTGCTTGCCATCCGACAGGTAGCTAGAGGAAGAACCACAGCTAGAACTCCCTTCCCCTGACTCCCGGGCCACTGTTCTTTCCCCTCTGCCATGATGTGCCTATGGGCTAAATCCAGGCAACCACCTGCTTTTGTAAATAAAGTTTTATTTGGAGCTTGGCTATGACCAGGACCATTTGTTTACAGATTGTCTACAGCTGCTTTCACTCTACAATGGCAGAGTTGAGTAATTGCGTCAGTGACTGTATGGCCAGCAAAAGCTGATATTTATTCTCTGGCTCTTTATAAAAACAGTCTTGATCTCTGCTGAAGGAGAAAGTGTTGTCTTCACCTCATGGTTACAAGGAGACGAGTGGGTCTGCTCTTCTAATTACCGCAGGCAGACCATACTAAATGTATAATTTCCTTTTCAAAAATGACAAAACGTAAGCTGCACATATCAAGAGCGAACAAATTATTATAACTGTAGTAGTCACTGAATTTCAGTAAGGTGCGCTAGAATTGTCAGAAAGGAATTTTTTTCCCTTTACGTTTTTGATCCCTTAATGAGGGCAATTACATGATTAGTGAATAATATTTTTTGAGAGGTCTTTGTGCACAGGGCCTTATGTCTGTTTTAGGCATTCTAAACTAAGGCACAATGCGTGGGTTTTGCCATCAAGATGACAACATGTAAAAAAGGGCACTAGACATTCTCTATTACCTATCACATCTTAAATGATCCTAGGAGCATAATAAGATATACTATATATATATATATATGCATATATATATGCATACACATATGGATGCTTACACTTTAGAATAGCCTGTATATCTGCAGAGACCAGACTAAGGGAGAATAGGAAGCAGCTCTAAGGAAGCTGGCCTTGTTTCAGTTTTATTTCTCAATATGACAAAGGTTATCATGGGAAAGAGCAAGTTCTCAATCAGGTTGAAAGTATTTAAGCAGATGCAAGATGACCATCAGGAAGGTGTAGAGATAAGAGCTGGACAAGGTGGCTGTTAGAGTCTCCTTCTAGACTGAGATTCTATGATTAACAGCCTATGGCATTTTAGGAGTCCTGCTTACAGTCTTCTTTTGATTGCGGTCATTGGCAATCTCCTTTTGGTGCAGCCCATGTGGATAGACATTAATAGCATCGCAAGCGTGTCTATGCATACTGAAGGGCTGTACATATTTCCTAAGGAGACTGTTTATTTTACAAATGTATTACTTTCTGCACAAAATAATCCTGGGCATCACATCCTTCACTAAATTCTCTGATGCTTATGTTGAAAATCACACATGGTTTGATGCTTCGCCAAGTTTGCCTCAAACGGTTTTCTGAAACTACAGATATCTTGCCACAAGTCTTGTGCTCACAGAGGTATTTCGGTTGTTTTGAAAGAAAAGAATGATTTTTTTCAAGGCAATTCAGAAAATCATAGATGATTTGAAATCACGCAAGATACACCATAAAGTTCGATCATATTTTGAGCTCTCGTGAGAGCTCAAATCCCCCGGACCCCTGGGGATTCTGTAGCAGTTGGACCTGATTTTCTGTAGATGATGAGGAGTCATACAAGTAGTAGGAGGAACAGTCTTCAGTGTTCTGTAAGAAACTTTCCCTTTCCTTAGCCACCTAACCAAGGAAGAAAATCAGCAGTTACTGACATCTGTTTCATGCCACATACTTTATACATTATTTCATTTAATCTGCAGAATGAGTTAGCTATTGTTCACCTTCCAATTTACAAATGATGAAACTGAGATGCAGGGAATCATAGAGCTGGAAGCAAAGGAGCTGGCATTAGGTCTGCTGGGTTCTAAAGCTCAGCTTTGTTGAATGGTTTTACCACAGTATCTCCCACCAGGAGTTAGGAACCCAAGTAACTCAGGGCTGTTCTGATTTAGCCACAGCTATTTATAGCCTGTTTTGACATCAATCCAAATGTTTTCATTAAGCCCTTGCTGTGTTCAAGGCACTGTGCCAATTATTATGAAAATTCAGAGATACATTGCCATCCTCAAGGACCCTCAAGGATCTTAGTATCTAGCTAAGGATAAAGGACATGACAATATGAAAAGATAACTGAAAATGAAAGGCAACCCATGCCAAGAGCTGACTAAGTGGAATATGTAAGTGTTGCAGGGGTTGGAGAAGGGTAAGTCACTTCCAGCTGCAGGAGAAACCCCCAAGGAAAGGAAGGCAAGTCTGAATGTGGTGTAAGACATTATTACAGCCATCAGCCAGGTGAGGGTTACAGTGTGGACATCACATTTATCCTACAGACCTGCATAGTTCTTTTGTTTTATTTTGCTTTGTTTTTAATTTTGGTCAATTCACACACAAATCTGGCTTTGGGTTTTTCTTAAAAGAAATTTTCAGAAGAGGTGAGCCATACATGTTCACATGGCAAAAGTCAGAGCCTGTGTCAGGTCTTGCAATAAATTTGTTCTGTTTCTAAACTTTGGGAATTTCAGAATTGCAGATAAAGGCTTATGGATAGCTATAGCTATCTTAATACTCTTGTGTTTGTTGTCTCAGTTTTCTTATGTATAAAATGAAGATAATAATAGTTCCTACTTCATCAAAGATTTAATGGATGTAAAGAACAGTGGCGAGAACATAAGATCTATATAAGTAATGATTATTGCTATTATTTCCTTTTATTAGTATTTTTGTCTAAAATATTGATTTCCTAAATCAGATTCTCCATTTGATTTTCTGCAACTACCTCCTAAATGTCCACTTTTAAGCATATAGAGGCACTCTGTACAATCAGTTCTGCATGGCTTGCCCTGACCCAGGGGGCAGGAAGCAATGATCTATGGGCCATATGTGGCCTGCTGCCTGTTTGCAGGGCCTCTGGCCCAAGAATTTTTTTTTACATTTTAAAATGGATAAAAACAAAAGTCAAAAGAAGAACAATATTTTGTCATGTGAAAATTATATAAAATTCAAACTTTGGTGTCCTTCCCTGTCTTGCCTTGTGAAGCAAACCCATTTCACTCTACCTGGTTTCCTAAGATGACCTTGGATTTGCTTCTCTTGCAGTTGAGGGTATCTCCCTTCTCTGTTGCAGAACTTGACCTTCTTCTTTCTTCCACTATTGTTTCTACCATGGACTTTATTGAAACACCCCTGTTTTCCCAGATGCAGGAGTGGAAACCAGGAGCCTGAGCTATGGCTCATCTGTGATAGGTCTGTGGAAGTAGAGGGTAAGGAGCAGGGTGGCATATGCTCTAGCACAATGTAGTCTGCAATTTCAGTTGTTGTTTCAAACATGTCTGAGCTGCCAAAACCCCAGCCCAAAATAAGCCTGCTAGATTCTTTTTTGAAAATCTGTACTTTCCACACTATAGGTATTTTGCCCCCAAGTTTATCTGTAGATAAAATTGGGGATAAAAATCTAGGGCAACCTTAATTCTCCATCAGAGTGTCCAGAAAAAGCCTTGATAACTGTTGAGGCTGTACTTTACACCCACTTCTTAGCTAAATGGAAGCAATAGGACATGAGAAGGGGAAAATTGTGCACATCCCCCAAACAGTTTGGGAGTTTGCCATGTCACTCTTACATGGGGCTTGATTTGCATAAACAACACAAGGCCTTTTTATTCCTCCTTTCTTTCAAGCCACTACATTTTCTGTTTCATACTGAGGTGATTTTAATGGAAAGTTCAGCCTGGGGTAGGTGGAGAAATTGAGAAAGGGATTTGAATTATCTAGGAACTTGTAACAAAAGAGCTTTGTTCCCATTTCTCTTGGGTAATGTGCAGTTTCGGGTCTTTCAGGTTGATCTGTATAAAAAGAACATTTTACTACTTGTAGGTGTAATTATGTAACTGGATAATGAATTTACTAACCAATTCTTAAGAGCTTGCCAACAATTTAAACTGCCGTAGATCCACAGCCTCTTCCTATTCACAGTTTTTAAAGAATTGATCACCCTGAAGGACTATCTTATTGGTGATGCAGGTTTTTAGTATCATCAATATTGTGCAGTTGGGAGCCAGGCAGACCTGTGCTCCAACATTTGCTTGTGACCTGAGCCCTGATTTCCTCATCAGTAAATGTCTTTGTTTTAATTTAATTTTTTTTTAATCGAAGTATAGTTAATTTACAATGTTGTAGTAGTTTCAGGTGTACAGCAAAGTGATTCAGCTATACATATACATTTATGTATAATATATTCTTTTTCAGGTTCTTTTCCATTATACATTATTACAAGATATGGCGTATAATTCCATGTGCTATACAATAGGTCCTTGTTGTTTACCTATTTTATATATAGTAGTGTGTGTCTGTTAATCCCAAATTCCTAAATTTATCTTCCCCCCCTCCCCCTGCTCTACCCTTTGGTAACCATCAGTTTGTTTTCTGTGTCTGTGAGTCCATTTCTGTTTTGTAAATAAGTTCATTTGTATCATTTGTTTTAGATTCCACATATAAGTGATAGCATATGATGGAAAATGTCTTAATATTACTCACAGAGTAATGAAAGGATTAAGGAAGAGAGTATACATAAAGTGTTTCACCTGCCACTCAGGCTTATCTAGGAGCTTTTCATATATGATGGTTGTTAGTACTTTTGGAAGTATTGAGCAGCCATTATAAATAGAGTATTAGTAATTTTCTTGAAGTCACACAGCTAGTTCATGGCAGAGTCCATGAATAGGGTCTCCTACAGTTCTAGGCCACCTCTTTCCATTTCCAGATTCTTGCATTTAATTGCCTTTAATTGTATTTCATTGCCTTTCCTCACTCAGATTCTTGTATTTAAGTGTCCTCTGTAAATGTAGAAAGTATTTAGGAAAATTATTTTTTAAATGCTTACAATTCCCTGGAAAACACCACATTTATTGGGTAGTGAAATAGAAGTAGTTCAGTTTTCTACCAGGTGTCCAGAAGGCTGCCAGCAAAGGAGAGAAAGTCTCTACTTTTACTTCATAATGAGTTTGTTTCAATGTAAGAAAGCTAGGAATTGGAATTTTTGTCATTAGCATCTCCCTCCAACACACAAATGCACACTCATCTTTAACTTCACTACCACATTCTGTTTTAGGTCAAATCCTTGTGATAATATTCTTGGCTGTGGAGGAGGGATGAAGGGGAAAGAGATGGATGTAGCTGAACAGATATTTCTACCTGCTTTCTTTCCATAAGTTGAATTTAACATTACAGAGTGATTTAGATAAATAATTATGAAAGCTCATTTTGTATAGTCATCTTTGTTTAAATATATATTTTTCTAATCTATAGAATGGACATTTTACCCCCATATTTATGATAAGAAAATAACATCTGAGAGATGAGTGATTTATCAAGGGTGCATGACTAGTCAATGGCTAAACTGGGTTTCAAATTTTAGTGTTCAGGCAACAAGTCCAGGTTTCTTCTGAGAAGACCATGAGTTTTTAATTAATTAATTAATTTATTTATTTATTTTTGGCTATGTTGGGTCTTCGTTTCTGTGCGACGGCTTTCTCTAGTTGCGGCAAGTGGGGGCCACTCTTCATCGCGGTGTGCAGGCCTCTCACTGTCGTGGCCTCTCTTGCTGTGGGGCACAGGCTCCAGACGCGCAGGCTCAGTAGTTGTGGCTCATGGGCTCTAGAGCGCAGGCTCAGTAGTTGTGGCTCACGGGCCTAGTTGCTCTGCAGCATGTGGGCTCTTCCCGGACCAGGGCTCGAACCTGTGTCCCCTGCATTGGCAGACAGATTCTCAACCACTGTGCCTCCAGGGAAGCCCCAAGACCATGAGTTTTTTACCCCTATATCCATGGGCCCCAAAGAGCCTTGGAGGTAAAGGGAAAGAAAAAGGAGGCAGGAATGCCCAGCATGAATAGGCTCTTTCTCACTGAATATCTTTTTTAGAAAATGCTAAATATGCTTTTTATTTTTTATTGGAATAAAATTGCTTTACAATGTTGTGTTAGTTTCTGCTGTACAATGAATTCCATCAGTTGTATATATACTTATATCCCCTCCCTCTTGGACCTCCCTCCACCCCTTCCCCACCCCACCATTTAGGTCATCACAGAGCACCGAGCTGAGCTCCCTGTGCTATACAGCAGGTTCCCACTAGGTATCTAGTTTACACATGGTAGTATATTTATGTCAAACCTAATCTCCCAATTTGTCCCACCCTCCTCTTCCCCCACTGTGTCCACATGTCCGTTCTCTACATCTATGTCTGTATTCCTGCCCTACAAATAGGTTCATCTGTACCATTCTTAATACAAATTATTAAACATTTTCTTTCTCATGGTACATTTTTAATGTATCTTCTTATTTACAAATTGTATTTCTTCAGCAATACTCATTCTTAAATTACTAATTTAGTAATTGGCGCAAATAGTAGCTGTTTTGTTGGTCCCATAATATCTAATTAAATTTAATAACAATAATTATAAAACAACTTGCTAAATAAGACATTACTACCTAAACAAATAAGCCTATGTAATTTTATTTCCTCATCACCTTTTTTCTTTGGTTCTGTACTCTTTCTATTCTATTAGTCTATTCCTTTTGATCAGTTGGGTCTAAGTTCCTCATTTATAACAGAAATGAGGGGAGGGTTTTATTTTCTCAAAGATCCCTTTTTGCAATTGCACTTTATGGGCTTACGTATTGTCTTTATAACTCAGGAGCAATAAACGTGGAGGCATGCCCATCTTCTTTTCTTCCTAAATCATGTTTTACTTAAACTATTGATTTGTGGCTTTGCAAATTTCCAGCCTCATGTCTGGATTATTTCCACCTGTTTTTCTAAGTTCAGGGGCCCAGGGTCTGAACCTGTCCTCTCTACTGCCATTGCCATTTTTTAGGCATGTAAAGAGACACATCTAAAACATGATGATTCAGAAAGCTTGGAAATAAAGGGATGGAAAAACAAGTATCACACAAATGCTATACAAAAGAAAGCTATTGTGGCTTTGGTAATCTCAAGATAAAGAAGAAAGGCAAAAAGGATTATTAAAGATAAAGAGAGATACTTCATAATGACAAAAGTTCCATTCACCAGGTAAATAATCTTAAATTTATATGTACCTAATAACTTAGTTTTAAAATATACAAGCAAAAATCAGTAGGAATAGAAGAAGAAATATATAAAGCTACTATTAGAATGGTAGCTGTTGACTGCATCTCTCTCAGTAACTGATAGAACTGGCAGAAAATAATTAGTAAAGACATTAAAGATTTGAAAAACCCATCAACACACTAGATCTGATGGATATATTTATAGCACCTAATCCCCAAAATGCAGAATACACATACAAATTCTTTTCAAGTACCCATAGAATGTTTCCAAAATTTGACCAAATATAGGAAAGTCTCATCAAATTCCAAAGAAATAAAATTAAAATATGTTCTTATACCACATGAAATTCAGCAAGAAATAAACAATGTAAAGACCCTTAAAAATCCACACATGTTTGGAAATTAAGAAATATACTTCTTATATATCCATCAATTGTGAAATACAGGTATTATGGCTTTTTTGGTTAATAAACTGTAAAAATTAGGTTATGAGAATTGGGAAAATTGAAATTGATTCAACATTGGGGTTATATTAAGGAATAATGTGGTTATGTTTTGAAAAACAGTCCTTATATTTTTAAGCTATTTACAAATGACATAGTTACCAATGATTTGCTTCAAAATAGTCCTGAGAGGGGAGGAGTAGAGGGGAATAAAGATGAAAAAAAATGCACATGAGTTGATAATTATTGAGTCTGGATTATGAGTCCTAGGTGGATTCATTAAACTATTATCTCAATCTTTATATATGTTTTAAATTTTCCATAATTAAAAATTTAAAAAAAGAATGCATTTAGAAACTACCCCTGAATCAAAGAAGAAATTCCAATGAAAATTAACAAATATGCTAAACACAATGATAATTTAAAATGCTATATAAAAACTGTGGAATGGGGCTTCCCTGGTGGCACAGTGGCTAAGAATCTGCCTGCCAATGCAGGGGACACGGGTTCGAGCCCTGGTCCAGGAAGATCCCACATGCCGTGGACCAACTTAGCCCGTGTGCCACAAGCACTTAGCCTGTGCTCTAGAGCCCACGAGCCACAACTACTGAAGCCCATATGCTCTAGGGCCTGTGTGCCACAACTACTGAGCCTACGTGCTGCAACTACTAAGGCCTGCATGCCTAGAGCCCATGCTCCACAACAAGAGAAGCCACCACAACGAAGAGTAGCCCTTGCTTGCCGCAACTAGAGAAAGGCCGCGCACAGCAACGAAGACCCAAAGCAGCCAAAAATAAATAAGTAAATTAATTAATTAAAAAAAACCTGTGGAATGTAGTAAACCCAGATTTTGAGAGAAGTTTATAATCTTTAATGAACATATTAGAAAAGAAGACTGGCTGAAAATCACTGGAATAAGCATTCATTTTGAGAAACTATTAACAAAAATCCCCACAAAAAAATAGAAAAGAAGAAAGATAAGGGTAGAAATTAAGGACAAGAGAACAAATATAAAATTAGAATTAACAAAGCCAAAAGTTTGTTCTTTGGAAAGATGAACAAAACTGCTAAACACTGTGTGAAACTTATCAAGAACAAAGAGAGAAAGAAATGATCAAAGTGAGGAATTAAAAGAGGCATTGCCACAAGCTTTTCAGACATTTAAAAGATCATAGCAGGATATTATGAATCTTAGAACAATTAACTTGAAAATTTAAATGAAATAGACAAATGCTTAGAAAAATGCAATTACTATAACTGGCACAACAAGAAATAGGAAGTCTTAATAGTCCAGTAACAATGAAAGCGACTAAATATATAATGTAGAATCTCCTCACAAGTAAAACTCCAGGCCCAGATAGCATCACTGGAAAAGTATACCTAACTTTCAAAGAACAAATAATACCAATTTTCACAAACTTCTCCCAAGTCTTGAAAAAAGGGAACACTCCAGCTAATTTCATTAGGGCAGAACATCTTTGATACTAAAACCTGACAAGGGCATTATGAGAAAAAAATACAGAATAATAGCGTTCATGAATATAAATACACATATTCTAAATAGATATTAGCAAACCAAATCTAACAATATATATGAAGGATAACATAAACCAGCTGAATTTCTTCTAATAACACAGATTTAATAACATCAAATAGGAAGTCATAGCATTCAACATTATCAGAATGAAGGAAAAAAATCATATGATTACCTCATGAGATAAAATTTTGAAAGTATTAGATAAATACCAACATCTATTTTTGACTAATCTCCAGTGAACTGGTGAACATTAACTGCGTCAATCTGAAGAGTATCTATAAAATGGTACAATACATCAGTCATATGTAGGGGTGAAATGTTGAAAATTCCTCTAGATCAGAAACAAGACAAGGACACCTGATATCACTTCTCCAACTAGATATTGTTTTGAAGATCCTGGCCATTGAAGTAAGGCGTAAATAAATAAATAAATAAAAGAATTCTGTTATCATCCATAAGAGATATAGTTGATAAGTAAAAAATACAAAACACACCATACAATTCACCTATTTAATGGGTACAATTCAATGAACTTTATTTAACAAGTCTTTTTTAAATGCAAGGACAAAGATTATTCAATATATTCTTTTGGTGATATATAGGATAGAGTTTTTAATTTTAATTTTTTATTAAAATTTTTTCAAAAATTTATAAAAGTAAAAATTCTGAAAACCCTATATACCTATTTTGTAGATTAAAATTTTTTTAACACTTTGTCAATTTTATTCTATCTATTCCCCCTATCATTTAGCTGATGTATTTTAAAGCAATTTCCAGGTACCAGATAATTTCACTTTCAAACACTAGTTTGTACCCCTAAATAGGTAAAGATTTCTAAGAAATTCTTTATAAAGAAGAACAAAGTGAGAGGATATGCTTTCTGAATATTAATATATATAACAAAGATATAATAAAGTCAGAGTGGTATTGATCCTAGGATAAAAATATAGACTAAAGGGTGGGACTGAAGAATACAGAAGTTGACCAATGTATTATAGACACTTGATTAACAACAAAGTACATCCCACAGAGCAGTGGGGAAATGATGGTATTTTTCAATAAATGCTGCTGGTTAAATTGGATATCTATATGGGAAAAATAAATCTCAATTCCATCCCATCCTCATATCACACACAAAAATAAATTACTAGGCAAAACAGTAAAGCTTTAAAAGATTATACAGAAAATTATCTTTATGACTTTTGGTTATGAAAAGATCTCTTAAAATACAAAGAAGCACTAATTATAAAGAAAAAGACTGATAAATGGGACTACCGCTAAAGTGAAGACATTGTATTTATCAAATGATGGCGTGAATGTAAATCAACTATATCCCAATGTAAAATAAAAATTAAATTAAAATAAATAAATCTGTGAGGAAAAAAAATGAAAAAGATAGCATTAAGAGGGTAAAAAAGGAAGGCACAAAGTGACAGAAAATATTTGCTAAGCATACGTTGTGGACTGAATTGTGTTCCCCCCAAAGCCGTACGTTGAAGCCCTAACCCCCAGTGTGACTGTATTTGGAGATAGGACCTCTAAGGAGGAACTTAAAGTTAACGAGGTCATAAATATGGGCCTTAATCCAATAGGGCTGGTGTTCTTGTAAGAAGAAGGGATACTAGGCGTATGAATACAGAGAGAGGCCATGTGAGGACACAGTAAATAAGCATCTGTGTGCAAGTCAGGAAAAGCAGTCTCACCAGAAACCAACCCAACCAGCATCTTGATCTTGGACTTTCATCTCCCAGAACTGTAAGAGAATAAGTTTCTGTTGTTTAAGTCAGCCAGTCTGTGGTATTCTGTTATGGCAGCCCTAGCAGACTGATAGAGCATATATTTGACAAAGAGCTTGTATTCAAAATATATAATGAGTTTCTGCAAATTAGGCCACCTAGTAGAAAAATGAGCAGGAGAGATGAAAAGGCACTGCACAAAAACAAGTCAATTCACCAGTAGACATACAAATAAAGGCACTCATCTTCATTAGTGATCAGTAATATACTAATTAAAACTACAAATTCAATACATTTGTATGCCACCAGGAGACTTAAAAATGTAAATGATCACAATAGCAAATGTTGGTGATGGTGTGCAGCAGTAGGAACATTTATGGACTGTTGAAAAGAGTGTCAGTATGTTCAACCACTTTAGAAAAACATTTAGATTTCTCTCTCAAAGTTAAAGAGACCCATACTCTATGACTTCATATCGATAGTTCTGCTCCTAGATATACATGAGAACATTCATAAGACATAGACATGAATAAGAACATTAGGAGTAGTAGTATTTGTAACAGCCTGAAAGTGGAAACAACCCAATGCCCACCAACAGTAGAAGGGATAAATTATGGAACAGTCATACAGTGAAATACTCTGCAGCAGTGGTTCTCAACGGTGGGCAGTTTGGACCCCCAGAGGGTATTTGGCCATGTCTGGAGACTGTTTTGGTTGTCACAATTAAGTGGGCGGGTGGGTGAGATGCTACTGGCATCGAGGGGTGGAGGCCAGGGATGCTGTTAAACACCCTACCACGCATATGATAACCCCCTTTAAAAAAGAATTATCTGGCCTAAAACGTCAGTGGTGTCAAGAGTGAGAAAACTTGTTCTATGGTAATAAAAATGAATGAAGAGAAACTGCACAAACAACTTGGAAAAACCTCACAAACCAAGTTTTGAGGGAAAAAAATCCAATCTCAAAAGAATATATCACTGTATGATTCCATTTATCTAAGTTCAAAAACCAAACAATCTAAATGATAGGACTTAGGGATTCCAGCTCATATAGTAAAACTTAAAAGAAAAGCAAGGAAGTGATTAACTTAGAAGTCAGGATTGTAGTGTTTAGGGAAGCAGGAGGAGATAGTAATTTGGAAGAGGCACAGGATGAGTTTCAAGGGTACTGGAAATGTTCTGTATCTTGACCTTTGTGGGGGTTATGTGGACATTCACAGTATAATGATCTTTGTTTTTTGTGTAGTGCAGTTTCTGTCTGCACAATTAAAAATGCTTAAAAACAAAGTAAAATTAAAAAATAATTATGAAACTATTGGTAGAGAACACTGGAGAGTTGTTTGGCTGCTCCTTTTTATTTTCATCCCTAATAGGATGACATGTTTTAATAGAACCTGCATGAAGAAAGACATGTTGGTAGTATGGAACATCCAAAAAGATCTTTTTAAGGAGATCTGTTTCTGAGATTCTCAGTAATGATGTCTCCTATCCCCTTAAGGGTCACATGGCATAACCAAAACTTTATCAACAAAACGATAAAATCAAGGCTGCTAGGCCACTCAAAATAAAATGCTAGCAAAGGACCGGGAGATTAGATGGGTTTGATACTCCCCATCAAAGGAAGGAACATAACTCTCTGCTCAGCTCTTGTGTTTGTTTTGTAATCTCCCTAAAATGAGAATTTAAAGGAGGTAAAGTTGGGGTGATGAAGAAAGGAATCATAAATTTGTTGAAATGCAACACTGTGCTGCCATGGAAATTGTATTGTTTTTTGTAGGTTTGAAACATTACCATTGACTTCACATGTACTATAGGTGCTGCTGATTTTCTAGCTTAGTGCTTGTCAGCTGCTGGAAGCACTGTTTCCTTTTCTCCTAGCAACGTAAATTGAATTTACCTGATTCAGCCAAGTGTCATTCACCTCCTCTCACATTTTTTTCATTGTTCCCATGTTAAGCACTATTTTTATAAATTCTGCTCCAGACAGTGGAACAGGCTTAAAGTCTGATTGTCTCTGTGTTAAATATTGTAATGTTAATTCTAACTTCGGGAGGTGAATCATTTGTCTTAGCATGTGCTTTGCTTTGGGGAAAGAGCAAGAAATCAATTTTTTTTATAGTATCAAAGAATCTTAAATTTTAGAGAGCCCATGGAAATCCTCAAGTTCATCAAATGTGACAGATGGATTTCTAGCCTGTCCTTGAATACTACTGGTATCTGGGAGCTCATTATCTGTGAAACTATCTCTGCATTTTTGCAAAGCTCCATTTATGAGAAAGTTATCATCTGTATTAGGTTGAAATATGCAACCATGAATTTTCCATTCATTCTTACCCCCTTTGTTCTTTCCTTATTATATTTGTGATCATTTCTATTTCCTTTTTTCTCATTAATGAACATCTGTTAAGTAGTGTGCAGTGTCGAAGAGTCCCTAAAGTCCGCAGATGTGCAGTTTACAGACTTAAATTAGTTTGATGAATGTTACCACCACAGGTGGATTTCCTGTGTCCAAACTGCCTCAGTTACCACTGAGAGATACCTATAGAGCAGTTGCTTTAGGTGGAGTCTTGTCTCAGCACAAAAGAGAATTACTACAGATTAGCCCTGACACCTAAGAGGCTGAATTAAAAACAACTTTCTGTTTCATGTTCTTCAGGCTCACTTTCTCTAGTGACCAAAGCTTTTATCTCCACTAGAAATTTCCTTGACCGGGAAAATTATCAAATAATTTCCAACTATAATCAATTCTGGTTAACTTATATATTGGGAGGGAAAAAGCTAGAGACAATTTCCAATATTGTTTAAAGCAAAACTAATCAAAATATAGACCAAATGGAAACAATGTGATTTCATTTACTTAAATTTGCATCCAATATTTAAGAACACATCCATTTGACTATTGAAATGTGTACAAATGAAACCCCATGTAGCTTAGGAATCCAGAAAATTACATACATCCTTTGATTTTAAAATGGCCTTAAAATGGGCTCCCATAGTTTTTGTTTGTTTGTTTTTAACATCTTTATTGGAGTATAATTGCTTTACAATGGTGTGTTAGTTTCTGCTTTATAACAAAGTGAGTCAGTTATACATATACATATGTTCCCATATCTCTTCCCTCTTGCGTCTCCCTCCCACCCTCCCTATCCCACCCTTGTAGGTGGTCACAAAGCACCGAACTGGGGCTTCCCTGGTGGCTCAGTGGTTGAGAGTCCGCCTGCCGATGCAGGGGACACGGGTTCGTGCCCCAGTCCGGGAGGATCCCACATGCCGCGGAGCAGCTGGGCCCATGAGCCGTGGCCGCTGAGCCTGCGCGTCCGGAGCCTGTGCTCCGCAACGGGAGAGGCCACAGCAGTGAGGGGCCCGCGTACCAAAAAAAAAAAAAAAAAAAAGAACCACCGACCGAGCTGATCTCCCTGAGCCATGCGGCTGCTTCCCACTAGCTATCTATTTTACGTTTGGTAGTCCCATAGTGTTTTTATCAAGTGAATTGCCATTTTTGAAAAACATGTTAGGCATAGATGTAGAAGAACCTGTGAGCTCCTTCTTTTTCTTTCTTTTCTTTATTCAGTCTCCAAAATCATCTCCATTCACAGCCCTAATTCTTCAGATTCAGTTCCCAGGGATCACACACACACACACACACACACACACACACACACACACACACACACGTCTTTGCCTGTATCACTGGCCTTCAGTTTGAGGTCACTTTTTCACTCTTAGAAAAGATGGGGAGAGGGAGAACATGCTATTCTGACTGTGGAGAGAGAGCAGCATTCTTAGGCAGCATTGGTCAAAATGTGATTGTCAGTGTACTTCCAAATAGTAAATGCTTTTATATGGAGAGGGAGTCATGCTGATTCATAGAAACATTAATTTTTTTCCTCACAAAACATTAGTATTGTTATTGTTGTTATTGGTTGGTAATACTGTTGCTTAATCAGAGCTCAGGTACAAACAGGGTTACCTACTCTTAGACTGGAGTTCTTGCCATTGCATGGTACTTCCTTTCTCCAAAATATTCTCTTAAGTTTACATTTTGACATGGGAGTTAGGATTGTTGGTTAAGAAGAGAATGAATCCCCTTTGTCTATCTTTTAATTTTAAATTTCTAAGCATAGAGAGAGTGGAGACAATGGCACGTGTAGTGACTCAGCACCAATATTGAAAACAATAAATGAGAACTTAAACATTTTCTGCTTTTTCATAAGTAAATTACTCTTCCTTCTTTCAATGCCTGTGAGGAGGAAAATAAGGAACTAGTTTCACACCAGTGAAACAGAAGAAAAATTGAGATTGACCCCACTTGGCTTTGGGGCCAGATAACTGGGAAGAAAAACATCAAGAATGTTTCAGAAACTTGATGCTGGAATTGGCAATATTATGGTCCCATCCTATACTATACCTCAATGCCCTTGACCATTCTCCGATATGTCATTAAAATGTCTGCCTTCCCACCTCCTCCTGCCCCTGTGGGAATAGGGTCACGACAGGCAAAGGGACTTCCAAATGTGATGTTTCAATCCTGAGTGGAATGTCTGAGAGAGAGGAAGGCAGCAGAGCTCTAACCCGTGTTACTCTGAAGGACTGTTGGCCCTGACACAAAGAGCCTGAGGTGCACGTGTGTTTCCTTTGCTGATGTACAGGAGAACTCTGACATTGGTTAAAGTTCTTTTTCTGAGGATACATGTATCACCTGCAAATGTCAAACGATAATTTGATGCTTCCCAAAGTGATGCAGCTCCCTGAAAATGGAACCACTTCAGGATTGCAGGGAGAGAATACATTCTATATGGGCCTTCTCTTGGGGCCTTGGAGGCCATTCTAGAGGATTTCTTTAGATACTGTTAAAAAAAATAAAGCATTGATAAAAAGGCTTAAGAATGATGGGACAAGAAGCTCTGTCTACTGGATACTGAGTGTCCTATCTAAGATAATAAGAGCGAATGTGATTATAATACCATATGACCATACTTCTAAACGCTTTTTATATTTGCTTTCAAGCTATTAACCCTGGTTTACCCAAGAGAGTCCTAGAGAAATTACGTGATCATCCACATTTTGAAAGTGACAGAGTCAGGATTCAAGCTCATACTCCCTGGCTCCAGTTCATGCTCTTACCAGTTATTTATCAAGAAGTTTATTCTGCACACTGCCCAACATTGAAATGTCTGAAAATTCTGAAGGATAAGAGTTACCCTCCCCCTTTTCCATCTGGATGTTGATACTCTATAGAGATGGTGGATAACAGGGCATTTGATAGCTCCTTGTGGAAGGGCTCTCAGACTGGAGACTCCCATCACTGTGCTAAGCTGCCTGAAGTTCAGGTAAGTGCTCCAGCTCTGGGAGGAACCAGCTTGATTCTGTTCCTCCAAGATAGCATGTGTGTGATGCAACTGGCACATGTCGGTAGGGACCTGATGATGATGGGCCGAGGAGCACTAAGGAGAATATGGAGCCTTCTTTTTTTTTTTTGGCCACTCCATGCAATATGCGGGATCGTAGTTCCCCAACCAGGGATCGAACCTGCAATGCAAGCATGGAGTCTTAACCACTGGACCTCCAGAGAAGTCTCTTGGTTCTGTAAGTTCTAAAGTTCATCACCAAGATGACCAAGAATCACACACCTTCCACCAAGGCCATTTGGGGTTGCCTGGCAACCTCCCACAGCCCTTCTCCCTGAGTTTCCTCTGACTTTCTCTGGCTCTCTCTGAACTCTGGCTTTGTGGCACTGGCTTGATCCTGCCTCTTGTTTTTAATTTAGCATTTGCACTTGTCCCTCCTGCACTTAGAATTTCCTCTTTCCTTTTAAGACCCTCCCTTGATATGTCCGTCCAGTCCGTCTTACCTTCTACTGTCTCAGGTAATATCTTCTCCCCAGTTCTGTCCTTGTAGAGCCTCAATAGCATTTTTTCTTGGCTATTTTTCCCATTTATTCTTCCAGATGGATTTTAGAGTTTGTTCATAGGCTCTAAATCATCTGTTGAAATTTATATTGGAGTTGCTTTAAACTTATGGATTAATTAGGGAAGACGATATATTTGTAATGGTGAATCCTCCCATCTTCATTATTCTTTATTTTTACATTTATCTGAGGGTTATTTTTGATCTCTCTGTAAATTTTTGTAGGTTTTGAATGTAGTTTTTTATATTTATTAATATGCTTATTTCTATAGGTTTTATATTTTTATTGCTCCTTTGAATGGGCAATGTTTTCAGTATCTTTTCCGGAGTTTGCTTGTACAATATATAGAAAAGCTGTCAATGTCTAGATACTTATTTTGTAACTTGTCCTCTTTCTGGAAACTTTATTGGATTTTAACATTTTTTAGTTGATTGGCTTTTCAGGAGACATCACTTTTTTGCACAGGTCTTAAAATTTTCCATTTGGCTTGGTTTCTGCTACTGGAATTTTCCTGTTGAGATTTATTCCTTAATTTTTAGTGTTCTCACCACTGGCAAGCTTTGCTTATTATACATCCACCCATGTTTCTTTCCTTAAATATCAGAAATTTTATATCAATATTGGTTTGAATTAAAATCAAATTTACTATACTTCCTAGATTTGGGAATTTGGATGTAAAAGCTCTCTCCTAGGAGCCAGAAAGAGGGTTGTGATGTCTTTTTAATTTTTTCTTACCACATTGCCACCCTTTGAAGCCTTGGCTATGATTTGCCCACCTTACTCACAGGGCCTGAGATCCCTGAAAGCCCCTTCCCTGAAGCTGTGTAGTTTAGGATGCTACCTGAACAAACAATTTAAGGATGACAGTGTATGGTATCATGAAGTCAAGTGTTTAACATGACTTATTTTTACTGTGAACCTCCATAATCTTCAAAAATTAGGGGCTATACGGGGGTAGGGGAATAAGTGAAATAAATGAAGGAAATTAAGAGATACAAACTTCCAGTTACAAAATAAATGAGTCATGGGGATTAAATTTACAGCACGGAGAATATAATCAATAAACTATGTAATACTTTTGTATGGTAACAGATGATAGCTAGACTTGTCATGGTGATCATTTTGTAATGTATAGAAATATCAAATCACTGTGTTATGTACCAGGAACTAACATGTGTTGTAGGTCAGTTGTACTTCAAAACAAACAGACAAATAAGCTCATAGATAAAGAGAGTAGATTTGTGGTTACCACAGGCAAGGGGTTGGGGAGGGGGAATTCGATAAAGATGGGTGAAAGGTACAAACTTCCAGTTGTAGGATAAATAAGTACTAGAGATGTCATTTACACATGATGAATATAATGAGCACTGCTGTGTGTTATATATGAAAGTGGTTAAGAGAGTAAATCCTAAGAGTTCTCATCACAAGGAAAAAATATGTTTTTCTTTTTCTTTTCTTTTGTATCTGAGATGATGGATGCTCACTAAACTTATTGTGGTAACCTTTTCATGATGTATGTAAGTCAATCATGATGCTGTACATCTTAAACTCATACAGTGCTGTATGTCGATTATATCTCAATAAGATGGGCAGAAAAAAAAAAAAGAAAAGAATGACATCAATGGCTGAAAGTAGTTCAAGAATTAATAAATTTTGAATTAAGTGCCAAAACAATAGGGGTTACTATTGGGCTGATAAGGTCACAAAACATATTCATTCAACAAATATTTACAGAGTATCTGCTAAAATTTTAAAAAATAATGATAGTAAATAAACTATCAATGTTTTATAATAACTATATATGGTACAGTCTAAATCTTTACATACATTATTCCATTTATGCTCACACCAGCACAGGGAGTGTTATAATCCCTCCTTTAAACTGTGTCTTGAAGAGGTTTACAAATTTGCCCAAGGAAACACATTTAGTGTTGGAGCCAAGTTTTAAACCTGGAAAATCCCTCCTCTTAATTATCAAGAACGTTGCTAGTTGCAAGTGATGTAAAAGTTGAAAAGAAGTGCTCCATACCTTCAATACATTGAGTAGATATTGGGGGAGATAGACATTTGATAATTAATATATAATATGTAAGCTGAAGTATACTGTAAATGAAAAGATATACAAAGTGTAATGGGATTATAGAGGACATAGTTACCTATGATGTCACTGCAGATTTGTTTTTTAGTATGGATTTTGACATTACTGCATTGGAGACCTCAGTAGAAAATGGTCTTTAAATATCCAGTTATTCTATGACAAATATAGGAAAAAGTTCTCTTTGCTTAGAGAGTATTTGACAGTATCTTTCCCTCAGGGAAAGGTGAAATGACCTTGGAAGAATCTCCTAGCTTCTAAGATTTAATATCCCAGTTCCCTTTAGTCTCCCTTCATTTATGCCTGATGATGCTAGGTTCCTTAGGGTCTTATCCTTATTTGGCATCAATTCTTGATTACCAGTCCTACTCCAGCTTATATTTGTGCTGCTGTTATTCATCCCTAGGGCTATATTTATAGAATACTAAAATTTATAAGTAAAATGTGTTTAAAAAATGTCAGGCTTCCCTGGTGGTGCAGTGGTTGACAGTCCGCCTGCCGATGCAAGGGACACGGGTTCATGCCCCAGTCCAGGAAGATCCCACATGCCGCGGAGCAGCTGGACCCATGAGTCATGGCCGCTGAGCTTGCGCGTCCGGAGCCTGTGCTCCGCAACGGGAGAGGCCACAACAGTGAGAGGCCCTTGTACCGCAAAAAAAAAAAAAAATTGTCAATCTTGGCTATTTTGACAATATAGTCAAAGGCTGTTTCCAAATAGTTGAGTCATTCAAACATGTTTAACATATTTATTTCTTATTGCATAGATAAAATGACTGAATTAATTTTTCACTTTCCCCAGGACTCTTTAGTTTTATATCTATTTATATAGATATGGCTAAAGAGTTAAACTAGTTGTGTTTGCTTTGCATTAGTCTTACTCTTTAAATTGTCCTTTGCTTTTATGTAAAGGTGTAATTTGATGGTTAGCAGTTAATAAAGAGCATGTGTTATAACCTTTCTCAAGCTGGATATTAATGATGCTCTCTTGAAATGAACAGCTTAATGAGAACAACTTTTATTTTTATTTTTATTTATTTATTTTTTTTTTGCGGTATGCGGGCCCCTCACTGTTGTGGCCTCTCCCGTTGCGGTATGCGGGCCCCTCACTGCTGCGGCCCCTCCCGTTGGGGAGCACAGGCTCCGGACGCGCAGGCCCAGTGACCATGGCTCACGGGCCCAGCCGCTCCACGGCATGCGGGATCCTCCTGGACCGGGGCACGAACCCACATCCCCTGCATCAACAGGCAGACTCTCAACCGCTGCACCACCAGGGAAGCCCAGAGAACAACTTTTATTTTTAAATGAGTCTTTATTTTACGATCTTGTTCATATTGGTGAATAATTACCAAATGCTATAGAGGGTGCTGCAATGGTCTGACTTAGCATGATCTGAGAGTCCTTGGAAAGCTTTACTCAGATTCTCCCTGCTATAATTTAGGTATATTCTGGACTTGATGTGACTGCCTCTTGCTGCTGTTGAGTGTATGCTCATATTAGTACCACCTTTTCGATTCTTATGAAGGGAAGTAGTCACATCCAGCTTTATAAATACATTGACATTGTCCAAGAGTAATTCAATCAGTAACATCTTCTGAAAATAAACCAGCCATGGCTCATCCTCAAAATGCTGTTTTCTTAGTTCAAGGTCTTATGGCAAAATAAGTAAGTAAATAAATACAAAATACACATAAGCACTGTAGAAGTTATGAGAATACACCTCTCGAATCTCTGACTGTCAGGGGCATAACTGACCTACAGTCCCAGCTGCTGGGCTCTGAGATCCATTACTGTGTTTCCACTTAGGCCAACCTTCCTATGGGCTATGCCAGCCAAAGACTGAGCAGGGCAGAGATGCAAAAGCAGACCTGCTTACTGGGTGACATGGGGCTCCTCTGACAGGTGACTTTGATGTAAGGATTCTCCAAAGGCTTTGCCAGACTGTCTTAGTGCCACACTGCTGTCTAAGACACTTCCACCCAACCTTCCTTCTCTCTCTTTCTCCCAGGGTCAAGGTCAGTTCTGCATCTCCACTTGACAGCTCTCTCAGCCTGTTCCATCTCCCTCTTTATTTTCCTTAACAAACGTCACCCTCAATAAATATTTATGCATCTAACCATTCCCATCTGGACATCTGCTTCTTGGTGGACTTGGTTAACACCTTCACCTTTCAAGCTAAGACAGTATTACTAGCTTAGGTTTAAGACCATGTGGAACTCATGAAGTTGTGTATTTTATATCAAGCTTTGAGGTGACTGTGTAATGATGTCTTTAAATAAGCTGGACTCATAGAGTAAAACTTTAAAAATCACTTTGTTTTTGTCCTTCAAACTTGTTTGGGGGAACATTCTCTTCTGACGCTCTTCAATGAAAACTTCAGTAGATATCATTAACTTTTATGTTATTCTTAGATAACAAAAAAGTTTTTTGAACATTTTAGTTTACCAAAGCATCTCAGTTCATCAATTGAAGTACCCACTTCCATGTAATAATCAAAAGGTCTATTAAAGTTTTATTAAAGTTCTTCTTCCCCTTCAGTTTAGATCGATGGAGCCATCTCTGAGTTTTGGCAAGTTTTAAAACTGAGTCCTTTTCTCTTGGTTGTTTGGGAAACCCTTCATTACTGGGGGCCTCTGACTCTTGTTTCTTGATATGGCCCAAATCAAAACTCCTAGCTATTTGCTTAAATTCTCCTTCCTCTCTGGGAGATCTATCCAGACAGCTCGAGCATCTTCGTGGGGAGGTCGTAAACACATTCTGATGGCTTTCTTGAACATCTGAGACAACCCCACACTGATTCTTTCAGAGGTGTGTCCACATCTGCTCCATGGGAAACACTCACACATCCTTTGTCCAACAAACTCTGGGCATGCAGGGTGCCCCAACATAGCAGGCTCACTGAAGAACACTGTCCACTTCAGCAGATAGACGGCCATAGTCTCTTTTCCTTTAGATTTCTCAGGCATCGTGTCTCTTAAACTCTGAGGGATACAAATCAAATCCTATGTTAGTCCCATTCAAGACCTTTTCCAAAGGCTTGAGAGATGAAAGAATCTAGGCTAGGCTTAGCCTAGAATAGATAGAATCTAAGCTCATACATAAACAAAATGCAAAGAATAAAATTAAAATGCTAAGAGATAATACAGTTCTGTAGTATTTTAAAGGAGGAAAGATTATGTTTTGGCTGAAGATTCAGAGAGAAAATGATTTGAAATGAGCTTTGAAAGACAAATATCACCTGGCCATGTGTAACTGAGGAATTGGTCTTTTGATATGGAAGGATTAGAGTAAATAAAGGCACAGAGGGGGCCATTAGTAGGCACATGTACAGAGAGCAGCTCTATTTGACTGGAAGAGAGGGTAAGTGGAGGCCACACTGGAAGCCATACTGGAGGCAACAATAAGGAAGATACATCAGGGCCTTCAATGTTGAGTCAGAGTTTATACTTTGTTTAGAAATGAAGTGAAGGAGTTCCTCTAGTGATACAGGAAATGATTCTCCTTAGCTTTTGTGCTTCAGCAACTACTAATGTGTTAGAAGAATAGCTTGAGACTTTAATTAGCTTCTGAAGCTATCTGGCTGGAGAGGAGTATAATCTGGAGGGGTAGGTTGGACTGTGCTAGGTCAGCGGTCCCAGGGTATGGTCCCATGATCTTTGATACTGCTCATTTGTCTATTTGAAAAAAATAATCTGTGATAGACCAAGAACTGTGGCCTCAACTACTCCCAGGGGAATTTTAAAAGGGGGACATGCTGGGTATGGTGTTTGGGAGCCTGCTTTGGAGAAGTGCCAATTTTCTGCTCCCTTTAACAGGAAAACTTCCCTAGTTGTTAATATTGACTATCTCCCAGTGTTTCACTCTCATTCTCTCTTCAATGTGGATCAAGCCCCTTTTCAGGGCCACTAACATCACAAAAAGAGAGACAGCCAGACATTATATGCCTTCTAATGGGAGACCTTATCACCACCCATGAGGTAATCTCACCAAATAAATTGTCCCTGAACCTGATCAAGGATCTAAACCCAAATACCAATTTCCTGAAAATACAGTGAAATAGAGTTTCATGGAAAACACCACCACAGGAATATAATCAGCAAAAACCAAACTGTGGGAAATGCTATAACTATAGAACAAATTCTCTCCCCATCATCTTTTTAAAATAAATAATTGCAAGCAAAGTGAGAGAGAGAGAGAGAGAAAGAGAGAGAGAGAGAGAGGCAAAACCAATAGGTTGAAAGAGACAACAAGCCAGTCACAATGTGTGGACTTAATTTGAATCCTGATTCAAACAAACTAAAATAATTTTTTAGTTATTTTTAAAATAATTTTTTAAAGTTATGACATTTGAGACAACTGGAATTTTTATCTTATGATATTAAAGAAATTGTTATTTTCAAAAAAAATATGGATCAAGCCCCATTCTGATACAGTCTCCACTCAACTGCCAGAGTGGTCTTTATACATAGTCAGATTATGACAATTTCCTGCTTTAAGCATTTAAAAATAACATAGACTAAACACCAGTTCCTTAACTTGCCTAAAATTTAGCATGGTCTGGCTCCTGCCTTCCTCTTCAACCTGATCTCATGCTCTTCCAGCCCTCATTCACTCTCCTCCAGTCTCCCGGGACAGAGGTAGAATGAAACCCACAGTAAGAGAGATCTAGGCTAAAAGAAAAGGAAAATCCTATATATTTCTTTATGTACATGTATGTATGTATGTATGTATATATATATATGTATATATATATATATATATATATATATATATTTTTTTTTTTTTTTTTTTTTTGCGGTACACGGGTCTCTCACTGTTGTGGCCTCTCCTGTTGCGGAGCACAGGCTCCGGATGCGCAGGCTCAGCGGCCATGGCTCACGGGCCCAGCCGCTCTGCAGCATGTGGGATCTTCCCGGACCAGGGCGTGACCCATGTTCCCTGCATCGGCAGGCGGACTCTCAACCACTGCGCCACCAGGGAAGCCCTGTAAATATATTTTTAACTATCTAGAAGTATATATGATAAATTAATGATTATGGTTATACTTTTTTGGTGGGGGGGAGTTTTGGATTGAGAGGAAAAAACTTCTTATCTCTTTTATCTGTAATGTTTGAATCCAATTTCTACTTATACAGGAAAAACACACTCCTGTGTTTCTTCTTTATTATCACTCTGCCACACTTCACATCTGGTCACCAAATGTGTGGGGTGTTTTCCCACACATTAAGCAATTCTCCATGACACCTGCTGGGTATCATGTAATTCAGTTCAATTCTGATACTAACTACACTGAGTTAGCATCAGATCTCACAAGTGAAGTCTCTGTCCCCACTTCAGACCCCAACAGCAAGTTCCACGTTGTCATCTGCACTTCTGAGAGACCGACTTTAAATTGGGATTTCCACACTCCCCTCATTGGATTCAATAATTTGCTAGAATGGCTCACATAACTCAGGGAAACATGTTTCCTGGCTTATTATAAAGGATATGAATGAAGAGTCAGATGAAGAGACATATAGGCCAAGTGCAGAAGGGTCCTATGTGTAGGAGCTTCTGTCTTCCTATCTTGGTGGAGTTGGGCTTCACCACCCTCCTGGCATGTAGCTATGGTCACCAACCTGGAAGCTCTCTGAATCCTCTACTATTGGGATTTTTATGGAGGTTTCATCACTTAGGCATGATTGATCATTAACTCAATCTCCAGCCTCTTTCCCCTTTCTAGAGCTGAAAGTTGCAAGCTTCTAATCATGACTTGATCTTTCTGGTGACTGTCTGCCATCCTGAAGAGCCCACCAAAAGTCAGCTCATTAGAACAAAAGACACATCACCCAGGAAATTATAAGAGTTTCAGGAGCTCTGTGCCAGGAACCAGGGGCCGATACCAATATACATATTTTCTATTTTTTCACGCCACCTTAAAAATAAATTTGTGTATCACCTGGCAAATTTTTAAGTCAGATTTTTAAAAAGACTTAGCTAAGATACAGCATTTCCCTTCTCCAAATGTCTTAAATAGAGAAAATTCGACCCTTTCTCTTCTGTTATCACAGTAGTTTGTTTATAGATCTATTCTAGCATTGCGTGTATTCTACAAATATTTATTGAGGACCCCAAAAATGTAGTTTGCTAAGGTAGTCACCCCCCTCTTCCCTAAAGGAGTTCACTTTGTCTAATTGTTATGGTGTCCATTTCTCTTAAAATTACCTATTCATCACGTGTACTGTTTGTTAGTTTGCTTTTTTTTTTACTTTAACTGTACATCTCAGAGATTTTCATATGACAGGAGATATAGACTTACCTCATTCTTACCAATATGTAAGAAAATTGGTTGTTTTAATGGGGAACTTGGGACAAATCTTTGTAAGAAGATTGTGAGATGCTGATTAGTTACTATGCCTGGTATTGTGTGTAGTTTAATGACTTTCAGACAGTTTTTCTTTCTTTAACTTGTAAAGGTATCGGGGCCCAGAGTAATGGATTGTTTTCTAGGTAGAAAATGTCAGAGGACCCAAAGTTCCAATAACTCACTTGTCTTCATAGCAAATTCTAGGAATAGACCCATAAGGAGCTATGGCCTCTAGTCTGTCTATAACTTATCTATGATTTGAAATGATTAATTGTGTCTAGTAATGAGACTTCTATTCTTAAATGACTGATATGCCATCTCTAAGAGAAATTCATCAAAATAACATTAACATCATTGTTGGAATAACTTGTTTTCAAAATGAGTGTTGTGAAGGCTACAATACTCATCTGTATGTAGGGACACCAGGATTAAAAAACCAAACAAAACTAAATCTCCCTCCTGTAGAGCCATGTATGCTGAATGACTATGAAAGCTTCTCTGCCATATTGGTTTCAATTGCACTACCTGTTACAGAAGAATAGAGTGTGTTTTTACCAGTACAGAGATCAGGAACAATTCATGGCAGATTCAGTGGTCCTAGTCAAGCATAGTAGCCTGGGATGGTCCTTCTGGGATAGCTGGGTCTGGTAATTCCTTCTCTAACTTCCTTTCCTTCTTGTTCCTGGAACTGCAACAGTCATCAGATCCCCAATCTTTATTCATGTGAGCATCCCATTTTTTGGCAAGGATAGAGATTTTATGTTTTTATTGATACTTTACATGGGTTTCTTTCAATAGGTTATAAAGAAAGGAATACACACCAACAAACGATAGATTGATATGAAGAATTACACTTTTCCAATTCATATTGGACAGTTATACAGGCAAGTGTTTAACCTTTCCATAGGCACATTTTAAAAACATCTTACCAGGAAATATTTTTAAGCAAGCATTTTAAGGTTTTCTTTTTGATAATTTGCAAATAATGATCTTCCTAATAGAGATTTCCATCTTTTTCATCAAACATCAGTGAATCCCTGAAGGACATTTTTATTCTGCAATACACTGCTAAAGAGAATCAGCAGAGCTTGAAATAGTTGAGGATTTAGGTATGACTACAATTTCCTCTTTAACTTGGAGCTAGAGAATGGATTGTTATTTCCATTACTTTGCAATTTGTGAGTGCCTTATGTGTTTTACTGACCTGAATCATTCTGAGAAGACTTACCAAAGCTCAGCAGTCTCTGCTTTAACCAAAGATGTCTGAAGAATTTGATAGCACTTGATGAACTGGTAGAAGGTTTTAGTTGGAAAAGAGCAATTTTGTCTGAGTAGAACAACAATAAGTGACAGCAAATCCAAATTTCTCACCCCCAACTTCTTTGCAATTTGATGACAGAACTTTCTGGGATATTTCAGTGTAAGAGGCTATAGCATCCAAAAAGGATAGGATGCCCCTTTTCTTTCACATGCTTCCTATGAAAAAATATAAGCCGTGGTTAAATCTAACATTCCTCCTGCTCCTACACTGTATTCTACACCTGTGCTGCTGAACTTTGCATGAAAAGAAAGCAGACCTGATAAGTGGTATCACTGTAAATACATGGTCATGCATCTCAAAGGAGCACCTTCCAGCCTCTCTGCTTCATTTCCTCAACAATTTTGCTTCCTAATTCTCCAAGATGACCTTTTCATAGTTCTACACTTTCTTTAAACTTCCAATATTTGTATTCACAATTATGAACACTTTCAAACTTTAATGAGAAAATAGAAGCATTCAAATAAGAAAACCCATCTTTCTATATTGAGCTCCTAAACGTATGTGTATCTGCACCCAGTGATTTCCCTTCTGATTAAAATGGAAGAAGAGCCCTCCTTTCCCCTTCACTTGCAGTCTTCACTCATTCACTCTGATTTTTTTCAAACATTTTGTTCCTCTAAAGTGGAAGCATCCTTTAATATATCCCATATTTAAAACAAAACATTCTTCTTACACTCCTCCAACAACCACTCAATTTCTTTTCTCACTTTCACATACTGAAAGGGTTGTCTCTATCTGTTATGTCTACTTTCTCAACTTTTATTCTCTTTTTGACCTGCTCCTTTCAGGTTTTTGCTACCACTACTCACAGAAACAGTTTCACCAAAGTCAACAATGAACTCCACTCAGTCAAATATTAGCCTGTTTCTTACTTATTTTCTTAGTATAGTTTAATATGATGGACCACTCTTTCTTTACTAACAGCTTCTCCACTCTTGGCTTCTTTAGCAACACATTCACCAGCTTTTCTCCTGCCCCACTGACACTCCTTTTCAGTGTTCTCTTTTCTAAATTAACTAATTAATTAAATAATTATTGTAAAAATTGTACTATTTTATTGAGGTATAATTGACATGTAAAAATCTGTATGTGTTGAATGGATACAACTCAGTCAGTTTGGAGGTAAGTATACACTCGTGAAACCATCACTGCCTTGATCAAGGCCATAAACGTATCCATCACTTCTCAAAGTCACCCCCCCCACCCCTTTATCATCATTTTCTGTGTGTGGTAGAAACACTTAACATAAGATCTACCCTCTTAGCAAATGTTATGTATAAAGCACAGTACTGTTGGCTGTAAGTACTATTCTATATAGTAGGTCTCTAGAACTTGTTTATCTTGCACAACTGACATTTTGTGCCCGTTGACCATTGCCTCCCTTTTTCCCCTTCCCCTAGCCCCTGGCAACCACCATTCTGATCTCTTCTTCTATGAGTTTGACTATTTTATACTCCACATTTAAATGATATCATACAGTGTTTGTTTTTCCATGTCTGGCTTGTTTCACTTAGCATAGTGTTCCCCAAGTCTATCCATGTTGTTGCAAATGCCAGGGTTTACTTCTTTTTTAAGGCTGAATAATAATTTGTTGTGTGTGTGTGTATATGTATATATATGCCATGTTTTTTTAAATCCATTCATTTGGCAATGGACATTTAGGTTTCTTCCACCTCTTGGCTATTATGAATAATGCTTCAGTAAACATGGGGGTACATGTATCCTTTTTGAGATTTTGATTTCAATTCCTTTGGATAAATATCCAGAAGTAGGATTGATGAATCATACAGTAGTTCCATTTTTAGTTAAGAAAGGTACCTCAATATAATAAAGGTCATATATGATAAGCTCACAGCTAACATTATACTAAACAGTGAAAATCTGAAAGCTTTTCATTTCTTTAAGATAGGAACAAGACAAGGATGCCCACTCTCACCACTTTTATTCCCCATAATACTGGAAGTGCTATCTAGAGCAATTAGAAATAAAATGCAGCTAAATCAGAAAAGAAGAAGTAAAATTGTGTTTGTTTGCAGATGATGTGCTCGTATATATTGAAAACCCTAAAGACTCCACCAAAAATCTATTAGAACTAATAAATGAAATAAGTAAAGTTGTAGGATACAAATCAACATACAAAATCAATTGCATTTCTAGACACTAACAACAAACTCTCTGAAAAAGAAAATAAGAAAGCAATTCCTTTTACAATAGCATGAAAAAGAGTAAAATACTTAGGAATAACTAAACTTAACCAAGAAAGTGAAAGATCTGTACACTGAAAATTATAAGCATTAATGAAAGAAATTGAAGAAGACACAAATAAATGGAAAGATATCCCATGCTGATGAGCTAGAAGAATTCATATTATTAAAATGTTCATACTACCTAAAATGATCTACATAGTCAATACAATCCCTATCCAAACTCCAGTGGCATTTTTCACAGAAATAGAAAAAACAATCCTAAAAATTACTGTAGAACCACAAAAGATTCTGAAGAGCCAAAGTATCTTGAGCAAGAAAAATAAAGCTGGAAGCTCCCCATTTTCTGTTTTCAAATTGTATTTGATTTTGATACTAATAGAAATAGAATGGTACTGGCATATAAACAGACACGTAGAACATTAGAACAGAATAGAGAGCTAGGTGTTTTTTGCTCTCCCCAATTCCTGCATCCAAATTCTAAATGTTGGTGTATTTCAGGGCTCACACGTGGGTCCCCTTCTTTTCTCCATTTACACTCTCTCCCTATGTGATTTCATCCAGTCTTATGGTTTTCTTTAAATACAATTTTTATACTGATAACTTATCTTTAGCTCAGATCTTCACTCTGAGCTTAGTAACTATGCATCCAGTTACCTATATGGCAGATGTTTCACAGACATCTCAAAATTAACATGTAAAAAAAAAGAACTCTCAATATTCGAATATTTATTAGAAATCCAATTACCATTATTTGAAAGGTATCACTTTCTCTATCAGTACTACATAATCCACACCATCATCTCTTTTGGGAACTAACTACATAGCTTTTAAACTGGTCTCCCTGCTTTCACTTTTGTCTATCCCTCTTGTCAACACCTTTCCCCCAGCCCTTTTTCCACACAGCAGGAGGAATTAATTAAAAAATGTATTTAATGATGTATAACGTATAATACACATATAGTAAAATGCATATATATTATGTGTACAGCCAAATAATTAGCATCCAGATAAAAACTAGGACGTTATTAGCACTCCAAAGACCAATATTTGTTCTTAAATCTGTTTCAGTTTTTTTGTAATTTTTAATTCTAGGATTTCATTTGATTTGTTTTGTATATATTTCTGTTTTATAGTGAAATTCTCCATCTTATGTATTTCCTTATATATATATATATATATATATATATATATATATATATATATATATATATATTTATCTGTCTTTGATAATTCCAATATCTGGATAACCTGTGTTAATTTTTTTTCATTGTCCTTTTGTTCTCTTGATTTTTAGTTATTTGCTACTATCTCCTGACATGCTTGGTAGTTTTTTTTTTTAATTGAATCATCATTACTATGTGTAAAAAATTGTATAGTTTTAAAATGACCTTATCTTTATCTACTAAGAGTTCATTTATTTTCCAGAATACAGTCAGAATAAGTTCAGGTCGCTTTGCTGCATTAGAGACTGGTCTGTTTCCAATTTTATCCTATTCCTAGAGTAGATTTCTTCAGGGATTTCAATAGAAATCTCGAGGCCTTTAGCAGTTGTCTTAGTCTGTCAGGCTGCTATAACAAACTACCATGGACTGGTGATTAAACAAAAAAAAAACAAACAAAAATATTTACCTCTTGCAGTTCTGGAGGGTAGAAATCCAAGATAATGATGCTGGCAGATTTGGTGTGTTTCAGGGGGGTGCATTTCCTGCTTCACAGATGGCCATCTTTTTGCTGTGTACTAAAACAGTGGAGAGTAGAAGGCAGAAGAAAGCTATTTCTTGATCCTTGTAAGGGCACTAATCCCATTCACGATGTCTGAACCCTTATAGCCTCACCTAATCCTAATTACCTTCCAAAGACCCCACCTCCTGACACCATCACATTTGTGGGTAGGGTTTAACATATGAATTTTGAGGGACACAAATATTCAGTCCATAACAGTAGTGTTCCCTTCCCTTGAAGGCTCCTGAATTTTAATTTTGATCTACCCAGAACCAGAGAAATGCTGAAATATCTGCTTAGCATTTTAGTCTCTTAGCAACTGCTTTCTGTTTGGTTCCTTGGTGTCTCACTCACATTTGAGCAATTTAGGGATTAGCAGATGCTTCTAGGGGAAATTGCCTACAGAATTTTAGGCTTCATGTAATTTTTTTTCTTATGTCTGGAATCTTGTCACCTCAAATACCAGTATTTTGAAAATTGTCAAATACCTTCATAGAGTTCTTTATTTTTTTCAAAAACCAGAGTTTATAGTTCTTCCTGGTGTGGGAGTTAGTTTGATATTAGCTACTCTGTCATAGGCAGAAATGAAACTCTCCTCTGCTTTAAATGCAAAAATCAAATCACAACACTCCTTTGGTTCAAACTCTCCAACAACTGTCCATTGCAAGTAGTATAAGATACAAACTCCACACCATGACCTAAAGTACTACAAACAATCTGCCAAAAGACATATAGCAGAGAGTGACAGAACTGAATACAAAACTAGGGTCTTTTGAATCCCAGTCCAGATGGCAAAAATTTTCTCTCTTGTGGGTGCTTTGCCACGTGAAAAGCAGAATCTGTTTTTTTGGGGTTTTTTGTGGTATGCGGGCCTCTCACTGTTGTGGCCACTCCTGTTGCGGAGCACAGGCTCCGGACGTGCAGCCTCAGCGGCCATGGCTCACGGGCCTAGCCACTTCACGGCATGTGGGATCTTCCTGGACCGGGGCACGAACCTGTGTCCCCTGCATCAGCAGGCGGACTCTCAACCACTGAGCCACCAGGGAAGCCCAGAATTTGTATTTTGATGCACTGACTGGGATTCCTCCCAGCCCCTGGTTAATTTGGTGGAAGCATATAGGACTTAATTGTGTGTTATTTCTGTTTCTAGTACCTGCCACAGAGCCTGCATCATTTTTCTAAAATTCTCCCCCTTTCTCCTAGCCCTTTTTATTAGCAGTTAATCATTATTCAAAGAGAAATTTATAGATGTATTGCAAGTCCTTAGATCAAATGTTTCCAGGACTAAATTTTATAATTTTATAACTAGAGAACACTACCTTCATGTTACATGTAAGGAAACTCAGGTTTGTGCAGGTTAAATGACTTGCTTACGGTCATTTACTTGACTTGTAGCACAGGGAGACAGCAAAATGTGTTTCCTGATTCACAACCTGTGATTATTTTTATAGCCTCTCTTTGCCATGTTGTTGTATTAGAATGGAAATTTGTCCCTTTGGTCTGTGAGAGTTCCCACTCTTTCCCCTGTTGATTATAGCTGTTCTTTACAAATATTTTTAAAACTGAAAAAGTTACGCTTTTTACCAAATAAAATTGCATTCGTAATTCCAATATGTAGACAAGATAAGAGGGACTTTTGCAGATCAAAGGCTGTGGAACATGGAGTCCATACCATTTGTCCTCCTCTTTCTCTTTCCACTACTCAGACCCCCTTGGGGACCTAGAGGACCAAAGAACAGAATTTTGAAAACACTGGTAGGGTTAATCTGTTCAAATTACTAAGCCAGCTACCTTTGTTTAGTGCTTTTTGCATTACAGAGTTTTGGGACATATATTATCACATTTAATGCCTGTGTCATCCTGTGTAAGGTATCTGAGGCATGGATTTTAATATACCCATATTACAAGTGAGATAGCTAGGACTCGGGCTAAGCAAACTTCTGCAAATCATAAAAATAAAGAAATGAACACAGTGACACCAAAATATTATGTCTTGGAGTCCAGTATTTATTTTTCCACATTTACGGACAATGCATATAAACTTTTACCAGATCCTTCTTAGTATAATTACCTAGGAACTGGAGGCCCAGTCTAACCTGAGAATGTCTGTGCTACTATATAGTATTTTCATTAAAATTCAGTTTTCCAACTTTCAAAGAAAATGTCATAGGGCATCCAGAAGTATCTTGAGAGCCTCGTGTTCTGGCTGAAGAATTTTCAGGTTGAAAACATCATTGCTCTTGTGGAACTTGCTCCTGTACATCTGTGTTATGATTCCCAGACCCATTACTCATCCCCTTAATTCTAAAACATGTCTGTACAACTGTGAATACGCTGTCCATGGGAAAGATTCTTGCCTCCTTTTGGGGAGTGCAAGAGCAAAACAAATATTTAAAAATTACAATAAAAACCTTTTCTGTATATATCTAGTATTTTTTACTTTCTCAGCTTGGAGTATTTTTAAAAAGCCACAGTCTTTTACATATTTAAATTAAATGATTCTGAGTGCCCATTCTGCTGTTGAGAAGGCATCTGTCTTTCCTACTCTGCATCTTTCTTTACCCCTACTGTCCTCGTATTCTAAAAATAGGAACCCTGAGTGTGTTCACTTAGTCCTGGTGGCTCTTGTTTCATGGGATAAACACGAAAAAGAAAATCTGATGAGTTCTCCTGGAGAGCAGCATTCTCTGCCTCTGTGGTTGCCATAGCACTGGTGTCACGTGGAAGATAAGTGATCCCTTGGCCAGATGCGGTACCTGTCTCTTGCTGGAAACCTGTTGATGGCATTAGTAGATCAATACTCCTTTTGTTCTGGAAGGAAGGCAGGTTGTGTCTTCTGTGACTGAAGTTCATAGTTGGACAGTTTCTCAGGGTGCAAATCTGAGACAGAAAGACCTTTCCACAGTGCTTTGTTCAGCCATGGTGTTGCATGCCCATCACAGGCCTGGGGTCTCTCAATTATGGCTATTTGGTGACTTGCTGACACACACACCTAGACACACACTCTCCTATACACTCATATCTACCCATACACTCACATACCCAGAGGCATGCACATGCACTTGTGCAGACACACACACACACACACACCCCTACACTTACACTTTTCCTGAGGGGCGCACCAGGGTGACTGGGCACAGCTCACCTCATCACCTTCATCCTGAGGCTTTGAGAGTGGAAACCCTCCCTTCTTAGACACAAAGCCCACTCTATTTCCTGACACAAGGTGGACACTATTTCTTCCAAGTAAAAGCCATACCTGGTGGTATGTATAGGACATTTTATAGTTTACACAGTGTGTGGAAATTAATTATCTTATTTGAAAACACAATAGTATTTTACTTTTAGAAATTAAAAAGAAAACAAAGCTCAGGGACATGACCAAGGAAACACTGCTTTTACATACAAACCTCTCACTCTCTCTGTCTCTTATATTCCCTCAATTTAGGGTGCATTATTTAAAAAATAATATGAATTATTCTGACATAAAAATTATTCAGACATAGAAATGTAAAAAAACAACATACCCATGCACCAACCACCCAGTTTAAGAAAAAAAAATATTGCAAATAGAAGTGAACCCTGTGTATATCTCTATATCCCCCTTTCTCTCTCTCTTCCTAGTAAATAACTACTATTCTCTATCTGTTGTTTATCATTTTCTTACATTTCTTTAAACTTTTACTACATATGTATGTAGTTTGAAACAATGTCTAGTACATCTTCTTACAAGTTTTATTAATTTTTGTTGTCTCAGTTTTGTCATTTATAAAATGGGAAAAATAATAATAATTACTTTATTAAGTTGTCGAGAGCATAAGTGATTTAGTATCTAAAAAAACAATAATGCTTGACATATAGTGAGATTTTAAGTTTTAAAATGCTCCTTTTTTTGCAGTTTCTTTTTTTCACTGAACTATATGTTCATGAGATTCATCCATCTTGATATATATAGTCTGAGCTTATTCATTTCTCCTACTTTCTAGTAGGCCACATTTTATTACAATCATATTAGGATTTTTAAAATACTTTTTAAAAATACTGCTGCTATAAACATTCTTATACATGTTTTCCATGGAAGAGAACCTCTAAGGAATATATAGAATTATTGAATTGCCCAGACATGGAAATGCATATCTTTAACCCAACTTAATATTGCCAAATTACTTCCAGAAGTTGCTATACCCAGTTACACTCCCACTGGCAGCTTATGAAAATGCATAAGGAGATGCCATATCCCTGCCAACTTTTAAAATAATTTACAAATTTCTGCTTATCTAAAGGAATTGTCAGTTCAGAGGTTTTGTCCTTTTTCTAGTAGACTGTTTGTCCTTTTATCTCTCAGTTGTAGAAATTATTCATAATCCCTTGTCATTTAAATCAGCTAATTATACCTTATCACAGCTTGTGACCTTTTTTTCACCCTTTTAGGGTGACTTTTGATAGGTTTTATATTTAGTGCAGTAAAATTTAATATGTTCCTTCTTTATGAGATGTGTCTTTGGGGATTTTGTTGAAAAGATTTTTCCCTACTCTGAAGTCATATATCCTCTTAAATTTTCTTCTAAAAGTTCTAGAATTTTAATTTTTATAGATAGTTCTTTAATTTGGACATTTTAAAGGAATAACATGAAATAGAAATCAGTTTTATTTTTTCATATGTGTGTATAATTATCCCAGCATAATTTACTCAGTCTTCCATTTTTTCCCCATTGATCTGTGATGCTACCTCTGTCTTGTACCTAGTGTATATAAAATACATATAAATATCTATATATATTTATATAGATAGATATATGCAGGGTCCATTGGAGGCTTTAGCTTCTGTTCCATTGGTATGTTTGTTTCTAAACCAAATCCTCAATCTTAATTACTTTATATTAAATATTACATGAAGTAGTATTTATTATAATTTTTATTGCTTTGTTGGATATTTTCAGCTATTCGTTCTTTCATACCAATTTAAGGATCTGCTCAAATTCGATGAAAAACTTGATGGACATTTTGTCCTATTTCTATTTTCTAAATTGCCCTTTTTGTACAATAAAACTTCATTCTTTTTATCTATTTTTTTCTCAGTGTATGACTATATGATTTTGGTCACTTCAAGGAGGTCCATTTTGAATCTGGATTTGTAGGTTTTTTTAATGTACTCAGTAAGTGGTAAGGCCACTGATAACTACCCTATGGTAAAGAGCACGGATTTGAAGTAACTAAAAATGATGACTGCCCTCAGCACTTTAGAATTAACTAAAAATCAAGGACATTATTTTACTTCAATGGATAGTAAAATAATGGATAGGAGACTTTGCTGGAAAGTAATATCTTAAGGACTATTGATCTCTTAGCATCCTTTAGGCTCTTTGCTACAATAACACATAGTGGGATACAGCTGAAAGACTTTACAATCACTGTACTTCAGACCCAGGCTTTTCAACTTACTGGCTGATGGGGAATCACTACTTGAACTTGGGTTTCCTTTTCTGTAAATGAAGATAATAATATGCAGCTTACAAGGTTTTGGTAAAAATACATGAGATAATAATTGTGAAATAATATAGCATACTATCTGCTATGTCATAGCTGTATAAGAAAACATTAATTTTCTGCCTCTTTAAAGGAACTGATTTCAGTTAAGTAACTGAAAGTTTTGCTGAGTAGCAAGAAGAAACATTGTTTGCAGGTGATTTAACTACTTGTTGAAGTAAGGACAGTAGTGGCTCAATTAATTTTTAATGGCCAAAGAGAATGATTTCTTTTATATCATGAAAAAAATTTAAGTGAAATAAGACAGGCTTTGAAGAAGACATTCCTTTCTGAGACTCCTGGCTTTACTCTTTACTAGCTATGTGACCTGGAGAAGTTGGTTTTCGTATTGGTGATATGGAGATAATTTCTTTAAGGTCTTTATAAAAATGAGAGATAGTAGATTCAAACTTCCCACTGCACTGCCTGCTGCAGGGTAAGTGCTTCATAATTAGTAGCTGCTATTTTTTTTTTTTTACCATTTTATAGAACTGAGCTTTCAATTATCTTGACATAACTGAAGAACGTCTAGATTGTCCTACCTGCTTGAGAACAATCTCATTGAGTTGTATATCAATAAAAAATAACTCATTTTTCACTCTTTAATAAACTGAGCCCTAATACATGAAAATTTTTTCTGGTAACTTTCACAGAGTCACCACTCACTAGGTGCACATAGGATAAATGGAATAATGGAAAAATGATGTTTGTTTATCTTAATTATTCTTATCAGATATATATTAGTTGCCAAACCAGAATCCCATCAGGACACCTGCAAAGATTAGCAAGTATATCATTGATAAAGCACTTTCAACTCTAGGATTCCAACAGCAGAAAACAAAGAAGAACTCCTGGATCCCCTGAGTGTTAAGTTGGAGAATTCTGATTGACAAAACACCATCAAAGGAAATTCAAGAAAGGGACATGGAAACTTTTTCATAATGTCTTCCATAAAAAAGCAAAGGGATTTAAAATTTTAGAAATCTGCCATGGGTTTTCCCCTTTTGGCAAAACACAAGAAACACGAAGAAAACCACATCAAGGCACATCATAAGCAAATTGCTCAAAAAAGGTAATAAAGAACAAAACTTTTTTTATTAAGTTAATTTTATATTTTGTATTTAACAGAGTAAGTGGCGATTGGGGGACTTTTATAAACAATACAATTGGTAGTGTATTTCCAGCCAAAACCAAGCTTTTGGGTTTTTCTTTGCTCTTTATTAGCTATTCCAGGACCTGTAATTAATGCCAACAGTTTTCTCCACTTGGTGCTGACCTTCCCACCTCCGCCCACATGCGGGCACCTGAGTCTGATGCCGGTTGATGACCTGGGCTCCCAATGGTCCCCCGAGCCAGGCCCCATTTCACTTTGCCCGCTTCCACCTGAGGCCCCGCCCAGTCCTCTTCCCTGGAGCGCCGGCACCTGCGGGTATCATTGCTGATGGGAACCACCTGGGTTCCCCCCGGGGGAAGCGTGGGCGGGAGAGAACCTGAAACAGGCCGGGCGGGCCTGAGGAGGGAGCGGCAGTGAGCACGGGCTCCCAGACGTGGCGGAGGTGTCGGGGGAGAGGAAGGAGAGCCCTGAGGAGAGGAGAGGTGGGACCCGTGAGCGGCCGTGTGGTCACAGCGGCGACCTGCAGAGGCCGTGGCAGCTCCAGGACGGAGAGCAGGTAAGACAGCGGCCCTGGAGGGAGGAAGAAAGCCCTCCCCTCTCCCCTTGTGCCCCATGACGCAAGTGACCCCGAGCACCCCAAATGAGTACATTCAGTTCCCTCTCGGGACGCCTCCCTGAGATTCAAGGGCAGTTGGATGTGCCTCCACCAGCCTCCCCGCACCTATTTGCTGATGGCTGAAATTCGTTTAATAGCACATAAGACCTTTCACTTCCATACTTAAAAGATTGAATTATAGTTCAAAGGACAAATGTTTCCTGAACCCAAATGCGTTCGTAGTAAAGTATAAGTGACTAAGGTAAGGCCTGTTCAGTAGTGATAGAGGTTAGGAAAAGGGACACTTCGCTTGGGGTGGAAAAGCCCTGAAACGGGAGGCTGGGGTCGGAAGAGGCCGATATTCACAGTCTGGCCGTGTTCTTCTGGGCTGTTGACCTGAAATCGATCTGAGTCCGGGAGAAGCGGCCCGGGCGGGGTCCCCGGGTGGGCAGCCGCGTCGTCAGCCGCAGCAGGGCCACTGCTTGAATTATTTCCTCTGCCTGAGATCGCGCTCGGGACTTTTGTGTAGGAGAAGCATTTCACGCATCTCTACACCGCAGAATACTTCCAAGTATTGAGTTACTCAAACGATGCTTACTATTCATGGGCATGAACTGAGAGAACACCAAAAGGGACAGACATAAATGTGGGGCTTTCTTTGATTATATTGGTTCCTAGTTAAATATAACAGATACTCCTTCTCCAGAGGTCTACAGAATCTTTTCCAGAGTGACAATAACTTTTTCCCTTTGACTCAACCTCTTCCTCCATGTTCTCAGCCTCCTCTGCCAGCCATGAGGGGACGGCCTCATTCCGAAGTCTGTTTGCCAGGTTATGGGAGCTCGGAAGTCTTTTCAGCTGTGGAACACAGATGACTCACCCCTTTTCAAATGATCTAACAAACATACAACCGTGGCTAGAATAGTGACTCAGCCACTAAGTGAATGGATATTTGTTTTTTAATCCATGACAAACATGTTTGAAAGTTATCTATTTGTTCCCTCACTTCCTAATTAGGACATTGAAAAGTACTGGAACACAGAGTTCACTGAAGCTCTCTAGGGAGTCCCTTCCTTTCAGACAGCACTTTTAATTCTCTTTAATGCATCTTCACATTCATTGTCTCCTTTTATTCAATGCCAGTAAAGTAGGTAGGGCACGTGTCATTATTCTCACTTGACAGATCAGAAAGATAAGACACAGCAAGGGTTTGCTTTGGTCACAGAGTAAATTAGGAGCAGACCTGGATCTGTGAAGTGAGGTCGGCCGCATTGGGTGGTCCCCTGACCCAGGCTTCGCACAACTTCAGGCCCTTGTATCCAGGACTAATGAGCTCACCTGAATCTCACTAGGCCTGAGCGTCAAGTGGGCTGAGTAGGGCATGTCAGTCATCCAGCCGGCACCCTCCTCCCTCCAGATAGGATGGGGGTGGAGAAGCCAAATGCAGGCTGTCTGTCCCTGAGTCAGGGCCTAATGGGCAGGGAGAGCTTTGCCTTTTTTCAGAGAACCTTATCAGGTTCTTAAAGTAGGACTTGTAGTGAACAGCATTCTCAAAATAACAAGTGTCAGCCATGGACAAAATTTTCTAAATAGTAAAACATTACCACTGATTAGAAATCTAATGTATCAAGGTGCTTTGGGCTTAGAACACGACACTGCTCTCACAGAGGGGGTTTGCTAACAACTCACGGGCTATGGTGGCAGAGCCAGGGTCTCTGTTCTGTCCCTCTCAGACCTTTGTTCTGTGTCTTGATCAATTCTCCTGTCATTCTCTGTCCTCTGTGGGTATGTGTGTGCGTGAGGGTAGAGAAGGTGGATGGATATGTGTAAATTCTCTGCAGTCAATCCAGTGCCTGATTATTCTATTAAGAGGGCTTTGCTGTCCTGGCTACAAATCCTTACTTTCTTTCTCTCCTCCACTCTATTTGGAAAGCTTTTGTCTCAGACCATTGACTCTATTAGTTATATCAGCCTCCTTCTCTGCCTCTCCAAAAGGGAGAAGCTATTTACCTTTGAAGAGATGTTATGGTTTAGGTGGGGAAGATCTGGCCCCCCGCAGAGCCCTGAGAGGAGGATCCAGGAAAGAAAATAACCCTGTATTTCTGGCATTTCCTGGCCACCCAGAGCATCTCTCTACAGCTGCCATGGATAACATTTTTTCAAAGGCTACAGGTTTTTATTTTATTTTTTATTTTATTTTTTATTTTTATTTTTAGAGGTACAAGGGCCTCTCACTGTTGTGGCCTCTCCCGTTGTGGAGCACAGGCTCCGGACGCGCAGGCTCAGCGGCCATGACTCACGGGCCCAGCCGCTCCGCGGCATGTGGGATCTTCCCAGACCGGGGCACGAACCCGTGTCCCCTGCATCGGCAGGCGGACTCTCAACCACTGCACCACCAGAGAAGCCCAAAGGCTACAGGTTTTTAAAACATCATTTATAATGTGAGTCATATTAGCATTTAAGATACTGGTTATTTATTTTTTTTAACATCTTTATTGGAATATAATTGCTTTACAATGGTGTGTTAGTTTCTGCTTTATAACAAAGTGAGTTAGCTATACGTATACATATATTCCCATATCCCCTCCCTCTTGCGTCTCCCTCCCACCCTCCCTATCTCACCCCTCTAGGTGGTCACAAAGCACTGAGGTGCTCTCCCTGTGCTATGTGGCTGCTTCCCACTAGCTATCTATTTTACATTTGGTGGTGTATGTATGTACATGCTACTCTCTCACTTCGTCCCAGCTTACCCTTCCCCCTCCCCGTGTCCTCAAGTCCATTCTCTATGTCTGCATCTTTATTCCTGTCCTGCCCTTAGGTTCTTCAGAACAATTTTTTTTTTTTTAGATTCCATATATATGTGTTAGCATATGGTATTTGTTTTCCTCTTTCTGACTGACTTCACTCTGTATGACAGACTCTAGGTCCATCCACCTCACTACAAATAACTCAATTTTGTTTCTTTTTATGGCTGAGTAATATTCCATTGTATATATGTGCCACATCTTCTTTATCCATTCATCTGTCAGTGGACACTTAGGTTGCTTCTATGTCCTGGCTATTATAAATAGAGCTGCAGTGAACATTGTGGTACATGATTCCTTTTGAATTATGGTTTTCTCAGGGTATATGCCCATGAGTGGGATTGCTGGGTTGTATGGTAGTTCTATTTTTAGTTTAAGGAACCTCTATACTGTTCTCCATAGTGGCTATAAGATACTGGTTATTTTTACTGCATAGTATATGACATATTCATTTTGCATGTTATCACATTTCTAAAAACTCAGTTTACCTCCTAAATTTATTGGAAAGCAATTTTAAAATGTAGCTTGACACTCCTGACAGACACAAGTGCTCTTGAACAAGTGGAAAGATACCTCGTGTTCTTGCACAGGATGACTGAACGTTATAAAGGTTGCATTTTCCCTAAGTTAAATTTTTTTTATTTTTTATTTTAAAATTATTCATTTTTCTTGAGATATAATTGACATACAGCACTGTATAAGTTTACACCTGTACAGCATAATGTTTTGACTTATGTATAATGTGAAATACCACAGTAAGTTTAGTTAACATCCATCATTTCATACAGATACAAAAGAAGAAAAGTTTTTCTTCCTTGTGGTGAGAACTCTTAGGATTTACTCTTCACTGTCATACATACCATACTTTTTCTATGGGTTTTTTTGTTTTGCTTTTGTGTTGGATTCCACATATGAAATCATATATTATATGTCTTTCTCTGATGTATTTCACTTAGCATAATGCCTTCAACATGCATCCATGTTGTTGTAAATGGCAGAAGTTCCTTCTTTTTATGGCTGCATAATATTCCATTGTGTATATACCACACTTTCTTTATCCACTCATGGGTTGATTGACACTTAAGTCATTTCCATGTCTTAGCTACTGTAAATAATGTGGTTAAGAACATGGTGATACAGATGTCTCTCTGACATAGTGCTTTTGTTTCCGTCAGATGTATTCCCAGAAGTGGAATTGCTGGATCATATGGTAGTTCTATTTTTAATCTTTTGAGGAATCTCCATGCTGTTTTCCGTAGTGGCTGTACCAACTTACAGTCACCCTAACCATGCACAAGTATTCCCTTTTCTCCACAGCCTTGCCGGCATTTGTTATTGCTTGTCCTTTTGATAATAGCTATTCTGACAGGTGTGAGGAGATGTCTCATTGTGGTTTTGATTTACATTTTTCTAATGATTAGTGATGTTTAGCACCTTTTAACGTACCTGTTAGCCGTTTGTGTATACCTTCTTTGGGAAAATGTCTATTAGGTCCTTTAGCTATTTTTCAGTTGGATTATTTGTTTTTTGCTATTGAGTTGTATGATTTCCTTTTATATTTTGAATATTAATTTCCTGTTAGATATATGATTGGCAAATATATTCTCCCATTCTGTAGGTTGTCTTTTCATTTTCTTTCTTTCTTCTGCTGTGCAGAAGCTTTTAGTTCAATGTAGTCCCACTGTTTATTTTTTATCTTGTTCGGGTCATATCCAAAAAAATTATGATGGAGGCCCATGTCAAGGAACTTTTTTCCTGTTTTCTTCTAGGGATTTTATGGTTTCCAGTCTTACATTTAAATGTTTAATCCATTTCGAGTTAATTTTTGTGAATGACATAAGATAGGGGTATTGTTTCATTATTTTTGTATGAGTATCCCAATTTCCCGGTACCATTTATTGAAGAGAATGTTTTTTCTCCATGAGTATTCTTTGCTCCCTTGTCAAGTATTAGTTGACTGTATGTGCATGGCCTTATTTCTCAGCTCTTGATTCTGTTCCAGTGGTCTTTGTGTCTGTTTTTAATGCTAGTACAATACTGTTTGATTGCTATAGCATTAGAATATAGCTTGAAATCAGGAAGTGTGATGCCTCCTGCTTTGTTCTTTTTTCAGCATTGCTTTGGCTATCCAGTGTCTTTTGTAGCTCCATATAAACTTTAGGATTGTTTTTTCTACTTATTTAAAAGAAAAAATTTTTTAGAGCAGCCAGAGGGTAAAAGATACCAGCAGACTCACTTGCCAAGAAATGTTAAAGGTAGTATTTCAGGAAGCAGGAAAGTCATACCAGATAGAAACATAAACCCAGACAAAGAGTGAAGAAAACTACAAATGTGAACTACATGTAAGATATTGTCTCTGCTCACCTATTAGGAAAAGTAAGAAGCTGGGTAGAACAATATATCATTCAACAAATCCTGCTTAATGAAATTATTCTAAAATTATTTAAATGTTAAAATAATGTATTGCTTTTAATCAGTAACCTAAAAGACTGAATGAAATTTGAATAGACAGTACCTCTGTCTCCCCTTCTCAGAACTTTGCCTCACAGCAACCCCTCAAAAGGTTTTTCTCCCTATGTCCAAATAATGTGCTTATACTGCTACTGGTTCTCAATATTAATCATCCTTTATTAAACTTACATAGTAGATATATATTAAACTCTTTAGCATCTTTCTTTTCTACTCACCCTTCTCATTGCTCTATATTTCTCATTGTTTATTGAAATAGTTCTTTGTTTAGTATGATGATATACTTTTGACTTCAAAGTCATCAGAATTCTACCATTAAACTTATTTAGTTGAACATCTTCTGCTCTCTAGAATTACTGACTTCTTTGTTCATTTGCTTAGTTTTCTATGACACCATCATTTTTTTTTCTACGTGTACTATCATACTATCAGACAACTGTTAAGTATTATTTCCCAAACATATAGAGCTTTTAAGATATTTTGTTAAGTCTTATTTTATTCTTTGCTCTGGATCCCTGCTTCATTGTTCTTCCTGGGACTTCTGTTGGCAACCATTCATGGAATTCCCTTCATTGTCCTCATAAGATACCTGGAAGGTATATCTCTTTTCGAAGTTGACTCTGTTATCATGGAAGTGAGGACATTTCTGAGAAAGAATCCATATGATGCTCACTTCTTATCTTCCTTTTTGGGAGCATATTCATGGTTGGAAATGTCTTTGTCTATAGAAACTTTTTTGAAAAGCTACAGGGTAATCTAGTGGCAAGCTTGAATTTTCATTGGTTTGTGTCCGAAAGTGTTGCAGATGTCACTTTCTGGGAATCTTGTCTCTGAGGCTCTTCACTTTGTCTAGAGGAGGAGACTCTAATTCTCTTAACTACGTGTCATCTGTGGTTCTGGGAGCAGATGGGGAAAGAGTTCTTAAAGTTCAATGGTTCATATATAGGATTTCATTTAACTTTGCTGTTCTTATCTCATTCCCAGCATTTGCCTGGATTTTTTAGATCCACAGACCCCCAGATTCAATTTCTCATGAGAACAAACCTTGGCTCTCATTCCTGAGGTGTGACAGCTTGACTGTGCATGATGGTGAACAGAATGCAGGGGTCCAAATACTGTATTCATATGGTCAGTAATTCTCTTGCTTTCATCCTCTTTCTTCTGGTGCACACTCCTTGTTACCTGGTGCCTCATAATCTGGGATAAGTCAGAGGTTTTTGTGATTAGAATAAGTTTCTTTCTTGTAGTAACTACTCACTTAAGTATCTTTCCTATTGCTTCTTTCATTCTGAGGGCCTTTCTGTATTTTAATTTATCACCTTAGTGAAATTACAAAAGGGAGAAGAGGTACATATTTTGGGCCAATTCATCAAGTTTAAACACAAGTTCCATGTTATATTTTAAATCCCTCGGGTAAGGAATAGAAAGGTTTAAATAAAACAACACCGTCTACTACAAATGACCAAAAAACTTTCTACTAGTTTGTAATTAAAAATCCAGAGGCAGGAAAACCATACTGACTACTGGAGAAATCATGAAAATCTGAATATGGCACTGATAGGACTCAGCAGAAGAATGTGAATGTGAGAGGGATTTAGGAGATGATTTCAACCAGACTGAGTGACCAGTTGAATATGGGGGTGAAGGTAATGAAAAGAATAAAAAGTCTAGGATGACTTTAAGGATTTTGACTTTGACTGGGTGGAAGCCATTATCTTCTTTTAAACAAAGAGAATGCAGGAGGAAGATTGGCAGAGGAATAGGTCAGATCTATTTTAGATTTACTGAATTAGAGATGCCTGGGGCTCACCCAAGCAGAGTTGGTCTCTACGTAGATATTATGTTCTTAAAGTTTGAAAGACAGTGATTGCAACGTGTGCTAGCGCCATTCTCAATGATGTACTTGTAATGAGCTCTAATAATTCTATTTCTTGGTAAAGCAGTATTTCTTGATCCCTTGAATCTTGGAGCAAATATAAGTAATACAGTGATTCCATTTCAGAAGCATCTGCCTTTATTTGAAATGGGAAGGAATTTTAAGACCTCTGAGACTCATGTTTAGAGAAATAGGAAATGATATATAAAGCAGAATTTGAAGGCTAAAGTTTGGATTTGTCAAAATAGGTAAATTTCCTTATAAAAGTGAATTATTACTGATCCTAAAGCCATCTTGAATAGAATAAATATTAAGACAAGAACTTGAAATACCCCAATGACCACCTAAACTCTAAATCTTAAAAAAAAAAACACATCAAGTGCAGATATTTTCAGGTGTGCTGTTAAAACGTGACTCTGAGCTGACAGTTTACACAGAATGACTTGCGATGGACTTGCTCAGAATAAAAGTAGCATATAATCATCATTTCACATACTTTTTTTTTTTTTTTTTTTTTTGCGGTACACGGGCCTCTCACTGTTGTGGCCTCTCCCGTTGCGGAGCACAGGCTCCGGATGCACAGGCTCCCCAGCCATGGCTCACGGGCCTAGCCGCTCTGCGGCATGCGGGATCTTCCCGGGCCGGGGCACGAATCCGTGTCCCCTGCATCGGCAGGTGGACTCTCAACCATTGCGCCACCAGGGAAGCCCTCATGTACATTCTTATTTTTTATTTTTCTCTTTTGTTCCAGCAGAAAAGTTATCCTCCTTCAAATCAAGTTATTCCCTTATTTTATGTTCCATGTGCTATCTCGTCATCTCGTCTTACCCACTGAATTTCTTTCTGCAGTCATTCTTTTTTTCCATTCGTTCTCTGAAAAGACATTTAATAGATACCTACCATATGACTCAGGCTTAAACTGGCCAAAATGTCAAAAGTAGCAACATGGATTATCATACTAAATGAAATAAGTTAGATAGAAGACAGATATCCTGTAATATCACTTATGTGGAATATAAAGAAAATAATACAAATCAACTTATTTACATAAACAAGCTCACAGACAGAAAACAAACTTTTGGTTACCAAAGGGGAAAGGAGGTGGGGAGGGATAAATGAGGAGTATGGGGTTAACAGATACACACCCCTACATATAAAATATGTAAACAATGAGGATTTACTGTATAGCAACAGGGAACTATATTCAGTATCTTGTAATAATCTCTAGCGGTTAAGAATCTGAAGCTGTACACCTGAAACTAACACAATATTGTAAATCAACTATAGTTAAATTTAAAAAAAATAAAGGCAATTGGACAATAGTGAAAGTTGATTGAGGGTGCACTGGCAGTTGGCAGGCAGGCAGGATGGAAAGAGCACTTGCCTTGTTTTTTGAGTTTTCAGACTCTGATCCACATAGCAGAGTACTGGATCAGGGGGTACTCTTGCTCATTTATGTTCCCCTACTGTGTGTAATGAAAACTATTCTTAGAGTGAAGCCACATTCCTGGAAATGCAAATTCTCCAAATTAGTCTGTTTTTTAGGTTCCTTGCAGCAGCCTCATCTGACCATACTGACATCAAATACATTCTTATGTAGAAAAATATCAAAAAATTAGCACATGCGTTTCAACAGCTATTTGCATTGATATGAAAAGAAATTGTGGCTAATATTGTGAACCATTTTCTTTATTTTATTTGAGATAGAGATCTCTGGGAGCGCTTTTGCCATTTGATATTATACGGGGCTGGGAGGTTTCTGCTGGGCCAGTGTCCTGAACTCAGCTGTCCCACCTCAGAGGCTGAGGCCTGAGACCCAGCCAGAGCACCAAGACCCTGTCAGCCACACGGCTCAGATGAAAAGGTAGAAAAAGAAACAAAGATAGAAAGAAAAAATAAAGTTATTAAAAGTAAAAAAATTATTAAAAATTAAAAATTAATAAAAAAAGAAAGAGAGCAACCATACCAAAAAACAAATCCACCAATGATAAGTGCTAAAAACTATACTAAAAATAAATAATGGACAGTTAGAACCCTAGGACATGTGGCAAAAGTAAAGCTATACAGACAAAATCAACAAAGAACTATACACATACACACTCACAAAAAGAGAAAAAGGAAAAAATATATATTTATATAAAATATAAAAACCAAGAGAGCAACCAAATCCATAAACAAATCTACCATTGATAATAAGCTCTGAATACTAAACTAAGATAAACATAAAAGCAGAAACAAATTAGATGCAGAAAGCAAATCCTAAGTCTACAGTTGCTCCCGAAGTCCAATGCTTCAATTTTGGGGTGATTCGGTGTCCATTCAGGTATTCCACAGATACAGGGTACATCAAGTTGATTGTGGAGATTTAGTCTGCTGCTCCTGAGGCTGCTGGGAGAAATTTCCCTTTCTCTTCTTTGTTCACACAGCTCCTGGGGTTCAGCTTTGGATTTGGCACTGCCTCTGTGTGTAGGTCACCTGAAGAGATGTCTGTTTCCCACCCAGCTAGGACAGGGTTAATTGAGGAGCTGATTGGGGCCTCTGGCTCAGTCAGGCTGTGGAGAGGGCGGGGTACAGAATGCGGGCAAACCTGCTGCGGCAGAGGGTAGCCTGAAGTTGTGACAGCCTGAGGCATGCTATGTGTTCTCCTGGGGAAGTTGTCCCTGGATCTCGGGACCCTGGCTGTGGTGGGCTGCACAGGCTCCCAGGGCGGGAGGTGTGGATAGTGACCTGTGCTTGCACACAGTCTTCTTGATGGCTGCAGCAGCAGCCTTAGCATTTCATGCCAGTCTGATGTCTGCACTGATAGCCATGACTTGTGCCCATTTCTGGAACTCGTTTAGGTGGTGCTCTGAATTCCTTCTCCTTGCACACCAGGAAACAAAGAGGCAAGAAAAAGTCTCTTGTCTCTTTGGCAGCTCCAGACTTTTTCCCAGACTCCCTCTGGCTAGCTGTGGTGCACTAGCCCCCTTCAGGCTGTGTTCACGCAGCCAACACCAGTCCTCTCCCTGGGATCTGAACTCCAAAGCCCGAGCCTCAGCTCCCAGTCCCCACTTGCCCCACTGGGTGAGCAGAAAAGCCTCTCAGGCTAGTGCTGGCCGGCACCGATCCTCTGTGTGGGAATCTTTCAGCCTTGCCCTCTGCACCCCTGTTTCTGTGCTCTCCTCCATGGCTCTGAAGCTCCCCCCCCCACACCCCATCTCCACCCATGAAGGGGCTTCCTAGTGTGTGGAAACCTTTCCTCCTTCACAGCTCCCTCCCACTGCTGCAGGTCCCGTCCCTATTCTTTGTCTCTGTTTTTTCTTTTTTCTTTTGCCCTACCCAGGTACGTGGGGGAGTTTCTTGCCTTTTGGGAGGTCTGAGGTCCTCTGCCAGCGTTCAGTAGGTGTTCTGTAGGAGTTTTTCCACATGTAGATGTATTTCTGATGTATCTGTGGGGAGGAAGGTGATCTGCACGTCTTACTCCTCCGCCAGCTTGATGGCGCCCCTTGAGTTAAGTCTTGAGAGGATAGAAATGTTGATGTTATATGCTAAAAGTTACTGACGGTATGAGTGAAGATGAGAGAACGATGGTACCTGGGACTTTGATACCACATATTGTAAAACAGGAAAAAACATATGTCAGAGGAACTTTTTTTTTTTTTTTTTTTTTTTTTTTTTTTTTTTGCGGTATGCGGGCCTCTCACTGCTGTGGCCTCTCCCCCTGTGCGGACGCGCAAGCTCAGCGGCCATGGCTCACGGGCCCAGCCGCTCCGCGGCATGTGGGATCTTCCCAGACCGGGACACGAACCCGCGTCCCCTGCACCGGCAGGCGGACTCCCAACCACTGCGCCACCAGGGAAGCCCCAGAGGAATGTTTTTAAGTGGGTAACAAATACAAGTTTTATCTAGTTTTTTTTTTTTTTTTTTTTTCCTCTGCTGTGTAGGAATGACTGTTTTCTTTCTGGTTCTATAGCAAAGTTTTGGAGGTAATGATTTGACAATTGTGTTTTTTTGGTATTTCAACAAAATGCCTTTTACTAAGTAATCCTTTTATTTAAAAATCTCAAACAAGGTAGGTCAAGAAAAAATTATTTGGTATAACAGTCATAGTATTACAGTAGATTTGTTTTCAAGTCTCAATTTATACCAAGTTCCCTTAAAATTGTTTCCCCATAGCATACAGATTCACCTCCAAAGGTGGATAAGAATTATCAATGGTCAAAGGAACAAGCTTGTCCTTCTTTAAGCTGTAACTTGATGTTTTCTCTCCATTTCTCTTATGTCTGAAAAATAGGGACTATAGATTAAAAAGAGGTAAATTCCTACAGTCAGCTGAATTTCTCTTCATTGATGATTTAATGATTACAAGAAGAGGAGTCTACTGTGGGAGATACCATAGATTCAAACAATCTTTTAGACAGAGGCACTCAGCAAACCCAAAGGAGGAGGCATTCCATGTCGCTGTTCCATCTTGGGATGGTTTGCTTTTATACATTCAGCTGGGAGGAATTCTGATAGAGTGAGATCCAGAACCTGGAATGTGGGTACAAGCCTTCAGTTCCTTCATTTCGAGTGAGGTTACTGTAATTTCCACCTCCACATTGGGGTATTCTACCCACCTTTACCTTCTGCATTCCTTGCACTGACAGATGTTTCCTACTTAGGATAAAAATGTTTCTCACCTGTGCCTGTCTCAGCCTCCAACTCATGCTTTACAAAACCAAAAGCTAGACACAGCAACTTCCCTGCTAGCAGAGGTAAATGTTTTACAAACTATTTTTTTCTGGCTAATACAAATAATTTTGTACTTAATAATCTTTAGAATAATCCACACCTCTTAATCCCTATGTGTACGTGTTTCTTCGTAAGATGTGGAATCATTATGAAATAGTGTGGTTTCTGAGCTGCACAGGTGGAGATTGTGGTATTACTATTGACTAGTCCCTCTCCCCCTGCAAAATCAGTTAAGACAAGTGGTTACATTTCATTCCCTGTCAGTCACTTTGCTTGGTGGCTACACAATCTTCCTTGGGCATTAGCAGGGAAGAAAGGACTGTTCTAAACATCTCTAAGTATGGTTGCAGAGCCTTCTGTTTAAAGTAGAAATATTAACAGACAATTCCTAAACTGGAAAACATTACAGAAGACAAACAGTAATTTTCAAAGATTTTATACCAGGAACAGTAGAGGAAAATGTTGCCATTATTTGGTTTGTTAGGTTGAATGAGGTCTGAATTGCGAAATCAGCTTCTGTGTCTTTAGTGTATAGCCTGGGAGGTGACATTGCTTTCTGTGTTTTGAGCATTTAGGGTGAAGATACTACAGGAATTTTTTTTAAAAATGCATTTTGTGGTAGTTGGTTTCAAGATGATTAAAAGAGACTTCCATTCATCTGGAAAAATATAATTGAATGTTATTTGAACATTATAGCTGTAGCCATATGATATCTTTTGTGTGAAAATTAATGATTATTAGTTTTCCACACCATTAAGCAGATCCTGGAGTAAAGATCAAAGTTGGTTTTTGTGAATTTTCTTCCTCATGAGCTTTGGTGCCTAACATAATTATCCCCCTTCTTTAGTGATTTCCTTGAAGAGAACTGATTAGCCTCAGGAATGACTTCCATTAGAGATTACCAAGCTAACAGGCAGGAATGGAAACTTGACTAAGTCCTGAAGTCCTGCAACTTCAGACAAAAATAAATGGTTGCTTTCCAAAAACTCACATACCATTGCACTTTGTTTAATGCATAATACTTATTTACAAGGTTATCACTAGGTTGCTAGGTTAAGTGATTCCAAAAGTTCATGCCCATTCCAGTGGGTGATGACTCTTTGTCTTCCAACTGTTGGAGCAGGGCATTATGCACACCCCAAAATTTGAGAGAGCATGTTCTACCTTCTTTCTTCCCTGAATATATACTAGAATTCCTGTGTTGGCAAATTAAACATAATTTCACCTCTGATTTGACACTTGGCGGAACATCCTCCTGTCTGTATGGTATACTGAGATGGACATAGAAACCAAAGGCTCTCATGGATCTTCTTAACAGCTTTCCATTGTGCTGAGAATTCTGTAGGCATCAAATCAGTTAAACAGAACTATGTAACCTTGCTGGAAAATGACTTCAACTTCAGTTCTTATTTTCTTATAAAAAAATAATAATAATGCCTAAACCCAGTGATTTTCATCCTCCTGTTGAAGAGAACTGTTTTTGTGGACAAAGCCTTACTTGAAACCCCAGTTACAAAGCAGATAATATCAGAAGTACTGTACTTCAATCAGGGGTGGTGGGTGCAGAGTCCTAGCTTCTAAGCCCCTTTCTCATCCCTTGGAGCCTCTTGGGAACCCAAAGGCTTCTGGGAACACAATTTGAAAACCAGTAGGCAATATGATCTCTAAAAGCCCTTTGGTTCTGAGATAATAGGTTTCTAAGAAGTAATTACTGTTTCCATGTTATTTGCTCTATACACTGCTATGCCAGTAATTGATGGGAAAGGTCTCTGTCATCAAAAGATGGCATGATATCAGCAGATGGAAAGCCAAAGAATAATTTGAGGGTAAGTGGGAGCCAGTCCTGGGAGGCAGAGAGAAGTGTTACCTTTGGTGGTAAATAGTGGGTCATGAGAGGAGGTATTGCTCTTCCTTAAAGGTTATTTGGCTCTCTAGACTCATACCCTTCCTTCCCTAGGGACAGTCACCATAAAAAATATCATGTGTGTTCTTCCAGGCTATGTTGTCATAATTTTACTATGCATAAATACTATCAAAGTGGAGCTTTGTGATTTAAACATTTTAATACAAATGATGTCATACTAGATGATCCTGCAACTTGCTTTTTTAACTCAGTGTTATATTCTTGAAAATTATTCATATTGATGTCTATTGGTCTAAGTCATTTAATGTATAAGTCATTTATTTAAATGTATTTATCATATCAATAATATATAAAAAGGTATCCATTTCATATTAATAGGTATTTATACTGTATCATTTTTTGCTATCATAAATAATTTTGTAATAAAAGTCTTCCTACATGTAACCTGGTACATATGTGCAAAAGTTTCTTCATTTCACATACCTAGAATCAATACCTAGAATTGTTGAGCAAAAGGGTAAGCAAATGTCACCCTTACTGAGATTTTGTTCTCCAGAGTGATCATGTAAATTTTTACTACCAAGAGCACTACCAAATTTCACCTCATGGATGAAAGTGTCTATCCATAACAACATAGCAGTCTTAGATGCTATCTTTTTCCATTTCAGTGGTTGGGAAATAATATATCACTGCCATGTTAATTTGCACAATCCTCATAGTTGAAGACTTTGAGCATCTTTTCCTATGTTTATTAATTCAGATTTCCTCTTAATGAATGTTGAAATGTACTTTTTATTTTTCTACTGGGTTGTTGTTCAAGTTCTTTTATTAAGGATGCTAAGCTGATCCACTATGTATTACAAATATCTTCTCCAGCTCTTTCATGATGTTTTGTTGTCTCTCTTTTACTTTTGAGGTGATAAATTCATTATTCTTATCCTTTATGATCTATGCTTTCTGTGTCTTATCTAAAACTTTTCCTCATGAGACTATATAAAATATATTATATATTTTAAATAAAGAGGTTTTGTTCACATTTAGGTTTCAATGAACCAAAAATATGTTCACACATATATTTTGAGAAATGAATCTAATATTGTTTTCAATGGAAGTATAGCTGATTTAAAGTATTATTAGTTTCAGGTGTACAGCATAGTGATTTAGTATTTTTATATATTTCATTAAAATTTACTATAAAATAATGGCTATAATTCCCTATGCTATGCAATGTATCCTTGTTGCTTATCTATTTTATACATAATAGTTGTAGCTCTTAATCTCATACCTCTGTCTTGCCACTTGCTTCCATCTCCCCACTGGTTGCCAGTAGTTTTTTATTTTTTTCTGTATCATTAGTTTGTTTTTGTTTTACTATATACATTCATGTTATTTTATTTTTTAGATTCCATATGTAAGTGATATCATTCAGTATTTGTCTTTCTCTGACATATTTCACTAAGCATAATACTCTCTAGGTCAATCTGTGTTGCTGAAAATGGCAGAATTTCTTTCTTTTCTATGGCTGAGTAACCCTGTGTGTATGTATGTGAAAAAATATATATGCATGTATATATATACATACATATATATATATATATACACACACATACACACCACATCTTGTTTTTCTAAAGTACAATTTTACATTCTATTTTTATTTTAAAATTTACAAAAATATTCTTTAAAATGGCTGTGTTAGATTGCAAACTGTCTTGGAAAAAATGATTTTTCTCTTAAGTGAAGTATAGTTGATTTACAATATTATGTAAGTTTCAGGTATACAGGATAATTATTCAGTATTTTTGCAGATTATACTCCATTCTAGGTTATTAGAAGATAGTGGCTATAATTCCCTGTGCTATACAGTATGTCCCTGTTGCTTACTTATTTTGTACATAGTATTTTGTATCTCTTAATCCCATACCCTTAATTTGTCCATACACCCTTCCTTCTCCCCTTTGGTAACCTCAGGTTTGTTTTCTATATCTGTGAGTTTGTTTCTGTTTTGCTATATATATTTGTTTGTATTTTTTAGATTTCATGTATAAGTAATGTCATAAATAATTTCTTTCTCTGACATATTTCACTCAGCATAATGTTCTCTAGGTCCATCCACATTGCTGCAAATAGCAGTATTTCTGAGTAATGTTCCATTGTGTGTATATATACCACATTTTCTTTTCTTTTTTTTTTTTTTTTTTTTTTTTTTTTTGCGGTACGCGGGCCTCTCACTGTTGTGGCATCTCCCGTTGCGGAGCACAGACTCCGGACGTGCAGGCGCAGCGGCCATGACTCACAGGCCCAGCCTCTCCGTGGCATGTGGGGTCGTCCTGGACCAGGGCACGAACCCGTGTCCCCTGCATCGGCAGGCGGACTCTCAACCACTGCCCCACCAGGGAAGACCCAACATTTTCTTAATCCAATCATCTGTAGATGGTCACTTGGGTTGCTTCCATATCTTAGCTATTGTAAATAGTGCTGCTATGAACATTGGCCTGCCTGTATCTCTTTGAATTAGTGTTTTACTTTTTTTCCAGATATATACCCAGGAGTGGAATTGTTGGATTATGTGGTAGTTCTATTTTTAGTTTCTTGAGAAACCTCCATACTGTTTTCCATAGTGAGTGCACCAATTTACATTCCCACCAACAGTATACAAGGGTTCCCTTTCTCCACATCCTCTCCAACATTTATTATTTGAAGTCTTTTTGATGATAGCCATTCTGACAGGTGAGATGATATCTCATTGTGGTTTTGATTAGCATTTCCCTGATGATGAACAACGTTGAGCATCTTTTCATGTGCCTATTGGCCATCTGTATGTCTGCTTTGGAGAAACGTCTTTTCAGTTCTTCTGCCCATCTGTTAATCAGGTTGTTTGTTTTTTTGATGTTGAGTTGTATGAGTTTTTTTATATATGTTGGATATTAATCCCTTACTGGTCATATCATTTGTAAATATTTTCTCCCATTCAATATGTTCTTTGCATTTTGTTGATGGTTTCCTTTGCAGTGCAAAAGGTTTCAAGTTTACTTAGGTCCCATTTGTTTATTTTTTGCTTTTATTTACTTTAGGAGATGGATCCAAAAAGATACTGCTGCAGTTTATGTCAAAGAGTGTTCTGCCTATGTTTTACTGTGGGGGTTTTGTAGTATCCAGTCTTATATTTAGATCTTTAATACATTTTGAGTTTATTTTTGTATGTGGGGTTAGAGAATTTTCTAATTTCATTCTTTTACATGTAGCTGTCCAATTTTCCCAGTACCACTTAAAGAGACTGTCTTTTCTCTATTGTATAGTCTTGCCTCCTTTGTCATAGATTAAGTGACCATAAGTGCATGTGTTTATTTCTTAGCTCTCTATCCCGTTTGATTCATCTATGTGTCTGTTTTTGTGCCAGTACCATGATATTCTGCTTACTGTAGCTTTGTAGTATAGTCTGAAGTCAAGGAATGTGATTCCTCTTTGTGGAAAACCACTTACGGCAACTTCATTAATTCCTCATGGTTTTGCACTGCTATTTCTTTTATATATAAGTCTGCATGTATATATGTGTTTGTGTGTTTTGGAGCTCTCTGATTCCAATGTTTTTAAAATATGTTTTGTGACAGTGTTACACTGTACCAATTTTCATAGTTTTTTAATTACCCTTGATATTTGTAGGGCAATGCTGTATACTCCTTTTCACAGTGTTGTCTTGGCTACTCTTAAATTTCATTTTTTGACCTAAATTTTAGATCTGTTTTATAGAAGTGTATGAAAACATCTTATTGTAATATTGATTCCATGTGCACAGTCTTTACATATTAATTTTAGGAGATTATATCTTTAGGTACTGAGTTTTCTTACCCATAAAATTATATAGTTTTCTATTGATCTATGTCTTTTATCTCTTTCAAAAATGTTTTTATAATTTCCTTTGTAAAGATCTTGAACTTATTTTGTTAGATGCTCTTATAGACATAATATTATTCTTATACTATTGTGAATAAAAATTTTTGGGTATATATTTCCTAGTTTTTTCTCATTAAAATATAAACATGATATTTCAATTTGTGTGTTGATTTTTATAGGCAGTGACCAGAATGAACATTCTTACTAGTGTTAATAGTTTATCTATAGGTTCTTTCGGACTTTTATGTAGCTAGTAGTAGTGTCTGTAAACAAATTTTTTTTTCCTTGCTTGCTTTAGCGAGGTCTTTGGAATACTGTGTTAAATTGTAGAAATGACAGCAGGCATATGTACCTGACTCCTGACCTAAAGTTTCATCATTTATGTATGGTATGTTATGTTTTTAATAAACATCTTTTATCAAGGTAAGGAAATTGCTGAAGACTCTTAGATTAATATGGTTTTGTTTTCTTCTGATTCTTTGTTTCTGGTAATTAATGAATGTTTAATTTTATTAGTTTGCTGTATATAATGAGATTTTTCTTTTTCCTTTGATACTTTAATGTGGTGAATTGTACTGATGGGCTTTTTACATCAACTTTATTGAGTTATAAGCTCCCTATATAAAATATACCCATTTTAATTGTGTAATTTGATCTGTTTTGACTGTTTACACCCATGTAACCCACTTCACCATCAAGATAGAGAAAATGTTCAGCAACGCAGGAAGTTCCCTCATGCCCTTTGCAGTCAGTATCCCCAGCCTGCTATACTAGGCAACTGCTTATCTGATCCTAATTACTATAAAGTAGTCTTGCTTGGTCTTGAACTAGAGAGGAGTGGAATAATGCAGTGTACATATTTGTGTGACTGGTTTCTTTCACTCAGCCTAGTATTATTGAGATCTATCTATGTGCTCGTCTGTAACAGCAAAATATTGCTAGTTTTGTGGATGTAGCAAAATTTGTTTACTTATTGTTCTGTTGCTTGCTATTTGTTTCTAGTGTTAGCTATTAATAAAGCTGCTGTGAATATTTGTGTTTAAGTCTTTGTGTGGCCATACATTTTCACTTCGCTTTCAAATAGCAGAATTCCTGGGTCAGATGGCAAGTGTATGTTTAAATTTTTGAGAAGTAACCAATGTGTTTTCCAGTGTGATTTGTAGCATTTTACATTCTCACCTTCAGTGTAAGCAAGTTTGAGTTGCTTCCCATACTTGTCAACACTTGTTGCCAGTCTTTTTTTTTTTTTTTTTTGTGGTACACGGGCCTCTCACTGTTGTGGCCTCTCCCATTGTGGAGCACAGGCTCCGGACGTGCAGGCTCAGCAGCCATGACTCACGGGCCCAGCCGCTCCGTGGCATGTGGAATCTTCCTGAACCGGGGCACGAACCCGTGTCCCTTGCATCGGCAGGCAGACTCTCAACCACTGCGCCACCAGGGAAGCCCGCCAGTCTTTTTAATTTTAGTCATTCTACAGGATGGGTCATAGTATCTCATTATGGTTTTAAATTTGATTTCCCCAGTGATTAATGATGATCATATTTTTGTGTGCCTTTTGGTCATTCATATATTTTCTTTTGTGAAGTGTCTGTTCAAATATTTTGTCCAATTTTAAATTGTAGTCTTAGTATTTTAGCTATAAATTCACAAATATGTATATATATTTAAATATGTATACCTACATATATACATATATACATACATATATGCTAGCATACACATATGAATGATAGAAATGATTTTCATATATATTTTTCTCAACCTGTAACTTTTCCTTTCACTTTTTAAATAAATAAATAAATAAATAAATAATTTTTAGGCCATTACAGAGTATTGAGCAGAGTTCCCTGTGCTATACAGTAGGTTCTTATTAGTTACCTATTTTATACATAGTAGTATGTATATGGCAGTCCCAATCTCCCAATTTAATTTCCCCCCCGCCCTGGTTACCATAGGTTTGTTTTCTACATCTGTGACTGTACTTCTGTTTTGTAAATAAGTTCATTTGTACCCTTCTTTTTAGATTCCACATATAGGTGACATTATATGATATTTGTCTTTCTATGCCTGACTTCACTCAGTGTGACAATCTCTACATCCATCCATGTTGCTGCAAATGGCATTATTTTGTTATTTTTTTATATATGCAATATTCCATTGTATATATGTACAACATCTTCTTTATCCATTCCTCTGTCAATGGACATTTAGGTTGCTTCCGTGTCCTGGCTATCGTGAATAGAGCTGCAATGAACATTGGGGTGCATGGATCTTTTCAAATTATGGTTTTCTCTGGGTATATGCCCAGGAGTGGAATTGCTGTGTCATATGGTAGTACTATTTTTAGTTTTTTAAGGAACCTCCATACTGTTCTCCATAGTGGCTGTATCAATTTACATTCCCACCAGCAGTGTATGAGGGTTCCCTTTTCTCCACACCCTTTCCAGCATTTACTTTTTATAGATTTTTTGATAATGGCATTCTGACTGGTGTAAGGTGATACCACACTGCAGTTTTGATTTGCATTTCTCTAATAATTAGTGATGTTGAGCATCTTTTCTGATGGCAATGTCAAGCTTATTGTAGCTTCAGAAAATTAATTGGATACATTTCCTTCTGTTTCCATGCTATGTATTCTATGTGCCTGTGGAAGTGCATAATATAAACTTCTGTAGTTAGGTTTATATTATCAGTATATTTGTATTATATGTTTTATACAAACTTTATAAAATTTAGTATTCTTTCTTGGAGATTTTCCTACTGATTCAGCATTTTTTTTAGTAATTATTGGTTTGTTTAGTTTTTGTATTTTGTATAAATTGTGGTAGGTTGTCTTAGAAAATTCATATTTTGGTAACAATGTTTTTAGACAATTACCCATGTCTTGAAGTTTTAACATTGATTGACATAAAGATGTTTATAGCACACTCGAACTTTTAAAATCTCCACTTCATCTTGGGTTATCTCTTTTACACAATATTGTTCAAATGTACATTACTTTTTCTTAATCAGCCTTGGTTAAGATTTATACTCTTATTAAAAAGTTTTCAGGGCCTCCCTGGTGGCGCAAGTGGTTGAGAGTCCGCCTGCCGATGCAGGGGATACGGGTTCGTGCCCCGGTCTGGGAGGATCCCATATGCCGCGGAGCGGCTGGGCCCGTGAGCCATGGCCGCTGGGCCTGCGCATCCGGAGCCTGTGCTCCGCAACGGGAGAGGCCACAACAGTGAGAGGCCTGCATACTGCAAAAAAAAAAAAAAAAAAAAAAAAAAAGTTTTCAGTTGTTTTATACAGCAGGTTCTTATTAGTTATCCATTCTATACATATCAGTGTATACATGTCAATCCCAATCTCCAAATTCATCCCACCACTGCCCCCCCACTCCACTTTCCCCCCCTTGGTGTACATACGTTTGTTCTCTACATCACTGCCTCTGTTTTTGCCTTGAAAACCAGTTCATCTGTACCATTTTCCTAGAATCCACGTATATGTGTTAATATACGATATTTTTTTTTGCTTTCTGGCTTACTTCACTGTTTATGACAGTCTCTAGGTCCATCCTCATCTCAAAAATGACCCAATTTCATTCCCTTTGGTAGCTGAGTAACATTCCATTGTATATATTTACCACATCTTCTTTATCCATTCATCTGTAGATGGGAAGTTAGGTGCTTCCATGACCTGGCTATTGTAAATAGTGCTGCAGTGAATATTGGGGTGCATGTGTCTTTTTGAATTATTGTTTTCTCTGGGTATATGCCCAGTACTGGGACTGGTGGGGCATATGGTAATTCTATATTTAGTTTTTAAGGAACCTCCATACTGTTTTCCATATTGAGGACATAGCTATATCAATTTACATTCCCACCAACAGTACAAGAGGGTTCCCTTTTCTCCACACTCTCTCCAGCATTTGTAGTTTGTAGATTTTCTGATGATACCATTCTAACCAGTGTGAGGTGATACCTCATTGCAGTCTTGATTTGCATGTCTCTAGTAATTAGTGATCTTGAGCAGCTTTTCATGTGCTTATTGGCCATCTGTATGTCTTCTTTGGAGAAAAGTCTATTTAGGCCTTCTGCCCATTTTTGGATTGGGTTGTTTGTTTTTTTAATATTCAGCTGCATGAGCTGTTTATATATTTTGGAGATTAATCCTTTGTCTGATGATTCATTTGCAAATATTTTCTCCCATTCTGAGGGTTGTCTTTTCATCTTGTTTATAGTTTCCTTTGCTGTGCAAAAGCTTTTAAGTTTCATTAGGTCCCATTTGTTTACTTTTCTTTTTATTTCCATGACTCTAGGTGGGGGGTCAAAAAAGATCTTGCTGTGATTTATGTCATAGAGAGTTCTTCCTATGTTTTCCTCTAAGAGTTTTATAGTGTCCAGTCTTACATTTAGGTCTCTAATCCATTTTGAGTTTATTTTTGTGTATGGTGTTAGGGAGTGTTCTAATTTCATTCTTTTACATGTAGCTGTCCAGTTTTCCCAGCACCACTTATTGAAGAGACTGTCTTTTCGCCATCGTATATCCTTGCCTCCTTTGTCATAGATTATTTGACCACAGGTGTTTAGGTTTACCTCTGGGCTTTCTATCCTGTTCTAATGATCAATATTTCTGTTTTTCTGCCAGTACCATATTGTCTTGAATACTGTAGTTTTGCAGTATAATCTGAAGTCACAGAGTCTGATTCCTCCAGCTCTGGTTTTTTCCCTCAAATTGCTTTGGTTTTGGGGGTCTTTTGTGTTTCCATACACATTTTAAGATTTTTTGTTCTTGTTTCGTAAAGAAAACTGGCATGGGTAATTTGATAGGTCTTGCATTGAATCTATAGATTTCTTTGGGTAGTATAGTCATTTTCACAATACTGATTCTTCCAATCCAAGAATATGGTATATCTCTGCATCTGCTTTTGTCATCTTTGATTTCTTTCATCAGTGTCTTTATTTTAATTAAATTAAATTTAATTTATTTATTTTAAAAGTATTTATTAGAGTATAATTACTTTACAATGGTGTTAGTTTCTGCTTTATAACAAAGTGAATCAGTTATACATATACATATGTTCCCATATCTCTTCCCTCTTACATCTCCCTCCCTCCCACCTTCCCTGTCCAACCCCTCTAGGTGGTCAAAAACAACCGAGCTGACTTCCCTGTGCTATGAGGCTGCTTCCCACTAGCTATTTATTTTATGTTTGGTAGTGTATATATGTCCATGCCACTCTCTCACTTTGTCACAGCTTACCCTTCCCCCTCCCCATATCCTCAGGTCATTCTCTAGTACGTCTGTGTCTTTATTCCCATCTTACTCTGAGGTTCTTCATGACCTTTTTTTTTTTCCCTTAGATTCCATATATATGTGTTAGCATACGGTATTTGTTTTTCTCTTTCTGACTTATTTCACTCTGTATGACAGACTCTAGGTCCATCCACCTCACTACCAATAACTCAATTTCATTTCTTATTATGGCTGAGTAATATTCCATTGTATAAATGTGCCACATATTCTTTATCCATTCATCTGATGATGGACACTTAGATTGTTTCCATCTCTGGGCTATTGTAAATAGAGCTGCAATGAACATTTTGGTACATGTCTCTTTTTGAATTCTGGTTTTCTCAGGGTATATGCCCAGTAGTGGGATTGCTGGCTCGTATGGTAGTTCTATTTTTAGTTTTTTAAGGAACCTTCATACTGTTCTCCATAGTGGCTGTATCAATTTACATTCCCACCAACAGTGAAAGAGTGTTCCCTTTTCTCAACACCCTCTCCAGCATTTATTGTTTCTAGATTTTTTGATGATGGCCATTCTGACCAGTGTGAGATGATATCTAATTGTAGTTTTGATTTGCATTTCTCTAATGATTAATGATGTTGAGCATTCTTTCATGTGTTTGTTGGCAATCTGTATATCTTCTTTGGAGAAATGTCTATTTAGGTCTTCTGCCCATTTTTGGATTGGGTTGTTTGTTTTTTTGTTATTGAGCTGCATGAGCTGCTTATAAATTTTGGAGATTAATCCTTTGTCAGTTGTTTCATTTGCAAGTATTTTCTCCCATTCTGAAGGTTGTCTTTTGGTCTTGTTTATGGTTTCCTTTGCTGTGCAAAAGCTTTTAAGTTTCGTTAGGTCCCATTTGTTTATTTTTGTTTTTATTTCCATTTCTCTGGGAGGTGGGTTAAAAAGGATCTTGCTGTGATTTATGTCATAGAGTGTTCTGCCTATGTTTTCCTCTAAGAGTTTTATAGTGTCTGGCCTTACATTTAGGTCTTTAATCCATTTTGAGTTTATTTTTGTGTATACTGTTAGGGAGTGTTCTAATTTCATACTTTTACATGTACCTGTACAGTTTTCCCACCACCACTTATTGAAAAGGCTGTCTTTTCTCCACTGTATAATATTGCCTTGTTTATCAGAGATAAGGTGACCATATGTGTGTGGGTTTATCTCTGGGCTTTCTATCCTGTTCCATTGATCTATATTTCTGTTTTTGTGCCAGTACCATACCGTCTTGATTACTGTAGCTTTGTAGTATAGTCTGAAGTCAGGGAGCCTGATTCCTCTAGCTCCATATCTCGTTCTCAAGATTGCTTCAGTTATTCGGGGTCTTTTGTGTTTCCACACACATTGTGAAATTTTTTCTTCTAGCTCTGTGCAAAATGCCAGTTGTAGTTTGATAGGAATTGCATTGAATCTGTAGATTGCTTTTGGTAGTAGAGTCATTTTCACAATGTTGATTCTTCCAATCCAAGAACATGGTATATTCCTGCATCTATTTTTGTCATGTTTAATTTCTTTCATCAGTGTCTTGTAATTTTCTGCATACAGGTCTTCTGTTTCCTTAGGTAGGTTTATTCCTAGATAGTTTATTCTTTTTGTTGCTATGGTAAATGGGAGTGTTTTCTTAATTTCACTTTCAGATTTTTCATTATTAGTGTATAGGAATGCCAGAGATTTCTGTGCCTTAATTTTGTATCCTGCTACTTTACCAAATTCATTGACTAGCTCTAGTAGTTTTCTGGTAGCATCTTTAGGATTCTCTATAATATCATGTCATCTACAAATGGTGACAGCTTTACTTCTTCTTTTCCGATTTGGATTCCTTTTATTTCTTTTTCTTCTCTGGTTGCTGTGGCTAAAACTTCCAAAACTTGGTAAATTTAAGTAAATTGAAATCGTATCAAGTATCTTTTCCATCCACAACAGTATGAGACTAGATATCAGTTACAGGAAAAGATCTGTAAAAACTACAAACACATGGAGGCCAAACAATACACTACTTAATAACCAAGTGATCACTGAAGAAATCAAAGATAAACTCAAAAAATACCTAGAAACAAATGACAATGGAGACATGACGACCCAAAACCTCTGAGATGCAGCAAAAGCAGTTCTAAGAGGGAAGTTTATAGCAATACAATCCCACCTTAAGAAATAGGAAGCATCTCAAATAAACAACCTAACCTTGCACCTAAAGCAATTAGAGAAAGAAGAACAAAAATCCCCAAAGTTAGCAGAAGGAAAAAAATCATAAAAATCAGATCAGAAGTAAATGTAAAAGCAATGAAGGAAACAGTAGCAAAGATCAATAAAACTAAAAGTTGGTTCTTTGAGAAGATAAGCAAAATTGATAAATCATTAGCCTGACTCATCAGGAAAAAAAGGGAGAAGACTCAAATCAATAGAATTAGAAATGAAAAAGCAGAAGTAACAACTGACACTGCAGAAATACAAAGGATCAGGAGAGATTACTACAAGCAACTCTATGCCAATAAAATGGACAACCTGGAAGAAATGGACAAATTATTAGAAATGCACAACCTGCTCAGAGTGATCCAGGAAGAAATAGAAAATATGAGCAGACCAATCACAAGCACTGAAATTGAAACTGTGATTAAAAATCTTCCAACAAACAAAAGCCAGGACCAGATGGCTTCACAGGTGAGTTCTATCAAACATTCAGAGAAGAGCTAACACCTATCCTTCTCAAACTCTTCGAAAATATAGCAGAGTGAGAGACTCCCAAACTCATTCTATGAGGCCACCATCACCCTGATACCAAAACCAGACAAAGATGTCACAAAGAAAACTACAGGCCAATATCAGTGATGAACATAGATGGAAAAATCCTCAACAAAATACTAGCAAACAGAATCCAACAGCATATTAAAAGGATCATACACCATGATCAAGTGGAGTTTATTCCAGGAATGTAAGAATTCTTCAATATACACAAATGAATCAACATGGTACACCATATTAACAAATTGAAGGAGAAAAACCACATGATTATCTCAATAGATGCAGAGAAAGCTTTCAACAAAATTCAACACCCATTTATGATAAAAATCCTGCAGAAAGTAGTCATAGAGGGAACTTTCCTCAACATAATAAAGGACATATATGACAAACCCACAACCAACCTCATCCTCAATGGTGAAAAACTGAAACCATTTACACTAAGATCAGTAAGAAGACAAGGTTTCCCACTCTCATCACTATTATTCCTCAGTGTCTTATAGTTTTCTGAGTACAGGTCTTTTACCTCCTTAGGTAGGTTTATTCCTAGTTATTTTATTCTTTTTGTTGCAGTGGTGAATGTGATAGTTTCCTTAATTTCTCTTTCTGATCTTTCATTGTTAGTGTATAGGAATGCAAGAGAATTCTGTGCATTAGTTTTGTATCCTGCAACTTTACCAAATTCATTGATTAGCTCTAGTAGTTTTCTGGTGACATCATTAGGATTACCTATGTATCGTATCATGTCATCTGCAAACAGTGACAGTTTTACTACTTCTTTTCCAATTTGTATTTCTTTTATTTCCTTTTCTTTGATTGCCATGGCTAGGAGTTATAAAACTGTGTTCAATAGTAGTGGCAAGAGTGGACATCCTTGTCTTGTTCCTGATCTTAGAGGAAATGCTTTCAGTTTTTCACCATTGAGAATGATGTTTGCTGTGGGTTTGTTGTACATGACCTTTATTACTAGATGTAGGTTCCTGCTGTGCCCACTTTCTGGGAGTTTTTATCATAAATGTGTTTTGAATTTTGTCAAAAGCTTTGTCTGCATCTATTGAGATGATCATATGGTTTTTATTCTTCAATTTGTGCATATGGTGTATCACATTGATTTGCATATACTCAAGAATCCTTGCATCCCTGGGATAAATCCCCCTGGATCATGTTTTATAATCCTTTTAATGTGTTGCTGGATTCTGTTTGCTAGTATTTTGTTGAGGATTTTTGCATCCATGTTCATCAGTGGTACTGGTCAGTAATTTTCTTTTTTTGTAGTCTTTGTCTGGTTTTGGTATCAGGGTGATGGTGGCCTTGTAGAATGAGTTTGGGAGTGTTCCTCTGCAATTTTTTGGAAGAGTTTGAGAAAGATGGATATTATCACTTCTCTAAATGTTTGATAAAATTCACTTGTGAAGCCATCTGGTCCTGGACTTTTGTTTGTTGGAAGATTTTAAATCAGTTTCAGTTTCATTACTTGTGATTGGTCTAGTGCATATTTTCTATTTCTTCTTGGTTCAGTCTTGGAAGGTTATACCTTTCTTAGACTTTGTCCATTTCTTCCAGGTTGTCCATTTTATCGGCATAGAGTTGCTTGTAGTAGTCTCTTATGATGCTTTATATTTCTGTGGTATCCATTGTAACTTCTCCTTTTTTCATTTCTAATTTTATTGATTTGAGTACTCTCCCTCTTTTTCCTTTTTTTTTTTTTTTGTTTTTTTGGTGAGTATGGTCTTTTTTCTTTTTAACATGTTTATTGGAGTATAATTGCTTCACAATGGTGTGTTACCTTCTGCTGTATAACATAGTGAATCAGGTATACATAAACATATATCCCCATATATCTTTCCTCTTGCATTACCCTCCCTCCCACCCTCCTTATCCCACCCCTCTAGGTGGTCATAAAGCACTGAGCTGATCTCCCTGTGCTATGTGGCTGCTGCCCACTAGCTATCGGTTTTAGACTTGGTAGTGTATGTATGTCCATGCCACTCTCTGACTTTGCCCCAGCTTACTCTTCACCCTCCCCATATCCTCAAGTCCATTCTCTAGTAGGTTTGTCTTTATTCCTGTCTTACCCCTAGGTTCTTCATGACATTCTTTTTAAAATTCCATATATAGGTGTTAGCATACAGTATTTATTTTTCTCTTTCTGACTTACTTCACTTTGTATGACAGACTCTAAGTCCATCCACCTCACTACAGATAACTCAATTTCGTTTATTTTTATGGCTGAGTAATATTCCACTGTATATATGTGCCACATCTTCTTTATCCATTCATCTGTCAGTGGACACTTAGGTTGCTTCCATGTCCTGGTTATTGTAAATAGAGCTGCAACGAACATTGTGTTACATGACTCTTTTTGAATTATTGTTTTCTCACGGTATATGCCCAGTGGTGGGATTGCTGGGTCATATGGTAGTTCTATTTTTAGTTTTTTAAGGAACCTCCCTACTGTTCTCCATAGTGGCTGTATCGATTTCCCTCTTTTTCTTAATGTGTCTCACTAAAGGTTCATCAATTTTGTTTTTCTTCTCAAAGAACCAGCTTTTAGTTTTATTGATATTTGCTATTATTTTCTTTGTTTCTCTTTCATTTATTTCTGCTCTGATCTTCACGATTTCTTTCCTTCTACTAAATTTAGGGTTTTTTTGTTCTTCTTATTTCCTTTAGGTGTAAGATTAGATTTTTTTTGAGATTATTCTTGTTTCCTGATATAGGATTGTATTGTTATAAATTTCTCTCTTAGAACTGCTTTTGCTGCATCCCATAAGTTTTGGATCATCATGTTTTCATTGTCATTTGTCTCTAGGTATTTTCTGATTTCCTCTTTGATTTCTTCAGTGGTCTTTTGGTTATTTAGTAACATATTGTTTAGGCTCCATGTGTTTGTGTTTTTTACGTTTTTTTCCCCCTGTAATTTATTTCTACTCTCATAGTGTTGTGGTCAGAAATGATTCTTGAGATCATTTCAGTTTTCTTAAATATACTGAGGCTTGATTTGTGATCCAAGACGTTATCTATCCTGGAGAGTTTTCCATGTGTACTTGAGCAGAAAGTGTAATCTGCTGTTTTCAGATGGAATGTCCTATAAATATCAATTAAGTCTACATCGTCTATTGTCATTTAAAGTTTGTGTTTCCTTATTACTTTTCTGTTTGGATGATCTGTCCATTGTTGTAAGTGAGGTGTAAAAGTCTCCCACTATTATTATTTTACTATTGATTTCCTCTTGTATAGCTGTTAGCATTTGCCTTATGTATTGAAGTGCTTCTATGTTGGGTGCATATATATTTGTTATATCTTCCTCTTGGATTTATCACTTAATCATTATGTAGTGTCCTTCCTTGTCTTTTGTAACATTCTTTATTTTAAAGTCTATTTTATTTGATATCAGTGTTGCTAATCCAGTTTTCTTTTGATTTCCCTTTGCATGGAATATCTTTTTTCATCCCCCCACCTTCAGTCTGTATGTGTTCCTAGGTCTGAAGTGGGTCTTTTGTAGACAGCATATACATGGGTCTTGTTTTTGCATCAGTTCAGCAAGCCTGTGTCTTTTGGTTGGAGTGTTTAATCCATTCACTTTTAAGGTAATTATCAATATGTACGTTCCTATTACCATTTTCTTAATTGTTTTGGATTTGTTTTTTTTTTTTTTTTTTTTTTTTTTTGCGATATGCGGGCCTCTCACTGTTGTGGCCTCCCCCGTTGCGGAGCACAGGCTCCGGACGCGCAGGCTCCGGACGCGCAGGCTCAGCGGCCATGGCTCACGGGCCCAGCCGCTCCGCGGCATATGGGATCCTCCCAGACCGGGGCACGAACCCGTATCCCCTGCATCGGCAGGCGGACTCTCAACCACTTGCGCCACCAGGGAGGCCCTGGATTTGTTTTTGTAGGTCCTTTTTTTCTCTTGTGTTTCCCACTTAGAGAAGTTCCTTTAGCCTTAGTTGTAGAGCTGGTTTGGTGATGCTGAATTCTCTTAGCTTTTTCTTGTCTGTAAAGCTTTGGATTTCTCTGTCGAATCTGAATGCGATCCTTGCTTTTAGGTTCTTCCCTTTCATCTCTTTAGGTATATCATGCCACTCCTTCTGGCCTGTACAGTTTCTGCTGAGAAATCAGCTGTTAACTTATGGGAGTTCCCTTGTATGTTGTTTGTTGTTGTTCCCTTTTCACTTTTAATAATTTTTCTTTGTCTTTAATTCTTGTCAATTTGATTACTATGTGTTTGGGCATGTTTCTCCTTGGGTTTATTCTGTCTGGGACTCTGCACTTCCTGGACTTGGGTGGCTATTTCCTTTCCCATGCTAGGGAAGTTTTCAACTATAAATCTCTTCAAATATTTTCTCGGGTCCTTTCTCTGTCTTTTCTCCTTCTGGGACCCCTGTAATGTGAATGTTGGTGTGTTTAATGTTGTCCCAGAGGTGTCTTAGACTGTCTTCATTTCTTTTCTTTGTGTTTTCTTTTTTCTGTTCCACAACAGTGATTTCCACCATTCTGTATTCCAGGTTGCTTATCCGTTCTTCTGCATCAGTTATTCTGTTCTTGATTCCTTCTTGTGTATTTTTCATTTCAATTATTGTATTGTTCATCTCTGTTTGTTCTTTGATTCTTCTAGGTCTTTGTTAAACATTTCATGCATCTTCTCAATTTTTGCTTCCATTCTTTTTCTGAGTTCCTGGATCATCTTCACTATAATTATTCTGAATTCTTTTTCTGGAAGGTTGCCTATCTCCACTTCATGTAGCTGTTTTTCTGGGATTTTATCTTGTTCCTTCATCTGGTATGTAGTCCTGTGCTTTTTCATTTTGTCTGCCTTTCTGTGAATGTGATTTTCATTCCACAAGCTGCAAGATTCTCTATACTTAAAGTTTTTAAAACATCTTTTTTCATACCTGTTTATTCAGAAAATAATTTTATGTCATTATTTCCAGTTTTTACTGTTCTGATTTTTTACTTTCTTTGGGTTATGCTATAATTCTTTTTAGCTTCTTGAGTTGCATTTTTACTTTGTTTTAATTTTTTTATTTGCTTAAAACATTTAGGTCTGCAACTCTATCATACCAGAGTTATCCCACAAATATATATATGTGTGTGTCTTTGTATATGTTTTATTTTAGTTTAGTATTCACATTTCATGATTTACACCATTTCTTTAATCCTCTGTAAATCTTAAGGGGAAGTGTTAATGAATTTCAAAATAGAGGGTTTTTTGTTTTTTTAAATCATTGACCCATTGTTGATTTCTTATGTAATTGGTCTTTAGGATAACAGTTTCATGGAATATGTTGAGGTTTCTTTTGTGTCAAGGTGCATTGTCAGTTTTTATTAGTATTTTATGTGAAAAAAATAAATGTATTTAATTTTGATGTGAATTGTGAAACTTCATTTGGTACAGGCCTGAGATTCAGGTTTTCCTTTGTAAATTTTTTTGTTTATGTCTTTAAGTGGATGGAAAACTTCCTTGTTTCTCCATTGCCATAGATAATTTTTATCTCATTTGTTTATATTGTATGAGTGTATTTATACTGTTTTGACTTCCTAATTTACCCAGGTAGCTTCAAGAAAATTTTTAGCTTTGCTTGTGCAGATTCTATGATGTGGACTTCATGTTAAATATCACCACTGGTTATGTAATTTTATCTTTATTTTCAAGTTTGGTATCCTTAGTCCCTAGCACAGTGCTTAGCACTTAGGGGGCACTTGATCAATATTTGCTAAATGAATGAATGAATGAATGGTTACAGTGCCCCTGTAAGCAATTTTGGGTTTTATTTCATTCATAGTTAGTGCTGAATTTCTACTTCATTTGTACATGTTGGGAGATTGTTCTTCTTTTTGAGTTTAGATATGCTTTAAAGTTTTAAAAATTACTTTACTTACCATTTGTGAATGTGTGTAAAATTGTGGTATATGTGGATCAGTTAGCAGACCATTCCATATCATCTTATTCTGCCTTGTCCAGGGGACTGGTTTGGATTTTTTAAAACAGAAAATAAAATTTTGTTCATGTTATATGTCACTGTCTTGGTTGGGAGACTATTTGTGATTTCAAATTGCAATTAGGGTATAAATTCCTTAATAAGATATGTGAAGACTTTCATACTATGAACTCCATTTATCTACCTTTTATTTCTTAGTATTTACTCTCACATTCCCATGTTTTAGTTCCTAACACTCTATACTCTTTCAGGCTTCAGTGCCTTTTAAAATTATTTTCCCTCTGCCAAGAATGCCTTCATCTGACAAAGACCCACTCATAAATAATCTCCTATTCTTTCTAAACCCCTTACCCTCTCTGGCTGGAGAGAGGGATTTCTTCTCTTGCTCCCATATCATATCTTTCATATTTTTGACTCAATTTTTCAAGTTACCTCCTTGAACAAAAGTGTAAGATGAGTTAATAAGCATTAATCTTTCACTTAGCACCCACCCTATTGCATCCAGAATTAGAACTGAAATGTGAGCCATGCTCACAGTGTTTCCTTTGCTCTGGCAGCATCTAAAGAATATTGATACATTATAAGACAGTTCAAAGCATTCAATAAAAGAGCAGATAATATGCTTTGCAGATTATGTAGCACATAGTAGGTACTCTGTAAAAGTTAATGGCAACTCAACAGTACTCTGATAACATTATAGCATTTTCTCTGAATTGTCTTCAGCTCCCATTTCATGATTCTCAGGCATATATTGTACATGTTGTAAAAGTGATAGATATTTTGATGTGCTGGTAAGTAAAGCAAACATATTTCCAAAGCAGATACTGAAATATTACTACCAGTGGAAGCTATATATTATCAATGAAGAACCTTAGAGCAAAGAAGTTTAATGAAACTCCTAAGCCAGGTATTACTCTAGAACTCAGATTCTTTACAAACTTAGAGATCTCTTCTACCATATTTCCTTCCAAAGGTGTGGTGTTATGGGTAAAATATCAAGAGTGGAAACAATTTTTACTTTTATCTTAGGAGAATGTGAAATGATTATAAATAACTCATTTCAGCATTAGATACTAATTTTAAATATTTTTGTGGTAGCTTGTGAGTAAATACACTTTGTTATAGTGAAGTTTTATTATACATATGAAAACAAAAGCATGAAATTTAGAGTTAGAGGCTTCAGATACATGCTAGTCAAACCTTAGTTCACTTATATGAGGGAAAACTGAGGGCAAAGGTGGCCACATGTTGCCTAAATCACGTTCAGATTTCCTTCTCAGGGATGCTCACACAAGAACTTCTGATGGGCTTATTAAACTTACATCATGTGCACTCCTACATGCTAAAGATTTTAGTTTCCTAGGTTCCCATGCAGCATGGTTGATTAGAATAGTGTTGTTCACCTGATAAATATTATGTTTAAAAAAATTAACTATGTTATTTTGAGACATTAAGAAATATATAGTCACAGAAATTCACCATAATCCCATTTATAGATGAGGTTTCACTATAAGTAGATGGAGGCACCATGGGTCTATATGAAAGATATCAAGTCACTGAACTGCAAAATGACCTTGATGAGAGGTGGTAGGACTTCTAAGACAAGGAGCATTAGGAGAACCATTATGGGGAGTATCCAGCATGTAATTAGAATTTTAACCAGAATTCAACTAAGCAAAATAGCTACATGTAGAGTAAAAGGCAATTCATCAAGGAACAAAGCCATTGTGAGAATGTGTATATTGATTACATACATATGTAACATGTATAATATAAATGTATACATATATATATAATATTCATGCATCATTAATATTTTCTACATCTTTATATAATCTTTAAATGCATTTATTTTAATGATAGCAAATTATTGCATCTAGGTCACAGAACATAATTTTCAACCCACACTTCTATACTTGGTTGTGTATGTTTGTCCAGTATTTTTTTGTTGTTGTTGTAAATAATGAAACAATGCAGATCTTCACACATAGATTGTTTTCAATATTTAAAATTATTTTAGTTTGCTTGGGCTGTTGTAACAAAGCACCATGAACTGAGTGACTGAGAACAAGAGAAATTGTCTCATAGTTCTGGAGGCTAGATCCAGGTGTATTGACAAGGCAGTGCTCCCTCTGAAGTCTCTAGGGATAGATCTGTCAGGCCTCTCTCGTGAGTTTTGGTAGGTAGGTCCTAGGCTTCGCAGTATAACTCTGACTTTTATGTGATGCTTTTCTTATGTGTGTTTATCTGTCTCCAAATTTCTCCTTCTTATAAGGACATCAATCATACTGGATTGTGGATCACCCTACTCCAGTATGACCTCATTTAATTATATCTGCAAGAACTCTACTCCCAAACAAGACTATATTCTGAGGTACTGGGAGTTAAGACTTTGGCATATGGATTAAGGGGGACACAATTCAGTCCATAACAAAATTAATTTCCTTAGCATCAACTTCCGAAAAAGGAATTTACCCATAAGAACAAAGTTTATTGCTAGACATCACTAAAATGTTTCTGACAAATATAATTTTCACTGTTACCAACCCTATATCAGAGTGCCTGATTCATGATATCCTCAAAGACCTTGGTAATTATTTTCAATATCATTAAAATTAATATCATTATTCTAAACTTTGCTAATTTTATAATCATGGTTAGGCATAGTTTTAATAAACTGGTTAAATTTTCAAGCTTATGGACCATTGCATTCTAATTTGTGAATTATCTAGTCACATTCTTGACCATATATTGGGGTATTAGTGTCACTTTTTAGACAGGTGAGAGTTCTTTATACATTAAACATATTAATATACATGTATTCAGCAAAAAATATTTTCTTGTTTTTATATACAAAAATACTAAATGAATATAAATTTATCAAACGTTTCTCTTTGTTGTATTATTTTACCTTTAAGTTTGAGCATATCTTCTTATTCCATAGGCTTAATAAATATACACTTTTATTTTTACTTTTTCTTACTTGAATTTAAATTACTTTAAATTTAATATATCTGGAACTTCATGATATATGTATGAGATACAAATGAGTATTATAAATATTTACCCAATGTTCTAAGTAGCATTTTATTTATAATTTTTATTTCATATTGGAATATATTTGATTTCAATGTTGTGTTAGTTTCAGGTGTACAGCAAAGTGATTCAGTGATACATATACATATATCTATTCTTTTTCAAATTCTTTTTCCATTTAGGTTATTACAGAATATTGAGCAGAGATCCCTCTGCTATAAACCAGGTCCTTGTTGGTTATCTATTTTAAATCTAGTAGTGTGTATTTGTGAATCCCAAACTTCCAATTTATCCTTACCCCCACCTTTCCCCTTTGGTAACCATAAGTTTGTTTTCTATGTCTGTGAGTCTGTTTCTGTTTTGTAAATAAGTTCAGTTGTATCATTTTTTTAATTTTCTTCATATAAGTAATATCATATGATATTTGTTTTTCTCTGTCTTAGTTCAGTTAGTATGATAATCTCCAGGTCCATCCATATTGCTGCAAATGGTATTATTTCACACTTTTTAATGGCTGAGTAATAGCCCATTGTATATATGAACCACATCTTTATCCATTCATCTGTTGATGGACATTTAGGTTGTTTCCATGTCTTGGCTATTCTAAATAAATGTTGCAGTGAACATTGGGGTGCATGTATCCTTTTGAACCATGTTTTTCTCTGGATACATGCCCAAGAGTGAGATTGCTGGGTTATGTAGTAGCTCTATTTTTAGTTTTTTAAGGAACCTCCGTACCGTTCTCCATAGTGGCTGCACCAATCTACATTCCCACCAACAGTGTAGGAGGGTTCCCTTTTCTCCACATGCTCTTCAGCATTTGTTGTTTGTGGAGTTTTTGATGATGGCTATGCTGACTGGTGTTAAATGTTATATATCTCATTGTAGTAGTGACTTGCATTTCTCTAATAATTAGCAACATTAAGCATCTTTTCATGTGCCTGTTGACCATCTGCCTGTCTTCTTTGGAGAAATGTCTGTTTAGGTCCTCTGCCCGTTTTTAGATTGGATTTTTCTTTACTTTTCTTTTTTCTTTTTTTTTTTTTTTTTGATAATGAGCTGTTTGTAACTTTTAGAGATTAATACCTTGTCCCTCTCATTGTTTGCAAATATTTTCTCCCATTCTGTGGGTTGTCTTTTCATTTTGTTTATGGTTTCCTTTCCTGTACAAAAGCTTTTAAGTTTAATTAGGTCCCATTTGTTTATTTTTGTTTTTATTTTCATTACTCTAGGAGACAGATCAAAAAAGATCTTGCTGCAATTTATGTCAAAGAGTGTTCTGCCTATGTTTTCTTCTAAGAGTTTTAGAGTATCCAGTCTTACACTTAGGTCTTTAATCCATTTTGAGTTTATTTTCGTGTATGCAGTTAGAGAATATTCCAATTTCATCTTTTTAAAAGTAGCTGTCCAGTTTTCCCAGCACCATTTATTGAAGAGACTGTCTTTTCTCCATTGTATAGTCTTGCCTCCTTTGTTGTAGATTAATTGACCATAAGTGCATGGTTTAATTTCTGGGCTTTCTATCCTCTTCCATTGAACTATATTTCTGTTTTTTTGTGCCAGTACCATACTGTTTTGATGACTCTAGCTTTGTAGTATAGTCTGAAGTCAGGGTGCCTGATTCCTCCAGCTCCATTTTTCTTTTTCAAGATTGCTTTTGTTATTCAGGGCCTTTGTGTCTCTGTACAAATTTTAAGATTTTTTGTTCTAGTTCTGTGATAAGTGCCATTGGTAATTTGATAGAGATTGCATTGAATCTGTAGATTGCCTTGTGTAGTACAGTCATTTTGACAATATTGATTCTTTCAATTCATGGTCATGGTATATCTTTCCATTTGTTTGTGTCATCTTTGATTTTTTTCATCAGAATGTTATAGTTTTTGGAGTACAGATCTTTTCCCTCCTTAGGTAGGTTTATTCCTAGGTATTTTATTCTTTTTAATGTGATGGTTAATGGGGTTATTTCTTTAATTTCTCTTTCTGATCTTTCATTGTTAGTGTTTAGCAATGCAACAGATTTCTGTGTATTAATTTTATATCCTGCAACTTTACCAAATTCATTGATTAGCTCTAGTAGTTTCCTGTTGGCATCTTTAGGATTATATATGAATAGTATCATGTCATCTGCATAGTATCATGTCATCTGCAAACAGTGACAGTCATACTTCTTTTCCAATTTGGATTCCTTTTATTTCTTTTTCTTCTCTGATTGTCATGGCTAGTACTTCCAAAACTATTTTGAATAAAGGTGGCAAGAGTGGATATCACTGTCTTGTTCCTGATCTTAGAGGAAATGCTTTCAGCTTTTCACCATTGAGTATGATGTTAGCTGTAGGTTTGTCATATATGGGCTTTATTATGTTGAGGTATGTTCCCTCTATATCTAGTTTCTGGAGAGTTTTCATCATAAATGAGTGCTGAATTTTGTCAAAAGCTTTCTCTGCATCTATTGAGATGATCATATGATTTTTATTCTTTAATTTGTTAATGTGGTGTATCACACTGATTCATTTATGGATATTAAAAAAAATCCTTGCATCCCTGGGATAAATCCAACTTATTCGTAGTGTATGATCCTTTTAATGTATTGTTGCATTTGGTTTACTAGCATTTTGTTGAGGATTTTTACATCTATGTTCATCAGTAATATTGGCCTGTAATTTTCTTATTTGTGGTATCTTTGTCTCATTTTGGTATCAGGGGGATGGTGGCCTCATAGAATGAGTTTGGGAATATTCCTTCCTGTGCAATTTTTTGAATAGTTTGAGAAGGATAGGCATTAACTCTTCTCTAAAGGTCTGATAGAATTTGCCTGTGAAACCATCTGGTCCTGGACTTTTGTTTGTTGTAAGTTTCTTCATCACAGTTTCAATTTCAGTACTTGTGATTGGCATATTCATATTTTCGATGTCTCCCTGGTTCAGTCTTGGGAGACTGTATCTTTTCAAGAATTTGTCCACTTCTTCTAGGTTGTTCCTTTCATTGACATATAGTTGCTTGTTGTATTCTCTTATTATCCTTTGAGTCCATTGTAACTTATTTTTCATTTCTAATTTTTTGGATTTGAGCCCTCTTTCTCTGTTTTTTTTTCTTGATGAGCCTGACTAAAGGTTTATCAATTTTGTTTATCTTTTCAGAGAACCAGGTTTTAGTTTTATTGATCTTTTCTATTGTTCTTCACTATTTCAATTTTTTCTTCTCTGATTTTTATGATTTCTTTTGTTTTACTAGCTTTGTATTTTGTTTGTTGTTCTTTTTCTAGTTGCTTTAGGTGTAAGTTTAGGTTATTTATTTGAGATTTTTCTTGTTTCTTGAGGAGAGCTTGAATTGCTATGGACTGCTTTTGCTGAGCCCCATAGGTTTTGGATTGTCATGCTTTCATTTTCATTTTTCTACAGGTATTTTTTGATTTCTTCAATGATCCATTGGTTGTTTGGTAGCATATTGTTTAGCCTCCATGTGTTTGTGATTTTTTCCAGTTTTTTTCTTGTAGTTGATTTCTAATCTCATTGCATTGTGGTCAGAATAGATGCTTGATATGATCTCATTTTTATTAAATTTACTTAGGCTTGATTTTGTTGCCCAGCATGTGGTAAGGTCTGGAGAATGTTCCATGTTCAGTAGGGAGAATGTGTATTCTGCTGCTTTTGGATGGGATGCTCTATAAATATCAATTAAGTCTGTTTGTTCTAATGTGTCATTTAAGGCCTGTGTTTCCTTTTTGACTTTCTCCCTGTATGATCTGTCTATTGATGAAAGTGGGGTGTTAAAGTACCCCACTATTAATGTGTTACTGTAGAGTTCTCCTTTTATGGCTGTTAGTTTTTTCCTTATATAATGTGGTGCTCCCATACTGGGTACATATATTTTTACAATTATTATATCTTCTTCTTGGATTGTTGCCTTGATCATTGTGAAGTTTCCTTCTTTGTCTTTTTTTTTTTTTTTTTTTTTTGCGGTACACGGGCTTCTCACTGTTGTGGCCTCTCCCGTTGCGGAGCACAGGTTCCGGACACGCAGGCTCAGCGGCCATGCCTCACAGGCCCAGCCGCTCCGTGGCATGTGGGATCCTCCCGGACCGGGGCACGAACCCGCATCCCCTGCATTGGCAGGCGGACTCCCAACCACTGTGCCACCAGGGAAGCCCCCTTCTTTGTTTTTTATACAGTCTTTAATTTTAAAGTCTGTTTTGTATGATATGAGTGTTGCTAGTCCAGCTTCCTTTTGATTCCCATTTACATAGAATACCTTATTCCATCCCTTCACTTTCAGTCAGTATGTGTCCCTAGATCTGAAGTGGGTCTCTTGTAGACAGCATATATATGGGTCTTATTTTTGTATACATTCAGCCAGTCTTTGTCTTTTGGTTGGAACATTTAATCCATTTATGTTTAAGGTAATTATCAATATGTATGTTCTTATTGCCATTTTGTTAATAGTTTTGGTTTTGTTTTTGTAGGTCTTTTTCCTTCCCTTCCTCTTTTGTTCCCTTCTGTTGTGTTTTGATGACTAACATTAGTGTTGTGTTTGGATTCCTTTTTATTTTTTGTGTATCTATTGTTGTTTTTCTCTTTGTGGTTACCTTGAGGTTTTGATATAGCAGTCTGTATATAAACAAGATTGTTTTAAGTTGCTGGTCCCTTAATTTCAAATCCATTTCCAATGTCTTGCGTTTGTACTCTCCTCTTCTCACAGTTGCTGGTTTTGACTTCATATTTGTGTGTGGATGACTTCCTACCTTTACTCTATGTTTGCCTTTACTGGTGAGCTTTTCCATTCATTATTTTCTTGTTTCTAGTTGTGGCTTTTTCTTTTTCACCTAGAGAAGTTCCTTTAGCATTTGTTGCAAAGCTGTTCTGGTGGTGCTGAATTCTCTTAGCTTTTTCTTGTCTATAAAGCTTTTGATTTCTCCATCACATCTGAATGAGAGCATTACTTGGTAGAGTATTCTTGGTTGTAGGTTCTTCCCTTTCATCATTTTACATATATTTTGCCACTCCCTTCTGGCCTGTAGAGTTTCTGCTGAAAAATCAGCTGATAACCTTATGGGAGTTTCCTGTATGTTATTTTTGCTTTTCCCTTGTTGCTTTTAATATTTTCTTTGTCTTTAATTTTTGTCAACTTGATTACTATGTCTCTTGGCATGCTCCTCCTTGGGGTTTTCCTGCCTGGGACTTTCTGCACTTCCTGGACTTGGATGACTGCTTCATTTCCCATGATAGGGGAGTTTTCAGCTATTACCTCTTCATATATTTTATCAGATCCTTTCTCTGTCTTCTCCTTCTAGGACCTCCATACTGAGAATATTGGTGTGTTTAATGTTGTCCCAGAGGTCTCTTAGACTGTCCTCATTTCTTTTCATTCTTTTTCCTTTATTCTGTTCTGAAGCAGTGATCTCCACCATTCTGTCTTCCAGTTCACTTATTCATTCTTGTGATTCATGTATTCTTTTTTTTTTTTTTTTTTTTGCAGTACACGGGCCTCTCACTGTTGTGGCCTCTCCTGTTGTGGAGCACAGGCTCTGGACGTGCAGGCTCAGCAGCCATGGCTCACGGGCCCAGCTGCTCTGCGGCATGTGGGATCTTCCTGGACTGGGGCACAAACCCGCATTCCCTGCATCGGCAGGCGAACTCTCAGCCACTGCGCCACCAGGGAAGCCCTGTGATTCATGTATTCTGATATTGATTCCTTCTGGTGTATTTTTATTCCAGTTATTATAGTGTTCATCTCTGTTCTGTAGATCTTCTTGCTCTTTTTTAAACATTTCTTGTATCTTCTCTGTCTGTTCCTCCATTCTTTTTTCCAAGATTTTAGATCATCTTTACTATCATTACTCTGAATTCTTTTTCAGGTAGATTACCTGTCTCCAGTTCACTTAGTAGTTCTTCTGGGGTTTTATCTTGTTCGTTCATCTGGGACACATTCCTCTGCTGTCTCCTTTTGTGTAGCTTTCTGTGTTTGCTGTTTCTGTTCCTCAGGAGGCAGGGTTTTAGTTCTTCTTGCTTCTGCTGTCTGTCCCCTGATGGATAATGCTGGTCTAAGGGGCTTATGCCAGCTTCCTGGTGGGAAGGACTGGTTCTTGCCCACTGGTTACTAGAACTTGGTCTTGTCCCTCTGGTGGGCGGGACCATGTGAAGGGGTGTGTTCATTGGGAAGCTGTGGGCTCAGGGAGACTTTAGGTAGCCTGTCTGCAGTTGGGTGGGGCTGTGTTCCCACCCTGTTGGTTGTTTGGACCGAGGTGTTTCAGCACTGGAGCATACAGGGCATTGGGTGGGGCCAGGTCCTGTGGGAAAATGGTGACCTACAGGAGAGCTCTTGCCAATGAGTATTCTCTAGAACTACAGCCTCCATTATCTTTTCCCCTGCAGTGAGCCACAGCCTCCCCCTGCCTCTTCAGGAGACCCTCCAATACCAGCAAGTAGGTCTGGCCCAGGCTCTTATGAGGTCATTGCTTTTTCCCCTGCATCCGGGTGTGCACAAGACCTTGTGTGCAACATCCAAGAGTGGAGTTTCTGTTTCTCCCATTCCTGTGGAATTCCTGTGATCAGAACCCCAATGACCTTCAAAGCCAGATGCTCTGGGGACTCCTCCTGATGCAAGACTCTCATGATGGGGTGCCTGATGTGGGGATCAGAACTTTCACTCCTCTGGGATAACTTCTGTCATATAATTGTTTTCCAGTTTGTGGGTCACCCACCTGGCAGGTATGTGATTTGATTTTATCATGATTGTGCTTCTTCTAGTGTCTCATTTGGCTTCTTCTTTGTCTTTGGATGTAGAATATCTTTATTGGTAGTTTCCAGTGTTTTTTTGTCAATGGTTGTTCAGCAGTCAGTTGTGATTTTGGTGTTTTGGTGAGAGGGAGTGAGCTCAAGTCATTCTACTCTGCCATCTTGTCTCTGCCCCCAGAAGCATCATGTATTAACTAATGTTTCTCATTTTCTTTGATAATAGTATGTCCATTCTTATTCACTAAGTTCTTAAGTATAAGGGTATATTACTTCGGTATATTTTATGTTTCACTGATCTTCTATTACTTTGCCACAACCATAATATTTTAGCTATCATAGACTTCTAATATTTGTGTGATCTGTCCTCATTAATCTCCTTTAAAACAATCTTATGTGTTTTTACTTGTTTGTTGACTTAGTTATACTTAAAATTAGAATAATTTCAAGTTACAACAACTGCCATTAGGTGTAATCCTAACTGCCATTAGGATTTTAACTGTTAAATCTATAAATCTGTTAGAAAGTAATTCATCCTCCCTATACAGAAAGATGAAATAATGGTTTTCTTTATATGAATTTTTAAATACTTCAACAAATTCGTATAGCTTATGTAAGGTTGTACATTCACTGCTTAGCAAACATTTATTAGTCATCTCCTGGTGTTTCAGGAATATAATGGAAGTTGACAAAAAGGTTAAATAAAGTATCATTGAGGCACTTTTTTAGAAGGATTTCAGATAAGGAAATTGGAAAATTTTGAGGGTTAGCCAAGAGGAATACACAGTGTGCAGCACTCATGTATAAAGACCATGAATCCCTGAAAAGTAGCAACATTCCAGGAGAGGGGGTTATGCTTCAACTGAGTTTTGGAGGCTGACAGGCAGTTAGCTGGATGAAGAAAGCGATAACTTGTTTTAGAGGGAGGAAACTGAAAATGCAAAGGCACACATTTAAAACACATGCATGGAAACTAAATGGCAAGAATTTAATTGTGGCCAAAGTGTAGGATGTGAATGAGGACTGGTGAGCCATGAATTTCTAGTATATATAGATCTAATTTCTCAAATGGGCATTGGGTGACATTGGTGGGTTTTAAAAAGGGAAGTGACATAATATTTGTATTTCAGAAAGGTTTCAAATGGGGACAAGAAAGGAGTCAAAGTGAACAACAAAGGTTCATTGATAATTAATAAAAATATGTATTCAGTGAAAGAATGAATGAACATTGAATGAATCAATGAATGAAAAGTTAATGTATTACCACATTTAGCAGCTGAAAAATAACAGCTTTGGTAAGATTACCTTTATATAGTCAAGTGGTTGCTATAGAAGACAGTTAGAATGGAAGACTGTGTCACAGTGCTGGATATTTGAAATGAGATCTAATGTCATTGTATTCCAAACTAGTTATTGCTAGTTAGTAGGAAATAACTTAATGTTGTTACTTGATGTGTTGGTTATATATTCACTTTGCCACCTATTTTATTATCCTAATAGTTTTCCAGATGGTTTGGTTTGGCTTGTTTTCAGGGTATAATAGTGTAGTTCCTGAAAAATAATAACTCTGTATTTTACCTTTCAACATTTGAGTTGTTTATTTCTGTTTTAATATATTGGTCAGAATTTCTGGAATTAAGTTAAAATATGGTAGTGAACATTTTTGTTTTGCTTTTAATAATAGGGATGCCCTAATATTTTACACTTAAGTTGATTCTGGAAGATGTTTTTAGCATATTAAACTTAAGACTCAGTCCTATCCTATTTTAAATAGGTTAAAAATTATTTGGAAGATTTTGAAATTTTTTCTAATAACTTGTGTGTTCCTGTTGAAATGCAGATATGTATTTTATGACCAGTTAATATGTCCTGTTAAATTCGTCAGTGATTTTAAATCATGCTTATGAAAAAATCTTCATGGCTATGATATGTTATTCTTCTGATACTGTGCTGAATTTTATTTTCTGTATTTTGTGAAGTATTTAAAAATACTTATGGTCATAAATAAGATTTGCTTTATTACTCTATATTGTGCCTTACCCTGTTTTATATTCAAAGATAGAACCCAGGGATATTGTAAAATCTTAAGTATTGCACAAAAATATTTAGTTATGTTAACTGGTTCATACTTAATGAGTCAAGAAAACAAATATATTTCAGATTTTTATCAATAAAGGTCATCATTGAGATACATGACCTCGGGGAAATCTTTCTGTCTCTGGGGCTCATCTATAAAAATAAGGGGATTGCACTACATGAACTGTAAGGTCTTGCCAGCTCTAGCTTTCTGTGCACTTGTATTCATAGAGAAATCCCTCCAGCTTTATGCTAAAAAGCAATAACTCTATGTAAGGTAGAAATGGACCATGCTATGATGACGCTTACAGATTTAGACTTGAGTTTCAAAAAGAAAAAAAAGAAAAAAGCAGTAGTCCATTGTTCATCTACTTGGGCCCATGAGCAGTTGAAAGTGATAAATGTTGACATTGTGATTTATCTTAAGTTGCAGTGGAGAACTGTGGATCACCACCCCTCACTGTTTTGTTCAATTCACCTGAAACATTGGATCTAAAGGGCAGCAGGTGGGGGATCAGAAGACCTGGATTTGTGTCCCACTCTGTCATTTATTAGTTTTGGGACCCTAAGTCATTTAATCCCTTCAGGCAAGTTTTCTTATTTGCAAGATGAAATATACTTAATTAATCTTTTAGTTCTGAAGTTCTACGAGAAGCCATAAATAATCCCTCAATGAAACATCTTTAGTTTATATAGTCACCTGGGGTTTACTTTCATATATATTGATCTTAATTGATCCTCTCCACAACGTTTGGAGGCAAAAAGCAAAGTATTAGTGACTTTATTTCAGAGTTAGGTCTAGACTCCAGACTCCAGACTCCAGAGAATTTGGTAGTTTGCCCCGTGTGCTTAGTAAGTGACAGAGCCCCAACTGGAGCCTAGGCATTCTGATACTTAAACTGCTCTTTTCTTTTTATGGCACATTGTCTTTTGTTAAGTCCTGTAATCACCCTTTTATACTTTTCAAGCATTCTGGCACATTTTCCGGCTCTTTAAATTGTGAGGACCAACTATTCTTCTTTGCTTGGGGTTCATTTATGATTTTAAACTATATAACACTAACACTTTGTTCATGTGTATGTTTAAATGATTTCTTGAAAAGTACTCCATCTAACATTTATTCCTTCTTTTCCTGATTCTCTTTCAGATAGCAGTTCTGTGGATGAAAAGGTTTTAAATCATACTTTTTCTTCCCTCCTGAGGGACCTTGTCTTTTGTACATGTTTGTTTGTGACATATTAGACCTGTTTTGGTTCTTCTGTTTTAGTTGTGAACTGTGCATGTTATCCCAGCTTTCCATTCTTTGGTTGTCATTTAAGTGTGCCCCAATCTGTTGCATTTATGAAGAGGTTACACCTTGCCAGCTTCGCTTACTTTAGCTTACACTTGCCAACCTAGGGGTCTGCTACGGTCAAACTCAGCATCTGTTTTTAAGTCTGGCGAATCATGATCTCTCTGACTGATTCATGATCTTCACTGCACACACCAAGTTTTAAGGGCAAATAGTATTTGGAATATGATATTTTCCTCGACTCTGCCAGTGCTTTTGTCTGAATGCTGACAGCTAATTTCAAAACCTCCACTCACAAAAACACAGTAGCTTTGACTTGAAGCTGACCCTGCTTAGCATCTGTCATACTAGGTGTTACGTGTCTAGTGCAGTTGACGCGTGTTCCAAATTCATGTATACACAGCTATAGGATACTAAAAGCCTCTTTTGTTTTGTTTTTCTCCATTTTCGTTTAAGGCTCGAATAGTAAGTGGCAATGATTTGGATGCTTCCAAATTCTCTGCACTACAGGCGTTTGGTGGGTAAGTACATTCATAACCTTTCTAATTCATTCCATTCATCAGTGGTTCTCAGTGGTGGTCTCAACATATGTATTTTGAGTGCAGAATGTTGCATGATGGTATAATTAACTTGCCTTGCTGTTGCTTTCTTTTCACAGTAAAATAGCTTTTATAGTGTTTTTAAAAAAGTAATATATAGATTTGTGTATATTTATGTTTAATTATATATACATGTATCTATATATAAAGAACAAAGTTGAAATCACCAGCCAGAATAAACATTAACATGATCATTCCATACACAAAACATAACCATATAATTTTACATTATTGAGTTCATGTTAATAAAATTAATAATGTTTTGATCTGCTTGCTTGTACTTTATGATATGTGCATGAACATATTTTATGTCAATAAGTGAATGTAATCTTCACCATTATTTTTTATAGTTCCATTTAATGAGTGTATAAAGTATTTAAAATGTAATCACAAAATAATGTATTAATTATATTTACTATGTAAGATACTCAAACAGCAAAGGATTTCCTTTAATGCCCCTAATGATACATAGGTATCAGTTTGGCATGTGTGTTGTTAGGCCTTTTTCTGTATGCTTGCAAACATATATGTTCTATAAGTTCATATAGAATAATAGTTTTGTTTGTCTCTGTGCGTTGAACATAAATTAGGCCATTCTATATGTAAATAAAGAAGCACTAATTTAGTGCTGACATAATAGCAGATATTATTACAATTGTTTCATATATAATGACTCATTTGTTCCTTACAATAGCCCTGTGAGGTAAGTACTATTTTGACCTCCATTTTACACATGAGGAAACTGATGTATAATGTAGTTAAAAAGAAAGAAATAAAGAAAAGCAACCAAAACCAAACCTTTCTCTTCATACAGCTAGTAAGTAGCAAAGTCAGTATTCAAGTTAGTCTAGTTCCAGAGTCTGTGATTTTAATTACTATGCTATATTTCACCTGCAACTTGTGGGTTTCTTTTTCCTTACCTTTTCTTTTTTACTATTTGACAACATACCTTGGAAAACTTTGCACTTCATTATTCATAAGCAATGTAAATATTTCAAAACATTTATGTAATGCTTGTTCATTCTTCTATTAATGAATTTTCCAGAATATTTCTGTGTCATTATTGTAAATGATATTAGAACAAACATATAATCAATTTTCGAAGTGTAATGTTTGGACCAAAGCTTATGCACAGGATAGATAGTTAAATTGTTTTATAAGTGTTGAAATTTGAACACATTTGTGTACAATAGAAATAGAAGCAAAATTTAGATATATGGTTTAGGATTTTTTGGAGGGGCAAAGAAATAGTCTCATGGTTATGTTTTATAATATTCTCATCCTCTTCAAATGAATTTTGTTAAATAACATCCACATGCTATTTTCTTTAAATTAAACATATGAAAATTTTTAAGTTTCAAATTTAAAGCTCCTGGATAATAACATCATTTTTACTGAGATTTTTCAAATAAGTAACTAAGATATTATTTATGTGTACAAACATTTCAATGTCCTTTAAATATGTGAAGAATTATATTCACATTTGTAATGTCACAATAATTTAAATATGTTATAAAAATGAACTGTGGCAAAAGTTCACTACGGATTATTTATAGAAAATTCAGGTAATAAATGGATTACTCTCTCCCCACTACCCCACATATACTGTCTTTAAGTTTACAAAAAAATGATACTGTGACAAAACTAATAAAATGTTTATTTTAGAAAATAAGTTGAATTACAATTTAAATTTTAAAAAAATTTGTATGTCATAGTCTTAGAGGCTTATCTGAGTTTATGAGCTTACAGTTCTTTAAATTCCCACCTTCCTGTGGCATCCATCACTTGAAAACAACTTGCTTTCTTAACTCATATCTGAATATGGACTTTTATCATTGTCAGAGCAACAGAGTTAATCTACATCCATGTTTTTGTTAAGTGTATGCTGTGTAAATGTCTAGCTACAATAGGTCATCTTTTCATTTCAATTCTTTAGATCATTTCCACATTTTTTTTCCAGAAATTTCCTATTTTAAGGACTTAGCAAGGGATTTTGGAATTATGATGGTACGGGAAAGAGGTGATAATTTTTAGTCTTCAAGAGGATTTGCTGTTATCTGAAGGCAAGTTCCTCTTGAAGAACCTGAAGAGTACATTTAAGTGCAAGCTTTCAGTCACAACCTATTCCAGAAATATTTGTTTATTTTACTTTCCCTATCAATATTTAAATATATATATTTTAGTAGAGTAAAATATTGCTGTAATCCTCAATATTAAAATTTCTGTTGCCCTGGGAAACTGACACTGGAACAGACTTTGAAAATAGGGAGTCATTGCTGCTTCAGGGCAAGGCTACTATATCCTTCACCTCTCTGCCTTCAGCATCCCTAATGAGTTCAGAGCCAAACCACATCCATCCTTCCCTCTCACTTATCAAGTGTCAATAAAAGCACAATCTATACACACTGAAACCAGATAATGGAATTAACATGGCTGCTGATTTCTGCTCATTCTCTGTACATCTCCTGTAAGTGTTGCTGGAAAATACATGCCAAACTTTATTTTTCCTATCTGTTACAATAAAAATTCAGACAGGTTCTTGGAAAAGAACTGAGAGGAAGAGAGAAAAATGCACAGAAAAAGAGAAGGCTGGAAAGATGCTTGTTTCAGTGAAATCATTACATTTAACATCTTAGTGCTTTTATAAGAGTTTGGTAACTTTTGTCATATACGTAAGCTAAGAGTCATACCAAGATGACAGATGTACAAGAGCTTTTGGGGGAGAAACATCTCAGATAAAGTGGAGAGACAGACAACAGGAGTAGGCAAGAAATGCCTTGGACCATGATATAGGTCTGATACATGGAAAAGGGGGAGGAGAAAGAAGGAGGACTAGGTATGAAAAGCCTTAAACTGACTGCAATGAAACTGCCATGAGACTGCAATAAAGTGTCAGTCAGACCAATGGGGGGAGTGCTAGAGATGAGGCTGTCTGTTAGAGGAGTCCCACCTTGAGCATACAGGGGCAGCTCATTACCCTCACCAAGTTCACTCACTGACCACTGGCAGCAGTTTGGGAAGAGTTTGGCCTCAAGTGAATGCTGCAGTTGATTCTGGAGGTGTGGTTACAGAAGGCTGTCATCCAACTGTTCCTAGATTTTCTCTGAGGAATATCTGAGTGATACATGCCCATGGCTACCCAGCATCAGACATTTTGATGTCTTTAAATGTCAGTTTGATGACACAGAGACTGACAAATAGAAAAAGAAAAGGTTCTGTTTTGACCTCCCTTTCAAATAGGTAAAATAGCAAAAGAAAAAAAAATACATGAAATAAGTCCTGAGATTTTCAAGGTTGTTCAGTTATTGCCATGAACAAATAACTTTTTGAATGTGAATAAGTCAATCATTAGCCAAAGTTCTGAACAATTCCTTTGTTTTTAAGTTTACCTTGATTAAAATCATGGTTTTTGTTGTAGTTGTTATACCTGACATGAGTTAGGTGGTACAATATATAGATATAGCAGGTTTAATATACTCTTGATATTTGTCATAGTCCTGACCTTGCTTTTATAGTCTCTATAAACTTTAGGATGTCATATTCTGTCTTCACGCCACCTTCCCCGCTGCTAGTCGTGACCTCCATGTTTTGTCAGGGCATGAAATCAGTCACTTAACGTGGAAGCTAAGATTGTTCTTACTCTTAAGGGACTCTTAACCCATCTTTTCTCATAGCAGCAGTCTTTTCTCTGGTAGCTGAAAACTTTGTTTTTTCCTATCTAAGCCCATAAATTAAATTTTTCCCTGTCCCCACAGGTAATTTTCTTATTTCTAAAGGAAAGGGCCAGAAATTCTCCTAAGCCTAGATCATGGCTCTTTCCAGAGCTATAAACCTTTCCCTGAGTCAGTGGTTCATCATGCATTAAACATTCTCTGAACCAGGTTTGCTGAGTACCAAGAAAATGACAGCCCTGGCGTAAGTTTGCTTCACTCACAGTAGCAGGTCACTCTTCAGAGAAAAATGGAAGCCTTTTTCTTTGACTTTCTGTTTAGTGTTTTCATGGAAGAACTCCTTTTCTCCCCAGGGGCTTTGGTAGAGGAGTTCACTATAGACTTAGAGAGAAGTGAGTTAGGATTAGGACAGTTAATTGTTATAAGGGTTATCAGATGCAAACAGGATCTACTTTCACAATTCATAATTGTACAGCAATTCAATCACCATGCCTGCACTTTTTTCAACTTATTCAGATTGCCATCAGTCTAGTTTTAGTCCTCAATAGCTTTTACCTATGCAGTTGCAAGCTTATCTTCTATCTGATCTTCCTGCATAAGTTTATTCCTCCACGTTAAGTCCAATCTATACACTGTTAAAGATTAATCTCCGTAAAGCACAGTCTTTTTCTACTTAAATGTGTCTAATGACTCCTCATTTCTGCAATGTAAAGTATGGTTTTTTGTACATGGCTTTCAATATACTTCTTGATTTCTATTTCTCTCTTTGTACAAAAGAGAAATATTATCTACCTTATCTGTGTTCTTGTTTGTGTCATTCCTATGGCACATATTAATTTCTTAAATTGCATAACCTTAACAAGATTCATATCCTTGATGACTTGATTTTAAGCTCTTTAAAGGCATAGAGTTGGTCTTTTATTACTTAGGTTTCCTTCTATAAAGTTTATGATAGTGTTTTGCCCATTTAGGACCTCATTCATAAGTTAATTTTGTTTTAGAATGACAGTCTCTTCCATCAACTGGTTAGAATTACTTTCTAAGAGATTCAGGTCTACCACATTTTAAGAAAAATTATTCCTGAAATGATTGTGGTTTGAGGATCAGACACACATGAGAAGTACTCTGAGTTTTAAAAGCAGCTTAACCCACCCCTCAAATTCAATGTTACTAAGCCTTTACAGGAAAAAAAAAATCATCAGGGGATTTTTCTCACAGTAGATGTAACCCTAGTTGACTAGGAGGCCACTTTGCTTTGGATTGTGAATCTCCTTTTCTCCATTTTGGAGAAACTTTTGAAGATTCTACTGAGAAAATTTATAAAAAATATTACTCTAATTACGCTAAGTAAATTTTATCCTTTCATTCTCCTATCAGAAAACCTTACCACTTTAGAAAACTCTAGATATAAATTCACACTGTATTAAAGATTTCCTGTAATAAACTCCATTCTTACTACCTGAGAAAGGAGAACTTTGGTGATTAATAATTGAAAGCACTTTTTCACCTTGGCCTTTATAAAAATGATAAAGGGAGTTGTCTTGCTTAATCTATTACAGAAAGAATGAAACCTGGCATCTCATAGCTAATGTCAGACATAATCATGACAGTGGGTAGTTCTTTCAGCTAGAAAAGAATCTCACATGAGGCTGAGGCAGTCCCAACCCTACGACAGACTCTGGATTATACCAGGTCTGCTAGTGCTCAGCACTCTGCCTGCAGTTGTCCTGCTAAGCAGAAATGTTATATTCTATACACCAAGATTTGGCCTAGACAGAGAGCCTCTTAACTAGGAAAACTGACATCAATAAGGCCATCAACTTTCTAAAACCCATGTATCAATTACTGATTGCTAAGCCATTAGCTTCCCGTGGCCAAAACAGAAACAAAACCAAAAAACCCTGCCTATCTAATTTTGGCCTACCACCAGCCATCACTTTCCTAGTTCATGGTGAGCTGAAATGCTTCATTAGACTCTTGTAACTTACTCAGAGATCACTCAATACCTCTATTGAGAAAATCTTGGTCATTAGAGAGTACATTTTTACGTTAGCCACAAAGACCAGCCACTAGACTTACTCCTTCAATGTATGAACCTACAAAACAGCAGGACCACATTATTAGACCCTGTTAGTGTCTAGTGTTACAGTCTAAACCGGGCTTATAGATGCCATAGTTTTCTTGGAATGGATTATAAATCATTTCTTTCAGGCATATTTTTTCCTACATAGATATAGGCAAATAATTCACAGAACTCATTCAGAGGATTAAAAAAATGGAGCTGTTACCTCATGACTACTAGCTTATAGTTCACAAAGTTAGAGATTGACACCTTGCCTGAGTTTGTAGCTTAACATTTTTTTCTGACTATAAATACAGAAGGACACTTGAGTATGACCCACTGTCATTCCAGGGATACTGTGTAAGGCTCTCCAATCTTCTGATAATGATATTAGTGAAAAGATTCTGCCATCCACAAGAGACCTGATGTTTACTCTAAATGAGACCATTTTCTGTGCCGAGAAAGCAGTCCATGGAGAATTCCTCACCCAGAGTACATTTGTACTTCTGTTATTAAATTGTTCATAAGAATATGCAACTTCAGGATCATCCTGGGTTGCAGGATTTTACTCATCACATAAAGGCCACTCTCTTGTTTTTAAGGAAGATAGGTTTACATTTTTGATCGAGAAGATGTGTATGACTCTTCATCCATATCAGCCCTGGATGCAGATAATGCCTTCATTCCAGGGAAGGAAGCCACTACCAGCCATCATCAATGCTGACAGCTTTCCTTTAGCCAGTTCCTCGCCCTGGAGCCTTCCAGAATTGTTGCCTACAGCACTGGTTGGCCCCTCAGAAACGGCCTGCTTTTCCTTTTATCTTTAGGTAACTGCCAGGCAAAAACACACCCAACAGGAAGTGTTAGAAAATTACCAGCTATTAGTCAAAAAAACATTGAAAATAACGCCTCTAGGTAAGATGGCAGTTATGACTACCTTGCTTCCTAAACCAGAGGATTCTTTCCAAAACTTAATTGATATGGCTATTGAGTACATCGAACATACATGAACTATCTTAGGGAAAAAAATGAGCTTGATCATTGTATATCCCGGTAAAGCATATGTTGAATGGGGTTTTAAGTATCTTTTAATAAATGAATACCATATTCCATGAAGGCAGATAATAGAGATTTCCTCTTATAGGCAGACGATAGAGCAGAAAAACAGTAATCGTCACTGCTAACAAAATAGTTCACCTCCATACCGTGTAATTACTCCTTATTTGAAGTAACAGATTTGTTTAATCCACGGTGTGTTCTTAAATATTGAACAGCTTGTTGTTCAAACCATAATTCTCAGATATGACCAATTCTACATTGATGTCCAGTAGGTAGTTCTTAGTCCTTCTTAGCATTTAGAAACGGTATGAAATATTATAGGGGGAATATAAGGAAGCATTTTAGATATTTTAAAAATGGGGATGATGTTTTAAATTCATAATTATAATAACTAATATTTTTTCTAGTGTTACAGTATAACAGGCCCATATCTATGCGTTATTTATGCATTATCTTCTTTAATCCTCATCACAACTTTTCAAGGTAGATGTTACAATTATTTTATTTTTCAAATGAGGTTACTGAGGCTTAGAGGTATTAAATATGGTCAAGGTGAAATAGTGATTATTAGAGCTGAGGTTTGAACTAGGTCTACCATATTCCAGGGCTTGACTGCTTTACTATTATGCCAAACTGATATAATTTGCAAATAGATGATGCTTGAGTCTACATCAGTTCTTTGTAATTATATATTATATTTTGAACTTGATATTTCATTATGTATTAGTCTGACAAGATTTCTAAATAAGGGTATCGAATAAATGTTGTACATATATTTCTATCTAGATTCCAGGAAAGTATTTGCTAAGGGTTTTTGTATTATCCCCTAGAAATATATAATATTTCATAATAGCATTGAGGTGAATTAGTGATGGATTGAATGACTGAACCCATAGTATTAGACAGATTATTTTTAGTTGAACTAAATGGAAATATGAAAGATCTGATTATAGGATTTGAGGGTGACATCGTTGGGCAAAATAACTAGTGTTATTAGATAATGGAGTTAATATCTAAGATTTTTAGCATACTACAACTGAATATAACAAGATGAAGTATAAGTAGTTTATCCTGACTGATATACTAAGTTACTATGCAATAACCTACCATACTACTCCATTTTAGTGTATTAATCAAATAAAGGTTTATTTCTCACCCAAACTATGTTTTCAATGCATATGAAGCAAGGGAGGAGGATGTACTTGATAGTTGCCCAGGGAACCAGGCTGGCAAAGGTTTGTCTCAACCCACATTTTCATGTTTTCACTGTAGGAAATTAGGATGTGGCACACTGGACTCTAACTCTTAAAACTTCCAGTTAGACGTGACATGCCTCCCTTCTGTTCATATTACAATGGACAAAGCAAATCACATAGAATAACTACTTTAAAGGGAGGGTTGAGGTGCAATCCTATCATGTGTCTGAAAGGACAAAGACCTGTAATGTTTCTCAACAGCCTTAATTATCACAACTAGGGATAAATGTGGGCTTTGAACTCAGACTCTATAGAAGAGAGAGAGCAAATACAGTTTAACATCAATGTATGAAGAATTTCAAAGTGTTCATTGAATCTAGTGGCACATTAAGTAAGGTTGTGGTGCTAGTGCAGGGGGCCTGCAGGGAAAGCCCCTGTAGAGCACATGGAGAGAAGTGCAGGGTTGAAATGGGACAGAAAGCCATGCACTTGTAGAGCTCCCCTGCTTCTCAGGACTGTGTGCTCAGTTCAGGGACCAACATCTGAACAGGGTGTAGACAAAAGAGAAGGCTTGCAGATCAAACAAACAGGTTGAAAAGGAGTCTCAAATCATACCATAGGAAAAACCACCAATGAGCCAGGGACACTGAATCTGGAAAAGAGAAAGTTGTGGTGAGAATGTGCTCAAGGTCTTCAGATATTTAAAGGATTAGGTGTGGAAAAAGGGATTAAATTGTCCCGAGATTCACAGAGGGAAAACCATGGCTTACCGGTGAAATTATAAGTAGGCAGATTTCTCAATATGAGAAGAAATTTCCAACAGTAAGAGATTTTGTAAAAACTAAATTCTCCATTTCCAGAGAGATTTTAATAGTTTGGCTGATCACTTGTTAGAAATGCTGCAAAGGAAATTTAAATATCAAATGTTTGATTCTTTAAAGCCTCTTCTAACCTTAAGATTCTATTACATCCTATCCCAATATAATCACTTTATCAGACAGATGTTGCTGTGTAGTAAACCACCCTAAAATCCAGTAGCTTAAAACAATGAATCTACTAGTCTTGTCTGCATTCACTTAGGCATGTATGGTCCGCTGGACAGGGGCTGGTTCTCACATGTCTGTGCGTATATGGCTATTATCTGGGCAACAGAGGAGAGTTGGCTATATGTCACTCATTGTCCAGCCAGCCAGATCAAGCTTATTCATATGGCAGTGACGGGATTCTAAGAAAACTAGTGGAAGCAGCAAGGCTACTTTAAGCCAAGGCTGGAACTGACAACCAGCACTTTTGCTACATTCTGTTGTCCAAAAAAAGTAATAAATTCAGCTCAGATTCAAGGAACATGGAAACAGACCCTGACTCTTTATGGGAGAAATGAACTGAGGCCAATTTTTTTTTAATGATCTACCATAATTATGTATACCTATAATTAAATATTATTCAAAAATAACATATTTCTCATAATTTGAAGAAAATAGAATGTTATTCCATGTATTTACCTTTATTTACAATATGATAGTCTCTGTACTTGGAATAATAAAAAAGTAGGAATTACTATGAAAATGCCAGAATCTCATTTTTGGTATTTAACCACTTACCTCAGCTACAATACAAGGTAAAGTGTGATTTACTTTCCAGTGGATAAAGTGCTCTGAAAATTTATAAAAGGAAGATATTTCTGATTTGGAGTTATCAGGGAAGACTTTATGGAGAAGATGGCACTGAATTGTGCTTTAAAGTTTGTGTAGGATTTTGATAATTGGATATAGAAAAGTCAGAACAGGAAGCAGTACAAAAACTTAAATAGCATCATGGGCAAGAAAATATATTGGACAATAATGTGTCAGAATGCATGCAGGAGAAAAGTGGAAGATGGGTTTGGACAGGCAAGTGGAAACTTTGAATGCCTGACTATAGATATTAAATATATTAATCTTTTGAATAATATATCTATAACTTTGAATTCCTGCATCTTGTGAAAATGACTCAGTTGTTCTAGGAACATAATCGTTGGACAATAACTACTAGATGATGATGAGAAGGAAGGAAGAAGCTATGAGTTTATATTCACAAATTGTATAGTTTTCTTTAACAGAACAGACTCATCTGCCAAAAGTACAAGAGACAATTTTTAGATACACATTAGTCTTCAGAAGCAAGTGTGCTCAGGCATAGCAGACATGTCTTTTGTCCAGAGTACTTTTACATAACTCTGTCAACTGTGATAAACATCACTGCAACTCCTCATTATCTTAGTGTTTAGACTCTAAGGTCCCAGGTAGGAAAGGCCAAAGTAGAGACTGGTAGAAGCCATTGCTGCTCAGAATGATCTGAGTATAAATCTTTTCACACAGGGTAACACCATCTTCCTCATAATCTTTGCATATAAAGATTCCTTCAGGAAACAATACTTGAAATAGTTGTTCCAGGTGACAACTACAGTGACAACTACAAAATCTCAAGTTTCAGAAGAATTCCCAACTTTAATAAGATGCATTTATTTGTACCAAGTATAGGAAGTAAAAAAAAAAAAATAGAGACATAAAATTTCTTCTGGAAATGCAAATTAATCCAAGTATACCGTGAGAGACATACAGTGTCCCTTATAAACTTCACATAGGTAAAAAGCAGAAATGTCAGAAGTGATGAAATGTGTTAGTTGGTCTATGAGTTTGTCTCACTGGAAATGTAAGTGCTTAGAAGGAGTTAAAAAAAAAAAGTGGGCTGACAGTATTTGCTGTAGCTATCTTTTGCTGGGTTTTGGGATTTGGAATATTTTTTCTTGTTTATTTACATATTTTCTTTTCTCTATATCTTCTATATATTTTTGACTTTTCTATAATAAATGTGTATTAATGCTACATTTAAAATAAAAGTATAGGAAGTACCAAAGCTATAGCACAGGAGTGAATGAAACCACAGATTATATACAACAGAGTATCCTGTCTGGGTCAGAGTTGAGACTCAGATTTGATCAATGTGGTGAGAGCTGTGAAAGCTCTTACCAAGGTATATATTTGCCTTCGTTGATTTATACAGAGTTTGAAGAGAGTACGTGGGCAGTACTCGTAATTGGGGTTCAGACTTAGACATAGTTGGTGGTAAAGCTGGCTTAGCAGTAATGAAAGTGATTTGCAGCAGAATTCAGGGAAGGACAGGGGGATTCCTGTGAAATGTCTGATCAAAAGGGAACAAAAGTAGCCTGACATGGCAATTCAGACTAAGACCTGAATAGTAGGGGGAAGGAGGTGTGTGTGTGTGTGTGTGTGTGTGTGTGTGTGTGTGTGTGTGTGTGTGTGTGTGTGTGTGTGTGTGTGTGTGTTTTAAGCTATCCTTATCCAGCCTTAAAAAGTTGTATAAGTAACTTGTAAGGAGAAAAAAGGGTATATGTGACTTTGAGCTGTTCTTTTGGGATCCGGGCAAAACTGCTGAGTCCCCCTGCCCTCCCCAACTGAGTACAAACAACTCAAAGGGTACACACTAGAGACAGAACACTAAGTAAGGGCTAATAATATTTTCAGTTCTTTCATTCAGCCAATGGGACCTGAGGAGGGGAATATCCTGTATCATCTCTGAGCAAAAGGCACATGTGATATATCAGTGTATATACAGGCTTTGGAATTAGAAGTCCTCTTTTTCAATCTTGACTCCACCATTTATTAGTGGAGTGAGCTTGGGCAAGTCATTTAATCTGTAAGTCATGATGCTTCATTTGAAAAATGTGGATTATAACCATAACAGTTAGCTCACAGGATCATTTAATGCATCTCAGCTTTTTCACCCAGTACATACAAATATAATAGTTTTATGATACATTACCGGAAAAGTAAAAGCTTTGCTTATGGTGGCCAGAGATAGGGTCTCCTGGGACTGAAGAATTTTGCAGGACATGGGTCTTTCAGTGCTAAACCCGGGAAAGCCCTGAGCAAACTGGGTTGAGGTGGCCATCCTCGAGGAGACGAGGGACTCTGGCTGCCCCAAATGGCCACTAAGGTGGTTTCTCTAAGATCAGCATACCTGTAAGTCATGTGTAGCTCACTAGAAACTCTTGTTAAGAGAATTAAATTAGGCAATATACTTCTTTCTATGCAACTCTACTTCTCTGGGCTTCTGCCTGAAAAAATGCATGGATTCAAGCTTGGAGAAGTAGTTTCCTACTTCAGTTTCTTGCTCAGCATATTTCATTAGACATGATTGTTTGTCCCTCAAAAATACAAGGGTCATATCTCAAAGACAAAGGAACAGGGAAGAGAGGGGCCTTAAGAGAGAGAATGGAGAGTCCATTTCTGATCTGAATTGAGAGTGAAAAGGAGAAATGGATAGAATACAAATCTGTTCTCTTGACCTTTTGAGTAAGCTACAGTAAGTAGAACTCAGCAGGGCTGCCTCTCTTTTCTAAAAATCTTTGATGTTTGACTGAAGATGTGGCAGATACTGACAAACTTCCCCCCTTTTAGTGTGTATTACAGTCTAGTTCTCTACTTTTATTCATTAGATATTAGCCTTGTCATCTCAAACGAGATAAGCTTCTTCTTTCCTGCTATTGCAAGCTGGGGCATGGGCAGGCTTTTATTTCACTATCTCTGGCAGAAAGGGTGAACCTTTTGGAGTCAGAGCTGAAAACAGATCTGACCACTGCTTAGAAACTGGACACTTCCTGCATCACACCATTAAACATCTCCCTAATGGCAGTGTGTCTTATTATTATACTTTAGCTGTCTCATACTCACTACTGAGCAGGCTACAATAGAACTAATAAACATTCTGATACCATAATATCCAAGTTTCTCTAGTATCCAAATTCTATTGAGACCATTGGACCAGACAGCATAAGCAGAGTAAAAATCTGATATAATATAAATATCAATGGATTGAGTAGAGAGGAAAGACTTAGAAGGAGGACTGTATAATTTTGGAGATAAGTCAATACATTTATTGAGAGTACACCAAGAGCAAAAGCGCTCTTTATTCTAAGGGTCTTTTTTGATTAGAGGGTGCAAAACATAAGGCCATCTCTCTCCTTGTGCATGTTGCATTAAGCTGAGAAGATAGTTGAGGGGATAAGACTGGCATGTGAATTTTAAGGGACCATAGGAAACAGGAAAGAAAGACCAGGTGGCCTTGTGGCCAAAATATACATGAATGATATCTTAGTATTTAAGGCCCTACTTAACAGTGGCTTGGACATGGGGATTAGTAATCCATTTTGGTAGATGAATAGGGTGTTCATGAGGGGTATTATTGGGACATAAGGATTTTGAAAATAGCCGGTACCAGATTGGGAAGGACCTTGAACATCAACTATGAAGCATGGGTTTTTTGTGTTTTCTAAACTGATTTACTGACTCCAACTACCGAAAGGATATGTTGGCTCACCAGAATCAGGGGAAGTGCCATGTGCACCTTCTTCTTCTCTTGGATGTTGTATCACCTGCATAACCTGTCCTTGAGGAAAGCACCAGTTTTAAACAATCAGAAGCCAGGGAGGGCACTTGAACAACAATTTAAAAAAAATTTGTATGAAGATTGAAGTGGAAGTTGTGTGTAATATGTACTAGAAACCAGATAATTGGAAGACTTGAAATATTATGGACAAAAAGCATAAGGACTACTTTATCAGAACAAATGATGACTTTAAGCATTTTCAACTGGGGGAAATATGAAGTGGATAGTCAAATATAAACGTTGGGTAGTCTTCTAGGAATGAGGGACTAGATCATGGGTGAAAGTTTGGGATTGGTGTAGAGCTTAGAGATTGAATTCTGCACAAGTTGATAGCTAAATGGAAATGGCACAGATAGGGTATAGAAACCTACACAGAATAACTAAGAAAGAAGAATGTTGTTAAATCTTCATGACAATATATACTACTTCTTTCTTCCTGGTATCAAGTAGCAGAATGTTACAACATATGCTTATGTTATAGAAACTGTGATAAGTGGTTGATCACTCCAGGATATCCTTGACTGATGTGTTCTGAGACTAACTTATGAAGATCTAGAGTCATCCATTCTCTTTTTAAATTTAGAAATGGAATTCATGAACTTTAAGTCTGGTGTAAGATTCTGATGTCTGGAATTCTAGCTAAATAGCTATTTATCAGTACACCTATGAGCAGGTTTCTTAATTTCTCTAAAATTAGTTTCTTCATCTGTATAAGTGAATAATTACAATTTCCACCTCATTTCAGTGCTATAAGTATTAAGTGAATCAGCATATGTAAATGTTTTACACAATATATAGCATATAAAAAACAAGTGGTCATTACATGCTGGTTGTTAATAATTGTTCCATGATTTCAAATATGCTTCAAAATCTGTATCTCTCATAGCTTCTTGATACTTTAGATTTTAAAGATCAAATTACTTTAATGAGAACTTAAGTGCTCACATCAGTGAATACCCTTTGTAACATCACGTTCATATTGAACTACTATATGTCAGTTTAAAATGTGCTAAGAAAAGCCAATGTGAGTAGCAGCACAGCCCCAAAATTGAGTGCTTTACTGGTCCACACATGATGGGTTATTATAAATAACTCTTTGGATCTATATTTAATTTTAGGGTCATTCAGTAAATTGAATAATAAGAATAAATAAGCTGGTGAATTTGGGCACAGAGAATGAGGTCTTAGGCTAGCATTAGTCATAAAACCATGACCTGCTGCCTGGCATATGTGCCTAGTTTGACAGTCGTGTAAGACTTCCTGAAGCTAATGATTTTATCCAGAGAAACTGAAGCTGGCCTAAGTTTAAATATTTATTCAATGTTTCAATGAAATAGGAGAATTAATAATACTGTCACAATTTCTCTTACAATGGGAATAAACATCATAATATTTTTATAGGTTGAGTAGTTTTCCCTTTTTTTGGTATTTTTATGTTTTATTTTTTATTGGATACAGTAGGTCTTTTGTCACTTATCATTAGAAGTTTGACTGTTTTCACACACTTCCATGTCTCTGCCATAGAGGGATTTTTGGTTTTGTTGAAGCATAAATTTTATGTTGGTTATCCAAAATTCTCTGTTTTATGTTCTCTAGCTATTAGGACATTACATATTGTAGAGTCATATTGTTGTTATTTGTAAATCTGTGTGTAAATCTGTGTGTGTGTATGACAAATTGATGTTTAAGATTTTTTCCATATACCAGATAACAATCTATAACTCAAAGGGTTAAGGTGAGGCCAGGCATGAGATTCAAATACAATTCTTGGTAATTTCATTAGAAAGGTAGAGACTTGTTCATTTTCCTGTTTGGTTCCCTCCAGGGCTCATCTCCTGTGATTGCAGAACCTAAGACCAAATTCTCTTAGCTTGTGCCTTTATGAAATCATGAATGGACAAACCAAAAGACATTCAGAGAGACTGCCTGGACCAGTCTTTGTAATAAGAGAGAGACATTTGAACTACTGTGGCCTCATGCCAGAAGTTTTCCTGGCAAGGATATTTAGGCCAGTTCCAGAACATAGACAGTTCCTGGATATTAGTGCAAAAGGTCTCCTGGGGCCTCTAGACTCAGAAATCATCTCCCACCTCCTTCCTGCATCTAATGCAAACTAGTTACATTCTAGTTAACGTGCTTTTTAGTTTCCACTTAATTCATTAGCTCTCTAATCCCTTACAGAGCTGTGCTCTTAAACTACTCTGAATTTAAAATAGTTTCCTAAATGATCCCTTATTCAAATTCAACTAGATTAAGCATGAAGGGGATATCTAGAGAAAGCAGACGTTGAACAATTCAAGTCACTGTGTTTAATTTTAACTTTTCAACCTATGTTACCTGAACAGGTAAGAGATGAGACATCTAGATAAAGTTATGTCATATTTTGGGATTTTCTTCTCTTTCTTTCTCTCTCCCTCTCCAAGGTAGACAGAATAATGGCCCGGCAAAAATGTATACATTCTAAACCCTGAAACCTGTGAATATATTGACTTACTTGGCAAAAGGAACTTTGTAGATGTGATTGAATTTAGGATCTTGAAATGAGGGGATTATACTGAATTATCTGGGTGGAACCAATGTAATTATAAGGGTCCTTTTAAGGGAGACAGAAGCATTAAAGTCAAAAAAGGAGATGTCATGTACAGAAGGGAAGCAGAGGTCAGAGTGATATAAGGAAGGGGCCACAAGCTAAGGCAGCTTCAGCGTCTAGAAGCTGGAAAAGGCAAGGTAATTGATTCTCCCCAAAAGCAAACAGTAGGATCACAGCCCTGCTGATCCCTTGATTTTAGGATTTCTGACCAGAACTATAAAATAAGACATTTAAAAAATTTTTAAGCCACTAAATTTGTGGTACTTTGTTATAGCAGCATATAGGAAACTAGTACCCTCTCCCTCTATTTTTTTTTTAATGGGTCTAAATCATTCTTAAACTTTACCACCAGAGCACTTTGAATCTTCTGGAACATCTACTGTTCTTCTTTTCAGTCTCTTGTCTTCTATCTTATACAGGTTGCTTTATTTTATAACCAGAGCCTCTTGTGCAAATTTACTACTATGGCTATTTGAGAATTGGGATTGCTTCTGTCATCAATCTAATGGAAATTATTTATCCAGTATAGGCTAGGTGCTCAGTGTTGCACTAGATATTGTTTTAATGTATCCTTTTCTCTAACAGGTTACAATCTCTTTTGTAATCATGTGTTGAGTAATAAACTTGGAGAGTGAAGTTACTTGCAACCTGAAAAATCAATTATTATCTAGTTCATTAGCTAGCATAGAAAAAGAATTTCTTTTCCTAGCTGGAGTATTATGTTCTGCAATGTAAATTATCATACCAATTTATTTTGGAAGTTATTATTCATAAAGTTATTTGCTTCCTTAAAATGTCAGGTGGACAGTGTTAAAACTGAAAAGGAAGGAAACATGGAGCTAACATCTCCTAAATAAGAACAAGTTTTAAAAGTAGACACTGCCTTTGTTCAATTCAACAGGGTTTCCAGAACCATCACCCTCTTGAGGGGCCACTTTCACTAACGATTATGTTATGTATGTGCGTTGTTGAATTTGAAGTACAGTGTTAAGTGCTCTGAGTTGTTGTACACTACTTGGATTTGATTTTTCTTAGCAACCAATTCAATTAGCACTGAAGGACTAGAAACAATGAGAACTCTATGATTTTCAAGCAGCAAAAAATTCAGGTATTTCTAGTTTAGAATGGTTTCATCATGATATTTTATAAGTTGGTATTTTAACCAATGAGGTACCAATTTGTTTACCTTTAGGTTTTTGTACGTCGCAGAATATTGTTAAAATAATTTATTTTAAAAATGGAAAATACAGAAAAGAATACATCAAAATTACTTTCAAGATCCTGCAATCCAGAGATAGAGTTAATATTGTGTGTGTGTGTGTATTTTTAAATAATCCATACTCATTTCAAAATTTCCATGAGCTCCAAAAGTGAAATCAATGAAAAGTCCAAATCCACATCCCTTCTTTCTCAGTATCTCCTTTCCCACTTCCCAGGATTAGCCATTGTTTACAATTTATTGTGTATTCTTCTAGAAATTCATTTTCTCCCTCTCTCCTCTCACTCTCCTCCCCTTCTATATATAAAACAAAAATGGATTGTTTTGTGTAATATTTATAAATCTAATTATGTTCACTTAAATGTGTTAGCAACAATACATAATTATATGCATATATTTATAATATTTCTGGAAGGCTGTGCATAAAAAACTGTAATAAGCACTAACTATGTGCCGGGTACTGCTATTTTTAATTAAATGTCTCATTTAATTCTCGCAACTATATTAGGTAATTCCCATTATTGTCATTTTACAGATAGGGAAATTGAGGGGTAGACCTTAAATCCAAGGCACACAATGAGTAAATGGCAGAACTGTATCCTAATCCCAGTCCTGTCTTATTTCAGAACTTAGGTATTGTAGACATTTTCTCATCCAATAAAGGTTTATCATCTTTTACATAATATCACATATAATTCAAATATAATGATACATAATTTAAGTAAACTTTATCATTAAATATTTAGGTTATTTCTTTCTCATTATTATAAATAATGTGCTTTCAAAATTATTTCACTAAGATAAGTTACTGGAACTATAATTACTGGATTACTAAATTGCCCTCAAGGAGGATTTTATTATTTTCTTACTTCCTGTTCTGTTATATATTATTTATACTATAATTTTCTCTCTCTTGTCAATCTGAAAGGTCAAAAACACATCTCATTTAAAAATTTTTTTATTACCAGTGAAATCAAACATTTTCTTGTTTCTTGCCATTTGCACTTTTTATTTTGTGATTGTTCTGCTGTTTTCTTCCCATTTATCTTTTGGGGTAAATTATCTTTTCAATTAAGGTTTGTAGGAATTATTCATATATTAAGAGTATTTTTGACTGTATATCATAATATTTCCCAGCTTATAGTATTTTAAATAATATGTATAGTGCCATTTGGAAGAAATTTTAATTTTGTTTATTAACATTCTCCTGGTTACCGTCTCCGGATAATAATTATAAAACTATTCCCCATACCAAGATTAAAGTGATTTTCTTCCAGTCTTCTTAAGCAAACATTTGTATCTTTAGTCTATATTAATTTATTTGAATGTATGGTATGAGATCAAAATAATTTTTTCCCAACTATTTTTTTTTGCGGTACGCGGGCCTCTCACTGTTGTGGCCTCTCCCGTTGCGGAGCACAGGCTCCGGACGCGCAGGCTCAGCGGCCATGGCTCACGGGCCCAGCCGCTCCGCGGCATGTGGGATCTTCCCAGACCGGGGCACGAACCCGTGTCCCCTGCATTGGCAGGCGGACTCTCAACCACTGTGCCACCAGGGGAGCCCTTCCCAACTATTTATCTAATTATAACATTTATTGAAGAACACCTTATTTTTCCAGATATTTGAAATTTAAGTATTTATGCCGAATCATATGTACTTGTACCCAAATCACTTTGATTATTTCTAGACTTTCCATTTTCTATCGGTTTTAGGGCTAATTCCTCAACTTTTCAAATTAAGTATAGGAAATTATGCAAGAAAAAAGTGGGTTAAAGATTGGAAATGAAGTACTAAAACTGTCTGTATTTGTAGAGGGAATGATTATGTAGAAAAGCCTAAGGAGTGTACAAAATGATTACTGGAACTAATAGTGAAATAATCAAGGCAGTAGAGATTAAGGGTTAAATAACTATAGTCAATTTTATTTTTCTATGCTATAAGCAAACTATTAAAACATGAAAAATTTTAAATGTCATCAAATTGCATCAAAACAAATAAGATACAGGAATAAAATTTAAATGATATGCCAAATTTGCAGCTAAAAAAATTCAAACATGGTTGAGAGAAGTTAAATTAATATGCCATGTTCGTGGATTGGAAAATGCAAAATTGTAAAAATGTCAGTTTTCTCCAATCTGATTCTGATTCAAACCCAGTCATAATCCCAGGAGTCTTTTTTTTTTTAATAGAAATTGACAAACTGATTTTAAAATGAACAGGTAAATGTAAAGTAGTTGATATTCAAAGCAATCTTAAAGAACAAGTTTGAGGATATATGGTACTTGACATCAAGATATAGTATAAAACTATAAGAATCAAACAGTGGGAACTGGCATAAAAATGAAAATATATCAATGGAATGCATAGGGTCCAGAAATACACCCACATAAATATGCTTGTCTGATTTTTGACAAAGGTGACAAAGCAGTTCAATAGGAAAAGAAAGTCTTTTCAACAAATGGTGCTGGAATAATCAAATATCCATATGGGGGGAAAATGGAACCTCAACCTTGAACTCACACCACACACACAAAACAGTAATACATTAGACTTCAGTGAAATTCTGCTCAAGAAATGACACCATTAAGAAAATGAATAGGTAAGCCATCTGTAAGGAGGAAATATTAACACAACACACATCTGACAAAGAACTAGCATGCAGATGATACAAAGAAATCCTACAACTCAATAATAATAATTTAACCCAATAAAAATGAGCAAAAGATTTCAACAAACACTTAACAAAAGAACATATAGGAATAGCCAATATGCATATGGAAAAATGTGCAACATCTTTAGCCTTCAGGTCACTTTTTAACCTAATGTTATTTCAGAAGAAGTGTAAGCATGATGAATCCTGCTGCTGAAACAGGTTGGATAGGCTGAAGGCCCATCTAGATAGGAAAAACATCAAACAAACGGCAAGGAAACTTTTCCAGGTAACCTATCTATTAAAGAAGTAGAACCTGACAGAGAACATCAAAGAGTGTAGGTATTTGCTTACTTTTTTTTCCATATAGATAAAAATTGTCCTTTTAAAACAGCCTGACCTGAGAGAATGTTTATCTGGGTAAGATAAACAGTTGATCCTTGAACGACACAAGTTTGAACTGTTCGGGCCCACTTATACACAGATATTTTTTCAGTAGTAAATACTGCAGTACTATAGGGACTATAGTTGGTTGAATCCACAGATATGAAGGAACCCTGGATGTGGAGGGCCAATCATAAATTATAGGCAGATTAACTCCCCTCTTGTTCAAGGACCAACTGTATCTGGTGGACTAATTCAGAAGCCTATTGGTTGAAATGCATCTGATGGCTAAGCTTAATTTCTCTTGGTCATTTTGATTTTACACACTAATGGAATTATGAACAACTTTTCACAACCCAGCCTCTTCCTAAGTATGAGATTTTCTCTATGTAGAAAAACTATTGATTTTTTATAGCATTTTGCACATTACTGCCCATCTTACTGAGCTCTCTTATCAATTCCAATAGTTACTCAATTGACTTGTGGTGTTTCCAGGGGCATTCTCTGTAAATAATGGCATCCCATTGCACTTAGAATTAAAACTCAATACATTTAACACGACCTGAAAGAGGCCTAGGCTGCCTCCCCAGACTCATCTCATGCCCCTCCTTCCTTACTTCACTCTACTGTTCACCATTATGGCCTGTTTTGTTTCCTCAAATATGACAAGTCCACTTTCCAGCCTTAGGGCTTTAAATTTGCTATTCACGTTGCCAGGAGTGCTCTTTGTGCACTTTTCACTTCTCCTCACCAACTTCTGTCCATACCTTGGATCTCTGTGTATGGGACCCTTCTTCCAAGATGCTTTCCCTGGCCCTAGAGTTTTAACTAGGTACCCCTGTTCTCTCTCATAATGGCCAGTGCTTTTCCTTCAGGGAGCATTTCACAGTTTGTGAATCTGTATCTTCTTTGTGATGATGTGTTTGATGTCTCTCTCCTCTCCCACAAGGTGGTAAGCTTCACATCAGCAAGGAGGATATCTTTTTTTGTCAATCACTATACTTCTACACCTAGCACGGAGCATATTGTATAGTAGGAGCTCCATAAATACTTCTTAAAAAATAGAATGCTATCAAAATGAATTCCTGTTTCTTTCAGATAAGACCTTGCTCTCACCTGTCTGTTTAGAAGGAAGTAAGAAAAACTTCTCTCTGTTGTGATACTCATGTCTGATAGTGACTAAATAGATTTCCACTTGAGAGACATTTATATTTGAGAAGCACACATGTTAATGGAATAGAGAGTTTGTCTAATGATAGGATTCTCAGAAATAAAACTATATGGTGCTAAGAGGAGAAAAAAATGAGAAAAACAATCATTAAGCTCATAGCTGCACAGGTGACTATCAATTTCAACTTACACATTTGGCAAAAAATCACGAGCTCCTAAAATATAGATAGTATGGAGGGAGTATAAATATAGAAAAGGAAATTATCTAGATATTCGAGTGCATTTCATACAAATGCTATTATCATTATATGTGGTACTGTGAGACTTTTTTAAGATTAAAAACATTGGTAAGAGTTTTTAATTGCCTTTTTTCCCCCTAAAATGGCTTATTTTTCTTAGAAAGAGACAGCCTTTTCATTTCAACAAGTTACAGGATTTTATCTGTGATAATGTGTATCCTATTCTTGAAGCTCTTGGGAAGGTAATTAGTGATGGTGCTTGGAAGGCACAGTACCCTGCTAGAGAGAGCTCTGCAGTGAATACTCCTCAGGTGACCCCTGTGCACTAGGTATTTTTTGACAACAAAGACACTTCTTTTCAGGAATATCCATTCTTTCACAAACACGTAATGAGTAAATTGGCCTAGCCTTGTATGATAGACGATACTTGAATGTCTAGAGGTATATAAGGTATATCAGATTCAGTTAGGGTCTGAACAGGAAGCAGATGGCATTGCAAAACAGGAGAATTGAGGAGGTTTGCTTACAGAGGGATGATATACAAAATGTGGGTAGCGGAAAACCGCAAGGATGGGAATATACATTACATACATTAAAACAAACCCATTTTAAGTGTATAATTCAGTGAGTTTTGTTAAATGGACACACACTTGTATAAACAGCAAATAAATAAAAATTCAGGATATCTCCATCATTGCAAAATGTTTTCTCTTGTCCCTTTGTAATCAGTCTCTAACCCTAGGCTATGGGCAATCACTGAGCAACTTTCAGTCACTATAGATTAACTATACATGTTCTTGAATTTAATATAAGTGGAGTAATACAGTAAGTACTTGTTGACTCCAGATTCTTTAGCTCATAAATTGTTGATTGTATTAGTAGTCATTTGTATATGGCTGAGTAGTGTTCTACTGTATGAATATGCCACAGATTATTGGTCCTTGACTGAAACACACCTAGAATGTTTTGAGGTTTTGGAACTGTTATTTTTTGCTATTTTTATAACACCTCTATAAGCATTCTTGAACAAGTTTTAATTTTTGCCAAATCATTTTATATATTTTTTAAATTTTCTGTGTAGGGCATTTTATGTCCTCTCTAAGAAATATTTTACCACCTCAAGATTTTGAAGATTTTATTCTACAATGTCATTTAGAAATTTTATAGCTTTAGCTTTTATACTGATACCTGTGAACCATTTTTAGTTCATTTTTGTACATATTATAAGAGATACAATTTACTTTTGTCCATATGGATATATAATTGTTCCAACATCATTTACTGAAAATAATATACCCATGGAATTACCTTGGTACTTTTGTTGAGAATGAGTTGATCTTTATGGGTGAGTCAATTTCTGGACCTTCTATCCTGATCACTGATTTATCTGCATTTTTTAATGCCAATATCATACCATCATGATTTCTTCAGCTATTTGGTAAGCCTTGAAAACCAGGAGTGTTATTTCTCCCAATATTGCTCTCTTTTTCAAGATTTTTTTCAGCTATTATAATTCCTTCAAATTTCCATATAAACTTTTACAAGTTCTACCAAAAAAGTTTGCCAATATTGTGATTGATAACACATTAAATCTCTTGGCCAATTGCTGGTCGGTTATCATCTTGAAAATCCTGTTCTGATCAAAGAACATAAAATGTCTCTCTATTTATTTAGGTTTTCTTCAGTTTATCTTGACTCTTGTTTGTGTATAGTTTTTGCAAGTATTTGCTAAATTCATCTCAAGTATTTCATGGTTTTGAATGCTGCTATAAATTGTACTTTAAAAATGTTATTGTCCAATTTTTTGTTTCTCAGAATTAGAGGTGGAATTTAGTTTTGTAATACTAATCTAGTATTCTGCAACCTTGCCAAAATCACTAATTAGGTTTCATTTTTGCAGCTTGCTTAGGGTTTTCTGTGTATCCAAATCTGTTATCTGCATATACAGTTTTATTACTTCATTTCTACAAATGGATTTTATTTCTTTTTCCTGCCTTAAGGCACATGAGGATGTGCAGTACAATGCTAGGTAGTAGTGATAGAATGCACATCCTCACTTTGTTCCCAGTCTTGAGGGAAGTGATTCTGGCTTTCACCATTAACCTAGTGAGCAGTAGGTTTCTCGTAGTTTCCCTTTATTATTAAGTTCCTTCCTATTCCTGAGAGTTTTTAATCACTGAATGTATGTTGAATTTTGTCAAATGCCTCTTCTGAAGTCCCGCAGTAAAATAAGGTGAGTAAACATTCATTCTTGCTGCTCTTTGAGAAGCAGTACCTCACCACAGTGTCACATGTTATGTGTCATAAAGAGAAACATGGATTCAATGACACTGAGTGAAGTGTCTTTGAAGGGTCCATTTATACAAATTGGCTGAGTCAGTGTACATATATTTTTAAATGTTATCACTTCTTATTGGTTCCTATGATTTCATGTTCTTAATGTCATGTCACATGGATCTTGATACTTCTTAATAGTCTCTTCCACACTTATTCCAAATGTTATTAAAGTTAGTAATAAGAGCAATACAGCAACACTTACCAGAACTTCACTCTATTTTCTAGAGATAATGTAAGGTGAAATTGTTACATAGAGAATGGTGAAATACTGTCTCTATTTCTGTGACTTTATTTTAGATATTTAGGTTATCATATTTAAAAAATAAATGATAGAATAGAAAATAAATGATTGCAAAACAAAACAATTTGCTTTTACACAAATTGCAGCTTCTCCAGGAATAAAAGTGTTTCTACAGCTAGTGAGCAGGCTCATTTATATAATCAACTCTCACTTATTTGTGGAGAGATTATTCATAGAAAATCTTGCTTTTAATTTTTTTTTTTTTTTTTTTTTTTGCAGTACGCCGGCCTCTCACTGTTGTGGCCTCTCCCGTTGCAGGGGCACAGGCTCCGGCCGCGCAGGCCCAGCGGCCATGGCTCATGGGCCTAGCTGCTCCGCGGCATGTGGGATCTTCCCGGACCGGGGCATGAACCCGTGTCCCCTGCATCAGCAGGCGGGCTCTCAACCACTGCGCTTTAATCATACCTTTGCTGCTTTAATTCATATCAAAATTCAGCAATGAATTTGGTTTGGTTCAGGTGTGATATAAATTGTATTCTTGAATACAATGTAGTATAACATCAAGAAATAAAATTAAAATGCTAGGATTAAAGCCAACTTGCACTTAAAATAACTTCAAAAAATATGAATAGCATATGATTATATTTTAGTCTCAAATTCTTAAAGTAAAATGAAGCCTGGATCATACATTAATTCCATAATTATTTTTTGACTGCTCTCAAGGAGTTAATAGATGATTAAGGGACATGGACAGAAAAATAATTACAATAATCAATAAGAGTTGTAGTGGTAAATAGATTAAAGAAAAAGGGGAGAAGAAGGCTATTTCAAGAAAGTGGTAACAAAGATGTGGCCTCTTGAGCTAAGTCTAGAGGAACGAATAGGGATTTCCACACAGACTAGATGTGGACGTTTTCATTGACAGAAACATGGTGTTCTCAAAAGAAATGAGGTTTAATCAAACACAAGAAATCTGGGAAGGCACAAGAATTTCAATATGGAGAAAATCAAGGTAAGGTGGAATTTGCACAAAGACAGATGTAGGCAAAGTCCACAGCATGAAGGGCCCCCATACTATGCTGAGGAACATGGTCTTTTACAGGAAGTTTTGGAAAACTCCTGTGGGATTTCAGTCAGTAGAACTGACAAAGTAGATCTAGCTTTTAGGAAAATCAACCTAGTATACTGCAGAAAATGAATTGTAAATTTGTGAGAATGAAAAGAGGGAGGCCAGTTAGAAAACTGTTGTAAAAATCAGGAACTAAATCCAAGGCACTAAAAAAGCAAGTGGGAATAAAGAGGAGAGCATAGATTCTTTTTTTTTTTTTTTTTTTTTTTTTTTTTTTTTTTTTTGCGGTATGCGGGCCTCTCACTGTCGTGGCCTCCCCCATCGCGGAGCACAGGCTCCGGACGCGCAGGCTCCGGACGCGCAGGCTCAGCGGCCATGGCTCACGGGCCCAGCCGCTCCGCGGCACATGGGATCCTCCCAAACCGGGGCACGAACCCGCATCCCCTGCATCGGCAGGCGGACTCTCAACCACTTGCGCCACCAGGGAGGCCCTAGATTCTTTATTTAGGTGGTGAAACTTAAAGGACTTGGGACTAAATAAATATGTTGGAGGCACATGGCATTGAAAGGGGGAGGGGCAAACCTAGGTTTAAATTCTGTGTAAATGTGGATGCAGAAAGGAAGAGAACAATTAACGTATGTTAGGAAGGGTATCAGCCACTAAAATCACAATCAAATACCCTGGAACTCAGTACATCACTCAGGGATAGTGGATAAAAATCAGGATTTAAATATAAATTTCTTTATAATGGTGAAGACAGCTAGGCATCTGCAGATGTCAGTTTGTACCTCACTTTACAGTGTCTGTGGGATGTGTAATCCCCTGTCACTAACATGTCCTGTGAGATAAATATTATCACTCATGTCTAAAAGGAGCTTCTCAGAGAGATTACTATCCAAAGTCACTAAGTAGCAGAACTAAAATTAGAACCCAAGTCTGCTGAAATCCATGTAATTTACAGGATTTAAAAAGAGAGAAAGTGTTATCAGAATTGAGTGGAGGGAGAAGATAACAACTGTTCTGGGCTTATAATGTTAGGGTGAAAGGATACCTTGAGATTTTCTGATTTCTGATTCTGTCCTCCAATACTTACTATGAGTATAATCCATCACCCCAAATTGGATCTAGAATTTTGTTAAGAAGCCAGTGATATAAACTTTCATCCTTAAAGCTTATCTTTATAAAAAAAAACATTTGTGCAACAGCATGATGTATATCACAATTTACAAGGTGGTGACATGTATCAGTTGTGTATCGGTTGTGAGGGACATTATTAACTAATATAATTTATACATTGTTATTAATAGCATGCCCCATTCACTTCCTGAAGAGTTTCTCATTTAAGTGTTATATTTTATAGTCATCTTAAAAATTTTCCAAGACTTAGAAATTTGGTTGCCGACTATTTTTCAATAATGTGAATTGTAGCCAGAGATTTAACACAGATTTCTTTAGATTTGGATTTTTAGTAAAGTCAGTCTATTCTTCAAAATTTAAGATTTAATGTATTTTTCTGCAATCTTATACCTCATTGCCTGTGAACTTCCTGCTGTGGTGCAAATAAATTATTAAATGGATGCAAAGTTGATAATCTCCTTAGATTTTAGGATGAAACTTAAATTACTTTTACTTTGAATCATTTAACTCCAACAAGTGTTCATTTAGAAGTTTGGCTGTGTGAGGCTGGACATCAGATACCACTGTGATTTTGAGGGATTTCAGTGATGCAGAATTGTTCTCCCTGCTCTGTAAGTTTTTATCTTTTAAGGTGAGCTTAGACAGGGAAGCTCAGTACCTATGATAACTGGATCACTTATCCAAATTCACTTGAAGCTGATTTATACTAAAACATTGGAGTGTACACTTTTTATTAAACTACTAAGGACATCTACTTTCTCACATTATGGGATATAAAACAGAGGTAATAATTGAAAGGTAGATTGTAAAGTATGAAATTAGAGCAAAGTGAGGTGGGTCGTCTAGACCTTGCTGTCTAGTACCTTAACCACTAGCCACAAATAAGTATCAAGCACTTGAAATATAGCTAGTCTAAATTGAGATGTGCTATAAGTATAAAGTACATATTAGATTTTAAATAATTTATATGATATAAAATGCAAAATAACTTAATTTTTATATTGATCACATGTAAAATAATAGTTTGGATATATTGGGTTTAATAAAATATATTTTACTTTATTTAATATAGCTACTACATTATCTTTCTCTTGGACAATCCTGAGGTCTAGAGACAAGGTCATTACCTTATGTTAAAGCCTGGTGAATTATCTGTGCTCTGCCAAGGTGTGGTGAAATTTTATTGATTTCTAGGGCTATAGAAATGTTATAATCCTACCTTGCCAATCATCCCTCTTTGCTTCCTCCTATACCTACATATTACAACAATTAAGAATTAAATTTTATTTTAGAAAGAACTGCCTAGTACCCAGTAACCCCCAATGCAGAACTTTTAGTTAAAAGCTCAATTAGGGAACATTGCCAAAATGTTTTGATCCCAAAGTGGGATTATAACAACAACAAAGGTTAACATTTATAAAAGGGCTATTCTAAGAGTTTAAATGTATCAGATCATTTGTTTAATCCTCACAGTAACCCTATAAAAGAAGTACTATGAATATCCTCATTTTACAGGTGAACAAAATGAGGCACGGGAAGGTTAAATACGTTGTCCAGGCTTACCAGGTATTATGTGTCAGAAACAGAGATTTGAATCCAGAAAGTCTGACTCCAGAATCTGATTTCTTTCTTCAGGATCAGTAGCCCAGGACATAGTTCACTGGATCGGGTTAGCTCCTTTAACATCTCCAGCATTCAATTAATCCAGGACTCAGTCTTTCCCAAGTTCCACTTGACCAAAGCACTAAAGAGCCAACAGGGCACATGAGAAAATCATAGCACCAGCCCCAGAGCCACACAATTCAGAACCCATTATTTCCTGTGAAGTAACGTTTGATAATTTCTTTATCAAAGGTATATTCTCCTCTTGCTTTTTCTAGTAATGAACAATTTTTTTGTACACATAGATAAAGCAGTTGAGAATAGAGAAGTGGTCATGATTTCAGTTTCACTAAGATGCCAACTGGCCACAGTTCACAAACTTCGATTTTCAATTGATTTAGAGGAAACCTCATATGAGATTACATTTTGCTTTTGCGAAATGTTGCAAAATCCTTTTGTCAAGCTCCAGCCTACTGACCCCACATGCTTCTACTTGCACTTCCCAAACTTGTGATCCCAGTGGCAGTGAGAAGTAGGCTGATGCATACCTTTGTGTCTGCTCAGCTCCCCAGTTCCCAGGCCTTGGCTAACATTCATTACTCCAATGGGGCCAAAATATTTCCTTTGCACCACTTATTTTCTTGCTGCAACAGGAAGTAACTTACCATGGAAAAAGAAACTATTGATTAGCCGTGGATGAGAAACAGACTAAAGAGCAAAAAATGTTTCAAGACAAGCACAAGAGGAACAGACTCCATAGTGGACAACCTAACATTAGTAGCAATACCTTATTTGCCCTGATAGTACCCATAAAAACAGTAAACCAAAGATCTGTGGTTCTGAGATGAGTATCTCCTGATGCCAAAAGAATCTTCTTTGCTGTGCATCTAATATCAGTTGTAGTCATACATTATCTAGAGCCTGCTTCTCCCAATAAGACACTTTACCTCTCACATGCTAGTTCATCAGCTAAGCTCCTTTGTGTTGTTTTAAAATTATATCTGATGGCATAATGACCAGTAACCTTTGAAATCCATCTCTCCATCAGCTTTTCTTATGTGGAATTCCAAGTTGCCAATGAAAACAAAATATTTCTTTCTTAATATCTAGACCGCTGTTTGATAACTTAATGTAGGATTCTCTGGTAAATCTGATATAGAGCACATAGTTTAGGCCAGAGACCGAAGTGAATCTCAACCTCCCTGTAAAGTCTGAATATAAATATTGGAATCATACCGTTATTTTATTGCCTTTAGCAGACAGTCAACTTGGGTGTTCAATTGAAGAAAGGGTGATAGCGCCAGCTGTGTAGGATTGGGTCTACCAAACTACCAAATTTCAAGGAGTAGAAATTTTGGGGAGAGTGGAAGGCAGAGAAGAGAAAGAGTAAGATCATTACCTTAATGTATAACCAGGACATGAACGTCATATTTTAATGCAAAATGATTCTAGGCTGTTATAGCTGACCTGACATTTGGAACTTGACCAATTAGAATAAGATTTCCTCTTGTCAAGAAATAAGGATGTATTTGGGCCTCCCTGGTGGCGCAAGTGGTTGAGAGTCCGCCTGCCGATGCAGAGGATACGGGTTCGTGCCCCGGTCTGGGAGGATCCCATATGCCGCGGAGCGGCTGGGCCCGTGAGCCATGGCCGCTGAGCCTGCGCGTCCGGAGCCTGCGCGTCCGGAGCCTGTGCTCCGCAACGGGGGAGGGCCACAACAGTGAGAGGCCCGCATACCGAAAAAAAAAAAAAAAAAAAAAGAAATAAGGATGTATTTGAACAGAGAAGCTGTCAGAAGAAAAGAGGCACGTTGTCCCCGCCAAACCCTGTTGTGGTCCAAGAACTCTTACCATTCCACAAGGAGATATACAGAAACTGAGAGTAAGGGTTTAGAAAAATATTAAAGTGATTTGACATTGCTCTAACATTCAGATCCATAATCAGTGGGCTCATCTGATTAAATAGGAGTATGAAGCATGTGGTATAAACTGCATACTAGTTATAAGCAGTAATACCACATAGTGGTTTATTATGGATAGGATTTTTAAAAACTAAATCTTGCCCTTCACCATAGTTTGCTTGAGAAGTACTACTGCAGAACATATTTTTAGTGCCCAAAATAATGTCTGCCATATATAGGGTTTCTCTTCCCCCCACCCCTTAGACAAACTGTCTCCTCTTTACTCAGTGTGGATGTTTATCCTTTGCTTCACTTATGTTTTTATAATATCCTTTATTTTAACCTCAATAGAATCACAGATTTTAACTTTCTGAAAAGAATCTTAAGGGGCAGACAGTCTAACATTTTTCAGCCACAGTCTTCAAACTCTAGATTTTTTGTCTCTATTAAGCTTTATAGTAGTTCTTTCCAATGATGTATAAGAAACTATTTCCCACTTTTTGGTAGCATCTCTGAATCACACTGTAGCCTGGTGGCTTCTGGAAGATAAGAGCCAATTCTAGTGAAGGTACTGGGATTATTACCTTCTATCAAAGAAACTATATACCTTCTGACTTGGATTGTCTGTTCTGGCTTTCTGTTTCAATCTCTTTGAGTTTTGGGATCTGGCTTACATTGACCCTGTAACCTTCAATCACCTTTTATAATATCTTCTTTAATTCTTATTCACATTTTATAATATTTCTGCAGATATTATGTATAAAAACATTGTTGGAACTATTGCTGAAAGATGTAGCCCTTTCAAAAAGTTCTTAAGGAGAATATTATAATTCTAGTAATTTATATTCACAGTAAGACCAGAAAGAATGAAAAAAAATTTAGGTCTATAGAGCTATGTTTCATGAAAGTTTGATATTGAAGAATAGATTTAATATGATCAAATGGTACCTTAAACCACAAAAATGGTATGGATTTAATATTTTAGGACGACATCATATCTAGAATTAAATTTTTGGTTCACCATGCAGTCATGATTTCCACCTTGTTCTATGAAGCAAGAAGTGTTCTAAAAGAAGCATGGATGCTACCCATGAAGAATCACCCAGTTAAGGTGAAGAGAGTTTAATAACCTTTATCAAATGAATAGCAGGAGTACTGACTGATATTACTAAACTATCTTTAAACTGGCAAGCTGGATACGTAATTGGATTGCTTAACTCTAACATCTCAAGTGAATACTTTTCTCTGGTTATAGCCTAGGAATCTGAAAACCTAAAATGTTTCAGAGACATTCTGAAGGAAGATCTGCAAAACCATCTGTATCTATCTAACAGTGTGGACAAGTATTTTAGGATTATACTATGCACTTGTGTAAGGGGTAACGTAACTAAAGAGAATTGATCCTATACAGGTACTGTTTTATAAAATACTGTCACTACTGGCCCAAATACCAATAGTAATAAAAAAATGATGGTGATGGTAATAGTTACCAGAGGTACTGTATGTGTTGACTGGGATAATGACTACATCAATCCATTGGGTTCTACCTTGATATTTCACTCAAAGTAGATGGAGAAAATAAAATAAATTCTGGTATATATTTGACTTTCAAAAACTTATGTCTTACACAGAATAGCTGTGTGGAAATCAATCAAGTATAGCAATATTAAAATACTTTCTCCTCAATTATACAGCATATTTCAGGATTCTAAAAAGCAAATTTATCTCTTTATATCACAGAATATAACTTTTCTCAAGCAGAATAATTTATATTATGATATATTATAACTGAGAATAAACCCACACCCACTGTGGGAAAATTAATTATGGATTGGGAGTAAGGATGGATCAATCTCCATATAAGAACAATTTAACATCTTTAAGATTTTTGGAGAAAATTTCTATTATTTTGTTGAAAAAAGAGCGTCTTTGACCTTAAAGTTACTTAATGCGCATTGCCCTTAATCACAAACTACTATGATCTATAGCACACACTACAAACAGACTTGGTATCATTTTTACACATATAGTGTTGGTACGGTGTTTGTATGTATAAAGTAGGTGTGCAAATGGATACATAGCCATTTCTGAGAGTATTTTTTTAATTAAAGCAAAATCTCTAAAATTTTTCTTTTTCTCTCCATCACTACTTCTTACTCTGACCTGGACATCTACCATAGTCTCTCATGTGGTGTCCATCCTTACATCCATTCTTGCCCCACATCAAGATGTTCTCCATATCATGGGCTATTTTAGAATACATTGTGAATTGTTTAACATTCCTTAACGACTTTCCGTTGCTCTTAAAGATCAAAACCATCCATAAAATGGCCTGACACTTCTCCATAATGCTATAGTCCTGCTCTTTGCCTTTCAGTCACACTGAATAGTCAGTTTCTAAACTGTGTCTAGCTCTCTTTACCACTGGTCTTTTGTCTTTGATACCCTCTCTGCTCAGAGCAGCCTGCCTATTTTTCTCTACCTAGGTAACTCCTGTTCATCCATCATATCTCAGCCAGCATGTTCTCAAGGAAAGCCTTTTCTGACCTCTGTGATGATATGATTTTCTTCTATAATACGTTATCATGGCACCATGTATGTCTGTTTTACATCACTCAGCCAGCTAGCTATATTTATACCTTTATAAGTATAATGATTTCATCAATGTCTTCTCTCTCCACTAGATGGTGAGGGCCACAGGGAAGTAGACTGTGTGTTTTTACTTACCAGTGCTTCCCCAGTATCCAGCAGAGTATGCCTGGTACATAGTAGGACTCAATAAACAGTTGTTTAAATTTCTTACATCATTTAAACTAAGTAAAAAGTCATTACAACAGAAGTTAATTTCAATAACATAAGAAGACATAATCTGACCTCATTTTGGATAAACCCCCAATTTAAGTATTTTCCAGTTGCGATGCATATAAAAGCAAACAAAATTCTTGCTGAACTTTCATGTCACCCATGAAATAGAAATAGGCAAATAGTAATTATATAAGAAGAGATTTTATTTATCATTCTCAATCTATGTAATTATAATAGAATTTGATTAAAATTTTTTTGCGATGATGATGGAATACAGTAAACTATATTTGTTTTGAATTTTTTTTGTGAGTGGTAACTTGCTAAACAATTTTCAAATATCAGTTATTTACTTCTCCTAAGTGCAAATGTGAATGGGATTCAAAATCAGGTTACCTGACTCCAGAGCCTAAGCTGTTTATTATAATACTGCTTTGCTGCGGCAACTTTGTGTATAATATTAGCCATCATTTGCTAAGCATCTGTTATGTGCCAGGCACTCTGCTATGAGCTTTATGTACATGATCTCTCTTGAGCCTCATTTCTGGATAGGTTTGTATTATTATCTCTGTTTATTAGATACCCTCTTTGAGTAATCACATGTATTAGAAATTTGAAATTGATTATCACCAATAGGGGAAATCACTAATACTTAAATATTATTGTCTTTTCCAAATAGGAGTTTTTTTTTTATCAGGAAGCAGTGCAGGTTTGCTTTCCTGTTGTTGCAGTTTGCAAATTCTCTAGCAACAAGGCATATATTTATATAATACTCTTTTGATAAAATTACATTAAAGATCAGGACTGTTAATGATTGGAAAATTGGTTTTGGCTAAATTATATTAAAAAATTATCACTAGAAAACTTAGGGATATCTGCACCCAAAAATAAATAAATAAAATATCGGGGACATCCCATTGGTTATTGTGAGTACTGGCCATCTGTTCCCTACATGTGAGAAGCTCATTTTCTTTGTCCTGCAGATCAGTGTTGGGAATCAGGGTAGAACGTATAAAAGTGGCTAAGGAAATTTTTTCTTCTCCTCACCCAGAAAATAAACATTGCCTCAGCATACAAGGGAGAAATGAGTTGGAGGATGTGGGTGTTCAGCTTGCCTGTTCATATTCTATTTAGAATTTCTTTTCGTAAAAAATGAGCTCTTTGATATTACCATTTTAAAAAATTCAATTTATTTTAATTGCTCTTTCAAGAAAAACAGCACCTTCATAGCACCAGTTGCCTACTGAATCTTTTATAACTATTAGGAAAATGAGCTCCATAAGTAATAACTACTTCAGTAGAAGTTACGAGGAAATTTCAAGAGTATATTAGGGTGTGGAGCTATGTCAACAGAGGCAGAATGAAGGCGGCAACTGAGGCAGTTTTCTAGATATTTTGGGCAAATAGAAACAAGATAATTAAGAGAAAAAATTGAATTATTTGATTCAAGAGTTTTTCTGGTCATAAGTCAATATTAGTTGCAGCAAAGTCTGTCAGACCATGTGCAGATGAAGTTTTCATTGTCATCCACAGCTACTTTGTTGTGGCATCTTTATTTTTTTGATGCCACTAGATACATATTTCAGTTTAAAAAATCATGTTTTGGAAAGGATTCTACTGCAAAGATAGAACTGATTTAGACAATTTGGGAAAAAATCATAAAAATATGATGTAACATTTCAGATAAATGGTCTTTTTAGCTAATGTTTTTGCATTTGTAAGAAGGCTTAGGGGCCAGAACTGATTCTACAAAATTTCATGCTAATATTCAGTGTGGCAATGCCTTATTCCTTAGGGTTATAGGGTAATACGTAAGTTCAATAAGGTCAGAGTTTCTAGTTTTGTGGTCCCTGCAGATGGTTAAAACAACTACATTTATGAATATATATTTATATCTATATAACTGTAGAGAGTGAGATACATTAACCATATGAATTGATTAATAATGTTACCCCCTGCTAACAATGGAATATTACTCAGCCATAAAAAGGAATGAAATTCGGTCATTTGTAGAGATGTGGATGGACCTAGAGTCTGCCATACAGAGTGAAGTAAGCCAGAAAGAGAAAAACAAATATTGTATATTAATACATATATGTGGAATCTAGAAAAATAGTACAGATGAACCTATTTCCAGGGCAGGAGTAGAGACGCAGATGTAGAGAACGAACATGTGGACACAGTGGGGGAAGGGAAGGGTAGGATGAATTGGGAGATTAGGTTTGACATAAATACACTACCATGGGTAAAATAGATAGCTAGTGGGAACTTGCTGTATAGCACAGGGAGCTCAGCTCGGTGCTCTGTGATAGCCTAGATGGGTGGGTTGGGTGGGGGATGGGAGGGAGGTCCAAGAAGGAGGAGATATAAATATACATATATACATATAGCTGATTCACTTCATTGTACAGCAGAAATGAACAGAATATTGTAAAGCAAATTTACTCCAATAAAAAAAAAAGACAATGTCTATGTCCCCCCCAAATTAATATGTTGAAATGCTTAGCCCTAATGTGAGCACATTGGGAGGTGGGGTCTTTGGGAAGGGATTAGGTCATGAGGGCAGATAATTGTCTTTTAAAAGGGACCCAAAAAGAGCCCTCACCATGTGAGTTTACAGCAGAAAAAACAGCTGTCTATGAATTCAAAATCTGCCAGCTTCCTTATCTTGGACTTCCCAGCCTCCAGAAAAACTGTGAGAAATAAATTTCTGTGGTTTATAAGCCACCCAGTCTGTGGTATAGCCCACACCCACTAAGTGGGCTACTGCAATGATCAATTGCTGCACACCGAGTAAGTGGCAGAGCCAAGACTCTGATCTAAGACCTACTAACTTGAAAGTTGATGCTTTCAAAAAAAGGTTTACTTAAAAAGACAATACATATACACAACTTTTCAAACAACACCAAAAATACATTGTGATAAGAAAAATCTCCCATACCTATACTTCTACTCATCCATTACTTTTCCTTAGAGACAACCACTGTCATCCATTTAATTATGTATCCTTCCAGTGATATTCTTTGCTCTACAAGCATTTTTATGTGTGTCATTATGTGTGTAAAAAACATACGGTAGAATATCATATATGCTATCATGCATTTTTTTAACTTTATGTAGCAGTTTCTTCCATACTAACAGATATATAACTACCTTATATATTCTAGAAGCTATGCAGTATTCCATTTTATACTGTATCATAATATCCATGAGGGACATTTAGGTTGTTTCCAGTCTTATTTTATTACTAACAGTGCTGCAAAGACTATTATTTTTATATATGCCATTTAGTCATTCTGTTTTAGGTGTCTCTTTCTTCATATAGTAGAGTTGAATTCTGCTTTTTGACCTAATGTTACAGTATTTAAACCGTTTACATTTATTGATAAACTGGCTTAGTGCTATCATCTTTTTCCATTTTATATTTTCTCTCTTTATAAGCTATGATTTCTTTCTCTTTGTAGTCTGTATTTCTCTAGTAATCTGTAAAGTTTATCTTTCTAATCTATAATTAATCTTCTAGAATTTGAGACAATATTGAAGTATTTCTCATGATAAGGATAGAATTAGTTTAGTCTTTTAATTTTTTCTTCACCACTCAAGTGTGACTTTATTACTTATTTCTTTTAGATATGTTCTGAACTTAGATTTAAATGCTAGCCTGGTCCATGATTCTAAAAATAATGATTTCAGCCAGCATGAAATACTTCTTACCTTCTTTTCCCTTCTCCTCCTAGTTTTTGTCAGTTACATCACTTTTGCCTCAACAGGGCTTATATTTACATACCTTTCTGCAATTATGATATTAATACTTATTGTTATTGTCTTTGTATAACAGGTAAAATGACTCAGTTTCCCCCTATTCTTTTTGCCAGTTTCTCCATTCACCTTAGTTGAAATTCATCTTCTTCTACCGCTTTTATGAAAGGCTCAGGTAACTGTATTCTCTAAATTCTCAACGTTTAACAAAAGTTTGTTTATTGCCTTTATCATTGAGCAATAATTTAACTGGTTTATTAATCAGAATACAGTGCAGGAAACAAAATCCATTTTAAGTATTTTAAGTAGCCTTCAGAAATGTCTTGCAGAATAACACAGAACTTACCCAACAGCAGAGTTATTATATCTAAGGCAACCACTGCAAATGCTGAATTAAATCCATAAACCAATAGCTGCAATTTAGAGTTTAGGAAGCCAGAATTAAGAAGCTGTCACTGCTGCTGAAACCATCATAACTGCCTTTGAACTTAGAAACCTGAAGAATGAAAAATGAAATGTTGCTGCAGAAAAACCTGTTATCCTTGCTAAAAAGAGGCAGAAAATGAACTCTGCAGCAATTCTGCTTTCTAAATCTCGCTTGAGTCCATGTAATTGGTGGATCCTAGTTTGAAATAATAGCCATATCTGCACGGGAGTCTGGGGAGTGGAGTTTTTACCTTCTCTTATCTGCAGTCCTGAATACATACTAAATGGAAGATAGTCTGGAGATCAAATTAACCAACTCATAGTACCCATTATCTGGGTTAAAATAATATTTGTGTGTTTGTCTTTTCTTGAGGAGCTTACAAGCAATTCTATATTCTGAATGTTGTTGTGAAAGAATCTAAAGATAACTCCTTTCCCCCAATACTTATTGGTAACTAATATCTTTGCCTACTCACTCCAAGTATTTTTTATCTTTAAGGTTCAGTAATTTTAATGAGATATACCTTGATATTATTCTGATTCTCCTTTAGTCTGGAACATAAGGTATCTTCAACATGTTTTGAAATGTCTATTTACTTATGGAATATTGTATTTTATAATACATTATAATTATTACTACAGTAGATCCTCATCTGTGGTTTTGCCTTCCATAGTTTCAGTTACCAGTGGTCAACCATGGTCCAAAAATATTAAATGGAAAATTCCAGAAAAAAACAATTTAAAAGCTTTAAATTGGGCACTGTTCTGAGTAGCATGATGAAATATTGTGCCTTCCCACTCCATCCTACCTGGGATCCCCCATCGTGGATAATGTCTGCTCCTGTCACCCAGCCATGGACATTATCATGGCCCAAGGATCACTTGAAGCAGATGGTACTCTTTCTGGTATATCATCAGAAGGTCAGTAGTAGCCTAAGACTGTGTCATTCACCTCACTTCATCTCATCAAATAGGCATTTTATCACCTCAGATCAACACAAGAGGAAGAGGGTGAGTACAGTACAGTAAGATATTTTGAGAGAGAGACTACATTCACATAACTTTTATTACAGTATATTGTTATAACTGTTCTATTTTATTATTAGTTATTACCATACATAATTTATAAATGAAACTTTATCACAGGAAAAAAATATAGTATATATAGTGTTTGGTACTATCCACAGTTTCAGGTATCCACTGAGGGTCTTGGGATGTATCCCCCATGGATAAGGAGAGACTACTGGATTATTAGTATTCTAGTCATTTACCTTTGAAGTATTGAATATGAATGGATGGGATCTCTTTTTGTTGGTCTTCATATCTACCTTATTATTTAAAAGTGTTTTATATGCTGAAATTATTTCCACTGCAGTTTGCTCACTCCTGTCAATCTTATCCTCCTTGACTCTTTCTGTATTTTCAGCAGTGCCTGTTCTCCTTTTCTTCTAGTTAGTCATTTCTATAATCATTTTTTCTTCTATGATTCCTACCTTCTTTACCACTACTTCCAATGATTTATCTCTAAATGCTATCTAATTGTAGTTTCTCTGAGCTTGTGTATATTTCCGATAAAGTCTTATTTTATAAAGGCAATTGTTGCACTTTATCTTTTTTAACATCTTTATTGGAGTATACTTGTTTTACAGTGTTGTATTAGTTTCTGCTGTATAACAAAGTGAATCAGCTATACATACACATATATCCCCATATCTCCTCCCTCTTGCGTCTCCCCCCCACCCTTCCTATCCCACCCCTCTAGGTGGTCACAAAGCACCGAGCTGATCTGCCTGTGCTATGTGGCTACTTCCCACTAGCTATTTTACATTTGGTATTGTATATATGTCCATGCCACTCTCTCACTTCATCCCAGCTTACCCTTCCTCCTCCCTGTGTCCTCAAGTCCATTCTCTACGTCTGCATCTTTATTCCTGCTCCTGCTTCTTCAGAACCATCTTATTTTTGTTTTTTCTTTTTAGATTCCATATATATGTATTAGCATACGGTGTTTGTTTTTCTCTTTCTGACTTACTTCACTCTATATGACAGACTCTAGGTCCATCCACCTCACTACAAATAACTCAATTTCATTTCTTTTTATGGCTGAGTAATATTCCATTGTATATATATGCCACATCTTCTTTATTCATTCATCTGTCGATGCACACTTAGGTTGCTTCCATGTCCTGGCTATTGTAAATAGAGCTGCAATGAACATTGTGGTACATGACTCTTTTTGAATTCTGGTTTTCTCAGGATATATGCCCAGTAGTGGGATTACTGGGTCATATGGTAGTTCTATTTTTAGTTTTTTAAGGAACCTCCATACTGTTCTCCATAGTGGGTGTATCAATTTACATTCCCACCAACAGTGCAAGAAGGTTCCCTTTTCTCCACACCATCTCCAGCATTTATTGTTTGTAGATTTTTTGATGATGGCCATTCTGACTGGTGTGAGGTGATACCTCATTGTAGTTTTGATTTGCGTTTCTCTAATGTTTAGTGATGCTGAACATCCTTTCATGTGTTTGTTGGCAATCTGTATATCTTCTCTGGAGAAATGTCTTTTTAGGTCTTCTGCCCATTTTTTGATTGGGTTGTTTGTTTTTTTGATATTGAGTTGCATGAGCTGCTTGTAAATTTTGGAGGTTAAGCCTTTGTCAGTTGCTTCATTTGCAAATCTTTTCTCCCATTCTGATGGTTGTCTTTTCATCTTGTTTAAACTACAAAGCTATAGTAATGAAGGCAGTACGGTACTGGCACAAAAACAGAAATATAGATCAATGGAACAGGATAGAAAACCCAGAGATAAACCCATACACATATGGGGACCTTATTTTTGATAAAGGATGCAAGAATATACAGTGGAGAAGAGGCAGCGTCTTCAATAAGTGGTGCCAGGAAAACTGGACAGCTACATGTAAAATAATGAAATTAGAATACTCCCTAACACCATACATAAAAATACACTCAAAATGGATTTATAAACCTAAATGTAAGGCCAGACACTATAAAATTTTTAGAGGAAAACATAGGCAGAACACTCTATGACATAAATCACAGCAAGATCCTTTTTGACCCACCTCCTAGAGAAATGGAAATAAAAACAAAAATAAACAAATGGGACGTAATGAAACTTAAAAGTTTTTGCACAGCAAAGGAAATCACTTTATTTCTTAAATGCAAGATAGTGTGCTTGTCACAGTTTTCATTTCTTTAGGGGAAACTTTTTATATCTTGGTAACATTCTTATTGTCATTTGTTTTCCCTGTTCTTTTTCACTTTTATTTTTGTTGTGTCTTTCTGTCAATCTTGTGTTAGTGTTCCATTATTAGTAGTATTCAGTCATTTTAAAAAAGACATGAGTCCATCTTGGGGCATCTACCAGTAGAGCAGTGTCCCAGGCAAGAGTATATTCTCCTTGACTTACAAGCCGTACCTGATGACAGAGTTGTGTATATGTGAATTTTAGTTAATTAATTAATTAATTTTTGGCTTCACTGGTCTTTGTTGCTGTGCCCAGGCTTTCTCTAGTTGCGGCGAGTGGGGGCTACTCTTCGTTGCTGTGCATGGGCTTCTCATTGCGGTGGCTTCTCTTGTTGCAGAGCATGGGCTCTAGGTGCGTGGGCTTCAGTAGTTGTGGCACACGGGCTCAGTAGTTGTGGCACACAGGTTCTAGAGCACAGGCTCAGTAGTTGTGGCGCACAGGCTTAGTTGCTCACGGCATGTGGGATCTTCCTGGACCAGGGCTCGAATCCGTGTCCCCTGCATTGGCAGGCTGATTCTTAACCACTGTGCCACCAGGGAATGCCTATGTGAATTCTTTTACCTTTTACTTCTCTCCTGACAACTGAGACTAGCACCTGCCAGACTGCTCACAATGCACCCTTTCTTTTCCAACATTTTATTCTTCAAATTATTATATCTGGATAATTCCTCTTCTTGTTGGCTATTCCTTGGTTTACTTTACCAGCATGCAGTGTCCACGGCACATCTTTTCACCATTACGAAGGATTATTGGCTTTATTACCTAAAGAGGTTTATCTAATTTTGAACATTGTGTCCTATTAGTTTCATCTGACAGCTGTAGCTGTAGGGCTGATTTCCATTTCATTTTGTACCTTCACTGCATTTGGCAGCCCTTTCTCATATGCTGTGGTTTGAATTAGAAATATCTCCTGGTTTTACCTAAAATCAAATTTGCTTCTCTCTCTTTCTCTCATTAATTTCAAATGAAAAGGGAAGGGAGGCAGTGCTATTTATTTTTATCTGTTTTCAAAATAGAAACCTAAGCAACTCGAAGCTCATACTCTAAATTACTCTGCTAACAGTATTACATTACATTATCAATGCCCCGCTAATATTTTTCTAGATAACTTACCATCTTAGCTTCATGATCATTACAATTAGGGCTCCAGTATTTAAAAATTTTATTCTTCTGCTTTATGAAGTACTAAGTGAGGTGATATTTGATATGTGACAAATGAGAAAGAAAGTTTTGATCTTTTAGGAACAATTGTTCTTGTAAAAGTTCTAATCAGAGTCTTCACATATCTCCTTAAGAATCAGAAATTCAGCCTCACTCACAATTGGCTAGTAATGACCACATGATATGCTTGCCATGATATCCACACTTCATGACTCCCTTCTCTACAAAATCTGAGTATATAAAGCACAGGTTTCCTACCATTACTTGGTATACGTTGACACCTCCTCATTGAGGAAATAACTTCTTTGTTTCAAAGCCTTCCCCTATTTACCTTTTCCCTATACCTGGTCACTTTCCACCACTTTCTTATCCTTTTTCTCTTCCCCTCATCCACTTCTATCCTAGAAGCTTCCATCTGTGTTGAGTCACCTGTCAACCCTACTGCTTTTCAACATTTCCTCTTGCCCACCTACCAAAAAACCCTACACTCACATCCTCTGGCTGTTCAATATGCTCTGCCATTTTTGTTTTACCCTTTACAAATAAACCAGCTGAAGAGCTAGATAATCTACTGGTGTCTACCATTATCTCCATTTTAATGATAAGGGAACTGAGGCAAGGAAGAGGTAAGGTAACCTACCCTTCTCTCAGTATAAGGCCTTGTCTTGTGGGAAATTCATCTTTCTGTGAAGATTTCCCATTTACTTGTATAGTAATGATTCCTAAATGTGCATATTTGGACTTGATTTCTGATTAATAAAGGTCTCCTTTATTATTAATAAATTAAAAATGAGTATTTTACACAAATGAAAATGAAATATTTAAAAATACATTATTTTTCTTCTTCACACTATTTTCATACAGAAAAAATATATATATATGTATAAACAGTTTTACTCTTACTCTAGCAGTTATAATCCTACTTACCTGTTTCCTTAAGTATTAAGACTGTGCTAATACTGGTAAACTCTTCCATATTTGCTCCCAGACAGTATAAATTCTCTGAGTGGTCTTTCTTCATTTAAATTCACTTTAATAATACAGTTCACCATGGATTTCTGCTGACCATCCTATCTGCACCCTCTTCTAAATCTAATAGTATTTTCACACAAGTGCTACATGTGTGTGAACAATTTATCATGCCACTCCCTTGCTCAGAAGTTACAGTAGTTCTCTACTGAATATTGGAGAATATTCTTTAATCATCCATTCAACACATGGTTATTAACCTCCTACAGTGTTTCAGGCACTGGTGTAACTGTCACAAGACAAGATCTCACTGTCCTGGAACTTAAATTTTAATATATATAGAGAAACAAACAAGTAAATTAGGAGTATCAGATACTGTTAAGTGCTATGGAAAACAAGATAATATACTAGAGAGTGCCAGGTAACATTTCGGATTGTTTTTCAAGATAACACGATTTAATACCTGGATATTGAGATCTGGCCTAGCAAAGCGATCAGAGGAGGAGATGAGCCTAGCCCAATAGGAGAACAGAAAGAAGGCCAATGTGGTCCAAATATAGGCGTGGACTATATTCTAAGGGTAATGGGAAGCAGTGAGGGGATTTTAATTAGGGAATCTAACTTACATGTGTAGTGATCACTCTGGAAGCTCTGTGTTAGGAGACTATGCAATAATCCAATCTAGAGGGGATGATGTTTTAGATTAGAGCAGTGATGGATGTAGGTGATCACATTTTAAAGGTCCTTTTAAGGACATTAGCCAAAGCCTGCTTTATCAAGCTCACTTCTTGTTTTCCCTGACACATACTCTTAATCTTCATTCTTTGTGGAAGGATGATTTCTCACTCAACGGTAATAAATTATCTTCAATTTGTCAAATATTTTTTATTTTCAATGTTCTTTGATATTTTCTATAGCAAGAACAATATTGATCCATAATTTAATCATAAAATGTTTTTAGTGTTAAATAAAAAACAGAAGTTTTAAAGCTGAAGTTGTTAGATAAACACATAATGAAGAATGCAGCTTTAAGGTACTTTTCTACATTGACTGCCATGTGAGAATTTGATAATTTTGCTTGATTCTATAAATTAAAACAAAATGCTGCAAAACTCTCCCTTGAACTCAAATTGCTTCAGAGCTAGTTGGTGAAATTTCAATGTGAACTCTGGGTAAGATGCCATGAAGTGCATTTACTACTGTATTGGGTGTCAGGTGTGGGGTGAGGGGTTGAAATGGAGCAGGATACTGTCTAAAAAAATTACAAACATAAATATATTTTTAAAACAACTTTAAACACTGAACACATTTATTGAGAAAAAGGTTAAAAGAAACTGTCAAGCAAAAATCTTCAATAAAAGACAAATAGGAAATTATGATTGATTCCATAATTTAAAGTTCCTCTCTATGTAATGTCTTCTTTCATCAAAAATTATGTTTCACTACTGGTCTTCCATGCCTTGAGTTCAGTTAGCCTTTCAGGATGAGTGTTTTGTGTGTACGTGTTTATGATTTTTTGGTTCTTCCCCGCAAATCTTTGATATTGCACATATAAGGAAGGTAGAATTTCAATCTTGATTATTCTCCAATTGTTAACTACTCCATAAACAACTCTGCTGGAAAAGGGAAAAGCATATGTGCACAATAGGAGGGATGTTTATATTCTACATCACTGTCTAAGTAGAAGCCTGTCTGGCAGACAAAGTGCAGGTGTGAATGTCATTTGATCATTCAACAATGCAGGCACCACCATTCTAAGCTACTGTTCCATTGTAGCTTTGATATTGAACCAGTGTATAATAAATACCAATGGTTTTGAAGAAAGCCATGGGTATACCAGCCCTTTCTTTATTCATTCAGTTAATATTGAGTGGCCAATTATGCACTTTTTTTTTTTTTTTTTTTTTTTGCAGTACGCGGGCCTCTCACTGCTGTGGTCTCTCGCGTTGCAGAGCACAGGCTCCGGACGCGCAGGCTCAGTGACCATGGCTCATGGGCCCAGCCTCTCCACGGCATGTGGGATCTTCCCGGACCGGGGCACGAACCCGTGTCCCCTGCATCGGCAGGTGGACTCTCAACCACTGCGCCACCAGGGAAGCCCCAATTCTGCACTTTTTGATCAGATAGGTAGAGTACTGGGAGGAGGGCAGAGTAGCCCCTTGTGTACCACAGATGGATCAATAAATACACCATTAATATCATGAAGCTTCCCAGGCACAAAGTGAGTCAAACGTTACATAATCCAAACTCCTCCTCTGAAAATTCAAAATCCTCTACTACTTGCTCTTCAGTCTTCATACTCTTAGCAAATCAATCTAATTGCCATTCTATTTGTACTTTCTTTTCAGGGATGTTTATAATGTCATTTTGTTTTGAGTGGCAGAGTATGAGAAGGTTTTAGGAAAGTGAAGCCAAAGGAGAGTGCTAAGGACTGCAGAGAGGGCATTTTGTTACAGTTGCTTAAAATTGCTCAAATTAACCTGTTACTTTAGAGTACACTGAAGCTGAATTAATGTAAAATAAGCTACAAAGCTTGTTGTACTGCAACTGCATCTTATTTTGTCTCATTGCTGCCACTTTGCAAATGCATATGTTCTCACCCCTTCTTGTAGTAGTGCATAGTCTTGGCCATCTTTGTTTCATCCCAGATTCACCAACTCTAGGAATACTCCCCTGTAGTCATTCAAGCAGATGATGTTACATTATGGTGGGAAAGCTCTCCTATGAATTAGAGATGAGGTTTATCTTTCTCCCCACTCAAGGTATGGCACACACTCATTTCTAACTAAAATATAAAAATCATCCTCTTAAATGTATTGCTGAGCTTGCAAGAAAGTAAGGAAAACCCTCATAAATTTCAAGTGGAACTGCAAATCCAGAGAGACAAGCAAACATAAAGTATCACCTGCCCCAGGGGTACCTGCTAATCTTGGAAGCCTACATCTTTAGCTTTGGCGGTAAGCAGACCATATGAGAAAAGGACCTGGGACCTCTGTAAGTGAGACATTGTAGTGAAGATCCATACAAAAAGCAGACCCTAGAAGGATTCATCTTACACTCATTTTTGCAGATAATAGAAAAAGAAGATACATTCTCTAACTTATTTTATGAAACTAGTATAATCATGTGGGTCAAATCATACCAGGAAAATAAGAAGCAGGAAAGTTACAGGCTGTGCTCACTCATGTATGTATATAGAAAATTACTAACTACAGTATTATATAGCATTCAGTATTTTGTATAAAAAGATAATAAATCATGATCAAGTTAGGTTTATCTCAGGAGTGCAAGTTTAACAGTAGATAATCTAACCTATATGGTGATTAAAGGAGAAAAATTGTATGACCATTTCAATAAATGATGAATAATCATTCAATAGCATTGATAACCCATTAGTGGTTTTTGAAAAAAAATCCTATTGAATTAGAAAGAAAAATTTCTTAACCTGATGAATTTATATAACAAAAACCTATAGGAAATGTCATGCTTAATGTTAAAACAATTTACTTTAGGCCAGTAATGAGGAAATAAGTCTGTTATAGCACCACCTCTGTTCAGCATTGTTTTGGAAATTCTAAACAGCACCATGATAAAAGAAAAAGAAAAGCTATAACATTTTGACACAGGAAACAAAGCTACCATTATTTGCAGATTATACAATGGTCTACATACAAAAATCAAGTTTGAAACAAATTATTAGTTTTAATAAGCCTGCTTGGAAAGAATACTGGATAGGCTTAATATACAAAAGTCAATTGCATTTCTATTTATTGGCAATAATGAGTTAGAAATGCAATTCAGTAAAAAGGAAAAATTGACAATGCTAATAAGAGTATAAGGACCATAGGAACAATCTAGTGGATAATATTTGTGCCATGTACAGAAAAACACAAAACTTAACTGAAAGCACTTGAGAAGGGTATAAATAGAGAGATCATGCTCAATGCATAGATGATCCAATGGAAGATATCAATTCTCTGTAAATTGATAGGTAGTTAATATAATTAAAACCTCAACAGGTTTTAAAATTTAATTGAAAAGGTGATCTAAAAATTTTACAGAAGACAGAAAGGAAAATAAGCTAGCACAGTCCTTAAGAAAATGAAGAAGTTAGAGACACTTATCCTACCAGTCAAATAACTTAGTTTAAAACTCTAGTAATTAAAACAGTAGTGTTGGGGAAAACAAAGGAATTATTATCAGAAAATTCAGCATAGTTACTTCTGGAGGAGAGGGATAAGGTTGAAGAGAGGCAAATAATATTGGAAACATTTTTTTGAACTAAGTAGTAAATACAAGAGCATTTATTTATATCATATATAGTCACCTACATTGTTACATATAAATTATTTCATAATAGCACAGCTTAAAGGATATGTGAAAATAATCCTAAAATAAGCCTTATTCTTTTAATAATAATATTTTAATATTTGCTCTCAGACTTCTTGAATTGAGAGATATTGGAAGTAATGTTTCCTAATCCTGATTCATAATCAGAGTACTGAAGGATCTTTTAAAATATATATATGTCATGGCTCTCTCTAGATCTCTTTAATCAGAATCCTGCTAAATTACCTCTTGGGTCAGGGGAATATAGTAAAAGGAGTGATGATTGGTAGTATAGTCCTCTGTTTTAAAAACCAAACACATTCTATCTTCCATTTATTTTAATTCTCTAGGTGATTTTGATGATTTGCCAGTTCAGGGAAACTTTGGCGTTTTAGTTCATCCTCTCCCACAATGTAAGATATTTTTCTGCACTATCATAATAGATAGTCAATATACCTCACCTTGTCTATTTCCATTGGGAAGGAGCTCATTAAGCAATCCTTCCAGTAACATTAGTTTCTCATTTTTCAAAAGTGTTAACAGTGAGAAAAAAAAATGAGATGCTTTTTGTACATATCTTAGCATCATGCCTCATGCCTGGCACACGGTAAAGGCTCTATAAATATTGGCTCTTTCCCACATTTATTGTAATTATAGAGATTGGTGATGATTGAATTTCTAACTTCCTATCATTTCCACCAATTTGTCCTAGTTCTGCTTTCTAGAGCAGCAAAGAACAGGTCTCTTTTCTCTGTCATGGAACTTGTTCTTTAAACATTTAAAGAGCCTTACCATATCACCTTTGAATTTTCTCTACCTTTTGCAAAATATCTGTAGTTTTTACTGTCAGGAACTCAGGTGAGCTGGAGTGGGGGTAGGTGAGAGCTGAGCTGCCAGGTCTCCAGAATAGCTGCTTTAAGCAACAAGCCAAAATGAAAGAGTTAAGACTTTAATCACTTCCTGTGATGGTATAAGCAGGAGTTGAAAACCAGAGAAAGTGCTGATTCTCCCTGTTCCATTCCCCTCATGGAACACTGATTGAGGACCATGGGGATCAGTGCAGACCTGGGAGTCCTCACTGTTTAGAGAGCCCAGTACAAAGGGCTCCAGCAGTTTTATTGACCCTGAGATGTGTGTTTAACAGAGAGGAAAAGAGGAAAGGGTTAGAGGTGGAAAAGTACTGAGTACTGAATCAGAGTAGGGAAAAATATATCTTTAAGGTTTCCCTCTCCCTATAAGGAGAATTTGAGAAACACCTAAAGAAGACCTCTGCCCAAGGCCTCAGAGAGACCTAGGAATGAAGTCCCCAGGGCTAGGAATCTAAATATGTGAAAGGCAATGACCAACCAGGGTACTGAGTCCTTGACCGCACCTCTCTCCAGAAATAGCAGTGCACTGGCCATGCACCCAGTCTGGTTTGGGGAGGGCTGATACTTAGAGCTTCATAATTGCCTGTGGTGAGGCCTGAAAAATCACACATAGGTTTTTAACTAGGAGCCAGACTCCTTACTTAAAACTATTCAGAGTATGATTTGGCAAGCAGACCCCTCACCTTTCCAAGCCCTTTTCTCTGAGTGTGTTATAGGGCACAACAACACAGGGAGAGAGTACATTGTAGTATTCCTTTAAAATTCCCTTACCAGTGAGATGACAAGAAAGTAATTAAATCAGTTTAAATTGCAGCTGTGTTTCTGAGAATGTATGACTGGTATAGGATTAAACTAGGCATATCTAAGGACAGATTTCTCTAGCTGAGCTATTAAGTTCTTACTTTGAGGGATCAGGGTATAATTTAATTTTCTATCAAGGATTTGCTGTCATCTAAGATAACAGAATAAAAAGATAACAGAATAAAAGATAACAGAATAAAAAATCAATGATGGGGCTTCCCTGGTGGTGCAGTGGTTAAGAATCTGCCTGCTAATGCAGGGGACACGGGTTCGGGCCCTGGTCTGGGAGGATCCCACATGCTGTGGAGCAACTAGGCCTGTGAGCCACAGCTACTGAGACTGCGCATCTGGAGCCTGTGCTCCGCAACAAGAGAGGCCGCGATAGTGAGAGGCCTGCGCACCGCGATGAAGAGTGGCCCCCGCTTGCCACAACTAGAGAAAGCCCTTGCACAGAAACTATCTCACAGAAACTATCAACACAGCAAAAATAAATAAATAAATTAATTAATAAACTCCTACCCCCAAATTCTTAAAAAAAAAATCAATGATATTAAAGTACTAATGCCTAGCAGGTTGGACTTATAGTAAATACTCAATTTTCTAGGAGTACCAATATTCCTAATCTTAGGCTCTATACAGAAACTCAAAAATTATCTTACTAAAAATTACCTTACTAATAGTATCGATAATGATTTTTCTGGGGTTTTTTTGTTCTGTAATAGTATCTCTCCTTCTCTTTGTGCTATTCATTTACCACCCACTTGTTGTGCCTAAATTGATCTTCATAAGGCTCCTACCCCTCATCCTCCAATGAGCTTAAGTTCTCATTTACATAAATAGAAGTTATTTTCCATAACAGCAAAGGTTTGCTTTTTTTTCCCCATTGTGATTATTCTGAACTCACCTCTACCTTCTTGAAGCAGTTCAGTGTAGGCTAGCATCCCTCTCAGAAAATGGTTAATGAATTGCAATATTAAGTTGTCTCTGTTTAGACATTTAAATGTTGCTGGTTATTAGGGCTTGGACCATGAATCAATACTCACAATATTTAAGGACTCTATGACTTTTCTTCTGTTTCCAAAACAGAGCATATCATCCTCATAGTTGGGCAGTAAACCAGGATCAGGTGAAGGAAATGCCTGTCAGATATGATTCTGTCTAGACCAGACAGTAAATTGTGTTAAAGTTATTTGTGGCACTTGTCAGCAAGTGTAATATAAAAATGTGAGTCTCACAGTGCTTCTAATACATACAGTGAATATAAGGAGTCAACTGTTAGTGTGGTCAAGGAAACAATCTGGAAAATTACAGCAAAATGAAACTGCAAGGCAAGGGCTCTTGACTTATGAAATTGCTCTGGCAAGAGCAAAATTCATGAATGTCAGAAGTCTACGATGTGGTGACCTACAGTTATGTTTATAACTCCCAATGTAAAGCATTGTGCTGGTGTTTTTAAAATATAACGTACTTCTAATGGAAAATAAAATCCAAGGTATCTGAAATAACAAGAATAGCTTGAGTCCTAAATAAAAGTTATCACTAAAGTTTTGGGTCTCACAATATGAGAATTCTCATTCTCTTACAATACAATGAGCCAATTTAAAGTAACGGGGACACCTTGGTTTTTCTTTTTGTTTCTGCATAATTAGTTTCTTTTATTGGAGTTTTGCAGAGTAAGCCTTTAGTTGCAGCATGTTTTAAAGACCACTTACACTAAAAAATAAATCTTGTGCTTCTTAAATAAATCTAGGTGATGCACTACTTAATCCAAAAACTTTTTTTTGCATTAGAATTCCCTGTATTTTTTAATTTTTATTTTTTTTACATCTTTATTAGAGTATAATTGCTTTACAGTGTTGTGTCAGTTTCTGCTGTATAACAAAGTGAATCAGCTGCATGTATACATGTATCCCCATATCCCCTCCTTCTTGCGTCTCCCTCCCACCCTCCCTATCCCACCCCTCTAGTGGTCACAAAGTACTGAGCTGATCTCCCTGTGCTATGCAGCTGCTTCCCATTAGCTATCTATTTTACATTTGGTAGTGTATATATGTCAGTGCTACTCTCTTACTTCGTCCCAGCTTACGCTTACCCCCCACCCCTGTGTCCTCAAGTCATTTCTCTACGTCTGTCTTTATTCTTCTCCTGGCCCTAGGTTCATCAGAACCATCTCTTTTTTTTTTTTTTTTTAGATTCCATATATGTGTGTTAGCATGCAGTATTTGTTTTCCTCTTTCTGACTTACTTCATTCTGTATGACAGACTCTAGGTCCATCCACCTCACTACAAATAACTCAATTTTGTTTATTTTTATGGCTGAGTAATATTCCATTGTATATATGTGCCACATCTTCTTTATCCATTCCTCTGTCAATGGACACTTAGGTTGCTTCCATGTCCTGGCTATTGTAAATAGAGCTGCAGTGAACAGTGTGGTACATGACTCCTTTTGAATTCTGGTTTTCTCAGGATATATGCCCAGTAGTGGGAATGCTGGGTCATATGGTAGTTCTAGTTTTAGTTTTTTAAGGAACCTCCATACTGTTCTCCATAGTAGCTGTGTCATTTTATATTCCCACCAAGAGTGCAAGAGGGTTCCCTTTTCTCCACACCCTCTCCAGCATTTATTGTTTGTAGATTTTTTGATGATTGCCATTCTGACCGGTGTGAGGTGATACCTCATTGTGGTTTTGATTTGCATTTCTCTAATGATTAGTGATGTTGAGCATCCTTTCATGTGTTTGTTGGCAATCTGTATATCTTCTTTAGAGAAATGTCTATTTAGGTCTTCTGCCCATTTTTGGATTGGGTTGTTTGTTTTTTTGATATTGAGTTGCATGAGCTACTTGTATATTTTGGAGATTAATCCTTTGTCAGTTGCTTCATTTGCAAATATTTTCTCCCATTCTGAGGGCTGTCTTTTCATCTTGTTTATGGTTTCCTTTGCTGTGGAAAAGCTTTTAAATTTCATTAGATCCCATTTGTTTATTTTTGTTTTTATTTCCATTACTCTAAGAGATGGGTCAAAAGGGATCTTGCTGTGATTTATGTCATAGAGTATTCTGCCTCTGTTTTCCTCTAAGAGTTTGATAGTGTATGGCCTTACATTTAGGTCTTTAATCCATTTTGAGTTTACTTTTGTGTATGGTGTCAGGAAGTATTCTAATTTCATTCTTTTACATGTAGCTGTCCAGTTTTCCCAGCACCACTTTGTTGATATTGGTGATGATGATAGTGATGATGATAATGGTGATCATCAAGAATTAGAAAAGAGGAAGGACAGGTGTGGAGCAGAAAAGGGAGAAGGATTAGGCAAAGGATAGAAGAGAAGAAATTATGGAAACAATATGCCCACTGGAATTCTACAATTAACCAGGTATTTGAGGGAATGGGATAATCCATGTAAGTTAATTATCTAGAAAACCAAAGTGCCAGTTAAAGATACCTAAATAATTAATATTTATTCTATTAATTTAGGTTAAGTATCTTTCTAAAAGTACTACATACATCTCTGCCTTCTTAAAATAATTAATACATAATATTTGTCTTTTCTTGAAATGGCTCCAGTCATCATTATGAATATCCATCACTGATGCAGTGGTTAGGAGTATTGACTCTGAAACCAGACTCCCAGGTTCAAAACTCAGCTCTGTAATTAATAGTTGTGTGATTTTGGAGCAAGATACTTAATATCTTTGTACTGTAGTATGCTAACTTGTAAGGATAACTAATTCTATCTCATAGATTTATTGTATGCATTAAATGAGTTAATGTGTGTAAAGAAGCTATAACAGTACTTGACACATAGTAAGAGCCCAATAAATAATTATTATTTTTGAACAGTTAATGGTTGTTTATTCATTCATTCATTCCCATAATATTTATTGAGCAACTGTGTGTTTATTCAAGGCACTTGGATACAAAACAAAGATCCTGCTCCTCGTGCAGCTTGAATTCTTGTAGGGGTGATAATAAAAAATAAACATAAGTAAATTATGTAACATGTAAGATAGTCATAAGAACTATGAAAATAGAAAAAAGTAAAGCTGCATAAAGGGGATTGGTCGTGCTGTGGTGGGCATGGATTTTGGCGGGGAGTAGAGGCAGTTTGCATGTTGCAGTATTAAATAGTGGTAAGTTTGTCTCGTTGGAAAGGTAATAAAATTGCTTTTTGGTTCTCTACCTGTGTATTATTTTGGCCCCCATATATTTATGCTTATCAGTGTTTGTCTGTGTGGTCAAACAGAAATGGAGCAAGGAGTCTTGCTTTGGGTAATTCAGAGTCTCCAAGAGAGAAGTAGGTTCTTCTTTATGCAAAATGAATCTGTGGTTAACTAGGCCATTCTCTGGACCATGAGCACCTTACTCTCCCTCTCCTCATGGCTCAGGCTCTGGGTGCTCCTGTACTGAACTTAAGTGTCCTTGGGATACTGCACTTCTGTCTTCAACCCTCATCCTGAACTCCGTCTGCCCTTGTCTCACTCCACTCTAAAAGTTTAGCTATATGGAGCTAACCTTTAATTGCCTGAGGAAAGAAGGTTTCAGAGTAGAACTAGAGGTATAATGGGGTAAATGTCCCAGAAACCCGAAGAGGAAAAATAAGTATTTTCTAGCTCTCCCATTTGAAGTTCCTTATTAACTTTATTTGATATTAGAGGAGATTATAGGCCCTCTGGAGCCCCAGTTCCATACTCCAATTAAAAACTCTCCTAGATAGTCCAAAGATAGAGTGAAGAGTCAGTCACATGTTAATCAATACATGTTTATTTTATTAAAAGTATGTCAGGCACTGTGTTTTGTAACTACTTGAGTAATATTATTTAAATCAATTTCCTGCTATTTAGTAGCTATATTAGTTTTGAATAAATCTTTTAACTTCTCTGAACACAATTTCCTCTCCTATAAAATAGAAATAATAATTCCTACTTGAAAAACTACTGTGTTACAAAGACTACTTGTAAAGACTCTATTGCACTACCTGCCCTATTGTTAGTGTTCAACAAATTGAAGAAATGTTTAATATCATTTATTATATAAACAACTTACTAGACTAAAATTTTTTGTCTAGCCAAACAAGTGCTAATTTTTCTAATCAGTGATTTTGTTGAATGTCTTTTCTATCTTGGTCCTTTAAATTAGTTGCTATGTTACTAATTAGATGATTAATGCTCCATCTACAAGCATGATCATGAATGAGGGTTGTGTGGCATAAACTATTTACTTTTTAATGAAATTCAGTGCCGTACCATAATTTTTTTCATTATGACAGATTCAAGTACTTATGACACAGATCTTTCCCCCTTTGTACTACTTGATGTAGCTTTATGTATTTTGGTTGTATACAAGTCAGTGCTTTATAATTACATGTATTTATACATAATCACATCTCAACAAGTTTATATATCTCTTTAAGACCATGAATAACCTTATTTTATATTCTCCATGTCAGGAACTATGAAGGGCCTGATATTTTACCTTACAGACTAGCTGACAAATTACCCTACCATAATTTCATAGATGCTGGCAGAAGACACGAGGCACCTGGATCAGAGACAAAGAACTTCATTGCTCATGGCACAGCAGATAGCATGAGCTTCATATTTGCAACAGTTTCTTTTGTCCCTTAAGTCCCACAGGGGCAATGTGGTGACAGACCTAGGTGGATGCAAGGAACACAGTGGATTTGTGTCAGTTTTTGAGCTTAGGAAGCCCCAATCTTTTGAAAGCAAACAAGCCAAATTTTGCCCTAGAAGGAGGCACTGTATTTACTATACTGGTCAGCACACAAATCTGTCTTCTACTCCAGAAGAGTACAGTATCTCTATAAACATGCCACAAACATCTGTGAAAGGCTAATCCAGAACAAAGTCAGTCTGCACTCACAAGGTGTACAGAAATTCAAGAGACCCATGAAAAATTGTCTCCAGCAATCCACAGCACTTTAGTAGTCTAAGTACACAGTAGGAAATCAGTAAAGTGTTGAAATGAATGAATTTGACCAGAGAATCAAGAAGTCATTGCTGAAAATAACATGACCATCTATGTGCCCTTTGTGCTGATTTCCCTTTCAATTGAGTTTCTGAGGAAGACACTAAGAACTCAAATATTCATACAAAGATGATGTCGAAAGATAGTAAGGACCCACATCAGTCAAAGATAGAGGTGAATAGGAACAAAGGAGTTAGTTCAGTTAGTGAAGTGTCAATTTGTAGGAATTCCTTCCTGGGACTATTAGTGAGAGTTGTGATTAGTGGTCTGCTGGTGTTTTACAGCCAGCTCTCCACTAAAGAATAAGGCCCTAATTTGAGTTGCTTGCCTATTTTCCTGGTCTGAGTAATCCTACCATAGCCAATTTCAAGCTATCAAAGTGACATCACTGAATGTGGAGTTTGGGAAAGATGTATACAGCCTGCTTTCCAGAGCCATGAGACCAGCTCCAGTATACCACTGGTTGCATTGGATAAAATGGAAGTAATAGTACCAAGTGTCCTTTCCCACAACTTTAATTTTTTGTCTCAGTGTTCTCTCTCAAGATAAAAAGTGTAATGAAAGCAATGCTAGTGAGACTTCTAGGTAGGGATACCATATTTGATAAATCTAGTCTTAGTTGCTTTTTCTAGAGAAAATCAAAAGGATTAAGTTTGCATGAGAGCCGCCTAGCCTGTGAGCAGGACTCAGATCAGGTCGCAACCTTAGCTTCCATCCCCTACAGCAGTATTTTGATGGGTGCAAAAGTCTATTTTTCCCTTATATGTTGCCCCCAGGTTATAAGGCAAGAGCTTATAGTAGACTACTTCTTGCTGGCTTATTCACTCCCTCTTAAGATCTATGCATTTTTTATGGGACCCTAATTGTATCGGCTCACATGATTTATCTTGCATCAGGAGGAAAAATTACCAAGTTGTGATTCCAGGAGCTAATATATCCTGTGGCCAGCACTTGCCTACTGGTTAAGGATGCTACCTTTGTTCCATTATCATATTGCTTGCACTTTACAAACAAACTTGACATGTATTGTGAGCATGGAAGTTGCTGAGTTCTTGTACCAAACTTCTGAGGAGAGATCCATGGGATGGATGCATGGACAGCCAGGCATGCAACTAAGGGAAAAATTCAGGAGGATCTTTGTATCATTTTTGTGTTAATGATCACCTTAAGAAATATGCCCGTTCTCAAGTAACTATACTTAAACATCATGGGCCAGGTGATTCTTGCCCAAATCCAGAGACTCATATACAGTCATTGAAAACCAGCTCCAATATCAGCATATATGGAGAGAACACTGCTGATCATGAACATGATAAGGTGTTACTTATAGGAGCCAAGCAGAATAAACAAGGTTTTCCCATTTTCTGCTTCTCCAGTCAGCACAGTCAAACCCCCCAAATCTACAGGGTTTGGTTTCCTCTGTCTCTCTTCCATTCTAATTACATCTATGTTTGTTTGTTTGAAATACTGGCTTTAAAAAGTGTTTCTAGAATACTAGTTTGACCGTGCTAGCAGAGTTGATGCCACAGTAGGTTAAACATAGATGGATTTGCGTTTGTTTAAATAACTGTAATTACCTTTTGGCTAGTTGTGTGCTTTTTAAAGCTCCATTTCAATTCCAGTAACTGTACCTGAAAATGCAAGGCGTATCCATCAGGAACAAACAGGAACGACAATACTTATTCTCTATTTAACCCCTGACTGCATTGGGTAAGTAAAGCTAAGAACAGTGAGAATAATGTTTTGGATTAGAGAAATAATGACTTGATTTGTTTTTCAATTTTCAGAGAAGCATACCTTCTGGAATAATAATCTTTGTTCCAGATCCTGAGGCAGGCAAGAGAACTGGGACAGTGTTTTGATTTCTAGTTACTTGAGATTCTAAATGTACATATTTATTTGCCTTAAAAAGGAATGTCTAAAAAATAACTGAAAAGTATTCTTCCAATCATTAATTTTACTGTTATTTACTAAGTAGTATGTGTATTAATACTAATATATGTCAAATCCTATACTAAATACTAGAGATGAAAAATAAGTTATATATAGTCCCTGTTTTTGAGGAGTCCATAATCTGAGTGAAAATCAGATATGAGCAAATAATTATCATTATAGAAGGAGTAAATTGAGTATAGTGGTAGCATGGTCAAATTGGTCCTTGGCTGTTAAATAAAGTTGTTTAAGATCACACAGTTGAATTTTGTTCACTTCGTAGGCTTCTGATCCCTTGTACAACCCTGGGCAGTCACTCCTCTGAGTACCTGCCTGAGTTGCAGAGGAATGATTTTGCAGCAGATGGATAGGTTAAGGAAGCCACTTCTTAACTTACTAAGCATAATAGGTGGTTGTGCTCGAAACTTTCATAAGTATGAGAATGTCGCTGAGTCCATTGGTTCCAGAAGTTTTCCAGCCATAGGACGTGAGATCCAGGGAGTCAGAGCACAGATGAAGCTATTGAGGGAGAGAAGTAACAGACTTGGAATCAGTGGTCAGAGAAACATTTTTAAAAATAAATAATTCATATTATAATATTCTGTCCCTGCATATTTGTTTCAGTTGGAATCCCTCCAACACCCACTCCCTGGTTGGCAATTCATTAAACCAGTACTTGGTGTATATTTATTGTTTTTCTAAAAGTATATTTTAATTCTACTGCAAGAATTCTGTAATATCCCTTAAAATAATGAGACAGCCATGGGATAACCTATCACCAGGGCTTGAGTCAGTTATGTTATCCGTGAACGGGGTACTTCCTGAGATACACAAGAGCTTGAGTTTTCTTCACTCTTTGTTCTTTTTCCTTTGTGGTGAGCAGGGCCTCAGGGTCTTTCTTGGTACTACCTATCAAAGGTAGACCACTGGGTAGGGTGTGTCTTTCTTCTGAGCTAAATTCTGGGCCATGTTTAGTGTTTCTGTTAGCATAGAGCAAATTATAAAAAGGATTCAAAAAACCTTGAGAATAAGAGACCGCTTGGGCTGTGAAAGTCTGGCAACCACCTAACGGCTTAGTCTCTGCCTTTAGGTACTACCAATTTTCATTAGTGATTGGAGAGGGATTGTTAAGAAACTAATTTTCATTATTGATAGGAGATGGATTGTTTAAAATTTCAGGGGATTAAATATTTCAGGGTAGCATATTTCTAAAGAATATTATGATTAAAAGGAATCTGAGGTTTCAGCTTTGAGAAATGTACTTCCTTTGCTATTGTATATTTGATTGTATTTAATGGCTTCTAAGTAAAGCATATTAAGAAGCTGGTATTTCATTAATTTACAAATGATTATATTTTATAAACTATATGTAAATGAATGCTGAGTTTTTCCAGAGAGAGATTACTAAGAAAATTAGCTTTAAACCAAGGAACATTAATACACACAATTTCATATTTACTATAGCTTTGTGCCACAGAAGCCTAGTTCAGGAGTTTAAAAACTAACACCCTAAATCAAGACCCTATGTGGCAAGAATTTTAATTAAAGGGACATTTTTTTCCAAATAATAACCATTCCTTAGTCACGAGAAAATTTGGGGGCTGCATATTTTATTTGTTTTCTGTTGTGTAGTATGTGATGTTATGAGTTTAATCTAGGTGCAGATAATGTTATGGGAGGGGTAAGAAAAGTTTCTTGTGCAGGGAATTGCAAGCCTTAGAAAATGCTATATTGTCTATTTGATAAACAATCTGTTAAGGAAATGAGACCTAGAAAGTATATATAATAATTGAGTTGTTAGAAGTTAATTCCTGACACCTGACACTGTCCCCGTGAGACTAACATTGAGAAATTTTCAGGGGAGTGTTTAACAGCTGCACTATAGGTTTTCACTTGTGCAACTCATTGTGTGCTAAAACCTAGGACTATTTGGTTGTTTTGCTATGAAAAATATTTTTAATAATTAGAAATATAGCCTGCAATCTCCATTACTAACAGAATGGTGAATCTTTCACATCCCCTTTATGTCTTTAAAAACTTAAAAATGACATTAGCTTTTGAAAAATAATGTAAAAATGAATAATGAGGTAGTCAGCATTTCTGAAACAATGTTTCAAAAGAACAAGGATTTGAAAGGAAAAGCCTTTCTTAAAGTGCTAAGGCACATTACAGAGTGGTGAGAGATCAATGCCTAGGAAAGGAGAAAGTAATTTAGTGGAATACAAAGGCTCTCCTTGGCAACGAGGCCATTTACTCTTTAAAATATTATAGCAGTTTGAATTGGAAATTTTACCAGAGTTCATAAAGTGGAATGAAAGGGTTGAAAAGAAAGTGGTGAAACCATCTCAGTCAAGACCCTCATTAAGGAATCCAGAATTACTTCAACAATCTTTTAGACCATCTGTCTGTCTCCTTTATCTGTCCTCTAATCCATCGTGAACAGCACTGCCAGACTGGTCTTCTTAAAACATTGCTTTCATCATGTTAGCCTCATGGCTACCTACTCACAGCAGGATGGACATGGCAGTTCTGTTCAAGATGAACTGCGATAAGGAAGTTAGTAATTAGAAAGTCAACGGAAAGAATTCCAGGTATAATAGGATAACATTCACAACAAAAATAGTGGTGATCCAAATATAAAGAAAGATACAAATGAGAGACAATGTGAGGAAGGAAAAGAAACTGTGATGAATGGAAACGGACAAGACTTGATACCTCTTGGATATTAGAAGCAAAGGAGAGGGGGGAAGGGCATTAGTGGTGTTCTGGAGTCCTGAGAATTTCTAGCTAGCTGCTGTAAGCTGGGTATCTTGAACAAGCATTTAAATTTTGTTGCAGCTGAGTTTCTGTATGCCTAAAATACAAGACTGTTAGAATATATAATATCTTAGGTTGCTTAAGTTTTTCAACTTGGATTAGCTGTTATTAAGGAGTTTAAGCCTCTGCAACTGGACAAATGGTGATAGTATAAAAATCCGAGAAATCAAAAGGAGACATCCAAAATAATTTGCAGGAAAGATAGTTGGTTCTAAAATGGATGTCTTTACTTGAAAGTGCTGACAGGTTTGTGGAAATATGCAAGAACACTTAAAAACTATTTATTGATACCCACTGTACTCCAGGCACTCAGCAAAACAAACATGCTCCTTGCCTACTTCAGTGAAGTCAGTTCATACACAAATTTACTGTATGAACTAGAGAAAGAGTAAGAGAATGAAAGCAAGAAAGAGAAAGGAAACCATTTTAAAATGATGGCATCACTAACCATAAGAGAAATGCAAATCAAAACTACAGTGAGGTATCACCTCACACCAGTCAGAATGGCAATCATCAGAAAATCTACAAACAATAAATGCTGGAGACGGTGTGGAGAAAAGGAAACCCTCTTGCACTGTTGGTGGGAATGTAAATTGATACAGCCATTGTGGGGAACAGTATGGAGGTTCCTTAAAAAACTCAAAATAGAACTACCATATGACCCAGCAATCCCACTACTGGGCATATACCCTGAGAAAACCATAATTCAAAAAGAGTCGTGTACCACAATATTCATTGCAGCTTTATTTACAATAGCCAGGACATGGAAGCAACCTAAGTGTCCATCGACAGATGAATGGATAAATAAGATGTGGCACATATATACAATGGAATATTACTTAGCCATAAAAAGAAATGAAATTGAGTTATTTGTAGTGAGGTGGATGGATCTACAGTCTATCATACAGAGTGAAGTAAGTCAGAAAGAGAAAAACAAATACCATATGCTAACACATATATGTGGAATCTAAAAAAAAAAAAATGGTTTTGAGGAACCTAGGGGCAGGACAGGAATAAAGATGAAGATGTAGAGAATGGACTTGAGGACACGGGGAGGGGGAAGGGTAAGCTGGGACAAAGTGAGAGAGTGTCATTGACATACATATGCTACCAAAAGTAAAATAGCTAGTGGGAAGCAGCTGCATAGCACAGGGAGATCAGCTCAGTACTTTGTGACCACCTAGAGGGGTGGGATAGGGAGGGTGGGAGGGAGGGAGATGCAAGAGGGAGGAGATATGGGGATATATGTATATGTATAGCTGATTTACCTTGTTATACAGCAGAAACTAACACGACATTGTAAAACAGTTATACTCCAATAAAGACGTTAAAAAAAAATGTTATGGCAATTCAACATGCCAGTTCACTATTTTACTGACATTTGCCCAGAATGAGCAAGAGTTGGAAGATAAGAATATGCTATACCTGACAAAGTTTCATTTCCCTTTGGCCTCGCAGATGGGAACAGCATTGTCCCACTGCACATAATTTTCTATATTTTTTATACAGCTATGGCCTCTAAACTCAAGCCTATTACGCTCACCCCTTGCTGTCTGTGGGAGATTGGTTCCAAGGCTCTCACAGTTACCAAAATTTGAAGATGCCTAAGTTCCTTGTATAAAATGGTGTAGTGTTTGTGTATAACCTATGTACATCCTCCTGTATACTTTTAATCACCTCTAGATTACTTACAATAGCAAGTAGAATGTAAATGCTATTTAGATAGTTGTAAATGCTATGCAAATAGTGGCCAGCACACAGAAAATTCAATTTTTGCTTGAACTTTCTGGATTATTTTTTCCCAAATTTTTTCAACCTGCAGTTGATTGAACCTAGGAATGTGGAACCAGTAGATATATAGGACTGGCTCATCTCACTCTCCACCAAGCAACTAGTGATCACTCCAAGGCAAAAGGAAATATGGCTGTGCCAGTTTTACTGAGAGACATCATGTTGGTCTCTAATGTAGTTCCCTTCACAGAGATCATCAGTGGTAGTTTAGAGGACTAGATGTGATTTTCAGTAAAGACAAATATCCTACTTTATGGCCATAGTTCAGAGAACCCAGGAAGTAATGAAGAGAAGATAGAGGAGTCTGGCATGATTAGTACTAGGGAGAAGCTTTATGCTTTGAATTTTATTTCTGCTTTAAGTCAGGGCTTAGACAATTATTTGAGAGGATAAAGCAGTGTTTTTCAAGATTAGAGCTAACAGAAAAAATGGACTTGGTTGGAGCATCTGTGAGACCTTTGTTCAACATAAAGTGAAATAACTGGGACCAGGATTGTAGATGAGGGTTAGGCAAGGAATAAGCTCAGCCAAGATGCATGCTCATCAGGGCTGAGGCACTAATCAAAACGAGACCAGCAGAGGAAAGAAGTCTAGACCAAAGCTGAGTCAGAAGAGGAAGTGAATAACGCTCAGAATACCACATGGGATACAATCACAAATTTGGCTTTCTGCCCTTCTCTTGCTTTAATTATTTAAGTAGATAGCTACCCACAAGTGCATGTCTGCCAGAGACTGTTACTAATCTATTCCTTAGTTGGAGGAATGTGACTAGCCATAGGGCAGCAGTGGGCCAGCAAACATTCCATCAACTTCAATAATGTTTCTGTTTACACAAGTCTATAATAAAATAATTGCTACCAATAATGCATAATCTACTTACACAGGTCTTCTCAATCAGCGCTCCCCACAATACCACTGTGAAGTAAATTTTGCATTTTCCATATGAGATAATCAAGGTTCATAGAGGTTAAAAAATATTTCCTGGTGGAGTAACTAGGCTCCTATCTTCTTCCAAGGACTAAGTCCTTGCCTGCTACCCCACTTCAGTGTGTGGTCCTTACCTTTCTGCTTGGTCCTCTGGCTTCTGTCTTGTTCTTTTTAGGTGTTATTTCAGAGATGATAAAAACCATAGCTTGCTTAATGTCTCATCTCTCCAGTGTCAAGGCCTAGTCACTTGACCTTCCATGTTTCAGTCTTCCCTGCTACATGTCAGAGTTGGCTCTAGGGGAGTAGAGAGGAGTAAGATTTATTATTTTTTGGAAACCTATATTCTAGCAGGGACTTCCATGTAAACAAACAGAATGCGGTTTTACAGGGGTTATGGCAGAAGACTTAGAACAACTGTTCTCCAATGTTTTTCTGCCCCAGTTCAACCAAAAAGTAGGATATCCTTCTCTCAGTAACAAATATTTAATTTTAACCCACAGCTGCTGAGAAGCCCAACTGAAAAGTGGGAGGCATGATCCTCCCCCTTCTTCCTCCCCTCACTCCCCAGCCCCTTCCACTGAGCATCCTGATGTTGAGGTCACAGTCAAGTAGAGTTGGTTGAGATGGGGAGGATGTACTTACATCTGTCTACCTTATGGACTGATGAGCATTATGTTCAAGTTTCATTTGGGAGGTCAGTAGGTGTTAGCTTATGCCACTCAGCAAGGAGGCCAGTACCCGCAGAGGAAGTAGCAGAGTAAAAACAGACAAGTAGGGAACAGTGTGATGCCTCCGAGGATCTACAAGAAGTTCAAGATGACTGGAGCAAGGAAGTATAGGGAGAAGTTGAAAGAGATGAGACTGGAGGAGACATCGTACCTTACTGGGATGTAAAGGGGTTTGTTCTTTGTAGGTGCTTGTAGGCGTAAGGCATATTGAGTATTAAAAAAAAAGGCATCTTCAAATTTGTGTTCTAGAAAAATCACTCTGTTAGCAATGTAAAAAATGGGCTGGCAAAAATTCTAAGAAATTAGTTAACATAGGAAAGCCTGGACTAGGGCACTGTCAATGGGAGAGTTCAAGAGGGAGACAGCTGAATTGTTTTATCAATTCTACAATGCACATTTTTATACTTTGTAATGAATGGAGATGCATCTTAATAACTGATGGTGTCTTAAAAACATTAGTAGCCAAGCAGCAGTTGTAAGAGTTTACAAGCCTGCATGCTTGTAAACTTAGTTAAAAGTGCCCTGGGAAAGTGTAATCATTTTATTGTTATTGCTGGTGGTATGGCTGGACAATTGCAATCTCTTAATACTTCAGTTTAGAAAAACAATGATGATTGGAGGAAGGATCAGAGTCTTGTTTGTCTCTTTTGATGCTTTTGGTAAGGCTGAGAGCCCACCATCACCGAACTCTGCAGCAGAACTGTCTGCTTCTGGGAATACAAGAGACAGTAATGGAGCACTGTTTTCCATAATGCCCAATCACTGTTGTTCTTTATGGCTTAAAAGACAGTAATTTGGAAAAAGTCCCAGACAATGACAATTCTGGGTTGCAGAGTAATTCTGAAAGGTTGAATTTTGAATGAGAAGTTTAAGGAATAACAATTTGTTTTGCTTATATTTTCCTTTTCATATGTAGAAAAATGTGCATGACATATGACAGAAATCTATGCCATAGACAAAGTCATTTAAAGAGTGCCCTTTCAGTTAGTATAAAATTTAAATTCTAATTACTAAGAAAGCATGGTGTCAGAGATTAATTTGATTGTTTCACAATGATATATAAAATAATGCTTTATCTTATGATAGATGGTGCCTTAGTTTTGATGAGATAAAGAATCAAAAAATCATTAGGAATTGGTGATTAATTGGCTGTGAGGAATGAGTCATCAATTACACAAACATAAATAACTCATTCGGTGTTGACAGTAATGGAAATCTTTTCCAGAAGGTGAAAAAAAATGAAAAGAAAATATTAGGATACAACATATTCTAATATGCTGCAGGGGAATAATTAAAGTATATAATGATCATCAAGAAAAGTGTGTTAAAATGTATGTAAAATAGATCATGTTAAGCAAAAAAAGCAGTATAGATCATTGTATGTTTATCAGCATTAAGTAATGAAATAAATACAAAGAGGTGTTTTTAAAAGGCTGAGAGTACAGCTGTATTAGAGGAGAGGGAGTTAATATGATTTATTGTTAACCTTTACATTGCCTTAATATTCCATAATGCTAAAAAAGATTAATTATATAGCCCTGCCCAGTAAATGCCTTGGAAACATAGAAATAAACAGAAGCACTATAATTTGTTTTTTCAGGGCTGTAGTCTTCAATTAATTGAACAACTCCTTTGGATATAAACAGTGTCTACCAATTTTCTGATTTCTAATGGAAATCAGCAAGTCTCTGAATATTACCAATTAAGCATCAAGCATCCACATGCGGAAATAGCACATCTTTGTCCCATAATCAGAAAGTACCACTTTCAGGAAACCTGCTTAACTGTTTTCATGCAGTACTTTCCTGGTGCTTTCTCAGAGTTCTTTTTCAATACGTAGAGACTCCGTATGTTATCAGATCAATTTTGGATTAAAAATAACTACTATGTACTTAGTAAAAACCAGCTTTACCTCTTCTACCTGTGTATCAGGTTTTTAAAAATTACAGAATACTGTATATATCTTTTAGACAACATGTGTTTCTTTCTGTAACAAGATAATTAACCCAAGTCAAGGTATATAGCCATATACTTTTATACTCAGATGTTATTAAACTCAGTAAACTTCTTTTAGTATAATTATGCAAAGAACTAAGGAATAAAACCATGAAAAATATGAAGACTTTTTAATAGAACAAATGTTGGATTAGAACACATTTCAATTTAGCCTGTAAAATTATATCCATTGTCAATTATATGTGATCATTGACGTTCCAGATATTTCTGTAGATCTCCTGATCATTTGTAATGCCTGTAGTCTAAAGGTCTCCTTTTTTCTTGGGAGAACACTTGAATAGCTGGAGAGGAACCACTTGGGAAGAATTGGGACTATCTTATACAGTAATACAGTGTTTCTAATTCAAAGATAATACCCTTAGAATAAATTTTTTTTAAATTCAAATACTAGCAGCACCTTTACTAGGACAGGCCTCTGATTTCCTCCTACCAAAAAAAAAATATATATATTGGCTATTAAGAACATGAGGTTTGAGGCAAGACACTCCTGCAATGGAAATCAAGCTCTACCAGATATTTCTAGGCCTGGGGAAATTGCTCAGTTTAAGGTTTATTAAAGGTAAAATGGGATTAATGGGAAACCTCAACTCGTTGTAAATGTGGAATAATGTAATCATATAAGCAGTAGAGTATGGTAAGCCAAATCCTGGCAGTGCTAACTCTGACTTAGATAATGACCTTTGGGATGATTCTGAACTATTCTGTGCTTCCATTTCCTCACTTATAAAATGAGAGAAATAATTCTAGTTATACCTTATTGGATTTTTTGAGAATAAAATGAGGTAATGCTTGTAAAGACTGGCTATGATGGATAGCATTCTCTCTGGCTCCTGGTAAGTGCCACATAAATATTAGCTAGAATTAGCTAGTTTGCTTGCTACAGTTAAAGATGGCTTAATCCAATCAGCTATACCAGAAAGGGTTGAAATCAAACAGCTTCTTCCCTAGAATTAGACTTCCCTTCAGAATTACTTGTCTGCTGTTGCCTGTTTTGATGACTCGCTGTGACCTCCTGATCATCAAGCCTGGCTCATTTCTTTAACGGATATCCATGAACTTGACCTCTTGCCTATAAGGCAATAATTTACTTACCTACTGTTCTTTCCAGTCTTCACCATTTTTTTGTTATCTAATCGCTCCCAGATCTCTCCTGGTTAGGAAGTCTCTCAGTAAATATTACAAAAATATTTGTGTAGAGCTTCACAGTATTCACCAAGCACTTCTCTATTCATGAGGTGAGGCTATTAGGCAGATTTTTTTTTTTTTTAAGATTCAGGTTTGAAATAAAAGTTTTATTATTACTTGATGGATAAGCTCATTAAAGTATACATTTATACAAACTTATTATAGTAATGCTGAAAATGTAAAATTATAAGGAAACACAACCTGATAACATTATGGGGACTATCTGTGAAGGTTAAGAGAACATTTTTATTGCATTACAATTTAAAAATATAGGTTTAATGAAAGTAAATGACAAATTCAGAGGGGACAGAGATGAATTCTGGATCCATGTCTTCTAACTTGGGTTCAAGTTTGGCCTGGGTTCTTGGATATCTCTGTTCTGATGAGAGAAGCATAAGGGTGAAGTGTGAGGTTCAAGAACATATATATGTGTAATTGATTCCTGAATTTGTGAAAATATGAGGTTGCTCAAAATTCTAGGCTGGCTTGGGAATTAAGTTCCACAAGAAGGAAAACATAAAGAAAATAAATAATTTGTTATTGATAGGAAGAAAACACATAACTCATTTATATAACACTTGGCAGTTTATAAATCATTTTCTCAATTGAGAAAATTATCACAATTTATCACCATTAAAATTATCACCATTATCACAATTGAATGTGTTTCTTTACAAAGTTATTAAAGTAACTTCAAAACATTTCAAAACATTTGGAGGCAGTTAGTATGATTGCTATGTAATGTGGTGGAAAGACATTTATTGATGAACATTTTATGCCATTATTATTCTGTTAACAGAGGAGAGAAAGTAGAAACTGCTTGGAATCAGAGCCTTAGACTGGAGCAAATGAAACTGGAAAAATCCTTTTAGGAACCCACTCGCATAATCCTTTTCCCATATATTTGATGTTTGGGATGTGGGAGGGTCAAGGCAGGGAGAAGGCAAGAATATGGAAATAGGATAGGAGGGAAGCAAGGCGTCACACAGAGAGTAGTAGTCTTTCTGAAGATGAGTGTTGCAAAGAAAAACAAATATTCACTGCCCTTTCCTCCTCCTATACTCTGCAGTTTCTTGCAATTCATAAGAAGATGCTGCCAATGATTCTTTTGTGATCTCTGTCACCGTGACTATCACAGCCCTTAACCTACAGAGTGTCAATTGGCCTTATTCTAGAAAACGATGGAAGCTGTATTAACTCCTTTTTCACAGGTTCAGTGGTGGCCTACTTAAGTGTCATCTCCCCCTACCACACACTGTCTCCCCTCCCATCTTTTATTCCTTACCCCTCTTCTTTCTTTCCTCTTCCTTGATCTCTGCCCCACAATTACTCTTGTCCTGTATTCTATGATCTACAGGTAAATTTTAGTTCAGGTGTGTGACCTTAAGTATATTCTGTTCATCACTGACATCCTTCTTACCCATGTGCAGTGGTTTTAATATTTCACATTTATTACTGCATTTGGTCCTCATTTTCAGACATGTACTTTATGGCATTATTACTATTTATTACCATCTTATCTTTATTAATATTTTGCTTTTATTAATATTTTGTATATGTTGTATGATGCATTTTTGTAATTTGTCCAAGATCACCAGATTGGTACAACTGGAAGTATTTGAATTAAGACTGTGGCTACTAAGAGAGATCCAATAAGACAAAGGTTTCCCTTTGTTAAATTAAGCAGCAGAAATGAAGAAACAATCTGTGTCAGTGAAAACTGGACAGTAAAATGCTGATAACATATTTTTGGCTGTTGTAGCCTATTCCAGTGGCAGAGCTGCCCACCTAAACCCAGCAGTATGAATTGTGGTGTTTCTGGTGCAAAAGCTGACTCTCAGCTAGAGGTTAGTAGGGGTTTTGCAGTTCAAGTGAGTGGAAGGAGTAGCTGTCTGTCATCAATGACGTTAGCACCTTTTTGGTTGTATAAAAAGAGTAGCTTTAATGCAATAAAAAATCAAATTTAGGGCTTCCCTGGTGGCGCAGTGGTTGAGAGTCCACCTGCCGATGCAGGGGACACGAGTTCGTGCCCTGGTCCGGGAAAATCCCACATGCCGCGGAGCGGCTGGGCCCGTGAGCTATGGCCGCTGAGCCTGCGCATCCGGAGCCTGTGCTCCGCAACGGGAGAGGCCACAACAGTGAGAGACCCGCATACCGCAAAAAAAAAAAAAAAAAAAAAATCAAATTCAATCTATTAAAGTTATTTTAATAAGCATTAATATTAATATATTTTAAAATTAGTTTAAATTGCAAAGATGGCACGTGCTTATTATAAAAACATTGGACATTAACAGATTTATAACATAGGGAGAGTCTTCTCTTTTTCTATCACCCAGTTTCTCTCACTCCACAGAGGTAACTACAGTTTACCAATTTGGTGAATATATTTCTAGAAATTTTCTGTGTATATATAAATGCACATACAAATGTGGGACCATATGAAACATAATAATATGCAAACTTGCTTTCTGAACATACTATAAGTATTTTTTCATATATACACATATATTTACCTTATTCACTATAACGATTTCATCCTTCCCATTGTATAATATACTATAATTCATTCAATCAGTATACTGTTGTTGAATATTTAGGTTACCTAGCTTTTGTTGTTACTACAAAAAAAAAGTTGCAGTGAACATCCTTGTGTAACAAATTATTATAATCTTGTGCATTTATCTTTAGATAATTCAGATAAGTGGAAATTCTTGTATTGGAATAATCACTAGTATTTTAGATGTGTCTATAAATCCTTGAGATGCCACTTTGGAGTTCAATCTGTGAAGATGCAATATACACAAAACATAGTATTTTTACAATAAAAGTAATTTTTTTTTTTTTTTTTTTTTTTACCATTGCAGACAGACCAAACTTTCAGCAAAACTGGTTTGGTTCTGTTTCTTCCTCGAGGTGCAAAGTTCCATATACCTAACAATTTCAATTGTCCTCTTATAAAGAGTCAGTTAACCATTAAAATCATTCCTTTTTCCCCTCTTTCAGAGCCGGGTGGGGACTTTATGGTATTGATAGTATGCCAGATCTCCGAAGGAAAAAAACTCTGCCTATTGTACGAGATGTGGTGAGTCACTCCTGTTAAATTCATTTTGACTGCATACGTTGTCTTTATCTTTATTAGATGTCATATTGTCCTTCTCATTAAATGCCTAGCCTGTAAATGTTTCATAGAATAAAACACAGAAGAAGCTGGATGCTAGCAAGTGTTATATTTATTATTTCTTTAAAATCTATTAGAGGGAGGAAATAACTCTAACCTTTTGACAGCTTTTAATATCAGTTGAAATTACAAATTGAGTTAAAATGGCCCTATAATTGAGCAGAAGGAAGTCACACAGCATGCAAAGTGGGCTGCTGCAACTGGGCTTTGATGACCACAGTTTACTTTGCAGTTGAAGGCTAGATTTGACAGTCTTCATCTTAACCTAGTAAACTTTATGCTTTACGAAGCATGCAGATAATATTAATCAGTTCCTTATTCTCATATATTAAGATCAAGTCTAGCCAAATTAATAAGCTGTTCCACTCTCCAAAGAAAACCATGGCTTCCAAGTCATTAAAACCTTTATTGGCCCTGAACATAACTCTGAATGACAAACTCTCCTATAAGGAAATATGCTGGGGACTGCTTAGAGATGCAAAGAATTGATAATAGTCTGTATTAAATTCTAAAAACAAATAGCCCATCAACATGAAAAAGAAATGTTTTCTATCATTTGCATTGTTTTCATGTTTTTCTGGAGGCTTATTCTTAATAGTTTATTAAATGAAAATATATTTTCCCTCAGAGAAACTGAAGTTTTCCTTTTAGCAACAACGTACACAATTTCTTGATACCAGTAATTTTCAATTTTGCTATGAAAACCTTCATCTGAAGTTCATCACTTTAGTTTTAAATTAGGAAAGACAAAATCCTGCCTGGAAAAATCTTATGCTGGAAAGCATGATATGTCTGTACAATTAACTCAGATTCCTGCCATTATAGTGTGACGTTATTTTTAAGTGTTAGGCTTAGTTAACATTATTATACTCTTTTCTCACCTGTCGTATGTCTAATTATTTATATTTTGTTTTCTCTGTCACTTGGACACTTCAGGCCATGGTAAGTGACTTTCATTTTATTTAATTAATACTTGGCAATCTTCTCAAATGTACACTGCTCTTATTCATGGGATCAAAGAGAGCAAGATGGGGAAATAAAAAGAGACATATTAGAATAAGAAGTTTGGGTTCTCCAAGATTTAACATCTAGTTCAATTCTGAAAGACAGACCAATTCACATAAACAACAGGTACAAATACAGACTAAAATAAAATAAAAACATAATTTTAGGGACAGTAGTTGTCAGAGATGGAAGATCATCTTTGGAGGTAAGTCCTCTATAAGCTTACATGGTAGGAGTGGAGATGGTAGGAGTTTATAAGTGAGGAGTGAGTCACCTGCTCACTTAGGACTATACTGAACCTAACTGGGCACAATGGCTTTGTAGTTCCAAGGAGATATATTTCTGACCAGATCTATTATTCCACTATGACTTCCCTTTGTTCCTAATGGGAGAGAAGATTTAATATTCCCATATAGAACTCCTGATTTCCAGAGTTCTCTATAGCACCATCAAGTATATTATATTGTATATGTTTCAGGTGGGAGCAGCATAATGGTTCTATTTTACAGGGGAAACTAAAGGGATGTGACTCTTATTTAAAATCACCTAAGTTACCAACAATGAGTGAAGAAAACAAGTCTAATGATGATTCTCAATTGATAAAATGGACACTTGGAAGAAAATATTCTGGCCAGATATAGAAGCATATTTCAGGGAACTATGGACAACTCAAGAATCATCTAGTACCACTTGTGATTCAGGGCTATCAGACAGATCAGCTGGCTCTGTATCAATGGTTATGTTTTATGAAGGAATGTGATTATGATCGTCTTGGGGAAAAACAATGTCCTAGAAGCCTCTTGCCAGCCTAGAAACCTTGGGCTGCAAGCCTGCCTTGCTGGGCCTCAGTTTTATCATCTGTAAAATGTAGAGCCTAGGTTTGATGATCTAAAGGGACCTTTTTCAGCTTTAATGTCCTATGATTCCACATTCTGGATGAACTGGCTGACTACTGAAAATGGTAGGTCCCTATTGACTAAAGTGTGAATAGTGATAGTCTATACTTTTACATTTTCACCTTCTGCTGAGTAATAGGTACATAGCAGTCACCTCATAATTCTGTGTTTTTTTGGTTTTTTTTAAAGACCCTGGCTGCCCGGAAATCTGGACTCTCCCTGGCTATGGTGATTAGGACATCTCTAAATAATGAGGAATTGGTAGGTGCAGAGAGTCACTTACTAACTATGCATTGATCATAGTCTGGGGAAAAGCATTCTGCCTGGGCTGCTTGTTTGTTATGTTCATTCCAAAGCTCTAGGAATAATTGGGAACATGGGGAAAGTCTGACCCTAAACAAACTTTCTCAGGGCCTCAGCTGCATGATCATACAAATTATCCTGTGCTGCTCAAATATGCATACACCTTCCCATCTTTACAAATGCTATTTCATCCTAACACAGTTTGCTTGTTACTGTCCACCTAAAAAATCCTGCTAAGTTTTTACATAGTTCACGTTTTGCTTCCTTTGGGAGGATTTCCCAAACACCCTCCTCCCCTTCTGGCTCAATTATTAGCTTCTTCCACTGGGCTTTTCTAGCATTTAATCATGACCTCCATAGTATAGTATGGTATAGCATGGTTAAGAGTGAAGGCTGCTTGGGGTGAGTCCCATCTTTGCCACTAAATTAGCATTGTTATGTCTGGTAAGTTATGTAACTTCTCTGAGCCTGAGTTCTTTCATGTGTATAGTGAGATGATAATAATACAGAAGATTAAGGGAGTGGATGAATATTTAACACGCTTACACAGCCTAGGGTACAGTAAACAATAAATACAAGCTGGTGTTCTTATTATTTTTGTTACTACAGTTTGATTATTTTGCATAAGCCTTTCCTTTTAGACTCCATGAAAGTAGCACTATATCTTGTTTGTTGTTCTTGTTAAATATTTTCATCCCTATTGCTTAATACACTGCCTGACATAAGATAGATGCTTTGTCAATTCTTGTTGAATGAAAGAACCAGCCTGATTAGAAGGTACAAGTAGGTCAGGGATTCTTGAATTTGGTTCATTAGAATCAACTGGGGGAGCTTTAAAACATACTTATGTCTGAGTCTCACTCACATGGTTCGATTTAATTGGCTTCAAATATAGCCTGGATAGAAGAGTTTTGTTTTGTTTTGTTTTGTTTAAACTTCCAGGTGATTCCAATGAGCAGTGAGTGTTGTGCCATGGTAACTGCATCCTGCACAGCCACTTTGCTGGGGCTTTTTTTTTTTAAATTAATTAATTAATTTTTATGGTTGTGTCGGGTCTTAGTTGCAGCACTTGGGATCTTCATTGAGGCATGCAGGATCTTTCGTTGTGGTGCATGGGCTCCTCTCTAGTTGTGGTGTTCTGGTTTTCTCTTCTCTAGATGTGGCATGCAGGCTCCAGAGCGTGTGGGTTCTGTAGTTGTGGCACACGGGCTTAGTCGCCCTGCGGCATGTGAGATCTTAGTTCCCTGAGCAGGGATCGAACCCGCGTCCCCTGCATTGCAAGGCAGATTCTTTACCACTGGACCACCAGGAAAGTCCCTCTGCTGGGGCTTTTATCCAAGACAATTTATCTGTGCCATCCTTTATTGCAACTATGTACTCTACCTCTCCCAATTTTTAGAGACTTTGTCATTCTTAGAGAATAAAAATGTGGCCACTATTATTACTTGTTTTAAATTTCTACACATTTGCCATTTAAACACCATTATTTATATTTATTTTTCATTCTCTTCGTCCTGTCATTGTCATCTTCCACCCAAAGCCAACCTTTCCTAGGTGTCTATCAGCAAGCCGCCCTCCCCAACCCAATCAGCCCTTAAGTACTACATCAGCAATAGTACATGTCCCTTTGAATATCTGGGTGCTACAGCAAGTTCAGAACATTTTTTATTGTACCATAGGATTTTTAAAATATGGCTGCTTTCCCAAGGGCTTATTCTTATCTACTGGGTTTATGATGCCATGTAATATTTTCACTATAGTTTGGATACGAGAGAAAGTAAAAGTTCTCTGGTATATGAGAAAGCCTCATAGTGCTTGCCGAATCTCAAAGTATCCAGTCTTTTGCTTTTGAGGAAATAATCAAGATGGAAGGTTTTTATTGATAGACTCCTATCCTTTCTTATATTTTAAAATTTGCTATTTGGTTTAACGCACAAATACTCATTCCTATGAAAAGTGAAGAGGAAAATGACAGAAATTAGAGGAATGCTACTACATTTTCTGAGGCTCTGACAGAGACCACACCCTCACTTCATAGTTAAATTAGCTATTGATCTACTGTTCCTTTACTTAAACGTATCATTTTGCTTCTTTAGTTTCAGAAGACCTATGTAGAAGATATTTCTGTTTGGGTGTTTAGTGGATGAACAGAGTCCATCATCATCTCCCTCTAAAACTCATAGAGCCCGAGTCCCTGGGGCCCATGTCTCAAAAAGCAAATGAAATATGACTTCTGTACAACAGGCATATTAAATGTCACTCTTGACAAGCTGTCACATTAAGTCATTACATAGGCAACTAACATAAATGCTGGAGCAAATACTTTCCACTTCCCAGTTCGTGAGTCCCAGGCACCCTCAATGTGAAGCATGAAATGTTTGCCTTTACATGAAGAAAAAAGGCTTGGCCATGCGGAAAATGGTAGCCCTTCTATTTGAATTAAAGAGATGTGGTAAAAAGCTCAGTCATCTCTTCCAAGGAAGGAAAGGGCTATAAAGTCTGATGCAAGATGACAGTGGGTCAGCCAGCACCACCTCCACTGACATACTGTTGGCAGTGGGCAAAGTATTGCCAGGCGCCCCCTCCATCACCAATTCTCAGTCACCACAAGGAGCTGCTGGGACTGATTGGGAATCTCTGTCTAATCAGCCCTTAAGCACTACAGCTTTGAAATATTCCCATCTGGTTTAATAACACCAGACAGGATAACAATCTAGTATCCATATACCACAACAATAACCTGCCTGGCACTACACTGTGCAGCTTTGTGCTTGCTTTCTCAGTGTTAGTTTCCTAGGTTTAGACCCAAGAGTAGCACAGTCAAAGTAAATCCATTCACTATTTCAACAAATATTAATTGACTGTCTTCTGTGTTTCAGGCATTGTTTCAGATTTTGGAAATAAGGCAGAGAACAACTCATTTAAAAAACCCTGCTGTCACGATGCTTATAGTGAGAGAGGAGCTGAGATACTATATTCTGTACCCACTGTTGCTGTAGTTCATAATGGAAGCTTTTAGTAGGCAGGGGTATTTAGACTAAGACAGGCTTAGATGATGGTTATGAGAAACTCAGGTAGAGTGAGGAATCCAAATCACCAAGGCTAAAAGAGATTCTAGAACACTGTTTGTTCTATCTGGGTTGATGTCCATGTTTTGGAGGCTGGCCTAAGGGCAGGCTTATAGGGGGTGTCAATTCTCATAAAGGGTTGATTTATCTAGGAGGATAGAGGTCCTTCTTCCAATAACAGGATTCAGGCCAAGGAAAAGGGACTGGCAAGAACTAGGTGTGGGGATAAACACGATATCAGACTTGGGTCCTATTCCTAGCATGACCTAGAAAGATACGTGGAAGGAGGAAGCAGGTCAGAACACCTGTCTGGTGCCTGGGGTTCAATCTGGAAGTTGCAGTTCACCCAGGGATTCCGGACTCCTGCTCAGGAACAGGAATCTTTCATACCACGTGAACAAGTATTGAAGTGAAATGGCCTGAATTTGAATCTCAGCTCCACCTCTATTGCCTTTGAGAACTCACTTCTTATCAATATGCTTGGTCTCCCTGAGACTTGTTTATCTCATCGTTAAATTAATGTAATAATACTTACTCACAATGAGAGAGAATTAAAGAAATGTCTTGCCAGGCACAGCAGTGGCAGTCAGGGCAGTGGGACAGGGACTTAGGATGAAGTATCCAGAGTACCTGCTAAGCCCAGTGCCTCCCTGTAACCCTTTGCAACTGAGGGGCAGATTGCAGGGAGTACTGACAGGGGAGTCATCAGCAATGACACCAAATATACAGGTTATCTCTTGTTTACAAGTAGTATTGCTATTGGTGCTGCTTCTTTCCTTCTTCAAGAGAAGGAAATCATGGTCCTTGACTTGAGAAAAATGTTGGTCCAAGTCCACCATTTACTAGCTGAGGGAACTTGGGCAAGTCACTGAAATTTTCTTGGCCTCCATTTTCTCATATGTTTGCTAATTATGTAAGATTTTTGTACCTATATTCATTAGTAAAATGACCTATGGTTTACCATATCTTTGAACAATTGTGGCATCAAGAATAAACTAATTTTATAAAATAAGTAGGGAAGCTTTCCTTTTTCACTTCTCTGGGGTGATCTGCATAAAGTAAGTGTTGCTAACCTTGAAAGACTGACAAAACTTGCCTCTAAAACCGTCCTGTACATTTTTTTGTTTTTGTTTTTGATTTTTTAGGGTGGTTATATGACTACTAAATCAATTTATGTAGTATAACAATTCTATCCATGTTATTTAAACATTTGTTCTTGAGTCAATTTTAATCATTTATATTTTTTCCAGAAAGTTATCCTTTTTTCTAAATTTGCAAATTTAATACCATCAAATTGTTCATATAATTATATCATTTATAAAAGCTTGTGTTGTTTTCATCTTATTATTTATTTGTATTGTTTTATCTCTTTTATAGAATCAGTACTGCAAGAGATTCTCTGGCATTTGTTTTGTTGACTCCATATTTTGTTTCTTTGTTTTATATTTCATTTATTTCTGCTCTTATTCATCTTCTACTTTTTATATTTTCCCTGAGCTATTTTTCTAACTTATTAAGTTGAATATGTAGTTTGTTAATTTTTATTGTTGCTATTAACTAGTGCATACACACAAAATAATATCTACAACATAAATGAAGGGAGTAAATAACAGTACAAACACCTTATATCCATCATTCAGCTTTAAAAAGAGAATATTTCCATCCCTTGTGTATTCCTTCCTCATTTTCTTCCTCCTTCTAAACTTCAAAGATTTCATGTCTATCATTTTGTTGCTTCTGTTTATATTTTTACCACACTTGTATAACCTAATTTTCTTTTTGTCTTTTCTCCCAAATGCATTTTAAATTCTTCATTTTCCTCTCAGCACACTTTAGCTGCATCATACAAGTTTTGATATATAGTGCTTTTATTGTTGTTGAGATAGAATTATTTCATAAATTGTCCAGTGATTAATATTTTGACTCATCAGTTATTTAGAAAGTATATTCATTAATCTTCCAAAGATAAGGGCTTTATTTTTGTTACTGCATCGTGTTCAGAGGACGTGGACTGTATTTTCAGTCTTTAGTATTTAATTGAAGATTGCTTTATGGCTTAGTACATGATCAGCACTGTAGATATCCCATATGAGCTTTTACTGTTCAGTACATAAATTTTGGTACTTCTATATCCCTGATAAATTGTTTCTTTCAACTTTTGGTAACAATCCTGTTAATTTCTTGCATGTTTTTTCCTTAAACATATTCTATGTGATATTAATACAGCTCACTGAAGTAATTAGGTTAATATCTTCCTTGATAGAACCTTTTCTAGCCCTTTCTTTAAATCTTAATGTGTTTTATGCATATCTCATAAAAACAGATAGCTTAGTTTTAAAATTCAATCTCAGAATTTGTCTTTTTATGGTTGGATTCAGTTTACATTTACTAAAATAAATTTGAGCTTACTTCTATTATTTTTAAATGTTTAATTAAAATACTTTTCAAATTTTAAAGTTGATCAATAATTCTATCCTGAAAAAATATATAAAGATCTGAAAATGCTTAGTCTCTGATTACTACCCTCAGTGCCCACATTAGGTAGAAGGCAAGTCTAAATGTCCTATCTGAAAATGGTCTGAAAACTCAAAGATCCAAGCCCATGGAGTTTAACTGGATCCCAAACATACCTCTTAGGTTTCCACAGAATCTGCTTTTTTAAATCTGTCATTAAGTCCCATTTATGTATTTATGTATTTAGGTGCCTGGGGAATCTTTCTTTGAAGCCCTTCTACATAGTAAAATGTTTTTTTCCAACACTTACCTAGTGGGCTATATCAAATTCATTTGCCAGGTTTCCAGATCAGTTTTCCAATAAACAAAATGAATATACTAATATTTCTAGAGGATTTGGAGGGGAATCAAATGAGATAACAAATAGACAGCACTTCAACCATTTTGGATGCATAAATATTAGTTATTATTTTTATGATTATCTACTTTCACTACACAGCTTTACATAGCTACACGATTGACTTTCTTGGTTTTACAAGAGAACAATAGAATGGGTTCCCTTTAAGAGGGAGGGTCACCCCTTTCCCTCTCTTCCTTTTATAATATCCTAACCCTTCTTCCTGTTCTTTCATGGCCTCTGTCAGAAGATTTATAAGAACTCAGTCTCTGCCCCAACTGGTAAGAATTAGACTTTCCAGATTAAAATGCCTAAAGTTTCTCCCAGTGGAGAAATTCAAATTATTTTTGGCCGCTTATATTTAATAAGTTACTCATCTCATACCACCTTCTTTATTTGTATATATATATATATATTTTTCATTGAAAGTTTGAATTGGAGAAAAAGTGATACTTATATAGTACATGGACAAATTTACCCTAATTTGTTATCAGATCAAGTTCCATGTCATGTATTGGCATGGAACCATATTGTACTTCAGAGTGTAGATACTATATTCTCCTCTCCTTAAATTATTGAACCATCTATTTTATCACTGTTCTACCCTCCTTATTTGGACTCAGTCCATAAGGTACTTAGGTCACTGGTAATTAGTACCTGTTATAAAACAATATAAGTAAAAACAAATTACTTACAGTCTTCCATGTATAGGCACATAACTTTTAGTCTCTTTTAGCACTTTCTGCTACAAAAAATTTTACCCAAGTAATTTTAGCTTCTACAGTCAGTCTTATGTAATGATTAGTCTAATGAGTAAATCAGTCATGAAATTATGTCTGTTTTTATACTCAGGAACTTACTCTACCATTGTTCTGTCCTCATGCTTATAACTAATTTCAAAGGTCACATTATACCTAATCTTTGCTCTGCAAATCTTTCTGATGCTTTTGTCCAGAAATAGCAAAATGATACTTAGAGGACAGTAAGTATATTTCTAAAATCATGCATCAAGTATGTGAAATATGCTTGAAAACAAGAAGCATACTTTTTTCCTGGAATTATCTAAATGTGATTGTTTTCAAGTATAGGAAAGAGATGGTTTACATAGTTCTATGAAGGAGGCCCACAGGATGCAGAGAAAAATAGAACTTCATTAGTTAAGTTGCTGGTTAACATAGGAGAGGAAAAAGGAGAAAAAGTATGTGGCAAATGGAGACAGTCAAGCTTTGTTCCTGTTATGTGTTAACAGTTTGTAGATTGGAATTTTGGTGGTCCAAAAACACTGGTAATTGTTCCCTGCAGGAGGCTTGATTGCTTTGTTTCTCGGACTCATTTTAATTTCCCTATGTAGTTATCAATAGAAAAGGCAATTCATTCCCTGTCCTAATTGTTCAGAAAGTGATATATTAGGGCAACTCACTTTAAATTCCAGTTTCTCGGAGCAGGAATTTTTAACAAAATCTGTGTCTAAAATATGAGCCTCCTCCTCTTTGTAGTCCAAAGGTTGTACTTGGCTACTAAGTCTTACCTGAGTGAGAGCAGAGTAATCATTTCTACGGATTAAAGCAGTGTTGAAACAATAAAAATTTCCTTACTTTCTGGAATCACACTAGTAATATAAAAATAATGTTTATTCTTTTTTACTTGATTGCAAAAGCCTGATATTGTGGCTATAAGTAGAAAAATTACTGGAAGAACATGCATCAAACCATACCTAACTTTGAAAAATTAAATTATTTTTTATTTTAATGCTTGTTTGGGTTTATAAATTACTCTTTCAGTGAGCATACATTTTATTATTATCAGAACATACATACATTTTAGCAAATAATATATGTTTGTTGTAGAAGATTTGAAAAGTTTAGAAACACTTAAAATAGATTAGCAGGAAGTCTCCCAAATTGCTGAATCCACTGTGTCCTTCAGTCCTAATTCCAGTAATTGAGCTCTGCTTGTTCTTCAGACCACCTTCTCCATATGTCTAGTTCCTTGTTTACCTAGGCCAAAGACCCTCTCTTGATAACCAGTTCCTATCCTTTCACATCAGCTTGGATCCTATTAGCTACACCCTATTATCTTTCTACCTACTCTAAGTACATGTGTGTATGTATGAAAGTATGTGTGTATATATATTTTCTCTTCCCTTTAATCCAACTCTTAAAGGTCAGTTACAGGCTTCCATTTCCCATCGTCCATGGCTAATTTTACTGTTTCCCCTTGTTTTCTTCTGTTTTGTTTTTATTCAGTGCCCGATATCCTATCTTTTGCCTTATTCCACAAAAACTCCACACTCTATGTCCTTATAATCTTGTTTGATCCAGTCTTATTTTGCTGCTAAAAATACACTTGTTCCCCCAGTAAGCAGTATTCCCCTGAGACATGAGTCCCTTCTTATCAGATGTATTTTTCATGCTTTGCTCAGCCGTTCATTTCCTCAGTTTCTAAAGTGACCATCATTCCATCTTAGGCTTTGTTGGAATAAGAAATGTTTTCATAAGCCATTTATTTTATTTTATTTTTTTAACATCTGTATTGGAGTATAATTCTTTTACAATAGTGCATTAGTTTCTGCTTTATAACAAACTGAATCAGCTATACATATACATATACCTGCATATCTCCTCCCTCTTACGTCTCCCTCCCATCCTCCCTATCCCACCCCTCTAGGTGGTCACAAAGCACGGAGCTGTGCTATGCAGCTGCTTCCCACTAGCTATCTATTTTACATTTGGTAGTATATATATGTCCATGCCACTCTCTCACTTCGTCCCAGCTTACCCTTCCCCCTCCACATGTCCTCAAGTCCATTCTCTACATCTGCGTCTTTATTCCTGTCCTGCCCCTAGGTTCTTCAGAACCATTTTTTTTTAAGATTCCATACATATGGGTTAGCATACAGTATTTGTTTTTCTCTTTCTGTCTTACTTCACTCTGTATGACAGACTCGAGGTCCATACACCTCACTACAAATAACTCAATTTCGTTTCTTTTTATGGCTGAGTAATATTCCATTGTATATATGTGCCACATCTTCTTTATCCATTCATCTGTTGATGGACACTTAGGTTGCTTCCATGCCCTGGCTAATGTAAATAGACCTGCAGTGAACATTGTGGTACATGAATCTTTTTTTTTTATTAGTTTCTGCTTTATAACAAAGTGAATCAGTCATACATATACATCTGTTCTCCCATCCCTTCCCTCTTGCGTCTCCCTCCCTCCCACCCTCCCTATCCCAACCCTCCAGGCGGTCACAAAGCACTGAGCTGATCTCCCTGTGCTATGCAGCTGCTTCCCACTATCTATCTACCTTACATTTTGTAGTGTATATATGTCCATGCCTCTCTTTCGCTTTGTCACAGCTTACCCTTCCCCCTCCCCATATCCTCAAGTCCATTCTCAAGTAGGTCTGTGTCTTTATTCCTGTTTTACCCCTAGGTTCTTCATGACATTTTTTTTCTTAAATTCCATATATATGTGTTAGCATACGGTATTTGTCTTTCTCTTTCTGACTTACTTCACTCTGTATGACAGACTCTAGGTCTATCCACCTCATTGCAAATAGCTCAGTTTTGTTTCTTTTTATGGCTGAGTAATATTCCATTGTATATGTGTGCCACATCTTCTTTATCCATTCATCCGATGATGGACACTTAAGTTGTTTCCATCTCCGGGCTATTGTGAATAGAGCTGCAGTGAACGTTTTGGTACATGTCTCTTTTTGAATTATGGTTTTCTCAGAGTATATGCCCCATAGTGGGATTGCTGGGTCATATGGTAGTTCTATTTTTAGTTTTTTAAGGAACCTCCATTCTGTTGCCCATAGTGGCTGTATCAATTTACATTCACACCAACAGTGCAAGAAGTTTCCCTTTTCTCAACACCCTCTCCAGCATTTATTGTTTCTAGATTTCTTGATGATGGCCATTCTGACTGGTGTGAGGCGATACCCCATTGTAGTTTTGATTTGCATTTCTCTAATGATTAGTGATGTTGAGCATTCTTTCATGTGTTTGTTGGCAATCTGTATGTCTTCTTTGGAGAAATGTCTTTTTAGGTCTTCTGCCCATTTTTGGATTAGGTTGTTTGTTTTTCTGATACTGAGTTGCATGAGCTGCTTGTAAATATTGGAGGTTAATCCTTTGTCAGTTGCTTCATTTGCAAATCTTTTCTCCCATTCTGAGGGTTGTCTTTTCGCCTTGTTTATGGTTTCCTTTGCTGTGCAAAAGCTTTTAAGCTTCATTAAGTCCCATTTGTTTGTTTTTATTTCCATTTCTTTAGGAAGTGGGTCAAAAAGGATCTTGCTGTGATTCATGTCATAGAGTGTTCTGCCTCTGTTTTCCTCTAAGAGTTTGATAGTGTCTGGCCTTATATTTAGGTCTTTAATCCATTTTGAGTTTATTTTTGTGTATGGTGTTAAGGAGTGTTCTAATTTCATTCTTTTACATGTAGCAGTTTTCCCAGCACCACTTATTGAAGAGGCTGTCTTTTCTCCACTGTATATTCTTGCCTCCTTTATCAAAAATAAGGTGACCATATGCATGTGGGTTTATCTCTGGACTTTCCATCCTGTTCCATTGATCTATATTTCTGTTTTTGTGCCAGTACCATATTGTCTTGATTACTGTAGCTTTGTAGTATAGTCTGAAGTCTGGGAGCCTGATTGCTCCAGCTCCATTTTTCTTTGTCAAGATTGCTTTGGCTATTTGGGGCCTTTTGTGTTTCCATACAAGTTGTGAAATTTTTGTTCTAGTTCTGTGAAAAATGCCATTGGTAGTTTGATAAGGATTGCATTGTATCTGTAGGTTGCTTTGGGTAGTAGAGTCATTTTCACAGTGTTGATTCTTCCAATCCAAGAACATGGTATATCTCTTCATCTATTTGTATCATCTTTAATTTCTTTCATCAGTGTCTTATAATTTTCTGCCTACAGGTCTTTTTTCTCCTTAGGTAGGTTTATTCCTAGGTATTTTATTCTTTTTGTTGCAATGGTAAATGGGAGTGTTTCCTTGATTTCTCTTTAGCCATTTATTTTAGAGTACTTTTCAGCTTTGGTAAACAAGTGCCCATATCCCCAAAAATCAAGAATGAAAAAACTCATTATAATTTTTTGAGACTGGGGATATGTAGTGAATTACCTGTAGTGAATTACCTAGTGTTTTTCTCCAGCTTCTCCAGCTTTCACATGTTATGGTTTATTCTAATGCCCCATTCACTTGATTTTCAATGTGCTGTCTAGTAAATTTTCCATGTTTTTTCTTTTTGAAATTAGCTTCACTTCTTCTTTTCATGAAATGGACCATCCCTCTTTAACCAAACCAAACCAAACATTTCAGTGAAACCTTCTCAGCTGTCTTTCACTTGCTTTCCTTCAGCCTATTTAATTTTTTAGCAAGTGGTCCTTATATTTATTACTCCTAGTGTAGCCTAGGGATTTAGAGCACTGACTATTTGTCACTTGAATTCAATAAAATGAAAGTGGACATAGGGAATTAAAGTGTGTTCATCATCAAATTTAAATTATGCAGGTAAATTCATGTTCAAAATCAACCCCTTGCCCAGCTCTGCTTTCTAAATTAATATGTATTTCTCACTTGCGTTCAGTAGCAGACTGTTCTATTCCCACCAAGTGTTCCAATGAGTTAGAATTGTTGTTTTCCCCTACTAAGACAACAAATTATGCAATCGCAAATATACCTAAAGTCCATTCTTATTTTTTTGGCTCAGTCAAAAATTTTGTATTACATACACACACACACCCCCACACACATATACACATTACATGGTCCTCCACCCCTCAGCTCAGCTAGAATATGAAACTATCTATGGAGAGCTGATTGTAAATCTGTTATGCCAAGAGTCATTCAAGTCACTTTGATGATATTGAATATCACTCTGCTAGGCAGTAAATGGGAAGCAAAGATGCATAATACATACTTATAATTCTAAAAGAACTCTTAACAGTTCTTTTCAAGGCAAGGCATCTTCATTAGGGAATGAAGCCAAGAGATTTATTGGCTCAGACTATCTTTATTGAAAAGTGATGGATCCACTTGTTTTGTCTATACAAACCCTAACACAGGGGTCTTCTACTTGAGAAATTCCCATATTTTGAACATACTGTTGCTCCGTAGACTCACTTGAAATATAAAGAGCTTTGACCAGCCCCTCATGGAGTAGCAAGGGTGGATCTTGCTGTTCAAAAGCTAGAAAAATTTTTTAGTAATGCTTAACTCCCTGGTAGGGAACCTCCTTCCACCATTAACAAACATATTCTGGGAAAATACATAATAAGGGGAATGTATTAATAAAGGGAAATATGCTATTACCGTACTATGGATTTGAAAAATAATGACAAGTTAGCCATTTCAACACTGTGGGAAGACATTCTGAAATGAGATTTAAGGATGATTAATGCAAAATACAAGTGCTTCCTTTTTAGCATCGCTTATCAGCTAGACTCCTACAGGATTTATGTAAATAACCATTCATTATGCATCAGGTAGTTGTGGGAAGTTATTTGTAATTTTAACTTCAGAGAGTGCTAGTCTTTCTACCAGGACATCACCTGCATAGTGGGATATGACAATCAAATGGACAGACACATCCAAACAAGTCTCCACTATCAACACTAATACTTAGTATTTTCTTTTACTTTTTTTTTTTTTTTTTTGCGGTTCACGGGCCTCTCACTGTTGTGGCCTCTCCCGATGCGGAGCACAGGCTCCGGACATGCAGGCTCAGTGGCCATGGCTCAAGGGCCCAGCTGCTCCGTGGCATGTGGGATCTTCTCGGACCGGGGCACGAACCCATGTCCCCTGCATCAGCAGGCGGACTCTCAACCACTGCGCCACCAGGGAAAGCCCATACTTAGTATTTTCTTAGTGTTTGAAGTCTGTGGACTATATTTGTTACCATCTCACAGTCTGATCTTCAACATAATACGGTAGGTAGGTAGTACAGGAAAGTGAGGATTAGAGAGTTTAAGTCTCTTCCTAGATCACAAGACTCTTAAGTAACAGACATTCATTCATTTCACACACAAAAAATGTGTTGTACCTTTACTATGCCCAAGGACAATGACAGGCACTGTTTAGGCACTAGAGAAATAGGGAAGAGAGCTCCGGCCTTCTGAAGCCCGTTTCATATGTCACACGATGAGACCTGTGATCGTGAACTCAGGCCTCCTGGCTCCTCATTCAGTGCTCACTCTACCAACAGCTTCCATGTGCTATTAAAAATTATCTCCCTTTAGAATATAAAGCACCATGGGAGAGTGCCACATTTAACCTTTATCTACTTCTAGGGCTTTCTTATCAATTAGTTGATGAGCTCCTTCCTAAGGAATAGGTGATGAAAGCAGTTCGCTGTGGAAAGATCTATAGGAGACGTGTACTTTGGGACTGGGGAGGGGTGTAGTGTTAGAGATGGTATAGAATCAGGGAGATGAGGCCTGGGTAGGATATAAAAGAGGGGTGGGAGTGTTTCTAGAGGGTTAAAATCAGCATTGAGAATATTTTCCATTACTTCATAATTTTACCAAGAACCAGAAGAACCAATTTAGACCAAGGATAGTAATATAAATTCCTTTTTTTTTTTTTTTGAATTGATGTTTCCTGAACACCTATCTCAAGCCAGAGACTAGGTTAGGCTCTGAGGATTGATCCAGAAGTGAGCACTATGCTCATCATCCTTGCCCTCATGGAGTTCACAGGATAGAGGGACATAGTCATTATCAAGTAACAAGAGCTCTGTGCTGCCATGAAAGAAGCTTACACAGCAGGGAGCCCAGTCCAATATGAAGATTAGGGAGGTCTTTGTGTTCAAAAATTAGGCAGGTCTTTGTGTTCAATTCAAACTGAATTGGGCCCTAGAACACTGAACAAAGAATAAGTGTGCAGAGTTATTTTGATGACTGCCCTCACTTAAATCAATAATCAAGGGGTCCCCTCAAAATAGCATTTTCAGGAAAAAGTGATAAAATGGTTTGTTTTATGATGAAATTCTCCAGATCCACTGATGTGGCTCATGTTGGTTACTTGTCTCATCTTCACAGAAAATACATGTCTTCAAGAAGACTTTGCAGGCACTGATCTACCCCATGTCCTCCACCACCCCACACAACTTTGAGGTCTGGACAGCTACGACACCTACCTACTGTTATGAGTGTGAAGGGCTCCTATGGGGCATTGCCCGGCAAGGCATGAAGTGTTCAGAGTGTGGAGTGAAGTGCCACGAAAAGTGTCAGGACCTCCTGAACGCGGACTGTTTGCAGAGTGAGTATTCGGTTAGGTGAAGAAGCAGGTGTGCAGAGCTGGTCTTACCCTATGCATTTTCAGCTCTTGCTAATTCTCAGCAAATCCTACTCACCCCCCGCCTATTCATTCACACAAAGATATACATACTGCCCGCCAAGTCATGTAACTGATTGTGTCTTCCTACACTGTTGACCTTGGCACTTTCAGATTACTACCTGGAGTTCAGTGGCACTCGGACCAAGTAGAAAACTTGACAGTGACTTCCAATCTTTTTTCTCACTTTTATCTCATAATAGCCCCACGTGGTCAGTGGGAACATGTAAAGTCACATTCCTCAAACAGAGGTTAAGACACACCCCTGCGATGACAGCAACTGGAATTCTTTTCCAAGCCTACTTGACACCTGCCTTCTGCAGGCAAGAGCCATGCTCTTTTGCTGTCCCTGTGCAGCCCTTAGAATTGGGAGGTCTTGTATTTGATGTCAAAGACAAATCTAACTTACCAGATAGGTGACCCTGGGCAAGTTTTTCTAACTTTTCAGGGCTTCATGTTCTTCCACCAAATAAATAGGAATAATAAAATGTACCTCAGTGGGTTATTTCGAAAACTAAATGAAGTAGTTGCTGCTAAGAGTCTGTCACATAGTAGATGCTCAATGAATATTAATTGCCTCTCCATTCTTTTACATTTCTGAATAGGTACATGTCACTTTGACTATCATGGCAGGTTATCTTAAATTTTCCATTTCCCAAAAAAAAACCCTTTATACTGGTACTTTAGATTAGGTCCTGAAATGCCAAAACATCATACTCTAAAATACATATTATTGGCTTTTCACTGCTGGATTTGTCAGTTGACCTTATCTAACTAAAAAACACTGCTGAACACATCTATTTAAACGTGGATTTTCATTTTCAAATGATTTTTTCACATCTAAATATTGTCCCCTTTATTCTTTCTTTATAGGCATGCAGTCATTGTAAGGTACATAGGTTGCCTGAAATTGAGGGAGGACAGAGGAAAATGTCAAAATAAAGATTAAATCAGAAATGCTGGCACAGCTGGCTCTTGCAGTAACAGTCACACATATTGTACGCTTTCCTCTACCTGATCAGTATTCTCCGTACACAGTCAGGTCAGCCTAAGACTGTTAATGGTAATGAATGTGTTTTTTGGAACAAAATAGTGCCCCTTCTTTGAAAAATAAAAGGCATATTTAGGAATGAGTGCTTAGAATAAGGCAGATTGACTCAATATTACTCAGCCAATTTACTTGCAAAATCTCATAATGCAGTTAAAATTCAGTCTACCTGTTTAAAAACTGAATTGTGAACAGGCATCTTAAGAAACAATCACATTAGGGCAGTGACATTTTGAGAAAACAGATAGGAAAAATATTGCCATCTAGAAACAAGTGGCTTGATTCCCTTAAAGAAAAAAAAATGATGCAGATAATACCTAAGAAATGAGTTAATTCTTCTTTAAGTCTTTCAGAGAAGAGAGATGCCACCCATTCATTAAACTTTAGAAACACTTACATAGTCTATTTCCATTTCTTGGTATTATTTGGTATTGGTTAAATACACTAGGCGAACTTTGCGCTGAAGTTATTCATTAAAATGCACATGTAAATTGGAAGAATCAAAAACAGTGCAGAAAAAATGAGGGTAGACATGTATGCCCCAGGAAAAGGATATTTTCCTTGATCACCCCTCCTTATTTTTCCCTAAAACCCATGTTCTCACCTTGAATGGAAAGAGGTGTTGCTAATACATGAATTCAACTTCACCGCTTGCCACAATAACTATCAATAAAATTTAAAGTTGTCCCTACAAAATCAGTGACATTTCCTTAAGAAATTTCTCTTTTCATTGCTTTAAGCAAGAAATTTGCAATGTGACATGTTGTATGAAATACTTCCATGTGTGCCAAAATTGAAAGAAAAGGAGAGAATAAAAAATTAAGAGAAATCAGAGTTGGAAAATACAGCTAATACTGCCAATTGTAAGCACAAGGAAGTTCTTTGATTTCCTTCTCCAAATGGTCATTCAATTTCTGTTTGAGCAACTACAGAGAAAAGTTAACACCTTGGCAGGCAGCTTAATTTATATTAGAAAATTCTAGCTTATAAAATAAAATTTGAACCAACTCTTGCCTTATAGCAAATTCTTTTCATTAAGCCAAATCTTACCTTTGGAGAAAATATTTAATAAATTGACTTCTATCATATATGATAGTTTTTCAAATACTTGAAGATAATAGTCTTCTTTAGGTTTCTAGAATGCTCATTATTTTCCTAATTCTTTTCTGAAGACCTTGCAGTCTGTCAACGTGTGTACACACATACACTCAGAATAAAACAAAAGGAAAAATAAGTCTATATTTGGGTCTGACTAATGACCTGTACAAAATAAAGGGTATTTAAAGTTACTTCAAATTAATTTGAGTTTGGTATTTCAGTCCCATCAACTTTTGGGTCTATGACTTACACACTTGCAGTCAAGGGAAATTAGACCAGGTAATAATATCCTACTCACTGTTCTAGTACCTCCATGCAGGTGCAGAGATGCATGGAAATAGGCTAAGAAAACAGCCTCATCTCAGCTCCTGTCTAATTGATTCTACTTGGTGGTTTCTACACTTCACTGCCTTCCTGGCCTGAGGCTAACAGTCATGTGAAGTGGAAGGTAGGAGCAAAGGATAGCAAAGGAAAACATAGCAATGCTTGAGAGAAGAGCACTGATCTGTCATACCCCTCCCTGTTCCAGGCCAGTAGCAGTGGATAGAGTTCACCTATTTTTCTTGAATTAACTAATTTCTGTCCTGTTATTTGAAATACATTTACTCTTTTTTGGAAATGGCATTTGGTGATGGAAGAATTGAAACGCAGCTAATGGAGGAGCAGTTTCTGACCCTGAATGATATTCATGTAACCCATAAGGACCTTGTCAAAACAGTTATGGTGGCAGTTTTAAACTAGGAAAAAGTGAAAAAACGTGTATGTTGGCTGGGTTGAGGTTGTATGCAGAGTGAGACATATGTAAAAAGAGAGATCACATATAAAATATTTTCCTTGATTATCTTTTTACAGTAGAAAAGAGATAACTTCAAAATCAGAAAAATATGCAAATAACCATGGAGCCTAACCCAACTGGCTAGCACTTTCTTACACATCTCCAAAGAAGAAATCCCAGAGTCCCACTGAAAAAATATTCTGCCTAGTTTTAATTCCTAACTGGAAATTTCAAGTATCTGCATAAAGAAAGTATTTCATCAAGAGTTCAGGAAAGCAGCATCTTGTGAGATGTGCTATTTTGTTCTGTTTCCCACTGACATTATGTTAAGCTTACATGCACTAATTACTAACCATTGTGAATTTGTAACATTCACAAAATCTGGCTAGTGCATGCCTGTCTGCAAACTAGATACTGATTTTTTTTCATATTTGTGCTACCACATTTGCAACCACACTATCTTAAGACGGTCAGTTATTTGTATATGTTGAACAGCTATGGGTGGGAGCATTACTCTGGGCTTTCAGATCTAGAAAGAAAGTAATCAGTGTTGTCCCTGGACTCAGACATATTTTCTAAGCCTTAACTCAGGTGAATAGATATAAACACATATGTTAGAAACTTTTGACATTCTACTCTGTCAACAGCAATTATACAAAGTATGTTTATGTTATGAATATACTTAGGAAGCTTGTTTAGAAGTAGGATTTTGTGTATCTACTGCTATAGGGTGGAGACCAGTCTTTGTTTCCCCATAATTTAGCACACATTTAAGCACAGCTAGCTGCATAATAAATGTTGGGGAAACAACAAATGAAGGCATGTGAACACAATTAGAAATAGCATGAAATGGTTTAAAGATCATCCTTCCACAGAACCGTAGATCATTAAGGGAGCCTTTGAGATCAGTAGATTGGAGAACCCGATCTACAGATTTTACTTAGTTCAGACAATTCAGTATCTTGTCAAAAAGAATCGAATGGTAACATAGGTAGTGTTACAACTAAGGTCTCTGAACTCCCAGCCTAGTGATCTCTCCTAATTTATAAAGAAATATGCAAAGTGGACCCTAAGGGGAAAACGGAAAGTTGTTAAATTTTATCTCCAGTGCTTTCCCCCCTCCCTGTCTTTTAGACATTCTGTGCTGCCCAGACCTTGGCTTCCCAGCGCTCCCGATCATGACTCCTCAAGGCCTCCCTCTATGACCAACCCACCAAGCTCGGGGTATACCCCCTCAGTCCACCGTCTCCAATCACAACTCACTCACTACACTGACTTTTCAACACTAAAGAGGAAATGATTTGATAAGTTAATTTGGATAAAAGTGGAATCAATTGTTAAGTTAGCTTAGTACAACGGTCAGTTCCTTAACCCAAAGGAATAACCTTATAATGGAGCATTTTCAGGTTTTGGGATAGGGTACATGGGGCACAAAAAGGGTGAGTATGCCTTACGTAATGTCACAGAAGTATTCTATGTAACCTAAGCGAAGGCTACCTATCTATCTATATACATTTTTTTCATACTCCTGAACTACTTGAGAAAGATCTGGCTTCTAATCCTGTCACTAGAAGAGTTTTTAAAAACCTCTCTGAGCACCATTTTCCATATATGTGAAAATAATAATACCTGTCAATGCCCTCCAGCTAAAGACCACCAGTAACACACCTATGGTTTTAAAAGTTCAGTTTATTCCCCATCACTTCATGGAGAATGCAGCCAGGGTGAACCACAGGGCATCTCAGTAAGAGGGCATTAAAAAAGCAGAGGATTTCTCTTGATCGAGTTTGCCTTGAAGTGAGGACAATTCTGTGATTGTGTACATTAAAAAAAAATCTACGAGGAAAGCAGAGTGAAGCTAATAGCTGTACTTAGTAAAGAAGCAGTAGTCACTCATATTAGGAGAGGGATGTTTGGTCTTTTGTGGTTACACGGTGACCTGGTTTTCATCTGTGCTTAGAAAAAATTATAGAGCGGCCTTGTTTGTCTTGCTTTAAGAGGGACCATGTGTGAGGATGGTGTCCTATGAGAGTCCTTATACCCAGCTGGAAAACATTACTGCCTAGTGGTGAGCACCAGGCCAGCTTCCAGCCACAGTGTGAACCAGATGTGTCAGCTGAATTCACAGGTGTCAGAGGCTATTTTAAAAAAAAGAGAAAAAGAAAGAAATCCTAAGTTTAATTTTTAGTTTGTTATCTTTTTTTCTTTCTTTCTTTTTTTTGAAAAGGATATGAAGAAATCAATGTAACTAACAGTGGTGAGACCAAAAAGGTCTTTCTTCTTCCAATCTCTCCCTTGCTTCCTTCTTTTTTCTTTACATAGTAAAAATGTTTTTGAAGTTGTCCCCCCACCTTGTTTACAATTAATTTGTTCCCTTAGAGCTTATAGATCTGGACTCTGAAATGACTGGGAAATCTTGAGAAAGTGAGTATCTAGATAACACTCATGAGATGGAGTTTTGACAAAGAACTGTGAGAGTGTATTTCTGATTTTGTGTGTGTGGGGGGGTTGGCAGGCACGTTTCTAAACTTGTTCTAAAAGTTTGCATTTACTAAAAATGGGATGATCGAATCTGGTGGGGTTGATATAGTGGAAGCAGAGGAGAGGAAAGGTTGTTTTTCTTTGTTTGGGGCTGTAGGCTTACTGACAGTGAAGTCACTTTATAGAAGGTGGCAGTTCCTCCAAAGGAGGCTCCCTGCCCACATTCCCCACCTACAGGGGTGGGAGATGACGCTCTGCTAGATCTGTGCTCCTCCGGTTACCGCCTGTTAAACATTAGTCCTTTGTTTGTGAGAAATCGTGTGGAGTGTGCTGCTTTGATCTTACAAGAAAAAGGAGGCGGCTGTCTTGAAGACGGGGGAGTCCGAGGCTGTTCCTTGAAAGATTGAAGGTATGTTAAAAGAGGAGGGTTAAGATCATCTTGGTTGTAAAGCAACTAAAGGGAAAGGGTAGCAAGCGCCAACTACATGCCCACCTACATGATTTCATGGGAAAGAAAAGCAGAAGTGTCAAAAGCAGGTCCACCTACATGGTTTTACTGGTTAAAAAAAAAAAAAAAAAAAAAAGAAAAGCAATAAAGTTTCTCATACTAGACACTCTTAGGGAGACATGTGCCTCAATATCAGACCCTGAGTGTGCTTTCCAGGTTTATTAACCACCTGCTACCTCTGGGTTCACCAGCCTCAAACACAGGTAAGGGTTAATGGATGTTAATAATAAATTATTATTATCATTGTTGTTATTATTATTATTATCTTCTGCAGTCTCTTTGAACTCTGTTGTCTTTTATCTTCAAGCACTTCATTGACTCCCATCTAGTAAATAGCTATAAAGCATTTAGCCTGTGGTAGACACTGAGCATGGCACTGTCCAGGGAAAAGTTTTCAAGGAGTTGCTTCACAGGGCAAGTAATTATGAAGCTCAGAACCCTAAAATTCCTCATTAATGTGAAATTCTTTAACAAATGTTTATAACTTCACCTCTTAGACATTCTGAAATCCCTACACTTATTCAATTATTATTATTGAAACTATATGCATTATCTCATTTAATCCTTACAATGACCCTGTAAAGGAAGACACTACTATTATTTCCTTGTGTTTCTCAGATGAAGAAACTAAGGCTTACAGAGAGGAATTAACTAGCACAAGTTCAAATGGTTAGTAAGTGGCAAATCAGGATTCACACACAAGACAGTGTTGTTCTATATCCAGAGCACCATGAGCACTATGCTCTCTTGCCTTATTTAAAAGTGATTGTCTTGATTGATTTTTTTGCACTTATAATTGGATTTATGCCCTTGCTTTATGTTATTAAATTCATGAAGTATATATGCCAGCCAAATTCTGCTTTATAATGGTGGGCAACCATTTGTTTTCTGAAAATCCCAAATCTGAAGCCAAGGGCCTGGTGTATTTTGTCTCTTCATAAAATATATTCCACAGCATGTTTATCATTTTAGATAGAATTCATTCTTGTTTCTTCCAGGATTTTGGCCTTGTGGTCACAGTGTGTAAGAAGTTTATAGCACATTAAATTAAACCGGGTGCCAATTAAATACTCAAATATATTGTTTTTTTTTTAGATTCCCCCAATAAACATTTTATCTTCTCTATTTATTGAGTATATCCTATTTTCCAAGCAGTGTGTTAGATACTTGGAATACACCTTTACTTGTAGTTGGCCTTGAAGAGTAGTGTGTATATATATATATATTCAGGTAGTTGTGTCAGTGTTGGTTGATAAATATTGAAGAATTCTGTGAGGCAGTTCCTTGAAATCAGCCATGCTAGGAGTATTTACACCACAGAAATCTGCTAATGCTATAAATCAAGTTTGGCTTTTGTTGTTCAGCTTTTTTCCATGGGGGAGGGGAGAAAATGTGACCACTGAATTTAGAATGCCTGCATTTCTGTTAAGGAAGAGATAAGATCATATGCTGAGAATGGAGAGTAATGGCGGTGGTAGGTGACTTGAAAAGAGTAGAAATGTTTTAGAACAGCTGTTCAGAAAAATAGGAAAGAGAAGAGACTGAGATCACGGTGGAATCATACATTTGTTACATGCATATAGATAATTATTTGGAAGGAAAACTGAAATTGTAAGTTGCCATATAAAAGTGGTGAAACTGTGGCTTTTATATGCAATTTAGATGCTTTGGGTAATGAATAAAAATTAAAGAAAATGAAGGTTTCTAGTTAATTGGCTGTTCCATTAAATTAGGTGGAAGGGAGCCATGTGGGATAAGTCTGCCTCTGTCTAAGGTTGAAATCTCTTGCAGTTTTGTTGTGCATAATTGTATTAATCTGTCAATTAAGTGTTTTTTTTTTGTTTTTTTTTTGTTTGTTTTTTTTGCGGTATGCGGGCCTCTCACTGTTGTGGCCTCCCCCGTTGCGGAGCACAGGCTCCGGACACGCAGGCTCCGGACGCGCAGGCTCAGCGGCCATGGCTCACGGGCCCAGCCGCTCCGCGGCATATGGGATCCTCCCAGACCGGGGCACGAACCCGTATCCCCTGCATCGGCAGGCGGACTCTCAACCACTTGCGCCACCAGGGAGGCCCTAAGTGTTTTTATTTATTTTAAATCTATTTATTTATTTATTTTTGGTTGCTTCGGGTCTTTGTCAACGTGCACAGGCTTTCTCTAGTTGCGGCAAGCGAGGGCTACTCTTCATTGTGGTGCGTGGGCTTCTCATTGCAGTGGCTTCTCTGGTTGCGGAGCACGGGCTCTAGGCACGCAGGCTTCAGTAGTTGTGGCTTGCGGGCTCTAGAGCTCAGGCTCAGTAGTTGTGGCTCACAGGCTCTAGGCACACGGGCTTCAGTAGTTGTGGCGCACGGGCTTAGTTGCTCTGCAGCATGTGGGATCTTCCCGACCAGGGCTCGATCCCGTGACCCCTGCATTGGCAGGCGGATTCTCTTTTTTTTTTTTTTTTTTTTTGCGGTACGTGAGCCTCTCACTGCTGTGGCCTCTCCCGTTGCAGAGCACAGGCTCCGGATGCGCAGGCTCAGCGGCCATTGCTCACAGGCCCAGCCGCTCCGCGGCATGTGGGATCTTCCCAGACTGGGGCACGAACCCGTGTCCCCTGCATTGGCAGGCAGACTCTCAACCACTGCGCCACCAGGGAAGCCCGGCAGGTGTATTCTTAACCACTGCGCCACCAGGGAAGTCCCTAAGTGTTTTTAAAAGTAACAAAGATGCATTCCATTTGGATAAAGTATTACTCTTTTTTTTTTTTTAATGGTCCAGAGCCTGATTTTTTTTTTAACATCTTTAGTGGAGTATAATTGCTTTACAATGGTGTGTTAGTTTCTGCTGTATAACAAAGTGAATCAGCTATATGTATACATATAACCCCATATCCCCTCCCTCTTGAGCCTCCCTCCCACCCTCCCTATCCCATCCCTCTAGGGGGTCACAAAGCACCTAGCTGATCTCCCTGTGCTATGCAGCTGCTTCCCACTAGCTATTTTACATTTGGTGGTGTATATGTGTCAGTGCTACTCTCTCACTTCCTCCCAGCTTACCCTCCCCTACCCCCGTGTCCTCAAGTCCATTCTCTTTGTCTGCATTCTAGCAGCTTCATTGAAATACAGTAATATGTCACCAGAGATCAACAATAAAGGAGATCAAAAGAGATATTACACAGTGAAAGCACTTGGTAGAGTAATACATACTTTACCAAGTGCTTTCACTGTGTAATATCTCTTGATCTCCTTTATTGTTGATCTCTGGTGACATATTACTGTATTTCAATGAAGCTGCTAGAATGCAGACAAAGAGAATGGACTACCATTAGAAAAATAAGATGAGATATATAGGTTCAATAAATAACAGGGCAATGAAAAGTCATTGTAGATGAGTTACAAAAATTATAAATTTGTCTTGTATCCCTGAACTAAATAGATCTACTTTGAATCATTTTCTTCAGATCAAAAATATAAAAGTAGAACTTAAAAAAAGCTATATATCTTTTCTAGAAATAACAGTTAAAAGGCTCAAACATGTCTCTATTAACTTGCTCTCCTAGATTGGCGATTTCACAATTTATGGGTCTGTATGTTGTCTGTACATATTGAGTAGATATTCTACTCCAACATCAAAAGCATTGGTGAAAGATTTCAAAGCTAATTGTCAATCTTTCCTAGTTAATTCCTTAAAAGAATTCAAGCGGCAGTTGTTAAGTACAGAGATTTGGTTTCTTAGGAAGAAAAATCTCTTGACATTCCAGCTTTGAATTTGGTAGCTATTACTAGAATGAACATTTATTATGTGGATGGCAGTCAGCTGGCTCTTCCTGAATTTAGAAAAATAATCCAAAATACGTTTAACTCTTGAGAACTTTAACACACTTTTCTAGAGCTTTGAGGGCATAATAGGCACAACAGTAATATTTGTTTAGAAATCTCGGGGAAGTCAACATTTTTATGACACTTTGAGCATTCTTAGAATGACCTTTACAAACCAAACTTTTGAGGCACTTTGAATTTTGTAGGTGACTTTTTCAAGGCACTGCTGTTCTTTCCTTTTAATGAATATTCCAATTCTTGAAGTAAAATAGGCCTTTTGGGGAGTTGTAACTATATAGTGTAGCCTAAGCTAATTTTACCATGTAAGAATTAATGTTCTATGGAGCTAAACCATTACTGACAAATTACAAAAATGCTTATTAATTGCTTAAAGGTGCACAATTCACAAATGTGTAGCTGTTCGAGGGCATGCTTTAACAGATGACTAGGACACTTAGAATGTCCTTTCAAATTATATCTTAAATGGAATACATTAATTTTTAGTATTTTTTAAAAATGTGGTATAAATTCTCAAAGGTTAAAAAAAAAAGGTAAAGACAGGGAAACTGCTCTTTCTGCCAATAGATTTTTCATCTATTTTAGTGTACTCTAACTATACCTTGATTACTATGAATGTATTTTTTCTACTTTAGAAAATAAATGTTTTATTTTCAAATAAATGAAGATGTTCACTAAAATACTGCCGTTAAATTTTAGATGAATTTATTACAAGGAAAGTTCAGAGTTGACTTTTTGTATTTTGTCTTAGCTTCTGTACTTAAATTGGGCATAACTTTCACAGAAGTAGGCTCAAAGGACATTACTGAGGCTATCCTTTGTGATAGGAATTGTACAGATAAATTATCACATTCAGTCTCTAAACTCTGTTAGTATGCTTATTTCAGAAATACAATATTTCCAAAAATATAATACAAGTTGGGCAGTATTTACAGTCATGGAGATAAAAATTGGAATGATTACCACCTATAGACACAATTTTCTTCTTCTTTTCATTGTATATCAGTTGCTTCTGTACCAAAAAGTGTTTGGTTTCAGCAGCGACAGTTCCTATAGACCCTGATACATGCGCCTTTGCTTTCCTACTTCAAACTCAGTAAGGAAACATGAGAACTGGAATCAGTGTCCACTATTTGCTTGTGGAATACTGAGCAACCCAGAGGCCACATAAGACTATCCGGTTGGTAGTTGGAGAAGGTGAGGGACCCAAGAATTGGCTTTTGGAAATCCTTCATTGCCAGGATTTGTGTTATAAACAAAAGTGCCCAGAAAGTTGAGACCGATCATGAAAAAACAATGTCTTAGAAAACAAAACAGAGTTTTGAGTGGAAAGTAAAAATTCAGCCTGTTTAAAACTATGGCCATATCACAGAATGAGAGTTCAAGTCTGTGGTCCATGAGGTAGAGGTAGTCCAGCCCAGTGGTTTCCACATCCTTTTTAAATAGCAGAATTACTTTCATTCCAAGTAAAATTTTACCCTATATTTCAGTATAACAAATAGTGGTCGTATTTATTTTGCAGGGAAAAATTTAAGCTTTTCATTATGATAAATTTCATCAATTAAAAATAATTAGGTACTTTAGATGAACACAAGTATTTGAAATATTGATTTTCAAGTGACGTTTGCTGTATGCATCCAGTCTGTTTCTCAATTTTGTTTTGGTTACTCAGTGAGTAAATATGTGTGGTATATAACAGATTTGATTGTATGCGTTCCTTTTGGTTTTGAAATTTGTTTTTAAAATTTCAAACCAAATATTTGCACAACTGTGATTCAGTTCAGTAATACAACTGAATAAACTGGGATCGTGGAGGTCCATTTCCTTGCCAGTAACACAAGTGCTAGTCTCAGCATAGAGCTTGTTCCCCTGATATTTTTTGAAAAAGCCACCCTGACTCCTCACAATGAAAGCATTCATTCATTCTCATGTTCTTCCTTTTTTTTTTCTCCCTCTCTTGGTCCCTCAAAAAGTAACTTCATGTATATTTACATCACCGTTGATTTTTCTTTTATAGGAGCGGCAGAAAAGAGTTCTAAACATGGTGCGGAAGACAAGACTCAGACCATTATTACAGCCATGAAAGAAAGAATGAAGATCAGGGAGACAAACAGGCCAGAGGTGTTTGAGATAATTCAGGAAATGTTTCAGATTTCTAAAGAAGATTTTGTGCAGTACACAAAGGCGGCCAAACAGAGTGTACTGGACGGAACATCTAAGTGGTCAGCAAAAATAACCATTACAGGTAAAAATAAGTCTTTTTAAAAATTTTCATTCCATATTAAGATTTTTATATGTCTTCGAAATCACTACTACTAATAGTTATAGGTAAGATAAATAGAATTTTTCAATCTTGTCAATATTAAAGTCTAATTGGTACTTCAAATTTCTGAAATGTGTACTAGATAATTGAAATCATTTCAGTCTATGTCTTGTTCTAATCAAAAGCTCTTCAAGAGGAAGAAAGTTCTATTTTGTAATATACTCATCAATACGCTGCAGTTTACAGGAGACTAGCTTTGTTGCTGCCTGCCACTGATAAAAGACAAGAGTAGCCAGTAATCTCTTCAGTCAGTTTTTCTTAATGAGAAAACAAATACTGTTTTATATACTCCTGGATCGGTATCCCTCATTCATTTGATCCTTGATTTGGCAATCTGAGTTTAGTGATGTCTAATAACTTGAACTTCTGAAGTTGCTTGTAAGTAACAGCAACTGCATATGTTACATGTTGATATTTACCATGCCTTTTAACTTACTCATTGTATTCAAAAGGTAAAATAAAGAAGCTCCTATTACTGAGTTGAGTTGATCAATACTGACAGTAAATTCATAAATAAATAAATACATTTTAAATCACAGACTTTTGAATTACATTGGGTAATTTGCTTATTGTATGTGCATTCTCATTTATCTATACATGGTGCAGTGATATATATGAGTATATAGCTAATATGCCTATGTATGTATACCACTACTGTTCATTACAGGCAAAAGCAAATATTCATTAAAGGAAGGTTTTAATGTTCTGTGATTCATTCTTTTATTAAACATTTTGTTAAGTCCTGTTGCTCATGAAAATGAAAGCAGTGGTGTTGCATTGCAAACCAAGGGGACAACGAAATAGAAAATGTTTCCTTCATTATCATTTTATTTGTTTCTGAGGAAATCTTTATATTAAAAGTTTGAATTTGGTTTATTTCAGTGGTTTCTGCACAAGGCTTGCAGGCAAAAGACAAAACAGGGTCAAGTGACCCATATGTTACAGTTCAAGTCGGAAAGAACAAAAGAAGAACTAAAACCATTTTTGGAAACTTGAATCCAGTATGGGATGAGAAGTTTTATTTGTAAGTAAATAATGAAACTATTACAAATATTAAAATATTTCAGGATAAATTTAAGACAGGCATGCAAATATGCAAGCAGTAATTATCTCATATTTTAATTGTATCTATGCATAAATTATAAAAAAGTGAAACGAATATTATGAACTCAATAACCTCATGATATTTATTATTTATTCTTCATCTTGGGAAGCAAGCCAATTAAAAAAGTATTACAAACAAAAAAGTTGGCACAGCTAGGGTGAGTTTGCAGGAGAAAAAAAAAAGACTATGACATGATCTGTAACTTGGGTTGACCCAATATAGTAAGGAATTTACAAGCTTGATTCAGCAATAGCTTGTCATCTGAAGATTGATGACTAAAGACAATAGAAAGATTTGGGGCATCACCTGGCCCATTACAGCTACACCAGCCTGTACTGATGAAATTGTTGATAATAACTTAAAACCTCTCATTTTCGGTGAGGTCATTTATTTTATTTTATTTTATTTTTTTTTTTTTTATTTTTTTTTTTCCGGTATGCGGGCCTCTCACTGTTGTGGCCTCCCCCGTCGCGGAGCACAGGCTCCGGACGCGCAGGCTCCGGATGCGCAGGCTCAGCGGCCATGGCTCACGGGCCCAGCCGCTCCGCGGCATATGGGATCCTCCCAGACCGGGGCACGAACCCGTATCCCCTGCATCGGCAGGCGGACTCTCAACCACTTGCGCCACCAGGGAGGCCCGAGGTCATTTATTTTAAACCTCTTATATCCTGTACCAAACAGCAAGAAATCATTTTTTGTCAAGGGTTCTTTTCTTTCTATTACCCCTTCTTGGAGAGAGATAAGATAACTTCCAATTACCATTTGGTAGAAATGAAAAGCCCTAACTGTGAGTTTAAAGGCAGACTGTTCTTTTTCTTTCCTTCTTTCTTTGTTAATAGTTTACACATGGATCTCATAAACATGCTAAATAAGCAAACTCAACATATACAGCTTGTTTGGGAATGTGGACAAGAGTATATATAAAATACAGAATTTCACATGTATATTGGCTGATGAAGGGAGTGTTAAGAAAAGGGTGTGGAAAATCAGTTGGGACCCAATAACAGAGAGTACCATGGAAAAAGTTAAGAGCTTTCTATGATTTCTACTTCAGACTGCTGAGAGAAACCATTTTAATATCTCTTTGTTTGTTAAGAGAAGATAAGAAATCAATTGATAGTCATAAATTCTTATTCCTAAGGCAGTTAAGTATGTGAAAAAAGTAGGATAAGGGCAAAAAAGGGGAGGGACAAGGACTGTGGGAAACTTGAGAGCAAGTGACGTGGGAAAGAGACAGCTTCCACTGCCATGCAGTCCTGCAGCTGCAATGCAGCTAGAGTTTCCAGTTTCTTAGGAGAAGCTGGAGATTTGAAAGTTTAAAAATAACTTTATTGAAGTATAATTGGAAAAAAAAAAGTCTACGTCTTCAAACTGTACAATTTAAGTTTTGACATATGTATACCCCATGAAACCATCACCACAGACAAGAAAATGAGCATAGCTCTCAACCCAAAAAGGTTCTTTATGCCCCATTGAAGCCATCCCTCCTGACTGCCCCCCGATGCCAGGCAATCACTGGCTGACTTTATGGTGCTATAGAACTTTTTTTTTTTTTTTTTTTTTTTTTTGCATGTCTACAATTTTATGTGAATAGATCTTACAGCATGCGTCCTTCTTTTGTGTGTTTTTTTTCACTCAGCATAGCTGTTTTGAGATCCACCCATGTTGTAGGGTTTAGCAATAATTTATTTCTTTTTATTGCCAGGTAGCATTTCATTGTATTAAAATATAACCGTTTGTTTATGCAGTCACCTTCAATGGCCATTTGGTATGTTTCTAGTTTTTAGCTATTAAAAAATAAAGTTGTTAGGAGCAAGTGGCTTGAGTCTCTTAAAGAAAAAAAAATGGGGCCTCCCTGGTGGCGCAAGTGGTTGAGAGTCCGCCTGCCGATGCAGGGGATACGGGTTCGTGCCCCGGTCTGGGAGGATCCCATATGCCGCGGAGCGGCTGGGCCCGTGAGCCATGGCCGCTGAGCCTGCGCGTCCGGAGCCTGCGCGTCCGGAGCCTGTGCTCCGCAACGGGGGAGGCCACAACAGTGAGAGGCCCGCATACCGCAAAAAAAAAAAAAAAAAAAAAAAAAAAAGAAAAAAAAATGATGCAGGTAATACCTAAGGATATATGTTTACATTTCTCTTGAATAAATACCTAACACTAGAATAGCTGGAACATATATTAGGAGCATGTTTAATTTTTAACTCTTCCTAAGTGCTTGTACAATTCTATGTACATTTTCACCACCTATGTATGGGAATTCCAGGTCATACAAATCCTTCCAATGTAAGGCCAGTCTTTTGGATTTTAGCCATTCTAATATGTGTGTCTTGTTATCTTACACTGCTTTTATTTTGCATTTATCTAACGACTAATGATTTCAGGCATCTTAGAATATGTTTATATGCTATCCATGTATCTTCATCAGTTAACTATCCAAGTATTTTGCCCATTTTTATTTTTTTGTGTTTTTATTTGTGTAAGTTTTATATTTTTATGTTTCACACGTTGGTCTTTGATACATTTTGATGTGATTATTTTTAATGTAGTATAAGTTATAGACCCAAGTTCTTTATTTCGTGTATGGAAATCCAATGGTTCCTGCACCATTTTTTGAAAACACTATCCTTTCTGTACTAAACTGCTTTTGCACCTTTTATAAAATTCAGCTTTCTGTATATGTGTGGAGGTTATTTCTGTTTCTGGATTTTTTATTCTGATCTTTTTCTCCATGTATATGCCACTACCACATGGTCTTGATTACTTTAGTTATACTTTATAATAAATAAAGTCTTAAAATCAGGTAGTGCCAGCCCTCCAACTTTTTCTTTTTTTCAAAGTTATTTTATCTATTTTAGAACCTTTGAATTATTTTCATGTGAAGTTTTTAATTGGCTTATCATTTTTCACACGAAAGAAAGCCTGATACGGTTTTGATTGCTTTATTGCCTTGGCTAAGATTTCCAGTATAATGCCAAGTAAAAGTGATAAGAACAGACATCCTGGCCTTGTTCCTGATCTTAGATGGAAAACGTTCCTTTCTTGATTAACTGTGATATTAGCTTTGGGCTTATTGCAGATGCAACTTTTCCAGTTAAGACAGCCATCTTCTACTTCCAGTAGGCTAAGAATTTTGATCAGAAATCAATGTTGCATTTTGTCTAATGCTTTTACTGCATCTATTGAGAGAATCATGTAATTCTGAATGTCATTTTTAAAACTTTACTTGGCCGATATTGTTCCATTGTCTTTGTGTTTGCCTCGCTTCCTTATTTTCAATGATAAATCTGTTGTCTTCTTTGTTACCTTGTACATGTCTTTTCCCCTCCATATCTGCTTTTAAGGTTTTGTTTTCTTTACTCACCTGTACAATTTGATTGCAGTGCGCCATAGTGTAATTTTCTTTGTGTTTCTGGTGCTTAGGGTTTATTGAGCTACTTGGGCCTGTGAGTCTGAGGTTTTCTTTAAATTTGGGGAAATTTTGGCCACTGTTTCTTTAAATATTCTTTCTGTCCCTGTCTTCTGGAGATTTCACTTATACATATATTAAGCCTCTTGAAGTTGTCCCACAGGCCATGGATGCTCTTATGTTCTCTCCCTCTCTCTCTGCCCCCCTTCCTTTCTCTGTGTTTCACTTTAAATTATTTCTATTGCTAGGCATTCAAATTCACTGACCTTTTCTTCTGTAATGTCTAATCTACTCTTAATCCAAGCCACTGTGTTTTTCATCTCAGACTTTTTTTTTTTTTTTTTTTTTTTTGCGGTATGCGGGCCTCTCACTGTTGTGGCCTCTCCCATTGTGGAGCACAGGCTCCGGACGCGCAGGCTCAGCGGCCATGGCTCACGGGCCCAGCCGCTCCATGGCATGTGGGATCTTCCCGGACCGGGGCACGAACCCGTGTCCCTGCATCGGCAGGCGGACTCTCAACCACTGCACCACCAGGGAAGCCCTCATCTCAGACATTTATTTTCCATGTCAGGGAGTTCAAATTGAGTCTCTGTATCTTCCATATCTCTACTTAATTGTTTTAAAAATTAAGATGTTATTGGGGGGGAGGTTCATAGGAAAATTGAGGGGAATGTGTAGTGATTTCCCATGTACCTGCTACCCCCACGCATGCATAGCCTGCCTCCATTATCACCATCTCCCACCAGCATGTGGGTATATTGTTACAATTGATAAACCTACATTGACACAAGATAATCACTCAAAATTCAGAGTAGACATTACCTTTCTCATAGTGTTTTACATTTTATACATTTGGGCAAATGTATAATGACATGTATCCATCATTATGGTATCATACAAAGTACTTTGACAGCCTTAAAAATCCTCTGCGCTTCATCCGTTCATTCCTCTTCCCTCACCAAATCCTTGGTAACTACTGATCTTTTTACTGTCTCCAAAGTTTTGCCTTTTCTAAAACGTCATATAGTTGGAGTCATACAGTATGTAGCATTTTCAGATTGACTTTTTTTTTCATTTAGTAATATGCATTGAAGGTTCCTCTGTGGTTTTTTTTCATGGCTTGATATCTCATTTCTTTTTCAGCACTGAATAATATTTAATTGCCTTGATGTACTAGAGTGTTCTTATTCATTCATCTACTGAAGAACATCTTGGTTACTTCCAGGTTTTAGCCATTATGGATAAAGCTGCTATAAATATTCATATGCAGGTTTTTATGTGGACATAAATTTTCAGCTCCTTAGGGTAAATGCCAAGGAGTATGATTGCTAGATTCTATGGTAAGGGTATGTTTCGTTTTGTAAGAAACTGCCAAACTGTCTTCCATAGTGGCTGGACCATTTTGTGTTCTCACCAGCAGTGAATAACAGTTCCTCTTGTTCCACATCCTCTTTAGCGTTTGACATTGTCAGTATTTTGAATTTCGGCTGATCTGGTACGTGTGTATGATACCTCGTTTTAATTTGATTTTCATTTGAGACGATCCATGTTGAACATCTATTCATTTGCTTATTTGCAATCCTGTTCATTATCTTTGGTGAGGTGTCTGTTAAGCTTTTTGGCCCATTTCTTAATCAAGTTGTTTATTATTATTGAGTTTTAAGATTTCTTTGAATATTTTGGATAATAGTCTTTCATCACATGTGCCCTTTGAAAATACTTTCTGCATGTCTGTGGCTTGTTTTCTCATTCCCCTGACACTGTCTTTCTCTCCTTAGCTTTCTGATTCATGCAGTACTTATAATAATTGTTTTGATGCCCTTGACTGACAATTCTAACAGTTGTGTCCATTCTTGGTCAGTTTTGATTGATAATTTTTTTTCCTTTATTTTGTGTCATGTTTTTCTGCTACTTCATGTGCCTGGTAATTTTATATTGGATGACAGACAGACTTTGCAAATATTACTTTGTTGGTTGCTGGATACTTTTGGCATCCTCTAAATATTCTTGAGCTCTGTTCTGAGACATAGTTAAGTTACATGGAAACATATAGTTCTTTAGGTAGGTCTTGCTTTTTAAAATTTGTTAAGTGGGAATGAAATAGCACTCAACTTCAGGCTAATTATTCCTCAGTACTGAAGCAAGACTCTTCCATGTCCTCCACCTACTGACTCAAGAATGATAAGGTTTTCTTGTCTGTGCAGTCAACACAAACACTATTTCTAGCCTTGGTGAGTGTTGGGCACTGTGATGTCTAATCCTTTTAAGGGTGGCTTTTAACCTGGCTTTGGGTAGTTTCATCACATGTGTGCACTTATTACTCAGCTGATTGCTCAAGATGAGCCTGAAGTAGATTGTTGCTTTCTTTCTGTTCAGTTCTCTTCTTTTTGATAGTATGTATGCCCTGTGACTTCTAGCTACATTGGCTTTTTCAGAATTTCAACTCTGTCGTTCCAACTCAGAGAGTCCAGTGGACTCCACCTGGGTTTTCTCTCTTTGCACAGTGGCCTGGAAACTCCCTCAGGGAAGTAAGCTGAAGTAATGTAAGGCTCACCTTGTTAATTTTTTTCACCTCCCTGAAATCACTGTTCTTCTTTGACAGATCTTCAGTATATTGAGAAACAATGTTTCATATATTTCACTCACTTTTTGACTTTTCACGTGGGGGGGAATCTCTAGTCCCAGTTACTCCATCTTGACTAGAATAGAAAGTCTGGAACTTTGAATTTATTGATAAGCAAAACAAAATAAAACAGTATGAAAGCCAACACAGAACATGTCAAACAAGGTACAACCTTTAGAGGTATGAGCCATAGGTTTTCAGTTGCAATCTATGAAATAAAGCATCCATTTAAAGAAATGCAGTAGTAGAAATATTCTAGTTTTATAATCCTGCAAAGGACTCCTTTTGACAAATCAGCTGAATAATTATAAGTGCATGCGTATGAGGAAACTTCCCAAGACCAAGGTAAGGTCCACCCAAAATAATTAGATATGACAGTGCCCAGTGTTCAGTCACGTCAGGAATACTGTTTGCTCCCACTGGACAGGCTAGAAAAATTCATGGTTCATGGGCTGAGTATACTGGAAATGGATATTGAAAACATGAGTTATCAGTATTCTAGCTGGCAGTTTTTCATGTAATTTACTGTATACCTGTTTTCCTTTTGATAGGAGGCACCAACAATACATGTATTTTTAAAACAACATCCTTTTCAAGGAAGAAGAAATTTAAATTTATTGCACCAGGCTGTGCATATAATATATATATATTTTTTCACATTTTTCACTTTACTGACAAAATATTTATGAGCTTTAAGTGAAATCATGCTCACAAATATTTTCCATATTTTCCTTCTAGAATATCAAAAAATGAATGGCTAAATTTTCAACAGTAATTACTTTTGTTGCCAGTTACCTGAACTCCAAGATTCCATTTTTATTATCGATGTTCTATATGACTGGTTCTAGAAATACTATTTTGAATCTACCTGTGCATGATTTCATTTGACCATGAAAATGGTGTGAAAGTTGCAAACTTATCTTCCTTTATAAGGAAGGAGGAAATGAGTTTATAGTGAATTTATGTGCAGATTTTGAAAAATGCATAAATGTCGCAGATGAACTCACCCAGGCCTCCCACTACCCTGACAGTTCTGCCCTGTGAACTGGAGTGTAAAAATGTGTCCTAACATTCTGAAAATAGGATGGCTTATTCATCGTATGGCTTTAGTTTGCATTTTGGGCAATTTGCTTCAATTCTGAGCTTTAGCTTTTCTAATATGGAGAAAATGGGATAATACATACTTCCCAGAACTGATATATTTGTTGAGATAATGTATATAGAGCTTTTGTCACTTGTTAAGCATATTCAAAATGGCAGTTGTATTTTTATAATTATTAGCATTAATAACATGATCACATCCTTTGTGCTGAGATTCAGGACTTAGAGCAGAAATGGCAGTAATACTTTCATACCGAAAAGGTTCCATCCTGGATAGTGAGGCCAAGGGGAGTCTGATGAACAAGGTGTTGTAGGAAGGAAGTACTGCTGAAAGAAGAATTTAGAGAATTGAAACTGGGCGAAGTTTTGAGACATGGTTTTATCCAACTCCCTCATTTTACTGATGAGAAAATCAAAGCTTAGACAGGTTATAGTAGAGCCAAGACTACAAAGCAGCCCCCTATTGTGAAGGCAAAAATAAGATACAAGTAGAAATAAAGAGGTGTGTCTTTTCCCACATTCAGACTCTTCCTCTGGAAAAAGTGCAGTTGACCTGAACTGGGCAGGCAGTCACAAAGCTGGTAAGACAAAAATGCAGATGAAGTAATGTTTCAATTTTTTTTTGTTTGAAAGCCTAATTGTTCCCCCACTAATGGCACTTCGATGCCCTCGAAAGATTAATGCTAAGTAATTTCAATTTTAATTTTACCTCTCTTGCCATGGGTTAAAAAAAGAAGTTTGAAATTTTAATCTTCAAAAGACTATGGATGTGTGATTCTAGAATGCGGCACTCTGGACAGTGTTTACAGAAAACAGACATGACCAAATAAGCCCTTGCAGAAATGTGGGGTAGGAGGGGTTGTAAGCATATGTAATTTTTAAAATATCACATGAGAATTAATTACACTAATCTATATGAAAGCACTTTGAAATTGATATAGTGTTATGTAAATCTAAGGTGCTCCTTATTTTTGCTCTTGGATCCTAGTAAGTTATGGATTCGATCATTTCATAATTAATTATGACCCGATTTTATTTTCCTGTGCTACAGTTAAAGAAATGGTTATGCTTATCATAAACCATTCCCTCAGGAGGGAAAGGAGTCAGTCTCTCCCAGTGGGTTCTAGAGAGAAAATGGCAGTATAGTCTGCCCATTTGAATAAGACATTTTGTAGTTAGAAGACTTAAATTTTATATATGTGTTGATACTATGCTTTCTAGAGAACTCTACAGTTGATCCTTGGTGCCTCACTTTTGCTAACATAGGAAATAAAAACAAAATATGCTGATTCCCTCCTGCAGGGGCAGTAGCAGATATGTATTGGCTATCTTTTTTTGATTGGTGTCAATATTAACCATTGGAGTAAAGAGTTATTTTAATAACAGAGTCTAGTCAATACAATGCCTGTGGTAGGAGTGTGGACACGCCCTCATTTATTCATGGTGGTGTTGAATAGGCACAGCAGTGGTGTTTAAATATTCTACACGTGTATTGACTGAACAACCAGCTTCACTTGCTTTGTGGGGTATTGGTTAAATTCCACCCTCATTTCCTGAGTATCCTTTATATGCAAAGCACTGTCCTGGGTCCACGGAAAGTACTGACTTGAGTAATTTCATGTTATACCCAAAAGCTCTCTGGCCTTCAAGTTTATAAACCTGAGTTCCAGAACTGTTCTGGATCCAGCATGCTTCTTGACCTCCAGGAAACCCCTCAACCTCTTTGAATCTCAATTTCACAGTGGGCATTGTGCATAAAAAGTATTCCCCACCTTGACTCAATGAAGTTATTATTAGGAGGTAGTGTACATGAAAGCTCTTTTAACACATAAGCACCCAAAATTCATAATGCTGTTATTTATAGAGGTTTGATTGTCTTTGCCCTTTGAAGCATATGCCACTCATGTTGCATTCACAGCTACCCAGATGGGGTGGCACACAGCGTACCTCAGGCCCAAGGCTCTCCACTGTGCCATGCGCTACTTAGCCCAGGGCTGAGTATGAATTAAGAATAAACTAAGCTCCATAGGAGATAACATTAAAATACTACAGTTAAATAAAAATGTCTTCAGTGCATGGCAGGTTAATATTTTAAAATGACAGCCTGAATGTAATCAAGGATTTGATTTATTGCCTGGATTACTAGCCGAGGCCTTTCCTGGGCTATGTGGGAAGGGAGCATTTCCTCAGTCGTCTGAGCTAGCTTACAATGATGCATCAGGAAGTCATTTGTCAAGAAGATAGTCCCACGATTGTCTAAAGCAAGAAGGAGTTTAGTCACATTTTACGGGCTTACAAATTTGTTTACTTATCATTGTCTACATTGTGAATATGCCTGGCAACAGGGGGATATAATAACCAATACTGCCTTTCACTTAGTAAATGAGGTTGAGCCATTACTCATCCATATACAGCAGAGCCAATAGACTAGCACCTACTTCATGAATAATTCATACCAGAACTTAAGGGTTAATAAGGAGAGGAAGATGTATGGAAAGAGGTCTGGACAGAATTCAGTGAAGTATGAACTTAGGGCCACCAAAAAGAATTGATTTATATTCAACAAACCATAAAATTTTGGATCAGGACAGATCCTTGATATTCTATAGGCTGAGATACAGAGGGCCATATACTTTATTTAGTTTTAAACTGAGGATCAACTAGAATTCAAACAAAATCCCCCAAATCTTTAGGGAGCAGTTAAATTACAAACAGCAAACTCTTGGGGCAATGGGGTCTATTCTGTAGAGATCCCTCTTGGTGGGAAGAAAGGGTCTACATTTAAACTGGTCCGTAGAAAAGGAATTAGGAGGAAACAAATTGTATTACAGAAAGCCTTTACAGGAATCCAGGAAAAGCCAAACAGTAGAACTCCAAAAGGACAGAAATTATTATGCCCGTTTATTTTCTCTATTTTTCTCTGATGTTTTTACATCTCTACCTGTTTTTCTCCATCTCTGATCCTCCATTATATTTTTTCTCCTCTCTCTCTCTCCATCTCTCCCTCTCCCTGTCTGCCTCTCATCTGTCACTGTCCCTCCTTGTGTCCCTTCCCCTCCCTTCTTTCCTCCCCGCTCTGTACTCCAGTCTGATTCCTGATCTCTAATCAATAGCTTTTCATTAATTAGCTTCCATGTGGTTCGTAATAGCCTTAGCACTAAGGTCATGTGTTTCCTACCTCTAGTGCTCACAGTTTCTTTGCATTTCTAAGCAATTAGCCCAATTCCTTTTTGTGAAACAAACCATACAAGTCGTGGGTGGACTCCTGGTGGCTAATTTGAGCCTATGGATGGAACCAATTCCCCCTGAGTAGAATATATATATATAGAATATAAGTAAAGGTACTTACAGTCATCTGGATTTATGTAGCATTTTCAAGACCCAATCACTATAGCAAGCCAACCTCTATTTGGTTCATCCCCCAACCTCTTGGATGTGCCCCACATGTGGACCAACCATTTTGAAGGCAGAGAAAGGAGATTCACATGCTAGTGCTATCCCTAGCCAAATTGGAAATGTGCAGATCTCTACCGACTTAGAACCGTACAATGTAAAGTCCAACTTCCTGGGCAATTTTTGTGTGTCAGTACCAGCTCCAACCCTCTTTAGAAAAATAATTCTTTCAATAAATATTTATGTATGAGGCAGTCTCCTAGATGCTACAGACATTGAGGTAAATATGAACAATAGTTACTTCCTCGTACAGAGTTCTCATTCTAATTGGTGGGGAGACTGTGCTGAGACTCATATCAGCTAGGAAGAGTCAATGCTAGGAAATTAAGGGAGAATGGACAGTTCTCCTTGGTCCTGCCATCCTGGCTGAGCTTGACAATAGAACATTTATCTCTATGTAAAGGGTGTATAAAACAAGATAATATTGGACAAAAGAAATTCTAGATAAGTAATCACCTTATTGAGATATAATGGCTAGGAAGAAAAATCTAAAATCACTGCAAGTATCATCATAATTATAATCACTGATATTTGTATAACCATTTACTGTATCTTAACTGCTACCACATGTATTACACTTTTCAACTACCTTACGAAGCATTGTCATTACTGATGTTGTTGTTGTTATTGTCATTTTATAAATAAGAAAGCTAAGACTCAGGGAGGGAAACAGATTGTTGCTAAAGAATTCATCCAAACAAGGAAAGTAAAAGAACCAAGACTCTTATCCTCATCTTCTATTGCTGCAGTAAATGCCCTTTCCACACTACCTCATTCCCTTACTAGTGCCAATCATTCAAAACAACCACCCAAAGAGAGCCAGGGAAAACCCAGTACAAAAAACCCAACGTGAAAACAGATAAGTGAGGATATTGAAGATATTTTTTACAAAAGACTGAAAATGAACTTCTAGAAATGAAAAACACATTGTGTATAATGGAAAGTACACTGAATAGGAATGACACAGATTAAATATTGCAGAAGAAAAGATTATTTATCTTAAAGACATAATAATAAAAAAATATGAGATGAAACATATAGAAAATCTCAAAGAATAAACAGAACAGTTGAGTCTGGTTCAAGCAGCCAAAAATCATCTAATCACAGTTCCCTAAAGGAGAAGAAAGGAAGATGGGTATAAAAAGTATCTGAGGAAATAATGGACTTTCTTTTCCCAAATTTGATCAAAATTATAAACCCACAGGCTCAAGAAGCTCAATGAATCTCAAGCATAAGACATGAAAAAATTACACCAACACAACATAGTCAAATTGCTCCAAACCAGTGAAGAAAAGGAAATCATGAAAGCTTCCAGAGAAAAAAGACACACTGTACACAAAGAAAAATAAGGATGGCCTCAGAAATGGTGTAACCAGTAGTACAATGGAGCAACATCTTTTCATTGTTGAAACAAAAGCTGTCAAACTAGAGTTCTAAACACAGAGAAAACACTCTTCAAAAAAGGCAATGAAGTGGTTTAAAACATACAAAGACAAAATAAAGGCTTTCCATACATATGAAAGCTGAAAGAATTCCTTTCCTTCTGACTGATACTACAAAAAATATTAAGAGAAGTTTCTCAGAAGAAATGTGATGCCAGAGGAAAATATGGATCTATATAAAGACATGAAAAAGAATGAACTCTGGAAATACTAACCGCATTGACATATATATTACACTCTTACATTATATTTAGATTTATTTAAAAGATTGGTAATCATAATTTATTCCTGAGTTGTTAATGCAATAACTAAAATATATGATAATGATTGCATGAAGGTCTAGGGGACAAAACTGAAAATATACTATTATAAGTTTCTCACACTGTATACTAAAGGGTATAAAACATTTGTACAAAATTCGTAGAAATGCACAACCTGCCAAGACTGACTCACGAAGAAACAGAAAATATGAATAGACCAATCACAAGCACTGAAATTGAAACTGTGATTAAAAATCTTCCATCAAACAAAAGCCCAGGACCAGATGGCTTCACAGGCGAATTCTATCAAACATTTAGAGAAGAGCTAACACCCATCCTTCTCAAACTCTTCCAAACAATATCAGAGGAAGGAACACTCCCAAACTCATTCTACCAGGCCACCATCACCTTGATACCAAAACCAGGCAAGGATGTCACAAAGAAAGAAAACTACAGGCCAATATCACTGATGGACATAGATGCAAAACTCCTCAACAAAATACTAGCAAACAGAATCCAACAGCACATTAAAAGGATCATACACCATGATCAAGTGGGGTTTATTCCAGGAATGCAAGGATTCTTCAATATACGCAAATCAATCAATGTGATACACCATATTAACAAGTTGAAGGAGAAAAACCATATGATCATCTCAATAGATGCAGAGAAAGCTTTCTACAAAATTCAACACCCATTTATGATAAAAACCCTGCAGAAAGTAGGCATAGAGGGATCTTTCCTCAACATAATAAAGGCCATATATGACAAACCCACAGCCAACATTGTCCTCAATGGTGAAAAACTGAAACCATTTCCACTAAGATCAGGAACAAGACAAGGCTGCCCACTCTCACCACTCTTATTCAACATAGTTTTGGAAGTTTTAGCCACAGCGATCAGAGAAGAAAAGGAAATAAAAGGAACCCAAATCGGAAAAGAAGAAGTAAAGCTGTCACTGTTTGCAGATGACATGATACTATACATAGAGAATCCTAAAGATGCTACCGAAAAACTACTAGAGCTAATCAATGAATTTGGTAAAGTAGCAGGATACAAAATTAATATACAGAAATCTCTGGCATTCCTGTACACTAATGATGAAAAATCTGAAAATGAAATCAAGAAAACACTCCCATTTACCATCGCAACAAAAAGAATAAAATATCTAGGAATAAACCTACCTAAGGAGACAAAAGACCTGTATGCAGAAAATTATAAGACACTGATGAAAGAAATTAAAGATGATACAAATAGATGGAGAGATATACCATGCTCCTGGATTGGAAGAATCAATATTGTGAAAATGACTCTACTACCCAAAGCAATCTACAGATTCAATGCAATCCCTAACAAACTACCACTGGCATTTTTCACAGAACTAGAACAAAAAATTTCAAAATTTGTTTGGAAAAACAAAAGGCCCCGAATAGCCAAAGCAGTCTTGAGAACGAAAAACGGAGCTGGAGGAATCAGGCTCCCTGACTTCAGACTATACTACAAAGCTACAGTAATTAAGACAGTGTGGTACTGGCATAAAAACAGAAAGATAGATCAGTGGATCAGGATAGAAAGCCCAGAGATAAACCCACGCACATATGGGCAACTTATCTTTGATAAAGGAGGCAGGAATGTACAGTGGAGAAAGGACAGCCTCTTCAATAAGTGGTGCTGGGAAAACTGGACAGGGACATGTAAAAGTTTGAGATTAGATCATTCCCTAACACCATACACAAAAATAAGCTCAAAATGGATTAAAGACTTAAATGTAAGGCCAGAAACTATCAAACTCTTAGAGGAAAACATAGGTAGAACACTCTATGACATAAATCACAGCAAGATCCTTTTGGACCCACCTCCTAGAGAAATGGAAATAAAAACAAAGATAAACAAATGGGACCTAATGAAACTTCAAAGCTTTTGCACAGCAAAGGAAACCATAAACAAGACCAAAAGACAACCCTCAGAATGGGAGAAAATATTTGCAAATGAAGCAACTGACAAAGGATTAATCTCCAAAATTTATAAACAGCTCATGCAGCTCAATAGCAAAAAAACAACCCAATCCAAAAATGGGCAGAAGACTTAAATAGGCATTTCTCCAAAGAAGATATACAGACTGCCAACAAACACATGAAAGAATGCTCAACATCATTAATCATTAGAGAAATGCAAATCAAAACTACAATGAGATATCATCTCACACCAGTCAGAATGGCCATGATCAAGAAATCTAGAAACAATAAATGCTGGAGAGGGTGTGGAGAAAAGGGAACCCTCTTGCACTGCTGGTGGGAATGTGAATTGGTACAGCCACTATGGAGAACAGTATGGAGGTTCCTTAAAAAACTACAAATAGAACTACCATATGACCCAGCAATCCCACTACTAGGCATATACCCTGAGAAAACCATAATTCAAAAAGAGACATGTACCAAAATGTTCATTGCAGCTCTATTCACAATAGCCTGGAGCTGGAAACAACCTAAGTGTCCCTCATCAGATGAATGGATAAAGAAGATGTGGCACATATATACAATGGAATATTACTCAGCCATAAAAAGAAACGAAACTGAGCTATTTGTAATGAGGTGGATAGACCTAGAGTCTGTCATACAGAGTGAAGTAAGTCAGAAAGAGAAAGACAAATACCGTATGCTAACACATATATACGGAATTAAAAAAAAAAATGTCATGAAGAACCTAGGGGTAAAATGGGAATAAAGACACAAACCTACTTGAGAATGGACTTGAGGATATGGGGAGGGGGAAGGGTAAGCTGTGACAAAGCGAAAGAGAGGCATGGACATATATACACTACCAAACGTAAGGTAGATAGATAGTGGGAAGCAGCCGCATAGCACAGGGAGATCAGCTCGGTGCTTTGTGACCACCTGGAGGGGTGGGATGGGGAGGGTGGGAGGGAGGGAGATGCATGAGGGAAGGGATGTGGGAACAGATGTATATGTATGACTGATTCACTTTGTTATAAAGCAGAAACTAATAAAAAAAAACATTTGTACATTGTGATAACTTAAATATGCATACTAAAGTAACAACTACAATGACAAAACAAAATAATTAATAGCTAATATGACAACAAAGTATATAAAATTCAGTTATAAAAAATAATTGAAAAAAGCAGAGAAAAGGGAATTTGGGACAAAAATGGGGAAAATAAAAAATAGCAAGATGCCTATGTTTTCCTCTAAGAGTTTTATAGTGTCTGGCCTTACATTTAGGTCTTTAATCCATTTTGAGTTTATTTTTGTGTATGGTGTTAGGGAGTGTTCTAATTTCATTCTTTTACATGTAGTTGTCCAGTTTTCCCAGGACTACTTATTGAAGAGGCTGTCTTTTCTCCATTGTATATTCTTGCCTCCTTTATCAAAGATAAGGTGACCATATGTGTGGGGGTTTATCTCTGGGCTTTCTATCCTGTTCCATTGTTCTGTATTTCTGTTTCTGTGCCAGTACCATATTGTCTTGATTACTGTAGCTTTGTAGTATAGTGTGATGTCAGGGAGCCTGATTCCTCCAGCTCCGTTTTTCTTTCTCAAGATTGCCTTGGCTATTCGGGGCCTTTTGTGTTTCCATACAAATTGTGAAATTTTTTGTTCTAGTTCTGTGAAAAATGCCAGTGGTAGTTTGATAAGGATTGCATTGAATCTGTAGATTGCTTTGGGTAGTAGAGTCATTTTCACAATGTTGATTCTTTTAATCAAAGAACATGGTATATTTCTCCATCTGTTTGTATCACCTTTAATTTCTTTCATCAGTGTCTGATAGTTTTCTGCATACAGGTCTTTTGTCTCTTTATGTAGGTTTATTCCTAGATATTTTATTATTTTTGCTGCAATGGTAAATGGCAGTGTTTCCTTAATTTTGCTTCCAGATATTTCATCATTAGTGTATACGAATGCAAGAGATTTCTGTGCGTTAATTTTGTCTCCTGACACTTAACCAAATTCATTTATTACCTCTAGTAGTTTTCTGGTAGCATCTTTAGGATTCTCTATGTATAGTATCATGTCATCTGCAAACAGTGACAGTTATACTTCTTTTCTGATTTGGATTCCTTTTATTTCTTTTTCTTCTCTGATTGCTGTGGCTAAAACTTCCAAAACTATGTTGAATAATAGTGGTGAGAGTGGGGCAACCTTGTCTTGTTCCTGATCTTAGTGGAAATGGTTTAAGTTTTTCACCATTGAGAACGATGTTGGTTTTGTTATATATGGCCTTTATTATATTGAGGTAAGTTCCCTCTATGCCTACTTTCTGGAGGGTTTTTATCATAAATGGGTGTTGAATTTTGTAGAAAGCTTTCTCTGCATCTATTGAGATGATCATATGGTTTTGCTCCTTCAATTTGTTAATATGCTGTATCACATTGATTAATTTGCATATATTAAAGAATCCTTGCATTCCTGGGGTAAACCCCACTTGATCATGCTGTATGATCCTTTTAATGTGCTGTTGGATTCTGTTTGGTAGTATTTTGTTGAGAATATTTGCATCTATGTTCACCAGTAATATTGGCCAGTCATTTTCTTTCTTTGTGACATCTTTGTCTTGTTTTGATATCAGGGTGATGGTGACCTTGTACAGTGAGGTTGGGAGTGTTCCTCCCTCTGCTATATTCTGGAAGAGTTTGAGAGGGATAGGTGTTAGCTCTTGTCTAAATGTTTGATAAAATTTGCCTGTGAAGGCATCTGTTCCTGGGCTTTTGTTTGTTGGAAGATTTTTAATCACAGTCTCAATTTCAGTGCTTGTGATTGATCTGTTTATATTTTCTGTTTCTTCCAGTTCAGTCTCAGAAGGTTGTGCATTTCTAAGAATTTGTCCACTTCTTCCACATTGTCCATTTTATTGGCATAGAGTTGCTTGTAGTAATCTCTCATGATCCTTTGTATTTCTGAAGTGTCAGTTGTTACTTCTCCTTTTTCATTTCAATTCTATTAATTTGAGTCTTCTCCCTTTTTTTCTTGATGAGTCTGGCTAAAGTTTTATCAATTTTGTTTATCTTCTCAAAGAACCAGCTTTTAGTTTTATTGATCTTTGCTATCGTTTCCTTCATTGCTTTTTCATTTATTTCTGATCGGATGTTTATGATTTCTTTCCTTCTGCTAACTTTGGGGATTTTTGTTCTTCTTTCTCTAATTGCTTTATTTGTAATGTTAGGTTGTTCCTTTGAGATGTTTCTTGTTTCTTGAGGTAGGATTGTATTGCTATAAACTTCCCTCTTAGACCTGCTTTTGCTGCATCCCATAGGTTTTGGGTCATCGTGTTTTCATTGTCATTTGTTTGTAGGTATTTTTTGATTTCCTCTTTGTTTTCTTCAGTGATCTCTTGATTATTTAGTACTGTACTGTTTAGCCTCCATGTGTTTGTGTTTTTTTTACAGATTTTTTTCCTGTAATTGATATCTAGTCTCATAGCGTTGTGGTTGGAAAAGATACTTGATACAATTTCAGTATTCTTAAATTAACCGAGGCCTGATTTGTGACCCAAGTTATGATCTACCCTGGAGAATGTTCCATGAGCACTTGAGAAGAAAGTGTATTCTGTTGTTTTTGGATGGAATGTCCTATAAATATCAATTAAGTCAATCTTGTTTAATGCAACATTTAAAGCTTGTGTTTCCTCATTTATTTTCATTTTGGATGATCTGTCCTTTTGTGAAAGTGGGGTGTTAAAGTCCCCTACTATGATTGTGTTACTGTCAATTTCCCCTTTTATGGCTGTTAGCATTTGCCTTATGTATTGAGGTGCTCCTATGTTGGGTGCATATATATTTACAATTGTTATATCTTCTTCTTGGATTGATCCCTTGATCATTATATAGGTCATTCTTTGTCTCTTGTAATAGTCTTTATTTTAAAGTGTATTTTGTCTGATACGAGAATTGCTACTCCAGCTTTCTTTTGATTTCCATTTGCATGGAATATCTTTTTCCATCCCCTCATTTTCAGTCTGTATGTGTCTCTAGACCTGAAGTGGGTCTCTTGTAGACAACATATATATGGGTCATGTTTTTGTTTCCATTCTGCTAGTTGTGTCTTTGGGTTGGAGCATTTAATCCATTTACATTTAAGGTAGTTATCAATATGTATGTTCCTATAACCATTTTCTTAATTGTTTTGGGTTTGTTATTGTAAGTCTTTTCCTTCTTTTGTGTTTCCTGCCTAGAGAAGTTCCTTTAGCATTTGTTGTAGAGCTGGTTTGGTGGTGCTGAATTCTCTTAGCTTTTGCTTGTCTGTAAAGATTTTAATTTCTCCATCGAATCTGAATGAGATCCTTGCTGGTTAGAGTAATCTTGATTGTAGGTTTTTCCCTTTCATCACTTGAAGTATGTCCTGCTACTCCCTTTTGGCCTGCAGAGTTTCTGCTGAAAAATCAGCTGTTAACCTTATGGGGATTCCCTTGTGTGTTATTTGTTGTTTTTCCTTCACTGCTTTTAATATTTTTTCTTTGTATTTAATTTTTGATAGTTTGATTAATATGTGTCTTGGCACATGTCTCCTTGGATTTATCCTGTATGAGACTCTCTGTGCTTCCTGGACTTGATTGACTATTTCCTTTCCCATATTAGGAAAGTTTTCAACTATAATCTCCTCAAATATTTTCTGTCTCTTTTTTTGTCTTCTTCTTCTGGGACCCCTATATTTCGAATGTTGGTGCATTTAATGTTGTCCCAGAGTTCTCTGAGACTGTCCTCTGTTCTTTTCATTGTTTTTTCTTTATTCTGCTCTTTGGTAGTTATTTCCACTATTTTATCTTCCAGGTCACTTATCCGTTCTTCTGCCTCAGTTATTCTGCTATTGATTCCTCCTAGAGAGTTTTTAATTTCATTTACTGTGTTGTTCATCATTGTTTTTTTGCTCTTTAGTTCTTGTAGTTCCTTTTTAAACGTTTCTTGTACTTTTTCCATTCTATTTCCAGGATTTTGGGTCATCTTTACTATTATTACTCAATTCTTTTTCAAGTAGACTGCCTATTTCCTCTTCATTTGTTTGGTGTGGTGGGTTTTTACCTTTCTCCTTCATCTTCTGTGTATTTCTCTGTCTTCTCATTTTGCTTAACTTACTGTGTTTGTAGTCTCCTTTTTGCAGGCTGCAGTTTCGTAGTTCCTGTTGCTTTTTGTGTCTTCTCCCAGTGAGCAAGTTGGTTCATTGGGTTGTGTAGACCTCCTGGTGGAGGAGACTGGTGCCTGTGTTCTGCTGAATGAGGCTGGATCTCGTCTTTCTGGTTGGCAGGACCATGTCTGGTGGTCTCTTTTCGGGTGTCTGTGAACTTATCATGATTTTATGCTGTCTTTCTGCTAATAGGTGGGGTTGTGTTCCTGTCTTGCTAGTTGTTTGACATAGGGTGTCCAGCACTGTAGATTGCTGATCGTTGAGTGGATCTGGGTCTTAGCATTGAGATGGAGGTCTCTGGGAGAGCTTTCTCCATTTGATATTATGTGGGGCTGGGAGATCTGTGGTGGACCAATGTCCTGAACTTGGCTCTCCCACCCCAGAGTCTGAGGCCTGACACCTGGCTAGAGCACCAAGACCCTGTCTATCACGTGGCTCAGAAGAAAAGGGTGAGAAAGAGAAAGAAAGAAAGAAGGAAAGAAAGAAAGAAAGAAAGAGGATAGAAAAAGAAGAAAGAATAAATAAAATAAAGTTAGTAAAATTTAAAAAAAAATTAAAAATTAATTTAAAAAAAGAAAGAAAGAGAGCAACCAAACCAAAAACCAAATCCACCAATGATAACAAGAGCTAAAAACTATACTAAAAAAAAAAAAAAAAAAAGGAGAGAAATAACCCTAGGACAAATGGCAAAAACATAGCTATACAGACATAATCACACAAAGAAGCTTACACATACACACTCATGAAAAGAGAAAAAGGAAAAATAAATATATATATATATATATAAAAGGAAGAGTGCAATCAAATCAATAAAGAAATCTACCAGTGATAATAACCTCTAAACACTAAACTAAGATAAACATAAAAGCAGAAGCAAATTAGATGCAGAAAGCAAACTCCAAGTCTACAGTCGCTCCCAAAGTCCACCGCCTCTATTTTGGGATGATTCGTTTTCTATTCAGGTATTCCACAGATGCAGGGTACATCAAGTTGATTGTGGAGATTTAATCTGCTGCTCTTGAGGCTGCTGGGAGAGATTCCCTTTCTCTTCTTTGTTCTCACAGCTCCTGGGGTTCAGCTTTGGCTTTGGCCCCACCTCTGCATGTAGGTTGCCTGAAGGCGTCTGTTCCCTGCCCAGACAGGACAGGGTAAAGTAGCAACTGATTTGGGGGCTCTGACTCACTCAGGCCATGGGGAGGGAGGAGTATAGAATGCAGGGCGAGCCTGCGGCGGCAGAGGCCAGCATGACGTTGCAACGGTCAAGCATTTACTTTTTTAATAGTATCACCAGTATATGTTTTCCTGCCTGATGAAACCTTACCAATGCCTTTAGTCTTTATGATATGTTACCTTTGGTGATGCTTTTGATTAGACTTGGAATTGAAGGGACAATAAAGGGGGCAAAATGCATTTTGACTTATTTAAAGTACTGAAATAAGCAGTAGAATAACTTCTTGAGCTTTTACTAAGACTAGATTTTGACATCCTTTTTCAATCTGTCCTCACAGAACTATGGATAAAATTAAGAAAGCACAGGATGGAAAACTAGCACTAATTCTGAGGGGACATTTGACATGTGTTTTTATCTGAAGATGATATCTAAGACCCTTTCTGACATCATAGGTATATTACTTTATGAAACTTTACCATTGCCAAATAATTAAGTTCCTGTATTGGGAAAATTCCTTCAAAGAACGAGACACTATTTTTTCAACACTGCTAACATAAAGGCCGTATTTAATATGATTTAAAGCATGTTTAATTAAATGTTTGATTTTAAGCTATTGTTTATACCTTGCTTTGTTCCTACAAGTAATTGAAACAACTAGTCCAAGTTTATTTTTCAGTGGTGTATTTAGTCACAAAGATTGAAATGAAACTAAGTAATTAGAACCCACAGTATTTCATAATACAGGAGTAAAGTTGTGGAGAAATGGTAAATTGGGGGAAAGCTAAGTCGCTGATACTTTTATGCACTACCTTTCCAGGAGACTTCAGAGGCTGTGGACTACTCTAGAATGAGGCATGCTTTAGTACAGGTAATAGCCAGTGGGCAAGCAGAAACAGTCAGTCCGCCTAGAAGACTTTACACTTATGGAAAGAGGATCAGTGCAACTCAAGAGTAGCTCTTATGTGAATGCTATCTGTACACCTGGCTAGCTTTCCTTACCATCTATGGCCATCTGGCCTTGACCTTAGACCACTGGCAGTCTTGCCTGGCTTCTACTGTGCCCTTTTTAAAATGCTGGCACCCTACATCTTTTCTCCTATTATGTAAAATCTTATCCCCTTTATTTATCTACTGTCCCTGATGAATATGGGTCTTATCTTTCTAGAACCCCAAGAAATTCTTTAACAGCCAGAAGTTTTGACTGCTGCCTACTTTAAGGTCAGGATAATATTCTCACATGGGCTTTAGATCTTGAAATTTCCTTGAATAGACAAAATTAATCCATTGTCTAGTTGGGGAGGGATGAGGAAATCCCCTGAGGAGTGGCTGACTTTCTTGAAAAATGTTTCACAGTAGTATTTAAGTGGTCCTCTCTAGGATCAGTGCCATTCTCAAATACATACAATTTAGGAAATCTTGACTATCTTTGTTATTTGGTACTTTTTTTAATTTTCCCTGTCACACCACCACCACTAATTTCTTCAGTATCTTGACTAATGATCAGACTGTTATGTGAATGCACTAGTTTTTTAATTTCATAGAATTTCTTGTACTTGCCAAGTACAAAGTGGATGCTCAGCTAGGACACAAACAAGATTTTGTTATATGGAACTAGTTATTACTAGGCCAAGCCATATGAAATTGCTGATGGTCAACTCTTTTGACCTACAAAAATGGCAATTTCATATGGTTTAACCTAACATAATATCTTCTGTTGAAATTAATTCTTTGTGAATGATCAGTCATACCTTTATATCATCTGGAGGATAGTTTTTTGGTTACCTTTTTAAGCTATGTTTATAGTTGATCAAGTTATGTTCTTTTGGAATTTGAAAACATTCAAATAGTTGTATTTTTTATCTAAATTTTTGGCTAAAGGTTCATAATTATGTAGATCGAACTCTAATTTTCAAGACACTTGAGTTTCCATTTTAATGATGAAGGGTAGCTACTGTTGATGAGCACCATTGCCAAAATAACACACGTGCTGTCAAGTGTTTTTTTGTGTGTTTGTGTGGCGACTTGTTTTTTTTTTTTTGAATTCTATCTCTTTGTATTTTCCATAACATCCAGCAAAAGAGTCCAAAGAGGTCTGAAGTATACCCAACATTACTATTTATGAATTCTTAGGCATAACTGCTCCATTCCTAATAATTGGTTGAGCTTAGATTTAAGTGGAAAAGTTAATTGGATGGTAGGATTTCCTAATGTTTCTTCTCTTTTTTAGCAATTCCTTGGTGATTAGTGCAGAAGTTTTCCACTAGCCTGTGCACTCTTTCTGTGTTGCTGATGTTTGGAATGAGAGGGGTGTTAGTTAATAGTATTTGCCTTTATCATTGCTGCTTCTGATTCAAGTGTGGTGTTCAGATAAGGTCTGGTCAGGCAACTGATGTAACTGCAGCTTGCCGCTGACATTCCCATCATTGCTTCAGAGTTTCTCAGGAGAATAGCAGCTGTTCTTTTCTAGCGAAGAGTGAAGGGGAGCATCTCAGAGAAAGGCAACTTAAGTGCCTATAAAAAAGCATGCTGACTGATTCTGTTCTCTTGCCAGGTACAGATTCTGGCTATTTTAACCCTTTTTCTCTGGCAAGAAATAATCATAAGCTCTTTAGAGGTCTCTTTGATATATGGTGGGGGAGGGCACTTTTCATTCTTTTTTTTTTCTCCTTTTCAATTGGACTAGTGTGGGAAAGAGGAAAATTTTGTACAATGTTGTACATACATATTTCATTTTTAATTTTTTTCATATTTAATGATAACAGATGGACTCCCTAAAAGTCAATATAATAGGAGAAGGCATATTTCAGCTTTCTGATTAGCAAAGATTGAAAAGTAATTAGTACTCAGTACTAATGAAAGTATAGAGAAACAGGTGTAGTGTAAGCACATATATGTTTTCTGCAGGATATTTTAGTAATTGTATGTGTGTGAATGTATCTATCTGTATACAGATGTGTATGTAACAGACATGACTTCCAACCTAAAAAATCCACTTTTAATAATTTGTCAGACTAGAATATTTTTATAAGTTCATAAAGATATACATACAAAACATTCTGTATAGCAGTACAGTAAGACATTGGAAACCACCTAAATACCCATCTACTATCTATAGGGGATGAATTCAATTAGGAAACATCCATATAATGGAATATATCATATAATCATTAGAAGAATGATGTATATGTGTATATGTCAGGATGGACATGATATATTAAATTTAAAAAGTGAAGATGCTAAATGGTATGTAGAGTATGATCCTGCATTTATAAAAATTCAATTAAAATTAAATACAATTATATAGATCAAGTATCAAACCTTTTAAAGTTAAAAACTAACAATAAGCAATATCTTTCCATTAAAATATTGATAATAACATTCATTGAGTCAAGTAGGGCACTGAATGCAAATATGTAATAATATGAATTGTGCCCACTGCAGTGGAAATTGGTAGAGGGATGCTCCACCTTTCTGAAAAACAGTATTTTTAAAGAGTTTTAAAGCATCCATATGTTATACAGAGTGAGTATATAACATTAATGATAATAAAATCATTCATATTTATAAAGCACTATTATTTTTTCAAAGCATTTTTAAACAAGTTTATTTTCTTTTTTTTTTTTTTAATTTAATTAATTAATTAATTAATTAATTTTAGGCTGTGTTGGGTCTTCGTTTCTGTGCGAGGGCTTTCTCTAGTTGCGGCGAGCAGGGGCCACTCTTCATCACGGTGCATGGGCCTCTCACAGTTGCGGCCTCTCTTGTTGCAGAGCACAAGCTCCGGACACGCAGGCTCAGTAGTGTGGCTCACGGGCCTAGTTTCTCTGCAGCATGTGGGACCTTCCCAGACCGGGGCTTGAACCCGTGTCCCCTGCATTGGCAGGCAGATTCTCAACCACTGCGCCACCAGGGAAGCCCTCAAAGCATTTTTATACGCATAATTTTCTTTCCAAATCACTCGTTGTGTTACCTAGTGCAAAAATGTTTATTATTCTCTTTTTATCAGTTTCCTTTCCTGAAATAAGAAAGTTGAATGAAAACTAGAAAAATGCTTTTAGCATTAAAAATGCTTTTAGCATTAAAGGGTTTTATCTATGAAGATGCAAATGTAAAGACCTCTTAGGGAAAGACACAGCAATGCTAAAAGGAGTAAGAGAGAGAAACAAAGAAACACTTCAAACCAAGTGTATTGTTTTTTGTGTTTCTTTATGGCATTTTTTACATGAGTTTGGCATATGTGCTGGTCATTTACCTGTTTGCTATACCATTTATTCCCTGAAGTGTCTTTGGTGTGTTCTTTATCTCAGGGAACTGAACTCTAAAGGCTACCTTTCCCAGACTTCCCTGCCCACTAGGTTTGGCCTTGAGGAAGCACTGAAATAAGATCAAAGGTGGGAGGATGGGAGAAACCAGAGTATTTTTTTTCCTTCTCTCTCTGCCTTGGACAGCATCACCAATGATGTGTGGGTTTCCTTCATGATTCAAGCTTCTGTTGGATGGGACCTTCCTCTGTGGTCCCAGTTCCTATCTATCTTTTCCCATTGTGTGAACCTTTGTACACTATTGGTGGGCATGCAAAATGGTACATCTGCTATGGGAACCAGTATGGAGTTTACTCAAACATTTGAAAACAGAACTACCATTGATCCGGCAATTTCACTTCTGGGTATATATCCAAAAGACTTGAGATCAGAATCTCAAAGAGATATTAACACTTCCAAGCCCAGCATTATTCACAACAGCCAAGATGTGGAAACAACCTAAATGTCCAGTGACAGGTGAATGAATAAAGAAAATGTGATATATACATACAATGGGATATTATTCATCCTTACAAAAGAAGGAAATTCTGCAATATGTGACAGTAAGGATGAACCTTGAGGATGTTATGCTAAGCCAGTTACAGAAAGACAAATACTGCATTATTATACTTATATGAGGTATCTAAAATCATCATATTCACAGAATTAAAGACTAGAATGGTGGTTTCTGTGGGCTGGAGAGAGGGTGAAATGGGGAGTTACTAATCAATAGGCACAGAGTTTTCTTTTTTTAACATCTTTATTGGAGTATAATTGCTCTACATTGTTGTGTTAGTTGCTGCTGTATAACAAAGTGAATCAGCTATACATATACATATATCCCTATATCCCTTCCCTCTTGTGTCTCCCTCCCACCCTCCCTATCCCACCCCTCTAGGTGGTCACAGAGCACTGAGCTGATCTCCCTGTGCTATGCTGATCTCGCTGTGCTATGAGGCAGCTTCCCTCTAGCTATCTATTTGACATTTGGTAGTGTATATATGTGGTATATATGCCACTTTCTCACTTCGTCCTAGCTTACCCTTCCCCCTCCCCGTGTCCTCAAGTCTATTCTCTATGTCTATATCTTTATTCCTTTCCTGCCCCTACGTTCTTCAGAACCATTTATTTTTTTTAGATTCCGTATATATGTGTTAGCATATGGTATTTAATGTTCTCTTTATGACTTACTTCTCTCTGTATGACAGACCCTAGGTCCATCCACCTCACTACAAATAACTCAATTTCGTTTCTTTTTATGGCTGAGTTACATTCCATTGTATATATGTGCCACATCTTCTTTATCCATTCATCTGTTGATGGACACGTAGGTTGCTTCCACGTCCTGGCTAATGTAAATAGTAAGCACGGAGTCTTAATTAAGCAAGAGAAGTCCTGGGATCTGCTATAAACCGTGTACCTGTACGTGTACTGTACTGTACACTTAAAAATTTGTTATGGGGAAAAATAATACAAATCTACAGTAACAGAAACTGTGGTACTGTAATAAAGACAGACATATATAGATCAATGGAACAGAATAGAGACCCCTGAAATAAATCTTCACCTAAAAGTGTTTTTAATAGTTAAATAAAATTTTATTATATCAATATATATCAATTATTTAATTTTCAGTGTTTTGATAATTAGGCTAAGTTAAAAATTCCCTGTTTTATATATCTTCAGTAACTTGCCCATTGATGTTAAAGGCAAAATATATTTATATGTTTGAATGATGTACTTAGCTGCATTAGTTAGCTAGATCTAACTAAAGCCTGCTAAATGCCCAGCATAGTTCTGTGTTTTTTTATATATTTAATCATGTTTAAAAGATCATTATCGATGTTCTAGTTTTATAGATTGGGCATGGAGGCTCAGTGCAATTGCATAACTTGCCCAAAGTCATAGTGCTAGTAAGTAGCTCAAATGGAATTTGAATCAAGTAGATCTTTTTCCAAGTTTGTTCTGTTACTCCATCATGCCTAATACACATTGGCCTTGAAAGTAAAATGAAAAAGGCCTAACTTATTCTATGAATCATAGACCTTGGAATATTAGAGCTAGAATAGGACAACCACAGAACAGTGACAACATACACTGTCTTTGGCTCCTTACATTTACATTATCTTTTGCTGTGCCACTTCTTTATCTATGGACAAGTTAGTTGAAGAAAAAAATGCATGTCACCACTTAAAGAAAAATCAGGTTTGGAAAGATCATGCCTTTAATCAAATGTCCAATAAATGTCAAACATAGATCCAAAGTATATCTTATTTCCAACTTACAGCAAATCGTTAGATTTCAGCTGCATAATTAGCCACTAATTGGAATATGCACATTTGTAATTGTTAATGAGCAACAATAAAGAAGAGTATGATTACTGTGACCTATGATATTTCTCTTATGTTTTTGATAAGCAGTTTTTTCATATCTATTTGCTGTAGGTACTAGGGTTTGGAAAAATTTTTCTTAGGGAATTTTCACACAGAGGTGATGTTTTATCTGGGTCTTGAAAGACAGGTAAGTGTTCGTTAGGTAGAAGAGTAGGGAAAAGACATCCTTGCTCTAAGAAACACAATGAACAAAGGGTCTGAGTTGGGGAAAACGTGTGGTGAACCAAAGAGGTGGGGAGTAGAAACCATCTCTATTGCGTGCACACACACACACACATGCACACAGTCGCATGCATATACATTTCTCCTGTTTTTTGAAAGAGAAATTTGATTCTCCTGTTTTCTACATGTTGTTTCTTTTTAAATTATATTTGGCATATAACACTGTGTAAATTTAAGGAAGAATATGTTGATTTGATACATTTGTATATTATAATATGATTGCCATTGTAGCATTAACTAGTTCCTCTATCACATCACATGATTACCATTACCTTTTTTGTCATGGGAATAATTAAGATCTAGTCTCTTAGCAAGTTTGGTGATTAATATAATATTGTTGTCTATATTCACTATATTGTGCATTAGATCTCTAGGACTTATTTATCGACTATTTTGTACTCTTAAACAACATCTCTCCTATCTCCCCACCTTCCAGCCCCTGGTAACCATTATGTTGCTCTCTGTTTTTATTAGTTCAGATTTTTAGATTCCACCTAAAAGTGATATCATATAGATCTTCCTGTTTTCTGATCTCTCTCCCTTAGTGTTCTCTCTTTGCACAGCAAAATGGAAAAAAAAAGTGGTTTTCTAAGCAAGCAAGTTTCTTACCTTTATTATTTTAACATAATATTTTGTAATATTTAATATTGAATAATTCTCAAAACAGCTATTAAAATAAATTTATCTGCAACATTAGTACCTGTGAAGGAAATATTAGATATAAAAATAGATATAAAAATAGAATACAGGACTTTGAGGTATTGATGGTCTAATTGTGGGGGTGGAAGGTGGGCAGGAAAATTGGTGTATCTGATAAGATCATACTTTGTCCTTTGGTTCTCTGGCCTATTACAGTACTAGGATTTCATTCAACCAATCCTTAAATGTCAGCATATGAATTCCTCTTCAGCTCCTTTTCTTTTACAAAAGTACCTCTAATAATATAATTAATTTCTTATTCTCATTCTTTTGTCTTCCATGTCACTGATTAATAGAATGAATCTACAACATCCAATTACTACATAGAATACCCTCAGAAAAACTTAAACAAAAGTAAAATGTTGAGGACCAGTGGGTTTTTTTCCATCCTAATTCCCATAATTAAATTGTCCTTGATAAATGCAGTGGGAAAAGTCTCTGTGCACTGACACTGGGTTTTGAACTTAGAGTTTGTCTATCTACTATAATACAATTAAAAGATAATAGGGTTAGGGCTCTTGATTCAATAACAAGACACCTATACTGTGATGGAAGTGGGTTACATAATTCATAATAAATCACTGAGAGGAAATGTGCACATCAAGTGTCTCACATATTTCCATTTGGTGGGTCAGAGTTTAAGGAATTAAGCTGTAACTAGAGAATTCAATCACTGCTTGAAAGGCTGCTGCTGCTTTGCCTAAGGATGGCTCTTGCAGGTTTCTGGCTGATGATTTTCTCAATCAATGCCCTGACTTCCAGCTTGAGTTGAAATGAGATTATTTACAATTACTAGGTATTTTAAAATACAATTTTGTTGATTGTGATAGGAAAATATAAAGAATAAAATAAAAATTTCACTAATTTTACCACCTATATTTTGACATATAACCTTACAGATTGTTTCAGTGCATATATATATATATATATATATATATATACATACACATATATGGGTATATATGTATATAAAAACACATATATATTTAATATCTCTCTTATAAATGTGTCTATTAACAAAATCTGGTATAATAGCATTAAAATATTATAGAAATTTCATTTGCTATACTTAAAATATATAGCTAGAATTTTATAAACTCTTAAAGAACATGATTTTTAATGGCAACATCATTTACTATTGGCTTTTTTTCTGATATAGTGGCCGTGTGTGAGATGTATTTTAGTTGCTTCATTAGAACTAGCTTGACTATAGGTACAGTTCTCATTTTTGAATGCTCATTTGCTCATACACTACTCTTGTAATGACTTCCCATTGAAGGATGACTGCTTGAGCAACAACTCATTGTTCCATTGAAATCAGGCTTTATTGGCTTTATGAAATTCATGGGCATTTCTCTAGTAAAGCAGTCCTTCTCAGAATAGGTTAAACTCTGATAAATTGGGTAAGGAGTGGGTTTGGGGTTTGTTTTTGTTTGTTTTTTTAATTTGCTTTTTGTCTTTGTTTTTTGTTTTGCCTTAATTATAGGAGATATGTATTTGGGCCATATCCAGGAAACTCTAAATCTAAAAATGTTTGCAGTAAGACCATTTTCATATTTGGAATAAATAATTATAAGGAAATTAGTCTTTAGGATGGCTGCCAAAATAAAATTGGCCAAATAGTGATTGGCTGTACAGAGATAGGGTATCTGTGAATTGAAAACAAAAATAAAGAAAAAACAGAACACAAACACACACAATAATTCTGAGTCCAGAAGGGGAAAACACTTTGCTTTAATTTGGGAAAGAATAAAATAACTTATTCCCATGGAAACCAAACCATTCTTCTCTTTAACAATGAAAAAATACAAAATTAGACATATGAACTACTCTTTAAGATGCAGATTGTTGTTAGTTAAAAAAAAAAAAGCTACAAAGCAAATGGCTTTAACAATACTTATTTTATTTACCAAGAGTTTATGCAGTAAAATATATTATTCTCTTCTTATAGAAAGGCCAAATCACAAGCTGGTGAACTAAACCAGGAGTCTTTGTTAGCTAATTAATCAGGTGGGGAATGATCTAGTGGAGTAAGATTTAATGGGAGTATGCTTTTTCTCTCTATTTTATGTGATAGACTTTTCCCTTGTGTGTAAAAATATTTCTGTCAAATTTTCCTACATAAGCCTCCAGTTTCCCATCTAAACTGCAAACCTTTATATTTTCATAAAAGTCAAGGTTTGTGAAACACATGTTAAATAGTTAAGGAATGAAACAGCAAGTACAAAAATAGTAAGAGTTAATAAATTAAACATTTTTAATCATTTAATATGTAATCAAACAAAATGAACTTGGTAGATTTTTAATTATTTTCCCACTGATTCAATTAGAATTTTTTTTTTTTTTCTTTTTGCGGTATGCGGGCCTCTCACTGCTGTGGCCTCTCCCGTTGTGGAGCACAGGCTCCGGACGCGCAGGCCCAGCGGCCATGGCTCACGGGCCCAGCCGCTCCACGGCATATGGGATCCTCCCAGACCGGGGCACGAACCCGTATCCCCTGCATCGGCAGGCGGACTCTCAACCACTGCGCCACCAGGGAGGCCCTCAATTAGAATTTTATTCAGCTTCACATTAAGCCATGATTGTGGCTTAGTCAAAAAGAGATTTATTTATTTCATTCAACAAGAATTCCAGGTATAGGCATTTGAGGGCTAGTTTGGTAACTCAATTATTCCAATGAAGAAAAAAGCTAAATCTATCTTCCTGTTTTATTATCTTTAGTGAAGGATGTTCTACATGCATGTTCCAGAGTAATAAAAGAAGAAAACAGAATAGACAGGGCCAGAAGATTTTTGCTTATATCTCATTGGCAGAACTATGTCAAGTGGTCATCTCTAGTTGCAAGGGAGACTGGGATATTTCACAAAAGCAGGAAAGGGAAGGAGGGCTTAAAAGGTTGCTGAGTGAATGAACTTACTGTATCTGTCACCTTCCACCTCTCTGAGCGTTCTATATTTATACACAATATTTATATCTTTCTCTGTACTTTAAATAAAATGAATTCATCCTCTGTCTTCCAAGTCAGGTAATCCCCAAATTATTTCCAGTTACTGTATTTAGCTTGAAGTCTAGGATCTTTTGATGATCTCTCCCTCAGCTACAGGTTTGGTTCTTTGTGATCCTTAGGTCTATAAATTAAAGACAAGTCATCTTCTTCTAACATTCCCAATGTATTACTGTGGAGAGAGAAGAAAATAGGATAATAGCAATTTAAAAAGTCTTATTCAGTGAGAGGGAACGTAGAAAATATATGACTGTCTGTGGTACATAGCAAATATAGAGTCCTGCTGGGTGGGTTACTCAGGACTTCCTGATGCTAGCAGAAGAAGTAGTTACTTGGCTAACCAATCTGGCAGGCCCTGGTACTTCTTTCTTGGTGAATTTCTTTTATCTTTTTTCTCCAAGTCCTTGGTTCTACATCTGGGGAGACCTTCCTTGACCAATGTGCCAATGCCTACTAAAATGAAAGTAAAAGAAAGAGGGCTCCAAAAAGAATTAAAAGGCATTGCATATCTATAAAACCATAAATTGGGACCATCCCAGGAAATCCAGGTAAATGGTCTTCCTAGCTGGGAAGAGATTCAACTTGGAGTCCATTTCCTTTTGCTGTGAGTTCAAGGATGCAGAAATTACTTTAAATACAGCTGTAGTGAGCCTGAGGCACATTTGGAAATACCATGCTCTGGAAATTTTACCAGGCTTCCAGGAGGTGAGTTTCACGACCATTTTATGAGTAACCACATCAGCCTGGAAAATGTAACTTGTTGCTACTGACTCCTTTGTTCTGACTAATTCCTCACTCTTAACCTAATGGCTGCTGCCTCAGCCCCTGCAAAACTGCATGCCAAGGTGCAACACCATTAATCTGATCTTTGTCACTAAGTTCCCCTTCATTGTCGCTTAGAGACTTCCTAAAGAAAAGTGTTTGAAACACCCTGGGGCAAGAGTTTTGTATGTTTTTGAAGTTGCACTCAGAAACCTCTGCTTGTATACATACATTTTGTATACAGAAGCAGCTGGCTGTTCTCAACCCTGCAAGGTTCCAAATTACGATATTCTCAGTCAATTTATATTGCAGGACACAAGCAGAGTGAGGCTCTGCTTGTAGGTAAAGGTAGCTGTGCTCCCTTGCATCTCTGCTTAGAGACTGTGTAGCTCTAGATTGAGTGCATCTCTACCACAGTACACTTTTGAAAGCAGCAAGATTTAATAAGCACATGCCAATATTCTGAATTTTATTCCTACTATTCACACTAATAAAAAAGCTTCAGTTGGCATGTGGTCACAGTTCCAAAGTATAGCAAGCAACAGTTTGACCAGCAGCTTCCCTACTGCATTTCAAAATGCATTAGCTTTCGAGCCTGAGGTAATTAAATCTTCACTGTTTGCCCTCATCATCTCCACCACAGAGTCAATTCCACATTTTAAGTCCTATTATTGAAGCTCCCTTCATTCTTTAAAAATTATTACATTGATCAGTATTCTTAGTTGCAAACAACAGAGTCTACTCTAGTTAGCTTACACAGAAAAACATTTATTTCATGGACTCTTAGGTCACTCAGGAATTTTTGGAGAGGTCCAAATGCCCACCTCTAAATCTACTGTGCAGAAACAATGTCCAATTATATCATGGGGTTTCTTTGGAGAAAACATCATTGCCACCATTGATCAATACTTTGTCCCTCAGGACTGAATACTGGAGACTCTACAATAAAGTACAAAAGACCACCACCATCGTTGCCGAAAGAGCAAAACCCCACAATACAGTCACTGGCTCACTTTGCTCAACTTGAGTTCAGATCTTGCTTGAATGCAGGTCAAATATCTGGACTGTAACTACAAAGGAATCTAAGAATGTATTTGATCTAGCTTGTCTTGAGAAGACGAGGAACATAAGGAGAAATGTAGCCAAAATGGAAGGAGAGTGTTTAGAGATGCTGGGCATCCATATGTGATGATTTGATTTAACAATATCTTACATGTTTACTGGGATTTTTAGCTTATCAATCGGATTCTGATGTCCACTTCTTCAACACCCATTGCAATTAAGTTATCTTTATGGTACAGAATTTTCTGAGCATGGACATGTTGTCATAGATAACTATTGCAAATAAGAAATATACCTTAGAGAAAATATCTCAAAGATTTCTGATCCATATTTGATTATGTCCAGTTCAATTAAAGGAAATAGAATGGAATGGGGTAGGATTTTCTCTTATTAACATTACTTAACTATCACAACTTTTTTTCAATATCCCTGATACCTGCAACATCCCATGGGTGGAATAGTCTGTGGGAAATCTTATTTACTATGTAATATACTATGCCTTTTGGCTTAGATAGATTTAAAACAAGTGCTAACATCAGTGCCATTTAGAGAAGTTATCAATGGTTGTTAACTTATCCACATCTGTTTTCAGTGAGTGCCATAACTCCACAGATCGAATCAAAGTCAGAGTGTGGGATGAAGATGATGACATTAAATCCAGAGTGAAGCAACATTTCAAAAAGGAGTCAGATGATTTTCTGGGACAAACAATTGTAGAAGTGAGGACCCTGAGTGGAGAAATGGATGTCTGGTACAATTTAGGTGATTGTCTTTATATCTACTTGAAAAATGTTAAATAAAATTCCAGAATATCTGTGGAAGGTATTATATTCCCATATAGCTAAAAATAGCCAGTGCTTTTCTCAAACATTCTCATGGACTTCAGGCAGTTTAGTTTCATTAGAAATTAAGGTGATAATTATTCAAACTCTGTATTATTGAAAGATATTGGTAAATTTGAGATGAAAAGAGAAAAGTCTTTCTAGGAATCAACTGGGTGTCTTTTAGGAGAAAAATATCCCATTCTGAATTTTTAATTCATAAAGTATAGCTTCAAAAAACTTTGCCAAATGTATAGAAAATAAATAACCAATGACTTAATAATGTCTGACTTATTTCCTTTTAGTCCCTTAATGAATTTTGGCAATAAAGGAAAAATGTATTTTGGATATTTTTCAAAGATGATATAAAAGTAGGCTTTAGCAGGCAAAGCCAGATACACATGTGGACTTCTGCTTATTCTGATGATGAAGATATTGAGAATATGTTTAATTGGCATGATTTTAAAATGGAATTTTATTATGGAACCAAGAATTGAATAAACATAAGTTTTAATTTTATTTTTACTACAATTGAATAATAAGCTAGAATCTTCAGTGCTGACTTAATAATAGTAAATATATATGGATTGCTTCATTTTCTGTAAAGGATATGATCCAAAATGGCTTTATCATATCATCTGAAATGTTTTAATTAAATTTTTTAAGGTCTGGTTGTGAATCTAAGAAAGGTTTACATACTCCTAGGATTACGAAATGTTTCCATTTAGGATACCAACTTATCTTAGCAAATTAAAGAGTGCTTTTGACTTTTTAAAAACCTACGTACTTCAAGTAATGTAATATTTGGCAAAGTAAAGGGGTAAGGCCACAAAATTAATGAAGATCTGAATTATATAATAATTTAAAGAAGGAGAGATATATAACTTATCTGAACATAGATGACTCAAGCTAGACTAAAAACTCGTTATCAAAAAGTATTTTTTTGAGGAAATCTTTAAAGAAAATTGATGCTTCTCCATTATTGGCATAGAGTTTTTGCTTGACTTATAATGATAATCCTCCTGTATCTTGTTTATGCTCTTAAATAACTTTATATATGAAAACAGAGATGTTAGGCAAGGGTAAACTTCAGGGCATTAACTGCACAATACTCACAAGTTGTGTTTTAATTAAAGAGGCTTACCTACGTGAGTTTTTTTTTGTTTGTTTGGTTGGTTTTTTTTTTTTTTTTTTTGCAATAAGTTAACATGTTCTTGAATTGAGGGAGTTAGAATTCAGAACAGAAATTCCTCAAATTATTCTTTTGGTACAAGGGTATATTTAGTTTGCAAAAGAATTTGAATGTGCTTTTAATAAAATCTGCCACCCAGCTCTTGTGCAGAAACTGTCCTTCACTCTATGGAAAGAAAAACATGATGCAACAAACATGGACACCTTTGCCTGCTCATCCTCAATTCATACTTTTGTGCTGTCATTGCTGATGTTTAACCTTTAGAAAGAGAGAGAACAGGTCTTACCTTTGTATAAAATCCCACAGTGGGTTCCATCCCCATTAGTACCATATTTTCATTCTTTGTACAATGTTCCTCCTTCCTCATTACTTAGAATTCATTCCACGATGCAGAGGAGGACTTGGCCAAAAGTCCTAGGCATCTATCTAAGCAGAGCCTGTGTCCCATGGATCCATTGTGATGATGGTAGTTAAAATGTTCCCCTGTGGTTGCAGGAAAAGGTCTGTGACAAAAAGGTCTCAGGACTTGACTTTCTCTTGGCTTCAGCAGAGAACTTCAGCATTTGTTGAGAACCAACGATCTCCCAACCAGTAGGAGAAACTCTCAAGATCCTGGCAGTCCTAAGGGAAGAATCTTCACAACACAATGACTATTAAATATTAACGATGAAAGTCATCAGACATTCCACAAGAAGAAAGTGGACTATGTGATTTAACTGTATCTTATTTGGCTAAAAATACAGTTATGCTTAGAAAAAGGGGCAATTAAAGAGGTCTTCACCACTGACTTTGTGTCACTCTATCTCTTTATCTTTTGTTTTTGAGATGGGTCAGCTTGCTTCTTTATGTGTTTCATCAGGGAAGTAGGTATCAGACATAGGTCTCCTACCTACATTCACACCCTAGGAATTTTGTGACTATGCTTTTCTTTCTCTCAGAGCTACTACTCAGTTCATATTAGACACACATGCATACACTTACACACACATTATTAGACTGAATTGGCTAATACTGATTCCATTCAAAGAAAGAGTGAATCTAACACATAAGTAAACACAGGCTGTAGACTATAGGTCTTCATGAATTACTGACAAAGAAACCTAATAACAAATATTTTTGTTAGAGCTTTGACTCATTTTTTCAAGGACAGAAAGAAAGAGTGGGGCTTTTAGATAAAGTACCTTCCTGATTAATTTTTTCTTTTAGTTATTTTGCTTTTAATTGCCCAAATAATTAATTTCATTGTATAAACTGATCTAGTACACAGAAATTTATATCAGAATGGTAGGGTCTTCTGATTGACCTTTTCTATTTGAAATATTTATATCACAGTTTGACAATCCCAGTGACATATTAGGCACATTATTTTAAATTGTATTTAGCAGAATCATTATGGTTAATCAAACCTGATCTAGAAAAATGGCTTTTAGTAATATAAGCCCTTTTTTAAAGCTTTCGAGAACTTGTATAAGAAACATGATGTCAAAAATGACTGACCAATTACTTTTTGCTTTATCAGAGAAACGGACAGATAAATCAGCTGTGTCTGGGGCTATTCGATTGAAAATCAATGTGGAAATAAAAGGAGAGGAGAAGGTTGCTCCGTATCATTTACAATATACATGTTTACATGAGGTAAGTAAATTGAATTGTATTAATAACAAAACCTAGGAAGGATTGTATTGTTTATGGATCATGCAATAAAATATTTGTTTTAAAAATAGAATTGAATTAGGTTTGTAAAATTGTCCCTGAAGTTCTTACTCTATACTATAGCAAGTGATGTGCTAGGGTATCACCTAGCCTATGTATCACCCCCTGAAGAGAGAGCTGGTTGTCTTTTTTTTTTTTTTTGCGGTACGTGGGCTTCTCACTGTTGTGGCCTCTCCCTTTGCGGAGCACAGGCTCTGGACGTGCAGGCTCAGCGGCCATGGCTCACGGGCCCAGCTGCTCCACGACATGTGGGATCTTCCCGGACCGGGGCACGAACCCGTGTCCCCTGCATCGGCAGGTGGACTCTCAACCACTGCGCCACCAGGGAAGCCCGAGCTGTTTGTCTTTGAATGAGATTTAGAACAAACATATGAGGCGGGTTTTAATAAATGAGGCAATAAGGTGATAATGAACAAGTAGACCAAATTAAATTACCGTTCTTCCAGGGAGGAAGAAGAATATTAGAAAGCATTCATTGAAGAAATAAGTCATGATATTTTGGAAGCATTTTAAATATATAGTACTTTAGTAATGGAGGAAAGGATCCAAATCATGATAGTTTTTGAGAATTCTGAGTAAGTGTTCAGATTTTGTTGAAGATTTAATTAGGAGTATTATCTATTAAATATAAAAATTCTGACGTTGTAACAATGGCTTTGGGGAGCCAATGTAATTAGCAGTAATTTTGTCTTTTTTTTACTGAGTACAACAGAGGGCTTTATACATACTGAAGCCTCCTCCATTTTAACTACCCTTTACACAAACACATCTGGGTGGCAAGTATCAGAATGTAGTTTTCCATCCATGGATAGTAGAGAATATACTACCCAAAAGAAGGAGCCTGGTTGGCTTAGAGAGAGGTAGAGACCACCCAGTTTGAGTCAAAAGGGCAGATTCATCAGTTCCCGTTTGTGCCTCAGCGTAAATGCACAGACAAATAATCTTGGGCTTTTATTATTGGATGCTTTGCAACTGAGAGCTTAGTTAGACATGTCACCAGAGCTTTTCCCTGATACAAATGACACACCCCATGTATCAAAAAATATGAAGTGAAGCTGAGGAATATGCCTTTTCCCATGTTCAAAGGGTACAGAGGAAGTACCTTCCTAAGAAAGAAAAGGATAGCTGGGAGAATCTTTGCTCTTTGTACATTATTTTTCCTAAATATATCTATGAAAATGTATATATGTAATTATTTTCACCTCCATTTTACTAAAGAAGGAAATGAGGAACAAATTTAAGTCATTTATACATTGTACAGTCATTAGATATAGAACCAAGCCTTAATTTCCTGACTACAGTGTAGCCAGTGATAATCCATCAAGAAAGGTGGTTCAGTTTTTAGACCAATACCAATAAGTCCCTTGAACTGGAAGGATGGGGAACCAACACTGGCCTTAAAATGTGGGCAGAGATTTAGGATCACAGGAACAGCATCATGCTTTGCTTTTCAGAGTCTTTTCTGTTGGTCCAAGACACAAAAAGAAATGAAATCCAATAAAGGGTCCTTCAGTGACCCAGGCTGCAGCAGTTTCTCAACTTCTTCGAAGCAGAAAGGAATTCTTTGTAGTGATGTCTTTTCATTACAAAATTCTAAAAATATTTATTTTCAACCTGAATTCATTGTCATGACTCATACCATTTTGCCACCAAAGTCCTTAGTATTATTTGCATACCTAGATTCTGTATTAACATAGCCAAAACACATTATTCATCCAGAGCTTTATAATTTACTCAGAGCCCATGAATGCAAGAGATGTTCCAGCATGTAGAAATGTTTACATGAAAAAACATTTACTTCCTTCTAAAATGATTTGGTATATCTGAAACACTTAAATCATTGATTCCGTATAAACTTAGACAGAAATAAAATCAGAATTTGTATAAAGATGAGGTACGTTAGAATGAAAATCTGAGACATTTCTATTGTTTATAGATGTTGATGAAACATTATATGCAATTATAAGTATAATTTACTGAAAGTTACAGTTGAATATATCTGGCCTAGTCGAAGAAAACTGAACATTTGAAAACCACTTACTTTTAGAATTTGTTCCATTATTTGACTGAAGTGAAATCTAATGGTGGAGTGAAAATCCCAGAGGTCAAAGGGGATGAAGCCTGGAAGGTTTTCTTTGATGATGCCTCCCAAGAAATAGTCAATGAATTTGCCATGCGTTACGGGATTGAATCCATTTATCAGGCTATGACGTAAGTATTATAGAAGATTTACATGATCAAAATCTCTGTTGAAATCCAAAGGGGGAATAGAAAGAGTGTTCATTTCCCTCTAAATCAAATGAAATTTTGATTAAAAGGACAGTTACATTTTGGATGTAATTGATTGCATGCTGGCTACTTTCTCTATTACAGCTATAAAGTATTAAGGATTTGGTAACTCACTACCATCATCTTCTCAATTCTTATTCCATTCCCATGTGCTGTTCTTTGACTAGCAGCATCAGCAGCACCTGGGAACTTAGAAATGTAAAATTTCTACCTTACTTCAGACCTATTGAATCAGAAACTCTAAAGGTGAGGCCCAGCGATCTGTGTTTTAATATTCCCAACACATGATTCTCATACACTCTGAAGTTAGAGAACCAATGCCTTACTTGATATCTGAGAAAACTAAAGCCCGATGATTAAAGTGCGTCGTCCAAGGTTACAAAGCCTATTAGCATCAGAGACACATCTAGAGTCCTTACGGTGTTGACCGTAACTTTAGACTACATCCTTCCTTCCTATATTTATCTCAGTGCTGCTAATTTGGCGAAATCAAGATTTATTGACCACCCATAGAACCCAAATACTAGAGTAAATGTGATCCTGTAAAAGTGAGCCATACAGAAACACACCCCTTACTGAGGAGTTTCAGTAAGGATTCAGAATGGGGTTATATTACTTGTCCAGAGTTTATCTTTTGAAACCTGGTCTAAGTTTATAAATGCATTCTGTTCAGATATAAACCATATATAATATGTAAACTATGTACATGTATCAGGACTATTCTTTCATATCAGAGATCAAATCATATTTTCATGTGAACAGAATAAATGCTGACCCAGATAGTCAATCATTTTCAGCCAACTTGATGGATATATTGGACCAAAATCTTCAAGGTTTATTGCTCAGAGAATTTAATCAGCAGTCATATTTCTATAACATCATATGTAAGAATGATTTTTTAAAATTTTCTGATAGTGTGTGCTTTTTCAGTTTACAGAATGTCCTAATGCTAAACAACAAAGGCTTGTAGATTCTTAGGTATGAAGAAGAACTTAGAGGTCACCCAATTGAACCTCCCTCTGAATCAGGAAACCCTGTTTTTGCATCCCTCACTAGTTGTTATCATCCCTTTGTTTGCTCACCTGCAATAATAGGGAGCTCACTCCTTTTTCTTTTAATTGAAGTATAATTGATTTACAATGTTGTGCTAATTTCTGCTGTATAGCAAAGTGACTCAGTTATACACATATATCCATTCTTTTTTATCTTCTTTTCCATTATGGTTTATCCCAGGAGATTAGATATAGTTCTCCATGCTATACAGTAGGACCTTGCTGTTTATCCATTCTAAATGTAATAGTTGGCATCTACTAACCCCAGACTCCCAGTTGACCCCTCTCCCTTTCCCACTCCCCCTTGGCAACCACAAGTCTGTTCTTTATGTCTGTGAGTCTGTTTCTGTTTTGTAGGTAGGTTCTTTTGTTCCATGTTTTAGATTCCACATATAAGTGATACTATATGGTATTTGTCTTTCTCTTTCTGACTTCACTTAGTATTATAATCTCTAGTTACATCCATGTTGCTGCAAATGGCATTATTTCATTATTTTTTAGTATTCCATTGTATGTACATACTACATCTTCTTTATCCATTCATCTGTCAATGGACATTTAGGTTGTTTTCATGTCTTGGCTATTGTGAACAGTGCTGCTATGAACATAGGGATACTTGTATCTTTTTGAATTGTAGTTTTTTCTGGGTATATGCCCAGGAGTGGGATTGCTGGATCATATGGTAGTTCTAATTTTAGTTTTCTGAGGAACTTCCATACTATTTTCCACAGTGGCTGCACCAACTTACATTCCCACCAACAGTGTAGGAACATTCCCTTTTCTCCATACTCTCTCCAGCATTTGTTATTTATAAACTTTTTAATGATGGCCATTCTGACTGGTGTGAGGTGGTACCTCATTGTAGCTTTGATTTGCATTTCTCTAATAATTAGTGATGTTGAACATCTTTTCATGTGCCTATTGGCATCTGTATGTCATCTTTGGAGAAATGTCTATTAAGGTCTTCCGCCCATTTTTCAATTGGGTTGTATGGTTTCCTTTGCTGCATAAAAGCTTGTAAGTTTGATTAGGTCCCATTTGTTTATTTTGGGTTTTATTTCTATTGCCTTGGGAGACTGACCTACGAAAACATGGTATGATTTATGTCAGAGAATGTTTTGCCTGTGCTCTCTTATAGGAGTTTATCATGTCATGTCTTATGTTAAATAAGTCTTTAAGCCATTTTGAGTTTATTTTTGAGCATGGTGTGAGGGTGTGTTCTAACTTCATTGGCTTACATGCATCTGTCCAACTTTCCCAGCACCAATTGCTGAAGAGACTGTCTTTTTCCCATTTTATACTCTTGCCTCCTTTGTTGAAGATAAATTGGCCATAGGTGTGTGGGTTTATTTCTGGGCTTTCCATTGTTTTCCCCCATTGATCCGTATATCTGTTTTTGTACCAATACCACACTGTTTTGATTTCTGTAGCTTTGTAGTATTGTCTGAAGTCTGGGAGAGTTATGCCTCCTGCTTTGTTTTTTTTCCTCAGGATTTCTTTTGGCAATTCTGCATCTTTTATAGTTCCATATAAATTTTTGGATTATTTGTTCTACTCCTGTGAAAAATATCATGGGTATTTTGATAGGGATCACATTAAATCTGTAGATTGCTTTGGGTAGTATTGCCATTTTAACAATATTAATTCTTCCAATCCAAGAGCATGGGATATCTTTCCGTTTCTTTGAATCCTCTTTTATTTCCTTTATTAATGTTTTAATATTCTCAGCATAAAAGTCTTTCACCTCCTTGGTCAGGATTTATTTCTAGGCATTTTATTTTTTTGGTGCAATTTTAAAAGGTATTTTTTTTTACATTCGCTTTCTGATATTTCATTGTTAGTGTAAAAGAATGTAACTGATTTCTGAATGTTAATCTTGTATCCTGCCACTTTGCTGAATTCATATATTAGATCTAATAGTTTTTGTATGGAGTCCTTAGGGTTTTCTATATATAGTATCATGTCATCTGCATGTAGTGACAATTTTACTTCTTCCCTTCCAATTTGGATACCTTTTATTTCTTTTTCTTGTCTGATTGCTGTGACTAGGACTTCCAATACTACATTGAATAGAAGTGGTGAGAGTGGGCATCTTTGGCTTGTCCCAGATTTTAGCAGGATGGCTTTCAGCTTTTCACCATTGAGTGTTATATTGGTTGTGGGTTTGTCATAAACAGTTTTTATTATGTTGAGATATGTTCCCTCTATACCCACTTTTGTAAGAGTTTTTACCATGAATAGTTATTGAATTTTGTCAAATGTTTTTTCTGCATCTATTGAGATGATCATGTTGTTTTTGACTTTTCTTTTGCTAATGTGGTGTATTATATTGATTAATTTGCATATGTTGAACCATCCTTGTGAACTTGGGGTGAATCCCACTTGGTCGTGGTGTATGATCTTTTTAATCTGTTGTTGGACTTGATTTGCTAATATTTTGTTGAGAATTTTTGCATCTATAGTCATCAAAGGTATTGGCCTGTAATTTTCTTTTTCGGTGGTATATTTGTCTGGTTTTGTTATCAGTGTGATGGTGGCTTCATAAAATGTCTTTGAGAGTGGTCCCTCCTCTTCAATCTTTTGGAAGAGTTTAAGGAGGATTGGAATAAGTTCTTTGTATGTGTGGTAGAATTCTCCTGTGAAGCCATATGGTCCTAGACTTTTGTTTGTAGGGAGGTTTTTTTGTTTTGTTTTGTTTTAATTACAGATTCTAATTTATTTCTAGTGATTGGTTTGTTCAGATTATCTATTTCTTCTTGATTCAATTTTGGTGGGCTGTATGTTTCTAGGAAGTCCATTCTTCTAGGTTGTCAGATTTGTTGGCATATAATTGATCGTAGTATTCTCTTACGATTTTTTGTATTTCTGCAGTATCAGTTGAGATTTCTCCTTTTCATTTCTTATTTTGTTTATTTGGGTTCTCTCTCTTGTCTTCTTGATTATCCTGGCCAGAGATTTGTCAGTTTTTTTACCATTTCAAAGAACCAGCTCTTGGTTTAATTGATTTTTTTCCTATTTTTTAAACCCTATTTTGTTTATTTCTACCCTGATTCTTTTTTTTTTTTTTTTTTTCGGTACACGGGCCTCTCACCGCTGTGGCCTCTCCCGTTGTGGTGCACAGGCTCCGGACGCGCAGGCTCAGCAGCCACGGCCCACGGGCCCAGCCGCTCCGCAGCACGCGGGTTCCTCCCGGACCAGGGCACGAACCCGTGACCCCTGCATCGGCAGGCGGACTCTCAACCACTGCGCCACCAGGGAAGCCCTACCCTGATTCTTATTATTTCCTTCCTTCTGATGATGTTAGGATTTGTCTGTTCTTTTTTTTTTTCTAATTCTTTTAGATGGTAGGTTAGCTTGTTTATTTGAGATTTTTGTTGTTTTTTGAGGAAGACATGTATCACTATGGACTTCCCTCTAAAAATTGCTTTTGCTGCATCCCGTAGATTTTGTATAGTTGTGTTTTCATTGTCATTTGTCTCAAGGTATTTTTAAATTTCCTTTTTGGTTTCCTAGTTGACCCACTGGTTTTTTAGTAGCATGTTGTGTAGTCTCCATTTAATCATTTTTTCCTCATTTCTTTTCCCATGGTTGATTTCTAGTTTCAGGCCATTGTGGTCAGGGAAGATGCTTGAAATAATTTCTATACTCTTAAGTTTTTTGAGGTTAGTTTTGTGCCCTAGTAAGTGGTTAATCCTAGAGAATGTTCCATGTGCCCTTGAAAAGGATATGTATTCTTTTTTTTTTAATGTAATGTCCTGAAAATATCAATTAAGACTAACTGTTCTATTGTATCATTTAGGATCCTATTACCTCATTGATTTTCTGTCTAGATCTGTTCATTGATGTGAGTGGGGTGTTAACATTTCCTACTATTGTTGTATTCTCATCAATTTCTCCCTTTATGTCTGTTAGTATTTGTTTTATGTATCTGGGTGCTCCTATATTAGGTGTATGTACATTGATGAGTGTAAAATCTTCTTCTTGTATTGATCCTTTTACCATTATATAGCGTCCTTCTTTATCTTTCTTTATGGCCTTTGTTTTAAAGTCTGATATGAATATTGCAACTCCTGCTTTCTTGTCATTTCCATCTGCATGAAATATCTTTTTCCATCCCCTCACTTTCAATCTATGTGTGTCCTTTGCTCTAAGGTGTGTCTCTTGTAGGCAGCATATTGTAGGCTCTAGTTTTTTTATCCAGTCTGCCACTCTATATCTTTTAATTGAAGCATTCAACCCATTGACATTTAAGATATTTATTGATACATATGTATTTATTGCCATTTTAAACCTTGTTTTCCAGTTGATTCTGTGTTTCTTCTTTGTTCCTTTGTTTTTCTTTCTGTGGTTTGATGATTTCCTTTTATTTTATGCTTGTGTTCTTTTGGGGTTTTTTGAATCTATTTTATGTTTTTGATTTGTGGCTGGCCTGTTTTTCAAGTATGTTAACCCCTTTATCTGCTTGCTTTAGACTGATAGTCATATAGGCTCAAACACATTCTAAAAAAAAGAATCTACATGCACATTCTTAAAAAAAAAAATCTACATTTTCCATTTTATTACTCTCCTTCCACACATTTTATGATTTTGATGTTCTTTTTTACATCTTCATGTTTATCCTTTTCCTGTTCCATGTGTTTATCATTGCTTTCAGAGTAGTTTTTTTTTTCTTTAATCATCTGTATACTGGCTAATTTAAGTGATTTACTTTCCAATTGTGATTTCCTCCTTCCTATATCTGCTTGTTTCTTTTCTATTTAGAGAAGAACTTTCAACATTTCTTTTAAGGTAGGTTTAGTATTCCTGTATTCTTTTAGTTTTTGCTTGTCTTAGAAATTCTTTATTTCTCCTATTTTAAATGATAATCTTGCTTGGTATAGTATTCTAGGTTGCAGATTTTTCTCTTTCAAGACTTTGAGTATATTTTGCCACTCCCTTCTAGTCTGTAGAGTTTCTGTAGAGAAATCAGCTGATAGCCTTATGGGGGTTCCCTTGTAATTAACACTTTGTTTTTATCTTGCTGCCTTTAGAATCCTCTCTTTATCTTTAACTTTGCCATTTTTATTATACTATGTCTTGGCGTAGGTCTGTTTGGGTTCATCTTGTTTGGGACCCTCTATGCTTCCTATATCTGGATATCTGTTTCCTTATTTAGGTTTGGGAAGTTTTCAGCCATAATTACTTCAAATACATTTTCAATCCCTTTTTCTCTTCCTTCTCCTTCTGGATCCCTATTATGCATAGATTGGCATGCTTTATATTATCCCATAGGTCTCCTATATTGCTTTCATTTTCAAAAATTTGGTTTTCAATCTGCTGTTTTGATCGGCTAATTTTCATTATTTTATCTCTCAGATCACTTATTTATTCTTCTGTATTATTCATTCTGCTATTCATTGCCTTTAGCTCAGCTTTCATCTTGGCAAATGAATTTTCTAATTTTTCTTGACTCCTCTTTATAGTTTCTAGTTCCTTTTTACAGCAATCTGCATTTCTATCAATAGCCTTTCTTAATTCCTTCAGTATTTTCATTACTTCCTTTTTTTTTTTTTTTTTTTTTTTTTTTTTGCGGTATGCGGGCCTCTCACTGTTGTGGCCTCCCCCGTTGCGGAGCACAGGCTCCGGACGCGCAGGCTCTGGACACGCAGGCTCAGCGGCCATGGCTCACGGGCCCAGCCGCTCCGCGGCATATGGGATCCTCCCAGACCGGGGCACGAACCCGTATCCCCTGCATCGGCAGGCGGACTCTCAACCACTTGCGCCACCAGGGAGGCCCCATTACTTCCTTTTTGAACTCTGTCTATTAGACTGAAGAAGTCTGTTTCATTGTTTGCTCTTTCAGGGGAATTCTCTTGGTCTTTTAAGTGAGAATCATTCCTCTGCTTCTTCATTTTGCTTACATTTCTCTTACTCTGAGTTTAAGAGAAACAATTATCTACTGTAGTCTTGGAGGGCTATTTATATGTGGGAGCATCACTGCATAACTTGTGTGGATTTAATATTTTTTGCCATAGGGGCTGTTTTTGGTTTGGATGCTTGCCATCTCTTTCCTCACTGTGTGCTGGCTGTTATCCCCTTGATAGAGGGGGTGTGCAGGTGCATGGCCTGTATGCACTCCCGGGAAGGTGGGGGCAGCGGTTGGTGCCCAGCCATGGGATCCTCAGCAGCAGCTGTGGTCCGCGTCCACCTCTGGAGTCTGAAGTGGCAGCCATGTCTCACGCTTGCCCCTGGAGCTCGTGTAGGCAGTGCCCTGCCACCTGAGAGCACTCTCCTGGAGACGGAAGCTCCTATTTTGGTCCTGCCCCTCTCATGTGCCCCCAGACAATGGTGCCTTGTCTCTCTGGCAGGCCCACACTTCTTCCCATACTCCCTCAGTTGTGTCACACCACACCCTAGCCCCCTCAAGCTGTCTCCACAAAGCCAACCACAGTCCTCACCCGGGACCTGACCTCCAAAGCCCAAGCCTCAGCACCCAGACCCTGCCAGCCCCAGCAGATGAGCATCTCAGGCTGGGGAGTGCAGGGCAGTGGCACCTACCATCTGTGAAGGTCTCTCTCTGCTTTGCCCTCCATAAACCAGTTTCTGTGCTCTCCTCTGAGGCTCCAAAGGTCCCCCTCTGTCCTGGCTGATTGCGCTGCAAGTGAGGGGACTTCCCAGGGTACGCAAACCTTCCCTCTTTCACAGCTTCCTCTCTGGGCTGCAGGTCCCATGCTGATTCCTTTCTCTCTCTCTCTCTCTTTTTTTTTTCCTTTTTTTCTTTTGTCCTACCCAGTTATATGGAGATTTTCTTGCCCTTTTGGGAGTGTGAGATCTTCTGCCAGCATTCAGTAGATGTTCTGTGAGAACGGTTCCACATGTAGATGTATTTTTGATGTATCTGTGGGAGAAGGTGAGCACCATATCCTACTACTCCACCATCTTCATCCAATCTCTGGGAGTTCATTCCGTTTGAGGCAACCTATTTTGAAACTGGGCAGCCATGATGAAGTCTGTGACTGCTGTCTGCTCTGTCCCATGTCAATGGCTATAAGAACTCATCAGAGCAACTAGTATAAAATTTGATTACAATTAAAATGTAACTATGATTTAATAGTCTAAAGTAAATGAACTGTACTGCCAAGAGAACTATGTTTAAAAAAACCCACAAAACAAAACAAAAAATCTTCTGGAAAGAATCCCAGTAAAAGAAAGGATCAAGTTAAATTTATTCCAAAATATCTCTGTGAGCTGATGTCAGATTTCTTCATCGCCATGTTTCTGATATTCTGAGAAGCACAACCGTGTTAATACAGAAAAAAATGGTAAATGTATGGTAGTTTAAAACAGAAGAATCATAGATCCTTCAACTTATTACTTTCATTATTCTATTACTTTTTTAACTTAAGTAAACAATAACAATAAAAAAAATTTTTGGATGCTTTTTTGGTATCCAGTGACTTGCAGGTGAATTTGGATCCCATCATACTTATAAGACAGTGAGACAAAGCCCCTGCTCACATTGAAAATTGTCTGAAGCAGAGGTCGGCTTTTTTTTTTTTTGGAAAGGCCAGAGAGTAAGTATTTTCAGCTTTGTGGGTCCTATGGTGTCTGTCACAGCCACTCAGTTCTACATTCCTAGTGCATAAGCAGCTGTAGATACTAAGTAAACAAAATAGCATGGCTGTGCTCTGATAAAACTCTTTTAAAAACAAAATCTATGGGGTGAGTTTGGCTGTGGACTTTAGATTGCCAACTGCTTGTCTAAAGAGTGAGAGCAAGGTAGATAAACATAAGGAAAAAAGAATGCCTGCTTTTTGTGGGATAAATTGACAATTGCACTTTGACAGTAACAAACTGTGGCACATTACCTCTACTACTGGTTACACATTTGATTTGATATTGATATTTTTATTTATGAAGTGTTTCTATTAGCACTGAGTACTCATCAAGGTGGCCTTGACATTTCCCTCAGCTTGACAAAACTTTATAGACAGGCTTCTTTCTGCCTCTAGACCCCAGGCCTCCCCCTCACCTTGGCCCTTACAGAATCCAGAAAGTCTAACCTCAGAGGGCCCTACCTTTCCTTTCCTCAGAGCATTTATTTTAGAAAACTTACTATATTTTTTCTCTGTCCTTTTGAGATATAAAAAATTTTAAAGCCTCTTGCCAGTTTTTCAGCCTGGGACCAGCTTTCTCAAGGACCTGGGAGACATCCCTTTCAAATGGCCTCATCAAGGAAGATAGCTCTTGTTTCTCAGTCTCTGTGGGAGCATAGGATCGTAACTTGGGTAGCTGCCTTACTCAAAGTTGTACTGCTACCTCCTGTCATGAGAGTGAGAGAAAGTTTATTGTTGCTTTGGGTAAGGCCAATTAGCAAACACACATGACTGGGATTCCCCCCACTCCAGCTCTTAGAAACTTTCCCCTCCATCAATCCACCTCAGCTCTTAAAAACTTTCTCATTTTTTATTTCAGTGAAGTTAAGTTCAGACTAAGTTCTGGTTTCTCTTCCCTATTGCATAGCCTTGAATAAAATGTTGCTCTCCTATTTAATTTTGTCCACTGCAATTTTTGCTTTTATGGCACAAAAATTATCATCTCACCAGAATATTTTTTTTTTAAATCCTATTGTTTGACAATCTGATAACTCCTAAAAAAATTTGCTACCAACATAGGTATAATCTTTTCATTTACTATTCATTAGTGATCATTAGTTGATGAAATTAATTATTTTAATAGGAAAATACATATGTACTCATTTTATATCAGTATGTAGCTATCATAATTGTATATATAGCAATATAATCATGCTTAAGAGAGATAAAGAGACTGGAGTGCCTTAGAGGGGTACTTGAATTCTATACAAAGATTTACAAATTGAAATCTTGAATCAAGGAGATACACATCTTTTATTAGTGCTTTGTAAGAAGTTCTGGGTGCATAATAGAAAAGCAGAACATATTTGTAATTGAATGTATGAGAAACAGAAATTGTTTTTCAGAATTACATTTATTAACCTCTCCTGGCATATTTCTTCATGTCAGAAATTTTCAGTTGCCAAAAACAAGCAAAGTGGAACTTGAATGTTTAATTAAGCTGGCATAGGTATCTATTCTACCAATTATGTTGCATTTAAGTGTTTTAGAGCATACTGTATTGAATGCTCATTTCTTGTAATCTGGAGAAATTTCAGAGTACTGGCATTCTTTTGTCAAGTTTTGAAACATAACTTTCAGAGATGATTTTTATCATATTTTCCACATGATACATTTGTAACTTGAGTCCTAAACTATTGTTGGCCAATGAATAATGCAGCCACAACAAAAAGGACTTGATGAATAACCAATTTATCTTTGAATTTAAACTCATTGCCTATTGAATCGGTAATTTCTGTTGTTTTGAAACCTTGCTGGAGGGAATCAAGAAACATAACCAGAAAGCCAACCAAACAACAATAAAACAGACCTAGATATATCAAGCCTATCTCAGAAGTATCCCCTCTTATTTTTAAAACACAAAATTAAGAAACTGAGCTTCAAGGAAGAAACATATGTCCTTTCTATATAGTATGGATACTTAAAATTTGGGAAAGGACAAAACTGTTTAATTCTTTGGACTTCTCTAGACAACATTGGATCAGAAAAAGGAATCAAATCACCGTTTCTTTTGATATTTAAAGTCCCCTTATGCTTAGCCAGATCCCCAGGTAAATTCATAATCTTGCTCCTTTACTAGAGATTGCTTGGTTTCTTTCAAGCATACTCCCATTTCTCTGAAGACAGATTTGGAGCACAAATAAATAAAGGGGTTGTATTATTAAGCCATAGCGTCTGGATGTACATTATTAAATTTTCCTCTTGTGTATTTCTCCTCATAAGCAGGAGCCTGAATCTATTATGCTAGTAAATAACCTGAACATTAATACCAAACCTTCCAGTCCTCCAGGGTACCTCCTGCTTACTGTAAATGTTTCTTCCTTTTTACGAGAGAACATTTGCTATGAGGGCACAATGTATTAGTCCTATTTGTTCCATAAAAATCTCTTTTGTTTTGGAGCATTCATGTTTTGGAGGAAAGGGATTCGTTTTCCTGTTTGGACAAGTGATTGATCAAGGACCTGGAGGATCTATTCCCACATGGTATTTTCAACCATCCATCTAACATAAAAGCAATTTTCCTATTTGTGACAGTAAGAATGAGAGTCTGCTCCCTTTTACAAAGGAGCACGCTATTCCACATGTTTAGCATGAGGTCGGGCAAAAAACCTGTTTAGAACATGAGAATTCTGAGAGATTTAGATGCTTTTCATCTGTTTATGCAAATATATATATTCTTAATATTCTGACAGACCACCTGTTCACCCCTAAACAATCGGGAATTTCATGTCAAGCACTAAGGATTAAATCATCCTCTAGAGGTGATTTCTGTCAAGGAAATACATTTTAACTGAGTGTTTAACAAGTCTTTCATTTATTTTAAAATGAAGCCCAAGGTGTCTCACAAAATTTGAGACTCTGTTAGACAATAGTCATGCCTCTATAATACCAAACAACAGAAAAACATTAGGTCATTGTTTCTTACATTGGCATGCTTAACAAACAACATATACTTTAGCACTGGTCATCTTTATGTAATTTACATTTGAACCGGAACTGTTGAGATACACTTTACTTTAAAGCCACTACTCATTGTTAGAGCTATGAGCCCGCTTTCTTTCTTTCCTTTTTTTTTTTTTTTGTAACATCTATATTGGAGTATAATTGCTTTACAGTTGTGTGTTTGTTTCTGCTTTATAACAAAGTGAATCAGCTATATGTATACATATACCCCAATATCTCCTCTCTCTTTTATCTCCCTCCCACACTCCCTATCCTACCCATCTAGGTGGACACAAAGCACCGAGCTGATCTCCCTGTGCTACACAGCTGCTTCCCACTAGCTATCTATTTTCCATTTGGTAGTGTATATATGTCCATGCCACTTTCTCACTTTGTCCCAGCTTACCCTTCCCCCTCCCTGTGTCCTCAAGTCCATTCTCTATGTCTGCGTCTTTATTCCTGTCCTGCCACTAGGTTCTTCACAAACTTTTTTTTTTTTTTAGATTCCATAATATGTGTTAGCATACGGTATTTGTTTTTCTCTTTCTGACTTACTTCACTCTGTATGACAGACGCTGTGTCCATCCACCTCACTACAAATAACTCAATTTCGTTTCTTTTTATGGCTAAGTAATATTCTACTGTATATATGTGCCACATCTTCTTTATCCATTCATCTGTCGATAGACACTTAGGTTGCTTCCATGTCCTGGCTATTGTAAATAAATCTGCAATGAACATTGTGATACAATACTCTTTTTGAATTATGGTTTTCTCAAGGTACATGCCCAGCAGTGGGACTGCTGGGTTGCATGGTAGCTCTACATCTAGTTTTCCAAGGAACCTCCACACTGCTTTCAACAGTGGCCATACCAATTCACATTCCCACCAACAGTGCACGATGTTTCCCCTTTCTCCACAGCCTCTCCAGGATCCATTGTCTGTAGATATTTTGATGATGGCCATTCTGACTGGTGTGAGGTGATACCTCATTGTAGTCTTGATTTGCATCTCTCTAGCCATTAGCGCTGTTGAGCATCCTTTCATGTGTTTGTTGGCAATCTGTATATCTTCTTTGGAGAAACATTCATCCAGGTCTTCTGACCTTCATTTGAAGGATAAGCTAGTTTGTGTTAAGCACTATGTATTGGTTCGGTCATTTGCATCATATTCCTTAGCATTTATTGGTGGCAGAGTGTTTGCCTAGGTACAGAATTAATAGCCCTTAGGAATGACTGCTGCTGGTGTGTATTTTTGTAAATGTTATGCACTCACTGAAAGGAATAAAAACACACACAAAAGAAAATGACTTTTTTTTTTTTTTTTGCCAAGGACAGTGTTGCTGCCTAAAAAAAAAATGATGCTGTAAAATGGTGAAAGCTTCTTTCTGAATAGCCCTTGATTGGGCTGTTTGTTTTTCTGATATTGAGCTGTATGAACTACTTGTAAATTTTTGAGATTAATCCTTTGTCAGTTGCTTCATCTGCAAATATTTTCTCCCATTCTGAGGGTTGTCAGTGCGTCCCCTTTATGTTTTACTTTGCTGTGCAAAAGCTTCTAAGTTTCACTAGGTCCCATTTGTTTATCTTTGTTTTTATTTCCATTTCTCTAGGAGCTGGGTCATAAAGGATCTTGCTGTGATTTATGTCATAGAGTGTTCTGCCTATGTTTTCCTCGAAGAGTTTTATAGTGTCTGGCCTTACATTTAGGTCTTTAATCCATTTTAAGTTTATTTTTGTGTATGGTTTTAGGGAGTATTCTAATTTCATACTTTTACAAGTATCTGTCCAGTTTTCCCAGCACCACTTATTGTAGAGGCTGTCTTTTCTCCACTGTATATTCTTGCCTCCTTTATCAAAGATAAGGTGACCATATATGCATGGGTTTATTTCTGGGCTTTCTATCCTGTTCCATTGATCTATATTTCTGTTTTTGTGCCAGTACCATACTGTCTTGATTACTGTAGCTTTGTAGTATAGTCTGAAGTCAGGGAGGATAATTCCTCTAGCTCCCTTTATCTTTGTCAAGATTGCTTTGGCTATTCGGGGTCTTTTGCATTTCCAAACAAATTGTGAATTTTTTTGTTCTACTTCTGTGAAAAATGCCAGTGGTAGTTTGTTAGGGATTGCATTGAATCTGTAGATTGCTTTGGGTAGTATAGTCATTTTCACAGTGTTGATTCTTCCAGTCCAAAAAACATGGTATATCTCTCTATCTATTTGTATCATCTTTAATTTCTTTCATCAGTGTCTTATAGTTTTCTGCATACAGGTCTTTTGTCTCCTTAGATAGGTTTATTCCTAGATATTTCATTCTTCTTGTTGCAATGGTAAAGAAGAGTGTTTTCTTAAATTCACTTTTACATTTTTCATCATTAGTGTATAGGAATGCTAGAGACTCCTGTGCATTAATTTTGTATCCTGAAACTTTACCAAACTCATTGATTAGCTCTAGTATTTTTCTGGTAGCATCTTTAGGATTCTCTATGTATAGTATCATGTCATCTGCAAACTGACAGCTTTACTTCTTTTCTGATTTGGATTCCTTTCATTTCTTTTTCTTCTCTGATTGCTGTGAAAAAAACTTCTAAATCTATGTTGAATAATAGTGGTGAGAGTGGGCAACCTTGTCTTCTTTCTGATCTTAGTTGAAATGGTTTCAGTTTTTCACCATTGAGAATGATGTTGGCTGTGGGTTTGTCGTATATGGCCTTTATTATGTTGACGAAAGTTCCCTCTCTGCCTACTTTCTGTAGGGTTTTTTCATAAATGGTTGCTGAATTTTGTTGAAAGCTTTTTCTGAATCGATTAAGATGATCATATGGTTTTTCTCCTTCAGTTAATTAATATGGTATGTCACTTTATTGATTTGCATATATTGAAGAATCCTTGCATTCCTGGGATAAACCCCACTTGATCATGGTGTATGATCCTTTTAATGTGCTGTTGCGTTCTCTTTGCTAGTATTTTGTTGAAGATTTTTGCATCTATGTTCATCAGTGATACTGGCCTGTAGTTTTCTTTCTTTGTGACATCTTTGTCTTGTTTTGGTATCAGAGTGATGGTGGCCTCGAAGAATGAGTTTGGGAGTGTTCCTCCCTCTGCTATATTTTGGAAGAGTTTCAGAAAAATAGGTGTTAGCTCTTCTCTAAATGTTTGAGAGAATTTGCCTGTCAAGCCATCTGGTCCTGGGCTTTTGTTTGCTAGAAAATTTTTAATCAAAGTTTCAATTTCAGTGCTTGTGATTGGTCTGTTCATATTTTCTATTTCTTCCTGGTTCAGTCTCAGAAGGTTGTGCATTTCTAAGAATTTGTCCGTTTCTTCCAGGTTGTCCATTTTATTGGCATAGGGTTGCTTGTAGTAATCTCTCATGATCCTTTGTATTTCTGCAGTGTCAGTGGTTGCTTCTCCTTTTTTATTTCTAATTCTATTGATTTGAAGCTTCTCCCTTTTTTTCTTGATGAGTCTGGCTAATGGTTTATCAATTTTGTTTATCTTCTCAAATAAAAAGTTTTAAATTTTATTGATCTTTGCTATCATTTCCTTCATTTCATTTTCATTTATTTCTAATCGGATCTTTATGATTTCTTTCCTTCTGCTAACTTTGGGGGGGTTTTTTGTTCTTCTTTCTCTAATTGCTTTAAGTGTAAGGTTAGGTTGTTTATTTGAGATGTTTCTTGCTTCTTAAGGTAGGATTGTATTGCTATAAACTTCCCTCTTTGAACTGCTTTTTCTGCATCCCATAGGTTTGGGTCATCGTGTTTTCATTGTCATTTGTTTCCAGGTATTTTTTGTTTTTCTCTTCGATTTCTTCACTCATCTTTTGGTTATTAAGTAGTGTATTGTTTAGCCTCCATGTGCTTGTATTTTTTACAGATTTTTTCCTGTAATTGATATCTAGTCTCATAGCATTGTGGTTGGAAAAGATGCTTGATACAATTTCAATTTTCTTAAATTTACCAAGGCTTGATTTGTGACCTAAGATATGGTCTGTCCTGGAGAATGTTCCATTAGCATCTGAGAAGAATGTGTATTCTGTTGTTTTTGGATAGAATGTCTTATCAATATCAATTAAGTCCATCTTGTTTAATGTATCATTTAAAGCTTGTGTTTCCTTATTTATTTTCATTTTGGGTGATCTGTCCATTGGTGAAAGTGGGGTGTTAAAGTCCCCTACTATGATTGTGTTACTGTCCATTTCCCCTTTTATGGCTCTTAGTATTTGCCTTATGTATTGAGGTGCTCCTATGTTGGGTTCATAAATATTTACAATTGTTATACCTTCTTATTGGATCGATCCCTTGATCATTATGTAGTGTCCTTCTTTGTCTCTTGTAATGGTCTTTATTTTAAAGTCTATTTTGTCTGATATGAGAATTGCCACTCTAGCATTCTTTTGATTTCCATTTGCATGGAATATCTTTTTCCATCCCCGCACTTTCAGTCTGTGTGTGTCCCTAGGTCTGACGTGTGTATCTTGATGACAGGATATATATACAGGTCTTGTTTTTGTATCCATTCAGCCCATCTATGTCTTTTTTTGGAGCATTTAATCCATTTACATTTAAGATAATTATCGATATGTATGTTCCCATTCCCATTTTCTTAACTGTTTTGGGTTTGTTATTGTAGGTCTTTTCCTTCTCTTGTGTTTCCTGCTTAGAGAAATTCCTTTAGCATTTGTTGTAAAGCTGGTTTTGTGGTGCTGAATTGTCTTAGCTTTTGCATGTCTGTAAAGGTTTTAATTTCTCCATCAAATCTGAATCAGATCCTTCCTGGGTAGAGTAATCTTGGTTGTAGTTTTTTCTCCTTCATCACCTTAAATATGTCCTGCCAATCCCTTCTGACCTGCAGAGTTTCTGCTGAAAGGTCAGCTGTTAACCTTATGGGGATTCCCTTGTGTGTTAATTATTATTTTTCCTTTGCTGCTTTTAATATTTGTTCTTTGTATTTAATTTTTGATAGTTTGATTAATGTGTGTCTTGAAATGTTTCTCCTTGGATTTATCCTGTCTGGGACTCTCTTTGCTTCCTGGATTTGATTCACTATTTTCTTTCCCATATTAGGGAAATTTTTAACTATAATGTCTTCACATATTTTCTCAGTCTCTTTCTTTTTCTCTTCTTCTTTTGGGACCCCAATATTTCGAATGTTGGTGCATCTAATGTTGTCCCAGAGGTCTCTCAGACGGTCCTAAGTTCTTTCATTCTTTTTTCTGCTCTGCAGTAGTTATTTCCACTATTTTATCTTCCAGGTCACTTATCCATTCTTCTGCCTCAGTTATTCTGCTATTGTTCCCTTCTAAAGAATTTTTAATTTCATTTATTGTGTTGCTCTTCACTGTTGGTTTGCTCTTTAGTTCTAGGTCCTTGTTAAATGGTTCTTGTACTTTATTCTATCTGCAAGATTTTGGATCATCTATAAATATCATTATTCTGAATTATTTTTCAGGTGGACTGCCTATTTCCTCTTCATTTGTTAGGTCTGGTGGGTTTTTACCTTGCTCCTTCATCATGTAGGCTTCCTAATGGAGGCGAATAGTGCCTGTGTTCTGTTGGATGAGGCTGGATCTTGTCTTTCTGGTGGGCAGGTCCACGTCTGCTGTTGTGTTTTGGGGTGTCTGTGGCCTTATTATGATTTTAGTCAGCCTCTCTGCTAATTGATGGGGTTGTGTTCCTGTCTTGCTGGTTGGTTGGCATAGGGTGTCCAGCACTGTAGCTTGCTAGTCATTGAGTGAAGCTGGGTCTTGGCTTTGAGATGGAGATCTCTGGGAGATATTCACCGTTTGATATTACATGGAGCTGGTAGGTCTCTTGTGGACCAGTGTCCTGAAGTTGGCTCTCCCACCTCAGAGGCACAGCCCTGATGCCTTGCTGGAGCACCAACAGCCTTTCATCCACACAGCTCAGAATAAAAGGGAGAAAAAATAGAAAGAAAGAAAAAATAGAAAGAAAAAATGAAAGAAAGAAAGAAGATAAAATAAAATAAAGTAAAATAAAATAAAGTTATTAAAACAAAAAATAATTATTAGGAAAAAAAGTTTTTAAGTAAAAAAAAAAATACCACAGAGACAGAACCCTAGGACAAATAGTAAAAGCAAGGCTATACAGACAAAATCACACACAGAAGCATACACATGCACACTCACAAAAAGAGAAAAAGGGGAAATATATATATATCTTTGCTTGCAAAGTCCACCTCCTCAATTTGGGATGATTCGTTGTCTATTCAGGTATTCCACAGATGCAGGGTACATCGAGTTGATTGTGGAGATTTAATCCACTGCTCCTGAGGCTACTGGAAGAAATTTCCCTTTCTCTTCTTTGTTCACACAGCTCCCGGGGTTCAGCTTTGGATTTGGATCTGCCTCTGCATGTAGGACGCCTGAGGTGTCTGTTCTTCATTTAGACAGGACGGGGTTAAAGGAGCAGCTGATTCGGGGACTCTGGCTCACTCAGGCTGGGGGGAGGGAGGTGTACGTATGTGTGGCAAGCCTGCAGTGGCAGAGGCCGGCGTGACGTTGCACCAGCCTGAGGCACGCCATGCATTCTCCCGGGGAAGTTGTCCCTGGATCACGGGACCCTGGCAGTGTCAGGCTGCACAGACTCCCGGGAGGTGAGGTGTGGAGAGTGACCTGTGCTTGCACACAGACTTCTTGGTGACATCAGCAGCAGCCTTAGCGTCCCATGCCTGTCACTGGGGTCTGCGCTGTTAGCCACGGCTCATGCCCATCTCTGGAGGTCCTTTAAGCCGCTCTCTTAATCCCCACTCCTCACTAACGAGGAAACAAAGAGGGAAGAAAAATTCTCTGGCCTCTTTGGCAGGTCAAGACTTTTTCCCAGACTCCCTCCCGGCTAGCTGTGGTGCACTAGGCCCTTCAGGCTGTGTTCATGCAGCCAACCCCAGTCCTTTCCCTGGGATCCGACCTCCGAAGCCCGAGCCTCAGCTCCCAGCCCCCGCCCACCCCGGCAGTTGAGCAGACAAGCCTCTCGGGCTGGTGAGTGCTGGTCGGCACCATTCCTCTATGCGGGAATCTCTCCATTTTGCTCTCCGCACCCCTGTTGCTGCACTCTCCTCCGTGGCTCTGAAGCTCCCCCCCTCCGCCACCCACATTCCCTGCCCATGAAGGGGCTTCCTAGTGTGTGGAAACCTTTCCTCCTTCACAGCTCCCTCCCAGTGGTGCAGCTCCCTCCCCTATTCTTTTGTCTCTTTTTTTTCTTTTTCCTTTTGCCCCATGCAGGTACTTGGGGAGTTTCTTGCACTTTGGGAGGTCTGAGGTCTTCTGCCAGCATTCAGTAGGTGTTCTATAAGAGCTGTTGCACATGTAGATGTATTTCTGATTTATTTGTGGAGGGGAAGGTGATCTCCACGTGTTACTCTTCCACCATCTTGAAGGTCCTCCTTTAATCCATTTTGAGTTTATTTTGGTGTATGGCGTTAGGGAGTGTTCTAATTTTATTCTTTTGCATGTAGCTGTCCAGTTTTCCCAGAACCATTTGTGAAAGAGGCTGTCTTTTCTCCATTGTATATTCTTGCCTCCTTTATCAAAAATAAGGTGATCATGTGTGCGTAGGTTTATATCTGATCTTTCTATCCTGTTCCGTTGCTCTATGTTTCTGTTTTTGTGCTGGTATCATACTGTCTTGATTACTGTAGCTTTGTAGTATAGTCTGAAATCCAGGAGACTTGATTCCTCCACCTCCATTTTTTCCTTCTCAAGATTGCTTTGGCTATTCTGGGTCTTTTGTGCTCCATACAGACTGTGAAAAGTTTTGTTCTAGTTCTGTGAAAAATGCCATTGGTAGTTTGATAGGGATTGTATTGAATCTGTAGATTGCTTTGGGTAGTATAGTCGTTTTCACAATGTTGATTCTTCCAATCCAAGAACATGGCATATCTCTACATCTGTTTGTATCATCTTGAATTTCTTTCATCAGTGTCTTACAGTTTTCTGCATGCAGGTCTTTTCTCTCCTTACATAGGTTTATTCCTAGGTATTTTATTCTTTTTGTTGCAGTGGTAAATGGGAGTGTTTCCTTAAATTCTCTTCCAGATTTTTCATCATTAGTGTATAGGAATGCAAGAGATTTCTGTGCATTAATTTTGTCTCCTGCTACTTTACCAAATTCAATGATTAGCTCTAGTATTTTTCTGGTAGTGTCTTTAGGATTTTCTATGTAGAGTATCATGTCAGTTGCAGACATTGACAGCTTTACTTCTTTTCTGATTTGGATTCCTTTTATTTGTTTTTCTTCTCTGATATCTTTGGTTAAAACTTCCAAAACTATGTTGAATAATAGTGGTGAGAGTGGACAACCTTGTATTGTTCCTGATCTTAGAGGAAATGCTTTCATTTTTTCACCATTGAGAATGATGTTGGCTGTGGGTTTGTCATACATGGCCTTTATTATGTTGAAGAAAGTTCCCTCTATACCTACTTTCTGGAGGGTTTTTATCATAAATGGGTGTTAAATTGCATCAAAAGCTTTTTCTGCATCTATTGAGATGATCATATGGTTTTTCTCCTTCAGTTTGTCAATATGTTGTATCACATTGATTGATTTACATATATTGAAGAATCCTTGCATTCCTGGGATAAACCCCACTTGATCATGGTGTATGACCTTTTTAATGTGCTGTTGGAGTCTGTTTTGTAGTATTTTGTTGAGGATGCTTGCATCTATGTTCATCAATGATATTGGCCTGTAGTTTTTTTTTTGACGCCTTTGTCTGGTTTTGGTATCAGGGTGATGGTGGCCTCATACAATAAGTTTGGGAGTGTTCCTCCCTCTTTTATATTTTGCAAGCGTTTGAGAAGGATACGTGTTAGCTCTTCTCTTAATGTTCGATAGAATTCGCCTGTGAACCCATCTGGTCCTGGGCTTTTGTTTGTTGGAAGATTTTTAATCACAGTTTCAATTTCAGTGCTTGTGATTCGTCTGTTTATATTTTCTGTTTCTTTCTGATTCAGTCTCGGAATGTTGTGCTTTTCTAAGAATTTGTGCATTTCTTCCAGATTGTCCATTTTATTGGTATAGAGTTGCTTGTAGTAATCTCTCATGATCCTTTGTGTTTCTGAAGTGTCAGTTGTTACTTCTCCATTTTCATTTCAATTCTGTTGTTTTGAGTCTTCTCCCTTTTTTTCCTGATGCGTGTGGCTAAAGGTTTGTTAATTTTGTTTATCTTCTGAAAGAACTAGCTTTTAGTTTTGTTGATCTTTGCTATCGTTTCCTTCATTTTTTTTTTCATTTATTTCTGAATGGATGTTTATGATTTTTTCCTTTTGCTAACTTTAGGGATTTTTTTTCTTCTTTCTCTAATTGCTTTAGGTGTAATGTTGTTTCTTTGAGATGTTTTTTGTTTCCTGAGGTAGGATTGTATTGCTATAAACTTCTCTCTTGGAACTGCTTTTGCTGCATCTCATAGGTTTTGGGTCGTCGTGTTTTCATTGTCATTTTTTTCTAGGTAATTTTTATTTACTCTTTGATTTCTTCAGTGATCTCTTGCTTATTTAATAGTGTATTGTTTGGCCTCCCTTTGTTTGTATATTTTACAGAGTTTTCCCTGTAATTGATATCTAGTTTCATAGCGTTGTGCTTGGAAAAGATACTTGATATGATTTCAATTTTCTTAAATTTACCAAGACTTGATTTGTGACCCAAGGTGTGATCTATCCTGGAGAATGTTCCATGAGCACCTGAGAGGAAAGTGTATTCTCTTGTTTTTGGATGGAATGTCCTATAAATATCAAATAAGTCAATCTTGTTTAATGTATCATTTTAAGCTTGTGTTTCCTTATTTATTTTCATTTTGGATGATCTGTCCTTTGGTGAAAGTGGGGTGTTAAAGTCCCTGAATACAATTTTGCTAGTGTCGATTTCCCCTTTTATGGCTGTTAGCATTTGCCTTCTGCATTGAGGTGCTCCTATGTTGGGTTCATAAATATTTACAATTGTTATATCTTCTTCTTGGATTGATCCCTTGATCATTATGTAGGTCATTCTTTGTCTCTTGTAATAGTCTTTATTTTAATGTCTGTTTTGTCTGATATGAGAATTGCTACTCCAGCTTTGTTTTTATTTCCATTTGCATGGAATATCTTTTTCAGTCTGTATGTGTCCCTGAAGTGGGTCTCTTGTAGATAGCATATATACGGGTCCTGTTTTTTAATCCATTCAGCCAGTCTATGTCTTTTGGTTAGAGCATTTAATCCATTTATATTTAAGGTAGTTATTGTTATGTATGTTCCTTTTACTTTTTTCTTAATTGTTTTAGGCTTGTTTTTGTAGGTCATTTTCTTCTCTTATGTTTCCTTCTTAGAGAAATTCCTTTAGCATTTGTTGTAGAGCTGGTTTGGTGGTGCTGAATTCTCTTAGCGTTTGCTTGTCTCTAAAGGTTTTAATTTCTTCTTCAAATCTGAATGAAATCCTTGGTGGGTAGAGTAATCTTGGTTGTAGGTTTTCCCCTTTCATCACTTGAAGTATGTCCTGCCACTCCCTTCTGGCCTGCAGAGTTTCTGCTGAAATATATGCTGTTAACCTTGTATGTTATTTGTTGTTTTTCCCTCGCTGTTTTTAATATTTTTCCTTTGTATGTAATTTTTGATAGTTTGATTAATATGTGTCTTGGCGTGTTTCTCCTTGGATTTATCTTGTATGGGACTCTCTTTGCTTCCTGGACTTGACTGACTATTTCCTTTCCCTATTAGCGATGTTTTCAACTATAATGTTTTCAAATTTTTTCTCAGCCCCTTATTTTTCCCTTTATTCTTCTTGGACCCCTATAATTCGAAAGTTGATTCTTTTAATGTCCCAGAAGTCTCTGAGACTGTCCTCAATTCTTTTCATTCTTTTTTCTTTATTCTGCTTTGTGGTAGTTATTTCCACTATTTTATCTTTCAGTTCACTTACCCGTTCTTCTGCCTCAATTATTCTGCTATCGATTCCTTCTAGAGAAGTTTTAATTTCATTTATTGTGTTGTTCATCTTTGTTTGTTTGCTCTTTGGTTCCTCTAGTTTCTTGTTAAACGTTTCTTGTATTTTCTCCCTTCTATTTCCACGATTTTGGATCATCTTTACTATCATTACTCTGAATTCTTTTTCAGGTAGACTGCCTATTTCCTCTTCATTTGTTTCGTCTGGTGGGTTTTCACCTTGCTCCTTCATCTGCTGTGTGTTTCTCTGTCTTTTCATTTTGTTTCACTTACTGTGTTTGGGGTCTCCTTTTTGCAGGCTGCAGGTTTGTAGTGCCCATTGTTTTTGGTGTCTGCCCCCAGTGTCTAAGTTTGGTGCAGTGGTTTGTGTAGCCTTCCTGGTGGAACGGAATGGTGCCTGTGTTCTGATGGATAAGGTTGCATTGTGTCTGTCTGTTCGGGAGGACCATGTCCAGTGGTGTGTTTTGGGATGTCTGTACCTTATTATGATTTTAGGCAGCCTCTCTGCTAGTGGGTGGGGTTGTTTTCCTGTCTTGCTAGTTGTTTGCCATAGGGTGTCCAGCACTGTAACTTGCTGGTTGTTGGGTGGAGCTGGATCTTAGCGTTGAGATGGCTATCTCTAGGAGAGCTTTCACTATTTGATATTACATGGGGCTGGGAGGTCTCTGGTGGACCAGTGTCCTGACCTCGGCTCTCTCACCTCACAGGCACAGGCCTGTCATGAAGACTGTGTAAGGCACACAGCTCAGAAGAAAAGGGTGAAGAAAAGAAAGAAAGAAAGAATAAAATAAAATATTTATTAATATAAAAATTGTTAAAAATTAAAAAGTAATAAAAAGGAAAAAAGAAAAACAGAAAGAAGAGAGCAGGCAAACCAAAAAACAAATCCACTAATGATAATAGTGCTAAATACTATACTAAAACAACTCCAAAGAAACAAAAAAAAGGGACAGACAGAACCTTAGGACAAGTGGTAAAAGCAAAGCTATACAGACAAAATCACAGAAATAAACATACCCATACACACTCACAAAAGAGAAAAAGGAAAAAAATATATATATGTATATATATATAAAAAAAAGGAAGAGAACAACCAGATCAATAAACAAATCTACCAGTGATAGTAAGCTCTAAATACTAAACTAAGATAAACATAAAACCCAGAAACAAATTAGATGCAGAAAGCATACCCCAAGTCTACAGTTTCTCCCAAAATCCAGTGTCTCAATTTTGGGATTAACCATTTTCTATTCAGGTATTCCAGAGATGCATGGTCCATCAAGTTGATTGTCGAGATTTAATCCACTGCTCCTCAGGCTGCTGGGTGAAATCTCCCCTTCTCTATTTGGTCGCAGCTCCTGTGGTTCAGCTTTGGATTTGACCCCACCTGAGGGTATCTGTTATTTGCTCAAACAGGATGGTGTTAAAGTAACAGCTGATTAGGGGACTCTGGCTCACTCAGGCTGCGGGGGGAGAGGGGGTGGAAGGGAGGGGTACGGAATGCTGGGCGAGCCTGCTAAGGCAGAGGCCTGCGTGACATTGCACCAGCCTGAGGTGCGCCATGTGTTCTCCCAGGGAAGTTGTCCCTGGATCACGGGACCCTGGCAGTGGTGGGCTGCACAGGCTCCTGGGAGGGGAGGTATGCATAGTGACCAGTGCTTTCACACAGGCTTCTTGGTGGCTGCAGCAGCAGCCTTAGCATTTCATGCCCATCTCTGGTGTCTGTGCTAATAACCACAGGTCACGCCCATCTCTGGAGCTTGTTTAGGCAATGCTCTGAATCCTCTCTCCTCGCACACCCTGAAACCATGGTCTCTTGCCTCTTAGGCAGTTCCAGACTTTTTCCCAGACTCCCTCTCAGCTAGCTGTGGCACACTAGCCCCCTTCAGGCTGTGTTTACACAGCCAACCTCAGTCGTCTCCCTGGGATCTGACCTCCGAAGCCCGAGCCTCAGCTCCCAGCCCCCACCTGTCCTGGTGGGTGAGCAGACAAGCCTCTCAGGCTGGTGAGTGCTGGTCAGAACCTATCCCCTGTGCGGAAATCTCTCCACTTTGCCCTCTGAGGCCCTATTGCTGCATTCTCCTCCATGGCTCCAAAGCTTCCCCCCGACAACCCCCTACCTCTGCCAGTGAAGGAGCTTCCTAGTATGTGGAAACTTGTCCTCCTGCACAGCTCCGGCCCAGAGGTGCAGGTCCTGTCCCTATTCTTTTGTCTCTGTTTTTTCTTTTGCCCTACCCAGGTACATGGGGAGTTTCTTGCCTTTTGGGAAGTCTGAGGTCTTCTGCCAGCATTCAGTAGGTGTTCTGTAGGAGTTGTTCCACGTGTAGATGTATTTCTGATGTATTTGTGGGGAGGAAGATGATCTCCACGTCTTAGTCCTCTGCCATCTTGAAGGTCTCCTATGAGCCTTTCTAAGGAGGGTGTTGCTTAATTGAATTATTGATTCCTTTAAGAAATATTTATAGAGTGCCTACCATATACCAGGAAGTTTTAAAGGCACCGAGAGTACATCAACAAGCAAGAAGTTAAGTTCCAGGCTCTTATGGACCCCAGATTCCAGAAGATGTAATTCATTTATTTGATAGACACTGTCTGAGGATATAAGTACGAGGACTTACACAACACATTGCGGATATGGCAATAAAAGAAGCTCTTGTCCCCAGTGAGCTCCTAATCTGAGGAGAAGAGGAAGGATATTAGGTTGGCCAAAAAATTCATTCAGATTTTTCTGTAAGATGTTACAGAAAAACTCGAACGAACCTTTTTGGCGGCTGAACCAATAAATTGCATAATAAGAAGACAGTATAATGGGGGCATGCATGGGTGCTGTAAGGGTGTAGACATGGAGGGGCCAATCCAGGCACAGTTGAGGAGGGGTTTCAGAGAAAGCTGATAGGCAGCCTGAGGGTCCCATCCTTAGTTGCTCTTCGACTTCCATCATTTCTCTAAACCCTACTTATTTCATTAATTTCCTGTCCCTCACCAGTGCCCTGATACTCAAAACCTCCATAAATGAGTTTGAGCAATCCGTAGCATCTGTGTAAAGCTATGATGCTTTTGGCCAGAGAAGTGATCTTTAAATATTTTAGCCCCTGTTTAGTGACAACAATGAATAAAATCACTGAAATGCATGCTAATCTGAATTTTCAAGAGCAAATGTGATAAATATTATTTTAGTGTATTTCTAACATTAGGAATACAGATAGTCTTTCCTTTCACCTTATATTGTTTCTCTGAAATCTCTTCTAAGGATCTAAGAATCATTGTTTGCATTTTAGTGCTTCTTTCCAATCATTCTGTTCCTATTTTCATAATAACTGATTTTTAAATCTTTTGAATCAAAGGCGTTTTCCATCCTTTGAAACCACAAGATGGGTGTGATTAGGCAGACTTGTCCATGGAGAGGCAGACAAGTTAGATGATTGTTTTGATGAAAACAAAATATAAGACAATAGCAAGTGAGCTGAATCGAGATTTGTTATTTGAAATACGAATAATTTCCTAATATTTTGTCAATAGTATTTTGAGAATGAATAGTTGATAATGTAGCAGTTGCTTCAGCTGAAAACATGCCAGTAACTATCTCATTTTTGGCAATTTAAGCATCTTTCTGGAGTTTATGACTAATTTTCCAATGGCATTGAAATTCCTTTTGTTAAATTGGTTTAACACTAACCCCATTTTCTGGCAAAAACAAAGTCAAGTGATTTTAACATTATTAATCCACTGTTTTTTAATCATGTCTTTTTGGGGCAATGTTAAACATTTTGAGAGATTATTCAGTAGTACTGTTTGACCTATTTTATTTGAAGGTGTGCTTTTTGAGGGAATGGTTTGCTGCAGGGATATACTCAGTCATTTTAAACTGCTAATTGTACTTTTAATCCTGTTCCCCTTTCCCCTCCCGCCCTGGGAATAATTTAAGTAGTATTAGAACTGCAGCCTTAAAAGGAAATGATTTTCAAGGTATGGTTAGAAGCAAGTAAGTTTTCCTTGACAATAATCTTGCATAAAGAATGGGCACACATATACTCAGAGGCAAATACTGCCAAATTGAAGATCACGTAGAAGTCTGTTAGCTGAAAACTCTCAAAGAGCAAAGGATGACTCCCTTGTCCCCTGCTTCCTGGTCATCCCAACTAACCATTGGACCCAATGAACCAAATGTTGTTGGTAGGGAAAAGTAATGTGTATGTGTAGGCCAGATGTGTTACCTGTATTCAGAGATTCATAGCATGTTAGAAGATCTAACCCTTACAATCTTTAATAGCTCTTTGATTTTACTGATGGAGAAATTGAATCTAAGAGTGATAAAGTTACTTTTCTAAGGCCACAGAACAGGGCAAGGACTAGAATGAATCAGCTCTATGCCATGGTACCTATAACTCTAAATTGACCACCAATAATCCCTCCCTACCCACCCCCACTCCCCTCCACATACCAAAAAAAAAGCTTTTTGGTGATTATTTCTGCAAGATTTCTAGGAAATGTAGCCACTAACCCTAATGAATATCTTTACTTCTTTGAAGTTTGTCTCTTTTTTCTTTCTGTCCTTCACTCATCTAAGAAATGTGTACTTTGATGCATACTACTGAAGCTGAATTGGGCCTCTGGACCCTGACACCAAATTAAATCTTGGAGACAGAGTTCTGAGTGAAGCTGAAAAGAATAGCTTTACTGCTTTGCCAGGCAAAGGGGGCCACAGCAGGCTAATGCCCTCAAAACTGTGTCCCAACTTGAAGAGGGTAGTGAGGAGTTTTATAGTAATGGTTCAAAGAAGGCGTGATCAGCTTGTGGACATTCTTCTGATGGGTTGGTGGTGAGGTAAGTGGGAGTCAGCATCATCAACCTTCTGGTTCCAACCGGTCTGGGGTCTCTGTGCTTGTGGGCAGCACACCATCCTTAATGGATAACTTCTCCCACCTGGTGGGGGTTTCAGTATCTACAAAACAGCTCAAAGATATTTTGTGTGTATCTCTTGTTGGGGAACTGGGACCCTGCCCCAAGGCTGCACTATTGTTTCTCTTGACTGTTTGTTTCTCCCTTGCCTTGCCTCCCCTCCCTTCCCTAATTAACAGCTGCTTAAATCTGCCCCTTGGAATCAGGGAGGGTCATGGAGGCTGAAGGAAGCCTGTTTCCTGTAATCAAAGAAATGGAGGGACATAGAAAGACTTTTGTGCCCAGGAGACCCACAGGGCCCTGCTTGGTATCACAACTACCTATATTATATTGGCTGCCTAATCATTTATCATTTAGGGTTACAAGTGCACGTGGAAAGGCAAGTTCAATATAAATTATTGGTTTGGTAACAACAGCTACTGTCCTTAACTTACCCAGCTCCTGGTTACAGTTTCTAAAAAAGACAGATAATTTTTACCAACCAGGTAAAAGATTACACTTCTTACAGTGACCTGAAAATTCTATTTCTGAGTTTGTGTTTTATTTGTTTAGTTAATATCAAATGCTTAAAATTTTAATCTTGGTATTCCAACTGATTGTTTACCTCCTGAATCACTAATTCTATGAAGAACATTTTAATATAAGTTCTAAAATGTGACAGCTACTTCCTGAGTATTGCGTCTTTAATCTTTAGGTATATTGAGACATGTTCAACTAAGTTCTGACCAAATTTAGGAGGTTCATATTTATGAATTTGATCTATTTTCCTTTTAACAAACAACAGAATTTTTGTTGTTTACAGTTTTAATCTGACAAGAAAAACACCATAGTAATGATAATTTGATATTGAAGCTGATGTAAAAATCTAATGGGAAGAACAGTATTATTAAGTGAAATATTGGGTTTTTCTCATTGTCCTTTGATTTTTCATATCTTCCCCATTCTCAGCCCTATATTTTGCATTAGGAAGTTATGATCCAAGATCATTTCATTAATATCTTTTAAATTCTTGATTTATTTTATTTAGTGTACTAAAACTGGCATCCATTGCATAGTAATTTTATGGCATTTTTTGCATTTACTCATTCATCAGAAATTAGTTAGGTGTATGGTAAATTTTAAAAGAAAAATTATTTTACGGGTGACTTGTTTAACTTCACAAAAATCTTATTTAATGATACTGTAAAGAATAATATAGGCTTTTTACATTACATACTTTAAAGGTTTTGTGGCTTTTTTAGAAAAGAAAAGTATAAAGAAATTTTTACTTTAGTCAAACAAAAATTTTAAAAGGAGTTGTATTACTTTGTTTCTTATTGGTGCTAAAAGTTACAAAGAGACTTGTAAAATCAACAATAGAGCAAAAGTTGAATTAACATTTACAAACTATAAATATATATATAACTAAAATATTTTTCTGATTAGGGTAATAAAACATGCTAATGGTAAATTACTTTTAAAAATACAGGATATATTTTTTAAATAAAAAATATTTGTAGCTCCACCCAGAGATAACACTGTGACCATTTTATTTGGTTATTTTTGCTGTATAAGTGTGTGTGTGTGCATGCACACACAAGCGCTTGTATGCATGTTGAGATAATAATGTACAAAGATGTTTGCATCCTGCTTGTTTGGTAACTTACAGGGTCCTTTGAATCAGTATTTGTAGACCACCAGGGCGTTACCAGTACTCACCTGCAGATCTTATAATGGCAGGTGAGCCTCTAAAAATGTTCCCTCTGTGCCATGACTTTATTCAAATGCAATTTGCTTTTAGATTGGGCAAAGATATTTACCTGCTTCTATTGGTGGGCTCTTTAAGTTTGAGAGCTAGATTTCTTTTCCTGGATAATGTAAACAACTTGGGAATTCTTGTCTTGCTAGAGCAGAACATAAAATGTTATAGATAATCCCCATGGTATACTGTTCCCGGTGTTCTTCCAACCGTTTCTTCTAACTATCTTCTAATCCCGTTGCCCATTCCCTATTGCACAGGCTGTATTGCAGTCTTGGGAGTTGTGTACTCTTTAATGGATATAAAGTGAGAAGGTGTGGGAAACACGAGAGAGCTTTATTGCATCTGGAAGCCATTACCATGGAATAGAAAAGTGATCAACAGCCTTGCTGGCCAGCTGCCTAGACCTCACATTTCTGATATGGGGGTGTACAGTGTATGGTTCCCAGAAATATCTTCCCATTTCTTCTCTAGTCAGGTGAATATTTTAGGAGTTTAGACACTGGATAGTCACCGAATATCTCTCAGTCTATCCAGCTGCCCTAAACTTAGGCAAAGTCCCTCCCAGATATAGGGAAATCTTTGACTGGTACCCCTAATTTCCAGTGCTGCTATGACTTTACATCATTTATTTTTGTTTTCATGGCCATTTCCATGGGAGGTTCAGAGGGGTAGATCATGAACAGCTGGCTACCTCACATCATACCCCAGAAATCATCTCAGTTAAATCTGAATCAGAAAGTACAATACTTCTATCCAGTCTCTAAGATGAATGCATGCCTAATGCTCTGAAAAATTTAAAATACTGCTCTCAGTGTACCAATTATAAGCAGAATACAATTCACTTTCAAAGTTGTGATCATTATGGCATTAACTGCTATGCACTTCAGCCCAATGTTCACAAAGCAATTGGATGTTGTGATAAACTGTCATACTCAAAGTAAACAAGTGCATGTCCTATACACTAATGCTACATAAATACCTTTAACTCATATTGCTTTCACTTGTTTTCATTAAATACTTATGGGACAACTCCTGTGTACAATAAAACACTATGCTAGATGTGGGCTGGATTAGATGACAATTAAGTATGAACTAAACACATTCTGGAAGAAACAGATACATACACAAGTAATACACAACATTAGAGAGGGAGGAGGATAAATTAAGAGAAGATCACCCTGGTGGTTAAGAAAGATGCTTCTGAGCTTACATTGCCTGAACTCTAATCCTTAATCATCTCACTGCTCTGTGACCTTAGGGAGAAAAAAATTAGAAACGGAAAGAAATATTTAATTACAATGAGTACAGAGAGGGAATGAGACTTTAGAAGCACTGGCAAAACCAAACGAAACCAAACAAAAACTTAACATTCCTAAGGCAACCTAGTTTACATGGTGTTCTTGTGCTGTTCTTGGTGGAAACAGCAGCTTTCCACCTAGTTTTCATACTTTCAGGGGTCATATAATGAGATTTAATACATTTTCAGATATAGCATGGCTAAACTCCAGTTCAAAACTGTTTTGTTAGGAAGTTCAGGTTTTAGAGAAATATTTGAGGTTTTATATTTTGGAGACCAGAAATAATGTGATTCTGTGATTTTCAGATTATCTCAAGGTGGAAAATATTTTGTTCCTTATGACTGTGGTATGTGAAGGACTTAGTTATATTGGAAGTGGGGCAGAAATGTCATTTTTTGCTTCTACATCTCCTACATTGTTTTTCTGCTTCCAATACCTACTCATTTCAATCCATCTTTACACCATTTCAGAGTCATCTTTCTAAATTCATCTGACAGTGTCCCTTCCCTCTGTGAGAATTTCAGCTAACTCTGTGTAGTTCACATGAGAAAGTCAAAACTCCTTAGCTAAAGACCAACAAAATCTGTCCTTGATCCATTTTTCCTTGGTCATCTTCTGCTACTTCTCACTTTTCATCCTATTCCGTCTCGGTGCAACCCCCTATTACTCCACTAACACTGATGTTGTTGCTGTCACAATGATGTTTATTTGTCAAGTCCAATAGTTATGTTCTTATAAGACTCTTTCAGTGTACCTATCAGCATCAATCATCCTTCACCCTTCAAACCTCCCGTTCCAATGTTTCCCTAATTCCATTGCCCTGGCTTTCCTTTTACCTATCTTTTTTTTTTTTTTAAAGGACATACCTAAGGAAAAATATATTTATTTATTTAATTTTTGGCTGCATTGGGTCTTCGTTGCTGCACATGGGCTCTCTCTAGTTGCGGCGAGCGGGGGCTGCCCTTCGTTGTGGTGCACGGGCTTCTCATTACAATGGCTTCTCTTGTTGCGGAGCGTGGGCTCTAGGTGCGCGAGCTTCGGTAGTTGTGGCACCCGGGCTTAGTTGTTCCACAGCATGTGGGATCTTCCCAGACCAGGGCAAACCTGTGTCCCCGGCATTGGCAGTCAGATTCTTAATCACTGCACCACCAGGGAAGTCCCTATCATTTTAAGTTTGATCCCAGTCATAGAATTTACTTATTGGTCTTCCACTAGTCCCTTGTATATCAGTGTTTCCCAGGTTTCATTTCCTGACACTGTTCTTCATTCTATATAATTCCCCTGGATGATCTTACCCATTTTCATTGTTTTGAAGTGATCCCCAGATCTAAGTGTCCAGCCCAGGTCTCCAGTAACCCGGTGGACATTACTTTATGGAAATCCTACAAGCACCTTAAGCTCAAACTTGACTGGACCCATGACCCGACCTTACAACCCCTTTTTCTCCTTTTTAGTTCCCAGCTCACTGGGCAGAAGCACCCCTCACCCATTCATCCAGACCGAAGCCTTGGAACTTCATCACTTCTCTTTCTCCTCTTTCACTCCTTATCAAGCACTGAGTCCTGACAGTTTTCCTCTCTTAATAATTTTAAAATATATTCCCTCCTCCCTATCTCTATAGCTACTGTCTTAGTTCAGACACCCATCATCTCTTCCCTTTATAGCCTCCTAATTGGACACTCTTCTCAGTCTCACCTTCCTTAAGCCATCCTCCTAAAATCCTCTCCCACCAAATCTATTTTAAACTTAACCCTGATGATGTCACTTCCTACCCCATGTAAACAATGAGAGATTGTTGGAGGTAATTTTTCATTTATATTGACTCTGTAAGATTTTGAGTTTTGTTTGAAAAAAATCTTCTGACCTATATAATAGGTCCAACTTACCTACCATATTGCACAAGACTATCGTATATACCCCTCGCTTTGCCTCTGGTCATATAATGGTCTAGAATGTGCTCCTGGAAATTTGGGCTCCACCAGCCGAAAATTGCTAGGGTTCATTGTACACAATATTTTGTTTCTTTCCATTGTGCCTTGGTTTTAATTATTCCATTCCTTTGGAATATTACATTCTTTATCTATCAGCAATAGCAAGCCCTGTGCTCGCTCTGGCTATCTCTTAGTCATACATTAACTCTTAGCCCAGCATCATTTCAAGAAGTCTTCCTAGACAGCCCCCCACCACCACCAAGGTACAATACACTCACTATAATTTGGTGTTTCATAGCACTGTTATGCTTTTCTTTTTCATAACTTTCTCAAAATTGTATTACATTTCTTGTGTCAATGATTCTCCCACTAATCTGTAAGTGAACTCATTACTGTATACCCAGTATCTATACCCATGGCTTTCAGACATGTTCAGTAAATACCTATCAAACTAAATTCTAGGGACACTAAACTCTCCACTCTTCCATGGCCATTACATAATCACTCATCCTCTAGACCTTGACTCAGATGTTTCCCTCTGACTTCTCCTATACTAGGTTCACCACTAGTGGACTCAACTCAACCTTTGGACCTTTGCCATCCATCTCCAGGCCTCACTCCTCCATCCCATGGCCCACCCAAACCCTTACATACCTCTGTAACAGCACTTTCTCTTGTGTAACAAAATGAGGTTTTAATGTGCATGCCTCTCAATTAGGGTATACATTAATTTTTTACACCAGGACCATGTTTTAATCAACTCAAGATCCCTATCAGGAAGAATAGTCCCAGAAATATAGTAAATGTGTAGTTGTTAAAGGGAGAATACTTTGCCCAGATGCCTTTAACATTAAAAAAAAGAATGAATGAAAGGTTAAAGAGTAGAAAAACAATAGAATCAATTCTAATTCTATTTTTCATCAATTCTGATAAGAGAAAGTATTATAATTATACTATTTGGCTGTAAATTGAATTTATTTTTTAGAGAACAGCAGTGTGAATGGCAGTTTATTTTCCTGTTTTCTAATTGTTTATGAATAATATGTATTAACATTAAATTATAAACACATAGCAAATATTTCATTAAACTAAGAAACTCTAAATTATATTTATTTACATAGCTTTTTGCCTATATTACCCATAAATTTTCATATCTAACATAAATTATTTGTTAAACCTCTCATTTTGGTTATAAAACATTGCTTTGGGATTGCAAAGCCACAATTTCATAGGGCATTTTCATCATTAAGATATTGGCTGAATCAAGTCAAAGTATAAAATAGACAAAGCTTTGTTGTTGATATCCCCGGTCTTCCCATATGGCACTCATTTTCCCCTAAGATGCCTTATAATTGCATCATCTTCAAAATAAAACTTTCTATTTCACTTATCAAATTCACACCGTGAACGCCTTAAGCAGAATATTCATATGTTCCTCCATTGTTCTACTTAAAGTACCTGCTAAGCTGTTTCTACTGCTCTTACCGGACAACAAAAATCACAGGGTGGCAGCTGCAAGCAGTAAAGACTAAGTAACACACCTGCATTAGGAGAATACTAATTCTGGTTTAAAAGCAAGAACAAAATTATTCATTCTGGTGACCTCCAGAATCTCTTTAAATAGATAATGCATGCTGAGGAAAATAAACTTCTGGTCTTCGAGTTCCTCACCAGTTTATTTTGACAGTTGGTGATTGTCTATCTCTTGTTCCCACCTAGGTATGTATATTTCCCTTTTGCCATCTCCTACATTATCCCATTTAGGCATTGCATATTCCATATCTCTTGACCTCTGACTTGGGTCTAACAAATCTAATTATTTGACAGTTTTGAAAAAAGAAAGAAATGTGATACCATATGCTAGTTTTTATTTAATTTCTATTTTTAATATATTTATATCACTTGTGATATTCTTAATAGATATAAATTATAAGTAGTGTATAATAAAGTCAAAATATGCATCATTTACCTAAAAGAAGACAGCAGTGATCATCTAATTCCAGGGTTACATTACACAGATCATGTAACTCTCACGGCATACTTTGCTGTTCATGATCCTCAAAGATCCATGTTTAAAAATGTAGCCTACGTTTATGAGCTTATCGAAGTTAGATGAGTGGCCTGGCTAAGGTCTAAGAAATGCAACATTTCCAGGACCTCCATCCATTTCTTTTGAGCTGCCACTTGGAGCATTTATTTATGTGGGTACATTCTGTGTTTGTGTTCAATAATACAAAATTCAGAGATGCCTTGGTGTTGGATAAATTACTGAGATATGAGAGCAAAATAGGATCAGATTAGGTAATGAAAATTTCTTTCTTCTTTCTTCACTTTTATCACAAGTTGTGCTTTCAATTTTTAAGTCTTTTGTTAGAGTTCAAGTGAAACAAATTTTCCCGAGAGAAGTAATGGAATTGAACACTTGATGCTTCTGATGTCTGTAAATGATACTGTTATTCAAGGTTTAAAAGAAATGGTCTTTAAGCATAAAGCTGGCATAATTCAGGTTGTCTTCACTGTTCATTTGTTAGCTTAATTAAACTCTGGCTTTAGCAAAACCTCAATAAACAAAACTGCTTGTAGAAGATACTCCTTAATAACAAAAGCTCACAAACTGGACTCAGGTCAGATGTTAAGTTGACTTGTTCAGTCAGCGTGCAATGAAAGGAGGGCCTCTTGTTTACCTTATCAGTGTGAGAGGAATACAAGTGTGAAAGAACATTCTGGTTGCAATTCAACATTTCAGGAACTGAAGTAATTGGGGACAGAGTTGCCAGAGAAAGGGAGACTCCTGGATTATTGCTTTTCGACAGTGTTAGATTCCACTGGAAATTGCACTTTTTGTGTGTACACACAACACTCTCCCAGTTGAAAGAAATTATGCACATATCCTTGTGGCAAATCACATTCTAATTAAGCCACTTCACATTTGTGAATGAGAAGTTTTTAAAAGGCCGAAATTGCTTTCTCTTTCAATTAGTAATTTTAAGAGTTTTCTCTCCTTTTCATAGATAGAGTAGAGGAATTACTTAATTGCTGATGTTAGAGGACACGCTGCTATGTGAATTAATTAGATTCTGTTTTTAAAGCACTTAATGTTTTTGTCTTGCAGGCACTTTTCATGTCTGTCTTCTAAATACATGTGCCCCGGTGTCCCTGCTGTAATGAGCACCTTGCTGGCAAATATAAATGCTTTCTATGCTCACTCAACTGTTTCAACAAATGTGCAGATTTCTGCCTCAGATCGATTTGCCGCTACCAACTTTGGTGTAAGTATTATTTTTTGAACTTGAAAATTCCTCATAACTTATGGGACTTAGATTTTCAAGGAGCTTTGGATTCCAGATATTCTTAGAATCTTACTGTAGAATGTACATCTTAAGGAATATCTCTTAGTGTAATAGACTAAAGCTTAAAGTTTATTTGAAACATGTTCAGTGAAATACCTTTATTTGACTGTCAGTAGGTATCTTCATTAGATTAAATCTTCATATCTGGAATGGCTTTTCCAATGGAGGACAACATACCTTTTGTGATAGAGTACTAGGACTTATAGAAAATCCTCCATGTAAGCAAATTTGGGATTAACCATGGCAGATATCGTTCCCTCATAAATGTGAGCTCAGTTGGCTTCTCTGGAGCCTTTTGGGTTCCATTTGCACTTCCTATTGGTTTCTACTGGTACTGATGGATAAAGGCATATCATCTAAGTAAAAAAAAAAGTGTTAGGTGTATAAAGAAGCCAAGAAAACTCTCTGTATCTAATTAAAACTGTCCACCTGACAATCAAATGCATCAAGAACACACTGAAAAGTAAAAATGCAGGATCCTAAGGAGTCTCAAGTATTTATCTGTTGTACCTGGTGCTGGAACCCATTCTCCATAAGCATAATTAAATTGAAATTGACAAGACTAGAAATAGGATATAAATAAACAGTAATTCCAGTAAAGTGGTGAAGATCTAAACTGAGAATTAGTGGAGATGGGGTAGGAAGGACAAATTCCAGAGCTTTTCAGGGCATAGAATCAACAGCACTTGCTGTCTTTAGGTATGTGAAGAGTGAGAGAAAGGGAAAGATGCCTGGAAAGATTCCCAAGGTTTTCACCAGGGCAGTTGGTAGGTGGTAGCTCTGTTCAATAACCCTGTGAGACAGGTAGTTCTGTACTCATTTGTTTGTGGAGGAAACTAAGATCCATTGTAGGAAGGTGATTTCCATGACACCATCATTACTCTTTTCAATGCACTTCCAAATCAGTTCACTGAATAGATTTGTGTTATTGATCATGTTGTTAGAAATCAAATTTTGAGGTGTGTGTTATAAAGTAGAGACAAATGAGACCCAGCTAATAAAAGGGTGTAAAGCCAATAGGGAAAAAAATGTGCTGCTATGTTTACTCTTTTCTTGTCCTTTTCATTTAAAAGAAAACACATGTGAAGTATGTGAGATGAGTTGGAATGAATTAAAAGAAAAAGTAATTGTTATTTAATGACAATCAAAATAAATACTGGTAGAAGAGAACACTATTTGGGTTAAGAGTCATGGGGTTTGAGTTTGTATTCAAATTTAACAAGTCAGTTCAGTCATTCAAGCCTCAATATGTTCATTGAGGGTAGAAATTATTGCTCTGACATGTTTCTCAAATTGAAGATGAAAATCAAATGAAGTAAAAGATAAGCTAGTTTGTAATAGTTGAAAATGCTCTATAAATATAAGGTATGAGGATTTCATCTCTCCTGCCTGTCCTCTACTTTTGTTAGACAGATTGGCTCTTGTAAGAGCTGGGACCAAAGAAAATTCCCTAGTCAGCTCAACAAAATACTATTATGACCATCACCAGATCATAGAACAGTTTTTGTTATGAAAACCTCATAAAATTGTTTTGCTTTTAATATTCTGCCTGAGTATACTGTAGAGAATAAGCCAACCTTGTGGAACACTGAGCCTTTCTACCTCTGAGAAAGAAGATGTGTTTATATGACTAATTTCCATAAAAGCTACCTGGAGGAAAATGAGATAGCATGCTCCTTTACTTCATGCTGACCCAAAGAAGAGAAGCCAGATTGATTTCACTACTTTGCAGTGTTTCAGTAGCAACATAGTTATAACAAAGTTCATTTTGTAAATCAAATAACTTATTGTAGGACAGGGTCAAAAAAGAAATCTTCCTTCAAACTACATCTTGATAACTTAGTGATTTGATGTGTAAATTTGACTAAATTTTTCTCTACCTATTGAAAATAATGCTATTTGCTCAGTCAAATATAATAAGTATAAAGCTTCCCACCTTCACTTGGCCTGAAGTTCTTATTTACCTGACTTCTGAAGTTGATACTGTCACTGTGAATCAGGCAGGAACACTATTATATAGGCCCCTTTTTATCTTTCCCAAAGGTGTAATCCAGACATTTTTGAATCTCAAAAAATAAACCAGTGGAAAAGCTTTCTTACCTATGTGGACTGTAAAACAAACAAATATTTAAGAAAAGGAAATCATTACTCTTTCCAATCCAAACTTTTTGTGTGCAAGTGTTATTTAAAGTCATGGTTTGTATGAAAAATGTTCAAGAATAAAGTGAAAAGAACAGAACCATTGAGTATGGAGATGAGAGAGAAGCAAGGTCGGCTGAGGAAAATGATTAGAGAAATTGGGTAAAAATGATGATAAAAATCTGACGTTATTAAAGATAAGGTAAAAATATTTTAAGAATAGAGGAGTATATTGCATTGTCAACTGTTGCAAAAAGTTCAAGTAAGATGGTGAAAGGAATGAGCCTGTTGGCTTTGGCAATTAGGAGGTCATTGCTAAGTGAAGCAGTTGAGGTTAAAGCCTAATTTCATAGAGACCTTCAGTGAATGGCATGTATGAATAGCTGTGTCAATTAGGGTTCACTTATTCCCTAAAATATAATGCAGTCATTAAAAAATCAAACTTTTAAAGAAAAGTGTATATAATTGAGCAATGCCCATTAAAAAAATGACAAATGAAAATATATACATACAAAAATCTATATATAATCTAATTCCAACATTGAACATACACACACACACATATATATATATATACATATATATACATATATATGTATATGTGTGTGTGTGTGTATATATATATATATATATATATATATATATATATATATATATATATATATATATATATATATATGTATATATATATACGGGTTTAGAAACAAGCCTGAAAGAAAATGTGCCAAAATGCCAATAGTGTAGCCACTTGGTGGGATTACAGCTAATATTTTCTTGTTTTTGTTTTGTATTCATCTTTATACTAAAGTTGTACATTTTTCTATATTGTATTTGTATTTTATAATAATGAATAAAAGAGGGAAAGTGGGTGATGAAATAGAGACTAACCTGTTAAGCAACTTGAATGAGAAGGTAAGAGAGAGATTGGTCAAGAGTGAGAAGGTTTTACCATGAAAAAAGAGATATTACTTTTACTCTGTGGTTGGGTAGGAGTTTTTATTATTTAATAAGATAACTTTTAACATATGTATAGATTGTTAGGACAGGAACTAGCTGCAAGAATGAAGTTGCAGATTTATCAGATGGAGAATAAGTGATATAATAACATCCCAGAGGAGAAAGAAGTAAATGTAGTCAAGAGGATGGAAGGAGGGACATTCTTTGGAATAAGAAAGGACAAGTTCCTATTCTGAAATTTGTGGAAATAGTGTGTGAGTCCTTGCAGAGAATGCTAATCTTCTGATAAAGGAGTGAAAAGTTGATGGAATCATATTATATTTCCCTAATCTTCTCTATGGTTGTCTACAGGACAAGAAATGCTTATATATAAGACAAGGGCTATGATAAAGATGCACAAGGTAGAGGAGGCTGGAAAAAGGGAAGGGACTAGAAAGACAAATGCTTCAGGATCACATAAGAGGAATTCCTAGCATAAATCTGTTGTTACAACAATTCATGTGGCTGTGAGTTTTTCTCAGAATTTCTCAGCATTCAGATTCTGATGTAGTAACATATAGCAGAAGGTTGAAATTTCCCACACACAAAAAAAATAGAGATGATCGAAGGGTTAGGGAATTAGCATATAGGTGATACTATCAAAAGAAAGTTGAAGTGATTCACCATGGGATCTAGGTTTGATAAGTGGCACCATGATAGAGACAGAGATAAAGGATTTGGGTAGGAACATCATCCATGTAGTTAAGATTTCAAAGGGGGAAGCCTCAGGTCCAAGATGTATCTCTAGGAGTAGGTTGTTGAAAACTGAGTGTAAAAACAGTGGTGTACTGGAGCTAGTTTGTACCTGCTAACAGGCAGTGATTGCTGATTTTTTAGGAATATTTCAGGCTGGTTGTTGAGTACAGCCATCTTGAAACTGGAAATTCAGAGTATTTTTTATCATGAAAACTGGCAAATGCTAAAAATCAAGGCTTTTTTCTTTTGGAGAGATGGTTTTGTTGCACACCCTTGAATGCAAAGATTGCTGGGAGTCAAGATTATCAAAGAACTTGATTGGATAAAACATCTCCATGTGTGTTGAAAACACCGTGGGTAGAGCAAGAGTTGGAAAGGAAGAAAACTCCATGAGGTGGGGGTCAGTTTTTCAACTTTGAAGAAAAGTTTTTAGGAAACTTATTTAGTTAGTTATCTTAAGACACAAATAGCAAATTATTAGTAAAATTGATGTTTATCTAGCTCAATTTTTTCTTGAGCATAGATACCCTCTGATATAGCCAGTGCCCTGCAAAAACAAATATGCTAATAAATATTTCCTTTTCATTACAGGTATTCTTTTATTTGGTTGCTTGTTCATTCAAGACATATTTATGTGATACCTCCTTTAAGGCACTATGGCAGGTAGTAGAGGGACTGAAAGATAAATGTTTACCTCTGTTCTCTGGGTCTTATACTCTAATGGGATAGTTACCTAACCATGTGTAACAATAACCATAAATCACTCCCCAAATGGGATAAGTGTCAAAGGAGTTCATACTTGTAAATTTGCTTTGAGATTGAGGAGGAGAAAATGATGGATACTCTTCAGAGGCTCATGGAAACTGGCCAAAAGGAACAGTGCTTTTAGGAATGAGTAGTATTTTTCAAAGTCCAAGAAGTAGAAGGAAAACTACCTTAGGTCTTCGAAGTAAAGACAAGGAGAAGATACAAAACTAAGTTCAAAGTGTGTGTAAGGTAGGCTGCCTAGTGAATAGGGCAGATAGAATAAAAGATGGAAATATAAGAGAACATTGTGTTACTGGATCAATATTAGATTGCTGAGGCCCTTTAATGCCCACTCAGATGTTTGGACTTCATTCTTGAGGCTTCATGTAGAATCTGATAGAATTTCTGATTTAGAAAGGTCACTCTGTAGAGGAAATGTTGCAGAGGGGAGAGATAGAATGTATATCAGACAGTGATTCAACTATACAGTGATGGATGGGAACTAGATTTGTGGTGGTGATCGCTTTCTAGTGTATACAGATGTCAAATTATAATACTGTTTGCCTGAAACTTATATAATAATTTTAAAAAATCAGCATGTCCCCCTGATCACACAGCCATGCCCCAACATATGTGTTCCTTTTCCAAATCCCTGGGAAACCTGAACTTTCTGATAAAGTGACAAGAAATGCTTACAATCATAGAAAATGCAAAAAAAAAAAAAAAAAACATGATGTCTAAAACAATTTGCAAAAAAAAAAAAAGAAAAAAAATGCTCTAAAAATAAAAAAGGGAGGTTACGACCTAGTGTCAAGAAGAAGCCCGTCTAAAGTTTAGTCAGACTGAGAGAAACGTTAGGCTTTCATGCTCAGTGAACAATAATATCTCAGTGCTTTTCAAGTTTTCCTATTAAGTGATTTCTTATATACTCTTTGAATTTATGTCATTTATTAATTAGTGTGTCACTGATAACATTGTTTCAGTGGCATTTTATAATTTTATGGTATCTCTATTGGTATCAATATTAATCTCAAATCAATAAGAAATGCAAATGTATTGCCAGTATGTTCATATGATTAGCATTAATTAAATTATCAAAAACTTATCTAAATAGCTTACACATTACTTCTACTTGAAATGTTTCTGTTCTGCTTAAAGAATGACTGCTTTCAATATGATCTGGAAAAAACTTTATAATTTGCTGGTCCAGGTCAGAATAATTTTATCCTATTCTTGTAAATTTATGAAAACCTAAGAACAGGTTGCACATGCAGCTAGGGCTCCTCCCAGGGAAGCTGAATCAAACGAGGACCCCGAGAGCTTAAGCATCATTAGCTTCAGGTTAAATCTACTGCTGCTGTTGGAGTGAGATACTGAGAAGCAAAGGAATGGGAGAGAGAAGCTGCAGATGATGCAGAGGTTTTTACACACCTTCTTTATAAGAGCTTTTCCTTCCACAATTCCCAGTGTCCTAGGGAAACTTGCTAAGAGTGTCTTTGTGGGGTAGTAACTGCCTCCCCCTACTCAAAATCTCCCCTCTTCTCATGGGTCAAAACTGGCCCACCAACTGGTTTTGTACAGCTCATGAGCTAAGAATGGCTTTTACATTTTTAAATGGTTTTTAAAAATCAAAAGATTGTCATTGGTGATACATGAAAATTATATGAAATTCATGCTTCAGTATCCGTAAGCAAAATTTTATTGGAAAACAACCATGCTCGTTTGTTTATATATTGGTTATAGAAGCTCTTGTGCTACAATGACAGTTTAATAGTTGTGACAGAGACCACAGAGCTGAAAATATTTACGATCTGGCTCTTTACAGACAGTTTGCTGACCCCTGGTCTAGAGTTATTCTTGTCAACTAATTAAACCTAAATACTTGATAACAGATAATGCTTAATGTTAATATTATAGATTTAGCCCCTAATAGCAGACATATGTAGTCCTTACCAAATGCAAAGAACTGAATAACTTGACAGTTTCAGATATTGTGGCATGTCCTTCGAGAAACATTTTTTAATCGCAGTCTTTTCTTATTCCTCAAATCACACCATGTAGGTGATAGGCCTCCTCTGCTCTCACAAAGGCAATCTCACTCAAGTTAAATAGAAATATGGTAAATGAAATAAAATTTCAGGCTGTCCTTCTGTTTAAAAAATGTCTGTGAAAATTCTATCAGGAGCACACTTTTAATTTCATGTCACCTGATATTGTTCGGGATTTAGCGACAACATGCCTGGCAGTTTTCTCCACAGTTTTCTGTTTTTCTGGAATGTAAATTTTCCAGCTGGGCACTGAAGACCTAGGTTGGAAGACTAAATGTGTGATCTGTATCAGTCAGAATTCTGTTCAGCTGCATGAAATAAATTCAACAAACCTAACTCAATATTCTTTCCCATGTAACCTAAGTCCAAAGGTAATAAGGAATTCAGGGCTAGTACAGCTGCTCAGGATTGTAATTTTTTGAAAGGGTGGGCAAACAGAGTTAGGATGAGGTGTGGAGGCTCCTAGCTTCCTGCCTCATCATTCTTACCTTACCATTTGTTTAACTTTTCATCTTATAGCCCTGGGATGACTATTTGACCTTCTAGTATCTCATCTGAGTTTAAGGTGAGAAAAAGGAGAGAGACACAAAGGGCAAATGGAAAAAAGGCCTAACAAAGAATTATATAGCAAATACTAATACAACAACTCTGCAGAGCATTCTTTTAGAATCTTTCTAAATAATAATTCATCGGTAGTATGCTGGCTGGTTCCATCCCCTTTAATAAACTGTATACATCTCATTGGCCAAAATCATGCTACATGGCCATTGCTAGAGTAAAAGAGGCCCGGGAGGGTAGGTTTTTCATAAAGGACATATTTGACTCTTGAGGTTCTATTAGGAAGAGAAGAAGGGATATTGGGCAGACAACCAGAACAGTTGGTCCCAGTATACACAACAGGGCCAGTGATTTGGGTCATAGCATGGTTGACTAGGGTCATGTCAGCTGTCTTAATGATTCATACCAATCACAGATGTCATATAAAGCATCCAGAGACTGACACAAACACATTGATTTTTACAGTCGTTGAATGATTAACTACTATGGCCTAAACCGATGATTGTAGCAGCTCTCTTATTTTTCTATTTTGATTGAGATCCACTGACCCACACTGATGGAGGATGGGGGTTAATAAGGGCAACATAGGTCACCTCCTCCCCTAGGAAGGTATGATAGAGAATAAGAAAGAAAACTCTAAGACATTCATTGTATTTTCCAGCAGCTTTACTGGAGAGTCTTACTTGCCTAACAAGATAGCAAGCTTCTGGAAGGCAAGGGTCATTTCTTAGGCTCTTTCATTGCCTCCACAAGGGTTATTAACACAGAGGCAATACTCAAACTTTGTTCACTGATATATAAACCTGATAAAAGGCAGTTTATTCAGAAAATTGAAGTTTCAACTTAGGAACAATTTATCAACTCCTGTTAATATTCAACTCACTTCATCAAGATCAGTGACTTAAAGGGATAAGAGTTATATACCCCATAAATCCAACTTGTGTGTGTAACTTCTAGGAAAAATTTCTACTTTTGCTAATATATTCCAAAGTGTAATTTGGTGTTTACAGAATATTTGTCTAGGGAGGAACATTTACTGTTATTTACTACCATCCCCCTATTTTTTTTTCATTTTTATTTAGGAATCAGAGACTCAGAATGGTGCTTTGTCTATTGTAAAGTTTTCATGTGTGACTTTGATGTTTTTTTACCTTATCTAATTAACTTATTTAATCCACACAACTATATCCTTATGCTTATTAGCAAAACGTTTTAATTCTTGTCCGTTATCATCTTCAAATCCTTCTATGAAGAAGTCAGTCCAACCCTGATACAGCATCAGAGGGAGGCATCGGTAATTTTTGTTGACCTGATATTTTATAATTTTTTAGCCCTAAATCATAGACATACTTTAAAGGCAGTCAATCCTTTCAAATTATGAAGTCTGTTACCAAAAGGAAAATACATTTGAAATTGTTTTTGACACAAAGAGCAGCTAGTCCCCCTTCCATAGGTGGGAGAAGTTTAAAATAACTATAGTTTAATTTTGGGGAGGTGGTGTGGTGTGTGGAGGTGGGAAGAGGGGTGGGTTATATTCTCTTGTTGACTCATACTGCTGTGAAGGAGTACAGTGGCAATTCAGTTGTCTGGACTCTTTCTTCATGACTCAGCTCTTTGGATACTGTCTCATTCATCACAGAGAGGCAGTGTGACTTACAGGAAAGAGTGTGGATTTGGTGTTAGAGACCTGAGTTTAAATCACTGCTATGTCACATACCAGCTCTATGATCTTGGAGAAATCACTGACATCTTTGAACCTTCCTTTCTATCAAATGGGGACATTAACTCAGACAGATTTTGTTGTGAGGACTGCATTTAGAATTATCATTGATTTCCATTCTCCTATTTTGTGTTTGCTTTGCACAGAGGGAAAAATTCATAAAACTACTGGACCAGTTGCATAACTCTTTAAGGATTGACCTGTCAAAGTATAGGGTATGTACAAAATTATTTGCCTAAAGGTAAAATATGGTGTTTGGCTCGGATGATTTCTTGTCATATTGTAAAAAAAAGTTATCCACTATGTAATGGAAAAGTAAAGATAATGATCTTGGAATCTTGGGTCCTGTCACACTAGACGGGTCCCCTAAGTAATCAAGTAGACACCTTGTTTAGGTACCTTGCTCCACATCAACCTGCAGTACTCTGTGTGTGTGTGTGTGTGTGTGCACGCGCACACATGCACACATGTACAGCTTTAATTTTATGTCTTTTAATAACCATCAGATTGAGTGGCCCTCAGCTAATTCATGAAGTAGACATGTGGCCCAGTCCTCATCTTTAAAAGCTCACCCCTTCTTACTAAGATATCCAGCTGATATTTCCTCAGCTTTTGATATTCCTTCTGGGATTCACTGCTTAATTCACTCCCAGATCAATACAATGTGCGTTTTTTGAAGCTGTACAGAGTTCATTGTCAACAATTCTATACTTCACCTGCAAGTGAAACACACACAAACTCACACATACACAAATATATTCATGTGTGTGTCTGTGTTTGTAAACACACAAATATAATTTTATTTAGAAAATACAGTTACCAAAAAATTTAGTTACAAATTTTATTTACCAAAAAATCTATAGTAATAATTATTGCATTCTTTAACAATTTATTCTATAATAAATATCTTTCCATATCTGTACATATGTATCTTTCTTACATTCAATTTTTAGTCTCTTATTGATGGATCGCTTAACTGCACATTTCTGGAAATTATAATACCAAATTTTGTCAAACTTACCTTTCATGTCGGAACTGGGGCCAACACTATGAGAAGGGAACTGCTTTGACAGGCAATGAAAATGATATTTGGGGGCAAGAAGGACCTTGAGGCCACCTCATTCACCATCACTTTGACTCTCCAACTCTGCTTGAGTTCATGAATACCTAAAAGTTACCTGTGGTTTTCCTAATGGCTCTTTAAAAAGCCTATCTGAAAGCACGTTAATATGAGAAATATCTCAATGCTGAAATTGTTTCCTTAATATTTTCATAATTCCTTTGCTTTCCTTTCCTTCAAAATTCTGAACATCTGCATTTTTATCTCACATTTCTCACCAAACTTCACTAACAAAAACTTTTTGTTTAAATCTGCAGTACTTCAGGGAGAGACTATACAGTGCAGTCTTCTTTTCTTTTTTTTTACTTTTAGCTTCTTTGTGACTAAAAGTAAATATAGGACATGTAAAATTTCCCAAAAGGATTTTGGAAAAAATAACCCATCTTGAGAAAATTATAAAAAATATTTTCAAATATATGCTCACCCTCCCTCTTTCAGCATGAAACCTATTTTGTGAAACAAGGATGAATAACCTCATAACATTGCATTAATGATATTATTTTGTACATTTTTGTTACATTGTAGGAATAAATAGAAGAATATGGCTTTCCAAGACTAAGACAAGAATACTTCCAACTTGTTTATTTTCTGTGATATTTTACAGTAAAAATATTGTGAGAATACTGTGGTGATACTTTTTAAATTTTACACAGTTTACTTACCGTTTTCTTTCACAGAAAGTTAGTTGTAGTTTATTTGCCACTGGAGGCTTAATGCTGATAATTTACCCATTTTCTGTTTCCTAATTAACCAGGAAAACTTTCCCGCCAGCAATGCTGAAAGATTGCAAGACCTGAAATCAACTGTTGACCTGCTAACAAGTATCACCTTTTTTAGGTTGAAGGTACATCTTTTATTTTTGTCACTGTCTTCGTGTGACATACATTTACTCCCTGGTAGAGTCTGGTTTTACCCTTTTCTTGGTCAGTACTGTTCATCCCCATTGATTAAGATGTGGTGCCTTTGCCTGTGCTAAATGAATCTTCCAACATAATGTGTGTTGAAAAAGATTATCCTAGACACTTAAGATATTCTGATACATTTGGCTCAAATTTAGTTTTAAGTTAAATTCATCTTAAACAAAGCTCTCTAGTGAGTGGATGTGACACTTACCAGAAAAAAAAAAAAACCCTAAGAACATTAAATGGAAATGGAGTTCACTTTGCATTTCAATTTTAACTGAGATGTCTTGCTGACTTTTTCATTGCAAGAGAGTAGCCTCTTTTAAGTTTACCCTAATTGTAGCAACTTCCATTTCCTGCCCTGGGAATGTCTATATAGGAATATGTGTGATTGTTTAATCCATTGGTATAATTAATTGCTATCTACCAACCTACACAAATATTTCTTTTTAGGTATATCTTCTCTGCTTTAATAGCAAGTTGTCTGCAATTATAATTTGGCTAGCCGGACAATTCATGTAAAGCCTTTCCTAAAACTACTTGTCAGGCTATGGGCTAAACATTTCTGCCCTTTGAAAGAGAGTTTATGATTTTTTATTCAGGAAATTCCTGTACAGAAAAAATTAGAAATAATTATTTTTCTTCTTTTCAGTTGCCCATGATTATCTTCACTAAAACAGTAAAATTGGTGTTTTATAAGAGAGAAAGAAAACAAAACCATACTGTATAAACCACCCATCATTTAAAGTTCAATTAAAATTCATTTGCTTTGAAGTCATGGTAAAATTAGGTGACTGGCATAAATAGAATTTACATCAATTCTGATCTGCTGGCAGTAGCTGCTGGAACAGTGCATAGAGGGTGATAGAACTGATCCAGGCTCTCATTGACAAGTGATGCCTGCCATTGATATTGAGGGGGGTAGGAAAATGGGAGTGAGGGAGGGGAGTGCCAGCACAGTGCTCAATACCTGCCTTTCCTCAATCACCAGCCTTGCAGTGTATAGGAAACAAAATCATTTCAAACTTGCAAGTCCTCCCCCACCCTCACTACCAGCTGATGACCTTGCTTCTGATTTCACTGGAAAAACAGGAGCAACTACTGGAGAGCTTACTCAAGGTCTGACCACATGCTCCCGCCACCCACCCATATACTTACTTACCTGCATCTGTGTCCATATTCTGTTCCTTCTTTTTTTTTTTTATTATGATTGCTTAGCTGTTTGTTCTCAAAAAAAAAAAAAAAAAAAAAGCTGTATCTTCCACTGATGTAATTAATTTCTTCCCCTCCTGAGTTACTAAAACAGTGGTCCATCAATCTTCCTCACTCACCTGAATTATCAGTCTTCAACACTCTACTGGATATTCCCCATCACCAAACATGCTATTATTTCCAGTCTTAAAAATATTGCTTGACTCCATTTTCTTCTACAGCTACTACCCTTATCCTTCTTTTCCTTTAATACCAAAACCCTTCAAAATAGTCCTTTTTACTTTTTCTTTCCAATTTATTTTCTCGAATTGTCTTCTGAACAAGTTTTCTCCTTCTATTGTCTTTTTCTCCTCATTATAGACAGAAAATTCACTCTTTTTGTCATAGAGATCTATTAGTTTTGACATGTGTGGTTGTATTAACCACCACTACAATAAAGATATAGAACAGTCCCATTAGCCTCCAGTATTCCCTTGTGCTAGTCCTTTATAGTCAACCTCTCCTACCTCCTGAACTGTTATTGTCCCCCTATGGTTTTACCTTTTCCAGAACATCGTGCAAATGAAATAATAATCTACGTAGTGTAACATATTGGCTATTCAGCCTTCTTCCTGAGTGTATCTACAGTTCATTCCTTTTTATTGCTGAGTAGTAATTCTTTGTTATATATGATCTGCAGGCATTTGGGTTATTTCCAGTTTGGGGTCATATCAAATAAAACTGTTAAAAATATTGATATATATATATATAGTTTTGTGTAAACATAAATTTTCACTTTCATTGGATAAATAACAAGGAGGGAGATTCCTTGGTCATTTGGTAAATGTATGTAAAACTTTACAAGAAATGCCAATTGCAGTTGTTCTACATCTTCTGGTAAAACTCTTGGCATTTTCCATGATTTTATTTTATTTTATTAGTTATTCTAATGATGCCAAAAACTCAGCCGGCCTCTGTGCACCAGTGTCAAATCAAATCTCAGAGACAGAGTTTTGGGTGAAGTAGAAAAGCATAGCTTTATTGCTTTTCCAGACAAATGGGGGACACAGTGGGATCCTGCCCTCGAAAACTATGTGTCCCTACCTGGAGGGATTCGGTAAGGAGTTTTATAGCAACAGCTCAAGGGTGAGGTTGTGGGTAAGATTAGGGTGTGTGCAGGGCCTGCACTCCTTTAATCGGGCCTCAAGTAATCTGATGAGTTTCTGTGGTTCCTTTAATCTGGTGGCCTTCTTGAAGAGCTTCTCTGGTTCCTTTAATCTGGAATGAAGAATGCTGGCATCTTCCATTTGTTGGGGGTTTTAGTTCTATAAAGAACTTAAAGATATTGTTATGTGTATCCCTGAGGCAGAACCATGACCTGGCCCCAAAGCTGCACTATTGTTTCTTGACTGCTCCTCCCTTGTCTTGGCATCCCCTCCCTTCCCTGATTAGCAACTGTTCTAATCTGCCCTTTGGAACTCAGGGAGGGTCATGGAGGCTGGAGTCTATTCCCTACAAACAAGAAATGGGGGCGAGAAAGACTTCCGTGACCAGGAGCCCCACAGGATCCTGCTCAGTTTCACTAATAGGAATGAAGTTATATCTTATTATGGTCTTAATTTTATTTCTATATTAAATAACAACGTTGATCATGCTTTCTTGAGCTGATTTGCCATCTGAGTTTCTTTTGTGAACAGTCTGTTGAAATATTTTGCCCACTCTTCATTCTTATTGTTGAGTATTGAGTTCTTTATTTACTCTGGATACAAGTCTTTTGTCAGGTACTTTATTTGCTGATGTTTTCTCGCTGTCTGAATTTTGTCTTTTCATTCTCTAAAATTATCTTTTGCCTAGCAAAAGTTTTTAATTTTGATAAAGTCTACTTTATCAGTCTTTCTATTTACAGGTAGTGCTACTGACAAAACTAGGGTCACAAAGATTTTTCTCTCTTTCTTCTAAAAGTTTTATTTTACCTTTTACATTTAATCCTGGGTTCCATTTTGAGAGTTTTTTTTTTTTTTAATAAGTTGTGAGGTATGGGTCAGGATCTTTTTTTTGTATATAGATGTTCAGTAGTTTTCACACCATTTATTGAAGCGATCATCCCTTATTCATTGAATTTCATTTGCATCATTATAAAAAATCAATTGATCATATTTATTTGGGTCTATTTCTGGACACTCTATGCTGTCCAAATGTCTATACTTTTACCATTACTATGCTGTCTTGATTACTGAAGCCTTATAGCAAATCTTAAAATTAGATAGTTTTAGTCCTCCACCTTTTTTGTTACTTTTCAGAATTGTTTAATAAATTATATTAGTTCTTATTGGGATTTTGGTTGAGATTGCATTAAATCTATAGATCAATCTGTAGAGAACTAAAAATTTTTAAATATTAAATCTTTAAATCCACCCTTATTTTTGGAACCTACTCCAATTAGACTTTTAGCCCATCACTTCACCAAAAATGATCTTGTCAAAATCACCAGTGACCATCACTGCTAAATCTAGTGGTCAGTCATCAGTCTTCATCCTACAGTGTTCAGTATCACTTAATATATTTTATCAATCCCTCCTCCAGGAAAGCCTTTCTTCCCTAGATTCCAGGACACCCCTCTTGCTTCTTTTTTCTCCTATCTCATTGGCTGCCTTTTTTCTCTTCTCCATTGCTTTGTTCTTTCTCATTTGTCTAATGTCATAGGGCTAGAATTACCCAGGGCTTATTTTTTGGACCCCTTCTCTTCTCTGTCCATACTCATCTAGTCTCATTTCTTTAAATTCTTCTCTAAGCTAATAATTCTCAAATTTATATCACTAGCTCAGGCATCTCTACTACTCCAGACTAGTTACCCAAATGTCTGTTTGAAATCTACTTGTATGCATAACAGGCTTCTCAATCTTAACCTGTCATAAACTGAGCTCCTGATCTTCCAAGCATAGTCTTGCTCATCTAGGTTGAGACCACTTCCAGTGTACCAGTTATTTAGGGCTAAAACCTTGGTGTTAGGCCACCCCCCATAGGCCTACAAGGCCTGTACTTGCCCATCTTCAAGACCAAAGAAAGAATCCGGAATCAGCAACAGAGACGTCAATGGTTTAATGGATGGGGGCTCTTATGTGTCTGAAGCAAGGTCCTGGAGTGAGACCTCACTGTGTGCCCCAGGCTCTTGGCCGGTCATGAAGGCAATCTTCACTCCTGGGAGGAAGGGGAGGTTACCAGTTATAGGGGAATTGATGTCAGGTTGGCCCCTCAGTTACCAGGGAAACCAGCAGAGGGGCATGTCCCTCACCACCCCTTTGATAGGTTATCATCGTGGCTAAAGTTAGACCAATCATTAGCTGGGGCCTGGGGCAAGTACGTGGGAAGGTCAGTCAGGTAGTAGAGTGTGGCTGAAGTAGGCACTTGTGGAGCAGGAGATGTACAGAGAGCAAGAGGACAGCCATCTTGGGTGACCTGATCATATACTTGGGGTGTCTTTCTCTCACACTGGTCACCCAATCTGTCAGCAAATCCTGTTACCCGTTCCTTCCAAAATTAACCAGAATAGAATTTCTTCTAACAACTCCTTGCTCTACCATAGTTCAAGCACTGTCTTCTCATGACTGAATTATTGAACTATTCTCATCACTGGTCTTTCTGCTTTGTCCATAGCTGGCCTTAAGGCAGCATAAGGGAGCCTTTTAAAAAACTAGGTCACTTTCCTCTTCTGCTCAAATAGTCTACTTTCTTCCCACCTTGCTCAAAGCTAAGGTTCTTGGAATAGTCTATTTGCAATTTTTCCACTGGTCCCATCCTGTTACTTCTCTGAATTGATCTACTATTGAAGTCCTTTGTATTAAATTCTATTCCACTGAAATACTTTCTATCCCTCTTCTTTGGTTTATTTATTTTTTTCAGCATGCAACATCATGTAATATATTTTACTGATTTCTTTTGTTTATTGTCTACTAAAATTTAGCTTCGTGAGGAAAGGGATTTTTGTTTCTTTTGCTCACTGCAGTGTCACCATTGTCCGATATATAGTAGGTGATGATAAATATTTGTTGAGTGGTTGAATGGAATGAATGAGTGATATTGATTGGTCACTTTAAGTATTTCTATTTGAATATTTACAACTATGCTCGTTTTCTCTGAGTTGTTATATTAGGATGTTAAGGTGGGTGTTTACACATTTAAAACATTTCTAAGACCACATTTCTCCTGAATACAGAAAGTTCAACTAAAAATGTTTATTGAATATTGTTTGATTTGTTTATACGGTTTATACAATGTTTTATTTTTGAATTTAAGAAAATATTTTGTCTACCAGGTTCTGGAGCTGCAAAGCCCCCCAAAGGCCAGCGTGGTGGTGAAAGACTGTGTCAGGGCTTGCCTGGATTCTACATACAAGTATATTTTTGACAATTGCAATGAACTCTATTCCCAGCTAATAGACCCGGTAAGAAAAGATGTGTGTCTACTTTCTGTTCTAATGTCTGCTTCCATAAGTTTAGAATGACAGTAAGTGGGAAAGTATGTTCATTCAACTTCACGTTAACTGCAGGTTTTAAGAATTTCCATATCTTTTCTTCACATTTGAACATCACTTTCTTATATATGAGAGTGAAATAATTCACTCCTTAAAATAACTTCATGTATTAAAGGTGGATATTGTTGTTCAAGTTTTTCAGGTGAGGAGTTACTTTCAAAAGAACTAAATGATTTTGAAAGGTCACACAGTGGGCAAGTGGCAGATTTGGGACTAGAACTTTGGATTTCAACTCCTACTTCTATGTCCTTCCCCTAATTCATCTGCCTCCCTTATCATTTTTTCTCATAAAACTGATAGATGGGGACATATTTATAGAACAGGATGGTAACATTGTCACATATGTAAATTTATTATTAAGAAATATTTCTAAAACTAAAATACAGAAAGTAAATCAAACATGCATATACTTACCACATAGATGACCAGCTGTTAAAATTTAGCAATATTTGCTCTGCTCTTTATTATTTAAAGCCATTAAATGTTAGACATAAATTGGCATTTCACTTTGTAGTTCTTTCAAATTCCATTCTCCTCCCTTCCTCTTCCTTCAGAAATGAACACTGTTTTAATATTGGTGAGTTTGAACATCTTTTCACATATGCTCAATGAACACTTCAGTTTTATTTTCTGTATATCGCCTATTAATTCCTTGCTGATTTTTCTCTTGGCTTGCCTGTCTTTTGCTTATTAATCTGTAGAAAATTCTAAAGTATATTTTGGATACTAATCTTTCTTTGTTATATAATTTCATATATTACTTCTTTCTTTATATGTGATGTGTCTTTTTGTTGCATTGAAGTTTTTTAGTGCACACTATGATTTATATATATCGCTATTAGTTCTATAGAACTATTGCTTGGGATGGCTCTTTAACGTGTATCTATTGTCTATCCACTTCTCTGAAGAATGCAGTTGCTCAAATAGATATTGAAAACCGTGCAGTTACCTGTGGAACTTCCTGGTTAGTTGAGTGGGGCAGATTCTAGAAAGCCGATGTTGGATGAAGGAGCATAGGAGTCTTTCAAGCTAGGTTTCAGGCTGGGTTTCTTACAGTATTCATCCTTTCTGGGGTCACTGACTCCTTAGCCTAAGGAGAAAACATTAAAGCTGGAGTCTGTCATTGTATAAGCAAAACAGAAAACCACATAATTGTTCTTAACTTTAGCTTAACATTCCCACTACGTGTGCTATTGTTTGGAAACTTGGTTCTCTGGGATTTCTAGGGATTAAATTGTCTCTGACTTCAAATCTCCCCTTGGGTGGCTTTCTAATGGCTTCCCTTTGTCTATTCTCTACTCTCTATCTTCCTCCCACAAAGCTCTTTCAATTCTTCCTCTACTTTTTCAACATCGTCTTTATTCTACCCAAAATATAAAAATTAAGCTTTTTATTATACCATGTAAGTTACCCATACATAACTTTATAATCAATCTTACCGGGCTTTACCACCTTTAATTTCCTACTCCTTGCAATTCCAAATTCAAACTGGTCCCTCTCATGAGCCCTAAATTCTATTATTTTCTATGAACTGGCCATCTTCTTTTACATTCATGTGTTTATCCTGTTCTATCTGCCTAAAATGTTCTTCCCCCATCCTCTGCCTTCAAAAAACCCAAGTTAAATATGACCTCCTCTCCTACTAATTCACACTCAGTGGATGAATCAAATCATCAAGGTCAAGTGTCATACCTTATTTAGTGCTTTCTAATATATTAATACTAATAATAGTAAAATAACAGCTTTATTTATATAAGCTATATAGAAATATGTGCAGTTCCCATAAAGCAAACATACCCCTAATAAAAAGCAAATAAATTGTCACATCAAAATGAATCTAATATAGCTTAATATTTGCTTATTTGGCTTCAAAAACAATGTTTGCATGATTTTCTAACTGACTGGTATTCATTTTATGTGGACAGATTTATAGATTTTATATGAAATCTTGTCCATGTGGAGATTGTTTGGAGCTAAGCTTTAAATCTAAGAAAAAGACTTTTCCTTAAACATTGTTATCATTTGAAATTCTAAAGAAAGCACCCATTGGACCTGAATAATTTAGGAAACTAATACTCCCTAGAGCCCTTCTGGAACCATCTTGGAAAAATTCTAATAATTAAGGCTTATCTCCCCTCAGTTGACTATAACCCCATTCTCCGAGGAGCTCAAGTTAAGACCTTTTTCCTTCACACTATACATCTGAATTGTCCTCAAATTCTGATGACTTTATCTTCAAAATCAAACACCTTACCTTCACAGTACATCCAGAATCTAACCACTTTTCACCACCTTCATGCTCCCACCTGGTCTGAGTCACCATTGTTGCTCACTTGGATTACTACATAACTTACTAACAGAGCTCAGTGCTTCTACCCTACAACCTCTGCCTATGTTTAACAGAGCAGCAAGAATGATCCTTTAAAAAAGTAAGTCAGATTATGTCACTCTTTTCCACATAATATTCTAAAGTCCCTTCATTTTAGTCATGTTCAAAGTCCTTTCAATGGCAGTAAGACCCAGGATCTACCCATATTGCACCTTCCACCCCACTTACTCTGTCCTTACACATATCGTGAGTGGAGAGGAAAGTAACATGAACAATGCTGTATCCCTGGTACCTGCAAGAGTGCCTAGATCATAGTAGGTGCTCAGAAATGTGTTTGTCGAATAAATTGAATGAATGAATACACAATTACTTTTTTCAAACGATACAAAAAGAAATTACAGGTTATTTGGCCCTTTATAAACAAGACTGAAAGGAGTGCTCTATCATAGGAGACTCTCAGTCCTTCCTAAAGCCTCTTGCAGTTGTATGGGGTAGTGTTGCAGGGTCCTGGACAAGATATGGGAGGAACTGATGAAAGCTACATCTAGTCCCAACCCTTAAAAACATCCTGAAGTTTCCTCCAGCTCTTTCTCTTCTGCTGTAGTAACCTGGAAGGACACACATTCCACATGGTATGGATACCAGGTGGAGGACGGCTATCCAGCCAGCTTCAGCAATAACCCATTACTGCAGTAACTTATTGAGGTTAGGAGATTTATCTGTTACCACAACAAACTGGGCTTATTTTGACTAATAGACCTTCAAATCCATTTCCAACCTGCCACCCAAACTATCTACTTAAAATATATACGACTGTCCTATCTGTAACCCCCATTCATTCATGGGATTAAGTCTAAACTTTGCAATTATTCAAAAGTCCTCTAAGATGTGAGCTCTGACTAGCTTTTCTTATTTCAATGTAATTTTCCCCTTGCTTTCTGTGATTCAGGACACTAAACTCCATGATGCCTCCATCCGCATTGTTTTTATCTACCTGGATTTGCTTCACCTCCCCAAACCCCTTCGTGGCTAACTTGAGCTCACTGACCGTTTCTTCAGAAAGCTGGAGTTGCGGCTCTCTGCTCTCATAATACCCTGACATGTCACCACTAGCACACTTACCATGATGCATTTATTAGGAATATAATGTAATATTTATCTGGCTTGTCTTCCCTACTAGGCTGTGAGTTTCATCTTTGTATCCCCAGTGTTCAACGCTATGCCTGACACAGAGTACAGTTGATTAACTAATTAGTAAGAAAGAAATTTTATAAAAACAGCACTCTGTTACTTATTTATATTCTACTTCACTGACTCCACTTCAAAGTCTGTGGTCAAGAACATGATGTTTGAACCCCTGAGTTTAGATTCTGGCTCTACTGCTTATTAGTTTGGTCGCCTTGGATGAGGTAGTCAGCCTCTTCAACTCTCAGTTTCTTCATCAAGACATACTTTTAGTATTCATGCCACTTCTGTTTTCATCTGAGTTCTCTCTAGATAATGTAATGCCTGAAACCAAGAAACAAGAGTTTCAGGGTTGTTAGGCACAGTATAATTCTGATTATTTAAATGTAGAAGCTCTCTTTCTTTCTCCAAAGTGGTTTTGAAGAACCATATAAGAATAGTGCTCAGAATAAAAATGAAAAACAAACTTGAGAGATAAGTTGAAATTGTTGCAGTTAGAAGAAATAGCTAAAAAAGGCTGGTGGCACACTCATGGAGCAGCATTTACTTTGGGTGAATCACCACGCCCATGTTTGTCCTTCAGTTTAGCAAAACTAAGAACTCAGGTGTGGCAATGTGGACATAGGTGATTGATCTCTTGCATAAAGACACGTGAGGGATCAATCTATAAACTAGCCCAATGTTCAAATTACATTTTTAATTAATAATGAGTTTAAGAATCTCTCATAAGCTTATTAGCTTTTGAGTAACCATTTTTATAAATTACCTATTCATAGCTTGTGCTTATTTTTTAAAATAGAATATCTTTTTCTGGTTGCTATTCTAAAGTTACTTAGCTCTTTGTCAGCTTTTGACATTGCAAAGATGTTCACAATCCTTCATCTTTATCTTTGTCACAGCATACATTTATAAGAAATTCTCATTTTTAATATAATCAAATTGACCAATTTTTCTGTTTAAAATTTGGAGTATTAAAAAGTCTTTCCCACTCACCCCCAAATAGAGGATCTCCTTACGTGGAATTTAATAAAATGAATGTGTTCCAGCTTCGTAGTAATCGCCGTTAGGATTGTCCAACTAGTTCCCCTGCTGTTGTTTCTAAAGCAACCTTCAGATTATGGATTTTCTTTTCATATAGATGATCTTCCAGGAGAGGACAAGCCAATACATTTTCAAGTATGTTTGAAATGTTTGGTCTTTTTTTTTTTTTTTTTCTATCTTAAAGAAACTGTCGCTTGTTCCTTGAGGTGTCCTCAGAACCTACACTAGTGCCTGGCATATTAGAGTGCCTTTAGAGTCCCTTTGTTTCCCTCCCAAAACAAACTTCCCTGCCTCTTACCTCTGAGGCAGTCTCTATTATTAATTTGATATTAGCTTTCTGGTTCATCTTTATGAACATTTGTTATACATGTCTATTAACCATTTGAGTATATGAGTATGTCTCTCTCATATACTAAATTGTACAAACAAGCAGTGTAATGATATGGTTCCATGTACTAACTCCAGTACCAGACTAAAAAACGTTTAGTTATTTGATAGGAATGATTCTGTAATTTTTAAAGCTTGGTGTTATGTTTTGTGAACTATGTATTCTGATACATTTAGGTACAGTTTATTGATTTTTTTTTACAGCTATCTATCACATAAATACACCACAATTTACATATCAATTCCAGTGTTTCACTTTTACAAATAATAGTGCAATGAATATCATAATGCTTTTAAAGAACAGAAGAATGCCTTCCTTTCCTCTGCTTTTCCATTTCTACTATATATGATGCAAACTTGATTGTACCATGTGGTCAAAGCACCCTCTATTTTTTCACATCTTAAAATGTCCTTCAACTTGTCTGATTCCCACAGGAAACACTGAGTTTAATGAGAATAGAAACTATTTTGTTTATTATTGAACTTATAGTACATAGCTCTGTACCTCACATACAGTAGCAGAAATCGGTGAATAACTGCTTACTTAATAGAACTTCTATGCAAAAATATCTATATGTATGCAGTATGTTACTGATATTTGTTTAAAAATTTTGACCAAGATATCTTCTGAAAACTTTTTTAGAAAAAAAAAACACCCTCCCACAATATCTTAAATTGGCAACTTACATGAACATATGCATGTCAAGTTTCAGAAAGTTTTCCTTGATTTGTAGGTGTGTACTTTTTCAGTTATTTTAGCCAAAAAAGTTGCCATAGCTATTTTTGTTTGTTTTTTCTTTTGTTTTTGCTCTAGTCAATTCTAAATAATTCAGTAATAAAAGGAAAGTTTAAAATAAAATGTGACTTTGAAATTTACAAGTGGAAAAATTTCAATTCTGTAACTCTTGAGATATTATTTAAATAGTAATCCTTAAGGAACTAGCTAGAAAGTGTCCCTGACTTTCCTTAGATTTTTTTTCCCTTGCAATGGACTTTCTTATGCAATCAGTAGCATTAGTTTAGGGAATGATGTTCATTCTGAAAAGAAGGTACTTTTTCACTACCTCCTGTGATTATTGTCATTACACTAGAACTAAGTAAATACAGACACATTTTAAGCTTAACTTTTCTTTAAATTTTATTATAAAATATGTGGAAGAAAGTTCATAAGTAGAAAATTTCTTCTTAAGTGCCAGCTTCATAAGCAATATATAAATTCTTATTAAATGTTCAATATGAGTGGTATCTTATTTATTGGTGAAGAAGACAGGAATGTGAAAATCCAAAGCCTCAAAAATTATTAGACTGTTATGTTTCCATCATTGTGTATTTCAATCTTTCTAACAAAGTGAGGTCAAAAATTAAGCCACAAATGAAACCTTAATAAATTCTGAAAGAATAAACAACATGCAGAGTAAGTTGTGCCAGTAAGACTAGTGTAATCTTGATTCTAAAATTGGATTATGACAATATTTGAAAAGAAAAGTATAGACACATTTTGTAAATGAACACTGATTTAAAAGTTCTAAATAAATTATCAAATGGCATATTTAAAATACAACCAGATCAAACAATCTTATCCCAGAAATTCAAGGATTATTTGACATTAGGAAAAAAAATTATCAATATAAATCACTATAATAGTTATCTAAAGGGGGAAGATCATATATTTATGCAATATATGTAGAATGAGCATATGGTGAAATTTGATGCCCCTTTATGATTAAAAAAGAAACTCTCAAAAAATTAGGAATGGAACAGATTTTCTTTTATTTAAGTTTACATTAAAAAAAAACTATGGCTAACATTAACAGATGAAATTTAGGTACATTCATTTAAGAAATAGAGACAATTATCCTATTAATACTGCTGTATAACATAATAGTTGAAGAAATGAGAATATAAATTAGAAAGGAAAAGAACTGTTATAATTTATGAGTCATATGACTATACATGTAGGAAAACTAACAGAATCTACAAAAAGCTATTGGTTCACTTAAGAATAAATCTCATTCAACAAATACAAGAACAATAGAATTTCTTTACACTAAAAATTGTGGCACATAGATTACTAGGGAAAGGAACAGACATTTAGAGTGTAAGGAAAATTGTCTCACCATATGGAGCTAGGGGTTGGGGGTTTGTGGGAAGAGATGGTTTCTTGCCTAATACCATATCCAATGTGAACTTAAGAGGATGAAAAAGACAAGTGTTAATGTAATAATAATGATAGTATAGGTTAATACCTTTCTGATACATGGTAGGAAAGACTTTTTAAAATTCCAAAGCACAAATTTTAAATAGAAAAATTGATCTATTTAATTATCTTAAAATTGACAATTTATTATAAAGGTACACTGTGAGAAGGATGAAAGATTGCAAAAAATCTTTGCAGTGTCAAAAGCTGACAAAGGACTAAGGAATTCCAAAATAGCAAGCAAAAAAGATAGAGATTCCATTTAAACAATAGGCACAAAAAATGAACAGGCAATTTATAAAAATGCTTACTCAAGAAGCTTATAAGCTTTGAGAAGTTTCTTAAACTCATTATTAATTAAAGTAATATAGTCAAAACATCACTGAGCTATAATCTTATATCTAGCAGGTCGGCAAAAATTAATAAACTAGATAATGCCAATGTCTCCATTTCATGAGGAATTGGAGACATTGGTGCTCTCATGAACTTTTGGTTAGCATGGAAACTAGGAACCAGCAATCCTGATATTAGATCTATATATTAGACATATTTGCACAAAGATACCTAAGAAGATATTTAATAGAATATTCACTTTAGCATTGATTGTGATACTTAGAAGTTGGAGGCAATCCATGTGTCTTTCATAGGAGAATAGATACATAAAATGTGGTGGATTTACCCATAGAATATTATGGAGCAGTTAGAAGAAATGAGTTGTTTACCTAGTAACATGGAAAGAAATTAAAAACATGCTGCTGAGTGGAAAAAAAAAAAGAAACAGAAGGTGTTATATAGCATAATACTAGTTAAGTAAATTTAAAGTAAACACACATCACAATAATAACATTTTACAAGATCAGAGAAATAGATAAACACCAAACGTAGTATATGATCTTATGTAGATCAGGAGGAGATGGAATTTTGGAATGGATGAAAAAGGAGTAGATGGAAGGATGGTTGGGTGGATGGATAGATATACAAGAGAGATGGATATATGAATTGTGCACGGTCAAAATATCTGTATTTGAGATTTCAATGTTTTCCCTACTCCAGTAAAAAAGAATACATGAAGTCTAAATTTCTGGAGAAAAATATCCTGTATTTGTGATATATTTGGAATCTAGTACCTAATCTTCATAAAACCTTTAAATTGATATGAATTTGGTATCCAACAAGTATAGAACTGGGTTAGATTTATTATTGACACTACCTGCTTCACGTGGTCATACACAATAATAGGAATGATGACCCCTGAAACTATAATATTGTAGCCATAAAGCTACCCTATTAGAATTGATATTGCATTATGTGATTTTTGTTTTAATGTGTTCTCACTTTAGAAATGTTTTTCTTTAAAGGTATACTTAATTCACAAATAATTACAGGCAAAAAAATCAATCTATGATGTGCTTCTTGGTAATTTTTTAATGTCTTTAATTAAGGTGTTTGGAATTGGTGTTTCATTGAAGGTTATACATGGAGTCGAGTCATCTCACTTACAATTTATTCTTGCACACTGTGTTAACTGGAAAATCAATGGGTCTTGAATCTGTTACTTTTAAAACACATTTGTTGATTCAGATGGGGCATTTAGTAAATCAGATTACTTGAAATTCATGAAAAGTGCAGTAAACATAAAGAAAGAAACATACATTTTCTTATACTTGCTTGATTCTACTTGAATATTTCCCAAACTGCCCTGATCCTAAGAATCACCTGGGGAACTTGACCACCTCAGACCCAATAAAATAGGGTATCTGAGAAGAATCCCAGGAATCCATATTTTAATAAGTTCTTCAAGAGATACTTGACATTAAGCAAATATTAAATAAAATAAAATTTTATTTGTCACTACTTCTGATTTTTTTCTTTAGATTTTTTTCTTTTTGATAAGTATCCCAGAGAAAAAGAAAATAAACTTCAACTGCAAATTAAATTGCACAAAGAGCTATAGTACGTAAGAAATCTGCTTAAGGAATATTTTTGCCTAATAGTCTGTATTATTTTTCATGGCTTAGGCTGCACTTTCCCAGCTGCCCAGAATTTATAGAATTCTTAACATACAGTAAGTCCCCTACATACGAACCTTCAAGTTGTGAACTTTCAAAGATGCAAATGTGCATTAGCATGTCCAATCATCTAAGTTAGTTCACATGTCTGGCGTACATTGTCACATGTATGCATCCTCTACAACTGGTTGTGCTTTTGTGTACTTTACAGTACTGAATAGAGTACAGTAGTACAGTATCTTTATTTCAAGCCCAGGATGTCCAGAAGCAAGCATAAAAGCAGTGGTGATGTAGTTGATAAAGCTAAGAAGTGCCAGCTGTTGTACTGTACTACTGTTCTTTTCAAGGTACTGTACTCTAAGATTAAAAATATTTTCTTGGGCTTCCCTGGTGGCACAGTGGTTGAGAGTCTGCCTGCCGATGCAGGGGACACGGGTTCGTGCCCCAGTCCAGGAAGATCCCATGTGCCGCGGAGCGGCTGGGCCCATGAGCCACGGCCGCTGGGCCTGCGCGTCTGGAGCCTGTGCTCCACGACGGGAGAGGCCACAACAGTGAGAGGCCCACGTACCGCAAAAAATATATATATATATATTTTTTTTCTTTATTTTTTGTGTTTGTTTTTTATGTGTTAGTTGTGTGAAAAGTACTATAAACCTATTACAGTACAGTACTATATAGCCAACTGTGTTAGTTGGGTACCTAGGCTAAATTTATTAGATTTAATGAACACACTCTTGGAACAGAACTCATTCGTATGTAGGGGACTTACTGTAATTCCCTTTTAGGAGAAAAACTAAGTAGATGTTAGTGATATTACTGAATCATTAGTAAAATAATATAACAATTAAGATCATAGAAGAGACAATATGGTGGTACAGACTGTAAACCCCACCAGAGCAGGAATTATGTCACTTTTGCCCATCAATGAATTCTTCATGTGTGGTATAGCATTCACATATAATAAGTATTCCAAAAACACTGAATGTAATTGTTGTGATTTTTATTTATAAGACATGTAATTAAAACTATTTTTTTTTCAATTTATGGCTCTTCTACTCACTAACTAGACGTAGCAAAGCAATCACTAGTTAACCATTTTCTTATCTCTAAAATAATCATAGTGATACTTTTCCTCTCTAGTACATAACTCAACAAACTTTCATTATTATATATTTGTGAATGAATGAGTGACTTTTAAATCCTTAAAATCAGAAAGTTATATGTTTGGAAGTAGCTGGTAAATTAGAAAACAATGCAGAAACATAATTAATTAAAAGAGAAATATAGTAAAAATAGAATTCAAGTTGAGATACCATTATTTACTCGGTGATTTTTACTTAAATGCAGACCTTGAGTTGAAAGGCAAATGTAAAATTCTAAAGGAGGAAATCAGGAACTCTGGGCCATCTAAAAGGGCCCTTACATGGTAACGTTTGATGTATTTTTTTTTTTTTTACATCTTTATTGGAGTATAATTGCTTTACAATGGTGTGTTAGTTTCTGCTTTATAACAAAGTGAATCAGTTATACATATACATATGTTCCCATATTTCCTCCCTCTTGCATCTCCCTGCCTCCCACCCTCCCTATCCCAACCCTCTAGGTGGTCACAAAACACCGAGCTGATCTGCCTGTGCTATGCGGCTGCTTCCCACTAGCTATCTATTTTACATTTGCTAGTGTATATATGTCCATGCCACTCTCTCACTTTGTCACAGCTTACCCTTCCCCCTCCCCATATCCTCAAGTCCATTCTCTAGTAGGTCTATGTTTTTATTCCTGTGTTACCCCTAGGTTCTTCATGACATTTTTTTTCTTAAATTCCATATATATGTGTTAGCATACGGTATTTGTCTTTCTCTTTCTGACTTACTTCACTCTGTATGACAGACTCTAGGTCCATCCACCTCATTACAAATAGCTCAATTTCATTTCTTTTTATGGCTGAGTAATATTCCATTGTATATATGTGCCACATCTTCTTTATCCATTCATCCGATAATGGACACTTAGGTTGATTCCATGTCCTGGATATTGTAAATAGAGCTGCAATGAACATTGTGGTACATGACTCTTTTTGAATTATGGTTTTCTCAGGGTATATGCCCAGTAGTGGGATTGCTGAGTCATACGGTAGTTCTATTTGTAGTTTTTTAAGGAACCTGATGTATTTTAAAAAATCAATATATGCAGCCTCCCAGTAGACATCGGTACTGTTGTCCTCATCGTTTTGACTTTATTTACATGCTTTTTAAATAAGGTGTGTGTGTGTGTGTGTGTGTGTGTGTGTGTGTGTGTGTGTGTGTTTAGAGGCAGAATATACCCTCCTAGTACTTTTTATCATATTAATCGTTTTGGAACATCATCAGCAACAATAAACTCGTATGAGCAAAATGGTATGACATTAATAAAATGGGGTATAATGTAATGATGAGACAGTCTCCATTAAAAGATCCTATATTTAGTAGCAGTTTTCTTTTAAAGCTCCTAACCTTCAGAACAGTGTCAAATGGAAAGTATAAAACAAAAATACAGCAAACTATCTATTGTACTAACTTCTATAATACATATGTATTTTAACCACCTCCCATACTTGGTGTCTATACATATTCTCTAATACGTAGTCAGCAAAGGCAAAATAGACTGTTATAATCTGGTAATCCAATTTCCCTTACTCTGCAGAGCAAGCAGAGAATTCCACCATTCTGTCTTCTAGGTCACTTATCCGTTCGTTGCATCAGTTATTCTGCTATTGATTTCTTCTAGTGTAGTTTTCATTTCAGTTATTGTATTGTTCATCTCTGTTTGTTTGTTCTTTAATTCTTCTAGGTCTTTGTTAAACATTTCTTGCATCTTCTCGATCTTTGCCTCCATTCTTTTTCTGAGGTCCTGGGTCATCTTCACTATCATTATTCTGAATTCTTTTTCTGGCAGGTTGCCTATCTCCACTTCATTTAGTTGTTTTTCTGGGGTTTTTATCTTGTTCCTTCATCTGGTATATATCCCTCTGCCTTTTCATCTTGTCTATCTTTCTGTCTTTCTGTGAATGTGTTTTTTTTCCACAGGCTGCAAGATTGTAGTTCTTCTTGCTTCTGCTGTCTGCCCTCTTGAAACAATCTTTTCCTCTTTAAAATTACCCTAATTTCTACCAAATATAGCCAAATTAAGACTGATTTGTTTACAAAATAAGTCTGGTCTCAAGAAACATGGCTTGATGATGTATATAACGGTAACTGATCATGTACGCTTTTTTTCTTTAATTGTCTTTGCTGTAATTTTTATAAGGAGTCTCAGCCTAAAGTTTTAAAGGCCCTCTCAGGGGCCTGTATGTGTTAGGAGGTAGCCTTCCTGATTTATCTGATAAAGCTCGTGGGACCCTAAGAGTTTCCAATCTCTGAGGGAGCAGATAGAATAGATAAATGTTTCAATTCTGCTTGCAAAGGTATAATTTACCAAATTACTGTAAGTCATAATTAGTTTGAGGGGAAGGGTTTCCTTATATCTGGAAAACACAGATTTAAACCGGTAATTTTTTTTCAGATAGAAACCATAAAATTAGAACCACATTCACCAGTTCACTCAGTCGTATGTAACTAATCCTTTTTGTTAACAGTTTTATGAAGCCATCAGGTTTCCCATTAGATTTTTTAAATTTCTTACCCAGTTCAGCATTATGGTCTGAAAGTCAGAAACTTGTATTTATCCAAAAGTCCTTTCTATAAATCTTCTTGAAAATGTTCTTGAAAAGATTTCTGTAAAGACATCAGAGTAAAACCATAAATGTCTATGACAAATGACTTAAGAAGGCATGTTTAAAATCTGATTACAGTACAATTGACAAAGAAACTTGGTTACTGCTGTGACATATAACACTTTCAGATAATAACCAGAATTATAACTGATAACATTTCACCAGGACATATCAGATTTTTAGGAACTCCATATAATTTCTAGAATATCTATATTAATAACATTTACCATACAATATAACCTAAGAAGATTTATTACTCATTTGACAATACTTCACATGTAATTTAACATATCAAATGAATCTAATTAGTTTAATATCTTTCTTTGGGATATTTCAGGGTCCCTTTGAAGCATCCCAAAGTTAGCTAGTGGTCAAAAGGACTTCATTAGAATTTGATTTACGAAATTTTGTCAAAAAAAATTCCAAAAAGTATTTGAAGTACTTGGTCATATAGGATCATAGGTCACTGTGAAACAATAGTTATTTACTTCTTAGCCATAGCGACAATAAAAGATTTCAAAGGCAAATACAGAACTGATCACTTAAAAGGCAAAGGAACTTAAAATCTGTTATCAAAGGCAGCTCAGCATTTTAAGAAAACTTGTCCTTTTAACAGAGAGAAAAGTCAAATTCAGGTTTTGCACCAGCTTACTTTTAAAATTCATTTACTCAGTTAAATTTATTCTAACCGAATCAGTCCTGACCATGGACAACACTCTTTTTTCTGGGTCCACTTCCCACAAACCTTCCATCACATTCTGTCTCCATCCAGAAACAATCAGCTCTAAGACAGACAGACTTTCTTTTTCCTTCATAAAATGTAATTCCATTCCTCATACCTCCTTTACTAAAAACACACATCCTACTTTCCTTAAACAACCCCAGTCTTTTATATCAGCACTTTCCCTAATTTGAGATTACATTAAAAATCTTATCCCATCATTTTGTGCACAATTTTTATAGTTTCTTCATATTTAAACTTGTGACTTACCTGGAATTTATTTTGAAATGAGGTGTGATGGAAAATCTTGTCTTAAACTAATGCTTTACTGCAACTTTGGAAATGAGTTAAGTACGAATTATAGTGCAGAATCAAATCAACCAATGATATCTTTGCTTTGTATTCTGTTTCATTCTAAATTACAGCCTGGAGTACTATAAAAAGATTCTTGTTTTCCTATAGTATCTATAACATGTCATCCTGTAAATTATTTTAATGAGATGTTAAATTTGAAAGTAGTTGTCAAGCTCAGAATTAAGAATAAGATGACTTGTTTTCTGTTCTAACCTCATCAACTAAAATTCTAAAAAAAAAAAAATCCAGCTAATGTTAATAATACATATTTTCATACAGCTATTTGTACACTGATAAATATTTTAAAAGATAGAGCAAAAACTAAAAGAGATTTCATCAAGCACATGCATTAAAAACGAAAAAACAGAAAACAAAAACTTCAAGCTCCCAAAGTTATAAAAACAGATATATTAGGAAGTGTAAACTCTTTAGGAGGAAGTGGCCTGGGGAGGTAACCACTGAAAAAGCCAGGGTAAAATACAAACCAACTATTCTCTGGTTTGCATATAAGTTCCCTTTGTTCTTGGAATAGCATTTTCTTACAAAACACATTTTCCTTTTTTTTTTTTTTTTTCTTTCCTCAGTAATCACCAAAAGCCATGTAGGCTTGTCTATGCTAATTATGTTCTTGCCCAAAGATACCTAACTCTTTTTTTTTTTTTTTTTTTTTTCTTTTTTGCGGTATGCGGGCCTCTCACTGTTGTGGCCTCTCCCGTTGCGGAGCACAGACTCCGGATGCGCAGGCCCAGCGGCCATGGCTCACGGGCCCAGCCGCTCCGCGGCATATGGGATCCTCCCAGACCGGGGCACGAACCCGTATCCCCTGCATCGGCAGGCGGACTCTTTTTTTTTTTTTTTTTTTTTTTTTGTTACGCGGGCCTCTCACTGTTGTGGCCTCTCCCCTTGCGGAGCACAGGCTCCGGACGCACAGGCTCAGCGGCCGTGGCTCACGGGCCCAGCCGCTCCGCGGCATGCGGGATCCTCCCAGACCGGGGCACGAACCCGTGTCCCCTGCATCGGCAGGCGGACTCTCAACCACTGCGCCACCAGGGAGGCCCCCCTAACTCTTTTTGGTTAAAATAAATAAATAAAAGATTGAGGGGATTTTGTATTCAATCTATATGCAATCTAGACTATTCTCATCATCAATTTAAATGTTGAAAAATTAGCCATGTGAAAATGTGGTGATTGTAGTGGTAGGTATTGAAATACCAGGAAATGTAGTGAACACTGAGTTAGGGAAGTGCCGAAGATAAAGTTTTAAGGCCTTCACCAGTATCTCTAAATGTAGGCTAATTTTAAGCCCTAAATTTGCCAATCCATGCAATAAACACTTGTACATTTCCTGTTGTATATAAAGCATTAGGCTAGATGCTAATTATGCCAGGGTGAATAACTCAGAGCTTTGCTTTCAAAGTTTATTTTCTACTGCAGGTTTCACAAAGTGTAGTCATAGACCCATAGCAGCAACATTACCTGAGAATTTGTCAGAAACGCATATCCATGGGCCCCCGCCAGGAGTTACTGAATCAGAAACTCTGAGGGTGGGGTCCAGCAATCTGCTTTAACAAGCCCCACAGGTGATTCTGATGCATATGCCTGTTTGAGAATCCCTGACCCATATAACTCAGACAAGTAAGGGGGCAATTACAAAGCAATGTGGAAAATATGCTGAGGGAGGAAAGACAGGGTGTTCTGTGAGCAGGCAGGAAGCTCAAATAAGGCCCTGGGCTGGGGTGGGTGGGGAAGAGGGGATCAAGGAAGGCTTTCAGGAATAAGTGACTTCTAAGAAAACAGAAAGAATAAGTAGGAGTTGAGCAAGCAGGGTGGGTTAGGTAAAAGAAGGAAGGTATGGTGAGGGATAGAAGGCAAGAGAGCGTATTACAAATAAAGGAGGGTCCCACACATGCAAAACCTCAGAGCTATGTGAGGGTTTGCTCCCTCCCAGGAGTGAAGGCTCCAGCGAATTGGACCAACCACAGTGTATAGCTGATCGTGAGGCTTAATCAAGGGTCAGGAGTGTCACAACTACTAATAATAGTGATACTAATACTAATAATAGTGAAATTAGTTCTGGTGATAGTAAGGCTGAAGAGGAAAGCAAATGCTTTGTAAGGCAAGTTAAGGAGTTTGGATTTGTCCTGCAGGAAAAGCGGAGCCACTAAGAACTTTAAATAGGAGCATCAGATTTGAGTTTTATGAAGATGGCTCTGGCTGCAGAATCGAGAATTAATTGGAGGGGTGAGACTGGAAGCACGGAGAGTACCTACTAGGCTATCAGGGTAATCTGGTTGAGTTAAATTTTCTTATAGAATCTGACTTGTTCTTGCTAAAATAATTTATTTACAAAATATGCCTTAGGTCTTTGGCTTATGTTGAGTAATAATGCATACTGAAAGATTAAAGTATTATCTCTTAAATAATGGCTTCTAATTTGGGGATCCAGGACACAGTGGATGTTAATAGAAAATAAGGGGGAATCACAAGCTATTTTCAGTGTATTAAAAGGTCCAATAAGAATCATACATCTGCGTGAAAGCACATTAAAATCTATGTTTCCTTCTTTTTCATCTGAAGTTATGTCAACTCAGTATAGGTTCTGTGGTCATTTAATGCTGATTAGAAACTCCATCTTGACCTTTATGTATCCCTAGAGAACAAAATCATGAGAAAATGAGCTTTTTGCTTGACTGATGCAGTAGGAAAGAAAGATAAATAGAATCTGTGGGAGAAACTAAATGCATGTATCTTGCTATTTAAAGATTACAAACTGTGGCACGTTATCTATTATGTGGTAGCTGGACCTAAGGGAATTAGGGGGCTAGCCAAGAGTTAGGCAGAAAAATGACCTGAAATGAAAAGAAAAATTAAATTTCATGAAAATAGTTCAATTTTTGAGATTAAAAATCGTATTTTATTTATAAGTAATTACACTCAGAGCTACTATGAGAAGGAAAAGCATCAGCTTCCATGAAAGCCCCGCGTTCTCAGTATTTGAACAGACCCCATTTCAATGTTCATTTGTCTTCAGTGTTGGGAGCCTAGTGGGGTTTGATGCCATTTTGTTCACAGTCAAATTCATTTCCTCTCATCTTCTGAGTGGCAGGTGCTTTTGTAATCAGATTGAGCAGATGACAGTTTGTACTTTTAGTGAGGGACAGTATGAATTCAGTTTAGTAACATTCTTTTATGGAAACAGACTCATATGACTCTAAATAAAAAGTTTAAAACCTTTAATGAAAACAGAGGCACCATATCTAATGTTCACCTCGGAGCACTAGAAGTGTAATATGGCACTGATTGTACTTACTGTGTTCCCCATTAAATGACTTAATGGACCTTATTCGATGTAATTTGTCTAGGAAGTGCTGGTAACATACTTATCTAGTGATTGATTCTCACTGACCAAGAGTTGTGAGAACTAGAACACGGTGAATGAGTAATAGTAGCATACATGAACCACTTTTGCCTGGACATAAGAACACTCCAACTCAATGTGCTGTTACTGGACTAGGCCTTATTAACACTCCAACTGGGTCATAACCACCATGCAGGGTCCTGCATTTCCATATGTTGTCGCTGACTCCAGCACTGTGCCTGGAGCAGTAGCTTTGACTGAATTGGTTATGGCCCATGGGCTCTGCATTGAAGTAGATTTTCTTTTTATTTGTCTAAATTTATGTTTTATATTTGCAAGATATCCTTTGTATTACCTAGGAATCTGGGCTAGCCTAGAAGTCCATGCTGCTTTACAATTTTATGCATGTCAGCTATGCAAGCTGGGAGATGCAGGTTTTCTGATAGAAGAGTCCGAGCCTTTCGGGTCAGTCCTTATGTGAAAAAAATTTGAGGATCCCCACCTGCTCTTCATCCCCACCCCCAGCACTTGACCCCCAGCAGCAGTTCATCTTTGTGAACATAGTAGAAACATTCTTTAGAACTTCTTCAGTTAGAATTTGTCTTCCTGAAGGCTCAGTACTTGGACAACTCATCTTATTCTGTTAGAAAAATATCATAGGTTTTTATAAAGAAAGGAAAATATATTAGTTTCATTTCCACATTTCGAAGATATTTAGACTTATGTTAACTTTTCTGACATTTGCAGCACTTTAGGTAAAGTGTTCTAGGAGAATTTGTTCAGTTGTTCCATACAAGCAAAGCAATTTGGGACATTACTTATGTGTGTTATTTTATTTCCTATTTTTGTTAATGGGTTTTTTTAAAATCAAGCATCTCTCCCTCAGATACAAAGACCTTGTTTTTATTTTAAAAGCATCATTATTATAACTATTCTGTGATGCAAAATTAATTGCTGATGTTTTATCTGCATATAATTTTGTTGATGCATTCTCTACCTGCTGTACAACAGATTTTGTTCCATAACATGGCAAAATGTTATAAAGAAGCTATCAGCTTAGGGTACTTATGTTTAGCCCTTCCAGATTTCCCTTATGGCTTTACAGATGTGGATTTTAATCCTGCTTTGTATTTTCCCTGAGATTCATTTTCCATCCCAAAGTCAGATCCCCGGTAAAATATAAAAACATTTTATATTTTACTTATGTGCACAAGATACATGTGCGCACGTGCACACACATACACACACCTATATGTGGTACCTGTAGTGTTTTGTTTGTGATATCTTGTTTCTATAATATGTGGTACTAAAATTGTAAGTAGTATCAGTTAATTGGTTTGAAAATGATTAACTGTTTGACCCACAATACTGGCAGTAATTGTAATTCCAATTTGCTAGAAGAAAGAACTCTGCCACATTGATGGGAAGAGAAGGTCTCTCTCTCAGAGATATTTCTATTAAAAATCATCTTGAAAATGGATGATATCTTATGTGGCACTATGCCTCAGAGCTCACAGATGTTACAGAAAATCCATAGAAGATGTTTTCTTCATTTTTCTAACAACTAGCTAACCTGTCTTTAAAACATTTTTGGACAGCCCTCAATTATATACATATAATACACCCAGTCAGCTGAGGGCTGCAAGGCCGCGATGTCCCCACAAAACAGAGCACGACACTATTCTGTAAGACCAAGTTAGATCTGGAATTCTGGGGCTTTAACATGGCTGTCTCCTTATGGGAAAACTGGCTATATGTTTTCAAACTTCAGGAGCTAAAAGTGGCCGTACAGTTCACAGAATTTAATTATGCATAAGATCAGCTATTAATGAAATAAAAATTACATATTAGTTCAAATCTATATTAACCATCTGTTTATATCAAAATTGTGTCTTAGAAGTTAGAACAGAAGGTACCAACAAAACATAAGAAAGTATGCCAGCTCCCACACACCTTATACTCCAAGCAAATCAAACAGTTCCTCCCATACATGGCTCATGTTTTCCTCCTGCTTTGCCTTTTTTTTTTTTTAATAGAGGTCTTCCTGCTGCCGTATTCACATTTCCCAACCCTACCTATCCCTAAAAGCTCAATTTAAATACCACCTTTTCTATAAAGATCTTTTGATAGATCTAACAGTAAATAATTTCTCGCCACTCTGAACTCCTATTTGGGAATTTGTTTCCCTTATATTATTGTTATTTTTTGCAGGTCTTAACTCACCTATTACACCACAGGCCTTTTGGAAGGAGGATTTGAGTTTGATTCATTTCTAAGAATCCCTTTCTTCCCCTTCCCCAGCCTACATACCGTGACTTGCATGTGTTATCTGCTCAACAAATAGTGATAGAATGAATGAATTCAAAAAAAAAATACTTAAAAGTTCCTAGAGAGAAAATGCAAATAATTCAACAAATTATAGCTACTGTGACTACAGCAATTGAGGAACCAAATTTTAATTGTTTTTAAGTTTCATCTAAATTTAAATAAACACATTTAACTAGTGGCTACTGAATTAGAAAGCATAGCTCTAGAACTTAGACTATGGAAATTCACACTGTACTAAAACAGTCCAGCTGGACCAGGACCAGGGTCCACTAGGATAAGCCTCCCTGTGTTGTGCAAGTGTAGGGTTAACACTTAAATTTTATACTAAAGACACCTCACTTGCCTCACCCTAGTCCCAGCCCTGCATTTCAATGACTCTTAGCAGAAATTTCTCACCACTGATACTTCGTCTTATATTGTTGCACCCCTCTGAAACCACTGATGGCATTGTGGTGCCGTTACTGACTATTTGAGAACAACACAGCATCATCCATAGAACAGATTGTTCACAGATCTACAAAGTATTGTTTCTGCTATTGTGGGAATCAAGGCATGTTTCCTTTTACCCCATCTTTTTCCCTTGGTAGCTTCTCAAATATCAGACCTTCTTTCTATAATCAAATCAAATGTCGTCTCCTCTGTGTAGTGACTCTTGGTGCTTTGAATATTCACTTCTCCTGACAAAACTGGGTTTAAACAGTTGAAAATCAGTAAAACCTAGACAAGTTGTTTAATTTTTCTAAGCTTCATTTCCTCTACCCACCCGCAAAACATGGTGATGCTAACCCCTAATTCATGTTTATTATTAACTAATTAATGAGAGTCTGCTATATGCCTGGTATCTGCACTAAATACAGATCATTCATTCAGCATGGGAGATTTGGCCTTTTGTTACACAGAATAGATTTAGGTTAATAATTAAGTAATTAAGTGTGATAGTTTCTGTCATGACTGAAGTGCTCCTGTTTCAGTAACTGAAATAGAGTCAGAACTTATTAAATAGTAGTTTTTAGTATTATCCTTTCTATTATTATTAAGCCTGAGGAGTCTATTTCATAAAATCCAGAACATGAATAAATCAGTATGGCATTACTGTATTAAACAACTATAGATACATTTCACTATATTGTTGATAAAAGAAGACAATTAGAATCATTTTCTCCATGAAGGAATGGTTTATTCTAATATACCTTATAAAAATCTCCCAGAGCCACAAATGAAGAAAAATAATTAATTTTGCCTAGCCACCACACTTGATAAAACTGAATATCTTTGTGTTTTTATATTCACAAGTAAATTACAGAAATAGACTTTGTGGATTAGAGGATTTTTAGCCAAAGAGGAGTACATTTTGAATGTTGGTATTTACCAGTTGAATGGTATGGTGTTACATCCTTATTTTATTTTAATGCTGGTAGTATTGAACTGAGGTTATTTGGGGTAAGGTTAATTTGGAGATTAATTAATTTGGTACCATCAACAAAGGTACCCCCTTTACTTAAGCCCTTTCCTTTCTTGCTTATTGCAATCCAGCCTAACAGCCACATTTACAATTAAATTGTTAATTGACTTTTAGATTACTGTTCCCCATGCAACACTAAACTCGTAAGTAATGACTCAGGCATTAATAAGAAGCCATACAATTTTAAAATATGCACCACAAATTTTATGTTTACCCACTGAATTGATAAATGCAGCAGGAAATTCTAGATGGGTGCTATCAGCTGTAAAATTAAAGATAGTATGAAGAAAGCACAGTCTCCTTTTGGTTATTTGCAAATGCGTTATCTGGTTTGAAAGAGCCTTAGATTCACCTTTTCTATTTTTTGTTTATGACAATTTCCCTAATTTATTACTTCACTAATGGGTGGATAAACAATGAAGAAAAGTGCCACTCAGATCAGTCAGTTCACATGGCTCAAGGAGGAAAATAAAAATATATGAGGCCCTGTTTGCTCTTCTAATTACCCATCATATCATTTTCTACTATTTTTTTTAAAAAATGAGAGTTGACTGTATTAGAAACTCTGGTTAGTCAGGGATCCTCAGTTATGTTAACTACATACCCTCCTTGTGTTTTACAGGGTGGTAAGAAATAATGGGCAACTTTTGTTTCGTATGAGCTCATTGATTCTGCTTAGTATCTGTTGTTGAGTTTTTGTGTCATTATCGCTGATATATTATGTAGAGCTAGCACTTGGTATTTCTGTAACACTTAGTATTTGCTTGGTTCCATGTTAACTACTTCCATCTCTCTACACACAGATTAAAACAACACAAAACGAAAAACAGTATGGTGGCTTGTGTTGCTTATTCAGTAAGTGATGGAAATGAACTGATACCTACTTTGCTTAGTGACCCCATTTAGCATGGCTGTTAAACAATGAGAAATAGTCAATTTTAGAAAAGCAAAGCCCTAGTAACTGTCTATTTTTGCTAAGTTCAACATAAATTTTGGAACCTTGAATTACCCTCAAGCAGTTAATTCACCACATAAAATCAATAAATACCATACCATGAAACACAGACATTTGGATATACAGGTAAAGTTTGGTTACTTGGCATTAAGCCTACAGAAAAATAGAACTTGAGATCTTTAATCCTCCTTTCAACTCTCAAACTCTCTATGAGCAATCTGACTGTTATATCATGACAACATCTGCAGATACCTCCATGCCAATTCTCCTCAAATTACCCCTGCCTGCATCTTCACTTTCAGCCTACTTTTGACAAAACAGGAATTTGGTGTTTTCAAGTTGAATCATTCTGATTTCTAAACTGACATCTTGTCATATTTTTATTTGTAGATTTCAGTTTATAAACCAGCATTCCAAAGACTATTTACAGCTTTTTGGCCTCTAGTAACAGTGTCTCACCTAGGTATCTGGATAAGGTATAAGCATCTAAACTTCTCACAGGTATAAAAAACTAAATTAAAAAAAAATCCCACTGACATAAACTTAAAAATTAAAACATCAATCTTGATTAAAATGTAAAATTTCACTAATCATTAATTTTCCTATTTGGAATAATTATCAAGCATTTGAAGGAAATGTATAGAATAGAAGTTCTTAAGTCTAATTCAACTTATGTTCTACTCATTGCCCTTTCTTGCCATCAACATGGCACCCTATTAAGTTCCCAAATTGAATAAACTTACCCAACTCGTCTCAAAACTTTTTTGGCTGGTCTGAGACTTATCAGCAGTTCTTATTTCACTAGTCTATTGTGGATAAGACATCTTATTATAGAAATATGTAATTAAATTATAGATCTTACCATTCTGTTTGATGTCTCTAAGCTTATTTGCATGTGTAATTATTGAACTTGCAGGATCTGTCTATGGCTTTACTACAGCTTTGTTTAAAATAAAAGACTCCTTAATAATGGTAATATGTTGTATCAGTGGGTTCTATCTACTGATAGAACTAAACATAATACAAAAAGAATCAATCTCCTTTGCCGTAAGAGCTCAGATTATTTTTTAATTTTTTTTATTTTGAAAAATATCCTAAGTAAAAAATAGTGAACAGTTATGTTTTAAAAAAATAATAATGAGGTGGACACTTAAGTATTTGTAGCCCAGATTTAGAAAAAGTTTTCCCTGTTAGCGTCTGGTTCCCAGAAATAACCACTGTGGTGAAGCTTATGTTAATGATGTCTTTGCTTTTCCTTATAGTTTCACTACATATAAACATTTCTCTAAATTAGTTAATATCTAATACTACTTTCTTTTAAATTGATATAAAAGAGATCATATTGAATATGTTCTTCTGTCATGATCTTTTTCCTTAGCCTTATGTTTGAGATTCATATGTACTGGAGTGTGTAACAGTTCAGCTTAGCTTGGGTTCCCTGGAAATAGATTCTGAGGTGGGGAATTGCATGTAGAAGTTTCACCCAAGAGTGCTCTAAAGCAGGGCTGTCCATTAGAACTATATGGAATGGTGACTATGCTCTATATCTACACGGCCTCCTGTAGTAGCCATGGCCACAAGCTACATATGACTTGAGTGCTTGAATTAATTTGATTTAGGTGTAAATTTAAATATCTACATGTAACTAATGGGCTTCTGTATTGGACAGCACAACTCTAGAGAAATATACCTGTAAGGAGGTGGTAAAGGCAGAATCGGGCAGGGGAAGAAGCTGACTTGCCATGTGGTTACATGGCAAGAGCTCAGCCAATCCTACAGGAAGGTCTGGAGCAGGGATGGCCCTTCAAAGCTGTCCCTGCTTTGAGGGACAAAGTTGAGGCAAAGCAACTGAACTTGAGTATCAGAGCATAAGCCAGTCATCTGTGGTGCCTTCTGAAAGAAGGAGAAATCTTGGGTGAATCAGTTTCTTGTCTCTGAGGGCAATTCCCACTGAAGCACACAGCTATACGCCTTCAGCAGCCAATATTACCAGTAGCAGGAGGATTGGTACCAGGCCCTAAAGAGGGAATCTTAGCAGAGTACCATAGTATCCATTATTCAGTTGGCCATTCATTTGCAGTACTCCATGGAGATTCCATTATATAAATAGATCACAATTTATTTATATATTCTATAGATGATGGAGAGTTGGAGTATTTCCAGTTTGGAGAAGTGTGGCTATTATAAACACTGTTTCTCTAAACATTTCTTCACATGTCTCCTGGTGAATAAATGCAAGGGTTTCTCTAGGATATATGCCTATAAGTGAAATTACAGAGAGTCGGAATATGTTCATAATTTACTAGAAAATGCCAAGCTGTTTTCCAAAATGGCTCTATATTTTACAAATTACAGACTTTCATTCAATATCCCAGTTCTGGCAATTGAGAGGTTTATTCAGAATATCTATTCTACCTTTCAGAAGACAAGCTTAGGGTCTTTGATATCATTTTCCTCCTGAATAAAGTATTAAAATAACTTTTACCCTTCAGAGGTTAGCAGAATTCTAAGATAACTCTCAATGAGTCATGCTCTTATATAATGTTTCTTCCTTAACTGTGGGCAGAATCTGTGACTTGCTTTTAGCCAATAGACTATGCCAAAAACCATAAACCTAAACAAAAACCTAAACCCATGATTAGATTGTATGTTAAAGGCAAAGGGTTTTATAGATGTAATTAAGGTTCCTGATCAGTTTGACTTTGAATTAATGAAAAGAGGTATGATACTGGGTAGGCCTGACCTAATCAGGTTTGCTCTTTAAAAGGAAGCCTGGGCCTTTTCTGAGGTCAGAGACATTGGAAAATCAAGCTGCCATGGACTCTACATATATAAGGAAATTAATTTTGCCACACCATGCAGGCTTGCATGAGAACTCTGAGCCTCAGATAAGATCCCAACCCTGGGCAGCACCTTGACTGCAGCTCTGTGGGACACTGAACAGAGCACCCAGTTATGCTATGCCTGGACTCCTGACCTATGGAAACTGAGTGACAATAAATGTGTTGTTTAAAGTTGCTAAACTTGTGGCAGTTTGTTACAAGACAGTAGAAAAAACATACACCTGCTTAGCAGCAAAATTTCTCTTTTTTTCAACCACATAATTTTATTTCCTCCATGTGATTATTTGATTTCCTTGGGTCTTTTGTATTTGGAGTGAGAGACTTTATTATTTCTATCTTTAAGAGAATTCTTAATCCATTGAAAAGAGGCACTGAGTATACTTCAAATTGCTGCAGCATTGTATCTAGTAGTGACTGCTTCTTTTCAAAGAAATTCTATTCCTTTTCCATGAATGAGTACCTATAGGAACTTAAGTGTTGGAGGAAAATTATTTATGCCAATTTCAAGAATAAAATATCTGAAAATTGCTTTCCTGAAACATCTAAGAATGGCTAAGCCTAAGAGAAAACATAAGGCTTTCTCTGATTCCTCTAGGGACAGAAAGGTTTTGAGAAGATAACAATGACAGAAACAAAAGAAAAATGTGGATGACTTCTGAAACATAGAAAAAAACCAGTGGGGAGTTTAAATTTTATAAAGAAAAAAGGGGCTTGTCTTATTACAGATCAAAGCAGATGGTAAGATAAAAAAGCTTAAATTCAAATGGGAGTCATACATTTTATTTTCACATGTACAGTTTGTAAAAATGGATGCTCCTGTCATAGTTGGGGTTCTCTGGAAGTAGAACTTAAAAGAAGAACTTGTAGGTAGTTTATCTGAGACATGATCCCAGGAAAGAGAAGTTGAGTGTATAGGGAAAATGAGATAAAGAATACAGAAAAGCAATAAAGGGCGCATCATGAGCTGGTTATCTCTGTGGTCAGCTGAGGTCTGTTCCTTTAGAAGCCCACTGGGAAATTACATGGCACGTACCTCAGAATTGTCCCAGTGGGTGACGGGGAGTGTGGTGGGTTGAATGGTATCACCCAGGACCTCAGAATGTGAGCTTATATAGAATAAGGACCTTTGCAGATGTAGCTAAGGTCAGCATCTAGAGATTAGAGTAAATCCAGTGACAGGTGTTCTTATAAGAGACAGAAAAGAAGACATAGCAATACACAGAAGAAGGCCATGTGAATATAGAGGCAGAGATTGGAGTTATTGCATCCGCAAACCAAAGAACATCAAGGGTTGCCCCCAGTCATCAGAAGCTAGGAGAGAGGCATGGAGGGAATTCTTCCTGGCAGCCTGCAGAAAGAAACAAGCCAATTAGATCTAATTTTGGATTTCTCGGTTCCAGAGCTGTGAGAGAGCAAGTTTCTATTGTTTTAAGCCACCAAGTCTGTGGTAATTTGTTATGGCAGCCCTAGGAAATTAATACAGGCAGGCTGAGCTGTTGACTCCTCTACACATCTAGGCCACACCTGAATGTGACAGAAGAGCCTTCTGTGACTTTATAAAAAGCCCAGGCAGCAAATCAGAGAAAGGTTGCAGCAAGTGCTTGATGTGGGACCCTGACATCATACATGGAATTACTCACCATAGTTTCATTGAAATGTGGTGGGCTTAAGAGATGTGACACTATTGTCCACAGCATCTGCTTCACTCCTCCAAGCAGTAATTTAGCGAATCCAGTCCCTTCTATCCTGTGATTCTACCCTTTTAAACGTGGTAGTAAAGTGGCTATGGTTTTGCATAGAAAAGTGGAAGGGAAAAGAGCATAGAGGTTTGTAAGTGGAAGGTTTAGAGGCTTAAGCAGTTCTGCTCACATTCTATTGGCTAGAACTCAGTCATATTTCCACAAATAACTGCAAAGGAGGCTAAGAAATATAGTTATTCTGGTTATCTGATTGCTCTGTAATAACCAATACCAATCTCAACAGCTGGAAAAAAACAATAATTTATTTTGCTCATGAATCTGCATCTGCAACTTGGGGAAGGCCCAGCTGGGATGGCTCATCTCTGCTCCGTGCAGCACTAGTTTAAGTGGTTCAGCTGGGCCTGAAGCGTCCACTTCCATGTCCACTTATACACATGGCTAGAAAGTTGGTAACAACTGTCATCCAGAAACTTAGCTGAGGCTGTTATCTTGAGGCCTTGGTGCATTTCCCTGTGGGCCTTCCAAGGATTCTTTACATTTCTCTCAAGTGCAAATTGTACTCATGCACTCCCTTCCAACACTTAACAAATTCGCATGCTATTTCAACATCAGGCTCGTACTTGAGATTCAGGATTCCTTTAAATCACATCCAGATAGAGATGAAGCTCCTTGGGTCCAGTTTCTGAAGTGTGACTCCTCTTTACCTAAATACCTGGAAACTAAAGAGCCAAGTTGTCTGCCACCTCCCACATGCCACATAGACAATGGTGAGATAGAAATAGTGTAAGTTTCAACAGACATTTCTGTTCAAAAATAGGAGAGAGTTGACAGTCTCATGTCCATGGAAGTTCTGAAATCTAAGCAGAAACATGTTGCCTGTTACTTATTGGGGCCCAATCCTGCTCTCGAAGGGTTATTCTCTGTGACTCTTGGCTCCATTCTCTGAGTTCTTGGCCTTGCCCTTGAGTCATCTATCCTATTCCGTAAGAACCTCTGGGAAGACTTCTAGCCTGCTTCCTACCCGTAGAAATTTGGAATCTAAAGCCCTCTTTTCATTAACCTCTGTAGGTCCAAACTGATAATAATTTATTTCAAATATCTGTGGACATTCTATTAGACATAAGTAACACCCATGTTTCTTTCTAAGACAGACCTTTATCTTGGATTAAAAGTCATGTGCTGTAGGACAATGCAATTAAGATTCTTAGAAGCCTTTTTGTCTAGTTAGTTGAAAGGAACCACAAGGCACACCTGTAAGATTATTACAAGCCCCTTTTTTTCTAGTACAAAAATTCTGAAAGGAACTTGCTTAAGACTCAGTAGACTCAGGAAGTCTACTGCATACACTTTATTTTTTTATTTATTTTGTGTGTGTGTGACTTCATATTCCTTTTTTTTTAATTTAATTTTTTTATACAGCAGGTTCTTATTAGTCATCCATTTTATACACATCAGTGTATACATGTCAATCACAATCTCCCAATTCATCACACCACCACCACCACCCCCGCTGCTTTCCCCCCTTGGTGTCCATGCATTTTTTTCTCTACTTATGTGTCTCAATTTCTGCCCTGCAAACCGATTCATCTGTACCATTTTCTGGGTTCCACATATATGCATTAATATGCGATATTTGCTTTTCTCTTTCTGACTTACCTCACTCTGTATGACAGTCTCTACATGCATCCACGTCTCTACAAATGACCCAATTTCATTCCTTTTTATGACTAAGTAATATTCCATTGTATATATGTACTATATCTTGTTTATCCATTTGTCTGTCGATGGGCATTTAGGTTGCTTCCATGACCTGGCTATTGTAAACAGTGCTGCAATGAACATCGAGGTGCATGTGTCTTTTTGAATTATGGTTTTCTCTGGGTATATGCCCAGTAGTGAGATTGTTGGATCATATGATAATTCTATTTTAAGTTTTTTAAGGAACCTCCATACTGTTCTCCATAGTGTCTGTATCAATTTACATTCCCATCAGCAGTGCAAGAGGGTTCCCTTTTCTCCACACCCTCTCCACCATTTGTTATTTGTAGATTTTCTGATGATGCCCATTCTAACTGGTGTGAGGTGATACCTCATTGAAGTTTTGATTTGCATTTCTCTAATAATTGGTGATGTTGAGCAGCTTTTCATGTGTTTCTTAGCCATCTGTATGTCTTCTTTGGAGAAATGTCTCTTTAGGTCTTCTGCCCATTTTTGGATTGAGTTGTTTGTTTTTTTAACATTGAGCTGCATGAGCTGTTTATATGTTTTGGAGATTAATCCTTTGTCCGATGATTCATTTGCAAATATTTTCTCCCATTCAGAGGGCTGTCTTTTCATCTTGTTTATGGTTTCCTTTGCTGTGCAAAGCTTTTAAGTTTCATTAGGTCTCATTTGTTTATTGTTGTTTTTTATTTCCATTACTCTAGGAGGTGGATCAAGAAATACCTCGCTGTGATTTATGTCAAAGAGTGTTCTTCCTATGTTTTCCTCTAAGAGTTTTATAGTGTCCAGTCTTACATTTAGGCCTCTAATCCATTTTGAGTTTATTTTGGTGTACAGTGTTAGGGAGTATTCTAATTTCATTCTTTTACATGTAGCCATCCAGTTTTTCCAGCATCACTTATTGAAGAGACTGTCTTTTCTCCATTGTATATCTTTGCCTCCTTTGTCATAGATTACTTGACCATAGGTGCATGGGTTTATCTCTGGGCTGTCTGTCTTGTTCCACTGATCTATATTTCTGTTTTTGGGCCAGTACCATACTGTCTTGATTACTGTAGCTTTATAGTATAGTCTGAAGTCAGGGAGTCTGATTTCTCCAGCTCTGTTTTTTTCCCTCAAGACTGCTTTGTCTATTTGGGGTCTTTTGTGTCTCCATACAAATTTTAAGATTTTTTGTTCTAGTTCTGTAAAACATGCCATTGGTAATTTGATAGGAATTGCATTGAATCTGTAGATTGCTTTGGGTAGTATAGTCATTTTCACAGTTTTGTTTCTTCCAATCCAAGAGCATGGTATATCTCTCCATCTGTTGGTATATTCTTTAATTTCTTTCAGCAGAGTCTTATAGTTTTCTGCATACAGGCCTTTTGTCTCCCTAAGTAGGTTTATTCCTAGGTATTTTATTCCATTTGTTGCAATGGTAAATTGGAGTGTTTCCTTAATTTCTCTTTCAGATTTTTCATCATTAGTGTATAGGAATACAAGAGATTTCTGTGCATTAATTTTGTATCCTGCAACTTTACCAAATTCATTGATTAACTCTATTAGTTTTCTGGTGGTATTCTTAAGATTCTCTGTATAGTATCATGTCACCTGAAAACAGTGACAGTTTTATTTCTTCTTTTCCAATTTGTATTCCTTTTATTTCTTTTTCTTCTCTGATTGCTGTGATTAGGACTTCCAAAACTATGTTGAATAATAGTGGTGGAAGTGGACATCCTTGTCTTATATCTGATCTTAGAGGAAATGCTTTCAGTTTTTCACCATTGAGAATGATGTTTGCTCTGGGTTTGTGATATATGGCCTTTATTATGTTGAGGTAGATTCCCTCTATGCCCACCTTCTGAGAATTTTTATCATAAATGGGTGTTGAATTTTGTCAAAAGCTTTTTCTGCATCTATTGAGATGATCATCATATGTTTTTTATTCTTCAATTTGTTAATACGGTGTATCACATTGATTGATTTGTGTATATTGAACACTTCTTGCATCTCTGGGAAAAATCCCACTTGCTCATGGTGTGTGATCCTTTTAATGTGTTGTTGGATTCTGTTTGCTAGTATTTTGTTGAGGATTTTGGCATGTATATTCATCAGTGATATTGGTCTATAATTTTCTTTTTTTGTAGTATCTTTGTCTGGTTTTGGTATAAGGCTGATGGTAGCCTCATAGAATGAGTTTGGGAGTGTTCCTTCCTCTGCAATTTTTTGGAAAAGTTTGAGAAGGATCGGTGTTAGCTCTTCTCTAAATGTTTGATAGAATTCACCAGTGAAGCCATCTGGTCCTGGACTTTTGTTTGTTGGAAGATTTTTAATGACAGTTTCTATTTCATTACTTGTGATTGGTCTGTTCATATTTTCTATTTCTTCCTGGTTCAGTGTTGGAAGGTTATACCTTTCTAGGAATTTGTCCATTTCTTCCAGGTTGTCCATTTTATTGGCATAGAGTTGCTTGTAGTAGTCTCTTAGGATGCTTTGTATTTCTGTGGTGTCTGTTGTAACTTCTCCTTTTTCATTTCTAATTTTATTGATTTGAGTCCTCACCATCTTTTTCTTAATGAGTCTGGCTAATGGTTTATCAATTTTCTTTGTCTTCTCAAAGAACCAGCGTTTAGTTTTATTGATCTTTGCTATTGTTTTCTTTGTTTCTATTTCATTTATTTCTGCTCTGATCTTTATTATTTCTTTCCTTCTACTAACTTTGGGTTTTGTTTGTTCTTCTTTCTCTAGTTCCTTTAGGTGTAACATTAGATTGTTTGAGATTTTTCTTGTTTCTTGAGGTAGGCTTGTATAGCTATAAACTTCACTCTTAGAATTGCTTTTGCTGCATCCCATAGGTTTTGGATCATCATGTTTTCATTGTCATTTGTCTCAGTTATTTTTTTATTTCCTCTTTGATTTCTTCAGTGATCTCTTGTTTATTTAGTAATGTATTGTTTAGCCTCCATGTGTTTATGTTTTTTACATTTTTTCCCTGTAATTGATTTCTAATCTCATAATGTTGTGGTCAGAAAAGATGCTTGATATGATTTCAGTTTTCTTAAATTTATTGAGGCTTGATTTGTGACCCATGATGTTATCTATTCTGGAGAATGTTCCATGTGCACTTGAGAAGAAAGTGTAATCTGCTGTTTTGGGATGGAATGTCCTATAAATATCAATTAAATCTCTCTGGTCTATTGTGTCATTTAAAGCTTCTGTTTCCTTATTAATTTTCTGTTTGGATGATCTGTCCATTGGTGTAAGTGAGGTGTTAAAGTCCACCACTATTACTGTGTTACTGTCAATTTCCTCTTTTATAGCTATTAGCAGTTGCCTTATGTATTGAGGTGCTCCTATGTTGGGTGCATATATATTTATAATTGTTGTATCTTCTTCTTGGATTGATCTCTTGATCATTATGTAGTGTCCTTCCTTGTCTCTTGTAACATTCTTTATTGTAAAGTCTATTTTATCTGATATGAGTATAGCTACTCCAGCTTTCTTTTGATTTCCATTTGCATGGAATATCTTTTTCCATCCCCTCACTCTCAGTCTGTATGTGTACCTAGGTCTGAAGTGGGTCTCTTGTAGACAGCATATATATGGATCTTGATTTTGTATTCGTTCAGTGAGCCTGTGTCTTTTGGTTGGAGCATTTAATCCACTTACATTTAAGATAATTATTGCTATGTATGTTCCTATGACCATTTTCTTAATTGTTTTGGGTTTGTTTTTGTAGATCCTTTTCTTCTCTTGTGTTTCCCACTTAGAGAAGTTCCTTTAGCATTTGTTGTAGAGCTGGTTTGGTGGTGCTGAATTCTCTTAGCTTTTGCTTGTCTGTAAAGCTTTTGATTTCTCCATTGAATTGGAATGAGATCCTTGCCAGGTAGAGTAATCTTGGTTGTAGGTTCTTCCCTTCATCACTTTAAGTAGATCATGCCACTCCCTTCTGGCTTATAGAGTTTCTGCTGAGAAATCAGCTGTTAACCTTATGGGAGTTCCCTTGTATGTTATTTGTCATTTTTCCCTTGTTGCTTTCGGTACTTTTTCTTTGTCTTTAATTTTTGCCAATTTGATTACTATGTGTCTCAGCATCTCTCTCCTTCGGTTTATCCTGTATGGGACTTGCTGTCCTTCCTGGACTTGGATGGCTGTTTCCTTTCCCATGTTAGGGAAGTTTTTGACTAAAATCACTTCAAATGTTTTCTCTGGTCCTTTGTCTCTCTCTTCTCCTTCTGGGACCCCTATAATGCGAATATTGTTGCATTTAATGTTGTCCCAGAGGTCTCTTAGGCTGTCTTCATTTCTTTTCATTCTTTTTACTTTATTCTGTTCAGCAGCAGTGAATTCTACCATTTTGTCTTCCAGGTCACTTATCCGTTCTTCTGCCTCAGTTATTCTGCTATTGATTCCTTCTAGGGTATTTTTCATTTCAGTTAGTGTATTGTTCATCTCTGTTTGTTCTTTAATTCTTATAGGTCTTTGTTAAACATTTCATGCATCTTCTCGATCTTTGCCTCCATTCTTTTTCTGAGGTCCTGGATCATCTTCACTATCATTATTCTGAATTCTTTTTCTGGAAGATTGCCTATCTCCACTTCATTTAGTTGTTTATCTGGGGTTTTATCTTTTCCTTCATCTGGTACATAGCCCTCTGCCTTTTCATCCTGTCTGTCTTTCTGTGAATGTGGTTTTTGTTCCACAGGCTGCAGGATTGTAGTTCTTCTTGCTTCTGCTGTACTGCATACACTTTAAATATTCAGAACTCTCTCACGAATCTTGCTTTGGACCTAGACATCTTTGCACGTCCGTAGAGTCATAATAGTAAAGTACCCTGGGTTTGATATGTTTCCTGAAACTCTTTCTCGCATTGAAAGTCTTGTGTTCTGGGGAGATTAAGGATGAGAAAGTTTTCATTTTGAACCCAGAACGTCCTGGTTCCTTCATATTTCCTTGGAATTCTGCTTGGAAAATAATTCATTTGTTTTTTAGCTCATCTCTCTTTCCAGCTTTATGTTATTCTACATGACTTTGAGAAACCACTTGACAGATTCATTATTCTGCCAAATCCACCAGCTCACATTTTCTACTTTCTGTATTTATTGCAGGTGTCAGTGTTGACAAATTTTCCCTGCTAAGTAATAGGAGTCACCTTTTATCTGGCCTAAAATAACAGTTTCCTCACTGTCCTTTAGGTTCTCACAAGCATGTCTTCCGATTTCACTAACGATATCCTTGAAGCCCTTGTAGCTTCTGCCTACCATTCAATCCTAAATCAATGCCATAGGTTTTAGGTTTTTAACATTAATACCCCACTTCCAGCATTAAATTCTATTCTAGTTAACAAACCACCATAAACCATAGTGGTTTAAAACTGTAATAGTAGCTTATTTTGCTCACAGGTCTGTCATGTGGGTAGGTCTGGGTGTCAAAATCTCATCTCCACTCTGTGTGGCTTCAGCTGGTCTGGCTTGACTGGAGCTGGGGAATCTACTTCCCAGAGGCTTACTCATATGGCTAGCAAGATATTCTTGCTGTCAGCTGGGAACTGCACCAGGTCTGTTGGTTCTTCTCCACATGGACATCTCCATGGGGCTACTTGGGTGTCCTCACAATTTAGTGGCTGGATTTTAAGAGCAGGTGGTCCAAGAAATAGGAATTGGGAGTTGCCACTTTCTTAAAACATCAGCTTCGACACAGAGATAGGTCACTTCTGCCATATTCTTTTGGTCAAAGTCACCCATATTCAAGGTAAGGAAATATAGGCATACGTTTTATGAAGGATTATCAAAGAATTTAAAGGCATCTTAAATCCTCCACAGTAGTCTAGCTGTGTACTCAAGGAAAAAGGGAAACAGATCTGGTGAACAGCTATCCTTTCTCTGCCACAGTGTATTTGACCCTTTTAAAATAGTAGTCATATATTCAATGGGTATGAAGTTACAGTTGTACAGGTTCTAGAGATCTGCTATACAACGTAGTGCCTATAGTTAATAATATGATATTGTGAATGTAAAAATTTGTTGGGAGCATAGGGCTCCTGTTAAGTATTCTTACTACAGGGGAAAGGGGTGGGAGGAAAGGGACACAAGGAAACTTTTGGAGGCAATGGCTAGATTTATAACCTTGCTTTTAGCAATTCTATCGTGGATGTATACATATATTCAGACTCATCAAACTGTGTACATTAATAAATGCAGTTTTTGTATATCAATTGCACATGAGTAAGGTTATAAAAAAAGTAACATGTATTTGTAATCAATATCCCATCAAGGGCTCAAAACTTATGTGTTCATCTCTGTGAATGTAGTTACTGGAGTATAATCATAGACAGTATATTAAAAAGAAACTCAGAGATTGTGGTCGATTTTTAGATACAACATGGACAAAGGATTTCTTGTATAGCTTTAGATGGCTGGAGGTTTATAACATTTGTAGAGATCTGATATTTAGACATTTTTTCCTTATGTTGTACTAAAATCTTCTCTATTGTAAGTTTTACTCACAAGTACTAGTTTTATTTTCTTGACCATGCAAGACAAATCCAATTTCTCTTCTAATCTCTTTCTATACCACAGTCCATCATGTATTTGAAGTCATCTCTCATCGTACTCCTGAGTTTGGTCTCAGTACTACTAGTTCTCTTAAATATGTAATATCTTAAATTGAAAATAAATGCCTTCTAGATGTGACCTATTACATTTTTTTCTTTTTAATGCAAGTTTAATTTATGTAAAGGGCAAAGGGGAAAACTATTAGTTTATCCATTGAAATAGTAATATTTTATGTTCAAGAAACTGTCTTATACATCTCTCAGAATTTGAACAAGAACCTTGTCAATTAGCAGAGCATTTACCATAAATTTAATTAAAAGTGAGTATTCACCTGTTACGGTAATAAATGTCTCTTACTGAAGATGTTCTACTTATATACTTGCTAGAACTACCAGAAAAATAGGATTAGGTATGTATACTCTGATTTCAATATTAAGAATCCAAATTTGAAGAAATTAATTCCTTGCTCAAGTTTGGACAAATTAATGTAAGCTTAGAACAGAATATAAGTTTCTGATTCCATGTTCAATTACTTTTTTCTATTATTCCATGCTGTTAACTAATTTGTATGGATATATTTAAAGTCCTCATTCAAAGTTATGACAATTTATAGTATGTATATAGATCATTAACTATGTACAGTCTATTGAAATTCAAGGAATCATTTAGAGATTTTAAAAACCACATGGAGTGTCCAAATTTTGAAATGCAGTTTTGGCAATTTAAGTGTCAGGATATCTCAGACTTACTGAAGCTGAAAGGACCCAGCGAAGATTCTGTTTTGCTGTAATACAAATACAATATTCTAATATATGGAAAATCCTTGTTTTTTTCTAACCATATTAACATATTTTGGTTTTTAGTAATTACTCTTATTAAGACCACTAGGGGCTCAATTTTTTTGTTCTCAATTAGCAACAGTAACTTAAGTTATTTGGGTATAACAGTAATTTCCTAGTGACTCTTAATTTAAAAAGTAATGTTACAAAGGGATTAGCGTAGCAATCTATCAACACCTGGAATGGGCATTACATAAATATCCAATAAGTTACTCACCTCCTCTTAAAATTAGAGAACTATGTAGTTGGAAATTTGTCATATGTAAAGATAAAAGAGAAGTCTTTTGTTATCACACAGAATGCAAAATCTAGCAACCTATGACTGACATTGGCATCCAGGAAGAGCTGTATCATCCTTCCTTTAAAAAAAAAAAAAAAGGCCTATTTTTAACTGACTTAGTGACTATTTAGTAGTGAACTCTACCTATGGATGTGAGGATTTCAGAAGAGCAGAGCTGTACGTGTTAAGTCCAGACTCCCAGGCATAACTCTAGTTATCTTAATTTAGTAGGTCTGCAACAGGGACTCTAGAATCAAGTGTATTTATTTCTAATAAGAAACCCAGGTGATTCTAATGTAGGTGATCTATGGACCAGACTTAGAAAAACACTGGGCAGTGGCAGCTTTGCATATAGTCTCAGATTTCACTGCTTGGTATGTTTCTTTTAAGTTCTCTGCAAAAGTTACAATTCACATTGTCCCAAAGCATTTTTGCTATGGATTTTAAAAGCTAGTTATACAATTAATTATGGCAACTGGAATTTAGACTCTACCTCAGTTAGCCCAGAAAGCAACAATGGCACAACTTTGTGATGAAAGTAAACTCAGGTTGACTCACACATAACCAGAATACTCAGGGCTATTCACTATGTGTATGATCACGATCCAGCTCATTAGAGAATCCAGGCACTAAGCCTCATTCAGAATAACTTCCCAGAGTCTCTCCCATTCATGACCAAGTTTAAGTGACTTACTATATGTCAGTAAAATTCAGTGGTGAAGAAGGCATTTAAGATTAATAGTGGAAAAACCTTGAAGTATTAGGTAGATAAAAAGTTGCAAATGGTCTAAGTAAGAGATGAAATAAACTTTGCCAAATGCAAAAAAAATTTTTTTCATTAAGTAATGGGAAATATTGGCACCACCTTAAAATGGATGCCCCATTTATCTTAGCTCTTAAGATGTGTAAGGAGACTTAGGTCATCAGTTACAAATACTAATGCTTCCATTTAGCAGTCATTTTCAAAGTTTTTAATTAGAGGGAAGGGTCATGAACCTGCTGATCAATAACTTAATTTGCTTCTTTATGCCTTAGCAAACAAAATCCAACTCTGTCTTCTGCCATTTAGCTGAGTAATTTGTGTCAGGCTCAGTTTCCTCGTCTGTCAGGCTGTTGCCTCATCTGTAGAATGTAGAAATTGCAGTAAATGTTTCGGTAGCCTTTTCAGTACTACACTGTGACTCAAGAACAGAAGAGGTATAGCAGTGTGGGTAGGTCTGTGAGTTCTTGGCTGTTAAGAAGTGAGCAAAAAAGATTTGCATTTACTTCTTCACTGATTTAAACTTCTGTATCTCTTCCTCTCTTATCTTGCCTGTGGACCGTCTCCTTGATTTTACTCCAAATGCAAGACCCTGGAATCCAGTTGACTACCTTTGTCTGAGCTGACAAAGAATTGTAGAATTCTTCGGTGTGGTGACCAAGTTTCTCACATACAGTTAATACAGCGTAACAATCTTTCTCTTCATTTATTTTCTTCCTCTTCTAGGTACAAGCCTCCCTGAAATATTTTAACATCCTGCTTTTTAAATTTCCTATCTACCCCTTCACACCTTGATCAGAGACTCACATCATTTTCCCTAAGTGTAATCAGTCAAACAAGGATGTAGCCTTCTGGAATTACCACGATAAGCAATTTTAGTGAAGTCATTCTGGACACTATAGTGTCATTTTGATGGTTTCCTATATTTGGGCAAGTAGAGTGGGAGTCTATGAAGTGTTGGAACTTCACTCCTATTATGTCCATGTCTGGTTGTCCATCCTGCCCAAAGTTGAATGGAATTAAACCAACACTAATTGGGAGAAGCAGATAAAATGACTGCAGTTATATGAACTGTAAGGATTAGCTAGTAACTTTAGTAAGAACTTTTGGGATATTGGATACTGATTATAAAGCAGTATCAATTAAGAAAGCTCTATAAATTAGGAGTTTGGAATTAATATATACACACTGCTATATATAACATAGATAAACAACAAGGACCTACAGTATAGCACAGAGAACTATATTCAATATCTTGTAATAAACTGTAATGGAAAAAATGTGAAAAAGAATAGATATCCATATCTATATCTATTTTTTAATGTTAATCCCAAACTTCTAATTTATGGAGCTTTTTTAATTAATACTCTTTCATCATTCATCAGTATCCAATGTCCCCAAAGTTCTTACTAAAGTTTCCTTTATAGGTTATTACAAGTTATAAAGTTATACATATATATACATACAACCGAATCACTTTGTTGTACACCTGAAACTAACACAACATTGTAAATTAAATATACTTCAAAAAATGGTTGAAAAAAAAAGAAAGCTCTAAAACTGGGGGGAAAACAAGTGGCAGTTAACTTAGAACCAAATCCTCCTTGTGCCTGTAACTCTCAAACTGCAGATGAATGCTGAGCAGTTTTGAGTCTCAAGAATGCAGGACCTGTGCAGGGATTTCACATAAGCATCCATAATTTTATTTTCTGAAAGCATTCTTTCTCATTCAAGATATATAACGCAGGATAAAAATCAGCCCATTATTATTAGTGGGAGGTAATGGTTGTCATCTGTGTCTATAAACTATGTAACCAGGGCTTGGAGTTGAGGATTTAAAGAGAAAACCAAAGCTATACGTTTTTTAATGTGGTCTACGTGTTCTGTTTTCAGTGAAGAAGAAGCGGACAGAAATAAGATAACCCTCAGTTTCTTCATCTCTGAAATCAGGATTTTAATGTTTGGCTTTGATATTTGAAAATCAATGAAGACCACCCAAATGAGAACAGACAGAGGCTATTTATTCAGATCTTGCTCAAACAGCGAAGGCGGCCAACATCACTTTTATTTGGCTGAGGCTCAACAGCAGACAGGGAAGTGGAAAAGCTTTATAGTGAAAACAGCAGGGAAGGTTTCAGGTCTAATATGATCAGAGCTTGTTGGCCTGGGGAAACTGAGAGTCACCTAGCTAGAAGAAGGCATCTTGTGTGCATGATTTGGGGGACATATTTGGCTTTCAATGCTTGGTCCTGAGTTAGAAGTCAGGGTAAAATATAAGGAAACTTGCAGTCATTGACCAAGTCCTGATCATTCTGGGCCGACTTGCAGAGATTTTGGGTTGGTTTCCCAAACTGGCTTTTCTGGAGATTGTGGGTCAGATTTCTCTCATATGTGGTCTGGCCATTGTTCATTTGTATATTCAGTCTCCAAGGCTGCAAGTCTGTTGTCAGAACTGACCATGGAATGAGTTAAAAAGATACCTCTGTTGCTGTTTTTGGAGATGGTAGAAATGTTATTAGACGATAAAGGAAAGACAATAATATTTTGGAGAGAGAAGCAAGAAGCGTGTCTCCACTGATGTAAAAAATGTTCCACCTGCTGAGGGAAGGGTACCTAGAGAAACTGTATCTAATCCTGCCTAAGTGAAGGCCAGTATAAATGTCCTCCTTTCTCCTGGCTGATAAACTGTCCACGTTGCTCTTCATAAAGATCTCAAATCCCCTGAGCATTTGAAACTTTGTGTTCTGCTTCCAAAACCAGTAACAAAGTTCCAATTTTTCTAACCTGTGAACTGCTAGGGCTAAGATGTCCTTATCTCCGAAGTATGAGAAGACATACAGCCAACTCAGAGTCAGAGGATGTTGCAAACTTATTATAAAAGAGCTATCTAGTTCATATTTTAATATTAGTTTACTTTGCTAGCCTTTTTGTTATAATTTAAAGTTTATTTCTTTTTTAATACTCAGGCTCACCTCTATTTCATTTTCTTCTGTGTCTTTATATTCATGCTGTCCTGATTTTCCAAATTCCTACCATCTATAAGCCTTGTTGCCAAAACTTTCAGCCATCACTTACCTTGAAAGAAGACCATCTTTCTATGTACAGTGCAGCAGTCACCTGCTCACATGCACACAAATTCTGTAAGTTCTTTTTAGAGTTACTACAGCTTCCTTATCTTACCTGAGGTATCATTTTCCTCAGCTCTTCTCGACCTCCACTCTAGAGCCCTTTACGTGATCTCTATTCCTGCCCTGCCATGGTCTGAATGCCTAAACACAAACATCCTTCTCCAACAATCTGCTGTCCTTCCTTCCTCCTCCCTCCTTTTTCTAGATCTACTCCTCCAACTTCCCTCCCATTTCTCTTCTTCCTTCCTCTGGACCATAAAATATATTTGTTCCAACACTCCAACCATTCTGGTCAAACACTTAAATCCTTTTCCTTCTTCATTGCCCTCCAGTATTAAATCCAACACTCTGTTTCCTTGACTTCTGAATCCAGTCCTGGAGGAAACTCATGATGGTCCAGAGTAGCATCTTTGTAAGTGCAGGGACCCACCCTCAACAGTGCTCCCCAGCTCCCTGGCAGGGCCACTCTGGGTCCAACTCAAGGCCCACTTTCATTCCTTGCAGAGGTTGTTTCAAACTTCTGCTCTTTACTCCTCTTCTCTCAGGATATAAATTTCTAGCTGTCCTTTCTCACCATCAACAAGACTTATCTGCAAGATTCTTTATTGCCTGACTCAGAGGAAGCCTTGCTCTTCATTTACATTCAAGTCTAAACCTCCAACATTTACTCTGGATCCTATTTTCTCCCATTTCAACAGGGGCCTCACTCCCCCATCTATGCCCCTCACTCCCCCATCTATGCCCCTCTTTCATAAAATGTTATTCTCTTTTAGACTTTCTGCCCAAGGTTTTGCCTCTAGCCATGTAGTCTTCTCTCTCTCTCTTTGAGTAAACTTGTTTACTCTGTAATTTCAGTACCACATACATCCTGGAATTCTTCAACCTATATAAGTAGTCCAGAGTGCTTTCTAAACTCCAGGCTGGTTTACCTAATTACCTTCTGGATAGTTCCATTGACTTCTCCCTCTCTCTCTTCTTTCTCACCATTTACATAATGAGTTCTATTAATTTTACCTAACTATTTCATAAGTATTTTCATAAACCTATCGATTTTATTTATTGACTATTTCATAAGTTTTAATTTATTAAACTTCCTGCTACTGCCAAATCATTTTTTAAAAACACAACTGTAATTAAGTGTTCCTGTGTTAAAAATCATATAATAGTCCTCATCAAATTTAGTTTAAATGCAAATCCCTTCATATAACACAAAAAGTCTTTCAGTATTTGACCCCTGCATCTCTCTAGCCTTTTGTTTCCCAAAGTATACTCAGAGGAACACTTTTTCTGTGGAATGTTTTACAAGATGAGATGTGGGGAATAGGAGGGGAGTAGAAGACTCTCAAATTGGCCCTAGGACCAACGGCACCAGAATTACTTGAGACTTTATTATATATGCAAATTCTCAAGCTTCACCCTAGACCTACTGAATCAGGAACTCTGGTGGTAGAGCCTACCGATCTGTGTTTTAGCAAGCCTGCCCAGTGATGCTGAGAAACACTGAAGTTTGAGAACCACCGTCTTAGAGAATCACAATGTACATTAGCATCTTACTACAGGAAGTCTGGAAATAACGTATTTAACTTAGTTTAAGCAAAATTTCCTCAGTTTGAGCATGGACCGTGTGTGTGTGTGTGATACTCACTAATATCCAGTAGAACTAATGTAAGAGAAACTTGTCAAAAGCCTGCAGCCTCACATTGCTAGTAATTCCCCAATTAGTGTCATGTGCTTTTGCATTTAAACATCCCACTTCATTACTCTACCAAATATCTCCCCCCAACCCTTGTCTGGCCAGCTCCTTAGAGGAGGTGTTTCAAAATTATATGCTTATTGAACAAATACATGGGATGGAACAGAAATATGTTGTAGCAACCGTAGAAGTGTTGCTAAGTCCTACTACCATTAAGATACAATCTGGGGCCTCCCTGGTGGCGCAAGTGGTTGAGAGTCCGCCTGCCGATGCAGGGGATACGGGTTCGCGCCCCGGTCTGGGAGGATCCCATATGCCGCGGAGCGGCTGGGCCCGTGAGCCATGGCCGCTGAGCCTGCGCGTCCGGAGCCTGCGCGTCCGGAGCCTGTGCTCCGCAGCGGGGGAGGCCACAACAGTGAGAGGCCCGCATACCGCAAAAAAAAAAAAAAAAAAAAAAAAAAAAAAAAAAAAAAAAAAAAAAAAAAAAAGATACAATCTGTTATTTCAACACTTTTTTACATATAATTGTTCTCTCTGTATATTGATCTCTTCTTAATGGAGTATCTTCATATTTTCTTCTTTGATATTGTGAAAGTATAATGTACATCTTATCAGCTTGTCTGTACAAGCTTTTTGTATTGAAATATCCTTTATAAATATGCTGACTAGAAGTTTTTTCAGCTGATCCTACACCCTGGTGACTTTCTACTTTTAAAAATTTCTCTCCCCATTATACTTTCACAGTCTTTCTTTCATATCTCTTTCCTCAATTATCTATTAACAAAATAATTTTAGACCCTATAATAACAATGACCATATTAAGATTGACATACTAAGTCATAGCTTTATAAACCTATTGTATTTTATTTGTTATTAATGAGGTTAATATATATTATACTTTTATATAATATAAATATATTTTATTAAAATTTTCTTGTGATACATATTAATTCATAGGGGTTTTAGTAAATATTAATACACTTATTACTAGCTTTCAGAATTTCTACTGCCATTATCTTAATTTTTCCAACCACAATTTCAAATGCCCCAGTAGACTTCTTAAGTGTTCATAAAGTGTTACTTAGAAAAACTGAGTTCCTAAGCAGTCAAGTAAGTATTCTTATATAATGGTTGTACTACATGTTTCAAACATGAAGTTTATTCAAATGCACTAGTAAAATACATAAAGCATGATTTATGATACTGATATGTGGTACCTAAAAACTTCATGACTCAGCATCAAGTTTGGTTTATTCTGATGCTGCATACAGAATTTTATGCAAAAAACATTACCAACTGTAATCCTCTGATGTCATAAAAAAGTAATCTGTGATAGCTAAGGGACTTTGGAATTAATGTATATTCAACTACTTTGGTCTCTCCCCTTTCCCAGATCACTCTTTGTAGAATGATGATAAGTGACTCGGGTGTTAGACATGTCATCAGTAGTCATTTATTTTTATTTAATCACATTACTTAAAACGTTAGGCATATAGTTCAGCTATATACACATCAAGATGATTAATGATAGTATTCTCATATAGTCCACCATGGCCATCAGAACTAATTATACTTACAATCTTCACAACTCACCAGGTTCTCTGGCTTTCTAACTACATCATAGAGAAGGAAATCTATTGAGCTTAATGTAATGAATAAATAATTATGTTATTGTGACCATAATAATTTCCTGTTCATGAAAGAAAGATAAATTTCAATAGAAAATGTAACTTAATAATAGGCAAAGTCAGACATTTGTAAGCCTTTTTTGCTGCCTTTTTCTTATTAAATATCTTCTGTTGTGCCTTGGTGTACCTAAGGAATTAAAAGAGGAAGGCTGCCAGAGTTTCAGGTGGTTCTCAGGGACCAGATATATAAGATTCTTAAGATCCTTCGGAGACTACTTATAGTTCATTCTGGCAATTTGAAGTAATTTGTCCTAGCCACTAATTTTTTGACTATTTTAGCTCTTCAACTTATAGTATCTGTTAAATTTTGAACTTAAAGGTAAATCAACAGCATTTGGAAGCACCCTAGGAAAATTAAAGTCCCTAAAGGTGCATTATAGTCTGTGTATGAGGTCTCTAACAGTAAATGGATTTAGTACAGGGTTATATTTTAACTTAAGTGAGAATAATAATAGTGTGATGACTCATGCAAATCTGGTTGCCTGTCTTGGGCAGCATTAGAGGATAAGCATAAAACCATTTAGCAGAGGGTGGCTGTTCTTTGGAAAAGACATGGTAGTTGGATAGGGCAAAAGATTGGATCAGGTAAAATCTAATCCACCTTTTGTATGAGAGCCCTTAAATTTCCTGAGCTACACATTGGAACTTTCAGATATCCTGTATATATAAGATTATAAATAATTTAGCAAAAACAGTCAAGGAAACAATATGCTTCCCACTGAGTCATATACTTGAATGAAAACTGTCTCATCTTTATCTTTTTTGCCTAATTTAAAAAAGAAAATGTGAAAGAAGCGTTATAAGAATGCCCACCAAATAAACTGACCAGAATAATTTATTTGTGTGTTCAAAGGAATTGTGCTTGTTGAATATGAAGTTTATATGTTAAACATTCAAATTTGTTATTATACTCTGTTAATCTCACTGTAAATTTAGATCATCAAGGCAACACTCTTCCTAGAGGTGAGAGTGAAGAATTCATTCAGTATGGTAAATCAGGAAGGATTCCAATATGATTTAAATACACATACATGCACAAAAAATAAAGACTTACTAAGTTTTTGTTAACTAGATACATTTGTGAGTGGAATGAGAGAGTTCCAGACCATTCATGCAACTTGTATATGCTGTCGTATTTAACAGTACTGGCTTTGTAACCAGGCAGTCTTGCTTGAGTTCAGCCCACTTTACTACCAGTGTGACTATGGACAAAATATTTAGGCAGGACAAATTTTATATACAACACACACACACACATCATTGTGCAAACAGAATTCAACCTTCTGCCTTGGAAGAAGCCACATTAAAGGGATAATTTCTACAATAATAATTCCTAAGGTCGTGAACTGCAGTAGAGGAAGAGAAACGTCCATTCCAGAACCAAAGTATTTAGGAATTCAAGCCTGGCCATTGTGACTTTACCCTATGGGATGCATTCAATGAAGAGAGGAAACCTGAATTTAATAGCTTTGGCTGGCATGATCTGAGAGTTGTTCCATTACCCCTTTTCTCTGATCCTCCTGTTTGACAGTGACATCTAACTAAAGTCATACCATTTAAACTTTTCTTTTGCATGTTGCGTGACCTTGTGAGCAGAGTAAGAAACGGGACGTTCCTCGGGAAGATCAGGGACCAACCAACAAGAATTTGGATTTTTGGCCCCAACTTATTACACTGATGGTCACGATTATTGATGAGGATAAAACTGCCTACACTCCTGTCCTGAATCAGTAAGTACACTGTTTTGGTAATAAATGGATTTTATTCCACTAAAGTTAAGAAAACAAAATATTTGAAGTATGGCTTATACTCTCATGACAATGACAAACTTTTCCAAAATCAAGCTATAGAAAGCAGTATATTTTTACTTTTATCAGTAAATATTACTTCCGTGATATTATGAATTTTTAATTTTAGCCCCATACAGAGTGATTACTTGGATATGGAGACAAATATTTCCCACAAATTTATTTTTATTTGATGTAGAAAAATTTCTTCTTTCCACTGGCTTCTTTCATTGCCTTAAAAGAAAAAAAAAAAATACAATCCCCCAAAACTAAAAAGAATGTTAAAGAGTTAGTATTAACATATTCCACCATGAATTTATTAATAGTAAGGATTTTTCAAAAAAAAACTTGCTTTCAAAATAGTTGTGTATGCTAGACGTAACAAATTTAGTGCTGTATTTCAGAGAACAAGTCCATTTTCTCAAATAACCTAAGCCTATGCCTCCATGCATAGAATTTATAAATTATGAGCAGGTTGGAAAGGCAGATGAATTAAAATTTGTGGCTGTTCTAGAAGACTCTGAAATCAACTTATCAACTTAACACTAGCTATGAGACCTTGGGCAAATTATCTAATTGCCCTGGGTCTCAGTTTCCTCATATATAAAATAAGGATATATTACCAGATAATTTCCAAGATCCAGTCCACCTTTAATGTTGCACATTTAGGATTTACTTCACACCCACATGTCTAGAGCTATACAACCAAAATAACAGCTGACTCTGCCTGTAGGGCATTTGCGATCTGGTAATGGAGAGAATATCCTGACATATTGGTCATACCTGAAAACCTGTGGGCAGCAGGAATAGCAGAAATAGACAAACCATGACATACATTCAGGCTTAATATGGAGAACTGGTTGTATTATTTCTAATTTTTTGTACTGGTCAAGACAGGGTCTAAAAGCTTGTGTGGAATACAATTGAAATTCCAATTATAGAAGAAATACCTGTAAGTATTCCAATTTTTATTCTTTCCTGTTTCTTCACCACCCATTTTCACCTGCCCTGAATTTCTTCTAAATGTGGAGAAAGTATTCCTCTCTTTGATAGGCAATGACAACATCGTTAGGTTTACCTTTACACTTTCTTCTTTCTTTTCCCCTTATATCCACCTTTTCTGCCTGATGCCAGAGTGTATCATGATGACAATCTGTAGAGACTTTCTCTTATTCTCTTCTGATAGCTCAGGACTATATCCTCTCTTTTAACATATGGCATGTCCTCAGTTCCTCCTGGACAGCTTTGTGGGCTAGATATGTTTTCTCATTCATTCTTTGGATCTTTCTTGAAGATACAGTAGATTTCCTAAAGGTAGGGACATCAATAACTTGTTTTAAGCCTGTGCCCTCGGGCTGGGGTAGATCAGTTGATTAATGAGAATGGAATGAAAACAAACATCTGCTGAGAAATGTTAATTAAAAGTTATATGAGGGCCTCCCTGGTGGCGCAAGTGGTTGAGAGTCCGCCTGCCGATGCAGGGGATACGGGTTCGTGCCCCGGTCTGGGAGGATCCCATATGCCACGGAGCGGCTGGGCCCGTGAGCCATGGCCGCTGAGCCTGCGCGTCCGGAGCCTGTGCTCCGCAACGGGGGAGGCCACAACAGTGAGAGGCCCGCATACCGAAAAAAAAAAAAAAAAAAAAGTTATATGAAAGGATTTTATTTTTAATCAAATGAATTCTTTACATTTACCAAATATTCAGGATATGACTATTAAAAGATACATTATAAAATCATGGAATCAAAGTTCCCCAGAATCATCCTTAATCATATACCATTAAAGATATACAAAGATTTTAGTTACTTTTTTGTGACTGTGTTAAAGGAAGTGGAGGGAATGCATTTACTTATGGCAAAAATAAATTTTAAATTATGAGCTAAATTAAGTCTACTAAGTATAAAAATGAGCAAGGACACAAGGAAAGAAGAGAAATGTCTTTGTCTTGCTTTTTATTTTTGTTTATAGTGTCAGGGTTTGGAGTCACTTTTGTTCCAATGAAAATCTAGTTCTAATAAAGCTGAATGCTTTCCCCCTGTTGGGAATCTATGCTTTATGATTGTATTTGCTCAGATTTTGAAGATGTTCTAAAAATTTTTTACTTACAAAGGATCATTGCATTTTGTTTCTCATTTAATTAAATCTATATTTTAAGTGAACTCACCTAGATAGCAAGGTGTGTTCTTAGTGGCCAATGTTGCATTTGTGTAATTTGGTGAGATTTCCATTCATGCATGTTTCTTTATTTGTGCAATGTGTCATCACATTTAGGCATCACTAATTATCTCACTGGGTAGTTAGACTATTAGGATCAAATAGGCTGATAGTTGCAAATGCAGATTCTGAGCTCCATCCCAAATCTACGGAGTTAAAATCTGAATTTGGCACAGAAGTCTGCATTATTAATAAAGTATCCCTTGTGTGGTTTGTATACACCAGTGTATGAAGGCACAGGTCAGTTTGTGAAGGACATGTCCAGCTAAAACAAGTTTTGGGTTTTATTTTGAAAGTAATGGCAAGAGAACGGATTATTTAAAAATATAGGTCTTATTTTTATATCTTTCTTGTTTATTATATCTAAGATTATTGATATAAATAATTGAATGATGTATTCATGGTTATTTTGACTAAAAAATATTGCAAGCATTTGCTTATTCAAGTTTGATAACAATTTATAATAATTTCAGAAAGTAAACATGAGGGGAAGGATTTGTTTTATTTAGTACACTAGTATGTATCCAGGCATATATATTGGTTGAATTAATGAATACATTAAAGTAAATCCATATGTGTAATTGGTTCTGTTCTCTCTATTCCTACTCCATTGATTAACTGATGTACTAGAGTATTTCTTTGAGTGATACGTCTTCACATTTTAAAGATTAATTTTATGAAGTGGCTTTCCAGGTGTTTCTATTTCATTGAAACTGAAAACTATTAAGCACAGTATTTTCAGATCTTTCAGTGTGGGTCTCTCTCTCTCTCTCTCCCTTTTAAATAGATGTATTGAGGTATAACTGAATACAGTTAAAAATTTAATTAGTTTTGACATAGGCATCTAACCATGAAACCATCACCACAATCAAGATAATAAAGATATCCGTAACCCCAATAAGTTTCTGTGTGCCTTATGTAACCCACCCCAGGCAACCAATGGTCTGCTTTCTAATACTACAAATTAGTTAGAAATTTTTATCCTTTTGTATAAAGGAATAATATATTATGTACATTTCTTTGTCTAATTTCTTTCACTAATTACAACTATTTTGAGGTTCATCCAGGTGGCTGTGGGTATCAATACTTCATCTCCTTTTATTTCTAAGTAATATTCTACTATATAGATACACCACAAAATGTTTATCCATTCATCTGTTAGGATTAGGGTTAAGGTTAGGGGGTAAATTTGGATATTTTTTCAAGGTTAGGTTTCTGTGAATATTTGTTTGCAAGATTTTGTGTAGACGTATTCTTTTATTTTCCTTGGGTCATGTAATATGTACGTTTAATATTTCTTAAAACTGCCAAACCACTTTCCAAAGTGTTTGTACATTTCCAACACTTAGTACAATTAGACTTTTTACTTTTAGCCATTCAAATAAGTGTAGTGATATCTCCTTGTGGTTTTAATTTGCACTTTCCTAAATACTGATATTGACCATCTTTTCATCTGCTTATTTGCAATACATATATCTTCTTTGGTGAAATGTCTGTTCAAATCTTTTTGCCATTTCCAAATTGGGATGTTTATCTTCTTTTTAATGAGTTGTAATGGCTCTTTAATTATACTAAATAAAGGTCTACTGTTATGTAAATGTTGCAATATTTTCTCCTACTTTGTGACTTTCTTTTCCATTTATTACTAGTTTCTTTTGGAGAGCTGTTTTTAAGAAAATAATTGATAGATTAGTCCAATTTGTTGATTATTTTCTTTTATAATTTGGGCTTTCTGTGTCCTACTTAAGAAAACATTGCAACACCCACAGTCAAGTTGCAATACTGTAGTTTTTCTTCTAGTTATCTTACATTGAGATCTATGGTTCATCTCCAGTTATTTTTTGTAGACGGTATGATATAGAGTTTAAGATTATTTGGGATTTTTTCCATATGTTTAATCTTTTCAGCTCTATTTGTTAGAAAAATTATCCTATCCCCATCAAATTGCTTTGGTAACTTTGTCAAAAATCAATTAATTATATGTGTGAGTCCAATTCTGTACTCTCTGTTCTATTGATCCGTATATCTATGGGTCTAATAGTGATTAACTTCAGCTTTTGCCTGGAAAACTCTTTGTCTCTCCTTCAATTCTGAAGGACAACTTTGCCAAGTAGAATATTATTGGTTGGCAGGTTTTCTCTTTCAGCATTCTGAAAAATCATTCCACTCCCTCCTCCTGGCTTGCAAAGTTTCTGCTGAAAAATTCACTGATAGTCTCATGGGGATCCCCTTCAATGTAACAAACTCCTTTTATCTTGCTGCTTTTAGGATTCTCTCTTTGTCTTTTATATTTTCTCTTTGCTGAAATCCTCACTTTGTTCATACATTGTTCTCTGACCTCAGCGAGCATCTTTATGACCATTATTTTGAACTCTCTATTGGGTAAATCACTTATCTCTATTAAGGTCAGTTACAGGTGATTTATCTTGTTCTTTTGTTTGGAACATACTTCCTTATTATTATTTTTTTTCATTTTCCTTGACTCTTTGTGTTGGTTTCTGCACATTAGATTAGACAACCACCTCTCCCAGTCTGGACAGACTGTCTCATCAATCAGCCCAGCCCAATCTCCTGGTTGTCTCTCAAACCTTTATGGTTGTCCAAGCTGCCATCTTTGTTCTTAATGGCTCCCTAATTGAGGGTGTGCCAAGACCGGTCAATGTTTCAAGGAAAAGGATAAAAGTCAGCACCTAGATGCAGGCTAACTAAAAGCTGTACCCTCAGGCAATAGATGGGAAAAGATATAGTTAAGCCCCTTCGAAGGAGAAATTGGAAGATGGGCATTATTGCCTGCTTCCTCTGCACTGAGCCCAGGTGGATAGCCATGACAGTGGGGGAGGGACAAGCGGGATGCTTCTGCACCTGTTGAAAAGCTGCTTGTTTTGTTTGCTCTAGTCCTGTGGGACTTGTGAATGAAAGACCCACTGGCTATCAGAGCTACGTGATTTGGGAACCCATCCCTCAGCTTGCCAGCCATAAAAGTTGATGTATTAAATATGTGGACAAGCTCCTTCCAGGGAAGTACTGGTGGTTTGGTTTCACTGTTGGATCAAGCAAGAGGGAGAATGCAGGGAAGTGCCCACCAGCTCCTCTGGGCTCTAAGAAAGATCTCAGCCAGCCTCTAGATGCATGCTAGATTAGAAGCCAGACCCTCAGGCATCAACTTGTAAAGTATGCAATCAAATCCCTCCAGGGCAAGACTGGGAGATGGGCATTTTTGCCTGCTCTTTCTGGGCTGAGCCTTGAGAAGACAGCCACAGGGAGTGATGTGCACCCACCGACAAATGCTTCTTTATTTGCTATAGTCCTGTGAGCCACTGGATTTCTCTCAGTGGGAATTTCTCCATGTGTAGTTGTACATTCATTGCATCTGTGGGTGGAGGGAAGTTCAGGAGACTCCTATGTTGCCATCTTGGTTCCTCCCAAAACTGCTTGTTCTTGATTGTGTTTTTTAATTTGTCTTTCAAGGAATTTTTCCATTTAATCTAAGTGGCAATTTGCTGTTGTATAGTTGCTCATGACATTTCTCTATTATGCCTTTAATGTCTATAAAATCTGAAGTCATTTCTCTTCTCTCATTCTTAATATTGATATTTTGTATCTTCTGTCTGTTTTCCTATCTAACTGGCTAGCCATTTATGAATGTTATTAGTCTTCTGAAAAAAAAAGAAACAGATTTTGGTTTCATTAAATCTCAATATTGTTTTTCGTTTTAAAGTAAATTGGTGTCTTCTCTATTTCTTATTATGTTCTTTCTTTTGTAAGTGTAGATAACTGTTAAGTGGCTCCAGCAGTAATCCAGTGAGAAAATATGAGGACTTTGGATAAGATGATGGAGAGGTAGGATCAGATCTGAGAAATATTTAGGAGATAAATCAAGAGATCTTTTTGACTAACTGCATTGAGTGGAAGGTTAGGAAAGAAGATGGAGACAATGAACATGCTGTATTTATGGGAGCACCATTAATTGAGATAATAAATTCAGGAGGAAGTCTCAGTTTAAGGAAGTACATAGTTAAAAGAAAGAAGTATACAGTGAGTTATATTTGTATATATAGAGATTTGGCTATCTGCATGACTTCCATGAATCATATGCAGTAGGCAATTGTATACTTAGCTGTGAAATTGCTTTAGACTGACAACAACTAAACGTACAATGTAGGGGAGGTTCAATAAATATGCTTGAAAGTAAGAAGTCTTATATCTTTTAAAATATTCATGTAATTTTACTCTCAGAGTATTTAAATTATTGTGACTTAACATTACTTTGTTTTTGTAATGCTGACCAAAATGTAAGCAAAAATATGTTTCATCCATTCTACGGTCCTGTGTATTTGCATGTATTTTATTATTGTCTGTAATTTCTTTTAGCATCTTTCCAAAGTATACATACAGCGAAGGCTCAATTTATTTTCTCTCTGCATTAAGAGTATATATCAGAGAGGCTCTAACGTGTTGAATAGAAAATGGAACAATTTTCAAAAATCTGCTGTTTCATTTGTGAAGATGAGGTATGCTGCTTTTATTTTGTCAAGGCTGTGGGATGAGCCATAAGATTATTTTCAAGTTTTATGTTTTAAAAGATAGTATACTTCATTTGCTGCAGTGAGAAAATTGGGTTTAAGCTACTTTGATAAAAGATTTACATCTTCTTCTTTCTGTTTTGGAACTAATGCTCTTCAAAGTATTAAAGCTGTTGATGTTTTTGCTTGCACTGTGGCTTCCCTAAATTATTTTTCTATTTAAAACTTTGTTACAAAACTGTTCACTATGCTAAAAAGTAGAGACAGTATACAATGGAGTTGTATATCCATAACTCAAACTCAACAATTACTAAGATTTTGTCATACTTTCTTCACCTATACATTGAGCTTTATTATTCCTTTTTTTTCCTTTGCTGAACTCTTTTAAACAAATCTCAGACATATATCATTTCATCCCTAAAAATTATGGCTATTTTCTTACATATGACAATGTCATTCTCACAACTAATAACACTAACAGTAATGCATTAGTATCGTGTACCCCTTCCCGTAATCAAATGCTGCTGTTTTTCTTTAAAAATCCATTTTTACATTTGTTTTGTTTTAGTCAGGATTCAGATGAGGTCCACATAATACATTTTGGTTATTTTGTGTCATAAGTCTCTTTCATCGTAATTCCTCTCCCTTAACTTCTCTTTTATCCATGCCACTACTTTCTTAAAGAAGCCATGTTCATTGTCCTTTAGAATGTTCTACTTTCTGGATCATTCTGCTTGTCTCTTTCTTATATTTAATTTGTTCCACCATATTCTGTACTCCCCATAGCTGAGCATTAGCTTAAAGGCTATCTTTCAGATTCCTCTTTTCTTTTTTTTTTTTTTTTCAAGAATAACTCACAGGTGTCTCTGTGTGCTTCATACTCCATCACATCCGCAGTCACATTAAGTCTGGTTGTTCCCCCTGTGGTCATGCCAAGATTGATCAGTGCTGCCAGCCTGATCCTTCCATTTCAGTGTTTCTGTTGACCTCTCCTCTAATGCTTTCATTTATTTATAATCATTTCAGAATAAGTTATTCAATTAGGGATGGCAAAATTGTGATTTTATAATGTTATTTGTTCAACATTTATTTAGTTAGAATTTTTCTGTAAAGAAGGACTTGCTTCATCACCTAGGGCTGCTTATCTGGTTATTGTCGATGAAAATAATCAATAAATAACCTATATTAGGAATAGAAAAGAATTTTATTTGAGTCAAACTGAGAACTCTAGCCTAGAAAACAGCCTCCTAGAAAACTCCAAGGAACTGCTCCGTAGAAGCATGGTTATCAGCACAGTTTTATATCTTGTCAGAACAAAGGACATGAAACAAGCCAGGGATACATTCCTTCAAGGTTTCAAAAAAAAAAAAAAACAAATCAGCACGTACACAGAGAGTCAGTGTAGCCTTGGCACCTGGGAAGGGAGTCTTATCATCGAAGGAGTACCAGCATTGGTGCCCCAGGAAGGGAGGCATCTAATCTTTATTTTTAACATGGTGTTTCTCTACTTCTGCTCAGTGCACCCTGTTTTTTAATAATTAAAGCACAAGCACAGTTTATGTTTGATAGGCCACAAACAGGCTGTTTTAGTTAGCATAAAATTCAAGTTAACTCATATATAAGCCAGAATGACTTCCCCATATCGCAGTATGTGAAAATTTCTTGTATCATTACCCTGAAATAGAACAAGTATAGGAAAGATAAGGCCAATATTCAATTCTTTCTTTTAAAGATTTTTATTTCATTCTTTTTTCTGCCCTATTTACTTTTATAATTTTTCATTAAAATTCTCATTTAAATAAATATGTATTGAATATTTGATAGTTGCCAGGTACTGTGCAAAGCTGGGGCCACAAAGATTTAATTGGGAAAGAGATATACAAAATCAAACATGAACCTTAAACTGTGCCTGCCACAATCACAAGTCATTCTGAGATCAAATTCCTCACCTTAGTCCCTTGTTAAGGTAATCTAATGAGAAAAACTAGATTTGGAATTAGACTAAGAAATCCAGAGATTGAGATAGTTGACAAGAATAGACATTGAAAGGTTATGAGTTTGGAGATGGCTATAGGAAGTGATCCAAAATTAAGAATAAATCAAAATTATGTGTAAATAGAAGCCAGGAGATAAACATGGTTGAAGGAGAAGAAGGCAGTTTTCAGTAAAAGAAGGGAAAGGATGCTTGCAAGGAAAAGCAGAAACGATGAGAATAGCAGAGTCTTGGTATTGGTGGACTTCTTTTCTTTTTTTTTTTTTTTTTTTGCGGTACGCGGGCCTCTCACTGTTGTGGCCTCTCCCGTCGCGGAGCACAGGCTCCGGACGCGCAGGCTCAGTGGCCATGGCTCACGGGCCCAGCCGCTCCGCGGCATGTGGGATCTTCCCGGACTGGGGCACGAACCCATGTCCCCTGCATCGGCAGGCGGACTCTCAACCGCCGCGCCACCAGGAAAGCCCTGGTGGACTTCTTAGGTGAGGATCCTGACTGTGGTCGCTCACTGCACTCCCCTAATGGCTTCACCTCGGAAGGAGCTTTTTGTTCCTGGTGCCAGGAGACTGACTACTGGTGTTTGCTCCATCTATTAAACCGAGTTCAGCTTTCCTTGTGTTCCAGTACAATGTGGCAAGGCAGTTTAGTCTTGTTTCTCCATTATGCAAAGTATACTTATCAAAATTACCTTATAGTTATTTGCAGTTACTTGAGCTGTGATCCTTATAGCCAAAGTAGCATAACTAAACCATTATGATATTACATGGAGCAACATGTGTATTCCACTATAGTTGCAGTTAGGTTGCTGTTGAAATGTAAAGGAATGCTTCAATTTCAATTGTGGGGTTAGAAGCAAACAAGATATTTCCTATGAGTAAACAGTTCTGCAGAGCTAGGGTTTACATTGGGGAGAATGGTTAGCCAGAAAATCTGAAAACCTGGGCTAAAACTACCTGAATAAAAGCACACACACAAAAAAAGAAGTCATTTTGAAAGCTTTTACTATTGTTAATTACAGCCAACTTAAATTTTAAAATAGATAAGGTGTTTCTCTGAAAATTCCCAAAACAATAACACATTATCTGGAAAGAATAAGAATATTTTTCTAAGAGCATAAGAGTACTGTTGTAAGATTGCTAACTAAGAATTGTACTAATTCAGTCACCTCTGAAGATTTCAATTTTCTGCCTCCCTGACTGCACATCATAGAGAAAACAAAAGGTTCATCTTGGATTTTCAGTTTATTATGCTTGCCAGATGATTTATGTACAACTAGATATCTATGTTATAAATATTACAACCATCGTATAGGGAACTATGGGAAATTCATTGGAGCCAGACACTGTACTAAGCATTTTTTACAGTTTAATGTTTAATTGAATCCTAAATATAATTGTAATAGAATCAGTGCTGTTAACATCCCCAAAGTGCAGGTGATGAAACTGAAGCACAGTTAGTAAGTGGCAGAATTAGAATCTAAGCAACCCTCTGTATTAACAAAATGATTAATTGTAGGGAAAAATCCCATAAGTAAGGGCATTAATCCTTTACCTCCATCCAAGCATTTCTGATGTCTCAATGATAAATCTGAATCTGGTCATGATAAACCTGAAACAATAATTACAAAAGTTTAAAGTGCAAGATATGCCATATGATGGCACCAGTTGTAGTTGTATATAAACCAATAGACAAAATGCATACAATTTGTAATTTACTGTAAAAAAATGTAAACGTGTAGTGTGTACTCACTGGCACCCTCAGGAGAAACCATGAAAGAATTTTTTTTTTTTTCTAGAATTCTCTGTGTTAAAAACCTTGCTTCCCAAGCATTTGGGATACACAAAAATGATCAGTTTTCCCTTGTGGATTAGGTGGAAGAAATGTCAGAACCAAGGCCCACATTTAATAACTCTATAGAATCTAACTTTATACCTTTCTACATTTCTATGTCTAATATCATTTTATTTTTATATCCTCATTTTTCTTCTTTTTTTTAAAACGTATTTTCTCCCTGGAGCCCCCCTGTGTCCTCCTGCTGGATTCTAAACTGGTTGTTCTCTAGGTCTGTTGCAGTGCTGTTATTTGGAGATAGTGATGGCTACCATTGGTTTAGAAGGTTTCGTTCATTTAACTGATGTTGATTACTGGGCAATGTGTTACAAACTGGAGATTCAGCAATAAACAAGTCAAAAAAAGCTCTTTATTACTTTTCCTGGGAGGGGAGAGGAGTTAGATAGCAAGGCACCTAAAAATAAACAGATAATACCATGTTTCAGGTATTGATAAATGCTATGGAGAAGGTAAAGCAAGACAGTACTGAAAACAATGACTTGGCAGAAGTGAAGATCAGTGCTAATATGTCAATTTCAATGACTACAAAAGGACTCTTGGAGAAAGTGACATTTGAATTGAATCCTGGATCAGAGGAAGGCAAACATAAACAAAGCTTTGGTAACTGTAAACAGGAGAATCAATAGCAAGTACAAAGTTTCAGAGCTGAAGCCTGGCATGTTGGAGTAGCAGCAAGAAAGGCCATGTGATTGGGGCTTAATCAATGGGAGACACAGTAGGAAGAGTTGATGCCATAAAAGTGGCTCCTTTATTTATTGAATGGAGCTGCAGATTCCCACAGATGGCAAGGCAACACTTTGTTTTCATGTCCATATTTCAGTTGCTGTCACCTGGTATGTGGCCAGTATTGCCTTAGGTTAGACAGAATGAGAAGTAGTAATTTTGTTAGTCAAGTTTCTTGTTTGTTTGCTTTTTTTTGTTTTTGTTTTTGTTTTTTTAGTTATTTTTTTTTCCTTCAGCAAAGATAGTTTTACAAAACACTTAATGGACTTTCTACTATCTAACTCCAAGTTCCCTCCACACTTTCTTTTACCCTTAAGATTTAAGACTTAACTGAAGCATTCCCTCTTCCAGCTAGTCTTCCCTAATGCATCCAGGATGTATAGGTGCCACATTATGGTTCATCCATGAATTTACATTCTATCATTGCATTTATAGTATGGTACTATGAGTATATGTATGTAAATCTGTTTCTTCCACTATGCTAAAAAGTTTTTGAAGGAAAAGACCATGTCTTTTCATCTTTTTATTTTTACCACCTTAGCATAGTGTCAGATGAAGAGATGATGTTCCACTTGTTATCGAATGGGGGTCCCGCTGCTCCCACTTACAAAATCAATTACACACTCACAAATGTTGGCAGCAAACGACAGGCGCCTTTAATCAGAATGTCCATAGTCTGGGGAGATGATGGACTCAACATCCCCCCAAAACCACCTCCAAAGGTTCTGCTTGACCACGAAACTTTTACAGGAAAGGAGGGAAGTAATCTCAGTTAATCATAGAGAGAGGGGGTCAGAGTTGTCACCATCCCCCCACTGCATGCAGGCTCGTTGACTTCTTGTGATCTTCCTCTAGATGTTATCTCATTCACACAGTTTGGTCACACAGTTTGTTCCAGAGGTGACTGAAGGGGAAGCTAAGGGAGAGATCTGGTCATCTTCATTTCTACATTTCATTGCTTATTCTTCATTTCTACTTCTTTGATCAATGGAAAGAACTGACAAGTCAGGCAAGGTATTGATTAAAAGATTTGAAAGGTGCACTTGGGCCAGACATAAGTAGAGCATGGGGGTGCCTGGTTTAAAAGTTAGTTACAATATAGCTTTGCTAAAGTGACAGGAACAGGGGCTTCCTGCTGAGGGTGGTTTCCTGCAAAGAGCTGCCGACGGATCCTCACTTGTCATATGTCATGCCATTTCTATGGGATTAGGGGCGAAGGTCTATCTTCTGTACCTTCTTCATACTGACATAGGGCACTGTATTCTCAGAGTGGAAATTGTCAACGTGGGTCTGTAGCATCTCTTTGCTGACAATTTTAGTTGTCGCTTATATATATGGGCAGGGCAGGCTACAATTACTTTGATGCCCACAAAGATATAGATTATTATGAGCAATAATGTTAATCCCATTCTCTTGAGGCCAGTTCTTGGAATTGTGCTAGCCATAGATTCAGTACTGCTCAAGCTGGAGCAGCTTATGTCATGGCTACAGTCTGGTCATCATGCAGTTAGCTTTTTCACCTCTGGTGGCAGTTTTAATATGTGTAAAACAACTCTCTAGTACTTGGGGGTGGACGGAGGGGGGGCCTGCAGTGTTCTGCTGGGCCCCAAACTCATGTTTATTGAGTGTATAAAATTTGCCACTTCCATACTTACCCTGCCTCTGCCTTTGTCTAAGGCCAATTACAGATTTTTCTCAGTGATACTCCCTTCTACCTTCCTAACATGTAATTGAGACAGAACAATAGATAGTTACTTTGGTTTAGTAAAGTCACATCCAAGCTCTTTACCATAAATAGCCTGCTAAAAGCTTATTGTGGGAAACTCTTAGCAGAAATTTGAGATTAATTTTATTGGCACCAGACAGGAACAATCAGACAGTACATGTGCTTTTTCAATGAATACAGACAGATAAAAGTGAATGCTGAACCATAGTGAAAGGATTTAAGGGAACTAGTTCTAAGCAATCTTTGTAACAATGCAGTGTCCTTGAGATCCATTCATAATTATTTATTACACTTAGGAAACAACTTTTAGACAGAAGGGTCTCCCTCCACTGCTGCTCGGGCAGGCAAGATGTTTGTTGGTCAGTCATCCAACAGGCATTAAGGTCTCTACTTTGAAGACAAATCTCATCTTATTATATTTTGTAAACCATCTTAGTATTTTTTAATGAGATGGATACTTCAGTAATAAGTAAAAATAAAGAAAGAGGACTATGTTTTAAGTATGCAAAGATCGGTGTGGCTTGAGTGGCTTAGTGATCTAATATTTTTGCATGAGAGAGACTGAGCCATGAGAACTTAGAAAAGTTTTACAACATTTTTCAGACTGTTTTCCACATGTGAAAGATTGGGAGTTCAATCTGAAAAATTTGGGAGTTAAGACACAGAGGACCATTATCAGGATTCAAGGAGATAATGCTTAAAAGCACCTAGCCCAGTGCTTGTCATTGACTAGATGCTCATCAGACGTTAACTCCCATCTCTTGGCATTCAGTGCCTCAAGCTCCCTGCCTCCAACATGAATATGAGGACTTGCTTTCCCCAGGTCTGTAATCTTGAAGCACTGGAGTAGCTCGAGAAACGTGACCTGAGGTCAGTAGATTCCATTTACTCTTCACCCCAGGCACATTACCCACATATTTTAAAGCTGTTTCTGCCATCTCCACCTCCTTTGCCACTGCCAGGTGACATCTTCAGTCTTACAAAGTGCTGATTTCAGTAGTTAATCTAGATCCATCCCAAATTTTATTTTTCATATTTAAATTATGTATTTAAAGATCCAAGTTTATTAAAATAATACCTTAGGTTGTAGATGTAAAGAGAAAACAAAAAGATAAAAGGGTAGTTGGGTTTAAATGGCATTAGTGACCTACTTGCTTTTTAGTACAAGAGAACTTAAGTACAAAAGGAAAGATGATCACCACAGGAAATGTCCAGTTGTTGCGTTCACACTCCAAATGCTTAAGCTAACTTTCACCCTGAACTGCAATGTTATGATACGTTTTAGTTGCCCTTTAATATAGCTTTAACTTGTAAGGCTAGTTTGTAATTTACTAGTAGAGTCCTACTTAATAAAGTTCATTCTTGGTGGTTCTCTCTCTCCGTGGTAATGGCAGTTAATTGCACTAAGGCAAGTCTAGTTCTCTTAAATGGAGAACATGTTAACAAAAGCTGATTTTAAAAAAAAGATAACAATGTTAAAACAGCAGAGCAAGCTAAATGTCTTGACTTCTGACTGTGACAATGAAGCTTCAGTTGCATACATGACACATAATATCAGAACCATTGTTTACTCATTTGTAACAATGAATACACTTATCTTCAAAGGCAAACTTTGCATATGAAAACAATACCTCAGGGCTTCCAGGGTGGCGCAGTGTTTGAGAGTCTGCCTGCCGATGCAGGGGACACGGGTTCGTGCCCCGGTCCAGGAAGATCCCACATGCCGCGGAGCGGCTGGGCCCATGAGTCATGGCCGCTGAACCTGCGTGTCCGGAGCCTGTGCTCTGCAACGGGAGAGGCCCCAACAGTGAGAGGCCCGCATGCTGCAAAAAACAAAAAAAAACAATACTTCACATTTAATGGATTCTAATTTTATCTGTTGTGACTAATGAATCAGTATTATCAAATTTGGCAGTGGAAGATTGTGTTTTCCTTATTTCACTAAGACAGTTTTAAGATAATAGATTGGGTTGTTAAATTGTTGTGTCTCATAGGAGTCAAGGTTTAAAACATTTATGCTTTGTATTAATTGCTGCAAATTAAAAACAGGAGACATTCAAATAATGTTGGAATGGATCAGTTATTTCATTAAACCTCTTTTTATAAATGATAGACTAAGTTAAGCTATAACTACATGGAAAATGAAGAAGAAGTAGAGCTATACATTCTAGAATTCAACTTGTGTACATTAACTTGGACCAGGATGAAGAGGACCAATTTTATTTTTAAAATATGAATAATGAAATATGAGTATTTAATGTACCATATTATATGTGTACTTGTTTTAACTTTTATATATATATATATATATATACTAATTTCTACGAGGTTAGAAAATGGTCATGGAAAGTTAAAAACTCTTTTAGTCCTGCTTGTATCATAGTTTGGAATTCATTTATAATTAGCATATAAATTGTTAGTGTATGGCTAGAGATTTCTGAAGTTTCTGAAACCAGTTTACTCTTGTTAGTATATAATAATTTCCCTCTGCAATCAAGTTTATTGCTATTAATTTTATTAGCAACTTTTTTTTTTCTGGAGACTAATAACTAGCAACACAAATGTAAACTTCCATTCATTTTCTATGATAATTTTTTTCACATTAGAAATCAGTGGAATCTAAATAATATTTTCTTGTATGTCTTATGTCTTTTTTATAGTTAAAATTTCATTATCATCAGCAGCAAGCATTTATTGAATGCTCACTATGGGCCAGTGGCTGTACAAGTTATTTACATGTAAAATCTCATTTAATCCTCAGAACAGCCTGAGAAAAGCCCAAGTTGCAATTATTATCATCCCCATTTGACAGATGAGGAAATTGAGTTTTAAAGAGATTACTCAGTGCTCCACTGGGTCAATTAGTTAAGTAGCAGAGGAGAAATCAAATCTCTGTCTTTTGGATTACATTGAGGCTTAACCACTACATTACACTTCTGTGACTTGTGCACAGGAAATAGCCAGAACTGCGTTAATTTACAGAAAATAAGCCTCTGGCAAATATGCAAATGGTGTAGGCTTCTTAGCCAGCCCAAAAAAAAGGCAGAAATATTCAACTGTGGAATGTGTTGGAAGAAAACAACTCTTCCATTTGAATCATTATTTGATACTGAGGAGACCACATAGACATAGCATATAAAATTTGATGCCAGAGTGAGATTATATATTTGCATATCTACAAAGGAAATTTGAACACAGTGCAAAAATACACTCTTATGGGAATATGATTATTTTGTTGCCCCTTAAAAATGGAAACATAGAATCTAGCTAGTAGTTACTCAGCTTGATAAAATCTGTTATGAGAAATACTAGGTGTCTCTCCTCTCATTCCAAGCTCTGATTTCCTTCTCTTATTGGTTGTATGTAATTGTGAATTTTTCTCCCTTTTTTCACTGAGTAGGTAGGAATAAAGAAGTTGTTTTGGAGACTGTTAGCTTTGCAGATGTTGTCACCAGGTTATATCCTGGCTTCTGTTTAAACTGCATGGAGAGGAAATATATATACATATATACATACATACATACATACAAATAAATAAATAAATGCATATATAAAAATATGCATATGTGTATATACATTAAGAAGATTATATAAGCACAATTAATATTATTTTAGTGAAGAGATGCTAGATGGAGAATTGTTTTCTAATGCTAGCCGAAACTGCTTAAAGAAAAAAAAATTCATATTATTTCATCAGTTCTGAACTATAAAGCAAATGTCAATAAAATTAGACTAGATAAGTTAAATCTTGTGGCAACAGTAAAATTATGGAATTTACACAGTACAAAGCACCAATGCTACCACTAACTATTAATATTAAATGTGCTATGATTCAGTTTATAGTCACTGTAAACTTTCCTTTGCCCTTATCCCTCACAGCTAATTAATCACTGCTAATTCTGCCTTCATTACATCAAAAGACTTTAGCGGGGGGAGCTGTGCTTTGAAGGAACAAAGAGAGGATTTATGATCAAATGGAAATTGAGGAAGAGAGAGAACAGTTAGGGGAAAGTGATCAGAAGACATGGGACATCAGATATGTTAAGAAATTATAAGTAGTCTGGGTGGCTAGAGCATGGAAAGTGTTGGAGAGTAGAGATAGAGTTAAAGTGGGGGTCAGATTGTCATTGGCCAGGCAAGTCGTCTTAATGAGTTGAAACTTCTCTATGCTAATGAATGTGTGACAAGCAATTGATGGTTTTAAAGTAGTGGTTTGAAATATTACAGCCTATGTTCTTAAAAGGTAAATTAGGTGGTAGTATAGAGGATGAATTTGAAGAGGAAGAAATGGAGGCAAATAGATAAACTAACAGGTTAGTTCAGCTCTTGAGGCAAGGGAGGGTAAAGACTTGAACTGGAGATGTGATGGTAGGAGCAGGGCAGGGACAAATTCTATGAGTATGTCAAAGGAAGAATCCACAGGAGAGTAGAAAGGAGAAGATGCTGTGGATTGGGGAAGAGGTGGATGACCAAGTGTGCTATCTGGATTCAGGGCTGACTAGTGAAGTTTTTTATTTAACTAGGATTTATGTAAGACAGAGCCAGAGAAGTACTTCCAAATGCACCAAAAATACCATAGAGAGGTAGTAAAGTATAATAAAAATATAGACTTCAGAAGAACCTATGTAACAATTAGGTAAACAAAGGATCTTTGAGTTATTTTTTTCTAGCACAAGGATATCTATTATTTCCATAGGTAATAGTAAGAAAACCAAATTTGAAGCTAGTCTGTCATAATATACAATAAGCAAAACTTGTAAAACAGATATCAGAATAATGTCTCAGACCCCAAAGATTATCTTCTGTATGGAAGCAGAGCTTGGCAAGAAGTAAATCTTGAGATTTAAATTTAAAGATAGACTATTACATAAAATATGAAGCTAATGATTTGAACTGTAAATATTTTAAGGCAAAATCAATAGGCTTAAACAAAACAAAACAAAAGAATTAGCTGTGAAGACATTTTCAATGCTTGGGAATTTCTGTTATTGTCATAAGAAAAAGAATGAAAAAGAAATATGGTCAAGAAGCATAAGCTCTATTATTGATTCTGTCATTTATGTGTTTCATGTTTTAGGACATGTTTCTTAATCTCTAACGTTCCTAAGTCTAAAATGAGTGTAGTCAAAGTTATCTTTATGCCTCTTCTAAGTATCAAAAAAAATTGAATATTTGCTGCTTCTTTATTGGAGAGATCATGAGCTTTGGAAAAACAGCTCAAGGCTCTAATTCTGACCACCAGTTCCTCATTTGAAAAATGAGAATGACAACAATCAAATAAGAATTTCGTGAGAAATAAATGAATGATATTTAGCTTTATAAAAATAATTATAGTATTTAGTAAAATGCCCTTTGATGTTTATTTCAGAATTTATTTAAACTTTTGTGTTTATTAAAACAATCATATTCAACTTCACAGGCCTATTTGAAGTAGAAAGTGAAAGTTCTAAATGTTTATGTATCATTTTTATGAAGAAAACAAATAAAAACCAAAAATAAGACTCCCTTACCCACTCCTTACAAATTTTCAGTAGTTGGGTGTATTTTTTCCAACTACTATTTTGTGCATGTATAAGCATAGAAATTCATTTAATAATATTTATTTTTACTTTTTTTTATAAAATATAGGTTAATATGTACACTAATCTGTAATTTGCTTTGTTCACTTAAAACTGCTTGACAGACATCTTTTCATGTCAATATAGGCAGACCTATCTTGCTCTTTAGGTGCATGTTATTCTGTAGTTTCATATAACACTATGATGATGCAGTCCATGGAGGGGACTCCTGGGACACAGGAGAGAAGGGAGTGGAAATAATGCAGGTATCGGAATAACATAAAAACTGAAAGCCTGTAGAGAGTCATTAAATAGCTTTTGTAAATCAGGTTCAAACAGGTCCTGAATTTTCATTAATATTTTCTGCTTGTTTTCTAGCCTGAAATGTCCTTAGTAAAAAATTTTACTATTATTTTAATTGAAATTTCTTTGAATATTAGAGAAGTGAGCATCCCTTTTCTATATTTACTAGGTTTTTGTGTTGTTTAATTTTTAGATTGTCCATTCATCTCAGCCATTTTTTCTAATATCCCTCTTTTTCCTCAGATTTGTAACAATTCTTCTTGTATTAATAGTATTATCCCTTTGCCTTTTATATATCTAGTGTGTATTTTTCTTGTGTGTTGTGTTTATTTTAAATGGTAGTTGGTTTTGGTTTAAGTTTTTGTTAAATCCTCAACAGTAATAATGAGAACCCTTAAACCTCAATTTTTCAAGAATGAAAATCAAACTTGACATTGCTTATGCAACTGAGAAAATCCTGACACTAATAGCTTATTTTTAGATTCCCTGTTTTGAAGTTATTTGATTGAACAGTCTAGATTAAAGGAAAAATATTTTATAAGTCACTTTGAGAGTCTTTTTTTATGGTAATTACAACCATTAACTGGGGTGCATAGCTTATCCCTTCCACCAGTTAATCTTTATCCTCCTCGAAAAGTACATACAAATCTTAACTTTCTTCAAGTAACTTCTGTGAATGACTGCACCAGTATATACTCTGCATCATATACTCTAAGCTTTATTGTGTTTAGTAATTTGTACTTAGTGCAAATTAAGTAAAATGTCCCTTTCCATTATGATGCATGTTTCTTTTTTTTAATTGAAATATAATTAATTTATAATATTGTGTTAGTTTCTGGTGTACAGCAAAGTGATTTGGTTATACATACATTTATCTATCTATTATTTGTCATATTCTTTTCCATTATAGGTTATTACAAGATATTGAATATAGTTCCCTGTGTTATACAGTAGATCCTTGTTTATCTATTTTATATATAATAGTGACCCATGTTTCTTGAAGTCACATCACCCAAGTGTAGACCCAAGAATAGAAAAACAGCAGCCACTCAGGATATCTTTGGCTCTTTTTGCTCTTGTTCCTTGGTCTAGCTCCTCTGTATTTTCTCACCTACAGCTGATGTTCTGCAGTCTCCTTTTCTATTTATTATCCGTGTTCCCATTCCCCATGTTACTGTTCTTCTGTTCCCCTTTGATATCATGGCAGTCACTATCATTTACAGCATACACCAAGGTTCCTATCACTTTTGGTCCTTGATACCAGAAGTTCTGAATCTTCTCTTGCCAAACTTGTTCATGCTGCTGCTTCCCATCTCTGTACAGGCTACAGGAGTGACCCTCCATTGAAAATAAGCTGCTGTCACAGCCCCTAAGAACCAGTTAAGAGGAGGAGTTGTTTCTCCAAACCCTTGATTTTCTAAAACCACTGTTTTCACAGCCAGCTCTATTGTTTCACCTTCTAGCTTTCTTTGTGAGACTTATCAAATATATATCATATGATATATTTTATACATATATATATATTATTATTATTATTTTTTTTTTTTTTTTTTTTTTTGCGGTATGCGGGCCTCTCACTGTTGTGGCCTCCCCCGTTGCGGAGCACAGGCTCCGGACGCGCAGGCTCCGGACGCGCAGGCTCAGCGGCCATGGCTCACGGGCCCAGCCGCTCTGCGGCATATGGGATCCTCCCAGACCGGGGCACGAACCCGTATCCCCTGCATCGGCAGGCGGACTCTCAACCACTTGCGCCACCAGGGAGGCCCAGTATATATATTATTTTACTGCCATTTCTACTAGGTTGTAAACTTCTGAGGGGCAAGAACTGTGTGTGTTTTATTTAGCCCTTAGCACAGTGCATAGCACATGCTAAGCCTTCAATTAATAGTGACTTATTAACAAATATTACTTATTAAATGCTAAATGTGTTAGCACTCATTTGTATTATATTACCTCTTATTCTACTTCTTGTAAAATTATAAACTTTTTAGTTTTTTTCTAAAATAAACAAAACATTGCAAATTGGATTGAAGACATGTATATATGCCTCCCTGAATTCAATTCCCTTTACTACTTGCCCAAAGCTAACTATTAGAATAGGTTTGATCTTTTTATCCCCATGAATTTCTTTATATCTTTATGATATATGCATGTATTTACTAGAAAAGTGTGTCAGGTATATGCCGACCCTCTCCCCTAGAGGCATCAACTGATCTGCCTAGAGGCAGAGGCTGAGAGCCTAAGAAAGTGCCAGTTGAAAAACTGAGAAAGCTGAACATGGGATCAGTAGAATAACAGGAAATAAGGCCCTACAAAGTAGTGGGTCCTGGTGAAACCCCCCAAGCATACAGTTCGGGTATGAAGGGGTATGTCCTAGGAGACACTATGAATAAAATATTGACCTGCTTTGAATAAGCTCAGTCCCTAATTGGATTAAGGTCATGTCTCCCAACTTTAAAACACTACTGCCAGAAGAAAAATAAATCCTTTCTGAAAGAATACCAGTATCACCCAGAGACTCAAATTTACACACACGCACACACACACACACACACACACACACAATTCTTTCAATCAGAAAGAAGTAGGCATTGAACTTCCCTGTTGGTCCAGTGGTTAAGACTCCCTGCTTCCACTGCAGGGAGCATGGGTTCCATTCCTGGTCAGGAAACTAAGATTCTGCATGCCATGTGGTGCAGCACCCCCCCACACAAAAAAAGTAGGCATTTTAAGAGATTAATGTAATAGAATCTAGAAATACAGATGTTATAATAACTATAATTAATATATTTAAGAAACCATGAAAATGGAGAAACAGTAGTGAATTTAAAACTAATGAAAGGATCAAATGGAAATTCTAGAACTGAAATCTATAACAAATGAAATTAATAACTGATCATATGGATTTAACCAGTTGTTAGACACAGCTGAAGAGAGAATTAGTAAATATGAAGATAGTCCAGAAGAAAATATCCAGAAGGAAGTTCAAGTAGACAGTAGATGAAAAATAAAGACTTATCAAAATTAACTATATGCTGGATGTAAATTGTCTCAACAAATTGCAAGATATTGAAATTATTCAGAATATGTTCTTTAACCTTAGTTTAACTAAGGTAGAAAACAGCAACTGAAATATACTTAGAAAATCCCCAAATAGTTGGAAGTTAAGAAATCAAGATTAAAAATGTAAAAAATTTTGATTGGATTACTATGAAAATACAGTGTATTAGGATGCCACTAAATGCAGTTCCTAAAAGAAATGTATACCTTAAATACACATGTTAGAAAGGAACAAAGCCCCCAAATTAATTATCTAAGCATCTTTCTTAAGAACATAGAAAAGGAACAACATATTAAACCCCCCAAAAGTAGAAGGTAAAAAATAATCAAGAGCAGAAATTGATGAAATAGAAAACAAACATATGGTCATATAACTACTGTCAAAACAAAGACACAGAATGTTTTTATCACCCAAAAAAGGGTGATAAAAATATTATCCCAGGCCCCTGGCAACCACTGATATGTTTTCTGTCCTTATACTTTTGTCTTTTCAATAATATATTATAGATGGAATCATACAGTTATGTAGGTTTTTTTGAGTCCAGTTTCTTTCATTTAGCATAATTCATTTGATACTCCTCCACACTGTTAACATGTATCAGTTGTTTATTCCTTTTTATTACTTAGTAGATTACATTTTATGAACCAATCTCAATTTATTTATCCTTCATCAGCTGAAAGACATTGGCTATTTGCAATTTTTGGTGATTGAAAATTAAGCAACATACATAGTTTTTGTATAAATATAAGGTTCATTTCTCTTGGATAAATACCTGGAGTGGGACTGCTGATAAATATTTAAATCAAGTTAAATATATTTAACTTGATTGCCAAACTGCTTTCCAAAGTGACTGTCATATTTTGCATTCTCAGCAGCAATGTATCAGAATTCCAGCTTCTCTGTATCTTTACACATTTCCCAGCCCTTGGTATTGTCAGGTGTCATTTTGTTTTGTTTTGTTTTGTTTTGAAGCTATTTTAGTAGACATGTAGTGGTATCACATTATATCAATAATTTTTATTTGAAAGTACCTAATGACTAATGATGTTGACATATTTTCTTTTTTTTTTGAATTTTTGAATTTTATTTTATTTATTTTTTTATACAGCAGGTTCTTATTAGTTATCCATTTTATACATAATACTGTATATATGTCAATCTCAGTCTCCCAATTCATCACATCCCCACCCATACATATTTTCATGTGCTTATTTTCTATCTAATTATTTTCTTTGCTAAAATGTCACTCAGATCAATTGCCCATTTTTTTATTGGGCAATTTTTTTCTTATTATTGAGATTTGAGAGTACTTTGGATATTCTAGATATAAGTCCTTTATCAGATATGCATTCTGCAAATTGTTTTCTCCTAGTCAATTGCCCTTCTTTTCATTTTCTGAACAGTTTCTTTTTAAAAGCAGATTTTAATTTTCATAAAGTCCAATTTATCAGTATTTTATTTTATGGTTTGCACTTCTTGTGACAGATCTAAGCAACTATTTCCTGATGCAAGATCATAAGATTTTCTGTGTTTTCTTTTAGAAGATTTATAGTTTAGGTTTTGTGTTTAGGTCTGTGATCATTTTGAGGTCTTTTTTTAATATGTTGTGAAGTTTGGGTCCAGGTTTACGATTTTTTTTTTTTTTTTTTTTTGGCATATGGATACCCAACTAGTCTAGCAGATGTATCGAAAAGTCTATCTTTTCTCCATTGAATTAATGTAACATCTTATTGTAAATTAATTTACCTTGAAGATACACTGTTTAATTACTATAGTTTCATAGTAAGCTGTGAAGACAGGTTTTGTAAATCCTTTAGGTATTTTAATAAATACCATTTTTGCTCTTCTAGTTCTTTTGCTTCACCATGTAAATTTTAGAATGAATTTGTCAGTTTCTACAAAAAGAGTTCTGCTGGAATTCTGGGTGAGATTGCATTGAATCTGTAAATCAACTTGGGAAAAATTAACATTCTAATGACATTAAATATACCAATTCCTGAATACAACATATTTCTCCATGAAGCTTTACTTCATGTTTCTCCTCAGTAGTTTGCACGTTTCCTCATATAAATCTTGTACATATATTCTTAGATTTATGCCTAAGTATTTCATCTTTTGCTGCTATTGTAAATATATTGCTGCTTTAATTTCAGTTTCCAATGGTTCATTGCTAGAATATAGAAATACAATGATTGTGTGTCTTGACTTTGTATTCCGTGACCTTGCTGAACTTATTTAGTAGCTTTTTTGTGCTTTTTCGGAGATTTTCTATGTAGATGATCATGTTGTCTGCAAATAGAGTTATATTTCTATATGCCTCTGACATTATTTCTTTTTCTTGCCTGTTTACAATCTTTAGGAACTCCAGTACAGTGTTTAATAGGAATAGTGAGGGTAAATACCATTACCTTGATCCTTATCTTAGTATGATATTAGCTGTAGGTTTTTGCAAATTCTCTTTATAAGGTTAAGGAAGTTCCCTTGTTCCCTTTAATTTCCTAGTTTTAGGATGTTTGTTTTTGTTTTTGATTTGTTTTGTTTTTAGCATGAACAAATGTAGAAGTTCGTCAGATACGTTCTCTGCATCTATTGAGATGCTAACAATGTTCTCCTTAGTCTGTAAATATGGTGAATCACATTGATTCATTTTTGAATGTTGAACCTATGCTGCATTTCTGGGATAAGTCTCTTGGTCATGATGTATTATCCTTTGAATATATTTAAGGGTTGAATTTCTCATTTTTTGTTGAGGACTTCTGCATCAATTTTATGAGAGATAATGCTCTTTAGTTTACTTTTTGTATAATGTATTTTTAACACCTTTATTGGAGTATAATTGCTTTATGATGCTGTGTTAGTTTCTGCTTTATAATAAAGTGAATCAGCTATACATATACATATATATCCATATCCCCTCCCTCTTGCATCTCCCTCCCACCCTGCCTATCCCAGCCCTCTACATGGACACAAAGCATCAAGCTGATCTCTTTGTGCTATGTGGCTGCTTCCCACTAGCTATCTATTCTACATTTGGTAGTGTATACATGTCCATGCCACTCTCTCACTTCGTCCCATCTTACCCTTCCCCCTCCCCATCCTCAAGTCCCTTCTCTACTAGGTCTGCGTCATTATTACTGTCCTGCCCATAGGTTCATCAGAACCATTTTTCTTTTTTTTTTTTTTTTTAGATTCCATATATATGTGTTAGCATACGGTATTTGTTTTTCTCTTTCTGACTTACTTCACTCTATGATAGACACTAGTTCCATCCACCTCACTACAAATAACTCAATTTCATTTCACTTTATGGTGGAGTAATACTACAATGTGTATATATATATATATATATATATATATATATATATATATATATGCCACATCTTCTTTATCCATTCATCTGTTGATGGACACCTATGTTGCTTCCATGCCCTGGCTAGTGTAAATAGAGCTGTAATGAACATTGTGGTACATGACTCTTTTTGAATTATGATTTTCTCAGGGTATATGCCCAGTAGTGTGATTGCTGGGTTGTATGGTAGTTCTATTTTTAGTTTTTTAAGGAAGCTCCATACTGTTCTCCATAGTGGCTGTATCAATTTACATTCCCACCAACAGTACAAGAGCGTACCCTTTTCTCCACACCCTCTTCAGCATTTATTGTTTGTAGATTTTTTGATGATGGCCATTCTGACTGGTGTCAAGGGATACCTCATTGTAGTTTTGATTTGCATTTCTCTAAAGGTTAGTGATGTTGAGCATTCTTTCATGTGTTTGTTGACAATCTGTATATCGTCTTTGGAGAAATGTCTGCTTAGGTCCTCTGCTCTTTTTTTCATTTGTTTGTTTGTTTTTTTGATATTGAGCTGCACGTGTGGCTTGTAAATTTTAGAGATTAATCCTTTGTCAGTTGCTTCATTTGCAAATATTTGCTCCCATTCTGAGGTTTGTCTTTCGTCTTGTTTATGGTTTTCTTTGCTGTGCAAAAGCTTTTAAGTTTCATTAGGTCCCATTTGTTTATTTTTGTTTTTATTTCATTTCTCTAGGAGGTGGGTCAAAACGAATTTTTATTTATTTATTTGCAGTACGTGGGCTTCTCACTGTTGTGGCCTTTCCCATTGTGGAGCATAGGCTCCAGATGCGCAGGCTCAGTGGCCATGGCTCACTGGCCCAGCCGCTCCGTGGCATGTGGGATCTTCCCAGACCAGGACACGAACCCATGTCCCCTGCATTGGGAAGCGGACTTCAACCACTGCGCCACCAGGGAAGCCCCTGTTTGCTAATATTTTGCTGAGGATTTTGGCATCTATGTTCATCGCTGATACTGGTCTGTAGTTTTCCTTCTTTGTGACATCTTTGTGTGGTTTTCTTATCAGGCTGATGGTGGCCTCATAGAATGAGTTTGGGAGTGTTCCTCCCTCTACTATATTTTGGAAGAGTTTGAGAAGGATAGGTGTTAGCTCTTCTCTAAATGATAGAATTCACCTGAGAGACATCTGGTCCCAGGCTTTTTTTTTGTTGTTGGAAGATTTTTAATCACAGTCTCAATTTCAGTGCTTGTGATTAATCTGTTTATATTTTCTATTTCTTCCTGATTCAGTCTCAGAAGATGTGCTTTTCTAAAAATTTGTCCCTTTCTTCCAGGTTGTCCATTTTATTGGTGTATTGTTGTTTGTAGTAATCTCTCATGATCCTTTGTGTTTCTGCAGTGTCAGTTGTTACTTCTTTTCATTTCTAATTCTACTGATTTGAGTCTTCTCCCTTTTTTTCTTGATGAGTGTGGCTAATGCTTTGTCCATTTTGTTTATCTTCTCAAAGAACCAGCTTTTAGTTTTTTTGATATTTGCTCTTGTTTCCTTCATTTCTTTTTCATTTATTTCTCATCTAATCTTTATGGTTTCTTTCCTTCTGCTGACTTTGGGGGTTTTTTGTTCTTCTTTCTCTAATCGCTTTAGGTATAAGGTAAGGTTGTTTATTTGAGATGTTTCTTGTTTCTTGAGGTAGGATTCTATTGCTATAAAGTTCCCTCTTACAACTGCTTTTGCTGCATCTGATAAGTTTTGGGTCATTGTGTTTTCAATGTCATTTGTGTCTAGGTATTTTTTTATTTCCTCTTTGGTTTCTTCAGTGATCTCTTGGTTATTAATTCATGTATTGTTTAGCTTCCATGTGTTTGTATATTTTACAGATATTTTCCTGCAAAAGATATCTAGTCTCATAGTGTTGTGGTTGGAAAAGATATGTGATAGAATTTCACTTTTCTTAAATTTACCAAGACTTGATTTGTGACCCAAGATATGATCTATCCTGGAGAATGTTCCATGAGCACTTGAGAAGAAAGTGTGTTCTGTTGTTTTTGGATGGAATATCCTATAAATATCAATTAAGTCCATCTTGTTAACTGTATCATTTAAAGCTTGTGTTTCCTTTTTTATTTTCATTTTGGATGATCTGTCCATTGGTGGTAGTGGGGTCTTAAAGTTCCCTACTGTGATTTTGTTACTGCCAATTTCCCCTTTTATGGCTGTCAGCATTTGCCTTATGTATTGAGGTCCTCCTATTTTGGGTGCATAAATATTTACAATTGTTATATCTCCTTCTTGTATTGATCCCTTGATCATCATGTAGTGTCTTCTTTGCCTCTTGTAATAGTTTTTATTTTAAATTCTATTATTTCTGATATCAGAATTGCTGCTCCAGCTTTCTTTTGATTTCCATTTGCATGGAATATCTTTTTACATCCCCTCACTTTCAGTCTGTATGTGTCCCTAGGTCTGAAATGGATCTCTTGTAGAGAGCATATATATGGGTCTTGTTTTTGTATCCATTCAGCCAGTCTATGTCTTCTGGTATAAGCATTTAATCCATTTACATTTAAGGTAATTATCAATATGTACATTCCTATTACCATTTTCTTAGTTGTTTGGGGTTTGTTATTGTAAGTTTTTTCTTCTCTTGTGGTTCCTGCCTAGAGAAGTTCCTTTAGCATTTGTTGTAAAGCTGGTTTGGTGATGCTGAATTCTCTTAGCTTTTGCTTGTCTGTAAAGGTTTTAATTTCTTCTTCAAATCTGAATGAAATCCTTGGTGGGTAGAGTAATCTTGGTTGTAGGTTTTGCCCTTTCATCACTTTAAATATGTCCTGCCACTCCCTTTTGGCTTGCAGAGTTTCTGCTAAAAGGTCAGCTGTTAACCTTATGGGGATTCCCTTGTATGTTGTTTGTTGTTTTTCCCTTGCTGCTTTTAATATTTTTTATTTGAATTCAATTTTTGATAGTTTGATTAATATGTGTCTTGACGTGTTTCTCCTTGGATTTATCCTGTATGGGACTCTCTGTGCTTCCTGGACTTGATTAACTATTTCCTTTCCCATATTAGGGAAGTTTTCAACTATAATCTCTTCAAATATTTTCTCAGTGCCTTTCTTTTTCTCTTCTTCTTCTGGGACCCCTATAATTCGAATGTTGGTGCGTTTAATGTTTTCCCAGAGATCTCTGAGACTGTCCTCAATTCTTTTCATTCTTTTTTCTTTATTCAGCTCTGCAGTAGTTATTTCCACTATTTTATCTTCCAGGTCACTTATCCGTTCTTCTGCCTCAATTATTCTGCTACTGATTCCTTCTAGAGAATTTTTAATTTCATTTATTGTGTTGTTCATCATTGTTTGTTTGCTCTTTAATTATTCTAGGTCCTTGTTAAACATTTCTTGTATTTTCTCTATTCTATTTCCAAGATTTTGGAACATCTTTACTATCATTACTCTGAATTCTTTTTCAGGTAGACTGCCTATTTTCTCTTCATTTGTTTGGTCTGGTGGGCTTTTACCTTGCTCCTTCATCTTCTGTGTGTTTCTCTGTCTTCTCATTTTGCTTCACTTACTGTTTTGGGGGTCTCCTTTTTGCAGGCTGCAGGTTCATAGTTCCCATTGTTTTTGGTTTGTGCCCCTAGTGGCTAAGGTTGGTTCAGTGGGTTGTGTAGGCTTCCTGGTGGAGAGGAGTTGTGCCTGTGTTCTGGTGGATGAGGCTGGATCTTGTCTTTCTGGTGGGCAGGACCATGTCCAATGGTGTCTTTTTGGGGCGTCTGTTACCTTATTATGATTTTAGGCAACCTCCCTGCTAATGGGTGGGGTTGTGTTTCTGTCCTGTTAGTTGTTTGGCATAGGGTGTCCAGCACTGTAGCTTGCTGGTTGTTGAGTGGAGCTGTGTCTTCATGTTGAGATGGAGATCTCTGGGAGAGCTTTCGCCATTTGATATTACATGGAGCCAGGTCTCTTGTGGACCAGTGTCCTGAACTCGGCTCTCTCATCTCAGAGGCAGAGGCCTGACACCTGGCCAGAGCACAAAGACCCTGTCTGCCACACGGTTCAGAAGAAAAAGGAGAAAAGAAAGAAAGAAAGAAGGAAAAGTAATAAAATAAATTATTGATATGAAAAATAAAAAATTATTAAAAATTTAAAAATTCAAAAGTAATCAAAAAAGAAAAAAATAAATAAAGAATGAAAGAAAGAAGTGAGCAGCCAGACCAAAAAACAAATCCACGAATGATAACAAGTGCTAAAAACTATACTAAAAGAAAAAAAAAAATGGACAGACCGAGCCCTAGGACAAATGGTAAAAAACAAAGGTATGCAGACAAAATCACACAAAGAATCATACACATACACACTCACTAAGAGAAAAAGAAAAAATATATATATATACAGTTGCTCCCAAATTCTACCACTTCTATTTTGGGATGATTCGTTATCTATTCAGGTATTCCAGAGACACAGGGTACATCAAGTTGATTGTGGAGATTTAATCCGCTGCTCTTGAGGCTGCTGGGAGAGATTTCCCTTTCTCTTCTTTGTTCGCACAGCTCCCAGTGTTTAGCTTTGGATTGGCCCCGCCTCTGTGTGTAGGTAGCCTGATGGCATCTGTTCTTTGCTCAGACAGGATAAAGTTAAAGGAGCAACTGATTAGGGGGCTCTGGCTCACTCAGGCCGGGGCATGGGAGGGTATGGATGCAGGGCAAGCCTGCAGTGGCAGAGGCCATCATGACATTGCACCAGCCTGCGGTGCGCTGTGTGTTCTCCCGGAGAAGTTGTCCCTGGATCACGGGACCCTGGCAGTGGCGGGCTGTATAGGCTCCTGGGAGGGGAGGTGTGGAGAGTGACCTGTGCTTGCACACAGGATGCTTGGTGGCTGCAGCAGCAGTGTTAGCATCTCATGCCCATCTCTGGGGTCCACACTGATAGCCGCGGCTCGCACCCATCTCTGGAGCTCGTTTAGGCAGTGCTCTGAATCCCCTCTACTCACACAACCTGAAACAATGGTCTGTTGCCTCTTTGGAAGCTCCAGACTTTTTCCCGGACTCCCTCCTAGCTAGCTGTGGTGCACTAACCCCTTCAGGCTGTGTTCACGCAGCCAACCCCACTCCTCTCCCTGGGATCCGACCTCCAAAGCCCGAGCCTCAACTCCCATCCCCTGCCTGCCCTGGCGGGTGAACAGACAAGCCTTTCGGGCTGGTGAGTGCTGGTCGGCACTGATCCTCTGTGCGGGAATCTCTCTGCTTTGCCCTTCGCACCCCTGTTGCTGCACTCTCCTCCGTGGCTCCGAAGCTCCCCCCCTCCGCCACCCGCAGTCTCCCCCTGCGAAGGGCCTTCCTAGTGTGTGAAAACTTCTCCTCCTTCACAGCTCCCTCCCAGAGGTGCAGGTCCCGTCCCTATTCTTTTGTCTCTGTTTTTTATTTTTTTTCTTTTGCCCTACCCATGTATGTGGGGAGTTTCTTTCCTTTTGGGAGGTCTGAGGTCTTCTGCCAGCGTCCAGTAGGTGTTCTATAGGAGCTGTTCCACATGTAGATGTATTTCTGATGTATTTGTTGGGGGGAAGGTGATCTCTACATCTTACTCTTCTGCCATCTTGAAGGTCTCCCAATGTCTTTGTTTTTTATATCAGGGCACCATAAACTGAATTAATACATTCTTTATTCTGGATTCAAAAAATTAAAATAATAGATTTCCTCATTTTATTAGTTTAAATCACTGTAATAATATCACTTACAATTTTTTTGCTGTGTATTTATTACATAAAAATTAATATATTACATATATGGGATATTCATAGCTATCCACAAATGAAACATTACTTGACAAAGGTTATTTTTATATAAAGGGGGTAAAATTTATTGTTGAAAACTAATTTTGTATATATCTAGGTTATATTTATTTTTTGATCATAGGAAGTGTTCTATTTTAATAATAATGCATCCACATTTAAGTTTTAAAGTATCAGTTGACATTATTAGATAAATTGATAGATGGAAATTAGTAAGGGATATTTGATGAAACACGCTGTGCTTTGGTGAAATAGTATGTAGGATATGTGATCTTTTCTTTGTTGAGGTTATACTGAAGTCATATTTACTTAAGTAACCCTTTCTATCTCATTCAGGGTTATATTACTCTTTTCTCTTTTTTTGATTTGGACTCAAAAATATAAATGAATGTGAAGTCCTTATTGAATTTGTTATGATATTGCTTCTGTTTTATGTTTGGGTTTTTCAGCTGTGAGGTATGTGGGATCTTAGTTGTCTGACCAGGGGTTGAACCCACACCCCCTGCATAGGAAGACAAAGTCTTAACTTTCAATAAAGACTTTAAAAAAAAAATGGTCCACATCAAACAAATCTTAAAAAAAAAAATAGATGAATGTGAGAGTTATTCTTGTTACTTTACATATATATATGTATATATATATATATCCTTAAAATGTTAACTTGTATATATGTATATAAACATTTATATGCATGCACTTTATAAATAATATATTCAGTGCATAAAATATATAATATATATTTGTTAGAACAGAAAATACTTTCAGTCTTGCATGTTGGCATGGGCTGAGTGTTTACAATGAAATGAAATGAATGAAATTATTTTCACTGGGCTTATCATGAGATTGAAAACACATACAAACAGAATACATATTCAGCAGCAGTAGGAATCTTGTCTTTGGCTTAAGCTTGTTTGATCTAAAATACACAGCCTGCCTGGTAGTTCTGGAGTCCTGATTAATGGGTCCACCATGGGCCATTTTACCAGAGGAGTAAGGAATCTTTCTTGAAATAATTTGCTTTAAGCAAGTAGAGAATGGAAGCACTCAAGTTTGCTTCGAGAAAAATGGCTGACAGATGAATGCGAGCTGTGGTTTTTGCTGTTATATGGTATCTGCTCCTCAGATTCATCTGGCCTATCCTCAAATTGAGACATATGAAGATAAAGTGTTTGATAAAACTAAAGGGACTCTTTAGACACAAGCAAACACACAGCATAAGACATCCATCAGGAGCCCTGGGTAACATTACATTGGCACTGATGTAACGAAGTCTATTTTCCTTTCACCCAATAATTGTCTTTATCGCCACACTCTGGTGTTCAGCTTTTTTTCCCTACCCCTGAAAATTTATAAAGAGAAATCTCATAGGTAAAAGTAGTTATAAACTATGTAATCATTACTGTGGTGTCTATGTAATGTGAAGTGTTTTTTTTTCAGGCACATTTTTCTTTTTGATCTACTAATATATGTGTTTGGTTTTAGGTTTCCTCAAGAACTGAACATGGGAAAAATAAGTGCTGAAATTATGTGGACCCTTTTTGCCCAGGATATGAAAGATGCACTAGAAGGTAAGTACAAATATTTAAACTTATTAAGAGTATACGTTTTAGTTAAATTCTGATTTTGTGTTCTTGATTTTAAATGTAAGGAACTGTTGCATCAAAACATGGATCACTGTGATCAGTTTAGTTCTGAAACTTATTTCCACATTGTGGAAAGGTAAAGATCGCAAAGTATTTAAAAGCCCTGAAGAAATGCATTTTAAATCAAATGGTCTAAGTTGCAGGATAATAGTATTTCATATGTAAGACAAAGTTTAGATGCAGGAATACTTTATGGCATAAATACTTATGGCATAAATCAGACCATATTGAGAGGGTAGATGAGTAATATTAGTTCAGTTATTTGTCTACCTAGACTTAGAAATGGTATCCAATGGCTGGGCAGGTTAAAATATGGCGAAAGCTGGTGCAAAGACAATGGCAGGGCTCTTCACCAGAAACTCCACTTTCAATATACTCAAATCATAGAATGTAAAGCATGGGAAATGCAGCTCTCAGTTGAAAAACTATAAATTTCTTTGAGCACTCACCTTGTGTTTAGAGTTGGAGGTAGTATGTTTAACCAGCCTAGGGTTCCTGCTCTCTAGGAATTTAAAATCTAGTAGAAAGTTTTCTTTGCACTTATTCACTAGGTATTAAGCCCCTAGATGCTAAATGCCCAGACTGCACTCAGTATGGAAGATACAACAATGAACAGGACAGCTATGGTCCCTGCCCTCAACAAGATTATGCAGGACAGCTGCAAATATGTAGACAGTCGCAACGTGGGGGTGGTCAGTGCTAAAGATGATGGAATATCTGGAGGTGAAGCTCCTAGTCAGACTTAGGACCAGGGGACAAGGCAGGTTTTCTAGAGGAACTTCCTCGGAGGAAGTGTTATCTTGACAAAGACCTGAAGTATAAGTAGGAGTTCACTTTGGGAAGAGTTGAGCAAGAAGCATCTCTGTCTTGTCCTGGTCAAGGACAAAGCATTAACAAGTAGAGTGAGCACAGGGTTCATTTGAGAAGAGAACTCAGCTGGTCCTGTGAGCAACAGGTAGCAGGAAGTGAGTGAGGCTGGAGAAATTGGCAGGGACCAGCATGTGCTGCCTTGTGGGCCATGATGAGGAGTCTGACTATCTGCTAAGAGAAACGACAGACCATAAAGGGATTTCAGGAGGGACATGTCCTGTTCAGATTGGCAGCTTAGAACAGGCATTGGGACCGCAGAGTGGAAGATGACTGATAAGAGTTTGTGCTCATTGTGCCACTGTTTTTTTCCTAGTGTTGCTGAAATGTAAGCTTCTTGCTAGGGCTTCCACACAGAGGAAACATACAGTACTTTTCCTTATTTGAAAAAGAAGGTACAAAATAGATTTTAATACCTGATTTTCTGGTAAAGTCTGGGTCTACCACCTAATTAGATAAATTAGGATTTATCCTTAAAATTATACCAGAACTTGCTCACAGATGCAAACTCCTTAGTCTGCAGTGAAGCGTTCCTTCTCCATTGTATTGATCAATCCTGCTTTCTCTATCTCTGCCTCCTACCAACCACAACCTTTTATACCACTCTGCTTCAATTGTCTCTTTGGGATCCAAACTGTGTAAGTCAGACAGGAACCAGTTTCTTCAGATAACCTTTTACTCCCCTAGTCCTATCCCCGACACACCCCTACTCTCCTTGACTGCCTATCAGTCATATCAAACTTTTTTAGGATCAATATAGAATTCTTAATCTCCCCTGTCAAAACCTGCTTCTTTCCCCCACATCTCTATTGCAATTACTGGCACCAGCAATTCAACCAGTTACTTAAATCAAACACATAGGATTATCCTGCATTCCTTTACTTTCCTCAGCACACTTGAAGCTCATTCCTGCCTTCGGGCTTTTTCATCAGCTCCTTTACTGCCTGGATTTCTCTTCCCACCACTCTTCACAAGCAGCCATGCAGGGCTCAGGAGCTAAAGTCACTTCCATGAATAACCTTTTCTTAATCCTCTGCATAGCAACTACTTATTATCCTTTATTTACTTGTTTACTCGGGCTTACTTCTTATCTGTCTTCCTTGCCACAGTGCAAATTTTTTGCCTGTGATTTTTATCAACATATCTATATTGCCTAGAATGAAGCCTAGAAAATAGAAACTACTTAATAACTATGTGTTGCATCAGTGAAGACTTTACCAGTTAATCCCAACTCAGTGTAGTAGTAGAAAAAGCAGTAGAGACTTCTGTTTGTGATCCTTTTCTATGTGACCTTGGGAATATTTTAAGAGGTCAACACCTTCGTGTTTCGTTGTCCTCACCTGTAAAATGAAAAGTTCACACTGGATCAGAGGGCTGGGCAATGGGCAAGGAGCCGCTCCTGCCCGTATTTCAGAGGAACTTTATTGGGGACCATTCCACAGTGGCACTGCCCACCAGTGCACATTTCGTTTGGACAGGGCCTCTATCTTTATTTATATAACATTTGTGCAACTATTGAATGTTTTATTTTATGTTACCTTTGCTTTAAAAAATAAGTAGTAATTTTAGACAACTAAGTATAATATTTATGTTAGGAAATGTAAATCTCAAAAAATATAACGTTTGTTTGAAACAACAATGAAATTAGAAATGCTACATGTAAAGCACCATAACTTTGGTTAGATGTTTATTGATTAGAGGTTAATAATTTTGTGCAAAAGCAGTATCCCAAAATGCTGAGATTGTATTATTAAAAGTCAGGTCCAAGATCAAGGGTAAGTAATTATTTTGTGATTATCTTAGGTTTTCTGGAGACAAGAATCCTTTCCTTAACACAAATTTTTTAATGTTTTTAAAATTTATTATTTTATTTTTTTAATAACAGCTGTATTGAGATATAATTCACATCCCATACAATTCACCTGAAGTGTCCAGTTCACTAGTTTGCACATTCACACGCATTTTCAGGAAGGCATAATGAGCATAGTAAGGGAGTAATTTAGATTGCAGTTCCTGGTTTATGTATCTTCTACACCAGATGAGAAGGCTTTTGAGTGTAAAGATTGTATTTGTCATTTCTGTTTTCACTGAACCTTAATAGAAGCTTAGTATGTGTTAGTTTACTTGAATCAAATTACAAATGGGACAACCTTATACAAAGAGCCTTGCAGACAAAGCAAGATACTTATGTTCAAACTAAACATTTCTAGTATTGCTAGTTGGGAGGCAGCAAGAGATCTGAGTCTGGGAAACCCAGTTTCAGAAATCTTTCTCACTTATGAGCTGCACCAGCTTGGGCAATTAATGTATAACATCTCCAAACTTTAGTTTTCCTTTCAGTAAAAAGGTGATAAGAGTTCACAGGTTGGTGTGAGGATTACATGATATCTCAAATGATACCTCAAATGATACTTCAAAATCACGGTGCTAATGGGAGGAGAGCATTATTATTATATAAATGGAGAAAGATCTGTGAAAGTCTCAAAACAGTCTCCTTTAGGGGTCATTTAAGGTTTAAAACTCCGAGGAGAGTGTTTACAAATCCACGTTCATTTGTTCCCTATCTCTCCGTCCTTCCCTTTCACCATTTCAATGTAATAGATGGCTTCATACTGTGACATTTTTTAAAATGTGACATGAATAATAATTGTTAAAGAAAATGAGGACTAGGACTACCTCACAGAATAGAGGGCATATACTTAAAAACATTCTTCTGGCAGCCTCTCTTGCATGTGATAGTAATGTTCTTACTCTCCCTATTTGCCTTATAGAATGTTATTAAAATTAATTGACTGTGGAGGAGTGCTTCAGGCTATTGGCCTAAAAAGACTCTGTGTTGTTATATAATTTGGGCTACATAGTTTGTCTTATGATGAGCCCAAGTTTTAAGTAACCTCTGATGCAGTCAGGTCAACAGAGAAGGGAGTTAGAATTTATAGACTTAAGGCTTTTTGATGCAGCTTTTTGCTTTACTTCATGAACTTATCAGCTGCTACAAAAAGAATAATTTAATTTAAAAATAAAATAACTTTTCCCCCAACTTTACTCAGTCTATATGAGCCATCTTATTTTGTTTTCATATTTGACATTAATCACCTTACAACTTTGATAAGTAGTATCAAACTTTGGTGATAACTTGCTGAATGAACCAGCATAAATTATTTTACAGATTTTACAAAAAAGATGTACTTTCTGTGAAAAAGGTAGTGTCGGAAGAAAAAAAGTCCCTGATGAAATATTTCATTTTATAGTGAAATAGAGTTGGTTTTGCAGAATTTTTTCTAAAGCAGTTATTCTAAAGACTTTTATAGTCTTTAGCCTCGCTGGTAAAAATACAGGTTTTGCAATAAGTTAGATCTATGTGTGAGTACAGGCTCCGCTACTTTCCATTTATTTTTTAGCTATGATTTTGGATAGTTTATTAAAGTAAGTCTCAGTTTCCATATTTTAAAATTAGGGGGGTTTCCCTGGTGGTGTAGTGGTTGAGAGTCCGCCTGCCGATGCAGGGGACATGGGTTTGTGCCCTGGTCCAGGAAGATCCCACATGCCACAGAGCAGCTGGGCCCGTGAGCCGTGGCCACTTTGCCTGCGTGTCCAGAGCCTGTGCTCCGCAATGGGAGAGGCCACAACAGTGAGAGGCCCGCGTACCACAAAAAAAAAAAAAAAAATTAGGGACAAAAATACCTACCTTACAAGGTTATTTTAAGGAGAAAGGAAGAGAGAGAGAGAGATACGGGGGCAAGAGGTGGATAGTTTCCTAGTGCATAATAAATACTCAAACATTAGCCATTATCTCAATCTTGAGGATTATAATTTAGTAAACAAAAACTTTCAGATGATTTATAATACCACCCAAATGTCTAGATGCCTGTGACTGAAAGTTTTACTTGGCAATTGCAGTTGACGACACATGTTTTATATGTCATCTTGGTATCCATAGAACTTGGTTGCCTGGCAATCAAGGCAGTCCTGTTCAGGGCCCTGATTGTGTAACATATGTGGGTGTCTTCAAAGTCTCTATTAAAAGCAAACCCTGCTAGGCCCCAAGATAGCAGCCATTTGGTGGATTGGGTCCACAAGCATTCAGGTGGTTTCTAATTAATAATTCTGTAGAGTAGTGCTTGGGATTCTTTAAATACTACTTCTTAAATTGGAATTTGTGGCTAAGCTTTAAGTTATATTCTGAAATTGCATCCACTTGTAAGGATGGATGGGATGGGAGAAGAGTATCTAAGGCATTTGCCAAATTCTCAGATGAATCTTTGAATAGAAAAATAATTAAAAATCATTGAAAATAGATTAGTTAAAAATGACTGTTTTACTTAATTAACTTAGACAGAGATGGAATTATGATATGCAAAATACAATCATCTTTCACCTGGCCTTATTTAAAGTCTCCCATATCAGAGCTCCTCAAACTTTAATGTGCACAATAGTCCCCGGGAATCTTGTTAAAATGAAGATTCTGGTTGAGTAGACTTTTGGGGGGCAGGGTAGGTAGTTCTCTCCATTTCTAACAAAATCTGAGATGATGCCCAGGCATCTGGTTAGTGCACCACACACTGAGTAACAGCAAGGCTTTAACGCTGGACATTCTATCTTTTTATCACCAATCTTTCTGGTCTGCTGCTTAGTTATCACGTTGGTCCTCACCAATAGGTGAAAATTGTTAGACTGCCTTTGTAGTCTTTCACTATCTCATCATCCTAATAAGCACAACTGTTGCCGTTAACTCTGCTCTCACCGTTTCCATGCACTATCTTCTCTTGATGTATGAATTTGAGTATTTGCATATTGAATATCTTTAGCATATCTTACTCTCTTACATTTATTTTTGGAGGCCTTCTCTCAAAGAAGTATAATTTTTTTATTGCCTTCACCCACACACAGGTCTCAGGCCACCCTGTGCATTTAAGAACATTGCCCTTGACCTTGTAGGCACAAAAACAATGAGAACACAAAGTCATGGTCACATCTCTCCTGGTCTCACTGACCACTTTGGCTATACGGAAAGAACTGAACTATTGACCCATGAACTTCTCTAGCCTCCCTTAGAATATTCTTGTCTTTAACATCTTTCTGGTCTAGCTCATACCCTCAAACTATTCTTTGATACTTGTCACCTTTCTTGTCTTCCTATCAGTAATTTTCTGCTGATTTTTAAGTTTACTCTCACAAATCACTGGTTGTCAATTTATCTTGATCCTCATATTTTGGTAGAAAAGATTGACTTCTGACTAATTTCTGCAATCAGTAAAACCTCCCTATAAACAACTTATTTCTTTCGTCTCCTGTTTCCTCCTCTCAATCTTTCTTAACCTTATTGGAATGGCAGAGATTAAAACTATGCCTCTGTATTCTTCAGAGACTGTGGTTGGAGCCAAGATTGGGAGCACTTTGTAAAGGATCTCTCTGGCCTCCTTTTCGTACAGTAGTTCTCAACCTGTTTGGTGTCCTTCCCTGTTGCAACACTCCTCAGAGGTACAGAAATTCCCATAAATAACAGAGATGTTGGTATTTCTCAACCAAGGAGAGATGACAGGTGGCTTTCCCTCATCCTGTGGAGAATCTTCAATATTACTCTTGTCCGAAAACAACTGTTGAATGACTCAAAGAAATAATACAATACTTACTGGTAAAATATTAGCTTTTAGTGGATAATGTCTTATACCTGAACAAATTCTATCCTACATTTCATATGACTAGTAAGTCATTTTCCTGTTCTGAAAGCTTTTTGCTAAGACTTAGGTACTTTGCCAATGGCTGCCAGAATGCCATAGAGACAGTTCAACACAACTTTAAGACACTTCTACATTCCTGCTATTATAAAATAGCATCATAAACAGTACAGTTGCTTCAACTAAAAATTGGGAAATCATGGTTGACTTCTCTTCTCTGCATCTTATTAGCACATCTATACTAAAAGCTCTCTATATGAAATTCTCTTCAGTAAATTTCCTTTCTATGATTCTTACTGCTGTTCTTGTTCAGACACATTATCCTTCCTGCTTCTGCCTTCACTGATATGGTTCTTCCTTTGTAGACACCTCCTGGACCACTGGATAAGGTCCAAATTCCTTAGCCTAGCTTACACCAGCTCCCTCCTCTCCTTTCTGTACCGGATTTCAGCCCTAGTGCTTAATACTTTCCTCCATACACATACTATATGCTCTACCTACATCCACCTGTTTAAAATTTCCCTGAAATCCTTACACAAGTTTATTCCCCAGGAGGTGTGCATGATGCCCCCCACCCCCACCCAGGCTTTCTCCTACTTGCCATCCCCAGCAAAGACTCATGAATTCTTCAAAGTCCAATTCAAATGTTACTTCTGTCAAGTTTTCCCTGAGAAATACATACTTCTTCCCTATTCTCCCATAATATTGAATACTTCCTATTGTACTATTTATGCTTGTGCTTTACTTCACAGATACATCATCTACCATGCCCTGAGCTCTCATTCATCTTTGTATGAATCTTCCTACTCTCCCTTTCTCTGACCCTTAATAAAAAATGTTATGAATCAATGAATGCATGCATGAATATAACCCTATGTCTACAAACAGACAAAAGCAAAGATATACGTTCCATTCCCAAGCTCAAATTTCCAGTCACAATTTGGCACAAATCACACAAACCAGTTACAATCACTCATGTAAAGGAGAAATGTTTTCTAAGTATGTTGTCCCGATAATTATTTTTACCACATGTTGTGGTTGTAGCAGTTCTAGGAAGGTTTTAATAATCACAGATGTGGGGAAAAAAACACCTAAATACCTTTGATTTACCCACAGAAACAGTGTGTGTGTGTATGTGTGTGTGTGTGTTGCTCATGCATTTGTATGTGGTAAGAGAAGACGGTAGGATTATAATGCTTTGCTTCCTTAACAAATTGTGAAATACCTCTTCCAGTCACACTCTGTTCATCAGTCCCCACCTGCTTTTCTACAGCAACATACTAATTTATGAGTTTTTTTTTGCTTTATAACAAATTTAATCAGTTATACATATACATATGTTCCCATATCCCCTCCCTTTTGCGTCTCCCTCCCACCCTCCCTATCCCACCCCTCCAGGAGGTCACAAAGCACGGAGCTGATCTCCCTGTGCTATGCGGCTACTTCCCACTAGCTATCTACCTTACGTTTGGTAGTGTATATATGTCCATGCCGCTCTTTCACTTTGTCACAGCTTACCCTTCCCCCTCCCCATATCCTCAAGTCCATTCTCTAGTAGGTCTGTGTCTTTATTCCTGTCTTACCCCTATGTTCTTCATGACATTTTTTTTTCTTAAATTCCATATATATGTGTCAGCATACAGTATTTGTCTTTCTCTTTCTGACTTACTTCACTCTGTATGACAGACTCTAGGTCCATCCACCTCATTACAAATAGCTCAATTTCATTTCTTTTTATGGCTGAGTAATATTCCATTGTATATATGTGCCACATCTTCTTTATCCATTCATCCGATGATGGACACTTAGGTTGTTTCCATCTCCGGGCTATTGTAAATAGGGCTGCTATGAACATTTTGGTACATGTCTCTTTTTGAATTATGGTTTTCTCAGGGTATATGCCCAGTAGTGGGATTGCTGGGTCATATGGTAGTTCTATTTTTAGTTTTTTAAGGAACCTCCATACTGTTCTCCATAGTGGCTGTACCAATTCACATTCCCACCAGCAGTGCAAGAGTGTTCCTTTTTTTCCACACCCTCTCCAGCATTTATTGTTTCTAGATTTTTTGATGATGGCCATTCTGACTGGTGTGAGATGATATCTCATTGTAGTTTTGATTTGCATTTCTCTAATGAGCAAAGATGTTGAGCATCCTTTCATGTGTTTGTTGGCAGTCTGTATATCTTCTGTGGAGAAATGTCTATTTAGGTCTTCTGCCCATTTTTGGATTGGGTTGTTTGTTTTTTTGTTATTGAGCTGCATGAGCTGCTTATAAATTTTGGAGATTAATCCTTTGTCAGTTGCTTCATTTACAAATATTTTCTCCCATTCTGAGGGTTGTCTTTTGGTCTTGTTTATGGTTTCCTTTGCTGTGCAAAAGCTTTGAAGTTTCATTAGGTCCCATGTGTTTATTTTTGTCTTTATTTCCATTTCTCTAGGAGGTGGGTCAAAAAGGATCTTGCTGTGATTTATGTCATAGAGTGTTCTGCCTATGTTTTCCTCTAAGAGTTTGATAGTGTCTGGCCTTACATTTAGGTCTTTAATCCATTTTGAGCTTATTTTTGTGTATGGTGTTAGGGAGTGATCTAATCTCATACTTTTACATGTCCCTAGCCAGGTTTCCCAGCACCACTTATTGAAGAGACTGTCCTTTCTCCACTGTACATTCCTGCCTCCTTTATCAAAGATAAGGTGACCATATGTCCGTGGGTTTATCTCTGGGCTTTCTATCCTGTTCCATTGATCTATCTTTCTGTTTTTGTGCCAGTACCATACTGTCTTGATTACTGTAGGTTTGTAGTATAGTCTGAAGTCAGGGAGCCTGATTCCTCCAGCTCCATTTTTCGTTCTCAAGATTGCTTTGGCTATTCGGGGTCTTTTGTGTTTCCATACAAATTGTGAAATTTTTTGCTCTAGTTCTGTGAAAAATGCCAGTGGTAGTTTGATAGGGATTGCATTGAATCTGTAGATTGCTTTGGGTAGTAGAGTCATTTTCACAATGTTGATTCTTCCAATCCAAGAACATGGTACATCTCTCCATCTATTTGTATCATCTTTAATTTCTTTCATCAGTGTCTTATAATTTTCTGCATACAGGTCTTTTGTCTCCTTAGGTAGGTTTATTCCTAGATATTCAACCCACTAATTTGTTTTGACATATCTTCACACAGAATTCCAAGTCTAGATTAATGGACAAAAAATTAAAACAAAACAAAAGTAAATGGTTACTAACTCTCAGTGTTCATTATTGCAAAAAGACCAGTTCTATTCATTTAAATTGCAGGTCACATGAGTCAAACCATGAACTGAAACGTGACTTCTGGATTGATATATCAATTTATATGTGGCAGCTTATTTGAGGGATCCTGTGTTATATTTGCCTCACACCCCCAAATAAAAAAAGAACAAAGTATATTTACTGGTACTTCTTAAGTTTTCCTCGTTCACTAGGCCAGTAGTTCTCAAAGTGTGGTTCCCAGACCAGCAAGCATCAGCATCACCTGAGAAGATGTTAGAAATGCAAATTCTTGGGCCCCACCCCACACCTACTGTTTCAGATTGAGGCCCAGCAATCTGTTTTTGATTTTTTTTAAAAAATAAGATCTCCAAGTGATTCTGATGCATACTAAAATTTAAGAACTACTAATCTAAGGAATGTATAATCAACATAGTGCCTTCTTCCATTGTTGAGCTGAACACACATGATTTTTTTTTTAATTAGAATATAGTTGATTTACATTGTTGTGTTAGCTTCAGGTATACAGCAAAGTGATTCAGTTAAATGTATATATTCGGATTCTTTTCCAATATAGGTTATTACAAGATATTGAATATAGTTCCCTGTGCTATACAGTAGGTCCTTGTTTATTTTATATATAGTAATGTGTATCTACTAATTCCAACCTCCTAGTTTGTCCCTCCCCCTTCTCTTTCCCTTTCAGTATCCACAAGTTTGTTATCTATGTGAGTCTATTTCTGTCTTGTGAGTAAGTTCATTTGCATCATTTTTTTAGATTCCACATATAAGTGACATAATATTTGTCTTTGTCTGATTTACTTCACTTAGTATGATAATCTCTAGGTTCATCCATGTTGCTGCAAATGGAATTATTTCATTCTCTTTTATGGCTGAGTAATATTCCATTGTGTGTGTGTGTGTGTTTGTGTGTGTGTATGTATACATACACACATACTATCTTCTTTATCCATTTATCTGTTGATGGACACTTATGTTGCTTCCATGTCTTGGCTATTGTAAATAGTGCTGCAATGAATACTGGAGTGCATGTATCTTTTCAAATTAGAGTTTTCATCTTTTCTGGGTATATGCCCAGTAGTGGGATTGCTGGGTCGTATGGTAGTTCTATTTTTAGTTTTCGAAGGAACCTCCATACTGTTTTCCATACTGGCTGCACCAATTTACATTCCCACCAGCAGTGTTGGAGGGCTCCTTTTTCTCCACACCCTCTCTAGTATTTGTTATTTGTAGACTTTTTCATGGTGGCCATTCTGACCAGTGAACGCACAATGATTTTTGAGGATATATAAGTAAGTCAGAAAAATGTTCCTTATAATTAAAAGTTAAAGTGGAGGAATGGTATGGATGTATCAACTATGTAAGAACAAATTAGGAAAGAAAAACAAGTTCAAGAAGCAGACTGATTTGTAAATATCAATTTTTAAAAGTTTGTAAGTAAAGAGAAAGAAAAGAAGTAAAATAATAATTTTTAAAAGGAGAAGAGAAGTAAAAAGTAATTTTCAAGGAAATAAAGGGAGGAAGGGAATGGACTGGGCCAAGTCCATTAGCATGAAACTTAATGGGAGAAAAATGACGGGAAAGATATTGATGACTCAGCCAAGTAGGCATACAATTCTTAGGTTACGAAAAGTCCGTGGAGTATTCAGTAACATAGAGGAAAGTGAACCTTCATTAGAAAAGAATGAAAAAGTTGCTTATTTTGTTTAATCTCCTCTTCAAAGGAAAAATAGAAGCTCATACACTGTTCATGTCAAGTAATTTTTCATTTTTTTGCCTTGGAGTCACATGACAACAAAGGCAAATAAATTTCCTCTAATGTTTACATCTTTCTTTAAATCTTTATTTATTATTTTGAATAGAGCAAAACTCAATGTATTTTGAAACATTTAATGCTTCTTTTGAACCATAATACTGTAAAAGCTAAATGTTATAGAAAGGAGATAACTAGCTTTGCCATCTATTTATGTTTTATTTTTCTTTTCAGTGTGACTTTAACTGGTAAGGCTTTGCATAACAGTATTTTCCACACTTAACTGTCCAGCATGCTTCATATATATTTTACAGAAAAATTTTATTAAGTAGCATAGATGGTCTTACTAGTGACATTTTCAATTATATGAAGTTTTGACCTCTTTGAGGAAAGGGACCACATTGACCATATTCAGTCCTTAACAGATGCCTGGCACATGTAGGGGCTCAATAAATAATCATTCAATGAAAATCCAAGGTGCATTAAAACAGTGTGTATATGAATGTGTGTGTAGGTTAACTACACGATTCAGAGTGATTTTCATCTATGTTAGAGCCCAGGAATGCACATTGTTAAAAGTTTCTATACGTTTCCAGTACATTCTATATTAAAGTACATTATTCATCACTTGAATTGTCCATATTGATATTTGGGCAACAGCATATTAAAGCTTCAGTTCAACAAGATGTCTTTCATCACATAAGCCTTTGAGATTCCCAACATATGACAAACTATTTCACATTAGCAAACACAGCATACAATACATAGGGTAAAATTCTACTTCTATGAGTTAAAGCCAAATTTTAGCCATCAAACAGATTTCACAGGCTGGTTAATAAAAATTAGCTGTCAAATTATATAATCTAAAGTCTAAAACCTTTAAATGCCAACCCCCTGGAATTTAATAAGGAGATAGAAATCAGTGAAAGCAGATGTTAAAAAAACAGGGCAAGACTAAGGTAGACAGATGGGTTTCAGCCCCGCCTTCCTCCACTTGTCTTATGTTTTCCTCTTACTCCCCACCAGTCCCTCACCCCTTCTTTATTATCCTCTCAAACACCTGGTACACTCAGGGCTTTCCAGCAGATTGAACACACTAAGGTGTTTGGGACACCTTGCTTATCCCTTCCAAAAGACCTGAAATCAGAATAAGGAGAAAAAGCATTAAAATTAAAAGCTAGGAGGGGTGGGATGGCAAACTAAATCCTGCTTACGCTGGTGAGCTGGAAGCGGGCACACACTTAAAAGGAAATAAAATGGAAACTAAACATAAAGCTTATTTGACTCTGCTTTTCACCTTGTAAACATGATATTTCCCAGACAGGGGTTTCTTGCCTCATTTCATCTTTACTCTAAAGGAAAGAATCAGTGTTCATTCAAATGACCTCAAATGGGGAGCCCTGAGCCCTGCTCACACTTAGAGTAAATGCATTTCGCAGTTGCTTCCTCTCTGGCAATTCCTCTTCCCTGCCCCCCATGATTAAGTTGAAACTACTTGTTTTGTATTTCTGGAATAGACAGAGAGGATGAGCTGTGTGTGTAATTAATCTAGAACATGCTGACTACAATATTTGGCTTCTAGATAACAGGAAAGAAAAAAATAAGTGTTCAGGAGTGTTTGTAATGCTATTATTAATCTCACCCTGTAATAACCTACTAACTCGCCTTATAATTGATTTTGGTAAAAATTAATTAAAATATGCTGATCTGAGTACTATATTGTGTTCCCTGGATAGAAGTGAGCATATCAGAGTAGGATGTAATTAACTGATCAACCACTTTTTCTGGGTCCCCAAATCTCCAACTCAGAAGGTAATCACACAGCAAAAACAGGTCTAAGTTAATTTAGGCTATGGATGTGATCTCTCTTGCTGCATATGCAAATATTTTTGTCAGACACACCCCATGTATGTTCTGAGGTTCAGTGCAAAAGTTTTTAAGTCTGTCTACCCACAGTGGTGAACTTCAGCAAAATCTCAGGTAAATGGAAATTATTTTCCAAAAGCCAAGTAACCTGGTTTATTAGAACCGAGTGATGGAGCATCACCTATTCAGCTATTTCAAATTGTTATATGACCAGTATATAAATAGCACTTAAAGGTCTTCATGGTCGTTTTCTCTCAGCCCAAACTCAGTCTTAACCAGGAAAAATCTACTCGTTTCTCACATTATTCTTTGTTTTATTTGGTTTTGAAATAAAGAACAGTAGTGGACACCAACAATTCAGGGGGGTTTATATTGGCAAACTGGCCATCTGTGCTCCTAAGAAACTTTGAGCTTTCTTGCATTTTTCTTTTAAGACAGTATTAGGCTTTGTCGACTCAATTCAGGGTCCTGCATAGCTGACCCCTAACTGTTGAGCTGGTACAGCTCAAGAGTCTTGTTACTTTTTTTTCTCTCTGGATGTGAGGCCTCAGGAAAACACAAAGCAGGAGACTGGGTTCTCTTTCTCTCCCCGTAGAGTGTGCCTATTTTACTAGCTAACCATTTCCTTGTATCTTATGTGGGCTTAAAGGGTTAGGAAAAATAAAATGAGCAGATCACCTGCAGTGGCACCAAAATAGCCAAAGGGAAACTCTCGGCTCAGGCATCTAAAAAATAAAAGTTTAAGTTTAGTTCATCAGTTATGTATCACTGTGTAACAAATTATCCCAAAACTTTGTGAATTAAAACATAAATCAGTATGTAGTATCTCTCATGTTTTCTGCAGAACAGGAGGTTTGGGGTTGGGGTCTCTTGTGAGGTTACAGTTAAGATAGGAACCAGGGCTGCAGTTGCTTAAAGCTTGATGGGCTGGAAGAGTCACTTCCCAGGTGGCTCTCCCACATGGCTCACTCACGTGGCTGTCAAGCCACTATGGGCTTTTGGTGGGAGCCCTCAGTTCTTTGTTTTCCTCTCCACAAACTGCTTGACTGTCCTCTCTGTGTGACAGCTAGCTTCTCCCAGAGTGAACAACGCAAGACAAAGCATGGGAAAACTGCAATGTCTTTTCCAACCTAGCCTGGGAAGTTAGACTTTGTCCCTTCTGCGATATCTTATTGATCACACAGTTCAGCTACATTCAGTGTAGGAGGGAGCACACAAGGACATGAACTACAGGAGGCAAGGGTCACTGGTGTCATTTCGAAGGCTAGTTTGCTCACACAGTTAGTATTTACCTCTCTGATCATTTCTTTATAATGTTAGCATTTTCCTATATTAGGAAAGGCTTTATTGTTTGCATTGATTTTAAACAAAATAAATAATCAGCTTGGATAAAACCAATTTTCTTCCTTCTGCTGCTTTGCCTCAGCCCCTCCCCCTACCACAAGAAAAAAAGGTTAGCATGAACCAGCTCTTGAGGTTTTAGGAAGAAAATTCATTTCCAAGATGCTAGGGCTCTTGCTAGCCCTCTCTAGTTTCCTAGCAAAGCTCCTCTGGGAAGGGAAGTCTGCTACGCTGAGAGGAAATTAACACCACATTCTCAAGAAAGGCACTCATCTATCTCTTGCTCTCTTTTCATTACAGAGCAGTGGTTGTCATCCCTGGCTGTACATTAGAATCACCAGGGGTGGATCCTAGACTTCAAAAAAAAAAATACTTTAAGGTTTATAATCCTATTTAGCGATCACCTATTTAGCACTTATTAAGTACTTCTCTAAATGATATGCAAATATTAACTTATTTGAACTTCATAACAAGCCCTAAGGTAGGTACTATTATATTAGCTCCATTTTATACATGAAGAACTTGAGGCACAGAGAAGTTAAGTATTTTGCCCAAAGTCACACAGCAGTTGAATAGAAGAGCCAAGACTTCAGGGAGTTCTATTATATATCCAAGATTGAGTACCACTACTCTTAATTAAGTGTTGAAGGCCTTTGAGTACCTGATGAAATATGCAGGCTCTATCACCAGAAAGATGCACATAGCATATACATGAAAAATGTGTATATATCTTTTCAGGGATGTGTATGTAAATCCCCCACAGTGCTTTTGTAGACTTTTTCCAGGGATCTGTGAACCCCAGATTAAGAACCTTTTCTTGCTAGAGCACTGATTTACCCTGGACCAGCATCACCAGTATCACCTGGGTAGTGGTTAGAAATGCAAATCCCCAGACCCTACCCCAGACCTACTGAGTAAGAAACTCTGAGCACAAGGTTCAGCGTTCCCTATTTTAACAAGACTTCCAAATGAATCTCATGTGTGCTAAAGTGTGAGAAAAAACTGTTCTAGAAGGCTGGTGTGTAGAAGCAAGTGACTAACTAGTCAATGACCCTAGCTTCATGGTTCTGTAAAGACATCTCATTGTTCTTGCCTCACCATTAGGCAGGTAGAAATTTTCTGTTGTTAAAACTTGATTTCTTTGAAAAAAATGATCACCAAAGGAAAGTCCACTAACATTCATGAAAGTGTTCATTAATAACAACACCTATATGTCATTAGGTCAGTAGATATTCCCTGCATGCTTGCTCTGTGCTGGGAAAGCAAGGATCAATACAACACACAAAATAAACAGAACAGTCATGACTCCCACCTTGAGGAACTTCTTACTCTATAATGAGCAAATAATTACACAAATAAATATATAATTATAAAATTGAATCAGTGCTGTGGATGAAAACTGTGTCTATTTGATCTCAAAATTACCTGTTAAAAATGAACCTCTAGGGCTTCCCTGGTGGCGCAGTGGTTGAGAGTCCGCCTGCCGATACAGGGGACATGGGGTCGTGCCCCGGTCTGGGAAGATCGTACATGCCGCGGAGCGGCTGGGCCCGTGAGCCATGGCCGCTGAGCCTGCACGTCCAGAGCCTGTGCTCCACAACGGGAGAGGCCACAACAGTGAGAGGCCCACATACGGGAAAAAAAAAAAACCTCTAGAATTAAAACCTCCCCACCCAAATTCTATTTCTGTCTTGGCCTTTGCCATTCCAGCAAAAGATGCCACCATTTGTATAGTGTTTAGACATTATCTTTGATTCCTTTATTTCTCTCAGTCTACCACCATCCACAGACACACAACACACAGATATCCATAAGCAAACGATAATTGTTCTACCTCCAAAACATACCTCTGTACCCTTCTCTCCATCTCCACTACATCCAACTAGTTCTAGCCACAGACCTCCTTTGCTTTGACAGCTGTAATAGCCCCCCTAAATATTTTGCACATTTCCACTCTTGCTTTCCTTTAATCCATTGTGCTCATAACATCCAGACTAACTCACACAAATTTAAATTAGATCAAGACATTCTCTAGCATATAAAAGCTTCCAAAATCTTCCCCTTTCAGTCAACCAAAACCCATTTTTTTTTAAACCATAGCTTATGACATGCTGTGTAGTCTGAATCTATTCACCCTCCAAGTGCATCTCATTCCCTTTCCCTCTCATTTATCTGTAACCACACCGCCCTCATGCCTATTCCTCGTCTGGGCCAGATTTGCTTCTATAGCAGGGCATTCACATTGGCTCTTCCTTCCACCTATAAAGCTCTTCCCTGCTCTCTGTATAGCAGGCTCTTTCCCACCCTGCAGGTCTTAGTTCACATTTCATTCCTTCTCATAACCTACCCTGACCATCCCATCCCTCATTCCACTCCCACAAAATCCACCCCCTTTTTTCTTTCAAGCACTTACTGTATCTGAATCATTTTATTTAGCTTAGTTATTTGTTCACTTGTTTACTAATTTTTTCTCTTATGGAACCCTTTGTAAGCGTTTGGGTCACAATCCAAAGCAAAAACTACATTTTTACAATAGCACAGTATATATACACACACAGATACACACACAACCAAAACAAAAGTTTCATGACACATGGAGTCTTGACAAGTGGTAATATAAACCCTCAAAATTTATTTCTTATTCTGTTTTTCAATTTATATGTGTGTATATATATATATATGTAAATATACTAACTAAAATTACATATATATATTTTTTTAAATTTTAGTTATAGTGCTCTAAATTGATTTTATGACCCACTGTTGAGTTGGGCCAGCAGTTTAAAAACACTGCTCTTAAACTTAAAAACAAGCTTCATGGAGTCAAAAACGTTACAATCCCATTTGTAGTTGAATCCTCACTCCTAGAACATGATAGGTAATCAAATAAAAATTTTTGAATCATTTAAAAATAAACAGCAGTAAGACTTAATTCCCACAAAAGAACATCCAGACTTATTTCCATATTCATGAATTTTCAAATACTAATAGAGTATAGACATAATTTCCCCAATAATAATTGGGAATTTGACACAATTTTGGTCCTGTTTTTGTGTACCCGACTCTTTATTTTTAAATACCTATAATGAGAATGTTATATTTAAATATAACAATTTTTTCTCTTAAAACTAATTAAGATATTCCTGGCCAATTATCACATCCCTTGGGCAAGGTATTTGAATGGAGCACTTAAATGTGAAATCTGTAGTAGGTCATAATTGCCAGGAGGAAAATGTAGTAAGAGTGCAATTAAGAAAATAAAGTTGGCAGTTGCTGAAAACAAAGAAATGGGTTTGCATGGGTTTGCATATGTCAATAGCATAACATAGTAAGTTACCACTTATACGAAAAATATGTATTTAACTCTTCATTTTCCCCTCTGTTGTTTTCCTGCTATTTATCTTTTAGCCACATCTCATCTGGGAAAAGATAGGGGGAAAATAAAAAGAAAAGTAAAGAAAAACTAACAAAACCTTAGAGTTTTCTTCCCTATTAGCAGTTTTAGTTTAAAAAAAATTAGTAATAACAAATTGAAAGTAATTGTTAAAATTAGTTTAGAAAAACTCAATTTAAATGGGAAATATAAATATTTAAATATCTTGGCCTTAAGATCCTAATTGCTGCCTTGCAGCCCCTGGTAGGTATTAAAGAAGACAAGATGATTTAACAATACATAAACATTATCTAAACTACTTGACTTTACTTGTGGAACTTTTAAATTTACTCTCCTCGTTAAATCAAATCAGATCAATCACAAGTGCAACAGTGCCTGCAGATATACAGATGGAATCAAACAATACAAATATCTGTAGCTTCTGGGTTAATATTTCGATCAAGAAACTTTGTCTTTGTTTGGAGATTCACAGTACCCAGCAAGTGAAAATGTTTTGGCAACAATGAAAACCCAGGAAGGTGATGGCAATTGGTATAAACCAGCTTTCCAGAAACTTTCTCCTGATAAGGAGCCCAGAAACTATGCTTTTGCCATGTTTTTTTATTTGGAGACATTCCAGGGAAAGCTCTGAACAATTGATCTCCTGTTGGTTCTCTTGGGATGATTGCCAGTTATAGACTATGTATGATGCCTGGTTATAACTTGAGAAGAAGGGAAAAGGCCCTGTCTAAAGTCGCTTTGTGCTTTAGAGCAGACCTTGAAAGCATAATAGAAACAAGATGCACATAGTTTTCACCCTATTAAGAAACTACCTGTGAGTGGCTTGTGATGGTGTAACCTCAGACTTATATCAATCTCATAACAATGGGCTATTTAAGATAGCAAAAGAGCTGAAAAGGGGCAAGAAGAGGGCATTTCTAGAAGCTTAGTGAGAGAGAAAGACAGAGATTATACCTGGTGACAGTCTGATGCTGGAGAGAGCAATTTGGAGCATGAGAGGCACTTTGCAGACAGAACAGAGATGTCTGCTGGAGAAGGTGAGTCCACTGTGCTGTGCTCTGTGTTAGGAACCCTCTTCTCCAACTCCCCAAGAGACTTCAGTACACTGTACACTACTTGTCATTGGAGTGCTCCAAGATGCTAATCCTGACTTCAAACTAGGTCCAACTAGAGCTGAGGCTGACAAGCTACACAGACGGTATGTGCTGCAGGAAACTCCAGCCATTTCTCTCCCAGTAGGAACAACTTTAGCATTAAGAGAGTATGAGTGAAATTATTTTAATGTATTTTAAAATAAAATACTATTTATTATAATATTATAATAATAATACAAGACCTAAAATAATAGTTTCTTCTTTTAAAAAGAGTGAAGTAACTTATCTATATACTTTAGTAGCATCATTATGATGAATAAAATCTTCATTGCGTCATACCTCATAAATCACTGTATAGATGGAAGGGTTCCACAAAATGCTGACCAAGAACCACTTCTCGGGCTTAGAGAAACACAAAGGCAGAAAACAAAATGAATGAAAGCTGGACACAAGGTTATGGGGTGGAGGTATGTGTGAAGATTCTTCAGAGGCAAAGAGAAGCAACCAGTGGTAAGTCATATGCAAGCCGGAAAACTACAAGCACAGGAGAATCACCACTCACATATGAGGCTGAAGAAGTACCATCCCAGAGGAGATCAAGATGGAGGAGTAGGAAGACACTGAGCTCACCTCCCCCCCATGAACACATCAAAAATTCACGTACATGTGGAGCAGTTCTCACTGAAGACAAACTGGAGACTGGCAGAAAGACTCTTATACAACAAACGCTGAAAAGAAAGATCCACATGGAGTCAGGTTGGAAGGGAAAGAAAGTGATCAGGTCAGGACCTGCACCCTTAGGAAGGGACAAAGAAGGGGGATGATTACACAGGCTTGGAGATCCTCCCTGGGGAGTGAGCAGTTTGAACCACTTACTGGGCACCCCAGCTGTGAGGTCTAACACTGAGAAGATGAGTCCTCTTGGCTGGTTTTGAAGATCAGTGAGATTGGCAGTGGGGGCTGGGGGGACGGGGGCTGTGAGGAACTTGGAGTCCACCCATGAAAAGCATGCACACACTTGCTTGCTCCTGAAGCATGGTGGAGGAAGAAGATTGAGACTGCCTGGGACCCTGGCCAGTTTCTGGAAACTGCCCCAGCATGCACCCTTGACCACACTGAGGACCTTTCCAGCCCCCATTGCTCCAGAGCTCAGCTCCCCACTAGGGCAAAGGCTGTTGTTGCCAAGGAGAGTGTGCATGTATGGGGGACAGAGCTGGCTCTGACCCAGCACTGCATCTGAACAGGGTGAAGGCACTCATGCAGGTGGCAGATTGGAAGCAGTCTTGAACTCTGGTCTACAGGGACTGCCAAAGCATGGGTCCCAACCCATGCCAAGAACCTACTCTGCCCCCTCTCTCTCCAGCATTGCTCCCTTCTGGGGCAAAGGTACTGATGCTGGGAGGGAGGAGAGCACACTTACAGGGAACAGAACCAGCTTGAACCCAAACCTCAGGGCTTCTGTTCCTGTGCCTTGGGACCTGCCTGTACCCCTGATAAGGCAGTTTTGGCCACTGAGCATAGGAGAAGCCCTGACGCACACCTGGCTCTAGCTCTAACCCCTCCATCTCCAGCCCCACCTCCCACCAAGGTGATAGCTGCTAGCACATCCTGGGGGAAGATGTGACTCATACTCATTTCAGGTCTAGTTCTCCCACCAAAGCCACTGGGCACACACAGACTGCAAAGGAACACTCCTACACAAGGACACTCCTTCAAGACTGGGATAAATAATTGCTTAACCTAATTTCATAGAGACAGAGAAAGTCAAGGAAAAATGGGAAGACAGAGGAATGTTTTAAATGAAAGAACAACAACAGCAATAACAACAAAAACAAACCCTGAAAAAACCTAATAAAACAGAGATAAATAATTTACCAGATAAAGGGTTTCAAAGCAATAGTAATAATGTTAACTGAACTAGGGAAAAGAATAGATGAACACAGTGATAATTTTTAAAAAGAACTAATAAGTATAAAAAAGGAACCATTCAGAGCTGAAGAATACAATAACTGAAATGAAAAACACACTATAAAGAATTAAGAGCAGACTAGGTGGTACAGAAGAACGCATAAGTGATCTGGAAGATAGAATAATGGAAATCACCCAGTCAGAATAGCAAAAGGAAAACAAATTAAAAATAGGACAGTTTAAGGGACTTCTGAGACAACATCAAGTGTAATAACTTTCACATCACAGGGATTCCAGAAGGAAAAGAGAGAAAGAAGAGCCAAAATGTATTTGATGAAATTATGATAGAAAACTTCCCAAGCCTGAAGAAGTAATCTAGGTACAGGATGCACAGAGAATCCCAAACAACGTGAATCCAAAGAGACCCACACCAAGACATATAATTAAAATGTAAAAGTTAAAGAGAATTCTAAAGGCAGCAAGAGAAAGAGAAAAATAAAGAGTCACATACAGGGGAACCCCTGTAAGATTATCTGCTGATTTTTCTGCAGAAACTTTGCAAGCCAGAAGGGGGTGGCATGATATTTTTAAAGTGCTAAAAAGGAAAAACCTGCAACCTAGGATACTCTACCCAGTAAGATTATCATTCAGAATTGAAGGATGGATAAAGAACGTCTTAGACAAGCACAATGTAAAAGAGTTCATCAATATTAAACCAACCCTAGAAGAAATGTTAAAGGTTCTTCTCTAAGTGGAAAAGAAAATTAAACAACAAAAGCAAAAATAGGAAAGGAAAATTCCCACTAGTAGAGGCAAATATATAGTCAAGGCTGTAGATTAACCACTTAAGTAAGCTAGTACAAAGATGAAAAGACAAAAAAACAAATCATAAAATTAACTATAATTACAATAAACACTTAAGAGATAAACATGAAGACGTAAATTATGACATCAAAAACACGAAACTTGGGAGAGGAGAGTAAACAAATATAGATTTTTTAGAATGTGTTTGAACTTAAGTGACTAGTTTAAAATAAGTAGATATAGTTATAGGTCAACATATATGAACTCCATAGTAATCACAAATCATAAACCTACATTAAATACACAAAATCTAGGAGAAAGGAACACAAGCATGCCACTAAAGAAACAATCAAACCAGAGGTTTGATTTCCTCACATTATATACAAAGATAAACTCAACATGGATTAACGACCTAAATGTAAGACCTGGAACTTTACAGTTTTATATAGTTCTGTAACTCCTAGAAGAGAATATAGGCATAATCCTCTTAGACATAAATAGTAGCAATCTTTATTTTGGATCTGTTTCCTAAGGCAAAGGAAACAAAAGCAAAAATAAACAAACGGGACCTAATTAAAAGTTTTGCACAGCAAAGGAAACCATAAAACAAAGGGACAACCTACGGAATGGGACAAAATATTTGCAAATGATATGACCAACAAGGGGTTAATATCCAAACTATATAAACAGCTCATACAACTTAATATCAAAAAATAAACAACTGAATTAAAAAATGGGCAGAAGATGTGACTAGACACTTTTCAAAGAAAACCTACAGATGGCCAACAGGCACATGGAAAGATGTTCATCATTGCTAATTATCAGAGAAATGCAAATCAAAACCATGATGAGATATCATCTCACACCTGTCAAAGTGGCTATAATCAAAAAGAACACAAATAACAAATGTTGTCAAGGATGTAGAGAAAAGGGAACCCTAGTACATTGTTTGTGGGAATGTAAATTGGTGTATCTCTATGGAAAACAGAATGGAGGTTTCTCAGAAAACTAAAAATAGAACTATCGTATGATCCAGCAATTCCACTCCTGGATATATATCCAAAGAAAATGAAAACAGTAATTTGAAAAAACACATGCATCCCAGTGTTCATAGTAGCATTATTTACAATAACCAGGATATGGAAGCAACCTAAGTGTCCATCTACAGATGAATGGATAAGAAGATGTGGTATATATTACAGCATGAAATATTACTCAAACATTAAAAAGAATGAAATTCTAGCATTTGCAACAACATGGGTGGACCTGGAGGATATTACACTTACTGAAATAAGTCAGACAGAGAAAGACAAATACTGTATGTTAGCACTTATATGTGGAAGCTAAAAAATAGAACAAAGGAATGAATATAACAAAACAGAAACAGACTCACAGATAAAGAAAACAAACTAGTGGTTACCACTGGGGAGAAGGAGGAGGGGGGACAAGGTCAGGGTAAGGGATTAACAAACTACTCCATATAAAATAAATAAGCAACAAAGATATATTGTATAGCACAGGGAATATAGCCAATATTTTATAATAACTTTAAATGTAGTATAAGAATATTGAATCATTATGTTGTCCACATGAAACTAATATAATATTGTAAATCAACTATGCTTCAATTTTTTAAAAAATTTGGCTTCTCCAAAATAAAAATCATCTCTTACCCAACATAAGAAAATCTTACAAGTACTATGTGGCATGTGAGATCATATTAAAAGACCCAAAGACAAACAAGACCTATAAAATTGGGTTATTCTTTTCTCAATATTTGTAGTCCCTCATAGTGTTACTGTTCAGAGGAATTTCTCCATCTCCTGAGAAGTTAGTCTAGCTCAGTTGCTCTAGCTATTGTGCTCTGTGGAACACTCTAGGTCAAAAGTTTAGTGACTATTTTGGTGGCACGTGGGGTGTTCAGACAGAAAGACTACAAAGCAGCTGATTCTTCTTCTGTGTGACAGAGTATGTTTATTAGATATCTGTTGCTGTGTAACAAAATATTCCCAGAATTAGTGTTTCAAACAATGATTATTTCAGGCAATTCTGTAGGTCAAGTGTGATGTGAGTCTTTCTGGGATAAATCAAAGTGTTGGCTGGGCTGCCTTTCTTTCTGGAGGCTCTAGGGTAGGAGCCATTTCCTTACTTTTATAGCTTCTAGAGGCTTCCCACATTTCTTGGCTTGTGGCCACCTTCCATCTTCAGCAATATTTATTCAAGTCTGTCTTATACTGCATCACTCTGACACTGACTCCTCTGCCTCCCTCTTTTACCTTTAAGTACCCTAGTGATTATGTTGAGCCTATCTAGAAATCCAAGATCGTTTGCCTATCTTAAGGTCATCTTATTAGCAAACTTAATTCCAACAGAACATTTTGAGGGGTGCATTATTTTGCCTACCATGGTCAGTAGTCTGGGCATGGTTCAACTGTGACCTCTATTTTAGGGTCTTTTACAAGGCTGAAATCAAGGTGTTATTCAAAACTGTGGTCTCATCTGAAGGCTCGACTGATGAAGCATCTTCTTCCAAGCTCTCTAATGTGGTTGTTGGCATAATTCAGTTTTTCAAAAGCTGTTAGATTGATGGCCTCACTTTTTCCCTTGCAGTTGCTTGCCAGGGGGACCTCTCTAACATGACATCTTATTTAATCAAAGTGTTCAAGACAAAAAAGCAATAGTGAGTGAGTCTATAGCAAGTGGAATTCACAGTCTCTTATAACCCAACCACAAAAGTGTTATCTCCTAATTTCTGTTGTATTCTATGCATTAGAAGTCATTCGTTAGGTCCAATGTACCCTCAAGAGGAGGGGATTACTCAAGGGTGTGAATACCTGAAGGTGGGGATCAGTTGGTGTTATTTCAGAGGATATCTTCCACAGAGTGCTAAGTAACAAAGAACACTGGCTTTAATCACACAGGACGAGTACAAAATCCATCTCCACTGCTTACCATACATGTGACATCCAGCAATTTTTGTATCAACTCTGTGCCTCAATTTCATTATCTGATAAATTATATTATTGTGAGGATTAAATGAGATGCTACAAACAAGATGGTTAGAAGATTGCCTGGCACCTGTGAATAAGTGCCCGATGAATATTAACATAGAATGGAGTACTCAGTGCTGAAACATGAGTTGAAAACTATTGAACTAGTTAGATCTAAATTAGTTAGATCTAAAGACCTATGTATTTTATGATCTAAAAACTCTATTTTTTCACCTCTTAGAGTATATAGAAAATATGGAACATAACATTTTATTAGACAGCAGAGGATATGACAGGATGGTTTCTTTATTAAAATTTTGTAATATTTTTATGATTGAAAAAAGCAATATGTGGAATTTGAAAGTTACAGAGAAGCACAAAAAAGAATGAATGAATAAATGTTTTTCTCAAATTTGACATATAAATACTTTTATACCTTTAAGGTTTTACATTATAATTAACCAAAATATTTTTTATGTGAAAATATGGTATTGCATTTTACCCTACTTTTGCTTTGATCTTGAATTTTTTTTAAAACAATGTCATCCCTGATCTTGATTTGGTTTTTTTTCTAGCATATATTTGTAAATCTTACTAGAAAGTATACATGGCTTTATATTCTAAGCCCCTGCATGTCTGAAAATATCTCTCTGTTGTACTTGAATGACTAAGTGGTTAAGTATGTAATTGTTGGGTCATACTTGTTTTCTTTCAGAACTCTGTAAACATTTCTCTATTGCCTTGTGGTGTTCAGGGTTATAACAAAGGAATATAAGACCAGAATGACATTTATTTTTTCTTTGCACACAATCTGTTCTGTTTTGTTTCAGCCTGGGTGCTAATAGATATTTTTAACTTGAAATTTCTAATGTTGAAAATATGTGGAAGAGTTTTTTCCATTGTTAATTCTGCCTGGTACTCAATGGGTCCTTAGAACATCTTTACTCAGATATTTCTCCAATTCTGAAAACATTTCTTTATTGTTTCTTTGCTTTGAACCGACAAAAATCAAATCATGTCACTCTTTTGCTCATAACACTCATCACATTTCATCTAAAGAATGAAATCCAGAGTCCCTACCCTGGACTACAAGGCCCTACACAGTAGCTGGTGGCTTTCTCTGAACTCAGCACTCTCAGCCCTTCACTTTGAGTAAGCCACTCTGACCTCCGTGCCCTTCCCTAATCAGATCAAACACATCTCTCCCTCAGGTTCTCTGCATGTGCTATCCCCTCTGCTTGCAGTATCCACTTCAGGTCTCTAGGAAGGAAAGCCTTGCCACCGTGTAAAATAGGAAAATCGACTCACCCCCAATCTATCACCCACAGGCATGCTTATGTGTCCATTTCCCCTATAGAATATAAGCTCCATAAAAGCAGGGCCTTTCTGTTTTGTCGGCTGCAGTACCAGCAACTATAAAAGGGTCGTTAATCAAGTCCTGGTGGGTTGCTGCCTTGCTGTTACCAGTTGTTCCCTCCTATGCCTCTTTTCTTTTGCTGTGTCCCATGTTTCCCAAGTCTTGTATAATTTCTTAAAGTTTCTTGCATATGAATGCCATCCTTCCCTGGAGTCTTGGCTCTTAAAGGCTTTTGTAAGCATGAAGTGAGCTAGTGCTCAAAGTGCTTTGATATATTTACAAGGTTGTGCAACCATCATCATAATCTAAATTTAGAACATTTCATCATTGCAAAAAGAAAGCTTGCAACCCTTAGCAGGGGTGCCCACCCTGTCTGCCCACCCTCTTTGAATTGTATACATTAAACAGATGAACTTTGTGCTATGTAAATTGTATCTCAATAATGCTCTTTTAAAAAGTGATTTATAAAAAAAAAGTGATTTATAAGCAGGAATGTCATATAGATGTTTTTATTTTTTAGGCTGAAAAGAAAATTAGAGACACCTCGAGGCTAACATGTTAAAGGATTATTCTTTTATGAACTTCCCATGTGGGCCATCTTTTTACCTTTTAAAAAATGCAAAGGTTTATAACTTTAACACATTGTCCATTATTTTTCTCAAATTATAACAGTTATTTCTCATGAACCATAAAATATGGTTTCATGTAAGTAAATATGGAAACATAAAGTTACATGTAGGCTTAATATATTAACTATAACTAGCGATACCTGCATCATTTTTCTTTGTCAAATTCTTTCATGTAGATGTGCAGACAGGTAATTTCCATTCTGAATAGGTACCAATATCATTTATGAATATTTATGTACTTGTAAGTTTAATTAGTTTTTCCCTTAGTTGAATTCTACCCACGTTCACTAATTTCTGATTTTGTCATCTACTAATTCTTTTTAAAATTTATTTTATTTATTTATTTATTTTTGGCTGCGTTGGGTCTTCGTTGCAGCATGCAGGCTTCTCACTGCGGTGGCTTCTCTTGTTGCGGAGCACAGGCTCTAGGCATTCGGGCTTCAGTAGTTGTGGCATGTGGGCTTAGTAACTGTGGCTCATGGGCTCTAGAGCGCAGGCTCAGTAGTTGTGGTGCACGGGCTTAGTTGCTCCGTGGCATGTGGGATCTTCCCAGACCAGGGCTCGAACCCGTGTCCCCTGCATTGGCAGGCGGATTCCTAACCACTGTGCCACCAGGGAAGCCCTCATCTACTAATTCTTATTCTTTATCTGTATGGGAAATTGATATTGAAACTTTGAAGTCAGTGTAATTGTAGCATTGCCATTTTGCTATTCCTTTAATCTGCTTCTATTTGCCTAAGGAGAAATATGTCATGTCACTTAAAAGTAAGTGTCAGAAACTGAAGAGTAATATAGTTATGGATGAAATATAAGAGGTTTTATTTAGATAGTAAAAATTGAATTTTAATGGTATTTTATCTTTTACAGTTAAACGAAGGCATATGATATACTGAAATGCACACTTGTCACCAAAATACTTTATTACCAAAAATAATAAGGCAATTTGAGAGTATCAACCTATGAACAAATGTATAATTGACTATCATTTCATTTTTCAGAGCATGCTTCATACTCAAGCATATCTTTAATTTAACCATAAAACAGTCTTTAATAGTGAGTTGAAATATTTGATGAGTAGTAGTCTCAGATTCTATATTCACTTTTCTGTGAATAAGGAAAAATAAACTATGTGCACTCTACCCTTTAAAGTTATGATTTGCCAACTCTCATTCCATATAGGGCGATAAAGAATTATTACATTTAGTTTTAAACTCTTCAAATTATGATATCTTAAATATTTTAGTTAGTTCTTGGTAGCCAAACCCAACTGGAATAAGCTTTCAAAGTTTTTAGATGAGTTGGGATAAAATATATAGAAATCTTAAAATTGTATTTATTAGTCTTTGTATGCTCCTTTCATATTGAATTCTGCCTTTCATTTATAAGTTTAAACATTTTAAAATGTGCTACTTTCTCATTAGGCTATTAAACTTGTCAATATACTATGAGGTAAATCAGTGTTAAATACTAATAGAAATTGAGGTACACAGAGGTTAAATGACTTGTCAAGTCATATTTCATAAGCCATTCCTTTTGAAGGGGTTATCTTGCTTAAATTTTCACTAACCGAATACAACTGTTTGTATGGGAATTGAAATCACATTTTCTTTGCACTCCATGGAAGACTGAGCCTGTGAGATTGATAACTACACTAAATACTATCTCAGGAATTTCAAGAAGCAGAATGAGCCTGCAGGATAATGGAGGTCTTTCATTTGCTTATTCCACAGAGAGATTCTGGAACTTGTCAGCTATATTCAATAGCTAGTGTAGCTGAGAGAACAGTTGGTGCGTGGGTTTGGACAGATTTTGCCTACTTAGTGATCCAGGTCTTTCCATGGGGAATTTCATGTAACGTGAAGCATGCTGCAAACTCTATTTAGAGAAAATCTGGACAGGAGATGATAACACCCAAAGCAATAACAGCAATATTTTTTTGCTTCTCATTGCCCTTGCAAACAAAGTGATCTCTTAACCCACTACTCAAGGAGGAGTAATTATTGCAAAGAGAGTATCAGATTTGGGGATTTATTTTGGTGACTGTGTGGTTTTGTTAAATTATATATTCAAGAAAAGTAATGTATAAAGCTGATTCCAATCAGCTTTATAACATGAGCAAATTTTCCAGAATACACAATTAAAATTCTAAAATTTCAGATCTCCTTGAATATTGTATAACTGTATTGAAAGGCCACCTCTACCAATTTTACTTCTCTGAATCACAATACTTTTCCAATATTTGTCCTCTGTCTTTACACGGGTTCTCAGAATTTACCTAGAACTACTTCCTCTTTCTATAATGTCTGAATATTAGCATATCTAATAGAGTGTCAAGTATGCATTATCATATTTTGTCAGGATGTGCCACTAATATACATCCATCTGGTTTTATTTAAACTCTTTTATTTAAACTTCAAAGTTTGATGAAATGAATTTTTGTCTCACCATTCTTGTAATATCCACATTCTGTAAAATAGATCTATTTAAAATATGCGCTGCAATCTATATTATATGAATTAATTTCAGCTGAGAAAGTAGTTTTGAAGACTGTTGGTTTTATATTATGCAAATTACTTTCTCTAGTAAAGTAGCATTTTCTGGAATTCAGAATATCCTGTAGTTACATTTACAATTTCTTCTTAACAAAATAACAGGACACGTAGTCTGACAGGTAAGAGAGTATTTCCATATAAAGTGGAGCAACATATTTGAAACTGGAACAGTCTTAGAGTATCCAGATTATGTGGACTCCATATCTATAATCCCTGGAAGTACCAAATAGTCATTTGGTAAGATCATTAAAAGAAGCCTACTGCAAAAATATTCTTAAGATGTGAATTGACCTATAATTTTTATTTAAATGCATTCCTTACATCCACAAAAAAAGTTACTCATTTATTTGACCACTAAATAAGCTAATATTAATTTATTTTTTAATTGAAGTATAGTTGATGTACAGTATTATACAAGTTACAGGTATACAACATAGTGATTCACAAATTTTAAAGGTTATATTCCATTAATAGTTACTACATAATACTGGCTATATTCCTTGTGTTGTACAATACATCCTTGTTAGTGAGCTAGTGTTTAAATGTCTATTCTGTGTCAGGCTCTCTGGTAGGTACTTGGGACCAAAAAGAGAGAATCTCTGCCCTTATGGAGCATGAGTCTTGTCAAGAAGACAGGTATTGATCAAATATTCATGCTTATTTAGATAAAAGTAACTGTGATATCTGCTATAAAAGATAAGTATATTGTGCTATTAGAACAGCTGAGAGGGACATCTTATTTTGTCAAGCAATTCAGAAAAGTATTCCCTAAGGAAGTTATTTTACAGCTGACATCTCAAGAACAGGCAGGAGTTAACCAGTTGGAAAGACCTGTTATAATGAAAAATTTTAAAACCAGTAAATGTATTGCAAAATCTTTTCAACTACTGATTTTAAATATCATTACTAACCCTATAAGTCTATAGCTTGTGAAATTTAGAATTTACATTTCTCTATTGGCTGCCTGCAGTGAGAGTATTTGGCTTATGTGTGGATGTGTTCACCAGTTTGGTGTGTATGGTAACAAACATGCTTCTTCCCCATGGTAAAATGAGTTTCTTTTTGGATAACTGCTCTCAATAGTTACCACTGAGCCTCAACTATTTTCTATGTTGGCAAGTCCCCAGAAGGTTCCAAAAGAGGAAATGCATGTCCATCTTTAGCTCTTTGATTCTATGTGTGATATTTTAGTCACGAAATAATTTCCAGCTGGCAAGCTTGACATACATATTCAACAGCAGCTAAATGTTGTTGCTGCATCTATTACATAAGCTGCAAAGAAACTCAGTCAAGAGATGCTCCAAAATTTATAAAAGTTTTAATACTGAAACATTTGGTATTTTTATCATAAAAATCTGAGTCTCATTTATGATTGATTTGATTGTTCACATTACAGCCCTTCCCTTCCCCAGATCCATATAGTTTGTTTATTTTCCGGGCTCCCATATGTTACTTCTTCAGAGTTGGGCCATTTTCCTAGAAGTCAGGCCATGGAGGAAGTTGAGTGATAGGAAATCTTTTATGAGGAGAATCAGGCAAGTTGGAATTTAAGACCTACCAGAGGGAGGTCAGTTAGTCCAACTCTGTCCAGTTGTAAACAAGAACACTGGTAACAAGGAACATCAAATGATTGCTCAAGGTCACACAGGTGGTTAGGACACAGGTGAGGTGTGTAAACCACCTTCTCCAGAACCTGTCCAGTATAGTTTGTATTATATATTTATAGGATAATGATTAAAATCATCACTTGAAACCCATGAAATTAAAAATGGTTTTTGACTACATTTAAGTATTGCTACAATTTGGGTATACAATGAGAGTAATTACTCCTATGTCCTTACATCTTTTATCTTAGGTTCTTTGACTATCTAAAACTCAGAAATTTGTCTAGTTAGCAGGGGTGAGTGTGTTTATAAGTAGAAATAAGGTAAATAGATCCCAAGCAATCATCAGCTTAGTCCCTAAACAAAGTATATGATGGGGTTTACACATAAGGAAAGCCTATAGGCTTTCTCAGCAAAAAGAAGAAAAAGTGCCACATTTTTGGCCCAGACCAGGTGAGATTTTCAGGTCAAATTACTGAACCAGCAGCTATGATCCTACAGTAAGTTCTAAGCTACATAAAGTTTGTGATTAAATCCTTACAAATTCAATTGATTTTCCTATGAGTGTCTCCTAATGGCCCTGATTCTTCTACTAAAATATGGATGGAAAGGGGATCACAATATAAAGATGCCCATCTGCTGGCTTTTCTTCTAGTAGAAAGTGCTGTGTCTACAAAAGAGTTGTATTTTAAACCTTCAGTTCCCTTTTTTCCAAGGCTTTGTGCTCACCGATTATAAGCATGCACATTTTTAAAATGTAGATTTATGTATGGCTCACCCCTCTACGCTAGTCAACATGAGGCATCCTCTTTCTGAGTGAATTCCTGGATTCATATACTCAGAATCTCCTCCATTCTAAAATATTAAGTAGAATATATCTTAATGCATATACCCTTGCCTTAAAGGCACATGATCCACATGGATCCACAATCCACAATTGTATTTAGGTACAATTTCTCTGTCTTTTGAACTGCTTTGATCTATGTATCTGTGACTTACAATTAGCCTCTCTAGAGGGTTGGTGGTGGAGAAATATCTCTAGAATCCCAAAGTCAAATCAAGAATTCATCCTTTTTCCAAAGCTGTTCTTCCTCTACTGTATTTGACAGCCTCACTCTGAGCCCAGGAACCCCACTCACATCCTCAGATCAGACTAAGTGCTCCACTCTTACTTATTCCTCCTCTGCAGGGTCAACGTTCCAACAGTTCTCACTTTTAAGTGTCCTCCTCTTTTCTCCCTTCTTCTCAAACCCACTCACAACTTCACTAGTACAAGACAAGATCATTTTCCCTATGGATTCCTTCCTAGATGCCAAGCTTCTTAAATTGCCTCTCTCCTGCTGCATAAGGTCTGTCTAAAATTCTCTCTCCCTCTCTCCCCCTCTGTCTCTTCTTCCCTCTCTCATCCTCCCTCTCTCCCTCTCCCTCTCTTCTACATGGAATTGTTCTAAATATAAAACATGTTGGTAAGATTCCATTAATAACATTAATTAATTAATGTTAATCCATTAATTATGTCCAATGTCTTTGCATTGAACAGCTACTTAATTCTTCATGAGTGCCATTTATGTGTAGATATATTATTGTTCCAAAAGGAACAGTCAGAAGCCAGTGCCTTTGCCATTTTTCATTAGACTGGGTAATATAAAGGTTGAATTAAAATATAAAATAGAAACAATAATTCTCTGCTTCACGATGCAAGAAAAATGGTTCCTTTGTTGATAATTTTGAATTGATTTAACTTATGTTTTATTGTTCAATAATCATAACAGAAATAGATTTTTAAGTTAGCCATGATCCTTCTTCTCCATTTTCTACTGCTACATATGCACACAGAATTTTGTATAACTGTAATAATAGCATAAATGTATTTCTGTATTTTTTCATGTTTTATGAATTTTGGCATATTGATAGAGTTTCGGAATCTTTTCAGTAGTTACATAATATTTCACCACATCCGTAAACCTCAGCTTTTTAAACAACCCTCTATTTTTGGATAATCAGGTTAATAGCATTCTTTAAATTACAATGAATAATGCTACAATGAAAATGTTCTTGTATTATGCTTTTTCCTCATTTTGTTTACATCCTTGGGGCAAACTTCCAGTAGAATCATTGAATATCAACACTATGATTAATACTGTGTATATTTCTTGAAATGTGTTACCAAATCATGTACTGAGGTTTTCAACAGTGTGCACTGTCACCAGGGGATGGCTACGCTTGTTTCAGCCCACCTTCAACAGAATAGAATATTGGAAAGACTTTAAGTTTGCTTTAATAAAGTGGTACCTCGTTATGTGTTTATACTTTGAATTTCTTTCATAACTAAGGAATTGAACATTTTTTCGTATGTTTGTTGACTAATTTTACTTGTGTTTTTTTTATTCATGTCCCTGCCCTTTAAATATTGGTCTTTAATTCAATGAATACTATTTTAATTTTTAATCTCTATGGCTTCTTTATACAACATAGATTTTAATTTTTAAAACTATTGCTGCATATATTTTTTTCAGTATGGTTTCCATTTAAATTGCATTATTTTTGTTATAAGGGTTTTTTTTATATCATATGATCTATCTTTATGGTTTCTTTTAGTTTCAATGTTATCCAGCAAAATATGTTGTTAGTTTCTAATTTGATTACTGTATGTATGTTAATTCTTTGATCCCTTTGGTCTTCATTTTAGTGTTAAAAATCCATTTTATAATAGAAATATGTCATATGTTTTTGTGGTTATGGGAATGATTCAGTTGCACAGAGGAAAAATTTATGATGCAGAAGAGATAGTACATGATTGCAACAGCCAAGTCTTTGAGCAGGAGAAGTTGGCTATTATTCAGTACACAACTGGACTGATTAGCTTTAGGTAGTAGTAGAGGTAGTTAAGTCATAGTAGCAAGAGGAGAGGAAAAGTACATGGCTTTAGGAGGCAGAATGGTAAATGTGGTAGTGAGATCTCAGTGATCTGCTAAGAGTGAAGGGAAGACAAGGGTTCTTGGATGTTTGTGGAAAGAGAAGAACAGGAATATAAAATAATACTCTCAGAGCATAGGGACCAAGTGCTTAGTGAACTGTGGAGACAGCTGTCTATATGGAGGGCCCTTTTGATATTTGTGGCCATTATTTTAGATAACAACAGCCAGCATGGTGATGTTTTTTCCAGTCCTGTTGAGACACTAGGATACAGGCACAGAAGAGATAAGGAATTGGATTTACACAGGTTTGTCCTTGGCCAGGAGAGTATGACAAAGAGAGAGGCCAAGTATTTGAGGGTATATATGAAAAAAGAGATTACAGTCATGGACCGTAGACTCTCAGGTAGTTAAAGAGAAAGTAAAGTTATGAATGAGGTCATTTAGAGAGAAAATGTGGGTCTCAGTGGATATAAGAGGGAGTGAGGTAAGGTAGTAGTCAAAGAACACAATGCCCTTCAAAGAGCAGAATGCTTAAAATTGAGATTTAGAGTGAGTGCCCTTGTTGGTACCGACATGATCTAAGGTCAGACCATAGAAAGGGATGGTTGTTGTGGGAGGGAGGACAAACCCAAGGGAGAGTGGAGCTCAGAGCTGAGAACCAAGACACTAACTAGGTCATCTACATAGTTATCAAGGTCACAAAAAATGAAGACAGTAGTGATTGCGGAGAGAAAAAAGCAGTGGGCTAAGAAATGTAAATCCAGTATTGATAGTAATTTCCAGTAAGGTTGTATCATTAAAGATTTCTGTTAATGGTTTTGAATCTGTCTGCTTCTCCATATCTTGCCAATACCAGGTATTATCAATATGCTTAATTGTTATCAATCTCCTGGGTGAAATTATCTTGGGATTGGATTTTCCTTTTCTAGCAACAAGTACAGTTGATCATCTTTTCCTGTCTAGTCATTTGTATTTCCTTTTCCATTCATGAGTTTGACCATTTTTCTGCTGATGTGTCAACCTTTTATTAGCTACTTGAAAGAAATCTTCCTGGAATAGAGAAATTTCCTCTGAGATATAAACTGCCTTACAAGTGCTTTCCAAATTTTTTTTATTAGTTCTCTATTTTATACATATTAGTGTATATATGTCAATCCCAATCTTCCAATTCATCCCACTACAACCCCCCCCACCCTGGCTTTCCCCCCCTTGCTGTCCATACATTTGTTCTCTACATCTGTGTCTCTATTTCTGCCTTGCAAACTGGTTCATCTGTACCATTTTTCTAGATTCCACATGTATGCATTAATATACGATACTTGGAAATTTGTTTTTCTCTCTCTGACTTCACTTTTTATGACAGTCTCTAGGTCCATGCACATCTCTACAAATGACCCAATTTCATTCCTTTTTATGGCTAAGTAATATTCCATTGTATATGTGTACCACATCTTTATCCATTCATCTGTCGATGAGCATTTAGGTAGCTTCCATGACCTGACTATTGAAATAGTGCTGGAATGAACATTGGGGTGAATGTGTCTTTTTGAATCATGGTTTTCTCTGGGTATATGACCATCAGTGGGATTACTAGGTCGTATGGTAGTTCTATTTTTAGTTTTTTAAGGAACCTCCATACTGTTCTCCATAGTGGCTGTATCAATTTACATTCCCACCAACAGTGCAAGAGGGTTCCCTTTTGTCCTCTCCAGCATTTGTTGTTTTAGATTTTCTAATCATGCCAATTCTAACTGGTGTGAGGTGAAGCCTCATTGTAGTATTGACTTGTATTTAATGTGCCTCTTGGCCATTTGTATGTCTTCATTGGAGAAATGTCCATTTAGTTCTTCTGCCCATTTTTTGATTGGGTTGTTTGTTTTTTTTAATATTAAGCTACATGAGCTGTTCATATATATTGGAGATTAATCCTTTGTCCATTGATTCATTTGCAAATATTTTCTCCCATTCTGAAGGTTGTCTTTTCGTCTTGTTTATAGTTTCCTTTGCTGTACAAAAGCTTTTAAGTTTCATAAGGTCCCATTTTTTAATTTTTGTTTTTATTTCCATTTTTCTAGGAGGTGGGTCAAAAAAGATCTTGCTGTGATTTATGTCAAAGAGTGTTCTTCCTATGTTCTCCTGTAAGAGTTTTATAGTGTCTGGCCTTACACTTAGGTGTTTAATCCACTTTGAGTTTATTTTTGTGTATGGTATTAGGGAGTGTTCTAATTTCACTCGTTTACATGTAGCTGTCCAGTTTTCCAGCACCGCATATTGAAGAGGCTGTCTTTTCTCTATTGTATATGCTTGCCTCCTTTATCAAAGATAAGGTGACCATATGTGTGTGGGTTAATCTCTGGGCTTTCTATCCTGCTCCATTGATCTATATTTCTGTTTTTTTGCCCGTATCATACTGTCTTCATTACTGTAGCTTTGTAGTATAGTCTGGAATCTGGGAGCCTGATTCCTCCAGCTCCGTTTTTCTTTCTCAAGATTGCTTTTGCTATTCGGGCTCTTTTGTGTTTCCATAAAAATTGTGAAATTTTTTGTTCTAGTTCTGTGAAAAATGTCATTGGTAGTTTGATAGGGATTGGACTGAATCTGTAGATTGCTTTGGGTAGTATAGTCATTTTCACAATGTTGATTCTTCCAATCCAAGAACATGGTATATCTCTCCATCTGTTTGTATCATCTTTAATTTCTTTCATCAATGTCTTATAGTTTTCTGCATACAGATCTTTTGTCTCCTTAGGTAGGTTTATTCCTAGGTATTTTATTCTTTTTGTTGCAGTGGTAAATGGGAGTGTTTCCTTAATTTCTCTTTCAAATTTTTCATCATTAGTGTATAGGAATACAGGAGAGTTCTGTGCATTAATTTTGTATCCTTTTACTTTACCAAATTCATTGATTAGCTCTAGTAGTTTTCTGGTAGCATCTTTAAGATTCTCTATGTATACTGTCATGTCATCTGCAAACAGTGACAGTTTTACCTCTTCTTTTCCAATTTGTATTCCTTTTATTTCTTTTTCTTCTCTGATTTCTGTGGCTAGGACTTCCAAAACTATGTTGAGTAATAGTGGTGAGAGTGGACATCCTTGTCTTGTTCCTAATCTTAGAGGAATGCTTTCAGTTTTTCACCATTGAGAATGATGTTTGCTGTGGGTTTGTCGTATATGGACTTTATTATTTTATGTAGGTTCCCTCTATGCCCACTTTCTGGAGAGTTTTCATCATAAATGGGTGTTGAATTTTGTCAAAAGTCTTTTCTGGGGCCTCCCTGGTGGCGCAGTGGTTGAGAGTCCGCCTGCTGATGCAGGGGATGTGGGTTCGTGCCCCGATCTGGGGGGATCCCATATGCCGCGGAGCGGCTGGGCCCGTGAGCCATGGCCACTGGGCCTGCGCATCCGGAGCCTGTGCTCCGCAGCGGGGGAGGCCACAGCAGTGAGAGGCCCGCATACCACAAAAAAAAAAAAAAAAAAAAAAGAAGTCTTTTCTGCATCTATTGAGATGATCATATGGATTTATTCTTCAGTTTGTTAATATGGTTTATCGCATTGATTGATTTGTGTATACTGAAGAATCCTTGCATCCCTTGGATAAATCCCACTTGATCATGGTGTATGATCCTTTTAATGTTTGTTAGATTCTGTTTGCTAGTATTTTGTTGAGGATTTTTGCATCTATATTTACCAGTGATAGTGGTCTGTAATTTTCCTTTTTTGTAGTATCTTTGTCTTGTTTTGGTGTCTGGTGGTCTCATAGAATGAGTTTGGGAGTGTTCCTTCCTCAGCAATTTTTTGGAAAAGTTTGAGAAGGATGGGTGTTAGCTCTTCTCTAAATGTTTGATAGAATTCACCTGTGAAGCCATCTGGTCCTGGACTTTTGTTTTTTTGGAAGATTTTTAATCACAGTTTCAATTTCATTACTTTGTGATTGGTCTGTTCATATTTTCTATTTCTTCCTGGTTCAGTCTTGGAATGTTGTACCTTTTTAAGAATTTCTCCATTTCTTACAGGTTGTCCATTTTATTGGCATAGAGTAGCTTGTAGTAGTCTGTTATGATGCTTTTTTCTGCAGTGTCCATTGTAACTTCTCCTTTTTCATTCCTAATTTTATTGCTTTGAGTCCTCTGCCTCTTTTTCTTGATGAGTCTGGCTAAAGGTTTATCAATTTTGTTTATCTTCTCAAAGAAGCAGCCTTTAATTTTATTGATCTTTGCTATTGTTTTCTTTATTTCTATTTCATTTACTTCTGCTCTGATCTTTATGATTTCTTTCCTTCTACTAACTTTGCATTTTGTTTGTTCTTCTTTCTCTAGCTCCTTTAGGTGTAAGTTTAGATTGCTTATTTGAGATTTTTCTTGTTTCTTGTGGTAGGATTGTATTGCTGTAAACTTCCCTCTTAGAACTGCTTTTGCTACATCCCATAGGATTTGGATCATCATGTTTTCATTGTCATTTGTTTCTAGGTAGTTTTTGATTTCCTCTTTGATTTCTTCAGTGACCTCTTAGTTATTTAGTAACATATTGTTTAACCTGTATGTGTTTATGTTTTTCACATTTTCTTTTCCCTGTAATGTACTTCTAATCTCATAGCGTTGTGGTCAGAAAAGATACTTGATATGGTTTCAATTTTCTTAAATTTACTAAGGCTTGATTTGTGACCCAAGATGTGATCTGTCCTGGAGACTGTTCCATGTGCACTTGAGAAGAAATTGTAATCTGCTGTTTTCGGATGGAATGTCTTATAAATATCAATTAAATCTCTCTGGTCTGTTGTGTCATTTAAAGTTTGTGTTTCCTTATTATTTTTCTATCTGGATGATCTGTCCATTGGTGTAAGTGAGGTGTTAAAGTCCCCCACTATTATTGTGTTACTGTTGATTTCCTCTTTTATAGCTGTTAGCAGTTGCCTTATGTATTGAGCTGCTCCTATGTTGGGTGCATATATATTTATAATTATTGTATCTTCTTTATGGATTAATCCCTCGATCATTATGGAGTGTTCTTCCTTGTCTCTTGTAACATTCTTTATTTTAACGTCTATTTTATCTGATAATGAGTATTGCTACTCCAGCTTACTTTTGCTTTCCGTTTTCATGGAATATCTTTTTCCATCCCCTCACTTTCAGTCTGTATGTGTCCATATGTCTGAAGTGGGTCTCTTGTAGACAGCATATGTATGGGTCTTGTTTTTCTATCCATTCAGTGAGCCTGTGTCTTTTGGTTGGAGCATTTAGTCCATTCACATTTAAGTAATTATTGATATGTATGTTCCTATTGCCATTTTCTTAATTGTTTGGGGTTTGTTTTTGTAGGTCCTTTTGTTCTCTTTTGTTTCCCATTCAGAGAAGTTCCTTTAGCATTTGTTGTAGAGCTAGTTTGGTGGTGCTGAAATCTCTTAGTTTTGCTTGTCTGTAAAGCTTTTGACTTCTCCATTGAATCTGAATGAGATCCTTGCTGGGTAGAGTAATATTGGTTGTAGATTCTTCCCTTTCATCACTTTAAGTATATCGTGCAACTCCCTTCTGGCCTGTAGAGTTTTTGCTGAGAAATCAGCTGTTAACTTATGGGAGTTCTCTTGTATGTTGTTTGTTGTTGTTCCCGTTTTGCTTTTAATAATTTTACTTTGTCTTTAATTCTTGTCAGTTTTATTACTATGTGTCTCAGCATGTTTCTCCTTGGGCTTATCGTGGCTGGGACTCTGCCCTTCCTTGACTTGGGTGGCTATTTACTTTCCCATGTTAGGGAAGTTTTCAAGTATAATCTCTTCAAATATTTTATCAGGTCCTTTCTGTCTTCTCCTTCTGGGACCCCTATGATGCAAATGTTTGTTCGTTTAATGTTGTCCCAGAGGTCTCTTAGGGTGTCTTCATTTCTTTTCATTCTTTTTTCTTTATTCTGTTCTGTGCTAGTGATTTCCACCATTCTGTCTTCCAGGTCACTTATCCATTTTTCTGCCTCAGTTATTCTGCTATTGATTCCTTCTAGTTTATTTTCCATTTCAGTTATTCTGTTGTTCATCTCTGTTTGTTCTTTAATTCTTCTAGATCTTTGTTAAACATTTTCTTGCATCTTCTTGATCTTTGCCTCCATTTTTTTTTCCAAGGTCCTGGATCATCTTCACTATCATTATTCTGAATTCCCTTTCTGGAAAGTTGCCTATCTCCACTTCATTTAGTTGTTTTTCTGGTGTTTTTTCTTGTCCCTTCATCTGGTACATAGTCCTCTGCCTTTCATTTTGTCTATCTTTCTGTGAATGTTGTTTTCTTTCCACAGGCTGCAAGATTGTAGTTCTTTTTGCTTCTTCTGTCTTTCCTCTGGTGGATGAGGCTATCTCTGGACATTGAGAGGAGACTCCTGTGGGTCATGCCTTAGTGAAAGCAGCCAGGGAAAACAAAGGCCTATTCTGTGTTAGTGTTGGAGGGTCTGCTGCAGAGGCAGGTCCAATTATTTTATATTAATATTTTAGTGAAGTATTAATAAATCTTCCCATTCTTAAAAATAAACATTACAATTAGTATGTATTTAGTAATCTATTGACTGTGTAGATAAAGCATCAGATTGATATATTTTTTATCTGGATTTAATTGATTCTTCTAAAGGACCAAAATGTATTGTATATGAGTTAAACATTTTTTAAACTTTATAGTGGCTGTAGTTAGTACAAGGAAAAAGATACATCTTAAGTTTAAAAGCCTTTTACTTGACTTCATTTGAATAGCTTAGGTTCTCAACAGCAACCCCACAAATATATAGGCAGTACTGCTTCAGATAAATTTGTTGGATTTTTTGGTAGAAAATGAGAGTTAAATTAATGTAACACTAAGAGAAATGCAACTTTATTCACTATTTTCCTGACTGATGTAAAGGTATTAAGAACTCAGAAATGGAGTGCTTTTAAAGGATAAACAATTTCAGAGGTCTTCACACATTGATTTTCTCTATATCTTAAAACTTCTCTAATAACATGCTTCACTAAAATTTTCATTTATTGTCTAGCTCCAAGGATAATTGAAGCTGATTTGCCATATATACAGTAGAATTTTTTTTTAACTGCATCAAAGGCATATCCTAGCTCTGCTAAAGGGCCGGCGCCACAGTCAATATAAAAGCACAAAAAGTCCCATCAGTTTAATAATAATAAAACCCCAAAAATGGAAAACTGAGGGTGCAGGGAAGAGACCCCTGGGCCAGGGGCATGGGGAGCCCTTCTCATTGCACCAGGCATGGCCACAGGGCTCCCCTGGTATTGCTGTTGCTATGAGGTTGGGGGTCAGCAATTGTCCTTTCGGAGCCATCGTTCACCTGGGTTGAGGACCCTTCTTCTGGGATGTGCTCAGCTTCTGCATGCCCTGGATCTTGCTCAGCAGGCCAGAGATGAAGGCCTCAGTGGGTTTGTAACAGTTAACCATCAGTTCCTTGACCCTGGCAGCTCAGGTGTCATTACCCTCCATTTCCAGGAGTTCATCCATATCAATTTCCACCTCCAGAATCTCCTCTTCCTGGCAGTCGTAGAGGTGAGTGAGCTGCTCCAGGATCCACTCCTCCAGGTTGAGGCACTTCCGTAGCTCCTTGCGGTTGTACTTGACTGTGACCTTCCCTTGGTGCCTCACTGATCCCTCATCGTCTGCGCCACCTGGGCCCTCGCCTGCAGCCCCAGGGCGGCTTTGAAAGTAGACGCGGGGTCCTAGGCCACCACTCCCTGGTCCAGGGAGTGGTGCACCCCCCATGGGGCCAAGTATGTGCATCAGGCTCCTCCCTGTGCTGCTGCCTCTGGGACGCCTGCCGGCTGGCTCCAGGCCACTGGCTCGGGTTAGCTCATGAGCTTGGCTCCACGGGGCTCCACATGGCTCCATGGCAGGGGCAGTGGCGGCGGGCGTGCCTGGGGGCAGATGCAGCATGTGGAGTCCCCAGAGCTGGCCTGGCCATACCCCGCCCCCTCCCTGCCAATCCCTAGAATCTTTCTGTATATTAAATTGATAATACTTATCTGGTAGCAGCATTCAGTGTCATGCAATATGCATTGATGCTATTGTTATCTGCTTTTGGAATAAGTCTGTGAGGTACTTCAGCTTGAAAGAAGTAATAAATGAACCAAAAAATAAGCGATAACTAATGAGACAGTGAAGAGAACAGGGTAAATTCCCAGATTTCAAATGAACTGTACTATTTTGTGACTCCACTCATCCTCAAATTATCATATATATATATATATATATATATATATATATATATATATATATATTCACTCATCAAGAATACATCAGAAGATAATTATTTATATGTAGTGGTCTCCATAGTTATTTAGCCAATCATTTTAGCCCTTGAATGATTAATTCCAATTCATTTATTCAAAGTTTTTTGAGCTCCTACTTTTTGGAAACACTGAGGTAAACACTAGGGTTAACATGATAAAAAAAGGGGGAGGAGTCTCAGCATTATAGCTTGAATAGAGTAAGAGTTAATAAGAAAATACAAAGAATCATTATTATGACTCCTGAGCTGAGTGAGAGGTCAGCATGGACTAATACTAGCAAGTGATAATGTCTTATATGTGTAATTGGAGTTTCTAAAGAAGTAAAGAGAGTCAGAGACAGTTGTTGAATTGTAAGGTAGGTAAAGAAAATCTAATATGTGGAAGTAGAGTCCCTGGAGAAGGAAAAACCAAAGAAAGCAATAGAATTTATGTTTAAAACTGTAATAAGGGCTTCCCTGGTGGCGCAGTGGTTGAGAGTCCGCCTGCCGATGCAGGGGACATGGGTTCGTGCCCCGGTCTGGGAAGATCCCACATGCCGCGGAGCGGCTAGGCCCGTGAGCCATGGCTGCTGAGCCTGCACGTCCGGAGCCTGTGCTCCGCAATGGGAGAGGCCACAACAGTGAGAGGCCCGCGTACCGCAAAAAAAAAAAAAAACTGTAACAAAAGAAAATTTTATAGAAATAAAAGACTTCCAGGTACAAATTGACAAGGCTGACTTAATACTAGAAAATCAACTTGGAATTGTCAACTTTGAAACAGGTCCTGGTGAAATTATTGGATCTTAAAGATAATGGAGATATCTTCAGGGTCTCTAGTCATAAAGTGATTAGGACCTTTTTTTTAAAAAAACCCAGAAAACTCCCAAGCCCCTTCCACACTGTGAAGATAAAAGAAGTCACATTCTGCAAGACCGAAAGGACCTCCACCAGAACATGACCATGCTGGAGGCTTGACCTTAGACTTCCTAGATCTAGAACTGTGAGAAAGAAATGTTTGTTGCTTATAAGCCACCTAGTCTATGGCATTTGGTTATAGCAGCCCAAACAGACTAAGACAAAAGGCTAGTTTATTATTGGGAAATCCACTAATATCATATAACATATTCATAGGCATAAGAAGAAAAAGCAGATGATCGTCTTCATGGATGCTGAAAAAGCATTTGACAAAATTCAATACATATAAACATTCAAGAACATAGAAATCAATGGATATTTCCTTACCATATTTCATAAAAATAATTATATATTTTTATACATCTAGATATGTATGTGTATATATATTAAATATATATGAAATGGAGACATAATGCAAATTTGGCAAAATATTGACCATTGTTGAGTCTGAGTAAAGAATATATGGGAGTTCATTGTACTAGTCTTGCAACCTTTCTGTACTTTTTACATTATATCAAAATAAAATATTGTACAATTCACTATTTCTGAATAATAGAGATGAAAAATTGGCTAAACAATGTCATTTTCTGTGTCTACTCCTTTTTAACCAAGTTACTGTAATAGTCTTTTAATATGATAGTTCTTGTTACAACTACAATTAATTGTTACAATTACTGCCATTTATAAAGTATATTTCGGTGATGGCACATTTATACAGTGTTATCTCACTGATTTTTCACAAAACAACCTGAAAGGGGGATAGAGTTACAGTCCCATTTTACACAAGAGGAAACAGCCTTCTAGGAGTAAAATGGTTTGCCTAAGTTGACAGGGCAGTAAGTGATAGATTCAAGACAAAAATTCATGTCTCTGTCTCCCTTGCTGTCTCAAATCTTTCCTCCAGTGCATCCATCTAACCCGAAAGACATGAGTTTTTCTATACTTTTGCTTAAATGTGGAGATTATATCCTAGGCTTCTTTTGTATTCCCATAGCACAATATGGGGCTTGCACATCACAAACAATCAATAATACTTGGTGAATTAAGTTAAATTACAATGTAGTATGAATAAATAAAAAGGGAAAGAGAAAGGAATAAGTCTGTGCTTAAATAGTTCCCTACATATATTGATTCTCTTTGTCTTAATTTTCACATAAAGAGTAAAATTTGTTAGCTGACACAATGAAAAATTTAGGTAAATGAATATGAGCGATTGATTATACAAAGGTAGTATTGCAAATGTAAACAAAATATTTGCCTAGTATTTTTAACTTTCAGGTGGGAATTTTATTGATGGTAAGTTCAATAAAGAGGGGGAAAAATACCAAGATGCTGTGTTTTTCATACTCTGTCTATTCTGAAAAGTGTTGGCCTAGATATAGTGCAGTTGACATCATGTGCTTTATATGTTCATAAATCCTCCAGTACATGAAGTACCTTCAATCAATGACCATTGCCTAAAGGATGAGGTATATTTTTCCTGAATACACATTTTATTGAACTATAGCATGCATAGAGAAATTGTGCAAATAATAGGTGTCCAACTGGATAGATTTTTACACAGTAGACTTACCTGTTAACAGAACCTCAGAAGTCCCGATCATGTTCCTTTCCCGTCACTACCTAATCCCTCTGATAAAGTTACTCACTATTTTGACTTCTAACACAGTATAATACTTTTGCCTCTTGTGGAGCTTCATTTACATCAAACCATAGAATACATTCTATTTTGCACTGGGTTTCTTTCATTGAACATTATTTTTTTGAGATATTACCCACATAGTCTGTTCATTCTCATTACAGTATTATGTTCCAATGTACAAATATGCCACTATTTATTTATTCATTTTACTATTGAGGTATATTTGGGTAGTTTCCAATTTTAGGCTATTAAAGTGGTGCTATGAATGTTCTTATACACGTTTCAGTGGATATATATGTACACATATCTGTCATGGATATACCCAAGGAGTGGACTTACTAAGTCATAGAGATGCATATGTTCTGTTTAGTAGATATTACAAACTAGTTTTCCAAAGTGATTATACCAGTTACCTTGCCCATCAACAGTGTATGCAAGGTCCAATTGCTCCACATCTCCACCAACTAGCTATTGCCTTTTTCATTCTAGCCATTTTGATAGACATGTAATGATAATTAAAATTGTAGTTTAATTTCTGCTTTCCCGATGACTAAGAAAGTGAAATACTTTTTCATAAGGTTTTTGGCCATTTGGCTATTTCTTTTGTGAGCTACCTTTTCAATCGTTTGTCCATTTTTTTAATTGACCTCTCTGACATTTTCTTAAAATTTTTAAGCTCTTTGTATGTTGTAGATATTAGCCTTTTGTTGGATATTTGTATTGCAAATATTTTCTCAGTCTATGACTTGCTTTTTTATCTCTTAATAATGTCTTTGTTGATGTATAGTTGATTTACAATATTATATTAGTTTCAGGTGTACAGCTTAGTGATTCAGTATTTTCACAGATTATACTTCATTAAAAGTTATTACAAGATAATGGCTATAATTCCCTGTGCTATACAATATATCCTTGTTGCTTATCTATTTTATAGTAGTTTGTATCTCTTAATCCCGTACCTCTAATATGCCTCTCCCCCCTTCCCTCTTCCTTTGGGTAACCACTAGTTTGTTTTCTAAATTTGTGATTCTTTTTCTGTTTTGCATATACATTCACTTGTATTATTTTTTTTAGATTCCACGTGTATGTGACTTATTTTACTAAGCATAGTATTTTCTAGGTTCATCTATGTTGCTGCAAATAGCAGAATTCCATTCTTTTTATAGCTGAGAAATATTATATTGTATATATATACCACATCTTCTTTATCTGTTTGTCTGTTGATGGGCACTTGGGTTGCTTCTATGTCTTGGCTATTGTAAAAATGCTGCTAAGAACACGGGGTGCATATATCTTTCTGAATTAGAGTTTTCATCTTTTCTGAATATATGCCCAGGAGTGGGATTGCTGGATCATATGGTAGTTCTAGTTTTAGTTTTTTGAGGAACCTTCATACTGTTTTCCATAGTGGCTGCACTAATTTACATTCCCACCAACAATGTACAAACGTTCCCTTTTCTCAACATCCTCACTGACATTTTTTATTTGCAGACTTTTTTGTTTTTGTTTTTGTTTTTTTTTGTGGTACGCGGGCCTCTCACTGTTGTGGCCTCTCCCATTGCGGAGCACAGGCTCCGATCACACAGGCTCAGCAGCCATGGCTCACGGGCCCAGCCGCTCCGCAGCATGTGGGATCTTCCCGGACCAGGGCACAAACCCGTGTCCCCTGCATCGGCAGGTGGACTCTCAACCACTGCGCCACCAGGGAAGCCCTGTAGACTTTTTGATGATAGCCATTCTGACAGCTGTGACGTGGTACCTTGTTTTTGTTTGTATTTCTATAGTAGCATAGTTGAGCAGCTTTTAATGTGCCTGTTGGCTGTCTGTATGTCTCCTTTGAAAAATGTCTATTCAGGTCTTCTACCCATTTTTTGATTGTGTTGTTTGGTGTATTTTGTTGTTGTTTTGTTTTGATGTTGAGTTGTATGAGCTTTTTATATATTTTGTATATCAACCCCTTGTTAGTCATATCATTAGCAAATATTTTCTCCCATTCAGTAGATTTTTTTCATTTTTGTCAGTGGTTCCCCTTGCTGTGCAAAAGCTTTAAGTTTACTTAGGTCCCATTTATGTATCTTTGCTTTTATTTCTTTTGCCTTAGAAGACAGAGCCAATAAAATATTGCTACGATTTATGTCAAAGTGTGTTCTGCCTATGTTCTCTTCTAGGAGCTTTATGGTTTCTCATCTTCTTTTTATAGAAATATTCAACTTATTTTCTTTATTTTTGTTTGTTTGCCTTTTGCTTGTTTTTTAATTTTTTAAATCCATTTTGAGTTTATTTTTGTTTATGGTGTGAGGAAATGTTCTAACTTCACTGTTTTACATGTAGTTTAACAACATATCTGTGAATCATGGGATTTATGGTAGTTGGTATTTTTCTTTGAACTTCTCTGTATTGTTTGAATTTTTTTCAGTGAATATGTATCTTCATTTCCAGAATAAACATGAAAAATCATTCTTATTTAAATACAAGTACATAAGGGAGAAGAGTTATCCACAGGTACCCATAATAACTTTTTGGATCTTTTCATTCAGTCATTTTTCTTGGCATAGATGGTGGCTGTTTTATCCTTTAATAAAAATTTTAATTCCTATTTAATTAGACTTCTGAATCTGGTACAAGTCTGGCCTGAGGGGCAGAGAGGCTAGAACAAAAGAACTCCTTGTGTCCAGTAAATAGATTTATTTCTGTAATGAAAAATGATTCATGATAAGATGTATCACTTTTATGGTTTATCTACATGCTTCATGAAAGAAGGAACCAATCCCTCCATATCTTTGCATGTTGATTAGTAGAGCCAGTTCAGTTGTATGTACTTTGCCTTCATGTCAAAAACAAATCAGTATATAAAATTCTTTGGTGCACTGCAAATTTTCCTCTCATGACTCTGTAGATGTTGTTTAGTTATCCCATAGCCTCTAAGGAATGGAAGGATCACAGGTCAGCCTGCTTTAAATAATTTTATATACTTGCTTTTCTGTTTATAAGCCTAAAAGATTTTTTTCCTTTATTTTGTCTTTCAAACATGTTGGGAGATGTGTCTATTCATTAGTACCTAGATGTGAGTAACTCTTCACTAGTAGATAATTTCTTAACTTCATACTTGCTTTCCTCTCTCTCCCACTAAAAGATTGTTCTCTTTAATTATGCATCTTATTATTGATTCTGTTCCATTTGTTTAGATTTTTTTTTCTCCTTACGTTGGATCTCTCCTCTCTAGTCATAGGAGTCTCTCTGACTACTGTATCAATCATTTATTCTCTAATTTTCTTCTCAAAGAATTATCCCTGCATTCTAGAGGATTTTATTAAGCTAGTCTTCAAGTACTGATTTATTTTCATAAATTGTCTATTTTGCTCTTTACTTTTTCTAGTTGTATTTTTAAAATAAGTTACTGGTTTTTGAAAATACAGGTACATGGTTAAAACAGTACAAAAAAATATTCTGTGAAAAGTTTCTTTTTGTTACCTGACAAGTTAACCACTGTTTCCAGTTTCTTGTGTATTTCCAGAAATATTCTAAGCATACACATGTATGTATGCATGTATTTTTTTTCTTTTCTACATAAGTGGTAATATATTATCCATACTCTTCTTCACCTTGCTATTTTACTTAATAATATAACTTGAAGTTTGTACTATATAAATACATTTAGATCTACCTCATTCTCTATTACAATTATATTGTTTTCAATAGAATAGTTGTATAAAACATACTTAATTCTTCTTATAGCAATAAATATTTAGACTATTTTTAATATTTTGCTAATATAAATAACTCTGTACATATATTTTTGTTTACATGTGCAAGTATATTTAGACAGGAAATTTTAGAAGTGGAATTGCCAAAAGATATGCACATTTAAAATTTTGAAATAATTGCTAATTTTTCCCTAAAAAGCAGAACACTGTATTTTCTACTTTAGCAATTTGATAGATAACTACCATCTCATTAAATTTTTATTTCTTTAAGTATGAACGAAGTTATGAATTTTTCACATGTTTAAGGCCACTGTCTTTTTTTTAAAGTGAGAATTCCCAAGGAAATTATCAATAAAGTTTAAAAAATAACCATTACCACCAATAATAAAATTAAAAATAATCAAGTATTTAGAATATTTTAATCACTTGTGGCTAAAGTATAAATTAAGTGAAGCATTTTTAACTGTTCATGACTTATCTATTAGTTCCATTTCCTTTATAAGTAATAAACAGATGATTGCAACTCAGAAAGCAAAGAGAAAATGACTTAGTTCAAATCTACCAAAAAGATAAATCCCTACTTTTTTTTATAAGTTGTAAATAATTGGTAGAAATCAATTTTATCCTAAAACAGAATCTCAACTACAGGTTACATTTAAATAAGTAATGAGAAAATGTACAGGAAACTAAAAGAAATGAAACCCATAAAGATTTAAGTCTTTTAAGAAAAAGCTACAAGCAATGATTTTGCAATATATGAGTTATAACCTGAGAAATACATGAAACTGATTATTTATGAGTGTTTTTTATGAGCTATGTATATGGGATAAAATTTTTTATATTTTATTGACAATTCTTAATAAAAAGTTTATTGATATACAAAGGGCTTTTTATTTTAAGGCAGAAAATTAGGTCTTTTAAGACACAGCAGTGGCTTTTCCCCATGGGAAGCTGTACACCAGCAAACTTTTAGACCATGTCCAATGTTAAACATGTCCTCTATCAGTTTGATTGATGACCTGGTCTATTCTCAGCAAAACTGAGGAGAAAATGAAGGAATAGAGATGGCAAAAGAACTGGATACAACCTTTACATTCTTTTATCCATCCATCTATCCATTTATCTTATCCTTGTCTGAGCAGACAAGGTGGTGTGAGGAATCAAACATTTATCTTATCTGTTGTGTTATCTGTTCTTAGAAAGCTTATCCAGGCAGAGAAGAGGTAAGAGGCAAGGTTATATGATAGAAAGACACAGAACCAGGATTAGACTTTATGCTGCACCACATCTACCACAGTCGTCACTGTTACCACCCAAGTCCAAACTGCCAAGTCTGTCCATTGTTCATTCTACTGCAGTGGCTCCTCTATACACTGCTGCTTCCACTTTTAGACCCCTGTAATCTGTTCTCCAGACAGCAACCAAAGTGATGTTTTACAAATGTAAAACGAGACCAAAAACCTCCAGCATTATTCCATAACTCTTAGGAGGAGAGGTCCTTATCATAGGATTCAAGATCCTATTTTACCTGACCCTGGCTTCTCTCTGAAATCAGCTCTCACCGCTCTCAATCACTCACCCTGCTTTAGCCACACTGGCTTCCTTGTATCTCCTTGAACTTGTCAAGGACACTCTTTGGCACGAGGGCCACTTCACTTGATATGTTTTCTACCTGAAATGCTCTTCCAGAAGATGGCTGCATGGTTTGCTCTCTGACTTCATTCAGTTCTACTTTCATGTCACCTCATTAGAGATCTTCCCTTAGCGCCCTATTGAAAAAAATGTACGCTCAGCTCACCTGCTCCCTTACCCTGCATTTTATTTTTCCAGAACACTTACACTACTTTGCATTATATTGAGTGGTTTTTATTGTCTGCCTCTCCTCACTATATTATAAATTCCAAAATTGCAGGAATGCTCTGTTTTCTTCTTTGCTGTACTTTCAGTATGCAGCATAGTACCTCGTTCATAGTAGATAATCAGTAGATATGTTGCACAAGTGAATGAAATCCACATTTTGGTCCTAAGTACTAACTTTCATGGAAATACTCTGTACTACCTCTATTGCTAGGACTGCTAGGCCTATGGATAAAAGTACAATGTAAGTGAAGCTTGTTTTTGTTTATTTTTTATACCCTTGCTCCATGACTTGTCAATAAATGCCAATAGCTTCTTTGGGTGCCCGTATTTTACCATTATGTTTCAGCCTGTTGGCCAGCTCTCTTTTTAAAATTAATTTCACATGTCATCCCATTTTTTTATTATTTTTTAAACATCGTTATTGGAGTATAATTGCTTTACAAATGTGTGTTAGCTTCTGCTTTATAACAAAGTGAATCAGCTATACGTATATCCCCATATCTCCCCCGTCTTGTGTCTCCCTCCTACTCTCCCTATCCCGCCCCTCTAGGTGGTCACAAAGAACCAAGCTGATCTCCCTGTGCTATGTGGCTTCTTCCCACTAGCTATCTGTTTTACATTTAGTAGTGTATATATGTCCATGCCACTCTCTCACTTCGTCCCAGCTTACCCTTCCCCCTCCCTGTGTCCTCAAGTCCATTCTCTACATCTGTATCTTTATTCCTGTCCTGCCCCTAGGTTCTTCATAACCTTTTTTTTTTTTAGATTCCATATATATGTGTTAGCATATGGTATTTGTTTTTCTCTTTCTGACTTATTTCACGCTGTATGACAGACTCTAGGTCCATCCACCCCACTACAAATAACTCAATTTCGTTTCATTTTATGGCTGAGTAATATCCCATTGTATATATGTGCCACATCTTCGTTATCTGTTCATCTGTCAGTGGACACTTAGGTTGCTTCCATGTCCTGGCTATTGTAAATAGAGCTGCAATTAACACTGTGGTACATGACTCCTTTTGAATTATGGTTTTCTCAGGGTATATGCACAGTAGTGGGATTCCTGGGTCGTATGGTAGTTCTATTTGTAGTTTTTTGAGGAACCTCCATACTGTTCTCCATAGTGGCTGTATCAATTTACATTCCTACCAACAGTGCAAGAGGGTTCCCTTTTCTCCACACCTTCTCCACCATTTATTGTTTGTAGATTTTTTGGTGATGGCCATTCTGACTGGTGTGAAGTGATACGTCATTTTAGTTTTGATTTGCATTTCTCTAATGATTAGTGATGTTGAGCATTCTTTCATGTGTTTGTTGGCAATCTATATATCTTCTTTGGAGAAATGTATATTTAGCTCTTCTGCCCATTTTTGGCTTGGGTTGTTTGTTTTTTTGATATTGAGCTGCATAAGCTGCTTGTAAATTTTAGAGATTAATCCTTTGTCAGTTGCTTCATTTGCAAATATTTTCTCCCATTCTGAGGGTTGTCTTTTCGTCTGGTTTATGGTTTCCTTTGCTGTGGAAAAGCTTTTAAGTTTCATTAGGTCCCATTTGTTTATTTTTGTTTTTATTTCCATTTCTCTAGGAGGTGGGTCAAAAAGGATCTTGCTGTGATTTATAGAGTGTTCTGCCTATATTTTCCTCTAAGAGTTTGATAGTTTCTGGCCTTACATTTAGGTCTGTAATCCATTTTGAGTTTATTTTTGTGTATGGTGTTAAGGAGTGTTGTAATTTCATTCTTTTACATGTAGCTGTCCAGTTTTCCCAGCACCACTTATTGAAGAGGCTGTCTTTTCTCCACTGTTTATTCTTGCCTCCTTTATCAAAGATAAGGTTACCATACGTACGTGGGTTTATCTCTGAGCTTTCTATCCTGTTCCATTGATCTATATTTCTGTTTTTGTGCCAGTACCATACTGTCTTGATTACTGTAGATTTGTCGTATAGTCTGAAGTCTGTCTCATCCCATTTTTTTCCTTATAACTATCCATCTGTAATTTCCTAGCACCAGATTATGTGGTCCTGACTTCATACTGCTTCCTGAATTTTCAAGGTCTATGGCTCAGACAAATCATGCACAATTCTTCCAAGTCTAATATAAAATGGTATGCTCTTCCTTCTGAGTATTATGTAAGAGCAGTTTCACACTCTGGCTTGCCAGTAAAACACTTCACAGATGTAGGAGTCTGTGTCGTAGATGAAGATTATAGAGGAAATGTTGGTGTTGTACTGTTTAATTTTGGCAAAGAAACATTTGAAGTCAAAAGGGTGATTGAATTGCACAGGTCATTAGTGAACAGTTTTCTTATCCAGATACAGAGGAATTTCAAGTTTTGGATTATGCTGAAAGGGGTTCAAGCGTTTTTGGTTCCACTAGAAATAGCCAGTCTTATTCGAAACCCACCATTCTAGATTTGTGGGTTGTAGATCTACACCAGAATTCTAAGCAGATATATCAGAGTGTATGGCTGTGAAGTATGTCTCACCTCACATCACTTCTGGTTTAATTTACCAGGGAGCCTTGTTTCATTCTGGGATTCTGCTGAGATACTTGTTTTAATTTTCAGTTGGACTGCCAGCTACAAGTATAAATCTGCTTCTAGCACCAGTTTCATTGGTCATGGCTTAAGGCAGTATTTTACTAATTTTGCTTGACTTTTTTTCCCTAGTGTTTTGCTAAGGCTTAGTTACCAGAAATGTTTCATGAAAGAAACTTCCGTATCTTCTTTCTTACACTACAAAAGTTAATGGTATTTTTTCCTTCACTGTCATTGATTCTTAAGAAAGTTGACTACAATAATTGATAATTATGGCTAATCTTTTCTCTTCTTTGCTGATTCCTTCTCTGGAAGATTCACATTGGTCCAAGTTCCTTTTTGCTAACATATTATTATGTATAGTCCTTTATTTTTTCATTTTTATTTTATTACTCCAAGCTTTATTACCTTGTAAGTACAATACCTTACTTTGGCAGCCAGAACTTTACATGATATCTCACCTCCAAAGATGTGCTGATATTACAAAACCTTTATAGAGCTGCTCTAAAATGGAAAATTGTAGTTCTTATTTTCTCTCTCTACCTCTCTCTCTCTTCTCCCCTACCCCTCTCTCTCTGCCTTTCTCTTTTTGCTTCTAGTTACATGGATTAGCATTCTCAGTGTATGCAAAAGAGCCCATGATCTCCATCTGTCTATTGTTAATATACATTTATGCTTACCTTTGATAGATGTTTATATGTGTGTATTATCTGTAAAAGTCTGATACATATTTATTTTTGCAATCAAAATTTCTGAGTGATAGGGTTTGGGGTTTGTGAGCACATAGTATCTTACAAACCATTATGTGCATTGACCCCCTAATGCTGACTCTTTATTTGGTATTCCTTCCAAACCTTCCATATCATCACCTTTTAGAGATAGAGCAGCCTGTCAAACACTTAGAGGGTTGTTTAAGAGAGCCCTACAGAATTGAACTACCAACTCTAGGACAACACAGAGTGTTTATGTAATAAAATGATGTCACAGATTAAGAACTGGAAAATGACACTGTGATGATTGATGGCAGCAAATTTGCTTATGGCATGAGAATGGATTGAGTGTATGTCACCCCTATCCTGTAAATCGATACATAATTGTCCATAAAATCCCATGCATATACTAACTTTCAGAAGAAGATATATTATTTTAAAGTAAATGCTGGTAAAAACCATCTAAAGGCAAATAGGAATAGTCTTCTAAGTTGCCAAGTTTTTTCCTTGTACTTTTTTAATGAAGCATTTTTATTCTGGTAGTAAAATATTCTTCTCATTGAAATTCAAAGATTAATTTTTTAATATCTTTATTGGAGTATAATTGTTTTACAATGTTACATTAGTTTCTGCTGTACAACAAAGTGAATCAGCTATATGCATATGTATATCCCCATATCCCCTCCCTCCTACACTCCCTATCCCACCCCTCTAGGTCATCACAAAGCATTGAGGTGATCTCCTTATGCTATGCAGCAGCTTCCCACTAGCCATCTGTTTTACATTTCGTAGTGTATATATGTCAATGATACTCTATCACTTCATCCCAGCTTCCCCTTCAACCCGTGTCCTCAAGTCTGTTCCCTATGTCTGCATCTTTATTCCTGCCCTACCACTAGGTTCATCATTACCGTTTTTTTAGATTCGATATATGTGCATTAGCATACAGTATTTGTTTTTCTCTTTCTCATGTACTTCACTCTGTATGACAGTCTCTAGGTCCATTCATCTCATTATAAATAACTCAGTTTTGTTCCTTTTTATGGCTGAGTAATATTCCATTGTATATATGTGCCACATCTTCATTATCCATTCATCTGTTGATGGACATTTAGGTTGCTTCCATGTCCTGGCTATTGTAAATAGTGCTGCAATGAACATTGCGGTGCATGACTCTTTTTGAATTATGGTTTTCTCAGGATATATGCCCAGTAGTGGGATTTCTGGGTCATATGGAAATTCTATTTTTAGTTTTTTAAGGAACCTCCATACTGATCTCCATAGTGGCTGTATCAATTTACATTCCCACCAACAGTGCAAGAGGTTTCCCTTTTCTCCACACCCTCTCCAACATTTATTTTTTGTAGATTTTTTGATGATGGCCATTCAGACTGGTGTGAGGTGATACCTCATTGTAGTATTGATTTGCATTTCTCTAATGATTAGTGATGTTGAGCATCCTTTCATGTGTTTGTTGGCCATCTGTATATCTTCTTTGGAGGAATGTCTATTTAGGTTTTCTGCCCATTTTTGATTGGGTTGTTTGTTTTTTTGATATTGAGCTGAATGAGCTGCTTGTATATTTTAGAAATTAATCCTTTGTCAGGATTCATTTCCAAAAATTTTCTCCCATTCTGAGGGTTTTCTTTCATCAAATATTAAATTTTGTAGAAAATTATTATACTGCAGTTCATAAAATTAATTAAATGTTTTATCTTGTAAATGTAATGAACAATTTAAATATTTGTTGCCAAAATTTTAAATGTAGGAGAACTGATGGCTAAATAAATTTGGTTGTTCACATTATATGAGATAAATGCAGTTTTGTGACTGGTCTACAACTAAGCAGAAGATACTTTGGGAGAATTAAAGATAATTTGAAGTATATCTTTGAATTTGATATTATAATACCTTAAATCAATATTTGGTATGTGGTGGTTAAGATATAATTGTAGTTTATTTGAAATATCTCCTTACAATATATCATTACACATTATGGGAGGAATACATGAAGACATGCGGAAAACAGGCATATAGATATTGTAAAATAACAGCTCACTTTATATAAAATCATCCAAGTGGTGATAACTACTTAGAATATAGCTGAGAGACTACAAGTATGAAACGAGGCTGACAGGAAGATTAACTGTAATATTAGTCTACCTGCAAAATGTATTACTTCTATGATAATTCCTCTCTCAGAGCCTATATACTATTTTCTTAACAGGAAACTTCTGAAGTTCTTAAGAAGTCTGATTCACTGATTTCCTACGTGATGGTGGATCAATTCACAGTGGTGTCTGCTAAAGGTTCTTACATTGATACAGTTCCATAAAGGAAGGGGACACCCTGACTACATATGTGTGTGGGGAGGGCATGTGTGTGGGTGTGGGTGTGTGTGTGAAATAGGAAATTAGAAAGCAAAATAGTTTGGAGGTTAATTAATAAGTGCATCTTAACCCTTCAAAAACCTTTGTGTGATGCAACAGAACATAACCCCACGTAGCCAAACACCATAACAAATGATTTAACACAGTGCCAGCTTATTTATTTCTTACTTGTACAAGTCAAAGAAGGTATTTCTGATTAGGTGGCTCTCCTCTGAGAAGTGGCTCAAGGACCCAGACTTCAACCCTCTAGCAGCTCTGTGATCCCCTTGAACTTTGGAATCCTTGGCTGTATCTTCTGCATCTGGCCACAAATGAGGGAAAGGCAAGCACAGCAGATTTCACAGGAGGTGTTTTAGGGCAAGGCTGAAAATAGCATATATAACTTTGACCCACAAGTCAGTCATAGGCCAGCCTATTGCAAGGAAGGTTGGGAAATGTATTCTGGTTGTATGCCTGGGAGGAAAAGGACTTAGTGCGATAACCATCTAATTAGTTAAACCTGCCACAGATACTGAGGTTCGTGATGATCACCACAAGTCACTGCTGAAAAAAGTTAAATTCTACTTAATATTTTCTACTTAAGGACAAAACAGGTGCACCTTATTATATAGGTGGGTACCATTTCCATTATCAATTGCATTTTTCTTCAGCTCAAACCTACCTCACTAACTCAGTAAGCTGAAAACCTCTTGCTATGTCAGCTGAAGTGCATAGTGCATGCAAAGATGTCAGTTACTCTGGTTTAATTGGCAAACTGTGACAACAGTTGGTACTGGTCTCTCGTTCCTGTCCACAGAGCTGTAAATATTAGTTGATGGTGCATGAGAGACATGCAACATAAAAGAATAGAAACTAATTCCTATGCGTGTGAAAACAATTCTTTTCTTTTTTAAACATCTTTATTGGTGTATAATTGCTTTACAATGGTGTATTAGTTTCTGTTTTATAACAGAGTGAATCAGCTATACATATACATATACCACCATATCTCCTCCCTCTTGCATCTCTCTCCCACCCTCCCTATCCCACCCCTCTAGGTGGTCACAAAACACTGAGCAGATCTCCCTGTGCTATGCGGCTGCTTCTCACAAGCTATCTGTTTTACATTTAGTACTATAAATAAGCCCATGCCACTCTCTCACTTCGTTCCAGCTTACCCTTCCCCCTCAAGTCCATTCTCTACATCTGAGTCTTTATTCCTGTCCGGCCCCTAGGTTCTTCATGACTTTTTTGTTTTTACATTCCATATATATGTGTTAGCATACGGAATCTGTTTTTCTCTTTCTGACTTACTTCACTCTGTATGACAGACTCGACGTCCATCCACCTCACTACAAATAACTCAATTTTGTTTCTTTTTATAGCTGAGTAATATTCCATTGTATATATGTGCCATATCTTCTTTATCCATTCATCTGTCGATGGACACTTAGGTTGCTTCCATGTCCTGGCTATTGTAAGTAGAGCTGCAGTGAACATTGTGGCACATGACTCTTTTTGAATTATGGTTTTCTCAGGGTATATGCCCAGTAGTGGGATTCCTGGGTTGTATGGTAGTTCTATTTTTAGTTTTTCAAGGAACCTCCATACTGATCTCCATAGTGGCTGTATCAATTTACATTCCCACCAACAGTGCAAGAGGTTTCCCTTTTCTCCACACCCTCTCCAGTGTTTATGTTTTGTAGATTTTTTGGTGATGGCCATTCTGACTGGTGTGAGGGGATACCTTATAGTAGTTTTGACTTGCATTTCTCTAATGATTAGTGATGTTGAGCATCCTTTCATGTATTTGTTGGCAATCTGTATATCTTCTGTGGAGAAATGTCTATTTAGGTCTTCTACCCATTTTTGGATTGGGTTGTCTGTTTTTTTAATATTGAGCCACATGAGTTGCTTGTAAATATGGACATTAATCCTTTGTCAGTTTCCTGTTGTGCAAATATTTTCTCCCATTCTGAGGGTTGTCTTTTGGTCTTGTTTATGGTTTCCTTTGTTGTGCAAAAGCTTTTAAGTTTCACTAGGTACTATTTGTTTATTTTTGTTTTTATTTCCATTTCTCTAGGAGGTGAGTCGAAAAGGATCTTGCTGTGATTTATGTAAAAGGCTGTTCTGCCTCTGTTTCCTCTAAGAAGTTTATACTGTCTGGCCTTACATTTAGGTCTTTAATCCATTTTGAGTTTACTTTCGTGTATGCTGTTAGGAAGTGTTCTAATTTCATTCTTTTACAAGTAGTTCTCCAGTTTTATCAGCACCACTTATTGAAGAGTCTGTCTTTTCTTGATTGTATATTCTTGCCTCCTTTATCAAAGATAAGCTGACCATATGTGCATGGACTTATCTCTGGGCTTTCTATCCTGTTCCATTGATCTATATTTCTGTTTCTGTGCCAGTACCATACCGTCTTGATTACTGTAGCTTTGTAATATAGTCTGAAGTCCAAGAGGCAGATTTTTCCACCTTGTTTTTCTTTCTCCAGATTGCTTTGGCTATTCGGGGTCTTTTGTGTTTCCATACATATTGTGAAGTTTTTTGGTCTAGTTCTGTGAAAAATGCCATTGGGGGCTTCCCTGGTGGTGCAGTGGTTGAGAGTCCGCCTGCCGATGCAGGGAACATGGGTTCGTGCCCCGGTCTGGGAAGATCCCACATGCCACAGAGCAGCTGGGCCCGTGAGCCATGGCCGCTGAGCCTGCACGTCCGGAGCCTGTGCTCTGCAATGGGAGAGGTCACAACAGTGGGAGGCCCACGTGCCGCAAAAAAAAAAAAAAAAAAAAAAAAAAATGCCATTGGTAATTTGATAGGTATTGCATTGAATCCGTAAATGGCTTTGTGTTGTATAGTCATTTTCACAGTATTGATCCTTCTAATCCAGGGACATGGTATATCTCTCCATCTGTTTGTATCATCTTTAATTTCTTTCATCAGTGTCTTATAGTTTTCTACGTATGCATCTTTTGTCTCCTTAGGTAGGTTTATTCCTAGGTATTTTATTCTTTTTCTTGCAATGGTAAATGGGAGTGTTTCCTTAATTCCTCTTTCAGATTTTTCATCTTTAGTGTATAGGAATGCAAGAGATTTGTGTGCATCAATTTTGTATCCTGCTGCTTTACCAAATTCATTGATTAGCTCTAGTAGTTTTCTGGTAGAGTCTTTAGTATTTTCTATGTATAGTATCATGTCATCTGCAAACAGTGACAGGTTTACTTCTTCTTTTCTGATTTGGATTCCTTTTAGTTCTTTTTCTTCTCTGATTGCCATGGCTAAAACTTCCAAAACTATGTTGAATAATAGTAGTGAGAGTAGGCAACCTTGTCTTCTTCCTGATCTTAGTGCAAACGGTTTCACTTTTGCAGCATTGAAAATGATATTGGCTGTGGGTTTGTAATATATGGCATTTATTATGTTGAGGTAAGTTAACTCTGTGCCTCCTTTCTGGAGGATTTTTATCATAAATAGGTGTTGAATTTTGTCAAAAGCTTTTTCTGAACATATTGAGATATCATACAGTTTTTATCCTTCAATTTGTTAATATGGTATATCACATTGACTGATTTGCGTATATTGAAGAATGCTTGCATTCCTGGGATAAACCCCACTTGATCACGGTATATGATCCTTTTAATGTGCTGTTGGATTCTGTTTGCTAGTATTTTGTTGAGGATTTTTGCATCTGTACTCATCAGTGATATTGGCCTGAAGTTTACTTTGTGTGTGACATCTTTTTCTGGTTTTGGTATTAGGGTGATGGTGGCCTTGTAGAATGAGTTTGGGAGTGTTCCTCTGTCTGCTATATTTTAGAAGAGTTTGAGAAGGATGGGTGGTAGCTCTTCTCTAAATGTTTGGTAGAATTCACCTGTGAAGCCATCTGGTCCTGGGCTTTTGTTTGTTGGAAGACTTTTAATTACAGTCTCAATTTCAGTGCTTGTGATTTGTCTGTTCATATTTTCTATTTCTTCCTGGTTCAGTCTCAGCAGGTTGTGCTTTTCTAAGAATTTGTCCATTTTTTCCAGGTTGTCCATTTTATTGGCATACAGTTGCTTGTAGTAATCTCTCATGATCATTTGTATTTCTGAAGTATCAGTGGTTACTTCTCCTTTTTCATTTCTAATTCTATTGATTTGAGTCTTCTCCATTTTTTTCTTGATGAACCTGGCTAATGGTTTATCCATTTTGTTTATAATCTCAAAGAACCAGCTTTTAGTCTTATTGATCTTTGTTATTGTTTCCTTTATTTCTTTTTCATTTATTTCTGCTCTGATCTTTGTGATTTCTTTCCTTCTGCTAACTTTGGGATTTTTCTGTTCCTCTTTCTCTACCTGCTTTAGGTGTAAGATTAGGTTATTTATTTGAGATGTTTCTTGTTTCTTGAGGTAGGATTGTATTGCTAAACTTCCCTCTTAGAACTGCTTTTGCTACATCCCATAGGCTTTCAGTCTTTGTATTTTCATTGTCATTTGTTTCTAGGTATTTTTTGATTTCCTCTTTGACTTCTTCAGTGATCTCTTTGTTATTCAGTAATGTATTGCTTAGCCTCCATGTGTTTGTATTTTTTACAGATTTTTTTTCCTGTAATTGCTATCTATTTTCATAGCGTTGTGGCTGGAAAAGATACTTGATACCATTCAATTTTCTTAAATTTACCAAGGCTTGATTTGTGACCCAAGATATGATCTGTCCTGGAGAATGTTCCATGAGCCCTTGAGAAGTAAGTGTGTTCTGTTGTTTTGTTTTTTGTTTTTTGTTTTTTTGGCTGCGTTGGTTCTTCATTGCTGCGTGCAGGCTTTCTCTTGTTGCAGCTACTGGGGGCTACTCTTCATTGTGGTGCACAGGCTTCTCTTTTTGGTGGCTTCTCTTATTGCAGAGCATGGACTTTAGGCATGCAGGCTTCAGTAGTTGTGACACATGGGCTCAGTAGTTTTGGCATGCTGGCTCTAGAGTGTGGGCTCAATAGTTGTGGTGCACAGGTTTAGTTGCTCTACGGCATGTGGGACCTTCCTGGACTGGGGCTTGCACCTGTGTCCCCTGCATTGGCAGGCGGATTCTTAACCACTATGCAACCAGGGAAGCCCATATTCTGTTGTTTTTGCATGGAATGTCCTATAAATATCAATTAAGTCCGCCTTGTTTAATGTATCATGTAAAGCTTGTGTTTCCTTATTTATTTTCATTTTTCATGATCTGTCCATTGGTGAAAGTGGGGTGTTAAAGTCCCCTACTATGATTGTGTTACTGTCCATTTCCCCTTTTATGCCTGTTAGAATTTGCCTTATATATTGAGGTGCTTCTATGTTAGGTGCATAAATATTTACAATTGTTATATCTTCTTCTTGGATCGATCCCTTGATCATTATGTAGTGTCCTTCTTTGTCTCTTGTAAGAGTCTTTATTTTAAAGTCTATTTTGTCTGATATGAGAATTGCTATTCCAGCTTTCTTTTGATTTCCATTGGCATGGAATATCTTTTTTCACCCCCTCACTTTTAGTCTCTGTGTGTCCCTAGGTCTGAAGTGCTTGTCTTTAGACTGCATATATATGGGTCTTGTTTTTGTATCCATTCAGCCAGTCTATGTCTTTGGGTTTTAGCATTTAATCCATTTACATTTAAGGTAATTATCAATATGTATGTTCCTATTTCCATTTCCTTAATTGTTTTGGGTTTGTTATTGTAGGTCATTTCCTTCTCTTGTATTTCCTGCCTAGAGAAGTTCCTTTAGCATTTGTTGTAAAGCTGGTTTGGTGGTGCTGAATTGTCCTAGCTTTTGCATGTCTGTAAAGATTTTAATTTCTCCATGGAATCTGAATGAGATCCATGCTGGGTAGAGTAATCTTGGTTGTAGGTTTTCCCCTTTCATCACTTTAAATATGTCCTGCCACTCCCTTCTGGCTTGCAGAGTTTCTTCTGAAAGATCAGCTGTTAACCTTATGGAGATTCCCTTGTATGTTGTTTGTTGTTTTTCCCTTGCTGCTTTTAATATTTTTTCTTTGTATTTAATTTTTGGTAGTTTGTTTAATATGTGTCTTGGTGTGTTTCTCCTTGGATTTATCCTGTATGGGACTCTCTGCACTTCCTGGACTTGATAGACTATTTCCTTTCCCTTATTAGGGAAGTTTTCAACTAAAATCTCTTCAAATATTTTCTCAGTCCCTTTCTTTATCTCTTCTTCCTCTGGGACCCCTATAATTCTGATGTTTCTGTGTTTAACGTTGTCCCAGAAGTCTCTAAGACTGTCCTCAATTCTTTTCATTCTTTTTTCTTTATTCTGCTCTGCAGTAGTTATTTCCTCTATTCTGTCTTTCAGTTCACTTATCTGCTCTTCTGCCTGTTATTCTGCTATTGATTCCTTCTAGAGAATTTTTCATTTCATTTATGTGTTGTTTATCTTTTTTTGTTTGCTCTTCAGTTCTCCTGGGTCCTTGTTAAACGTTTCTTGAATCTCCTTCATTCTCTTTCCAAGATTTGGATCATGTTTATTATTATTGCTCTGAATTCTTTTTCAGTTAGACTGTCTATTTCATCTTCATTTGTTTGGTCTGGTGGGTTTTTACCTTGCTCCTTCATCTGCTGTGTGTTTCTCTGTCTTCTCATTTTGCTTAACTTACTGTGTTTGGGGTCTCCTTTTCACAGGCTGCACGTTCGTAGTTCCCATTCTTCTTGGTGTCTGCCCCCAGTATCTAAGGTTGTTTCAGTGGGTTGTGTAGGCTTACTGATGGAGAGGACTGGTGCCTGTGTTCTGGTGAATGAGGCTGGATCTTGTCTTTCTGGTGGGCAGGTCTATGTCCAGTGGTTTGTCTTGGGGTGTCTGTGACCTCATTATGATTTTAGATAGCCTCTCTGCTAATGGGTGGGGTTGTGTTCCTGTCTTGCTAGTTGTTTGGCATGGCGGACACATGGTGTCCACCACTGTAACCTGCTGGTCATTGAGTGGAGCTGGGTCTTAACGTTGAGATGGAGATCTCTGGGAGAGCTTTCACCGTTTGATATTACATGGAGCCAGGATGTCTCTAGTGGACCAATGTCCTGAACTTGCCTCTGCCACCTCAGAGGCAAGTGTCCTGACACCCAGCCTGAGCACCAAGACCCTTTCAGCCACTCAGCTCAGATGAAAAGGGAGAAAAAAAGAAAGAAAAAAAATAAATTTATTAAAAAATAATTATTAAAAAGTAATAAAAAAAATGAAGCAAGACAGAAGAGAGCAACCAAACCGAAAAACAAATCCACCAATGATAAGAAGTGCTAAAAACTATACTAAAAAAAAAAAAAAATGGGCTTCCCTGGTGGCGCAGTGGTTGAGAGTCCCCCTGCAGATACAGGGGACACGGGTTCGTGCCCCAGTCCGGGAAGATCCCACATGCCGCGGAGCGGCTGGGCCTGTGAGCCATGGCCGCTGAGCCTATGCGTCCGGAGCCTGTGCTCCGCAGTGGGAGAGGCCACAACAGTGAGAGGCTCATATACTGCAAAAAACAACAACAACAACAGCAACAAAAAACAACAGAAGCCTAAGCCAAATGATAAAAGCAAAGCTATACAAAGTCACACAAAGAAGCATACACATACACACTCACAAAAAGAGAAAAAGGAAAAAAAAAAAAATATATATATATATATATATATCGTTGCTTCCAAAGTCCACCACCTCAATTTTGGGATGATTCGTTGTATATTCAGGTATTCCAAGATGCAAGGTATATCAAGTTGATTTCGGAGATTTAATCCACTGCGCCTGAGGCTGCTGGGAGAAATTTCCCTTTCTCTTCTTTGTTCGCACTGCTCCTGGGGTTCTGCTTTGGATTTGGCCCCGCCGCTGTGTGTACGTTGCCTGAGACAGGACAGATTTAAAGTAGCAGCTGATTAGGGGTCACTGGGTCACTCAGGCCAGGGTGGGTGGCGGCGGGGGGGAGGGAGAAGTATGGAATGCGGAGAGAGACTGCTGTGGCAGAGGCCAGCATGAAGTTGCAACAGCCTGAGACATGCTGTCTGTTCCCTCCGGGGAAGTTGTCCTTGGATCATGGGACCCTGGCCGTGGCAGGCTGCACAGGCTCCTGAGAGGGGAGGTGTGGAGAGGGACCTATGCTTGCACACAGGCTTCTTGGTGGCTGCAGCAGCAGCCTTAACATCTCATGCCCGTCTCTGGGGTCTGTGCTGATATCCGCCGTTCACACCTGTCTCTGGAGCTCGTTTAGGCGGTGCTCTGAATCCCTTCTCCTCATGCACCCTGAAACAATGGCCTCTTGCCTCTTAGGTAGGTCCACAATTTTTCCCAGACTCCCTCCCGGCTAGCTGTGGCACACTAGCCCCCTTCAGGCTGTGTTCACGCAGCCAACCCCAGTCCTTTCCTTGGTATCTGACCTCCGAAGAAGCCTGAGCCTCAGCTCCCAGCCCCTACCCGCCCCGGCAAGTCAGCAGAGAAGCCTCTCGGGCTGGTGAATGCTGGTCAGCACCGATCCTCTGTGCGGGAATCTCTCTGCTTTGCTCTTTGCACCCCTGTTGCTGTGCTCTCCTCCGTGGCTCTGAAGCTTCCCCACCACCACCACCCATGTCTTCACCCATGAAGGGGCTCCCTAATGTGTGGAAACTTTTCCTCCTCCACAGCTCCCTCCCAGAGATGCAGGTTCTGTCCCTATTCTCGTCTCTGTTTTTTTTTCTTTTTTCTTTTGCCCTACCCAGGTACGTGGGGAGTTACTTGACTTTTGGGAGGTCTGAGGTCTTCTGCCAGTGTTCAGCAGGTGTTCTGTAGGAGTTGTTCCACATGTAGATGTATTTCTGATGTATTTGTGGGGAGGAAGGTGATCTCCACATCTTACTCTTCCGCCATCTTGAAGGTCTTCCCCTCGAAAGCAATTCTTTAAGGAGAAAACTATTAGTAATTCTTATAAGGTTAGTTTTTTGTTTGTTTTTTAGCAGAGGGTGGTACTAAAACCCTGATAATTTGTGTTATCATATCACATACATTCTTAGGAACTAGAAAAGATGGTCTCCAGACTAGAGCAAAACAAAATTTCATCTTTTTAAAAGATAATCGGTCTCCTTCTTTTCTCCTTTAGTGTGTTTATCCTCAGTAGGAGGGACGTGGTAGGTGGGAAAGAAGAGTTGGGGGCCCTACCTACAGTGTGGCTACAGAACATTAGACAAATAGAAGTGTTCCCTTCCTGGAAATGTGGGAACACCAGGAATGAGGGGAATGTAGGAGGGCAGAGATCTTGCAGAGTCCAGGAGAGTGGGTTTGGGGAGGGCTGTAAGCTCTGAGCAGAGTGCCCAAATAGGGAAGAAGGCAAGACTGCTGCATTTATGGAGAAGTGAAGTGTAAATGGTTAAGCAAATAAACTGCAGGTCTTGTCTAGAAATCTGACTGGGGACTGCCCACAACTGGCTTTTACCTACTCTCCAAAGTACAGAGGTGACTTCATTGTAAGGGGCAGAGATTAGCAAACCTTCTCCTTTTATGACACAACATAGGGTTCACCCAAACTTGCTACCAGAACATGAGTAGAAAGAGGAAAAAGCCCAAAGCCTTAATTGGAACCATAGTTATAAAATTTTGCAAAGCAGACAAATATATATATAATAGCATTTCTTATATGAAGTTTTGTTTTATATAATACATATCATCTGGCTCAAATTCCTCTTTGTGCACTGAACCACTAACAGCAAATAATTTCTGTATTTAATTGTTCACCTAAAGTGTAAAATTGGGCTAAATTCATCTCTTCCAAGAGACCACATCCTCCTGTACATATCAAATCATGGCACTTGCTATACTATATTAAATTCCCAGTTACATGTCACCCTTCTTCCCTAAACTCTGTGCATATGGGTCCTTCATCTTTATCTCTCTAGTGCCTCCCATGTGACCTGGCACAAGCTACACACTCAGTAAACATTTTTGTTATTAGATGGAACTGGGTTACCCTTCCCTTCAGGATTCTGATAATGTGCAAAAAATCTTAGAAAAGGTAATACATTTCCAGGCTGTCACCTCTAACACTTGTAAAGACAAGAGCATAAATGGAGGTCCACATAGCATATACCTAAATATTTATCATTTCTAAATCAAGCTAATAAACTTTTAAATGAAATATGCTCTATCATCTTACCTCAAAGAGTCAACTTACTTTTGGGCTTCTCTGGTGGTGCAGTGGTTAAGAATCTGCCTGCCAATGTAGGGGACACAGGTTTGAACCCTGGTCTGGGAATATCCCACATGCCACGGAGCAGCTAAGCCTGTCCACCACAGCTACTGAGCCTCCACTCTAGAACCCGTGCGCCACAGCTACTGAGCCCACGCGCCTAGAGCCCGTGCTCTGCAACAAGAGAAGCCACCACAATGAGAAGCCCACGCACCGCAATGAAGGTTAGCCCCCACTCGCCACAACTAGAGAAAGCCCGCACGCAGAAATGAAGACCCAAAGCAGCCAAATATAAAATAAATAATTTTTTAAATGAAAAAAAGATAAACTTACTTTCATATTGATACAATAAAAAATTTGGACCAGTTATTTTTTAATATGCTGAAAGTTGGCAAAATATCAAAGATAACAATTGAATTATCAATATGCATATTTTGGTGTCCTAAGAGGCAATGTTTGTGTTTTCCAGTGAAGATACAAATAAGTCATAAATTATATTTTTCTTTCAGAAATGTATATTTTCATCTTTTTTTCAGCAAAATGACTAATTATGCCATTATAATAAAATATTCCACATATTTTGTGTTCTATTTACAGTGGCACCAAATAATACATTTCCCAAGTCACATGATGTCTGTTGTCTTTATTTTTTTCCTGTTTTAAAATATTTAAGCATATCTTTGAACTTTTAAAAATTTCTGTTCAGCCTTTTTTTTCTTCTCTGAGGTTACATATTTTCTATCCAATCTCAGTTTACATGCACTCTTTTTTTTAAATTGAGATATAGTTGATTTACAGTATTATATTAGTCTCAGGTGTACAACATAGTGATTCAAAATTTTTATAGATTATATTCCATTTATAGTTTTTATAAAATATTGGCTATATTCCCTGTGCTATATAATACATCCTGTGGCTTATTAATTTTATATATAGTAGTTTGTACTTCTTAATCCCCTACCCCTATCTTGCCCCTCCACCTTCCATCTCCCCACTGGTAACCACTAGTTTGCTCTTCCTGTGAGTCTGTTGCTTCTTTGTTGTATTCATTCATTTTATTTTTTAGATTTCACCTATAAGTGATAACATATGGTATTTGTCTTTCTCCTTCAGACTTATTTCCCTAAGCGTAATATGTTCCAGGTCCATGTTCTTGCAAATGGCAAGATTTCATTCTTTTTTATGGCTGAGTAATATTCCATTATGTGTGTGTGTGTGTGTGTGTGTGTGTGTATACACCACATCTTCGTTATCCATTCATCTGTTGATGAGCACTTAGGTTGTTGGCATATCTTGACAATTGTAAATAATGCTGTTGTGAACACTGGTCTGCATGTATCTTTTCAAACTACTGTTTTCATTTTCTTTGAATATATACCCAGGAGTGGAATTGCTGGATCATATGGTAGTTCGATTTGTAGTTTTTTAAGGAAACTCCATTCTGTTTCCACAGTAGCTGCACCAATTTACATTACCACAAACAATGTACTAGGGTTTCCTTTACTCCACATCCTTGACAACATTTGTAAGTTATGACCTTTTTGAACATAGCCATTTTGACAGGTGTGAGATGATACATCATTGTGGTTTTGATTTGCATTTATCTTATGATTAGTGATGTTGAGCATCTTTTCCTGTGCCTGTTGCCATCTCTGTCTTCTTTGGAAAACTGTCTATTCACGTCTTCTGCCCAATTTTTTTTTTTTTTTTTTGCGGTACGCGGGCCTCTCACTGTTGTGGCCTCTCCCGTTGCAGAGCACAGGCTCCGGACGCGCAGGCTCAGCAGCCATGGCTCACGGGCCCAGCTGCTCTGCGGCATGTGGGATCTTCCTGGATGGAGGCATGAACCCGTGTCCCCTGCATCGGCAGGTGGACTCTCAACCACTGCGCCACCAGGGAAGCCCCCTGCCCAATTTTTTAAATCAAATTATTTGGGGGTTTTTTGATGTTGAGTTTTATGAGTTGTTTATATATTTTGGATATTAACCCCTTATCAGTCATACCATTTGCAAATATTTTCTCCCATTCAGTAGGTTTTAGCATTTTTGTTGATGGTTTCCTTTGCTGTGCAAAAGCTTTTAAGTTTAATCAGGTCTCATTTTTAAAGTTTTGCTTTTGTTTCCTTTGGCTGCAAGACAGATCCAAAAAAATTAGTACTATGATGTATGTCATAGAATGTTCTACCTATGTTTTCTTCTAGTTTTATGCTTTCCAATCTTACATTTAGGTCTTTAATCCATTTTGAGTTTATTTTTATATATAGTGTGAGAAAATGTTCTAATTTCATTCTTTTACATGTAGCTGTCTAGTTTTCCCTTTACTGGTTATTGTGGATATAGATGATTTTACTAATTTTGCTTTTTAACCTTCCTACTAGCTTTGTACATGGTTGATTTACTACCTTTCCTGGATACTTGCCTTTACCAAGGAGATTTTTCTTCCTGTAATTTTCATGTTTTTTGTTGTGGCCTTTTCTTTTTCACCTATAGAAGTCCCTTTAACATTTCTTGTACAGCTGGTTTGGTGGTGCTGAACTCTTTTACCTTTTGCTTGCCTGTTAAACTTTTGACTTCTCCATCAAATCTAAATGAAAGCCTTGCCCGATAGAGTATCCTTGGTTGTAGGTTTTTCTCTTTCGTCACTTTAGTTTCTGCTAAAATGTCAGCTGATAGGCTTATGGGAGTTCCCTGGTTTCTTTTCCCTTGCTGCTTTTAATATTTTCTCTTATATTCAATTTTTGTCATTTTAATTACAATGTGTCTTGGGGTGGTCCTCTTTGGGTAGATCCTGTTTGGGACTCTCTGTGTTTCCTGCACTTTGAGATCTGCTTCCTTTTCTAGGTTAGGGAATTTTCAGCTATTATATCTTCATATATGTTCTCTGCCCCTTTCTCTCTCTTCTCCTCTGGGACCTCTGTAATGTGAGTGTTAGAATATTTGATGTTATTCCAGAGATTTATTAAACTTTCCTCATTTCTTTTTTCTTTTCTTTTCTTTTTTTTTTTTTTGTGGTACGCAGGCCTCTCACTGTTGTGGCCTCTCCCATCGCGGAGCACAGGCTCCAGACACGCAGGCTCAGCGGCCATGGCTCACGGGCCCAGCTGCTCCATGGCATGTGGGATCTTTCTGGACCAGGGCACGAACCCATGTCCCCTGCATTGGCAGGCAGACTCTCAACCACTGTGCCACCAGGGAAGCCCCCTCATTTCTCTTTATTCTTTTTTTCTTTTTTCTGTTCAGCTTTGGTGATTTCCACTACTCTATCTTCCAACTCACTGATCTGTTCCTCTGTATCCTTTAACCTACTGTTGAGTCCTAGCAGTGTATTTTTCATTTAGTTATTGTATTCTTCATCTCTGTTAAACAGTTTTAACTTCTGGATTAAAGACCTAAATGGAAGACTGGAAAGCATAAAATTAGAAGAAAACATAGGTAGAACATTCTATGACATAAATCATAGTAATAATGATAACATTTACATACTAATAACTCTGTTCTTCCATTCTTCTCCTGAGTTCTTTGATCATCTTTACAATCATTACCTTGAACTCTTTCTCAGATAGACTGCCTATCTGCATTTCACTTAATTCTTTTTCTGGGGTTTTATCTTGTTCCTTTGTTTGGACCATGTTTCTCTGTCACCTCATTTTGTCTAATTTGCTGTTTTTATTTCTATGTATCTGGTATGTTGATTATGTTTCCTGACCTTGGAGAAGTGGCCTTTTGTAGGAGATGTCCTATGTGTCTCAGCAGCCCACTCCTCACTGGTCACCAGAGCTGTATGCTCTAGGGGCGCCCCTATGTGTGTGGATCCTTCTGTTGTGGAGGGTAGACTACTGGGGGCAGTCTGGTAGGCATGGCTGGCTCCCAGTCCAGTTGGTTGCCAGGCCCATCCTTGCACAGCGACAGCCAGTCACCTAGTTCATAATTTTGTCTGGGAGTTTGGTCTATAGGTACTAGTATATTATTCTTGTTTCTGTGTATAGATGTATGTTTTCTCTGTGTCTCTGCCTCTTTCTTGGTTCTACAAATTGTCTTGAATTAATCATTGCTTAGATAATTTGAAAATGTTCAGTTTGGGGTTCTGTTACCTCTTGTGTTTATTATTGGGATTTAACTCTCTTTACAGTCAGGTTTTGAAAATCAAGGATGACCTCAATTACCTTATAACAATCTAATTGCTTCAGTTAGTGTTTTCAGCCTGGAATATTAACTAAAGGGCGTTCCTATTATAAATTAAAGCCCTTAGCTTGAAGGAGATTCACAGACCTCTACCAGAACTTCTCAGAGGACACTCTCAACCTACATATAGTTAGGGATATTTGGGGTTTGGTTGTGCCTATACTTAGAGCCAGAATTGGCCAACATATTAATATTGAGCAGAGTTAAATGTGTTCAGTAACATTATTTTTTTCTCTATTCCCCAGTACTATATGTTCAGATCAAAGTAACAGTTTTAAGCTATACTTTTTGAGCAAGAGAGAGAAAAAAAGTCACATATTAGAAAATCCTGCTATATGGGAAAAGAATCTAAAAGAGTGGATATATATATATATATATATATATATATATATATATATATATATATATATATATATAATTCATTTTGCTGTACACCTGAAGCTAACACAACCTTGTAACTCAACTATACTCCAATAAAAATTTAAAAAAAAAGAAAATCCTGCTAAATAAATGTCAAAAAAAGGTCACAGCGTACAAAATAATTTTTGCTGAACTTAAAAGGTGAAGAAGAAATCAACTAGCTTAGAAGTTAAATATAATTCTTCTCCTTAATTCTCTAAGTATTAAATATCCAGGCCAAAAATGCAATCTACTCATTCACATTTCCATTATTAATCAGGGATTATGCCTCCTAGTTTGATTCATGTTTTATTCATACTTACAAGTTTTCATTCTTTCTGGCACTTTGAATCATGCTAAAAGTACTCAAAATGTGAAAGCTTGCAGATAAATAGAAAAATGGTGATACATTGTCACTCTTTAACACACCAGAATTCTCACCTTTTTCAGGAAGGCACATTAGAGCATTCAAGTCATTTCTCATTACTGCCTGAGCTATTCTACATAGGACCTAACAGATGATTTTTGCATTTTGTAAACTTTCAGGTCTGTCTTTAGCAATTCAGTTTGCTTTAACCTCAGATATGTTATTTTCTTTCTTTTTGAAATACGAATAATAAAAGTAGACTGGAACACAGCATTGTTGGCAAACCAAACTTTATTAAATATTTGATTTTATCCATTACAGAACATGAAAAGCAGCGGTTATGCAAGAGCACCGATTATATGAATTTGCATTTCAAAGTGAAATGGTTTTATATTGAATATGTGCGAGAACTTCCTGCCTTCAAGGATGCCGTTCCTGAATATTCCTTGTAAGTAGTGATTTTCACCCCCACATTTATTCTCAATTCATAGTCCTGTAAAATTAAACCTGAATTATGCAGCCCTAAAATCTCTTCACATAATCTTCATTTGAATGCTGACATTTCTGTCATAAAATTAACATTAAATGATTTGCATACCTTTGGGAACCATATTTAATTAAATTGTGTTACATTTTTCAAGTATGACTTACTTGGATATTCAACTCAAAGAGAAAGAAATACATAAGACATAATACATAATGGCTCACATGATGAAATTATTTCTTGTAAAAGTGCTTGAACTCAAATTTTGTTGGGAAAATGAGGAGTGCTTGTGTATTGATCTATATAATCCAAATTACTCTTTATTTCAAACCTAAAAATGTCTTGGATATTTATATTTCTAAACTAGAAGTCATTATTAAACAGGTAACATTTTCAGAAACATGAATCTATCAGATACAATTGTAGTCACACAGATTTATAATACTCTGCATTTTATGTTTGTCAGAATTCTTTTTTATTCTGTTGAGGGAGGGCTTCCAAATTCTAGGCATTATGCCAAGTGTTGTAGGACAATAGTGAACAAAATAAAGGCCTCAGCTTGAAAGGAGTTTATACCCAAGAAGATAGTGTAAGAACAAAAATCCTGCTAAAACAAGACAAATTGAAATAATCACTAATTCAAGTAATATGAGCAAAGTGCAATGGGGTCTCACAGAAGAGAGATATTACCCCGTTTCAATGACTCTACACAGTATTTATGGATGGGATAGCATTTGATACAGTCTTTGAAATGTTGTTCGGGCTATGGCAAGAAAACTAAAGGAAAGTTATGAGTTATAATTATGGAGGAAGGAATACATGGGCTATGGTCCATGGGAAATAGTTTCATTTCAGTGGAGTACAGGGTATCTTTACAAAATTAGTAGAAAGTAATGTAGGAAATGTGGTTTTGAACTAGATTATATAAATACTCTGAAGGTTTTACCACTTTTATTAGGCATTGTAGGGGTTGGAAAAGGTAGAGAATGGAGAGGAGTAGGGAAGGGATTTAGAAGTTAGTGAGTAACATAGTGATGCGATTAGAACTGCCCACTTATATAACTTTTCTCATAGAAGCTTATAAGATAGAATTGTATACTGGGAGAAATAAAAATTGTATATACATAATAGAGTGATTGTAGTAAAAATGTAAAGGATGAAGATGTATGGGAGAGAATTTCAAAAATCGAATTTACAGAATTTGTCAACTAAAGACACATGAGGATAAAAGAAAGAAGGAAGAGTTAAACATGCAGTACATGTGCCTAAGTGTTGGTAGTATCATTGACTGGGAATAGGGAAATGAAAAAAGAAGCCATTTACCAAGAGAATTCTGCTTCTGGCTCTGTGTAGACTAACTAAACTACATTAACTTAAATCAAACTAACATGCTCACTGAAGACCAACTATAAAAGCAAAATAAAATTAAACAGTATCAGAGAGCAATTGAGGCAACCAGAGATTGAGGAGCTAAGGTCTCTGTGAAAAGAAATGCATTGAGGTGAACCCTGTATTTGCTGCAGTTTCTCTCCAGTGCTCTCCATCTACACACATTTACCAATTTGCCATATAAGTCATGGTGGTCAAATAGAGAACAGTAACCCAGAGTTTATAGTGATCTCCCTGGGCTAGAGAAACAAACATTGGTGTTCAAGGCTCTGAAGGCTGCTTTGTCTTGTGGGACCAACATCCTAGAATAAAGAGAACTACAGAGAAGTAAATATAGCATGCTGCATGCAGTTTCTCCTTGAGGTATTCTCTGATCCTTAATCTGCCCATGTGTGGAGAGTGAGGCAGAAATAAACAAGTAGAAAGTAGGCACTAAGAGATTAAAAACCAAGCAGAGACTTCCACAGTCTCACAATGCTGGGGAGATAAAAATTAGAAAGCAAGGCTTCCTAAGAAAGAAGAAGCATTATAAACATCCCAGGTTTTCAGGTGAGAACCCTGAAGGACTCTGTCCTAAAAATACAGGCAAACTGGAAATAGCCCAGTCTAAAACCCAGTCTTTCCTAGATTGTGGTGATCTCCCTACATTCTGTCTACAAGAAGAAATTCAGATCCACTTTGGAGGAAATGATCAACCAAAGATTCCACAATTTTTCATAGACATTGCACAGTATTTAACAAAAGATTAAAGACTGCCAGGCAACAGGACCAAATGACTAGAATCCAAGAGGAAAAGAGAAATTAGTCTTATCAGACATAGAGTTTGATGCGTACTTCAAATCATGGGAGAATTTCAACAGAAAAATGGAACCTATAAGAAGAATAAAATGGACATTGTAGAACTGAAATAGGATGAAATTAGGAATGCGATAGATGGACCTAATGGCAGAATATACATAGCAGAAGAGGGCTTAAATAATCGGAACATATTTTTGAAGAATATTTTCATATAAAAACAGAAACAAAAATACAAAATATAGAAAAAATAGAACAGGGATATATGGGACAAATTATAAAAAGGTCTAATGTACAAAGACCTGAGTTCCAGAAAAGGAGAAGAGAGAAACAGTACTACAGCAGTGTGTGAAGTTACTAGATGTGGATTTTGCAAAACTGATGAAAAACATGAAGCCACAGTTCAAGAATTTCTATAAATCCTAAGAAGGGTAAATGCAAGGAAAACTGCCTGTAGGTACATCATAGAAAACTGCTTAAAATCAAAAAGAAGAAGAAATCTTTAAATGTACTGGGTCAAGAAAGGGAAGACACTTTACCTTCAAAAGGGCTACAATAAAACAGTTGGCTGATTATTCAATAGAAGTGACTGAAACCTGAATACAATGCAATGATATCTTTTAAGTGCTGAAAGAAAACAACTAACAATTTAGAATTCTACAAGTGTCAAACGTAGCCTTCAAAAATAAAGGAAAATAAAAACATTTATATAACTGAGAAGTTAAGAGAACATATTTCCAGCAGACTGTCACCAAAAATATACTCTAAGCCTTCAGACAAGGAAAATGACTCAAGATAAAAATACAGTAATAGGGCTTCCCTGGTGGCGCAGTGGTTGAGAGTCCGCCTGCCGATGCAGGGGACGCGGGTTCGTGCCCCAGTCTGGGAAGATCCCACATGCCGTGGAGCGGCTGGGCCCGTGAGCCATGGCCGCCGAGCCTGCACGTCCAGAGCCTGTGCTCTGCAACGGGAGAGGCCACGACTGTGAGAGGCCCGAGTACTGCAAAAAAAAAAAAAAAAAAACAGTAATATAGTAAAGAATTACAATCATTAAAAAAGGTGAACAAATGTGTACATTTAAAACACATAAAAAAATAAAAAATAAATAAATAAACACATTAACTATATAAAATTTTTTTAATCTGTAAAATAAAATATACATAGGATTAGGACTTCCCTGGTGATGCAGTGGTTAAGAATCTGCCTGCCAATACAGGTGACACAAGTTCAATCCCTGGTCTGGGAAGATCCTATATGCTGCGGAGCAACTAAGCCCATGCGCCACAACTACTGAGCTTGTGCTCTAGAGCCCATGAGCCACTACTGAAGCCCGTGTGCCTAGAGCCTGTGCTCTGCAACAAGAGAAGCCACCGCAATGAGAAGCCCATGCACCACAATGAAGAGTAGCCCCCACTCACCACCACTAGAGAAAGCACATGCACAGCAATGAAGACCCAATGCAGCCAAAAATAAATAATAAATAAATAAATTTAAAATAGAAGACAGCAATAGCATGAAAAGGTAGCAGAGTGATACACTGAGTAAATACAAGATCCTTGGCTTGTTTGAAAAGTGTAAAATACTCATTTTAAAAAGCTTTAAATATGTCGTGGATGTGTATTATAATTTATAGTGTAACCCCTTAAGGTATAATATAATACTATGCATCAATAATATAATGGGGAAGAGGAGGAGGATAAAACAAAATTACGTAAAAGTCAAGAAATGAGAATGAAAAGAAGGAAGAGCAAGTAGGAAATTGAGGGTGGGGGAAGCAAATGATAGATTTAAAATTTAATGTATCAGAAAATTAAGCATAATCATTAAATGCAAATAGATTAATACTCTAGCCAACAAGTATTATCCTACTAGATAAAATAGCAAAACTCAAAATATCTTGCTTACAATTTATTCACCTAAAACATGAGTCTAGAAATGTTAAGTAAAAGGATGAAAAAAATAATTGAAAAGAACATTACACAGCTATCCTGATATTAGACAAAATAGATTTTAAGATAAGAAATATTTTGAGAGAGAGAAATTTTTCATGGTGATTAAAGGAGCAATTCAACAAAAAGATGGGAAAGATATCTAATGGAAAGATACCCCATGCTCTTGGATTGGAAGAATTAATATTGTTAAATGGCCATACTACCCAAAGCAACCTACAGATTTAATTTGATCTCTATCAAATTACCCATGACATTTTTCACAAAACTAGTTATTACCCTAAAATTTACATGGAACCATGAAGGACCCATGAATTGCCAAAGAAATCCTGAGGAAAAAGAACAAAGCTGGAGGCATAACCCTCCTAGACTTTGGAGAATACTACAAAGCTACAGCAATCAAAACATCATGGTATTGGCACAAAAACAGACATATGGATCAATGGAACAGAATAGAGAGCCCAGAAATAAACCCACACATCTAGGCTCAATTAATCTTTGACAAAGGAGGCAAGAATATACAATGGAGAAAAGACAGTCTCTTCAGGAAGTGATGTTGGGAAAGCTGGACAGCTACATGTAAATCAATGAAGTTAGAACACTTCCTCACACCATACACACAAAAAAACTCAAAATGGCTTAAAGACTTAAACATAAAACATGACACCATAAAATTCCTAGAGGAGAACATAGGCAAAACATTCTCTGACATAAATCATAGCAACATTTTCTTAGGTCAGTCTCCCAAGGCAATAGAAATAAAAGCAAAAATAAACAAATGGGACCTACTCAAACTTATAAGCTTTTGCACAGCAAATGAAGCCATCAACAAAATGTAGAGACAACCTATGGGATGGAAGAAAATATTTGCAAATGATGTGACCAGCAAGGGATTAAATTCCAAAATATAAAATCAGTTCATACAACTCAATAAAAAAAACCAAACCACCCAATCAAAAAATGGGCAGAACAAATAAATAAATATCATTTTTCTTTTTGTTCAAACTTTAAAAATAACTAGGCAGAAGACCTAAATAGACAATTCCCCAAAGAAGACATACAGATGGCCAACAGGCACATGAAAAGATGCTCAACATCGCTAATTATTAGAGAAATGCAAACCAAAATGACAAAGAGGTACCACCTCACACTGGTCAAAATGGCCACCATCAAAAAGTCTACAAATAACAAATGCTGGAGGAGAGGGTGTGGAGAAAAGGGAACCCTCCTTCACTGTTGGTGGGAATGTAAATTAGTGCAGCCACTATGGAAAACAATATGGGGATTCCTTAAAAAACTAAAAATAGAGTTGCCATATGATCCAGCAATCCCACTTCTGCGCATATATCTGGAGGAAACTCTGACTTGAAAAGATACATACACCCCAAAGTTCATAGCAACACTATTTACAATAGACAAGTCATAGAAGCAGCCTAAATGTCCATTGATAGATGAATGGATAAAGAAAATGTGGTACATATATACAGTGGAATACTACTCAGCCATAAAAAGAATGAAATATTGCCATTTGCAGCAACATGGATGGACCTAGAGGTTATCACACTAAGTGAAGTAAGTCAGACAGAGAAAGAAAAATGTCATATGATGTCACTTATATGTAGACTGTAAAATATGATACAAATGAACTTATTTACAAAACAAACACTCATAGACACAAAGAAAACTTATGGTTACCAAAGGGGAAGGGGGAGGGAGGGATAAATTAGGAGTCTGGGATTAGTAGATACAAACAACTATGTATAAAATAGATAAACAACAAGGTCCTACTGTGTAGCACAGGGAACTATAATCAATACCCTGTAACAAACCATAATGGAAAAGAATATGAAATAGAATATATATATATATATATATATGAAACCATAACATACATAACTGACTCACTTTGCTATACACCAGGAACTAACACAGCATGGTAAATCAACTATACTTCAATTAAAATATTTCAAAAATAAAATTGAAAAAGATATTTCATTTCTAAATTTGTATGTATCAAATGACATGTCAGCAAAATATATAAAGCAAATATTGTCAGAAGTAAAATGAAAAATCAAATCTACAATTCTATTTGGAGATTATACGTCTTTCAGAAACTGATTGAAGAATCAGACAAAAAATGTCATTAAGAAAAAAGACATTTCAACAACATGATATCTGTCCATCTATTTCTGGTCACCCAGAGTTTCCACAAATTTTCATAGATATTGTTTACACATATACACACACACACACACACACACACTACCTATCTACAATTATAACCAGCAATGAGAAAATACACATTGTTATCAGATGTACATGGTGCATTTACCAAAATAGACTATCTGATAGACCAAAAAGCAAGTATAATGAATTTTAAAAGATTGAAGCATATACTGTATGTTCTTGGACCACTGTGGAATTAAGCCAAAAATCAACTCCAAGAAGATAACTAGAAAGTCACCAGATAGGGAAATTAAGCAGGTACTCTAGATCATTCATAAGTCAAAAAACAAATCACAGTGTAGATTACATGATATTTTTAACTAAGTGATAAAATATGGCATGTCAAAACTTGTGGATTACAGCTAAAACAGTAAATAGAGGAAGATTTATAGCTCTAGTTCTATAAAGAGAAAGGAAAAAAGGCTATAATATCAGTAATATAAGTTATCAGAAGAAATGTTTAAAAGCCAGTCAAGTCAAGAGAAATTAGAAAAAGAAAATAATCAACATGACCTGGAATAAAAATAAAGTAGAAAATTTAAGGAGAAATTAAAAAGCCAAGTGTGTTTTTGAGAAGACTATAAAAATCAAAAAAACCTTAGTAAGGCCAGTGAAAAAAGATATGTCACAAATTACCATTTTCAGGAAAAGATGTCACTAAAGATGCTACAAAGATAAAAAATTATTAAGAGAGTATTTATGGTAGCATATTTAAAAGTTAGACAAAATGTACAAATTCCTTTAAAAAGAAAACTTATCAAGCTAGCATAGGAAAAAAGTTAAGATCTGAGAGGATCTATAACTATTTTAAAATTTGAATCCTTAAATAAAAATCATGTCACAATTAAAACTCCAGGCCCAGATGGCTCCAAATGGAATTCTTCCAACTGTTTAAGAAAGAATATCAGCAATGTTACACAAACTGTTCCAGAGAAGGCAGGAATACTTCACAAATCCTTTTTGAGGTCAGCATATCCTCACTACTAAAACCTATTGAGAACATGACAAGTAAGAATAATTACAGGCCAATTTCTCTCTGACCATAGTTTAAAAAAATAAATGAAATATTAGCCAATAGAATTCAGTGGTCTATAAACAGTAATATAACATGACCATGGGGAATTTATTCCTGGAATATGAGATTAGTTAAACATTTTAAAAGCAATGAATGTAAATCACCACATTTAAATTATGAAGGAGAAAATCGCTACAATCATTACACTAAATATATAACAATAATTAGATAAAATAGAAGATTAATTTATTATAAAAATCTCTTATCAAGTTAGGAATAGAAGGGAACTCTCTTAATCTAATAAAAGACCCACCCTTTGAAAAAAACTGTACAAACATTCTCATGGATAAAATTTTGAAAACTTCCCCCTGAGATCAAGAATGACTGATTATATATATGTATAAATGAATCACTTTGCTGTACAGTAGAAGTTAATACAACATTGTAAATCAGCTATACTTCAGTAAAATAAATTTTTTTAAAAAGACAAGACCAATAGCTGATAACATTACTTTTATTTAACATTGTGCTAGAAGTCCTAGACAGTACAATAAGACAAGAAAGAGAAAAGTATAATGGTTGTAAAAGCATATAATGATGCTATCCATATGTGTATATGACATATTTATACACCTAGAGAATTCAAAAGAAAGTATAGGAAAACTAATAGAATCTAAAAAGTGAATGTAGTTAAGTTCATTGAATTTCTATGTGATAGCCACAGTTAGAAAATTACATATAAACAATACCATTTGAATGGCATTAAAACCGTGATAAACACATGTGATGAAAGATGTGCATGCCCTCTATTGAGGCAACTATAAAATATTACTGAGAGGATTACTTAAGATGAACTAAATAAAAATATACAATATTCCTAAAAAGATGCATTATTGTAAAGGAGGTAGTTCTCCCCACATTGACATACAGATTCAAAGCAATCCCATAAGGAGTCCTGCAGCTATTTTTGTGTAGATTGACAAGTTCATTCAAAAATATGTAATACATAGAAATGCAAAGGGCTAAGACTAGCCATAGCAATCTTCAAGAGGAAGTAAAAAAGTTGGAGAACTGCACTATCAGTCATCAAGACTTATTCAAAAGTTAATTATTAATTGTATGGTGTTGTGCATGACAAATAGACCAATGAAACAAAATAGTCCAGAGACAAACCCATACATTGCTGTTACCTGATTTGCATCAAAGATGCCAACTCAAAGCAGTGGGGGAAAGCATGACCTTCTAAATAAATGGTGCTAGACAACTGTACAACCATACGGAAAAAAGAACTTTAAAACTTAGACCATTCACAAAACCCACCTACTGGTGGATTGCAGATCACTAAAATTAAAGGTGAGCACCCAGTATCAGTTACAGGAGATGAGTCGGTGTAGATGAAAGCCAGATGGTAAAGCCCTAAGAAATGAGAGAATGGCACAGTGGGGCACATAGCACACAAGATCTACATTTTACAGGATTTTGAATTGTAAAGGGAATTGTAGAGTGGGAATTGGGAACTAAGCATATTTGAGGCAGCATTGGAAGGGCCCAGAGAAAGGTAGAGATTGAAGGTAAAAGAGAAGGGGATATATATATATATATATATATACACACACACACACACATATAAACACACACACACACACACACACATATATATATATACACACACATGTATATGGTACACTGCACAGCATGCGGGACCTTAGTTCCCCGATCAGGGATTGAACCCATGAACCTGTACCCCATATAGTGGAAGCTCACTTGAACTCCTAACCACTGGACTGCCAAGGAATTTTGAGAAGGGGATATGTTTGAGAAGTGAAACTAAAGGTCTTCAAGGTAGCAGAACTAGAAAAAGAATGAAAAGAGATTTTTGGTCCTGAATTACTCTCAGATAAGAAAAGAGCAGTATTCACTGTTAATCATGTGCAAATGACATCTTTTACAGTATGCAATACTATTGATTTTTTTTCAGGTGGTTTGAACCTTTTGTCATGCAGTGGCTAGATGAAAATGAAGACGTGTCAATGGAGTTCCTTCATGGAGCCCTGGGAAGAGACAAAAAAGATGGAGTGAGTTTAAATGACTTTCAGATTGCTTATTGTCAAGATTCATTTACACTGCTCACTTTTAAGCTAATGGGAATTTTTAGGCTTATTGCTATTAATTAAGTTTCATTTTAATCCTCTCATTACCAAAATATAATTAAAACACAATTTTAAATGCTGATAAGAACCCTAGGGAATTGCTTTAAAAAAAATTGATCACCCTTTTGCCCCAAGATTCTTTACTCCTTGAATTGGTCTGAATCTACAAGTTTAGTGGGCTTATACAAAGCTCCCCTGTTGTTCTGGAACCCTTCCAGGATTCCAAGATTAGGAACGGATACCCTCCCAATCCCTCTGGAGCAAATCAAATGTCTTGAGCCACAATCAGTTTGCCTAAACCGTCCTAATTCCTGTGGGGAATGAGAAATTGAAAGAACCAGTCCCTCAATTCAGTAATGGAGAAACCAATTAATAGCAACCTGCCCCATGATATTAGTTTTACTACACTTTCCAGAAAAGGAGATGGATGATTTTAAAATAAGCAAGCATTTTATTACTGGGAAATGAAAGTACATGATATAGGAGATTGAGCTGTTTTTGTGAAATAATGGATTGCTTTCACAGTCCCTCTAAAGTATGCTTATGAGGATGGTTTCACCTTCTCTCCCCTCAGTTCCAGCAGACATCTGATCACGCACTGTTTTCTTCCTCTGTGGTTGATGTCTTTGCTCAGCTTAATCAGAGCTTTGAGATTATTAAGAAACTGGAATGTCCCCATCCTGAAGCATTATCTCACTTAATGAGAAGATTTGCAAAGGTAGGTTAAATGGAATGAATCCTTTCTTCGCTGGGACTATGGCATGTTGTTATTTTCCTGCACAGAATTTGAAAAATGCTGTTGTTTTGTAGCATTAGTCTTGTCTGACTACTACCCCAATTTAATTTTCTAATTCCAGTAAAAATAGGCTGTTTCAGGTTTGTCATCTGACTCTCTTTTTACCCTTCCTGTTTCCTAAGTATGGATTTATCATCTTAAAAAATCTATTAATTATTCACATGAATGACCCAGTCATTTGTAATTGATGAGACTACCATAGGTGGCCAAATTAATTTCTATTTCAGCTTTGTAGCTGAAAATAAATCTTGGAATTTCATATTCAAATCGCAGGTATTTTTTTTAATCAGTAGTATGATAAAAAGTATTTAAACTTGGAGTAATGAAAACTGAGTTCTAACTTCAAATCAGCCAATAACTGTAGTGTGAGTCTGAGCAGTTCCCTTGATTTTTTTTTAAACATCTTTATTGGAGTATAATTGCTTTACAATGTTATGTTAGTTTCTGCTGTATAACAAAGTGAATTAGATATACGTATACATATATCCCCATATCCTCTCCCTCTTGCGTCTCCCTCCCACCCTCCCTATCCCACCCCTCTAGGTGATCACAATCAAGGTCACAAAGTCCCTTGATTTTTATGAGTTTAATTTTCTTAGTTGGCAAATTGATTTTGAGCAACCAGATTCCTCTGAAGACCTCTTCCTCCTCTTACTGTCTAAGAAGGCTTGCAAAGTACTTACTACTTTGCAAAAGTTTCTGGGGAAATATAAGAAATAAAAACTGCTGTCTCTGCCCTTCATATCTTAAAAAAAAAATATATATATATATATATATATATATATATATATATACACACACACACACACACAGAATAATCAAGACCACATGACATGAACTAATTGGAAGATGACATGAAGAGGGACACAATTCAATCTCAAGCATAGTAGAGTGCACACTAAGTTGAGCGGAAGGAAAACTAATGAGAGCTGAAATACAGTTTCCCTGGGAAAACAGGGCTCATTCAGCCTACAAAGGTGAAGTTAGAAAAGTATTGTAAGCCACGGGAATAGCAGGAACAAAGGGAAAGGAAAAGCTGAGTGTGACGTGAAGAGCAGGGAGAAACAATCCTCTGGCAAAAAAGAAAAAAAAAGGAAAAAAAAAAATCTGTTCTGGGAGAAGTAGTGGGGAATGTTAGGAGAGTGAGGATGGGTCCAGATCTTGAAGAGCTCTGCTTCCCAGGCTGAGAAGTTTATACTTAATCTTTTGAACAGTTTAAGAAACTGTTCAGTTAAGAAACAGTGAATATTTGGAGATTTTGAATCACGGTAATGATACGACAAATGTAGGGATGTAGGGCAATGACCTATACACTCCTATGCCTGAAGGCCCTAAGGATAAGCCTGGCTTCATGGGTTGGATGATGGCAGAGGTTTCAGCTGGCTGTTTGTTTGACAAGGGCTTACTCTTTGCCTCACTTGCACAATTTACTAGCCACTTTAAGAGATGTAGTCATGAATAAGCACAATCTCTGGCCTCAAAAAACCTATAATGAGATGGCCAAACCTATAAACAACTATGAAAACGTCAAATGCTATAATCAGGGTATCTCAGAGGTTGAAAAAAGCCTAGTGTATATCTATATCTCTCTATCTATATAGATATATAGGTAGAGAGATAGGTAGAGAGATATAGATATAGATCATGTTAAAAAATAAAGACTTGCCAAAACTCAGTGAAATTGTGTAATATTTAAGACGTATCAATTTGCTAGGGCTGCCATAAATAAAATACCACAGAATGGTGGCCTAAACAGTAAAAATTAATTTTCTCACAGTTCTGGAAACTATAAATCCAAGATCAAGGTGTCAGCAGGTTTGTTTTCTTCTGAGGGCTCTCAGGGCTTCTTGCAGATGACTATCTTCTTACTGTGTCCTCACACAGTCTTTCCTCTGTGTACCTACAACCCTGGTGTTTCTATGTGTGTCTAAATTTTCTCTTCTTATAAAGACACCAGTCATATTGGATTAGGGCTCACACTAATGGCCTTATTTTAACTAACTCACTTTTTGAAAGGCCCTGTCTCCAAATACAGTCATATTCTGAAATATTAGGAGTTAAGGTTTCATTATATAAATTTTGAGGGACAAAATTCAGCCCCTAAAGGATGTATACATTTAATATGCCACTGCTTTCAACCACAGACACCAACACAAGAGTAGATTACTTCATTTGTGTTATCACAAAAAGTCTAAATTTGAGATCCTTTATGAATGGAAGGCTGGAGCCTGACCCTGTCATTGGCTCTGGCTCTTAGAAAAGTTTAAGCCTGGTTCACTGACAGGTGGATTAGGAAAGGGCTTCTTGTAGGAGGCAGCATCTTTATTAACTGTAGTAGGATAGTTTTGCTGAGGTAACAAGGAAACCAAGAAACTGTATGATTTAACACAACAAAGATTTACTTCCTGCTCACCCAACATCAGATACTGGTTGGGCAACCCTATGGGGGAGACTTTGTCAAAAATAAACAAAGCCAGATACTAGTTAAAGTTGTAAGGACAGATTTTAGTTAGCAATAAATGAGTGCAATGGGGAAGGGTCCAGACTGAATGAGAGTCAATTTTGATTTGTACAGATGTCACTGGCTGTTTTAGAGGCAGAAGGTAGGAACAGGGAGGGCACAAGCAGGGGCTCAAAAATCAGGAAGAGGGGGTTTGGTCCACGGGAAGCCCATCTGGGTTTGCTAACTGGTGCTTATCGAAGTTAGCCTCCTACCCTCCCCCAGAGGCTGGGAAACAGGGGCCCTATCCTCAGGTGTTGGCTGGAACAAGTGGTAAATCTTTTGGCAGCCTTGCATTTTCTCAGGCAGGCACTTTCAGGGCATGTAGAATCATCCCAGGGATGTGGCCTTGAGCTGTTAGAAACTATGCTACTGTTTTGTTCAAGTCTTTATAGGCCAAGGTTGAGGCCTAGTAGGGAAGAGGACTCGGAAGAACCTGGGTAGAGTTTGGTCAAGAGAGAATCTTTGTGGTCCTTCACCATTCTGTGACTCAGGAGTTCTAGCTTGAGAGGTCCCACTGAAGAAAGAGCATAGGATTCATAGAATGCTGTGGAATTACAGTTGGAAAGTTAGACCTGCATTGTAAAGAGTCGTAAAGAACTGGCGAAGTAGCCGAACTTCTTTAGTAGAAAATGAGAAGCCAATGAAGGCTTTTAGGCAGACAAGCTGTCAGCCTAAACTGTATTAAAATATTTATCTGCCATGAGATATTTTGAACTCCAGTCTTTATATCTGTTTACTAGGAAGACTAAAGTAACCTCGCACTTTTAAAGAGGTAATAATAGCTAAAAATCATTTATTGGGACTTTCTTGGTAGCAGCTGATTCCAATTTCCCATAATGGGGAAATCTACAGTGAATTCTGTAGGAGAATTATTCTAAAAAATTCCTGAAATCTTTTCTTGACTAACAGCTGTGTTTTGGGTGACTGACAAGAAAAGAATGAAACAGGGTCATTAGGGATAGTGTTTTTAAAACTATGTTACATGCTATTCCTGGAACTCTGTAGTAGAAGCAGATTCAGATGAGAATTTCATAATCTCAGAGTTAATATATTTAGTAACATACTGTCATAATTGCACATATTGCAAAAGTAACTAGAATTCACCCTCAGAGTAGTCGGGTAGAAGGTTATGTAAGGTGGAGACACAGAAGCACTGAGTAGGAGTAGCAGGAAAGCCGAACTGGGACTCTCTGAAGCAAGAAGAAAAGAATTAGGCTCCATGTGTCACTGAGGAAATGTGAGCTTTTATTGACACAGTAAAATAACTTCAATGAAATAAAGCATTTTTAATCTATGGGCATTCAATGCTAATCAGTTATTATCACAAGGACATGAATTATCACAAGGAATGAAAAACATTTTCTGAGAAATAGAAATTGGCAACCTTCATTGAAAAATAAATTCTATGTTATTAGAATTGAAAATCATAAAAATAAAAATAGCCCTTTGTAGTTAATATAATTAGCTATTTCACAGTAACTTTAGATTACTGGAGTTTGTTTTATTTCATCACATGTGACCATCAGTCTTGAAAACCCTATCCTTCTTAGGATTGGGATCCTTGTATCAAAAGATACTGAAATCATATTATCTTTCTGGGACTTAGACTGATTTAAACCATCCCCTGGAGAGAAGACACATAAATGATATCTGCAGACACTTTAGAGGATACTTTAGCTAGCATTGTGAAATGGATCTTAAAGGGATGATTCACTATTTTTTTAATGGATCTTAAAGTAAGATGATTCACTCTCACTATGTAAGACTGAATAAGGTATCAAACAAATGCTTCAAATTTCATAGCTGGTACATTTAGGAGCCGTGATGAGTGGTAAAATGGGCACATGAGTAGTGAAAATTCCTATGGCTGTATGGCTGCTCTTGACAAGTTTGGGTAGTTTAATTTAAAACTGAGAAATATGAAGTAACGGTATTTTCAGTACTACTTAAAAGCAAATCAACAAATATTGACTCCTGGCTCCAAGTTGGCCATACTATTGTGAATAAGACCCACATATTCCTTGTTCTCTGGGAACATAATCCTAATTTTAAAAAATAATAAGTCATTGAGTACCACTATGTGCTAATCATTATATATATATAAGATATATATATATATATATATATCTCATCTCTTAAGAGATAGATACAATTATTTTTCCTAATTTTTCAAATGACAAAACAAGCTCAGAAACTTTAAATAATTCAAACAAGACTAGAAATGGTATGAATGGAATTCTTTCAACCACCAAGCTATACTACCTTCACATTCCAGTGTCATCAGAAATCAATTAGTAACTTGGAGAGCAGAATCTCACCATTTATTTTTACCCTTTAGACCAAACCTAGGCATCTGTAGGGGATTCTATCTTATGTTGGATGCATTAAAATAGAGCATATAAAGCACTGAAGTGACATTACTAATGTCACTTAACAAATACTGCAGTCTTCTTGTCCTCTGTGTTGCTCTAATACTGTAAAGCTCCATGCATAAAATGTGACTGCAAAGATGGATTTGGACCAGGGTTCTTGTCTTCCTGATTGTAAGAGTAATACCCCTTGATGTACCGACTGATGTAAATAACTTACTAATTAAAGGTAAATGTATTGAGATAGTGTGATGCAACAAAAGCTGAAGTTTAGGTCTTAAGAGGTGGTCTTTGTTATTAGTAAGGCTCCTTATCATAGAAAATTACTGAAAATATTCATTGCAAAGTGACATATATGGGAATGTTCTGACCCCCCCTCTCATAATGAGGTATTTAAGAACATTGAAGAAAATTGAAAAAATAACCACCACAAGGAATTTTGTCATGGTGGGTGTGGGGGGGGGCGGAGGGGGAGAGGATGGGGACTAGAAACTATGAGAGATGATGAAAGCATGAAGTGTCATTCATTCAGGAAAAGAAAAATCATTAGGGGGCATTAGGTAATAAGTATCCAAGCGTAGAGGAGGTTACCACCAACAGTATACCTTCTGAGTATTTAGATAAGTTAGAAATAAAGAATTTTGTGATGGAGCTGGTTGTATTAAAATGGAATGGATGCATGTGGAATATTTTCCAAATGTACTCAGAAATATTACAAATAGTCATCTAAATATAATAGTTTAATTGAGATCCTTCTTTTGGCAAGGGTGTAGATTTACTCATTACTTATGGCCTTTGTTCAGCTGAAAATGACATTTGAAAAGTTTCCCCAGTTAACATAACCTGGATTGTGTGTGTGTGTGTGTGTGTGTGTGTGTGTGTGTGTGTGTAGATAGATACATATATCTGTATATACATACATATAGGTCTTTACTTACCTGGATACATTTCACAATGTTTTTTTCCTAGACCATCAATAAAGTTCTGCTTCAGTATGCTGCAATTGTATCAAGTGATTTCAGTTCATACTGTGATAAGGAAAATGTGGTAAGTAAAAATGTCTCTACTTTCAAGTATTCCTCAGTTGAGAACCACTTCTTCAAACTAATAAGTAAGCAGAGGAAGTTGTTTACTTTCTGTTTTCATACAGGATGATAGAAAATAGGGATCTCAAGAAATTGTTTGAAAATTTCCTAGTAGTCCTGAGCTGGTACAAAATAGAATTCAAAGGAAGGTTGAGAGCATCTCAATGCCAGCCAGCTTGTGGTTTTCCATGATGATAAGGAATAAGACTCATATAAACAGCTGAAAACCCTCATCATTGTAAACACTGGAGCTGGGACCTAGGAGTTAAAAAGTTGTTTATTGTTAATACCAACTAGTGTAGTTTTGGCACCAATATTAAAATGAGTATAATTTAGCCTTTCAGTTTTCAAATAAATTGAAAAGGATGGTTAATGTAAGGAGTGATGTATACTCTGAATTATTAACTTAGCCTTTTATTTTTTGGATGATTGAGAACACATTGATAAAATCTAAGCCAGTATTGCAGCTTAATAAAAGGAATAAAGAGAAGTAAGATAAACTAATTTAGAATATAATCAGTGTTATTTTATGGTAGAGGGTAAAATCTTTCTATTCACCATGTATAATTTTAGGAGAAATCTGTCAGTAACATTATAGCATTTTTTTTTAAACACTGAAAAAATATTTTAAAAGTCAGTACTAGATTTTTCAAGACAAAAATCAGGGTTGTTTTTTTTAATCTTTATTGGAGTATAATTGCTTTACAATGGTGTGTTAGTTTATAACAAAGTGAATCAGTTATACATATACATATGTTCCCATATCTCTACCCTCTTGCATCTCCCTCCCTCCCACCCTCCCTATCCCACCCCTCTAGGTGGTCACAAAGCACGGAGCTGATCTCCCTGTGCTATGTGGCTGCTTCCCACTAGCTATCTATTTTACGTTTGGTAGTATCAGGGTGTTTTTTTCTCCCTCAAAAAATCAGTTCCCACTATCAGGCAAGTCTTAAAGAGAATTCTTGCTGAAACTTCCTTGACCTTTTGCTGACAGCTCATTAAGATAAGTCAGTCCTAATGGTTCTTGAGGGTCCCAGAAGATGCTTCTTTTCCCTAAAGGAAAATGCTACCTAGAAATTTTACTGAAACTCCCAGGTATCTCAGCAGTGATTTCTAATTGCCATTGATTATAAATACTCTAATAGGCAAGATAGAGTATTTATTTATTGAAAGCATATAGCTACAATTAAATTTATAATACATTTGAAAAGTATTATATTGAAAATCAAAACAGTGACAGATAATTTCAGAAAAGATTCTGATTTACTAAGACAGCGAAACTGAAGATTTTGAAAGGTGGCTATGAATTATCAAGGCTAATTCCTGTCATTCAGAAAGGAAAAGTAGCCTTAAAGGCCCCTGCAGACTTCTACTTTATGTTCTAACATTTATAGTATATTTTATTTTTTAAAGGAGAAAAATTATAAATCAGCATTTATTGTATTATTCTCTGTATTTTTCCTTTATATTTTATACTTTTCAAAATCAAATTTTAAAAAAGTCATTGAAATATTATAGCACAGGAACTTACTTTTCCTTCCTCAATGCTTTTCTTTCCTAATGACTGATATCTTGACCAGTCTTAGACTCTCATTCAAATGCCAAGTATCATTTTAGCTTTTCCATGAAAGGATATCAGTTAGCTGCTTAGTTTAAGCTTTCAGCTGAGATAAATTGAAGAAGTGCTTTTGTACATTTGTGTGTGTACATATCACTGTTGTTACAGATTTCTTTAAATATCAAGAACATTGAAACATTATTTTTTTTTCTCTGTATATATATGACAATATTCCTATTTCATCTGCAAATTGCACTAGAAACTTTTAAAGAGAGACATCTTCTAAGAGATGACCATAACACTTGCTTTCCCAGGGTCAGAATTATAGATGACAGTTAAGCAAAATATCTGTAACAGAATTTTTTTTTCTTCTGTGACATCTTAAATTTGGAATGGGTCACAAGTTTTCAATCCATTCTTCCACATTCCACATTATAGAAAAGCAACATTATCTAAATCAGAAATGCTTGATTTATTTTTTAAATATTTTTCAACTCAAAAACATAATTTGGTGGAATCTAAAAAATACAACAAACTAGTAAATATAACCAAAACGAAGCTGACTCACAGATATAGAAAACAAACTAGTGGTTATGAGTGGGGAGAGGGAAGGGAGAAGGGGCAATATAAGGGTAAGGAATTAAGAGTTACAAACTATTATGTATAAAATAAGCTACAAGATATATTGTACAATGTGGGGAATGTAGCCAATATTTTATAATAACTCTAATAGAGTATAACCTTTTAAAATTGGGAATCACTATACTGTACACCTGTAACTTATATCCATCAACTATACTTTGGTAAAAAAAATACATTTGGGTCATGTAAAAATGGCCATAGTCTGAACAAATCTAACTTTTATATTTATTGTACTTTAGGTTCCTAATTTTGTTCCAGGTTTAGAGCAAATGAAATACATTATGACATTTTTAGGGGAAAAGTGAAAATATACAAAGAATAAAAATTAACTTCAAACATAGGTTATTTTTATCTAACTAAACTCATCAACAAATGATGCTTCTAAATTAGGTTAATGTTCCCTTAACTGTGGGTATTTTTAGTTGTCTTTGCTTGTTTGTTTTTCATTTACTACTGAAGTCTTTAAAGTAAAAGTTGTTCCCCAATTAGGTTTAAGGTAGAGTTGGTAATTCAATTCTCAGTACTGATTTGATAAATTGATTCAATAAAATTGAAACTTGAACATGTCAGGGTCAAGGGAAGCTTAATCAAAGAGGAAAGTCTCATGTTTATTTTTATCTCCCTCTGGAAAACTGCATCTCTTTTTTTATATGTAGCCTTACCCAGGTCAGTGGCAATCCATGCCAAGTGAGCCCAAGTGTCTTTGTTCATTTGACTTCTTAGTAGCTCTTTTCTATCGGAAATTATTATATTAAGGCTTGGAGGTTGGTTTAATTTGTAAAGCTGGAACTAAAGTACTATTACATGTGTCAAAAGAGATAAGCTTGAATGTTAATATCAAATAATCATAAAAGAGACTACCCAGCTAATTTAGACCCATGAAAAGCAGGGTGATAACACCTTTACCCATGTAGTCTTCCTGCTTCTCATTGAGTCATGCTCTTCCTTAGTTCTTTCCACTCTGCAGTGAAAAAGAAAAAACCCCAATGGCCCTATACCCTAATGGAAAAAGCTCTGTTGGTTCAGTTTGTTGACATTGGGTCAAGATGTGGAAACCCTGAAAATCTGATCATACATGCCATGGAAAGGATTAGGCCTGGATCCAGTGACTCTCCATCACAGCTGGCAACCTGAATCATTTGTAGAACATTGTGGTTCAGCTTACTGAACAAAATCTATAGGAGATAAACCTCTGTGTTAAAAAAAAGAAAATATTTAAGTGCCTGGAATTAAGAGAGTAGAAGTTCTAAATTATTTTTGTAAATTGAAGTTAGGATGTGGTCACTTTAAGAGTCAAATAGAAAGTTTTTCAAAGGTCAGTAATGTGGTTAAAACAATAATAAAATCTTTCCACTGATGAGCGCTAACACTTCTCTGATGTCCTGGAAGTCCTTTGCAGGCCTCTCTCTGACTCATTGTTGGCTCATTTCCCAGCACCTTGGAAGGCATATCCATTTTCCTTTCTTTCACTCTTTTCTTCCCTTGATATGTTGGCTCTTCAGAATCAGTATGTAGCAAATATTAAATTATTCCATAACTATTCTGAATTCCATTATAAATTAATTTCTACTATTCTGAGGACACATCTAGTCCTGTCAGAAAGCTTTACATCTTTATATGATTGTTATATTTCTGCTTCCATGGAAACAAGTCAAGGAACATTTTTAAAGCATGTATTATGTGTGAGGCTCCGTGCAGTACTCTAAGAAAAAGCAGAAAAAGACACAGCGGCACATACAGTGCATTTAAGGTCAGCTGGCAAGACAGTTAAAAGCAACTCAAACGTGAAGTTAAATAAAACAAATGTCAAGTGAGTGACAAAAAAAATACAATCTCAAGTGAGTGACAAAAAAAATACAATCTCAAGTGAGTGACAAAAAATATACGATCTGGGAAACCAAAGGCCCTAATTTGAATGATGGATATGACTGAAGTAGGTGAAGAAGTTCAAGTGAAGGGCCTACATGCTAAGCCGAGCCACAGAGTCTGGAAAGCACAGGTGTTGGGGAGGTGGGAAGCAAGCCTCTTGTAGTTGAGAGTTCATCATAATACAGTAGAGGGAGAGGAGAAGAAAAGCATGGTTTGGAGCTGTATAACTAAGGGCCTTGAATACCAAGCAGTGGCCTTTATCAATAGCCAGAATTTATTAAAGGTTTTTGGGGTTTTATTTTATTTTATTTTTTTGCATTCCTGAAATTCAGATGGTGTTTTAGCTTTTGAAACAGTGAAATAATAGAATAGTTTAAACTAGTTTGTTTTTCTTAAAGTAAATCTTTAAAAAACTAAACTGAATTTGGTTAATTTTGAAGTACAAAATGCCACAAATGCTAAAAATAAAATAAACCCTAGTAATAGGTCTCCAATGGTTTATTGTCTAAGTATATTATTAAATTTCATTACCCAAAGTGGTCATATTTTCTCTCTTCTATTCTTAACTGTTAAAAAGTATAATCTTAAAATAGCATAATTATTCTATTTGCCAAATAGAATTGAACTTAGGTGATAGTTGTATACTATCGCATTGAAGGTAAACTCATTCAATAATTTAATGTATTTTTTGTTTTGTTTGCTTTATTTAAAGCCCTGTATATTGATGAACAATATTCAACAATTGCGGGTTCAGCTGGAAAAAATGTTTGAATCCATGGGAGGAAAAGAGGTGGGTATGTTTTTATGCCTGCATTTGCCAAATATCTCAGAGATCATTAGCAGCGTATCTCTTTGCTATGGAGAGTGACATAATCAAGTTTTTACGTGGCTTAGCTAAAGAACAGGAAATGCTAACAATCTAAAATACCATTAACAGCTAAGGTGATCATTACTCTGCAACAGAATCTTTCAGTAAATACATCGGAAGTGTGAATAGGAGGAGGGAGATGGTCAATAGCCTTTTGTAATGTGTATATATAGTCATATATACACTATTAAATATACTTTTGTATATGCTAATGATATGTAAAGTTTCACAGTTGCAGATGTCTTTTACCATACTGCACAATGTCAACTTGAAATCAGTTTTCTTCTGCAGTGTGCTTTGTGGCACTACTGATTCTTGATGTATCACTGGTTTATTTTTCACATCTCAAAAACCTGTCAAAACTGTGTTGTGTAGTGTCTGTAATGTGTTGTGTCTTTGTCTAACATCTCTGACCTGCAATTCCATGAGTAGAAGAAGGAAGGAGAAAGATTCTTTTATGAGGTTTGTGATAGTACACGTCTTATGACTGTTTCCCCTCCAAACTCAAAGACAGTTGCACTTCCTACTTGTTCTCATTTGCTTGTTTGGATCAGGTAGACTGTGAAATACTAACTGGGCACCTGCCTTGAGCTGCCGCAGTATTTCACAAACTGACATGAGCATCTGGGGGATTGAGGACTGGAGACAGTACTGCAAGGGAAGGTCATGCAGCTGTCATTCTCCCACCGCCACCCCCTCCGTAAAACAATCCCAAGGGTGGCTAGGATGAAGGGATATTTCTGTTTAAGGTTTTATTTACACTGTTCCTAATTATTGTGGTAAGTACGCAAGACGTATTTAAAGCTAGGTTTGATTTCAAAGCCAAGATCCCATTCATTTCTAAATTGATAAGGCTGAAAATGCTTCTTTTAAGATGGGACCTCTTCACACATGATGTTTCTTTTAACCCAAGAGACATTTATACATTTTTCCCCTGATGTCTTTTTTATTATTCTCAAGTCTCAGTCTTTTGAAAAATAAACTTGCTATTTAGCATCCTACAAATGAGAAGCACCTACAAATGAGGATACATGGGTGAAGGTGCAAAACTTCGAAAATGAACTTTTCTGAACTCTGCTGCTACTCCTGTCTCAGTCTAGTTTGTATGAAATAAGGTTTCATTCCCAAAGTGCGTTAATGGTTTTTGCACAGTTTGAGGGCGTCAATCTCATTTTTAGAATTCTTGTGCTGAATTAGGTAAGCACAAGCGATTGGAGATCATAACTGGAGATTCCCTTTTTAATTTTCGTGATGTTTTATATTCAGACTTTAAGTCCACTTACTGTCTTGAAAAGTAGTGAAGAAATTACTAATTTCTTGTGGGAAATTCTATCTCCTTTTAGTGAACTTTAAAGACCACAAATCATTTGAAGATAGAGTTGTATTTGAAATGCCACATTTCCAGAAATTTCTCCTAATGCTACTACTATATCATTACTATTTTGTGGTTGAACTCTAATGTGAGTGATATATTGCTGAGCTGAGTGTTAACCAAATTATGTCTGTATTTAAAGGAAACTGTGTGGGCCAAGCCACCTGCTAACCAAAAAAGCTATGGGGTGGTTTGTTCACCAACCAAACTTGACTGCTTGTTTCAGATAAAATTGCCAATTTGAAATGTACAGGTTTTCTCATGATAAATTGAGTTGCAAACCTATGGCTACATCACAGAACTCTTCTTTACTGTAGAAAATGATGGAAGATGTGCTGAGCTGGATGCCTTCTCCCTTTATAACTCTTTCCATGCCAATTGCTAATTTAAACTCCATACATAATTTCAAGGGAAAATCAATTAAACAAATGAAATGAATGTCTAAGCTTCTAAAGATGGAATTTGTTAGGACAACATTGACCCTAGCTCCTTTCTTTTCCTACATTTAAATATTTTTTTCCTCCCCTCCCTCTCTTTACCCTCTTTTTATGTTCTCCTGTCTCCCTTCCTATGCCGTTTCTTTTCTCTTATTCTTTTCCATTTTCATCTTGTCTTTTGTAGCTAAGAAAAAGCTTTAGGCAGGCCCTGTCAGTATACATAGGGATTGAAGAAATGTCAGGAAGAAGCTTGACTTAAACCCAAGTCTGAGTGTAACAGGCAGCCTCCCATATGGAAGTAATCTTTATTAATACAGAATGATGTTAGAGCTGCTGATTGCTACACTCAGCCTCCAGAATCTCAAAATAATAGGAAGAACCCATCCATTGTAGTTATCTATATGGCAGTATTTAAATGGGTTCCTTAACTTGGGCCTTTCATAAAGATGAAAAAGGATTTTACTGAGAAAGACAAATTCACTCTTTGATAGGAAAAGTATATATAGAACTTAATATGAGCATGTTCAGTGGTCTTTAATGATAATACAATGTGTTTGTACTATTACCAATTTCCAGTTGTTTCCTCACAGTGGAACTAGTTATAAAACCTTGACTGCTATTGCTAAGGAAAATTTTCTAAACTAGATTTTATCCTTCTTTTAGTAGTTTCTTATTATTTTGTGCCCCAGCATCAGTGCTAGGATGTGCACTTCTTGCTACCTAATTAACAAATGATTGCTTGTGCATATGCTCAAAATAGTTTTTGATGTCATGTGTCCATTAGATGGCTTCTAACAATAACGTGGCTGGCCTCTCAGACAATCTGTAAAGTGCTGGCCGCTTGCAGGCCTAGTTGCATGATGCTGCAGCTCTTTGCTGCTTTGACGCAACCATTGTTGGGGCAACTGCTCTTTCTTTGCAGGATCAATCTCTTTTCCCTCTGGAAACAGAAAAGGTGTTTAAAACCTTTGTTTATTCACTCTCTGTGTGGCGTCCAAGAAGGAAACATTGCCTAATGCTGTGACAGTCTTGGGAGTGATGCCGTTGACAGTAGCTCCAAAAACAGCCACTTGAGTAGTCCCTGTTAAATGCACACACGGTAGCCTGTGGGCCCTGTAGGCACATTCTTTACCAATGCCCTATTTAGAAAAAAGAATCAAAAGAGAAAAGCAAACCACTATATTTCTTCTCCTATAGTCTCTTTCAAACACATTTCCCTGCGTACAAATTAAGAGCATGTTTTAGCTTAAAAACTCTCGATTATTCTAGAAAATAAGAATTAAAAAAAGTCACAAACTATGAAGCAAAAGTAGCCTTTAGGAATGAGGTCCAGGGTCTGTTTTTTGAAGAGCATCCTGGTGATTTTTTATGTTCATACAGTTTTAGGAATCACTATAGTAAAACAGAAAAAATAACCAAACTGTGGTATGGACTGACTTGAGCTAGAAGTTAAATTATTTATACCACAGTTCCCAGATGGTATTACTTGTCCCTCTGTAACACAGTAACAGCAAAACAATCATCAGAGTGCTAGGTAATAATTTTCATGTATTGGTTAATGATTGTTTTATCATCCTATAATAGCTCAAAAGTAAAACAGATATAGTTTGGTTTATATCATTTTAATAGATTAATTATTTCATGAGCATAAATCAGCACATATCAACTGCAAATAAATACGTAGTCTGTATTCATTCTTTCATAAAAACATTGCTACAGTCTACAGAAGGGACTTTGTAGTAGTTGCTTGATCTGTAATCTAATTTTTACAAGTCCATGAAAATCAGATAATCCAAAATTTACTTTCTTTTCAGAATGTCATAAGATATTGGTTATGAACTTGTGTTGTAGTGATTGATTTAGAAGAATTATGACTGTGCTGTGTAAGCAGAGGATGCACTTCTCCTTCACAATATTGGGATGGTAAAATCATCTTGAATGGTAGAATCTATAGTTATCCATAGGCCTGCTATTCTACTGACTGTACTTCAAATTCTAGAGGTTAGCTATTATTAAGACATTTGGGGGAAATGGGAAGAGGGAGTATTTACTTAGCTAAAATTTCTCATTCTGCTGACCACAAAACAGACGAAGCAGGTATAATAGTAACGTTATTTTTATTGATATGTCCCAGAAGGATTGAATCTCTTGACTCATTGCACGTTGTTAAACTTTCCTGAACAGGGTCGGGAATCAGGAACATAACCCTACCTATCCTAAAAATGTACATATTTTAATGAGCAACTTAATTATCTTTTGTTTCAGAGATGCATACTATATTGCTTTTTATTTTTTAATGATGAATTTGATGTGCCAATTAGAAACTGAATCTGAATGCCCCAAAGTGAATGCATGTAGCTGATTGAAATTCACTGTAAAACTTACTAGCCATACAAACTCGGTCTTCAGCTAAGCAACCTCTGATCAGAGAGGACAGAAATTAACTTCTGTCATATTTTACTTAGCAATACACTTTCAACATTGTAATTTCTGGGCTACAGGGGTTGAAGATCCCTGCTTTAAGGGTATTAATACTTCATGCCGGTAGTTTCTGAACTTTAGCAGGTATGAGAACCACCTGGAGAGCTGATTACAACACACATTGCTGAACTCCATCCTGGACTATTCAGCTCAGTAGGTCTGAGGTTGGGTCGCATGCGTTGCGTTTCTAACAAATTCCCATGTGATGCTGATGCTACTGGTCAGGAGATGACGTTTTGAGAATTATTGTTCTTTGCTTTTAGGATAGCAACCAGGTAATTGGGAAATGTCTCAGAATACCCCTTTGCCTTACCTGTGCTTGACTCCTAACCCACCTACTTAATGTGTTTTGCATCTTGAGAGCACATCGTATTTAATGTGTTTGCATGGACCTTGAGACTGCATGCAATAGACAAGGAAGCATTTGGATTAAAGAATATAATAATCCCAAAATATAGGTGGCTAATTTGCAGTCTTATACAAATATTCAGCATTTAAAAAAATCTGGACTTTTATACTTGCATTTTTATATATAGTCTTATTAAAAGAGGTATTATAGTTGTAAAGAGGCTAAAAGCTTTATGTTCAGGTTTTGATCTGTCTCACTTTTTCTCAGTATATAAATAGAGATATAACTCACTAGTTAATACATTAATGAGAAGCCATCTGTGATTTCTATCTCTTTTTCAGAAATACAAAATAAATTACAAAATAAAATAATTAAAGTATGTATTAGACGTCATTAGATAGTAGACTTTTAACTAGTCATATTATGTCTTCCTTTTAGTTATAAAATATTTCCTAAAACAATTTACAAAATTCTTCCCATTTAATGGAAGTGTCTATTGGTGCCTACTTATATTTTCTATAGGGGGACAAGTGTTGATACAGGGAATAGAAAAAAATTTTAATGAATGCTCTAGTCCTCAAGGAGCTAATAAGAAGGAGTAAGGAGGCCTTATAAAATAACAGTTAGAGCACAGTTCCCTTTTGGGCCCAGTGAAAGAGATATTTAGAAGCCAAATGATCCCTGTCCTGCCTGGACAACTTTAAGCACCTCTTGCCCTCGGTGCTGACTACCCAAAGAAAAACAGAGACTAGAGCTTGCTGAACATGAAGACAGAATTTATTCCTTCATTAATTCATTCAACAAATTATTGATTTGCTGAGCACCTATGGTGAGCTGCAAATTTTACTAGACACCAGAGGTACAATAATTACTAGGATGCAGATCCCAACCTCAAAGAACTTTGAATGTATTAGGGAAGTCAGAACAATTAGAGGTAAGGTTTGTTGTGATGATCCCCCCCATGACAATTTCTAAACTTCAAAATACCTTTCAAATGAGAGTTGTAATTGTTGTATCTTATCCCACAATAATTCAAAGAATCAGCTCAAACATTTAGCCTCTTATTGTGTAAATAAAGCTCAAAGGTGAGATGTATTTGGCTGAATTCAATAAAAGTAAGCAGTTATTTCTAGTTTCATGGCAGCACATAACAAAGAGGAGTGAATGCTTGAAGTTTTATGTGCTGGCCCTTTATTTTGGCAGCATGAAGATACTGCCTGATTTCTTTTTCCTCCTAACCATCTCTGCAACTAGAGTTAATAAGTTGGACTTAATCGAAAATTAAGGGAATAATGTGGACCAAAAGGGCAAATCTCATTGAGGCGATTTAATAAATATGATTAAGGATCTAGCACTACTACCACATAAAGTTCAGCTAACTGCTAAGCTGGTGATATTAAGAAAAGATGCTCCCTTGGAGGCTGAGAGGTATCTGGGCAGCTGATGCATGTCAAAATGAAATTCAGGCTCAGGGAGGTGCTACTTATTAACCTCATTCCCCAGAGCATTCCCCAGAGATCATAGGGTCACTCCTGTACTACCAAGCATCTTTTTTTAAAATTAATTATTTATTTTTTAACATCTTTATTGGAGTATCATTGCTTTACAATGGTGTGTTAGTCTCTGTTTATAACAAAGTGAATCAGCTATACATATAAATATATCCCCATATCTCTTCCTACTTGCGTCTCCCTATCCCACCCATCTAGGTGGTCACAAAGCACCGAGCTGATCTCCCTGTGCTATGTGGCTGCTTCCCACTAGTTATTTTATATTTGGTAGTGTATATAAGTCCATGCCACTATCTCACGTCGTCCTAGCTTACCCTTCCCCCTCCCCGTGTCCTCAAGTCCATTCTCTACATCTGCGTGTTTATTCCTGTCCTGGCCCTAGGTTCTTCAGAACCATTTTTTTTTAGATTCCATATATATGTGTTAGCATATGGTATTTGTTTTTCTCTTTCTGACTTACTTCACTCTGTATGACAGACTCTAGGTCCATCCACCTCACTACAGATAACTCAATTTCATTTTTTATGGCTGAGTAATATTCCATTGTATATATGTGCCACATATTCTTTATCCATTCATCTGTTGATGGACATTTAGGTTACTTCCATGTCCTTGCTATTTTAAATAGTGCTGCAATGAACATTGTAGTACATGACTCTTTTTGAATTATAGTTTTCTCAGGGTATATGCCCAGTAGTGGGATTGCTGGGTCGTATGGTAGCTCTATTTCTACTTTTTTAAGGAACCTCCATACTGTTCTCAATAGTGGCTGTATCAATTTACATTCCCAACAACAGTTGCAAGACGGTTCCCTTTCCTCCACACCCTCTCCAGCATTTATTATTTGTAGATTTTTTGATGATGGCCATTCTGACTGGTGTAAAGTGATACCTCATTTTAGTTTTGATTTGCATTACTCTAAAGATTAGGGATGTTGAGCATCCTTTCATGTGTTTGTTGGCAAGCTGTATGTCTTCTTTGGAGAAATGTCTGTTTAGGTCTTCTGCCCTTTTTTTGATTGGGTTGTTTGTTTTTTTGATAATGAGCTGCATGAGTTGCTTATAAATTTTGGAGATCAATCCTTTGTCAGGTGCTACATTTGCAAATATTATCTCCCATTCTGAGGGTTGTCTTTTCATCTTGATTATGCTTTCTTTTGCTGTGCAAAAGCTTTTAAGTTTCATTAGGTCTGATTTGTTTATATTTGTTTTTATTTCCATTTCTCTAGGAGGTGAGTCAAAAAGGATCTTGCTGTGATTTATCTCATAGAGTGTTCTGCCTTTGTTTTCCTCTAAGAGTTTTATAGTGTCTGGCCTAACATTTAGGTCTTTAATCCATTTTGAGTTTATTTTTGTGTATGGTGTTAGGGAGTGTTCTAATTTCATTCTTTTATCTGTAGCTGTCCAGTTTTCCCAGCACCACTTATTGAAGAGGTGGTCTTTTCTCCACTGTATATTCTTGCCTCCTGTATCAAAGATGAGGTGACCATATGTGCGTGGGTTTATCTCTGGGCTTTCTAACCTGTTCCAATGATCTATATTTCTGTTCTTCTGCCAGTACCATACTGTTTTGATTACTGTAGCTTTGGAGTATAGTCTGAAGTCCAGGAGCCTGATTCCTCCAGCTCCGTTTTTCATCCTCAAGATTGCTTTTGCTATTCAGGCTCTTCTGTGTTTCCATACAAATTGTGAAATTTTTTGTTCTAGTTCTATGAAAAATGTCATTGGTCATTTGATAGGGATTGCATTAAATCTGTAGATTGCTTTGGGTAGTATAGTCACTTTCACAATGTTGATTCTTCCAATCCAAGAACATGGTATATCTCTCCATCTGTTTGTATAATCTTTAATTTCTTTCATCAGTGTCTTATAGTTTTCTGCCCACAGTTGTTTTGTCTCCTTAGGTGGGTTGATTCCTAGGTATTTAATCTTTTTGTTTCAATGGTAAATCAGAGTGTTTCCTTAATTTCTCTTTCAGATTTTTCATCATTAGTATATAGGAATACAGATTTCTGTGCATTAATTTTGTATCCTACAACTTTACCAAATTCATTGATTAGCTCTAGTAGTTTTCTGGTAGCATCTTTAGGATTCTCTATGTATAGTATCATGTCATCTGCAAACAGTGACAGCTTTACTTCTTCTTTGCCAATTTGGATTCCTTTTTTTCTTTTTTATCTCTGATTGCTGTGGCTAAAACTTCCAATACTATGTTGAATAATAGTGGGGAGAGTGGACAACTTTTTCTTATTTCTGATCCCACAGAAAATGGTTTCACTTTTTCACCATGGAGAACGATCTTGGCTGTGGGTTTGTCATATATGGCCTTTATTATTTTGAGGTAAGTTCCATCTATGCCTACTTTCTGCAGGTTTTTTATCATGAAAAAGGTGTTGAATTTTGTCAAAAGCTTTTTCTGCATCTATTGAGGTGCTCATATGGGTTTTCTCCTTTAATTTGTTAATATGATGTATCACATTGATTTATTTGTGTATTTTGAAGAATCCTTGCAATCTTGGTATAAACCTCACTTGATCATGGTCTATGATCCTTTTAATGTGCTGTTGGATTTTGTTTGCTAGTATTTTGTTGAGGATTTTTGCATCTATGTTCATCAGGGATATTGGCCTTTTGTTTTCTTTCTTTGTGACATCTTTGGTTTTGATATCAGGGTGATGGTGGCCTCGTAGAATGAGTTTGGGAGTGTTCCTGCCACTGCTATATTTTGGAAGAGTTTGAGAAGGATAGGTGTTAGCTCTTCTCTAAATGTTTGATAGAATATGCCTGGGAAGCCATCTCTTCCTGGGCTTTTGTTTTTTGGAAGATTTTTAATCACAGTCCCAATTTCAGTGCTTGTGATTGGTCTTTTTATATCTTCTGTTTCTTCCTGGTTCAGTTTCAGAAGGTTGTGCATTTCTTCCAGGTTGTGCATTTCTTCCAGGTTGTCCATTTTATTGGCTTATAGTTGTTTGTAGTAATCTCTCATGATCCTTCATATTTCTGAAGTGTCAGTTGTTACTTGTCCTTTTTTATTTCTAATTCTGTTTATTTGAGTCTCCTCCCTTTTTTCTTGATGAGTCTGGCTAATGGTTTATCAATTTTGTTTATCTTCTCAAAGAATAAGCTTTCAGTTTTATTGACCTTTGCTATTGTTTCTTTCATTTCTTTCTCAATTATTTCTGATTGGATCTTTATGATTTCTTTCCTTCTGCTAACTTTGGGGGTTATTATTTTTGTTCTTCTTTCTCCAATTGCTTTAGGTGTAAGTTTAGGTTGTTTCTTTGAGATGTTTCTTGTTTCTTGATGTAGGATTGTATTGCTATAAACTTCCATCTTAGAACTGCTTTTGCTGCATCCCATAGGTTATGGGTCGTCGTGTTTTCATTGTCATTTGTTTCTAGGTATTTTTTGATTTCCTCCTTGATTTCTTCAATGATCTCTTGGTTATTAAGTAGTGTAATATTTAGCCTCCATGTGTTTGTATTTCTTACAGATTTTTCCCTGTAATTGATATCTAGTCTCATAACATTGTGGTCAGAAAAGATACTTGATATGATTTCAATTTTCTTAAATTTACCAAGGCTTCATTTCTCACCCAGGATATGATCTATCCTGGAGACTGTTCCATGAGAACTTGAGAAGAAAGTGTATTCTTTTGTTTTTGGATGGAATGTCCCATCAATATCAATTAAATCCATCTTGTTTTATGTATCATTTAAAGCTTTTGTTTCCTTATTTATTTTCATTTTGCATGATCTGTCCATTGGTGAAAGTGGGGTGTTAAAGTTCCCTACTATGATTGTGTTACTGTTGATTTCCCCTTTTATGGCTGTTATCATTTGCCTTATGTACTAAGGTGCTCCTATGTTGAGTGCATAAATATTTACAATTATTATATCTTCTTCTTGGATTGATCCCTTGATCATTATGCAGTATCCTTCTTTGTCTCTTGTAATAGTCTTTATCTTAAAGTCTATTTTGGCTGATATGAGAATTACTACTCCAGCTTTCTTTTGATTTCCATTTGCATGGAATACCTTTTTCCATCCCCTCACTTTCAGTCTGTATGTGTCCCTAGGTCTGAAGTGGGTCTTTTTTAGACAGCATATATACAGGTCTTGTTTTTGTATCCATTCCACCAGTCTATGTCTTTGGTGGAAGCATTTAATCCATTTACATTTAAGGTAATTATCGATATGTATGTTCCTATTACCATTTTCTTAATTGTTTGGGGTTTGTTATTGTATGTCTTTTCCTACTCTTTTATTTCATGCCTGGAGAAGTTCCTTTAGCATTTGTTGTAAAGCTCGTTTGATGGTGCTGAATTGTCTTAGCTTTTGCCTGTCTGTAAAGGTTTTACTTTCTCCATCAAATCTGAATGAGATCCTTGCTGGGTAGAATAATCTTGGTTGTAGGTTTTTCCCTTTCATCACTTTAAATATGTCCTGCCACTCCCTTCTGGCTTGCAGAGTTTCTGCTGAAAGATCAGCTGATAACCTTATGGGGATTCCCTTGTATGTTATTTGTTGTTTTTCCCTTGCTGTTTTTAATATTTTTTGTTTGTATTTAATTTTTGATAGTTTGATTAATATGTGTCTTGGTGTGTTTTTCCTTGGTTTTATCCTGTATGGGGCTCTCTGCACTTCCTGGACTTGATTGACTACTTCCTTTCCCATATAAGGGAAGTTTTCAACTAAAATCTCTTCAAATATTTTCTGAGTCCCTTTCTTTATCTCTTCTTTTGGGACCCCAATAATTCGAATGTTGGTGCATTTAATGTTTTCCCAGAAGTCTCTGAGACTGTCCTCAATTCTTTTCATTCTTTTTTCTTTATTCTACTCTGCAATAGTTATTTCCACTATTTTATCTTCCAGGTCACTCATCCATTCTTCTGCCTCAGTTATTCTGCTATTGATTCCTTCTAGAGAATTTTTAATTTCATTTTTTGAGTTCATCATTGTTTGTTTGCTCTTTAGTTCTTCTAGCTCCTTGTTAGACGTTTCTTGTATTTTCTCCATTCTATTTCCAAGATTTTGGAACATCTTTACTATCATTACTGTGAGTTCTTTTTCAGGTAGACTGCCTATTTCCTCTTCATTTGTTTGCTCTGGTGGGTTTTTACCTTGCTCCTTTATCTGCTGTGTGTTTCTCTGTCTTCTCATTTTGCTTAACTTACTGTGTTTGGGGTCTCTTTTTCGCAGGCTACAGGTTCATAGTTCCTGTTGTTTTTGGTTTCTGCCCCCAGTGGCTAAGTTTGGTTTGGTGGGTTGTGTAGGCTTCCTGGTGGAGGCGACTAGTGCCTGTTTCCTGGTGGATGAGGCTGGATCTTGTCTTTCTGGGGGGCAGGACTGCATCCAGTGGTGTGTTTTGGGATGTCTGTGACCTTATTATGATTTTAGACCGCCTCTCTTCTAATGGGTTGTGTTGTGTTCCTGCCTTGCTAATTGTTTGGCATAGGGTATCTAGCACTGTAGCTTGCTGGTTTTTGAATGGACCTGTGTCTTAGCATTGAGTTGGAGGTCTCTGGGAGAACTTTCGCCACTTGATATTATGTGGAGCTGGGAGGTCTCTGCTGGACCAGTGTCCTGAACTTGGCTGTCCCACCTCAGAGACACAGACCTGACACCCAGCTGGAGAACCAATACCCTGTCAGCCACACGGCTCAGAAGAAAAGGGAGAAAGAAAGAGAGAAAGAAGGCAAGAGAGGGAGGAGGAAGGGAGGAAGGAAGGAAGGAAGAAAGTAAAAAGAAATAAAGTTATTAAAATAAAAATATTTGTAAAAATTAAAAAGTAATTTTAAAAAAAGAAGAAAGAAAGAAGAGAGCAGCCAAACCATGAATCAAATCCACCAATGATAACAAGCGCTAAAAACTATACTAAAAAAACAAACAAACAAACAAAAAATCCGCACAGTTAGAACCCTAGGACAAATGGTAGAAGCAAAGCTATACAGACAAAATCACACAAGGAAGCATAAACATACACACTCACAAAAAGAGAAAAAGGAAAAAATATATATATATATATATATTTTAAAAAGGAAGAGAGCAACCAAATCAATAAACAAATCTACCAATGATAATCCACTCTAAATACTAAACTAAGATAAACATAAAACCAAAAACTAGTCAGTTGCATACAGCAAACCACAAGTATACAGTTGCCCCAATATACACCACCTCAATTTGGGATGATTCATTGTCTATTCAGGTATTCCACAGATGCAGGGTACATCAAGTTGATTGTGGAGCTTTAATCTGCTGCTCCTGAGGCTGCTAGGAGAGATTTCCCTTTCTCTTCTTTGTTTGCACAGCTCCCGGAGTTCAGCTTTAGATTTGGACCCAGCTCTGCATGTAGGTCACCTGAGGGCGTCTGTTCTTCGCTCAGACAGGACAAGGTTAAAGGAGCCACTGAATCGGGGGCTCTGGCTCACTCAGGCCGTGGGGAGGGAGGGGTACGGATGCGGGGCAAGCCTGCGGCGGCAGAGGCCAGCATGACTTTGCACCCGCCTGAGGCACGCCGTGCGTTCTCCCGGGGAAGTTGTCCCTGGATCACGGGACCCTGGCAGTGGCGGGCTGCACAGGCTCCCAGTAGGGCAGGTGTGGAGAGTGACCTGTGCTTGCACACAGGCTTCTTGGTGGCAGCAGCAGCAGGCTTAGCGTCCCATGCCCATCTCTGGGGTCTGCACTGATAGCCGCGGCTCGCGCCTGTCTCTGGAGCTCCTTTAAGCAGCGCTCTTAATCTGCTCTCCTCGCACACCCTGAAACAATGGTCTCTTGCCACTTAAGGAGGTCCACACTTTTCCCCGGACTCCCTCCTGGCTAGCTGTGGCACACTAGCCCTGGGATCTGACCTCTGAAGCCCGAGTGTCAGCTCCCAGCCCCCACCCACCCCGGCGGGTGAGCAGACAAGCCTCTGGGGCTGCTGAGTGCTGGTCGGCACTGATCCTCAGTGCAGGAATCTCTCCACTTTACCCTCCGCACCCCTGTTGCTGTGCTCTCCTCCATGGCTCCGAAGCTTCCCCCCTCCCCCCCACCCCCGTCTCCACCAGTGAAGGGGAAACCTTTCCTCCTTCACAGCTCCCTCCCAGAGAGGCAGGTCCCATCCCTATTCTTTTGTCTCTGCTTTTTCTTTTTTCTTTTGCCCTACCCACGTATGTGGGGAGTTTCTTGCTTTTTGGGAGGTCTGAGGTCTTCTGCCACCGTTCAGTAGGTGTTCTGTAGGAGTTGTTCCACATGTAGATGTACTTCTGATGTATTTGTGGGGAGGAAGGTGATCTCCACATCTTACTGCTCCGCCATCTTGAAAGTCTCCCCAAGCATCTTTTTAAACTAACCTTCCTCTGAACCTTAAGAAAACTTCAGGAGAAAGGGTGTGAGCTACAGCCAGAGGGCAGAGAAACATTTTCTAGAATAGACCTATTTTATTGTCTTGTTGCGAACCCCCTACAATTGTTTATGCCTGCCTTAACAAACCATAGATCAATGCAGAAAGTAGTAAAACTTACTCCTTTAGTCCAACCAAGCCTCCCTTTTCTCCAATTTGGCATACTGGCCTTCAGGCACCTCATGCAGATGGCTCACTGAGGGCATTCTGTGCCCATCACTTGATGATTAACAGGTCCTCAATTCAGTTGATTGAGCAGAGTATATTCACAGTACTGAGCAGTGACGAGATTCAGTAATGTGAACAGCTGAAAGGCAAAGACAGAAGGAGACAGGACAAAAAGGCAGTTTTTACAGAATAAATTCTGAACATAAACTTTGTGTCTCATTTCTTCTATTCCTGAGTTATCCCTACTCTGTCCAGTTTCTTAGTTGGTCAGCCGACTATAAGCCCAAAATTCCTTTGCAATCGAGTTATTGAACTTGATTTTTTGTGACCATTTTCAGAAGAGAATTTCTCAAAAGAATATAGTTTCTTAGATCATTGCTTTTCAATTCTCATGTGGCCTCCCCAATGTGTCATGTGACATGACACATCATTTAGGCCTTGATTTTCCCCACCTATAAGAAAGAAATGAACTATAGGATTTCTGAAGTTCAGTCTAGTCTAAAAATCTGTGGTTATAAGGACAAGAACCTTGTTATCAATCCATAGGGTATAAGATTAATGCATGTATTGTAGGTGAAAAGGAAAAAAAAATGTTTGAGAGAAAAGAATGTGTCACTCATATAAGGCTTAAAGGGTTTTTTTACAAAAGTTCAGAGAAATAGAAATAGAAAAATTCATAATTTGCCATATATTCACTAACTCAAAACTACATTGAGTGAATTATAAAAGATGAGGCATTTTTTTCCCTTCAGTTGTCTAGTCTGAAGAATCTAACTTAACATATCTCAAAGACATTTAGTTGATTTGAAGTACAATGACAGCTGGATTTACTGCATACACTCTTTAATTAGGATGAGAGACAGCTACTGATGTTCTTCCACTTTTTGAAACCAAGAAGTTAGAAGCATGAATTTATATAACTGTTACTTATAGCATAACAATTCATTCACATCTGAATGGCACAAAAATGTCATAGTCTATCTCCAAAAATGATCTTATAAGTTCTTGGGGAGGTTCTCTCATAAGATGAATAAAAAATAAAGAAACTAAAGACAGAGTTGCATTGGTAGATCTGGGGCATACTGTTTGCAGTAGAGAGGACCATGTGTTCTTTTATTTCTGACAACATACCATAGTATTCATGCTGAATGCTGTAGCTCTACAAAGTTATTTAGGGCATTTCAAGGAGAGTAACTTCCTGCTGGATTCACTAGGGAATTTTCACTGATTTCTCTGTCATCTATTTTAAGTTGAGCTAGCTTCTTTAGGATGGATAAATTCTGGTCAAATAGAAGGGTTGGAGAGAACTGATCTTTTCAAAATAAAAGAAGTAGCAAGAGCCCAGATGAGACCATAAGAAAGTGCTTGAAGCACTTTCCTGGTTGAAAGTCAGCTAGAGGGGTCAGCAGGTGCCATGATCAGATTTGGGCTTTATTAAAACAACTCTAGGAAGAGTTAGGAGGATGGAATAGAAGTGGGAAAATAGCAAAGAAGAACACAACCAGGAAATTGCAATATTTCTGATGTGGATGAGAAAAATTCCACATCAGAAAATGAAGAGGATAGCAGAGATGGAGAAAATATTTCATAAATATTATCAATCATATTTGGTATCCAAGTGAATATGGAAGGAAGAAGGCAGAGAGGAGTCAAAGATGACTTTCATAGTTCTGCCTTAAACGACTTCATGCTATCAATCAAATCAGAGACAATACAAATAGAAATAAACTAAGGATGGACAGGTAACAAGCTCACTTTTTGATAGGTTGAGCTTGAGGTCGTCAAAGTGGAAAAGGCTAATAGGCAAATGGGACTATAGACCTGATGCTCAGGCATCCTGTTAAAGCTGTAGATCATGATTTGGAGGTCATTAGCATAGAGGTGGGAGCTGAAGTCATAGACATAAATGTGATTGCTCAAGAACGGAATATAGAGTGGAAAAGAAAGAGGACTAGAAAGGGAAAATTGCAGGGCATTAATGTCTAAGGAGTATACAGAGGAAAAGAAGTCAACCAAAGTGATAGACAAATCATAGGTAGAAAAATTAGGAGATGTAGAGAAGATAGTCTCTAGAGAAGCAAGGAAATAAAGAGCTTGAGAAAGAGAGTAAACAACAGTATGAAAGCAGTCTGAGTAGGATAAAGTCATTGGACTTAGCAATTAAGAGATCATTGGTGACATATATGTGAACATTTAAGTGGAGCAGTCAGAGAAGAATCCACATGACAAAGGATTAGTGAATATGTAAGAGATAAGAAGGCAACAAATTTTACACTTATGTTGTGAGCAGATCCAAGGTCAAGAGAAGAAAAAATATTAGCTAGATGTCAATAAGAAGGTAGTTACAAATAAGTTGGCTTTTTCTTTTATTATTTGCTTACGTTTTATGTTAACATAAATGCTATTTGACTATGATTTATAGGATGGGTAATAGAAATAACAATGGAAGAATGAAGATAGGGATTTTTGTTTGTTTGTTTGTTTTGTTTTGTACGCGGGCCTCTCACTGTTGTGGCCTCTCCCATTGTGGAGCACAGGCTCCGGATGCGCAGGCTCAGCGGCCATGGCTCACGGGCCCAGCCGCTCCACAGCATGTGGGATCTTCCCGACCAGGGCACGAACCCATGTCCCCTGCATCAGCAGGCGGACTCTCAACAACTGTGCCACCAGGGAAGCCCAAAGATAGGGATATTTGATGGAACAAAATCCAAAAGAAGAAACTAAGAGCTCAAGTTGAACATTTTACTTGGAAATGAGGCTTTCTTTTTTTTTTTTTTTAATAGAAATAGTGGTGAGGTTTGCATTTTCTGGAAATATCTTGAAGAGGATGTGAAACCCACCAGACTAATGACCAAATTTTGGATGCTATAAAGATAAGGGCCAGGGGAGTGATAGACCTTCCTAATCTACACTTCTTTAGATGAGCAAATAATAGAACCCTAATGCTGATGAGGTGAACATGAGGAAAGGCAGCCTAGTAGCCTGTAGAAAAGAGAAAGGAAATGAGATAGTAATGAAGACTGTGGAAAAGGAATAAAATGCACACAAAAGGCCCTGAACTTCTTCCATAGGAAGTCTTTATGTTTCAGTAGTTTGTATTGTGCTATCTAAAGTGTTTAAGTTTCACTTTCCAACTCAATAGCTATATCTTTGTCAAGAGCTTGACAGTTGGTTTAACAATGACTGTTATAAGAGGTTGAAATAACATATACTCTCTATAGGTCCATTAGGGAAAGAATTTATGCTAGGAAAAAAAAATACAGTGGGGATATGGTAACCATATTTTTAGAACCAAACAAATATCAGGACATAATCTGACATGGTCTGGCAATGACACAAAAACTTGAAATTAGGACTAACTTGGTAGTTCCAGAATATGTGGTTGCTAAGGAATGAAAGATTTCAAATGCAAAAGTATTCTATTAATAGTCAACGCAAAGTATCAGTCTAAGGAGAAGGGGCACTCTGGATATCAAGATTCCCTTTGAAGGAATCATTTCATGCTTCTTGCTGCCCTCACCTCCTTCCTCAAATATTTGCTAAACACCTAGGCTTGCAAGGACAGACACTCAGAAGAGAAAGTTAAGTAAGATAGAGTTTAGTGGGAGAGATAGATTCATAGGAGAACAGTTAAAAGAGGGGACTGTATAGACAGTAAGAGTGCACAGCAGAATTAGTACAGAAACTAGAGCCACTGACTGCCTGGGGTGAGTGACATCTGGGGTCAGATTTGTAAAAGGAGGTGATAAGTAAATTGTCTTTTAAAGGAAAAGTAGGAGTGAGCCTTGAGGACAAAAAACTGCAAAGATATTTTGCCTTCTAGCTATCTCTTCCAGAAGTCATTCATATTACCACAGCTCAATAGTGTAAAGTATCTCAGTGGTGTAAATAACTTTGCCAGCCAAGTTGTTCAGGTACACTTGCTAATACAGTTTCTAATTTAAAATATATTTATTAACCTCGACTTTTGAATGCTTGAAATATTATCTTTTTTCTTTTTTCTCTTTCTCTTTTTGCTTTTAATAACTAAAATATTAAAAAAAGGCGCAAGTTACTTTTGATGTTTGATGTCATATTCCTTACAGAACTAAGCTAAGTTTTAAACATTTGTGAAAAAAATTAGGTAGCTTTTCCCCTTTCGAAGGTAGCCAATAATTTGTAAAATATGCTATTGGTAATTTAGGCAATAAATTCTCAATGCTAAATTATTATTTCTTACAAACTTTAGGGAGTTTGTGGGAGTAAGGAAATTTTTCTCAATTTGGACACATAAAGAAATGCAGAAGAACTCAAGAACTGATGAATTTGCTGGCCAAAGAGACTATTTTATAGTTAGATGGGTATGCTCTTTATGCCCATTATTACAAAAGACCTGCAATTTGCATATTGGCCTCAAAATTACTGTTCCTATTGTAATGGTTTAATCCTATGATTTGGATCAGATAAATGTCAAATACCTAACTGAAACTAAAGCTTTTTTGGTTTTTTTTTTTCCTGTTTATATGACAGAGGCATTCTGTCTGTACCTGCTTCTCTCAGGAAATGAAAACTGTCATCCAATATTTAAATTGCTGTATTTTGACAGTTTCAGATTTTCAAGTAATAACCAATTATTTGATAGAAAATTTCCGTTCACAAAATACCTAAGGTAGACTAAAATTATTCATAAGAAAAGAGCATAATTTCATCCAACTGACCTACCTAACCATTTTTGTATGACTTTAAAGTCATTGTCTTAACAGGTGAACAAACTAACTCAATCTGCGTATCAAACTAATATGGAAACAAAATACATACTTTAAATAAGAAGCAACCCAATTTCCCGAAGGAAACCCTACTGTCAGAGCCATTCCTTGGAGGTGGCAGATATGTGGGTGGGGAACAACCACCTATCACGGTTTAGCATGGAGTGGGGCATGAAGAAAAACCTCATTTTCTGTTCCCAAACATTTTTATCCAAGTGAAGTTGGTCTAAAATTGGTGTTAGCATAATAGCAAGAACATGTGATAAAAAACATTTAGCTTACAAGGTTCCCTAGGATTGGAGTGGGCAGTTCACATGTTTTCTTGGTTAAGGGTTGGGGAGATATGGTTTATTAGGCTAATTGTGTTTAAATGCACATCAGTGTCGGGGCTATTTAAAAACAGGTAATAACTAATTGTTTTTCTGAATCACTGCCTTGCAACTGGTTATAGCTGTATGGAACTCTCAAAGTATGAGACTTAGGGATATTGTAAGTTTCCAACTGCTAGAGAAGTCTGCATCTGTTAAGGTGGCCTGTGCATGTATGGGTAATCTCTTATGACAGAGACAGAAAAAAATTAGTCCAGAAGAATCACATTGGCTCTGATAAAGGGGCAGAAACTAACCAATCCTGAAATCACCTAGATTTTAGTGAAAATTAACATTAAGGATTGGTTTGACATAACCAGTAAAGTATCAGATGTCAAATGCAATCTTTGGTTTCTACTCCAATGTTTTTAATCAAGTTAGCATAACATAGAGCTACCCAGATGCTGAGGTGTGTAAATAATACTTCTTCCTAATAGTTTCTTAGTATTAGAAAATGTTCCTAGAGGATTATAAGATTTATGACCAGTGTATTCTATTAGGGACACTTTTTGGTCCTGGGTTGCCTCCCAGTTTAAACTGATTTGGGTCATATATGTATTTGGTGTTCTTAGGTTCTCTTGTTTATACCAAGTCCTCCTTTAACTCTCTCTACTCCCCAAAGTTGTCTTCATCCTATGCCCCTCTCTTCAACAATAGTTCAGCTTGGGCAAGAACTATAGGTACTAATGGTAGGAAATTGAATTTCTGAAGACTCAAAGGAAGATTGGCTTCAATTTCAGAGAATATTCTAGGTTTCCCTTTACATGAATTTCTATCAGCTAGATACAGTACATCTATTATAAGTTATTCTATTTTGACATCTAGTTTGCAAAAATTAAATTAACAAACAGGATAAAATTTTCTAAATGCTGGTAAAGTTTGTGTTCATCATTTAATTATAAAAAAATACTGCCACGTTAATAGTTTGATGTTTTATTTGTTTGTGTTCATTTGTAGTATGTTATTTTCTAATATTGATTCATATTATTTTAGCACTGAAATCCGTTAAAAAGAATAATTGGCTTTTACATTGTAAGAGTAAGCATAAAATGTCCTCTTGATTTAATTATTTTTCTTTTGCCCCCTCCCCCAAAAAGAAAAATTTAAAAATAAATAAATAAAATGGGAAACTTTGAATCTTTTTTTTTTTTTTTTTGCGGTATGCGGGCCTCTCACTGTTGTGGCCTCCCCCGTTGCGGAGCACAGGCTCCGGACGCGCAGGCTCCGGACGCGCAGGCTCAGTGGCCATGGCTCACGGGCCCAGCCGCTCCGCGGCATATGGGATCCTCCCAGACCGGGGCACGAACCCGTATCCCCTGCATCGGCAGGCGGACTCTCAACCACTTGCGCCACCAGGGAGGCCCGAAACTTTGAATCTTGAACTCTGAGTTACCAATTGGCATCCAGGAAGAAAAGTTAGCCCTGTCACCTCCAGAGAAACACACTGGAGCAATAGGATAATTGTTTATTACTTTTAATTCCATACTTGGAGAAATAAGGCACAACACAACATGCAAAAATTAATTTTTAGCCATTTTTTAAAATTTTCAATGGGCCTATTTATTTACAGGGATATTAAATATGAAAATGTATTTTCAAGCAACACATATGTTCAACTAATGTATAACCAGTTTTCTAAGTTATGAAGTTATCAAGTTCTGTAGGATATTTTGTCTTACCTTGCATCCCACTGCTGTAACCAACAAAGGCTTTGCTCTCTTGCTCTTTTTTGTATGCATGCTATGCATTTCAATCAATTTTTTCAAATGTAAGAACTCTTCTGGTTTCATTAGAATTATCTAAATTTTGCATTTGATTTCAAACGTTAAAAAAAGGAAAGGAAAGAATACAGTATATGTATGCTATATTGTTTGACGCTTACCTTGTAATAAGCAAAATCTTCTAAGAGATAAAAGGCATGCTCTCTCAGAACTCCAAAGTAATATTGTTTATGGTCTCTTTGCAGCTAGATCCTGAAGCTAGTACTATTCTAAAAGAACTTCAGGTTAAACTCAATGGGGTTCTGGATGAGCTCAGTGTCACTTATGGTGAAAGGTAAGTAGCCTAAGTAATTACTATCCAAATGTATTATGTTTCATTTAATGATAATCATGCCTTCAGCACTGTCTCTCTCCTCTGACTGTCTAAATCCATTTAACTTCAAGACTCAATCTAAGCATCACCTCCTCTGGAAAATCTTCCATGACCCTGCGATCTTATAGTGATGTCTTGCTGCTTGCTCCCCAGATCTCCTGCTCCCCAGTATCCTGCAGTTGAGTAGCACTTACAACTGTATGCTCTAAGTTCTGGTTAACTTTCTTCTTTCCCTCTCTTTATTGTATGTTTCTTAACATCTCATTCTTATTTGCAATTCTAGTATTTAGAGCTTAGCAATTGGCTGTTGAAAGAATAGAGGGAGGAAGGGAGGCAGGGAGAAAATCCTCACATATATAACAAGTATGAGTTGTGTTCATGCCATACATATCAGTGTGGTTTCACTTCCAAAGAACTGAACTCTTAACCCCATAACTGAATTAAGTCAGGATGATTTGTTTTAGGCTTTAGAAATGTTAATGCAATTAGCTCATGGGAAACTACTGACATATCTATGTTTTGTCTTTTTTTTTTAATTAACTTTGCTTGCCTATGGTGTGTTTCTAAAGAATGACAAGTTCATCCTAGATAAACTTCATTTTGGATCTATAGGAAAAAGCCATCATCTCATCAGCAAATCTTAAAATAGATTAGAATTAGTCCTTTATTGGTCATATCATTTGCAAATATTTTCTCCCATTCAGTAGGTTGTCTTTTCATTTTGTTGATTGTTTCCTCTGCTGTGCAAAAGTTTTTAAGTTTAATGAGGTCCCATTTGTTTATTTTTGCTTTTATTTCCTTTACTTCAGGAGACAGATCCAAAAAATATTGCTGTGATTTATGTCAAAGAGTGTTCTGCCTATGTTTTCCTCTAAGAGTTTTATAGTATCCAGTCTTATATTTAGGTCTTTAATCCACCTTGAGTTTATTTTTGTATATGGTGTTAGAGAATGTTCTAATTTCATTCTTTTACATGTAGCTGTCTAGTTTTCCCAGCACCACTTATTGAAGAGACTCTCTTTTCTCCATTGTGTATTCTTGCCTCCTTTGTCATAGAATAATTGACCATAAGTGCATGGGTTTATTTCTGGGCTTTCTGTCCTTTTCCATTGATTTATGTGTCTGTTTTCATGCCAGTACCATACTGTATTGATTACTGTAGCTTTGTAGTATAGTCTGTAGCATAGTATGAAGTCAGGGAGCATGATTCCTCCAGCTCTGCTCTTTCTCAAGATTGCTTTGGCTATTCAGGGTCTTTTGTGTTTCCATAAAAATTAAAAATTTTTTTGTTTCAGTTGTGTGAAAAATGCCATTGGTAATTTGATAGGGTTTGCATTGAATCTGAAGATTGTCTTGGGTAGTATGGCCATTTTAACAATATTGATTCTTCCAATCCAAGAACACAGTATCTTTCCACCTGTTTGTGTGGTCTTTGATTTCTTTCAGAATCTTATAGTTTTGTAGTACAGGTCTTTTGCCTCCTTAGGTAGGTTTATTCCTATGTGTTTTTTGTTTTGTTTTGTTTTTGTTTTTAATGCAATGGTACCTCAAACACATTTTTGATGAGGTTCATTAATTTCATACAGAATTTGCTTTAAATATTAGTTCAATAAATGTTGACTTATTATTTGAAGCTATGTCTTCAGTTCTCAAATAAGACTGAAATTTACTCTTATGGAGAGGGCTAGTTATCTCTTTGAATCCCAGTCATCACTTATTAGTGTGTTCTGGAAAGATACATGCTTAACACACATTCATTGATTAGTTTTGCCACTCTTAAATCCAAAAGACTAAAACAAAAAAGACACTGAAAGTATCATTTTTTCTCAAATGCAGAAATGAGGCAAAGTAAAGAAAAATCCTATGCTTGGACTTCTCTTCAGTATCAGAGGTGTGTTCATTATTTTCATGGAATCCCCTCTCATAGTTTAAGTGCTGGGCCAGATGCAGTCTTGATGTTTTGAGCTTTTAGGGTCTTAGCTCTGCCTTCTGCTTTGTGTTGTTAGCTGGCTTGGATGATCCTGCATACTTGGCCTAAATGTTAGTAAGCAATTTGAAGTTTCTGCTTACAAGGAGTTGGAGAGGCAGACATTGTCCCAGAGATTTGGGGGCTCGTTGGCTCTGACTTGGGATGACACTTAGAGGCTTACCTCTCTTTATTCTAGTTGTAAGTTGATATGTGATTAGGAGAAGGACTGTTGCCTTCAGCTACAAACGCAAAAATAGAGATTATTTAGCAAAGTTAAGGGGAGAAAAAAGGGGTCAGGAATAGCTAGCGGTGTTAAGAACCTTACGGGAAATAAGATGACTAAACAGAATAGAAACTATAATTAAATTTAAAAAAGGTATTCAAATTATTTTCTGTAATGTATCCAAATCATCCTCTGAACAAGTACTTTTTATTCTGTTTTGTTTAAGATTGGGGAATATTCAGGTTACAAAGGCTGAAATACATATTATGATGAAAAACTTAGCAAACTTCAGTTATGAAATAAGGAGAGATGCCTTTAGGAGGGCACTTGAGGTACTTTAGTCATATGAAGTCAGCTATTTTAACCTAGATATTGAAACTCCTTGTTACCCTGTTTATATTTCTTCATTATTTTTAAATATAGCTCTAAGAGAGCTAGGATTATTGAAATAAACAGCCCACATGTCATGCTTTCCTTATAAAAAGAATAATTATTATATCTTTGTTGCCATAGATTTATTTCCCATACTGCCAACCAGGTCTGCATCACACACTCAGGGTAGGTGGGAAGTCCATAATGATCAGTGTGATCATGCTGTGAAGTCAAACTGGATAATTTCATGCTGGACTTTATGCTGTGAAGTCAAACTGAATCCACCCTTCTTACAGTCTAAATTAGTGGTCTAGAGTTTTAAAGTTAAGTGCATAATTAATTGCCCCAAATCCATTTCATCTACTGTTATTAAAACCCACAATCAAATTATTCTACCCTATGTAGCTGGTAGGGTGATTTTTCAGGAAAGCCAGGACAGAGCCAAAGCAAACATCTGAAGCCTGGGTCCCCAGGTTCCTGATAACATGCACAGGACACCCACCTGGGAACTGAGACTAAGCAATAGGATTTCAATGATATCTTAAGGATGTTCTTAACGTTTTCAAAACCTGTGCCACTTAGGTTTCTGCTTACACACATTTTGCAGCTTGGTTTTTTGATTTATTACATTTCTTTTAATGATATCTTTAATGCCAGTGACTGGCTGGATTAAGTAGATTAAAAATTTAGGAATATTTCATAGGATTTCTTCTGTGTGTTTGGCATCTTGAGTGCTCACAGAGTCTGTCATTATTACCTGGTACTGCTGATTAATAAAAACTTTTCAACTATAAAGTGGATAGAAAAAAAGAAGACTCTTTAGGTGAATTTACCAAAAATTGATAGAGACAAAAGATTTTCGGGTCAAATGCAGGTGTTGATTCACCCTGGATTCATGCTAAGGTAGAATATCATTCTCTTTTATTCTCTGGTAATCCTTCCTCCATATGCCTCATCCCCCCACATAGAGCTGGCTTCTGGTGGGTGTTTACCATATGGGTCTGTTGTAGGAACCTGTTTGTACATTTTTGGATCATGAGTATCATACCTTCTGCTCAGTCTATCCTCCACCCCAGTACACTGATTTGAGAATAAGTTCAAAAGAAAGTAGCTATTTCAAAGATGATTATTACTATAGTCAGCAGGATCACTGATGCCCAGTAGTAAATCAACTAGGTCAACTTTTCCAACGTTATTTACCTTTCCTTTCTCTTGCCCCAAGTATCTACCACCACTACCCTTCACTAAATACACCCACCACCATCATCCCCTTCTCACATCTGAAGCCCGCTGTTCTTCACTACCCCCAATGCCACCCCTCCCCCCAGCCACTACCTGACAAAAGTCCAAAGGCAGGTCCAGCCAGAAAAACGCCAAATGGTTAGGCATTCAGCTTCCTTTGAACCTAAACCTGAAACAGCATATTCCATTGAATGAGATAAATACACAGAGAGCCAAGAAATGAGCCACATCCACAGAGGCATACTGAGATCCAAGGATCAAAGAACCAAATGCAGAGGGACAAAAATGGTGGTATCACTAGTAAAGAAAGTCACAGAAAAGTCAGGAGCCAAAGATGGAAACAGCCAAAACACAATGGTAGAATTAGAATCAGGCCTTGATTACATGCTCAAAAATACGGACCAATATTTTTAAACCTGCTATATCAGGAGCAATAAAAACACCCAAGTTGTGATAATTTAAAATACATCAGACTTGAGGATATAGGGAGGGGGAAGGGTAAGCTGTGACAAAGTGAGAGAGTGGCATGGACATATATACACTACCAAACGTAAAATAGATAGCTAGTGGGAAGTAGCCGCATAGCACAGGGAGATCAGCTCGGTGGTTTGTGACCACCTAGAGGGGTGAGATAGGGCGTGTGGGAAGGAGGGAGATGCAAGAGGGAAGAGATATGGGAACATATGTATATGTATAACTGATTCACTTTGTTATAAAGCAGAAACTAACACACCATTGTAAAGCAATTATACTCCAATAAAGATGTTAAAAAATAAACAAATAAAATAAAATAAAATACATCAAAGATTTCCCATATTAGGTAGCAAAACCAAAAACTAGAAAAATGAAATATTTAACAACAGACTAACTATAATATTTTTATAAAGTAAATTCAAAAATAAAGGGTCAAATATATGCCATAAGAGTAAGGAATTTTATCTGTTTTGTTCATTGATGTATCCTAGTAACTGAGACGGGCACACAGTAAGTATTAATTAAACATTTGTAGAATGCAGGGCCTCCCTGGTGGCGCAAGTGGTTGAGAGTCCGCCTGCCGATGCAGGGGATACGGGTTCGTGCCCCGGTCTGGGAGGATCCCATGTGCCGCGGAGCGGCTGGGCCCGTGAGCCATGGCCGCTGAGCCTGCGCGTCCGGAGCCTGCGCGTCCGGAGCCTGTGCTCCGCAACGGGGGAGGCCACAACAGTGAGAGGCCCGCATACCGCAAAAAAAAAAAAGAATGCATACATACATTAATAAATATTTATATAATTTCTATTTAATGAATAATGACACTATTATATAGTGAAATTTCCTCAACTTCTATATAAAATGTGAGGAATTGATGCATTTGGATCCTTCTTAAATAACATGAACTATGTAATCATTGTGTGTGGAGAAAGGGGAATGGGACTGACTTGATTTCAATACTAAAATCAACTCCCTCCTTCTCACCATTCCCGTGATGTGATCATTTCCCAAACTTTTATTTACCCTCATTATCCTAACTGGCTTTTTTCTTGCCTGCCTGAATGTGTACTATAATTACTCCAATTGTTGGAGGTATGAAACTAACAGACAACATAGAGGAAGGGTGGATTCGCTGAAGGTCTCCACTATTTAAATCTCTTACTATTTTCTGCTGCTTAGGTAAGAACCACCCAAATTGGTGTAGAGGATGTAAAGAATGAAAACAGTAATTCTAAGGCTTACTCTTCACAGACTTAATCTTTTTTCTAATCTTTCCTTGAGTGCTTGCCTGTGTTGGGTTAACAGTGTACTTAATAAATAAGTTAATGTTGGATTGTGTTTATTTGCTGTTAACTATTAATATCAGTTACTGATGTAAGCTTATGCAAGGAGAAATATTTCTTATTACTCATATTAACATTATTGCTTCTATTGGTTAATAGATTAGTCCAGTGTAAAACTAGGGGTTGATTTGCTTATTGTTGATATTAAGATAAAGTTATTGTTGAGCTTGAAAGCTTTCCTAATTGAAAGAGCTTTTAAGCCAACTATGGTGTTGTTTATTTACTCTCTAGATAAGGTTGTATCCATTTCTAAAAGCCTATACCTTTTTAGATTAACATTTAAAAATACATTAAAATTTCTAATTTTTTGGTAATTTTTAAAGTTAAACTAATATTTTTTTCTTGGACAACCAGCTGTCACCAGGCTCATTAGGCTCGTCACCTCTGCTTATAAACATTCTCACTATTTTGCTACATAGATGAGTTTGTTCTACAAACTGTTCATAAGTAGCTCATCTGGTTTCGGGGTATTTAGCTAAGTTCTCTTTGTTAAATGTTTACTAGTTAAATCATTATGCAAAATGTAAAAGGGGTAAACTTTGCTTTTTATTACTTGTAATGCTTCTTTCATCATTCCCTTATGATGCTTTCTCTATAGCGCCAAAGGTTGTTTTAAATTTCTAACTCCTGTACTTTAAATGCTGAGTGAACGATTTATTTAATTTGCTTGTGTTAGTAAAATTTGTGGAGGTTTCTGCTAGAGTTGTTCAAAGTATTCATAGATTATGAAATCCCCTAGGTATAAACGAGGTGCTTTTATTTAAGCTATGCTTTGATTGATCCAAGCACACTTTCCAGTATGCTTACCCTGTTACAACTTGTCTCCTCTCATATATTTGGTGTTTGTTAATAGGTTATAGGAAGTTGTTATAATACTTGAGGATGGTGATGGGCAGTGTGTGCGTGCTTCATGGCCTTGTTCAACTAAGCACTGTATTCTTAATTTACTACTAAATCCTCCTTTGGTTTTTAGTTTTCATAAAAACTTCCGTGTGTGAGAAGTACATTCTCGAAACAGAAAATGTAGCCCATTTCTTCCTATCCCATAGGTTACACCTTGACCTAACTTTTTATGTATAATATTTATGCTTACTTTTATTCCTTTTTAGGGTTTGCTGAAGATGGCAGTATATAGACTGAATTAGAAAAGCTTGGTGAGGTTTATTGGGGTTTATTGATTATAGAACAGGCTCCTCTAGAGGGGTGGGAAGCATTGCCAAGTCCTTTGAGTTTTAAGCTGCTGCCAGTTATACTCTGGTGAATAATTTTGTTATTATAATTAGGGTTTAGGGCTAAGTATAGTGGGGTATCTAATCCCATTTTGGGTCTTAGCTGTTGTGTAATCAGGAGACATTAAGGTCACTTTCATAGTTTATTTTAGCTATGGCTTTTTAGGGTTTAGTTAGAATTTAACTTTATTTTTTATTACTCTTTAACAGGCTTTACCCCAGTTTTCTATTCATTTGGATTAATCATATGACCAAGATGGCTGGCACGAAGTTTACCAACCCTAGATAATGTAACTTAGTCGAACGTTCATTTAAGGCTTAATTTTTATCACTGCTGTTTCCCATAGGGGTGTGGTTAAGCAAGGTGTTATGAGCTACTACTATTAGTGTGCTTGATACCTGCTCCATTTAATAGTAATGATTTAGAGAGCATTCTCACTGGGGTGCAGATGCTTGCATGTGTAATTTTATTAAAAATTAATAGAAAGGCTGGGAGTTAGTATGGAGTTAGTATGGAGTTAGTAAACTCATCTAGGCATTTTCAGTGCCTTGCTTTAGAATTTAAGCTACATTAACAAGTTGTATTTATATAATGACATAACATGTATGTAGTTATCCTGTATAATTTATGTTAGATTTAGTATTAAAATTTTAATGAAAATGGCTGATAGATCTAGGGAGATGTCTGTCTATATAAGTGGTATATATCTAAGTGATTCATTGGTATGATTAGGGTTTATTTTCTAGGTCTATCTTACTTTGAGCGCTGAAATGTTCACACTGTTTGATAGATTAATTAAATTCTATGTATTTATATATTTCTATCTTGTTTTGGGGGGTTAGTGGGGCAGTATAGTCACGTAGAGCACAGGGTTTAAGTGGGGGAGGTCATGGGGTGTTGTTAAACAGGCCATTTATCTGTTCAACACATTTAATAAGGGTGGGTGGAAGGAGGATGGTCCATTGATACATTCAGCCAATATTTCTTGAGGAACTCATGGTGTGGGTATATAACACTGAAAAAAACTGTCCTGCCCTCATGGAGCTTATATTCTATTTGGAGCAATAGACAACAAACAAATAGATAAAAACTATGTAATGTGTCAAATAATGGAGAATGCAATAAAGAACTGTAAGGAAATGGAGAATGATAGGAATTTCATTTCAGGTGGAGTATTTATGAAAGACTTTTCTGAGGAGGTGACATTTGGCTTATGCCTGTAATAAGTGAGGGACTAACAGACCCATGAGAAATTGCATGGCGGAGGGAACATAACAGTGGCCATGAGATAAGAGTGTCCTCAGAGAATTCTAAGGACACCAGGGAGACTACTGTGGCGGGACTGCAATGAAGCAGAGGGAATAGTGGCAAGAAATGACATCAGGGAAGTTTTCAGGGCCAGAATATGTTGGGATTTAATTAACTCCATGAAATACATTCTAAGCTTTTTTTTCCCAGTGGATCTGGAAGCCATTGAAGGTTTTTAGCAAGAAAGGAACATGATCTGGTTTCTATTTTAAAAGATACCTGTAGAGGGTTGAACAGAGAGATAATGTAGGAAATTATTACACAAGTTCAGGTGAAAGATAATGGTGGCTTGGTGTGCAGTAGCTTTGTGGAAGTAATAATAGATCCTCAGATTTAATATACTTTATAAAGATCTGCTGATGGATTGGATGCTGAAAATTTCATTAGATTGGATGAGAAGAATTCATTAGACTTCTATCTAAGTAAAAAGGCTACATAGGCAGTTTAATAATGGTTTGTATTTTAGAGTAGAAGTCATATCTATAGATGTATATTTGGCAATCACCAGTATACAGACGGTAAGAAAATCATGAGACTAGATATGATTGCCAACGAAGTGATTTTTTTTTAATAAATTTATTTCATTTTATTATTTATGTATGTTTGGCTGCTTTGGGTCTTCATTCCTGCACACGGGCTTTCTCTAGTTGCAGCGAACGGGGGCTACTCTTTATCGCGGTGCACAGGCTTCTCATTGTGGTGGCTTCTCATGTTGCGGAGCACAGGCTCTAGGTGTGTGGGCTTCTGTAGGTGTGGCACACAGGCTCAGTAGTTGTGGCTTGCAGGCTCTAGAGCGTAGGCTCAGTAGTTGTGGCACACGGGCTTAGTTGCTCCACAGCATATGGGATCTTCCTGGACCAGGGCTCGAATCTGTGTCCCCTGCATTGGTAGGCGGATTCTTAACCACTGTGCCACCAGGTGAGCCCCACAGAAGTGATTTTTGATGGAGAAATGGTGTGGTCCAAGGATTGAGCCTAGAGGTGGGATTGCCAATGTAGGGTTGCCAGATAAACTACAGCATATGCCAAATTAAATTTGAACTTTATATAAAAATGGACAATCTTTAGTATAAATATGTCCCAAGTATCACATGGGGCATACTTATACTAAAATTATTCACTATCTGAAATTAAAATTACCTAGGCATTCTGTGTTTTAATATGCTAAGTCTGGCAACCTTATTACGATAGTTAGAGGTCAGACAATGGAGAAGGAGCAGCTAGTGAGGTTGGAGGAAAGCTAAGAGGGTGTGGAGTCCCAGAGGCTAAGTGAAGAAGGTGTACCCAGATGCCAAGAGTCCCTCACAGTCATTTTTCCAAAAAAATGTTCAGAGGGACATCTCAGCTATTACTGTTAGTGATGGGGGCCAGATGATCTCCCACTCAAGTTAATTCGACCTGAAAAGCATCAGTCTTACCTACTTTACATATAAGCGTTCTAAGTAAGCTTTCACTGCAACAAAATTTTTTGCAGCTAAACAATAAGTTTGAAAACTAATGAGTAAGGGCTATCACACAATTGCAAATAGATCAAACTCCTTGGGGTGAATTTAACAGACACTGGCAAAGGAAGACATAAATGTTTGCTCTTATTCCAGAATTTATATTCTTTATTTTCAGTTTCCAGCTTATCATTGAAGAGTGCGTAAAACAGATGAGTTTTGAACTAAACCAAATGAGAGCAAATGGAAATACCACATCTAATAAGAACAGTACAGCCATGGATGCAGAGGTTGTATTAAGACCTCTCATGGACTTCTTGGACAAAATGTAAGTGTTCTACCCAGTTTTCTCTTTATTCTCTGCCCTCAATTTGGTTGATATGGATTTGAGAGAAAAAAAAACATATTTTCCTCTATGTAGGACAGCTTTAAAAGGGCTTCTACAGAAATAGATCAATTCATTAAAAAAGAAAAACTCTTAATTCATTACTAGATGGGAATGACTATGTACAGAAAAGGAAAAAGGGAGAGGAAATAAGTATGGATAACTAAGGAGGTTGCTGCTCTGAGGCATAGAGAGATTTAGGATTTCATGCTTCTCAGATAACATATTGTTCTGCAACTTCTTGGACATGGAGAAAGACTGAGTTGACTCCAGAATATCTGATTTCATGTCAGAAACCTGCTGAAGAAGAGAATAGCACAAATGTGACTACAGTTAATTCAGCTCTGAGGCAAGTAGATTGCTGCCTCACCCCACCTTCAATAACTATTTACTGAGTGCCCACCTGTTTCAAACTCTAATCTAGGCACTGGACAGTGATGATGGAGAGTCAAGGTCCTTGATTCCATGGAGATTCCAGTCCAGTAGTGGTGGGAGTGGGTGAGAATGAAGGTCTTTATGACCAACTAAGACAGTGTTCTGAACCAAAAAGTTTGGTTTATTTTGCTTCTGTTCCATCCCTCCTCTTCGAAGTTCTAATTTTGTAAGTTTGGAGTAGGGTCCAGGCACCTACATTTTAAAATGTGTTCACAATTGGGAACCATTGATCTAAAGCAGCAAGAGGTATGATTTCTTAAATGGTGATACTTAAAACCAGAACTAAAGGTAGAAAAGCAAAAAATAATTTTGAATGCCTACCATGGGACCAGTATTATATCTACTAGTTTACATATATCACCTCATTTAATATTGTTGTGGAAAATTCATTAATGCCAAAGAGACCAAGATAAATAAGAGGGATACAGTACCTTTCCTTAAAGATAAGGATAACAAAGAAGGAATCAGTAAGGAGAACCTCTTCTATATATTTATGACTTCTACATTAATTCCATTTTCCTTTGCTTATAACCTTACTGCATAAGTAAGACTAATGTTCTTATCACTTTAATTTTAGTATTTGGTAGAAAAATTCAGTCTTATTTTCTGTCTGCTGGGGGAAATATCTAGAAGATAGGTGAATAGGTAATTAGGTAGCTTAGCAGGAAGTAGGTAGGCAAGTGGTATAGAAGAAAAAAGTAGAAGAAAGGGAGGAAGAAAAGAGAGAGAAGAGGAAGAAAGAGAGAAAGGCATTTTCATATCTTTAGTTTCCTAATAGACACTTTTATCACCTCATCTCCTATATAACCCCTTGAAATTTGTGTCATCTTATATGGCTCTTTTCTATGGACAAGACTTAATTGAATCACAGAAACTACCATTTAGTTGTGAATGTGATGGTGAGTGGAGGGCAGGACAAAGCAATCCTGATCTTCTTAAAACTCCTACTGGAATGCCTTCTGTTTTTGGAATTCCAGGCAGCAGTTTGGAGATACATCATTGAGCATTGACAAAACTATTTATTTTTGCATATGCTATAAGCAAAGTTGTGGAACATACAAAAAGTTTGAAGTTATCCTAATACTGTTATCTACTAGTTGAGGGAGCTTGAATCCATTTCATCATCTACAAAACAGAGCTAATACATAAAGTGGGTTGGCTCTTCTTTTCAGGATATTTAGATTCTTATTTTCCTCAGTCTTATTTTCTCTTTCTAATTATACTTTATTATATCATCATGTATGTAATTTCCTCTAATTCTCAGTAGAAAGAAACCATATATAAAAATAGAAAAACATCAATGAGCTTTAAAATATTGTAAAAGATTTTAAAATTTTGGAAAGAGATATTATATGAGGCATGGAGAGTTGTGGAAACTTTCTGGGCTAATACAGAATGTACAGCCGTAAATCCACTTGTTAGAGGACTTTTTTAAAAGTTAGATATTAATTCTGTTCTCAAGGAGCTAAGAGTTTGGAAAGAAAAAATAAGAAAAGTAGAATAAATGCAATAAGGTGTAAAGTAAATCTCCTGTTCAGATGGTCCGTAGAAATTCCACCTGGGTTGGGTCTTCTTTAAAGGCAGTTAGGCTTTAGAGGTATGGAATTAGGGGATGGGCGTTCCACGGGGTAGGAAAAGCAGCTGGATATATTTTCATGAGAATATGATCAACTGTGTGACAGGAAATCATATTAGCAGCTAGTCTACATGGCATTTAAAAATTGTCTGGTTAATTGGTTCTGTGGTCAGCCAAAATAGATAGCTCAGGTTCCAAAATATATGTGTTCAGCTTGCATTACCAAGTTGGTTAACTCTGACTAAATTAAGGAAGCAGTTGCTAGATTTCCCCTCTATTTCTTGTTATTTAAAATGAATGATTAAGGGCCAAAGTAAGTCTTCAAGGTGGTTTTGAGACAATCCCCTTAAAAATTGTTGAATTATAAATGTATAGACTCTTTGTGCAGCCTCCTTAAATAAAACATCATATTTCTTTATGCTCCATTTTCTCCATCAAGACCTCACCACTCTATAAAACAAGCTATAAGGGCCATTTCCAGCTAACAGAAATCCCATGCAGAGCTGCAAACATGTCAACAATTTTATTCCTATTGGTTCAGTTGCAGTTTAAACAGGGTTAGTTAGCATGCCAAGTACATCAGCTGACCATAAAAACAAGATCAATTTTTAAACTCAGACCTTTAGGAAATGGAAATGACACATCTGCTGTAAAATGGGCAGGTTTGTTGCGTCTCAAATCATCCTAGGAATTTCTCTGAGGGTAGGTTCTGCTGTTCTTCCATGACACATCATCTGGTTTCCACCCTATGTCCATATAGCGAATACCTATCTACCAGGAAGCTAGAACTACCACCTTTGAACAATGGTTTCCAAACCAGTGGGGCTACAGAGTTCCATAGCTATGGCTCAGGGACCCCCCAACTCTCCTCTTAAACCAGAGGAGATCACTTTCATGTATTTTTATATATTAGGTATCTATACACAGCAGTGTTAGGAGAAATACTTCTACATGAAAATGTGTTTGGGAAATCTCTCCCTTTGCCTCTCACACATCAGATGCCTTTAAATATTAATTCCTTAAATGTTAATTATATATTTAAAAGTCAATTCTGTCTCTATCAGAACCCAGTTTATAATTTCTGAGTCCAAAAGTACAGAGTACTTAGTAGCACTATAGAAAGTCCATGAGGCTACCTTGAAATATATGACCCCCCCTTGGCCCTCTGTGCAACAGGTTTGATGAACTCTTATTAAAGGAGTCTCAAAGAGTTCAGTATCATATTATGGTACATTCCATAAATCTTTATGCAGCACTGTGCCTTCATGTATTGCTGGGCCTTCACACACAAGTACATTTACCAAGGGTAGCATGGGGCATTGGACAATGTACTGCCTCTCAGCCCTCACTTACTAGCCTCACTTCCTTAGACAAGTTCCCCAAAGTCTCTGAGCTGGGTTTTGATTTCTAAAATGGATATACTAGATACTCATATAATAAGTGAGAAATCTGCAGAAGAGATTTCTAAACTAAAGTGTTATATAAATGCTAGATGATGTTACCATCATTATCTCACCATGAGAAGAATTTTGTAAGAAATCCCTTAAACCTATTAAAGTTGGTAAATTGGGAATCTAGAAAATCTGAACTCAGAGAACAAATTTGTGCTGGCTGGAAATAGGCAAAGGGAGTCAAAGGGTACAAACTTCCAGTTATAAGATAAATAAGTCCTGAGGATGTAATGCACAGCATATATATAGTATGGTAAATATAGGAAACTATACTAAATTATATATTTGAAAATTGCTAAGAGTAAATCTTAAAAGTTTTTATCACAAGCCAAAACAAAATAACTATGTGAGGTGATGAATGTTAACTAAATTTATGGTGGTGATTGTTTCACAGTATGTACATATATCAAATCATTATCTTGTGTGCCCTAAACATGCACAATGTTATATATCAATCGTATCTCAATAAATCTGGAAAATAAATAAAGTTGGTAAAGTTTTGCTCTTGAGTGAAATCATATGCATGTTTGCCATGTTGTTATGTTGGTCCAGTGCCAGATAGTGATGAAAATGTGCTGCTGTGGTGTTTGGCCTGTACCATGAACATGGAGCATGTAGTAAATACAAGTCTGGAATGCAGGTAAAAATTGTATACTTTGGGAGACTTGATGTCAGTTTAGGATGCAATTTAAGAAAGGAAATACTCTGAATTCATTTTCTACCAAACAGTGAATTACCTAACGTATAATATGATGAAACAGATTTTTGATATTATATATTTTTTTCAGTAAATGAAATGAAATTTAGCATCTGAAAATTATAAAGACCTATTCAGGTATTTGAATGTCAGTGCTGAAAATGTGAATTTCTGATCAATAAAATGATATCTCCGTAAGAGACTTATAAGTGATTGTGTGTTTTATTTCATTTCAGATTAAGTCTCTCAGCAAAAATCTGTGAGAAAACAGTCCTGAAGCGAATATTGAAAGAACTATGGAAGCTAGTTCTCAACAAAATAGAAAAACAAATTGTCCTCCCTCCTCTGACAGATCAAACAGTAAGTATTCAAACTAACATTTGATTATATTTTCAATAGCCCATCTAATTGTTTTTTGTTTCAATGAATGGTTTTGATCCAGACAAAATAGTAATTAAATTCATTTTGGGGCAAAGGGTGTGGTATACAGTGTCTTAGCAATGATCATTCCAATGACATCACCTTATACAAATCAATTTTTTTCTTTTCCATTATGGTTTATTACAAGATATTGAATATAGTTCCCAGTGTTAAGCAACAGGATCTTGTTGTTTATCCATTCTATATATAATAGATTGCATCTGCTAGTCCCAAACTCCCAATGCAATCCTCCTGCACCCCCATCACAAATCAATTTTAAATAGTGGCAATAGCAGTCATACTTCACACTGGCTTGACATTTCAAATTTATCTCTTGAAAAACAAATGTATCAAAGCTCAACTTGTAGGGTTATCTGGTCTATACATGTAATTTTTATTTAATTTTATTATGACCCCCTCACCCCAGGGAAATAGATTTTTGATAGAATATGCCTGCTGTGTTTCTTTCTGCAATTTTACAGTTGAAGAAGATAAAGCCAACACTGCTATCTGGAATTATTTTTACTTTTCCCTTTTGCTTTTATCTATCACCTTCGCACTTGGTGGTTAATACAGGAGACATCTTTTAGTGCATTTGAAGAATGTGATTGTATCATACACAGTGAAATCAAAAAGAACCAGAAAGATCAGTTGGCAGCAAAAGTCAGACAGTGGTCAAGTGGATACCCCGTCCAGCTAACTCAGCATATCCTGAGCCACGAAATAACCCTAACAAGCACCTGCTATGGAATAATTTTTTTGTCTGTGACTGAGGACGATAAGTTGATGCAAATAATGAGTAATTATAAACTAAACTAAAATATATATTGACACCATTAATCATGCACAATCAGTCCATAATTATCCAGTGAGATTATATAGAAAATGTTTTCTTGTAAAGTGTTCCAAGGTGCAAAGATTCATATGTTTGTGTTGATTTATGGCCAGTGAGTGTTAAATATACATCACTTTGAGTTTTGCTTCATGCCACGAGTGTATGGTATAATCATTATAGCCTACACATGTGGGTGGCCAAATCACATACAGAAACACACACACACACCCCACATTCTCACACACTCCTTATTCTGCTATAACACGTAATGCATTTCTGTAACACCAGTTACCTCTCACTTAATTTGCCAATAGAGGAATGATGTCAGTGCAATCTGCAAGCTGGGTTGCTTTATAAGTAAATTTTTCTAGGTGAGAGTCTTGGGAATATAACAGAAAAGCTATAAACTTCAGCAGGAAAGGAAAGAGCACTAAGCTTGGCTGCTACATAGGCAGGAGCCCTTTCATCCTGTTTTTAAAAAGATAAAAAAGAGGAAGGGGACATACTTGCACATCGGTCTGTATCCAGATACATGCACCTAGCCTCTCACACGTGGCAGGCTACCCTGTCCCTGTGCTCAGAGCTCCACTTCTACAGGCATTATCTCAGCCCACGTTATACTCTATTGTGCTGTTGTGTGTTTGGGGTTTTTTTTTTACATTTTTAATATCCCTCAAGGTAGCCACCAGCTTCACTGAGCTCCCTTTAAGCTGTTCATGCTGTCTCCCAAAGTAGCATTTATTGTTTTTGATAGTTCTTTGGTAACAAAATTGCATGGACTTTGCACTGCCCCCTCCTACTTTCCCCAAAAGCCCTACTATTTCTAATGCACAATTTTATAGAATATGAGTTTTTTCAAGACTACACCTATCATGTTATAATAGCAGAAGTGCTGTATATGGCATTTCACTTTTTGATATAAGATCTTCCCTAGGAACGCTAACCATCACCTCAATTTTCTCGAACATCAAGATCTCCAAGTATGGATTTCTCAATGAATGGGGTGCTAGGGAAAACCTCTGGCTGAGGGAGGAGTTACGAGGGCAGGGCTCTGATAGATTGGATGGCACGTCAGGTGGACCAGCTCCACCTTCTTCAGCTCTGGATCTTGACATTTTGCATAGATTTATTTTGGGGGGGTGGGGAGTGGAGTGAATTAGTTGCCTCTGCTACAAATAAAGAAATAAAAGATAAAGCTCACTGAGGTAATACATACACTACACTAAACTGGATACACTAACAGTAACCCATTCAGTAACTCAGACTAAAACTTCCAGAAGTAGGATGCCTATGAAGATAGTTGTATTGCCAGCAGTACTAGATATCTTTGATCCAAGCTGTAAAGTAGACCAGTTAAGGGCTTATGGCATTAAAGTTACAAATATAATAAGAAAAATAGAGTACATTGTCTATTGACTACATCTCTACTTTGACTGTTACTGAAGATCTTATGACTGAGTCCTCTTCTCTCCTTTTCTGTGTTTGTCTCTAGGGACCCCAGATGATTTTCACTGCAGCTAAAGATCTGGGACAACTATCCAAACTGAAGGTAATAAGAATAAAGAAATAACTAGTTGTCTATGAAAAGTTATGAGCTAACTACAACTCTGTGAGAAACCAACCTCCTATTAGTAATGGTATTTAATATGGCAGGACTATAGGAGGATATGTGTCTGGGATCTCACAATCTGCTTTAAGGATGAATCAGATCAAAATTTAGGGACTGAATTGTACTGTCTTCTTCTCCACACACTCCATATTTCTCATATTTTCCAATTCATAGAGCAACTGGGAACTTTTGACTTTGTGTTGAAGCATGAAGCATTACTGCTTTAAATTAGACTAAATTAGAGAGCATATTTTCTTCTCTATAGTAAACTGACTTTGTATGAATAAAGGCAAAGAATGCTTCATAGAAATCCAGGAAAGTCTAGAGAACTCTTAAGGCAAGAAACCTAATGCAGGAAAATAAACTCATCAAAGCAGACATTGAACTCGTCGACATAATCAACCCCATTATAACAAGGATTTGCTGTATAAATAACCTTACCTTTTATTATCGCTTGAGACTCACAAGACTTTGCAGTTGTGCAGGGAACCTCAGGTTTTTTTCCCCTCTGGAATAGGAACTTGATTTGTTAAAATACATATTGCGGTTCTGTGACGGGCTTTTTTCACTTAGCAAAATGTCCTGCAGTTTCATCCATGTTGTAGTACATGGCAGGATTTCCTTCCTTTTAAAGGCTGAATAATATTCTATTGTAAGTATATACCATGTTTTTTTATCCATTCATGTATCAGTGGACCACATATAGGCCAACATTGTGCCTGTAGTTGAAATATTTGTTCCTGTTCCATTACTACCTATTAGAATATAGTATAGCATGGGGGTGGGTTCCAGATACTGACCACCTTGGCTCAAATTCTACCTCAGCTGCTTCCAAATATGTGACACTGCCCAAAGTATTTAACCTTTCTAATTTTCAGATTTGGCATTTGTAAAATCCAGACAATATTAACACTTGGTTCAGAGAATTGTTGTGAGGATAAATGAGATCATGCATGCATTATCTTTGCATGGTACCTGTCAAGAGTATGCCACCTCCCACTCACAGGGGTTATCTTGCTTCCCTCCCCCAGCTGGCAGCTCAGGGTTAGGTATCACTGACACTGTTTTGTGTGTACAACACAGGCAAAGGATAATCCATTTGACTGTATAATTACTTACTGAGATAAAATAGGTGCCCTATAATGTCAGTACTTTATTATATCACCTTCATTATCCCCTTTGTCAGAAAAAAATTAAAAGCCAATAATCCATTTAGAAGACATAACCATGACATAAAATTGTTTCTCACAGGTATTCAGTGATGTTGGTGGTTCAGAGGGAAAGTAGAAGGTAGATGTCAGTGTCAAACTATCATTTTGGATCTTGGATCTCCATTGTTTTCTTTATCCCTCTTATTACCTCCCTGACATTTCTAGTCCCTACTTTGAAAAATGGATTTATACAGTGTTGAAGTTTCTCATAGAAAACCATAAAAGTGAAACATCACAGTGTCTTATTACAAAAGAAATAGCCCTGGCTATGTGTCTAGCATTCTGTGTGACATTGGGAAACATATTCCATCTCCCCCAGCTTCAGTTTTCTGAACTGAATGTTTGTTATATCAGCTATAACTATTTCAGTTTCAAGTGATGGAAAGCCAGACTAACAAAAGCAAGAAAGGAATTCATTGCTCCATGAAACTTTATAGTCCTGGGATAACTCTGGTTTCCATCACTGCTTGATTAGGAAGTCAAACAATGTTATAGAACCCAGTTACTCACTGTCTCTCAACTCTGCTCTTTTCTTGTTTGACTTACTGCCTTAACAAACCTCCCCTCCTGTTTGTAAGATGGTTCTCTGCTTATATCTAAAATTTTTGAACTTGAAATCTTGTAAAAAAAAAAAAAAAAAGACCGCCCCCCCACTTGGTGCAAGGAATTCCAGCAAAGTCCACTGGCACATCATCAACTCTAATAGAATATTATCACCACTCCCAAGCCAACCACTGTGGCCTGGGGAATGGCATATGCTATTTGGCTTAATTCACATATCCACCCCTGAGCTGGGGGTGCAGGCAGCCCCGTTCAAATCTTACAAACACTAAATGGGAGAGACCGGATCCTCAGTGGGCATATGCACGCTACCTGGGAAAAATCAGAGTTCACAGAAACATCACACTTTAGGTCCCTTCATGGCCTCAAAATTTCCTCAATTCAGTGAATTCTCTTTTGCTTATAATGAACTAAAAGCAAATTATAAATAAAATGTCCTAAAAAGTTAATTCATTAAGACTGAAATAATCTGAAGGGCTAAAAATTGAATCATGTTATCCATAGGTGATGGAAAAATAACTTAGTTTAAATCATGTTTTCCAATTATTGTCCCTTGATTTTTAAATTTTTGGTCCATTTAGTTATTATTTGAATTACGGAGCAATAAGCCCTCTACATTGTTATCTAAAAAATTAAAACTCTAGCCAAAACACAGAATTGCAAATGTTTAACTGAAGTTGATTTATTGTATTGTGTTAATTTCTGCTATACAGTAAAGTGATTCAGTTATACATATATATACATTCTTTTAAACATTCTTTACCATTGTGGTTTACCACAGTAGATTGGATATAGTTCCCTGTGTTATACAGTAAGACCTTGTTGTTTATCCATTCTATATATTATAATGGTTTGCATTTTCTAACCCCAAACTCCCAATCCATTCCTCCCCCAGCCCCGCCTTGGCAACAAGTCTGTTCTCTATGTCTGTGAGTCTGTTTCTGTTTTGTAGATAGCTTCATTTGTGTCATATTTTAGATTCCACATATAAGCGATATCATGGTATTTGTCTTTCTCTTTCTGACTTACTTCACTTAGTATGATGACCTCTAGTTCCATCCATGTTTTGCTGCAAGTGGCATTATTTCATTCTTTTTTATGGCTGAGTAGTATTCCATTGTATATATGTACCACATCTTCTTTATCCATTCATCTGTCAGTGACATTTAAGTTGTTTCCATATCTTGGCTATTGTGAATAGTGCTGCAATGAGCATAAGGGTGCATGTATCTTTTTGAATTGTAGTTTTGTCCAGATATATGCCCAGGAATAGGATTGCTGGATTGTATGGCAACTCTATTTTTAGTTTTTTGAGGAACCTCCATATTGTTTTCCATGGTGGTTGCACCAACTCACATTCCTACCAACAATGTAGGAGGATTTCCTTTTCTCCACACCCTCTCCAGCCTTTGTTATTTGTAGAGTTTTAATGATGGCCACTCTGATCCATGTGAGGTGATTCCTGATTGTAATTTTGATTTGCATTCCTCTAAAAATTAGTAATGTTGAGCATCCTTTCATGTGCCTGTGGCCATCTGTATGTCTTCTTTGGAAAAATGTCTATTTAGTTCTTCTGCCCATTTTTTGATTGGGTTGTTTGGTGTTCTATTGTTGAGCTGTATGAGCTGTTTGTGTATTTTGGAAATTAACCCTTCTCAGTCACATCACTTGCAAATATTTTCTCCCAGTCTATAGCTTGTCTTTTCATTTTGTTTATGGTTTCCTTTTCTGTGCAAAAGGTTGTACATTTTTTGTTTGTTTTTTATTATTATTGTTTTTAACATCTTTATTGGAGTATAATTGCTTTACAATGGAGTGTTAGTTTCTGCTTTATAACAAAGTGACTCAGCTATACGTATACAAATATCCCCATATCCCCTCCCTCTTGCTTCTCCATCCCATCCTCCCTATCCCACCCCTCTAGGTGGTCACAATGCATCAAGCTGATCTCCCTGTGCTATGTGTCTGAAAAGTTTGTACATTTGATTAAGTCCTAGTTCTTGGTTTTTCCTTTTATTTCTATGGCCTTGGAAGACTGACCTAAGAAAACATTGGTATAATTTATGTCAGAATGTTTTGCCTATGTTCTCTTCTAGGCAGAACTGTAAATTTTATAAAGCTGTTTTCCCATATTTTACTAGAATGTTGCTTTCAATGTTGTTTTTGTTTTCATTTTAAATCATGGGTCTTTTCATTTTCATGTATTAATTTGAAAGCATATTTGATCCATAGGAAAAGCATCATTTGAAATAATTGTATTGATGAGTAAATTCAGAAATCCTATATAGAAATATTAACAAATGACTACCTTACTTAAAAGAACACAGAAACAAGGAAAATAGAACAATGAGAGAAACTAATGGCTTTTCTCCATGTTATTATGATTTAGGATTAATTCATTAAGCAAACATTTATTCAGATTTTGACATATTCTATATTACTTCATCCTCTGGAACTTTATAATGTAGGTATATTAAGTATGCCCAACTTATCACTATTTTATGGGATCAGATTTATTTGGCATAACATTTTAAAAAACTGAATACATCTTTATGGACAGGTGACACAATATCAAAACCAGTTAGTAAAAATACATCTGAGACTATGAATTTACTGCAAGCAAGGAGTAACTCATTACAAGACTTTTTCAGAGACTACCTTATTTCAATGAGCTATTGCTAAATCCCAGAAAATCATTTCTTGCAAGAATTGTATTTTTCTATAGCACTAACATATATTATATATTAGCATCTATTAAAAAATAATCTGACATCAAAAAGCCAGTCAAGATTGATGAAGTCAGAGAGATTTATTTAATATAAAGTAAAGCATTTCTCTCTTTAATTTGGCAAAAATTTTCCATCATATTTTTGGATCCCAATGGGTAGTTAATATTCTAACTACCCGTTTTTTAAATATTTTAAAATATTAAATGGACTCATATGTTTGTGTTGAAATCCCTATATCAGAGAAAGAGGCAGTGAGATGCAGAAGTGTATATCATAGATCCAGCATTATACCATATTTTCAGCAATATTCAGAGGAGTGTGATTCCATTCAAGCATATTGAATCATTTAGGATATGCTGAAGAAGTACAATTCAATTACCAAAAACATATTGAGGGCCTAGCAGGTGATAATTGCCAAGGTAGGCACTGAAAGTCTGCAGAAGTGAGTAAAACATATAGATTATCTTCAGAAAGTCATGGCCTCTACTAAATGACAGAGTAAGACAAAGGCTAGAATAGAATGATGAGCCACTGTCTGTGACTGTACAACTTGTACATTGCACAAAACTGTCCCACTAAGGGAGTGAATGACGGCCGAGTTAGGGACCATGCAACACTCGCTAAGTCACATGTATTGATGTGCAGCTGTGCCCCGTAGAAAAAGAGGCACCTTTTATTATTGACCAAAAGCACTGATCCCTTGACCAAGTCATGCATTCTCAGGGCTACATCAGCTTTCCTTCTAATTCACAAAGAGACACTTACATAAGTTAGAATTTAAGCTCCAGGAGGACAAAAGTCTTTCTTTTATGAAACAATATATCTGTCACCTAGAACAGTGCTGGCACATAATAAGCACTCAATAAAATTTGTTGAATGTTGTTGACATAGAATAGTGGATGCCCTGGGAAGATTATATCAATATGGGGGTCAGGAATTTCTAAATTTTTCTTTTAGACAAAGTTCCTTTATTGTTGTCTTCAACTTTCTACCATGATTTCCCTAAAATAGTTTTAAATAAAGAGAGAGTTCATAGTGAACAATGAGGAAAATGCATTGTTAATATGGAAATCAGTTCCAAAATATTGAAAAATGACTTTAAAATATAGAAAATCTCCAGGGCCGAAATCAGTTAATTCTTTAGGAATTTTCCTGGTAATGACTAAGCATTAAGGGTATCCGAGAAAGAAGATAAAATGGGAACATTATACTTAAAGTAGGTTTTATCAGTGATAATTGAATGAGGCTAAAATTTACTTCCTAAATCCCTTACATGATGGACCTTCCTCTGTGTGACAGAACAGAAAGCAGGAATTAAGGTGGAAAAGCTTGGACACACATTTTCCAGGTTTATCTCTTTTTTTCCCCTACCATTAGCTTGCAGGTGAAAAATAAAGCCACCTATGAATCAAAGCACTGTTTTTTAAGTAAACATTTAAAAGCATTTTGAAATTAAAACATTCAAAAGCATTTCTTCTTTTGGAAAAATGGATTTTTATTAAATATCTGACAAAATCATCCTCTAAAATGTGTTCATATGAAAAATATCTCAAAAGGGAAATATCTGCATACAGGGATTATATACAGATTTTGTTTGAAAACAGTTGTTAAATAAATGAACTGGTAATTTTATATGCAGTTTTTCACTTGTTTTCCAGGAGCACATGATTCGAGAGGATACCAAGGGTCTGACACAGAGACAGTGTGCTATAATGGAGGTGGTCCTGGCTACCATCAAGGTAAGGTTGTAGTGTCCCTGGATATGGATCCAGAGTTCTCTGTGTACCCTCAGAGAAAAGTACCCCCAGATGCATGTCTGTAGAACTGTGCCATCCATAGACACAGTAGACAGTTGTACACATACATTCTGGGAGTGTGTCAGACTTAGGCCATACTATGTCATTATTACATCCATATTGCTCTGCCCTTAGAGTTGCTTCCTTTGTCTACCTTTAGAAAATGTGTATGAAATCTATGTTTAACAGGTGTTTTCAAAGAAAGACATGTACCCCCAAAGCCCAGTTAAACAGATACTTCAGGGGATTTAGGGTTAACAGAATTTCTGTTTGTGTTTTCTATGCTTGCCGAAATGGTTTTGGGAAGATCAATTTTCTCTTCTCTCTTAGTAAGGACAGTAATTTAGTTTTCTGCTGAAAACGCAAAGGCATTGCATTGTGTGCATCAATTTTTCATAGCCAAAGGTTGACCAAAAGTTATTGGATTGTGAGCTAAATATAGGCAGATCTCAAAACATAACTTAGAAGTTCTTTGTTTTCATATGATTCTTTATAGATTTATAAACATACATTTTATATTTATATGTGAAAATTTATTAAACAGTGAAAAATTAATTCATCTCCTAAATTTGGACTGTGTCCAATGTCTCAATACTTCACTTGGGGAAGCATCTGTTATCAAGGATGTGTGAATAGTGTAGCAAAGAACTGTGAGCTACCACAAGCCATTTTCAGAGCACAGAATAATCTCACTGGATAGAAACAGACACTGCAACGGTAGTCATTAAAACAGAGTTCTATTTGTATAACAATTGGACAGCTTCAAAACACTATTACTTAATGACTTTTGTAGTTTCAGCATTTAATAAGAGGACATCTTTTGCTACTTCAGTGTCAAAAACTGCAAAATGAAATTTGTGAGGTGACTATTTTGTGACACCTTGTGGAAAGTGGCGAGTGTGAATTTCGGCAGTGAGATGACAGTGATGGAATTTCTAAAGATGCAGCCAGAGTATGGGCTGGAAGTGTAAAAATTTTGCAAAATCATTTTTTAAAATGGTAAACATGAAAAAAGGGGAAGAATTAAAAACCTGTTCTTTTTGAAAATAATTTTCAAAAATATGAATAAGCAATGACTGACCCTATGGAGTTATAGCAGCACTGGCTACAAATAAGGAAGTGATAGTAGAAAAAATAGATTTTTAAAATCAGAATTCAGCCTTCATGGATTTTATAAGGTCAATGGATGACTCTAAGAGAGAGCGCAAGAAAAATATGTTCTGTGAACATGTAGAATGGCATTCAGTGTACTGACAGACCTGGCTCCTGTTCCTAACCCCAGCATTTCTCTAATTCTTCTTGGTGGGGACAAATGACCACCTCCTGCAGGACTAGTTCTGCCCAAACTCTGGGACAATCCTGATCCCAAGCAGATCCCCCTGATCTACATGTTGACAGCTCAACTATCCCATCTTCCTTCCCAGGTCATCCAATGATATTTTAGTTCAGCCTCAGCCACCAGGACACTTGCCTTGCTCTTTAGGAAAAAACTACTGCCTGGTGTCCAAGATCCAGCAAATGGATCCATGTCGTTTTCTTGTTCTCCAGGACCAGAGTCTGACCCTGGTCCTTCTGAACCTCAGAGTCTGAGGTCAGGTCTTCAGTCTCCTTATTTCCCAACTTTTTCTCTGGGGTCCCCATGCTACACCTGCTTTACCTGCTTTGAGCCCCTTTTATCTTTTCTGATTCTGAGATTCGCCCTGACTATACTACAAGGCACTCTCTGTAATGTTGACTGCAAAGGAATTCAGGAGAAAGAGGAGTACTACTTAAAAGAATTGTAGCCTCAAGAGCTAGTGATTAAATGTCTGCTGGGAGCCCAGCAAAGGGAATACTGTAAGGCAGAGACTTCATGAGGAAGATATTCTTATACCAAAGCAGTAGATGCTACCCAGGCTGCCAAAGACATGATCCTTAATTCCTCTTTAGCTGAATTTAAGCAAATAAGCTGGACATGAGAAAGTGAGAACTAAAGGAAGAGAATGCTATGGAATTTGTAGACTATAGACTGAAACAGTGTTGTGCATTATTTCAATCATCTTTCGTATACGTAAATTCTCCTGATCTTTATAAACATCCTGGGTGTTAGGTACATCAGGAATGATCATTCACATTTTACAGATGAAAAAGCAGAGGTTAAGCAGGTTTAACTTGTTTGCCTAAGGCCACAGAGTTGCTTGTAATTGGCAGAGCTGAGAAAAGATTCCAAACTCTAAAATCAGTGTCCTTGCTTCTATGTTTCATTATTTCACTAAATGTTAACAAGGTGTAGGAAAATGTAGCAAACCAAAACAAGTAATATTCCTACAGAGAGATTAGTTATTTTTAAATTAAAATACTGTATTTCAATTATTTAGTTTTCTTTTTAATTATTTAAAATAATGTGAAATCCTTCAACCTCTACACAAGTACCAATGAAAATATTAACTTTCTTAAATACTAAAATTCTAATTGGACTGGATTAGTCATACCAGATGCAGGTAGTTTCAATTGTATGTTAAAAGGATAGAACATGGCACAAGAAACAGAATTACAATGATCTTCCGCAGCTGGTGTGGTTGGCCTTAGAGACATTACATTTACCTGCCAACACTGAGCCAAATCAACAGTATTTGAAAATAAAAGGAGAAAGGCAACAGCTCTGAAACAGACAGCTAACAACTTAATCAGTATGTGCAAGCTGCTACAGAGGCCAATGGAGAAACCCTATTTAAAGTTGAGCTTTTGAAGAACTACAATCCTGCAACCTGTGGGCCAAAAAACACATTCTCAGAAACTTAGACAAAATGAAAAGGCAGAGGACTATGTACCAGATGAAGGAACAAGATAAAACCCCAGAAAAACAATTAAATGAAGTGGAGATAGGCAGCCTTCCAGAAAAAGAATTCAGAATAATGATAGTGAAGATGATCCAGGACCTTGAAAAAAGAATGGAGGCAAAGATTGAGAAGATGCAAGAAATGTTTAACAAAGACCTAGAAGAATTAAAGAACAAATAAACAGAGATGAACAATACAATAACTGAAGTGAAAAATACACTAGAAGGAATTGGTAGCAAAATAACTGAGGCAGAAGAACGGATAAGTGACCTGGAAGACAGAATGGTGGAAATCACTGCTGTGGAACTGAATAAAGAAGGAAGAATGAAAAGAAATGAAGACAGCCTAAGAGACCTCTGGGACAACATTAAATGCACCAACATTTGCATTACAGGGGTCCAAGAAGGAGAAGAGAGAGATAAAGGACCCAAGCAAATATTTGAAGAGATTATAGTCAAAAACTTTCCTAACATGGGAAAGGAAATAGCCACCAAAGTCCAGGAGGCACAGAGTCCCAGGCAAGATAAACCCAAGGAGAAACACACTGAAGCAAATAGTAATGAAAATGACAAAAATTAAAGACAAAGAAAAATTATTAAAAGCAGCAAGGGAAAGACAACAAATAACATACAAGGGAACTCCCAAAAGGTTAACAGCTGATTTCTCAGCAGGAACTCTACAAGCCAGAAGGGAGTGGCTCGATATATTTAAAGTGATGAAAGGGAAGAACCTACAACCAAGATTACTCTACCCAGCAAGGATCTCATTCAGATCCAATGGAGAAATGAAAAGCTTTACAGACAAGCAAAAGCTAAGAGAATTCAGCACCACCAAACCAGCTCTACAACAAATGCTAAAGGAACTTCTTTAAGTGGGAAACACAAGAGAAGAAAAGGACCTACAAAAACAAACCCATAACAATTAAGAAAATGGTAATAGGAACATACATACCAATAATTACCTTAAACGTGAATGGATTAAATGCTCCAACAAAAAGACACAGGCTTGCTGAATGGATATAAAAGCAAGACCCATATATATGCTGTCTACAAGAGACCCACTTCAGACCTAGGGACACATACAGACTGAAAGTGGAAAAAGATATTCCATGCAAATGGAAATCAAAAGAAAGCTGGAGTAGCAATACTCATATCAGCTAAAATAGACTTTAAGAGAATGTTACAAGAGACCAGGAAGGAGACTACATAATGATCAAGGGATCAATCCAAGAAGATATAACAATTATAAATATATATGCACCCAACATAGGAGCACCTCAATATATAAGGCAAATGCTATCAGTTATAAAAGAGGAAATCAACAGTAACAATAATAATGGGGGACTTTAACACCTCTCTTACACCAATGGACAGATCATCCAGACAGAAAATTAATAAGGAAACACAAGCTTTAAATGACACAATAGACCAGATAGATTTAATTGATATTTATAGGACATTCCATCCCAAAACAGCAGATTACACTTTCTTCTCAAGTGCACACAGAACATTCTCCAGGATAGATCACATCTTGGGTCACAAATCAAGCCTCGGTAAATTTAAGAAACTTGAAATCATATCAAGCATCTTTTCCTACCACAACACCATGAGATTAGAAATAAATTACAGGGAAGAAATGTAAAAAACATAAACATCTGGAGGCTAAACAATATGTTACTAAATAACCAAGAGATCAATGAAGAAATCAAAGTGGAAACTAAAAATTACCTAGAGACAAATGACAATGAAAACACGATGATCCAAAACCTATGGGATGCAGCAAAAGCAGTTCTAAGAGGGAATACATAGCAATACAATCCTACCTCAAGAAACAAGAAAAATCTCAAATAAACAATCTAACGTTATACCTAAAGGAACTAGAGTAAGAAGAACAAACAAAACCCAAAGTTAGCAGAAGGAAAGAAATCATAAAGATCAGAGCAGAAATAAATGAAATAGAAACAAAGAAAACAATAGCAAAGATCAATAAAACTAAAAGCTGGTTCTTTGAGAAGATAAACAAAATTGATAAACCTTTAGCCAGACTCATCAAGAAAAAGAGGGAGAGGACTCAAATCAATAAAATTAGAAATGAAAAAGGAGAAGTTAAAACTGACACCACAGAAATACAAAGGATCATAAGACACTACTATAAGCAGCTATACGCCAATAAAATAGTCAACCTAGAAGTAATGGACAAATTCTTAGAAAGATACAACCTTCTAAGACTGAACCAGGAAGAATTAGAAAATATGAACAGACCAATCACCAGTACTGAAATTGAAACTGTGATTAAAAAACACAGAAAAGGGAACCCTCCTACACTGTTGGTGGGAATGTAAACTGATGCAGCCACTATGGAGAACAGTATGGAGGTTCCTTAAAAAACTAAAAGTAGAACCACCATATGATCCAGTAATCCCACTCCTGGGCATATATCCAAAGAAAACCATAATTCGAAAAGATACATGTACCCCAGTGTTCATTGCAGCACTATTTACAATAGCCAGGACATGGGAACAACCTAAACGTCCATTGACAGATGAATGGATAAAGAAGATGTGGCACATATATACAATGGAATATTACTCAGCCATAAAAAAGAATGAAATAGTGCCATTTGCAGCAACATGGATGGACTTAGAGATCGTCATACTGAGTGAAGTAAGACAGAGAAAGACAAATATCATATGATATTGCTTGTATGTGAAATCTTTTTAAAAAATGGTACAAATGAACATATTTACAAAACAAATAGAGTCACAGATGTAGAAAACAAACTTATGGTTACCAAGGGGGAAGGGAGGAGGGATAAATTGGGAGTTCGGGATTGACATATACACACTGCTATATATAAAATAGTTAACTAATAAGAATCTACTATATAGCACAGGGAACTCTACTCAGTACTCTGTAATGACCTATATTGGAATGGAATATAAAAAAGAGTAGATATATGTATATGTATAACTGATTCACTTTGTTGTACAGCAGAAACTAACATAACATTGTAAATAAACTATATTCCAATAAAAATTAATTTAAAAATTAGAGTATAACTGTGACATTCATGCAGTTATAAAACTTGTCCAAAATATTATTTAACTCATCAATTAATGAGGGAACTAGTAAGATCTTATAACTGGCTCAAAGAAGATTTCCAAGAACCATACATAAAGATAAGCAATGAGGAAAGCTGAAATAAATTTACAAATAGAGGCAAAACAGATCTAGCCACAAAACAGTCATCAGTTGCATCCCACCAGAAATAATTAGTTTGCATTTCTGACAACTCTCAGTTGCCAAGAGATCGTGAAACATCATTGTAGCTGCTGCTCGTTATTCTTCCTGTACTTTACTAATTTAATTCTCCAGCACTTATGCTCAGGTTTGATAAAACTGAAGTTTGTCTGGGAAACATTGAGAGGGAGGATGCCTTCCCCTCCACAGATGCCACCTACTCCTAGTTCAGTTTATCCCACTGCTCTTTACAGTTAGGGTATGTTATTTCATCTGATACTTCCCTGGGTCATTACATAAACAGAGCTCCAGAGCTCACCCCACCACTCCTCCAGGAAAAACAATCAAGTCCAAGTGAAACCTTCCCTTCTCAATACACTCATTTAATATTTTTCCACTTTAAGTATCATATCACCTTTCCTAAAGAAAGGAACTCTGATTTTTTTTTTCATCCACCAAGGCACCTGAAACAATTCCAGGCTCAGTCTTCAATAAATACTTTCTACATGTGAAAATATTTTAACATTTATATAAGAAGATCAAGGTATAGAACAAGTTTAAATATTAAATCTTTGTTGACTCTTCAAAAATAAGAAAAGGCTCTTCCCATTTTGCTGTGCCTCCTCTTCATAACCATAGGTAGCTTTAGGTGCAGCTTGTGTTTTCACAGTGCACCAAGCTGGAGTGGAATGGAACTGTAGGTGGCCATGGGTTTTTCTTTGGGAGGAGGGTGTCTGCAGTTGTAACAAACTTTCTTCAGATCATATCACCATTGCCTACTTCCTCAGGCCTGTTCCCTTAGTCTTCTCTACATTACGGTCTCTGAAATTACATTCAGATGCCTACAAATGCTCAGAATGTGTTTCTACTTAGGGAAGAAAACTAAGGCAATTATGAATTTTCAGTTCACTGTTTCACCTCAGAAATTTTTAAGAAGTGGGATAGAGGGATAACATGTATCCATTTAGGAGAGTGTATCAGAATCATTTGTTGAGCTTTTCCAAAACATGCCATTCTGTGAGAATCCTAGATTGTACGAGGCAGGTTGCAATGAGGGTGTAGTTTAGCATTGTTGGTACAGGGAGAGAGAGAGAACCATTTATCTAACGTTAATAGAATACAATAAACACATTATCATCTATAAATGGTTGGGAAATAACATCCTTAGTCCTATCACGTATCTCTAGTGAGCCCTCCAAAGTGATGTCTGTGCTTAATACCTGCAGCATTAGAAATGCTCATATCCCTCAATCACCTCATTTATTGTCAAATATATATGTTCTTTATTATCTTACCTATAAATATTGCAATGCTTTGAGTTTGCTGGATGACAAGAGCAAAAAAAGAAGAAAAAAGAAACTCTGTGTTTCATTGCATTTCTCAGACACAAGGTTCAGGAGATGTTGGATTTCCAAGGACCACTGTGCATCCTCAGGTTAACCTATGTGTGCACCATTGTGTGATTAGATCATGGGGAAGATGGGAGCAGTGGGCACCTGTCCTAGAATTGCTAACTAGTATCTGGAAAATACATGACCAGGAGATACCTTCTTTATGAAATTTGACAACCCTAGATGTTTTTCTCATGTTCTGGAAACAGAAGTCAACAACCAATTTGACACAGTATCTAAACCTGGCATTCTGTAAGCATTCTGGCCACTGCATCTTCATGATCCCATTTCTTTAACTTAAGGGTTGAATGAGAGGAAAAGTCTTAAGCTGCGAGGATCTGATGTCTGTGATGCAGAGCAGCACTTCAGAGATACTGAGGGAACCTGCACTACATGGTGATGACTTGGCAATGGCCATCTTGTGCTATTTCTTTGTATCTACCTCATGTTGATCATACTGTATTATTCCATTTGAGCCTCACGATTATGGCAATAAAATCCCTCATCTAATACTTCTTTCTAAATGCCTCTGCTTACATTATTTTTTTTCTTTTTAGCAATACTTTCATGCAGGAGGAAATGGCCTGAAAAAGAATTTCTTGGAGAAAAGCCCAGACCTTCAGTCTCTGAGATATGCTCTCAGTCTTTATACCCAAACAACTGATGCCTTGATAAAGAAATTCATAGACACTCAAACCTCACAGAGTAAGTAACACATTGGATGTGAGAATAAGTAAACTGAACACAACTAAACTTCAACATAGAAATCATTATAAATAATATCTCTAATTTGACTATAATAAATTAAAGCAGCAATAAGAATGGGTAATTATTATTCATAGAAAATTACCCAATCTTTAGCAAATTATTTTATAATTTCAATAACACTGGGATATGCTCAATACTAAAACTATATAGAGTGGTTGACCTTTGCTGTTGATTCTAATTTCATAAAATTTAGTAGACCCTAGTTTTGAATATCCATAACTGTGATATTCTCAATTTAGAACAAGAGTTAGTGTTTGTTGGTCTTGGTAACTTCCAAAGTAAGAACATAATTCCCCAAAGCCTGACTTCAAATGCAAAAATCTCCTGCTATCGGGTTTTCAGGAGGGCAAACTCATTTAATCCTAATTTTATATGAGAACAATTCTAACTTTTACTTTGAAATGAGCCAAGAGCCAAGTATTTTATTGTAAACTCAGATCTGTGTGGCAAAGTTCCCACCTCATAAGCTTCTAGGATATTACTGTTAAACAACCTTTCTTTCAAGTTGCTTTGTGATTTATTATATTTTGGTAATTCCATGTATTTAAGATCTGGCATTTCTGAGAGATTATTGAAAATGTCCCTCTGAGTCAAAAACAAAAAGCCATATGCAGGCTCAAACGCTAGAACATAATAAATTGCCTCCCAGATATAATAAAAAGAAATAAGAGGACACTATCTTCATTCATGAGAGCTCCTTCAAAGGAAGCATACGGATCTTTTTCCTCTGATGAAAATGCTCCAGACTTGTTATGTTTTGTCATGGATATTTTAATTTTTCCAATTACATGGAAGATAATGCCAAGGTAGGTAGGGGCTAGGTAGGTGTTTGACCTGTCTTTAATATTATTCTCCGTGCTTTCTGATAGTTTCCGACTAAATGCTATAAATACTCCTTTTAATGTGATCTTCAAACCCAGCTTACATTTTAGGATGGTTCCAGAAAGGAGAAAAGAGTTGAGTCATAAAGCCTTGTCAAGATATACATTACTCCTTGAACCCATGATCCCTCAACGTTTTCTAAACTGTGTAAATATGAATGCAATTCTAACACATCTTATCAGAATAGTGTCATTGCTTTATTCCCAAAGAATGTGAGTGTATAAAAACTTAGCTCTGCTTTTATAGGTATACATTATGTGTATATACACACAACCCATGTTTCAACATAGATGTTACACCAAAAAAACTACATATGTGTATCAATTTTGGTGTATGGGATTTGGCACACGTATTGATTTTCTTTTGTATGAATTGTTTGGCAACATCAAAAAAAATAGCAGGGGGAATAAGAGGATTCATAATCCTAATAATCCCTGATGACATAAGTTATTTTCATCTTGGTCTTTATTTTTCTTTTTTTACTCCCCTTTTCTGGCTTTTTCTAAGTACACAATTTTTTTTTTTTTTTTTTTGCATAATTGAAATTGGTAGGCTATGGATATGAAATGGCTTGCCTTTTCTCTGATAGTTACCTTCAACCATGCTGGGTGGAAACTATTTCCATCTCCTCCCTCCCTCCCTTGTCATCCCTCCAACTGCCCCCCAGCCCAGCATGATCAGGCCCAAAGGACCTGAGGTGTGAAGGGGACTTGAAGTGCCCTTTGCTCCCCCGTCCCCATCATCTTCTAGACCCCTCTCTGCTTCAGGGTTTTGAGGGCAGACACTGAAGGGGAGGAGGGCAGTGTCTTTCATGCCCATGCGTACAGTACCTGCTTCCTGAGGGCCCCGTGCTAGGGATCCTCCCATCTGCTCAGCTCCCTTCAGGGAGCCCTCAGTTCTTGCCTCCTGCAGCACCTACTGTGGCTTCCTGCTCCTTGAGTGTCTGCTCCTAGTGTCCAGCCCTCTGGAATGGGGTCCCAGCCAGAAGGCTGCTGCCCAGCTTCCTCCAGTGGGGCCCACCGCAGCTCATATATGCTTTCCACGTCTGTGGTGATAATGGGGACTTCTTCACTGTCACCCGCCCTATCTCTACAATTCTCCTTTCTACCTGCTCAAATACTTGCTTATACTTTCAAACTGGGGGGAGGGGAGGAGGAAGAGAGAAACACTGCTGTCTAACAGATCATAACCATTGTTCAATCAAAAACAGAGGTGAGCCAATTCTCATCAATTAAAGGATGCAGTGTTTCTGAATTTTTATCCAATTCCTTTCTTCCAATTCTATCACAATCCTATCGCAATACTCATTACCATAGACTGAATAATCAAGTTAGCAACAGCACCATATCCCTTATAAAATAGGGAAAGGAGAGATAGAGGAAAATTCACTGAATGTTAGAATTCTGTATGACGTACCCCAAAGTAGAACATATTAAAGGATGCAATCCCCATTTCTATAACAGTCCCTAAAGTCATGGGTTGTATGTATGACTTCCAAAGGCCCGGGGCCAGCCCATATTTCCTTTGGCTTCTAAGGAACCTCAGCTTCCAGGGTTCTTTAACTGACAGAGAAACATAGAAAAGTTGAATTCTCGAGGGTCTTATTTACATGGGCTGCTCTACTCTTCTATGAACATTTGACACGAGGTGTGTTGAAAGAGAGGAACTTGGGAGGCACCCCTTGGATTCCTTTTGTATTCTCCCTGCAGATGCGCATTTACAATTAATAGTAGGATCAACTCTCCCTTTTTTGTGCCTGCTATCCTAGTATCAGGAAGAGTCCAAAATGACCAAATGAAGTCTCAGTTTCCAGTGTAAATATTGTTGCAATTATTCAAATAATTTTCTAGAACTTGGCTCAGTACCAAATACCCGTGAATATTTATTATGTTTAATTTTTGTTAATCTAATTTATAGTTTGTTAATACAATTTAGAAAGACCATACTGGTGTTATGGTATCTTTCAAATATAAAATTTGAAATGGGAGCTAGTGCTGTACACTGCAAACCCCTGCTACCCTCTGCCTGAGGAGCCCCATTCAGGGTATGCTGGGCTGTCAGACAGTTAATCCCCAGGAAGCAGCCCTCAACCAGTGAAAGATAGGAAGCTGGCAGATTAAAAAACAGACAAAACATCAGCTTCCTCAGTTGGGACAACTCTAAAATGAATTCTACACAAACTCCAGAGTTCCCCTGTGAGATGAAGCTTCATCCCTTCAGGGAGGATGCCTTCCCAGATGGACCATTTACCATGGAATGCCTGTCTCAATTTTCTGCTCCCGGGGGAACCCAAATCCAGGGTCACACTGCTGGAAAGTGAGGATCCAGATTCCAGGTCAGCTCCTCTAGATCTAAATCCTGTGGTCTTAACCATTATGCCTGCATCTTCTTGATGCTAATTAAATTATAAAGGCCAGATACCCTGAATGAATTTTTCCCCATTACTTGAGCTTTTTCTCTCACAAGTTCTTAAGTTAGGAATGCAGAACTAATTAGAGAAACTCAGCTTATAAAGTAGTGTACATTATTTGGAAACAAATTTTACATATTTCATTTACTTTATGACTGACAAAACACAAACTGATTTTTTGTCTCCTTCATTTCTAACTCATACTCTACAAGTATTAATGAATCATCATTCAAGTGTTACTTCATCAACATGTTGTGTAAAAGAACTTGGAATCCTTTAAATATTTAACTGTGCTTTTTAAGGCATCCATATTTTGTTCTCATATTCTCATAAAATCTTCCCTTACTCCATTTTCTTCTTTCCCTCTCTCTTGTTAAAATGTTCTTTCACATCTCTTTCTCCTTTCTGTTTTTTCCTGATCGGTGTTAGCAAATTAATTGTAACATTAAATATATGGGGAAAAAATGAATAATCAATTAATTATTTTTTCACTGTCTTCAAATTGAAAGACATACTTTCTTTAAAAATATTTTGAATTCAGTTTTTACATAAATGGGCTTGTGAGTATAGAAAAACCTGCTATATATTGCTCACTTATGCTTTATTTTATTCCCTTGCTCTATTCTCTCCACTTTCACCTTCCTTTCCTCTTTCTTTGATCTCTTTTTAGAATAGATTTAGATGTCCTCTTTCTCCAGTAATAAAAAAAAAAGGGGATAGAGTTTCATTAGAAATTTATGAGCACAGAGTTCAAATGAAATCCATCAGTTTGGAAAAACACTGTCTTTTCTCCTCTTTCTATTCCAAATATTGGAAAATAAACAAATGCCAAATGGATAGAGACGTATTCTTAAGTCCTCAAGTGAAACTGAGAGTTCAGTTTTTAAGAGTATCATGTTTACTAGTATAGCAAGGTACTGCAGTAAGAAAACACCATATTATGCTGCATTCACTTAACAAATATTTACTGAGCATCACTTCTGAAAAAAGTCCCATACCATGAGGCATATATTCAAAGCTGAACATAGTGTTATGTACACCAGGTGCCCTAATATGGTGGTTCTCAAGCAGAGGTGAATTTGTCCCCCCAGGGCAAATAATTACAAATGTCTGAAGAGCTTTTGTTATCTCATCTGGGAGTGGTGGTCATGTTACTGGTATCTAGTGGGTGGAGAACAGGGAGACTGCTAAAGGTCTTACAGTGCACAGGACAGTCCACAACAAGAAGTTATCTAAAGTCTCCAGGTGGCAATAGTGCTGAGGTTGGGACACCCTGCTCTAATACTAGACTGAAACAACATGAGAAGTGATGTGACATGTCATGTTAGAAGAGGGAAAAATTTGCCTTGGGAAGACCGGAAAAGCAGAACAGTCAGTGGGAAAACTGAGTCATGAGGAGGTAGAAAGAGGAAGGCATTCTGGATTCAGAAACTGTCCAGGAAAGAATATACTTGCATTCTTAATTTTAAAATCCCAACCTATCAAGCATATCCACAGTATATTTTTATGAGGAAAAAATGTTTATTTTGTTTTTAAAGCAAAATTCACCATATCACCACTAATAGATAGGGTTAAAAAGTACCTTAGAGTTCCTTGCACTGTTAACTATTTTGTGTAACATTAGTAGAAATTATTTTAATATTTAAAGTAATTACCATGTTCTTCTCTTGGAGTTGGCCCTATGGCTTAAATTGGGTAGTTAGCTTGAAAATTTATCCTTTTTTATTGTGGTTTCTCAAAAATGTGTTACTTAGTTTTAGAAGCTGGTACAAAATTCATTTCTTGAATCTTAATTACAATATTCATCATCATTTTTGAAAAAGCTTCTCTAGCAGCTATTTCATTATACCAAGGGCTCTTTGAATATTTCATGCAGTAGCAGACAGTGAAAAATGTATAAAACTTTAACATATTAAGTAGAATTCTTTTCAACGGATAACACAATTTGGAATGAGGCACAGAATGATTGATTGCTGACCTATCCTGTGTCATATTCTGTTTCCTTACCTGAGCATTTATTACAGCTTGAGGAACCTAAATCTAAAAAGCTTTAAAGACACAGGGGATTTTTTATGTCTAAGTTACAAATGACTCATAAAGCAAAAAAAAAAAAAAAAAAAGACTGTATATATTAAAATATATGAAGTGAAATGTCTTTATTCTATAATCTGTCCTTTTTTTAACTTTTTATGAGCAATATCTTTGAGTTCTTGCTTATTTGAAATTTCTTAAAATTTAAATCAGATCATTTTGGTCATTATAATAACTTGTTTCCTGCTAAAGTAGAGTATAATATATTTTAATCTGAAATGTAAATCAGATAGCTACTGACTCACATTTTGAATCTACGAATATGCTTCAATACATTCAGTATGTATAAAGCATTAATTATCTCTAATTATGGTCTTCAAATTACAAAAGATATGTCCATAAGAAGAAAAGAAACCCTGTGTGAAGTGGTTCACTGTAGAAAAGGTCTCTTCTTATCAGAAATGTAGAACTTAACATTAATAATATTTAGTTGGCAGAAGAGCTGGCATCAAAATAAAGAGATTAACCTTTAGGCCAAGGGCCACAGCTGAAACTTCACCTTGATGCCACCTATGGGAGAAAATGCTGAGGAATGTCTTCAGGCTAAATAAAGTTCATTTAGCCATCTTCAATTTAATACTGATTTGAAAGCACAGTCAGAAGTGGTCTCTCATTTTAGCTAATAAGCCTTTCAGAGATCACCAGAATCCCCTCCAACACATCTATGCCCCTGTCTTATCCCTGGGACGGTGGGATTCCACTAGCTAGCACTGCCTTCTAAGACAAGAGGTTAGCATTTCTTATGCAGTGGGAAAATTGAGAATTTATGCGATTTGGCTCTTCAAATATTACAGTTGGTCTGATGACATTCAACGCTGGGTGAGGCTCTTCAGTGCAGTCAAAAAGCTGTACACAAATAACTTTAGTAGGAGTGGTGATGTGATACGGTCTGAGCACACTGAATCCTTTCCCAAGGTAGAAATGTGTTAGATAAGGTTATAGTAATGCTGAGCAATACTGGGCACTGAACGCAAGTTGTCCACCACTGTACCAGTCTTCCCATCCAGTCCTGTGAGGTGAGTAACTTCATCCATGCTTGTCAGGTTAAGAAATGAGTCACAAATAGATTAAGAAACTTGCTAAAGTCATATAGATAAGTGGCAGAGACAGCACCCTTCCCACTATTTCACACTTATTTTAATCAGCAAAGAAAGCAAAATGTATTATTACTTCCTACACCCACCCCACGCTTTCTTCTCCATAGTTTTGAGTAATTGGGGTTACACTTCATACTTCTTACTTCTCATTGGTAAGACTAAAGCTCCCTTCTGTTCAGGAGATAATCTTTCAGTTGGTATCTTTTTCACATCAGCAACAAACTCTATCCCTGAACGTCTTCCTTGCTTCCCAGTTTCTTCTCATTCTGGCCCCAGTTACTGGGCAGACTTAGTGGCCAGGGCATCTTTGAATGTTAATTGGAAGTAATTGTACTGTAGTAATCTAAGTTGAAAATAAGAAAATGCATCCTGCTTTCCAAAAGCCCTTTCTAACATAGGCTGATTTCACTCCTCTAGAGTCTACTGTGTGTGTGTGGTGGGGGGTGTAGGTGTGTGTGTGTGTGTGTGTGTGTGTGTGTGTGTGTGTGTGTGTGTGTGTGTGTGTTTAGGCTATTGCTGCTTTGGTCTTTCTTCTCTTTTCTACTCTTCTCACCCTTGTCCCCCACCAACAGAAAGATCATTTTGTAACACTCCCCTTGCACATAAAGTCATATCATGAGTGCTAATCTACATTTCTCTCTTCTCCCGATGTAAATCCTAGAAGACAGGGCCTTGCTTACTCATCCCTCAAATCTAAGTGCTCAGTATAGTGCTGGATACAAAGTAAGTGCATTAGTGAATTTTAGAAAAAAAATAAATGCTGGGAAATTAAATGCAGAAAATTTTAAATTGTGTGATATGACACAGTCCTCATATTTGAACTGATGCCATTACAAATCTTTATTGACAGCAAGTATATTTACAGCCCAAAAGAGAGGGAGAGGGAGAGAGAAGAGGGAGGAGAGAGAGAGAGAAGTTTACAGTTTGATGGCTGATAGTTTTCAGTAGTTTCTGTACAAGGTAGAAGATAGTAAGTGCCACTGGAGAAATACAAAGGGCTATATAAAGTTAGATGGAGAGAATAAGATCACGCATTTGTATTAAACTCTTGAAATCACCATGTGTTATTCCATCTGTTACATGAACTTAAATATTACCAGGAAAAAAATGAAATACACTACTGTGTTCAGTTTAGGTCACAGATATATTCATATACCCTTTCATTTGACTCAGTTTTAGGAGCATTTTCCATGTGCCAGCCTTTGTGTTAGATGCTAGTTAAAACTACAATGAAAGGCTGTGCTGAATATCTTCCATTTGCCCCTTCTAATCCACCCTACCTTCTCCCTGGGGCTGGGGCATATTGATTACAACAATAGACTCTCTTACTCCTTGTTTCCCATTGGGCTCAGCCAGTAGGGAGCCCCTGCAAAGCTCTGGGGGAGGAAAGAGTGAGGTAAGGTATTCATTCTGTCCGCTCCCTCTGGGCATGATCCATTCATTCAAGCTGACTTTGTCCTTTGACTCTAAGCCTCTCAAAGTTGCCTTCCCTAGAAGACTCTCCTGTGGGCCACTGTAGCGACTTCCGCCCCTCAGGCTTTAGGGATTATGGATATTAACAGCCCCACTATCCCTCGTGTTTTCCCTAACCCGCCACCTAAACCTTCACAGTCTCTTTCCTAAGCAACCAAAATTACCCTAATTTGAGTTTCCATCTGTTTGCTAATGATACCCCGATGCATACAAAGGCAGATCTTCATGGCTTTGCTAGGTTTTTCTTCCATGCCAACTCGGGTCATCAAAGATTAACATTTTAAAATAAACAAACCAAGCATCAGAATAATTATCTTTGGAATGAGAAACAGAAAACATTGCATTTTGATGACTGAGCTACCCAGAATGAACGGAAGAGTCTATTAGCTTTTCACTCACAAGAATATTTCCATTATACTCTGGCCAAGTCAACAAAATCCCAACTCCCACTTTCTCATAATGCAGTTTATCTTGCTCAGTTTCATCTCTGAAAACTGGAAATCAGATTGAGACAACTGGGAGCCACTGGTGAAATATGCAAAGTTTAAGAGCCTTCATAGCACAGACTAAGCAGGTGTTTGTTGTATGTCCTGTAATGGGGAAATTATCATTCTTTGTGCGCTTATCTAAGTATGCATATTTCTAGGTCAGAAAAAGGGTACATTCATTATTGCTTCATTCATTTTTTAGCATAAATAGTTGAAAGATTAATTTTTCCATAACACTACCCATACAACTGCGTGTAAGGGAAAGGTATCTTTTCATTTCTCAAATGGGTGAGAACTAGATCTCATTCCAAGACTATGCAGAATATCAGTGGTATTAGAACACTGCTTTCTCACTTAAGTACTCTCTGTTAGTTGCATCTTAAAGGCTAAGTTAGATTTAAACAATTCTGAAAATGAGTAATGTGCATATTTTTCTAAAATTAAACCAAAAATTGAATGAAATAAAAATTATTTTGTTTCTAAAAACAAACAACAACAAAAAGCACTTAACATCGGCATTACATTCAAAGATCTAACCAATAACCACTCACACTTGGAGTCTACTATAGTTTATAAGCATCTTCAAATACCTTTTTCTCACCTGACTCTGAGAACAGCCCTGCAAAGTCAGACAGAGGTCTTTGGATTATTGGTCTGATATTCCACACTGCATCTGGGTGCTCTTTTGAGATGGTCATTTCACCCAAGAGCAGTAGATGCCATTGAAGTGATTTGAGCAAGGGTACAGGGTGCAGAAAAAGACTGAAGGGAGACAAGTCAAAAGAAGGCAGCCAGGTTGGAGGCTAGGCTGTGTGAATAACTATGGAGACATGTGAGCAGGTTCAAGATGTATTTCAGCACTCTAATAGGCATGAGCTGGTGAAATAAATCTTGTCAAATTAATAGAAATTTAGGATAATAAATTTCTTTTATAGGGTATTAAAATAAAGCAATATTTACTTCTGTGTGGTGAAATTACGGTTTTTTTTCTGCCTGCTTATAATTTTCTGCACTTTCAAATGATCAAAGAATGTCCAGGCATTTCTGTTGAATCATAATTTTAAAAGAAATATGTGAAAAACACACTTTGATCTGCAAAGTAAATTAGTTTCATTGAATACCAAGGTATAATCAGTTCAAGGTGGTAGGTTTTAATGTCTTTCAAGGCCTTGGATTTAAATCTGTGGGATGAAATAAATAGCCCAATTAAACCTTCTCCTTACGATTCAAAGGATCTCAAAATTGCTCTGTTGGTAGGAGAATTTTACAGAGTATGAACTACACATACGTGTTATATTCACAAACATATATATGCTATATGTGTATATGTAATTTATTTATAAATCTTATTTTATGAAGAAAATGACCAGAGTAATTGTGTAATGCATTGATTAAAATTAAGCAAATGCTAAATCAGTGATAAAACAGGTATTCTTAAAATTATCTAACACTTTCTTATTATGGGTAATTATGATATTCTTCAATGTTTTTGTTATTGTTGTTATTTTTGTTTTAGGACTGATTAGAAAGTGAAACAGAGGTTAGAATCAGTTGTTGGGAATTTTATGGAAATGCTGACAAACTGAGATGTCAGAAAAACATTCTTCAAATCACTGAGTCAAGAAAGCAAAACACAAGACAATTTCTCTGGATCCTCTGAGCCGTAACATCTGTTTTTATTCACTGAGAACAGGTTTTTGTGACCAGTGGGTTCAGTAGTTTTAATTGAAAATTGCAGACTATTGCTTTACAACCTCTATGTGCCCTTTATAACTAACTTCCAAGAAAAGATATGGGATGTTTTCTCCTTTGGTTATCCCGTGGCACTAGAAGTTAAGCCTTGCTATTCAGTGTTTCATTTATCTTAGAAAAAGAAATAAGAACTGTGTTAAGTAAAATGGAAATAGCAAATCTCAATCTTTAAAGGTTGAAAGTCAAGCATGTATAAACCTCTGGCATAAAGGTCTCTGCTTTTTTATGGAGAAGAAGGGGCAAGAAATTGGTATGTTGGTTAAAACAGGGAAATGGGGAACCATGAAGTCATGGCCCAAGCATCTGCTCTACCTCTGCTTGGCTATATGACCTTGAGACAAGTCACTTAACTTCTCTAAGCCTCAATTTTCCCATCTGTAAAATGGATAACATAGCAATTCCAAAGTCCACTGGGTCCTGGAAGGATCACAGTAGTAATACAAATGAAGTGCTTAGTGCACAGCAACCTCTCAATAAATGTTAATTTTTAGTGCATCACTGGCATTGGACACACTGTCTAAAAAGTACCTCTTTCTTTTACAAACATGAACAGAGAGGAACTGTCTTAGGATGCAGCTCTCTGAGCAAGGAAGCTAATAGTTAATCACATGCTCCTCTGTGAGCTGTACCTCGTTACCAAGGGGCTCTCAGAGTGACTGAGAAACCTACCACACTGACACATGAAGGATTCACACCTTCAGTTTCTATGGACTTCTTCTCCATACACGCCATGGTTGTCAAATAATTGTATATTTTTTGAACACTTGGTATATGCACAAAGTGCTATGCTGGTAGGAGACACAGGGAAAACTCTCTGCTCCAAGGAGCTTACAATGAAGCTAAAAACAACTGCCTGAGAGGGAAAAAGCATCACACAAGGTAGCTTACGCTAAATACCAGGTGAATCTAAAGGCCAAGTACTAAGGGCTTTCAAGTAGGGAGAAATCACTGTGGGCAGGAGAGTTGGGAGGGTTCAGAGAAGCGTGGCTCAAGGTGGGCTTTGACAAATGTCTGAAGTTTAGATAAGAGGAGACGAGGAGGGCATGTCTGCAAGGCACAGAGTCCACATCTACAAGAAATACTTCTCAAAGTGGAGTCCCAGGAGTAGCAGTGTCAGGGCCTCCTGGTGTGTCAGTCAGCTCAGACCACAGTAACAGAATGCCACAGACTGGGTGGCTTAAACCAAAGAATTGTATTTTCTTATACTCCTGGAGGCTGAAGGTACCAACAGATTCAGTTTCTGGTGAGAGCCCTCTTCCTGGCTTGGAGGTAGCTGTCATCTCCTGGTGTCCTCACATGGTAGAGAGAGCACACTCTCTTGGTGTCTGTTCATATAGAGACCCTAATCCTGTTGGGTCAGGGCCCCCCCACTCTTATGACCTCATTTAACCTTAATTACTTTCTTAGAGGCCCTGTCTTCAAATACAGTCACATTAGAAGTTAGAGCCTCAATATATGGACTTTGAAAGGACACAAGCATTTGGTCCATTAACACCTGAGAACTTGTTAGGATTACAAAATCTTAAGCCTCACCCCCAGTGCTGAGTTAGAGACTCCGGGTTTAAGGCCCAAAAGTCTGTGTTTTAACCAGCACTCCAGTTAAACTGAGTTTGAGAACCACTGGAGTAAAGGGTCTGTAGGGAGGAGTGAATGGAGGGGAGATGGAAGAAATAGGTTATGATCAGAACCTGGAGAGCTTTGAATGTCAGGCCCAGGAGTGTAGAGATTGACCTGCAGTCAGTGTGAGGCCAGAAGAAAGGGGAGGTCAACAGACTAACCTAAAGGACTCATGCCATGCCATCTACTTTTGCATAGGAGGGAAGGAAGAAAGGAAGGAAAGAATGCAGAAAAGAAGGGAGGGATGGAGAGAGGAAGGGAAGGATGGAGAAAGGGAGAGGAAGAGGAAAGGGAAGGGAAGGAAACCTCTTGGTAAATAGTTTTGCAGTTTAAATATTTACAGTCTAAATGCAGTAATAGCAGGAACAGACAAGAAGGGATGAATATGAGAAACATCATGAAGGAAGAAACTACACGTCATTACAAAATAAAGCAAGCAAAGGAGAAAGAGTGGTAAACTTAAGTAACTTGTAGATCAGTGAAACCTACCACTAAGCAAAATGTAGAAGTGTTGATGGGGAGCTGTTTTGATGTAAGTGATAAATTCAATTTTATTTATGTCAGTGTTAATAGCAGGACATACAAGGGACTGTGTCCACTGGGCAGATGGGAAAGGTAGTGGAGAGAGTGGTTGGTACTTCAACTACATTCAGGAAGTGATTCCTGAATCCTGGGGAGAGGGTGCAAGCTCTGAGGAAGAGCACAGAGCAAGGGAGGATAAGCGAAATCACGGAGCAAGCCACCATTCAGAGGGGAAAGTCGTGACCAGGAAACAGAAGGTGAAGATCAGGGCAGGGTAAATATCAGTGCCATTTAAGCACTTTTGCTACTAGCACCTTAAAAGGTCTCTGAGCCTGAGCACTTCAGAAGGGACAAGTTTATAGCTCCTTGTGAGTCCTGTGGGTAAATCATCATGCTCGTGACAAGGGCCAACTAGGAAAAATATGAATTATGAGCATCACTGCTATTAGCCTGAAAAATATGAATTATGAGCATCACTGCTATTAGCCTACTGTTAAACTGGGTAATGGCCTTCAGTACCATCAGAAAGACCTAAGGGTGTTGACCATTTATATGTATTTAAGAAATGCGTTAATTACTTCATTTTGGGTTTCTGTAACAATAAACATGTGGTTCTCAAACTTTAGTGCACATGAGAATCACCTGCAGGGCTCATTAAAACACAGACTACTGGGCCTCACTCTTACAATTTCTGACTCATTAGGTCTGGAGATGGGTCCGAGAATTTGCATTTGTAACAGGTTCCCAGGAGCTGCTGATGCTCCTGGTCCAGGGACCACACTTTGAGAACTGTTGTTAAGGCTTACATAGAGGCACGCCCTATAATGACGCCACCTGTAGCTCATTCAAGGCACTGGCTGCAAACAATAATTTCAGGCAATTTTTTTAGTGTTTCCAGGCTGAAACCTCTAGATAAGAGCACTGGAGAAGCAATAAGAAGAAAGTATGGAGTCAATAAAAATGTTTTTTTCCAAAAAATACAGAAAAGTCTTTATGAAAGAAAATAAAAACACTTCCTTCTTGGCCAAAGTGGACATTCAGGCCTGCATATTTTCCTCACATTCCCCTCATATTTTAGCTTTCACTTCAAATGACATTGCCTTTTTAGTATACTGGAAGAACATAGAAACTTGACTCCTGCCTGTGATTCCATTCAAAAGGGGTTATTTTCAACTACTTTCAGTTCAGTTTTTGTTCATGAACAATATGATGTGATTGAAAAGCCAATTTCTATGGGAAAACTTGGCCGTTTACGTTAGTGTTTATAATGTAAAATTTTGTGATCGGTTTAGAATACATTAGATCCTCTAGCTCTAAATTGCATGGCTGTCTTATATGCAGTTATACCTCATTTCATTTTCCACTGGAAGTCATTTCATTCCCTTGGTTTATAAACACCTTGAATTCTCTTTAACTGAAAAGACAAGGTAACTTGATAGAGCATCCCCCTTAGCAATAATAACCTCCAAGGTAGAATCAAACTAAGCAGAGTAAAACTATAGGCATCATGTCCTACATCATTCAAGAAAGGAAAGAAAATGGTGCTGAAAGGCAGGAAAGGCACTATGAAGACATTCAAAAGAATAGATGAATAGACGGATGTACTGGAAATGCAAATGAAGAATGTCAATTTTTCTTTTCCTTTGGAGTAGGCCAGTTTGGAAATTAGCAGGCAAAAAGTTGCAGTTATTTAGATGGCAAGGCTAGTGAATCCTAGACAAACAGGGTCCAAATGTCCATTATACAAAGCATACCTGTGTATCCTACTTGATCCTCTCAGTGATCCTATAAAGAACAGGGGACTATATGCATTCTCCAATGAGAAGGCAGGTCTTCAGGGTGAGATTGGGTGACTTGTAAGAGTCACATCAATATTAAGTAGTAGAACTGGGCTCAACTCCAAATTCTTCAAACTGTAAACACAGGACATTTTTCACTAACCAGCCCACTAACCAAAGCTTTTATCGGAAAGCTGATTTTTCTAACATTTAGAGTAATGCTCTGGACATATGAGTAAAACCAATTTTGGCCCACAGTCATTACGTCTTGTCATTAGCCTACCATTAGTAATCTATATGAGCAGCAGAATTAAGATGTAATAAAGTCTAATAGAACCTCTTATTATTTGTGTGGATACAACAGTAACTGAGATGGGTAACTATAGACATTAATTCAACAGATGTTTATATATTGCCTAAATCTTTTCCCTTGCACTGGGGAGTATTTGGGAAGTATAGTTAAAAAATAGTTTTTCCTCCCAATCTTTGGGAAGACAGGAACTAGAAAGGTGAATGTACAGAAGAATCACCTACTAAGGGATATAACTAGGTTGGACAGACTGTTAAAGCCATCAGTCAATATTAATGTAGCAGCAGCACAGCCACTTTTCATCAGCTCCCTTATTCATTCACTCAACATTTAATCATTCATAGATTCATTTTATACACCATATGGCTAGACCCTACCCAGATAATTTGTTTCCTTCCAGCAATCATTTACTACCATTGTAAATTGTGTAAGTCTATTGATTGGGATTCAAACTTAGATTTCAACTTCCGACTTTTGTGTCATGTTGATTTGATACGATAGTTATGAAGTGACATGACAGAATATCAGATGGCAGAATCTCCTTCTACCAGTGTCATTCAGAAAACCCATGAAGTATTTATACGGCCTGAAGTTTCCTATGTGCCCAGAGTCTACTGTGGGAAACAGAGTTTTCTATACTCCTTCCCAGTTCTTAAAAACAACCAGCAAGCAATTAATACAACTTACTCAAAATGGCTGGTGTAAAAGGCAATTTGGACAAAGTATGGATTTGCAGTATTTTAAAAGATTATGTAGTTTTATAACTTCCATGTTTAAATAACTGACAACACAGAAGTTTGGCATTGGTTTTAAGGCCTCTGTACTCTCCCCCTACTTCTCAATTTATAGACATTTCTGTTGGGATGGGGTTCATCCCAGGAGGCATATGTCACTCTGCCCCCTTCCCCAGACAACCAAATTTCTAGGGAGGGTATTTGTTATACCAAGTTTCAAAAGATAATAAAATTGGTCCTGGACACTGACCATAGGTGAAACACTGTAGTCTCAGGAAGATGAATTTTGTCTAATTCCTGGATCAGGCAGAATCAAAGTTGTAGAGATTTGAAATCCCTAGATAAGATGGTTCAGCAATTAGCCCTAGAACCCAAAGCATTATCTGCTCAAATACAAAGGAAATGCTAATATATATTAAATTTATCTTCTCAAGTAATTTGAAATTTCCTCTGCACATATGGTCATAGTATCTATTTCTTCAAAACTTGACTCTGCCATTTATTAACTATGTAACATTGGGTAAGTTATTCATTTCTCTTTGCCTCAATTCCCTTATCTGTAAAATGAGGATAAGAATAGTACCCCCAGTGTGGTTGGTGAGAAGATTAAATGAATTAATATATATAAAGCTCTTAAAACAATGCCTAATACTTAGTATTTTATAACTGGATTCTTAATTATAGAACTAGTGATATTTTATTGTTTTTGTTAAACTTAAGATAATTGTGTTTTCATCTCTTATTTTGCCGAGAAAACTCTATGGAAATCTATTTCCTAGCCCTTATGCTAAGAGTGGTTTTAGTGATGCAAGTACGTCACAAGTGTATAACATTTTTCTCCAGAAATAATTTAAAGTTCTTGGATAGCTTCTATTTGTTTCATTCTTTGGCTCATTTGAACAGACTCAATTTTTGAATGATTTGTACTTGATGTTGTATAGAAATGTAGCCAAATAATTGAAAGATAATCTTCTATTCCTTTTATTATCCACTTTATCTCTTGAAAAATGATTAGGTGGCTAACAGATTTTCTCACAGCATAACAAATATTAAATATAAAAATGGCTTTAAGAACTTTCAATGAAAAAAGCATCTTCAGTAGCAATTATAGTTGTCTACTGAGCGTTTGGTTTTAGTGTTTTGACTGAACTAACTGGCAGTTTTGGTCAAACATCCAATATAACTGAGTCTCGCTGAATTGGACTGGGGTTGAGCTACTTAGTGTGAAAGTTCAAACCAGAAATATGTGTAAGTTCCATTTTAGAGATTATATTTACCAAAATGTTGCCTTTTCGTGGCATATAAATATGCTTAATACAACTGTGGGCATTCTTTCTCCCAGAAATGTTACATTAAAAAAAATCTTTCCTGTAACACATGCCAAACATGCCTCCCTGTGAATTTTAGATAATTTGTCCCCATAGAAAGCTGACTACAGAGGCCAGACAATTACAGTGTTTTTAGTTTTGTGGATTTTTTTTTCATCTATGAATGGGAATTTAAATAAAAATATGTCAAATGACTTTAGGTCCAGACTTACTCTGAAGAGCTACCCTCTGCTACGCACGTGTGCAGACACAAGCACAACAACTCAAGAGGCCAAACAAGAAAGGTCTCTAGGGACAAGTAGTGTGATCATCTGTGAGACATGACACAGAACTAGGTGCCCAGAGAAAGGCAAGGGCCAGAGGAATCCTACCAGGTTCACTAGGAAACAACGGCTGGAGGACAAACCGTTTAAGAACCAGCATCCTCCGGTAGAAAGGCATCCACAGCACCTCCAGACCAGAGTTTCTGTTGCTTCAGGCCCTCCACACACAAGGGGCTCATCTTAGCCGAGGGTTTGGGGCTCTCTGTTTATGAACCCCACAGATATGTCTGGGGGAAGATGTATGGAAGGAGAGAGAGAATTGCTAGGCATGGAGAATCATCACATCCTGAGGCATTGCAGAAGGGGGCAAGAGTGCCCAAGCTGTGTGAAAGGTAATAATTTTTTTAAAAAGGATTGGATTTTGATCTTCTCATGAACTGGCAATCTATTGCCTAACACATAAAAATAACTCCAAATGTTATTTGCGTAAATTACAGAATGATGTGTTAATACATTACATCAGAAATATCACAGGAAACTGCTTACTTTAATGATAATTCTAAATGTTAGAAAAGCAGATACATTATATAAAATTCTTATTCTGACTGTATAAAAAACTCTTATGTCTAACCAATAATATAAGCCATTTTTCAATTATATCTAATTTTCATGGAGCAAAATAATGATTTTTTTAATTGAGGTATTAGATGTATTCCTGCAAGGCAGAGTTTGGCTTAATATTAGGAAAAATGTACTAACCATTGGAGCTATCCAGTAAAGGAATGGGATGCCTTCTTATGTAGTAATGTCTGCATGATAGAAAATAGCCAAGCTAAAACTGGTCAGGACTTTCCAGGCATATTGTAGAAAGGACTGCTGCAACGAATGGAAGATTTTAACCTCTAAGGTCCTTTTTAATTCTAAGATTCTATAAGATTGCTTGAGGATTTTAGAAATTCAGAGTAAAAAGCTATCTGAATACAGTCCTACAGTTTTATATTCTCCAGAGACATTTCCGTGCATTCTATGTATGATTTGGGTGGATTGAAGTTCTGTGGAATCAAGCTAAAGGAACCAGCACTAGGAAAGGTTTATTAAAGTTTTCCTAAAAGAATTTAGGAAATGTATCCTGATTTAGCTCAAGTATTGTAAAATTCAATTTGGTGTTATAATTTCTACTAAATTTCCTAAATTTTTCCTTCTATCTTTAGAAAGATTTGGCTGCTTGCATATGTCATTCATGAAATTTATTACCGAGCAGACACACAGTAGGTGTTTGCTGTGTTACAGTGAGGCTAGCCTTTGAGAGGATGCATGGGTCGTTGGGTTGTTAGGCTTAAAAAAAAAAATGGCCACTTGAGTTATTCTATTTAAGAGCTACCAGATAAAGAATACTTTAGTATTTTCTAATTGTTCCTTAGGATGATGATAGAAGATATGAGGGGAAAAAATCCAGAAACAAGAAAAAATAAGTTATGCGGTCAAATTAGTTTTGTGACCTCTGTCTTAAAAGTTAAGCAGTTTTCCCTCATTTTTAATTTGCTAATATGCATGGAGAAGAGGACCTAGTGTGCAATATTTCCACATATATTTGTTCATAGAAATCTCTTATATTTACAAAGCCCATTTGGTATAGATGACTCATAATGCCATGTATCAATGTTGATTAAACTAAAACACATGCATACACACATACTCATGAATTTTTAGAGTTTGTTTTCTTTCAAAAATGATGGCAGGGGTATTTGTTCTGTTCATTGCTGTACCCCTGGTGCTCAATATTTATTGAATGAAAAATCAACAATCGTGCTAGTGCGAAAAAAAACAAAACAGTCCATTCTATTATTCTTCTCACCAAATCCTTTCTTCCCACTTAACCCCTCAGAATAATCAGACCTTACAGTAATAACAGATTTTAGAGTTTATTAAATATATCTGTATTCATGATCTAACTTGATCCTCACAAAAACATAGGTAGAGAAATATTGTCATTCCTATCTTATCAATGAAAAAATTGAGGTTCTGAGAGGTGAAAAGACTGAAGCAAAGTCCCCTCGCTAATGATTAAGACACAAATCCCTGCTTCAAGTTTCCACATCCAGTACATTCTTTTCTACCCATGAGCATTTATGCCAGCCTCAGAGGTTCAGATCAAGAAGAGAAAATCTAAGCAATTTCTTCTGCATTGGACTCCTCCTGCTTTGGCTTTGACACTGTATCTTTTATAAACCACCAATGTAATTTCTATTTCTTCAGTATCTCCTTGCAATCATTGTTACTATTTTTATCTACAACAGTATAACAGGTAAGAACTTTTTCTCTAACTCTGGTAGAACTGTCCAAGTTTTGAAAAATAAGATTCTCTAATAATATTAGACCATCATGGATCCAGCGCCCTGGGAGAATCTCAAGAGAGCAATTGTTCCTACAGTAATCAAACCGAAACACTGTTGGTCTACACTGTTTATAAGAATCTCCTTTAGGTGGCCCAATTAGTTTTCAATCCCTTGTACAGTGAAAAATTCTTCCTCACATCTAGACACATTTTCTCTGGGTATGTGTTAAGCTTATTTTATCTATGTTTCTGTCCTGCATAGAAATGAAGGATATATGTTCCTTTTCTTCCTGAGATTACTTATACCCTAAAGAAAAATGTGGACCTCTCATTCTTATTTCTCTCGTCTCTCCCCAACCACTGCAAGTAAACTTGAAGAGCACATTAAATATCTATACTATTTAAGTTAGAGACCTTGAAACGATTAATTTCCTCTCTTGCTTTTAAAGTGGTTGAGTGTTTTGATTATTTTTGTTTGTTTTTAGGAAGAGGTTTCATAGGTGTAATGCAGCAGACATATAATCATTTATTAACTTCTTATTCTATTAAATGCTTTGAGCCATGGAGAATAATGGACACCATTCCTACCAGAGTAAGTCTTGATCTAATTTACCAGAGCTAACAGGTAAGCATGGGACCGTTAGAGGGTAATTTCAAAGCAGCACTTATTAGCGTGGACTGCTCCTTCATCTCATTAGAACGAGGCCTCTATAAATCCCAGAAGGATAGAGTTGTTATCCAAGGAGCACTGTGTGAAAGAGAGAAGTCTAGAGATGGATCTCGATAGAGGCATATGCTTTAGAGAAGCAAGGATTTTCTATGAACACAATATCATATCACCAAAGGCAAAGAGTTAGGCTGGGTTCAGGATATGGGGGGAGCAGGCCAGAATGTCAGGAACAGAACGTCTAGTTTGAGAACAGGATGAGCTCAGGTAGATTAAATTAGATTATAAAGTGCCTCTTAGATTTCTTTGTCCATATAGAACTTTCATATTTCTGAATACATAATAATTGTAACATCTGAATACTCACTACAATTTACTTTTTGGTACCTTAATTTTTTAGGTGTTTTATTGATAAACAACATTTCTGAATTTGGAACATCCTTCTTACGTAATCAGTTGTTTTTTGTTTTTGTTTTTATACAAGTTTTTTTTCCCCCTCTCTCTTTGGGAAAAAAAAAAACTCACCTCTTTTATACCTTAAGAGAACTCCATAGATTGATCATTTATTCATTCACGGGACTAATGTTAGCTAAGTGTTTATCATGGACCACGCACTATTCTAGATGTTAGCGACACAATACCGAATACTTCAGCCTCTATTCCCAGGTCATCTACAGTCTAACGGATTAGGTTAGATTAGAGTGAACTACTGCATTCTTCCTAGCAGTTAATTCTTTAGTTCCAAGGAATGGTTGGCATGTCATGCAATGGATATGAGTAAAATAAATCAAATAAACAACAAACATATTTTGATAATCTATATGCCAGGAACTCTGCTCTATGCTACAGGGAATCCAGAGGACAAGGTAATAGGGTTTCTAATATCAAGGAGAAGAAAACCTCCTGGGGGGATAGGCCACAAACAAAATTACTTAATAATCCAGGGCAAGCCTATCAGAGAATGCTCTGATAGGGCAGTGCTATGGGTTTAGAGAAGGGAGAGAGCATTTGATGGTAGGAATGGGCTGAGGAGACACGGGAGAAAGAAGACCTAGCTTGACATTGAAAGATGAGTAGGATTTGTATAGTCATCAACAAGCAGAGAATAAAAGAAAGACATAAACATTGGGCAGAGTGCTGCAGCACTAGCCTTATTTGTATCACTGTCTTCTATAGGCAGCTAATAAAAATTAACTTTGGCTTTCACCGACTCTGTCGGCAGGAAAAAAGTAGTAAAGTTTTGGTAATCACAGAGTACCAGACTTCCCTGATCATTACCACTATGCTCTTTCATTCTGAGGGTATGGTAGAATGGTCCAGACATCTGCCTTCCTCCCTAGCGCCACCTCAAAAGAGTTCTGTCAGGGCTGTTCAATTAATTTAACAGCAGGCAGAAGGAAATACAGGGTTGGCCAAAAAGTTTGTTCGGCTAATGAATACGTTGTTCAATAAAGTTCTTGGTGAAAATGGAAATTTATTTTTTTTACTTTAAACCGAACAAACTTTTTTGGCCAACAATGAAATCATCCAGGTGTCATTCTAGGGCTACTGCCAACCATTTAAGGCCCTGTTCCCCCTCAAAATGGAGATGTGGAAGCAGGAAAAGGTGAAGAAAGAGTGAGGATGAGAAGTGCCTAGTTTTGCAGTCTATGGCAGTGATTTCCAGTCCTCCACACGCACTGCCCCATCAGTGAGAGGGCTGACTCACACCCTTGTCCTACTTCTCTTCTGTGATCCCACAGCCAGCTCCCTGGTCTTATTCCTGTCCTCCCCACTAGCCCTCTTCTTGTCTGGTTTAGCCTGGCTTACACTCAAGAGGCAATTTTTCTCCATCAATTAACAGATATGGAGAACAGACTAGCTCCTTACTGGCCTCTTAGGACCAAGAAAACATCCAAAGGAAGCAAAGCCATAGGTGGTTTCCATGGAGCTGTGCAGCCTGGAGTTGGAGGGGATAACTTTATTTCTGAAGCACCTTAATTACCATAAGAGCTCTTTAACACACTACTCAGAGTAATAAACACAATTATTTCTAGCTTTCACTGAGAACAATAGATTAGATTCACTGGGCTGAGAGGGTTAAAGCAAGCTGAGAGTAGGAAGAAAATCCTCCCACCCACAGCCAACCTCATAGAAATGAGGCACAGGAATATCCTTTAAGTGGCCACCACCGTTCTGCCATCAAGTAGATAGCATATTTTAATATTTTTACTTTGAGATTATAGTATCAATAGGTTTTATTTTTTTAAGGTTTTTTTTTATTGTAAAATAAGTAAAGAGAACCACATAAAACAAATGTAAGAACCACAGAGGTCAACGAAGAGAACTTTGCCAGCCACTGCAGAAGCGTCTCCATGTTCCCTGTCCCAATCACACCCTCGGCCTTCCTCCAAAGGTAACCACTGTCTTGACTTTTATAGTAATCAATTCTTAGCATCTCTTCGTAGTTCTATACCCAAGAGAGTTTATTTAGACACTAGCGTTTCACCTTGCACATTCTTTTTTATTGGATACCTGTTAAGTCCCTTTAATTTGTAAGTTCCTCCTGCACCTTTTTTCTTTACAATTTACCTTTTGAAGAGCATGGGTTGCTTGATTCAGAGTCTCCCATAGTCTGGATTTTCCTGATTGAAGATTTAGAGTGTGAGTCAGCATATCCTTCTATGTTCCTACGAATTAGCTACTGGGTCCAGAGGCTTGACTAGACTCAAGTTCCATCCCTTAGATAAAGCAATAGGTAGGATTAGTGTAGAGAGTGCATAGAAGCTGGGGTGTTCCTGCCCCTTCAATGTTCACTCTGTTCTCTGTGCCCTCTCCTGTTCATGGATTGGGCAATTCCCCTCCAAGTTCCAGCTGCTATCTCAAATTGGCCACCGGGACCATCTCGTGTGTACCTATTGGCTATTTTGGGGCGCTCTGGTTCTCAAATCTGTCAGATGTCCCCATGCTTCTCTTCCAAACAACCATCAGTTACACAAAAGCCTAGTGGCTGTTGGTGGTGGCTCCTGCATTTTCACGATTAGGGATTCATGGGCTACCTTGGCACTGGTTACATGATAAATGTTTCCCTTGGGTTTGTAGTTTCACCAAGTAGTTGCTCTGTGTGTCTTTTTATGGATTTAGGAAGATCCAAAAATTAGGCTGACACTGTTTTGAGCCATCTTCTCAGAATTCTAGTATGATTTTTTATCATATGGAATGTATTTTGAAGGAATAGATTCTTGTATATTTAATGAGAAAAATATTTGATATTCCTAAAATCAGTTTACTGGCAACTTTGGGAAACCTGCTTATTCTGTACATTGAGAGATTCTTATCTGGTTGTTTATCAATCCACAATTAATTTGCTACCAGAACCCTATTTGTAGCACTGAACTCTTTTTTAGCCATATGCATAAAATCACTTCTCTTGCTAATATTCCAATCCAGACCTATAACCATTCTCACCCCAAACCCCTTCACACACGAATAGTAAAAACACAAGGACCTTCTCTGTTCAAATACACTTTGTTGAAACCTCACTCCTGAGCATGATTTATTTTTTTACCTGACTTCCTAAATATAGTGTTTCCATTGTCTTCATTACCAAATTCCAAGTGTTCGTTCCCACTTATTCATAGGTCCTTTGATCTCCTCAGGCCACAGATGCCTGATACCGAGGTTTCCAGAGACCTTTGATTTGCTTCTGCTGCTTTAACCCTCAGTTTATTGATCTGAGACCTGGACCACTGCACATCTCTTCATGGAGCTGGCCTTTTCTTAATCCTACACTGTACTGGCTGGCCCCATTGTCATTCATGCCCTGACCTTGTAAATATCACATTGTATAGCATCAGATGGCCTGCTTTTCCCAATATTATATAACACCTTCACATGTCATTTAAAAATCTTGGAAAGTACGAGTTTTAAAGAATGCATAATTTCCTACCACGGCCTAAACTGTGCTTAACCATGCATCCTAACACTTGTAGGTTATTTTCAATTAAGGAAAACAACTAAGAATTTGAAATTGCAGGTACTCTCATACAGAAAAAAGTAACAGCTACAACACCTCTGAGTTTAGGTGGATATTTGCTGTAAACACTGTTTTGATTGGGGCGGTAGAAGTTTTTGGGGATCACTGATGTCTTTATCCTTAAGGGATTTTCCTTCTTCTATCTCCCTGATTCCCCTAGAATAAGCTCTAGTTCTAAATCTTTTTTTTTTGAAGTATAGTTGGTTTATAATATTGTGTTAGTTTAAGGAGTCCAACAAAGTGATTCAGTTATGTATATATATATATATTTTTTTTTTCAGATTATTTTCTGTTATAGGTTATTACAAGATCCTCCAGAGCCTGTTCTCATGCCCTCTGCTGTGCCCCACTACTGAGGCCATCTTGACTTTGTAGTGCTGGGGTAAGCATGGTGGTCACATGGAGGAATCTATCAAAATCCCCATCCTTAGGAAGTTTACAGTTTACTGAATTGGAAGTATATGCATTTTGTGTACAAATAACTATAATCAAAGTAGAAAATACTAAAGCATTAAACAGATTATAAATGAAGTTGTATCAAGGAGAGATTATTTTCTGGTGGAGAGGTCAAGGAGGGCTTCCTGTAGGAAATGGCCTTTGACCTCAGCTTCACATCCTGTATTTATTTATTCTTTTACTTGAAAAGATAATACATTAAAATTGACTTTTTTTTTTTTTAGAGCAGTGATATTCAGTTCTAAGGCAAATTCTGCATCATGAATGCAACCAGTTGTAGGCTCTGACTGAGGTTTAATTCTAAATAGTTTAAACAAAGAGGGAAATGAATTGTAAAAATACTAGCAACTCTCAAGTTAGAACTGAGCCACAGGATGCAGGGATGTATTGGACTGGGGAAATTACTGGAAGCCAGTATTTAAATTCCTTCAAAACTCTGTCCTTATCTGTATTTCTCTATGCATGTTTGACCTTTTTCAGAGTCGGATCCAAACTTTTCTTTAAAAAGAAAAATAATTTGTAATGCTCTACCCTACAATGGAGTTCCTCAGCATTGTTTGAACTTATGAAGTTTTTAGAGTGATGGCAGTTATAAAGAACACAATCGCTGGGAATTATTTCTAAGGCCTTTGGCTTTTTTCCTGATGGCTTCAGACAAATAGTTGATTTTGTATTTTTATGTGTGTTTACTTCAAAACATAAAGTCTCCTCAAAAGTATGTATTCTCTAGATTCCACATATATGCGTTAATATATGATATTTGTTTTTCTCTTTCTGACTTACTTCGTATAGAGCAGGGAGCTCAGCTTGGTGCTCTGTGGTGACCTAGATGAGTGGGATGGGGGGGTAGGATGGGGGAGTGTGAGAGAAGTCCAAGAGGTAGGGGATGTATGTATACATATAGCTGATTCACTTCACTGTACAGCAGAAACTAACACAAAACTGTAAAGCAACTATATCCCAATTAAAAAAAAAAACAGTAGGGGGCTTCCCTGGTGGCACAGTGGTTGAGAATCTGCCTGCCAATGCAGGGGACTATGGGTTCGAGCCCTGGTCTGGGAAGATCCCACATGCCTAGGAGCGGCCGGGCCCGTGCGCCACAGCTGCTGAGCCTGCGCATCTGGAGCCTGTGCTCCGCAACAAGAGAGGCCACGATAGTGAGAGGCCCGCACATCGTGATGAAGAGTGGCCCCCGCTTGCCACAACTAGAGAAAGCCCTCGCACAGAAACGAAGACCCAACACAGCAAAAATAAATAAATTTAAAAAAAAAAAGAATAGATTCTCTCCATAGAATCCATGTTAAAAAAAAAAAAAAAAAGTATGTATTCTCTAGGGGAAAAAAAGCCAATTTCTCTTCACTTTTCTGAGGTTCAAGTTTTTTTTCAGAGGTTCAAGATTTTTTGAAGAAAATAGCATTACTGAAGAGTAGATATTAAAAGTTTTCCTCTTAATCAAATCTAAGGCCTAAATCAATCAAAGCTAAAATCTAATCAGTATATTCAAGATACTTTCCTTTAAAACAAGACATATTAGTATTTGCTATAAATATGTTTTTTAGACAAAAATAAAATAGATCTTTCCAAATTAAAATGAAAAAACATGAATTAACATTTATAAGCACCTGATATATGTTAGACAGCGAGTTCAGCCAATGTTACCTCATTTTGTCCTTTTCATCTTATGAAGAAGATGTGATTATTTCAGTTCCACAGCTAAACCGAGTGTCAGAGATGTTAAAATGCTCACCCAAGGCCAAAGCTAATAAACAACAGAGCCAGGATTCAAACCCAAATTTTTCAGATTACAAATTCAGATTTAAAATTACAAAAATTTTCAAGTAGGGTTATTTATGTATCGATTTTATTCCACTGCTGTATAAGGAGGAAATGCAGTGCACTCATTTCATGGGGTTTTGCCCCCACAAAACCTAGCCAAGTGGCCAGTTTAATATATTAGTAACCAAATGAAGAAACCATGTTTAATTCATTTATTTTTAAACTCTATACAGTAACTCAATTTTTATATATCCAGATTCCAATGTCTTAGTACTGTATAACGATCAGTAAGCAAAACAGACAAAAGAAGGTAAAGAAAAGGAAAGAAGAAAAGGAAACACAGAGGGTTTCTTGCATGAAGTTCTCTAACTATGTTCACTGTACCTGCTGGGAAGTGGAACCATATCTATTCTCTACTTCTTTTCTGACAAATGTTATTCATTCTGTCCGTTACAATTCCTTCTGTCTTGTTATGCTGTCTTCACCGAATTACATTAGATTAGACCAGTTCTTGATAAAAAGTTCAGAGCAATACATTACCAAGCCCTGGTGCGTTTCTGCAGAGGAGTTAATTTGTGTATGTATGCCCACCTCCTGCAGAGTAACTGCCTCAAAGTGATGGGGAGAGTTACATTTTCCTATTAGAACACTAGCCTCTAGTTCTTTAGCCTTTTGACCTGCAATGAAGTCTATGATATTAAATGATCTCTCATTTAATAGTAGCACAATGCATACTATTGTGCTATTTGATTTTTCATACACACCTTTTCATGTCTTATATACAGATTTTCCCCCTTTAGAGTGGATTCATAATATCTCATAATAAGATATATGATGATGTACTCACTATTTTACTACTTATAAACATATAGGTTGTATCTAAATTTTTTAGCCATTATAAAATGTTGCCATGAAATCTTTAGTCATACAATTCTTTGTGTATTTATGCAAATATTTCTGTATGACAGGTTCATAGGAAAGAAATTGCTAGGTCAAAGGGAACGATTTAATATTCTAATAAACAACTACAACAATAATACAAAGGACTTCCTATATGCCAGGTGCTTTTGTAAGTTCTTTACAGGTGATAACATTTAATCTTTACAACAAATGAAAGAGGCAGGTACTACTATTGTTATTTCACAGATGAGGGAATTGAAATATAAAGAGATTCAACAACTTACCCAAGGTCACCCAGCTAATATGTGGTGGAGCCTGAATTCAAATCTAAGGAGTATGGCCCAGAGACTTGCTATGCACGCTGCCTCCAAAACTTGCTTTCCAGTTGATTTTTTATATCAGTTATTTTACCAGTTTTGCCAATAATGGATATTATTTAAAATTTTAGATACAGTTTTTTTAACTTAACATTGAAACAATTTTAATCTTGGTGTAACTTCATGATGCAATAAAGTTCAATCAGTAGAACAGACACAGTGAGGCAGAATATTAAGTACGAAAATGGGTGGCATGGATAAGAACACAGAAGTGGATGCAAGTTACAGTCAACCATATAGGCTGGAGTGACTGGAAGGCCATAAAGAGATGGCAGAGTTCAGATGGGGGGTAGTACTTAAATATATGGAAGGAAGGCTTGCAGAAGGGAATACTGTTGAGTGTAGTGAAGGATGAATTTGATCATAATTGATGGAGGCAGAATTTCTAAAGCCAAGAGTTACTTAGGGAATGTGGAATTTCCCCTCAAAACAACAGGAAGTGTTGGTTCTAGGAGAAGAAGAGTAATAGGAAGAAATTTGTATCTTGGGAAGTTTAGTCCTGCTAAGTGATATAAAATATAATAGAAATGTATGAAAGCAAAATGACTTCTTGGAAGGTGACAGAGATCCAGATTTGGTGATGAGGTCACAAACTAAGAGAGTAGAATGTTGAAGTAGAGATTGAATCAAATAAACTCTGTAAAGAATAATGGGCAATATTTAGTTACTGGTTAGGATCAGCAAATAAAGCAGAAAGGGAAAGTTCCATCAGGTTTTCAGTGATTTAGGCTTGGATAGCAGAAAGAATAGTGTCATCCGGTTGGAAATGAGGAAGCTGAGAACTGGAGTAGGTTTGAGAACACCATAGGTCAATTTTTGGACTTGATGAGATTAAACTAAGAGGGAAAACATCCAGCAAGTGTATCTATTAGACAATTAGAAATGGAGTTCATTTGGAAGATGAGGATAAGGACTAGAAATATATTTTTTAAACTTAATAAAGATGAAAGTTGAAACTATAACACGATGGAAAGGAGTATTGAGAAAAGAGGAGAGAGCCAAGGACTGATATGGGGGAATGGCACATAACGAAAAGCTGAAAGAAGAAGGTGGCTACAAAGATGGAAGAAAATGAGTAAACCAGAGAAGTAAACAGTGAATCAAGAAAGTAGACAGTGAAGGAAGTCAAGAGGGATAAGAGTACAAGGAGGTATTCAAATATGTCAAAGCCAAGGACATAGAAAATAGCAAGGAACTGGAAAAAAAATATTTTTATAGAGTTTAAAAAGAGATCATTGGGGACTTTCAAAATTTCCAGTAGAGTTATGCTATATGATCACAAGAGATGACTTAAATCTTGCTTGGACAAAAGTGAGCAAATGTAGATGGTACATTCAAGAAATTTGATGATTAAATATGAAGGATAAAATAACATCTAAATAAGTCAGAAGGTCGATGCATAGGCTGGTTGAGTTTTTTAAAAAGTATATCTGAATTAATCTCTGGCGGAACTTGTAGGATCCTGAAAGGTTAAGCTATTTTTAATCTCCTTATCAAACTCTTCTGCAAAAATATATGGATATGCTGTTTCAAAACTCTGTAATCAGTAATCAGGAGTTAAAAATTCCTAGTTATTGATAAATTTTGTGTTATAGCCAGTATGAAATTGAAGTTTCTTTTTTATATAAAAGATTTTTTTTATATTTATTGTATTTATTATTATTTATTTTTGGCTGCGTTGGGTCTTCGTTGCTGTGCATGGGCTTTCTCTAGTTGCGGCGAGCGGGGGGCTACTCTTCGTTGCAGTGCACAGGCTTCTCATTGTGTTGGCTTCTCTTAGCATGGGCTCTAGGCACGTGGGCTTCACTACTTGTGGCATGCGGTCTCAGTAGTTGTGGCTCGCGGGCTCTAGAGTGCAGGCTCAGTAGTTGTAGCGCACAGGCTTAGTTGCACCGCGGCATGTGAGATCTTCCCAGACCAGGGCTGGAACCCGTGTCCCCTGCGTTGGCAGGCAGATTCTTAACCACTGTGCCACCAGGGAAGCCCCATAGTTTCTTGACACAAGTTTTAAAACATTGTTTTAACTAGGTTTCTTGTATTTTGATTATAAAGGTAATATATACATATTGGAAAATAGAAAATTCAGAACAGTATTGAAAAGGAAAAGATTATTCACAAATTATTCAACTTTTGATATATTTTCTTGCAATTTTATCTTATGTTTGTTTTAAATACTTCAAAAACTTTACAGGAAATTATGTATCCCTTTCATACAGCATTACAACATAAGTATTTTATATGATAACTCCTTGTCAATGTGTCATGCTTATATCCAATCACACAGATAGTTCATAATTTATGTATTCCCCAATTACAAAATACTTAAGTTTATTTTTCATTTTCATTCAATATTTTAAATTACATTTACTAAAAAATTTCCAGGCAAATTTTTTCTGTATTTAGAATTATGTTTTGAATAGAATTCCATAAATGGAATTACTGAATCCAAAGTTCTGAATATCTAGAAGGCATGTAATACCCAAGTAGCTTTCCAACTATAAATTTCTTTCAATCAAAAGTTGATTAGAATATTAGATTTTTCCACAAAAATCTCTAGTTCTGGGTGGTTGTATTTGTTTAAAATATTTGTTAATGTAATAGGTAATATACATTAATTTGATTACAAAAGAATAAACATTTTCAATATTTTTTAACTAGTTGAATATTTCTTTTTGTGAATTGTCTATGACCTTTATTCATTTTCTAATGGTGCCTTTGAGTTTATCAATTTGTGTGATTCCTTTATACAGTAAAGATAGTAACCCTCGGGCTTCCCTGGTGGCGCAGTGGTTGAGAGTCCGCCTGCCGATGCAGGGGACACGGGTTCGTGCCCCGATCCCGGAAGATCCCACATGCCGCGGAGCGGCTGGGCCCGCGAGCCATGGCCGCGGAGCCTGTGTGTCCGGAGCCTGTGCTCCGCAACGGGAGAGGCCACAGCAGTGAGAGGCCAGCGTACAGAAAAAAAAAAAAAAAAAAAAAAAAAAAAAAAAAGATAGTAACCCTCTATAACATTTGTTGCAAACATTTTCTCACTCAGTTGATTACTTGCATAGTATGTCTTTTGACATACAAATATTTTGAAATATTTGCCTTTGTGATTTATTTCCTTAATTTTAAGCCCAATGAGCCTTTCCACATGCAAATATCAAATAAAATTCATCTATATTTTCTTCCTTTTTCAGTTGTATTTTTCAATTTTAACTTCATATATCAGAATTTGTTTTTGGTATATGATATACAGTGAGGATATAAAGTTTTTCTCCAAATAGTAACCTATTCTCCTACCAATTACTGAATAATTCTGCCCTGTCCCACTGATGATTCCTTTGCCATTGATACCTTAAATATATTGGAATTCTGTTTCTGGACCTTTTATCCTATTCTGTCTGACAATTTACAGCCCAGGATTAGACTAATTTAATTATTGTTGCTTAATAAAGTATTTTAATATTTTATAAGAATAATACATTTTCATTTCTCTCTTTTTAAGGAAAGTTCTTAGTTACTATTCATTTAGTGTTTTTAAAAATTCTTAATTACTTTTAATAAGTTCTATTTTTAATAAGTTCTTAGTTTCTATTGTCACTACTTTTCAAATGAGCTTTGGATTCTGTAAAAAAACAAACAAACTGAAGTCTTTGGGATTCTGATTAAAATTGCAGTAAATCTATAACTAAATATGCAAGTAAGTGACATCCTTAAGACATTTTGTCTTAACTGTAAAGTTTAGAGATATATTTCATGTAATTATTATTTTATGCCTATATGAAATGTCATTGTTTTATCACATTTTTAATTAACTTTTTTTCAGGGATGTTTTTTTTTTTCTGGCTGCTTTGAGAATGATATACTGTTATCCAGAATCATGTAACTATTTGTTTACTATGTTTTAATCTCTTATCAAATTAATTCAAGAAACACTCTTGGGGGCTTCCCTGGTGGCGCAGTGGTTGAGAGTCCGCCTGCCGATGCAGGGGACACGGGTTCGTGCCCCGATCCCGGAGGATCCCGCGTGCCGCGGAGCGGCTGGGCCCGCGAGCCATGGCCGCGGAGCCTGTGTGTCCGGAGCCTGTGCTCCGCGACGGGAGAGGCCACAGCAGTGAGAGGCCCGCGTACAGCAAAAAAAAAAAAAAAAAGAAACACTCTTGTTAAATAATTTTTCAATTGTTATTTTAGTTATTGCAAAAAAATAATGTCACCATTTCCAGGAGCCATACTGACTTTTCCATTTTTAATCATTGCCTCCACATAAACTTTCAGACCCTGTATTTATTCTTATTTTGCATAGTCTTATTTTGTTCCCAATTTTGAAAGGGAATTTCTAATGATTCACATGTGGGTATGATGTCAGTTGTTTTAAAAGAAATGTTCTTTATCACAGTTAGGAACCATCCTTCAAATCTGAATAACTAAGAGATTTTATCATGAATGGGCACTGAAATTTATCAAATCCTTTTTCAGAATTTATGAGAAAAGTCTCTAGTGATATTTATTAGGATAATAATTTAAAACAACCATTTTCTGTTAAGATAAACCCTACTTGGTGATAGGGTTGCATTTTATCAATATTTTATTTAGAATTTTTGTAGTTATATATATATAAATTAGTTTAGCTAGGTCTTCTTTTTATACTCTCTATATTAAGTTTTTTGTCTCAATGTTATATACATATAAAATTAATTAGGGAGATTATCATCTTGTTCTCTACACAAAAACAAGAGAATTGAAAAAGAAAAAAAAAGTCCTTATAAGCAGACAACATAATTATTTACATAGAAAGCATAAGCAATTCTCTAAGGAAACTATTGGAACTAATAAGACTTTTCCATGAAATCGTCCACTACAAAATCAATATACAAACTCAACAGCATAACTTTACAAAACTAATAGCTAATTAGAATGTGAAATAAAAAAGAATCCTATTTAAAATAGGAATAAAAGAATACTTACAAATAAATTTAGCAAAATATGTATAAAATCTCTAAAATTATTTGAAATTTTACTCAAGGTAAGACTAGCTCCATAGCTAATACCCACAACTCCAAACTCCCAGAACCTCTATAATGAAGGGATTGCCATGAGCATCTCTAAGCTGCTACAAAGCAAATTTAAACTCCATAGTCATCTATTCACATGAATTGTTCTTATTTGCACATTTTTCCTGCAAAGATGGTAACTTGACTCTGTAGCTGTTGTACTGAAAGAGAGAATACTTCTGTGTGATGGAAGCCAGACATAGATCAATACCCATTTATTTGATAAGGAAAATCTGCTTTAAGCACGCCTATAATTTCATTATTTTACCACTGATTCACTTACACAAACGAAGAGAACAAACTTTTCAAAGTTACTTTCCCATTAAAGAGTTCATCCCTTCCTAACACCTGACTTCCTGTTCAATCCACACATCATCCAAATTTCTGTTCATTCTCCTCTTATGGAGCTCCTTCACTATGCCATGCACAGAGATAGACACTGGGAATATAAAACTAAATAAGACTACGCTTGCCGTAATAAATTCAAATCTAATAAAGAAAGTATATCCATCTGATATCCACCTGATAGTTTATCTAAATCATGCTATTGCTTACTGACATAACTTTCTACAACACAACTTCCCCAGTCTGAAGTTCTTTTAGCTGAAATATGTCTCCAGGTCATAGTCTATGGGGAAACTGTGTGTGAGTGTGTGAGTGTGTGAGTGTGTGAGTGTGTGTGTGTGTGTGTGTGTGTGTGTGTAAAATAAATTTTCTTGACTCTTCAATTACATTTTGTTTCATTCATACATAGAAACAACTTTCCTAGATTTAAAATTCTATGATCATAGACTCTCTCCCTCATAACTTTGTAGGCATTGCTCATTTCCTTCTGATATTTATTTTGTGAGGAAAACTATAGGCCAGCTGAAATTCTTTCCCTTTTCTTCTTGGATACATTTCTTTTTCTTCTCCTTTCTTCCCCCTCCTCTTCTTTTTCTCCTCCTTCTCCTTCTCTTCTTCTTTCACCTAGATATATATGGGTATAGTTTGTGCTTTTTAATTTTTCTAAAACAAATTGAATTCTTTAAAAGTTGAAGGCTTTTTTTAAGCTCAAGAAATTTGCTATTCTTATGCATTTGATTACGACTCCATTTTTCATTGTGGTTTCTTCAGGAGCATCATTTCCAGCAATAGGGTTTTGCCTGAGTCCTTGAGATATTGTTACCTTTTCCTTGTGCTGTAGAATTTTTTTTCAGAAGCCCCTGAGTTTTATATGTATATTTATCCTCAAATAAGAAGATCTATTCAGATCATACATTCAGGTAAACTGGATTACTCTTAGTCACATCTCAAAAATCCTTGGTTACTGATAGTTCCAACCATTTGAAGCTTATCTAAACTAGCTCAGTTTCTACTACTACATTTATTGACATCGTCAGTGACTACCAAGAAGAAAAGACATGTCCTAAAGCTCTCATCCCTCAAAACGTATCCTACTCTAGTCTCTTCCTACCAACAATGATTTACATGGTGTGAATACATACTGCCTTATGAGAGTAATCTTTCTCATCTCATTCTCCTCCAGGTAGTAGTGTTTGCTAGTAGTCATGGTGCTAATGAAAAGATTTTAAAAGAGAGGTGCTAACAGATCAGGTGAAATAGATAAATGATTAGAAATAATTCTTAGGCACTAGTCAGAATTGAAAGTTTAATTTTCTGATTTTTTCCACTTCTGAGTTTCCAGTAGGAGAAAACAGCAGTGACTGTCCATATCCACATCCTACCTACTTCCCAAATTCTACTATTCTTTGAAAGTCTGTCCCATTATGTGAATTCCAGAAGACCTTTTTAGAGGCAAGCTAGTTTTTCAGTGGAAAGAGACCTTCATTGAAAATAACAAGACCCACCACTGATACTGCCAAGCTATGGAAATGTGTACAAGACACTTAGCCTCAACTTCCTCACCTCTAAAACAAAGATATCGGATCAAATAGTTTCCAAGGCCCACTCTAGTTCTAACATTAAAACTATATATTTTTCAACACTAAAAAAAAATATTTCAGGTTAGGATAACTAAACTTTCCAAAACAATTCTAAAAGGATACCCAACTAGCATAGTGACTTACTTCCAGGATTTGACACATTTCCAATCTTAGTAATCACTGATTAATTTTTCAGCAACACATTTAAGCATGCTATAGCCATGGAAACTCACTGATACAAAGTAACAATATAAGATGTTTCAATCAATAGTAGGTTTAAGGATAAAACACAGAGAGCTATGAAACCATAAGCATCCCAGAACACAAAATTAATTTAAATATACATTTGAATGATTACCATGGGGCTTAATATAAAAAGCTGCAAATGAAAACTAAATATTATCACACACACAAAAATAACCTTAAGATACATAGATGCTTTCTGTCTATGCAGTATATTCTTTGTCTTAGATTTCACATCTTCTTCTGCCTTTTAGTTCACCAAGACTTTAAACGCCATTAACAACAACAACAAAAAAAACCACCAAGACAGTTTGCTTTCTCCTCTTTGATGTGAAAAAAGGAAGGGAGAGGGGAAAAGAGTAGAAGAGAAGCTATTCAATGAACATCACAGCATGTCAGAGATCTGAGGTCAAATTTCAGTTTTCCATTTACTGACTTTGAGAGGTAACTAACATCCGTGCCCAATTGCACCATCTGTAAAATATACACAATACCTTTATCTGATATCAGAGCAAGATCTTATCCTTAAAGCATTCAGCACAATGCCTGGCACACACAAGTAGTCAAAAATTATACACATAATTATCATTACCATGAATTACTTCAAACATAAATATTAAATAACATGGAGATAATGAGCAAAGAAAAAGGAAGGAACATGAGGAAAGCACAAAAGGCATAAGAGAAGGAATGGGGCTTAAGTCAAGCCACTGCCTGGTTTATTCTACTCCTACCACCTCTGATGATATCTAATGACCTAGAAACCTGAATGGAGGTAAGTTACTCCCACCTGGAGTCCTAGACTTGAAGGTGGGAGGAGAAGTAGGGCAGGCCAGCTGATATTGAACGATGACATTGCCAGAGCAGTCATCCCTCATGAATTCACCACACCTTTCCCCTGAGGGGCCCAGCAAAGTCCCATGAGGACTGATTCAAACCCCTTTGTCAGGGGCTTAAGCAGTTTGGTAAACTTGTACAAATGACTTGAGCAGCTGTGATATTTTTCACCTAATATTTTACAGGATGCTAATTGAGACTTGGAGGTAATTATTTAAAACATTACATGAATAATCATTACTAAATGTTTTTTAAATTATTCATTCATTCACAGAATGTACTAAAATCATGTTGGGTGAGAGACTAACTCTATTAGCGGTGCTTATATAATGCTATATCATAATCTGATAGTAATCAGGATCTATTATCAAAAAGCTTTTTATCAAAAGCTGCTCTTCTAAAGAGAACTTCAAATAAAACAATCAGTTCTTTCATCCTCCTGCCCTTTGCCAATGTTTACTCACATGAGCATTACTCATTCCTGAATAGAGTGGTACGCATGATCCAATAATGTTGGTGACAAAGGACACATTTTAGGGGCCCAGATGTTGACTTCAGGCACAATACCCTAATTTCTATGGATTTAGAATAGACAAGATTATGTAACAGGCATAGCCTCTGATTAAATCTTCATTAAATGCTCACAAAAATTGTTAAATAGATGAATAACAAGCTTCATATTAGATTATTTTCATATTTCATTCCATCACAAATGGAAATTTCTTATATGTTACCTTTTTTTCTCTTTTTGGAAAATAACTGCTTGATTGATATATACCTTCTTCAACTTGAAGATGCTTCTATTCAATACCATTTTTATTCAGGGATAGGCAATCAACAGATTTCACCATGCAAATGTTAGATGGATCAGATCAAGGTTATAGCAAACCAACCCCACCAAATGGGAAGAAAAATCTATTGCACAGTGCAACACAGATGTAAACCACATCTGACTGAATTAAGCAGCTTCCATAGTTTCAGCAACTACAAAGGTATTGTTTCAGCAACTGCAAAGGTATTAAATGAATCAACTCAAATAGGTACAATCATAAAAATAACTGTGCAAACTGAAACTGTTCAAAGCAATCTTGCTAATTAATGGGGAAAATTATAATTCTACCAAGACTTTTGAAAACATTCTGTCAAAAGAAAGAAAATCTTTTGCTGTCAGCTATAAATGTATAGGGAAATGAAAGAAGAGAAAACATCTGTTTAATATGCTGTAATTGGAAGCATTAGAAACATGGAGAATTAAAGCACTTCGTTTCTTTTAAAATCTTATCAAGTGTAGTTTGAACAGCACTTGCCTTTTTCTTCTCATCACATAACCATAAGGCGCAAGCACCTTTTCTGTGCCTTGGTGAATTGTCATTCCAAAGTTTGGATCAGTCATCAACAGTTTATTCTTCCTGCTTTCCATGCGGTAACATATCTCAGAGTTCCTTTAATGTGAAGTTTTTCTCCAATGTCACCTCTACTAGGACATCTTCATCTTCTTTCTCATTTATGTCAATAAGGTCACTTTTCATTAAGTTCCTTGTCTGCTTCTCTAGAGCCCGGCATGGGCAGTAATGTCAACATTCACAAGGTCAGTAATTTTTTTCTATTAATCCATTTACATTCTATACAAATTTCACTCCAGTGTTATCACTTTTTGTTCCTTAGTTGCACTTTCTTCTTTTCTGGCTCTTCCCTCTTTTGATTATCCAGGTTTTTATCACTGGAAAACAAGGCAGCAACACAACTACACACTTTGCTATGTGTGAACTGAACAGGAGCAGTGACCAATCACCAACAGACTTTAAAAAAGTCATGTCATTGGTTGCTGATGATAATACCTGTTACTTTTATGATGATCTGTGGACTAAGAAACTAGCAGCAAAGTTTGTACTTTAGGCAATGATACACGTTCAATAGGCCATGATAACTGAAATTTGAATGTGTCAGTGGGAAATGGGTGCTATTTAACTAAACTGTGGGCACTGAAATCCAGGCGTGTCATGGAACATGAAAACCCGTGCAAAGTGAGGACTGCTCGCATGTTTAATCAATGAATAAATATAAACTGGCCATTTAATATGTATCAAAAGAATATTATGTTTATTGTATGAATTAGAGATAAGAAGTATGGATTATTAATATGAATAGAGGCTTCCTGCCATTATGGAATATAGTTAAGAAGAAAAATATCTGTATAAGTAACTACAATACTAGGCATAACATAGGTGCTAGGAGTGGTATAAACACTGTGCCATGGAAACACAAACCTGGAGTTCTCAGGAGACAATTATGAATAGCATGACTCTTAAGCAATAATTGTAATAATGATAAAATCTTTTACACTAGTTGCATCTACTCAAAATTGTCAGAAGACGATCACATTCCTAATTCCACTTTTTTAGGGTTGTACCGTATTAAGCAGGCATCTCTCAAGACTGTGTTTGACTTGGTTGATCAGTAAATTTCACATTTTATGTTAGAAAAGGAAATGTGTATTTTCTAGTCAATGTTTCCACCCAAGAGGTTCCACAAAATTCTTCAGGGACTGCTGAGTACATAAGTTTGATTTTTAACATGCTTTTCCCCACCAATGCAGCCCTCCAAATCTTTTTAGAAAACACACACACACGCAGAGTTAGGATGTACAAGTGGAGGATGAGAGAGCAGCAGTTTGGGAAAGGGAAAAACATATCCATTCATGTAGAGTACCTTTTAAAAAGCTTTAGGCACATTTCTTTAGCTGTTAGTTGTTTTCAAACAGCATAAAATTTCTCCTCCATAAGTAAGAGCACCAAACAGAAACCACATATTTTCCTAATTCAAGTTTTATATATTTTCCAATAAAAATCAAATTCTATAACAACACAGTTAAAGCCTTTAAATTACCTTGGTAAAGTTTCTGGTTAGAAACTCAGATGAAGAAATGGTACCTCCTGGTGAGTGCTCTGATGGAAGGCTTTTCTCAATTACAAATCTGTTAAATCAATAACTTTCCTGACCATAATTTCTAGATGTTTACTCTGGGTAGAAACCAGCCACTGCTACATTACTGCTTATAGTAATACATATAAGACCACACATAAAAGTCTTAACCACAAACCCAGGTACTGAGCAGGCTCTGATCCTTGGTGTAACAACAGAGACAAATACACAATCTGGATGCATTTTCAGTGTTGCTGAGACACCATCTCTCATTTACTCTGATTTCAACAATAGTTAAACAAACAAACAAAAAAAACCTTTAGTAATCAAGAAAACTCATTTCACTGAATTCTTGATTAATCAAAGGTTTTATTGATATATCATAGTGGGAAAGAATATTCCCTAAGAGACATTCAACATGAGGGCTCTTAAAAACCTTCCATCTCTAGTGTACTCAACCCAGAAAATCTTACTGAAGAAAGCAAGAATTCCAAAGTTGTTGGGGAAAACTCCAGTCACTCATGTTGTCTTATTGCAGTATTTGATTTATATAACTAAGCATCAATGGATTTTTCTCCATAATTTTTCTATGAATCTTTGAGGTATTTAATAACTTTGAAATACTCTTATTAAGAATTATTATCATCATAAACTTGGATCCATTTACTAGATAGTTGTTATGTGCAAGGCACATAATATCCTACATATTTTTCAAAATTTTCCCTTTTTAGCCTCACCATAATGTTGCCAGGTAGGTGGGTTTATCCCCACTTTACAAATAAGGAAATGCAAGTTTATGGAGTTTTAAACTGTTAATGAGTGACAGACCAGATTCATGATCAGGGAAGTCTGATTTCATTGCCCAGTTTTTTTATACTATGTTATAGTATTTGAGGAAATCAGGAATATAACTACAGATTATTTTTATAGAATAATAAAAAAAATGAGTATTTTACAGTAGAGGTGTTTGGACAGAGCTTCATAAGATAATGGAGGGAGGATGTTCCAAATATGTGGTTTGAGTGGATGAAAACATGAAGAAAGTTTTGAAGAATTAAGCCAAAGACAACAGCATTGACCAGAAGTACAGACGAAGGAAAGGTCATCAGAAGCATCCTTGAAAGGGGCTGGGTTTTAGGATTTTATTCATGATATAATAAGATGCAAGTGGGAGGTTTTCCAGAAGGGAATAGGGTGATAAAAATGATATATCTTTTACACAGATGAGACAAATTCTTTCAAAATCTAGGTCTGACTATGCCACCCATAGCCAAAAACTTAAAAGACTTCTCTGTATCTCCAAGATAATGTCTAACAACTTTTATTTATTTATTTTATTTTTTGTCTAACAACTTTTAAATGGCATTCAAAGGACCAACATTTTCTTTAACATTTCATCTTGTTACTCCATCTATGCTTGCTCCATCCATAATGAACTCCTTGCAGTTTCCAGGACACACCATTGTTTTATGCATCCACACGTGGGCGCATGCTATTTCCTGCTCCTTTGTCTAAAAAAAAAATGAATTTCAACTCAACCTTCAAGAGCCTCCTTAAGCATTTTCTCCCCTGTAAAATCCATCATGATAACAGTTAAACAGCGAGTATCCATATTTTATGTCCTGTCTCCCCTACCAAAAAAAAATTGTCTCAATGTTCCTCAAGACCTAAGAATATTGTGAAAATACTAGAGGCATTTCCATTAAAGTTATGAGCAAATCAAAGATGTTAACTCTATTAGCCAAGGTCGCAGTAGGAATCAGATGGCACACCCAATTAAGATTATTTGAGAAGGATTTAATGGAGAAACTATGGACAAAGGTATGTGCTGGATATAAAGAGACCAGAAAAAATGGTAAACTAACCTCCCTGCAACAAAAATAACAAAGGAGGAAGAAGCTCCTAAAACCAGGAAAGAGACTGTCTCCTATTGAGGGCTGTGAGGGGAATTTTGAATTTTGGTTGCAAGATTCAGCCAGCAAAAGGTGACCCCACAGGAAGGAGACTAAAGAAATAAATACCTGACCGGACTCTACTCACTCCTTGCCCTACCTTGCCAGGACTTCTCAGCGGCAGTACAGTATAGAGGAGATCATTGAATTGTCCATCTAAGGGCAGAGTGGAGAAGGGTGGAAAATGAATTTGGAGAGCCAAATGGTGGATAACAAGCATGTCCACTTCTAACACTGTCATGGAATATAGTATTAGAAACATAAGCTAATAAAATTAGCCAAGGCAAACAATATGAGGTATAAAAACTGGAAAGGAGAAGTGTCATTCACTGAAAATAATATGATTGTATTTCATTTACTCAAAGGGGTAAATGTAAATCTTCCATTAAAAATTCAGTTGGCTGAATAAAAAAAATATACAAAAATCACTAGCCTTCTTGTTATACAATATAATGGAATAAATGGTCCCATTTAAAATAGGATGAGATACAGAGTGAAGTAAGTCAGAAAGAGAAAGACAAATACTGTATGCTGACACATATATATGGAATTTAAGAAAAAAAATGTCATGAAGAACATAGGGATAAGACAGGAATAAAGACACAGACCTACTAGAGAATGGACTTGAGGATATGGGGAGGGGGAAGGGTAAGCTGTGACAAAGTGAAAGAGCGGCATGGACAAATGTACACTACCAAACGTAAGGTAGATAGCTAGTGGGAAGCAGCTGCATAGCACAGGGAGATCAGCTCGGTGCTTTGTGACCGCCTGGAGGGGTGGCATAGGGAGGGTGGGAGGGAGACGCAAAAGGGAGGGGATATGGGAACATATGTATATGTATAACTGATTAAATTTGTTATAAAGCAAAAAATAAAAAATAAAAAATAAAAATAATAAAAAAATAAAAAATAAATAAAAATAAAATAAAATAAAATAGGATGAGATACCACAACTAGGAATAAGCTTTTAAAATGTTTAATATTCACATGAAGAAAAATGTAAAACATAATTGAAATACATAAAAGAAGACTTGAATAATGGGAAGATATATTCTATTCTTCATAAAGATGTCACCAGTTTAGGAATGATATCAAACTATTTTATTTTTCCAAAAAGTGTTATCAGCTCCTCTTATAAGTCCTACTTTCTACTGCACAGACACCTCCTTCACTGATATCAACACCCAGGTACATACCATGTTAATTACTTGCACTATTAGAAAGTTATTCAGGTTCTAAGACATTGTTCTGCTCACATTAAAGTTTTAATCACTTATTGGATTCAAAGCTCTCCTTCTTTCTCTACACAAGCAGAGGGAAATGGTGACTCTAGCAGTAGAAGCAGGAGGTGGAGGAAGACATGAGCTTCTGTAATGTGTACCTTTCCTCTTTCTCCTGGACGTAGTTTCCCTGATATTGAGAAGGAAGGAAAGAGAGAAAAGACAAAGATGACTCTTTATTTAAACTTCAATGGTTGGGGACTTCCCTGGTGGTCCAGTGGTAAAGAATTCACCTTTCAACCCAGGGGACGTGGGTTCAATCCCTGGTCGGGGAACTAAGATCCCACATGCCCAGGGGCAGCTAAGCCCATGCGCCACAATTACTGAGCTCGTGCACCTCAACTAGAGAGCCCACACGCCACAACCAGAGAGAGAAAACCACGCACCACAATTAGAGAAAACATGCAGGCCACAACTAGAGAGAAGCCCATGAGCCACAGCAAAGAGCCTGTATGCTGCAATGAAAGATCCCACATGCCTCAACGAAGATCCCGTGTGCCGCAACTAAGACCCGATGCAGCCAAAAATAATAAATAAATAAATAAAATAAAAAAATAAACTTTAGTGGTGGCCATTAGTGGTCATTATCTATTTAAAGGTCATTGTCTATTCAGTTAGTGGTAGAGCTTTTCCAGCTCCTTCTCTTAGGGGAAGTACAAGCTTGATTGATAGAACTGGCTGGTGTGAAACTTATTTCCAAATAGTTCCCCAGGGCACTGATGATCTCTTCCAAGACTCAAGACCTGGCCACTTTTTCCTGCTGCACCTCACCTGGGCGTAGCACATTCCTTTGAGAGGCCTGCCTCTTTACCACATCTGTGACAATCCCTGATAAAACCAGAGACTACAATCACATTTTCCCTCTCTTGTCCCCAACTCTGACACTTCAAGGCCATTCAGGAGCCATCTGCCATATTTCTCAGCAACCATGACTTTAAGCAGAAGGGAAGGTCCTGGCATACTCTGTGGCTTGCTGTTCCTCACTTGGCCATGCTCAGGTCTGCTAAGTAGGCAGCCAATTAAAAAATGAAATGCTCATCTTGCTGGCACTTCCGGAGTCTAGGAGTACTTCTCTTGGAGTTTTCTTTCCTTCACCTCAGGAAAAGGAAACATTTCTGCTCTTCCCTTCCCACAGAACAATGAACAGTCCCTTGACTAATGCCCAAAGTGATCCCTTTCTATCTTTCAATTCTTTTATTATCAAATGGCTGGGGTGGGGTTTGGGTGAGAGAGCTGCTTGTGGTGAAGCAGCTCTTCTCAGCAGGTCCTGTTAAGAGTTTCTGGCTGAATTCCAGTGATTTCCTGAAGTTAGAAATCGGAAGTCTCTTAGAACCTTTCATTTTCAGCTTGGTCACTAGCCATTTATTTTACAAAAATAAGATTCTTATTACTCTCATATATATTGTAAATGGTTAAAATCTCTATAGGGCAAAATTAGAATTCCACCTACCTTTGACAAATAAATACGATTTCTAGAAATTATCCTATAGATAAACTTGTAAATATGAAAAATAATTATTTGTTACATTTTGCTCATAAGAGCAAGAGATTAGAAACAACCAAAGTGTAGTTAAATAAATAATGGATGTTCATATAATGGAATAAAGGCTAAACTTTATTTTAAATGTTTTAGATATTTTAGTGTTTTCATTATTTGGTAAGCAGATTAGTGATTCATTTTTAAGCAAGTACTCAGGGAACACTGACTTTGTAGTTAATGCAGTGATATTCCAGACTATATTAAAGAATGGAGCATAGCTTTATGCATGCTGAAATGGACTGATCTTCTTAAAATATTTTTAGGTGAAAAGACAAAGGCAAGGTAAATGATCATTAGAGTATGTGCTTTTATTTGTGAAAAAAATATACGTGCTTATAGGTGATATGTTAATAGATAAGTGTGTGTGTGTATGAGGTTGATGTAGTTATCCCTGCTTTACAAATGAGAAAACCAAGACTTGAGAACATAGCAAATTCCAATCACAGAACCAGTTGCAGCATAACTATGATTTGAATTCAAGCTTATCTGACCCCAAATCACAGGCACTTTCCAATACAACGTGCTTAACCTTTGACTAACCTTTATCAGGGTAGAATTGACTACTCCTTTTTATACCATCAGTCGACCTTGTAAATGTATCTATTTTAGAATGTATCACACTATAGGCAGCAATATGAGTATATGTTGCTCTCCCCTGGTCTAGTGTGGGCCTTGTGAGGGCAGGTGCTCTGTAGAGCCATCTTTGTATCCTGGGTGCTCTGGTGTGGTACACTGAAGAAAAGCACTTCACAAAGGAATGAAAGGCATGATACATCTTTGTACATAAGCAACAACGAGGAGAGTTTTATTAAGTGCCTAGTAAGGCAGCTGCCCCCTTTTTTTTTTAACAATAGTAATACTAAGAGTGTGCCTTAAGGTATCTGAGTACTATATGAAAGTTTAGCTAAATGGGCTAAATATGGTTATACCCAAGCCTCAAACCTGCATAGCAAATTTAATTTAGTGAACATTTATCAAAATCTATTATGTGCTATTAACAAAAAGAACCATTTATTTCTATGATAACACTTTACAGTCCCTTGTGCACAGAATGCTGATGTCCATTATTAAGTGGTCTGAAAGGTCAGGCCAGTAAACTTTTGCTGATTTGCAGGTCCCTCCTCCAGAGATTCAGTGGGTCAGATATCTGTTCATGTGGACATCACCGCCACCCCAGGAACAGGAGAGCATAAAGTCACTATAAAAGGTATATTCGGGTCCAGGTAGATAAAACAGCCTATGAGACTTTAACCTCTGGAAATAATTATATCAAAAATGTTTTTTCTTGAATCTCTCTTTAAAAATCTATATTAAATGATTTCAGGGCATGCTCAGAATTTCTTCATGAATCTAGAACTTTTGATTTAAAACTGAAAAAAATGAATGGCACAGGTACTTAACCTATGTTACTTGAAATATCTAAATGGTTTAAATACATTGGTGATTACATTTCAAAACTGTATACATTGAACATGTTCTCTATGGTTGAGGCTATGATGTACATTGAACACTGGTGCTGTGGTTGCCTCCAACTTGCCAATGACATTTTAGATGTTAAGTCAGCATGTTCTTACTATCCACATAATCTACCTACTTTTTCTATGTGATTTCCAACAACTGTTTGATTTTTTTTAAATGGGTGGTTGAATCAATTGGTTTTATATTATAAAAGCACAATCTGAAAATAGGGGTCATTTCAAAGATGTAATTTAATGATTAATACTTTGCTCAATAGAACCATGTTCTATTTTTATATTATTATAGACTTAGTCACTTTAAATAATATCTACTTTAATCAAAACCATGGCCTTCTAACATATTTTAAAATTGCATTACCTAATGTATCTTTGTATTATAAAAGTAACACTGCTGGGCCTCCCTGGTGGCGCAAGTGGTTGAGAGTCCGCCTGCCGATGCAGGGGATACGGGTTCGTGCCCCGGTCTGGGAGGATCCCATATGCCGCGGAGCGGCTGGGCCCGTGAGCCATGGCCGCTGAGCCTGCGCGTCCGGAGCCTGCGCGTCCGGAGCCTGTGCTCCGCAACGGGGGAGGCCACAACAGTGAGAGGCCCGCATACCGCAAAAAAAAAAAAAAAAAAAAAAAAAAATTAAAAAAAGTAACACTGCTATGGGCTATAATCGATTATATACAGTACTGGTAATCATACAGAAAAGTGGGCATGACTATATATTCCAGTGTCACTAAATATATTTGAAGGATATTTTGACAATGCATATCAAATGGTAAAAGTTTTATCAACCTTTTGCATTAGCAAATTTAATTATAAGACAATTCCTTAAGGATATCATCATCAAAGGATGAGCAAACCTGTATGAGAATGTTCATTTAAGTATTATTTATGATGCCTGAAATTAGGAAACCGCCATAATATGCAACAACAAGTGATTGGGTAAATACAGAATGAAATGTACATATAATGAAATATTTGCTGTTGGAAAATATATAATAAATTAGAATGCTACCCGTGATGGGCTTAAAAAATAAAGCTACTTATAAGACTGCAATACATTATGATCCCATTCTATATATAAAGATTGAAAACATCATACCAAAATATTAACAGTCATTTCTTCTGAGTGATAAAATTATAGATTTTTAAAATCTATTTTCTGTATATTTTCTAAATATTTTATGATGAACATATAATTTTAATATGAAAAGCATCATTTTTTCACCTAAATAACTTTTCAGTATTAATGATTGTCATTTCAATTACAGCTAACATTTGCCATCCCAATGCCACATGGCTTAGAGCTGAAAGTACCATCAAGCGTGCAGCCCAGAGAGTAAATTGTCTTTCCTTGTCAGTGGGGTTAGGGTGCTATCAAATGCAAGTTACACCTTCATACGTCATTTTTAAAAATAAAAACTCACTCTAAGGATCAAAGGGAGAGTCTAGACTTCCACACATTGGTTTGCTAATACTTTATATTCCTGTCTCTTTCCTTTTGGTTTTTAGTGATTGCTATTAATGACTTAAACTGGCAGACCACTGCAATGTTCCGCCCTTTTGTGGAAGTTTGTATACTGGGACCCAACCTCGGAGACAAGAAGAGAAAACAAGGCACAAAGACAAAAAGCAACACGTGGTCACCAAAATATAACGAAACATTTCAGTTGTAAGTTATGACCTGACTCCTTTATTCAACCAGGCAATAGGCATTGTAGAGCTACACTTATGAGCGACTCACAGGGTAGGAATGGCACTGGGCTTTGCTAAGGAAAGCAAAACCTATGGGTTTAAGGATTCCTGTTCATCATTGATCCAAGGCAAATGAAGAAGGCTCTGTTTTTAGTTCTCTTCCATTAGTTTAGTATTTGTCCAGTGCCTACCATGTATCAGGCAATAGTATAGGCATTGGATATATGTAGAAGGAGGATTTTGCTCTTGTGGAAGTTACTCTCTAGAGGTAAAGAACATATGATAAACTACATCATAAATAAATAAAGTTATCATATGATAGTACTAAGCAGAGCATTAAAACAGGATGATGTAATAGAATGATCGGTTGGCTGCTTAGACGGGGTGTTCAGGGAAGCCTCTCTGAGCATGTGCCTTTTAAATAGGAACCTGAGAAAATAAAGAACCAGTCAGGTAAGGAAGAGAGTTGAGAGCATTTTAGGACAAGGAAAATTGCGAGTGCAAGGATTCTAATCAGGAGCATGCCTGGCATATTTAAGAAACAGTATATAGTGGGCAAGGGAGTGAGATAAAATGAATTTGAAGAGGTGGTCAGGTACTACATCACACAGGGCTTTGAAGTCAGTGGTAAAGGATCCTGGGTCACATTCTAAGCTCAATAGGAGACGTTGAAGGATTTTCATATGAGGGTTTGAACAATCTTATTTACGTCATTAATGATTATTGTGTTTGCTGTATAGAGAAGAAACTATAGGGAAGGCAAGACCAAGCAAGTAGAGATAAGTTAGAAGGCTATTGCAGTAGTCTAGGTAAGAGATAATAGTGACTGATCAGATAGTCTTAGGGAGGAAGGAAGTAGTCAAGAGATGGAAAAAAGTGGAAATATTTTGGATATGTTTTGGAGTTCTAAGAGATCCTATAGAATTTACAGTGGGTTGGAGATAGAATATGAAAGAAAGTGTATATGAATTAGGCTCCCAAGAACATTCAATTTAGATTAATTCAAGACATATATTTACAAAGGAGTGTACAAAGATGTGAAAATAGAGGGACTATGAGCCATAGTGATGTAACCTGGGGCTAGTAATAGCCAGGTTATTACCCCTCCTGTGCCTACAGGAGAGGAAGAGCAGTTACTACAATCGGGACTGTGAAACTTCATTTGTAGTCATTCACCTTATTAGGAGAGTAACCTTCCATGGAAGGAGACAGCCTACTTGAGGGAGCCTCACATGCAAGAAGCCAGAGAAATAAACTCTGACCTCACTCTCATCATTTTTTTCTGATTTTCTAATGACACTCCCTTTTGGCCAAACCCAACTGGAAGCCAGAGCACAGAAAAACTCAATGTGTGTAGTCCTTACAGGTCAGCATTGTATTGCAAAGTACAAGAAGAAGGATGGAGAGTAGATCCAGTTGGGGCAAATGGAAGCTATCTGGCACTGAATAAAATCAAGGATGACTCCTAGTTTTCGGCATAAGCAATTGGGTAGATGTTGAGTCACTGAGATGGGGAAATAGAGACAGGCGATGAGGAGATCAAAGATTTTGTTTTAAATCTATTAATTTGGAGATGCCTACAGTACCTCCAAGAGGAGATATTAAATACATAGTTAGATATAACTTGAGAATTATCTGCATATAGATGTAAGTAATTCTACAAATCTACATGAGCTGACCCAGAGAAAGAGAGCAGGGACACAGGACCAAGCCCTAGGGGCTTCATACACACGCACACGCATGCACACTTACCAAACCGTCCCTTACTGGTTTGATTCTTTGTTATTTTGCATTCTCGATTTTCCAGAGACCTTGCAGCACTCTGTTCTCTGAATATTTCACTCTCTTACCACTCATTAAAACTTAACTATCCTACCACATCAATTAAAAGGGTTCTAACAGATTAATCCCACTAATAATGCCTGCTAATAAACCAGCTCACAAGATTCCACCTATCTGCTCCTCCAAACTACACAAAAACTTTGATCCAATTGAAAAGTCTTCCAAAAGGTTCTAGGAATACTTGGATAATGCAAAATTCAGATACAACACTGTAAGCTACCAAGACCACAATTCTGGAAAAAGGTGGCATTTTGACTCATTTTATTTCGCAAGAAGACCCAGATCCCATCATATTTTGCCATTCTATTCTTACCCCCCTGGATTCCATCTTCTTGTATTTTATTTCAGATTGTCTCTTAAAATAAGTACACAGTTTAGTTGTCAATGTCACCTGGAAACAAAAGTCTGACTCGGCAAAATGTTTGATCAGAAAAAATGACTTAGAAAAGGAAGGAATTTGGAAGCTCGTACTGCTGAGGAATAGATGTGCATTCATTAAAAAGGACTATCTCAGGACGAATTAAAATAAGAGGCAGGGAAGGATTATCCTCAGAGTTTCACCACTCAGCCTTCTTCATTAGGTTCAGTTCTGCACTAAGTTGTCTTGGGTTGTTATTAGGAGAGGCCATCCTCAGTCCCAATCTTGACAGGTCTAACTGCTGCCATAGGAAAGAGCTGGCATTGAAGCACCAGGTTCTGCTGGAACTGATTTACTCTGGAGATCTGTATGCAATTTAACATCTTGTGAATAGTGCTTGATAGTCTGTGCAGTGTATTCCCCTGAGAAAAGGCTCCTAGATATAATAGCATATCCAGGAGTCTGAGGTAAAGAAAGGAAATTGTAATAACAGATGTTGAAATGGCACAGAAATTCTTCCAAAAGGTACCCGTCCCCCCTGGCTTAGCTTCCATGACCCCTAGTAACGCCTCCTACCCCTATATCACTGGGGAGACCTTGCCTCCAATGAATTAATTACAACATAATATTTTAATTCCAGTTTCTATTAATATCCTTAACATCAGGGCAGTAAAGCATTTTTAGACTGATTTCCTATTTCCATCTAGGGAAAGAAGGAGTTTTTAAGTTCGACTGCAGAGCAATAGCTATGTAAATACAATCTAAGTAAAATTTAAAGGATATTTGCATCAGAGTTCAAAGACAATGATACTCTATTTGCCAATATAATATTCTGAGCAGTATATAAAATTTTCAACAGTCTATTAGAACCATATTGATCCCTATTTGAAAACACTCAAAATCCATATTTTTAATCCACACAGCATTCTGAGTAAAGAAAACCACCCACGGGCCTATGAACTTCACCTTTCAGTTAAAGATTACTGCTTTGCCAGAGAAGATCGAATTATCGGAATGACAGTAATTCAGCTCCAGAACATAGCAGAAAAGGGAAGCCACGGGGCATGGTACCCCCTATTGAAAAACGTCTCTATGGATGAAACTGGTTTGACTATCCTTAGAATCCTCTCACAGAGGACCAGTGACAATGTGGCTAAAGAATTTGTAAGACTTAAATCTGAAACAAGATCTGCTGAAGAGAGTGCTTGAAACAAATACTGCAAGAGAGCATCTTTGAGAATTCATAAACTATAACTGTTTGACTACTGCATGCATGTGCAAATACACGGGAATGTTTATTTCACTATGTTTCAGTGTTTGCTAGTACTCAAGAACAATGTCTACAAGGTATGTGGAGAACCTGTGGAACTTTTATACCATTTCTGGTCTTTGAGAAATAAATGTTCCATGAAGTGCCAAAATTATGATATAAAGTGAAATATCCAGAGTATCTTTTAAAATGTTTATTTCATTACCAAGTTCTCATCCATTAAACATAGTAAAAAAGTCTCTTAAGTTGGTCGATTAGTTGTCCTTGTTACATTGGTGTATATGGCCAGTAGATATGAAAGCATCTGTTACTCAAATTCTATTTTATTTAGACTTACCTCATTATAGATGTCTTACAAATACCCTTTTCTATCATGACTAGAAATGCATTTACTTCTAGAAAGCATTTGTAATTTTATAGTTGCAGATATATTGTGATGATTTTTGCGTACATATTAAAATAGAAAATGTGGGAAATATTTTATGCCAACCGGTTTCCAACCTTTCTGAAATCACTGTGAAGAAATGCTCTTAAAAGCAAACTTATAAAAAGTAATGCTAAATAGTTTGTTAACAGTGTTTGATATATCAACAGAACTTTGTTCTTTAAAACTGCCAAGGTCACATCACATTTGTAAAAAAAAAAAAAAAAAAAACGGTAAGTTGAAGCATTTGCCATCTAGCATTATGTCTTGGCTTTACTAAATTTCATCCTTTAGAAAGAAATACGACTAATGGTTTAGGAGTATGATGGAAGGTTTGTTTCTTAAATTACCTATGATAAGTAATTATACTGTTAGTGTTTTCCTTCTGACAGTTATGACTAACTCCTTATTTACTGAGTGCTATAATCAATTAAATGCTTTTCTCTTTTTAGAAATATTCAACAATTTTTTACTGAATGCAGCATTACTATATATTGCACTAGAGCAAAAAGTCATGTCTTCAACTATTTAGTGAAAAATGTAAAATGTAGTCTGAAGAAATTGCTTACAGTTTTGTAATTTATGTTATTTATAAGCCCAAGATGCATACAATGCAATAGGAAAACAACTTATTACAGCTCAGTAGATAAAAATATAACTAGGTTAGAGTTTGAATATGAAATAGTTTATGAATATTTGCATTTTCTCTGTTTTTATGGTTTGACTTTTTAGAATCTGTACCTAAATACTTGGCTGTAGAACAGTACTTTGTAGTTGTAACTTATGGTCATAACTGTTAGTGGGTAACATACACATGCAGGAACAAGATCCTGTTACAGTGACTGTGCTTTGTGAACAAGCTGGTCTGATATGTTAAGAACAGAAATGAAAAGTATCATGACTCTCAGAACTATGCTGTTACTGGGTGTGAAAACACAGACAGTAAGATCCACTAATTCATGTTAAACTGATAAGCAAGTGCTTTGTTAATGACGTCTCCAAATGCATAGTACAATGCAATCCTCTGGCATATGCATTAATAAATGGATGTATATTGAGCACATGCAATACTTCATTGTATCTTCTGCCTTTTTATTTCATGTATGCAACATCATTCCACTATTTAAGAATAAAAAATCCAGGCTCTTTTTACTGGATAGAACACTCTTCACAATGTTTGGTTCTAGTATCTCATTAGAATTTGAAAAAATTTTTTTCCAGGAGTTGTATTCATGGAAAAAGTCACATATTACAGGATAATGACCCTGCAAATAAGAAAAAAGCTGATGTATCTAACTGTCTGTACATCTCTGAATACTGTTAGGCCATGAAGAAAATTCAACATTCAACATATAGACAGGCAACACAGTTAAATAAAAACTTACATGACAAAATATTTCATTATTTTATTGCAAGATTCATTCAAGATTTATAACAATTTTACAGAACATTGACTTGAGCTCTTTAGGAGCACATTAATGTCATAAAGCAGCACACCCTTGAATAAATGGCAGTTTGCGTTTGCATTGATCACTTTAAAAATTATGAGCTAAGTATTTTTTCCAGTATTTGTTTAATTGGATCTATTCATTCTGTCTTTGTGTGTATGCACAATATATATCAAACACTAATGGTTATGGTATGAATTGAGTCTATTTATTAATACCATAAAGTATCAGTCCTAATTTTGAAATAATTATGAATTCTGCAGTCTTTGTTGTTTCTCCCAAGATACAAGTATTTGTTGACTCCAGAACAAAGCCTGTTGTGTTTACATACCCAAATTAGTAACCACTCTGAAGTTCACAGTAATCTCTGTCAACTATAGACTCCATTAAGGTGTGAAGCAATTTATCATATTTTAGATAAAATGCACAAAGACAAAGCTCTGTTTTTCATCTACAGATTAAACTCACATTAGAAGTTCTCAAAGAAACACATGATAATCAAATTTGGCTAAAATAAGGTGTTTAAAACCACAGTGGAACATTTATTATTTAAAGGAGCTCTGATGAATTATTATTTAAGTAATCAGATGTCCTATCGCAACCTGCTCTAACTCATCTATTTCTAGGATAATTTATATATTGAATTTCCCTTAAATTAGGTACATTTATAAATGACAATCCTAGCTTAATGTTTTGCATTTGGCCTTTTAAAAAAAATGCTTGAAGTGAGGTTTATTTTCTCCTTTTAATTTCTCTTATATAACGATGACTATACTAGCACTTTTATGGACTACTATAGTAGTTTCAATCTTCATACTCAAATAATGAAAAATAATCCGATTTATGCAGGACTCATAAAATATCCCTGGATAGAAGTCTGAGAATAAGCTCCAATTTGTAAATATCATATTATACATATTTTAAAATATACTTTTTTCACAGTATGATGATTTTGAAATCAGGATATATTTTATAATCATTGTCAAGCTATAGATTAATGGGTGCTTTTTTTCCTTTTTTAATAGTAAATAATGGTTCATCTTGCAATGAATCACTTCTTAGAAACAAATGTAGAAAAAAGAAAGTAATTGTTAGGGATATTTTTAAAGAATCATATATATTTTAGTTTGCATATACTAAAATTAACTCTGTTGGTAAACGTTTCTGTTTTGACAAATTCATAGAATCATGTATCAGGCACAACAAGCAAAATATAGGACAGTTCCGTCATCCTCCAAAATTCCATTATCCTACTACTTTGTAAACTAACTCTCTTTCTACCTTCAACTCCTGGCAGCACTTATCTATTTTCAGTCCCCCTGGTTTTATGTTTTCCAGAATGTCATGGAATGGAATCATGATAGTAGGTAACCTTCTGAACCTAACTTCTTTCACTAGGCATTATTCATTTAAGAGTCATCCATGTCGTGGCATGTATCAACTGTTTTCATTGCTAAGTAGTATCCCATTTATGGGCATACAAAAGAGCATCTGTTCATTCACCAGTTCAAAGACATCTAGGTTGTTTTTGGTTTTTGTAAGATTATGAACAAAGCTGTTATAAACATTTGAGTACAGGATTTTGTGTCACTGTAAGTGCTTATTTCTCTTAAGTGAATACAAACTAGTGGGATTTCTGCGTCATATTATATATTTAACTTTATAAAAAACTGTCAAACTTTTACCAAAGTGACTGTATCATTTTACATTCCCAGCAGCAATGGGTAAGAGTTCCAATTGCTCCAAATCCTTGAAGCACTTGGTATTGTCATTCCTTTTTCTATTTTAGTTTGCAGTCCTCTGATGATTGATGATGTTGAGTATCTCTACATTTGCTTGTTTCTCATCCATATATTATCTTTGGTGAAGTGTCTGCAAATCTTTTGTCCATTGATTCAACTAGTTTTTTGTCTTACTATTGTTGAATTTGGAGACATCTTTGAATACTGGGTATAGAAGTCCTTTGTCAGATATGAGATTTGCAAATATTTCATCCCAGTCTGTGGCTACTCTTTTCATTCCTATAACAGTGTCTTTCAGAGAGCAAAAGATTTAAATTTTGAAAAAGTAATTTATCATATTTTTCTTTTATGGATCATGGCTTTGCTCTTATATTTAAAAATTCTTTGCCTCACTCAGAGTCATAAAGATTTTCTCCCATGTTTTATTAAAGAAATTTTATAGTTTTAGATTTTACTGTTTGGTCTGTGATCCATGATCCATTTTGAGGTTATTTATTTTAATTATAGGATGTGAGGTTTGGGTTGAGGTTTATATGTCTATTTCATTATTTTTAATCTACTAATTAATTTGCACAGGGAAGTCAAATTGTTCCAGTACCACACACCATTTATTGAAGAGACTACACTTTCTATGAATTACCTTTGCACCTTTGTCATAAATCCATTGACCAAATGTGTGTGGGTCTATTTTTAAAATCTCTATTTCTGAAATCCCTTCCTTAACACCAGTGTGCCACTGTCTTAATGACTGTAGCTTTGTATTGTCTTGAACTCAGGCAGTGTGAGTTTTCCATGTTGTTCTTTTTCTTAAGATTGTTGTGGGCTGTTCTAGTACTTTTGCATTCTTAAAAAAATTAAAACACTACTGGAATTTTGATTGGGATTTTATTGAATCTACAAATCATTTTGGGGACAATTGACATCTTAACAATATTGAGTCATCAATCTATGAACACAGTACCTTGCCTCCATTTATTTAGGTCTTTGTTAATTTCTTTCATCAACATTAGTTTTCAGCATAAAAATCCTACCAAATATTTCTTCTGTGTGTGCATGTATGATAGTGTAAGCAGTAATTTGAGAATAAAATTCAAATTTCAATTGTTCATTTTAGTATAAAAATTGATTCTTGTATATTAGCATGGTACCCCCTACCTCACTACTCTTCCTTATTATCTGTAGGATCTTTTTTGTAGATTCCTTGGGATTTTCTACATTGACAATCATGTCAAAGAGAAGCATTTTTGTTTCTTTTCGTGTGTGTGCATATTATTGCTTTTCTTTCTTTAGTGCACTGGTTAAGTCTTCCAGTACATTCTTTTTTTCTTTCTTTTTTTTCTTTCTTAGAACAGGCAAAAACTGTTTATGTAGATTTAATCATATCATATACAACTACAACTTGTAGCACTGAAAAGGACCCTAGAAAGAATTTGGCTTCAGTGGTCTCAAACTATTTAGTGTAGCTGAATTCCCTCCATAATATATTCACACCACAATATATAATATAAAGCAGGAAGAAGAGGCACAGTTCTTATTTTTTGCATTACTTTTATCCATTTGTTAATACACTGACTTCATATTTTAACCTATTCTCATGGCATACAATATTACAACTGAGTACAATCTTTAATAGGAGTGGTAAGCTTGGCTTGTTCTCAGTCTTAGGGAGAAAGCATTCAGTCCTTCACCATTAAATATGATGTTAGTTATAGGTTTTCTTTTATCAGCTTAAAGAATTTCCCTTCTACTCCTACTTTGCTGACAGTTTTATCAAGAATGACTATTGAATTTTGTCTAATGCTTTTTCTGTATCAATTCAGATAATCATATAATTTGTCTTCTATAGTCCGTGAATGTGGTAAACTACTGGACTGATTTTTTGATTGTTGAAGCAGCTTTGCATTTCTGAGATGAACCCCAGTTGGTCATGATGTATTGTCTTTTTGTATATTGCTGAATTCAATTGGGTAATATTTTGTTGTATTTTTATATCTATATTCATGAATTCTATTGATCTATACTTTTCTTTTCTTATAATGTTTGTGTCTTGTTTTGTTATCAGGGTATTTATGGCCTCCTAAAGATTTTGGAACTGCTTCCTCCATTTCTATTTATTTTATTAATCTTTTAAAAAAGAACTAGCTTTGATTTCATTTTCTCTATTTTTTTCTGCGTTGAATTTCAATGTTTTCTGTTCTTTATTATTTTCTTCCATCTGTTTGATATAGGTTTAATTTCCTCTTCCAATTTATTAAAGTGGGGCCTCAGATTATTAATTTGGTACCTTTTGTCTTCTAAAATATAAGCACTTAAGTGCCAAAAATCTAAACACTGCTTTAGCTTCCTTCCACAAAGTTTGGTATGCTGTATTTTGTCTTTATGCAGTTAAAAATATTTTCCAATTTCCATTATGACTTCTTTGACCCATAAGTTACAAATTATGTGTCTTGTTAAATTTCCAAATATTGTCTCTTATTTATTTCTAGTTTCATTTCATTACAAGTTAGAGAGTATACTTTGTATGATATCAAATCTTTTATATTTGATAAGATTTGTTTTATGACCCAAGATATGCATGGTAAATGTTCCATATGCACCAGAAAAGAGTCTATTTTGTTGTTATAATTTTATAATTTTACGTTAGAAGTTATAATTTTAAGGCACCTATGAAGAAATCTAACAATCAAAGTCAAGTTGATTGGTAGTGTTCTTCTGATCATCAATATTTTACTGATTTTCTTTTTTGTTTTACCAGTTACTTTGAGAAGAGTGTTGAAATCGCCAAATATAATTATGAATCTTTCTATTTATCTTTCTATTTCTTCTGTTTGTTTTGTTTATTTTGAAACTCTGTTGTTAGGTACATATACATTTAGGATTATGATTATCTTCTCAGTGAGTTAACTCTGTTATAAATATGTGATGTTCCTCTTTCATCCTGGTAATTTTCTTTGTTCTAAAGTCTGCAATAACTGATAGTAGTGTAGCTTTCTTTAAATTAGGGTTTAAGTTGTATACCTTTTCCCATTGTTTTCTTCTAAACTATCTGTATCACTATATTTAAAGTATGATAATTGTAGACAGCATCTATGTGGCATATATGGGTCTTTTTTTTTTAATCTAACTTGACAATCTTTATTTACATGGTACACTTTGACCATTTTACAAAGCTAATTAATTAGATTTTTTTAATTGCCAAAATTCTGATCTGAGATAGCTGAAATAAAAAGACTCATAATACATTGGTCTTTTGTCTTCTTTATAGAAAGTCATTTAGGCCACAAGTTTGAAAAGTTAATATAGGCCCAAGTTGTAAGCATCTATACTGGTATTTCTTGAAAAAGATATGACAGAATTATAAAATTTAAGAGCTGAAAGTAATCATACAGAAAATCAAAATTCTTCACTCGAGAGAAGAAACTAAGCCTCAAAGGTATATAATATCTAGCCTAATATCAACTAGTTAATAGCGTAATAGGAAACTGGAATCCAGATGAGCTAATTTTCCTTAAGCTATCTTCTCTGCCCCACACCACTACCTTGTCTGGGGCACTTCTAAATACTCTAAAATCAGTCCTCTGGGCCTCCCTGGTGGCGCAAGTGGTTAAGAGTCCGCCTGCCGATGCAGGGGATACGGGTTCGTGCCCCGGTCTGGGAGGATCCCGTATGCCGCGGAGCGGCTGGGCCCGTGAGCCATGGCCGCTGGGCCTGCGCATCCGGAGCCTGTGCTCCGCAACGGGAGAGGCCACAACAGTGAGAGGCCCACATACCGCAAAAAGAAAAAAAAATAAATAAATAAATAAAATAAAAAATAAAATAAAATCAGTCCTCTAGGGCTGCCTCCTGAAAGCAAAGGGATAAATTTAGGCCAAATTGTGATTTTTATCCCAAAAGTAGTATCTAAATTAGCCAGCTAATTCTCACATATTTTTTAGTGATGATATTAGATGGTTGAGTATTCTTTCTTTAAAATGTAGCATTATAGAAAATGGAGGTTAAAAACATTAACAAATGCTAGTCATCTTTTTTGTTCATATACCTAGAAGAATTGATTTAATTCTAATGAATCATATCCTGTGAATATGTTTTAATCTCAATTTTATGTATGAAGAAACTGAACCTTGTAGAGTTTAAATGACTTGGCGAGATTCATACACATTCTTACTTATTTATGCTCATATAGATATATGGACACATTCATAACCAATTATAAAATATATTAAGAAAAAAGAAAAAAATTCCATTCACAATGGCAACAGAAATTTTAAGGTACCTAGGAAGAAATCTAACAATGCATAAATACTTGCATAAGGAAATTCTAACTCTATTAAAGGGCATAGACGATAATACAAACAAAAGAAAACATAGGTCTCTTTATGAATAACAAGACTCGATATTATAAAGATGGTAATTGCTTCCAAATTACTCTACAAGTTTCATTACATTTTAATTTAAAAAACAACATATTTTTCTAATAGATTACAAGCTAATTTAAGAATTCATATGGAAGCAAAAGAAAAGTCAAGGCAATTTTGAAAAATGGTCAAGTATCCCCCCAGCTGCACACCTCTAACAGATTTCATGATTTGTCATAATGCTGTAAATAGTGTAGGTTTTGCATAGAGATACAAAAATAGACAATGAAATACAATAGATTCCCTAGAAATAGATCTATGAATATGTGAGAATTTGATATCATGTTGGGTAAGGTAGACTTTTAATAAATGTATACATTAATATACATTTAATGAATGTATATATTCTATATCTATATAGAAATAGATAAAACTAGATCTCAATGCAAAACAAAAATAAAACAAAATCCAGATGAATTGCACACCTAATAATTAATAGTCAAACAGTAATGTTTTAGAAGAAAAACTTATCTTCACCATATAGAAATTAGGAACAAATTTTTAAACAGGAATTTTAAAGCATAAGAGAAAAGAGAGAAGAAATGATAAATTTGCACATACTAAAATTTAAAACTTTTCAGAGACAAAAGGAACAAAGTTAGATGAACAGCCAAACAAAAAATATTTTAATATGCTTAATTAATAATGAACTCAACTACATTGTGGCACAAACTTTTAAAAATTACTTAAAAATTCAATAGAAAAATCAATGAGCAATCCACAAAAGAGAAACACCAATGACAATAAATATATTTAGAGATGCTTATTCTCAATAGAAATAATAAAAATACAAAATATATCTCACTCAAATAAGCAGAAACGTGAAAAAGTTGATTCAAGAATCAACATAATATTTTGAACAATCCCTCATCAATGTCATTAACAAGGTCCAAGAAGACATTGCATCTATAAACTATAAGAATGAAAGCCAAAATAAAGTGCTTTAAAAATGAGCATAGCCAAGAGAAGTAAATAATGAGAGAAAATATTACATTTGGAGCAGATAATCCTTTGTCGCGGGGAGCTGTCCTGTGCACTATAGGACGTTTGGCAGCATCGCTGGCCTCTACCCTGGGTCAAGGTAATCATGGCCTTCACATTAGAAATGGGCATGAACCACCCAGCACTATGAAAGCACTGTTAAACCAGGTGTAAACAGGTTGGCTGCATGATGATCCTCTCCTCTGTCGCTCTCCCTTCTAAACTGCCAAGGCTAAAAAATTACAACTTAAGGAGACAGTGTCCCTCCAGTGTTCCTTCTTTTTGAGAGTTTAGAGAAAAACCTCTGACAACTAGATGTTTCCTAGTGATGCAGCACCAAATAGGAGTTAGTAACAGTGGCTCTGCAGTGTCACTAAGCATGCAAGAGGGAAGGGATATGGGAAGAGATGTATATGTATACCTGATTCACTTTGTTATAAAGCAGAAACTAACACAACATTGTGAAGCAATTATACTCCAATAAAAAAAAAAGAAAAGAAAAAAAAAGAAAAAAATCAGACACCCAGATATTCCTTACAAAAGAAAATCCATGTAAAAGTTTAGCAAAACCAAAACCTAAACCTAGTTCCCTGAAAAGATTTATAAGATAGATAAACCTTTGGCAAGACTAGTGAAGAAAAATAGTAGAGAAGATACTACTGCATAAAATATAGAATGAAAAGGGGAACTATGGACCCAAAAGAAATATAATAATAAGGGAATAATGAACAAAACTACTTTAAAAAACAGATGAGGTGGATAAATGTGTAGAAAAATATAAAATACCAAAACTGGCCAAATCATGTATAGAACCTCAAATAAACTCTAAAATGCTTTTTTTTAATTGGAAAATTTATTAAGAAATTCACCTTCCAAAATTACTAGTGAGTGTGTAAACCTGAAGAGCCAATTGGAAAAACAATATGGCAGTACTTACAAGTTCCACTCATAGGCTTTATATCCCAAAGAACCTCTCATGCAGGTCCAAATGTGTGAGATAGACTACATGAACATCCAGCACAAGGATAGAGCTTTAAATACATGGAATCATTCCTGCACCCCAGGGATAAAGCCCACTTGGTACTGCTGTATAATCCTTTTAATGTGTTCCTGAATTCAGCTTGCTAATACTTTGTTGAAAATTTTTGCATCTATATTCATCAGGGATATGGGTCTAAGTTTTCTTGTAGTCTCCTTATCTTGCTGTGATATTAGGGTAATACTAGCCACATAGAGCAAGTTTGGAAGGGTCCCCATGTTCCCTCCTCTTCAATTTTTTGGAAGAGTGTGAGAAGGATTGACATTAATTCTTCTTTAAATTTTTGGTAGATTTCACAAGTGAAGCTATCTGGTCCTAGTGTTATTTTGTGTTGGAAGTTTTTAAATTACTGATTCAATCTCGTTACTCATTATTGGTATGTTCAGATTTTCTATTTCTTCCTGATTCAGTCTTGGCAGGTTGTATGTTTCTAGGAATTTATCAATTTCTTCTAGATTAACTAACTTATTGGCATACAATTGTTCACTGTAGTCTCTTATGATCCTATATATTTCTATACTATTAATTGTATTATCTTTCATATCTCATTTTATCTATTTGAGTCTTCTCTCTTTTTCTCTTAGTCTAGCTACAGGTTTGTCATTTTGTTTATCTTTTTCAGAAAATCAACTCTTAATTTCTATGATCTTTTCTATTGCTTTTCTGTTCTCTATTTCCACCATTATCTTTAATTCATTCCTTCTGCCAACTTTGGGCTTAGACAAAGAAACTATAAGAATAAAGAAGTAGAAAGCTAGAGACACTACTCTTACTGATTTCACACTATACTACAAAGCTATAGTAATTAAAACAGTATGGTACTGATATAAAAATAAACACACAAATCAATGGAACAACAGAGAGCCCAGAATTAAAGCTCCACATATGTGGACAATTAATATCTGAAAAGGAAGGCAAGAATACTCAATGGTAAAAGGATAGTCTCTTCAACAAATCGTACTGAGGAAACTAGATAAACACATGTAGAAAAATGAAATTGAACCTCAATTTTACACTACTCACAAAAATTAACTTGAAATGGATCAAAGTCTTAAACATAAAACATGATGCCTTAAAACTCCCAGATGAAAACATAGGGAAGCAGCTCTTTGATATTGCTCTCAGTGATGATTTTTTGGATATAAAACCAAGAGCACAAAACAACAAAAGTAAAAATCAACAAATGGGACTACATCAAACATAAAAACTTCTCCACTGCAAAAGAAACAATCAACAAAATGAAAAAGCAACCTACTGAAGGGAAGAAAATATTTGCAAACCATATATCTGATAATGGGTTAACATTTCAAAATATATAAACAGATCATACAATTCAGCATCAAAAAAACAACCAATCAGATTAAAAATGGGCAGAAGTCCTGAATAGACATTTCCCCAAAGAGGACATATAGATGGTCAACAGGCACATGAAAAAGATGCTCAACATCACTAATCATCAGAGAAATGCCAATTAAAACCACAATGAGATATCCACTCACACCCATCAAAATGGTTATCATCAAAAAGTCTACAAATAACAAATGTTGGCAAGGATGTAGAGAAAAGGAAACCCTAGTACATTGTTGTCAGGATTGTAAATTGGTTTCAGCCACTATGGAAAACAGTATGGAGATTCCTCAAAAAATTAAAACACTAATTCAAAAAGATACATTCACCCCAATGTTCATAGCAGCATTACCTACAATAGCCAAGATATGGAAGCAACCTAAGTGCCTATCAACAGATGAATTGATAAAGAAGATGTGCTATACACAAACACACACACACACAATGGAATACTACTCAGCCATTAAAAAAATGAAATTCTGCCATATACAAACATCTGGATTGACCTGGAGGGTATTACGCTTAGTGAAATAAGTCATACTGAGAAAAACATATACTGTATGTTATCACTTCCATGTAGAACCTAAAAAATAAAACAAACATATATAACAAAACAGAAACAGACTCACAGATATAGGGAACAAACTAGTGGTTACCAGTGGGGAAGGGGGAAAGATAGGGGTATGGGATTAAGAGACACAAACTACTATGTATAAAATAGTAAGTATCAAGGATATATTGTACAGCACAGGGAAATACAGCCATTATTTTTTAATAACTTTAAATGGAGTATAATCTATAAAAATATTTAATCACTATGTTGTATACCCGAAACCAGTACACTATTGTAAATCAACTATACTATAGGAAAAAAATTGGCAGAGGGACTATATAGAAATTTGTCCAAATGAGACATCCAAATTATCAGCAGTTGTGTAAAAAGGTGCTCAATATCACTAACCACCAGGAAAACACAAATCAAAACCACAATGAGATATCATGGCATACCTGTAAAAATGACTATCATCAAGAAGAGATAACAAATGTTGACAAGGATGTAGAGAAAAGGAAAAACTTGGGTACTGTTGGTGGAAATATAAATCGGTATAGCCCTATGGAAAACAATATGAAGGTTCCTTAAAAAGTTAATAGAACTACCATATGGTCCAACAATTCCACTTCTGGGTATATGTCTAAAGGAAATGAAAACAGGATACCAAAGAAAGATATACATTCCCACGTTTACTGCAGCATTATTCACAACAGCTGAGATATGGGAACAACCTACATGTCCCTCAAAGGTTGAATGGATAAAGAAAATATGACATGCACATACACAATGAAATATTATTCAACCATGAGAAGGAGGGAATCTCTGCCATTTGCAACAACATGGATGGACCTTGAGGACATTATGCTAAATGAGATAAGTCAGACATACAAAGACAAATACTGTATGATATCGCTATATGTGGAATCTAAAAAAAGCCAAACTCATTAAAAACCGAGAGTAAAATGATGTTTAACAGAGAGTAAAATGATTCCCCAGTGGGGGAATAGGAGAGATATAGGAGGGTACAAAGTTGCAGCTAGTAGATAAGTAAGTCCATAATGCATAAGGAAGTGAGTATAGACAACAATACTGTGTTATAAACTTCAGACTTGTTAAGAGACTAGATCTTAATTATTCCCACCACAAGAATGAAATGATAATTATGTGATGTGATAAAGGTGCTAGCTAACACTACAGTTGCAATCATACTGCAAATTATAAATGTATAAAATCAACGTTTTGCATACTTTAAACTTACACAATGTTATATGTCTCTTGCACTGTTGGTGGGAAGGTAAATTGATACAACCACTATGGAGAACAGTATGGAGGTTCCTTAATAAACTAAAAATAGAATTACTATATCATCAAGCAATCCCACTCCTGGGCATATACCCTGAGAAAAACATAATTCAAAAAGAGTCATGTACCACAATGTTCATTGCAGCACTATTTACAATACCCAGGACATGGAAGCAACCTAAGTGTCCATCAACAGATGAATGGATAAAGAAGATGTGGCATATATATACAATGGAATATTACTCAGCCATAAAAAGAAATGAAATTGAGTTATTTGTAGTGAGGTGGATAGACCCAGAGTCTGTCATACAGAGTGAAGTATGTCAGAAGAGAAAAACAAATACCATATGCTAACACATATATATGGAATCTAAAAAAAGAAAAAAAGAAAAAATGGTTCTGATGAACCTAGGGGTAGGACAGGAATAAAGATCCAGACCTACTAGAGAATGGACTTGAGGACACGGGGAGGGGGAAGGGTAAGATGGGACGAAGTGAGAGAGTATCATTGACATATACACATACACTACTAAATGTAAAATAGATAGCTAGTGGGAAGCAGCTGCGTCGCATGGGGAGATCAGCTCTGTGCTTTGTGACCACCTAGAGAGGTAGGATAGGGAGGGTGGGAGGGAGATGCAAGAGGGAGGGGATATGGGGATATATGTATACATATAGCTGATTCACTTTGTTATACAGCAGAAACTAACACAACATTGTAAAGCAATTATACTCCAATAAACATGTTAAAAAATTAAAAAATAAAAGAATAAATTGAGTAAATCCAGGACACAGGAGTAAGGACTAAAACACTGGTTGAAATTTTAAAAGATATTGACATGCTGAAATATAATGGAAAATACATAACATTTGAATAATACACTTAAACTAGAAAGAATTAAGTCACTCTTGAAATCTGCAAATATTATAAACAATACACATATTCTCTCAAGCCTATATGGAATATTTAAAAAATATGAATCAAATATTCTGCCACAAAGGAAATATTATTAAATATGTAGGAAGGAAGGGAGAAAAGAGAAAGCATACAGACCATACTGGCCTCACACTAAAAGCTAATAAAGTAAACTATAAAATTATCTCTTCTTTAGAAAAGTGAAAAGATGAAAATATAAGCAAAATAATAGACAAAATTGGGATTGAGAAAAGTATAACTTTTTAAAAAAGAAAGATAACAGCACAAAGCCTTAAAATTTTAAGAAATTTGTAACCAAAATTTTAAGAAATTTGTAACCCCATGCTAATAAATTTGAAAGCATGGATAAAATGTCCACTTTTCTGGCAAACTTTTATTTACCAACTATATTAGGGTAAATAACGTTAGCTTCTGTAACAAGCAATGTGTCTCAAAACAATAAAGGTTTATTTCTTACTCACTGCAAACTGACTGTGAGTTCGTTGACTCCTGGGCAGCTTTTCTTTAAGCAGTGACTTTGGCATCCTTCCTCCACTTACAGCCATCTAGACAAGAAAGAAGATAACCATGTAAGTCAGTCACTTGGACCATTTTAAGGCTGTCATGGAAGTAGCATACATTATTTCCATCCACATTCCGCTGACCTAACTGGAAGGCCACTGGCTGCAAGGGAGGCTGAGCAAAGCTGGCATCCCGTGTTCCCTGAGAGAAACCCAGAGTTACCAAACACATAGCCACTTTCTGCCATATCAATAGCGACTCATGATGAAGCAGCAAAGTTGGCTGAGCTATAACTATGAAAGACACGGAAATAATTTAAAAGAATCTCCTCCCCAAAGGTTGTGGGGGAATTTGGTCTTACTGGTGAGTTCATTCAAATGTTCAAGAAGTAGCTCGTCTCTATACCCTATGAAATATCAGAGTACTAAAAAATAGGGAACTACTCAATGTATTTTATGAAGCTAATTTAACACTGATTTCCACTGTGGTAGAAATAGTGCCTCAGCTGTCTCATCGGCAAAGTGGGGATAACAATATTCCCAGTGCTGGAATTATTGAGAGGATTAAATGAATTACATAAAATGCTGAAATAATAAATGGCACATGGTAAAAAACATATGTTCCTATTATTATTACACGCCACAAGTAACTAATAGACTAGTAAACTAAATTTTTTTAATAATTAAAATTATTTCAAACTATTCAATAGCACTGCAAGAAAATTATCTATGAGAGTAAATTTCTCCTAAGCATACAAAGATCTAACATTAGGAAGTCCATTAATAAAAATATATCACATTGATATATAAAATTTAAATGATTCTCTCATTAGAAGCTACAAACTTGAAATTTAACAAATATGCTAGGTAACAGTTTAGAGAAAATAGGAGTAAATCAATAACTCTCACCACAAGAAATGACCCCTTTAAAATGAGGAAAAAGACAAAATTCCTACTTTCTACAGTATTTAATACTTTTCTGAAATTTTTTCGTTTGCCTTTTGTTTTATTGAGATATAGTTGATTTACAGTATTATATTAGTTTCAGGTGTACAACACAGTGATTCAAAATGTTAATAGATTATATTCCATAAAAGTTTCTTTTCTGGAATATTAAAAGAATGCAATAATGCATGAATCAAAGAAAAAATGAAGTGGGCTCTTCACTAATAAAAATTACTGAAATAACAGCAAATTTACAAAATAATGATTTTTTTGTTTTATACAGCCACTAAAATTGATAACTATGGGCATTATGCGAAAATGGGCAATGCCTAGAATGTAATATTAAACAGGAAAGCAAGATACAAAATTATATTTATTATAGCTATGGAAAAGCAATAGTCATACATTTAAAAGAATAACTTATATTTCTAGAGCAGTAATTTTGAAATCCGAGTAGTCTTTCAACATTTATAACAAAAACTGAACTACTTTTCAAGTACCTACAGAGCTAGTCACTTTGGAAATAATAACAATGGCTAAGATTGTATATCATTTACTAAACAACATTTTCACATATAGTATGCCATTTATTCTTCACAGAGGGCTTTTTAAAGGTAATAAAGCCCATTAACAGTAGGACCTGGAATTAAACCTAATCTCCACATGTTCTGTGACAGAAAGATCTATCTGCCTACCCATATTCCTTGTCCCTTCTTCCTCACTAACAGAAGAGGAGAATAAACATTATTTCAGATGGCAACATGGCCTTTTAAAAGATGGTATTTCTCAACTTCCCTTGTATCTGTGGGCAGACAGTACCTTTCTCTTCTGCTTTTTATTTGCTTCCAGGATTACAGGTGTGATGGCTGGAGGTGTAGCAGCCATCTTGGATCATAAGGCAACCTTAAGGTCCTAAGTCATGTTCTAAACCTAGAACCCTGATGACTGTGGAGCCAATATACTGACCCCAGAGAGCAATTTCTAGACTCCATTTACATGAAGAAAATTAATTCCTTGTGTGCTCAAGTCACTATTATATAGAGTATGTGCTCTAGCTTGTATGTGCTAGCTGGCATGTGTTATTTCCTCTACAGTATAAATGAGGTAATCAAATTTCAGTGTAAGAACAGGACAAAAATATTTTAAAATATTTAAAATAACCTTAATTGTTTTCATCCTGTACCCAAACTTTAGTGTATAAGGAAGAGTTATAGCTCCTTTTTCCTATGGGAAAAAATTACATCACATCTGATCACAAGCTTATTAGACATTATTCTTTTGGCACTATCACTTTAAGTGAGGAATTGGCTTAAAAAGCAAAAGCAAAAAAAAAAAAAAAAAACCAGCTGTGCACAGCCAGCCATACCTATAGCTTCAATTACCATCTTGCCCCAGGAACCCCAAATATATCTTGCCAGCATAGACCTCTTGTGTGAACCCTAAACATCCACATGCAATTGCTTACTGATACCTCGTAAACGTCTGAAGCAGTAAACTCAGCATGCCCAAAGCTAAATTCAGAAACTTCCCTCAAACCCAACTACCTTAACTCTTTCCTGTCACAGTACTTATCTTCTTTTGAGTTAGGTCAGCCAACAACTTAGGGGTCAATGTAAGGAGATCTCCCTAACCTCTCACACCGAATCCGTGACCAGTATTATCTGTTTACTTCTAGGTATCTCTCAAATTTGCCCACATTTTGTTTCTCTCCACTATCATCCAGGTCTACACAACTGTCATAGCTCTTATGTACTACTATCAAAACCTACAAATCTTTCTACTTGAATCCATTTTGGCCTCTCCTCCAATTTCCTCTGCAGCTTTGCAAGCAGCGTGACGTTTTAAAAAACCAATCTCATTATACAAGTCCTTTGCTTAAAACAGTATGATGATTTTCCATTGCCTTTACGATAAAGATCAAAATTGATAACAACCTAAAAGAAAAACTATGGTCTGGTGTCTGGTAACTCTTCATCATTGTATTCTGTGCTCCAGGTTCTCTGACCTTCTTTATGCTCATCAAATGCACCTTCTGCATTTCCCTTTGGAGTCTTGACATAAGTTGTTCCCTTTGCCTGGAAGTTCTTTTCCTCCCTTCTTTCTTTACTCCACACTTTCTATTTCTTATTTTCCACTCAGCCTTAATCTTGTCTCAAATCTTCTTCATTGAGGAACTTATCTGATAAGATACACTTTCCTCAATATCTCATTATCATATATGTTTATTGCTTCCTAGTTATCTGATATTTCCTCTTAATATCTTTCATTGTGTCATATATTTCTCTTCACAGCACTAAATCACAGTGGCAGTTAATATTTGTGTGATTATTTGGTTGATATTTACCTGTGCCCTGTCCCAAAACACACACTGGATGCTCTGAGAGCATGGATTTTATCTGTTTTGCTCATTATTGCATTCCTATGCAGTACTTGGCACAAAATAGGTACTGAAAAAGGTGTACATGTGGAGAGAGATTAAACAGACATAATAAATGAATGAATATATAAGTATCCTAAAATATTAATAATGAGTGATAAGGTCATGGATTACATTTTCCTTATTTTACTCCTCTCTGTTTCATATTTCATACAATTAGCATTAAGAGTAATTTTTATTATTTTTTATATTAAATAAGTTTATTTACTTTACAAATTTGGAAAAATTTTAAAACAGCAGTAAATATTTCACAGTCCAAAAAATACCACCTAAATTTATGTTTGAGGAAATATTCCCTTTGTATTAAAAATGCACATATGCACATTTGCATAGATTACATTAAATTGGTTACTTTTGGAAGAACAGGAAAGGAAGTAGCCAGATGAAATGAATGGGTAAAGTTGAACAAGAGCAAAGAGTTAAATGTACGAATAACAGTGCATCATTAACCTAGGAATTTGATTAATTCAATCTCTATAGCATTAATAATAATTTTTAAAGATACTTTTTTTTTAATCTTGAAAAACAGACAATTGAATTCTGTCAGGTAGGTAAAAGTCTTCATTGAACCAATGACAGTATCTCTTATTTCTTGATAGCAGCGGCCTTTGCAAAGGCTAAAAGCATACATAGAAAAACTGAGTGACCAGAAAAGTTCACAAAAACTTATTTTTCCTGAGAAAATAAACATCTGTTAACCTGGTCTTGAACTGGAAATAGAGAATTCTAATTACTGTCAAGCAAAACCTCCAGTATCTGCACATGTTCCGGAAGTGCATCTTTATCTGCCATCATCATAAAAAGAAAAAAGAAGAGAAAATGGACTCCTTCAGAAATAGAACCATGTAAAGCTTCAACACCGTGCTTAGTGAGACTGAGGTCCTGTCCGAATACACACAGTTTAAAATGCCCCTTTAATTAACGTTTCCCCAGGGAACTTGTTTTACACTAAACTTTCTTTTGCATTTAATGTCAAATAGCTTGTTCTTTTTTCATATATGGGGCTTATGCGGTAAAGTTTTGTTGCTGATTTTGACCTTTGCTTTTCTGTTCTGATCCTTGTCCCTTTTACTAACTGCCGTGTGGTCTTGACATAAAAAGCATCTAACTCAGGTACTTGGTAAATGCTTCTCGCAGACGTATTAGCACAATATTTAATTATCATCCATTTAAGAAAAAAAAGCATCCCACAAGGGTGCTTACTTTTCTTGTGTGTCCATAGTTACTTTGAGGATTTTCAGCGTGTGTGATTGTTATTAAACAGAACATAAGTTACTGAAAATGTTATCAAAATGCTAAATAATTACATGAATCCTGGCAGAGAAAACTAAATTATTCAAATAAATCTCTCCTTTCTTTGGATATTGTGTGGGACTGAACATTATTTATTTTAATGATTTTATATTTTTGTTTCTGAAATTAGATAGTTGAACACTTCTTGTCGGTATTTTAAAACTGTCTGGACAAAACATCTCAAATCTCCTCTGGCAGAAGATATGAGGACTTTCATTAGGCTGGTGTTTTTGGTGGTGTTGTTTGTTTTGTGTTGTTGTTTGATTTCAGTTGTTTTGAGGTGCTAGGTACTAAGTTAGTTGTTTCCTGAACATAACTATATTTTAACACTTCTCTTTGCAGCTGTAGAGTCCATGGCACCCTAAAGTTTGGTAATTCCCTCCGACTGACAAGAGTGTAAGAGAAGGAGGAAGAGGTTTGATGTCCTGCAGACTCGAGCTCAAATCCTTGCTCAGTGTTAACTCTGTGGCCTTGAACAAGCGTTTTTACCTCTGACTTTCAATTTCCTCTTTTGTAAATAGAGCCTAATACCCACCTCTTGAATTTGTTTTGAGAATTGATTAGGGAAAAACATGGCATGCCCCTGGCACAAAGCAGGCCCTCAGTGAATATTAGCTCCCTTCCCCCTTTTTCAGAAAACTGCATTACATTCTGAATAGCATTTAAATAAAAGATTTTATGAGGTTTTTTAAATACAGATTTAAATAAATTTCTGTTTGTTGTTTTATGAAAAAATGTTTGCTTGGGCCAACCTCTCATGAGAGATGGCAAGATTGAAACGTTGGGAGCATTATTTAAAGAACATTCTGTGATTGGAGACGTGTCACAAATAATGTAGGAAGCTTGATGTTGAGGGTGTGTGAAGTATGTAATGAGAGTTAAAAACTTCTAGAGAACACAGCATGACACTTGCTAAAGGTCATCTCAGAGAAAAATATCACCCAGCACTTTGAGGATAGCTTTTCATTTACATCATGCAGATAGTTGCTGGAGTTTTGCTCTGTCTTTTACTGCCGACGAAACATGGACAAACATGATGAACAAACATCTAACAAACTTTTTTTTTTTTTTTGCAGTACGCGAGCCTGTGTTGCGGAGCACAGGCTCCGGACGCGCAGGCTCAGTGGCCATGGCTCACGGGCCCAGCTGCTCCGCGGCACGTGGGATCCTCCCGGACCGGGGCATGAACCCGTGTCCCCTGCATCGGCAGGCGGACTCTCAACCCTGCGCCACCAGGGAAGCCCCCTAACAAACTTTTAACAGTTAATTAATTAACTTATTCATTGAACAAATACAAGCATACCTACTTCCTCATACTGGAAATATTAAGTCGTTTTTGTTGATTTTTTAAAAATGGCTCCTAATGCATTCAGTGTGTGCCTCTGATGGATCTTTCATATGTATTAATTACTTAGAGAAGAAGTTGCACTGAAATCTGCTACTATGCAAGAAAGAGAATCTGAAGTCTAGAGGTGGATGTCTTTTTTATCAAAGATTATTTTTTCTGACTCTGTGGTTGCTCGGTGAACACATTATTTTAACCATAAAATTGTATATATTTCCCACTGGACAGCCAGCTCCCTATCCACGTTCAAGCCTCCCTGATGGATAAGGAATTCCACAGTTCCTTACCAAATAAACCCTGGCTCCTCTGAAACAGTTAAACCAGGCTGATTTCAGAAATCTACAGAAGGCAGATTAAGCCCCACCCCCTTCAAGAAAGTCTCCCATCATTATTAAAATGAACCCATCGACACTACAGATTCACCAATTCCTCCAGTTTCCTTTTCCCACCTCTGAGCCTTTGTTCAAAGTGCCGACTCAGCTGGTAACACCATCTAATCCTGTTTATTTACCTGGATCAAGTTCCCACCCACTTGGCTCAACCTGCTCCAGCCATGTTCAGACTGAATAGACAGATACCATAGTGGTGGAAACTAGGAGTTAGAACATTCTGAGAATCTGCAACAGGACCCAGGGGACATTCTGTGTGCACAAAGAACACAGCTAGGCTTGCCTATCATGGATGTGGGAATTCACTTAAGCATCCAAAGAAGCCAAACTTTCTTTCTCACGTAGGTGAAACTACAACAGAGTTTGAAATTGCTAACAGTCACAATTCCTGCCAAAGAGCAAAATACTCAATGTCTAAAACAAATCCAAATCTAGATATTTAACCTGATAAAAATAGGTTTCAGAAGAGGCAATGTGGTTAGGGCAGCTGGATACCAGAAATGTACAAGGCAGCCCTGCTTGTATGAACTAGCCATCACCATCTATGCAGTCAGATGAAGTCCAGATAAGCCCACCTTCCTCATGAAAAGGTGTCTAGGAAACAACATGCAGCTGACTAATGTAATATTCTCCACCAAAGAAATGGTAGATTATTTGGCAACCAGTTTAATTTATAAATCTGAATCAGAAATTTCAAGGATTTTATTTCTTTATTATGTCAATGACATTTTTTGTTCTGGTTGTGCTTAGTAGCTATATACCTTGAGCAAGTTATTTACCTTCTCTCTGCATCAGTTTTACTTTCACCTCTGAGATGAAACATGTGGTAATAGGAAATATTCCCCTTTGGGGCAAAAATGCTGCTCCTTTTTTTTCTTAGATTGTTATATTAACAAACATCAGTTCTATGAAATCACATCCAATCATAAGTCATAATGGAATCTACCTATATGTTAACTTCCCAAGCCTCCCTCAATTACTCAGAATGACTGACAAAATAAACTAATTTGCCTCATCAAGATGTTCCATAATATTCCACTTTAACTCACTATAAAGATATGATCTTAACGTTATGTTCACTTGTAAAATGTCTACCTTGTCTAATTTTTTATGAGAAATACCTGATATTTTGAAAGTGCTTTCATTTTTTTATGATAAAGCATACTAATTAACTTGACCTCCCCGCAAAAAAAAAAAAAAAAAAAAAAAAAAGCCTTATGAGTTTCTTTTACTCTTTCCAGTACAGTGCTACCTGTTTGTGTACTGAAATTCTATGTTTATCTTGTCTCTAAAGCTCTTAAGGCTAAATCTTAACTTTCTATTTTGGGAACTCATCATTCCAGTAATTTTCCAGCAATACAACTGTATTTACAACTACATGAATGACTATACTGTTTCACAGAAGCTCCCGAAGTATGAAGTTAAATGACCAATTAAACAATAAGTTAGTATGAGTGAGAAGACGAAGTTTTCCATCATAACTTAGTAAACCTAAAACTTTGCAAAGCTTTGTCTACCTCTTGGACCAATGCATTTCCTTTGTTAACAATGGAAAGGGAAATAGCCCAGACAAAAATAATGTCAGGATCTTGATAAATAATATATTTCACTGTATCTGGAAGAATCTGTTTTGTCCTTAAATTTTGACTAGTCAAGATAATTCTAAAAACTAAATAGATCTCCCATTATCCTCAGAAATATCCCTCTGCTTCTACAAACACACACTCAGTTTGATTTATGATAGCAAGCAACATTAGCAATCTATGACATATTTTTCACATTCCACAAAGCTACTGAAATAAGTTAATAGTCCCATCTTGATGGCTTTTTTGGTAAAGAAACAGTAGGGTATAGAATGACCTATATAACCCTTCTATTAAAAAAATACAGCATATCATGCTTGTGTCATTGAACTGGCCAGCTCATTTTCCTTCTTTTATTATACTTATTGTTGTTTTAACACTATCCATTGAGATGTAGCTGGCATTTTTAAAATTTAAGGGAAAAAATGAGTTAATACTTACTGTTTACTGTTTAGTGTTAGATGCATTATTGTACTGAAACCTAAAAGCAATCCTATCCAGTAGGTATTAATTCCATTTCACAGATTTATTCATTAGTTTATTTATTCTTTTACTTATCAAATACTTATGTGTTTTCAATGTGCCAGGCATGGTTCTAGGCTCTACATCAGTTAACTAAACAGATAAACACTACTCACCTTGGTGGATTTTACATTCTAGTGTGGGAGAATGAGGAAAGTGAAACTCAAAAATGCTATGCAACTTGCCCAAGATAATTAAGATTTGAAGTGTTTCCTAAAATGTGGCTCTAAGAATGTCTGTTTTAAAGATACTGAGGGTGTTTGTTTAAAGGTAGAAAGTCTTGGGTTCCATCTCAGAATCTTTGGAGGTAGGAGGTGGGTAAGCCAGAGTTTGCACTTTTTAAAAAGAACCCCTATTTCCTTATATACAGATATTTGAAAGTTATGAGCAAACAACTGAAGGTGTTTAGGGTCCTGCTCAGATCTCTCTAGATTTCTACTGCAAAGAAACAAAAACCTGACTATATAAGATATATGTAGAGAAATGTTTAGAGCAGCACTGCTTATAACAGAAAAGAGGAAAAGACCAAAACAAACCAAATGTTTATTAATGGACAAATGGTTGAATAAACTGTGGTTCATGCATGCTATAAAATACTCTGCAGCCATCAGAAAAAATTATACACACACATATTAGAAAGATGTTCAGTTTATACTGTTAAATAAAAAAGCAAGTTGCAGAATACTATATAAAATATGATTACCTATTAACCTACTATATATACAACTTACACCTATATTTATGTTTCTATAGACATAGAAAAGCATACACAGCAAACCTTTAACGGTGTTTACTTCATCAATGAAAAGAGGACGGGGAAAACTCTCATTTTTAATTCATATGCTTTCTTATTTTTAATTGGAATAATAAGCACACATCATTTTTATAATAAAAGCAGATAAAAAATGGTTTTACAAAGAGAAATTCTAAAAATGTAGATGCAAAAACAATGATTCCATAGGAAAATGATGCTTTAGTAGGAGGGTAACTTCTGAGAGACGTGGATAATTAAATATAGAGGAGGTTTTAGATCACAGGTGAGAGGCACAAATGCTAACAAAAAGAATTCAGACATCAGGAAGATATGAAAAAAGAAAGCTAGATAACTGGTTTGTAATGCCAATAGAAATCTTATGGAGGAATTCCACCTAGTTATTTCAAGTTATTGGTATCTCTTCATATCCTGAAAATATGCTCTTGTATTTCTCTTCAGTAACCTCCCCCTGGGGGGAAAAAAAACTACACTAAAACTAAAATTTAAGGTAAACTCAATTAATTAGCAAAATCCATCATGGTTGCAAGGAGTTTTTATTTTTCTTGGATAGTAAATCGTTTTTCAGTTTAAAAGAAAAATGTGTTTTTCAACCATTGTGTGGCTTATTCTCTGAAAATGATAAATTCATTACAGTGTTTCTTTTGTTACTCTTTGGTAACATAAAATAAACAATAGAAATACTTGTATATATTCTTAATTTTATTTTTAATCAACTTTATTAAGGTATAATATACATTAAATAAAATGCACCCATTTTAAGGGTACAGTTTGATGAGTTTGGACCCATGTAGACACTCATGTAACCAACACCACAATCAAGACAACAAGCACTTGCATCACCCTAAAAAGTTCCCTTGCCCCCCCTTCCTTAGTCAATCCTGCCATTCCTGCTAATTCCAAATCCATTTATAAGCTCTTTGTAACTATAAATTAGATTTGTCTTTTCTAGAATTTTACATAAGTGTAATGTCCAATACATAACTTTTGTGCTGACTTCTTTTATTCAACTTAGTATTTTTGAAACTAATACACATTGTTGAATGTATCAGTACATTGCTCATTTTTATTATTGAGTAGCATTCCACTGAATGGAACTTATTTATCCTTATAGTTGCTGATAGGCACTTAAGTTGTTCACAGTTTTGGCTACTATAAGTCTTGCTGCTACAAATATTAGAGTCTACACTATGTATAGCTATAAGTTTCCTTTTCTTTTGACTAAATCCCTAAAAGTAGAATTACTGGCGTTTATGGTAAATGTACATTTATTTAATTGTATAAAAATTTCCACAATGTTTCCCAAAGTGGTTATGATTTGGCATTTTTAAAACAATATATGAAAGTTCCAGTTGCTCTATAACCTTGCCAACACATTATTATCAACATTTTAAATTTCAGTCATTCTAGTGGGTGTGCAATCATATATTGCTGAAGATTTACTTTTCATTTCCCTAATGGTAAGTGATAGAAAGCATATTCACATGTAGGTATTAGCCATTTACATACCCCCATACGTGAAAGATCTGTTAAATCTTTTGCCCATTTTTAATTAGTCTTATAAATAGATTGAATACACACACATACATACACACATACATACAATTTCATCTTAGTCTTCTGCTTTATACCTATTCATTTTCTCAAGGGTATTTTTTGATGAGAAGGTTTAAATTTCAACTTAGTCCAATTATCAATTTTTTTCTTTTGTGAATCATGTTTTATGTGTCCTAACAGATCTTCTATACCAAGGTCAAGAAGTTTTATCCTTTTTATCCTATGCGTTCTTTGATTAGTTTTAACTTTTACATCTTTGATACATTTTGAATTTATGTTTGCGTATAGCATAAGGTAAAGTTTCAAGTACTTTAAAAAAATTATAATAAAAATACATATATTCTCAACTTATGTACACATACACACACAATATGTATGTCTATTTATGGACTTTCTACTCTGTTTTTGTTGCATTTCCTTGATCTATTTTTTTCTTATACTAATACCACACTATCTTGATTCCTATAACTACGGAAATCCTTTAAATCAGTATATCATCCAACCTTTCCTTTTCAGAAATTATTTAGGATATTCTAATTCCCCTGTATTTTCACTTTTTTCTTACATTTTCATGTAAATTTTAGAAGCAGCTCAATTTCTACCAAAAAAAAAAAAAAGAGAGAGAGAGAGAGACTACAAGTGTTCTAACTGGCATTTCAGTGAATCTGCAGAGCATTTTGAGGGGAACTGACATCTGAATAGTATTGAATCTTCTGATCCATGAACACTTATGTTAATTTCTCTCAGCAGGGTTTTGTAGTTTTCAGGATATAGGTCAAGCACATATTTTGTTAAATGTAACCTATCACCTACAAATGGCACTTGCCATTGGCACTTGCCATCTACCTCTACAAGGATTAAAACCATGAGCCGCTGCAGCTGTTGACCTTCAACACCCCCTGAAAGGAGTTCAGGGTGGAGATCAGTAATGAGGCACTCTGTGCTCTGGGAAAAACTGGCAGAACAGGTCTTCAGATAGTTAGTTATTTTCAGGAGACAATTTTATGATCCCAAGCCTTGCATCTCCTCATGCCTAGAAAAGCAGTAAAACTCTTTATGGTGATGTCTGCTCCTCGCGACCAGCAGTAGCCTTCTCAAGACTAGCAGACACCTTCTGCAAAAAATATGTGCTTGATTGCGTGTACTCCCCCTTCACCAAAATCACTTATATACTGACCTTCCCCCCACCTCTTTGTAGCAGTTTCTCAGAGCTATCTGAAATGCCATCTCCTGGGCTATAGTCCTCATTTGGCCCCAACTAAATCTTAACTCACAGCTCTCATGTGGGGCATTTTTTTTCCAGCCAATGATCCCTAATTATTTCTTTTTCTCCAATGCCACTTTAAATGGTAATTTTTTAAATTTTATTTTCTAACTGTTCTTTGCTAGACTATAGAAATATAATTGCTTTTTTAATGTTAGAATTGCATGCATCCTGAAAAAACTTAACATCATAATTTTTATGTTCTGCTTTCATTTTAATTCAGCTCAAAATACTTCCAATTTCCCTCATGAAATCTTTATTGCCCCATGGGTTATTTAAAAATATATTAATTTCCAAATATGTATTATTTTTCTCAAGTCTACATTGTGCTCACTTCACCATACCACCAAGTACTCAAGTGCTCAATTCCCCCTCAGGCTGTGAGCTAACAGTCAGGAATATACAGACACACAGGTTACTAAATTTTCTAATTCCTAACAGGCATGTAAGGAAAACTGATAGAAATCCATGATCACACTGAGCCACTCTTTCTTCAGCTCCTTTAGGCTCCTTTGGAAACAATGTCACAACAGGAAATAGCCCACTAAAAAGGGATGAGGGCACAGAGTTGAATAAAGGGACTATTCACAAAAGATAGAATTAAGGGAAACCACAAAGGATGATGAGGCATCCTGGGGTAAGCAACAACAGGAAGCAAGTAGCCAGAATGGTTACTGACAATCACTGAAAGTTCCAAGAAAGGGCCATCCAACAGGAGTTGTGACCTCAAGCAGAGACACAGAGAGGGGACTAAAGAAATAAACACTCCAGCCTCTTTTTCTTCCCGGGCATCTTTCTTACTGGGCATCTCAACCAAGAGCTGAAAGGAAAAAGAGCCTGGTTTACACCATCCCTGGAGGTCAACCACCTAAACAGAATAAGATAAAGCTGGAGAGTGATGCCTGAGAGGCAGATTCAGAATATTCAGCAAATACAGCATGCTATAAATTTCTACACGTCAAGTTCCAACCTTTATTACTGAAATCACCAGCTCTGAAAGAACAGAATGAGATCATGAGATTGCTCTCATGGATGAAATGTATGAACAAAAGATATTTTGTTTCCCCTAGCACTAATGACATCTATTTTTCCGCCCCCGCTTGACTTTGTTCTCAAGGTCCTGTTAAGCCCAGCTGATTGACACAGGGATCTGAAATGTAATCCTAAGTGACATTTACTCTTGCTTTAAAAGCTGCTTAGCGCCAGTCCATGGGACTATTAGTTCACTGTGTGCTCACTATAGAAAAAATGCCAGACAATTATAGCCAAACTCCCAGAAACAGTTGGATAACTATATCCAGGTGTTTTTCAGGACGTCAGGAAACCTTGATTGAATATGTCAGTGGGCATTTGGCCTTTACTATGGCTTTCTTTATGTTTCCAATTTAGAGTTATCAGGCAGCTGCCAGCGCACACCCAGCACAAACTTGTCCGTGGCCTGTCCTGGCACTTCCTTTAGGATTGGATCATCTGACCAGTGGTTAGTTTAGTATTATGTCTAATCCAATCCAGCTACGGACATTTACATTCTTTTCTGGGAACACTGGGTAATTGTGCAAGTAGAAAAGGTCTATTTGTAACTGCTATAAATCAAGTTTTTCCAGTAATGGGTGTTAATCAAACTTGGTTTGTTTTCGTTTGCTTTTAAGATGGATAAGTATTAATTGACCACCCAGAGTACCCAGCTATATCTTGAGGTAGTCCCTTTTCAAATATTCTTTCAAATATTTGGTAGTCCCTTTTCAAATATTTTTTTATTAATTTTTATTGGAGTATAGTTATTTTACAATGCTGTGTTAGTTTCTGCTTTACAGCAAAGTGAATCAGCTATACGTATACATATATCCCCTCCTTTTTGAATTTCCTTCCCTTTTAGGTCACCACGGAGCTTTGAGTAGAGTTCCCTGTGCAATACAGTAGGTTCTCATTAGTTATCCATTTTATGCATAGTAGTGTATATATGTCAATCCCAATCTCCCAATTCATCTCACCCTACCCACCTTGTGGTCCATACATTTGTTCTCTACGTCTATGTCTCTATTACTGCTTTGCAAATAAGTTCATTTGTATCATTTTTCTGGATTCCACATATAAGCGATATTATATATTTGTTTTTCTCTCTGATTTACTTCACTCTGTGTGAGAGTCTCTAGGTCCATCCACATCTCTGCAAATGGCACAATTTCATTTTACTACTCCCACTGGCTTTAGCAATTTTTGAAAAAAATAAACGTGGAATTTAGAAAATATTTTCTTTATAGCTATCAGCATCATTTGCTGGGATGGAAGATAGTGTGTGATTAATTTGCAGGCTACTTAGAAACATAGAACCTGGGACATCTTTTAGACAACTGAGTTGTTTTCTTTCCATAATAATAATTGTTCCTGTTTATAAAGAACATACCATATGCCAGAAACTGTGTTAAGTTTTTAGGTATTTTATATTATTAATTCTCATGACAGATGCATGAAATAAATAGCTTATCACCCTTCATCAGGTGAGACTGAGATTTAGCAAGATTATGTAACTTGTCCAAGGTCACACACCCAGTAAGTGGGAGAGGTTTATGGGAGGAGAACATGAGTTAGTCTGATTCTGATACCCATATTCCTACCTGCTGTGTTATTTGTCCACCTAACAAAACATCTGGCAGAGTGCCTATTTCTTAGCCTCGCAGGACCGGATTAGCTGTGCATAGGGAATGTAACTGTGTATGCAGATGGTAACCCACCAGCTACACATTAGGTATTGCTATTCTCTCTTTATGACAAAGCCTTAATTAACTTTCCATGATTCTTGAATTCCAAAAGATTTGTGAGCTCACGGTGGGATTTGAATTTTTCATGTCTGTTTTTGAGGGATCACTTGGGTCTTCTTTGGCCAGTCTGGGGCCAATGCCTCCTCCCCATGGATGTCCCAAAGCAGTTGGCAGCCACTTACCTAGGAAGGGACAGCAGGGGGCTGCTGACAGTGCAGAGAGATGATGCCAAAGCATGTTTCTCTCAATATTTCCTTTTAGGAAGAAATACTGACATATGAGAAAAGTCGGCTTCTAGGTGACTAACCAAACCTTATAGAACAAACATGGAGGTTCCAAATGGAGTCAAATTGAAATAATAATTTAAGGTCAAGGCTATTTACAATGATCGTAAGAAACTCTACTGGTTTCAGACACTGTTAATTAGCACTGGGGATCCTCAGGGATCTCTGGACCAAATATGTGAACAAGCTAATATAATAGTCATTGACAATAGAGGTCATGTAAAATTATAGACTGTATAGTGATATCATGCTACATAGATAAAAGAATATAATATTGGATTATTTTCTGAACAACAGTTTAAAATAATAAAAAGTCATTCTGTACCTTATGTGACATTTGAATGTTACAGAAATATCTTGGAAGCCAAAAGCCTCCCAGAAATCTCTGCGTTAGAAAGCTCTAGAGTTCATCTCAGATCCAGTGCTGACTAGATCCAGAGGTAGCAGAGAGGAGAGAATGGCAAATCTGTCATTTCAGTTAAAATGCACAAAAAGTACACTCGAAAAGCCAGACTAATTTCTACTGCTTCAGAAATTCCTTTAGGAAAGCATCCTTCATACCATGTCTATTTTCCCTGCCACTGACACACTTCTTGGATAAGTTAGAATCCCATAAAAGAATGTTCTATGACCAGCTCTCAGACGCCACTAAAGATGCCAATAATAGTAAGTCTCCCTTAAAACAAACATTAGAGCAAAATATGCCTCACATGGACCTTGACACAACACAAGGCTGTCTGTGTGTATGATAACCAAGAAACAGGGATCAGAGAGGGCCCAGGACACAGGACTGACATCAACAGCATCCAGTTACCTACCAGTACTGAATTATTATAATGCATAGAATGCCTTCAGTGAGATTCTGTGATTAACATTTAAGGTTATATACAGGTAAATGCATTACTTATTTTTATTATTTTTTTTAAAGAATAGACTGGGGGACAGACTGCTTAAATCCTCTCCTGGACTAATTACAGTAAGAACTGTGTGATTTCAGACAAGAACTTAACCTCTCTCAGCCTATTTCCCACATGTTGGGTCAAGCCACTCATCCTAAACAAATAAGTAAACCAACAAATAGCAGAGCTGGAATTCACACCAGTCAGTCTGACTCCAAAGTCTAAGCTATCAAGCATTATACTCTGCTGCTTCCACTAAGTAAAAGCAAATCATTATAGGTTTTACTAAAAACACATGTGTTCAGTATAAATTTGAGTTTTCTATCCCTCTTCCCATTCTTAACACTTTTAAGAAAGACAATTTATGGAAATGAATGGAAATCTAGTATATTCAATATACATTTGGGAGCCATTCCTCCAAATTAACAGAAGTATTTAGAGTCATTAAACAATAAAAGGAATGACACAAACCTGTTCATTAACCCCTAAGCATATGGCTATAAGCGTTGTTAATCCTGAACTAAAAGTGGTACTTATCATTTTCACTAAAAAATAAAATAGGAAAATCTCTAGGAATTTGGTAGCAGGAGGCAATGTATCACTTAGGTATCTCAAGGTCACTTAATTATTAAATTACAGAAATGGAATCCAAATGTATGTTTGTCTTATTTTCCACAAAAACACAATATAAATATATATTGATTCACTCTTACCTAGAACACAATTCCTTGCATTGTTCTATGTGTTAACAAGCCATTAATTTGACTTGTTTCTAAATAATTTAACTGCATGTCATCATATAATTACAAATTATTTTATTGCCAAATTTATATTCTAAAGAATTAAAAAAACTCAACTTTATCAAAAAATTGATTGGTGTATTTTACAGTAAAATAAAAGAATATTAGGTCTGAAGGCACATCTTTAGAAGTTAGAGATGTTTCAGCCATTTAAAATTTCAAAGCCCTCTTACTACAAAGTCCAAATATTAATTATGAATTCAAGTACTAAAATAAAATTGAACTGCACTCAGAAAAACTTTGCATTTGACCCTTAGCCTATTTTACACTTGGTGTCTGATTTTGTATTCTCAAAGCATTATAGAGTTGAAAGGGAGTTTGTCAGCAGTGCCTGTTAATTGCTGCAGAATACCATGGTGACCCAACCCTTCCTGGAGCCAATTATAGGCCTCTGTGAAAGAGACAGTGATAGAACAATGCCCTATATGATATGTAAAATATAAAGAAGTTGGGATTTTTGATTTTTGGCATAAATGCACAATAGTCTCTTCCTGATCTATTTAGTTAAGTCGTAAACCATGAAATATCAAAGAAGATAAAGCTGTAAGGAAAAACAGGCATCAGGATCTTCTCCCGCCCTTTGCTATATGGGTTAAAATGGAAATTGAAAAGGGACCCAATTGAGAAACAAATATATTATTGAATTTATAAACAATCATGTACTTTCTCTTCTTTCTAAGACAAGCTTACACCAAGACATAGTCTGATTCACACTACATCATGGGAGTCATGTAGGGAAAAAAAAAAAACCCACAAGATACTTTAACTCTTTTCCCAATGTTATGGTACCCCAAAACCCTACGGTAGTTGGTTAATGGGAGAATTATCCCAATACATGGAGAACCCAAGCCTATTATTTACAGATGAAGTTGGGAATCAGAGAAATGAAGTGATATACTGCCAGTGACAGAAACAAAACTCAAATCCTTAACTTTGGATTCTGAATCAAATTTACAAGGTTTATCTTTCCAAAGAGAGATCTAGTAATATTTAGGGAAATTAATTTTGTAGCCAAGACTAATAAAGTAAGAAATATTTAGTGAACATCTACTATGTGTGATGTTGGGAATACAAGAGTTCATAGATGCACAAACCCTATGCTTATCATTCTAACACTCTAATGAAGAATAAGACAATTTTTTGGGGGGGGGATACGTGGGCCTCTCACTATTGTGGCCTCTCCCGTTGCGAAGCACAGGCTCCAGACGCGCAGGCTCAGCGGCCATGCCTCACAGGCCCAGCCGCTCCGCGGCATGTAGGATCCTCCCGGACAGGGGCACGAACCCGTGTCCCCTGCATCGGCAGGTGGACTCTCAACCACTGCGCCACCAGGGAAGCCCAGGAATAAGACAATTTAAAATAATTTTTAAATTAAAAACAAACCACCCAAACAACATATAACTTCAAACTATGGTAAGTGCTACCAAAAAAACAAAACAAAAAAACCCCAACAGTATTTAATGAAAAAAAAAACAGCAAGACCAGAAGGAGAGACCTAGATATAATTTAGGTAAGGTGGTCAGAGAAGAAATCTCTATAGTTATGACATGTAAATGGAAATTCAAGGAATAAATAATCTTCTTAACACATCCGTTTGATGTATTTTTCTCTAATGAAAAGAGCAAGGTGTAGAACACTCAGGACAGCCCCAGGGAAAGTCTGTTTTGTCAGAGTTTGTAGGAGAAGGAGTTTAGATTGTGCAAAAATAGAGGAGCCTAATAACATAGGGCTATATAGGAAATAATATAGAAATTAGATTTTAAGCATGATGATAAATCATTATAAAGGAGTAACATGATCAAATATATATTTTTTAATATCTCTCTGTGCTTGGTGTATGTGGCATAGATAAACTAAAGGGGCTCTAGAGCAGAAGACCAGTTAGGTGGCTACTGAAATAGTCTACAGAAATCATGATGACTCTTGTCTAGATTGATGCAGAGAATTAGATTTGAGATACACTTGGATGTAAAATCAATACACCTGGCTGATGGTTTGTACACAGAAATGGAAATGGAGGAAGGCAAGATTAATTCTCAGTTTGTAGTGTGAGTAAGTGGATAGATGGTGGTGTCAGTGACTGAATGGAGATTGGGAAGACTGAGGAAGATCCAATGTGGAAGGGAAAGCAAATGTCCAGTTAAAGAAACATTTGATTTCATGTATTTGTGAAATATTCCAGGGGAAACAATAACTAGGTAATTCACTATGTGAATGGGATGTTCAGAGGAAAATCTCAAGTTTTTATGCTGCCAATTACACAGGATCTTGAGTTTTAATGACTACACAGGTGATAAAGAGAAGCCTTAGGTCTGGCCAACATTTGAATAGAGATCCTTTCAAAAATACAAAATCCGAACACAACATTGTAAACCAATTATACTTCAATAAAATAAATTAAAAACAAAAATACAGAAACCCAAAGGGGATACACGCTCAGTAGTAGGGAAGACAGGGGGACAAACTCTACAACAAAGGAAGATACCAGAGAAATGGTCTGTCTAGGTCTGGACTCTGAGTAGAGAAGAGAAAAAGACTCCCAAGAATGTTTGCTACCAAAGGCAAACCCTCACACAAGTTTAGACAAATGTCTATCACTTACACAGTAAAACAAAACAAAAACAATAAAACAAAAAAATTCTATCATATTTCTACCTTATAAATGTTCTTACTCTTGAGAACTTAATTTAAGGTAGTCCTGAGTTGATAGCATTCCTTGGCATTTGGTAGGGAAGAATCCAAATGTATTAGTAATCACAATAAAAACAAATGGATTTAAAATTTTCCTTTAAAAGACAACAAGTACCAGGCTGGATTTTAAAAAGCCACTTAGCCACAAACCTAAATTATAAGTACATAAAAGAATGAAAATAAAAGTATGAATAAAAGTGCACCAGCCAAATATTAAGAAAACAAGCCGAGAAACCTATACTAATATCACACCACACACGATTTAAAGCAGAAGGCATTCTTAACAATAAAAAGGTTCATTACATACTAATAAAAAGCCTCAACAAACCAGAAAAATTTAATAATTCTAAAGTTATTTTCCCTTAATATACTAGTTAAAAGAAAATAAGACAGAATTACAAGGACAAATGAAAATATTAACATAGTGGGTGATTTTAACATCTATTTAGTAGGGAATGATAGGTCAGGCAATAGAAAATTTTAGCAACACTATCAATAAATTAGCTCTCATGGGCCCAAAGAGAAACATGCACTCAAAAATTTGAGAATATAGTTTCCTCTGAGTCATCTAAGAAATATATAAAAGACTGACCAGGTAACAATTCATATAGTGAGTTTCAACAAACCATGTGATTTTCATATATAATAGTATGTGATTAAATAATATAGTAAAGGTGGCATCTCAAACCACTGGAGCAAAGGTGGGATTTTTAATAATGAAGCTGGGGCAACTAGGTTGTATTGGGAAAAACTACGATTAGATTCACAGTTTACACCATATGTAAGAACAAACTCCAAATGGACCAGCGATTTCAATATAAAAATAAACTTTACAAGTACTAGAAGAAAACATGGATTAATTTATCTAACACCTCTGTGTAGGGAAAGACTTTTGAACTATGACTCAAAACCCCAGAAAAAAAAAAAAAAGAAAGAAAGGAAAAATTGAAAAAAATGACCACATAGAAATTTCTAAAGTTTTCATAGGAAAAAACCCCCAGAAACTCAAAGACAACTAATAAAATGAAAGAAAATATTTACAACATATACCAAAGCCAAAGGGTTAATATCCCTAATATGTAATGAATTTCTAAAAATTGAGAAAGAAATAAAAATCTTATAGAAAACTGGACAAAAGACATGACCAGACAATTTGCAATAAAAGGATTAAAAAATGGACCTTGAAGGACTTCAAATGGCCAAAGTGGGGACAAATTGAGTAACAAAATAAGTGATGATAATAATGAATTATAACCCATGGAATAAATATCCATAAATTCATCCTGATATAAATAACTGAGTAAACAGACAGGTAGATAAAGATAAGAAAAACTGTTCTTCCTTATAGTAGAATTCCAAATGATAAATGTATAAATAATGAGGGAAATAGAAAATATCCAATAGGTGGACTTCCCTCGTGGTGCAGTGGTTAAGAATCCACCTGCCAATGTAGGGGACACAGGTTCGAGCCCTGATCTCGGAAGATCCCACATGATGCAGAGCAACTAAGCCCGTGCACCACAACTACTGAACCCGCTCACCACAACTACTGTGTGAGCATGCCACAACTACTGAAGCCCACGCACCTAGAGCCTCTGCTCTGCAACAAGAAAAGCCACCGCAATGAGAAACCCATGCACCGCAACGAAGAGTAGCCCCTGCTCACCGCAACTAGAGAAACCTCATGTGCAGCAGCGAAACTCAACAAAGCCAAAAAAAAAAAAAAATCCAATAGGCAACCATCACAGCAATGATTGTGGCAAGCAAGAATCATCTATTCATAGTAACTCAAATGTGTCAATGTCATGATAGACCAAGACAGACTGAGGGACTGTCACAGATTGTAGGTGACTAAGGGAACATGACAGCTATATCATATGTGGGATCCTGAATAACTTCCTGGACCAGAAAAAGTACATGAGCAAAAAAGTTTACAAAATTTGATTGAGGTCTTAAAGGAATAAATAGTACTAAATCAATGTTAATTTCCTGATTTTGGTCTTTGAGCCAGGTGTTTTTTCATATAATGTAAAGGGTATAAAGGAAATCTCTGTACTCCTCTTGCAACTTTCTGTAAGTCTAAAATTTCAAAATAATTTGTTAATAAATATAACTGCCTAAAGCAAAATGTAGTAAACGTGTATTCTGAGGTGTACAACACATGTGTAAGTACAATTAAGGGAAAAATAACAAAGGATAGGAAGAAAGAAATAGAAGTGTACTTTTGTGGTTCTTAAACCATATGTGAAATGGTAGATTATTTGAAGTTAGGCTGTGAAAAATTAGTGATACAATTATAAGTGTATATCAAGTGTATATCAACATATCTCTACCATATGTATATATAGTAAACCCTACAAGAAGCACTAAAAAAAAAAGTACAAATAATTAGAAAGTTATAAAGATAGAAAAGGCAGAAAATAACACCATATTTATTCACAGATTATATGACTACCAAAAAGGGAATATTATTCAAAATAGTAAGAAAACTTAGAAAGTTTATCAATATAAGATCAATATAAACAACATATTTCTGAAAACACACACACTTCTGGTCAATCAATCTATGACAAAGGAAGTAAGAATATACAATGGAGAAAAGACAGTCTCTTCAATAAGTGGTGCTGGGAAAACTGGACGACTATGTGTAAAAGAATGATACTAGAACATGCTCTAACACTGTATAAAAAAATAAACTCAAAATGTATTAAATACCTAAATGTAAGACTGGATACTATAAAACTCCTAGAGGAAAACATAGGCAGAACACTCTTTGACATAAGTCACAGCAGTATTTTTTTTGGATTTGTCTCCTAAAGTAAAGGAAGTAAAAGCAAAAATAAACAAATGGGACCTAATTAAACTTAAAAGCTTTTGCAGAGCAAAGGAAACCATCAACAAAACAAAAAGACAACCAATTGAATGGGAGAAAGTATTTGCAAATGATATGACTGATGAGTGGTTAACACCCAACATATATAAATAGCTAACACAACTCAACATCAAAGAAACAAACAACTAGATTTAAAAATGGGCAGAAGAACTGAATAGATATTTTTCCAAGGAGGACATGTAGATGGTCATGAAAAGATGCTCAACATTGCTAATCATCAGGGAAATGCAAATCAAAACCACAGTGAGACATCACCTCACACCTGTCAACTTGCTATCATGTAAAAGAACACAAATAACAAATGTTGGTAAGGATGTGGAGAAAAGGGAACACTTGTACACTATAGGTGGTAATGTAAATTGATACAGCCACTGTGGAAAAGAGTATGGAAGTTTCTCAAAACCTAAAAATAGAGCTACCATATGACCCAGCAATTCCACTCCTGGCTATATACCCGAAAACAAACAAACAAACAAAAAAATCCCACTAATTCAAAAAGATACACACACACACCCCAATGTTCACAGCAGCATTATTTACAATTACCAAGATATGAAAGCAACCTATGTGTCCATCAACAGATGAATGGATAAAGGTGATACACACACACACACACACACACACACACACACACACACACACAATGGAATACTTCTCAGCCATAAAAAAGAAGGAAATTTTGCCACTTGCAGCAACATGGGTGGACTTGGAGGGCATTATGTTAAGCGAAATAAGTCAAACAAAGACAAATACTATATGATATCACTTATAAATAGAATTTTAAAAAAACAACAAACTAGTGAACTTTACAAAAAGAAACAGACTCACAGACATAGAGAACAAACTATTGGTTACCAGTAGGGAGAGGGAAAGGAGGATGGGCAATAAATGGGTAGGGGAGTAGGAGGTACAAACTATTAAGTATAAAATAAGCAACAAGGATATATTGTGCAACACTGGGAATATAGCCATTATTTTATAATAACCATAAATGAATATAACTTTTAAAAATTGTGAATCACTCTACTATACACATGAAACATATAATATTGTACAGCAACTATACTTCAATAAGAAAGAAGGAGAGAAAGGAAAGAAGTAAGAAAGGGAGGGAGGGTGGGGGAGAGAGAGATTGATTTTCCTTTACAAATCCAGATTGTGGTTTCCACAAACTCCACCTATCATTTAGTCAAGACTGTTAATTAGGGAGCACAGATTTGGACTGCTAGCAAATGCCCCCAGTTATTAACCAGAAGGCTGAGCTAGTGGCTGCAGCAGACACTGGAAATTTGCCAAGTGCTACCAGTGGGAGAGGGTCCACCTACATGACTGTGAGCATGGGCGTTTCATTCTTCAAAGTCCTGAATATATCTTACTTCATTTATATTCACAACAACATAAAGGGTAAAAAAATTAAAAACCCATAAGATGTGATTTCCAGATTAGGAAACTGAGGGTCGGAGAGAAAAAAACTTTCTGATGTCACCCAGCTGGTACATGGAGGAGCTGGGATTCAGAACAGCTCCTGACCCCAGGACCGTGCTCTGCCTCTCTGCAAAACAGATCCACCCGCCTCAATTCTTGGCCCATCAGGCCTTCACCATTTCTCCACCCACTGAACAAATCACACCCAGTTCCATCCCTAGTTCCTTCTTCCCCAATACCCCAACTCTCTAAAAGTCTCTGATTGTTTCACAGATTATTTTCACCTCTCCAGCCAGATGGTAAGTTTCTTGAAGTCAAAGAGCATGTTCCCTACTTTGTTTTTCCTCCTAATTTATCTGGTGCCAAGCTGAGCATATCACTAACCATGGGGTAGGTGATGGGCCAGCAGAGCACCCACAAGACATTCTGTTCACAGGCCACAGAGTTCAGACTGGTGGAATGACTCCTCTCCATGTGCCCAACTGCTTTCTCTCCTGCAGTCATCCTCATGTTTCAGAGATCCCCTAGCAGATTTTTGGCTCTTAACTGAAATGCCACTCACTGGAGCCTACCCTGGCCACCCAATCTCAAGTGTCATCCCTAGTTATTCCCTCTTTCTCTCTCTTCTTTTCATTTCTCTATAAATTTATTGTCCTTGATTGAAGATGTAATATAAACCAGAGCTCTAATCCACCTGTTTTTAAGTTATTCTCTCCCATGTATATATGAGAAAGAAAGAGAAGGAGGAAGAGAAGGAGAGGGAGAGGGAAGGAGGGAAGGAGGAAGAAAGAGGCTATGGTTGATGAAGCATATGTGCTAAAGTAAAAATTGGGGCATCTGTGTGAAGGGAATATGGGAATATAGGAGGTTTTTTGTTTTGTTTTTCTTTTACTGTTATCACAACTTTAATGTAAGTTGAAAAGATTTCAAAATAAATTATGAAAAAACTAATGAGGAATCTCTCTATATACAGTTGATCTTCAGGATATTTATCAGTGAAAAATAAGGTGTAAGAATGGCTGCCTTATGTTTAGTAATAATATTGTTATTTTGCAATTATATATACAATGTAGAATAAGGAAAATAAATAATTATGCTAACATTATTCAGAACTAAAATATTCAGTTTAAAGAGAAAAATATAAACATACTGTAATTAAGTTTTAAAAAACCCCTGCATTTTTAGTCCTGAATTATAAATATCAGTATTAACTCATAATTTCTTTCTCTAAAAACTGTATTTTCTAGCTCTGCCCATGGAAATAGCCTAGAAGTAATGAAAACCTAGTAGCAATGAATATCACAATTGCCCAAATTATGGTCTCTAAAAACCAATTCACTAGAGCCAAAGTTCCTTGGAGAAATAGCTAATTCCAGATCTTGATAAAGAAATTTACAAAAGGAACCTGGTGCATACTTTTGTGCAAGAGAGAAAGAAAAATGTCAGAGTATTTACTAGGCTAGTGTCTAAAGTATACTGGGGCCATCTTGAAGAAATAGAGTGGTTAAAAGTAGAAAAATAAGCATCAAAAAGAATAATGACTGCTATTGATTGAAATAGCAAATATATTTGTTAAAATTTATGAATTAATAGTGTTATTTTAAAAACTAAAACTATTAGTACCCTTTGGAGGTTGCCAGGACATCAACCTATTAATCCAAAAGCTGGAAAGTTAAAGGAAAGAATCAAACGTTGACCTTGCCTTTCTGTATGAACTGTAGCTCAGATTTGAAAATCTTCTTCCTCTAATACATCCTGTGACCTGTGTAACTTTCTTCACCTCTCTGAGCCTTGTTATCTATCTCTAGATGAAGATAATATCACCTTCCTCACAGTGATGTTAAGAGCATTAAAATATATGACATATGTAAAGCTTTCTGTTCAGGGAGTTATCTTCTCTGCAAAAAGATTGTTATAGTCCTTAAGGACAATTAACCTTTACTGTACACCTTTTGTATTCTCCAGTTCATCAGTTTATCATTAAATTTTACCTACTCTAGGGCCTACTACATATTAAGCACTGTGTTAGAGGTGAAGAATGAAGGAGATTAAGACATCCCTCCTGACCTTAAAGTACTTTTAATCTAGTAAAACAACTACCCAGAAGATAGTTGTAACTCATTAAATCCTTGTTAATTAAACAGAAATTTTCACACTGGTTTAGATTTCAAGAGTCTGTCTGGTTGTTCTTTATCACACATACTTCTTGTTCTATAAAAATAAAATAGGAGGAGAGCAGCAGTCTTGATACTAAATTTCCAAAAAGATAATACTAAAAGAAAAGCTAAATGAAAAACAATTACAACAAATCTACAAAAAGAATAGATTTAATATTACTTCGATTCAGGTAACAGTGTCTGGAGGATATGACTGTGTTTCAGTCTTAGCCAGCCTGCCAGCAAACAGACACCATTAAGCTATTCAGCTCACGTTAACTGTTTAGGACAAATGGAGCAAGAGTGAAGATTAATGAAGACAAATAGCATTTGAAATGACAGGATCTAATTCTAGGTAAGCTGCCCTAGAGATGACAGCTGAAATTCACTCATACCCCAAAATTACACCTAACAGCAATTCATTATACACATGAAATAAGATGAGAATCATTGACCCAGGGTATGTGTGTGCCTGCTGGGAATCTCCTACAATCAGGTGGCAAGCTGGATGCAAAAATGTATTCCATTCTGAGTAAAAAGGTTTCTATTGTAAAAATACATAGCAACAAGGCTAGTACTGCCTGAGAAATCCTGAGTAAGTGCCAGAAATGATTCCTTGCTTTAGTTATCTTCTGTTACAACCAGTTGTGGATTAATTTTTAATTACATGCTTTTTCAGAAAGAAATACAAAATAAGCACTGGGAAGAAAGAAAAACAAAAGAAAGCAAAAACAGTGAATGGATAAACTAGCAAAAAAATTTTAAAGCTACTGCAAATTGTTCATTGGACTATCAATTATAGTGTGTGTGCAGTGAAATCTGTAGGAATCTCTATGGTGACAAAACCAACTTAAAAATAACTTCTGGGTGCAGAGTCAAGATGGTAGTGTGGGAGGACATGGAATTCATGTCTCCCCACAACTAGGGTGCCTGCCAGACACTGGTGGGAAGAATCCCCAAGCGAACTGGTAGGACAGGGTGGGGGGACTGAGAGGGGAGCAGAAGCAGAGGTCAGATAGGACCGGTGCTCCTGAGGTGTGGCTGAGAGAGGGGAAGGGTTCCCACATCTGGAGGGACCCTCAGGGGCTCGGATCAGGGAGAAGCATGTCCAGCATTTCCCCTGCCCAATCAGCTGGGGAAGCCTGCCCAGCTCATAGGCCGGGTCCAGGTCCTATGCCCTCAGAGGTCCCCTCCGGACTGGGTTGGTCCTGGGGACGTAAGAGGAATGCCAAGAGAGAACAGGAGAGGCAGGCGGGAGGGGCCTTCTAGGACTGGAAGAGCAGGAGAGGAGCAGAGGGCTTCTGTCCCACCCACTCGGGCCCAGGGAGCCTGATGACATCCCAGGCCAGTCCCCTGCCCTCTGAGACCAGAGGCAGGAGGAACGCCTGGGCCCCTTCTGTTCTGTTGAACCTAAAATACATCCCTCCAATCCCCCCAGGGCCTTTCCAGCCCTATGAGCCCTAAGCATAGGCTGCACCTACCAACCAAACCTTGCCCCTGCTTAGGCCCCGTGCTCCAGAGACAAGGCCTTTTCCACCTTTTTTTTTTTTTTTCTCTCCTCCTCTTTTTTACTCTTGTGGTCCTGTTTTACCTTCTGGTTGTTATTTCATCTACTTCTTCATTTTTATATTTTTTCTAAAATATCTGTTAGTTTCCTAGTCTAATTTTATTTTTTACATTCTTTTTTTTTTTTTTTTTTTTGCGGTATGCGGGCCTCTCACTGTTGTGGCCTCTCTCGCTGCGGAGCACAGGCTCCGGATGCGCAGGCCCAGCGGCCATGGCTCATGGGCCCAGCCGCTCCGCGGCATATGGGATCCTCCCAGATCGGGGCATGAACCCGTATCCCCTGCATCGGCAGGCGGACTCTCAACCACTGCGCCACCAGGGAGGCCCTATTTTTTACATTCTTACTCTTGTCTTTTTTCTTTCTTTTCTGCCACCCCATGCAGCTTACAGGATCCATGTTCACAAGCCAGGGGTCAGGCCAAAGCTCCTGCAGTGGGAGTTACAAGTCCAAACCACTGGACTGACAGAGAACTTCAGACCCCAGGGAATATTAATTGAAGTGAGGTCTCATGGAGGTCCTCATCTGAGCACCAAGACCCAGCTCTAACCAACATCTTAAAACTCCAGTGTTGGAAGCCTCAGGCCAAACAAACAGTAAAACAGGAACAAAATCCCACTCATAAAAAAAAGGAAAAAATAAATGAGATGGCAAAAAAATATGTCACAGATGAAGGAGCAAGGTAAAAACCTACTAGACCAAATAAATGAAGAGGAAATGGGCAATCTACCTGGAAAAGAATTCAGAGTAATAATACTAAAAATGATCCAGAATCTCAGAAATAGAATGGAGGCATGGATCAAGAAAATACAAGAAATGTTTAACAAAGATCTAGAAGAACTAAAGAACAAACAAACAGAAATGAACAACATAATAACTGAAATGAAAAATACACTAGAAGGAATCAATAACAGAATAAGTGAGGCAGAAGAACAAACAAGTGAGCTGGAAGACAGAATGGTGGAAATAACTGCTGAAGAGCAGAATAAAGAGAAAAGAATAAAAAGTACTGAGAACAACCTCAGAGACTTCTGGGAGAACACTAAATGCACCACCATTTGAATTATAGGGGTCACAGAAGAAGAAGAGAAAAAGAAAGGGTCTGAGAAAATATTTGAAGGGATTATAGTGGAAAACTTCCCTAACATGGGAAAGGAAATAGTCACCCAAGTCCAGGAAGCACAGAGAGTCCCATAAAGAATAAACCCTAGGAGAAACACACCAAGACACATACTAATCAAACAAAAAAAATTAAATTCAAAGAAAAAATATTAAAAGCAGCAAGGGAAAAACAAAAAACAGCATACAAAGGAATCCCCCATAGGGTTATCAGCTGATTTTTCAGCAGAAACTCTGCAGGCCAGAAGGGAGTGGCAGGATATACTTAAAATGATGAAAGAGAAAAACCTAAAACCAAGGTTACTCTGCCCAACAAGGATCTCATTCAGATTCAATGGAGAAATCAAAAGTTTTTCAGACAAGCAAAAGCTAAGAGAATTCAGCACCACCAAACCAGTTTTGCAACAAATGTTAAAGAAACTTCTCTAGACGAGAAACACAAGAGAAGAAAAAGACCCACAAAAACAAACCCAAAATAATTAAGAAAATGGTAATAGGAACATACATATTGATAATAATCTTGAATGTAAGTGGATTAAATGCCCCACCAAAAGACACAGACTGGCTGAATGGATTAAAAAAAAAAACACCCAAAGATATGTTGTCTACAAGAGACCCACTTCAGACCTAAGGACACATACAGATTGAAAGTGAAGGAATGGAAAAAGATGTTCCATGCAAATGGAAATCAAAAGAAAGCTGGAGTAGCAATACTCATATCAGATAAAATAGACTTTAAAATAAGGAATATTACAAGAGACAAGGAAGGACACTACATAATGATCAAGGGATCAATCCAAGAAGAAGATATAACAATTATAAATGCTTACACACTTAACATTGGAGCACCTCAATACATAAGGCAAATGCTAACAACCATGAAAGGGGAAATCAATAGTAATGCAATAATAGTGGGTGACTTTAACACCCCACTTACACCAATGGACAGATCATCCAAACAGAAAATAAATAAGGAAACACAAGCTTTAAATGACACAACAGACAGACCAGAGATATCTAACTGATATTTATAGGACATTCCACTCAAAAGTGGCAGAATACACTTTCTTCTCAAATACACATGGAACATTCTCCAGGATAGGTCACATCTTGGGTCACAAATCAAGCCTCAGAAAATTTAAGAAAATTGAAATCATATCAAGCATCTTTTCCGACCACAACAGTATGAGATTAGAAATCAGTTACAGGAGAAAAACTGTAGAAAACACAGATACATGGAGGCTAAACAGTACACTAAATAACCAAGAGATCACTGAAGAAATCAAAGAGGAAAAAAAAAATACATGTGAACAAATGACAGTGAAAGCACGATGACCCAAAACTTATGGGAAGTAGCAAAAGCAGTTCAAAGAGGGAAGTTTATAGCAATTAAATCTCACCTCAGAAAACAAGAAAAATCTCACATAAACAATCTAACCTTACACCTAAGCAACTAGAGAAAGAAGAAGAAAGAGAACCCGAAGTCAGTAGAAGGAAAGAAATCATAAAGATCAGAGCAGAAATAAATGAAGTAGAAACAAAGAAAACAATAGCAAAGATCAATACAACTAAAAGTTTGTTCTTTGAGAAGAGAAACAAAACTGATAAACCTCTAGGCAGACACATCAAGAAAAAAGTGAGAGGAGGCGAATCAATAAAATCATAAATGAAAAAGGAGAAATCACAGCTGACACCACAGAAATACAAAGGATTATGAGAGACTACTACAAACAACTATATGCCAATAAAATGGACAACCTGGAAGAAATGGACAAATTCTTGAGAAGGTACAATTTTCTAAGAATGAACCAGGAAGAATTAGAAAATATAAAGACTTATTATAAGTAATGAAATTGAAACTGTAATTAAAAATCTTCCAACAAGCAGAAGTCCAGGACCAGATGGCTTCACAGGTTAATTCTATCAAATATTTAGAGAAGAGCTAACACCTATCCTTCTCAAACTCTTCCAGAAAATTGCAGAAGGAGGAACACTCCCAAATTCATTCTACAAGGCCACCATCACCCTGATACCAAAAACAGACAAAGATATCACCAAAAAAGACAATTATAGACCAATATCACTGATGAACATAGACTCAAAAATACTGGCAAACAAAATCCAACAACACATTAAAACGATAGTACACCATGATCAAGTAGGATTTATCCCAAGGATGCAAGGATTCTTCAATATATGCAAATCAATCAGTGTGATACACCATATTAACAAACTGAAGGATAAAAACCATATGATCATCTCAATAGATGCAGAAAAAGCTTTTGACAAAATCCAACACCAATTTATGATAAAAACTCTCCAGAAAATGGTCATAGAGGGAACCTACCTCTACATAATAAAGGCCATATATGACAAACCCACTGCAAACATCATCCTTTCTCAATGGTGAAAGACTGAAAACATTTAAGAATGAAACTCATATTACACTCAAGTATGAATCTGAATGTACTCAGATAAATAGATCTAACAAATTATCAGAGTGTAAATCTGAAATCTACAATGGCATAGTGGAAAACACAGGAGAATTGTTAGAAGATCCTGTTACACATTTACTCATCACCATTGGATGACTGCATGACAACTGGCACATCATCTAACCATACTACAATGCCCAGCACTTGGTAAATACTCAAAAACACCACCTATTTGTATTATTACTGCAATAGTAGTAAAACCCCCTGAACCTCAGTTTCACCATGTTGAAAAAAGGTGGAGGAAATGATTCCTTCTGCATCTGGTTCCCAGAACTTTTGCAAAAATCAAATAAAATCATGTATATGAAAGCACCTGGAGCACGTAGAACTCATGTAAATTGAGATGTTAATACACTGCATAAAACTAAACATCCCTGGTTGACTGTTTTTGCATCGTAATCTAAACATAACAATTAAAATTACAACAAGTTGGCTGCAGGAAACTTTACACATTAATGTACTTACACATCACCTAACTACAAAGAGTCTCAAAATTACTGGATGAAATAGGCAGGGGAGTCATTAATGGAGTTATATTCCTAAATACATTGATGGAGAAACTGAAGCCATAAGCCGACAGCAAATGCACAAAGAGAAGTCAGTTCTCTGATTTTAGTGCAGTGTCTCCCTTCACCACACTCACTTCTAGGAAGTATTTACAGCTCCTTACCTGCAGATTTATAACAGCCCATTAAGATTTTCTATAAGTATACATAATTTTAGAAATACATTTGCTTGATTCTCTTTCCATAACTACAATAGATGAAACTTCCTCCCCTGGCTGTTTTAAGTTATGATTCATGAGGCTTGTTGTGGGCTCACGAGTTAGGTAGAAAATGCTTTAAAGCACATCGTTAACAATAAGAAATTCCCATCAATACTGAATCCATGGGAGAGTTTCAAGTGAGAGGGAATATAGTATTTTATATATCATATTGTAACATAATATAATGGATTATTGTATATGTTTTATTCATTTTGAAATATAAAAATATTCATTACTTTTGCTCACGTCTGCTCATTTTTCTCATCTGTAAATTGAATGAATCAAGTAAAATTATGCCTAATATCACTTTCCCAATCATCCAAGAACATATTTGAAAGCATTTTTCATATACTTATAGATTATCTGAATAAATTTTCAAGTGAAAATATATTAATTCTATGTGTTGCTATGTGATTCTTATCAATAAAGACAATACAGAGAAAAATAAATCCTATACACAGAGGAAAAAAAAAGTGAAAATTTGTTATATATCCTCCCAGAGTATTTTTTTAAGTTACTTTACATGATTTTACTTTTCTATTCTAGTAGGAAAATGTTGAGAACTCTATCAACACAGTTTTGACAGGTTTTGAAGAGGAAGCAAAAATTCAAGCACAAAAGAAAATTTCATAGTGCCAGAAATAAAACCAGTTTGGTCTGTCCTTGGAAAATAATGGAGTAATTTATAACAATAATACCGGTGTCTCATTGGACACAAATGCAGGAATGCCGCTGGCCTTCAGGATGGAATCAGCAGCTGGAAAGTAGTAAGAACCCAGGTAATCTTCACTTGCAGTCTCTAGTCTCTGCACATCTGCTTCATTTCTCTATTTTAAACACCAGTTTTTCCTCTTTCTAGGTTCATTCACATGGTGTAAGGTGACTCCATAACAATGAACTTTTCTCATAACCTCTATTTAAGAAACCAAATCTGGAACTAAGGCTTAGATCTTAGTTCTAATTGCAAATTAAAAGAGAAGCACTCTGTATTAATCAGAGAGCCCCAACAGAAAACAGAAGGCTTACTTGGCTGTTGTTTTTCAGCAGAATTTAACTAAGGGCATATTTACAGCAATGGAGGAAAAATTTAAAGAACCAATAATGGAGATTAAGGCACCCAAGATCTAGCAACAGAAGGAGGTTTTTATCACCATTAGGTCTAAGAGAACAAGAAGAAGGAGCAATGGAGGAGGAGGTATCCCCAGAAGAGCTGTAGTTAAAAGACAGATATATCCACTGTAAAAAAAACATAGTGATGAGGCGGAAAGAGAGCAAGGTAACATCCAGACCACTATGCTCCATATTCCAGACCACTGGAAGCCAGAGGGCAAGGGACTCCCAGTAAGTTGATAGTGGCCAACCTCATGGGCACAGAGCAGGGCAGAGAAGGTTAAAAAAGGAACAGAATTGCAGGGTGAGGAGATAAGAGATTGGGAAGAGGCAAAATAAGAATGACCAGCATACCGTCTAAGTGATCTACCTGGATTGGGTTCTTTCCTTTCCATTCAACCAGTTATGACCAAGAGGTTAAGTCACTAAAGAGTGACTCAAGAGTGTTCTTTTAACACCCTGCACTTTTAAAAAATTGAAGTATAGTTAATTTACAATGCTGTGTTAGTTTCAGGTATACAGCAAAATGATTAAGTTATATGTGTGTGTGTGTGTGTGTGTGTGTATTCTTTTTCAGATTCTTTTCCATTATAGGTTACTACAAGATGTTGAATATAGTTCCCTGTGCTATACAGTAGGTCCTTGTTGTTTATCTATTTTTTATTTAGTATTGTGTATCTGTTAATCCTTTATAGCAGTTATCCCATTTGATGTATACAGTTCTTACCATTATTATTTGTTTAATGTCTGCTTCCCACTATGCATTTTCCCATAGGACAATGATCATATTCCTTCTTTTCATTACAGTATCTCCACTGCTTAGAGCTTTTCTGAACCACTTGGTGGTAAGCTACATGTATCATGGCTTTTTTATCCATAAATAGTTTAAAATGCATTTCCTAAAAATAGAGATATTAAATGGCCATAGCACAGTCATCAACTTGAGTAAATATAATATTGATAGGATAATTTACCATTCAAATTCCAATTTTGTCCATTGACTAGTTTCTTCCTCTCCAGTACAGGATGCAGTCTAGGGTCAGGTATTGCATTTAGTTTTCCTGTCTCAGTTAACCTCCATTAATTGAAATATTCCCACAGCTTTTGTTGTCGTTGTTGTATTGTCTTTTACAATATTAACGTTTTAAAATAATACAGTACCTTTTTCTTTTAACGGAAATTTCCTAACTATTGTTTTGGCTCATATTTCTCCATGATTACATTCATATTAGGCATTCTAACTCAGAACACTACATAGGTGATGCATCCTCAAAGTATTACAACTGGAGGCTCAGTATGTCCATCTGCCCTTTATTAGTGATAATGAATTTTTGATCACCTAATCAAGGGGTTAGCCAAATTCACCATGGTATAATCACTATTTTTCTCTTGGGACAAATAAGCATTCTTTGTGGGGGGACACTTGAAGAGTAAACAAATATGCTGCCTCCCATCAAAAGGTCTCCCTAGATTTATCATTTCTCTTAGTGAAAGTGAAATTGACTATCTTTTTATATGCTTAGAGATCAATTTTTCTCTTTTTGCCTATGACATAGACAATTGTCATAGACAATTTCTTTTTGTCATAGACAATTGTCTATGAATTGTCTATTCATATCTTCTACCCATTTTTCTCTTAGATTTTCGGTTTGTTGCTCCTCCAGTTTTAAAAGATATGTATTTTTTTTATCTCTATATAAAAAGGCCTTTGTGTTTACAGGTCTATTTTTAATTTCTACTTTCATTGTATTTTGAACTGAGACTGTTATTTATAATATTTCTAGTTAATACATATTTCTATTTTATGTAACCCAGTAATATGTCTTTGTGCCTTAGTGTGATCAATTTTTGTGAAAGTTCTATATGTTAGAAAAGAAATAATATTTTCTAGTATTTGGGTTCAATCCATATCCAGTAAATCTTATGTTACTGAGATGTTTTATATCCTTACATATTTGTCTACCTGACCTGTTTTACTCAAAGTGATGTTAGTATCTACTATTAATATTTTTCTCCGTATTTCTCCTTGAATCTTTTGTATTTCTGTTTTATGTAGGTTTTTGTGCATTATTTTATGCATAGATATTCATAGCTATTAAATTTTATTTTTGTATGTCATATTAAGTGTTTTGGTTTGTATTTCACTTTATCTCAGGTCAGGATTGCAATACCAGTTTTTTTATTTTTTCCATTTACCTGGTAAATCTTTGTCCATTCATATAATTGAATGGCCTTTGTGAATCACTGCTCTTTAGGTGTATCTCATATCTGGTATAGAGTTAAGTTTTTCCTAATGAACAAATTTGCAAATTCATTTTTAATAGGCAAGTTAAACCCATTAACTCTAACTTTTACAATTGGTGTCTGTTCTATCATATTATCATATGCTGTAATTACTGTATTGTGTAGTGTTTACTGCATTTTGTCTCTATTTGTTGTGCTCTCTGCTTTTTAAAAATTTACTTCGTTACTTAGAAATGATTCTATTTTTATTATTCTTATTACCTTATTTAGCACCTTTTTCCTTATGCTTTTGCTATCTGATATGTCAGTTACAGAAGGTATCATATGACTCCACCTGTTATCTATAAGACATTCAGTGATCTTATTATTTCCTCATTTTTCTCTGTTCTCTCATGCTATAACATGCAATGTTTATGTAATATTCAATCCACAACCCTACCTTTAGCTCTACAATTAAATATATGAAATACTGTCAGTCTTTTTGCCAAAGTTTTTTGTTTGGATGAAGCTAAGCCCCTAGTATATTCTTCTGGAAGGCACATGTGCACAGTATTTCCTGAGTTCTGGCACAATCAAATTTCTGTAGTTTTGTTTCTTTGAAGAACATCTTGGTTCACAAATAATATCCTTGGTTTAAGTATGCTTTAACCCCATTTACTCCTTCCTGGGTTATTAGTGATTATTGTCATGTATTTTAATTCTCTATATTTTTAAGCATTTACTATAATTCTTTCATTATTTTTAGTCACCTTTCCATTAAATTAACATGCATATTTACTTTTTATCATTTCTTCTTATTATTTCTTGTATCTTAGAACTTTAATCTGTTCTCATTTGTCTTCTGCCTGAATAAAATCCATTTGTATATATTTTAGTGTGGCTCTGTTAAAAATTCTCTCAGATTTTGTGCAATAATGTTTACTTTCTTGGCATTTTTTAAAATGAAATGAACAGTGAATTGTATTAGAACTCTAGGTTGGCAGTTATTCTCAATGATTTCAAGATATATCATTTTCCTATGGCTTCCATCTGTTCAGAAATCTACTAGCATTCTTATTGCTGCTCCTTTCTGGTTATTTTTTCTGTTTCTCTAGCCACTTTAGAGATATTTTATCTTTTTCAGAAAAGAGATATTACTATAATGTGCCACAACTATATTTTATTTTTATTTAATATACTTGGGGCTTGAATCTGTGGTCTCATGTCTTTACCTAGGTTTACCCAATTCTATCTTATTTTTGTTCAAATATTACTTCTGAGCTATTCTTCTTTTCTCTTTCTGATACTTTAATTTTACATATATTATACCTTTTAATTATATTATACACATCTCATATAATTTTTTGCATTTTGTATATTTGCATGAAAATATCTATGGATTTTTTGAATTTTATCTTTTATTTCACCAATTCTCTCTTCAGTTGTATTTAACCTACAGTATAACCCATTCATAGAATTATTACCTTCAGTTATATTTTCAGTTCTAGAATTTTGTCTTCATCATTTATTTCATTTTTGTACAAATTCTCCTCCTAAACTCTTAATTTAATCTTTTAATTCCTTGAACATATTAATCAAAATCATATTCAAATTTGTGTCTTAAAACTCCATTACATGGAGTCTGTTTCAGTTAACTATTATATCCTATGGATTTCAAAAATATCTTGTCTTCTGTTATATCTGATTATTCTTTATTGAGTCCTACACACTATACATGAGGATCAGGAAAGATAATTTAAGACTCAACATAGTATAAGTTGTTTTCTTACAGAGAGGACTTACTTTTGTTAGAGACATCATAATCCAAGATGATATTAATCCAATTACAAATTGAAAGGATGTAAAGCTAGGCTTCAGTCTTGTGAAGACTGAACTATTACTGGTTCACTATTATTCCTATGATATGGCATTTTGAAATTCTAGGAGTCTGGGATGTTTGCCACAGACCATCCCTTGTCAAGCCCTAAACTAATATTGTTTCCTCTCTGGGTTTATTTCCACCATGTCTTCTCTATCATTTGCTGAATTTTTCTCAGAAAAGTAATAAATCACTTCTGGTTCCCACTAGGACCACATTTATCAAACAACCTCTATGTCTAAGCAATCTCCAACCTCTACTCCCTAAAGCAAATATCTATAAGAGTAGTTATATATAAATCTAATAATTCTTAATATTTACTTTGCATGCCACAGAAAATAGCAGATTATGAATCTACTACTCATAAGAAGTGTGAGAGGTAAGATTCTGAAACTTTTTCACTACAATGTACTAAGTAAGAATAAGCACCAGTTAGCAATATGCACATTTTCTACTTTAAATGTTATATATTGATACTGTGTATAAAACAGACAACTGATGGGAACATACTTTATAACACAGGGAACTCTACCTAATGCACTGTGGTAACCTAAATAGGAGGGAAGTCCAAAAGGGAGGCGGCATCTGTACGTGTATGGCTGATTCATTTTGTTGTTCAGTGGAGGGTAACACAGCATTGTAAAGCAACCATACTCCAATAAAAATTAGTTTAAAAAATCAAAAATAATTTCAGTTTTATAATTCAAAGTTTTTTTAACTTTTTCACTTAAACAGAGAAAAAAATCATCAAGGACACAGGAAAGTTTTGCTTAATTTTTTCATGTTTTTCCCCCTACTTAACTGAACTAAAATCTTTAAAAGGGAAGAGATTGTGTTATCATTATCATTGCTTAAGTCATTATCATAATTACACCAATCATTACCATCAATAGAGAGAATTTTAAATACATAACCACAATCTGGCAATTAAGATTCTGTAAGCAAAATCTATTTTAAGAATCATCAGACACAAAATAAAAACTAATTGCAGCTTACACGGTCCATTTAATTTAGCACCCAAGTCATTGTCTTTAACTGCTAATATGAAGTTAATTTGTTTCATTCAATTCATTGAACAAATACTTGTTAGGCACCTACTATGTGCCAAGGACAGTTTGATGTACTGAGGATACAGTGTTGAACTCAAAGTTTCAGCCCTCATGGAATTTACATTCTTGTTAAGAGAGACAGACAATGAATAAACACAAAGATAAATACAAAACACATTTTATCAGATGATGACCAAGGCTACAGAGAAAAATAAGGTAAAAGGAATTCAGAGAAGTGGGCGAGGAGAAATGCTCTTTTATTGTCCAGATGATAGAGTGACACTATAAAAAGACCTGAAGGGTTTGAGAAAGTGAACAATGCAGATATCTGAGGGAAGAGCACTTAAGGCAGGAAAAAAAGCAACTGCAAAGGTCCTGAAGTAGAAGCATGCCTGGTACATTCAGGGAAGAGCATGTAAACCAGAACACATGTGCTCTAAATGAGGTTAGAATGGAAAGAGTGCAGCTATAATGTTTAGGGCCTTAGAGGTTATTATAAAGACTTGGACTTTTACCCTGAAATATAGGAAGCCACTGAGAAGTTTTAATCAAGTAAGTGACATGATCTGACTTATACTGTTAAAAGATTACTCAGATTTCCATGTTGAAAGTAAAAGGCAGGGTGTGGGGCAGAAGAAAGCCAGGAGACCAGCTTTGAGGCCACTGCAATAGCCCAGCTAAGAAATGATGGTGCTTGAATTGGAGTGTTGACATAATAATGGCAAGATGTGGTCAGATCCTAAATGATTTCTGAAGATAGATCTGACAGTTTTTGCTGACAAAAGGAACATGGAGATGACAGATGAATTCACAGTTTTTGGCTTAGGCAAGAAAGAAGGATGAAAATATTATCAACTGAGATGTGAAAGACAAGGCGTGGTGTAGCTGCAATCATTTCTAGAAATGATAAATTTTAATAGCTATTAGACATCTGCAGGGTGATGTTGAGTATGTCATAAAATATATGAATCTGTATTCTGGGAGAGGCAGAGATATAAATTTGGAAGTCAACAGCTGATTTAAAGTCTTTACAGTTGGGTGAGATCACCTCATTAGGGAGTATGAAAACAAAACAGTAGAGGTCTGATAACTGAACATTGGAATATTCCAATATTCAGAGGTTTTGAAAATGAGAAAAATCAAACTGAAGATTAAGTGCCAGAGGAATAAGAAAACCAGATGTTGATATCAAGAAAGCCAAGTGAAAAAAGATATTATAGGAAAATCAAGTGATCAAATAACACTGATAAATTAGGTAAAACAAAGACTAGGAATTGACCACTGGATCTAACAACATAGTACTAACTTTCAAGACTTCTGTAGAGCAGTAAACATAAGGTCTGATTCAAGCGAATTCAAACAAGAATGGAGAGGCCGCTCTTGCCTTCTGAGATGGCCCACACTGTCTGTGGAGTGTGTTTTTCTCTAAATAAATGCACTTGTTACCTATCAAAAACAAAAACAAAAACAAAGACTGGGGAAAAGGAGACTATACATATTGAGACAGCAAGTATAGGCTACTACTTTGAGTATTTTGCTGAAAGAAGCTTAGAGAAATAGAACAAGGACAGAGAAGGGATGTGAAGTTAAGCAAGTTTTATTATTAATTGAGAAAATTATTGCTCATTTGAATAAACCAGTGAAGGGGGGAGATCAGTGATGCAAAAGAGACAGGCAGAACAATCACTTGAGTCATGCCTTTGAGAGGGGATGGGATCCAGAGTAAATGTAACAGGTTGACCTTCAATAGAGACACACACAATGGACTAATAACAAGTAAAAAACATATACATATACAAAAGCAGTCAACACTGTTTCAGTTCTGGGGAGTAGGAAGATAATTGGATTTAGCCAGTTTTCAGAATTTTCTGGAAGCATACATTATAGGAAGAAAGAGGCCATGAAGGCATTTGCAAAGTGGTGATTATGATAATGGATTATAAACTCTATATGAAAGTGGAAGTGAGGACATGTGATGTGTGGAAATATTGCAACAGTACTAAAATCAATGGATTGTAGATCCTAGTTGGGCTTAAGAATTTGGGGGGTCTGGACACTAGAGAGAGTGAGTTGGAAAAAGAGGAATAGTGTTTGAAGAGTATAATGTTTAAAATGAAGATGTTGGAGGAGTGCCATCACTGGTAATGGCAACATCTATGTTATGAACATAGAAGCAAATGCCTGAGATAGGGTTAAGGTTAAGGATGTCATCACTGGTTCACAGTCAAAGAACTGAGATGGCAGATATGTGGATAATTAAACCATTTAGTATATAGCAAATTCATTCTCTCTGTACATGTATAAAAAATATATAAAATGTATATATAAAATGTATAAAATTAAAAAAATATACAAAGTGTATATATATAAAATATATATATATATAATGTATAAAATGTACATGTATAAAATAAAACACATATACAGAAAAATTATGACTTATCCAATAAGAGCTAAGGCACTTATGCAGTTTGGTTTCGGCCAAAATATCATAGGGTCTGTGGGAAATCTAGAATTAAAATTTTAGTTGAAAAATAAAAAATTACAAAAGGTATTTTTCCCTCCCTGGAGTTGAGAAAATAAACCAGTCTCAATTTTTGTTTCATTGTTAGACTCTCCACCTGTGGGTTGGGTACCTAAATATAGTCAATGTGTTTTCAATCATCAACACTGCAAACATGCAGAGAATCCAACTTTGAATTGAAGGTAATTTAAAAAAAAAAAACATTAAGAACTATAGAACACTCACCTATCCAGGTACCAGTCTTAAACTCTTTATCTCATATGACACTTGCAATAGACTTATGATGTGTTATGCCCACTTTTCAGAGGAAGAAATTCAGGCATAGCAAAACAAAACTGTCCTCAGTCATACAGTGAGTAAATACTTGAAGGTTGGTGTGTCTGAGCTGAGAGCACTATCTGAAAATAAGATCTCTATCAGGCTTCTGTAGTATTTCTCAAAGTGCAGAACTTGGAACTGTCAAATTGTAAGAAATGCAAATCCTAGAACTCCACCCCAAATTTACTGAATCAGAAATTCTAGGGGTAGTGTCCAGGCATCTATATTTTAGTAAGGCTTCTAGGTGATTCTGATGCACACGGAAGTATGAGAACCCCTGTTCTAACGTAAATAGGAATGAAGTATCAGATTATCGAGAGCATAATAAAGGGCAGGATAACTACCTGCCATTTTAGGCTCTTTAAACTCTCTCTCACACGACTCTGTGTGTGTGTGTGTGTGTGTGTGTGTGTGTGTGTGTCTCACTGGGTGAGTTTGAGTAGGTGGGGTAGGGATGTAGTACTAGCTAATCTCCCTCCCTTGTAAAGCCTTCAGGATTATCATTAACTTCAGGATTTATTAAAGTTGTGACAATCCAACAATTTGGAAACACATCTAGTTTACAATTTGGCCATTTTGAGGATTTGAACAACAGCACAATTGTTGTCATTATTTTCTAGTCTATTAACCACATGAAGAAACAGTAACTTACTCTTTGAAACATTAAATTCTCATTTGCACTACAAAATCTGATGACTTTTAGAGATGTATTGCATATGAGTCTGAATTTTACCAGAAGCAAGACTTTGCAAAATAGGACAGTTATGTTGTGAGGCTTGAGACAAGAAAACTGTCATGACATTCATATCTGATTCTGTATAGGAAACACCTTGTTAGAAAAGATGTTCTTGCTGCTGCAGAGCTGTTGCTAGGGGCAGCTAAACTGCTGAGACAGCCACTTAATCTCTTCTTTTTCAGTGAATAGAGAATCAACATGAAATAGATCACAACTGACTTTTTTGCATTACATAAATAAATGAATTTCATGGACAATAGATTTTCACAAAATCATAGCAAGATTTCTGTCACCTATTTCCACACTTTTCACTCAAAATAGAGACCATCACAAAATCATTAATCAGTCCAATACTTTTCCTGTAGCCCTGAGGGCACAATGAAAAACTAAATCTACCAGGAAAGAAGCCTCGTGGAGAGAAAACCCTGCATCTATTATTCATTTTGTGAAACAGGGCTGGTGAAAACCAAGTAGCTTTGTGTATTTGTCTGCCTCTGCTAATTTTTCTTTTAGCCACTTTACATCTGCCATACCACATGTATCATCATTGTAGAGGAATTAACAAAGGTACAATTATCTCTATTTTATAGAGGAAGAAACTAATCCCCATAGAAGTTAGGCAAATAGGCATATCTAATGCTACAGTGTTGTGTTTAAGACCTGAATTAGAAACCAGTTCTGTTGATTGTTACTTCTCTGACTCTGGCCCAGTTTTCACCTAAACTTCTGAATGTGTCTAGGAAGAGTACATGCTGCTCCCACTCCACAAATAGTTGATGATGCAGACCATAATTTTCAAAGAGTTCAGGGTCACTCTTTCAGTGGGTCCATGAGGTCAAACACTAGGATGTTATTAGCCTCTTTCACTTTCATCCATTCCTGTGTGTACAGTGAAGTCTTCCAGGAGCTATATGATGTATGATGTGGCAATAGACTGAATGCAGAATCAGATAGGAAAATCTAGCTTTCCTCTATTAAGTTGTCCCTAGAGATTTGTAAAAATGTAAAAAATGTCAACGATTTGACCTAAATTGATTTTGCTTTTGAAATTTTCATAAAACTATTTTAACATATAATGATGTTATCATTGCTTCTAAATGAAGTAATAAACATTTCTAAAATATATTAATTTAATTTTAATAAAATAAATAGCAATAGATATAACTGGCATTTTAATAAGCCCTTTGGGGTCCTCAATAATTTTTATGACTGTAAAGGGAGCTTCAGAACAAAATTTTGAGAACTACTGGGCTAAACTAAAGTAAAACCTGACCCACAAATTCCTGTGCTTCAATTAATTTCTTAATGTATTCATTCTTAAATTCTTCATTCGATAAATATTTCTTGAGCCCTACTGTGTGCAAAACAGTGTCAAAAAGTAGATACACTGATGACTAAAAGAATAGTCCTGGGCTTCCCTGGTGGAGCAGTGGTTGAGAGTCTGCCTGCCGCTGCAGGGGATAGGGGTTCGTGCCCTGGTCCAGGAAGATCCCACAAGCCATGGAGCAGCTATGCCCGTGAGCCATGGCTGCTGAGCCTGTGCGTCTGGAACCTGTGCTCCACAACGGGAGAGGCCACAACAGTGAGAGGCCTGCGTACTGCAGCAAAAAAAAAAAAAAAAAAAAAAAAAGAGTAGTTCTTATTCATACTGGAGGTATAAAACAATAAATAGTCAACACATAGTCCATATGTATTGTAAACTTTGATATATCTTTCAAAGAAAAAGAATAGGATGCTTTTAGGTAGAATAATGAATTGAGGGAAGTCTAGATTAGGAAGGTTGAACAGAAGGTTAAGGAGGAATGACCATAAAATAAATGAGAAAAAGGAGACCTGGCAGAGGAAACAGCATGTCTTTAAGATCTTAGGGTAGGAAAGAGCTTGAGGAACTCAGAGAAGTGAAGTATTGACAGGGAGCTAGTGTATAACAAGCAAAGGAGAGACTGGAAAGGAAGACATTGGAAACTGAGGCAGAGGCTATATCTTACAATACATAATAGATCATGATAAGAAATTTATATTTTATTCAATATGCAGTAGGCAGTTCTTAACGAATTTGAAACAGTGAGGTGGCACAACCTGTGTTGCACAGGCAGTGTTGTTTAATAAGTAAATTTATTGGACTGAAAGAGGACATTAATCAAAGAAAACCAACAGAAATAGAATGGGAAAGCCAGTGAATCCATGGGAAAATCACTAAAAGCTTGCAGAGAACCAGGCAAACTAAGGTGGGGTGATGGGGGAGGGTGGTGCTGCAGACATATTAGGTTTAACTTGCTTGTGAGATATGTCAGTGGAAAATGTAAGGAGGCAGTAGAATAAAAATGTATAGAGCACAGACACAAGATTTGGAATGAAATATACATTTAGGAACCATTGGTATGTATATTGTAAGATCTCAAATTTCAAGTGTTCCCTTAACACTTGAGTGTTAAGACTTAAGACTTGTGAGTCTTTGAGGCTCACAAGACCCCAGAGGCCTTTCCTGATCTCCCCAGATATGGTCCTCCACTCAGCAGGAAAGTCTTCCCAGGCAGCTGGTTCCCATATCACCTGAAACAGCTCTACCTCACCCAGTCCTTAACCTAAGAATTTCACCCGACAGCCTGCAGAATTATTCAAACAAGCCAACCACATCCACCCAGGTGGGGTACACCACCATCCTGTTACTACAAAGCCTGCTTCCTACAGCCCCTGCTTGTCCACTCTATTCCCTTGTGCAACCCCCATGTTGCAGTACTTCATATGGTCTCCATGTCCTCCTACCGGGGTGTGAATATATGTGTCTAAAAAACTGTTTCCAATCTCTTCTGCCAAGTTTGGGGTGTCACGTGTTCAGCCATCTTATACTATTTAGGACTGGATCCCTCCTTCACCAACAAGGTGAAAAAAAGGTGATCAGAACAGTACATAAATAGTATTTAAAGACATTGACATAGGTTAACTCACACAGGGAGAAATGTTAAAAAGAAAAGAAAATAGGGCCTAGAAATGAGGTGCAGTACTAATCCACCAGGAAAAGCTGAGAAATATTTTGACAGGTAAGAGGAAAACCAGTAAACTGCAAAATTTAGAGCCCAAAGAAAAGAATATTTCAAGAATAGGACAAAAAATTACTTTTAACCCTATCATAAAAGTTAAAAGATACTAATGTGTTAATGGACACACAATATAAAAAGACGAATACAAAGTGTTGGCACAAAAAGTGGAGTAAAAGTGCAGAGATTTTGTATGTGGTTGAAGTTAGGCTGATATCAACTTAAATGTATGGTTATAACTGTAAGATATTTTATGCGAACCTCAAGCTAATCAGAAAGAAAAAGCCTGTAACAGGTACAGCAAAGGGAAAAAAAAGAAAATAGTCAAAGCAAATCATTAAAAAGTCATAAAATAATGAAGGATAGCAGCAATAGAGGAAGAGAGAAACAAAAGGAATGCACAACAGAGAGCCATTAACAAAGTGGTGATAAGTCCTCACCTATCAATAATTACTTTAATTGTAAATGAATTAAATGTCCCAATCAAAAAGAATAGAGTGGCTGAATGGATTAAAAAAAAACAGCAACATACTATCTACAAGAGTCTCATTTTAGTTTTAAAAAAACATAGGTGGAAAGTGAAAAGATAAAAAAATATATTCCATGCAAACAGTAACAAAAAGAAAGCTGGAATGGCTATATTTACGTCAGAGAAAATAGATTTAAAGTCAAAAACTGTCTTTTTGTCTTCAGAGACAAAAAATATCATTAGATAATGAAAAAGGGCTTAATTCAACAGGAAGGTATAATAATTATTAATATATGGTCACCCAACATCAGAGCACCTAAATATATAAAACAAATACTGATAGATCTGAAGGATAATACTAACAATACAATAATAGGAGGGACTTCAACACGAACTTTCAATAATAGATACAAATCTAGACAGAAAGCGAACCAAAAAATGGCTGACCTGAACAACACATAGAACAAATGGACCTCAACAGACATATAAGAACTTTCCACCCAACAGCAGAATAATACACCTTCTTCTCAAGCACTTGCAAAACATCTCCAGATAAGATCATGCTAGTTCACAAAACAAGTCCTCACAAATTTAAAAATATCAAAATCATGTCAAGCATCTTTCCAGCCACAATAGGATGAACCAAAAAATCTGTAACAATAATAAAAAGGGAAAACTCAAATATGTGAGAAGTAAACATCAGACTCTTGAAGAACAATTGGGTGAAAGAGGAAATCAATTGAGTGAAAAAGGGAACTTTAAAAGTATCTTGAAACAAACAAAAATGAAAATATAATGTATTAAAACTTAAAAGATGAAGCAAAAACAGTACTAAGAGGGAAAGTTAGTGATAAATGCCTATATTAAAAAATAAGAAAGATCTCAAATAAATGTAACTATACATCTCAAGGAGATACAAAAAGAACAAACTAAGTTGAAAGTTAGCATAAGGAAGGAAATAATAAAAATTAGAGCAGAAATAAGTCAAAAATAGAGGCCAGAAAAACTATAGAAAAAAAATTAATAAAACTGATACTTGGTTTTTTGAAAAGATACACAAAACTGGCAAATCTTTAGCTCAACGAGAGAGAGAAGACTCAAAATCAGAAATTAAAGAGGAGACATAGTAGCGGTTACCTCAGAAATTTAAAAATCTTAAGAGAGATTATAAACAATTATATGGCAATAAATAAGACAACATAGAAAAAAATGGATAAATTCCTAGAAACATACAACCTATCAAAACTGAATCAAGAAGAAATAGAAAGCCTGAACAGACTAATAACAAATAAGATTTAATCTGTAATCAAAAACCTCCCAACAGACAATCCCATGACCAAATGGCTTCATGGGTGAATTCTACCAAATATTCAAAGAAGAATAAACTCCAATCCTCATAAATTCTTCCAAAAAATAGATGAGGGAACATTTCCAAACTCATTTTATGAGGCCAACATCACTCTGATATGAAAACCAGACAAGAACACCACAAGAAAAGAAAACTAAGGGCAATATCTCTGATGATCATAGATGTTAAAATGCCCAATACAATTCTAGAAAACCAAACCTAACAGCACATTAAAAGGATCAAACACCAAGTGTAATTTATTCCTGGGATGCAAGGATGGTTCAGCATATATTGATACAAATCAAAGTGAAACACCACATTAACGAAAATGAAAGAAAAAATCATATGATCATCTTGATACATGTATAAAAAGCATTTGACAAAATTCACCCACCATTCATGATAAAAGTTCTCAACATAATAGGTAAAGAAGGAACTGAACACAATTCAGACCATATATGAAAAGCCCACAGATAACATCGGAATCAATGGGAAAGAGCTGAAACTTTTTCCTCTAAGATCAGCAACAAAGCAATAATGTCCACTCAGAAAATAAAAAGCATCCAAAAAAAAAGTAAAGTTGTCTCTGTTTGCAGATGACATTATATATGTAAAAAATGCTAAAGATTCAACAACAACAACAAAAAGTGTTAGAATAAACTAATTCAGTAAAGTTGAAGGAGGCATAAATCAACATACAAAAGTTTAGGAATCAACTTAACCAAAGAGGTGAAAGACTTGTACATCAAAAGTTATAAAACACTGATGAAGGAAATTAAAGTAGACACAGATAAATATAAAGACATACAATATTCATTGATGGGAAGGATTAGTGTTGTTAAAATGTCCATCCTATCCAAAATGATCTACAGATTCAATGCAATTCCTGTAAAATATCCAATGGCATTCTTTACAGAAATAGTAAAAGCAATCCTAAAATTCATATGTAGCCACAAAGACCCCGAATAGCCGAAGCCATCTTGAGAAAGAAGAACAAACCTGGAGCCATCATACATCCCGATTAAAAAATACATTACAAAAGTAACATAATCAAAACAGTATAGCACTGGCATAAAACCAGGCATATTGCCAATGAAACAGAATAGAGAGGCTAGAAATAAACCCACACAGGTAGAGTCAACTAATCTATGACAAGGTATCAAGAACACAAAATGGGAAAAGGATATCCTCTTCAATAAATGGTGCTGAGAAAACTGGATACTTAAATGAAGGAGAATAAACTGTGATGCTTATCTCACATGGTACACAAAAACTGGATCAAAGACTTAAACATAAGATCTAAAACTGGAAAACCATAAGAAGAAAACAGAGAAAATTCTTCTTGACATTGGTCTGCACAGTAATTTTTTAAAAAATATGACACCAAAAACACCAGCAACAAAAGCAGAAATAGAAAAGTGGGATTGCAGCAAACTAAAAAGCTTCTGCACAGCAAAGAAAGCCATGAACAAGATGAAATGGCAACATATGCAATGGAAAAAAATATTTACAAACTATATATTTGTTCAGGGGTTAATATCCAAAATATATAAGGAACCTATACAACTCAATAGCAAAAACAAACAAACAAAAACCCAAATAATCCAACAGAAATCTAAATCCAACAATGGTTAAAGGGCTTGAATGCACATTTCTCAAAAGAAGACAACAGATACATGAAAAGGTGTTCAACATCACTAATCATCAGGGAAATGAAAATTACAACAGATATCACCTAATACCTGTTAGAATTGCTATCAAAAAGTCAAAGATAAGTATTGGTGAAGATGTACAGAAAAAGGAAATCATAGTACAGTGTTGGTGAGAATGTAATTTGGTACAGCCATTATGGAAAACAGTGCAGATCCCTCTCAAAAAATTAAAAACAGAACCACGTTATAAGCTAGTAATGCCGCTTCTGGGTACACATTCAAATTAAATGAAATCAGAATCTCAAAGAAATATCTGCACTCCCATGTTTATTGCAACATTATTCACAATAGCCAAGGAACAGAAACAACCTAAATGTCATCAATGGATGATGGGTAAAGAGAGACAGACACACACAGACACGCACACACAATGCATTATTATTCAGCCTTAACAAAGAAAGAAATTCTGCCATGGGGGGTTTCTGGAGGACAGTATGCTAAGTGAAATAAGCCAGACACAGAAAGACAATGCAGCATGATTTCTCATATCTATTTCTCTTATCAGTACTAACTAAAATAGTCAAACTCATAGAAGCAGAGAGTAGAATGGTGGTTGCCAGGGGCTGGGGTAAGAGAAAATTGAGAGACATTGGGAAAGGGATGCAAAGTGTTAGTTATGCAAAAAGAATAAGTTCTGGAGATCTAATGTACAGCAATGTGCCTATATTTAACAATGTTTTACTATCAATATATACTTGAAATTTGCTAAAAGGGTAGATCTTAAATGTTCTCACCAGGAGGAAAAAAAAAAGAGGTAACTATATGAAGTGATGGATAAATTAATTAGCATGGTTGTGGCAATGATTTCATAATGTATACTATATATGTATCAACACATCAAGTTGTGTGCCTTAAATATATACAGTGTTATTTGTCAAAAAAAGATTTACCTAGATCCGTTTGGTAATATAGAAGTTATTGTTGAGTAAGGCAAAAACAGGTTAAAGGGAGTAGCAGGGCTGAAATCAGACTGAAGTGGACTGAAGAGTAAGTGAGACATGAGGGTGTGAAGATATAAAGTCCTTTGAGAGTTTTAGTGAAAAGGGGGAACAGAAAAATATGTCACTAGATATCAATCTAGAATTAGGGGAAGGAGCTTGTCTGAATTCTGGTAGGAGTAATTCAATAGGAAAAAAGTTTGATAATGCAAGAGAAAGAAGAGATATCCAAGAAAGAGAAGTCCTTAAAAGGCAGGGTGGAATAGAGCACATTTGGAGAGAATGGTCTTTGAAAAGAGCAGGAGCTCATCATCCTTGTAATGGGAAGAAATTTAAAAAATACGTGTGGATACTGGTATATTCTAGATGTGATATAAAAGAGAGAGTTCTTTTCTAGTGGCTCCTTTGCTCCTTTGCTCCCACTGAAGTTGAGGCAAATATAGTAGCAACTCAGAGTAGGAGTTTGAGGAGAAAGGAGGCGCTATGAAAGAGTTCATGTGGAGAGTGGAGAGAGAGCCCATTTGAAACTTATGGTAGAATTTCAATAGTTAGTGATTCTCACAGCAGTACTGAACTGCCTGTAAATCACAACTGTAACAATAATTGCTACAATATTTTAAACATCTACTATCACTGCACATATATTATCTCTTTTCATTTAAACAACTTTATGATATTGAAATCATTTTCCAGATTTTAGATGTAAGGAATTTGAAGCTTAGAAAGCTTATAAGTGACAGGGTGGTGAACTGAATTCAGTTCTAAGTAATGTAAATCATATCACACCATAACAATGTAAGTTATAATATACCATAACAGGGTTTCTCAAACTTGAGTAATGCAGACACAATTTAAAGGGAAACAATTCTCATGGACTCCTAGCATATATTGAAATTATTTTATTTAAATATCTACAGACACAAAAATGAGAATAAACTCTATACTTACAGCTCTTATATAACTAGAAAACCATCTAAAATTTTAAAATTAGCAACAACAAAACTATAAGATCAAAAAAAAATTCCAGTATCAACAGTATTTAAAAGTGATACTTGTTAAAACTGATTCATTTATAATAACTTTAATAGTAAAGTAATATCGTTTTGTGTAATATGTTTAATTTTTGTAAATCTTTTTACTTTGAACATACTGTCACTTAAGTTGCCATCATCATTATTTTTCCTTTCTAACGATAGACTCATTTCTAACTACCAATCATTACTTTTAATAATTTTGCACTAGTGCACTTAAAAATACAATACCAAAAATAATTAAAGAAAATGTCTTCATTGTGTACTTACTATGCTTACAGCTAACAGTTTTAGGATAATACTTATAAAGGTGACATATGTTTACCATTTTTAGATATTGTCCTGACTACCTGAGCACAGGTACTTAATGGGTGAATTATTTATTTCACTGACACAATTCTCCATTCCAAATACTGTGCTCCCAGGTCATTTGATCTTCTCCTGACACCAGACCATTTGTAAACTAAAATACAAATGCAGGCACTGAAACTGTGTAAAAACACCATTTATAAGGTAGTTATTCAAATGATCTAACGTTTGAGATATCAACCCAGTTCTCTCATCCCAGCTCAAGTCTGCAAACCTTTCCCTAACAACATAATTGCTACACCCCCTTCAAGTGAGCACTCAGATTTGTGCTCAGTATTTTAAGTAAAGACAATGAACATACTCATTTGAAAGAATACAGGGTTCCTATGGAATAATGGCAACTTCCTAAATCTAATGTCTTTACCCATCATACAACTACCACAGAGAGAAACAAATAAAACTGCCCATAAACTATGTCAAAGCACAAACTGGGAGACAAAGAATACAGTATAATTCAATACACATGTAAGTAAAGCAAATAACTGAAACTAGCGCTCAGCTTTGAACTCCACTCAAAAGTAGACAGTCAGGTAAAGACTGTACAGAATAGAGGAGACAACAGTGGGGCCCTAGCACTGGTGGAATACAGATAAAACCAACCCCAGAGGGAGTCACATATTGAATGAGGGAAACCGTAAGAACAAGTCTGAGACTTTGAGGATCAGAGTTCTAGTCCCACTGTGTGGGACTCATGGCACCAATCTAGGGAAATGTTATTTCTTAAGGCTTGTGAAGAATTAAGCAGTGGAAATATGGCTCCTATGGAAAAAAAATCACAAAATTAAAAGACATATCATCCCCTTCTTTCCTCACCCCTCCCCTTGGAAAAAATCTACTAAAGATTTTACAGCATCAAAAGAACAGGGTACTCTTAACTAAGACATGTAGGAAACCACCAAAAGTTCAGAGTAACAGGCAGAATCATCTGTTACTGCTAATCCAGAAAATGTAAGACATTTAAAATAAATGACAAATGGCAGAAGCCATCCATACAAAGCTATTCTAAGAAAAAAATAAATGAAAACATTTTAGCTGATAAAAATCTCCATCAAATATGTAAACACAAAGCACCAAAAGTGTGAAACACAATATCACAAGCTGAATTAAATATCTTTAAAGAAACATTTGCAAATATTTTAAAAGGTTTTTAATTAAATATTTAAATCTCTGAATGTTAATGGACAAAGAGGGAAGCTATGGAATGATAACTGAACTCACGAAGGAAATTGAAGAAGAACAAAAAATCATCTCTAAAATCAAGGCAAAATTTAAGCCTTGTGCAAGAGAATAAGTACAACTTAGAATATAATAAGGAGAAATAAAAAGAAATATGAAAATATCCAAGAGAATGAAAATAAGGTAAAGGGAGGAGTAAAAAAAAAAAAGATTATAGGGATGGTGATAAATATGGTAAGTAAGTGAAGCTCTAAAAAATTATTGGAGTCACTGAAGAAAACGTAATGAAACAGAATATTTAAAAACATAATCCAAGAAACTTTGCAGAAATAATAGAAAATCTAAGTCTATATAGCAAAAGGACCTTTAAAGATGAAAAATATGATCCTTTGGGCCTCCAGGCAAAAGGATTAGGTGACTTACAAAGGGAAAAAAAATAAAATTGGCATCAAATATCTCAATAACAACAGAGAGCAAGAACATGGTGCAGCAATACTCTCAAGCAACTCAGGGAAACAAAGTATAAACTGAAGATTTTTCAATTGAACCAAGTCGTCCATCAAGCATCAAGATTTAGAAAACATAAATATCAAAAGACCTCATGGAATACCGTATTCACAAAATCTCCTGGTAAAATATACTGCAGAACTAGCTTCATGCCATCAAGAGATGACTGACAAAAGGATGGGATTGTGTTCAATATATTTAAAGTAAATCTAATCTAAAACAATGGTGCAGACATGGCTGGAAAACACATGTAAATAACACAGTTAAAACAGGAGAGGAGAGGGAAAAGAGAACAAGGAAAGTTGAATAAGCACAATGACTGCCCACAGGAATGTGGACAAAGAATGTCACCTGGCATTTCAGTAAATAAAGAATGTTGCCTGCTATTCCAGTAAACAACAAATGTTGCCCACTTTAAGCCATCAGCCACTGAAGCCGCCCATGATAATGTGCCCTGAAAGGAATCAGGATGGAGAAGAACAGGATACTGGCCATAGATAAGATGCACATCTAAGGATTAATTTTAATGAGTCCAGACTCTTGCATCTTCCCATGCATAGAAAAGCACTAAAATCATTAACATGATATGTTGGGGGGTGGGGGTTGTGAAGAGCAGTAATCTTTTCATGTTTGACCACGTTTGTTTGTTTTTTCAGCAAAAACTCTTGTGTATCCTGGCCTCTTCAGAACAGTACATCAGAGCTACCTGAGAAGTGGTATCTCAAGGTAGAGTCCTTTGTAAGGTCCTGAATTAAACATAACTCACCACCTTTAGGTTGTGCTTTTTTCCCCCCATCAACAGGTATGAAGTGGGAATCAAAATATATTCCTTTGAAGCTGACAAACTAAAGAATCCAAACCCAAATCAAAGTTCAAATAAGGAAAAGAGTACTAAAACTACCATTAAAAATATTACTATAAAGGAACAAAAGAACAAAAATTCAAACTTGCCAACAATGAAAGAATTTTTTTGATTTAATTTTTAATATCTTTATTAGAGTATAACTGCTCTACAATGGTGTCTTAGTTTCTGCTTTATAACAAAGTGAATCAGCCATACATATACATATATCCCCGTATCTCCTCCCTCTTGCACCTCTCTCCCACCCTCTCTATCCCACCTCTCTAGGTGGTCACAAAGCACCGAGCTGATCTCCTTGTAATATGCAGCTGCTTCCCACTAGCTATCCATTTTACATTGGGTAGTGTATATATGTCCATGCCACTCTCTCACTTTGTCACAGCTTACCCTTCCCCCTCCCTGTGGCCTCAAGTCCATTCCCTACGGCTGTGTCTTTATCCCTGTCCTGCCCCTAGGTTCTTCAGAACCTTTTTTTTTTAGATTCCATATATATGTGTTAGCATACGGTATTTGTTTTTCCCTTTCTGACTTACTTCACTCTTCATGACAGACTCTAGGGTTATCCACCTCACTACAAATAACTCAATTTCGTTTCTTTTTATGGCTGAGTAATATTCCATTATATATATGTGCCACATCTTCTTTATCTATTCATCTGTTGATGGGCACTTAGGTTGCTTCCATGTCCCAGCTATTGTAAACAGGGGTGCAATGAACATTGTGGTACATGACTCTCTTTTTGAATTATGGTTTTCTCAGGGTATATGCCCAGTAGTGGGATTGCTGGGTCATAGGGTAGGTCTATTTTTACTTTTTTAACGAACCTCCATAGTGGATGTATCAGTTTACATTCCCACCAACAGGGCAAGAGGGTTCCCTTTTCTCCACACCCTCTCCAGCATTGATTGTTTGTAGATTTTTGATGATGGCCATTCTGACCGCTGTGAGGTGATACCTCAGTGTAGGTCTTTTGTTTAACTTATTTTCGTTTAAAATTTTTCTTTGATCAATGCTTATATTTTGTCCCATAGATACTGACATGGAGTGCTTTCATCATAATTAATTTCAGAATTGTCTATTTTGGTGTGCCTTTCCCTATTCAACAAATTGTTTGATAGGGAGATTTTCAATTTTGAGAAAGAACATGTAAAAATTTCTTACTAATTCTTAATTTTATCTCATTTTGATAAGATAATGTTTCTACCTATTTTGTGAAACTAATTGAGACATTTTTGGGTTTAGATTTTCATAAATGTCTCATGTGTGGTTAAGAAGATACACATTTTAAAGTTATAAAGTTTGATATATATATCCATGAGATCTATCTTAATGATAATTATTTAAGTCTTTTATATTTCTCTATTTTCTTGACTTGACCTATGTTAGGCTGAGAGTAGTATGTTAAAATCTATGATGTGCTTCTGTCAGCTCCTTTTTGCATGTCTGTAGTTTCTATTAATAAATGCTGTTGCTGTGGGTTTGTTTTGTGTTTGGTGAATAGATTCATAACTATTATGTCTTTATTATAAATTGTGGGTTTTGGTGTTACAAAATATTATTTTTTATTTCACTTTATTGTTTTGGCATGAATTCTACCTTATGTCTGATATCATTATGGGCCTTGTGTACATTTGATCATTTACTGCCCTTTATTCTTAGTATTTGTGGATCATTTCGTGGTAGGTATGTCTCTTGTTTAGTGTACAGCTTCGTTTTGTTTTGACAATCAACTTGAAATCTTTTTTTTAAACAGGTGAGTTAATTTAATTTACATTTACTGTGATGGGTTATAAATGTGATCTCAACTCTGTCATTTTTTTTCTGTTTGTATTGATTTATACTATTTTATTATATTTCTTCTCTATGAGGTATGCTTTTTTTAAAAACTCCTTTTAAATTTCTTTTGTTGTCCTCTAAGAGTTTTGTAGTGTCTGACCTTACATTTAGGTCTTTAATCCATTTTGAGTTTATTTTTGAAAGCATAGGAAGAACACTCTATGACATAAATCAGGGAAAGATCCTTTTTGACCCACCTCCTAGAGAAATGGAAGTAAAAACAAACAAATGGGACCTAATGAAACTTAAAAGCTTTTGCACAGCAAAGAAAACCATAAGCAAGACGAAAAGACAACCCTCAGAATGGGAGAAAATATTTGCAAATGAAGCAACTGACAAAGGATTGATCTCCAAAATTTATAAGCAGCTCATGCAGCTCAATATCAAAAAAACAAACAACCCAATCCAAAAATGGGCAGAAGACCTAAATAAACATTTCTCCAAAGAAGATATACAGATTGCCAACAAACACATGAAAGAATGCTCAACATCGTTAATCATTAGAGAAATGCAAATCAAAACTACAATGAGATATCATCTCACACCAGTCAGAATGGACATCATCAAAAAATCTACAAACAATCAATGCTGGAGAGGGTGTGGAGAAAAGGGAACACTCTTGCAGTGTTGATGGGAATGTAAATTGATACAGCCACTATGGAGAACAATATGGAGTTTCCTTAAACTAAAAATAGAACTACCCTACGACCCAGCAATCCCACTACTGGGCATATACCCTGAGAAAACCATAATTCAAAAAGAGTCATGTACCACAATGTTCACTGCAGCTCTATTTACAATAACCAGGACATGGAAGCAAGCTAAGTGTCCACCAACACATGAACGGATAAAGAAGATGTGGCACATATATCTAATGGAATATTACTCAGCCATAAAAAGAAATGAAATTGAGTTATTTGTAGTGAGATGGATGGACCTAGAGTCTGTCATACAGAGTGAAGTAAGTCAGAAAGAGAAAAACAAATACTGTATGCTAACACATATATATGGAATCTAAAAAACAAACCAAAAAATGGTCATGAAGAACCTAGGGGCCAGATGGGAATAAAGAGGCAGACATACTAGAGAATGGACTTGAGGATATGGGGAGGGGGAAGGGTAAGATGGGACAAAGTGAGAGAGTGGCATGGACATATATACACTACCAAATGTAAAATAGATAGCTAGTGGGAAGAAGCCATATAGCACAGGGAGATCAGCTCGGTACTTTGTGAATATCTAGAGTGGTGGGATAGGGAGGGTGGGAGGGAAGGAGACTCAAGAGGGAAGAGATATGGGGATATATACATATGTATAAAAGATTCACTTTTTTATAAAGCAGAAACTAACACACCATTGTAAAGCAGTTATACTCCAATAAAGATGTTTAAAAAAAAAGAAAAATGAAAATAATTTACAATCTCAACTCAAAATAATTTAAGGGAGGAAAAAGTCAATCAAGGAAAAGCATCATAAAAGGAAAATGTGAGATAAAAATTATAAAACAAAAAAAGATATAATACATCAAAACATTGCTTCCTGGAAAAAAGTAAAATACATAAATCAATCAATAAGAAAGTAAAAAGTACTGAATATAAAAACAGCAAATAACAATAAGAAAAAAATAATAATTGAAATCTTTTAACCATAAATGATTATTTTGTACAACACTGTACAAATAAATTTAGAAATCTGAGTTCAGTACTGTATAATAGAACTCTGCAATGATAGAAATGTCCTATAGCTGCACCATCCAGTAGACATATGTGTCTACCAAACACTTTACACTTAAATGTGGCTAGTATGACTGGAGAACTAAAATTCTCTGCGAACTTCCTTAAGTTTGCAGACACAGTGTTTCAAATTCTAATTCTACTGTGGAGCAAACCTAGATTGAAAAATTTAGGACAAAAAAATGTATATCATTTACACTGGGCAACTGTATCCATAAACAGAGTTTTTGAAACACATTAGCAAGTTCTATTTAAGATGCTTATGTTCCTGGGAGCATTTCCTTGCATTCCTCCACTGGATTATTTGTACACAGATCAGTGTTCACACACTTTCAATGGCACTGACATTAATTTCAATACTGTAAAAAAACCTCAAAATATATAAAAATTATTACTTTAAGAATAAATTTGATTCTGAATTAATATCTGATTTTGAGTCTTGAAAGTAAGATAACAACTTGCTCAAATTCTTTGTTTAAAAAAAAAAGAAAATGCCATGTGAACAGGCAACTGATAAGAGTAGACCATACCTCCCTGGGATGATTCACAGAAGCACTATTCATGGGGATTATGGATAGCAGTTCTTAAAGCAGGAAAGCAGAACAAAATTTTCAAGGTTACGTTCAAGATAAACTCTGTTATGGAGAGAGGAGGCATTCATGAACCAAATACAGTAGTTTTGACCCCCCTTATTTGTGGTTCCCCTTTCCACAGTTTCAGTTACCCACTGTCAGCCATGGTTTGAAAATATCAAATGGGATATTCCAGAAGTAAACCATTCATAAGTTTTAAATCATGTGCTGTTCTGAGTAGCATGATGAAATCTGTCCCACCTGGATATGACAATGTATCTACACTAACCACCCACTAGTATAGGAAAAAACATAGTGTATATAGGGTTCAGTATTAGCTACAGTTTCAGGCATCCACTGGGGATAATGGAACATATCCCCTGTGGAAAAAGAAGAACTACTGGAGCGCAAAATCTCACTCAGCTAGGGTTATCTAGTTACTGCCATAGCCAAATGAGGCAATGAAGATCAATAATGAGCCCTGTTACAGCACTATCTCTTGGAAACCAACTGGCCATCTAGTGGTCAGGTGGCTACACAGGACTCTTTCTGCCCCCCCCCACATGGCACAGTCATTCATTTTGACAGGAATCACCACACATTCCAGGTAGGGCTTCAATAAGTACCACTACCCAAGGCCTTACAGAAAGAGCATCTGATCCACTGCCAGAGCACACTGCACCTCCTCCACCAGACCAAGAAACTCACTTTGCATCAAAGGAAATAAGGTTGTGGGTATGTACACAGCCATGAAATCCACTGGTACTTACTTCACTCCCCACACATTGCTGGCCTAATAGTGTGTTGGGATGGCCTGCTGAAGGTGCTGCTGAGGCCCCAGTGGAGAGACCATATCCTGCTAGCATGGGGCACCATCCTTCAGTATGCTAAATCAAGGACCATTATATGGTACATTGTCTCCGCAAGAAAGAACATATGTGTTTCAGAATAAAGGCACCAAAACAGTAATGGCCCCCTCTACCGTCACCACCAGTGGCCATGTGGGGAATGTGTGCTTACCAATCCCAAAACTCTGGGTTCTGCAGATTGAGAGGAAGAACCTTCCATCAGTAAACACAGCAGAACTCCCATTGGTCAGAAGATATGGCTGCCACTCGGGCACTTTGGTTACCACGTGTCCAGGGCCAGCAACAAAAAAGGAGAGGTCACCATCTTTTGTGGTGATTGACCCAAAGGGGCAAGGGTTACTGGCCTAGTTATCAAGAAAAGGTAGGGCTGCTGTTACAGGCTGCAGTAGGGAGAAACGTGTGGCACTCGGGTGAACGCCGTATCTTAGCATTCCCTCACCCACTTTTGATCACAAATCCCCAGTTGCCACAGCCATACCCTAAGAAAGGTATGGTAAACAGGGACTGGGTCTCCTCGGGGATGCAGGTCACCCACAAGGACATCTCCTCAACCAGTTAAGGAACTAACCAAGGGTAAGGTATCTAGCAAGGATCCTAACCGAGTTTAGCCTCGAGGCCAACTATAGTAGCAGGAGGTGCCATTTCTCCCATTAACGTTTCTTTTTATGAGTTTCCACCAATAAAGTGGCCCACCAGAGTCCTGAAGGAACTGCTCCCAAAACTTATGGGAGACAAGTGGATCCAAAGGCAAGACATGGACTGCTGTGAATGTGGCATTCCCCCACCTACTTCACGACTGAGGGACTTACTTCTCCCCCTGAAAATGGCCTCAAACAATGAGATTCCCTCTTCCCCAGTCAGCCCCTACCCAAGGACTGGCTGATATGGGGACATAAGGGCTCAGCACTTCTCCCCCAGAAAAGAACAACTCTGAAGGGGCTTTCCCAGCTTCAGACCTGAGTCCTTACTATGACCGCATCACAGCCCAAATATTCCTAGTTCCCTTGCCTCAACTGGAGTTGATTCCAAGACTGCTCCCTAATAAACTTTCTGCACCCTTATTTCCACCTTAGCGTCTGCTTCCTTGGGCAAACCATCTACAACAATAACCTTTTCCTAAGGAAGCTGTTATGAACACTTGCCGGATTAAAAGAAGAAAAAAATAATCTCACTATTTTATTTAGGCCATATGTTTTCTATATCCCTGCAGTATTTTTTCTTTCTCCTCTTAAGGTCTTTCAAGGAGCAAAAAAAAATTTCCCCTCAAGTATATTTATAGTCTAACAAGAGCTACACTATATAAGATTTTTTAAAAATAATCCTTGATTCCACCAATATAGTCACATACTTAAGGGAGCTAAAGAACCAAGACAAATAGGATTAAAAGAACCTGATTATGGAATAAAGTATTTTGGATTTTGTGTCAAAGAAATTGCTGAAACGTTTATGGTAACATAATTGACACTTAACCTTAAACTGATCTAATATACCAGAAATCAAGTGACTTTTATACTAGGGTCGATTTTAGTACCATTTGCTAGCTCTTCTTTGTTGTTTTCTCCTCTCCGTCTTGGCTCATCTCTTCATCTCTAGAATCTGTTTCAAGCCTGAAATTCTAGTAACTGCTCTCCTAACATGTCATTGTTTATTTCTGAAAACTGATTACCACTCTGGACCTGCCAGACTGCTCCATTAGCTCTCTGCTGACTTGAAGTGCCTGCTACCCAGACCTGCAGTATCCAGCAGTGTCCAGTATCTGCCTTAATTAAACACCTTGCCCTGGCCAAATATATTTCTTCTTAATTGTAATACAGAGGAGTCATAACTCCCTCCAGGTTAGGTTCTAACATCAAGCTGCAAGGCGGAAAACATGTTATCACTACCCTTGAAAATCCCATAAAATTGGGGGATGGGGGGAAGTATCTCAATAAATGAATCACTGCCATTTTTCATTCCAGCCTTTGAGTCAATCATTCTGAAGTGTTTGGCATTAATTTAAGTAGACACTTTGTCCCCTTAAAACAGTACCATGATTAAACACTAAAGTTCCACTTAGTTTAGCAAGCTGCTGACTCTAAAAGGCATAAGAAACTTAGGAACCACTGAGGGAAAGGCCATTTCTGCTTATTGAGGGAAATTACTGGTGTACTCACTCACACAATGTAAATGATTATTTTTCCTTAATTTTTTTTCTTTCTTGGTTCATTTTTTTTGATGATTATATGCACTTGAATTCTTGTAAATGAAATGTATGCATCCTGACATCGATAGAATAGCCAGGAGATGAACTCACCCTAGTAGCTGTCAGACTCTCACCCATGCAAATGCAGCATCTTGCTGAAACCTTGTTCCTGAACCTCTTTCATATGACTATTTCAGGTCTTCCAGATTATCTCAGTTTATATATTTCCACCCACATATGTAATTCTACTCATTCCAATTCAACTTTAGCCAATGTCTGGTTTTTAAATTTTCTATTCTATAAAAGCATTGACACCCCTCCCCCACCCCCACCAAAGGAACCTGAGATCCATATAGCTACTGGATAATTATACAGAAGAGAAAAATAAACCTAACACTGCATTAACATAAACATTTTAGCTTTTTACAAGTCAGATCAACCTTAGCAGTGAATCTCACAACCCATCTCTTGGTTCATCAATATTATAAGCAAATCCATCCCTGTGGGCAGATTTTAAATATGAGAGAAATTAACACAGTTGCACTAATGCAATCACAATGTCAATCATTTATAATGTGAGAAAAGAAATTGGTAAACCACATTTTAATTATATGGGTTCATCCTGACATATGACTTATGTCACATTCTAAAATTTTTTCACTTAATAATTAATCTGGGCAAGATGGTTTTAATAAATTATAAACAAATACATTACAGTTGCATCCTTTTCTCTCAGCAATATTCTTTCCTATCCTATTGGACAGTTGTAAAAATATCCCCTGGGGTCAGATATATTCATGCCCTCCAAATATACCAAGTTATGTAAGTGTTTTTAAATCATGTTAGTTCAATATGTTACCAAAGAGAGAACAAGTTACACAGTAAACAAGTCTATATCTGAAAGCATTACTATATGTTCATAAATTTCATATTTACTCCAAAGTTACAATAAATGGAGAGGTAGATAGAGGCTTGAAAAGTCAAAGCATGTGATGTAGTACATTGGATGATTTTAGGAACTATAAAGTTCTAAAAATACAAAACCATGTTACATTTGTGGAAAATAAAACTAAAGCTCCTTATAGCATTAAAGATTTGAAAGGAAGTGTTTTTTTCTATCACTTGTTTTATGACAGGCATATATTCAGTTTTGCCCGTGTGTGTGTGTTACAATAGTTCCAGTGATGTATCTAGCTTAAAAAAAAAAAAAGACATATACAATCCTTTGATAGTCTGGAGTCCTCCTGGTTCCCTAGCAAGTTGGATACTTGAGGAAGAATGCTTGAAAGTCTTCAAGACCACCAGCCTGCTGCATTTAAAAAAAAATCTTACATTTATATTGCCTATTACAAAGTATTCCCACATGTATCAGCCTATCTGATCACTTGAAGACAAGTTAACCAGGATAGATATTACTTTCTCTATTTTATAGTTGAAGAAATAAATATTAGGAAGGTTTGGACTTGGCCAAGGTCACATAGTTTTGACGCTGGAAAGTTTCCAAGGTCCTCTTCAGTTTTTATAACATCACTTTTTGTTACAGTTGGAGTGAAGAGAACATGCTTGTTCACACTTGTATCACCAGGGCACAGAGCAGTGCTGGATACCCAGCATTTTAATATACGGTTGATGAATGAATGATTAGAGAAATGGCCAGGCTCCTGAGTGACTGCTGGGCTCTACAGCATGAAAGATGGCTGCTCTTTGGCAAGAAATGGATAATTTTACCTCATTGCAGTAGCACTCAGAGTGCTAGAATGCTCATAAACTTTATGTGATTCCTAAAACTTGAACACCTAAGGGCCAAATTATAAGCTCCGTTTACAAACGCCTGTCCGATTTTACTGACAATTCTGCAGGGCAGATATCCTAGTGATCCAGGTAAAATTCAGAGGAGAAAAACTATAATTTGGGTTGACATAATTTCCAAGTCAAAAAATAATCTGCCTATGAATCAACAATTTCAGTGTCCTAGGTATTTCTAAAAATAAGCCACTAGACAAACCAAACCTGGAATGGAATTGAAATTTGCCCCACTCAAATGTGCTTTTGTTCACTTGTGATCATGGGAATTTTAGAAACAATGATGATTTCTATGTGTTTATAAAGTACATTCAGCAGTATGGGTCTCACTAAAATATTTCTGTCTTTCTGCTTATCTAGTTATTAAGTTGTAATATGAAGTAACCACTCAATAATTCACTAGAAATACTCTTCTCTAGTGACTGTGAATTTGAGTTTTTTTGAGTTAACATTGATTTATAACATTATATAAGTTTCAAGTGTACAGCATTATATTTCTACATCTGTATACCCTATCACACCGCTCCCCACTAAAAGTTTATTTTCCATTCATCTTTATACAGTTGAATCCCTTTACACATTTCACTCTCCCTCTCACCTTTCATCTTTCCTCTCTGTTAACCACTACTCTGTTCTCTGCATCTACATGTTTTTGTTTGGTTTGGTTTGCTCATTTATTTTGGTTTTCTTTGTTATATTCCACATATAAGTGAAATCATACAGTACTTGTCTTTCTCCACCTGATTTACTTGCAGGAGATTATTTAAATGGCATCTAGGAAGGCAGAGTGGGCTGAATGCCAATTACCTGCCCATCAAATGTACTCTGGTGACATGTGTCAGAACTCATGTGCTTGTAGATCAGGAGGACAGTAGAGTTATTCCTGCTCATTTCTATAACACGTACTCCAGTTTACCACTGTGAACCAGAGAAGAGATGAGAGAGTATGTGATGGGCTAAAAACTCTCAGAGAAATAAAGCACAGCTAAGGCAGATGGCCAGAAGAGGTGAGGCTGTGAAACTGCCTTTTTTATTTTAGATACTAGGAGCCTTTCTTTCTCATAAAGATCAGTCTATTTTCCTCACAGAGGTGGAAGAGGGAATTGGGGGGTAAAATCATATGCTAACTAGTATGGGAAGAATAAGTTCTAATTTAAAACCATTTTTCAAACTGATGTGAAATTAAAATATTAAGGCAGGCCTATCATGACTAAGACCAAATATACAATAATAACTAATATTTATCAACATCATCATCATATACTGAACTTTTACTATATACCAATAGGTTACTGACGCACCCTCAAGAAATCTGTGTAAGCCACATACTCTTATGAACTCCAGTGCACATATGAGGAAACTAAGGCCTAGGGAAATTTTAAGTAACTGGTCCGAGCTTGCTAAGCTAGCATGCATCAGAGAAGAGAGTAGAGTGGCCTTGAAATAAGAACATTGAGTAGAATTTGGATAAGAAAAAAAATGTTACAGGAGGAAGGAGAAAGAACATAGCAAAGAAAATAGGAGAAAACAAGTCATATTTGAAATATAATTAAGAGAGCAACAGCATCAGTGGAGGATGTTACTGAGGAATGCTAGGAGGCAAGCTGAAGAGAGTAGACTAAGGGACATATTAGTTGAAGGTATTTGAAAAGCAAGCTAAAAACTGGGGCAGTTCAAAGCCATTAAATATTGTTGATCAAGGAATCCAATGCTTGTTTGGATATTCCTGTGCTTGTTTTAGACAAAGAACTCACACAGGCCCATTAAAATTTACAGCTAAAATGAATCTTATGCATCATTTGGTTAAACACCTTCAGTTTAGGAATTAAATACTGAGATGTGAGATGAGGATCCCCACTATCTGCTTCTGTGATTAATTTAAAAATCAAGATGGTGTAACATTTTACATGTAGCTAAGAAATAACTAGTAGCTGCCTTTTGAACATTATCCTTTTACCACTGTTAATGACATTTTATTCCCTGTGAATTGGTGATCTTCCCCATCCTTTTGGTAGAAATTTTATAAATGTATACTTTGAGTGAGGAAGCAGTTAATGTAGTGGTACCAGCCAGACAAAACATGAATTAGGGGGAAGTCATATACCCCATGAAACTTATGTGCCCCACGACCCCCAGAAGGCCACTCACCCATATGGGCTGGCCAATATTATGTGGCTATCAAGGTATTATCACAGAGCTTTCTGGGAAAGGAGCATAGAATACATATCAGAACATCTCTTAAGGTCACCTCCCACAGGGAAATACCTTCCCTTTCAGTCAGCTTCTCTGACTCTGCACTTTCTCAGTCAGTTACCTCAGATTACCTTTCCCCTTCTGGTTTTTGACCACTGACTTCCAGAATCTCTTGCTACATGATACTTGCAACGTGTGCTTATTTATACTTGTAGAAGTTGCCAAAAACTGTCCCAGAAGCACTGTGTTCCAAACCTGAGAAGAATTTTTGATTTGTTTTACATACTGTTTGATTTTAGCCTGGGAAGCAAATGCATCCTTAAAGGCCTAGATAAAATCTTCCCTTCCTCTGGGAAGACCTCTCCTACATACTCCTTCAAACACAGATTATATTTCTAAAAAGGACAAAAAGTGGGAAAACCATGATTGACAAATTCATTTTGTCATAAACAGTAGTTAGGGGAAAAAAATAATAAAAATGACATTGAATATTCACATTCACGTATGTTGGACAGAGAGATGATAGATACATAGATATGTTAATAAAAATTCTGAAGACTATCCAATTTCAAAACAAAAAAAGATCAACTAATCTTAATATTTTTCCCTTTGCTGTATTCCTTTCTCCTGATTCACCTTCTTCAGAGCTTTGGGAAGTGTTAAAATAATGTTGATGTTTTCTAAGGTATATTCTTCAAATTTTACATTCTGCTTCTTTTAAAAGGCATTTGAACCAATGCTAGCTTGTTGTAAAATTGTCTTTCACATGAGCATTTTCTTTTGTTTTGTATCACATGTCTTTGCAAAAAAAAAAATTATCACAATTTGACTTCCTCATCAATTTATTTGGTACCCAAGGATTTCTTTTACTATATTATGTCCATATACTGAAGGAGTAGACCTATTTTCTATATGACGTAGTAATGCATCCAATGTTCATAACAATGTTAGAGATCAAAGGAAGTACATAAAACTATATACATTTTGATATAAACTTGGATATATTTATATGTGGATATGTACCCAAAAGGGTCTATCACTGAATGATAGGCTTATAGATTTTAAAAAATTTTTATCTTCATTTTTTTATCCTTTATGTGAGATATATGTACACATATTTGTGTGTATATATACACACATATGCATATATCTGTAAATACACATACATGTATGCAAGTGTATATGTCTACACATACATACACATATAAAATTTATACCAGAGTACTCACCATAACTTTACTTTTAAAGGAAGAAAACTAGAACTACATTACAATTTACATATGATCCATCACTTCCACTCCTAGGTATATACCCAAGAGAAATAAAAACATACATCCACACAAAAACTTGTACAGAAATGATTGTAGCAGCATTATTCATAATAGCCAAAATGTATAAACAACCCACATGTCCATCTGATGAATAAACAAACAAAATGTGGTATTCTTACAATGGAATATTATTGGGCCATAAAAAGGAAAAGTCCTGATACATGCCACAACATGGATAAACCTTGAAAACATTATGCCAAGTGAAATAAGCCAATCAGAAAGACCATATATAATAATATTCTATTTTTATTAAATATCAAGAATGGGCAAATCTATAGAGACAAAATATATTAGCGGTTGCTTATGGCTGGAAGGGATGAAAGCTTAGGGATGGCGATAGATCAACGGTATGGATTCTTTCTGAGGTGATGAAAACTAAAATTGATGGTGGTAATGGGTGCAACATGTCAGTGAATATATTAAGAACCAATTAATTGTATACTTTAAGTAGGTGAGATGTATGGTGTGTAAATTATATCTCAGTAAGGCTGTTTAAAGAAAGAGGTAGAAAAATAGCACTTGCATTGTTAACAGTTTTGTTCCCTTTGTTTACAACTTTAATTCAGTGTTTTGGGGAAAAGACTACAAGACTAGGTGCTTTAGTGACACAAATATAAGCAAGTACATGCCACTTAATTTAGGAAAATTATGGAATCTTAACAAATCTCAATGCAGAGACTGCAGACCGAAATATTATGTGTGAATGTAAAGTATGTATATTTATTTGAGTAGCACTTGCCTTTGGAAATTTAGATCCCTTTTTTTCCCTCACAAATAAATATTTAGTCTGAACTGTTGGTATTCCACATGAAGTTATTTAGGACTAAATAGTTCAACCTTTGAGAAATGTACTGGCAACATCATGAGTGTGTTTTCTGGGCCAGGAAAGCCTAACCACACCACTGCAGGTGAGATTTGGGTTTCCAAGAAGGAATGGATGTTACCATTGTCAGACATTCAATATCATGAAATGAGCAAAACTCCCTTAGTCAAGAGGAGAAGGGACCTGCTTCTGTCTCTAGCATCCAGGAAGTTTGCTTTCTGGTATCCATGGTATAAGGTTGTGTATATTACTCATTCGAGGAGCTTAGATATTTCTGACCAGGCAGCAGCCTGCCAAGAGCTAGGTAGGAACCCTGAGGTTGGGTTTGTATCAGAGCACTAAGAGAAACTAGTAATAGTAGCAGAGTAATATACTTCCCCTGCCGGGATGTAGGTACCTGCAATCACTAAAGTTTTATGACACACCACAGCTTCATCATAGCTATGATTTAGGGAAATTAAATGAGGGACTTCTGTTCACCATGTGAATGATTTGAAAGAGGGGTAATATAGCCCAGAAACTCCCTGGAGATAGTGTAAAGTGACCTGAGAATTCTGGAGATATAAAGCAAATGTAGGACAGAAAATAACAACGACAAAAAAAATCCTAAACATACACAAAAAATCCTAAACATACACATAGTTAAACATATGCAGTACATATTTTATGTATTCTATACATATATTTGGGGGATTTCCAGAAATTTCTTGGATAGAGGAATGAACTTCCTCCTGTGATCAAAAAAAAAAGGGGTCTGAAATCTCTGTAATGTAGATATTTAAAAGATGTGATCAAATGTTAAAGTTATAACACAAGAGGGCCTGGAGAGACAAATCTACTTCCTTTACTAGGAAAAACCAGCACAGAACTAATACCAAATATTAATTATGATTCCATCTGGACTGTGAAATAGTTTTCTGTTTTCTTATTCATCCTTTGCTACTTTCCAAGTGTTCCAGCATTAATATCTACAAAAGTATATATTGCTCTTAGGGTTATAAAATGTTCATTTGTTTTTAAAATCATGTACATTTAAGGTGTATAACATAATGTTTTGATACACGTATACAGAGTGAAATGATTACTACAGTTAACCTAATTAATATCCATCTCATCACAAAGTTACCATTTGTGTGTGTGTGGGAGAGCACTGGAAATCTACTCTGTCAGCAAATTTCCAGTATATAATGTAGTGGTATTAACTATAGTCACCATGCTGTACATTAGATCACTATACTTACTTATCCTACATAACTCCAACTTTGTATGCTTTCATCAGCATCTCCCCATTTCCCCAACCTCCCTACCCCCTGATAACCACTGTTCTACTCTCTGCTTCTATGTATTCAACTTTAGATACCACATATAAGTGAGATTATGCAGTATTTTCTTTCTATGTGTGGCTTCACTTCATATAATGTCTACAGGTTCATTCATATTGTCACATATGGCATAATCTCTTTTTTTAAGGCTGAATAATATTCCTCTGTGTATTTATACCACATGTATCCATGTATCCATCAATAGACACATAGGTTGTTTCCATATGAATAATGTGCAATGAGCAAGGGAGCGCAGGTATCTCTTTGAGGTACTGATATATACTGTTTTCCATAATGGCTGTACCAATTTACATTCCCACAGTGTACAAGGGTTCCCTTTTCTCTACACTCTTAGCAACATCTTTTTGATAATAACTATTCTAATGGGGTGATTTGTTATATTTATATTTTAATATCATGTTTCTATGCTTTAAGTAACATACTATAGATAGATATTAAATTTAGATATATATTATTCCCAAGGTTAGAGAATAAATAAAACAGTTCATTTGAAATTTGGAAAGGTTTAAGCTTTAGAAATCTCATGTTTGTTGAGATTATACCTATCCTAGATCTAAATCTGTACTTTATCTCAAATACATCAATAAGCCATACTGTATGTGAAAATAATTAAAATATCCTTCCTGAATCTGCTCCTCAAACTAATACTTCATTTCTTTCAACTCCTCCTCAGATAATGTGGGTTAGAATTTCTTCATTCAGGGGTGATATTACTATTATTTAACATAGTATATTATGGACAGTGACCAATCAGAACCAGATGCCAACTAAGCAGAAAAGATAGAGATCAATCAGAACACATGCCAGTCTATCAGAATGGACAGAGGTGAGTGCTAGAGGACGGTCCTAGAAGCTCCCACTGCTATGCAAGACATTACCTCACCAGCTACTAAACCATGAGAGATATCCATAGGTCCACAGAAGGGGCAGGAGGCTTGGGGTAGCAACTGACAACCAACCAATCCATTAGAAAGTGTTTTGGTACTTTAACTTGTATAGTGTAACAATGCACACTGGCTGAATATTAGCCCTGCCTTTATTTTACTTCTTTCTAATGTCTTCTAGGGTGTTCTAGGTTCTTTTTTAAATATTATAATCATAGAGTTATGATTAAAGTGATAGCTGACTTTGTAGAAAGGAGAAGTGTAGCCTAAGTGGATATTAAGGAAGATGACAATGAGAAATGTGCTAATTCATCTTTTACAACCATGGAAAATTTCAAATACTGGAGATGTTTGGTATCCCTGGGAAGAATGAGGCATGACTTTTAATCTGAAGGATTGCCTTTGCACTGTACAAGAGCAATGAGACTGCGTCTCTTTTTGTGACCCCATGCAAACAAGTGATTTTCCCTTTCTTCAACCCCCCAAGAGAAAACTTATTTGTTTTATGGAGAAATTGAGTCTGAGAGTCTCAGAATCCGGGATCAGTGAGGCAGAGTAAATATCAGGGTGAAGTGCCATACTAGAAACAGGACGATTCAGCGAAAGCACTAGACCCAGTCACCTTTCCTCATCCAAATTCTGAAATATTCAGACAGGCCTTCGGAGGGTTAGTCTCTGGAGAAAATGTTGGTGGGAATATAAAGTGGTACAACTGCTTTGTGAAATAGTTTGGCAGCTTCTTAAAAGACAAATACACACTCATCATTTGATCCAGCCATTCTGCTCCCCTAGGAGCTGCATAGATCTATACAAAAACTTGTACATTATGTTCCTAACAGCTTTCTCTGTAATAGACACAAACTGGGAACACTCTGGATGTCCATCAAGAAGTAAATAAACTGTGACATATCTATATAATGGACTACTACTCAGCAACAATAAGAAATGAACTATTGGTACATGAAACAACATAGATGACTCTCAGCAGTATTATGCTGGGTACAAAAAAACTACACAAAAAAAGGAGCACATTCTTTACATACAGAGGTGGGGAATGAGGAAGGGTATAGGAGCAAAGATAAGAGAGGGGCATGAGGAAATTTGGGAGGTGATGTTTATGTTCACTATCTTTGTTGTGCTGGTTTTACCAGTGTTTAAATATGTTAAAAACATTAAATTGTACATTTTAAAGGCATACATTTATCATATATTTTAAGTACAGTCTACTGTATATCAAGTAACTCAAATAAATTATGATTACAGCTCAAATAAAAATTAAATAAGAATGGAAACCCAGGTATACTCCTAGAGCTTTGTGTCTTTAAAATTTAGATTGGTATTTACTACATATTATCGCAGACATAGGTTGGCCTCTTTAAATCATTAGTGAATGATATGATAATCTTTAGGTCTTTGGCATTATTTTAAAATTTAATTATTATAGGAATCATTTTTGTAGTTCTACTATTTGTTGCATGCTTCAGCTTGAATGTAAATCTGTATCAACAGTAGACAATGGTATCCAATAACAAACTGCAGGTTTTTAAAGCCTTTTAAAATAAACTTTGAGAAATCAAAATATAAAATTTACAAGTACAAAAATGATCGGTCTGCCTTAGTTTATTACATAGGTAACTTCAGAACATGCTAATGATTATGACCAAAGTTGTTTTACTTTCATCTGAATGCCATGATTCCTTTTATGAAAAGGTACTCTAAATTTAATATATATCTTTTATGTCTGGTTGAAAGAAAATACAGGTGTGTGGTGTTTGTTACACTAGTGAATCACTTCTGCTGGAAGCAGATAATTTTTATACATTTATTTGAAAAAAGTTGAAAACATCCCAGTAGATGCAGCGTAATTCAGTTCCTTTACTATTTTATCAATTTCATTTTGAATCGTTTATCTTTGTTTGGATTTGTAAATCATCTTTACCATATGCTTGGTATACTTGCATTTTCACATTACCCCGGGTCTATTTTTTATATGCTCTCTAGGATCACAATTTAACTCAGAGTTTAGTACTGGCTGCATATTACCATCACCTGTTGATACACCAATGCCCAGACCCAACTCACAGAAACTGTGAGTTAATTGACTCAGGCAAGGCCTAGTACAAAGACTTTTCTTAAACACCCTAGGTGATTCTAATGTGCAGCCAGTACTAAGAACCACTGACTTATCACTCTCTCTCAGTCAATGTTTCACAAACTTGTTTTAACATGAAAATGTTCAACAAGGTACTTAAAAAAAAAAAAAACTGAAAAAAGTACTACCAAGAGAATGAAAAGATGAGCCACTGACTGGGAGAAAATATACGTCTGATAAGGAACTGTTATCTAAAATATAAAAAGGACACTTAAAATTCAACCATAAGAAAATAAACAAACCAGTTGAAAAGCAGGCCAAAGACCTTAACAGACACCTCACCAGAAAAGATACACAGATGGTAAATAAGCATTTAAAAAGATGCTCCAGGGCTTCCCTGGTGGCACAGTGGTTGAGAATCTGCCTGCTAATGCAGGGGACACGGGTTCGAGCCCTGGTCTGGGAGGATCCCACATGCTGTGGAGCAACTAGGCCCGTGAGCCACAACTACTGAGCCTGCGCGTCTGGAGCCTGTGCTCCGCAACAAGAGAGGCCGCGATAGTGAGAGGCCCGCGCACCGCGATGAAGAGTGGCCCCTGCTTGCCACAACTAGAGAAAGCCCTCGCACAGAAACGAAGACCCAACACAGCAAAAATAAATTAATTAATTAATAAACTCCTACCCCCAACATCTTCTTTAAAAAAAGAAATAAATAAAATAAATAAATAAATAAAAAGATGCTCCACATCATATGCCATCAGGGAAATGCAAATTAAAACAAGGAGATACCACCCCATATCTATCAGAGTGCCAAAAACTGAAAACTCTGTCAACACCAAACATTGGTGAGGATGTGCAGCAACAAGAACTCCCATTCATTCCTGGTGGGAATGCAAAACGGCACAACCACTTCGGAAGACCATTTGGCTAAACTAAACTAAACTAAACTAAAGCTAAACAGACCCTTATCATACGATCCAGTAGTCACATTCATTAGTATTTATCCAAAGGAGCTGAAAACGTACAGCCACACAAAAACTTGCACACGAATAGTTATAACAGCTTTATTCATAATGGCCAAAACTTGTAAGCAACCAAGATGTCCTTTAGTCGGTAAATGAACTATAGTACATCTAGATGATGAAGTATTATTTGGTGTTAAAGAGAAATGAGATATCAAATCATGAAGAGACATAGAAGAATCTTGAAAGCATATTACTAAGTGAAAGAAGCCTATGCAAAAAGGCTACATACTGTATGATTCCAACTATATGACATTCTGACAAAGGCAAAATTATCAAAACAGTAAAAAAGTTCAGTGGTTGCCAAGAGTTGGGCAGGGGAGGGAGAAGCGAAAAAGTGGAGCACAGAGGATTTTTAAGGTAGTGAAACTACTCTACCTATACATGTCATTATTTGTTTGTCCAAACCCATAAGAATGCACAATACCCAAAATGAACCATAATGTAAACTATGAATTTTGGATGAATATGATGTATCAATGTAGGTTCAGCAATTGTAACAAATGTACCACTCCAGTGGGGGGTTTTGATAATGTGAGAAGCTGTGTGTGTGTGTGTTTTGAGGCAGGGGGTATATGGAAAATATCTGTACCTCCCACTAAATTTGCTGGGAATGTAAAACTACTCTAAAAAATAAAGTATTTTTTAAACTCAATTCCAGAATTCCAGAGCCTCAAGCCAGACCTCCAGAATCAGGAGCTCCAGGGAAGGAAGAAGGATCAAGAGGCCCAGAATGAGAAGCACTGCTTCACAAGATGCCAGTGGGGCTTCCCTGGTGGTGCAGTGGTTGAGAGTCCACCTGCTGATGCAGGGGACATGGGTTCATGCCCCTGTCTGGGAAGATCTCACATGCCGCAGAGCGGCTGGGCCCATGAGCCATGGCCACAGAGCCTGCACGTCCGGAGCCTGTGCTCTGCAACGGGAGAGGCCACAACAATGAGAAGCCCATGTACCGCAAAAAAAAAAAAGATGCCAATGAATCTCAAAAAGGGTAAGAAAGGAAAAGAAAAAAGTAATAAACTCTTCTACCTCATCATCTCCACTTCCAGCGTATCACCCTTAAAAAAAATAATTTACCTGCTAAATATCTTTGAAATAGTTCAACTTACCTCCATCAACCCCCTCTGCCTATAGTCCAAGCTCCTAACATCAAGCCTCAGCGGTATGCAATATCCTCTCATGGAATATTTGCCTTCCACTGGTCTTCCTCCAACCTGTTTTTCCCATTAGAGCCAAACTTATTGTTTGGAACATCAACCTGATCATGTCACTCAGGACCTGAAAACATTTCCCAAAGCTTTTAGGATCAACACAAACCTTTAACACAGCTTCAAACCTTTTGTGGACTGGCTTCCACCTCCTTTCCCAACCTCATTTTAGGTTTACATTCCCCTTTACTCCCTCTCATCTGGCCATAAAAGCCTTCTTTCAATGTTTCCATATTGGCTAAGGGCCCTCCTGCCACAGGCCATCTGCAGAGGCTGAGCCCTCTGTCTGGACTGCTCTTCCACCCTGACTTTATCTATCAATACTTAATTTTTATGCATTTGTCAGATCTCAGGCAACAGCCAAGTCCTAGCATTTATATAGTAGGTCAAATCTCTCAACTTCAGGCTTTCTTAGTACTACGCAGGTCTCGTGCCCAGAACTCGTCACAATTACATCATTGTATTTATATGTGTGACTTCATTATTGTTTTCCCCATCTCCCCAACAACCATTTCACAATGAACTCAAAAAGGATGGCACATTACTTTTGGTCTCCAAGATCAGACTGCCTGGGTTCAAACCCTAGCTTACTGGTTTGGTGACTTTTGTTATTTATTCTTTCTTGCCTCAGTTTCCTTCCTTCCTTCCTTCCTTATTTATTTATTATTTATTTATTTATTTATTTATTTATTTTGAGGTACGCGGGCCTCTCACTGTTGTGGCCTCTCCCGTTGCGGAGCACAGGCTCCGGACATGCAGGCTCAGCGGCCATGGCTCACGGACCCAGCCGCTCCCCAGCATGTGGGATCTTCCCAGACCGGGGCATGAACCCGTGTCCCCTGCATCGTCAGGCAGACTCTCAACCACTGCATCAACAGGGAAGCCCTCCTCATTTACTTAGTAAGGCCCACACTAGTACCTATTGAATTGGGCTGGTTTGACTATTAAATGTACATGTAGAGCGCTTAGCACAGGGCTTGTCTTTTTGTTATTATTATTACTATTTTTTTTACTATTATTTTGCAAATTGCTTAGCAAAATACCTAGTTGTGGAAGACAGAAGAGAGGCTCCTGATTCTAGGAACCTGTGAATACGTTACTTTACATGGCAGAAGGGACTTGGCAGATATCATTAAAGTCACAGACTTTCAAATGGACAGAACTTGGATTATACAAGCAGGCCCAGTCTAATCACATGAATCATTAAAAGCAGAGGAGTATATTAGTGAAATCATATGGAGGAAGGAGGAGACAGCATGAGAGGAATTCAACGTGCCATTGCTGGCTTTGAAGATGGAGGAAGGGGGCCATGAGCCAAGGAAAGCAGGTGACTGTTAGGAGGAAGGGACAGCCTCCACAGGATACCCAGCAAGGAAATGCAATCTCAGTGCTACAAATGCAAGGAAATAATTCCAACAATCTAAATAAGCAGAAACTGAAGTCTCCCTGTGAGCCTCCAGAAAGGAACACAGCCTGCTGACATCTTGATTTTAGTACATGAGACCATAGCAGACTTCTGACCTACAAAACTCTAAGTAAGGTTTCTGCTGTTTGAAGCCACTAAGTTTGCAGTATTTTGTTATGATGGTGATAGAAAACTAATACACAGGCACCTAGCAGATACTCAATAAGAGAAGAAAAAAAAAGGAAAGAGAAATAATTCTGATCTGTGCTGGAATATTGGACACTTACAATGTTTTACATATTTTTTCACTTAAATTTTCACAGATACCTTGTGAATTTGTTGTTCATTTTCCTATTTTGGGGAAGAGGTAACTCCAAGATCACTCAGGTTTTCCCCTGATCTATTTGACTCTAAGGCTGAAATTTTCCTCTACTACATTGCATCTTTTTTCTCCCACTGCGGAGCACAGGCTCAGTGGCCATGGCTCACGGGCCCAGCTGCTCCGCGGCATGTGGGATCCTCCCTGACCGAGGCACGAACCCGTGTCCCCTGCATTGGCAGGCGGACTCTCAACCACTGCGCCATCTGGGAAGCCCTACAATGCATCTTTACTCACCAAAAGTATTAATTTGATTTATATACCACTTAAGGGTTTACAAATCACTTTGTATCTACATTGTCTCCTCAGTGCATCAATCTAAAATCTCTGACCTTTGCAGTATGAATGAAAATGTACTATATAAAATAATATGGGATAAAAGCTAAAAATAACTTATGTAATAACAATAACTAAAATTCATTAAACACTTACTATGTGCCTAGTACTATTTTAAACATTTCGTGTATGTTAACTTATTTAGCCCAGATATCAAAAAAATATGATGGCAATTACTCCAATTAATTTTCCTTCATCATTTTTTGCTTAAAAGCAGTTGATTTTTTCAGATTTATATAATCATGTTAAGCTAAATCTTTGATATTATTGTGACAGCAGAATTAAGTCGAATATTGTTATTATAATTTTCAGCTCAGCTGAAATACATATTAAAAGGTCAAGAGACTTCTTCATACCCTGTTTCTTTTCTTTTTGAGAGTGTGATTTTTTAAAAAACGCCTTGCATTTGAATAATAAAATTAGTTATGTTGAGATGGTAACAGATGTCCATGGAAGAGATACGTCCCCCAGATGTAAGGCTCCCTGGAGAGACAATTTGTAAATGTTTAATCACAATTTAAGCTGTTAATTGGCACAGCAAAGTATTTTTTCAGGCAAACTTATTTTTATTACTTTGGACTTAGATATTAAAATGGAAATTAGAATAGTAAATGAATAGTTTTATTGGTATACATTCAAAATTATACCAAATGTAAAAGTTCTCATACTGCTGTCATTTGATTTTGGTATTTCTAATATACTATATATGAACTGGAAGGCGTCTCTATCAAAAAAATTAAAGATGGGATATTTCCACATGTGTACACACACACAAATATCCAACCTAAAAATCTGCCATCTCATTTAGAGTGAAGACCAGTTACAAACATTAACTATCAAAAAAGGGCGCTTTACCTCAAATGTTTTCTGCCAATATTCTCCCTCCTAATTATTCTGCATTCAGTAACACTCAATTCCTCAACTTTTTCACACATACCTTTTTCACTCTCTGTTTCTTTTGCCTAATGTGTCTTCCTTTCCTCTACCCGACAAATCACTGTTCATTGCTCTTGATCCAACTCAAAAGCTGCATCTTCTGTGAAGATGTACAGATATTTACCACATTTATCTGTTTATATGTCTCCACCTTGGACTATAAGTATCTACAAGTCAGGGACCAAGAATTTAGATTTCTGAATCCCTGGAATCTGGAGTTCCTGGTGCACACACAGTTTATACTTAATCAATAAAAATATTGGTCAAGTAAGTGCTTTATGTGTAAAGTATACAAATGTGTTTATTCATATTTTCATCCTTTCTATAGAAATATACCAAGTGCTTTGCAGATACCAAGCAACTTGTCATATACTAGAGATACAAAGAAGATACTGACACACCCTTGCTCTTAGAGGAGGCGGACAGTCTTGTGAAACCCTAAGAACAGAAAGTCAACACACAATGTGACAAGTTCCTTAATGGAGGCTACTGTTGTCTATTAGGGAAAGAAGTTGTTTTAAATCAATAACTGACTCTTTCCTACTAGATAACCTGGAGGATGTTGTCTGGGGTCTCCTCAATCTCAGATATTTATCTGTAATGTGTCAAAAACCAACAAACCACTATATATATATAGGGCAAATATAGGACTATTAACTAAATACCAGAAACTTAAAATGCTTTACTTAGGAGATTCCACGAAGCTTGAAAGATGACATTGTTGGATGAACAAGAGGGTCCACCTCTACCATTGTTCACTGCCCATAGTCATCATGGAAATCATTACACCAAGACGTGATATTGACTGGATTTTTTTCATATTATGAGTAGTATAAATACTTTTTCTCATGAGTCAATTCTCTACAACTTGTTAAACAAAATTAGTGGAGGAACAAAAAAGAAAATTAGTGAAATTGGCAGTGCAATTCTAACGTTCTGAGATCAGAAGGGACAGCTGTTCTTTTATAATTGATTTTAGGACTACAGAGTTATAAGACATGTTCCTTCAGGTGAGAAAGATGAGCCATAAACTTTATTTTCCAAATTTAACTACGTTTTCATAGTTCAAATTATTGTATATTAATATTAGTCCAAGAGTTCTCAAAATGGAGTAAATTTGTATGTATAATAATAAGGAGGTAAGAAAATAGGGATACTATTTCTTAATGTTCTGAATTAATACCACACTTCTGTAACATTTACCAACAAAAATATACAACATGTTTTATAAAACATACAACAGTCTCAAGCCACCTCTTCACTAGGCTAGCTCAGTGACCCAACACTATAAAATTCGATGTCTTACCTTCATCTATCACCTGAAGTCTGACATCTGAGAAGAATAAGGCAGTAGCTTTTGGCGGTTTAAAAGGAGTTTGTTCTTCTACCACAAAGAAGGATGCCACAGCATTTGCCACACAAAATTTTAAACATAGCAAATGAACTCGTGTTTCTCTTCCAACAAACCATTTGCTCATTCTAAAGAAGATCTGTGCTTCCCCCCACCCTTATAATCTTGCATCTTTCTCTAAAGATGAGCTAAAAGATAATACTACACAAATGACCAAATAACAGACACTCAGGCAAATAATATTTAAAGAGGGACAGAATCACTTCTTATTGGATAGGTAGAGCTACACATTGGGTTTTTAGATTAAAAATCTAAGCCTTTTTTCTTTTAATAGATTTTACACAATTTGAGAAGGATTTTGTTTTTCATTTATATAAAGTCCACCAAACTTGTCCAACAGAACAACTATCTTCAACTCGTTTAGCTGCTTCTTCTAATATTTAAATCTATATTTTAAACTAAACTTCCATAGTGCTATTTCTATACTGTGCAGATAATTTTATGAATTATTACTGGCTTCCTATTATGGTATATAAGGATTTTATTTCACTTAAATTCCTCTTTCTTTCATCTTCCCAATGTAATTATTTACCATTTTTCCATTTATTTTTTATTGTCATGAATGTGTAAATATTGCTTACTGCTGACCCAATTAGTATGCTATGATAAAATCTCTATAAAATTTTTCTGACATTAATGTGTCTCTTATTTATTCATTATTCTTTTAATACATGACTGAGTCTCCCCATACCTACTAACAGCTCTGTAATCATGCCTCATGGTATAACTTTCCATATAGTCCAAACTGTTAGATAAAAACAAACATTAATAATGATCATTAACAACAATTATTGAATGCTTACTTACATGCCACACACTATTCTGAGCACTTTGTATGTACTTCTCATTTAATCCTGACATCAACCCAATGATGCAGAAACCAGTATTACCCCCATTTTATAGATGAAGAAACCAAGGCACTAGGAAATTAAGCACCTTGTCCTAATTTATACAGTAAGCCATAAAGCTGGGATCTGTACTCAAACTTCAATAAGGCACATTTTGTGGTGGCTTCTTAAGAAGGGTATTTGGGAAGTATATTTTTTTGAGTATTTGCATGTTTGAAAGTGACTTTATTTTACTGTCATGCTTGAACAATAGCTGGATATAGAATAATAGGTTGAAAATACTTTCACTCAGAATTTTAAAGACATTGATTCCAGTGTTGCTATTGGCAAATTTGATGTCATTCTTATTTTCATGTGTCCTAGTTTGTCTCTCTGAATTCTTTAATAATTGTCTTTTGGGGAGGAATATCGCCAAGATGGCGACATAGGTCATTCATGACTTCTGTACTCTCATTTCACAAGAAGAACGATGAACAACTATTCATGGATAAGACACCACTGAGAGAATCCTAGAGCATGGAGGTGAGGCTGAAGTACCCCTGCACCACAGAGACCAAGACAGACTGCATTAGAAGGGTAAGAGGAATGGCTACATGCTGACCATGTTACCCCTTCCCCAAGCTGGCATAGCACCATGCAGAGAGGTCTCCCTGGAGCCTCCAGTTCCTCCACTGAGAAAAGAGAGCCCAGGGGTGACATCCTACTCCCCCAGCATCATAGGTCACCGCTTGGGAGCCTCCACTCCGGTCTCCTCCCACAGGGATTGCAGGGGAATCTGCAGGGCTTGACCACTGGGAATCTTATCATGAAGAAGAAGGGGGAAGGGGCTACTGGCAACCAGTATTCAGATCTAGACAGACCCAGATCTTACCTGCAGAACACAAGTAATTGCCCCAACCACAAGCTTTGCTCCTCTGCAGAACCAAGTTGATGGTGCAGTGTGACAAGAGAACTATAACCAGGACCACTCCTCAATGTAGCCCCTGGCCCCATCTGACTGGAAAGGCTTCCAAGAGCGCCTGGAAGCTGCATAGTCCAACAACACTAGATCAGAGAGACCAACAGATAGAGCTGACTGTCCACAGAGGAAAGCCAGTGATGGACATGGAAGAGTCCCCTTCTACTTCCATGCACAGGAGATACCCCTTCTATGTCCATGCTTCTACGTCATAGCCGCTCCCGCTGCTGAGTGTAGCTCCAGGCCCCTTCTCTCCAGAAAGGCTGACAAGAGCAGTGAGAGCTACATAGCCCAGAAATGCTCACACAGAGAGGCTGGCAGAGCAAAGCAAGTAGTCCTGTTCAGCCAAGGAACTTGGGCATGGATCAGCTTGAGCCAAAAACACAAAGAGGGGCTTCCCTGGTGGCACAGTGGTTGAGAGTCTGCCTGCAGATGCAGGGGACATGGGTTTGTGCCCCGGTCCAAGAGGATAACACATGCCGTGGAGCGGCTGGGCCCATGAGCCATGGCCACTGAGCATGTGCGTTCAGAGCCTGTGCTCCACAATGGGAGGGGCCACAGCAGTGAGAGGCCCGTGTACCGCAAAAAAAAAAAAACAAAAAAAACAAAAAAAAAACAAAAAAAACCCCACAAAGAGCCTTACTGGCTTTCTGGCTGTGTCTGGGCAGGAAAACAAATTCATAGTCCCACTCATTGCTTAAAAAAAAAAATAAATGTCTTCAACCCTTCTATCCAGAGAACCTAACCAAATCACATAGGAAGCTACATAGCCCATCCAATAGCCATGTTTACAGTGACACTTGAACAGAGACCACAGCCCATATGGCTATTCTCAAGCAAAACTGGTGGCCTTGTCTGGCCAGGGAATTCAGTGAACACTCTTTACTGATTTGAGCCTGCAAACAACATGCTGTGCAGGCTGTGGGCCCTCCTCTTCTCCTGCCCCACCAAGGCAGAGAGGCTAATTCATAGCCCCCACTTACTGCTTAGTATCAAGTCCTAATCAGTGGATTTGAATAATACTATAGATCAAATGGACCTAAAAGACATATCTGGAACATTTTGACAATAGCAGATTACATGTTCTTCTCAGCATACATTGAACATTTTCTAGGATAAACTATATGTTAGCCCACAAAACAAGTCCTAGCAAATTCAGGAAGATTGAAATCACACCAAGTATCTTCTTTAACCACTATCGTATGGAACTAGAAATCAATAACAGGGGGAAAACTGGAAAATTCATGAATGCATGGAAATTAAATAACATGCTCCTGAACAACCAATGAATCAAAGAAGAAAATAAAAAGTAAATAAACTATCTTGAGACAAACAATGTAAACACAATATACCAAAACTTATGTGATCCTTCAAAAACATTTTTAAGAGGAAAGTTCATAGCAATAAATGCTTACATTAAGAAAAAAGAAAGAACTCAAATAAACAACCTAACTCTCTGCCTTTGGGAACTAGAAAAAGAAGAAATGAGACCAAAGTTAGCAGAAAGAAAGAAATAATAAAGACTAAAACAGAAATAAATGAAATAGAGAACAGCAAAACAATAGAAAAGATTAATCAAACTTTGAGTTGGTTGTTTGAAAAGATAAACAAAATTTTAGCTAGACTAACCAAGGAAAAAAGAGAAGACTCAAATCAACAAAATTATAAATGCAAAAGGAGACATTACAATTGATACCACAGAAGCACAAAGGATCATAAAAGTCTACTATGAACAACAATATGCCAGCAAACTGGACCAACTAGAAGAAATGGAAAAATTCTTAGACACATGCCAACTACCAAGACTGAACTAGGAAGAAATAGAATATGTGAACAGACCAACCACTAGTAAGGAGATTGAATAAATAATCAGAAATCTCCCAAGGACGAAAAGCCCAGGACCAGATAGCTTCATGGGTAAGTTTTGTCAAAGAAGAATTAATGTCAATCCTTCTCAAAGTCTTCCAAAAAACTCAAGAGGAGGGAACACTCCCAAAGACATTTTACGAGGCCAGCATAACCCTGATAACCAAAACCAGAAAAGGACACTCTCAGAAAAGAAAACTAAGGCCAGTATCTCTAATGAATATAGATGCAAAATTTCTCAACAAAATACTAGCAAACTGAATTTAGCAGCATATTAAAAGGATTATTCACTATGACCAAGTGAGATTTCTCCATAGGACGCAAGAATGACTCAGCATATGCATATCAATCAATATAATACATCACATTATTATAATGAAAGAAAAATAATGATCATCTTAATAAACACAGAAAAGACATTTGACAAAATTCAATATTCATCCATAATAAGAATTCTTAACAAATTAGGCATAGAGGAACATATTTCATCATAATAAAGGCTATATATGAGAAGACCACAGCTAATATCAAACTCAACAATGAAAGGTTGAAAGCCTTTCCTCTAAGATTAGGAATAAGACAAGTGTGACCACTTTCACCACTCCTATTCAACATAATACTGGAAGTCATACTCAGAGAAATCAGGCAAGAAAAAGAAATAAAAGGCATCAGAAGTGGAGAGGAAGAAGTAAAATTATCTATTTGCTGAAGACATGAGTTTGTATATAGAATATCCTAATGACTCCACAAAATAAAAGCTGTTAGATCTAATCAGAGAATTCAGTAAGGTTGCAAGATTCAAAATTAACATACCCAAATTAGTGATTGTTTCTATCCACTAACATATCATCTGAAAAGAATAAAGAAAACAATCACACTCACAATAGCATAAAAACCATAAAATACTTATGAATGAATTTAACCAAGGGGGTGAAAGATCTCTGCTCTGAAAACTACAAGACATTGATGAAAGAAATCAAAAGCAACACAAATAAATGGAAAGATATCCCATGTTCATGGATTGGAAGAATGTGGTTAAAATGACAATACTACCAAAAGCCATCACTATCAAGATGTGAATGACATTTTTTACAGAAGTAGAAAAAACAATCCTAAAATTAATATGGAACCACAAAAGACCTTAATAGCCAAAGCAATACTGAGAAAGAAGAAAGCAGGAAGCATCACCCTTCCTGATTTCAAGCTATATTATAGAGTTATAATAATCAAAACAGTATGGTACTATCATAAAAACAGACATATAGACAAATGGAACAGATGAGAGAGTATGGAAATAAACCCAAACATATACTGTCAACTATATTTGATAAGGGACCAATGAATATTCAATGGAGAAAAGATAGTCTCATCAATAAATTGTGCTGGTAAAATTGGATATTCACATATAAAAGAATGAAACTAAACTCTTATCTTACATCATAGCAAAAATTAACTCAAAATGGATTAAAGTCTAAATTTAAGACCAGAAAGCATAAAAGCCCTAGAGGAAAATAGTTCATTGACATGGGTCTTGGTGATTTTTTGGATATGACACCTAAAACACAAATGACAAAATCAAAAACAAACAAGTGGGACCACATCAAACTAAAAAGCTTCTGCACAGCAAAAGATACAATCAATAAAATGAAGAAAGAAAAAACAAAATGTAAAGAATGGGGAAATATATGCAGACTATATATATCTAATAAGGGGCTAATATCCAAAATATACAGGGAACTCATACAACTCAATAGCAAAAAATCATATAATCCAATTTAAAAATGGACAAAGGACCTGAATAGACATTTTCCCAAAGAATATATATGAATGTCCAACAAGTACATGAAAAGATGCTCAACATCACTGATTAAGAAAATGTAAATCAAAAACCACAATGAGGGAAATGCAAATCAAAACCGTAGTGAGATCCTACCTCACACCTATAAGATTCAAAATACAAGAAATAACAAATGCAGGAAAGAATGTGGAGAAAAGGGAACACTTGTACATTGCTGGTAAGATTATAAATTGGTACAGTCACTATGGAAAACAGTATAGAGGTTTCTCAAAAATTTAAAAATAGAACTACCATATGACCCAGTAATTCTACTTCTGGGAAAAAGGAAACAAAAATACTAACTCAAAAAGATATCTGGGGGCTTCCCTGGTGGCACAGTTGTTAAGAATCTGCCTGCCAATGCAGGGACATGGGTTTGAGCCCTGGTCCAGGTAGATCCCACATGCCATGGAGCAGTTAAGCCAGTGCGCCACAACTACTGAGCCTGCGCTCTAGAGCCCATGAGCCACAACTATGAAGCCCGTGCACCTAGAGCCTGTGCTCCAAAACAACAGAAGCCAGCGCAATGAGAAGCCCACATACCTGAATGAAGAGTAGCCCCCACTCACCGCAACTAGAGAAAGCCCATGTGCAGCAAAGACCCAACAGAGCCAAAAATAATTTAAAATAAAATAAATTAATTTAAAAAAAGATATCTGTAACCCCATGTTCATAGGAGCATTATTAACATTAGCCAAGACATGGAAACAAAGTGCCCATCAATGGACAAATGGATAATGAAGTTGAGGTATATGTATATACCATGAAATATTATTCAACCATAAGACATGAGGAAATCCTGCCATTTGTGACAACATGGCTGGACCCTGAGGTCATTACGCTAATTGAAATAAGTCAGATAAAGAAAGACAAATACTGTATGATCTCACTTACATGTGGAATCTTAAAAAATAACACTAACCAACATAATTCATAGAAAAAGAGATCAGATTTGTGGTTACTAGAGGGAGATGTGGGAGGACAAGGAATTGAATGAAGGTGGTCACAAGGCATGAACTTCCAGTCATAAGATAAATAAATACTAGGGATGTAATCTACAACATGACTATAGCTAATACTGCTGTATGATATACAGGCATACCTCAGACATACTGCGAGTTCAGTTCCAGACCACTGCAATAAAATGAGTATCACAACAATGTAAATTGCACAAATTTTCTGGTTTCTCAGTGCACATAAAGTTATGTTTACACTACACTGTAGTCTATTAAATGTGCAGTAGAATTATGGCTAAAAAACAATACATATACCTTAATTTAAAATTACTTTATTTCCAAAAAAAATAAATGTTAACCAACATCTGAGCCTTCAGCAAGTTATCATTTTTTGCCAGTGGAGGATACTGCCTCAGTGTTGATGGCTGCTGACCGATCAGGGTAATGGCTGCTGAAGGCAGGAGTGGTTTTGACAATTTCATAAAATAAGACAACAATGAAGTTTGCCACATTGATTGACTCATCCTTACAGGAAAAATTTCTCTTTAGCATGTAATGCTGTTTGATAGCATTTTACTCACAGTAGAACTTTCAAAATTAGAGTCAATCTTTGCAAAATCTCGTGCTGCTTTATCAACTAAGTTTATGTAATATTCTAAATCCTTTATTGTCATTTCAGCCACGGATTAAGTTCACTGTCTTATAATGGTGTGGTTCATGGTGCCTCAAAACAATAATAATAACATCAAAGATGATCATAACAAATATAATAATAATGAAAAAGTTTGAAATATTGCTACCATTGCCAAAATATGACACAGAAACACAAAGTGAGCAAATGCTGTTGGCAAAAATGTGTTGATAGACTCGCTCAATGCAGGGTTGCCACAGACCTTCAATTTGTAAAAAAAAAAAAAAAAATGCAGCTTCTACAAAGCACAATAAAGCCAAGTGCAATAGAACAAGGTATGCCTGTATATGAAAGTTGTTGAGAGTAGATCCTGAGAGCTCTTATCACCAGGAAAAAATGTACATACATGTAATTTTTTGTGTGTCTATACAAGATGATGGATGTTAACTAAACTTATTGTGGTAATCTTTCACAATATACATAAGACAAATCATTATACTGTAAAACCTAAACTTATACAGTGTCATATGCCAATTATATCTCAATAAAATTAGAGAAAAAAAATTGTCCCTTTATCCTTGATATTTCAAATTTCACAAATAAGAGCAGTCACTGGGCTGGGACTTTGCCGGGCCTTGACAATGTGAAAACTCATGTCATACCTAGCAAAGACTAGAAAACAGTATTTAATGAAAAAATAAATATTAATAATGCAAAAGTACAGTGGTCAGATCTATAATTCTGTAACAGATTCAGTTTCAGTCATCTGACTCTTTATTATAGACCCATCTCCTTTGCAAAATGATCCTAACAAGTTCCAGAATCAGCCTATCCACTTACAATTTCCCAATGAAGATGTTTAGGAGCTAAGTCTCCTGATGAAACCCAAACACCATTTTATGGGCAGTGACTTTTCACTCCTTGGAACAATTGTCATCATCCAGTTGCCATCCTCACTAGACTGCATGATTTGTGATTTTATAAATGCTTCCTCCTATTTCAAATGGCTCTGAGTTACCTTCATCAATAAATCATGTATATAACTGGGAAATTCTCCTCAGGTATTTATTAATAGCAAACCAGTTTCCAAGGAACCCAAAATTCAGAAGGTCAAATAACCTTGGAACACAATTATTTTTCTGAAGTTTCAGAGAGTTACCAGATTGGTTTCTAAAGTTCCTTCCAAGCCCAGGTTTCTGTGATTAGATAATAAACAGACACATACATACACACACATATTATATTGTATATATTAATGATGGTCATTTGTCTACTTTTGAAATATTTGAATCCCTTATAATAACTTCACTGTCAAGTTACATCATCCATATTGAATTTGTCTAATATTCTAATAAATGATCTCTTTCTATTGAAATGGAGTGATGATTTACAGAGAGATGATAGACGTGGATAGATGGACAGTCAGACAAGTGAATTAAATTATTTAACAGGTAAAAGCTTGGCCTCTGGAAACAGAGAGACTTGAATCTCCACTCTATTACTTGTTAAATATGTAATGTTTGATAAATTACTTTATGTTTCTAAGTTATAAATTCCCCATCTGTAAAGGGGACATGGTAATACTTACCTCTGAAAGTTACCATAAGTATTAAATGATATAATGCATAACAAGTATATAATTCTGGCACATAGTAAGTACTCAGTAAATATTAGCTCCTTAATTTTATTAAAACTTTCAAATGTTCCAAAATGAAAATCTTTATGAAAGTGTATGATGTTCAGGGCACAGATGACACTTTTTCCCTCTGTGAACCACTGAAGAAAAGGGCTGGTAGGGTGTGACAAATCCTTTCACCAGATATAAAATGATCTGGGCTATCTGTAACATAAGCACCTTTCACTTTCCCAGTAATTCAAATGTCTACTAATTCCAAAGAACTTAGACCTCCCTTAATGTGCCATTGTACACTATAACTCCAGGTCTTTATTAAAGTTTGCTCTGACAAAAAGTTACCCATACTTTATTGCCTGTAGGACTCCTAACAAACTTTTCAAGGGCCAGCTCAAGTACTTCCTCTTCTGTGAACCCTCCCTCAATTGCTCACTTCCTGTTTTATTGCACCAAAGCACTAATAGATGCCTTTACTTACCCTAACTCTGCTTCATAAGTATATGAGGACCTATGAATCTTTCTGGCTGGTCTATGAGCTTGTTGAAGGTAGGTAGGTACTATGTCTTATTTCTCTGTGCATTGCTGGTACAGAGTAAAGAGCCTAACATCACATAAGAGATAAGGAAATATTGAATTAATGACTGATGAAAATATAGTATATTATAAAATGACTCATAATTTCATGGATTCAATCTGTGTTAGGGAAGCTATACAGTACTATGATAAAAATCACTAGACAGACATACCACTCAAGAATATGGGCTTCCCTGGTGGCGCAGTGGTTGAGAGTCCGCCTGCCGATGCAGGGGACACGGGTTCGTGCCCCGGTCTGGGAAAATCCCACATGCCGCGGAGCGGCTGGGCCCGTGAGCCATGGCCGTTGGGCCTGTGCGTCTGGAGCCTGTGCTCCGCAACGGGAGAGGCCACAACAGTGAGAGGCCCATATACCGCAAAAAAAAAAAAAAAAAAAAAAAAAAAAAAAAAAAAAAAGAATAGGTTCAATTTCATGTGATAGAAAACCCAAAATAACAGTGGTTTAAACAAGTTAGCAGTGTTTCTGTCTCACAATAGAAGCTCAGAGTTAGGCATTTTAGTGCCAATATGGAACTCCTACAGTCACTGTAACCAGGACTCAGGCTCCTTCAAGCTGTCAGCTACAATATCCCTAGGATATGACTCTTGTCTTCTTGGTTTAAAATGGAAGCAAGTGCTCCAGCCAGAACTCTGATGTTCTATCATATTCCAGCAGTGGAAAAGAAAATGAGGCTGAAGAGCTTATCCTTCTTAAGATGGCATCTTGGAAGTACTACACAGCACTTTGGATTATTGGTTAGAACTTAGTCACATAACCACATATCCTAAGGTGTTTACCAGTGGTAAGAGGTAATCGGGCATTTCCAATCTAGGTTCTGTCACCAAAGAAAAATCAGTGAATCCACATTAGGAGCAGGCCGCAGTCTCTTCCCCAATAAGTAACTGGGACCAACACAATTATAGCTCTGCATTTTTGTTTATTGCAGCATGAAGAGGTTGGATGAGGAGATCTCTAAGATCTCTTGCAAATCTTTCCTATTTGTCTATTACTGTGAAAAAAGCACATATATTAGACTTCACATGGTAAAAAACAAAGTGTGGTACATTTAGCCTAAGACTTTGTGATTATTTTAATCCCCAAAATCTGGATTTCAAAATCTGGATTTCAAATGGTTCTACCATCAAAAGATCCAGAAAACATGGAAAAGAGTGGAGGCAAACCAGTATTTTAAAAACAACCTTTCAAAAACATTTTTGTAATGTTAAAGAGATGTCTAAGCCTGTGTCATCAGTGGGTGTTTCAAGTCAGCACTCTCGTTATTGCCATCAATCTCCCCAAGACCCCCAAATTAAAATACATTATTGATACAGACCATTGAGACTTCCTCAGTCTTGTACTAAATATGAGCAAAAATACCTTTAGATATTTATTATTTTTATTGATCTGTAACATTAAAAGCAGTTTGCTTGTGAAACAAACGCAGCTTTGGAACAAGCCCCCCAAGCTTCATACAGCCTTACCACTGCCACTACTCTTAATGGCCAAAACTCCCGCCATAAAAATCCTGGAAACACTGTCATTTAGACTTGTGGCGTAGGAAGCTCATAGCCAAAACTCAAGGCCTTTTACAACAAAGAATTTTTGAAGCTATCATGTATAACGGCTCTTCATAGTTATTTAATCATAGTCATTTCAGGCACTTAGAAGTTGCTGCCAATCCATCAATGAAAGGACTCTTCCTATGTCCAAATATAAACACTGGTCAAAACATCAATCTGGGGGGCTTCCCTGGTGGTGCAGTGGTTGAGAATCTGCCTGCTAATTCAGGGGACATGGGTTCGAGCCCTGGTCTGGGAGGATCCCACATGCCGTGGAGCAACTAGGCCCGTGAGCCACAACTACTGAGCCTGCGCATCTGGAGCCTGTGTTCTGCAACAAGAGAGGCCACAATAGTGAGAGGCCCGTGCACTGCGACGAAGAGTGGCCCCCGCTTGCCACAACTAGAGAAAGCCCTTGCACAGAAACGAAGACCCAATGCAGCAAAAATAAGTAAATAAATTTAATGTCAGATGCAGGCTTGTGACATCCTCTAAAAGAAAAAAAAAAAACCATCAATCTGAGGTGTCTCTGTAAGCCACAGAAAATAGTCAGCCAAAGAGATGTGGCAGTGCACTCTTTGAGCTAATATTTCATACTTGTTGTTGCCAATTTCCTGCCCAAAAGAGGTAAACCCCTTTTTGTCTGGTTTTATCTACTTATTTATTATCTTCATTCCAGGACAATTCAATTAGATTTCAAGGTTCTGTCATATGAACACACATCAGAAAATTGAGCTTCTTTCTTAATTAATATGCATCATACCGCATCCTTGTAACTCTTTAGAATCGAGAATAGTTTCCTTTTTCCATCATTCAGCTTTGACTGGTGCTAAGAAATATTAAAATGCTATTCCCATAGACAAATAATTTTCTGGGGCAGCACTCAGATTGAAGATGACACATTCCTTTAGTACAGTCAACCACTTACCTATTAACTAACTAATTGGGTCTCATGTCCTACCCCGGGAACTAAAAAACCATTACCATTAACTGCCCCAATGGGAGAAGAGAGATGGTGAAGTGGCCCAGTCCACACCTGAGAAATGATTTGTGCCTGACATGGGGTAAAACAGCCCAGGGGCCTGGTGTTTTCCTTCATATTTTGGCAACATTTAAACCATCAAAAAAAAATGGGAACAGTTTTGAGTCTGAGTCAAATGCTATATAATGAAAAGTAAATATAAATTTTATACTTGTGTGCTAAATGTCAAGTAGTAATGGAATCAATTGTCCCTACTGTTGCTGGAAGGATGCCACCAAAACATTCTCTTGTTATATGGAAAACAAGTACCTCATTCCGCCTTCATCCTGTATGCTTTCTTTTCTAGTCACAGGTAAGTTTAATCACTACAACTTGTATTACCTCTGTTTCTCATAAACCTCTTTCCAGGCCACAGTCTTGTCAAAAAATACGGCATTCCCAATAGAAAATTATTCACAAGATTCCTATAATCTACTGAATTAAATTCAAACTTTCATTCATTAGGCCCAATTTCTGTACTTTGGTAATTTTGTGCTCAGCACCTAGATAATAGATAAATTATATCAAATATACTTTAAATGCGTTTCTGAGTCCCTTAAAAAAAAGAAAGAAAAATTTCCAAAACACAAAAATAGCAAAGACAGAAAAGCAGAGAGTTAAAATAAGAATGATACATGATCTCAGAAACTAGGACTATCTTGGAACAAAGCTGATGCTAGAAACCAGAGCTCTAGGGACTTAGGGCTTAGAAGAAAACAGAAAACTAGTCATGGGTTTGCCAAAGTATATGTGTATGTGAGGGAAAGCTGAATCTGAGACTCAAACCTAAAGTCAAGACCCTGAAAGGGGCAACATAGTCAAGGAATGGTAGATAAAGCCTACCTACCTGCCGTAATGGAAACCTGTTCATCTCTGCTAACACCATATGGAAAGTAACAGCAATACTAATAATCTCCCCTGGGACTTTGTTAACATGGGCCTCCCATCACTTGGATATGCAATCCAAATCTGAATATCTGCACAGTGGGAAAAAGTCTGATTCAAACAATAACGTGGTCTTAAAAAGGTCTTAGAAGCTGTCAGAGACAACAGATAATCTACAAGGAACTACAATTAGATTGACTGCAAGCTTCACAAGAACAAAAATTGTACTGCACAAAGTGAAATAAATAATCATGACCACATTCAAGACTATTAAAATTAGGGACACAGGCCAGAATGCAATCCGAATTCAACTCTGTTGAAACAAATGATGGGCTACTTGTTAGGAACTGGGGTGGGAGGATTGTAGGCCATCTAGATTTGCTAATTGGCTTTACTCAAAAGAAAAGTAAACTTTCTGGTATCTTTAGGACAGGAGGCAGTTTTGCAGCTTGGAGCAAGGCACCCACCACAGTTAGAGTCCCCCTCTCATAAAGTACCAGCTGCCTTTCTGATTACATTTCAAAGGGATGGCTCCATGATACTTGAGAAAGACACCCTGGTTTTTACAACTGGCAAGAAGCTTTTTAAAAGATTTACATCTCAAAGGGACAGAGAAAGGATTTACAACTATCACAAGTTTTCTAAAGTAAATGCTAAGAAAAAAAGTGTTCAGGGACCTAGAATCAAAAAAAAAAAAAAAAAAACAAAGCTTAGTGAAACTGAAACTTTCTTAGTTAAGAACTAGAGAGGAGATTGATAAATCGACCTTCGTTGTGTGAGATTTAACATCGTTCCATAACTGATAGATCAAACAGGCAAATATTTTAAAAAAATAAACACCTAAGCAACACAGTTAGCATTTTGATTTATTGGCACAATTAATAATTAGTGAATTCTTTATAAGGACACATAGAATATTTATAAATATAGATCATTTAGCAGACCACACATATATGTGTATATGTATACACATATACACCACACATATACACTACCAAATGTAAAGTAGATAGCTAGTGGGAAACAGCTGCATAGCACAGGGAGATCAGCTCCGTGCTTTGTGTCCAACTAGAGGGGTGGGATAGGGAGAGTTGGAGGGAGACGCAAGAGGGACGGGATATGGGGATATATGTACACATACAGCTGATTCAGTTTGTTATACAGCAGAAGCTAACACACCACTGTAAAAGCAATTATACTCGAATAAAGATGTTAAAAAAAGGAAGAAATTTCGAAGTTGGTATTATACAAATTGCTTTCTGATCACAAAGCAATTATATTAGAAAACCAAAATATTTTATTTTTTTTGATATCAACACTTTTAAGGTTCTAGTATTTGCCAAGCCTCTTCCTTTTGAAATTAGGTAAGATAGAAGCTATTATGAGTGAAGTGAATACTCTTCAGGTTATGCCTCTGAAATGTCTTTTTTGCCCCTCTCACTGTTGAATCTTACTCAACCTTCCAGACCTAATATAAATAAACACTTCCTCTATGAAGCTCTCCCCTCATGACTCCAGCTTACTTTATTTATCCTTTCCTTTTGAATCTCTTAATGTCCTTCTTGTAGGTAAAATGTGTTCATCTGTACTAATGAGTGTTTCTCTACAGCCCCATTTAACATCAAAATAAACACAATCTCACTCTGCATGGGAGCAGTTGTACTTTCAGCATTCCGTAAAAATAAACCACCCTACTGGCACATGGATTGTGCCTTTTCTCCACAAGAGAGGAACCACAAGCTGTTGTCATACAATTTAGCCGATAATAGACCATTTTCCTTCTAACTGTTACATTCTAATTCTCAGATTCAGAATAAAAGCTTCTAGAGATCTTCTAGAGATCTCTACGCCTTCTGAAGATCCTAATAAAATGCTGGTTATAAAGTATGTTCTCAAACAATGGACAGTGATTCATCGGCTGAGACGTAGACTGGTCTAAGAAGAGTAGCTCAGGAGTGACTAAAACCAAAGCCCAAGGATTTTAATGCCTACGCAGGAATCACTTTGCCTCAAACCCTAAAACTATAAAGTGCTGGCTCAGCTTCCTTCTTTTTCATCTCAGTTCTTCCCCACAAAGAGGGGAAGGTATAGTAAGAGAGAGTAAGCTCTGTAGTCCTGGCAGAAAAACTTTTAAATCTTGGATCTGTTTGAATGCTTTATGTGTTCCCTAATCTTACTCAGCCCCCCTCAGCTTTCTCTTCTGTAAATAGGAATGATGGTTACTAACCTCAAAAGGTTGCATGAGGAGCAACCTACAAAGCACACAGCAGAGTGCCTTGTACAAAGGCTCACTCAACAATATTTTCCCTTGACCCTTTCTAGAGCAATCTATTCCCTCATCTTCAATCTCCTGCTTTATTTTTTAGCCCAATGCTCATACACACTCAAACGCATGATTTAAACACTTCAGGGCTACATGTCCTGATGTATCATTCTCCATTTGGAATTAGAATTTCATATCATAGGCTATGAATCCTCACAAATCAGACAATTAAAAGGTATCACATCAGATCTGTGATTATCCCAGTTGTTAAATTTTATAAAAATGAGCAAATAACAAGAAATATTCTCTTGCAAGTAACCAAGATAGATCTGTATCTATTCCTGGCTCAGATGCAACTACTTACTGGAGAAGACAAGGCAAAAAGGAAGAGCCCATTGTTATACTTCAAAGCTCTATAGTCTGTGTAGTGAGAATTTCTTACCTTCATTCTGAAGCTTGAAGCAAAACCAAAAGGAAAGAGCAGACAACCATGGAAATAAATCTATTTAAAATAATCATTAACAATGCTAACCCTCATTATCAGTTGGCACATGTTGAACCAGTCACCTATGACAGGTGATCACTAATTCCACACACTCTTCCAGAATGGTCTTTTGATGTTTTTTAACCCTTAAAACAACATTTTGAACAACTGCATTCAAAGACACTGATTTTGATTGTGTCTTCTGACTACTGTTTTCTATTCTCCAATTTAATATTTTATACCATATATATTGTCAAATCTGTCATTGCTTTACTTTTTAAATTATTGAAAATGCTCTCAGCCCTCTTTCTCTCCGTGTTAAGTAGACTGGGTGCAGACTCCTAAGGAGCTGATAGGTAGGTGAAAACCCAGTGTGAATTTGCATTTTAAAAACTGGAAGTACTAATGGGCTTCCCTGGTGGTGCAGTGGTTGGGAGTCCGCCTGCCGATGCAGGGGACACGGGTTCGTGCCCCGGTCCGGGAGGATCCCACGTGCCACGGAGTGGCTGGGCCCGTGAGCCATGGCCTCTGAGCCTGCGTGTCTGGAGCCTGTGCTCCGCAACGGGAGAGACCACAACAGTGAGAGGCCCGCGTACAGAAAAACAAACAAACAAACAAACTGGAAGTACTATTTCGAAGTATGGACATATAATTCCTGGAAGTATTAATAATAGAGTGATAACAGTTTTACAGAAAGAATACATTTAAGATATCTTTCTCTGATGCATGTTTTAAGTCAAGTTTCAATGAACTATTCTGAGCCTTCACACATGTAATCATATTAAGTCAGAAGGAATGTGCACTATATAATTTAAATACCAACTCCAGTCTCTGGACTGGAGGACTTGGCATTTGAGACTGTATTAGCCTTTGCTAATGGAGTGTGAGCCCAGAGACAGCCTGTCTAAGAGCAGACAGAGTCTCAAAGTGACAAGTGCAGCTTTTTTTTTTTTTTTTTTTTTTTTTTTTTTGCAGTACGTGGGCCTCTCACTGTTGTGGCCTCTCCCCTTGCGGAGCACAGGCTCCGGATGCGCAGGCCCAGCGGCCATGGCTCACGGGCCCAGCTGCTCCGCGGCACGTGGGATCCTCCCAGACCGGGGCACGAACCCGCGTCCCCTGCATCGGCAGGCGGACTCTCAACCACTGCGCCACCAGGGAGGCCCGACAAGTGCAGCTTTTGTGTCCATTTACTGAGGAGGGATTTTGGCTTCCAAGAGGAAAAACAAAAAAGCTAATAAAGATAGGTATAAAGAAAGGATTAGGACAAAGATAAAGACAGATACAACAATTGGAGAAAAGAAGGTTATGGGATTGTGTGCTTAAAAACCTCTAGTCTTTCTGAAGTTGATTAAGCCTTCTCTCAAGGTCACCCCCACTTCCACATCCCCACCTCCTTAACCCACTGCCAAGGTGGGGCAGCAATTCCCCAAGGCTCTCCTTAGTAATTTCCTCTTTCTCTCTCTAGCCATATTGCCTACTCATTTTTATTGCCTCATAAGCAGCAGTATTTGCTAACAAAACCTTTCTTGTGCTTTTCCCATCAAGACGTGGCCAGCTGGGTAAAGAGCTCACCCAATATCAGACCCAACCTGCTGCCAAGGGATAACTGTTCATTAAATAGGTATGAAGAAGTCTGAGAGTAAAAATTAATAAGACTGGGAAAGAGAATATATGGGAACTCTCAGTACTTTCCGCTCAATTTTGCTGTGAACCTAAAACTACTCTAACAAATTGTCAATTTAAAAAACTGATAAGACTCAATGTAACAGCAATTCTGAAAGTATTAACAAGTAAGGAGAAGTTCACTTGCTCAGGCCTGAGTTAACAGCATATTCTTTGCTATCTGTGATCATGAGTAGTGCTAAACTGGCTGTAAATACAGACCCTACGTATCTTGCACAATCTAAAGCCAAAGAAAACATAATTAAATACAGCACACCTCTTCTCCCTAGTGATTCCTCATTTGCCATATTTCCACCTACTCCTCAGTTTCCACTTAACATATGGAGGCAAGAATATGGGGTAATTCTGATCAATGGGTCAAAAAGTAATTTCAAATGGACATCAAAAAAATTCCTTGAGACAAATGAAAGTGGAAACACAACATACTGAAATTGTATGGAATGTAGCAAAAGCAGTTCTAGAGGGACATTTATAGTGATAACACCTACATTAAGGAAAAAGAAAGGTCTCAAATAACTATTTAACTTTGTACCTCAGGGAACTAGAAGAAGAACAAACTAAGCCCTAATTTAGAATGAAAGAAATAAAGATCAGAGCAGAAATAAATGAAATAGACACTAGAAATACAATAGAAAAGTTCAATGAAACTAAGGGCTGTTTTTTTGAAAAGATAAAGAGCACTGACAAAACTTTAGCTAGACTAGCAAAAGACAGACTACTCAAAATCAGAAATGAAAGAAAGTCATTAAAAGGAATAACAAAGAAACACTAAGGAATCTAAGAAATGAATATGAACAATTACATGTCAACAAATTAGACGATCTAGAAGAAATGGATAAATTCCTAGAAACATACAATGTACCAAGACTAAATCATGAAGAAATAGAAAATGTGAACAGACCAACCATGAATAAAGAAATTGAATCAGTATTCAAAAGCTCTCAACAAAGAAAATACAGTTTCACTGGTGAATTTTACTAAATATTTAAAGAAGAACAAACACCAGCCTTTCTCAAACTCTTCCAAAAATTGAAAGGCAGAGAGCACTTCCAAACTCACTTTACAAGGACAGTATTATGCTGATACTGCCAAACAAGGACAACACAAGAAAAGAAAATTACAGGCCAATATCCTTGATGAACATACATGCAAAAATTCTCAACAAAATATTAATAAACCAAATTCAACATCTCATTAAAAGGATTATACACTATATTAAGTGGGATTTATTCTGGGAAACCAGATAATTCAACATACATAAATCAAGCAATGTGATACACCACATTAAAAAAATAAAGGATAAAAATCATAGGATCACCTCAATAAATGTAGAAAAGGCATACGACAAAATTCTAACCTTCCAAGGTAAAAACTTTCAACAAAACGCACCTCAACATAATAAAGGCCGGATATGATAAGTCCACAGCTAACATCGTACTCAGTGTTGAAAAGCTGAAAGCCTTTCTTCTAAGATCAGGAACAAGACAAGGATGCCCACTCTCACTATTTTTATTCAACATAGTAATGGAAGTCCTGGCCAGAGAAATCAAGCAAGAGAAAGAAAGAAATATCACCCAAATTGGAAAGGAAGAAATAAAACTGTCTCTATTTGCAGATGGCATGATCTTACATAGAGAAAACCCTCAAGACTCCACTAAATAATAAATGAATTCAGTAAAGTCGTAAGATACAAAATTCAAAATGCAAAAATCAGTTTTATTTTTATATACCAACAACTATCTGAAAGATAAATTAAGGAAATAATCCCATTTATAATAGCATCAAAAACAATAAATTTAACCAAGGAGGTGAAAAATCTATACACTGAAAACTGTAAGAGGTATATGAAAGAAATTGAAGAACACATAGGTAAATAGAAAGACCTCCTGTGTTCATGGATTGGAAGAATGAATATTTTAAAATGTCCATACTACCCAAAGCAATCTACAGAGTCAATGCAACTTTTATCAAAATACCAACAGCATTTTTCATAGGAATGTAGAGCATGGTGACTATAGTTGATAATAGTACTGTATTGTATAACTATAATTTGCTAATAGAATAGATCTTAAACATTTTCACACACACAAGTATATATATGCTAATTAACCAGATGGTAGGAATCATTTCACAATGTTTATGTTTATCAGATAATCATGTACATTTAAATATTAACATTTTATTTCTAAACTATATCACAGTAAAGCTGGGGGGGGGAGCATATGAAGTGACGAGGAGATTCTGTTCCATCTTTGTTAAAAACTGCCCTCTTACTCAAGTCAGAATACCTGGGGGTGACTGATCTAAGAAGCCTTTTCTTATACATGTGTAAAAACATGAAAGATTATTTTCTTACCCAGACCCATTAATTGAGTAAAAAGATTAAACACTGCTCTAAGTACAATGTCTATTACTAGACATAGGTTCATTAGTAAGGTATAATCTATACTCCCAAAAAGCTCACCCACCACCTATCAGGCAAAACATAAGACATTCACAGATAACCATAATAAAAGATGAAAAAGGACCTGTGCCTTGAAAGGAGGGAGAAATATCACAGGTGTCTAGAGAACAGAGAGAAAACATTCACTGGGGCCAGGGAACTACTTGAAAGATATAATGCCCCTAGAGAAAATACGTGAAGGATAGATCCAGGTACTGTCCACAATTACAATTGTTCTCAATTTCCCACACTGAGGGAGAATTATATATCCCTGCCCTTTTGGTTGTTTTATTTTTCATTTTTTATTGAAATATAGTTGATTTACAATGTTGTGTTAGTTTCAGGTGTACAGCAAAGTGATTCAGATATATATATATATATATATATTAGAGTCTTTTCTATTATAGGTTATTACAAGTTATTGAGTATGGTTCCCTGTGCTACATAATAGGTCCTTATTGGTTATCTATTTTATATACAGTAGTGTGTATATTTTAATCCCAAACTCCTAATTTATCCCTGCCCCCCTTTTTCCTTTGGTAACCATAAGTTTATTTTCTATGTCTGTGAGTCTATTTCTGTTTTGTAAATAAGTTCATTTGTATCATTTTTTTAGGTTCTACATACAAGCGATATCATATGATATTTGTCTTTCTCTGCTTGGCTTACTTCACTTAGTATGATAAGCTCTAGGTCCATCCATGTTGCTGCAAATGGCATTATTTCCTTCTTTTTTATGGCTGTAATCCATTGTGTATATGTATCACATCTTCTTTATCAATTCATCTGTCAATGGACACTTAGGTTGCTTCCATGTCTTGGCTACTATAAATAGTGCTGCTATGAACGTTGGAATGCATGTATCTTTTGTGAATAATCCAGGTATTATTCACAATTACAATTGTTCTCAATTTCCCACACTGAGGGAGAATTATATATCTCTGCCCTTTTGAATTCAGAATGTCCACGTGATTTGCTTTGCCACAAATTGAAGTGAAAGTGTGTGTGTATTTGCCTTGGCTCTTTCCACTTTGTAGGTGGGACACCTACAGATGTCCAAATGAAGACTGCTCTATCAACCATCACATACCAGAATGATGTCCACTGAGGCCCCTACTTTTCCCCTCTGGCTACTCCCTATAGCCAACACCAAGACCATCAACCCAAGCAGATAACATTTCTCAAGGTCACAGATAGTAATTTTTTTCTTCCTCGCCTTTATTGCCCTCACTAGCAGCCCATGTTTGCTAGCCTCACTTGCCAACATTTTCCTTTTGTCAAGACTCGGCTTGCCACATTCAGGCTGTATGCTGACCTCAAACCCAACCTACGGTCAAGGGGGTTTCCTGCTCACTGGAAAAGAACAATGGGTGGACCTGCAGTACAGTGGAGAAAAAAACCTTTGTTGTCACCGAGATTTGGAGACCACTGATGACTGCAGCATAATTTACTCTACCCTGGCTGCTTCACCAGAATTTGAATATGTGGCAATAGAGAGACGGCAAATAAATGAGAGAATTCGGAAAACATTTATGAAGAGCAATAGTTCAAAAGTGTTATTGCTTAAGGTATATGAAAAGAAAGTGAAGCCTGCTGTGTTTGAACTTACATTTTAAGAAAACTTGCAAGTTCTTATATCCAGCGATATCTATTCCTAGCTCAAGTAATTTTTTTCAAAGTTTTAGTGATTTCTCTACCTGCTTTTATTGCTTCTATTTAATCTCACACAAAAAAAAATTGACTCAATATTATTCCGTCAGCTCCAGGTGACATTTAAAGATTGAATTAAATCCAGCAAGCTCTGATTTATGTGGCTCTGATAAACCATGACATTTCCCAAATGAGTCTATAAAAAATGCATAGATGATAGATTCTCCTGATGCTCTGAGGGTATAATGATGATTACTACACTAAAGAAATACATAAATTCTACCTTTTAAATTGTCAGTGTATACCTATATCCTCTTGATTTAGGGAGTAAAATGAATATATTATGAGAGAAGTGCTGTTCTTCAAAATTTAGAGACTATTCTCTGATTAAATAAGAAGACTTTGGACAAGAAACTAACCTCTCACAGCCACTTCCTAACCTTGTAATGGAAATACATATAACTTACAACTGTTTTATAATGATTTTATGGCAAAGGAATGACTACATATATCCTAAAGCTATCATTCACCTTTCCTTTTTAATAAACAAAACTGTACCTTTTCATGTAGGCTGTTACTAGCCAGGACTTTCACATGCACACTCTCATTTAATTCTATTAACAACTCAGAAGAGCATCATTGCACTCATTTTACAAGTAAGGATACTGAGTTTCAGAGAAGTTGAGGTTTTTCTATGAAACATTTATTATAAATTTAAGCCACAGAATTATACATAGTAGAGCAAAAACTCAATACTGGCTCCCAGTATTTCAGTCAGCTTGGTATCCTTTAATATCCAGCCTTAAACACTCCTCTACTATGGATAAAGCCACAGGTATCATATTAACTGCACCCTCCATCTCTCCAGCTGTGCTTTCTGCTGGCCCATCAGGCTCTCCTTGCTCCTCTGGGTCTCACTAACCCCAGTTGCAGAGCCTGCACTGCCTATCCCATCTGTGCTTTGACATCGAAGTTCTCCTGGGCTCCTGAGCTCCTGTTTTACATCTTTCTCAAGTGACATCAAACCTTGTCCCTCCCATCTCACTCCTGGCCTTGGCTTTCCAGGTGGTCTAAAGCCCTAAATGCTATACTTTGCAGAGAACCCAGCATCCTTCCACTTTCACGTTTTATGCATTCTTTATACATATATGTGCATAGTGGGCTCTTATACAAAACTACTCATCTGTCCTACATTTTTAGACCTTCAACCTGTTTCCCTGTGAAAATACTTCACATTTGAATCCAACCCAGAACTAATAAAATGTTTTTGATGTCTATTATTTCCACCTAGATGATTTGATATTTGCTTTGTTTGTTTCTAGGTCCCACACATGTAACTGGTCACAGTGACTCCCCACAGCCCACAAACACATTTGCCACTTGTATTTTACACTCAAGTCCTCAGTTCAAAAGCACATGTCAAAGGAAGTCAACAATTGTAAACAACCCCTAGACTCAAAACATATGCCACTACTCAGGGACAATTTGCATAAGGGATGTCAACGCATGTTGCCTTAACAAACGTAATTCTTCTTGACCAGATACATCCCAGGGAGCACAGCGGTCAAAAGATTTGCTGGTATATATGTGGTAAATTGGGAAAAGCATAGGGCAATGTAGCAATTCCTTTTTTGCTAGCCAAGTCATCATCGTCACTGTCCCTGGCCCTCATCTAGAGATTTAATAGGAAAAGGATTTTTAAATGGTCACAATGTTTTGTAAGTCTGGTGGAAAAACTCAAACTGAGATGATCTGGCAAAATGAACCTAAAGCTTTCCCAACGCATGAAGAGCCAGTGCCTTTAATTATCTAAGAAAAATTTTATTGTTGTTGTTCAAACATATAATTCATGTCTGCACTTCTCTTGTATCCTGCAGAGGGTCTGTCACAAGGCTGGGTGCTTAGATCATGGTGCAGCAGAAGACTCCTGGACTGAAAATCAGGCCACAGGCTTCCTGCTCCAAGCCCTGCCTTTAACTTACAGACTGTCTTTTAACTTATCCAGACCTCTGGTTGCTTATCTGTGGCATGAGGGCAACAGCCTAGATGATCTCTTCCAACTCTAACTAGTTGGGCTCTTGTGACTTCCTTCAACCCACACTGGTTGATAGTAATAGGCTTATGCAAATCATTTCCTGACCCTCCTCTTAAAACTCCAAGGTTGGCAGGTTTCCTTTGTGCAAATCTGCTGGTAGGCATCTCAGTCAAAGATAACACACAAAAGGAAAATAACTGTAAACAGTGTAGAAAATGAGAATAGTATCTTTGTCAGAGCCAGCGGGTTAAGCCAAACTTAGGGAATTGCTCATTGCAACAAAGAATAAGGGCAAATGAAAGCGAAAAAAAAATTGAAAAGAAAAAATAGAACTGTTATTACTATGGGCCACTGACTTTATCAAATCCTGACAAGCCTCTTGACCTTGATTCTCCCTGCCTCAGCAATATTGCCTATGATGAATTCAGCAATAACTGCTAGCTTGGGCTGGTTTTATGAATGTCCACTAGTCAGTATTCACCACTTCTGAGCAAAGAGCTAGTGGCTGAAGAGCGTTTAGTTTTTTTGCCAATATCTCTTCTGTTCCTCTTCTTTAGAAAGAAATAAAAAAAATTTGGCCTGACACAATAATTAAGTGATATGCATAGCTATACTCTCCTCATGCAGCTCCCATGAAGTTATTAATTCCAGCTTTCAATTGTCTTTATAAGCAATCAAATAAACGTTAAATTATTAAGAAGCCAGATTGTTTTTTATTTATCCACATATGAGGTCCTACCAGCACCTATAAATGCTGCTTCTCCTGCACTGTTCCTGCTTCTTCCAGTGCCATGGCCATCCTCTTAGTTACCAAGGCTGAAAGCCTTAGCACTATCACCGAACTTTCCCTTCTTTAGCCCCCAAATCTGGTCAGTTGACCCAGTCTCTCACCTGTACTTCCAAAATGTTTTTGAAATTCACTCTGCCTTCCCCACTCCTGCTATCACTCTCCTGCTTATCCCTTAATTCACCTTGCCTAGACCATTAAAAAAAGTTCTCTTTTTTCCTCCCTACTTAGTCTCTCCTTTCTGTGATCTATCTTCCTTTGAAATAATCTTCCTGAACTTCATGTCACAGCTCTGCTCAACACTTAGAATTCTTCTCTAGTTACAGGATAAAGTCTAAATACCCTTGGCCTAGCATTAAAGCACTGTTGGCTTGTATTTCTAAAATATGTTCTCCATTGGGCTTCCCTGATGGCACAGTGGTTAAGAATCCACCTGCCAGTGCAGGGGATATGGGTCCAAGCCCTGGTCCAGGAAGATCCCACATGCCACGGGAGCAACTAAGCCCATGCACCACAACTACTGAGCCTGCACTCTAGAGCCTGGGACCACAACTACTGAACGTGTGTGATGCAACTACCAAAGCCCATGTGCCTACAGCCTGTGCTCCACAACAAGAGAAGCCACCACAATGAGAAACCCGTGCACCGCAACAGAGTAGCCCCCACTTATCGCAACTAGAGAAAGCCTGTGCACAGCAATGAAGACCCAATGCAGCCAAAAATAAATAAATAAATTTATAAATTTATAAAAAATAAAATATGTTGTCCATAAAATACTATTTTTAGGTTAATTAGCTGTCACAATTAATTGTATGTGTCACTTTGGCTAGGTCATGTAACCCAGATATTTGCTCGAACATGAGTCTAGATGTTTCTATGAAAATATTTTTAGATGAGTGTTAACATTTAAATCAGTAGACTTTGAGCAAAACAGATTATCCTCTATAATGTTGGTGGGTCTCATCCAATCAGTTGAAGGCCTTAGGAGAATAAAGACTGACCTCCCTGAGTATAAAAAAAAAAAAAAAAAATTCTGCCAGCAAACTGCCTTTGGACACAAACTGCAATACACAGCAGCTCTTCCCTGGGTCTATAGCCTGCCAGCCTTTCCTGTATATGTTGAACTTGCCAGCCTCCACAATTCTGTGTAATAATTCCTTAACATATCAATAAATCTCTCCCTCTCTCTCTCTCTCTGCCCCTCCCCCCCATATTGGTTTTGTTTCTCTGGAGAACCCTGTATTAGCTTAATGCAAAAAAAGTTCAGTGGACAAACGCTTTCAGGAAATGCTAATGCAAACAAGAAAGAACACATTTTTTATAGTGAGTCTTCTAAAATCTAATAATATTCTTGTGTGCACTCTAAAGTACTAAGTCATGCTAGTTTGTGTCCCAAAACTCAGAGGGAGAAAAACATTGTAGTTTGAACCAGCTGGGAAAAGAGGATGGCAGAACGTTCTTAGGGCAAGAACATCTACTTACCTACATAACTCCTTGGTTATGAATTCTGAGGCTCTACCTTCAAGCACAGCCCAGATGTGAGAAGTCTACACAATGCCTTCAATTGTTCTACACGATAAATGAGTTGGAAACTTGGAGTTGTCTTTTGCTGTCTAAGTGAGGGACTTGAGAAACTTCGGACTTGTGTGTCTAAATGAACACAACTGGGGCAGACCTGAGATTAGAATGTGACTCCTACACCAGGCTGAACTGAGGATGCAGACTAAACATGGAAGAAGAGGTGAGTCACAGGTGAAAAGAAAGACTAGAGATCAAAAAAGAGATTGAAAAGGCAGAGTCTCGGAGGAAGGAATCATCCACAAAGTGAACAAGTTCACACTGGAAAAGAAAGGGGATTTGACACCTCTGAGATAAGAGAGAAGGAACTCAAGGGTGAAAAGGAAAGGGGCATAACAGAAACATTCTGAGGCAGGGAGGAGGGAAGCTGGAGAAGCATGTTAAATTCTTTTATCATCTCAGGAAATTGGAAGGCTTAGGGGGAGGAAGAGTAGGCTTCAGATTCAGGCCCATGATGTGAATCCTGGCTCTATTAATTAACTATTCATGTAACTAAGACAAACTACTTTTCTCCACTGTACTGAGGTAAAATATGGCAATATAGAAAGAAATCGATGAAGGTTTATTACCATTACATTGTTTTTGTAATGAAGCACTAGCCTTATTTATTTAACAGATGGTTTATGTAGTACTTACTATATGCCAAGCACTACTCAACAAGTTTTACACATATTATCCTACTGAATCATCAGAGCAACCCTATCAGGTAGGTGTGATTATTATATCCCATTTTACTGATGAGTAAATCAGGGCCAAAGAGGTTAAGTATCTTTCTGAAGGTAATAAGTGGTGTAGAAGTTAGATAAAGAGGTATATTTTTAGATATGCTAGAAACCAAGCATCTTTATCCCCAACCAGAGGTTCATCAGTTTGAAGTATTAATTGTGCACTCACTGCTAAGTATATTGGGGCCAGAGAAGTCAAGTCTCTTTCTTCACAAAAAACAAAATTAAAAATAGTAAACAAAATTATTATAACACAGTCTCAAGCATGACATCTAAAAGTCAAAATACATTTAGGGATTCTGTATTTTTGGCATTCTGTGAAAGGAAATCCTCTTATAATATTGAGCCTGTTGTTCAATTTTTAGCAGTTACATAAGTTTCTAGAAATCCATAATATATAAAAATAGAGACCCTCTGCTGCACTTACACATGAGACAAAAAAAATTTATATTTTAGGATAAAGCATCTGCTCAGAGTATCTTCAAAGTGTGATACCTAAGTATGGTTTACCTGTATGTAAATTCACACATGCAAGAATCAAAAAAGGTTATAGAACAAATTAGGAAATTATTAAAGTTTGCAATGATTGTAATACTCATCTTTTGTTCCACTTTGAAGGCTACAAGTACTTCCATATACACACATTCTATTCTGATTGATCCCATGGTGGGCAGTAGCCATGTGACACAGCTGGCAGGGCACAGTTTTGTAATCAGGGAAATTGGGTCTGATGCTTCTTTTCCCTGATGCTGTCTGCTATGTAATGTTGAAAATTTCTTTAAATACTTCATGACTAAATTTTCTCAACTCCGGAAATGAAGAGAACAATGACTACAACAAGTTTTGTAAAATTAAAATAATGCATTTAAAAATTTCTGATACCCAGCCTGGCTCATTTCAGGGAGAAGGGTAAACTAAAATCTAGCAGAAGTTTAGTTCTCCTCGTCCATCTGAGCCAACCCCACTCAGTGAAAATAAAGTCACCATTCACATTGCCCATGTTCTTGTAAAGGAAATATTGTGATATTGAAGTTTTATTACTTGTGGGAAAGAAAGTGACTACTTCACGTGACTTTTCCTACTAGTGTGTGGTGACATCTCTAAACCTCTCTCCTTCAAACTGACATAAAGATTCAGTTTTACTCAGAAAGACCACAGGTTTGAATTTAAATCAAAGGGCACAGGAAAGAGGCCTACACCTTACATCATGCTGCAGATCCAGCACTATTTGGATAGTATCTTTAAAAATATCAAGGGTTAAATGCCATGCAGTATCCTGGATTGGATTTTGGAACAGAAAAAGGACATCAATGGAAAAAGTAGTAAAATATGAAAGAAGTCTGGAGTTTAATTACTACTGTTAATTTTTACTTCTCACAAATGTACCAGGGTTATAGTACCAGGGTTATTCAAGATGATAACATTAGGGGAAACCGAGTGAGAAGTATACAGGAACTCTTGGTTCTATCTGTGCAACTTTTCTGTTGTCTAAAATTATGTCAAAATCACAAATTTATTCTAAAAAATTATTAAGGGGACCTAAGTTCCTTACTGTTGGAGGAGGGAGTTATGAGTACAAAAATGGGAAACAGAGGTGGAGTCAAGATGGCAGTGTGAGAAGACATGGAATTAGCATCTCCCCACAACTAGGGCACCTTCCAGCCACTGGTGGGGGACTCTGATGCCCAAGGAGACGGGAGGAAGCCCAGAGTGAAAGGCCCAGAATCAGGCAGAAGTTCCTGCGGTGGGAGTTCTAAGTCTGAACTACCAGACTAACAGAGAACTTCAGACCCCAGGGAATAGTCACAGGGGTCTCAGAGAGGTCCTCATCTCAGCACCAAGACCCAGCTCTACCCAATAGCCTACAAACTCCAGTGTTGGAAGCCTCAGGCCAAACAACGGGTAAAACAGGAACACAATCTCAATCATAAACAGAAAAAAGAAAACAGAAAAAAATGAGATGACAAAAAAATTGTCACAAATAAAGGAGCAAGGTAAAATCCTACAAGACCAAATAAATGAAGAGGAAATAGGCAATCTACCTGAAAAAGAATTCAAAGTAATGAGAGTAAAGATGATCCAGAATTTCAGAAATAGAATGGAGAAAATACAAGAAATGTTTAACAAAGATCTAGAAGAACTAAAAAACAAACAGAGATGAAAAACACAATAACTGAAATGAAAAATACACTAGAAGGAATCAATAACAGAAAAACTGAGGCAGAAGAATGAATAAGTGAGCTGGAAGACAAAATGGTGGAAATAACTGTTGAAGAGCAGAATAGAGAAAAAAGAATGAGAAGAATTGAAGACAATCTCAGAGCCATCTGGGGCAACACTAAACACACCAACATTCGAACTACTGGGGTCTCAGAAGAAGAAGAGAAAAAGAAAAGGTCTGAGAAAATATTTGAAGAGATTATAGTTGAAAACATCCCTAATATGGGAAAGGAAATAGTCACCCAAGTCTAGGAAGCACAGAGAGTCCCATACAGGATAAACCCTAGGAAAAATACACCAAGACACATATTAATCAAACTAACAAAAATTAAATTCAAAGAAAAAGTATTAAAAGCAGCAAGGGAAAAACAAAAAATAACATAGAAAGGAATCCCCATAAGGTTATCAGCTGATTTTTCAGTGGAAACTCTGTAGGGTAGAAGGGAGTGACAGGATATACTTAAAGTGATGAAAGAGAAAAATCTACAACCAAGATTACTCTACCCAGCAAGGATCTCACTCAGATTCGATAGAGAAGTCAAAAGCTTTTCAGACAAACAAAAGCTAAGAGAATTCAGCACCACCAAACCAGCTTTACAACAAAGGCTAAAGAAACTTCTCTAAGCAGGAAACACAAGAGAAGAAAAAGACCCACAAAAACAAATCCAAAACAATTAAGAAAATGGTAATAGGAACATACATAACGATAATAACCTTGAATGTAAATGGAATAAATGCCCCAACCAAAGGACAGACACTGGCTGAATGGATACAAAAACAAGACCCATATATGTGCTGTCTACAAGGGACCCACTTCAGACCTAGGGACCCATACAGACTGAAAGTGAAGGGATGGAAAAAGATATTCCATGCAAATGGAAATCAAAAGAAAGCTGGAGTAGCAATACTCATATCAGATAAAATAGGCTTCAAAATAAAGACTGTTATAAGAGATAAGGAAGGACACTACATAATGATCAAGGGATCAATCCAAGAAGAAGATATAACAATTATAAATGTTTATGCACCCAACATAGGATCACCTCAATACATAAGGCAAATGCTAAAAACCATGAAAGGGGAAATCAACAGTAATGCAATAATAGTGGGGGATTTTAACACCCCAATTACACCAATAGACAGATCTTCCAACCTGAAAATAAATAAGGAAACAGAAGCTTTAAATGACACAATAGACCAGAGAGATTTAATTGATATTTATAGGACATTCCACACAAAACTGGCAGAATACACTTTCTTCTCAAGTGCACATGGCACATTCTCCAGGATAGATCACATTGTGGGTCACAAATCAAGCATCAGAAAATTTAAGAAAACTAAAATCATATCAACACTCTTTTCCAACCACAACTCTATGAGATAAGAAATCAATTACAGGAGAGAAACTGTAAAAAACACAAATACATGGAGGCTAAACAGTGTGCTAAATAACCAAGACGTCACTGAAGAAATCAAAGAGGAAAAAAAAATACATGTGAACAAATGACAGTGAAAACATGATGACCCAGAACTTATGGGAAGTAGCAAAAGCAGTTCAATGAAGGAAGTTTATAGCAATTAAATCCCACCTCAGAAAACAAGAAAAATCTCAAATAAACAATCTAAACTTACACCTAAGCAACTAGAGAAAGAAGAAGAAAGAGAACCCAAAGTCAGCAGAAGGAAAGAAATCATAAAGATCAGAACAGAAATAAATGAAATAGAAACAAAGAAAACAATAGCAAAAATCAATACAACTAAAAGTTGGTTCTTTGAGAAGATAAACAAAATTGATAAACCTCTAGCCAGACTCATCAACAAAAAAAGGGAGAGGACTCAAATCAATAAAATTAGAAAAGAAAAAGGAGAAATCACAATTGATATTGCAGAAATACAAAGGATTATGAGAGACTACTACAAACAACTAAATGCCAATAAAATGGACAACCTCGAAGAAATGGACAAATTCTTGAGAAGGTACAATTTTCCAAGACTGAACCAGGAAGAATTAGAAAATATACACAAACCTATCACAAGGAATGAAATTGAAACCGTAATTTAAAATCCTCCAACAAACAAAAGTCTAGGACCAGATGGCTTCACAGGTGAATTCTATCAAACATTTAGAGAAGAGCTAACACTCATCCTTCTCAAATGCTTCCAAAAAACTGCAGAGGGAGAAACACTCCCAAATTCATTCTATGAAGCCACCATCACCCTGTTACCAAAACCAGAAAGATATATCACAAAAAAGGAAAATTATAGACCAATACCACTGATGAACATAGATGTAAAACTCCTGAACAAAATACTAGCAAACAGAATCCAGCACCATATTAAAAAGATCATACACCAAGCTCCCCTGGTAGCTCAGTGGTTAAGAATCTGCCTGCCAATGTAGAGGACATGGGTTCAAGCCCTGGTCCAGGAAGATCCCAAATGCTGCAGAGCAACTAGCCCATGTGTCACAACTACTTAGCCTGCACTCTAGAGACCACAAGCCACATTACTGAGCCCACATGCCTAGAGCCCATGCTCCACAACAAGAGAAGCCACCAAAATGAGAACCCCGCACACCGCAACAAAGAGTAGCCCCTGCTTGCCACAACTAGAGAGAGCCCATGCACAGCAAGGAAGGCCAAAGGCAGCCAAAAATAAATAAATAAATTAAGGGAAAAAAAGGATCATACACCATGATCAAGTGGGATTTATCCCAGGGATGCAAGGATTCTTCAATATACACAAATCAATCAATGTGATACACTACATTAACAACTTAAGGAATAAAAACCATATGATCATCTCAATAGATGCAGAAAAAGCTTTTAACAAAATTCAACACCGATTTATGATAAATACTCTCCAGAAAATGGGCACAGAGGGAACCTACCTCAACATAATAAAGGCCATATATGACAAACCCACAGCAAGCATCATACTCAGTAGTGAAAAACTGAAAACATTTCCACTAAGATCAGGAACAAGACAAGGATGTCCACTTTTGCCAATTTTATTCAATATAGTTTTGCAAGTCCGAGCTAAGGCAATCAGAGAAGAAAAAGAAATAAAGGGAATACAAATTGGAAAAGAAGAAGTAAAACTGTCACTATTTGCCAATGACATGATACTATACATAGAGAATCCTAAAGATGCCACCAGAAAACTACTAAAACTAATCAATGAATTTGGTAAGTTTGCAAGACCCAAAATTAATGCACAGAAATCTCTTGTATTCCTATTCACTAATGATGAAAAATCTGAAAGAGAACTTAAGGAAATGCTCCCATTTACCATTGCAACAGAAAGAATAAAATACCTAGAAATAAACCTGCCTAAGGAGGTGAAAGACTTGTACTCAGAAAACTATAAAACACTGATGAAATAATATCAGATGGAAAAATATACCATGCTCTTGGATTGGAAGAATCAATATTGTGAAAATGACTATACTACCCAAAGCAATCTACATATTGAGTGCAATCCCTATCAAACTGCCAATGGCATTCATCACAGAACAAAAAAATTTACAATTTGTATGGAAACACAAAAGACCCTGAATAGCCAAAGTAATCTTGACAAAAAAGGGAGTTGGAGGAATCAGGGTCCCCGACTTCAAACTATACCACAAAGCTGCAGTAATCAAGACAGTATAGTACTGGCACAAAAACAGAAATATAGATCAATGGTACAGGATAGAATGCCCAGAGATAAACCCACATAAATATGGGCACCTAATATATGACAAAGGAGGCAAGAACATACAATGGAGAAAATACAGCCTCTTCAATAATTGGTGCTGGGAAAACTAGACAGCTACATGTAAAAGAATGAAATTACAACACTTCCTAACACCATACACAAAAATAAATTCCAAATGGATTAAAGACCTAAATGTAAGGCCAGACATTATAAAACTCTTAGAGGAAAACATAGGCAGAACACTCTATGACATAAATCACAGCAAGATCCTTTCTGACCCATCTCCTATAGAAAGGGAAATAAAAACAAAAATAAACAAATGGGACCTAATGAAACGTAAAAGCTTTTGCACAACAAAGGAAACCATAAACAAGACAAAAAGACAACCCTAAGAATGGGAGAAAATATTTGTAAATGAAACAACAGACAAAGGATTAATCTCCAAAATATACAAACAACCCATGGAGCTCAAAATAAAAAAAACTAACAATCCAGTTTAAAAATGGGCAGAAGACCTAAATAGATATTTCACCAAGGAAGAAGTACAGATGACCAAGGGCACATGAAAGATGCTCAACATCACTAATTATTAGAAAAATGCAAATCAAAACCACAATGAGATATCACCTCACTCTTGTCAAAATGGCCATTATCAAAAAATCTAGAAACAGTAAATGCTGGAAAGGGTGTGGTGAAAAGGGAACCCTCCTGCACTGTTGGTGGGAATGTAAATTGATACAACACTATGGAAAACAGCATGGAGGTTCCTTTAAAAACTAAAAATAGAACTACCATATGACCCAGCAATCCCACTACTGGGCATATATCCTGAGAAAACCATAATTCAAAAAGAGTCATGTACCACAATGTTCATTGCAGCACTATTTACAGTAGCCAGGACATGCAAGCAACCTAAATGTCCATCAACAGATGAATGGATAAAGATGTGGCACATGTATATAATGGAATATTACTCAGCCAGAAAAAGAAATGAAATTGAGTTATTTGTAGTGAGTTGGATGGACCTAGAATCTGTCATACAGAGTGAAGTAACTTAGAAAGAAAAAACAAATACCGTCAGCTAACGCATACATATGGAAGCCAAAAAAAAAATTATACTGATGAAACTAGTTGCAGGGCAGGAATAAAGATGTAGAGGTAGAGAATGGACCTGAGGACATGGGGTGGGTGGGGGAAGCTGGGGCAAAGTGAGAGTAGCATCGACATATATACACTACCGAATGTAAAACAGTTAGTGGGAAGCAGCCGCATAGCACAGGGAGATCAGCTCAGTGCTTTGCGATGACCTAGAGGGGTGGTCTAGGGAGGATGGGAGACAGGCTCAAGAGGGAGGGCATATGGGGACACATGTATGCATATGGCTGGTTCACTTTGTTATATACAGAAACTAACACAGTATTGTGAAGCAATAAAGATCTATAAAAAAAAAAAAGAATTCCCAACAAGAGTGGTTTATAGGGACTTCCCTGTTGGTCCAATGGTAAAAAATCTGCCTTCCAATGCAGGGGACACAGGTTCCCTGACTAGGGAACTAAGATCCCACATGCCGTGGGGCAACTAAGCCTTCGCTCCACAACTACTGAGCTCGTGCACCTCAGCTAGAGCCAATGTGCCACAAACTACAGAGCCCACGTGCTCTGGAGCCCACGCACCACAACAAGAGAAGAGAAAACCCGCCAGCCCCAACTAGAGAGAAGCCTGCGTGCTACAACAAAGAGCCCGCATACTGCAACAAAAGATTCCGTGTGCCGCAGCTAAGACCCAACACAGCCAAAAATAAATAAATAATAAATTAATCTTTTTTAAAAAAGAGTGGTTTACCTAGTTTCAGTGTGGTGGTTAATAGGGCAGGCTCTGGAGACAGAATGCTGGTTTTTAAATCCTTGCTCTATTGTTAGGTGTGTGGGCAACTGTGGACAATTTACTTCAAGCACTTTATGCTTCAGTTTCCTCAGTTTTAAGATGGGAAAATAATGGTATCTCCACCCTAGGATTGCTGCAAATGTAAAAAGGGTTAATCCCTGCAAAGCACTTAGAACAGAGTTTGGCAAGTCCAGGAAGTCTGGGGTGAGGCAAGTCCAGTTTGGGTTCAGTTTCTGTGACGTCAGTGAGAAGCAACAGTTTCCCATCTTTCTGTCCTGTCACCTCCAGTGTGTTGACTGTTAAGCTCATGTGACAAGATGGGAGCCACAGTTTCAGGCATCACATGTAGAAATAATGTCTGACACGAAAGGAAGAAGAAAGCTGTTTCCTTTCTTGTTTTCATTTTAAGAAGGAAGAAAGCCATCCCCAGACAACTTTTCCTTGTGTCCCTCAGACCATAATGGGGGCTGGGAAAGCAAGTATCAGGATTCTCACACTCTAGTGTAATTTCTGCTAGCAAAGAAGCTACAACAGTGAAGATGACTGTTAGGCCACTAAAAATGTAAGGAAACAATTTCAAAGTTGTTAAGTTGCTTAAGGTCACCCAGCTAGTCTATGACAGAGCTGGAACATAACAAGTCTGGACCTTCTGCTAAAAATGCCCTCTCCCAGATCACTGCATACAGATTGTATTGCCTTGCTAGGGTTACTGTGACAAAGCAACACATACTGGGTGGAGCTGAAGCAACAGAAATTTATTGTTTCACAGTTTGGGAAGCTAGAAGTCCAAGGTCAAGGTGTCAACAGTTTGCTCCTTCTGAAGGCTCTGAGGAAGAACCTGTTTTGTGCTTGCCCCTTAGCTTCTGGTGGTTTGCTGGAAATCCTTGGCATTCCTTGGCTTGCAGAAGTATCACTCTTATTTCCGGCTTCATCTTTACATGGTGATCTGTCTGTATCTGTCACTAAATGTCCCCTTGATATAAGAACATCAGTCATATTGGATGAGAGTCTACCCTAATGATGTCATTTTAACTTGATTACCTGTATAAAGACCCTACCTCCTGTGTCCTATATCTGTAAATTTCACAAATGAAAAGTTATCCTCTCCCTGCTGCCCCCAGTCACCCAGTTACCAGTCCTTAAGGAACTGTTGTTATCAGGTGCTTGTGTATCTTTCTAGAGATTGATTATGCATTTAAACTCTTACACTGTTTTTTCTTTTTTTAATGCACACACAGAATGATTCTCATCTCCATATCTGGTTTCATGAAGTGCTGAGGAATCTCATGAAATGTCAATGGACACTGCTTAACGTCCTTCCAAAAGAAAAGTCGTTCAAATGGGAATAAGCCACAACCTTAGTATAGCTAAAACATGCCCCACAGTCCTTTATGTTTACTACTGAGCTGTTGAAAACTTGATTGTAATTCTTATAGAATACTTAAGTAAATTCTGCCCTGACATTTTATTTTCGTTCTCTATTTATACTGATTTTAACAGTTTTAAAATATAATCTATATACAATGAAAATTGCGCACGTTTAATGCATACAATTTGATGAGTTTAACATATGCATACACCTGTGATGTCATCACCACAATCAAAGTAATGAAGATATCCATCACCTCCAAAAAAGTCACATGGCAATCACAGAATCTTTAGCTTCTCTCTGAAGTACCTAGATAATGGTATCCGATGCACATTTCCTATGTTGTTTTAAGAGATGCCAAAACCTCCACCAATTGGAAGAAGTTAACTACTTGATGACCATGAGCCCCTTAGCCTCCAGACCTACTGGAGCCTGAGGATGGATAATGTTAACCCCTATGACACCAACCTGTTACCTCACCATCAACCAATCAGAGAGTTGTGCACAAGCTGATCACATGCCCTGTGACTGCCCTCCCTCACCTGGCCTTTAAAAGTGCCTTCCCAGGGCTTCCCTGGGGCGCAGTGGTTGAGAGTTCACCTGCCGATGCAGAGGACACGGGTTCGGGCCCCAGTCCAGGGGGATCCCACATGCCGCGGAGCAGCTAGGCCTGTGAGCCATGGCTGCTGGGCCTGTGCGTCCGGAGCCTGTGCTCCACAACAGGAGAGGCCACAACAGTGAGAGGCCCGCATACCGCAAAAGAAAAAGAAGAAAAAAAAAAAGTGCTTTCCTGAAACCCATCAGGGAGTTCGGGTTTTTTGAGAGTTAGATGCTCTGGACTCCTCATCTGCCACTTTACAATAAATGCTGCACTTTCCTTCACCACAACCCGGTGTCAGTAGATTGGCTTCACTGTGCATAGGCAAGTGGACCCAAGTTTGGTTTGTAACAGTACGTGCTGGACTTCAACAAATCAATTTGGGGGGAGACACAATTCAACCCATAATAACATGGTGAAAACCATCTTAAATGGAAACCAAGAATCTTAGTAGAAAATAAGGGAGGGGATGACATCCTTCTATTTACCCAACTGATAGAGAAGTAATTTCAAAATACTGGTTCAGACAAAAACATCCACAGACATAATACAGGAAAAAATATAGATGAACTGAGATCAAAAATAAATATTCCTTCAACATAACTAGTAACTATTCTGAGGGGTAAAAAGTGTGCTTTTTGGTCCCTTGCATCTTTTTTGTCTCTGAAAAGGGATAATGCATTACTCATAATGTAATAATGTTTTGCTTGATAGAAGTACTTTTAATTGAAACCCTTAGGGGGAAAAAAACATGAAACAGATCTTATCTTCCTTTTTATTTTCTAAGAGGTCAAGTATTTAAGGATTCTAAAATTTAGTCTATTAAGGACAAGAGCTTTGCTCTTAACTGTTATCATGGGTCACTCATCTCACTAAACAAAAACTTATCATTGGTCACTAGCAGATGAGGCAAGAACTCAAAGGGTCACACTTGGAAAAAACAATTCATGTTTTTGGATATTGAGATCACTGTTTCTAACAGCTAATACTAAGAAATAGCAGGCATTAAACAGTCACTGTGTGGTAAGCACCCGTCTAAGCAAAGCAAGGCACTTTGCAAGGGTGAATTCATTTTGTTCTCAAAAAACAATTTCATAAGGATGTAACTACTTCCATACCTTTTCTGTAGACAAAAAGCCTAAAGCATAGAAAGATTGTTCAAGACCATCCCTAGTAAGTGGCAAAGCCAAGGGTTTGAACCCAGGTCTGCTTAAATTCAGAGCTCACACTCTTAGAGCAATGGACTAAATGTCAGATACTAGTTTTGTCACTGACTCTATAAAGCTAAGAAATCTTTTCATCTGTAAAGTGTGGATAAAACTGTCTAGCTCAATTATGGGAAAGCTGACATTTTCCCTTAGACCTCTCACCTTTGAATAAAAATACTTGACCATATGTTTCCTTTGTCCCAGTAAGAGGGGTAATTGGTTTGGGTTTTCAGACCACCACATAAATATCATTTGTCTAAATAAGGGTTCTTCCTGAGCCCCACTCCCTCAATACTTGGTGTGTAGACTTTCCTCTAGCATCACTATGTATTTTCTTCACCAGTGTTGCATCTCAGCCCATAAAACATCAGTCGCCTTCTGCATCCAGCCTCCTTTCCTTCTCTTAGCTATGTTTGGTTTTCAATGCCATCTAGAACTGCACAGCTGCCAGTAATGGCTTTCTTCCTGCTCTTTATGTTGTTCAGGTCTCCAGACAATAATGGGCTTCCAACTTTCATCTTGTAGAAGCTATGAAAATGGGAGCCACAGGAGCAAAGAGGGGCATCATCCATCCTGTTCTTCCTCCTATTAAAGTAGATGAACAGCCCCTTTTACCTAAAACCAATCTTCTGCCTGTGCTTTAGGTTCAACCCCCTTTTGCTTCTAATGGTATGTTCACTATTAATTCTCTCTTTTGTTAAACCTCAAGGTTTAGAAGTTGTGTTAATGATTCCCAGTTTATGGCATATTTTCATCACTGATCCATGCAAAGTCCCTGTTTATCTGTATTCTCTCACCACATTCCAATTTCCCATCTCTCACCTCCCAGGCAACCTTTACATTCTGTTTTAATGTTCTTCGTATGTTGTATTAGTCAAGATTCCTCAGGAAAACAGAACTAATAGGAGGAGACCGTGTGTGTGTGTGTGTGTGTGTGTGTGTGTGTGTGTGTGTGTGGCAAGAGACAGAGAGAGAGGGAGGGAGAATGAGCAAGGGCAAGAGCATGAGCTCAGTGGGGGCGGGGGAGGCTGAGATTTTAGAGAACTTGCTCACACAATTGTGGAGGCTGGCAAGGCTGCAATCAGTAGGCAAGTCAGCAGGCTGGAAACTCAGGTAACAGTTGATGTTGTAATCTGGAGCCCAAAATCTATAGACTAAAAGGTGAGGCACGGTTTCTATGTTTCAAACCTGAAGAAGAATTTCTTCTTCTTCAGGAAATCTGTCTTTGCTCTTAAGGGCTTCAACTGATTGGATGAGGCCCAACCACATTATGGAGGATAATCTGATTTACCTCCAGATAACTGATTTTAAGTGTTAACCACTTTCACAAATACCTTCACAGAAACATCTAGACCAGGGCTTCCCTGGTGGCGCAGTGGTTGAGAGTCTGCCTGCTGATGCAGGGGACACAGGTTCGTTCCCCGGTCCAGGAAGATCCCACATGCCGCAGCGCAGCTGGGCCCGTGGGCCATGGCCACTGAGCCTGCGCATCCGGCACCTGTGCTCCACAACATCTATACTAGTATAAGACCAAACTGAGTACCATAGCCATGGTGACACAAAGTGAACCATGATATATGGATTACAAAAAAATGGGTATCACTGTTGGGTGTTTTTGAATTTATATAAATAATATTGTGTTAATAATTCCAACTCAAAGCATAGTCCATTGTCAGGCAGCATCAACATCACCTGTGGTCTCTGTACAAATGCAGAACCTTAGGCCTACCCCAGACCTACTAAGACAGAATCTGTATTTTAATAATATCTCCCTTATTTCCTACCCAATTCAGAGAGATATTGAGAAGACTAAATTGGATGAAGAGCAATTTTACTCTTAAGTATATACTAAAATAAAATTAATGTATACATTCCAGGAAACATGTTAAGAATTCCCTTAGCTTTATTAATTATGATATACAAACTTGTTGTTTGTTAACCAGACAACAAGCTTATTATCTGATTGTGCATTAATCAGTGTGGTGCATTCATCAGTGATCCCATTCCCAAAGTTTCATTAAAGGTTAGCTGCATGTGACAGCCTTACAGTAGGTGGTACAATAAGGAAATGAAGCAATAGAACTAATGCTCAATATGACCAAGACAGCACAGAAATAGGACAGTAGTCACAGAAGAAAGAAACATATGGAGGTCAGGGAATGCCTGGATGGAGAAGATCAGAGCAAAAGATGTCCAGGAGAAACAAAACTCCTGAAACTCCTTCCAGATGTTGGGGAAGAAGCTGGATTTCTTACAACATGTGGAATAGGGGCTCAGTCCACTCTACTCATATTTCACAGAAGAGTGATTCCAGCAGTCTGAAGGACTTGAGGATGCCAGGAAATGGATACTTTGTCACCTTCACCTTGTCAGCATCCAGCATGAGAATTTAATATTTTTACCAGCAGCCTTATATAGACCTCAATTAAATATTAGAGATGAAGGCCATTTCCAAGTGGGCTTGTGGAGCTGTGAAACAAGGACGTCTTAACACTATGACCAGAGATTGAAGTTCTCTTGAGGATGCCACAGTCACTTAATAGTGCTATGTGCTCCTAAAAAGATGTAGCCACTCAGAACTTCCCTGGTGGTGCAGTGGTAAAGAATCCGCCTTCCAATGCAGAGGACGTGGGTTTGATCCCTGGTCAGGGAACGGAGATCCCACATGCTGCAGGGCAACTAAGCCCGTGTGCCACAATGACTGAGCTTGTGTGCCTCAAAGAGAGCCCACATGCTGCACACTACAGAGCCCACATGCCCTGGAGCCCACGCACCACAAATACAGAGCCCACGTAGGAGCCCATGCACCACATCTAGAGAGAGAAAACCTGCATACCACAACTAGAGAGAAGCCCACTCGCTACAATGAAAGATCCCTCAATGAAGGGAGGGATGGATGCCTCAATGAAGACCTTGCGTGCCACAACTAAGACCCAACGCAGCCAAAAAAATAAAGAAAATTAATTAATTAAAAATTTTAAAATGTAGCCACTCATAATCATGACAGTTCACCCACAGTAAGCCATGATTGGTGATGTGGGCAAGTAAATAAATAACTCAAAATTCAATTAAAAAATTATAGGTGACTTTGGTCTCATAAAAAGAATACCCTAAAATCCCAGGTTAAAGGCTTTCTGTGTAAGAGAGAAATCAAAGAACAAAATGGATAGGGTGTCTGGTTAAAAACAAAACTTGAATCTGTCAAGTATCATCCATACTGCCCACAAAATTTTGTTGTAGTCAGGTCAATTCCTTAAGTTCCCTCTGTTTTCTCCCATAATTTTTTCTTTGCCATAGAAAGGTTTCATGAAGGCCATGGCCTTATATTTATAAACATGTTTCCTTGTTGGTAACTCTTAGATCTCAAACAATTTAAAAATGTTGAGAGACCTTCAAGCTTCTAGAAAGCTTACTCAAAGTGAAGTGGGACATGCCGTGGAGCAGCTGGGCCCGTGGGCCATGGCCGCTGAGGCTGCGCGTCCGGAGCCTGTGCTCTGCAACGGGAGAGGCCACAACAGTGAGAGGCCCGTGTACAGCAAAAAAAGTGAAGTGGTAGAAGAATTTGGTTTCCTCTGCCCAGATAGATACATCTGGAATGAAGAGGGTGCAGTGCAATATAATTGCCCAAGCAATGTGGTTTTCTTCTCTATGCCAACAAATACCTCCTACACCTTCAAACATACTCCCTAAATGCTGATGATTCATATTATGCAAACATGGTGAGGCAGTGACCACTCTGCAGGAGCATGAAGGAGGAAAAACAGGGTCCTGTCACTATACATTTAACATCCCTATATTGTCCTTCCAACCTTTTATGTCAAAAGTCACATAGGCGGGGCTTCCCTGGTGGCACAGTGGTTGAGAGTCTGCCTGCCGATGCAGGGGACATGGGTTCGTGCCCCAGTCCAGGAGGATCCCACATGCCACAGAGCAGCTAGACCCGTGAGCCATGGCCGCTGAGCCTGCGCGTCTGGAGCCTGTGCTCCGCAACAGGAGAGACCACAACAGTGAGAGGCCCGTATACCACAAAACAAACAAACAAACAGTCACATAGGCTAATAAACAGGGAGAAAGTAACGAAAGACTATCTTCCTTATATAAGGGCAATTAAAATTAAAAGTAACCTCTGGAACTCTAGAACTAGAGGAAATAAAAGGTAAAAAGCTCCATCACTTGATCTTTTGTTTTCTTCAACAGGGTCTTCTTTCCTGGGTTTTATTACTGAGAATCATACAATTATCCCATCTGGCCCTCTCCTGAGTTGCCATTCTCTTGGTACTGTGTGGTACCTGTATGTTCAAAATGTGATAACCTCATATTTATTTTTATTTCTAAAAAATGTCCTCGGTGCCTCAAAGGTTTATTTGCTTGCACACACAATTTTTAAAAGATATTAAGGGACTGAAGAAAAGAATAATAATCTAGGCAGCCCCAGGCACATCAAGTTTTAATAGGGAAAAAGTCTCATTTCCCAACCCTCTATAGCCTTTTTGGGAGAGGTTCACTCAGTTAACTTCAGCACATTGTTGAGTTCTCTGCCATCACTGGGGATCAGGCAAAAGCTGGGGGTCATAAAGTTTAATGTAAAACTAATGGAAACTGAACTAAGTCAAGAGCACATTTGGTGTAAGAATCATACAGAAGACTTCAAATGTGGTGGCAGAGACACTTATCAAACATGAAAAATCATGGTAATACAGTATCACCAAAAGAAAATGACAATTTTCCCAAACCCAAAGACATGGAATACTGTGGTCTAACTGATTAAGAACTTAAAATTGCTGTTATGAAGAAATTCAAGAAGCTACAAGCTACCAGAAAACTCAGGAAGGCAATACAGTGATCTCAGGAATAAAATTAACAGAATGAGTATTTTACCAAAGAGAATGAAATTCTAAAAAAAAAAACCTAACAGAAGTTCTGGAACTGAAGAACTTTCCAATGCATTAGAATGCACTGGAAATAGAGCAGATTATATGGAACAGAGAATTAGTGAGCTCAAGGATAGACATATAGAAATTATTCAGGTGGAAGGAGAGAGAACTAAGATTTTTTTAAGTGAAGAACCCCTATAAGAACTATCTGTCTCCATTATAAGTGCCAGCATAAGAATAATGGGTATTCCAGAAGGAGAAGAGAGGGAGAATGGAGCAGAGAGCATATTCAAAGAAATAATAACTGAGAAATTACCAAATCTGGAGAAGGAACTGGATACACATGTCCACAAGCTAATAGAACACATTTTATCTCAATGCAAAAAGAGGTATCTTTCTATCTCTTCTCCAAAATGCATACTGAAACTGTCAGAAGTCAACAATAAAGTAAGAATTTTAAAGGCAGTGAGGGGAAAAAACCCAGTAACCTACAAAGGCATGCCCACATTCAACTATCAGCAGATTTCTCAGCAGAAACCCTATAAGCCAGGAGAGAATGGATTAACATATTCAAAATATTAAAAGGTAACAAAGGCCAGCCAAAGATACTCTATCCAGGAAAATCATCCTTTGGAAATGCAACTGGTTCAAACAACACATTAAAAGGATCATATACCATAATCAAGTGAGATTTATCCCAGAGATGCAAGGATTTTTTCAATATCCACAAACCAATCAGTGTGATACATCAACATATTGAAGAATAAAGACCATATGATCATCTCAATACATGCAGAAAGAGCTTTTAAGAAAATTCAACACCAATTTATGATAAAACTCTCCAGAAAGTGGGCAGAGAGGGAAACTACCTCAACATATTAAAGGCCATATATGAAAAACCTACAGCAAACATCATTTGCAATGGTGAAAAACTGAAAGCATTTCCTCTAAGATCAGGAAGAAGTCAAGTATCACCACTCTCACCACTACTATTCAACATAGTTTTGGAAGCCCTAGCCATGACTATCAGAGGAGAAAAATAGGTGAAAGGAATCCAAATTGGAAAAAAAGAAGTAAAACTATCACTGTTTGCAGATGACATGATACTATACACAGAACACCCTAAAGATGCTACCAGAAAATGACTAGAGCTCATTAATGAATTTTGGAAATTTTTCAGGATACAAAATTAATACACAGAAATCTTTTGCATTCTTATCACTAACAACAAAAGACCAGAAAGAGAAATCAAGGAAACAATCCCACTTACCATCCCATCAAAAATAATAAAATATCTAGGAATAAACCTACCTAAGGAGATGAAAGACCTGTACTCAGAAAACTATAAGATAGTGATGAAAGAAATAAAAGATGACACAGTTAGAGAGATATACCATATTCTTGATTGAGAGGAATCAATATTGTAAAAAGGACTATACTACCCAAAGCAATCTATAAATTCAATGCAATCCCTATCAAATTACCAGTGGTATTTTTCACAGAATTAGAAAGAAAAAGTTTACAATTTGTATGGAAACACAAAAGACCCTGAAGAGCCAAAGCAATCTTGAGAAAGAAAAATGAAACTGGAGGAATCAGGCTCCCTGACTTCAGACTATACTACAAAGCTACAGTCATCAAAACAATATGGTACTGGCACAAAAACAGAAATACAGATCAATGGAACAGGATAGAAAGTCCAGAGATAAACCCACTTACCTATGGTCAGCTAATATATGACAAAGGAGGCAAAAATATACAATGGAGAAAAGACAGTCTCTTCGATACATGGTACTGGGAAAACTAGACAGCTACATGTAAAAGAATGAAATCAGAACACACCCTAACACCATATACAAAAATAAACTCAAAATGGATTAAATACCTAAATCTAAGGCCAGACACTATAAAACTCTAAGAGGAATCCTAGACCAAACACTCTCTGACATAAATCACAGCAAGATCTTTTTCAATCCACCTGCTAGAGTAATGAAAATAAAAACAAAAATAAACAAATGGGACCTAAGGAAACTTAAAAGCTTTTGCACAGCAAAGGAAAACATAAACAAGATGAAAAGACAACCCTCAGAATGGGAGAAAATATCTGCAAATAAAGCAACCAACAAGAGATTAATCTCCAAAATACACAAACAGCTCATGCAGTTCAATATCAGAAAAACAAACAACCCAATCACAAACATGGGCAGAAGATCTAAATAGACATTTCTCCAAAGAAGACATACAGATGGTTTAAAAGCACATGAAAAGATGCTCAACATCACTAATTATTAGAGAAATGCAAATCACAACTACAATGTTGTATCACCTCACACCAGTCAGAATGGCCATCATCAAAAAAATCTACAAACATAAATGCTGGAGAGGGTGTGGAGAAAAGGGGACCCTCCTACACTCTTGGTGGGAATGCAGACTGGTAGAGCCACTATAGAGAACAGTATGGAGGTTCCTTAAAAAACTGAAAATAGAGCTACCATATGATCCAGCAATCCCACTCCTGGGCATATATCCAGAGAAAACCATAATTCAAAAAGATATATGCACCCTAATGTTCATTGCAGCACTATTTACAAGACATGGAAGTAACCTAAATGTCCATCGACAGAGGAATGGATAAAGAAGATGTGGTACATATATACAATGGAATATTACTCAGCCATAAAATAGAATGAAATAATGCCATTTGCAGCAACATGGATGGACCTAGAGACTGTCATACTTAGTGAAATAAGTCAGAAAAAGAGAAATATCATATGATATCACTTATATGTGGAATCTACAAAAAAAAGGTACAAATGTACTTATCTACAAAACAGAAATAGAGTTACAGATGTAGAAAATAAACTCTGGTTACCTAGGGGTAAGTGGGGGGAGGGATAAATTGGAAGATTGGGACTGACAATATACACACTACTATATGTAAAATAGGGAACAAATAAGGACCTACTGTATAGCACAGGGAACTCTACTCAATACTCTGTAATGGCCTATATGGGAAAAGAATCTAAAAAAGAGTACATATATGTATATGTATAAAAGATTCACTTTGCTGTACACCTGAAACTAACACAACATTGTAAATTGACTATACTCCAATAAAAATTTTAAAAAAATAAAATAAATGCAGGAGAAATAAAGCCTTTCCCAGAAAGACAAGAGCTGAGGGAGTTCACCATCACAAGACCTGCCTTACAAAAAGTGTTGAAAGTTCTTTAAGCTGAAACAGAAAGATTAAAGTACACAAAACTCTGAGATGGAAAACAGAATACTATGACTCTTTTTTAAAACAGTATATTAAACTCTTAACTATGGTATAAAAGATTTTTTAAAAGAGCATTAAAAATAACTATAGTTACTATAACAAGAAAAATCACAACATAAAACCATTTGTGACATCAATATAAAAAAGGGGAAGAGTAAAAGGATTGAAGCTTTATAGGCAAATGAAGATAAATTTCTATTAGCAGAAAAAGGAATATTTTATCTGAAAAATTTTATATAAAACTGATGGAGGCAAAAATCTAAAGTAAAAACACAGAACATAAAAAATGGGGAGACTAAGCAAATCACCATGGAAAACCACAAACTTACAAAGATAGACAACTGGGTGGGGTGAAAAAAGGAGACAAAAAATAACCAGAGGCAAAAGATAAAATGGCAATAGTAAACCCTTACATATCAATAATCACCAGAAATGTAAGTGTACTGACTACACCAAAAGGTGAAGAGTGGCTGGACAGATAAATAAACAAGACCCAATAATGTGCTGCCCACAGAATATTCATTTAAGCTCTGAAGACACACATAGGCTCCAAGTGAAAGTATGAAGGATGATATTACAAGTAAATGGAAGTGAAAAGGCTACATTTACTTCCAAGCAAATGGAAGTGAGAAGGATACTTGTATCAGACAAAGTCATCAAGCCAAGAAGAATAACAAGAGACAAATAAGGGGTAAATATATTAAGAAGACATAACAATTGTAAACATATATGCTCTTAACACCTGAGCACTGAAATATATTAAGTAATTAATAACAGATCATAAGGGAGAAAAAGACAACAATATAATAATTTTAGGGAAATTCAAAGCCCCACTATCAGCAATTGATAACTCATCGATACAGAAAATTAACAAGAAAATGTTGGAATCAAACCACACTGTAAAACCAACAAACTTAATAGACATATACAAAATATTTCATCTAAGGCTTCCCTGGTGTTGCAGTGGTTAAGAGCCTGCCTGTCAATGCAGGGGACACAGGTCCCAGCCCTGGTCTGGGAAGACCCACATGCCATGTAGCAACTAAGCCCATACGCCACAACTACTGAGCCTGCACTTTAGAGCCCACGAGCCACAACTATTGAGTCTGCATGCCACAACTACTGAAGCCCACGTGCCTAGAGTCTGTGCTCTGAAACAAGAGAAGCCACTGCAATAAGAAGCCTGCACACTGCAACGAAGAGTAGCCCCCACTCGCCACAACTAGGGAAAGCCCACACGCAGCAACAAAGACCCAGCACAGCCAAAAATAAAAATAAATAAATTTAAAATAATATTTCATCTAACAGTCACAGAATACACATTCTTCAAGTGCACATGGAACATTCTCCAGGATAGATAGCATGATAAGCCACAAAACAAATCATAGCAAATTGAAGAAGTTTGAAATCATAGCAACTATCTTCTCTGACCCCAATGGTATAAAACTAGAAATCAGCAACAAGAGGAAAGTGAGAATATACATAAATATTTAGAAACTAAGCAACACACTTCTAAACAGTCATTGTCTCAAAGAATCAAAAGGGAAATTAAAAAGTATCTCAAAAGAGATGAAAATGAAAACACAACATATCAAATACTGTGGAATGCAGCGAAAGCAGTTCTGAGAGGAAAATTTATAACAATAAAATGCATATGTTAAGAAATTAGAAACATCTCAAATAAACAACCTAACTTTACATCTCAAGAAGATAGAAAATGATGAAGTTAACCCCAAAGTTGGCAGAAGGAAGTTAAACACTAAGAATCAGAGTGGAAATAAATGAAATCGAGACCAGAAAAACAATAGAAAGGATCAACAAAACTAAGAAACAGTTCTTCAAAAAGAAAAACTTGACAAACCTTTAGCTAGATAAGAAAAAAACAGGGAAGACTCAAATATTAAATAAAATTAGAAATGAAAGAGACACTACAACTGATACTACAAAAATACATAGAATTATGAGAGTAACATGAACAATTATATGCCAACAAATTACATAACCTAAAAGAAATGGATACATTTCTAGAAATATACAACCTACCAAGACTGAGTCAACAAGAAATAGAAAATCTAAACAGACAGTAACAAGTAGAGAGATTGAATCAGTAATCAAAAAACTCCCAACAAAGTAAACTCTGGGACCAGGCAGCTTCACTGAAGAATTCAACCAAACATTTAAAGAAGAATGAACACTAATCCTCCTCAAAGCCTTCCAAAATACCAAAGCAGAGGGAATACTTCCAAACTCATTTGACGAAGTTAGCATCACTTTGGTACCAAAATCAGATAAGGATACCAAAAGAAAGGAAAACTATAGACCAATATCCCTGATAAATATAAATGCAAATATTCTCAATAAAATATTAGCAAAGAAAGTTCAAAAATGCATTAAAAGGCTTATACAGCATGTTGGATTTATCTCTGGGATGCAAGAATGGTTCAACATATGCAAATCAATAAATGTAACTCATCAAATCAATAAAAGATAAAAATCACATGATCATTTCAACAGATACAGAGAAAGCACTTGACAATATACAACATCATTTCATGATAAAAGCTCTTAACAAACTGGGTACAGAAGGAACATACCTCAACATAATAAAGGCCATATATGACAAACCCACAGCTAACATAATACTCAATGGAGAGAAACAGAAAGTGTTTCCCTAAAGATCAGGGACACTGCGAGAATACCCATTCTCACCACTCCTATTCAATATAGTACTGGAAGTCTTACTTAGAGCAATTAGGCAAGATGAAAGCATTAAACACGTCCAAATTAAAGGGAAAAAAGTAAAACTGTCATCATTTGCTAATGATATAATCTTATATATATAAGTCCCAAACAATCCCAAAGTAAAAAAACTGTTGGAATTAATAAAGATTTCAGGAGAGTGGCAGGATACAAAATAAACAAACAAATTAATTGCACTCCTTTACAATAATAAGAAGGCATCTGAAAAATAAGAAAAACCATCCCATTCACAATAGTATCAAAAACAATAAAATACTTAGGAATAAATTTAATCAAGAAAGTAAAAGATCAGTACAATAAAGACTACAGAACTTTGCTGACAGCAATGGAAAAAGACACAGACAAATGGAAGGATATACCATTTTCATGAATCAGAAGAATTAATATTGTTAAATATTTATATATGTTGGAAAATATAAATAAATACTACCCAGAGCCATGTATAGATTTAATGCAATCACCATCAAAATACCAAAGGCATTCCTCACAGAAATAAAAGAAAGAATTCTAAATTTTGTGTGAAACCACAGCAGATACCAAATAGCCAAAGCAATATTGAGAAAAAAGAACAAAGCCAAAGGTATCACACTTCCAGATTTCAAACTATGCTAAAAAGCCATACAAATCAATACAGTATGGTACTGGCACTAAAATAGACACATAGACAAATGGTATACAATGAAGAGCCCATAATTAAACTCCAGCATATATTGTTGACTAATATTTGACAAAAACAAAGTAAAATGGTTGTTATTGGGGGTGAGAAGGAGTAAGAGAGATGGTATTCAAGGGTACAAACTTGTAATTAGTAGTAAATAAGCCACAGAGATATAATGCAAGGTACAATGAATATGGACAATATTGTATTATAATTATATAAAATGATAAATACTGATACATCAGCAATCATATTACAATATATAAATGTATCAAAGTAACATGCTATATACCTTAAACTTACACAATGTTACATATCAAATTTATTCAATTAAAAAAAGAAAGGAAAAAGAATTATTGTATAGCAGGAAACCATACACCTAGAATCAGAATGAGAGAGTGGAAGGAACCCTGGTGTAGAAGTTTAAAAATTTAGGTCCAATCCCAGCTCTTCCAAGAACTGGCTTGTGTAACTTTGTGAAAACCATATGACTTCCTTGCCTTTCATTTTTTTTTCATTCATAAAGTGAGAGTAACAGCATTTACCTTAAGGGTTACTATATTTATTAAATAAGGTTATCAATGTGAAACACCTCAAGTATGTAATAAACACTCAATAAATACATGGGAATCTGAATCTAGACTTTTTGTGATCCCCCCAGTATCCATATAAGGGTCAAATGCCCTATCATCCAAATTTATGCTACTAGAATCTTGTATCATGGGAAGGTGTCACATCCCCCCTAGAGAATCCTTATACACCCCACACCATACTTTCCTAATCTGACAAACCTCACAGGTCTTTGCCATAATTATGCCAGTTGCCGAACTAGGTGACAACCAGTCTTCATTTCTTTGTAATCTTCACAGGCCCTAGTTACCATAATGCTTCAAGCACAAGCAGACTTGTGGTATATGTAGGAAATATATAAATCTAAAGGAAAAATTACAGAACTCTGTTACTCAAAACAATGAGTTAACAGTAGTGGTAAGATATTCAAGCTAATCAAATTGTGTGCCTCTTAGGTATGATTTTCCTGGCAAATCCAATTCTTGTGTTGATGTAAAAGGCACACTTTTCTAGCTTACTAGGAAATGAAGCATCCATAAAAATGTAATAGAGATATCACTTCTACCTAGAGGGAGTTAAAAAAAAAAAGCAATAGCTATGTTGTATTATACAACTGAAATCTTAACAAATGTGATGTACTCTAAATTTTTACAAAGTGAATCCTTTTCTAGTTATTTTTTTGAGGTTATCATAAAAATCACATTTAAAAGAAAATAAACTATGAGATTTCCACCTATAAAATGGTGGTGATTTCCTTTCAAACATCACCCCAAAACAAGTTTAACAAGAAACACAAATGGGAACAATTCTTAATGAAGCTAGGTAAGTCAACCTCAAAAACAGAATATATCAAAGACCTTCCAAATGCCCTAAAGTCAAACAAGCATGCAAAACGACTATGAGAGGACATCTCAGGCTGCACTCTCAGAGAATGGTGTCAGAGATCACGTCTTCAGATATATGGAACACTCAAAAGCAAAACCAATAACATCTGGAGTTTAACAGCAGGGATTTGATCTGTGCCATGTCTGTCAGACCCCATAGCTTCCAAATCTTGATGAACAGAGAGAAGTGAAGGCCAAAAATTCCCACTTACATATGCAGTGTATTATAAGAACTTTTGTTATGAACCAGGAAGACTTCTGGTGGCCAGCCTAAAATATCATGATGGTTCTTTCCCAGCATGAACCTCTTGCAAAGAGGTACTGCAGAAAGAATTCATCTCATTCACAGATGAGTAATAAGTGAAAAAGAACCAGCATTAGAGCTATATAAGCACATCACAATTTTATTTTAATGTTTGCAGTAAAGAATCAGAAAAATAAAAGAAAATCATAGTAAAAGAAATTGCCATAGAAGAAACAAAAATCAAAGAGAGCAACTGAATTAGAAGTACTGAAATAATTACCTCCTTAAAAATAGCTCAACAGATGCACAATAGTTATGGAAATAAGTGATAAAGATGACAGCAAGAAAACAAAACAAAAAAAAAAACATGCAGAGGTCAGAAATAAGATTGGAGAGAAAACTCATGACTGTTATAGAAACAAATACATTGAAAACAACATAAAGCAATATTAAAAAGAGGACAAGAGAGATGATAAAAATAAGCAAAATGAAATGACAGAGAAGAGTTATAAATAGAGAAGATGCAAAGAAGTTTTAATACCTAAACCTTTTTTTCTGAAGAAGATAATCCCAATGACAGTTCAGGAAATAAACACACATACAAATATGTGTATGTGTATAAGCAGCTGTGCACTTTAGACTGTAGTAAAGGAGCACTTCTTAAATTTCACACTATTTCAGGCTGATATACTTATTTAAAGTAATAACAACAATAATGTCACAACAATGTCAAATGGCTATAAAAATTCCCAATTGCTTACTGGTGTTTTCTCTATTTATCTCATGGACAAACAAACCATAAACCAGCATTGGTCCACAGACCACACTTTGATTACCTGGTTTATACATAGGTGAATAAATTGCCTAGAATGAAGCACAGAGATATCGAGATAGAGACTGAAATCTTGAAAGAAAACGGAGGAGACAATGGTGGACAAAATGAGAAAGAGTACCAGTAGTTAGACTTCCTGAAAGAGAGAATACAGTAAATGGGGAATATTTTGAAGAGATATTCGCTGGGAAATTTTTATCATTTAGTGAAACTTGTAAATCTTCTGCTATGGATCACAAATCTAAAGTAAAATGAACAACAAGAAATCTATACCTAGCTGTATCTATCATACTGAAAATGCAGACCACCAAAGACAAAGAAGTATCATAAAAGGAAACAGAGACAAAGATGGTAGATCTACAGAAAATCCATAATTACACTAAGTAAAATATAGAAAGATAAAAATACTGTCTTCAAAAAAATGTATCTTCAAGGTGTTGAGAAAAAATTACTGTTAACCACAAATTCTATAACTGTTTAACCAGTAACGAAGGATAGCAAAATTAACATTTTTCAGACAAACAAAAAAGAGTTCAGCAACAATAGATTCTTACTAAAGGAATTACTAAATATATATTTCAAGAAAAACAAAATTATTAAACTAAAAGAAGAACTGAAATTGGAGAAGAAATGGTGAGCAAAAAATATCATAAATGTCAGTAAATACAAAAATGGGCTATATATAACAGTAATAACAGTAAAGAATAATTTGAACAATAAAAGCAAAACAAACTGAAGTTAAAATATTGGCCCAAAATAACACACACACACACCAATCTTCTTTCTCTCATTTGAAAGTATAAAGTTCAGAGTTGTCTTTTTGCACTGGGTAGCATATGAGCAAATTATTTTTTAATTTTTCTAACAATCACTGGAAACTGATCAATAATCAAAAAATGCAGGAGAAGGAAGAAACACAGAGGTTGTTCAAATGATAATTTATCAGTAGATACGTAATATAGATACTGCTATCTATATCATCTATTGCTATCTTATTCATTTTCACATTCTAGGCTTCTAAATATGCATCTATGTGTATATATATAATTATATATATATTACTGATATGGTATTTTCTAATTATTTAAGGCTATTGTAATTAAAATGGTAAAAAGATACTGTACTTTGTAAGCATAAGTACTAAAGATATATGCATTGACTTTTTGCTTTAGTTTTAAGGGTTTTTGTTTGTTTGTTTGTTTTACTTTTCATTTTGAAATAATTTCAAACGAATAAAAGTTTTAAGACTTCAAAGAATTTCCCTTTACCCTTTAACAAGATTACCCACTGTTAAAATTTTACTACCTTTACCTCTCTCCTTCTTCACATATTTTCTGAACTATATATGAAAGTAAATAGCAGACCTGAAGTCCTTTGTTCATAAGTGCTGTAGTGTGCATTTCCTAAGAATAAAGATATTCTCTTACATAAATACAGTGTAATCAAGAATTAAAATTGATATTATACTCTTATCTAACTACCAGCCTTATTCAAATTTCACTAATTTTCACAGTACTATTCGTTATAGATCACTTATGGGGGGGAAAACCTGATTCAAGATCACACACTGCATTTAGTCATCATCTCTCTTTAGTGTCTTTCATCAGGAAGAGTTCACTCGTTTGTTTTTCATTCATGACCTTGATGTTTTTGAAAAGAAAAAAACAGTGATGTTTGTAGGCCAGTTAATTTATAGAATGTCCTTCAATTCTGATGTTTTCTCTTGCTTATATCCAGCTTATGCATGTTTGGTAAGGTCTGAAACTCAAGTTATGTTTTGCCCTTCTCAAGACCTATCAGGAGGTACATGATGTCAGTTTGTCCCATTCGAGCAGATGGTAACTAATTACTTGGTTAAGGTTGGGTCTGCCAGGCTTCCCCTATGCAAAGCTACTATTTTTCCCTTTGTAATTAATAGAGAATTAGGTGTATATTTTGTGGAACTCATTTTCTTCAACAGCACTGATGATTCTTTCTTGAACCAGTTATTACTACAGAGGTAAGAATAACCATTATAAGTTGACATTTTGATGCAAGGAAAGATGTCTCCTCCCCCATGTCTTTCTTTTGTTTTCTTTTGTAAATGTATATCAGTGTGGACTAACAAATTTTTATTTTGCTCAATGGGATATAGTCCATTATGATCATTAATCATTTTGATGCTCAAGTTGTCCCCATAATACTTTGAGCAATATTTTCTTTTGCACAGCAAGATGGTTTTTTATATTGTACTTTCCATCCCTCAGCTCTGAAATCAGCCATGTCTCCAAAAAAAATTGTTCTTTTTACTGGAGAATGATATTTCAAAACCAAGACCTGGCCATTACATGTGATCATCACTGCTGATATGTCACTGCTTCTAGGACATCTTAACAGAAGTGTTAGGAAATCAATTTATGTTTACACACACATGTATGAACAAGCACAAACACACACACTATGAATCCATACTGATAGCTGTACTTACAATCCATCACTATGCTTCATTCAAATCTTCCCTTTTTCTAAATTTTTAACTCCTTTCCCCCAAAATGAGACATATGGCACCCATTATCTTAAATATATTTACTTATATATTATACATGGAAAGTAATTTTAGAATTGTTAAGCCATATGACTACAAAAATAAAATTACTTTTCAGAGTTCAGTATATCTGATTATCATTTACTTTGTCTTTAGTTTGAGAGTATACTGTCAAAAGACTCTTCAGAAGTTATCTTTTTCTGTTGTTAATTTGGAGTATAGTTAGGGGTAATTGTTTATATTTGTATTGCATTATGGGGAATCCTTTTATTCCTCCCCATTGAGGTTTGTTTTCTTGTGTGTGTGTGTGTGTGGTTTTTTCTACATGTGAAAGACACTAATATCTTCCAATCTTTTTTTTTAACATCTTTATTGGAGTATAATTGATTTACAATGGTGTGTTAGTGAATCAGCTATACGTATACATATATCCCCATATCTCCTCCCTCTTGCATCTCCCTCCCATCCTCCCTATCCCACCCCTCTAGGTGGTCACAAGCACGGAACTGATATCCCTGTGCTATGTGGATGCTTCCCACTAGCTATCTATTTTACATTTGGTAGTATATATAAGTCCATGCCATTTTCTCACTTTGTCCCAGCTTAACCTTCCCCCTCCCCATGTCCTCAGGTCCATTCTCTACCTCTGCACCTTTATTCCTGTCTTTCCCCTAGGTTCTTCAGAATCATTTTTATTTTTTTAAATTCCGTATATATGTGTTAGCATACCAATCTTTTGTTTATACTTTTCTTCTGTGTTTCTTGACAATGCTGCTCCATTATTCCCTTACTTTGTTGCTTCTGAGAAGTCTAATTTAGGTATGATTCTCTTGGCCTTAAAGCTATGCTTAAAGAAATAACACTCCCTTCTCCATCTTTTCCATCTCATTCCCACACATGCAATGCAGGTAAACAATTTTTTTATTTATTTTTTCTTCCTTTGACTGTCTTTACAAAAATAAGTAGATACATATATATTTGTCACTTCCTTTTCTCTCTCAAAAGTTAGCATCCCAGAGATACTCTTTTACACTGTTTCACCTAACAATACATCTTGGAAATCACTCCATATAAGTTCATAGGAATCTTCCTCATTCTTTTTATACTCCTGTGATACTACATTGTGTTAAAGTACCATAGATTAAATACTCTCCTATCTGTTGGTATTTATATTGTTCCTAATATTTTTCAATTACACATAATGCTGTAGTAAATGTACTTGAGCATATGCATTGTGTGTATACTGCTGTTTGGGTCTCTTTGGAATAGTTTCCTACAAGCAGGATTGCTATATCAAATGACACATATGTATTTAGTTTTCTTACATGTTGCCAAATTGTGCCTAGGAGTAGTATAAACTTTTATTCTCACCAGCAAATTATCAGAGTCCTTATTTTCCCAACTGTTTTTCTATAGTCTTGACACTTGAAGGACAGGTTTTTTAAATGTAAAATCTATTGTTTACATTTTTCTTCCTTGTTTCTTGAAAATACTGCTGCATTATTCCCTTATTTATTGCTTTTGAGAAGTCTAATGCAAGTATAATTCTCTTGGCTTTTTAAGTCACTTGCTCTTTTTTTCCTGAAGAACCTGAGAAATTTTTCTGAGTCTTTAAAGTCTAATGATTTTAATAGGATATATCTTAGAGTAGATTGTTCAAGACAAATTTTCCAAGGTTCCCTCATAGATCCTTTCAATAAATAAATTTGGGTCCTTTATTTCTGGAAATTTTGATTTATAGTTTTGTTTGTTTTTTTCTATTTCATAGATTCCAATTACACATATGTTGGATTTCATTTACCTGACATCCATTTCAACCACTTTCTTTCTGATACACTTTATTTTTTTCCTCTCATGTTCATTCTAGTGGCTATTTTTGATGGCTTCATTCAATGCCCTTTGCTAAATTTTCATTTCTATCAATTCTTTTTGGGGCACTTACAATTTAGTCATTGCTGACATTTTTACTTCACTATTTTATTTACTGATGCCAATCAATTCTTATTTCTTTTTATTTACTATCCATTTCTGTTAGTAATTTTGAATTTCTGATTTGTTTTACTTCGTATGTGTTTATGGATATTTAATTCCGTTTGGACTATTATGATACTTTTGTTTTGTTTCATGGTTGGCTTTGTGGGAAATTTATCATCAGCTCAAAGGTTTTTATTCTCATTTTCTATTTTTTTAATTAAATAGCTTTGTATAGATAAGATGGTTTGCATCCCTGCATTGCATGGACAGAGCTAGCATTTGGGGTGGTTTATAAGATGTCTAGTTTAAGAATGCGTTCCCTCAGTCAGTGTAGCACTTTCTTTAACATGTGGACTTTTTGCGGGAGTCAGGGAGAAGGATTATTTTGTCCTTCCATTTTTTAGTGTTGTCTGGCAGGGTTTGAAACTTCCCTCTTGTTTTTTCTTTCCTTTTCCAGTCAGTTTCCAAAGGATGACTTCCTCATTTTTATTCTCCTTTTCTCCTAAGGTATTTCCCTTCCTAAGACTTCTTCCTAAATCCCAGCATACACTTTAAATCCCTTCCTGATGTCAGTGCTCTGTTCTCCTATGACTCCTTTTTTTCTTTACTGTCATCTTTAAGTGTGAAAATCTAGGACTTTCTCTTTCTAGAAGTGATTTCATAGCACTATCCTCTCTTCTCTCTTCCATACAGTTTTCCCAGATAGCTGTTTTACAAAGGCTTGGGGCAGAAACTTAAAACACAGTTCTACTGAAAATTAGTGTTTACATTTCTATTTGCAGGTAACTTGAAGTTTTAGTGCCCTTTGTATTCCAGGTACTCTAAAGGCATAAGACTTGTGTGGTTTTAACTTATATTCTTGGTGATCCACTTAATTGTGGGGAGCTGGGGAGGGTTTCAGATTTCAACAGTTTCCATTATCTCAGCTACCCCTACAATGACTTTTGAAAGTATTGCCCAAAATGTTACTTAAATTGTAGATAATATTACTTGTAGCAATTGCTTTCATAAGAGTTCACAGTACATACAAAGTTAGAGGTTGCAGGAAACCGCGTAAAAATCCTACGATCTTGAGTTTTCTAATTTTCTTTTTCATTTATCAAAACAACATAAGGTTTAAAAGAAAAAAAGAACACCTTTGTCATTAGCATAGAGTTGTCAACATTTTTCAAGTTAGGATTTCAATATAACCACTAGCTACTATTACATTTTAATCCCAAAAGAATAAAATATAAAATTTAAAAAGTCCTTAGAATGAAATTTTTTAAATATCCTTAATTTTTTCTCCTTCTAACCATGAGAATTTTATCATCAATTAGCACTTATATGAGGAATGTGTTTTGGAACCACTGAATTAGTTTAGACTTATCTTCTGTGAGATAACCTAGATCCAGAAAGTTTAGATATTCTTGTAAGGCCTGTGACAGGTTCAGGGTTTTTTCCACTATATCGTGCTGACTTTTTTGTGTTGTAGTAATAACAGTGAAGACCTTTCACAAAGGTTGAATGTGTATTCTGTTTGTTCTTCTATTTGTTTCTGGTTCCTTTTTTGGTTCCTCATTAAATGATAAGACTATATCGCCAAACTTTCACTTGCTTGCTCATGCACACTATTGTTTTCCTGACAAACTTACTGAAAAATTCCATCAGAAAACTATTTTTCTCACTTTACTTAATTTTGACTAATGAGCTGGAACCATAAACCTTTCAAACTCTCAATGGAGAAAATAAACATCCTGCCATTTTACCTTTCACAGTACATTATAAAACCATATTTGGTATAAAAGATATGAAGGATTCTTTCACCAAGCATTAGGATTCAAGATACCTTTTTGCATTACTACTGATGCAACATTGCTTTGTCAATGAGGAGTAAGAATAAGTTCGTTTTGCCTCATATATTTCTTATGAAACATTTTCATTATCTTTATTTGCATAGAGGGATTGAATTAATCATACACTGAAAGCTGTTTAATGTTTCGCCATCACTCAAACTGTTCCCAAATGAGTCAGAAGTTTGTGCTCTAAGCTGGGTATCCAATAAATTATTTCAAGTCTCTTGACGCCTTACATATTTCAAAGTTTCTAGTGAAAGGATTGCACACTGTACCAATACCTTTAAACAACAGATTATGATAGTTTTCCAAAAAAATGATGTAAAGATATGAGTCTCAGTCCCTGGCAACACTGCTTTCATAATTTATATAGAATGGTTATTTTGGTTTTCATGATAATCCAATTCTTTTAAGTCATGATAATCACTCCCAAGTAGAGTTTACTAGATGCTTGCTGGTTATAAACATTCTATCAAAACTATAGGAGTTGGGAGTTCCCTGGTGATACTTAATTTTGGTTAAGAATCTGCCTGCCAATGAAAGGAACACGTGTTCTAGCCCTGGTCTGGAAGATCCCACATGCTGTGGAGCAACTAAGCCAGTGTACCACAAGTACTGAGCCTGTGCTCTAGAGCCCGTGAGCCACAACTACTGAGCCCTCATGCCTAGAGCCCATGCTCCACAATGAGAGGCCACTGCAATGAGAACCCTGCGCACCACAACAAAGAGTAACCCCCGCTCGCCACAACTAGAGAAAGCCCGCGTGCAGCAATGAAGACCCAATGCAGCCAAAAATAAATAAATTAAATAAATTAATTAAAAAAAAACTATAGGGGTTTCCAAAGATTCAGGAGAATCTCTTTTTCCTTGTAATTCAAACATCATGTTTGAATTATAATACATTCTTGGTAGTGGTAGTTTACAAACTGGGATGATCACCCATGCCTAAACATACAGGCATTTTTAAATAAGGAAGAAATTTGGGGAACAAACTAAATCCACTGGGGGGCTATGCCAATTGTCTTAGAGAGTTTAAAATTCTAGACAAAGGCACTTCCAGTTAAAGCAAAAAGCAGGCATGGTATGGAGGTGAATATCACTTTAGCACATTAACACCAGAGTGAATATTTTGTGGGGAGTATGTTAATTGAAGAAACATTCATTTCTCACATATACTGGACTTTGGAAAAAACATTAGTGCTCATTGTAGCAAAGTGTATAGACCCTAGATATCTTATTAAAAAAAAATAGAAAGGAAGAGGAAAGCCCATTTTAACACTTAGCCAAAGCCAAAGGTACTAGAAGGGACAGAAGACTGAATTCTACCCTCAAGTGTGGAGAAAAAAAGTTTACAGAACAAAATAAAGGGGAAAGTAAGTCACAGAGTGAAGACTAAGGTTGTTGAAGAAGTTGTGGAGAGGGCTTCCCTGGTGGCACAGTGGTTGAGAGTCTGCCTGCCAATGCAGGGGACGCGCGTTCGTGCCCCGGTCCGGGAGGATCCCACGTGCCGCGGAGCGGCTGGGCCCGTGTGCCATGGCCGCTGGGCCTGCGCATCCGGAGCCTGTGCTCCGCAGCAGGAGAGGCCACAACAGTGAGAGGCCCGCATACCGCAAAAAAAAAAAAAAAAAAAGAAGTTGTGGAGAGAAGACAACAGAGAATCAGGAAGCTAGAGAAAATTGACATGTAGATAGAATTAGAGGTAGTGTTGGAAGAAATAAGCCTTTACATGGGGCACCTAAAAGCCTCAGCAATGTGTGGGCTAAGAAGCAAAGAGGACTGTAGTCCAGAAATGGCTCTACAGGCATGAGAAATTATGACTGTTTTCCCTGACCCTTCACTCCATAGGATGTCAGGGCATGAGGCCAAGTGGATGGCTCTTGACACAATTTCATCAAGTTCCGTAAGATACCTCCAGAGATGATATCTTTAAAGTAGGTATGGTGTCTGCTCCTTCCCCTCTGAAACTCTGTTACATACCAAAACACTATTTGAGGAAAATTTTTTATACATACACACCAATTTTATAATTAAGCTAGCCATGTTCTGGTCCATAATTATCTGCCAGGTAAACCATTGAAAAGAGAGCTAATACCTGAGTTATAGAGAATAAAAATTAAAATAAGGCTGCATATTGGCCCAGGATGAAAGGTAAACAGGTGTTGTTTCAGCCATGTTTTTGTCTGACAGAGACACAGAGGCAGCACTGTGCACAGGCATGGGAGAGAGTTAGATGGGCTCCAGCAGGCTAGGAAACATATTCCACTATCCTCGTGTTTCCATGTGGTCCCTCCTTTCTATATTCCACTCCCCAACAAAGGGCAGCATTGGAAACAACAATGCAGGCTGAGGGGTGGTAACAAACTAAGGTGCTTTGAGTTTCACCATCTAGGTAGCAAGTACTATTGCACTGAAAAAGTACTGGCCCATCTATTTTCTCTTGTCCTTCAAATGTTGTGAAGTGAACTTCAAACCTCTATTTACATGGCTAGGAGAATGTGCTTGGAGCTTATTCTTCATGCTTAACCTTCTCCAAGACTGCTCCTAATATCTAAACTTAGGAGTAAAAAAAGGCAGAAGATCTCACCATAGCCTCAGGCCCAAATCACTCCTCCAGTTGAATCCATCACAAACCCTGTATTTTGAAATAACACAAAGGGTAATATCCTTTGTCTCATGAGGTTCCTCCAGTTTCTATCCATTGGTTTACAAGAAGGGCCAACAGGTTGTTAAACATCCTACTTAGAGCTGAGAGCTCCACCTCCACCTTCTAGCATGAATAAAAGAAGAGTTACAGACAGCCAAATGAAGCAAAGGAAGTTAAACAGAGAATTAAGGGGCCTGAATGATGGTGACAGTCAAGTTCAATGTTTTTTTGGTAAGGGAAAATTGGGCTACTTAAAGAACAAAGACACAGCCAGGCAATAGTCAGATTAGAATCAGGGGAGAGAATCTTCTAGAGAAAGAAGACTACGGGGAGATGGGAAGGATGATGTCTCCTCCCCAGAAACCATCTCTAATAGCCATCCTCCCCTTCCTTAAATTTGACATAAAACATATTTAAAGAGGAGAGAATGTTAAGGCCCTTCTTCTGTACATTCTGCCTTGTACTAAATTTTTTCGGGTATGCTTTATGTCTTATACTAAATTTGAGAGTATGAACTGTACATAATTCTTCTCTATATTCATCATTAAGTGCTAGCACAGAGCCTGATATTCAGTAGGTTCACTTATAAGAACCCATTAATCATTAAAAAATTAATACAAATAAAATAATGCTGAGATGAAGGTGAACAGCCTAAGATAGGTCATCAAAGTACCAGTAGGTATTAAAGCAAAGCTACAAATACAGACACTCAACAGAGAGAAAGAGGACTCTAGGGACTAAGCAATTCTCATCCTAAAGGTGCTACCAAGGCACATGGAAAGATGTAAACAACGTATATCTGGAATTTTCAGAGAACCCATTAGGGAGAAGGTGTTCCCTCCATGGACAGATAGAGTCCATAGACAAATTTCCAGCAGGACTTCATCTGCATGAACTTAGAGCCTGGCTCTGAGTAAAGGGAGTAGAAGTCAGGGGAGCAAGCAATCTCAGATCGGATGGGGACACAGCCCTGGATGCTGAGACCCAAGGAGCTCCAGTAAGGGGCACAACGAGTCAGCAAGCCATCCTCCCTCCATGCCTTCCGCCTGTTCCCTATCAATCTCACTTAAGCTTTTTCTCCTGCCCTGAACTTTTATTCCAACCTCTCATTCTCCCACAACTCTTCAATCCTTTTTCTTGTTCTCTGCCCCATCAGTCTGAGTTTTCAAGCTTAAGTTCCAATCTAAACTCTATTTATATTTATTCTACCTATACACAGGTGGAAAAGAAAGCAAGAAAGAAGAAATCTGGTAAAACTACAAGTATGAATTACAATAAAACACAATTGTGCTAAGCCTGACACTCAAAACTTTTCAAAAACGAAAAATTCAGGGCTTCCCTGGTGGTGCAGTGGTTGAGAGTCCGCCTGCCGATGCAGGGGACACGGGTTCATGCCCTGGTCCGGGAGGATCCCGCATGCCATGGAGCGGCTGGGCTCGTGAGCCATGGCCGCTGGGCCTGCGCGTCCGGACCCTGTGCTCTGCAACGGGAGAGGCCACAGCAGTGAGAGGTCCATGTACCCCAAAAAAGAAAAAAAAAAAAAGAAAGAAAAGAGAAAAATTCAACCTCAGACTTCCAAGTAGCCACCTAGCTACCCGCTTCTCAGTATTTCCTACCCCCCCCCAAAAAAAAATACAGAACAGGAAGGGGCAAAATACATTTATAAAAGGCCACACTCTCAGGTTAATTTCAAGACAGACAACGTTGATACTTCAAAATAACAGAAAAGAGAAACCACAAAATCTAGTGTGCAATTTCTAATTTTCTGTCCCACTCTTACCTCATTTTGAGATTTTGAGGCAAGCAAGGGTGAGAAAAACTGCTGAGAATGCAGAAGATAGAAGCTAGTGAAAGGACCTATGGGCAATCTAAAACCACCTCCAGAAGAATATGGGCATCTAAACCTTCATATACACTAACAGTAAAGTTAGAAGATGTAATTGTAGAGAAAACCCCATTTATCATAGGGACAAAGATTATGTCACCTAACACCTATTAGATACACAAAAATAAAGTTGAACAAATGGAAAGAAATTAACCTATTAGAAATGACAACTTCTAAAGATGTCAGTTCTCCCCAGATTAATTTATTAATTTAACACCATCAATAGTAAACATCAATAAGCTTCTTATGAATAGAAACAGAAATATAGATGTGTGTCTGTGCATGTGTGTATGTGCATATTTATGAATACATATATTCTCTGTATGCTGTCAAAAGGGCCTAGAAACAATGATACTCCAGAATCAAAAAGCAAACCTATAGTCAAGACCCTGGCTTCTAAATACCATTCTCCAATAAAAGGAATCAGGAATTCTTGGGGAAAATGGTTGATTCCAGATCAATTGGGCTGAGAAAATACAAAATGAGCCTGAAATATCTTGTGGTGCCAGAAAGTAAGGAAGTGCTCAAAAATTGAGGGGTCACATTGATAGGAAACAGAAGCCAACATGAGACAGCTCCTAATGGCAAAATTTGGGACAATGAGAGCAATAAAATAATGACAATATTGGATTATATCCCATAGAAAAAATTAAATATCCATGAATCCATACTGATATAAATAAATAATTGAACAGCTAGATAAATGGAGGAGGAGGTGCACCAATTCCTTACAGAGGAATCCTGATCAATAAATGTAGAAAGAATGATGGAAAATCACCTTTAGGCAAGCATTACAGCAATAACTGTTGCAGGTGAGAACCAACAACAGATATTAAAATTTGTGGGTAAAAGTGTGATGAGAAAGGGTATAGTATTTGCTTAGTCTCAAAGAACCTCCCCACTTATCATACATATGTAATATGTATCATATTTATCATAGATTATCATACAGGAAAAGAACAAATAACTTTACAGTGAAGAATCCTGGCACACACCTCCTTAACCAGGTGATCAAAGCTGACATCATAGCAATAAGATAGATCAGCATCATGTACCCCCTAAAATAATGCATGAGGATGTCACATCATCACTTCTGTAGTATATTTGTCAAATATATATAGCCTCAATCTAATCATGAGAAGACATCAGGAAACACAAATTGGGGACCATTCTCCAAAATAACTGACCTGTAGATCTCAAATATATCAAGGTCATGAAAAACAAAAGAGCCTGAGGAACTGTCAGAGGTTGTAAACTAAGGAGATAACTTAGTAATGATAACTAAAAGTAATGCAGGATTCGAGATTGGTTCCTGGACCAATCCAGGACATTATAAAAAAAAAAACTGATGAAATTTGAATAAGGTATGTAGATTACTTGGTAGTTTTATATTGATACTACTGGTATCAGTATTACATTGATATTAGTGGTTTTGGTAATTGTACTATGTTTATGTAAGATGTTAAAATAGGGGATGATGGACTACAGTTTATGGAAACTCTATAGGATTTTTGCAACTTTTCTAAAATTAGCTCAAAATGAACAGTTTAAAAATATAAACTAACATGGAACTGTTGTTTATCAAGTTTTCTATTGAAATCCTGCCAAATGGTATCAAAATTACTGCTATTGTAATATTTGAGGGTGCCTACTATTTGCCAGGCATCATCTTATGACAGGAATACAGTGGCAAGCAAACAGAAAAGGTCCAGATCTACTTTTATGACACATGTTCTTATGGGGACCAGGAGAAGGAAAAAGAACAAATAAGTGTGTAAAGAAGAAAAATAAGGGAGAACAACAGATTGCAATGCAGGTAAGGGTAAGAGCTAATGCTATACCTCTGAGTCAAGAACATGTCTAAGGATGGACTGAATATCTATCTCTTGCTTACTTCCCCATTTTCCCATGGGAAAATAAATTCACACCAGCCCCAAATAACTTCTCTTCCAACATGGAAAATGTTCCAGTATTTAATTGCTTTCATAAATCTTTGTCATGCAACCACCTGTCAACAGTTTCCATGTGAAAAATCACTACAAAATCCTGCACTAACCTCACAGCCTCTTGCGATATCAGGATTGTGCCAACTTGGCACTAACAAATATTCACAGCCTAATGATACTTTCCCAAGTGAGTCTGAAGAGTATACTGAAATTTTATCAAAGAATGTAACACCCTAGTGCAACTGTGCAATTCAGGTAACCTGATTTTCCAAATGATGAATAAAGGCAGTCTCTCACAACCCTGTAGAGTAGGGAGACTCTGCTCTCTGCACTTAGAAGGGGAAGAGAATAACATCGGGAAATAATGTCATGTTTTATTATGAATAGAAAAGCTTCATGTGCTCTATGTTGGTATAGCAATGCTATGAGCAAAAAGTGAATATACTCTAGAAATTTAATGTAATCTCAACGTCCCTAGGTCACATTTATTAGTACAAATGAAGTGATATTAACAGCTATAAGCCCAATTTCCTATCTTTCCCCTCATCTGTTTATGAAGAATATTTGGATTTAAAAGTTTCTCCCTTGTTTGGCTCCCATTATTTCTGGAAGTTCCCAGGGGTATTTGACATGCATAGGCTGATCTAAGAACTACAGGCATCCTAAGGCAGCTGCCACGACTTTCCTTTCCGCTCTCCCAGAGCAATGTCCTTTGCTCAGTAAGCTTCATGACAGTACCTCAGGCTTCCACTGTCTGATGATCCCTATCCCTAGAGAATGCCAATGTCTGCAAGGATGCTGTCCATTCCACATGCCCAATGTCCTCCTTCCTCATGCTGCAAAATGCTACATTCCAAGGAGAAACAGGGAAAATGTTTCCAATGTCACCATGTCATGCTTTGTTTCCTGGTGAACCTATACAATCTTCCCAGACTCCACAAGCCAATGTCCATTAGAAAAAATAGCTTTAAGATCTAATGCACAGTACAGTGAATATAGAGAATATTGTATTATAATCAAACTTGGTAAGAGATTAGATCTTAATTATTCCAACCACTAAAAAGAAATAATTATGTAACATGATAGTAGTACTAATTATAGCCCCAAGTACCATCGTGTTACAATATATAAATATATCAAATCAGCATGTTGTACATCATAACTTTACACAATGTTGTATGTCAAATATTGGATATTTCAATTAAAATAAAGAAAAGAGCTTAACTCCCTCTGGATTTGCTTGAAATAACTCTCCCTTACATGCCAAAGAAATAAGAAATAAAAATCTTATGGGGTTGATCATTTCAGTCCCTCTATTCTCATCCTCCCTAGAAGCTGAGAAACAGTTCCTCCTTTGTCATTCAATCAAAAGAAAAAAATTCTCACCTTCATATTCCTTAAAAAAAAAATCAGACACATTCATCCCTATGTAGCTCAGCTGGGACCACCCGCAAATTCAGCTGCCAGTGTTTCCAGATGTTTTCTAATACAAGTAATTATTTGTCACTACTGCTACTTTTAAAAGGCACCTTTTAAACTGTAAAGTATTTCACAAGTATTTTATTGAAATACCCTTGACTAACAATATTATGTTAGTTTCAGATATAGAACATAGTAGTCTGATATCATATATATTATATGCCATAGAAAGTTACTATAAACTATTGACTACATTCCCTGGGCTGTACATACATCCTTGTAACTTATTTATTTTATGACTAGCGGTTTGTACATCTTAATCCCCTTCACCTATTTTGCTCCTCCCTCCCACCAGTAGCCAGCAGTTTTTTCTCTGTATCTATGAGTCTGTTCATTTGGTTATAATTGTTCATTAGCTTCATTTTATGCATTCCACATGTAAGTGAAATCATACAGTGTTTGTCTTTATCTGTCTGACTTGATTTCACTAAGCATTATACCCCCCAGGTCCATCCATCTTGTCACAAATGACAAATTTTCATCTTTTTATAGCTGAGTAATATTCCATTGTGTATTTATATATACCACATCTTCTTAACTATTCATCTGTTGATGGACACTTAGGTTACTTCTATATCTTGCCTATTGTAAATAATGCAGCAATGAACAGATGTGTATATTTATCTTTCAAATTAGTGTTTTTGTTCCTTGGGGAAATACCCAGAAGTGGAATTACTGGATCCTATGCTAGTTCTACTTTAACTTTTTAAAAAACTTCCATACTGCTTTCCACAGTGGCTGTACCAATTTACATCCCCATGAACAGTGCCTGAAGATTCCCTTTTTTCTACATCCTTGACAACACTTGTTATTTCTTGTATTTTTGATAATAGCCACTTCGACAGGTGTGAAGTAATATCTCATTATGGTTTTGATTTGCATTTCCTTGATGTTATGTTAAGCATCTTTCCATGTGCCTGTTGGCCATCTATATGGCCTCTCTGGAAAATTGTTTATTCAGGTCCTCTGCCCATTTATTAATTGAGTTGCTTGGGTTTTTTGGTATTAAGTTGCATGTGGTCTTTATATAAATATTTTGGATATTAACCCTTTATCAGGCATATCATTTGCAATTATCTTCTCCCCTTTATTAGGTTGCCTTTTCATTTTGTTGATGGTTTTCTTGGCTACACAAAAGCCTTTAAGTTAAATTAGGTCCCATTTGCTTATTTTTGCTTTTGTTTCCCTTGCCTGAGGAGACAATTCTAAAAAATACTGCTAAGACTGATGTCAAAAATCATACTGCCTTTGCTTCCTTCCGGGAGTTTTATGGTTTCAGGCCTTATAAATAAGTTGTTAATCCATTTTGAGTTTACTTTTGTATATAGTGTTAGAAAACATTCTACTTTCATTCTTTTACATGTAGCTGTCCAGTTTTCCCAACACAACTTATTGAAGAGGTTATATTTTCCCCATTATATATTGTTGCATCCTTTGTCTTAGATTAATTGACCATATGGGCATGGGTTTATTTCTGGACTCTATTTTGTTCCATTGATCTATGATCTGTTTTTGTGTCAGTTCCATACTTGTTTTAATTACTGTAGCTTTGTAGTATAGTCTGAAGTCAGAGAGCATGAAACCTCCAACTTTCTTCTTTCTCAAGATTGCTTTGGCAATTCAAGGTCATTTGTGGTTCCATACAAATTTTAGGATTATTTGTTCTAGTTCTGTGAAAAATGTCATGTATGTTAATAGAGATTACATTAAATCTGTAGATTGCTTTGGGTAATATGGACATTTTTACAATACTGATTCTTCCAATCCATGAACACAGAACATCTTTCCATTTATTTGTATCAGCTTCAGTTTCCACCATCAATGTCATACAGTTTTCAGAGTACAGGTCTTTCACCTCCTTGGTTAAATTTATTCCTAGGTATTTTATTCTCTTTGATTCTATTGTAAATGAGATTGTTTTCTTGATTCCTCTTCTCCTTCTGATACTTCATTATTAGTGTATAAAAATCCAACAGATTTCTGTAAATTAATTTTGTATCTTGCAACTTTACTGAATTCATTTATTAGTTTTAATACTTTTTGGTGCAGTCTAAGGTTTTATATATATAATATATATATAATATATATATAATATATATATTATATATATATTATATATATATTATATATGGTATCATGTCATCTGCATATTGTGAAGAGTTTACTTCTTCCCTTCCAATCTGCATGCCTTTTATTTATTTTTCTTGTCCGATTGCTGTGGCTAGGACTCCCAAAACAATGTTAAATAGAAATGGTAAAGAGTGGGCAAGCTGATTTTAGAGGAAAAGCTTTCAGCTTTTCACCATTGAGTCTGATGTTAGCTGTGGGTTTGTCATAAATGCATTTTATTATGTTGAGGTATGTTCCCTCTATACTAAGTTGTAGGAAGTTTTTCTCATGAATAGATATTGAATTTTGTCAAATGCCGTTTTCACAGCTATTGATATGATCATGTGGTTTTGATTCTTTAATTTGTTAATGTGGTATATCACATCAATTAATTTGTGGATACTGAACCACCCTTGCAACACTGAGGTAAATCCCACCTGATCATGACATTTGATCCTTTCAATGTATTGTTGAATTCAGTTCGCTTTTTTTTTTTTTTTTTTTTATGGATATCTGCATCTATGGTCATCAGGAATACTGGCCTGTAATTTTCTTTTTTTGTAGTGTCTTTGTCTGGTTTTGGTATCAGGGTAATTCTAGCCTTGTAGAATGAGTCTGAAGAAGTGTTCCCTCTTCTCCAATTTTTTGGAATAATTTGAAAAGTATAGGTATTAACTCTTTCTTTAACGTTTGTTGAATTCCCATGAAACCGTTTGGTCCTGGACTTCAGTTTGTTGGGAGGTTTTTTTGGTTAATTATTCAATTTCATTACTAGTAAGCAGTCTGTTGAGATTTTATATTTCTTCATGATTAAGTCTTGGAAGATTGTATATTTCTAGGTATTTATCTATTTCTTCTAGGTCCAATTTGTTGGCGCATAACTGTTCATAGTATTTTCTTCTGATTGTTTATATTTCTGTGGTATAAGTTGTAACTCCTGCTCTTTCATTTCTAATATTTGGGGACCCTATTATTTTTCTTGATGAGTTTAGCTAAAGGTTTATCAATTGTTTTTTATTTTTTCAGAAGAACCAGCTCTTAGTTTCATTGGTCTTTTCTGTTTTTGTGTGTGTGTGTGTGTTTGTCTCTCTATTTTATTTATATCCACTCTGATCTTTATTACTTCCTTCCTTCTGATGACTTTGGACTTTGTTCTGTTTCTAATTCCTTTAGGTAGAAAGTTAGGTTTGACATTTTTTTTTTTGAGGTAGGCCTGTATCATTATAAACTTTCCTCTTAGAACTGCTTTTTTGACAACCCATTGATTTTAGAAGTTGCATTTCCATTTTCATTCGTGTCAAGGTGTTTTTTAACTTCCTTTTTGATTTCTTCATTGACCCATTAGTTTTTTAGTAGCATGTTGTCTAGTCTCTGCATGGTTTTTTTTGTTTTCTTCCTGTAATTGATTTCTAGATTTATACTGTTATGTTCAGAAAAGATTCTTGATATAACTTCAATCTTTTTAAATTTAGACTTGTTTTATGGCCTATCATGTCAGCTATCCTGGCTAACATTACATATACCCTTGAAAAGAATGTGTATTCTGCTTTTTTTGGATGGCATGTCCTGCAGAAGGTTATCTATTAAGTCCATCTGTTCTAATGTGTCACTTAAGGCCACGTTTTCCTTATTGATTTTCTGTCTGGTTGATCTATTCATTGATATAGGTGGGTTATTAAAACTCCCTACTATTATTGTATAACTATCAATTTCTCCCTTTGTTTGTTAATATTTGCTTTATATATTTAGGTGCTCCCATATTAGCTGTGTATGTTTACAACTGTTAAATCCTCTTCTAGGATTGACTCCTTTATCATTATAAAATGCCCTTGACTTTTGTTACAGAATTACTTTAGTCTGTTTTTTCTGACATGAGTATTGCTACCCCAGTTTTCTTTTTTGTTTCTATTTGCATGGAATATCTTTCTCCATCCCTTCACTTTAGTCTGTGTGAGTCTTTAGTTCTGAAGTGAGTTCTAGTAGGCAGCATATAGATGGGTCTTATTTTTTTAATTCATTCAGCCAACCTATGTCTTTTAATTGGAGCACTTAATCCATTTACACTTAAGTTGATTTTAGGTATGTACTTACTACCATTTTGTTACTTATTTTCTGGGTTTTTTTTTTTGTAATTCTTCTCTGTTCTTTTCTTCTTTTACTCTCTTCCTTTGTGGTTTGATGATTTTCTGTACTATCATGTTTGAATTCCTTTCTCTTTGTGTGTGTGTGGGGGGGGTGTATCTACTGCAGGTAAGTTCAAACATTCTAAAAGCTCGTTTTTGACCCCCCCACCACCCCACGTGTTATGTTTTGGTGTCATATTTTACATCTTTATGTGTACCCTTTAACTATTTGTTGCAGTTATAGTTCATTTTACAATTTGTCTTTAAACCCTCATACTAGATTTTTAATATTTTTGATCCACTGTCTTTACTATATATTTACTTTCCCAGTGAGTTATTTTTTCTTCATATATTTTCTTCTTTCTTATTATGTCCTTTTCTTTTTCACTTAAAGAAGACCCTTTAACATTTCTTGTAATGCCAGTTTAGCAGTAATGAACTCAGTTTTTGCTCGTCTTGGAATCTCTCCTTCAATTCTGAATGATAACCTTGCTGAGTAGAGTATCTTTGGATGTAGGTTCTTTCCTTTCAGCACTTTAAATATATTATGCCACTACCTTCTAACTTGCAAAATCTCTGCTGAAAAATCAACTGATATCTTTATGGGAATTCCCTTGCATGTGACTCTGTTTTTTTCTTGCTGCCTTTAAAATTCCCTCTTTAACTTTTGTCAATTTAATTATGCTATATATCTTGGTGTCTCTCTTTGGTTTCATTTGTTTGGGACTCTCTTGTTACCTGGACCTGGACACCTATTTCCTTCTTTAGTTAGAGAAGTTTTCAGCCATAGTTCTCCTTTTAGGACCCCTATAATGTGAGTGTTAATATTCTTGATATTGTCCCAAAAGTCCCTAAATTATTCTCATTTTTAATTTTTTTTTTCTTTTGGCTGTTCTGATTGGGTGATTTCCACTATTCTGTCTTCCAGGGCAGTTATGCATTCTTCTGTATCACCTAATCTGCCTTTAATTCTTTCTCATGTACTTTTATTTTCAGTTATTGTATTCTTCAGCATCTGTGGCTTTTTTTTTTTTTTTTTTTTTTTTTTTTTGCGGTACGCGGGCCTCTCACTGTTGTGGCCTCTCCCGTTGCGGAGCACAGGCTCTGGATGCGCAGGCTCAGCAGCCATGGCTCTCGGGCCCAGCCACTCCGTGGCATGTGGGATCCTCCTGGACTGGGGCATGAAACCATGTCCCCTGCATCGGCAGGCGGACTCTCAACCACCGCGCCACCAGGGAAGTCCAGTGGCTCTTTTTTTTATGTGTTCTAGTTCTTTGTTGAAGTTCTGTGTTCTTCTATTCTTTTCCTGACTTTAGTGAGCATTTGTTTGTCTATTGCTTTGAACTCTTATCAGGCAAATTACTTATCTCCACTTCATTAGGTTGTTTCGGTTTTTTTGTTTGTTTCTTTCTTTCCTGGAGTTTTATCCTGTTCTTTTCTTTGGAACTTATTCTTTGATTTTCTGATTTTGTTTAACTTTCTTTATTTCTATGAATTTAAGTGAAACAGTTACTTACCCTGGTCTTGAAAGCATGTCCTTGTGTGTAAGCATCCCTACACAGTCTGCTTGTGCCCAGTGGTTTTGCTGGGAAAGCTGGGTCTGAAACATGGGCCACATCTTCCCCAGAGTGTGCTGACATCTACCACCTTGGTGGGAAGTAGGACCTGAGATCTAGAGCAAAAGCCAGTATGAGTCAGAGCTTCTCTCAGGCTTGATGGAGGTCTCTGCCTTGACCAGGGAGTGGGGGTGGGGCCAAAGGGCCTGAAGCAGCAGTTTTGAACTAGTTTTGCCTCTCTGTGGAGCAATGGCAGTCTCTGACTAGGTGGAGAGCAGTGCCAGAGCAGGAGGTGCTGGAGCAGGAACCCAGTGCAATGTGGGGACCTGCTGAGGCACACCAGGCAGGCCAGCCAGAGCACTAAGCCATTTTCATTCTACGGCCTCTGCACTTGGAAGCAAGCAATTCTGTGCGCACATTCTTCAGGATCAGAGTCTCTGTTTCCTATGGCCCTCTGGTAAACCCCACCGGATTTCAAACCAGTCATAGGGGCTCATCTTCCCTGTGCCAGATCCCAGGGCTAGGATGTCCAACATGGGGCTTGGACCCTTCGCTCGTTAGGATGGGTCCCTGAGCCTACTTTATACCCTTCCTCTTCTGGGTCACTTGCCAAAAGTCTGAGTTCTAACTAGATTGCTTCTTCCCCGCTCCTACCAGTTTCTGTGTGGTCTTCTTAATAACGTTGGTTGCAGAAGAGCCATTCTTCTAGTCTTCAGGCTGTTCTCAGAGAGTGTTGCTTTATGTGTAGTTGTAGTTGTGATGTGTTTGTGAAAGAAGGTAAGCTCAGGGTCTTTCCACTCCACCATCTTGATCTTCTCTCTCACAAGTATTAACTATTATAATTTGATCAATGATTTCCCAAAGTTTGAAAGAATTCTTACTCTGAGGTTCTTCTCCTTTATATTATTTATTTTACTTATGAGGTTCTTCTTTATTTTTCAATAGATAAAACTATTTTTCTAAGCAGAAGGAAAGTTATCTTTCATTTAACGATAATCATGCATGATAAAACTTTGGAATTTTATTTCTGCAGTAGCCTTGTTGCATTGTCATACCACTTGCATAAGCATTAGCATAAGTACTCAGAACAAAAAAAAAAAAACTAACCCAAACTGTGCTAAGAGAATATAGGACACCTAATACAGTGAATTAAATTCACGTGTTTTTTCCTACTTTATCTTGGACACACCTCTATCATTGTACCCCTCCTATATTATATGATTACCATCACTTGTATCACTGACTTCCCTGGAACTGGGCTCTACTCCTCTTTGTATCCCTAAAGCTATGAACATTTCCAAATACATAGTAAGTACTCAATACATATTTGATGGACAAGAGAACAAAAAATTACTTTAAGTGAAAGGGCTTGGTCAAGATCAGAACCTCCAATCTATAGTCTATAGACTAGATCTTGCCCTAAATTGAAGCACATTCTCCAACATTTAGAAATCAGAAAGGTTCACCCCTAAAATCCAGATTTTAGCTTTTCTTCAAGTATCATCAACACTGGTCCCACATTCCCAACATGGCATTAATCAGTTGGAGATGCCATGCTGCCCCCATTAGTTCAACACAGTCCCTCACTGTCCCACTTTACTCACTCACATAACTGACTTGACTCCAAAGACATTTGATTTCATGAACGTTTGACCAGATGATTTCTATGTTTTCCTTCTACTATAAATATTACTAACCCATCTTCTCACACATACTCCAGGCCTCTCCCAGTACAATTGTTTCTTTGTTTCTTTCAGAAGAAGCCCAGGATATACTTGGTTCAATGTGACTATACTCCCAACAGCTAAGTCCTGCCATACAGAATACACTGCCTCAGGGGGAGAAGGTGAGGTGCATTTTTGTGTATTCTGTAATCTGAGTCACTTTGTAAAATAAAAATTCAGAGTTTTAAAGACTTTATGTAGAGCACAATCCCCTGTAGTCCTTTGCCTTCCAAAAGAGAAAAAAAAATCATGTATCAAATCTTCTTAGAAAGAGTCTGTTACTTAAGCAGCTAGCTACTTAGGGAAAAAAAAGAAAAATAATCTGGGCATTTAAATAATAATTACACCTATCATTTTCTCCAACATTTTTGCTTTCCAAACAGCTTTCATATACATTATCTCATTTATTTTTTATAGCAAATACTCAGCTCCTAACTGGAAAAGACCGGCCTCTTACTCCCAGTTTATAGTCAGGTGACTTAATGTTCTACATCTGGAAGAGGTTTCAAAGATTATCTAGTTTCTAAGAACAGAAAATAGAGGCCCTGAGATCATCAATTTTGCCTGAGCTCATGGCATAAGGAAGAGGTCTGTTCTATAACACAGGGTTTGCATAAAGTCAAAGATTGTCCATTAGAGACAATTAAATTTGCAGGACACTTTTATTAGTTGGATTTCCTAACTACATGGGAGGCTGATGGAAATGTACACAGATTCCCATATTATGAGGAACAGATCTAATTTCCCTCAAAAATAAAAAACTATAAAAATTCTTACTTATAAGTAGAGATGTCAATCAGCCCGTCAAAGAAGAAATAGCCAGCCCAAATCAGAGAAAACTTCCCAGCTTTGGCAAGAAAATGCAAGTGATAAACTTGAAATATTCTGTCTCTAGTCTCAGAGTTCATCCAACACAGACAGGTGAGCTCTCAGAAATAAAATACCCTCCTGCCAAGTTGATGGATTTTTATTAAGGTTTTTCTCCAATGGCATTTTTAAGGCTTGGGGATAAATTAACAGTTCATTTCTCTTTCAACAAATTCACAGGAACAGCTCCAGATTTTAGGAAATACATGGGTCCAAAAAATGTGGTTATATATTGTGTATCTGCCTTAACATGCTTGGATAGTATGGACCTAGGTTACAAGTTTAATTTAAAATTACACAATTTCTCATATTTTCATAAAGTCAGAGGGAACCACTGTAAAGAATATAGATCCAAAATGGCTCCATTGCTAACTGGATGTATGTACTTGGAGATGTTAAGTCTCTGAGTTCCCCTTTTTTCACTTGTGAAATGAATTCGCAAGTGCCTTATCTCATAGAGCTATTGTGAGGATCTAAGTTGATTCACCTCACCGACTTCTCACGATTGTAAGTACACTGGTATGGGGATCAGGAGAGTCCACACCAGTCCTGGTTCTGACCCCAAGGAAACCTCTCTGGGACACTGTTATCTATAAGCTGAGGGAGGGTGGAGAGAAGGGGTAGATAGGGTACTCTCTCTAGGGTTCCTTACAACATGAATATCCTATGGGCTAAAAATGAGTTGGACATACCAAGAATAATACAGCAAACCTGCAAAGGATGAAGGAAAAAGGACATGCTAGAAAACTATCTTCTTAACAACTTCCCAGGAGGCAAAAGATATCAAGAATATCTTTGCAGGATAATAAGAGACTGTTACAAAACACATCCTCTCCTTTCCAGGAACCTGCAGTGGAGAAGGCATGTCCCCTCAGGGAATAACAGCTCTCAGTACAAAAAAAAAAAAAAAAAAAAGGAGTATATTCTAAAGGAGAATACAAAAGTGGAAGAGTGTGGATAGGTAGAAACATGAAGGCGTGTTGGTTGGAGATGATAAAAGAAAATGAATAACACCAGGATGCGTCAGTGGAGCCAAACACAACTTGAGTTTTTGTAAAACTAATGGAGACTTCAAGACCCCTATGGAATTTCTTTACATGAGATGATATGCTTGAAGTGTCTTTGTTTGGGGCAATTGTCTAATCTGGAAAATTAGGGTAGACCAGAAAAAGAGATATGCTCCCCCATCCAGCCCTTGGGATTGGTTTTAAATATCAAGGAGAGCAGGATTAGGACCGTAGACTAACGGACCATTTGAGTTGCTGGCACTAGCTGTGTTGCTGTTTAGGGGCCAGATGATGAAGTGAGACACAGAACGGAGAACATCACTATTTCATGGAGATCCTACCTCCCACCACCTGCAGAAGACAATGGCTCTGAGGACACCAGGAGAAGGCACCCTGGGCACATAAAACTTATGTTCCAGCTCAAACAACACTAAAACCCTTTCCAATGGATTTGATGGTAGGAGACACAGGATGCTGAAGCAAGGACACAAGGTCTCCATGGTATTATGGCTGACAGGATGTTTTGAAAGGAATTCCCAGAAGTCCCAAGATGACTTTGAAAGGTGTTGAAGATCCTGCATGATCACTTGGGTTAAGGACACTAGTATATCTTCATTTATAATATCAGGCTTTACGAAAGTTGATTCTTTCCTCCACTTTTAATTACATCAGTGTAGCTTCTATGGGGAGAACCACACTATGAGGATGCCTTTAAGGTATGAAGTGGAGTTTCATGGAGAGAGCAGGCAAATAATTATCAGCTGCCAAATTCCTCCCATAATCTGACTTGGAAGCACTGCAATTCATCTAATAACTCTAGAGTTATATGAGACTCCTACCTCTCTTACTACCCACACCTATCAAATTCAGTCAGTTCCTCTTTAATGGCTCTCAGAGTCTTCCCATCATCTTAAAACCCATTCGTCACTTCTTACCAGATACCAGATCTCATAATTGATTTCTCTGTCTCAAATATACTACCTACATTTCATCTTTTATACTGCTTATTATCATGCACTCTTCTTAAAATCCTTCAGAGGAACCCAGGTCTTTAGGATAAAATACGAACTCCACAGTCTGACTGTGATCTAGCTACTACCTACGTTTCTGCACTTAATTCCCATGGTCTCTCCTCTTGAACTATGCTCTCCAGTTACACAGGACTGCTACAGTTCCCAGAACTCATTCTTCCCTCTTATAAGTACATACCTTTACACCTGCTGCTCCCTGTAACTGTATCCCCTCTGCTCACCCTTTCATCTACCGAGCCAGCTCACACTCTTCATTCAAACCTCACTCACATCTTACCCACCCAAGGAAAACTTCTCTAACTCCACAGTCTGACTGAAGGGACCTTCTGTGTTTCCAGAGATAGTCATGTTTCCTTCTGTATTGTCCTATTTATTACTACATTGTCTCTATTCCCAGCAAAGAGTAAGCCTTTTGAGGGGAAATTCTATCACCTGCATTTCTGAATTTTTAGTGCCTAAAGCCAAATCCGGCATAGAACTAACACATTTTTTTTTTTTTCTCTTTTGCGGCATGCGGGCCTCTCACTGTTGTGGCCTCCCCCGTCGCGGAGCACAGGCTCCGGACGCGCAGGCTCCGGACGCGCAGGCTCAGCGGCCATGGCTCACGGGCCCAGCCGCTCCGCGGCATATGGGATCCTCCCAGACCGGGGCACGAACCCGCATCCCCTGCATCGGCAGGCGGACTCTCAACCACCTGCGCCACCAGGGAGGCCCGAACTAACACATTTTTTAAGAGTTTTATAAATGAGCAAGATGAATGAGTGAATTTGATTTCCAGATCTCAAATTTCTCATCAGTAAACTAGAATTAATAATATGTTTCACCACATGAAAAGATGTTCAACATTGCTAATTATTAGAGAAATGCAAATCAAAACTACAATGATGTACCACCTCACACCAGTCAGAAGAGTCATCATTAAAGAATCGACAAACAACAGGTGCTGGAGAGGGTGTGGAGAAAAGGGAACCCTCCTACACTGTTGGTGGGAACGTAAATTGGTACAGCCACTATGGAAAACAGTATGGAGGGTCCCCAAAAAACTAAAAATAGAGCTGCCATATGATCCAGCAATCCCACTCCTAAGCATATATCTGGACAAAACTCTAATTCAAAAAGATACATGCACCCCCTATGTTCGTAGCAGCACTATTCACAATACCCAAGACATGGAAACAACCTAAATGTTCATCAACAGATGAATGGCTGAAAATGTGGTACATATGTACAATGGAATACTACTCAGCCATAAAAGAATGAAATAACATCATTTGCAGTAACATGGATGGACCTAGAAATTATCATACTAGGTAAGTAAGTCAGAAAGAGAAAGACAAATACCATATGATATCACTTACATGTGGAATCTAAAATATGACACAAATGAACTTATCTACAAAACAAACAGACTCTCAGACATAGAGAACAGACTTGTGGTTGCCAAGGGGGAAGGATGGATTGGGAGTTTGGGATTAGCAGATGCAAACCATTATATATAGAATGGTAAACAATAAAGTCCTAATCTATAGCACATGGAAATATATTCAATATTCTGTGATAAACCATAATGGAAAAGAATATGAAAAAGAATGTGTGCATATGTGTGTGTGTATAAATATATGTATGTGTATATATATGTGTGTGTGTGTATATATATATATATATATATATATATATATATATATAACTGAATCACCTTGCTGTACACAAGTTAACACAACTTTGTAAATCAACTATATTTCAATAAAATAATTTTTTAAAATCTGCCTCACAATATCATTGTAGTTATCAAATGAGATTATATTATTAAAAACTTTGTTTAAAATTCATATGCCAAAGAATGTTTGTTATTTTTTAAAAATATAACACTCTACTCTTAGAACTTTCAATTCTCTAGGCGTTAGTCCTTCCACTTTACCTGCTCTTCCAATCCCCAGTTTTGGAGTACTACCTACCGTCCTTTTACTCTCCTTGTGCTTCTGTTTCTTCCTTGCCCAAGCCTTGCTGGAGAGAATTTTATAAACAAAATGATTAGCTCCATTCTAAATTTATGACCTTCAACATCAGCTGGGCCCTCAGTGCCTCTCAGTACTTATCTTTCTCTCATTTTTCCCATTTCAAATATCAGCTGTTAAAACGTTTATCATCCTCCTAAAGTCCTGTGAACCACATCCCTTATTCTTAGTGAATAACCAAGTCTAAAAATTCATCAAGGCATTAATTTTGTCAGTTGTCATCCCATCAGCATCCAGTCTTAATTCCAAGCATAATTTTCTCTTTACACCTCCACCTCCAAATAAGATTGTCATCTGTTCCAAGTTCAACCCTTCTACTAATTTAGTAGCAATATTTTATATTTAGCTGTTTTTCTTACTCATAGATCATGTGTTGACCAAAGTTGGCTAATATCTAAGTTACAAAAAAAGATTGGAAAATCTTTGTCAGATTCCATTATCCAAATCAGGATGCCTTCAGCCAAAATTAAATGTCAACTAAAATCAACTTACAGAACTACAAAAAAAAATCACAAAAGGTGAAGTAGAATAGGTTCAAGACTGATTGATCTACCACTTCAACCACATCATCCAAGACCTGCATGCTTTCTATCTCTCCACTGCCATGTACAGCTTCATCTTAATTCTGGTTCTCTTTGTAGTTGTTTGTCAATAACAAGTTGGGGCTATAGGTTCCGCATTTATGTATGAGGGGAACAAAGACCAATTTCCCACGAGGCTCTCTGAAAAGCACTTTCCCAGAAGACTCAGTATACTTTTCCTTGCATCGTTAAGTTACATGTCCTTTTCTGAGACAATCATCATCAAGAGGGATGAAAATACTTTTAGGTCAGTCAAGCCCACCACTAGAGCTGAGGACAATTCTCCAAATCACATTAGGAGGAGATGGAAATGCTATCAGGACTTCAAGTACAATGACCATTACACCAACCAAACAACCCTCTCACACACTTGGGCATTCTGCCTGGAGCTGCCCCTTGTAGCTTGGTTAACAAGATTTCCTCCAATCTCACCAGGCTCTTACCCTTCTCCTCTTCAAGCTCACTATCCACAAATCCCTTAAGTATAACACAGCACCAGTTCTAAAGCTGTCAATATTCTCCAGAAGAATATGATTCTGTTAAAGTAGGTATAAATGCCTGTATTCACTTCAGTCATCTTTACAACTAAATTTCTTTTACTCCACACATAGGTTTAACAAGTGGGTCCATATCCTCACCCTGGGTTACGATTGTCAAGTGGGAACTGAAGTACCTTTATCCTCACAGGTGGTCTCTCCCTGGGGATTCAATCTGGGCTATACTTGCAGACACACAATATTTTGTCCTCCTTAAGCATGTCTCCCAAGAAGTTATGTTTGAACTCCTTCCTCCATCACACAGAAAACCTTCATGTAGAATATCTCATGTAAATAGATTCCTTACCAGCTTCCTCCTAATTTCCCCAAAGTGCTCAGACTTACCTGCCCCCCATACGGTGACACAGCCTGGGGAAACCAATATGTAATTGTGGGATATAAGCTTTGGAGTGAGAGAACTTCTGGCACAAATGTGTCATCAATACGTTAAGTGAATGAATATATGAATGCATTTCCCTTCTCTCAGCCTTAGTTTTCTCACCTAAAAATTGGGTTAATAGCCAAACTCACATGGGTGAGTCATTTTGGATAAGTTACTTTACCTCTTTTAGTCTGAAGTTCTCTTTGCTGCCAAATGTACTTTACATGGAGCACAGCACAGGGCTTCTGTGAGTATCAAATGATGTATGTAAAGTATCTAAAAGGATGCCTAACTCACTGTAGGTCCTGGGTAAGTGTTGTTCTCTTCCCCATCTTTTTAAATCCCTCAATCAAGTCAGAATGCAGTAGGGGAGATGTGACAACTATAAGTTATTAACTGTTGACTACGTGCTAGGAGCAGCACTAAGCTTTTTATACTCAATATCTTGTTTAATCTTCACAAGAACAGCCAACATTAGTACTAATGTCTTCTATTTTACAGATGAAGAAACTCAGGCTCAGAAGCTGAATAGCTGATAGAAGATTACATATCCAGTTTTGGAATCAAGATCCAAATCTAGGACTTTAATTTGGTGCCTACACTCTTAGCAATCATACCATCAGCCTCACTAAGATAGCTTCCAGGCCAAGACATGTGCAAAAGAAATAATGGCAACCTTGGGACTCTTCTGTGCATATATTTAAAAAGTAGAAAAATTGACTTGTCAAATTGGACCCTTCGGTGGGTCTTTCTCCCGAGAAAGGAATTGGAGTTTTCCATTTTGCACTTTTTTTTTTTTTTTTACTGTAACCACCTGTCCTTGAGCCACCTGCCAGAATATTTCCTACTAATGCCCTCTTCTCAAGCTGTGTGACCTTAAATAAGTGACAGTCTCCCCAAACTGTATCTCTCCATCACTAATATTGGATTTTAACAGCATTTCTCTCAAAGAAGTTATAAGACTGTTACATAATAACATATTTTTAAAGCATTGCATCTGCATGTAATACAATCCCAATGAATAATAACTTATTATTTGTGACTCAAACGTTGCCTGGAGTTACCACATCTCTTAAAATCTAGGTAAGATTCACACAAACTTCCACTCTTTCTTAGCAGAAATTCTCATGACCTCACAATATTTTTGCACACTCCTAGGAGGGTAGGGAGAGCTTCCATTCTTGTTACTTCTGGCTTCAAGTTCTCACTGAACTAGCTCAGTTTCTGAATTGTCTTTCTGTCCCAGGCATGCTATCCCTATTTCCAATTTCAACTACTAGGCACGGGACTCAGTTTCTTCAGTTGATTAGTAATGATTTTTTTACATTCTACTTCTTTTTCACATAGACACACACACACACACACACACACACACACAGAGCCTGGGTACCCATCACTTAGAGAAGCCTTTTCAGTTTGAGTAACGGGTGGGATTTATATTGGATCAAACAGAACTTTAAAAATCTGTATTAGCCACCTTTGTTCTTAAAAGGTCCCTTGACCTGTTTTTCAATTCAAGCTCCAACCTACAGAAGTATTGCTGCTTTGTCTTCTCTCTTTCCTCTCTTCTATTCTCTCACAATCCTGGATTCCAGTTCATTTCCAAATAGAAAAATTTGTTTCTCATTTGTAGCCCTGCCTCCTGCTAACCTGTTCCCCAAGAGTAACAATTTCTGCCCTGGCTGTTAATAATTTTTCACTCTGATCATTAGGGTGAATCATTTATCCATCCTTGGCCCTTATTCTCATACCTTCTGGCAGCATTATGCCAGAGTCAAAATTTCTATTTGACCGTGGGGTTAGGATCTAAGGGATGGAAAATAAGACTCCTTTAAAGTCACTCATTCACTAATTAATTCTTTCAATAAATATTTACTGAATTTACTCTGTGCCAGACACTGACAAATTCTGAGGATATCTTGGAGAGTAAGACAAACTTGGTCATTTTCCTCACAATGCTAAAGCTATCTATAAATACAAGGTTTTTAAATTGAGCAATTTAAATTGTGGTGGATACCACAGAAAGGGAAGTATACAGCACCATAGACATATGTGACAGAAAGATGGTCATGGATGTAGAGGAAAACAAACACAGTAAGAAAAGAAATGGAAGATTTACAAAAGACCCAAAATGAACAAATGATTATTAAAATACTTGAAACAAACATGTTATTAGGTTCAGATAACAACATATTAAAGATTACAGAAGAAAATATTAGTAAACTTGAAAATATAGCAGCAGAAATTATCCAAAAGGAGCCACAGAGAAAAGGAAGACCAAAAAAATAATGCAGTCTCACTCAGTGACCTCTGCAACATATCAGGCAATATAATATATATGTAATTAGAGCCCCAGAAGGAGGGGAAAACAATTTTTCAACAGCCAAGTGTTTTTCCAAATTTGATTAAGACTATAAACCCACAGACCCAAAAAGCTCAATGAAACTCAGGCAGAATAAACACACAAAAAAATAATACTAAAGCATACCACAATCAAATTGCTGAAGACCAGTGATAAAGGGAAAACCATAAAAGCAGATAGGGTTGAACACATTATGATATATACAAAAAATTTCTTTTCTGTGTATATCAACATAGAAATTGATTTCAACATAGAAACCATTCCAACAGGAAGATAATGAAACAACGTTAAGGGGCTAAAAGGAAAAAGCACCACCATACACCTAGTTTTCCATATTCAACAAAAAATATTCTTTTTAAATGAAGGTAAAACAAAGACTTATACAAGTAAGGCCTGAGAAACACTTTCAACAGTGTACATTCACTACAAGAAATAATAAAGGAATTTCTACAGGAAAAACAAAGTTACAACAGATGGACAGAAAACAAAGAAGAGAACCTGAAATGATGAATGATAGCTGAGTAAGTTAAATATATACCATGCTATCACATTTTTAAATCTCTTTAGTAGAGAATGACTGTTTAAAGCAAAAATTACAATATATTTTGAAGTTTATAAAACCTGTAGAAGTAAAATCTATGACAAAAAATATTTTAAAGATGAGTGAGGAGAAAATGAAAGTATACTCTTGCAAGTTTTTTATGCATGAAGTGGTAGGACATTAATATTTTTGAGGGTAAACTGTGAAAAGTTACAGTTGAATATTCTAAACCTATGGTAACCACTAAAAAAAATTTTTTTTAAAGAGATATGGGGCTTCCCTGGTGGCACAGTGGTTGAGAGTCCACCTGCCAATGCAGGGGACATGGGTTTGTGCCCTGGTCCGGGAAGATCCCTCATTCCACAGAGCGGCTGGGCCCGTGGACCATGGCCACTGAGCCTGCGTATCTGGAGCCTGTGCTCTGCAACAGGAGAGGCCACAGCAGTGAGAGGCCCGCATACCACAAAAAAAAAAGAGATATGATTAATAATTAAATAGTGGAGATAAAATGGAATTCTGAAAAATGCTCAGCTAATACAAAAGATGACAGAAGAGGGAAAGGAGGAGAAAAAACAAATGACACAAGCAGAAAACTAATATTATAGTAGATTTAAACCTAACCATATAGGTAAGTATATATGAAATATAAATATGCTTATCACTCCATTTGGAAGACAGAGATTGTCAGACTTGATGAAAAAGCAAAATCCAATTATAAACAGTCTACACAAAACCAAATTAAAATATAATGAAAAGAGATCTTCAAGATGGCAGAGGAGTAAGATGGGGAGATCACCCTCCTCCCCACAAATACATCAAGAATACATCTACATGTGAAAGAGTGGCTACAGAAAAACTACTGAATGCTGGGTCTTGGAGCACTGGCCAGGGGTCAGGCCTGAGTCTCTAAGGTGGGGGAGCTGAATCCAGGACACTGGACTACCAGAGAACTCCTGGCCCCATGGAATATTAATTGGTGAGAGCTCTCCAAGAGGGCTCCGTCTCAGCACTAAGACCCGGCTCCTCCCAAAGGCGAGCAAGCTCCAGTGCTGGATGCCTCACAGCTAACAGCTAACAAGACAGGAACACAACCCCAGCCATTAGCAGACAGGCTACCTAAAGTCATATTAAGCTCACAGAACACCAAAAGACACACCATCAGATGCAGCCCTGCCCCTCAGAGGGACAAGATCCAGCTCCACCCGCTAGAACACAGGTTCTAGTCACCTCCACCAGGAAGCCTACACAAGCCACTGGACCAAACTCACCCAATGGGGACAGACAACAGAAGTAAGAGGAATTACGACCCTGCAGCCTGCAGAAAGGAGACCTCAAACACAGTAAGTTAAACAAATGAGAAGATGGAGAAATATGCAACAGATGAAGGAGCAAGGTAAAAACCCATAACACCAAGCAAATGAGGAGATAAGCAGTCTACCAGAAAAAGAATTAAAGAGTGATGAACAACACAATAACTAAAGCTACTCTAGAAGGAATCAACAGCAGAATAACTGAGAGAGAAGAAAGGATAAGTGATCTGGAAGACAGAATGGTGGAGAAAACTGTCACAGAACAGAATGAAGAAAAAAGAATGAAAAGAATTGAGGACAGACTCAGAGACCTCTGGGACAACATTAAAAGCAGCAACAATCGAATTACAGGAGTTCCCAAAGAAGAAGAGAAAAAGAGAGGGTCTGAGAAAACATTTGAAGAGATTATAGTTGAAAACTTCCCTAACATGGGAAAGGAAATAGTCAATCAAGTCCAGGAAGTGCAGAGAGTCCCATATAAGATAAATCCAAGGAAGAATCACGCCATGACACATATTAATCAAACTATCAAAAATTAAATACAAAGAAAATATATTAAAAGCAGCAAGAGAAAAGCAACAAATAACATACAAGAGAATCACCATAAGCTTATCAGCTGATATTTCAACAGATACTCTGCAAGCCAGAAGGGAGGGGTAGGATATATTTTAAATGACGTAAGGGAAAAACCTACAACGAAGGTTACTCTACCCAGCAAGGATCTCTTCAGATTTGATGGAGAAATCAAAGCTTTACAGGCAAGCAAAGTTAAGAGAATTCAGCATCACCAAACCAGGTCTACAACAAATGCTAAAGGAACTTCTGTAAGCGGGAAACACAAGAGAAGAAAAGGACCTACAAAAACAAGCCCAAAACTATTAAGAAAATGGAAATAGGAACATACATATCAATAATTACCTTAACTATGAATGGATTAAATGCTCCAACCAAAAGACACAGACTGGCTGAATGGATACAAAAACAAGACCAATCTATATGCTGTCTACAAGAGACCCACTTCATACCTAGGGACACATACAGACTGAAAGTGAGGGGATGGAAAAAGATATACCATGCAAATGGAAATCAAAAGAAAGCTGGAGTAGCAGTACTCATATCAGATAAAATAGACTTTAAAATAAAGACTCTTACAAGTGACAAGGAAGGACATTACATAATGATCAAGAGCTCAATCCAAGAAGAATATGTAACAATTGTAAATATTTATGCACCCAACATAGCACCATCACAATACATAAGGCAACTGCTAACAGCCATATAAGGGGAAATCAAAAGTAATACAATAATAGTAGGGGACTTTAACACCCCACTTACACCAATGGACAGATCATTCAAAATGAAAATAAATAAGGAAACACAAGCTTTAAATGATACTTTAAACAAGAGGGACTTAATTGATATTTATAGGACATTCCATCCTAAAACAACAGAATACACTTTCTTCTTAAGTACACACGGAACATTCCCCAGGATAGATCACAACTTGAGTTAACAAATCAAGCCTCGGTAAACTTAAGGAAACTGAAATCATATCAAGCATCTTTTCCAACCACAACGCTATGAGACTAGACAGCAATCACAGGTGGGAAAATGTAAAAAATACAAAAACATGGAGGCTAAACCACATGATACTAAACAACCAAGAGGTCACTGAAGAAATCAAAGAGGAAGTCAAAAATACCTAGAAATGAATGACAATGAAAACACGATGACCCAAATCCTATGGGATGCAGCAAAAGCACTTCTAAGAGGGAGTTTATAGCAATATAATCCTACATCAAGAAAGAAGAACAATCTCAAATAAACAACCTAACCTTACACCTAAAGCAATTAGAGAAAAAAGAAGAAAAAAACCCCAAAGTTAGCAGAAGGAAAGAAATCATAAACATCAGATCAGAAATAAAAGGGAAAAAAATGAAGGAAACAATGGCAGAGATCAATAAAACTACAAGCTGGTTCTTTGAGAAGATAAAATTGATAAACCATTAGCCAGACTCATGAAGAAAAAGAGTGAGAGGACTCAAATCAACTGAATTATAAATAAAATACAAGAAGTAAGAAGTGATACTCAGAAATACAAAGGATCATGAGAGACTACTACAAGCAGCTCTATGCCAATAAAATGGACAACCTGGAAGAAATGGACAAACTCTTAGAAAAGTACAACCTTCCAAGACAGAAGCAGGAAGAAATAGGAAATATGAACAGATCAATAACAAGCATTGAAAGTGACACTGTGATTAAAAATCTTCCAACAAACAAAAGCCCAGGGTCAGATGGTTTCACAGGGGGATTCTATCAAATATTTAGGGACGAGCTAACACCCATCCTTCTAAAACTCTTCCAAAATATAGCAGAGGGAGGAACACTCCCAAACTCATTCTACAAGGCCACCATCACCCTGATACCAAAACCACACAAAGATGTCACAAAGAAAATTACAGTCAATATCGTTGATAAACATATATGCAAAATCCCTCAACGAAGTACTAGCAAACAAAATCCAACAGCACATTAAAAGGATCATACACCATGATGAAGTGGGGTCTGTCACAGAAATGCAAGGATTCTTCAATATATGCAAATCAATCGATGTGATACATCATAGTAACAAACTGAAGGATAAAAACAATATGATAATATCAGTAGATGCAGAAAAAACTTTCAATAAAATTCAACACTGACAAAAACTCTCCAGAAGTGGGCACAGAGGGAACCTAACTCAACATAATAAAGACCATATACAACAAACCCACTGCAAACATCATTCCCAATGGTGAATAACTGAAAACATTTCCTCTAAGATCAGGAACAAGACAAGGTTGCCCACTCTCACCACTCTTATTCAACTTAGTCTTGGAAGTTTTAGCCACAGCAATCAGAGAAGAAAAAGAAATAAAAGGAATCCAGGGCCTCCCTGGTGGCGCAGTGGTTGAGAGTCCGCCTGCCGATGCAGGGGACACGGGTTCGTGCCCCGATCCCGGAGGATCCCACATGCCGCGGAGCGGCTGGGCCCGCGAGCCATGGCTGCGGAGCCTGTGTGTCCGGAGCCTGTGCTCCGCAACGGGAGAGGCCACAGCAGTGAGAGGCCCGCGTACAGCAAAAAAAAAACAAAACAAAACAAAAAAAAAAAAGGAATCCATATTGGAAAAGAAAAAGTAAAACTATCACTGTTTCCAGATGACATGATACTATACATAGAAAATCCTAAAGATGCCACCAGAAAACTCGTAGAGCTAACCAATGAATTTGGTAAAGTAACAGGATACAAATTAATGCACAGAAATCTCTTGCATTCCTATAAACTAACAATGAAAAATCTGAAAGAGAAATTAAGGAAACACTCTCATTTACCATTGCAATGAAAAGATAAAATACCTAGGAATAAACCTACCTAAGGAGGAAAAAGACCTGTACGCAGAAAACTATAAGACACTGATGAAAAAAATCAAAGACGATACAAACAGATGTAGAGATATAACATGTTCTTGGATTGGAAGAATCAACATTGTGAAAATGACTATACTACCCAATCTACAGATTCAATGCAATCCGTAACAAATTACCAGTGGCATTTTTCACAGAACAAAACAAAAACTTTTACTATTTGTATGGAAACACAAAAGACTCCAAATAGCCAAAACCATCTTGAGAAAGAAAAACAGAGCTGGAGGGCTTCCCTGGCGGTGCAGTGGTTGAGAGTCCGCCTGCCGATGCAGGGAGCGTGGGTTCGTGCCCCAGTCCGGGAGGATCTCACATGCTGCGGAGAAGCTGGGCCCGTGAGCCATGGCCACTGGGCCTGCATGTCTGTCTGGAGCCTGTGCTCCGCAACTGGGGAGGCCGCGGCAGTGAGAGGCCCGCATACCGAAAAAAAAAAAAAAGAAAAACAGAGCTGGAGGAAACAGGCTCCCTGATTTCAGACTATACTACAAAGCTACAGTAATCAAGACAGTATGGTACTGGCACAAAATGGAAATATAGATCAATGGAACAGGATAGAAAGCCCAGAAATAAACCCATGCACATACGGTCAACTTATCTTAGACAAAGGAAGGAAAAATATACAATGGAGAAAAGACAGCCTCTTCAATAAATGCTGCTGGGAATTGGACAGCTACATGTAAAAGAATGAAATTAGAACACTTCTTAACACCATATACAAAAATAAACTCAAAATGGATTAAAGACCTAAATGTAAGGCCAGACACTATCAAACTCTTAGAGGGAAACACAGGCAGAACACCCTATGACATAAATCACAGAAAGATCCTTTTTGGTCCACCTCCTTGAGTAATGGAAATAAAAACAAAACTAAACAAATAGGACCTAATGAAACTTCATAAGCCTTTACACAGCAAAGGAAACCATAAACAAGATGAAAGGACAACCCTGGGAATGGGATAATATATTTGCAAACAAAGCAACTGACAAAGGATTAATCTCCAAAATATACAAGCAGCTTATGCAGCTCAATATCAAAAAAAAACAAACCACCCAATCCAAAAATGGGCAGAAGACCTAAATAGCTATTTCTCCAAAGAAGACATAAAGATGGCCAACAAATACATGAAAAGATGCTCAACATCACTAATCATTAGAGAAATGCAAATCAAAACTACAATGAGGTTATCACCTCACACCAGTCAGAATGGCCATCATCAAAAAATCTACAAACAATAAATGCTGGAGAGGATGTGGAGAAAAGGGAACCCTCTTGCACTGTTGGTGGGAATGTAAACTGATACAGCTACTATGGAGAACAGTAAGAAGATTCCTTTAAAAAGTAAAAATAGAACCACCATATCACCCAACAATCCCACTACTGGCATATACCCTGAGAAAACCATAATTCAAAAAGAGTCATGTACCACAATGTTCACTGCAGCTCTGTTTACAATAGCCAGGACATGGAAACAACCTAAATGTCCCTTGACAGATGAATGGATAAAGAAGTTGTGGTACATATATACAATGGAATATGACTCAGCCATAAAAAGGAACGAAATTGAGTTATTTGTAGTGAGGTGGAAGGACCTAGAGTCTGTCATACAGAGTGAAGTAAGTCAGAAAGAGAAAAACAAATACCATATGCTAATGCATATATATGGAATCTAGAAAAATGGTACTGATGAACCTAGTTGCAGGGCAGGAAGAAAGATGCAGATGTTGAGAACAGACCTGAGGACACAGAGGGAAAGGGAGGCTGGGATTTAGCAAGAGAGTAACATTGACATATATACACTACCAAATGTAAAATGGACAGCTTGTGGGAAGCTGCTGCATAGCACAGGGAGATCAGCTTGGTGCTTTGTGACCACCTAGAGTGGTGGGATAGGGAGGGTGGGAGGGAGGCACAAGAGGGAAGAGATATGGAGATATGTATGTGCATATAGCTGATTCTCTTTGTTGTACAGCAGAAACTAACACAGCATCGTGAAGCAGTTATACTCCAGTAGAGATGTATAAAAATATATATATATATGTGTGTGTGTATATATATATATATATATGTGTGTGTATATATATATATATATATATATATATATATAAATATAATGACAAAGAAAGTTTAAAAGTAAAAGGACGGTAAAATATGTTTCATGAAAAAATTAATCATAAGAAAGCTGGAGTGGCTGTATCAGAAAATGTAGATTTCAGATCATGAAATATTAAGAAGAATAAAGTAGTGGATATTTCATCCAAAAGACATAATAATCCTAAAACAAATTCACTCAATAACAGAACTTCAAAATAAATAAAAACTGACAGAACTTAAAAGAGAAATAGACAATCTGTAATTAGTGTTGTAGATTCAACCATCCTCTTAGTAATCAATACAGCAAATGAACAGAAAACCAGCATAGAAAAATAAAACATGAATGATATTATGAATCGTTACTTAAATGACATTTACAGGACATTCCATCCAATAAGAATGGAACATACATGAAACATACACAAGAACATAAAATATTCTGGGACAGGAAACAAGTCTGAAGAAATTTAAAGGGGAAAATTGTTAAGATATTCTCTGTTTACAATAACATTGAATTAGAAATCATTAAAATAGAAAAATTCAAAATTATTTAGAAAGTTTTAAATAACACGAACTAAACAATAATTCAAAAGAGAAATAGAAAATAGTTTGAACTGAATTTAAATGAAAACAGTGTATCAAGATTCATGAAATGCAGCTAAATCAGTGCTTATAAGGAAACTTTAAATACTTACACATATTACAAAAGTTCTAAAATCAAAAATCTAAGCTCCCACCTTCATAAGACAGAAACACAAGAGCAAATTGTACTCCAAATAAGTAGAAAAAATTAAATACAGAGCAGAAATCAATGAACTAGAAAACAGAAGATTATATAATTTAATTAAATCGAAAGCTAGGTTTTTAGGAAAGATTGACCAAAATGATAAATCTTTAGCTAAACTAAGAAAAGAAGAGAGCAAATTAAAAATATAAAGAATTTAAAAGGATGTCATTCCATATTATTTAGATATTTTAAGGATATTAGGAGAATATCATTAAAATTTTCATGCAAATAAACTCATTAACAGATAAAATGGGAAAATTTCTTGAAAGGCACAAATTAGTAAAACTGACTCAAACATAGAAAATTTGAATTTTCTTATGTTTATTGATGAAATTGAATTTATAATTAAAAACCTTTCTCCCCTCCAGAAGAAAAAGAAATGTCTAACACCAGGCCAGGTGGCTGCACTGGTAAATTCTACTAAACAAAATCTTACAAAATATGGAGAATGAGGGAACACCTCCCAACTCATTTTATGAGACCAGCATTACTTTAACACAATACCAATCAAATATATTACCACAAAAAAACATTTACAACTCTCATGAGTATAGATGCAAACCTAACAAATTAGCAAATAGAATCAAACAGTACTGTAAAAAATAATAAATCATGACAAAGTAGGGTTTATACTAGAAATGTGAGGTTAGTTTAACATTTGAAAATCTATTAATGTAATTTATCATTTTAATAGCTTAAGTAGAAAAACAAAAGTTCATCTCAACCATTGCAAAATCTATAATATTGATTTATTATAGAAAAAAATTTCAACTACTAAAAATATGTGAAAACTTCTTTGTGCTAATAAAGGTCATCTACAAGAAAGAAAATAATCTGCAACTAACATATTTATTGGCCCATGACTGAATTCTTTCTTTCATGATTGAAATAGGATATCCACACTCACTGCTTCGATTTAATATTGTCCTGGAGGTCTAGTTAGTAAGTAAATAACGTAAATAAATGTCAGACAGATTGAAAAGGAAGAAAATAATTGTATTTTTTTTTGCAGATAATATGATCATATACATAGAAAATCATAAGAAACCTATGGGTAAAAAAGTAACTAGAACATGAGTTTAGAGAGCATGTATAATTTAAGGTCAATAATAAAAAATTAATTACATGACTATATGGTAGGAATGAATGGTCAGGAATAAACTTTCTTAAATAACTTTTATAGAAGTATCAAAGCATGAAACAATTAGAAACATTAACAAAATATGTGTAAGATCTCTGCAATGAAAACTACAATATATTCTTGAAAGAAATTAATGAAGACCTAAATAAATGGGGAGATATACCATTGTCATTGATTGGAAAGCTTAGTATTATTAAGATATCAAGTTTAGAAATAATTTTTAGGTATGGAATTTTTTAAATTGAAGTATATCTGATTTACAATATTATGTTAGTTTCAGGTGTACAACATAGTGATTCAGTATTTTTCTAGATCATATTCCATTTAAAATTATTACAAAATAATGACTATATATCCCTATATATCTACACGAAGACTTATACATGAATGTTCATGACAGCTTTATTCAGAATAGCTAAAGCTTTGAAAACAATCATACTTTTCAAGTGACTGCTGAGGATGAAGGCAAAGAAAAATAGACTTTAACAGCAGTCAAGTTATTTCTCTTGCTAGGGAAAGAAGGAATGCATATGTACCTTTTTTGAAACTAAATTGAGACATGAATGGTGGTAATAGTTGCTCAACAACGTGAGTGTGCCAGATGCCACTGAGCTGTATGTGTACAAGTGGTTAAAATGGCAAAATTTATATTTATTTAACTATAATTTTTAAAAAACAGAGAAAAATTAAATTGGTTTTTACTTCACAGCAGACAAAAAGAGAGACCTGGGTAACATGGAAACCTCAAGAAAGGGAAAAGGCAATACTGAGGACCCAATAGTTTTAGGAATTAAGTATTTTTTCATAAATCCAGCCAGAACTATTGTGGACACACAGAGTTTCTCAGGAACAAATGTTCATTTTTCCTCTTTATATTTTAATCCATTCATTAAACAGTAATGTCATTGTTCAGAATTTCAACTGAGGAAAAGTCATAATATCATTCCTGACTGATTATGTAGGATGCTTATGCTGTTACACCTCTCCCGCAGAACAGGTATCCAAGCTGTACATCCTGGAATACATGAAATTGTTGCTCTATAGTTCTCTTAATGCTAATGGGTCCATGCCTGATGCCTCTTCAGAAAATCTCTTCCCTTAACTAATCCCCAGATATTCCTCAGCTGGGCTTTGGGTTGTTCTTCACTGATTTGCAATACCTCATTTTTCTGTACACTGAGGTCGCTGTGACTCCATACCCTGGGCATTCTACTCTATTCCCTGAGCCATGTTTCCCTCCTTCACTGAGTATGTCTGAAATGCATTCACCAGCCAATTTTTCAGTGTCTCATTCTTAAGTGACATTCTGAGGATATTTTTTCCCTAAGAATTTTCAGAATAATAATTGGACTTAATATCACCAGCACCCAAGTGTCTTCATTAATGGACCCCATTCTACCTGAATCTTTTCTCTGTACCAGTCATGGTTTTCCTTCCCTCCCTGATCCAGGGTTTTTCCTTTCTATTTTTCTCCCTGTTATAAAGTTAGGGAAATAATGGTGTCTACCTCAGATTTGTTATGAATTTAAACTAGATAGTATAGGTAAAGCACTTAGAACACTGCCTGACACATGATAAGCACTAGGTAAGTGTCAAGCATTATTATTTCTTGTGTTCCTCCTAATATGATGGAAAAGAGATGCATGTCTATTCTATTATTTTGACTGATCTTCACAGTTGTTTCACCTATAGTTCAGCCCACTATCCAAGGTTAGGAACACCTTAGAAAATGACCTGAACAAAAGGAGGCTTTCTTACAGCATAATCAAATGTTCTAAAAATATCTGTAAGTTTCTTGCATTAGCACTGCCTATCTGCATGACCTTCAACAAATTAATTATCATAAAGATTCCTTATCTACCAAATGGAGATGAATGTGAGAAGCCTCCAATTAGGAATTTTTATTAGGTCAGAAATAAGGGACAGAATGAGAAAAGAAGAAAAGAATGATATATATGTAGGACTCACAGCTGAATAAACATATAGCCCTACTTATCTGTTGAAGAGCCATGCTCTGCAGCTATTGGCCTCACTTCTATGTTCTATAAAACTATTGCACACAGTCCCAGACTATGAGCTAGACCTTTCAATAGCATAAGAAAAATAACACAGATGAGCAGCACAGTGGAGGTATTCTAACAGAGGATGGGTATTCACTTAATTGAGATAGAGAAATGTCTCAAACTTCAGATCTCTTTTAATCTCATGAGACCAGAATTTAGTTATACTCTTTTATGGCAGACTGCAACCTAGCAGGATCAAAACATGTTTCAAGATCCTTATCATAAGAGGTTTAGAATTCAATCAGTCATTGATATATCAGACAATGTTTGGGGCTCGTTGTTTAGAATGTAGTATAACCCCGCAGACCCACGTCTGCCTCTGCTTGGAAAGCTCCATTTGAGTGGGAGGGAATAGGCAGGGAATGTGACCCTGGCCATTATCTCTTTGCATTTCATGATTAGAAAAAATAATTGAGAAAACTAAATACAGGATAATCTACTTCAAGTCCTGTAGTCATGGAATATACCATGGAGTTCAGGTTTATTTTACAGGCAGACTAGTGTACAACCTGTTCTGATTACTTATTTAAGGATTCTCTTGCATCCCTTTCTCAAAAGTCTAATGGAAAGACTCAGCATATATCTGATTCTTTCCTAAAATTGAATTTGTAAAAGAAATGCACTCAGATCCTTCTATTTTTATCACTCCCTCCATAGTTCTTTCTCAGGCAATTGGTGATATACTCACAAAACTCAGGAAATTATGTGAGCACAAAATCATGCTTTAGAAATTGCGGACATCTATTCTATGGACTGAAGGATTTTATAAAGAAAATTCTGTTCAATTACTCTTATGAACTATACTTAAGGTTGTCCTTATGGCTCTCTGTGTAGGAGAAACTTAGCATGCACTATTGGTAACTTCCCTGTAGCTGTAATGGTTGATATGGGGCATTTTCCACAAAGTAAGTTTTTTGAGGTAAGAGATCATGTGTGATTATTTCACATGAGAAAGAGAACAAGGTATGTATCACCTCTTCCATTGGACAAGAGCTTGCCCATAACATAGCTCCCATGCATAAAAACAGAATAAAAAGAAGTCATGAAATTTAAGTTAAATAACATACTGCAAAAAATGAAAAGAAATCCTTTAATTAGCATCATTACCAAGGCTAAGCAAAGTCCTTTGTTTAAACCAAAGCAGGTAAAACTGCTGACTGATGTGTAAGAAAACTATAGTTACTAAGCTGACTTCTTACAGAAGAGGACATCAAAGCATCCAAATCACAAACTAAACATACAGCTTAGGCTCTTAGGCAAAGTGAGTCTGTGGTTTATTCCTTTCACTGGAGCCACAGTGAAAGATGTTTACACACAACTAAAAAGGTGACTGCTCTAACAAGCAGTCTCAGGCAAACCCAGGGCAAGTAACAGACAGGTGGTTCCTGCAATTCTGGCCAAGGATTTTCCCCCTTAAGTTCAATATATAAACATTGGAAATTGTGTTTATTTATCATTTAAGGACAAGTACTGTAAACAAGAATGATTCAGGAAATCAAATGAAGAGTCACCAAGAGGTTTTATCATAGAGACGGCACTGTAGACTACTAAGTGAAGGCCCATAAAGGATGCCTGAGTAACCTTCTACCTGAGACAACTCAAGAAAGAGGAAGAACATCCTTTAATAAAAGGTGGGGAATGATAAGAGCAAAGTCAATATGTGTCCTTTCTGTATTCCATGGGCTTTAGACAAAGAAAATTGATCTGGAACTAAGATTAGTCCATTAGTTTAAATGACCTAATTTCAGAAGAGGAAAATACACCTATCTGCAGAAACTGACCCCATCCCTGCATCCCCATCCCTTCCACCATTTTAGTTTGTGTCAAGAGAATATTCTTTGGAGGAGACACAGCACAAATGCAAAAATTCATGATATTGGTATCACAAGCTCTGAGATAAGGAATATTCAAAAGCTCAAGAATTGAGCAACAGGAGAAATTGGGAAATAGCTTTGCCTATCAGCCTCCGAATTATTGCTTCAGGCTAATTAGAATTCTAATAAAATTCTATGCCTAGAAATCTTTAAATATATGATGCACTGGTAAGCACAACTTAGTGTAATAGATCATTCCAAGGTTACATACACCCAAGTTAGGCAATTATACACTCTTATTCTAGGTTTTTTATGTTAGGAAAAGTCAACATGAATAGTAACATGTATTAAATAAAGAGCCCTTTTATTGTGACTGCATTAATTTTCCAGATTGGAGATTCTCAAACTACAACGTGAATCAGATTTATCTGTGGATAACTTTTTAGATAAATCTAAAATATTAACATCTCCAAATATAGCCTTATCTAGATTGAAGCCCAGAAATATGTGTTTTTAGAAACATACAGGTGATTCTAATGTAGGCAGTTGGTGGCCCACACTTCAAAAAGCACTGCACTGTACATATTCTCTGTGCCAAATCAGTCATCCCTAACTGGAGTAAGTCTACCAGCTTCTTCTATATAGCACCATTAAGGTTTATACAGCTCCCAGAAAACTGTGTCTTCTTAATACATTTTGGCCAGAAAATGTCATAAGTTCTACTAGAGAAGCAAATAAAATAGTACTTGACCATGGGAACTGTAAACAATTTAATTGGGAGTTAAAAGATATGAGGTTTGCTTAATAACATCTGTCCTACTGAATGGGTGATCCAAACATGATCATGTCAAAGAGAGGTTGGCAAACAAATCATTCTGGTGCTACTGAGCAGTGCAAAAATCTTCACTCATGACCTCAAGCTGCTGCTTTTAAATATTCCAGAGGTTGATAGATTAAATTACCCTAACCATTCACACAAACAACCTAGCTCTACCGAAGTGCCCTGTCTCTACTAGCTCATCCTCCTTCATTCTCTACATCAGCTTCTCAATGGCCCTCTACTTCTCCCACATTTACCAAACTTCACCATGCAAATCAGTTTCCCTGTCATTCAACATCCCCACCCTTAGTGTAGCCCCTGCCCACACAATTTCTCCGCTGTTCAAGGCCACTGCCTACCAATCAACCCATCATGATCCCAAGCCTACTCAGCACTTCCAAATCCTACTCCATTTCTCTGTCCACATGATAAACTCAACTCCCTCCAACACATTTATGCCATTACTACCTACATAGACTGGCATCCTCAGGCCACCAGCCTAGTAAGTAACCCCCAGGGCAGAGTTCATCAGGGTAGCTTTCTGATATGGAAAGAAAGGACAGGCTTGTTAAAGAGCTGTGAGTACCAAACAAGAGGGGTCTTCAGGCTGATGTCAGGATAAGGAACACAGGACCACTGGTCACTCCAGGTTGGCAAATACAATTCTGTCCATTCTTAACCCACAGGTGCAAACAGAAGTCCATCACTGGGCAAGCCTGAGTGAATGGTTTTTAATGGGAAGGTAAATTCATTTGATAAAGTGTTTTATTTTCTCTTCATTAATCTACTTCATTAACCCTATGAAAATCAGCATTGAGAAAGAGTGCTTTAGACCAAAAGGAATTTTTTTAACTCTATGCAAAGATGTTCACACTGCCTGAAAATTTCCTGGCTCTAATCAAGTCAGCTTAACAGGGAGCAACATGTGACGGAAGGTCATCTGGTTGTAACTTCTGATTTTTTCTCCAAACTCCCTTTATTATCTCCCCTACATGTTCTAGGCTTTTTTTCCTACTAAACATAATGATTTTATTATGCATTAGCCTTAGGATTTTTAAAACATTGGAAATAGCTCTCAGATATTAACTACTACCTTTGGAGATTTGATATTTTCTGCCATTGATCTAATCTACCCCCTTCCTTTTGTTTACCTGAACAATTTTACCCTTACAAAGAACTTTTCTTACTCTTTTTTTTTTACAATTTTTTTAACATTTGTATTGGAGTATAATTACTTTACAACAATTAAATTGTTGTGCTAGTTTCTGCTGTATAACAAAGTGAATCAGCTCTACATATACATATATCCCCATATCCCCTCCCTCTTGCATCTCCCTCCTACCCTCCTTATCCCACTCAGCTCTACATATACATATATCCCCATATCCCCTCCCTCTTGCATCTCCCTCCTACCCTCCTTATCCCACCCCTCTAAGTACTCACAAAGCACCAAGCTGATCTCCCTGTGCTATTTGGCTGCTTCTCACTATTTATTTTACATTTGGTAGTGTATATATGTCAATGCTACTCTCTCACTTCATCCCAGCTTACCCTTCCCCATCCCCACGTCCTCAAGTCCATTCTCTATATCTGCATCTTTATTCCTGTCCTGCCCCTAGGTTCTTCTGAACCTTTTTTTTTATTTTTAGATTCCATATATATGCGTTAGCATACGGTATTTGTTTTTCTCTTTCTGAATTACTTCACTCTGTATGGCAGACTCTAGATCCTTCCACCTCAATACAAATAACTCAGTTTTGTTTCTTTTTATGGCTGAGTAATATTCCATTGTATATATGGGCCACATCTTCTTTATCCATTCATCTGTCAATAAACTCTTAGGTTGCTTCCATGTCCTGGCTATTGTAAACAGAGCTGCAGTGAAAACTGTGGTACATGACTCTTTCTGGATTATGGTTTTCTCAGGGTATATGCAATGGCATTTTTCACAGAACTATAACAAAAAATTTCACAATTTGTATGGAAACACAAAAGAGCCCGAAAAGCCAAAGCAATCTTAAGAAAAATGGAGCTGGAGGAATCAGGCTCCCTGACTTCCGACTATACTACAAAGCTACAAAGTAATCAAGACAGTATGGTACTGGCACAAAATGGAAATATAGATCAATGGAACAGGATAGAAAGCCAAGAGATAAGGTGGCCATGTGTGTGGGTTTATCTTTGATAAATGAGGCAAGAATATACAATGGAGAAAAGACAGCCTCTTCAATAAGTGGTGCTGGGAAAGCTGGACAGCTACATGTAAAAGAATGAAATTAGAACACTTCTTAACACCATATACAAAAATAAACTCAAAATGGATTAAAAACCTAAATGTATGGCCAGAGACTATCAAACTCTTAGAGGAAAACATAGGCAGAACACTCTATGACATAAAAAACAGCAAGATCCTTTTGACCCACCTCCTAGAAAAATGGAAATAAAAACAAAACTAAACAAGTGGGACCTAATGAAACTTAAAAGCCTTTGCACAACAAAGGAAACCATAAACAAGATGAAAAGACAACCCTCAGAATGGGAGAAAATATTTGCAAATGAAGCAACTGAGAAAGGATTAATCTCCAAAATATACAAGCTGCTCATGCAGCTCAATATTGAAAAAAACAAACAACCCAATCCAAAAATGGGCAAAAAGACCTAAATAGGCATTTCTCCAAAGAAGATATACAGATTGCCAACAAACACATGAAAGGATGCTCAACATCACTAATCATTAGAGAAATGCAAATCAAAACTACAATGAGGTATCACCTCACAGCAGTCAGAATGGCCATCATCAAAAAATCTACAAACAATAAATGCTGGAGAGGGTGTGAAGAAAAGGAAACCCTCTTGCACTGTTGGTGGCAATGTAAATTGATGCAGCCACTATGGAGAACAGTATGGAGGTTCCTTAAAAAACTAAAAATAGAACTACCGTACATCCCAGCAATTCAACTACTGGGCATATACCCTAAAAACATTTCTTAGTCTTAAGGACAAAAAGAAATAATGTGAAGCAGAGCCATCCCAGCTGGTTGTCTAAGCCACTGACTAATAGAACAAATTAAGAGCAAGAGATGGAAAATAATTGGTCTATTTCCTCAAATAAACAGTTCTTCATACACTTGAAAGCATACATGTCTCTCACTTACCTTCTGTTCCCCTGACTAGTCCAGCAACTCACCTAAAATATGAACCATTTGAACTTAAAATATAAATCCATTGCATGGATTCAAATGTTTGTCAAAACACATTTCCCCAAACCTATCTCTGTACAACAAAGAGTTTATAGTTTTAAGACTGAAAGTTTCAAGCAGAGTTTGTTTTCTCTCAAACTTTGCCATCAGTTTGCTTTAACTTCCAGTTGATATTCCTTTTAAAGTGCTAATTGTAGCAGATACAATAAGCCATCACTGAGTATTAATCAGTATTCTTTTTGCAGAGGACAAAATGATATTCAAACTCACTTAAGCATGATGGCTCATGTAATCAAATCCTAAGGACACAGGTAATGCTGGCTTCAAGATTGGTTGGGTCCATGGACTTGAAGAGCACTAGGGCTCCCCATCACTCCCCCGCACCAGCTTCTCTCTGTGTACTGGTCTTCGCTCAGACAGAAAGACACAGCTGCTGCCTGCTCTGAGGTCATATTCTAAGAGCTCACAGTCTAAGGAGGAGGGAGTTACAGGTTTACCATGATTGGCCTCACTGGAACAGGGCTGACTAGTTCCTCAAAGGAAGGAAATGCTACCAAAAGGGTGGGAATAGGGAGGAGGAAACAAGCTGGGCAGAGGGAAAGCCATCAGGACAAATTGCCTAAGATAAGGTCCTGTGTCAGAACAATCATGGTGTAATTAACTGACCAATGAGCATGAACTTTCCTGCAATCCTGCCACAGCTGATATGTATCCAGAAAAAGATTAAAATATTAAAACCTGAATATATTTGCATTCTTTTATTACTCTTAACAAGCATAACACTGCATTATTAGATAACTCCATGGTTGTTGTTTTTTTTTAACATCTTTATTGGAGTATAATTGTTTTACAATGGTGTGTTAGTTTTTTTGTTTGTTTGTCTGTTTGTTTGTTTGCGATACGCGGGCCTCTCACTGTTGTGGCTTCTCCCGTTGCGGAGCACAGGCTCCAGGCACGCAGGCTCAACGGCCATGGCTCACGGGCCCAGCGGCTCTGCAGCATGTGGGATCTTCCCGGACCAGGGCACGAACCCGGGTGCCCTGCATCGGCAGGTGGACTCTCAACAACTGCGCCACCAGGGAAGCCCTTAGTTTCTGTTTTATAACAAAATGAATCAGTTATACATATACATATATCCCCGTATCTCTTCCCTCTTGCATCTCTCTCCCTCCCACTCTCCGAATCCCACCCCTCTACGTGGTCAAAAAGCACCGAGCTGATCTCCCTGTGCTATGCAGCTGCTTCCCACTAGCTATCTATTTTGCATTTGGTAGTGTATATATGTCCATGCCACTCTCTCACTTTGTCCCAGCTTACACTTCCCCCTCCCCATATCCTCAAGTCCATTCTCTAGTAGGCCTGCATCTTTATTCAACGCCATGGTTTTACATTCTAAATATTTGGGGAGTTTATTTTTGGTTTTGGTTTTGTCTAGATTCCTGAGTTCTAAAAAGTCCTGCATCTTTCCATCCATTGCCTGGCAGAAAAAGAGGAAGCTGATTGGAAGGTACAGAAGCAGATATTCTTAAATTTTACTAATTATCAGACTCACTTACATATAGGTATTACATAGAGGATTCTAATATTTTGTTCAACTGATTGCTTCTCCATGGTTACTTAGTTAATGATCAGTTATTTTGAAAACACAGACTTTCATTAATAACCATTTATAACTCATCAACCACTTTACATATAATGTATTAAAAGGTCATAGAATCCCTATTCACAAAGCATAACTTTATAAAAATAGCTACATAATTAACTGTGATAATTATTTTTTAAAACCACAGTTATAGGAAATAAAATATACTAATATGTCTATTAAGAATGCAACTCCCTTTCTGCACAAAACTCAGGTTTGTATCAGGAAAGGTGCTCTAAAGTAGATTTATGTACCTGTAATTATTTAATAAAAGCTCCAACATTTTGTTAATGAACTTCTCCTAAACTGATCCATGATTTTCTCTGTTAGGCTTGGATTAAAGGAGGAAAAACCAATTTCTAGCATCAGTCACAGAAAATCCAACTACAAAGCTTCTATTTTAGAGAGCCGTTTGGGATATTAATGCCCAGTCTCTAAAATCTGGTGCATGAAGTAAGTCAGAAAGAGAAAAACAAATACCGTATGCTAACACATATATATTGAATCTTAAAAAAAAAATGGTCATGAAGAACCTAGGGGCAAAAAGGGAATAAAGATGCAAACCTACTAGAGAATGGACTTGAGGATATGGGGAGGGGGAAGGGTAAGCTGGGACAAAGTGAGAGAGTGGCATGGACATATATACACTACCAAACGTAAAATAGATAGCTAGTGGGAAGCAGCTTCATAGCACAGGGAGATCAGCTCGGTGCTTTTTGACCACGTAGAGGGGTGGGATTCGGAGAGTGGGAGGGAGAGAGATGCAAGAGGGAAGAGATATGGGGATATATGTATATGTATAACTGATTCACTTTGTTATAAAGCAGAAACTAACACACCATTGTAAAGCAATTATACTCCAATAAAGATGTTAAAAAAATAAAGGGGTGAAGAAGATAAATATTCATCTACAAGATACATTTCTGGTTCCACAAACAAAGATATTTTTCAGTTTCCAGTGAAAACTACCATATAGCTGTCCAATTAGATTTCTGTGTTCTTGGCCCAATCCCAGAGCCAGAGAAAAGTGTCAGGAAGCTTAGGAGTACAAATCTGTATCAGACTAGGAAGTCTGAACTAGACCTAGGCTGGTGCTGAAGACTCATGGCATGCCCATGAAGTCAGAGCCAAGAGAAGCCCCTTCATGTGTTCTTGAAAATAGCACTCTTTGAGCTCATATTTCTTAATCCCTAGCCCCTAGCACCACTACAGCAATGCTAGGTACAAAATCCAATCAAAGATACACGATGACCTGATGAATGCGGGAACCTTCCAAGTATTCAGAAATGATCAGGAGCACAACATATAGCTCTTCTTTTCCACTAACCACACCAGACTTCCTCACACCTCCAAATACCATCATCTGCCCAAATTGGTTGGTTGTAAGTTTTGCAGATCCATCCTAAATCAACCCAAACTTTGGGCATGGCTTCAGTGGTCCTGGGTGCTCTAGGAAAACCTATCAGGATCCTTTCTGAGTGTGGCTATAGTCCCTGTACTAAGACGTGCTAAAGGGCACACATTTCTCTGACCACAAAAGTGCCAGAGATTTGGGCACATCATTTGTGGCCAATGACTCAGCAAGGCCAATCCAACACGAAACTCCACAAAGATAAAGCTTATTTTGGCCCCTGTCCACCTTTCCTTTAGTTTCTTATAAATTTTCTACTTTCTCTATGTTCCCAAACCAGAGCCAAGCTGGGTTCAGCACTTCCTTAACAATTCTTCCTGAGACAGGATTTCTCAAAAGCATTCCTGGGGCTTTCCTGGTGGCGCAGCGGTTGAGAGTCCACCTGCCGATGCAGAGGACATGGGTTCGTGCCCCAGTCCGGGAGGATCCCACATGCCACAGAGCAGCTGGGCCCGTGAGCCATGGCCTCTTGGCCTGTGCGTCCGGAGCCTGTGCTCTGCAACGGGAGAGGCCACAAAAGTGAGAGGCCCACGTACTGAAGAAAAAAAAGCATTCCTTTCCCAGAGAATTCCTTATCCAAGTGGATTGGCAAAACTCCAAAAATTACATCCTCTACCTGGAGATTAATATTGAACCTTGGCATATTTAAGACTGAGAGATGCCTCAGTAAAGATTTTGTTTTATCCTACTTATCCTATCCTATTTATCCTAAATATAGTTGATCATAAAATCCCTCTTAGAATCCAGTGGAACCAACATTTTGTAGTACATTCTTTGGGATATGTTTAGGACATGATGATTCATCTTTCCCAGAAATGTGGTAAGGGACAATTTTTAAGATTAAATCATAACTTCCATACAAATATAAAATAAACATGTATCATAGATTATGTTTAATTTATTTATGAGGGAGCCAGTGAGATTTTACAGTAAATCCAAAGGGAACCCCAAAGAATAGACACACATAGAAAGAAGAAGCAACTCTGAAATGAATTCAAAAATAATGTAAAATGGGCAATAAATAACCGATGTGGCAATCAATAACTGCATTTCACTGGATACAATTACTTTGCCCTTCTGTGAGCAAGAATCATTTGTATGATCATCAGTTTGCTACAGTTTTCAGGGTTGTAAAGTAAATCAAAACAAGGAAAGACAGCTATATCCCAGATGGATGAGCTAGGCAAGACAAATCTTACTTTGCCCATTTCAACATCTTTCACAGTTTTTCCTGACAGGTATTTTCTTTTCAATCCACAACTTCTAGAGACTGAAAAGAAGGAAACACAAATGGGCAGTGAGGAAGATTTAAATGCAAGGTTCTGATCATCCTCCTGTCCTACAATCTGAGCAGCTAGCATCCATACTTTCTGAATGGCTTACTTCCATGAAGCAGATGGGATTTCCATGCTGCCTTCTTAAATAGACCACATAGTACAACTCACACTCAAATCTCTTTTCTGGGCTGCATCTTTGCTTTTCTCCCCAAATGACTATTTCCCCAAGTCATCTGAGATAGCAGGGTAACTTCAGATATTTGAGATTCACATCTCAACATGTTCCAAATTTGCATTTTGTACCATATTCCCCTGAAGTGTTTTCAGTCATGTGGCGATCACTACTGTGTGTGGCCACAAGGGACTTTTAATAGAAGCATTAAATAGAGAATTTTTTTATTTTAGGGCTATAGACATCTGCTGAAGCAGAAGAAGTTCTAGCATGATGCCGGATGAAGTTCTTGTTGTGGAACACATTTGAAAAGAAGGGGGAGATTCTGTAAAGCAACTGTCACTTCCTTTGCAGGTTTTGAGTATCCCAGGGAGACTGCATATGCTGTATTGCCTACTGCTCTGCTGAAGCAGAAACCCCATATGCCTACCTCAGGGTGTTTCAAGCTGCAATAAAGCACTCAAGTGGAATAATGATGGTTGCCATTTGTTGCCACTGATAGAATACTAACTTCACTCTCACTGAATTAAACCCAAGCATTAAACTCCTTGATAAGACTGAATTGGGCTTTGCCTGATTATCAGTTAGGATGAGAGGGAAGTTCCTTAGTTGGGAAACCTTATTCTTTTTGGCATAAAGTCTTCTGTTCAATGACTAGTTTTGTTATATTTTCAGAATGTCCAAGGTTTAAGTCCAGGGTCCCTTTCAGATAATAACTTGAACATCTCTGCTTGTAACTATTCCTGTCCCTTCTGGAGGGACCATTCTACCAGTATGTAACCTCCTTAAGGGCAGGAACTGGGCCTAGCTTATTCCCCGATTATGTCACAAAGGCCTAGCAGAATATCTAGGGTATAATAGTCACCCAAATATTGGTTGAATGATTTCCTGAATGGAAATTGTATATATGTATACTATAAAAAAGAAAGAAATCTCAAACTTCAGGCTGGGACTATTTAAGAATCCCTAATGCCCATAGAACAAAGAGCTACTTACATCCCTCCAAAGTCTGCAGAGCCCTGGTAGAGAATGGAAAGATACAGGGAAAGAGCCAGAAATTTCACCAAAGGACAAAGAATAGAGAATCAAGGCAACCAATCTATGAAGCTGAGTGCCAATAGCTTTACATCCAGTATATCATTTAATATTTTTAAGCCTTTTTACTTTATGATTTTCAACAAATCACTATTATGTGAAACGTCAGAAGATAAAAAGTCTAATCCTATCTCCCCCACACTCTGTCCCATATCCTAAGGTAACCAACAGAAACAACCTAGTGTGTGTCCTTCCATATTTTCTCCTTGCTCAAATATTCACATATTTGTAACATGTATTAGATATTTCTTAGTTGTTTTTTTTTTTTAACCAAAATAGAATCATATTCCCCATATTTCTCAAGACCTTGCCTTTTCCTCTTAGGAGTTTTTCATAAGTATTTCTGGTCATACAAAACTCATTTTTCTAATTTATTTATGCATATATCTGGACAATAGAAAAACAAGAAAAGTCCCTATTTTTTTCCTCAGGAAGTTAGCAGTTAAGGTCCTAAAGGATATTATGCTAGGCAAAATAAGCTAGTTACAAATGGACAAATAGTACAGGATTCCACTGACAAGAGTTATATAAACAGGGCATTACTGTTCAGTGAGTATAAAGAATCAGTTATGCTACAGATTGGGCTTCCCACAATCCCTTCCCTGAACTTCAGACACTAGTTCCAAGTGCAGGTTGCTACCTGTATTCCTGACTGATTGGCTATAAATCAGACATTCCCACAACCCCTCTGTGGGTTCAATTAATTTGCTAGAATGGCTCACAGAGCTCAGAGAAACATTTTACTTACTAGATCACCAGTGTATTATAAAAGGATATAATTCAGGAAGAGCCAGATGGAAGAAATGCACAGGGCAAGGTATGTGGGGAAGGGTTGTGAAGCTTCCAGGCCCCCTGGGAGCACAACAGTTTTCCCAGATCTCCACGTTGTCACCAGCCTGGAAGCTCTCCAAATCCTGTCTTTTGAGGGTTTTATGGAGGTTTCATTATATAGGCATGATTTATTAAGTCAGTGGCCATTGGTGATTAATTCAACCTTCAACCCCTCCCCTCCTCAGGGGTCAGGAGGTGGGACTGTAAGTCCTCTAATCACAAGGTTGGTTCTCCTGGCAACCAGGCCCCATCCTTAGGTGCTTTCCGAATGTCACCTCATTAACATAAAAGACACCTTTATTGCTCTCTTCTCTTGGGAAGTGCCAAGAGTTTGGAGAGCTCTGTGCCAGAAAGGAGACAAAGATTTAATGCAGTTGGCTCTGTTTATCCACAGGCTCCACAGAGAGTATTCAACTAAGTTCAGATGGAAAATACTCAGAAAAAAATTCTACAAAGTACCATAAAGCAAAACTTGAATTTGTCATATGCCAGCAACTATTTACATAGCATTTATATTGTATTAGGTATTACAGGAATCTAGAGAAGATGTAAAGTAAAGAGAATGTGCTTAGCTTACAAGCAAATTCTGTGCCACTATATGTATGGAATGTAAGCATCCTTGGATTTTGGTACCCACAGGGTTCCGAAACCAATTCCCTATGAGTATCGAGGGATGACTATATACAGTTGACCCTTGAACAACACAGGTTTGAACTGCACAGATCCATTTATACATGGATTTTTTTCAATAAATATGTACTAGAGTTCTACACAATCCACAATTGGTTGAATCTGCAGATAAGAAGAGCCAACTACAAAGTTATATGCGGAATTTTTACTGTATAGGGGTTGGCCCCTCTAACCCTATTTCTATAATTTCTCCCATAACAATCATCCAAGATGTGGTACAAAAAATCCATCATCACCACACACATCATTGTTCTGCCTTGGGACCACCAGGCCAATGATATGAAGAAGGGGAGTCAGCACCACTCCATATTTGCCTACTACATCCACAGACCTCCCAAGTAGCACTCTTTTCTTGCAGTTAACGCTTCCTGTTTTGTTCAAATCAGTTGAAGGTTGTGAGTGGGCCATGGAGAACTTGGAAAAGCCATTCTTTAATCTCTCTTGATAATCAAAAGCCATTTTGTAAGACAGTTTTGTTTTTGTTTGTTTTTTAATGAAAGGTAACAGCAACTACATTATGGCTGCCCTGATATGAGGATCCTTTTATTAGGGTCTTCTTACATATCTGAAAGCATTTTCTAATTGGTTTCCCAACTAGGTAATGATGTAATACCTCACCCTTCATCCCAAATCCCTCTGCATGGTTTACCTAAATTGTGTAGCAGTGAGGAGAAAGCAAACAGCAGTGGCATTCCCCAGCACTGCCACCCCCAACCTTCATTCGGAGGCTATACCACAAGTACCCCTCCTAGCCAGGGACTTCATTAGAAATGCTGCCAACATCCACCGTGTTCCCAGGAACTTCTCAACTTGTAGGAAAAGCAGTCCCTCATGATGAAAACTGAGCTAAGTAAGGAGGAGTAACAAGGGTAGACATATGAGAGGGAACCCATCTCCAACCCCAGGCCCATGTCCACCTTCTTAGCTCATAGTTACTTTGGACCTTCAGTATGATCATCTCCCACCACCCTGCCTTTGAGGTAAAAGAGGCCTAATGGGCTCACAGAGCCAAGGATTGTTCCTAAGACTTGTGTACCAAATATTGGCATTTCCCCCTCTCCCTGAGGAGGCTTGCATGTCCGGAAAGTATGCTTTGATGACTTGGAGATCATACCGTATTCCAGAGCCAGAGGTGGGAAGACAGTTATATCTAATGACTGGCCCAAACTTGGCTGAATCCCATTTACAGATCAAAGAGTGTTCTACTTCAAGGACACAGTAAAAATTCAAGTGACATCTGGATGTTGACATAATGAGGTATAAGCACCCAACTCTTTGCCACAAAATCACTTTTTGTGGTTTATTATAAAAGAAAATGTCAGACATAAAATGTATAAAGAATATTTTATCTCCTGTGTTTCTACCATTCAGCTCAAAAAACATTTGACAACCCATTTGTCAAGCCCATGTGATCCTCCCTGACCCATCACCTTCTCCCTCTCCCCACCTCTATCTTTAGAGGTAATTACTCTCAGAATTTGAAGTTTATCACAGCACGAAAAAATTAGGAAATGCATGGTGATATGTATGGATCCCTCAGCAATATGTTTTAAAATTTTATTTTCGGGATGTGATGCCGTGTATATTTTTCTGCAACTTCATCTCTTTAGTTAACTATTTCTGACTTATGCACTGCTGTACAGTATTCTATTTTATGGTTATACCATAAATTTTTATTCATTCTCCCACTGATAGACAACTAGGTTGTTTCCAGGTTTCTTTTCATTTTTAATTACAAACATAGCTGTTGTAAGTACTATTCTACATATCTCCTTGTGTACCTGAAGGAGAGTTTCTTTAGGGTATGTATTGATTGTGTTCAGGGAAAGCCATGCCAGAATGTGTCCCTTTGGCATGTGCATTATTTTGAGCTAAAAATCAATCAAGTCCCAATAGATTCAAGAGCTCTTTGCCTCCCCCTTAACTGCCTAAAAGAATTCAGATGACGAGCCTGGTTCAGGAAAAGAATTCTCACCAGAGATAACTGCAGAGAGTATGGTTGAGGTGTGGTAAGCTGGGAGGAGCTCAGCAGGACCTCTTCATTCAAAGTCCTCCCTGGGCCCCATTGTTTCTGCATGGCATGGAAAACATTTGTTTACCAAATATTTGCTCTTCCCACCTGTCTGAATTGTAGTTCCCATCTTCCTCCCCTCTGTAGTTCCAGACACCTACCCTCCTCTTTAGCTCAGGGTGGCATATAATCCTCAATTGCCTGTCTGGGAGCTTCTTTGTCTATGTGGAGCACCTATATATACAAAATTAAGTTTGTTTTTTTCTTGTTACTCTGTCTTATGTCAATTTAATTATTAGACCAGCCAAAAGAACCTAAGAGGGGAGAGGAAAAATTTTCCTCTCTTACAGTATCTAAAAATGGGTTTGCTGGATCAGATAGGCACATTTTCAACTTAACAAGATTTTCAGATTGTACCCCAAAAGTATTATGCCAATTTATGTTTACACCAAGATTGCAGAAGAGCTCCTATTGCTCTCCAATCTAACATTTGCCATTCTGTGGCTGTGAAATGGTATGTATGTGTAGTTTTATAATTTTCCTGATTACGGGTATCAAAGCAGAAGTTGCATTGTCAAGCTTAAACAGGTAAGGAGACTTCATTCAAGGCTATTTCAATGGTAGATGAGATGAATTGGGAAATTGGGATTGACATATATACACTAATATGTATAAAATAGATAACTAATGAGAACCTGCTGTAAAAACACAGGGAACTCCACTGTACAATAGAAACTAACACAGCATTGCAAAACAACTCTACCCCAATTTAAAAAAAAATTTCATTAAACATATTTTCACTGGTTCCAATTCCTTAGTAAATTACTATTATAGAAAACAATTTAATTTAATGACCAAAGTTTACTAAGTCTACCTTATATCAAGGTGCATTTTGTTGTGTGTAGTTGTTAACTCAACTAAATGCAATTATTTAAGATTTTAAACATTTAAACATTGTCAAAATTTTTAATTATTTATCAATACTTTACCAAATTAAAATCTTACCGTGTAAATTTTTAAAAAAAACAAAACTATGTTGTCAAAGATGTAGAGAAACTGGAATTCTTACACACTGTTGATGTATTTTTTTTAAATGGTGCAGCCGCTATAGGACCAGTATGGAGGTACCTCAAAATATTAAAAATATAACTACCATATGATCCAGGAATTCCACTGCTAGGAATATATCCCAAAGAAGTGCAACCGGGATCTTGGAGAGCAGCACTCCCATGTTCCCAATTTTTTAAAGGCTTTGTGTGGCCTGTCACTACACCTGGTAAGCTTTGCTCATTGGGCAGGATACACTCTCACTAGATTTGAAATACATCAAGAATCTAATTGGTAATTCCCTATTTGTTTGAACATTATAGCAACTGAGCAAAAGACATTGAATACAATTAATAGGTGCTGCCTTAATCAAACTGGGGTAACCTACTGAACCACTCTCCCTCTTTGTAGTAATATTCTTGCCAAACTAGAATATTCACATTCTCTGTTGAAGGACTTTCTTTTTTTAGGTACTGTGAGAGACACGTTGATAAACGCTTATTGAACAATGCCATTTTCTCTGCTGGAATGGATTGAATCATGTCTCCCAAAAGATACGATAGAGTCCTGGCCCCACATCCCAGAATGTGACATTTAGCAATAGGGTTTTTACAAAAACAATCAAGTTAACATGATGCGATTAGGTTGGAGCCTAATATGACCGGTATACTTTAAAAAAGGGGAAATTTGGGCACAAAGCAGATATACACAGAGGGAAGGAGAAATGAAAGCACAGGGAGAAAGTGGACTTGTGACAGCATCGTGCACCTACAAGCCAAGGAACAGCAAGGAATGCTGACACACACCAGAAGCTACAAGAAGCAAGGAACACTTTCCCCCTGGAGCCTTCAGAGGGAATGTGGTCCCGATGACACCTTGATTTCAAACTTCTAGCTTTCAGATTGTGAGAATAAATCTCTGTTTTTTAAGCCTCCCAGTTTGGAGTATTTTGTTAAGGAATATAACCCATCTACAATTAACATTGCACACCCTTTCTTATCTTACTATACCTTCATATAGAATATGATACCTGTTTTATGGCTTAGCTACTGATTATATATATAAACTGGTTCCTTTCCAATGACACACAGGAAGGCATAGTTATCTTTCAGATACCTCCCTCCAAAAAAATTCTATGAAAGCCATATCCCTCATTCTCATCCTTTAAATCATTCTTTCTTCTGTTCTTTTGGGCCCTTTGCAAGAGCACAGATGGCTCTTTTCCTTCTTAGGCTTATTTATTGTTATTTGGTACAAAATCAAAATGAGATATGTATTAAACTACATGAGACAGGCCAAAAGCATTTTTCCAATGCCCCTTTACTCTCTGTCCAAAATTAGATTAAGTGAAAACTAAATATTACCCAAACTGTTCCTCAGACCTCCACTGGTGACATTTATTCCCCTTTTCAAAAGTCCAAGCAATTTTGGATACCCAGTAAGAGCAGAAACAAGAAAGATTTCCCCAAGGCCATCATTCAAGCATTCAAATTAGAGTCTTTTTCATAGGGGATAGGCATTCTGATCTCTTTTGATTACTTACCCCAGAGTAGAAATTATCTATAGAGATGACATAAAATTTTAAGATTTTTCTTCTCATGTAAGGCATTAAGAGGCATTTTCCCCCTATTTCCTATGAAGAAACATTAGTATAGCAAGCACGTATAATTTCTAAGAAAGAAAATATATTGCAAAGCACAACCATTTTTATTGATGTATAGTTGATTTACAATACTGAGTTACCATAGTGATTCAGTGCTTTTGAAGGTTGTATTCCATTATAGGTTATTACAAGATAATGGGTACAATACCCTGTGCTATATAGTAAATCCTTGTTGCTTATCTATTTTATAAATAGTAACCAACTTCTTCTCTGCTAAAGAACTCTTTTTATCCCATTTTCATTTGTATTGCTAAGCAACACCCTGTATCCCCAGTTTTATTTCTGGTTCTGCATTTATTGTCACAGACACCTTCAAAGTTACATCCCACATACTGGAGTATTTTTAGGTTTCATTTGTGAGCAGTCATATGTGCTATCAAGTACCTCAATTCACAGTAATGATGCTTCATACTTGTACAGAAGTTATCTTCACTGGCAAACATATCATGAACTTTCTCACCCATTTTATGACTCCTGAAGTACTCCATGAGGCTGTCTCTGGTGTTCCCACCATGAAGGGAGATGACTCAACTAAGATCACACACTGTAGGAGGCAAAGACTCAAGGCAAAGGCCCATGCCAGGTTTCCCACCCCTCATACAACTCAGAGCCCTTTGACATGTGATAGCCCTCAGTTTATTTATCTGTAAAATGCAGAGACTCGGCTTGATCATCTCTATGTATCTACAATTTACTTGATAGATAACATTTCATGTCCCATAAGCAATTTTCTTGCCTCCGGCTGATACATGCCCTTCTTTCACCAACTGATTTTGAAAATGGAAATATAAATTTGGCTTAAGTTTTATAAAAACTGATGAATATAAATATGAAGCCAGTATTTAGAAGGAGTTCTGCAAAAGAAAGAGTAGAAAATTAAAAGAAGGTATCGTTGACTCAAAGTTTTTATTTTACCCTTCATCCCTGTCATACCTGATTCCTAGGATCAGAAAATATCTAAAAGTATTTAAAAGAAGCTGCCTACCAAGGATCAATAATTATAGTACCAGGGACTCACAGAATCACAGGATTTTAAAGTCAAAGAGAACTTAAGAGACCAAAAAGCCATGAGTCATAATTAAAGGAACATTTCACAGAAGGACCACAGTTGGTGATTCAAGATATGGGTGGGAGTCAGGAATGTGGCCTGGAGGCCACACCAAAAGACAACTTCCTAAGTGGCCAGAAAACTATGAAGGAGAGCTTTGGTTAGAGCCAGAAAAAGGAACTATAAAAACAGCAAGAGGCTGAAATATCCATGCAACTATAGCTTAACTAGTTTGTATAAGGTTGTTAGTTTATTTATATCCTATCTTATTCCCAAAAAAGGTTTCAAGCAGTTTAACAGTCAAACAATATAGCAAGTTTAAATAAACTTTAAAAAGGAAGAAAAACAAGGCAGAGGAAATGTAGAAGTAGGAGGTGTATTGCTTTAACTCAGAGTTTCTAGTGTTGCAGAGAAACGCATTTATCCAGTTTAAATAACTGAACTTCATTGCTGTGGCAGGAAGCACGGGGCTTAGCACAGTGCCTGGCACACAAATACTCAAGTTCTATGAGTTACTATTCATGTTACTAATGTTGTTATTTCTCATTAACCTAATGTTAGTTTTCCCCCCTAACTGACTCTTCAAATAAGAGGTCAAACTTGCCTCAGTGGGAAACTCCATTCCCAGTCCTACTTACTCCCTCCCCACTTCTTTTTTGTCCCCAAATGCCCTAACTTTATGAAATAACAAAAATATAACAAGCCTTCTGGGCCCTGGAGCCAGTATCTACACTATTGGCAATACAACCAGCTCCTAGCCTGTGAAATTGGCCACATTTCTCATCTTTTTTTCCTGACTTCCTTCTTCTTCCCATTTTCCCAGTGGCATTGTGTAGCCCCATTTAGGGTCTCTCTTCAACTCTGTGCTGCACCACCAGTATATGATACATCCCTTACCCTTCAGGTAAATTGTGCACACAAACTTTTGGTTGTTTTGATAAATAATTTTATCATTTATTTAATGAGAAAACATTCTCTACAAAACTTGGCTTCTTACATCCTCAGTGGAGATTAGAACATTGGGCTGGGAATTAGGAGACAGGCCTATTTTTGATAATGTGCACACAAATTTAAAGTCCTGCAAGGGTTACATTTTCAAATGGAACAAAGCTTTAAAAGAAAGGCATTAAATTCTTAAAGTAGAAATTCACTTGTCCATGGGGGAAAGGGTACAGGAGGTTTTGTTTTTGTTTTTTCAGAGAGATATGGAGAAGAAATTGTAAATAATTTCTTATTGATTATAGTACAAAGGTAGAGTACCACTTGAAAGTATATCCCAAATATTACTGGGGCCCCCAAGTGGCATAGTGTCAATTACAATGAAACTGAGTCCCCCTAAAACTGAGTTCCCTCGCTAAGTTTATGATTAATCTCTCTATCCAAAACTTTATTCTCTTTCTCATGGCATTCCTGTTCCCCTCAGGATTGAGGAGGATCAAAGAAAGGTGGGGACTGAAACCAAGCAGGGCCTTCCCAGGTATACAAGCCCCTCCATGTCCCCCATTTCTTGTTTGCAGAAAAAAGGTTTTAGTCTCCTAGGCCTTCCCCTGAGATCCAAGGAGCAAACTCAAGCAGTTAATGATTAGAATAATAGACTCACAGGACTACTAGTTCCTCCAGAAGGGGTATAGATAACAATCTGATGTATATCTTTGAGCTGTTCTGCAGAAACTAAGACCCCCACCCAGAGGCGGATGGTGACTACATGATGACCACAAGCACATTGATGCCAGACTAGGTGGAACCAGAAGGTTGAAGACTGACTACTGAGATTCCCAAAACATCACCCTGTTATCTCACCACCAGCTAATCAGAAAATGGTCCACAAGCTGATCAGACATCCTAAGACCCTCTCCCCAATACTGTCTTTAAAAACCCTTTCCTGGGACTTCCCTGGTGGCACAGTGGTTAAGAATCCACCTGCCAGTGCAGGGGACCCGGGTTCGATCCCTGGTCTGGGAAGATCCCACATGCCGTGGAGCAACTAAGCCCGTGCACCACAACTACTGAGCCTGTGCTCTAGAGCCTGTGAGCCACAACTACTGAAGCCAGTGTGCCTAGAGCCAGTGCTCCACAGCAAGAGAAGCTACCACAATGAGAAGCCCCCACTCCACAATGAAGAGTAGCTCCCGCTCACCACAACTAGAGAAAGCTCAGCAACAAGGACCCAATGCAGCCAAAAATAAATTAATTAATTTAATAAAGTTTAAAAAATTTTAAAAAGTGCTTTCCTAAAAGCTACTGTGGAGTATAGGCCTTTAAGCTGCTTATTCTCCTTGCTTGGTGCATTGCAAATAAACATTTACTTTCCTGCAAACACCTGCTGTAAGGATTTGGCTTTCAGCTCTGTGGCCACACAAGCCCTTGCTTGATAATAAAAGACAATTTTGATTCTCACAATTTTAAAAAATGAAAAATTTCTATCTGTAGTGAAAAGCTTAACTACCTACTTAATATACAGTTAAAAATCTTTAAAATGCTTTAGTTCATCCTGGAAATTCTAACTCTCCTCCCGATGGCAATGCTTCCCCCAAAATTGTCTAACTCAATCCCAAACAAAGGAAGTTCCTAAAACATTGATTTCCTGTGTCCCTTCCACTTTCTAGGACTCTTTCTCTTGTTTGAAATTTCTTGCTTTACTCCAAGTTTCTAGCTCTTTCTATTTATTAGCATAATTAACATAACAAAATGTCAGTAGTCCAGCAGTTAGACCCTAAACTTTCTTTAGAAGGGTGGCAAGGAAGAGAGAGAGGGAGAGAGGGAGGGTAGGAGGGGGAAAGAGAGAGGGAAAGACAGAAAAAGAGAAAGATCTGGCCCTGCTCTAAAGGTAAAATTAAGACTGTCACCGAAGAGAGCAAGAAAGAAGATGGGACCTAGGACAGGACCTCTCAGGATCAGGACCATACAAGATAGTCTACTTGTAGGAAAAAAAAAAAAAAAGTACCAATATAACTAAAGCCTCAATTTCATGAACAAATAGAAATTGTTTATTCCAGTAATTGCAAGGTAAAAGCAGGCATGCTCTTTAGGGAAGAGCACAAAAAGCCATACTTGAGCCCATTTTTCAGGTAGTGTAGAGGCCAGCACATCACTCAGAGTCAATCTCAAGGTCAGGGCTGAGCTGTTAGGTATCCTAACATGATTATTCATCCTTGAAACATTTATTCCAGGCCGTATGTCCAAAGACAACTTTGACAACAACACTATCATCTTGCCATACAGACTTTTTGGTGTCCAGTGCCTTCCTCCTTCACATGCGTACTATTGTTTTGCATATGTACTCTCCTCCCACTACTGCATTAGGTAATTATGAGACCACTTAGCCAAGTGCTTGCATCAGGTGTGGAAGACCCTACCTTTACTATTAAACACAGGACATCTTCCACAGTTACCTCCCACTGTCAAGGGCAAGAAAATTGCTCTGAGCATATGAGGAACCATTTTGCATTATTATAACACACAGCTGTAGCTCAATTTGTCTACACTTAAATGCCTGGAAATTTACCAAAAAAAACAGTATTTAGTTACTATGTCATTTAGCCACAGGTATTCATAATTTTTACCATTTTCCCATGTTTCTTGCACTGTTACATTATCTTTTTGATGTCCACAGGCCATATAAAGAACAAAGAATAGTCTTTATTGCAGCAAAAGAAACTCCTTGCAAACTTTACCCAAATGTGCTACAGCATAAAACTACGTGAATTAAAAGAAATTCAATAACCACTAACATGAAACTAGAGAACCTCCAGGATACAGATCAATATCTCTGTAGTTCAGGAGGTACTTCTACCTATAGTCATGTCAAAACCCAATACTGCTTTTCATTTTCAGTGATGATAGAGAGGGTAAGAAGGACCTCACTCCTATGGTAACAAGATAAACCTAGATAAAATTTTATTTTTCTATAGGGCTAATCAAGAAAAGATGGTTGAACTGAGCAGAAAGTTGTAGCAGCTTCTATACCTGGGGATAGGCATCTGATCTGGGTAAGAGCAAAGGGAGAGCAGGCATGCTGTAGGCTGGGGGACTTCACAGAGATGACTACAGCATTGGACCTCAGTATCAGTTGGAATCTGAAAGAGCCCACAACATGAACACAAATCACTTGACCCAGTAACTGTCCACCCCAGAAGGAGCTGAGAATGCAGGACTATGAAGCAGAGAGAAAGTGTAATCCTATACAATCTCAGAGCTTCAATCCTATGACCCTGACAGAGTTGAATATAAGTGTAGACCAACACCATCTGGTGTTAGAGCCTAATCCCATCTCAGATGAACTACTGGCCAGATAAAAGGGACAGTGCTGGTACAGGAGGTTGGGGTTTTGGTTGAACAGAGAAGAATTCAATCCAGTTCAAGTTGCTATCTGTCCAGTTCAACTGGATTACAGGAAAAATCTAATAATTAGCCCCTTACCCTAACCACATCATGGATAAAGACCTTCAGGCTTTAGAAACTGTTTTTAAAAAAGAACAGGCACCTCAATTAAATAGAGTTGTGAGACCAGAAGGGGGAGCTCTCATGCCCTGCCAGGATAGCAGAGCCCAAAGGAACACATTTTCTTCCTTCCTAGCAAGGACTCAGTCAATGAAAATCCATTTCTTCCTTCCTAGCAAGGACTCAGTCAATGAAAATCCATAGACTCTTTGTTTACTATAGCCCTCCCAAGTTCTTTTTCCTCTCTATAAATGTGTTCTCTTTCCCTTGCTGTGTGGAAACTTGAAGGTGGCTCATCATGGTGGCAGACCCTGAATTCAATTCTCTGCTGGAGAAATATCTGACAGTCTATGTCACATCTATAAAACCAAACCAAAACACTATAATTCTCTCCACTGTTGTATTATACATAATATCCAGTGTGTAATAAAAAGTTGAGACATGACAAGAAGTAGGCAGATGTGACCCATAATCACCAAAAGTACAGCCACACGCTGATCAAGTGGGATTTACCCCAGGGATGCAAGGATTATTCCATATATGCAAATCAATCAATGTGATACACCATATTCACAAATTGAAGAATAAAAACCATATGATCATCTCAATACATGCAGAAAAAGCTTTTGACAAAATTCAACACTCATTTATGATTAAAAAAAAAAAAAACTCTGCAGAAAGTGGGCTTAGAGGGAACATACCTTAACATAATAAAGGCCATATGCGACAAACCTACAGCTAACATCATACTCAATGGTGAAAAGCTGAAAGCATTTCCTCTAAGATTAGGAGTAAGACAAGGATGTCCACCCTCACCACTATTATTCAACATAGTTTTGGAAGTCCTAGCCATGGCTATCAGAGAAAAAGAAATAAAAGGAATCCAAATCAGAAAAGAAGTAAAATTGTCACTATTTGCAAAGGACATGATACTATACATAGAAAATCCTAAAGATGCCACCAGAAAACTACTAGAGCTCATCAGTGAATGTGGTAAAGTTACAGGATATAAAATTAATGCACAGAAATCTCTTGCATTCCTATACACTAATAACAAAAATCAGAAAGAGATTAAGGAAACAATCCCATTTACCATTGTATCGAAAAAGAATAAAATACCTAGGAATAAAACGACCTAAAGAAGCAAAAGACCTGTTGCAGAAAACTAAAAGATACTGATGAAAGAAATCAAAGATAACACAAACAGATGGAGAGATATACCATGATCTTGGATTGGAAGAATCATTATTGTGAGAATGACTATACTACCCAAAGCAATGTACAGAGCCAATGCAATCCCTATCAAATAACAAATAGCATTTTTCACAGAATTATAACAAAAATTTTTACAATTTGTATGGAAACACAAAAGATCATGAATAGCCAAAGTAATCTTAAGAAAGAAAAACAGAGCTGGAGGAAACAGGCTCCCTGACTTTAGACTACACTACAAAGCTACAGTCATCAAAACAGTATGGTACTGGCACAAAAACAGAAATGCAGATCAATGGAAGAGGAAAGAAAGACCAGAGATAAACCCATGCACTTATGGTCACCTCAGCTATGACAAAGGAAGCAAGAATATACAATGGAGAAAAGACAGCCTCTTCTATATGGATAGCTACATGTAAAAGAATGAAATTAGAACACTCACTAACACCATACACAAAAATAAACTCAAAATGGATTAAATACCTAAATGTAAAGCCAGATACTATAAAACTGTTAGAGGAAAACATAAGTAGAACACTCTTTCATAATCGCAGCAAGATCTTTTTTGATCCACCTCCTAGAGTAATGAAAATAAAAACAAAAATAAACAAATGGGACCTAATTAAACTTAAAAGCTTTCCCACAGCAAAATAAACTATAAACAAAACAAAGAGAAAACCCTCAGAATGGGAGAAAATATTTGCAAATGAAGCAACTGACAAGGAATTAATCTCTAAAATTTACAAAGAGCTCATGCAGCTCAATATCAAAAGACAACCCGAACAAAAAAATGGGCAGAAGATCTAAATAGACATTTCTCCAAAGAAGACATACAGATGGTTAAAAAGCACATGAAAAGATGCTCAACATCACTAATTATTAGAGAAATGCAAATCAAAACTACAATGAGCTGTCACCTCACACTAGTCAGAATGGCCATGATCAAAAAATCTACAAACAATAAGTGCTGGAGAGGGTGTGGAAAAAAGGGAGCCCTCTTGCACTGTTGGTGGGAATGTAAATTGATACAGCCACTATGGAGGACAGTATGGAGATTCCTTAAAAAACTAAAAATAGAACTACCATTCATCACAGCAATTCCACTACCAGGCATATATCCAGAGAAAACCATAGTTCAAAAAGATGCATGCACTCCAATGTTCATTGCAGCACTATTCACAATAGCCAGAACATGGAAGCAACCCAAATGTCCATTGACAAAGGAATGGATAAAGAAGATGTCGTATATACAATGGAATATTACTCAGCCATAAAAAATAACAAAATAATGCCATTTGCAACAACATGGATGGACCTAGAGATTCTCATACTGAGTGAAGTCAGACAGAGAAAGACAGATATCATATGGTATCACTTATATGTGGAATCTAAAAAAAAGGCTACAAATGAACATATCTACAAAACTGAAATAGAGTTACAGATGTAGAAAATAAAGTTATGGTTACTGGCGGGTAAGGGGAGAGGGAGGAATAAATTGGAAGATTGGGATTGACACATACACATTACCATATATAAAATAGATGACTAATAAGGACCTACTGTATAGCACAGGGAACTCTACTTAATACACTGTTATGGCCTACATGGGAAAAGAATCTAAAATAAAATAGAGATATGTATTTGTACAACAGATTCACTTTGCTGTACACCTGAAACTAACACAACCTTGTAAATCAACTATACGCCAATAAAAATTTTTAAAAAGAAGGAAAGCATAGCCAATAAAAACCACAAAAGAACTGGCAGTTAAGGACTTTAAATCCACTATTATAAAAATGTTAAAGAATTTATAGGAAAATATGAATATGTGAAAAGAGGGTATTTCAGGAGAGAAATGTAAAATGAAATATAGAAAACCTAGAGCTGAAAAAATAGAGTATCTAAAATAAAACATTCATTGGATAGCTTAGAACCAGATTGAAAACTGCATGTAGAAATTTGTTTAGTGGCCAGAAATGAATTCCAACACAGTAGGCATATCCTTTTGTGATGTGACTTTGCCACTCTTCTCGTACAGAGATGAGAGAGTATTTCTATACCTCTTTAATATAAAATGGCTTTGCAGCTTTCTTTGACTAAAAAAATGCAGCAGATGTTATGTTAGTTTTTCTTCTAAGGCCTTAACCTGAAGCTAGACCTAAACAGATATTGAACGTCTTGGCATGCTATGAGGAAGCCTGGGATGAAACACCATGTGACAAAGAGATACAACCCTCTCCCAGCTGAGCTTAGCTTCCAGCCAATTCCCCTGCTGAATGAAGCTACATGTGTGAATTTAGATGCATCCAGCAGAAGAATGTACAGTCAACACATACACTTCTGACAAATTATAATCTGATAATGTTTTAAGCCACTAAGTTTCATAGTGGTTTATAACAATAGATTATTAATACACTGCAGGTAAAAAGATCAGTCAACTTGACTCTAGTTCAATAGATGTTACCCAAACTGAAGCAAAGAGATAATAGGTAGAGAATAAGTAAGGCTCAAGAACCCCAAGCTGGATAAATACAGGAAAAACCACACCTGGGAACATTATAGGCAAACTGCTAAAAAATAGAGAAATTTTCAAAAGCACTAACAGGAAAAAACAACAGCAGCATTACACAGATGAACACTAGATTGAGAAAAAAAGTTAACTTCTCATCAGACACAATGAAGGCCAGAAAGCAGTGGAAAGATATCCAAGGACAAAATATTCCAGCAAATAAAAATATTTGTGTGCATATATATGCACATACACACATATATATGCATATGTATGTGATATGTGTATACCCACACAGAATCTTTTTTAAATGTCATGTTGATTGAGGTATAATTTACTTAGAGTAAACTTCAGTCATTCATCCTTCTTAGGTATAGAGTTGGAAGATCTGTGAGCAATTCTCTCATTCCCCTTTGTTATCAATCAGTACTCCCACCCCCAACCCAGCAGTGATCTGATTTCTATCTCTATAGTCTGGCCTTTCCAGATGTCATATAAATTCAGTCTTATAGTATGTAATCTTTTGTGTTCAAGTTTTTTTTTTTTAGCATAACGCAGATGACACTCATGCATGGTGTTGCCTATATTACTAATTTAACCATTTTTATTATTGAATAGGATTTCATTGTATGAATGAGCCACAATTTGTTTATTTATTCACCTGCTGATGAGAATTTGGGTTGCTTCTAGTTTTGGACAATTATGAATCAGACTGTTATAAACACTTTTCTACCAAACTCTTCTGGTGACATGTTTTTATTTCTCTTGAATAAATACTCAAGAGTAAAACTGTTGGGTTACATAGTAAGTGTATGTTTAATGTTATAAGAAACTGCTGAACTGTTTTCCAATGTAATGTTACCATTTTGAATTCCCATTAGCAAAGTCTAAGAGCTATGAGACTTTCAGGCGCTCCACATCCACTTGGCAGTTGATATTTTAATTTTAATCATTATAATAGATATGTAGTGACATCTCATTGTGGTTTTAATTTGCAAATCCTCGACGACTAGTGATGTCAGGGATTTTTTAATTTGTCCTCTCTCTCTTTTGAAATGTCTGTTCAAATCTTTTGTGATTTTAGGGGATATTTGTTTTCTTATTGAGTTGTGTAAATTCTATATGTATTCTGGATGTATATCCTTGGTCAGGTAAGTATTTTGTAGATTTTTTCTTGAAGTCTGTGGCTTGTCTTTTTATTTAATGTCTTTCAAGAAGAAAAGTGTTTCATTTTGATGGACTTTAATCCACACTAATTTTGTTTACAGTTTATCCTCTTCGTGTTTTCTAAGTCATTGCCTAACTCAAGACCACAAAGATTTTTTCCTGTACTCTCAAGAAATCTTGTAGTTTTAAGCTTTACATTTAGGTCTGTGATATACTTAGTGTTCATTTTTGTAAATAAAAGGTATAGGTCAGGTTTACTTTTTTATATATGGATGTCCAAGTGTTTTGACACCACTTGTAAAAAAGATTATTCTTTCCTTTTGAGTTACCTTGTCATCTCTGTCAAATTTTTTTTAATTAATTGCTCATAGCTGTGTGGATCTATTTCTGAATTTTCTATTCTGTTCCAAAGATCTGTATGTCTATCTTTTCACCAGTAACATAGTATCATGATTTCTGCCCAAATAAGTACACCAAATGGTAGGTATAAAACAGTCAAATATATGACAACAATAGCACTAAAGATGAGAAGTTGGGATAAATAGGATTATAGTTTTACAAAGTTCACACATTGTGATCTTCCTGAAGATATAGATTATGGTAAGTTAACTAAGTACACTGTATTCTCTAGAGCCACCACTTAGAGATATAGCTTTAAACCACACCAAAAAAAAAAAATCAATAGGAAAGATTAAAAAAAAATACAAAATTCAAATTACCCAGGATATGGAAGAGAAGGATCTCTTACTTTAGACCTGAATTTCCAATTTCCTACTGTGTGGCATCAAAGGATGCTGTACATCTCCAGAATATCCTTCAACATTCACTAAGTATTTACCGAGTATCTACTCTAATCTAAATATTGTGCTAGGCACTGAGTAAAATAGTGATGAATAAAATAGGCATGGATCTTGACTTCGTGGAGCTCAGAATCCAGTGGGGAGACAAACATTAAAAACACCTACAAATATCATTTCAAATTCTGATAAACACAATTAGAAATTAAGCAACAGGGCTTCCCTGGTGGTACAGTGGTTAAGAATCTGCCTGCCAATGCAGGGGACACAGGTTCGAGCCCTGGTCCAGGAAGATCTCACATGCTGCAGAGCAACTAAGCTCGTGTTCCACAACTACTGAGCCTGAGCTCTAGAGCCTGTGAGCCACAACTACTGAGCCCACGTGCCACAACTACTGAGCCCACGTGCCACAACTGAGCCCACGTGCCACAACTACTGAAGCCCACGCGCCTAGAGCCCATGCTCCACAACAAGAGAAGCCACTGCAATGAGACGCCCCCACACCGTGACAAAGAGTAGCCTCCGCTCACCACAACTAGAGAAAGCCCGCACGCAGCAATGAAGACCCAATGCAGCCAAAAATAAATAAAATAAATAAATTTATTTTTTAAAAAAAGTAATCAAGCAACAGGGTGTTGTAAGATCTCATGAAGAACAAATGCAATGAGCATAGTAAATAATACCGGGGTTCAAATCACTGATATTGCCAGTTTTCTTTTCCTTCCAGGCCTATGAGAGAATTATATTTCCCTGGCCCCTTAAAATTACATGTGCCAGTGCTTTGTCCAATGAAATGTAGGCAGAAATGATACATCATTTCTAGGCAGCAGCATTTAAGAACAAAAATATTTTTAGTGGCGTATAATTTCCTTAAAATGTTGTGTTAGTTTCTGCTGTAAAACAAAGTGAATCAGCTATATGTATACATATATCCCCATATCTCCTCCCTCTTAAGCCTCCCTCCCACCCCTCCCTATCCTACCCCTCTAGATCGTCACAAGGCATCAAGCTGATCTCCCTGTGCTATGAAGCAGCTTCCCACTAGCCATCCATTTTACATTTGATAGTGTATATATGTCAATTCCTCTCTCTCACTTTATCCCAGCTTCCCCTTCCCCCCGTGTCCTCAAGTCTGTTCTCTACGTCTGTGTCTTTATTCCTGTGCTGCCGCTAGGTTCATCAGCAAGCATTTTTGAACCAGTTCAAAATCTTCTTTGTGCTCTTCCCCTGCCTCAGAATAAGAAACGTCATGTTGAAATTAGAGCATCTGGGAGATTGGGACTGACATATATACACCAATATGTATAAAATAGATAACTAATAAGAACGTACTGTATAAAAATAAAATAAAATAAAATTCAAAAAAAGAAAGAATTTGGAGCATGATTCAATGGTGAATTAAACAAGTCACTGTTGTTTTAGGGTTGTTAAAAACAGAATAATCTAGTCTAATCTGAGTGATACATTGAGTATAGACAGCTTTTTACACCAAGACCCGAAAGATAAATAGGACATAGGGAGAAAGGGGTGGGGGAGGTGAGGAAAGTATTCTCAACAAAGGGAATAGCAAATCCAAAACTTTGAAGAAATAATGCTATTGGTTCATTTGTGAAATGGAAAGAACACCAGGTGGGTATGACATAGTGAGCAATGGGGAAAATATGGAAGGATAAGTGTGGAGAAGTTTTCCAAGGACTGACTATTCAGGATATTAGAGACTGTGTTCAATATTTTAGATTTTCTCCTAGATGCAGAATTCCCTTGAGGTTCTTACATACTACAGAAATATTTAAATTTTTAATTGTATCTCTCTGGACACTGTGGGAAGAAAGGATTAATATTGGGGGATACAGAGTGGAAGAAACAGGACACACTGGGAGACCATCTTAGTAGTCAGAAGGAAATGTCATGGCTTGCAGAAGGTAGCCACAGAAATAGAAACAGGGTGGATTTGGGAATTGGAATTGACAAATTTGATAAGGGATTGATGTAAAGTGATGAAGAGCAGGGTATCAAGAATGACTGTCCAATGACTGGCTCCTGAAGCAGGTTGGTTGGTGGGAAAGATGAGTGACCAGGCAAAGCAAAAGGCCTGATGAAAAGACAGAACACTGTCTGGGACATGTTAGATTTGGGAGAACTATGGGGTATCCAAGAAAAGGGTCTAACAGGAAACTGGATACAGGAATCTAAATCTAAGAAGAATTGCATGGTTTAGTAACAAATTTAGGAATCACTGGCATTTTAAGCCAACGAAATAGATGGTCTTAAGTTAGGAGAGGACAGAAGGTGAGATGCAAAAAAAAAAAAAAAATAGGGTTTCCCTGGTGGCGCAGCGGTTGAGAGTCCGCCTGCCGATGCAGGGGACATGGGTTCGTGACCCGGTCCGGGAGGATCCCACATGCCGCGGAGCGGCCGGCCCCGTGAGCCATGGCCGTTGAGCCTGCGCGTCCGGAGCCTTGCTCCGCAATGGGAGAGGCCACAACAGTGAGACGCCTGCGTACCGCAAAAAAAAATAATAATAAATAAAAAATAATAATAATAAAATACAATGTTAAAGAATACCAACACTTTGAAGTTTTTAGTGGAAGAGGGGCTGGCAAATACGATTAAGTAGTAGTCAAAGAGGTAGAAGGAAAACATGGAGAAGGAAGAATCATAATTCGACAGACCAATGTTTCAATGGGGAAAAAGAGATTAGAAGTTTCAAGATACTTAAGGACTCAATTTTCCATGAAGTGTGACAAATAAATATAATTTCTCACTTTAGGAAGATCAATTAGGTAACGTGTTAAAAGTGAACTCAAGACTGGGCTGACTTGAAGAATGACTGAAAATGGAAAATGAAGATGACAATGTTGACAACTTCCTATCAGAGAGGCTAAGTTATAAAGCAGAGAGATGCAGGCCAGTTTGATGGGAGGTGATATGGTTTCAAGGGAAGATTTTTATTGTGTTTTGTTTTCTAATGGGAGAGACAAGAGCATGTTCCAAAGTTAGTGAGGCATATCCTGAACAACAGAACTCATGTTCCTTCCCCTTTACTCCCCAAGCCATATCCCCACATAATCACACACCTAATCAGTTACCAAATCCTGTTGCTTCCATCCTTAAAATGTCTTGAATCCATTCCTTTTTCTCCATCCCTACTGTCTCAGCACTAATTAGAGTTTCTTATGTCTCTAACCAAAGCTTTTATTACAGCACCTACCCAGATTTAACCAAACTGCAAGTTTAAGGGTACAGTACTGCAGACTGACGAGTCAACACACAGCTTCTGACCCCCAAAAGCAAGAAATTAGGGTACGACTATAAAGTTAGAGGGAAAAGTCCATACAAGATCATCGTCATTTCTGGCACCAATTGCAAGTTTGAGAGTTTCCCAAAATGTTCCTCAGTTTTGAAAATTCATTAGAAAACTCACAGAATTCATTGAAACCTATGATACTCATGGTTACATTTATTACCTTAAAAAGTATACAAATTAGAACGAGCTGAAGGAACAGAGGCATAGGGCAGAGTATAGATGGATTCCAAATGTGAAGTTTCAGCTGTTCTCAGAATTCCAACACCCTAACAGCATCATTGTATGACAATATACATGGCGTTTTGCCAACCCAGGAAGCTTACTCCAGCTTCAGTGTCCTACATTATATTAGGGCTTTATTACATAGGCATGATTAGTGCTCACATGGTTGAACTCCACACCCTCTAAGATTGGCCCTGGCTTCCATCTCCAGGCTAATAATATCTCTATTCCACACAATCCATCAGACCAGCTCTTCCCTCCAAGATTCATGCTTTTCAGCTACAGGAACAGAACAACGGAAAAAGACACAACCATGTGGTCAGGGCCCAGCAGCTCTGGGTGACCTTTCAGAAACGTCTGGCCCTGTAGTGTAGCAGAAGCTCCCTCCTGTTCAGACCTGAGGGTTAATATCTAGACATTTTTACAAGCCACAGAAGCAAAGAACCTGGTCAGCCCAGTACCACAACATAGTCAGGAAGTAAAAGGCAGAAGGCAGCATCTCTGATCAGAATAGAGAAACCATTCTGTGCACATGCATGATTTCTGGAAGAAAAGACTAAACTTCTTGTTAATCAAGCAAGAGATTGCTCAGAACATTAAGACGTGTCACACTGCTATAAATGTGACACTCTTATAGTCAATGTGTCCAGCAAAATAATGGGATGCAAGATAGAAGAAGCATCCTAGTTATGCTGTTTATCTTCCATTTCCCCTCCAAATCTACTCTCCATTCTTTTTCATTTTGCTCCATGCTTAGAGAGGCTGGCCTGTGTGGACTTAATCAACTGGTTCCCTTCCCTCAGGGTCCTGGTCTTGGAGAGCCCAGCTCTAGCTGGGAAATGAAGGGGAGTGAGGTCAGAATATTTATTTCCCTGGATCCCTCCCACTCAAGGTCATTTCAGGCTGAGGACACACCTCCATCCAACATCCCAGTTCCTGTAGAGGCAGCTGTTCACATAAATCTCCTTCTAGACGCTGGTAACATTCCCTCACTCACACCTTCAACCAAGGACAGTAACTTCCAGATGTCACTCACTTGATGTTTGGCACCATCCCTTGTGTTTTCAACACCCTGCCCATAACTTTTAAATAATCCATGTGTTAAACTCACCTCAAATTATCATCTATTATTGCTGGGGCCGTGACTGATATGTGATTTTCAAGGAAAAAACAAACAAGTCTTTCTAAATAAGCTTCTGAAAGGATTTTTATCACATGAGATGTAAAATTTTATGGGGAAAATATTGGCCAGTATTAGACATTGACAATGTTTCATAGCAATTCATTCATTCAGTCTGTAAATAATTGATAATATCCTAGTACATACCAAGAACTCTTCTAGATGTTGAGCATAAATCATTAAAAAAATAGACAAAGCACCTGCCCTAATGTACCTTCTTCATTACAAAATTATAAACAAACTGAATCAAAACTGTTAGGTAGTATAAGTGTTAAATGTATATATATAAGTTACAATAACAGGACAGGGGGGAAAGGGAGGGCTATTTAAGTAAAACTGTCACACAAGGCTTCTCTCTGCAAGCAACATTTGAACATAGACATAAGTGAAGTGAGGATGTAAATGAAATAATTACAGAGGAAGAATGCTCAAGGCAGGAAGAAAGGGAGGAATATTATCATATTTATATTTTTAAAAATCATTCTGGGGCCTCCCTGGTGGCGCAGTGGTTGAGAGTCCGCCTGCCGATGCAGGGGACACGGGTTCGTGCCCCGATCCCGGAGGATCCCACATGCCGCGGAGCGGCTGGGCCCGCGAGCCATGGCCGCGGAGCCTGTGTGTCCGGAGCCTGTGCTCCGCAACGGGAGAGGCCACAGCAGTGAGAGGCCCGCGTACAGCAAAAAAAAAAAAAAAAAAAAAAAAAAAAAATCATTCTGAAAGAATAGGAAGTCTTAGAGCAAACAGACAAAAAAAAAAGGCATCCAAAGAGAAAAGAATTAAAATTGTCTGCTTGCAAATAATATGATCTAACGTACAGAAAATCCTAAATATCCCAAAAAATTACTAGAAGTAATCAACATATTCAGTAATGTTATAGGATACAATATCAACATTCAGAAAACAGTTGTATTTCTGTACACCAATAACAAAACATCTGAAAAATAAAGAAAATAATCCCACTTACAATAACACCAAAGCAGTAAAATACTTAGTAAAAAATTTAACCAAGGAGGTTTAAGATCTCTATGCTGAAAACTATTGTACTTTGATGGAAGAAATCGAAAGCACAAACGAATGGAAAGATATCCCATGTTCATAGATTGGCAGAATTAATAATGTTAAAATGTCCTTATTACTTAAAGCAGTCTACAAATTCAATGCAATCCCTGACAAAATTCCAATGGCATTTTTCACAGAAATAGAACAAACAATCCCAAAATTTGTATGAAGCCACAAAAGACTCCAAATAGCCAAAACAGTCCTGAGAAAGAAGAGCAAAGCCATAGGCATCACACTTCCTGATTTCCAACTATACTGCAAAGCTACAGTAATCAAAACAGTGTGGTACTGGCATAAAAATAGATATATAGATGACTAGAACAGAATAGAGAGCCCAGAAATAAATCCATGCATATATGGTCAATTAATTTATGACAAATGATACAAGAATATACAACAAGGAAAGAACAGACTCTTCAATAAATGTTGTTGAAAAAACTGGATAGCCATATGCAAAAGAATGAAATTGGGCCCCTATCTTACACTATACACAAAAATTATCTTGAGACAAATTAAAGACTTAAATATAAGATCTGAAACTGTAAAACTCCTAGAAGAAAATATAGGGATAAATCTCCTTGACATTGGTCTCCACAGCAATTTCCTGGATGTGATATCAAAAGCACAATCAACAAAATTAAAAATATGTGGGACTACATTAAACTTCTGCTCAGGAGAAGAAACAATCAACAATATGAAAAAGCAACCTGTGGAATGGGAGAAAATATTTGCTAATCATATCTGGTAAGGAGTTAATATTCAAAATATGTAATGAACTCATAAAACCCAACAGTAAAAAAAAAATCTTTTTAAATGGGAAGAATTGAATAAATATTTTTCCAAAGAAGCCATACAGATGGCCAACAGGTACATGAAAACGTGATCAACATCACTAATCAGAGAAATTCAAATCAAAACCACAATGAGGGGGTTTCCCTGGTGGCACAGTGGTTGAGAGTCCACCTGCCCATGCAGGGGACACGGGTTTGTGCCCCGGTTCGGGAAGATCCCACATGCCACGGAGCGGCTGGGCTCGTGCACCATGGCCGCTGAGCCTGCGTGTCCGGAGCCTGTGCTCTGCAACGGGAGAGGCCACAACAGTGAGAGGCCCGCGTACCACAAACAAAAAAAAAAAGAAAAAAAGAAACACAATGAGAAATTACCTCATACCTGTTAGAATGGCTAGCATGAAAAAGAATTAACAAATACTGGTGAGGATGTAAAGAAAAGGAACCCCTTATGCACTGTTGATGGGAATGTAAGTTGGTACAGCCACTACGAAAAACAGTATGGAAGTTCATCAATAAACTCAAAACAGAACTACAATATGATCCAGCAACCTCACTTCTGAGTATATATCCAAAGGAAATGAAGTCAGGATCTTGTAGAGATACCTGCATTCCCACATTTATTGCAGCATTAATCACAATAGCCAAGATATAGAAATAATCTAAAAGTCCATCAACAGATGAATGGATAAGGAAGATGTGAACACGAACACACACACACACACACACACACACACACACACACACACACAGGAATATTATTCAGCCATGAGAAAGAAGAAATGCTGCCATTTGTGACATCAGCAAACCTAAAGGGCACTATGTTAAGTGAAACAAATCAGACAGAAAAAAACATTTATGATTTCACTTATGTGGAATTTTTAAAAAATGAACTCAGGAAAACAGTAGAGTGGTGGTTACCAGAGGCTTGGGAGTAGGGTAAGTGGGGAAACATTGGTCAAACAATATAAATTTTCAAGTACACGATTAATAAGGTCTGGAAAATCTAATGCAGAGCATGGCAATTAGACCTAATACCGTATTATATACTTGAAAGTTGCTAAAAGAGTGATTCTTAAATGTTCTCACCACAAAAAATAGAGATGGTAATTGTGTGAAAAGATGGAGGTGGTAGTTAATGCTATGGTGGTAATCATTTTGTAATATATAAATATATCAAATCAACACATTGTACACCTTAAATTTATATGTCATATTTAAATTATGTACTAGTAAAACTGGGGAAAAAAGACAAAAAGAAACATTTCATTGAAGAGGATATAGAGATGGCAAATAAGCACAAGATGTTCAGCATCACCAGTTATTAGAGAAATGGAAATGGAGACCATGATGAAATATCATATACCTATCAGAATAGCTGAATTTTTTTAAGTGACAATACCAAAGAGTAGTAAGGATGTTGAGAAACTAACTGGACTGGTCTTACATGGCTGGTGAGTGTATAAAATTACAAGCCACTCTGAAAAACAATTTGGCAGTCTCTTAAAAAACTCACACCATGTGTTCCAGCATTCTCGGTCTTGAGCAGTTATCTCAGAGAAATAAAAAATTATGTCCACACAGAAATCTGTACAAGAATGCTCATAATGAAATCTGTACATTAATATTCCTGAACTAGGGGGTGAGTCCCTCAATACATTAACGGTTAAACAAGCTGGGCTACATCCAGACTATGAAACACTTTTCAGCAATAAAGATGAATATTGATTCAGTGACACTGCATGGATCTTCAGAACATTGTACTAAATAAAAGAGCCAGTATCAAATGATCACATACCCTGTGATTCCATTTATGTGCTTAACATTCTTTTGTTGTTGTTGTTTGATCTCAGATTAACATCTTTATTTTTTTTTACATCTTTATTGGAGTAAAATTTCTTTACAATGGTGTGTTAGTTTCTGCTTTATAACAAAGTGAATCAGTTATACATATACATATGTTCCCATATCTCCTCCCTCTTGCATCTCCCTCCCTGCCACCCTCCCTATCCCACCCCTCCAGGTGGTCACAAAGCACCGAGCTGATCTCCCTGTGCTATGCGGCTGCTTCCCACTAGCTATCCATTCTACGCTTGTAGTGTATATATGTCCATGCCTCTCGCTCACTTTTTCACAGCTTACCTTTCTTAAAATGACCGAACTATAGAGATGGAAAACAGATGAGTGGTTGCCAGGCTTAGAGATGCTGAGTGAGAGACTATAAAATGGTAGCGAGAGGAAAATCTCTGATGATGGAATAGTTCTGTATCTTGATTGTAGTAGTGGTTACCGGAACCTACTCATGTGATAAAGTGACACAAATCTACATACGTACATTGTAACAATGTCTAATGCCTGTTCTTGATATTTTACCATAATTACATAACATATAACTGTAAGGGGAAACTGAGTGAAATGTACATGAAACCTCTTTGTACTAACTTTGCAACTTCCAGTGGATCTGTAATATTTCAGAATATTAAGTTTTAAAAGTTCATTCTTCTGCCATGGGGAGAATATATCATGGGGGCAAAGGTGGAGTCAACAAGACCAGTGAAGAAGTCTTCACTATTATCCACACAGAGATGCATGTGACTTCTTACTAGGGTGGTATCTGGAGAAGTGGTAGAAATGTTTGGATTTGACATATTTTGAATGTGAAGCCACAGGACTTGCTGGTGAATTGGAAGTGGTATAAGAGAATGAGAAGCAAAGGAATAATTTTAAAGGTTGGGTTTTTTGTTTGGTTTTGGTATTTTACACATAAGCAATAGGGAAAGTGTAGTTTTCATTCATGCAGGCAGGAAGACATGAGGAGGAATGGCTTATGGGTAGTGGGAATCAGTTTTAGCCATGGCTCTGTCTGGTAGTGAGATATGTAATTAAATCTGGAGTTCAGGAGGAAGGTTGAGGCTAGGATATAAATTTTGAGGTCAGCTTACGGATGATATTTGATGCTATAAGACTACATGAGATCACCCAGAATGCATATATAGAGAAAAGGTCTGAGGACACTCCACCATTTAGAGGCTGGGAAAGTTAGTATTCAGCAAAGTAGGCTGAGAAGTAGCCACTGTGGAGGGTAGAATTCCAAAGAAGGGTAGGATACCGGAAACCAATAGAAGAAAAATTATTTTGGGTGGGGGGAGGTGTAATCAGCAGTGTGAAATAATACAGAAAGATTAGAAGTGAGAATTGACCATTTGGGTTGAAGAGACAATAACTTTAGAAAGAACGGTTTCAGTGAAGTGAAGATCCTATGGATGTATTCAAAAGAGGATAGGAGGTAAAATATCTTCTTTATTCAACATTTTTGAATGTTTGTTGTAAAGTGAGCAGGGAAATTGGGTGGTTACTGGAATAGTGTTTGTAGATCAAATGGAAAAGATTAAGATGGGAAATATCATATGCACATACGCTGGTGGGAATGTTGCATTAGAAAGGAGAAGTGATACAAAAAAGAATGAATACATGAATGAGTGAAGTCCTTAAGCAGGTAAGAGGGAATAGGATCCAGTGCACAAGTTGAGTAGTTGGCCTTAGATATCAACACTGGATAGAAGCAGAATATAAGGGCACAGATGCATACATGTCAGTAGGTTCTGTGCTTGGAAGATGTGGTGCACTCTTACGCTATTTCTATTATCACATGCAAGAAGGTCATTAACTGAGAGCAAGGAGAGGGAAGGGATGTTAGAGAATGAGAAAGCAGAGCTATGATATCGTCTTTGAGGATAGGAGTGAACAATGAATTCACAAAGAAAATGCAACAGGATTGTCTGGCAGCACTGAAAGCCCATTGCATATTTATTTGATACATATATGAATTTAATGTGAGAGAAGTCAGCATGGTTGTGGGTTGTTCTTCCAGCCTCTTTCAGGTGTTTGGGTGCAAGTGTGAAACTGAGCAGAAATAAAGAGGGTCTCAAGGGAGTTGAGTACAGATGCAAAAGAATGGTAGTAATAATGGAAGATGGAATCTAAACTGGAAAAGGAAGCAAGGCCCTTTGAGGAAGTTGATGAACAGTTAAAAAGTGGTAAGGTCAACTGTAGTATATTCTGGATAGTAAGTTATTGGAGGGGTCATCCTAGAGAGTAAATTGGAAAGAAAAGAGGTGATGGTCAGAGTAGGATGCTTTAAACTGGTATGACATGAGAGGAGGGGTAGAGGTAGGCTGGAAGACAGAAGCATTAGAGGTGAGGAGTTTAAAGAACTGAGAGGTCAGGACATTGGATGGATCATCCCTATGGATACTGAAATTCTAAAACATGGTAACAGAAGTGGTGTTAAAGTAAATACAGTAAGTCAGGTGCTAAAATCAAAGGGAAAGGGAAAGAATCATAAATTACTATTACAAGGAGAAGTAGGCACTGAGATGCTTCAAAAGCCCCAAGAAGGGATGGGGGAGAAATAAACCGTGGTTGGAAAACAGCATTAATGAACAAGAAGAACACCCACCCCACCTCCAAGACTAGGAGTACACAGGGTATGAGAGAAAATAAAAGAAAGCCATGACTGAGGACACTGTAGAAGTGATTGCCATATGATTCTTCCTGTAGCAACCCTCACAGTAGCACAGAGCTTTCTATAACCAATTATCAAGAGGAATTCCAAGCAGGAATGTTCATGATAGATAAAGCTGCTACATGGTAGATAAAGGTGTGGTGGAATTAAGGCACAGAATAGTTGGTGGTAGGGGAGATGACATGTGAAAAGGTGTTTCTACCTCACAAATTAGCACATTCACCTATCATTGTTTCTTCATCACCAAGACAGATCTATTGTATGTTCACTTGTCCTCAGCATCATAAAGGAGACAGCAAAGTCTCTCTTACAACATATCTCAATAGATATGTGAACTAAGGTCTCTGATTCTGTCTTCTGCTGAATCGAATCCATGGACCCAAAATGGAGACTTCATCTTTCTACCCATGCATAAAAGTGGCTTACCATCTGATCATTAACTCACTTTAGTGCATTTGGGATTGCTGTACACATTCCCAACTGGAAGAAGTAAGCGCTTCGGGAATCATAGTTACATAAACCACAGGCTGTGATGACAAAGCTTTAGCATAGGTCATTCTCTTAAGAGCTTAAAATGCTGAGCCACAGAAATAGCTTAATTAGTCTCAGCTTTCCTCTGAGGTAGGAGAGATGCTATCAAGTATTCTTCAATTAAGAGCTGAGATTCAGAGAAGTTGTGACCCACCTCCCCACCCTCCTGCTTCCTCCAAGGAAGTGGCTAAAGAGTCAGCCAACTAATTTCAACTGAACTCTGCTACGATGACAGCCTGCATGAGAACCACTGCAAGCTCTGTTCTTTGCATTAATAGGCTCTAAGCCATAAGCTGTTGGCCAGTAACAAATATAATCATGCAGATCTATCCTATCTCTTCCCCACACATATACACATACCCTTTCTAGAAGAAATAGATTATCAGGTACAAGGGTGGTAAGAGGCCGTACAAAAAGGCAAAGACATGACACCCATACAGGTATTGAAACTCTCACCAAGGACATCACAAAAGCGTTATTAATAGCCAATGCTTATTGAGAACTTACTGAAAACCAGACACTGCTCTAAGTGCTTTCCATGCTTTGACTCTCCTATCCTTACACCAGTCATAAGGTAGATATTATCCCACTTTACAGAAGAAAGTGAGATACAGAGAAGTGAGTAATTTGCCCATGATTTTACAACTAGTTCAGTGGTAGAGTCAGAATTTGAACCTAGTTGTTCTGGCTTCAGAGTCTAACATTTTAACCAGTATGCTTTATTACCCAAAACACACACACACACACAACAGTCTCATCAACTATACTTGCTGGCAGAAATCATTTCTTCATGCCTTCCAGGAGGTGTGGGGCCACTTCCCACAGCAGAGGTAAGAATCCCTTTACTGCAAGACAGGATGATGCTCTTGTTTAATTTAACCCCAAAGTCCTATAAAACATAGAAGCAGCTACAACTCAGAGAATAAATTTGTTCTCAGCAGAAAATTATCCTCCGAAGCTCCCTCCTCCACCACCCACAGTCTCTGCCCATGAAGGAGCTTCCTAGTGTGTGGAAACTTTCCTCCTTCACAGCTCCCTCCCACTGGTGCAGGTCCCGTCCTTAGTCGTTTGCCTCTGTTTTTTCTTTTTTCTTTTGCCCTACCCAGGTAAAACCGATAGCTAGTGGGAAGCAGCCACATAGAACAGGGAGATCAGCTCAGTGCTTTGTGACCACCTAGAGGGGTGGGATAAGGAGGGTGGGAGGGAGACACAAGAGGGAGGGGATATGGGGATATATGCATATGTATAGCTGATTCACTTTGTTATACAGCAGAAACTAACGCACTATTGTAAAGCAATTATACCCCAATAAAGATGTTTAAAAAAATTAATCCTTATAAAAAATTATCCTCCAGTATAGTGTTTGAAAGTTTAATGGTTATGATATTCACTTGTCCAGCTTATTAAAAATGCATTTTCCGGGGCTTTCCCGGTGGCTCAGTGGTTGAGAATCTGCCTGCCAATGCAGGGGACACGGGTTCGAGCCCTGGTCTCGGAGGATCCCACATGCCCCAAAGCAGCTGGGCCCGTGAGCCACAACCACTGAGACTGCGCGTCTGGAGCTTGTGCTCCGCAACAAGAGAGGCCGCGACAGTGAGAGGCCTGTGCACCGCGATGAAGAGTGGCCCCTGCTCGCCGCAACTAGAGAAAGCCCTCGCACAGAAAAGAAGACCCAACACAGCCAAAATAAATAAATAAATAAACAAGCATTTTCAGGGGACCTAGCCCCCAGAATCTGATTCACTAGATCTGTGATTGGTTCTAGTAACGTGTGCTTAACAAGCCTCACCATCACCACTGCCGCCACCACCCGGCAGACCTAATGGAGGTGGCTCACAAAGCACACTTCGGTAAGGGTCACTCTCAGGAAAAGACAATTCTAGTTATGAATGAGAAGTGGGGGAGGGAAGAGCCACATGAGATAACGATATTTAGTTCTTGGGTGAATTTTTCCTTTGATGGTTCTTTGAAGTCAAGAAGCAATTTAAATCACTGCTACTAAAATGGCAAGAAATATATGAGAAAGATCATGAATCTGGGAGTTAGAAATGTATGAATGAACCCCAGACTTCCTGCTTCACTACTTGGGAAATTGGGCCTCCATTTTCTCCATTTTGTAAACCAAAAATGATATTCTGTACAATTCTGTTGCAAGCTTTAGACTATTTATGCTTATTCCCACCACATGCTGGAAAAGTAGGCACATACTTTTCTTCCTACCTGGGATGTGCACACAAGGCTGAAGGTGGAACTGCCATCCTGCCATTATGAAATGAACGAGAGAAGGAACTTCTGTCTGACAGAATCATGGGATGCCCTGCCAGCTCTGGACTGTCCATCTCTCGAGATTTTACCAAGTATGTACAAGTCCAAATTTAAGGCACGGTTTTTCAGATTTCTGTTACTCACTGTTGAATGAGATCTCTCTCCCTTTATCATTGTGTAATGTCCTCTTTGCCTCTTGTTTACAGGCTTTGTTTTAGAATCTATTTTGTCTGATGTAAGTATTACTACCAGAGATTTTTGGTTTTATTTGCATGCAATACTTTTTTTCATTCCCTCATTTTCAGTGTGTGTGTGTCTTTGGATCTGAAGTGAGCCTCTTGTAGGCAGCATATTGATGGGTCTTGTTTTTGTTTTTAAACTGTTCAGCCACTTTGTCTTTTGATTGGAGGCTTCAGCCCATTTACATGTAAAGAGTAATTATTGATAGCCATGTAGTTATTGTCATTTTGTTCATTGTTCTCTGGTTGTTTTTGTAGTTCATTTTGTTCCTTTCTTTTGCTCTCTTTTCTTGTGATTTAATAACTACCTTTAGGTGTTAATGTCTAGATTCCTTTCTCTTTTTGTGTGTGTGCATTTATGGTGGGTTTTTAGTTTGTGGTTACCATGAGGTTCATATAGAACAACATATGTGTGTATATATAATTATTTTAAGTTGATTACCTCTTAAGTTCAAATGCATTTTACACCCCCCCACGTGTAATATTTTTGACATATTTTATACTTTTTCTGTATCCCTCAACTACTTATTGTTAATACAGATGATTTTTACAACTTGTGTCTTTTAACCCTCCCTAGTGGCTTTATAAGTGGTTGATCTACTACCTTTACTGTATGTTTGCCTTTACCAATGAGATTTTTTTCCATAGTTTTCATATTTGTATTTGTGACCTTACCTTTTCTGCTTATAGAAGACCTTTAATATTTCTAGAGCCAGTTTAGTGGTGAACTCCTTTAGCTTTTGCTTGTCTTGTAATATGTGTCTTAGTGTGGACCCCTTTAGGTTCATCTTATTTGTAACTCTGTGCTTCCTGGACTTGGATGCCTATTTCTTCCATAGGTTAGGGAAGTTTTCAACTATTATTTCTTCAGGTAAGTTCTCTGCTTTTTTCTCTTTCTCCTCTCCTCTGGGACACCTATAATGGGAATGTTAGTATATTTTATCTTGTCCCAGAGGCCCCTTAAACAAAAATTTTTTCTGTTTGCTGTTCTGACTGGGTGACATCCACTATTCTGTCTTCCAGATAGCTTATGTGTTCTTCTGTATCACATAATCTGCAACTGATTCCCTCTAGTGTATTTTTCATTTCAGTTATTTCATTCTTAAGGTCTGATTGGTTATTTTTATGTTTTCTAATCCTTTGAAGTTATCCCTGTGTTCCTTTATTCTCCCAAGTATGGTGAGCACTTTTATGACTGTTACTTTGAACCCTTTATCAGGTAAATTACTTATCTACATTTCATTAGGGTTTTTTCCTGGGGTTTGATCTTGTTCTTTTTTTGGGGGGGGTGGATATATTTGTCTTCTCGTCATTTGACTTCATGTCTCTATGAATTAGAATTAGAATTAGTAACGGTTACATCTCTCTGTCTTGAAGGTGTGTCCTTGGTAGGAGTGTCCCTATGCAGACTGCAAGTGCCCAGTGGCTTTGATAGGAGGGCTGGAGCTAAGTGAACATGAGCTGGGGCTTTTTTGAGGGTGCAGTGGGGCCACCACCTTGGTAGAACCAAAGTTCAGCACACACTGTGGGCTGCCACCTTGGCAGGGTGTAGGGGGCTGGAGCCATAGCTCAGCACAGGCCAGGGGTTTTTGGGGGGTGTGCTAGAGCCAGAGCCCAGCATAGGCTGAGGCTGCTCCCAGGGTGCACCAGGAGCTACTGCCTCGGTGAGGGGCTGGAGCCAGATACAGGCCCAGACTGAGATGGTAGGTGCTGGAGTGGCTTTGGCAGGCTGGCTAGAGCACCAGGTTCTTCTCAACCTGCTGCCCCTGCACTGATGTGTTGAGCAAGTTTGTGTGCACAGCCTTTAAGAGCAGAGTCTCAGTTTCCTATACTCTTCCAGCTCTCCTGATTGTAAGCCCTGCCTGTTTACAAAACCAGTTAAGGGGATTCATCTTCCCAGTGCTGGTCCCTAGGGCTGTGGTGTTCAATGTGGAGCTCAAATCCCTCGTTCCTTAGGGAGAACCACCAAGTTTGTGATATCCTCTTTCTGTATTGGATTACCCACCAGAGATGTAGGTCCTGAATAGACAGTTCTCTTCCTCTCCTACCCATCTTAGTGTGCTTTTTTCCCTTATGTCCTTAATTGTAGAAGAGCTGTTCTACAGATAATCATAGTTTTGTTGTGTTCATGGGAGAAAGTGAGCTCAGTTTTCCTATTGTTTTGATTCCCCCATTTGTTACGTTTTTCCAAATTTAAAAAAATAAAGAAACCCTACAAGGGAAGAACATCTCATTTGTTCCCACCCCAAGAAAATTCATATTATTAATTCATAACACTACAACACCTTGTCTATGGGTTCCCAAAAGCACTAATTTTATTCTGTGAAGTCATACAGAATGGAAGTAGTTCTAAAAGATTAAAGAAAAAATGCCTAGTATGTTTTCTTAGAGCATTAGACCAGTACGTTTACTTGATTCTCCCATTAAGTTCTATTAATAGCCTATCAAATGATTTGTGAGCACTTATAGAAAGCAGTCATCACTATAAAGCAGTATGAACTCATTAAGAACAATCTCTGTTAAATTAATGGCTTTACCTAATAGGTTTGCAAGTTTGCAGCATTTATTGATCATTGATTATTTATTTACTGATTGGTCATATCACAGATATCATCCCTGGGTAAGGTGGAGAAACATGGATTGGCAGAGTATATGGCTAGGCAGGTTTCTAATCAAATAACTATGCCCAAAAGGGGCCAATTAGTGAATAGATGTTAAGAAAACCAATAGTATCAGTATTTTATCAACATCCTAGTAAAAGATTTTAAAAGTCTATCAATTTTGTAGATAAGCTAGGAGGAATCGTAAATTTGTTACATGAAACAGTCAAAATCTCATCATCTCTCAGAGAGTAGACATAAGAGCTTTGCTTTTATGACCTAGAGAATAAAATATCCAAGAACGCTTTGTAAAACCAAGCTTGATAGTAGTTGATACAAAAAAAACTCCAAATAATTCTATGTATTGAAATGCCTAAAAAAGCTAAAACAAACTCAGGCTAATTTAACAAAGGTAAAATTTTCTGATCAAGCTATATTGTCTTGATGGATACCTTTAATAAATGTATCATGTATTCTGGACAGCTACATGTAAAAGAATGAAATCAGAACACTCCCTAACACCATACACAAAAATAAACACAAAATGGATTTGAGACCTAAATGTAAGACTGGACACTATAAAACTCTTAGAGGAAAACATAGGAAGAACACCCTTTGACATAAATCACAGCAAGATCTTTTTTGATCCACCTCCTAGAGTAATGGAAATAAAAACAAAAATAAACAAATGGGACCTAATGAAATGTCAAAGCTTTTGCACAGCAAAGGAAACCATAAACAAGATGAAAAGACAACCCTCAGAATGGGAGAAAATATTCGCAAATGAATCAACGGACAAAGGATTCATCTCCAAAATATATAAACAGCTCATGCAGCTCAATATTAAAGAAACAAACAACCCAGTCCAAAAATGGGAAGAAGACCTAAAGAGACATTTCTCCAAAGAAGACATACAGATATCCAAGAAGCACATGAAAAGCTGCTCAACATCACTAATTATTAGAGAAATGCAAATCAAAACTACAATGAGGCATCACCTCACACCAGTTGGAATGGGCATCATTAGAAAATCTACAAACAACAAATGCTGAAGAGGGTGTGGAGAAAAGGGAACCCTCTTGCACTGTTGGTGGGAATGTAAATTGATACAGACACTATGGAGAACAGTATGGAGACTCCTTAAAAAACTAAAAATAGAATTACCATATGATCCAGCAATCCTACTACTGGGCACATACTCAGAGAAAACCATAATTCAAAAAGACACATGCACCCCACTATTCATTGCAGCACTATTTACAATAGCCAGGTCATGGAAGCAACATAAATGCCCATCGACAGACGAATGGATAAAGAAGTTGTGGTACATATATACAATGGAATATTACTCAGCCATAAAAAGGAACGAAATTGAGTCATTTGTTGAGACATGGATGTATCTAGAGACTACCATACAGAGTGAAGTAAGTCAGAAAGAGAAAAACAAATATTGTATATTAACGCATTATGAGGAACCTAGAAAAATAGTACAGGTGAACCAGTTTGCAGGGCAGAAGTTGAGACACAGATGTAGAGAACAAACGTATGGACACCAAGGGGGGAAAACTGCAGTGGGGTGGGGATGGTGGTGTGCTGAATTGGGAGATTGGGATTGACATGTATACACTGATGTGTATAAAATTGATGACTAATAAGAACCTGCAGTATAAAACAAACAAACAAACAAAAGAAGTACTAAACTTTCTTTGGGTTATTTGTATGGAAATATGTTAACATGAATGTTTCAGACATTACATGAAATTTCTAAAAATCTTATATATTCTGGTATAATGTTATAAGTCATAATTCTAGTTATTACTTTAAAATGTATATCTCAGAAATAACTAAATTTCCTTGTCAATTGCATTATTATGAACTTTCATCAAAACTTTAACAGCAAAGGAAAGGAAAGGAAACCATAAAGTTTCATCAAAACTTTAACTGTGGTCATTTTTAAGTCTTTTGTCATTTACAGACAGTTCTGGCTGTACTCTGATGCTTTCACAAAAATGTTCCTATAAAAGTGTTTCATCTTCAAGGAATTCATGGAAAAGAGTCTGACAAGTACAGGTTTCTGGTAACTGACTATACTGCTGAACTGAATGACTAAGCATTTTCAGAGCGCTAATGGAAATCTGATGAATTCATAAAAGTGCTAACAAAAGATCAAGATGAAAAAAAAGTAATTACATGGGACTGAGTGAACCGATGAGGATGATTATAATTTTTGTGACTTTCTGTTTGAATTAAAAAAAAAATCCCACAAGGACTCAGAGGCAAAAAATATACAAATCAATTTTCACTGCAAAGTAAAGGAGCTGTTACAGTGGAAGATTCCTGGACTGAATGTCAGTATTATAACATAGTATGAGTGTGTTTCGTGTTTGGTAATTGCAATCATTGTTGCTTTTGTTGTGGTCATCCATTTACAATGCTTGGTGTCAGTTTATCTCTTGTAAAAATAAAATACAGTGTGCATGTGTGAGTTGTGGGAAAAAATAGGATTCTAATGTAGAATAAACTTTCAGTTGAAATGAAAAAATAAATAAATAAATCCATCTTCTAAACCATGCTAGTGTTAGCTAAGTGAAAATATTAATACATGAATATTAATAGTCTATTATTCTCCACAGTTATCTGAAGGAGATTTTGAAAAATAAAGTTTTAAGATGTAAAGTTTTATTAGATGAAGAGCCAGTCAATCCCTGGTTCCTTTAAAATATATCTAAATTTAATTGCTTTATTCTTTGAAACATTTTTTTCAGAACATAAACTTTTTACAGTCTGTCCTTCAATTCATTCCAATACAAGTATACTCTATATTCTCTAAATATACTCTCTATATAAACTTCAGGTTTTGAGATTTTTGGTTCCCTTCCCCTTCAGTCTGTACTCTAATTATAAACAGTAGAAATATATTGGCTTCCCCCTTAGTAATCTAAAGTGGCATTTCCAATGGTGTAATGGATAAACGGTGACAGTGCAGTTGGAATATATGCGTTTCAACTCAGTAGAAAAAGATGATACCTTTATCTGTTTTCACCATTCAATAATGATAAAACACACAATAAAGAAATGTATTTCAAAAATAAAGTATCATGTTTTCATAAGCAGGCAAGCTACATCTGGAGCATTGTGTACAAATTTGTATGCTACATCTGTGGTTTATGTCATCTAAATCCTACCTGGAAATTCAAGCCCTGTCCAGACTCTGGGACCAATACTAACCAGTAGATAGCCTTCCTTTTTTTCTCCCTAGATAGACAATACAACAGCTTAGTGCTGTGGGATCAACTGCAGAGGAAAAGATACCATGTTCTTACCTCTCAGATTTGAAAGGCTGCAGGAGACAGAAACTCAAAGTACCACTTACTATATAATAAGAAGAGCAAGTATTTACTTATTCCCTGATTAGCTGAGGAGGAAGAGGATTATCCTAGAGCAGAGGAAAGAGAGGAAAGAATGCATATGCTCCACTCCTGCCTATTCAGGATGTCATTTGCCTGCCTGTTCTCAGACCTATTTCCCACTCTCTTTCTGCCTCAGCTCCCTTGCCATCTGCCTTCCAGGTACCATCAGTTAACTGGAGACACTGATGAAAGACTAAAGGGAGTGAGAATATTTCTGCCTCTTCCTTTAATTCAGGCAATGCCTCCAGCAACGATTTTGCCTGTTCCATGGCTCCAGCTACCACTGAACAACCCTTCCCTCTGCAGTCCTAACTCCCATATGGCAGCCTTCTCCACAGTTCTAGACATCACCACCTTCCCTCCCTGTTCCCTTCCAGCCCACAATGGCCCCAAGTTTCTGTGAGAGCCCCTAGTAGCTCCTTTAGTTCTTTTACCATCTAAGTAACCAACTTGTTATAATAAATTATTTCTGTTAAATGATCTAGTGTAGGTTCTTTGTTTTCTGTGATAAATCCTGACTGATACTGTCCTACCCTATCACTCTCCCTTTGTCCAATGATTTACTGAAAAAGAATAATTTAAATACTCCTTTAAGTTTGGAAATTAGAATTTGGTGGACTTGTGCCTCGCTTATGGCTGGGAATTTGAGAGCTGCTGCCTCTGAGAGAAACCCCAATCTGAGCACAGTAAGGGCAGTAAAAAAGGCAATATGGCTGAAGAAGGCTTATTACCCTGCCAAGATTCCTGTGGCAGCCAGTGGCATGAGAGAGATGCAAGAGTTCCCTACAGCTACGCTGCCACTTCACATTCAGTCTTAGACCCTCCAAAATCTGACTTCTTTTCTAAAACTATTTTTACAAAGATCTGAAGTGACCTATTTGTTTTCACTCCATTTTTTCAGTATTCATTTTATTTGACCACTTGTCCACATTTGACTGGATAACTACCCCCTCAATCTGCAACTCCAGGTTGTCTCACCTTTTCTTGCTGGCCTTAAGATATAAGAAATGGGATTCAGAACAATGAAGGCTGTCCATTTTGCTACAATCCCAATTAGACTATGATGGTTCTCAGTCTTCTCAGTTTTATCTACTTTTATTTTAAACATTTACAGGTATTGTGTTCTCTTAGGTTTAAATTTGTAGGCATCTTCTATACCTTTAAAAATGCTTTCTGTCTGAGATGTAGCTACCATAGCTTTTAATTTAGTATACATTTGGCATATTTAACCATTCCTAACAAGCTAGAGATCGGTTTTAGCCTAACAATGTTTTTCTTAATTATACTCTCTATTGAAGCTAGTAATTACTTCGATTTACTTCTACCATCTTACTCTGATCCCTATTTTGGTGGAGATTTTTCCTTGTTCCATTTTTCCTTATGTAAGAGTACTTTATTTGGATATATAACCCTAGAAAACCACACTAAAGTGAAAAAGAAGGAAGGAGAACCAGAACAAGGATCTGTAGAAATGGCTGCCACCAAGTGGCTGGTTGCTCCATCCTGTGAGACCCTCATAGAACCCATCTCAAGCCATATACCCAGTGAAAGAAGCAGGGAGCACTTCTCCACTGGCTCCCACCTACTCAGAGCCAAAAGTTCAGCCACAATTCAAACCCCTTTCCATAGGTACTTCTGTACAAATTCATTACAAATCTCCAAGCAATCCTCTCACTGTGTTGTGGTCTAAAATATCAAAAATGAGCTCTTTATCAGACAAGCATTTCTCATCTTCCTGATCAAGATATTCTTTTATTGCCTACGTCATGTTCACCTGATTCTGTTGACTTAATACATACTATTCATAGATCAAATAAAAACAGAATTCCCAGTTAAGTATGTATTTCAGATAAACAATGAATCATATCTAAGTATCCTCCACGTAGTATTTGGAACATACCTACCTACTAAAAAAAAAAAACCCCACCTATGGAAAACAAAACAATACAAATAATTGTATCTTTAAGTCCAAACAACTTAGGTTTATTACCCAATATAATATTACTTATCCAAATAAATTCCCCTTGTCTATTACAATATATTTTACTTTTCATCAATACTACCAACATTCTTCATTGTAAGATAAATTTCCAATCCTTAGCATGTTACACAAAATCTACCATGATTTGGCTCCATCTTCATTCATTCCCTGGCATCATTTCTCACCTAATCACAATATTTTTTCTAGAATACCTGTGGTCTCCTGAAGATATGCTGCACATTGTTCTTATGCTCCCACACAGTGCTCCCTCCTAGTCAGCAGTTTCCCTGGGCTAACTCCTACCTGTCCCCCAAGATTTAGCTTTCCTGCCAATTCTCACAACCTACTTTCTTCAACTCAATTCCACCAAATCTCATGTCACCCAAAAATTTGTTTAGAGTCAGAACATTATAGTCAAATTCTGCAGAGTTTGCTGAATATATTGTTCCTGACTTTCCAGCCAACAAAAATGCCATAAATTATGCATCAGTCCTATTACTGATAGAAATACAATTTCCTGAGGAAAAAAAAGTATATTCTCCTGTTTAAATTCAGGGTAGAGACACAATGAATTTTTTCACTATTGGCCTCATGTAGAAGATTGTTACCCTTGGACTATCATGCATTTACTCTTTTTCTCTCCCATGGCTGTGTACTTGGAAGATCACATTCTCTTCAGGTTGAGTGTCTTGGATGAGGGTGTCAGTGAAAGGATGGTTTGCAATTAAATTCTGCTTATTTCTCTCCCCACATTACACTGGAAAAATGGTTGCCAACTTCTCCATCATAAAAGTCATTAGTTCACTGGGACCAGCAGGGACAGAATAAAACCAGAGCAACATAGAACCCTCCTAAGTTGAGGACTTAATGAGAAGAGCCATCCTTGAGCATTCATTCATCAATTACTACTTCTCTAAAGCCCAAGATGGTTATGTCATATCCCAATCCCCTCATATCCTAATTTCATTATCTCTGGAGTTTAAAGGCAAAAGTCTGACCTAGAGGGGTGGTAATAGCACACAGCAGTTTTGTGATGTTTGCAATTCTCTGCCCTCTCACTCACCTCTCCCCTCTTCTCTCTTTTGAATTCATAGGGAGGGATGCAGATGGCCTTTGGTCCTTCTCCAACATACATGATTGTACATAATAGCTAATAATAAGAGCATAAGTAAAAAGCTGAAGGCATCACACTTCCTAATACCAAACTATATTACTAAACTACAGTAATCAAAACAGCATAGTATAGGCAGACAGATAGATATATAGACCAATGGAACAGAATAGGGATCCCAGAAATAAACCCACACATTTACAGCAAATTGATCTTTGACAAAGGTGTCAAGAACACACGAGGAAAAGGACAGTCTCTTCAACAAATGGTGCTGGGAAAACTGGATTTTAACATGCAAAAGAATGCAATTGGACCTCTGTCTTATGCCATATATGAAAACCACCTCAAATTGATTAAAGATTCAGGTGTTATATTTAAATCTATAAAACTTCCGCAAGAAAACATAGGGGGAAAGCTTTATGACATTGGTCTAGGTAATAATTTCCTTGATATGACACCAGAAACACAGACAAGAAAGAGCAAAAATGACAAGTGAGAGTACAAAACTAAAAAGCTTCTCCACAGCAAAGGAAACCTCAGAGTGAAAGGCCACCTACAAAAGAAAATATTTGCAAACCATGTATCTGGTAAGTGGTTAATATCCAAAATATGAGGAACTCGTACAACTCATTAGCAGAAAAATTAAATAAGCCCCAAACAACTTGATTTTCTTTTTTTAATGGACAAAGGACTTGAATAGATCTTTCTCCAAAGACAACTTACAAATGGTGAAAAGATGCTTAACTTCGGTGAAATGTAAAACAAAGCCACAATGAGATATTACTTCACACCTCTTAGCATGGCTATTATCAAAAAAAAAAAAATAGGGGAGAAAGGATAAGTGCTGGCCACAATGTGGAGAAATTGGAAAATTTACACTGTTGGTGGGAATGCAAAAGGATACAGCCACTATGGAAAATAGTATGACGGTTCTTCAAAAAGATAAAAATGGACCTACCATCTCACTTTTGGGTATATATCCAAAGGAATTGAAATCAAGATCTCCAAGAGATAGATGCATTCCCACACTCACTGCAGCTTTATTCACAATAACCAAGACACAGAAACCACTGGAATGTCCATTGACAAGTGAGTAGATCAAAAAAAAAAAAATGAAGGACATTGTGCTAAGTGAAATAAACCAGTCACAGAAAGATAAATACTGCTATTATTCTACTTATTAGTTATCTAAAATAGTCATACTCACAGAAACAGAATAGAATGGTGGTTTCCACAGGCTGGGGAGTGAGGAAAATGGGGAGTAGCTGTTTAACAGATATAAAGTTGTAGTTATTCAAAGTAAGTTCTAGCGATCTGCTGTAAAATATCAGGCCTATAGTTTATACTGTATTGCACACTTAAAAATTTAAGAGGGCAGATCTCATGTTAGGAGTTTTTACCACAATAAAAAAAAAAAGCTTTCTAAGTGACAATAGGTGAAATTTTTAAAATCAAAATATTTGGAATAAGAAGAATGGCAAAAGTTCAAGACTTAAAGTCGGAAGCTCAGATTGAAGCACTCAGAATACGAGAAAGTAAGTTTTCAAAAGAAAGCCTGTGGAGTCGCGCGCACGGGCCGGGCGTCTCGGTCCCGCGCGCGCTCGTGGTCCGAGAGCCCGGGAGCAAAGCGAAGCGAAGGAGGGAGCGGCGGAGCGCGGGCCGTCAGAGCCCTGTGCCCGCGCGGAGGTGATGAAGCTGGCCGCGCGCTGACACCGCCGCACCCAGCCGCCGGGAAGAAGGCGCCTCGGGCCACGACCTTCAGGAGAAGGGAGGACTGATAATTCTTGTATCTAAGAGTGGACCGACCACGTGTGTGGTGACATGGCCCAGGGGAATAATTATGGGCAGACCAGCAATGGGGTGGCAGATGAATCACCCAACATGCTGGTGTACAGAAAGGAGACGTTCATCCAGGTGCAAGCACTGCAGCAAAGGGTCCCAGGTCCCAGCCTGTCTCACCACTGCCTCACAATCAGGTTGTGGCCTCTCCTGTTGCGGAGCACAGGCTTCGGATGCGCAGGCTCAGCAGCCATGGCTCACGAACCCGTGTCCCCTGCATTGGCAGGTGGACTCTCAACCACTGTGCCACCAGGGAAGCCCAATAATAAACTTTGTTTACAACAGCCTGCAATATGACCAAGATGATTGGGTGGTTCCTGTTCCTTATGGACTCCTTGGGTTGTTTATTCTTGTCATTTTCATTTCGGTGCTTGCATGCCTTGAATTTTATAGGAGAGATTATTGAAAGATAAGCAAGTGAAATAAAATGAACAGTTTAGAGCCCCAAAAAAAAAAAAAAAGAAAGCCTGTGGAAGATAGAAGTGCCAACAACTGATTAATAGTATAAAAAAAAATTCTGAACAGAGGCAAAACTATTTCTGCTAAAATTTGACATCCACTCATGAATTCAAAAGAAAACATCAGCAATCCAGGAATAAAGAAGAATTTCCCAAGTCTGACTAAGAATATCTACAAAGGGCTTCACTGGTGATGCAGTGGTTGAGAGTCCGCCTGCCGATGCAGGGGACATGGGTTCATACCCCGTTCCAGGAGGATCCCACATGCCGCGGAGTGGCTGGGCCTGTGGGCCATGGCCACTGAGCATGCGCATCCGGAGCCTGTGCTCCACAATGGAAGATGCCACAGCAGTGAGAGGCCCGCGTACAGCAAATAAAATATATGTATATATATATATATATATCTACAAAAAAACTGCAGAATATATTAAGGAGGAAGAGGATGAGAAATAATCAAGAGAAACTATTAGAATGAGAATATTCAGTTAAGATTGGATTCAAAAATCTGCCTACCCCCCAAAACAATCAATACCTTTCTCTAAACTTGAGATAATCATCTAAGAAACATAAAAATAAGTTATTTTTAATTGAAACAAAAACAAAGTACTCAGGTTTTGGCTTTTAAAAACTAAGTCCTCTATAGAGAAAATTTTTTTAAATCTAATGAAAAATCTAATAGAAGATGACTGGTATAAATAGATGGAGATTTCCACAATCACAGGTGAGAGGATTTGTTATGAGATTTCATCCCCCAGATTAATCAAATTTAATGTAACCCTAATCCAAACTCCAACTGGATTCAAGGAACTCATTGATTTTAAAATGTGTATGAAAATAAAGACACAAACAGCCTTGAAAAGGAAGAACTAAAAAAATGTTATGGGGCTTCCTTGATGGCACAGTGGTTGAGAGTCCGCCTGCTGATGCAGGGGACACGGGTTCGTGCCCTGGCCTGGGAAGATCCCACATGCCGCGGAGCGCCTAGGCCCGTGAGCCATGGCTGCTGAGCCTGCACGTCCGGAGCCTGTGCTCCGCAACGGGAGAGGCCACAACAGTGAGAGGCCCATGTACCAAACACACACACAAATAAATAAATAAATAAATAAATAAATGTTATGGTGTTGTAGCACAGACATGAAGCTATACTATAAACACCAATAAAAACTAGGATGGAACTAGTACAAAAACAGAAATAATCTAATGGGATAGTGTAATGAACTGAGATACTCATTCACATATGCAAACTTAGTACGTAATAAAAAAGGGGCACCACAAATCAATGGTGAAAGGGATGATTTAATGAGAGCTAGGGAAACTGGTTCATGCATTTAGAAAAATTAAAATGGATTCCTACTTAACTCAAAAGGGTAGAGTCCAAATGGAATAAAGACCTAAAGATGAAACATAAACTCTAAAGTCAACAAAAGAAAACATAGGAAGATATCCTCAAGATAAAAGCAAGGAAGAATTTCTTAGGCCAACAGAAACACAAACCACAAGACAAAAAAAAACTGAATTTGACTGTACCAAAATTAAGAATTTCTACACAAAGACACCATGGAAAGAGTTGAACAGATGACAAATGTGAAGAAGATACTACCAATGTACAAAGTTAACAAGGGTCTAACTATTAAAAAAATGAATTCTTGTAAATCACTGTAAGTCCAATAAGAAAACAGGCAAAGGATATCAACAGTTTACAGAAGAACCCAAAAATCTAATAAGCATGTGAAAAGATGGTCGCACCTATTAGTAATCAGAAAAATGCAAATTAAAACAATAATGCAGTATCATTTTACACTTTATGTCTAATAAACTGGGAAAAAATTGCTAGAGAATGCCAAGTGCCCCTGGTGAGTGTACAGATTGAGCTCTAGAATGTCTGCACCAATCCGGCCACACTTAATCAAGTAATTACATACTCTTTGACCTAAAATGCCATACCTGAGCATTTATCACAAAAATTCTCACACGGCCTTTAGGGGGCATGTATAAAGCTGTTTATTGCGGTTCTACTGGTGATAGGATGGAGATGAAGGAAATCCAGCTCTCTCTCTGGTGCTGTTGGGTTGGCCAAAAAGTTCATTCAGCTTTAAGTAAAAATAAGACATTTTTCATTTTCACCAAGAATTTTACTGAACAAACTTTTGGGCCAACCCAATACAACAGGAAAATGGATTCACAATATATGATAGATAAACCACAGCATACCATGAAGTAGTAAATAGTAGTAAAGTAGATGTACCCACAATCACAAAGATAGGTCACCAAAAAACCATGTTAAGGAACATACAAAATACTATAAAAATATCATTTATCTAAGTGTAAAATACGTAAGATAAAAAATGAAGTCTGGAATTTGCTTCACAATAATCTGGGTAGGGTCAGGCTAAGTGGTTAAGGGGGGAGAAATTATAGATAAGATAATCTGGGCCATGAGTTTATTATTATTGAAGTATTATTATTTTTCTCTCTACTTTTGTATACTTAACATTTTGTGTAATTTTTAAATGTATACAAAGTTCAAATTTTACCCCAAAAAGAGAATATACATAAAATGCACCAGAATGGTTACCTGAAGGAGTAGAAGGAATAATAAAGAGAACACAAAAGGAAAAATAAGAGGCTTTCTGTGGGCCAGTGATAATACAATTATAATACTTCTTGTTTACTGGTATATTACCATTAATTTTTCACTTCAGAGAAGCTTCTAGGTCTCTGGCAGTAAAAGGCAATTGTTGTATTACCATTAGTTAGTAGTCATTTCTTTCGTTTGTCAAAACAAACCAAGATGAAACAATGTTCCTTAACTCAATAGCTCATTCAGTACCATGACCCTCCCTGTAACAAAACTATTTCTTGCATATATATCACTATTGAGTTACTATTATTGTTTACTATTTACTTATTTTCCAAGTAATTGGTTCATTTCTTCCTTCCCATCATGATTTTCAGATCTTAACTATTGGCGCTCTCTTCTTATTTAACTCATCTTTTGCATATTTCAAAACACTACACATAGGCAACTTGAGCAATACTAGAATAAGGGAGTAGAAAGAACTATTTATTACAATGAAAGGGTGACTACTTTCTTTTCACCTTTTTCTATTAGGTTTCTTAGTCTCCAGACCATATATGTGCTTCTCTGGGAAGTGAACTGAACAACAAATATAATCAGGTCCCACTGAATCCAAAATCAACCTTAATACTATATGCCAAATAGAAGACTTTTTGTTTCTCCATTACCTGCAAATGGAAAAAGAATAAGAACACAGCAATTATTTGGGGCCTCCAATCAAATGGGTCCCAAAAGAAAGAAAAGGTAGAGGGGATGAAATGCAGTACAATTAATAGTTCAAGCCAAGAGTTCTCAAATGTTAGCCTGTATCAGAATCACCTGGAGATCTTGTTAAATCAAATGGTGGGGGCCACCACTTCGAGTTTGATTCAGTACACCTGGTTAAGACCCTAAGAAACACTGTTCTAGCAAGTTCCTAGGTGTTGTTGATTAAAGCTGTGGTTCCAGGGCTAAGGTTTTCAAATTGACCCTGCCCATGTCCAGGGCCCAAACCCTTGACCACTAGAGCATACTACCTACATACTGACATGTTTTTGCTTAAAGCATTTTTCCAAACTACCAAAAAGATTTAATTTGTATGCATATGCATGAGTAAAGTCTTGAATCAGATTCACCAGGATAATACTCCACTTAAAGAAACTGGGATTTCCAGGAACTTCGAGTTGCCCAAATACTGTGCCAAACACTTAAAATTCATTCTTTCCACAAATGTTTATTAGGGACTAACCATGTGACCCAGTATTGAGCTAAGCACTGGCACACTGTAAAAAGGAAATAGAATCCCTCTTTCCTGGAGCTTACACTAAACTCCCAAAATAAAAGTCCCAACAGGGGCTCCACTAGTTCTATCATGTTTTCCTGTGAAGTACAAAAAGTTCTCATACAGCAAGTAGAGCACTGGCTACATTTTAACTCCTCCTTCACCCTGGGTTGGCCCCTTGTACAGCCTAAGACCTGCATAAACAGACACTCACCCTGGGACTTGTTTATACAAAGCCCTTAGCTCAAACTGTCTTGTTTATTCCTATTTAATCAGCAGTTCTCAAACTCAAATAGGGTTTTCAAATCCCACAGCATATTTCAAGGTTTTATAGACATTTACAAGGTGGGTGGGGATGGAACTCAGGTACAAAGCTTAGATAATTCCTCTGTCTGTGGGATACTCTCATTATTATTCCCTAGGAGATTCTTGCTTATAGTTCCCCTCTTCATCACTAGTCCTCCTCCTTTCCCCTCCCTTACAGGAAGCATACTGTGTTTAACAGTATTTCTCTCTCTATATATATATGTATGTATTATTTGAATGTACATGTATGTGTGTAGAAACATACAGAAACTATACATATTTCTTTAAATATATTCATGTTATTTGAGGTCAGTGTGTTTTTATCTTCCGAAAATTGCATTACACTGTCGACTTAGCCCTGCTTATGTTTTTCACTCAACACTACATTTTAAAATTCTAATCCTACAGTTAAATGTATATCTAGTTCATTACTTCTAGCTGCAGCAAAGTATTCCATGGAGCATATCCACCATATTTTGTTTTTCCACTCTCCAAGTGATGAACACTGAAGTTACCAGCAATGCTCAGTTGCTTCCAACAATGTTATAGTGAAAATTCTGTTACTGTCTCTTAGTGAACTATTTCAGAATGAAATAATAATTACAAAGTGAGAAGTGATGGTGGGAAATAGATGGAGAAATGGAAAAATTCAAAACCTAGGCAGAAAATAAATTTTCACTGATTTTAGAGTAAGTGTTGCTGGAGTTGCCTTCTTATGGGAAGCAAAGGAAAAGCAACAAAAATGATTTCGTCAAGAACTGACAAGAAACGCTCCTCACAGACATGCTCCTATAACCACCTGGGGACTGAGAGAAACCAGAAGCATTAGAGTTCAGGACAAGTCACTTAATTAGAAGGAATTAGTTCGTAAATTTAGAAAAGTGGTCATGTTAACCTAGTAAATGTTATTTTAGTATCAGCTGTATAAGGAAAAAAAAAGCAAGCACTATTCCACTTCTTATAAGGATACTGCTCACCTACCCCTTAGTTCATGAAATTCTCATCCTAGGAGAGTTCAGGAATGTTAGAACAAAAACCTTTCAGGGGTTTCCCTGGTGGCGCAGTGGTTGAGAGTCCGCCTGCCGATGCAGGGGACACAGGTTTGTGCCCCGGTCCGGCAGGATCCCACACGCCGTGGAGCAGCTGGGCCCGTGAGCCATGGCCGCTGAGCCTGCGCGTCCGGAGCCTGTGCTCCGCAACGGGAGAGGCCACAACACTGAGAGGCCCGCGAACCGCAAAAAAAAAAAAAAAAAAAAAAAACTTCAAGCAGACCTTTAGCAGTTGTTGTTACCAATGGTTCTCAATGCTGCCTGAACTTCCAAATCACCTATGAAAAAATTCCATTGCCAGGGCTCCATGCTGGACTACTGCACTCAGATTCTCTAAAAGTGAGTCCAAGAGTGGTATATTTTAAAACTGTTCCTATAACCCAAATATGCAGATAGGATTGATAAAAATCACTGAACCAACCAATTGAAGTTACAAATACTCGGTTTGTCAATCAGGATATCAACATCAAATAAGAGAAAACATTGCTTCGAATTGGCATAATTAATAAGGAAATTCATCAGCTCACCCAGTCACAGTTCATAATGCAGACTTCTGTCAGGGTGTAACCAGGTCACAGCTATACTTCTCCAAAGTTCTGCCACTCCTGCTCTAACGGACGCCTTCTTCCTCAGGCTAGTAGCAAGATGGCTTGCAGCCATTCAACACCACACACCCAAGCACACCCAGTAGCTGCTGCTTTACGGAAACGAAACCTTTCCCAGCAGCCCCCAACACATATATACTCATGGCTAATTGTACAAGCTGACGATGGTAATTGAATTATCAAGACCAGCTGAGAGTGATGGTTCTCAAATTTGAGTGTGCTTTAGAATCACCTGGAGAGCGTATTAATTCAGATTACTGCCCTACCCCAGAGTTGCTTATTCAGCTCTTCTAGAGTAGTGCCCAAGTATTTGCATACTCAGCTCCCAAAGCAATTTTCATGCACTTTGGGAACCATTTTGAGAAACAGCTGACAATGTAAGCAGCTTTCCCTAAAACACATGGTTATGTGAAAAAGTAAACACCTGTGGTTATTTAAATATGTCCACAAATTCTCTGACACTCCTTTCAAAAGCTGGATTCTAATTTCCCTTCCTTTGACTGTGGGCTAGACTTAGTGGCTGACTTCTAACAAATAGAATAAAGTAGAAGTGATGGTGTATGATTTAAATTGTAGGTCATAAAACACATTGCAGCTTCCATCTTGGTCAGTCTCTCTCTTGAATCATTCACTCCGAAGAAAGCAAATGGCCATGTTGTGAAGACACTCCAAGGAGCATCCCACATGGTAAAGAGCTGAAGCCTCCAGTGCATAGACATGTGAGCCAGCCCATTCGGAAGCAGGTCCCCCAGCTCCAGCCAAGTCACCAGATGACTGCAGCCCTTGCCATTATCCTGATTCAAACTCATGAGAGATCCTGAGCCAGAACTCCCAAATAGGCTTGCTCCTGAATTCCTGACCCACAGGAATATAAGTTTATAAATATTTGTTGTTTTAAGCCACCAAGTTTTGAGGATAATCTGTTTTGCAGCAATAGATAACTAATGCAATAAGTGAACAAAAGAGAAAAGAGAGAAAAGAGAAACCATCTTGAGTAATTCACAGTGTCTGCTGTAGCTTGCTTCAGTTAATGAAAGTTCAGTATAAAAACACACCTGCCAAGAAACTCGGGAAATCCAAACTAGATTTTAAAGGAACAGCACGAAGTTAAAAGTCCTTCTATATTCAAGCGACCTCTAGGAATCTCAGCATCAGGAGCTCAGGGATCTTTATTGCAGTGCTGTTCCAAGGTTAATTCAAGAAATATTTGTTCCATTCTCTTCTTCCTATAGTCCATCCATCTCACGTTCTATTCTATATCTTTTGTTGCTGTTAATCTCATAATCTCCATTCCCTCCTTCTGGTTTGTACCTCCCCCCAGGATTTCTTAGACTCTCTTACTGCTGCTCAGAATTTGGTCTGTGGACCAGCATCATTAGTTTCACCTGGGAGCTTGTTAGAAACGCAGAACTTGGGCCTGAACCCAGGCCTACTGAATCAGAATCAGCACTTAAGTTTGAGAAATGCTGTTCTACACCATGACCATTAGGCTTAAGCTCCCACTACTTACTGCAGTGGTCCCCAAATTTTGATGCATCTAGTAATTACTTGGGATGTTTAAAAACTGTTGGTGGCTTCCCTTCCCTGGTGGCTCAGTGGTTAGGAGTCCGCCTGCCAATGCAGGGGATGTGGGTTCGTGCCCCGGTCCGGGAAGATCCCACGTGCTGCGGAGTGGCTGGGCCCGTGAGCCATGGCCGCTGGGCCTGCGCGTCCGGAACCTGTGCTCTGCAACGGGAGAGGCCACGGCAGTGAGAGGCCCACATACCGAAAAAAAAAAAAAAAAAAATGCCGGCTCCCAACCTAGACATTCTGATTTGATGTGTATGAGTCAAGACAGGACATTGGAAGTTTTAGAAGCTTCCAGGTGATTCTAATCTCCAGTGAAATTTGGGAACTGTTAGCTTACAACCTTCTTTCCTTGGTATTTCCCAGTTAATTTTTTTAAAGAGGGCATTTGATTAACCTGTTTTATCTTTTAGTACAAAGGCATGCCATGGGCATTTAACCATCCAATTGTGGGGGAAAGAGTAACTATTGCAGGATTACATGACCCAAAACATAACCACTGCTGCTCAGAAAGGCTGTGGGGAATGTAGTTTTCTGAAGTACAATGCTTCTCAATCTTGATGACACATTAGAATAATCCAGGGAGCTTAAAAATCTCAATGCCTAAACCCCACAAAACAATTAATTCAGAATCTCTGGGTTGGATCCAGACAATAATATTGTTAATCCACCCAGGCTATTCCAATTTGCAGCCAACAGTGAAAACCTCTGTTAAAATAAATAGTGGACATAGGAGTGACATACAACAGTATTCCAAAACAAATACAAATCAAAATTATGTTAGCTTTAAAATCATGGTTTTTATTTTTGACCTCAACCTAAAATTAGTTGAGTGAATGGAAGCACCATGTAAGGAAAAGAACATGGGTTCTGAATCAGACAGAACTGGGGTTTAATTAACCCATTGGTTGAGTGGATTTAGGCAAGTTTTTCATCTTGATAAACTTCAGTGTCTTCATCCATAAAATGGAGAAAAAACCAACTAACTAAAAATGTTCTAAGAATAATAAATTTTATAATGTACATAAAACACCTTAGACATTGTAGTTGATGAAATGTTACTTTCTCTTCCATGTATGAGAGAATATTTTTTTTAAAGTGTAATTCTGTGTATTATTGGATGTAAACCTCCCACTAACCCCATAGAGTAGGAGTACTGTTGTTTTTCTAGTTTGACAGGTGAGAAAACTGAAACTCAAAAAACGGTTAAATAATGAGCAATAAGCTGAGATTCAAACACAGGTTACCTAACCCCAAATCCTAGATTCTTTTTTTTTTTTTTTTTTTTTTGGCCTCTCACTGTTGCGGCCTCTCCCATTGCGGAGCACAGGTTCTGGACGCGCAGGCTCAGCGGCCATGGCTCATGGGCACAGCCGCTCCGCGGCATGTGGGATCTTCCCGGACAGGGGCATGAACCCATGTCCCCTGCATCGGCAGGCGGACTCTCAACCACTGCGCCACCAGGGAAGCCCCTCAAATCCTAGATTCTTAACCATCCCATTGTACCTCCTTTCTACAATAGCTATCTCCTCGTCATGAAAGACAAATATTGGTGTGCATACAGGGTGGAAAGGAGGCACTGAGAAGGGAGAGAATAATGTCTTTACTGATGGGATATGGCACATGTGCTACCAGCATCCTGCTAATTGCTCTGCTCTTTCTCTTCCCTCAGGCCAAGTTGTCAACTGCAGACCTTTCAGTACTGTCCTAGAAAGTCATAATGCAATTCTTCAAAGGTGGTACTGTCAGTATAGTTCTGAAAAATCACCAGAATGTGCTTATTTTCTTTCATACACAATTCTCTGTCTACACAAGCATAACACAGTCTGTACTTTCACAAACTAAGGAATGCAAGAGATACAAACCTATAAATAACTATTTCCAATTAACCTTCTTCTACTCTTCCTTTCAGTTTGATCTTAGTGCTTTCTCCTTCAGAAGCCAATTACAGTTGTCACTTGATTTTTTCAGATACATTTCTTTTCTTGTTTATACTGCTCTTCTATCTTGTTGTAGTTAATTCCTGCAATCCCCTTTGGTAAATTAATTAGCCAGGATGGTTTTCAATTTAAGTAAATTTCATTTGTACTTCTTTGCATCTTTTCTTTTTTTTTTTGCTTGTCTGAAAGGAAAGTTTATTTTTGTATCCAAACGCCATATTTTAAAAATCAGATAATGCAGGCATCCTGTTAGGACTTACTAGATTAGCTAAAGAACACAAAACATCAGATTGTAATTAGATGACTACAGAGAAAAAACATAGAATGCATATTTCCACAAAATATCTGGCATCCTTCAGCATATTCAAAGTAAAGATAAGTCATCTATTTTGGCCTCTCTGTGGTTTAGAAAAGGGTTCTTTGCACAATGGCTACACATTGGAATTCATCTTGCTTTTCTGAGAATATTACAGCATCTCACTATGCCTCCAAAAGGACTAGCCTCAAAATTATCAAGGGCACTTACATAGAGACCAGCAGTTAGAAAGAACACAGAAATGAAACACAGACTGATAAGTAGGTGGAAGTCATTCACTTTTTAAAGCCCATAAAACAAAGAGATTTTTAAATTAAAATGTCTACAATAGGTTCAACACCTCTCTCTCAACCCCTCCCCTCCCTTTGTCATGGAACAGCATTCAAGTGTGGGAATGTTTCTCTTAAACATGTGTAAATCACACATTTAGTCATGCTCCAGCTTTGCATCTTTTCAATACACTCATCCCTGTATAACCCCTTAGTTTAAGAGCATGCAGGTAAGATGTCTATCAACACCTGAAACTAACACAATATTGTAAATCAACTACTCTTCAATATTTAAAAAGTGAGTTTGGATAGCAATTGATGTCTGTATTAATATCAATTAAATCAGCATTTTCTTAATGATAAAACCTCAGATATAGATTTAAGAGTCAGAATTGCAGAAGGCCCAAGTCCTAAATGTAAGTTTAATTTAAGCTAAAGTTTGTCTTTGGCATATTTCACTTACTCTCTTTAGTTACTAGGACCTCACATTATTCAGACCTTTTCCTATTTCTCTTTCCCTGTCAAAATGTAACCATCCCATACTAAAGTCCCTTGATTCTCTGCTAAATAACAATTATCTCCTCTCTTTTCTACATTACTATACTCCTCTCAACTGGTTCATTCCCACTGGCATACAAGCATATTCAAATATCCCCCATCTTAAAAAGAAATTTTCCTTGAGCCCACGTCACCTTAAAGCTACTCTCCCATTTTTGACACCTTGTATAATAAAATCAGTTTAGAGTTGTCGATAGTCACTCTCAACTTCCTCACTATCTATTCCCTCTGAAACCAGTCCAATGAACTTTCATCCCCACTACTCCACTGAAACAGCTCCTCAACAAAATTGTCAACTACCTCCTTGCCAAATCAATGGGCAATTCTCTGCTTTCATCTTCCTCACTCTCAGCAGCATTCTACAGTGTTACAACTAACTCTTTCCTGAAAAACATTCTTACTTTGGCTTCCGTGACACCAGGACAGGCTCCATGTTTTTTTCTCCATTAGTTGCTCCCTCAGAGTCTCCTTTCATGGGTCTTCCTCCTCTGCCCAACTTCTGAGTGTTATCCCTCACCCATTTGTCTACTCAAATTCTCCCCAAAAAGGGTTATCATGTATTTACATGACTCTGAATACTACCTAGGTGCTAAGCATTCCCAAATTTACATCTCCAACCCTGACCTCTTCCCAAGTCCAAACCTGGATATCTACTTGCAAAACTGCAAGCAGTCCATTTGATGTGAATTGTAAGTTTAATAGGTATCTCCAATTTAACATCCAACACAGAACTCTTAATTTGCAACCCCAAAACCTGCAACTCTGCAAGCTTCCCTATCCCACTTGACAGCACCACCAATCACCCTTTGCTCTTGATTCCTTGACTCTTCTGTCCTTCACCTTTATCCTTGATTTCTCTCTTCATTCCCTTCATCCCCCCACCCCTCATCAGTCCATCAGCTGATACTTTGGTTCTACCTCTGAAACATACCAGAGTCCATCAGTCCATCAGCTGATACTTTGGTTCTACCTCTGAAACACATTCCAAGTCCAACTGCCTCTCACTATCTTCGTTGCTACCACTTCAAGCCATTGTCAGTTTTTTCCAGATTAAGTGTAATAACCTCCTAAATTGTCTCTCTGCTTTTGCTCTTCTTTTCTTTACAGTCTACTCTCAATTTAGCAGATGATCAAAAAATCCCTCTCGCCTAATGCCACTTCCACTGGCATTTAATTATACTTAGAATAACATTTAACTCTTTACTTGGCCTACATTTCTAACAGTCTGATTCCTGTGGTGGTCCTTATGCTTTTCTCCCTAACATATATTCTTTCTTCAAATGACTGGCCTAAACCAGTGGTTGTCAAACTTGAGTGTCAAATGGCTGATTCTAGGACAGAAACAGGAAATATTAAAGATGATCCTGGAGCATCTTGTAGTGTCATAAAGTAAGGAAGTGCTAACACACACACACACACGTGCACACACATGCACACACACACACACACACACTGGTAGAGGTATATCAAATGGGCACAGAAGCCAACTGAAAGAGCTCCCAATGTTCAACACTGGAATAATCTGAGCAAGAAAATACATAAAGTAGTATTGGGTTATAATCCAAAGTATGATATCCATGAGTCCATACCAATATAAATAAATGATTGAATAAATTAATAAATGGGGAGAAGAAACAATCTCCCATGCAGATAGATTCCAAATAAATTATTTACATACTTCACCATAAAGCAGAAATCTGAGAAACACTATTTCAGCCAGATGATCAAGGTCAACATCAACAGTCATAAATCATGTTGATAGTATGTACCTTTGATGAAAATGACATTTCTGTAATCTTCCTCCCCAAAACCTATAACCCCAGTATAGTCATGAGAAAAACACAAATTCTAGTAGAAGGGCATACTACAATATGACAATTACTCCTCAAAACTGTCAATCAACAAAAAACAAGAAAGTCTGAACTGGAGAAAATATTTGCAAATGAAGCAACTGACAAGGGGTTAATCTCCAAAATATACAAACAGCTCATGCAACTCAATATCAATAAAACAAACAACCCAATAAAAAATGGGCAGAAGATCTAAATAGACATTTCTCCAAAGAAGGCATACAGATGGTTAAAAAGCACATGAAAAGATGCTCAACATCACTAATTATAAGAGAAATGCAAATCAAAACTACAATGAGGTATCACCTGACACCGGTCAGAATGGCCATCATCAAAAAGTCTACAAACAATCAATGCTGGAGAGGGTGTGGAGGAAAGAGAACCCTCCTACACTGTGGGTGGGAATGCAAGCTGGTAAAGCCACTATGGAGAACAGTAAGGAGGTTCCTTAAAAAACTAAAAATAGAGCTATCATGTGATCCAGAAATCACACTCCTGGGCATATATCTGGAGGAAATCATAATTCAAAAGATACATGCACCCCAGTGTTCATTGCAGCACTATTTACAATAGCCAGGACATGGAAGCAACCTAAATGTCCATCAAAAGAGGCATGGGTAAAAAAGATGTGGTACATGTATACAATGGAATATTACTCAGCCATAAAAAAGAATGAAATAATGCCATTTGCAGCAACATGGAGATTGTCATGCTGAGTGAAGTAAGTCAGATGGAGAAAGACAAATATATGATATCACTTATATGTGGAATCTAAAAAAAAGCTACAAATGAACTTATCTACAAAACAGAGAGCAACAGATATAGAAAATAAACTTATGGTTACCACGGTATAAGGGCAGAGGGAGGGATAAATTGGAAAATTGGGATTGACATACACACTACTGTATAAAAAATAGATAACTAATACTCTAATAAGTAATAACCTCTACTGTATAGCACAGGGAACTCTGCTCAATACTCTGTAATGGCCTATATGGGAAAAGAATCTAAAAAAGAGTGCAGGGCTTCCCTGGTGGCGCAGTGGTTGAGAGTCCGCCTGCCGATGCAGGGGACACGGGTTCGTGCCCCGGTCTGGGAAGATCCCACATGCTGCGGAGCTGCTGGGCCCGTGAGCCATGGCTGCTGAGCCTGTGCGTCCGGAGCCTGTGCTCCGCAACGGGAGAGGCCACAGCAGTGAGAGGCCTGCATACCACAAAAAAAATTAAAAAATAAATAAAAAATAAAAATAAATAAAAATAAAAAAGAGTGCATATATATATACGTATAAGAGATTCACTTTTCTCTACACCTGAAACTAACACTACACTGTAAATCAACTATACCCCAATAAAAATTTTAAAAAAACAAAAACAAAGAAAATCTGAGAAACTGTCATATCCAAGAAGAACCTAAGGAAACAACAGCTAACTGTAACATGGCATTTCAAATCAGATCCTGGAACAGATAAATGACATTAGATAAAAATAAGAAAATCTGAATAAATTATGAAATTTTGTTAACAATAATGTAACAAAATTGCTTCACTAATTATTACAAATATAGCAAACTAATGTAAAAGGTTAATAATAGAGGAAATTGGAGGGTGGTATATGGAAACTATCTGTACTACCTCTTCAGTTTTTCTGTAAATTTAAAATTGTCCTAAAAAATAATGTCTGTCTTTTTAAAGTTTTTTTAAAAAGAGAAAAGAAGGACAAACCTCTTTCTTGGGAAGTTATAAACTTTCTGAGAAGGCAGCAGATTGTGCCAGGGCTTGAAGTAGGAGTATGAGTCAATCTTATTCAAATCCCAGGTGACTTTTGATTTACACCACAAACTCACTAAGACGAAGCACAGCTTTAATGCTCCAGGTGTAAATAAAAATCTACTTTCCTCTCTCCTTCTCCTCAAAGGCATAGTAAAATTGGTCTGAGGTTTCTCAAACTGAAGTGTTTATCTGAAGAAGCTCTGATGATCACTTCTCTTTGGCTTTCTCAAACTTAGGACTATGGCACAATTGTCAACAAATCTCACAAGTTTATACCTTGTTCCACTTTAAATATATATACTTAAAAGCTTAAAGCAAAAAACAAAAAACTTGAGCATACATCAGAACCACCTGGAGGGCTTGTAAAAACTTTGGTAACGATGTCACTTTCAAAGTTTCTGATTCCTTAAGTCTTGTATTTCTGAGTTCCCAGGTAATATTCATGCTGCTGTTCCAGGGATTACACTTTGAGAACCACTAGGCAAAACAAGAATGGTAACTCCATTGTTACCCCAGTTTTTTAAGAAATGGATATGAGACCAAACTCGGCCAAAAGATACATGAGAGGAAATTAGATGAACTGCTTCTGGGAAAGCCTTCCTCATCCTAAAAGGAAGGCAGAGACCCCTCTCTTCTCCTGCATGTATTGTACTTAAATATAGCAACCAGCCTGAGATCAAGAGGGAAACGGCAAAAAAATGACATAGCAAAAAAATGGGGAAGCCTGCCTCTTTAATGATGTCATTGAGCTATTAAATCAAGTAACCTTGGAGTCCACCTTATCTTCAAACATCCCATGTGAGATAAATTATTTCCTAATTGTCTATGCCAATTTGAATCATAAAGCTTGGTTTCTGATAATTAAGATCATCCTGAGACACTACCTTCCAAATCCTCTCCCTTCCCACTCTCCTCATCAGTTACTAGTTCCAGGCACAGTGGCCTTCAGTTTCTCAAACCTGCAAAGCTCATTCTACATCAGGATCTGTCATTGCTAGTCCCTCTACCCAGACACTCTGCCCCCAGACCTCCCCATGGCTGGCTCTTTTTTGTCATTGAAGTCTTAAATCTGGTGTCACTTTTTCAAAGATATGTTTCCAAATCACACAATCCGAAATGGTGTTCTCCACCTACCTCCAATACTCTTTACCCTATTACCCCATTTTATTTCCTTCAGAGCAGTTATACCATCCTAAAGTATATTCTAGTATTTGTACATCTGTGTTCCTTTTCAACCTTCACCACCCCCTCTCTTTCTACAATGTAAGGTCCATGGGAATTGTGACCATCTCTATCTTATTCATCTCCCTATCTCCAGTGCCTGGAAGAGTGCGTAGGAATGGAGTGAGTAATTAACAAATATTTGTTTAATGAGTTAATTAAAATGCTAACATATGCTCATTTTAAAATAAATCTGGACTTTTTCCAAATGTGAGAATTTCAGAAAGATTGTTGAGAGAAGATATTTAAAGGTAAGTCTCAAAGATTCCCTTCAAAAAGAAATGACTCCATGTAGAGAACTATGTATTGCATCTACATATAGGGCACCCAGATTCTCAGTAAGAGATCAAGTAAAGATTATCAAAACTCCTGCTGTATAAAGACAGCTGACAACGTATCCATACACCAGACTACAGCAATGCCAGCAAAAGAAAGGGCAGCAACTTTCAAAGTCAAAAGTCACGAAGGGCAGAGAAAATATTCTGTCTCTGACCCAGAGAGCATACTGTAATGAACAAGATAAGGGATGATTTCATACTTTTGTGTTTTTTAATAGTGGTATACATTTCAATATAAATCAGAGAGTGGAATCACTAACATTCACTTAACCTGGCCCAGCAATTCAAGTCAGTTTCCTAAAGAGGGGATCAGAGATAGGCTTAGAAAGGAGCATAGCCTAGGGGAGTTGAAAAACTTCTTCCTCACTTTTTCTTCAGAGAAAAACTCCGTCCAAAGGACACCTTCCGGAGCATCTGGAGCACAGTGATAGGATAATTTGTTTCTTCCTCCAGTACCTACAAGTTACCTGTTCCCTGGATTGATTGTCTACTCTGAACTTACAGGAAGCACCCTCCCTGCCTCCTTCTGGGACATCATCATATGGGTTAGACAAATTGATTCTCCCCATATTCTGTTTTCAACCTCCTTTTGCAATTGGAAAAGCCTCTTTACCAAGGCTAGGCTGTCCTGATGAATGAGCAGAATCAACAGCTACCGATGAGGCAGGATTTATAGTTGAGAGATGATGTCTTTGATTCTCAAAATACTACCCCAGCCACTGCCCATGATTGAACTTCACCTGAAAAGGGACAAAATCTTTCAAAAGGGAATGATTTCTGTTTTACATGGTGTTCATGTCCTATAACTTTCTTTAAGCGTCTTGTTGAATTTAAACTATTTTGGTAATTGTTTTAGTAGGCAGGTGAAGTTCCTGGAGGAACATACCCATCACTGGAAGATACATTATCAGGTCATCCTTATTCAAGTGGTCATGCTTTTAACAAGAGTAAGTCAAACAGGGTTTACGATGTAAGGCCTTAAACTAAATGAATGTTCAGAGGAAGAATTTTGTTTGGTTTTCTTTCTTCTCACAAATTACTTCTTAAGCCCAGGGGATATCTTCCCATCCTCCTTCTCTAGGGAAAGTAGAAAGCACCTTCTTTCTTTCCCATTCACCATCCAAATAAGCCACAATATGTGTTTGAAGGCTGAGAACCTAGAGTTCAAAGCATACAGCTATCAGACACTATTCTATTCAGAATTATAACGGTGAAGGATAAGAACCCTACTTACTATTGCTGGATATATTATTTATGGATTCATGGACAAAATAACTAACTATAAAAGGCTTCCCAGGCCTCCCTGGTGGCACAGTGGTTGAGAGTCTGCCTGCCGATGTAAGGGACATGGGTTTGTGCCCCGGTCCGGGAAGATCCCACATACTGTGGAGCGGCTGGGCCCGTGAGCCATGGCTGCTGAGCCTGCGCGTCCGGAGCCTGTGCTCCGCAACGGGAGAGGCCACAACAATGAGAGGCCCGCTCGCGTACCGCAAAAAAAAAAAAAAAAAAAAAAAAAAAAAACAGAAAAGGCTTCCCAAACTAGTTTTGCTTAATAAATCACTCTTCCCTGATTTTACTTCCATTTTTATTTGCTCCTGATTTCTATAAACTTACCTACATTAGTCCTGTTTGGCCTTTGTCTCTGATTTGTCAATTAATTTCGGGCTGCTTGCCCTGTTTTTGCTACTAAACTAATTATTCTATTTCTTTATCTGCCTGACTACTCTATTAAAGCTTAACAAGAGAAAAAAGTTATTTTCAAATATTAGTCTTATGTTAATGTATTTATTAGGACTAACAGGCTGTGCCTTCACTCGTTTATTTATATCAATAGTTATCAATCACCTTGAATCAAACTTTAGGCTAGGCACCACAGGGAAAAATTAAAATGAAGACAGTTTATACCCATTATGTTAGTTACAGCCTGATAAGCAATGTATAAAAACAAGTGTTATATGAGGTAGAAAATGGTAAATATGCTCCAGAGATTACACTAAGCTTTGGTGAGAGGTCACACCTAGAATACAACAAAGGAAACAGAGCCCAGATTCAAGAGAAACAGTTCATTAGGAGAGATGATGTAGTAAATTTCATTATCAAAAAAATATATACCTACAGGAAAATATATATATATTGGAGAGTGGAAGGAAGCTGCCAAGCATTTGATTTTAGGAACAACCAGGCTGGGGGGAGGAGTGAAAAACTGCAAAATTATACAACAGATTACATACCAAGTTCAGAAAACATATGATTTATTAAACCTTTATGCAGATTATAAACTTTATATATACAAGTGATGTAGAAGATCAACAATCAACACACCACATTTGGTCAAATTCTATCTGAGAAATCCTGGACTTTGCTTCCAAAATGTGTTTCTCTCTGAAAGTATAGAGAGTCATCTGTGGAAACTGTTTCTCTAACAGGGAATAAATAGTCAAATGAAAATGTCAAAACCTTAAGGAAAAGTAATCATATAATCTTGGATTTTTGCAATAATTGGAAAAAGGGAAAGTTGGCCAAGTCAAGAGTATACACTATCTGGGAAACCAGATTCCAAGACATTCAAAAGAAAGGCAAGATTTATTCCATTCTCTGGTCTCCATAAAAGAAAATGACTCACAAAGCTGGAAGATTTTTAAGATAATTTTGAAGATATAGCATCAAGTCTTGATTAAAAGGATAAGAAATATATTCAAATAAGTGTTATATGGGATTTTTTTCAAAATGGAAATAGGTAGGAGAGAAGGCTATGGAATGAGAGAATAGATACCCAGGAGGTTCTCTGGGGAGCTCACATTCTCACAAATTAATTTCACATTAATTTGCAAAAATTTGGAAATATTATTCCAAAAGTTGGAAATAAGATGCATAATCAGGTATGGCTATAAAAGAAGTCTTAGAATTAGAAAAAACTGTGAGGTTTTGCTAAAACCTGTAGTAAACTGAGACTTGAAGAAAAATTGGGACAAAGGGAAGAAGAATAAACGTAGAAAGGATAGATGGGGGCTACCTAAGGAAATATTTTTAATGGCAAAGGAGCAAAATTAACTAAATAATATCAGTTGCAGCTCATAGACAAGGGAACAAAAATGGAAAGAGTGGTGGGTTGAGCTTCAGTGAAATTGGTTTTTCAACCCTGGAAGTACCACCTTGATGTCCTTGAGTTTCCATGTCCTTCTTGGTCCTACAGAGTTTTTATGCCAGGGAATCTATTTGGATCTGTACATGGGTGAGTCACATACTTGGTCCACCTCCTTATTCCCAAGACTCTCATTTTCTAGGTGGATTCTTTTATCAGTCAACTCCTACAGTCCTGTTTAACCTTCTTAGAGTCTTCCTACACTCCTCCTAGAGTGTTTAGGTGATTAAGGACACATACAAATTTAAAATAAGACAATTCTCCCTGTTGAAAATAGATTTCCCTCTTCTTTTTCTTTGAAAATTTGGAATTGTAAGTACTTTCTCATCTCTTTGAAATGTATATAAATCCTTTTGAAGACCAGATGGGCTTTTCATCAGCTAGTCTTTTGTCTATTTTATGACCCAGAATGTCTTTCTCAAGGACAGGGGAGTCATCTGTTTGAAATGCAAACATCAAAGGAGATAGCACCCCTATCTCCTAGTTTCTATTAGGAGGTATGAGCCTAATTTCAGTGGGCACCTTGCTCCAAGTTGCAAAACTACCTCCTTATCATAAAGAGATGAGTTTGTTTTTCTTCTGAATAAAGCAATTTAGCTAATACAGATGGTCACCTCAATTACCAGGTAAAGTTAAGATGAATTGTGTGTGACAAATTGTGTTATCAAGTTCTCTTACTTGAAGACCAGTTATTGTTTATCTTGAAAACTGTATGTAATTGGTTGTATCTTCTTTGCTATATAAGGAGATGTGATTCCTTTCTGTCTTTGCAGTCTCTTAAAGCTGATTGCCTGTGACACTCAGAACATTCTGGTTTAATGCTTATTCAGTAATAAAAGTGTTTTCTTTCTCTTACTAACTTTGCAAAGAGAATTTCTGGATTTAGAGAAGACTTTGTTTTTAATTATATTCCTCCAAAAGATACCAAACTTTCCTTTCCTGACACATTGAAAATTAACATACAAACCTACTTCAAGAGACACTTATGCCTATAGGGAAAGAGATGGACTCAAAATACACATAGTTTGGGAGTGTTGATTTATCCATCTCAGCAGCTGACATCTTCATTGCTGTATTTGTTATTGTTGGATAAAAAATTTTAGAACAGTTTTTTTTCACTTGATTCCAAGTAAGTAAAGAATAGAAGTGACCTTAAGTTGAGTTTTCTGTCCTGAAAACAAGATTGTGACCCATTTAATAATGTTAAAAGGACATCTGAAAATATTTCCAAGTGGAAAAAAATAGTGTTTCAGGTGTTTTCATTGGTATATCTGAATACTACTAAACATTTGTAGGCTACATAGCAGAACAGTCATTGTGCTCTACTGAAATCACCATCTTTCTATAACAAAACATTTCATTAGGTCGTTGAAACCATAGAAACCATTTGGCAGCATATTCGTTCCCACCAGCTGCTGTGTACTGATATCAGTTGGCCTTTGACAGATATTTGCTAGTGGAAGCAGTGTGTTTCCCCATGGGTTAGGAACTAGCAGTCGTGTTGGAGACAGGCATCATTCCCATGCATAGACAACAGCAAAACAAAGATGGCCCTGTGGTGATGGATATAGAGGAAATCTTAGTGAGGGTTTCAGAGAGCTAAGTTCCCTGTGGTCAGTAACCAGTATGTTTTAGGAATACAGAGTTAAACAATTATCAGAGAGGTCATTGCAATATTAATGGAGAATACAGATGACACGTGAGTTTCATTCCATAAGCCAACTTTAATTGGGAGTGATTGATTGGAATGCTGTGTTGAAGAAGATTCTGAGGCTGTGTCTATCATGAATGTAGAAGCAGGGAGTAGCAGCCCATGGGTTACATATCTACTTTTCCTAATATAAAGCTTCTTTTGTACTTTGTGCCTTTATTGGACCTTGTATTTGGTGCCTGATCCACAAAAGAGACCCAGGAAATGACTGCAATTTGTTGGATGACAAATTCTGACACAGGCTGTAGCATGAGGAATGACTGATATGTTTTGACCATAAGAACTCAACTCACCCAAAGCCGTAATTTGGGGAAACTGGGGAGGAGACATCTGCTCAATAGTTCTCCAAATTTAAGAGTTGAATGGCTTGGCTTAGACAGAAAAAAAAAAACAACCCATATAATACAACTAAGTTCTGAGAAAGCAAAAGGCCCTGCTAACCAGTGATCATGTGGGGCAATTTTAAAGGAGTCAGACCTCTCCTTGCTTATTGATTTTTAACTTTTTCTTCAAATCCAAACCTCCTATATTTATTGAATCCTAGACCTGGAAGGTATCTTGGAAGTTATAAAATATAACTCCCTCATTTTCCAGGAAAGGAATGAAGGTGAGGCCCAGAAAGTTTAACTTTTTAAGGTCACACAGCTGTTAAGTGGCCGAGCCAGGTCTGAAAGCCCTAAGATCAGAGGAGTCCAGTGCCCTTTCATTACACTATTCTGTGAGAATGATCCTCCCTCCTTCATTCACTCAACCTGGAGTTCTTTTCTTGGGCAAACCCTCACCTCATGGAAGGGTTCTGCAGGGTCGTGCACAGAGGCTTGAAGATGTGTCTTAGGTGGAAAGATTTGAGCACAAGGCCCTACATGGCTGAAACCCATGGGGTTCTTCTATGATTCTTATAAGAACTAGGTACCTGTTATCCCGCCAGGTGTTCTTTGTAGATGCCCACACTCCCACCAAAAGGTTGGATTAGGCTTCCACACTGGGAAAAGGTCCCACCCCACACTCCTCATGTAGGGTCAAACCCATAAACAGTAGGTGCCTCCCCTCAAGGGACCTCTCCATTCCTTGAGACTTTCAGTTCACCAGATCCTCAAATGTAGTCCCCATGGGTCCTCCTCTCCTGTTCCTGACAGCTCTTGAGCACAGAAAAAAATGTAGCACTATTATTACCTGTTGTGATACCTAGTCTCTTCTTCATTCTTAATGAGGCTGACTAAATTAAACACTCTTGACATGGTGCTCAAGCTTTTCAAGTCAAGGCCTATGAAATGGAGTTCAATGGTCAACACTGGAAAGCTGAATAGCCTTACCTGTTCCCCAAGACAGGGGAATGCTTTTGGACAAAGGTTCACACTCTTTTTTCACCCAATCTTAGCTGCTTAGCAAGCTGAGGACTCATGGGACTTTGTGCCCTAGTGCTCATTTCCAAACATTAGGATGAGAGAATAACTTCATATCAGGCCATTCCTCTCTCTGGTCATATTCTGGGATCAGTGCTAAGGAGACCATTTCAAAATTCTTCTGATGATTTAATTTGTAAAATATTTATTCTTCTCCAAGTTTATCTAAAACACAATGCCATGGACCTTTTATCACATTGCCTGCATATAGAACGATCCAGAGCCCAAGCATGAAAAAGTTGATTGGTTAATACTTCATGATTACTCCTCAGTGTATATTGGCAACCAAGACACCATGTGATTTCAATTCATACAAAGAGACCAATAACCACATATATAATATCAGCAATGGGAACTCTCCTGGAAGGTGAACATTTTAAAAATCTTATAACACATCATTACAGAAAACAAAGTTTTCTCCATCTCTATTTAGTACTTTCTCAGGGTAGCTGAGGTTCTCTTGGGGCCCTAACAGAGCCAGAGTCAACAGCAGGTTATATTCTACAATAAAACAAACCAAAACTCTGGAGGCCCTCCACCTGGCTTCAGCATGACAGTGTCAGAACATCTTATCTTCCTACTTTCACCCCTGCAAGGGAGCATCAGAAAGGAGAAGCAGCTGTAAGGACAGCAGTGAAGAATTAAAAGCAAACAGCTCTTCTACAGCTGCTAACAGTCAAAGGGCTGACAAACCCCCTTTGATCTTCTTAGCTTTCAAATGAAGAAATGAAATGAAATGAAAGAGACTGAAATGAAGAGACTCAGAAATATCCTAGCGATCAGGATAATATGAAGTCTTTCTTTTGCTTTTAAAGGTCATTATTAAGAGCCCAGCTATTTTACTCCAAAATTATGGGTTATACTGAGAAAAATAAATGGCCATTTACTTTCTATGGAGTTTGTTAAGAAGAGAGCCTCAGGGGCTTCCCTGGTGGCGCAGTGGTTGAGAATCTGCCTGCCAATGCAGGGGACATGGGTTCGAGCCCTGGTCTGGGAAGATCCCACATGCTGCGGAGCAACTAGCCCCGTGAGCCACAATTACTGAGCCTGCACGTCTGGAGCCTGTGCTCCGCAAAAAGAGAGGCCGCACTAGTGAGAGGTCCACGCACCGCGATGAAGAGTGGCCCCCAGTTGCTGCAACTAGAGAAAGCCCTCGCACAGAAACAAAGACCCAACACAGCCATAAATAAATAAATAAATAAAATTTTTTTAAAAAGAAGAGAGCCTCAGGACCATTATCTATATGCCTGCCTTGTCCTGAGAAACAAAAAAGAAAGACTAAGATGCATACCACGAGAAAGCAGCCACACAACAGAAATAGCACCAATGGTGTGTATAAGAGCCACTTACAGGCTGACAACTGAAAGTCACAAGAGCAGAAGGAAGAGCAAAGGGAGCAGAAGAGGACTCCTGCCCCAACTGACGATACAGCAGGCAACAAACTGCCCAAAAGAAAAGAGCACATCAAGAAAAAGTTCAGACGATGAGTTTTGCAAGGAGGTCGGCAAAGCCTCAGACACAAAGACATTACAGAGGGATGCTATAAACCCCTTGCAAGACCCACAGGAAAATGACAAATGAGTCAATACCACAGCAGCTAAACTGATGCTGGCCTGGCTTTGCCTGACCTGAGCTCCTCATCAAAGCTGTGTGTGGTGGTTATGTTGGTAACAACTAAATTCACTTTTGTACGACATGTCCAAAATAAAGTATATTCATTAAAATATTTAACTGTTTGACTAAATTTATTAGTCACACATCTCCCCAGAGATAAGGTATGATTGGTCCTCTGTAGCTAATGGAAACCCTCAGCTGTAGTCTCGGCACCTCATACCAGTATGCCTAGAGACATCACAAGGAACCAGAAAGCACATCACTAGAAGCACCCGAATGCAGAGAACTTCTCTATTCCAGGCAGGCCTGACTGATGGAATTCCAGATGGCTGCCAGTTTTACCTCAATTCTTCCTTCCCTCTAAAACAGGGGTACCAGCAAACTATGGTAGCATGTGGGACAAATCCAGTCAGCTGCCTGATTTTGTAAATAAGGCCTATTGGAATACACCCACATTGATTTGTCTACATATTGTCTGGGCTGCTTTCTCAGTGTAATGGCAGAGTTGTGTGGTTTTAACCATCAGTACACTCTATCACTTGCATCCTTCCTCTTCCTTGTCTTTCCTTTTTCCCATTTTAGGACTATAATTCACCCATAGTCTTAATACCAGGAAGTGTCTGGATCCCCATCTAATTAGGCAGTTTAGAACCCAGCTGCCATTAGTGGTTCATTCTAGTTTTGTTTTGGAGTTTGGGGAATTTTCATTGTTATTGTTTTCAATTCATTTATTAAATTGAAAGCATAGCTTTTAGTAACAATTGAAAGAAAGAGAAAGAAAGAAAGAGAGAAAGAGAGAAAGAGAGAGGGATAGAGGGAGGAATGAAGGGTTAAGGATCTACCCCCTTCCCTCCATTATACCTCTTGAAATAATCAGTGTTAATATGTCAATCCTTCCATACTTTTCTCTAGCAGTTGTTTTCTTTTTTTTTAACATATTTATTGGAGTATAATTGCTTTACAATGGTGTGTTAGTTTCTACTTTATAACAAAGTGAATCAGCTACACATATACATATATCCCCATATCTCCTCCCTCTTGTGTCTCCCTCCCACCCTCCCTATCCCACCCCTCTAGGTGGTCACAAAGCACTGAGCTGATCTCCCTATGCTACGCGGCTGCATCCACCTAGCTATCTATTTTACATTTGGTAGTGTATATATGTCCATGCCACTCTCTCACTTCGTCCCAGCTTACCCCTCCCCCTCCCTGTGTCCTCAAGTGCATTCTCTATGTCTGTGTTTTTATTCCTGTCCTGCCCCTAGGTTCTTCAGAACCTTTTTTTCTTTTTTTTAGATTTCATATATATGTGTTAGCATATGGTATTTTTTTTGCCCTTTCTGACTTATTTCACTCTGTATGACAGTCTCTAGGTCCATCCACCTCACTACAAATAACTCTAATGCATTTCTTTTTATGGCTGAATAATATTCCATTGTATATATGTGCCACATCTTCTTTATCCATTCATCTATTGATGGACACTTAGGTTGCTTCCATGTCCTGGCTATTGTAAAGAGAGCTGCAGTGAACATTGTGGTACATGACTCTTTTTGAATTATGGTTTTCTCAGGGTATATGCCCAGTAGTGGGATTGTTGGATCATATGGTAGTTCTATTTTTAGTTTTCTAAGGAACCTCCATACTGTTCTCCATAGTGGCTGTATCAATCTACATTCCCACCAACAGTGCAAGAGGGTTCCCTTTACTCCACTCTCTCTCCAGCATTTATTGTTTCTAGATTTTTTGGTGATGGCCATGCTGACTGGTGTGAGATGATATCTCATTGTAGTTTTGACTTGCATTTCTCTAATGATTAGTGATGTTGAGCATCCTTTCATGTGTTTGTTGGCAATCTGTATATGTTCTTTGGAGAAATGTCTATTCAGGTCTGCTGCCCATTTTGGGGTTGTTTGTTTTTTTGATATTGAGCTGCATGAGCTGCTTGTAAATTTTGGAGATTAAGCCTTCGTCAGTTGCTTCATTTGCAAATATTTTCTCCCATTCTGAGGTTTGTCTTTTTGTCTTGCTTATGGTTTCCTTTGCTGTCTTGCTTACGGTTTCCTTTGCTGTCTTGCTTATGGTTTCATTTGTTTATTTTTGTTTTTATTTCCATTTCTCTAGGAGGTGGGTCAAAAAGGATCATAGAGTGTTCTGCCTATGTTTTCCTCTAAGAGTTTGATAGTTTCTGGCCTTACATTTAGGTGTTTAATCCATTTTGAGTTTATAGCTGTGTATGGTGTTAGGGAGTGTTCTAATTTCCATCTTTTACATGTGGCTGTCCAGTTTTCCCAGCACCGCTTTTTGAAGAGGATTTCTTATCTCCATTGTATATTCTTGCCTCTGTTTTCAAAGATAAGGTGGCCATATGTGCATGGGTTTACCTCTGGGCTTTCTATTCTGTTCCATTGATCTATATTTCTGTTTCTGTGCCTGTACTATATTGTCTTGATTAAAGTAGCTTTGTAGTATAGTCTGATGTCAGGGAACCTGATTCCTCCAGCTCCGTTTTTCTTTCTCAAGATTGCTTTGGTGTTCGGGCTCTTTTGTGTTTCCATACAAATTGTGAAATTTTTTGTTCTAGTTCTGTGGAAAATGCCATTGGTTGTTTGATAGGGATTGCATTGAATCTGTAGATTGTTTTGGGTAGTATAGTCATTTTCACAATGTTGATTCTTCCAATCCAAGAACATGGTATATCTCTCCATCTGTTTGTATCATCTTTAATTTCTTTCATCAGTGTCTTATAGTTTTCTCCATACAGGTCTTTTGTCTCCTTAGGTAGGTTTATTCCTAGGTATTTTATTCTTGTTGCAAGGGTAAATGGAAGTGTTTTCTTAATTTCTCTTTCCGATTTTTCATCATTAATGTATAGGAATGTAAGAGATTTCTGTGCATTAATTTTGTATCCTTCTACTTTACCAAATTCATTGATTAGCTCTAGCAGTTTTCTGGTGGCATTTTTAGGATTTTCTATGTATAGTATCATGTCATCTGCAAACAGTGACAGTTTTACTTCTTTTCTGATTTGGATTCCTTTTATTTCTTTTTCTTCTCTGATTGCTGTAGATAAAACTTCCAAAATTATGTTGAATAATAGTGGTGAGAGTGGGCAACCTTGTCTTGTTCCTGATCTTTTTTTTTTTTTTTTTTGAAGATGTTGGGGGTAGGAGTTTATTAATTAATTTATTTATTTTTGCTGTGTTGTGTCTTCGTTTCTGTGTGAGGGCTTTCTCCAGTTGTGGCAAGCGGGGGCCACTCTTCATCACGGTGCGCGGGCCTCTCACTATGGTGTCCTCTCTTGTTGCAGAGCACAGGCTCCAGACACGCAGCCTCAGTAGTTGTGGCTCACGGGCCTAGTTGCTCCGTGGCATGTGGGATCCTCCCAGACCAGGGCTCGAACCCGTGTCCCCTGCATTTGCAGGCAGATTCTCAACCACTGAGCCACCAGGGAAGCCCCTTTTTCCTGATCTTAATGGAAATGGTTTCAGTTTTTCACCATTGAGATCAATGTTGGCTCTGGGTTTGTCATATATGGCCTTTATTATGTTGAGGAAAGTGCCCTCTACGCCTACTTACAGGAGAATTTTTATCATAAATGGGTGTTGAAGTTTGTCAAAAGCTTTTTCTGCATCTATTGAGATGATCATATGGTTTTTCTCCTTCAATTTTTTAATATGGTTTATCACATTGATTGATTTACGTATATTGAAGAATCCTTGCATTCCTGGGATAAACCCCACTTGATCATGGTGTATGATCCTTTTAATGTGCTGTTGTATTTTGCCCAATATTTTTACACTTCCTGGAGTATCTTGATACTCTCTATGCCTGACCCAATTCTAGGAGCTATAGAAACCACAAAAATGATCAAAACCCAATGATGAAAAACTAGGAATTTACTGGAGCTCTCTTGCTAGTATGGTCATACTTAAAGAAAGAATTCTGAACTATAACTACATTATTCCCCAGGAAGAGCTGAAATCAAATCACCAGAATATGCAGACTTTAGAAAATGCTTCACCAGTGGAACTGGTTGGTGACCACTTCCTGTTTCTAAGAGTTCACCTTGCTGGAATCCTCCCATTCAAACCTAACTAATGAGCTGGTCTGCTCTGATAGCCCCAGCATAGAGAAGGAGTTGTCTCTGGGTAAACAAATGCCAAATATATACATGAGAGGCAAGAGGGAGAATAATTTTATTTCATTTTCATTATGAACATGTACTGATCTAGGTACTAAGAGTATAAGTTGAATAGTACATAGTATCTGCCTTTGAAGATTGTAATTAAATGATAAATAGTTAAATGTAGTAGGTGCTGTACTAGAGGTAGATAATAAGTTCTAATCTGAGAAACATTTCTGATACTGACTGTAGAAACTTATCTTCAAAAAAGAGGCAAACCTGATCAAAAGACACAATCAACAGTGTGAAAAGGCAATCTGTGGAGTAGGAGAAAATATTTGCAAATCATATACCTGATAAGGGTTTAATATTCACAATATATGAAGAACTCCTACAAGTCAACAACAACAAATAACCCTATTAAAAAGAGCAAAGGATTTGAATAGACATTCCTCCAAAGCTGTTATACAAAGATCAACAAGCATATGAAAAAATGCTCAACATCACTAATCATTAGAGAAATGCAAATCAAAACCACAATGAAAATAGATAACTAATAAGAACCTACTGTAGAGCACAGGGAACTCTACTCAATATTCTACAATGACCTATACAGGAAAAGGATCTAAAAAAAAAAAGAGTGGATATATGTATATGTATAACTGATTCACTTTGCTGTACACCTGAAACTAACACAATATTGTAAATCAACTATACTCCAATAAAAATTTAAAAACAAAAAAACCCCAGAAAATAACAAGTGTTGGTGAGGATGTGGAAAAATTGGAATCCTTATGCACTGTTGGTGGGAATGTTACAGCCACTGTGGAAAACAGTATGGAGGTTCCTCAAAAAAAGTAAAAATAGAATTACCATATGATCCAGCAATCCCACTTTTGGATATTTATCTAAAAGAATTGAAAGCAGGATCTCAAAAAGATATTTGCACACCCATATCCATAGTCTCATTATTCACAATAGCCAAGGGATAGAAGCAACCCAAGTGTCCACTGACAAATAAATGGATAAATAGAATGCGGTATATACATACAACAGAATATTATTAAACCTTAAAAAGGAAGGAGCTGCTGTCATATGCTACAACATAGCTGAACCTTGAAGACATTACGTTAAGTGAAATCAGTCACAGAAAAATGAATTATGTAAAATATGATATGATATGTATAATACTGTGTTGGCCAAAAAGTTCATTTGGGTTTTTCCACAACATCTTACTGAAAAGCTGAACGAACTTTTTGGCCCACCCAATACAATATGCAGTATCTAAGGTAATCCTACTCATAGAAACAGGCTGCCAGGGGCTTGGAGGTAGGAAAACTAGGGAGTTACTGTTTAATGGGTATATAGTTTTAGTTTTGCAAAATGAAAAACTTCTTAAGATCTGTTGCACAACAGTGCAAAAATACTTAGCACTATTGATCATAGCATACTTAAAAATGGTAAAAGAAGGTAAATTTCATTTTATATGTCCTTAATCATTTTTTTAAAAAAGAGGCAGATGTAAATCTCTCAGAAGTAACAAGCTCTCCTTATTTCTTCCCACCTCCTACCACCAAAGAAATAAAGTTGACACATAAATTGAGAGTAATGGCCTCAAGGAACAAGTTCCTAATCTGATTTCATATTACTAAGACATGAGCATTGGGAAAGTGCTGTAGTCCCTGATGAGGTTGGAAAATCTTCAGGGCTCCTTATGGTTTGATCAGGAAAGGCAGTGAGTGCCCTAGATGTGTAGGAAAGAATACCGCTGGTGAACAGAGGTCAATCAGATCAGCAGAGATCAGGCCAGGAGAGAGATGCATTATCTGTGCCAGCAACAGCAAATCTGCAGACTGCCCAAGAGGGAAATCTTTCCTCACCAATGTTCATAGACTGAAAGGAACATTGGATAATTGCTACCATGGGACTGTGGAATCCTATAATTTGTCTGTTAGAAGAGACATAATATTTGCTGATTTCTTTTGCTTCTATAATACTTCCTTCTGAAGCACTGTGGCTTGCAAGGGGTAGAATAAGTGCCAGCTTTAGGAAACAGCCAATGAAGGGGAAAGAACATTGTGTCTCTAGAGTATAAATCCAGTGGTACCACTTACCAGTCAAGTAATTCAAGCAAATGACTTAAATTTTCTCATACTCAGTATACATATCAGAAAAATGGGAGTAGTAATGCCAACTCAAAGGGCCATTGTGAAAATAAGAAGAGAGAAAGAATACAGATAAAATTCCTAGTAAAGTAACTGCATACTTTGGAAAATGGATAAATTAAGCCCAGAAACTTTGAGGAGTCCTATGCCATATGATCACATGCCAATATTGTCTTATCAGTACATGTGTAAAAGCATGCTGTAGAGATCAGCACCACCCTTATCTCTCCCATTCAGTTTAGGGAAACTCTCTGACATTCCCACCATGTTAGTCAATGACTGATTCTCCTAAAAATAAGAGAAGGAAGGACAGAGGCAGTGAGAAGGGCACAATCACAAGGACCAGCACCATCACATGCATATTTTCATAGGAGACATTTACATGACACGCAGCTTGAATCTTATTACACCCCTGCTCAAAATCCCTCCATCATTTCTGATATGCATACTCAAGAATTTAGGGGGAACAGTAACATGGATTGATGGACAAATAGAAGAATAGATTTATTTAGATATATAATTGTATAAGCCAGTTGCTAGTTATAAAATTATTTCAATTTTTCTCTATGGTTGAATATTTTCATAATAAAATGTTGAGGGGGGAAAAATCCATGGCTCCCTAACATGACAGGTTATGTACAGAAGATGCTCAATACATGTATGTCGGATAAAACCACAAGTGAGTGATAAATACTTTGACAGGGACATTGTCCAGTGATGAAAACAACACAAAGCCCAAAGGATTTAAACATGGGTGTATAAGATCTGAGGGAAATAATAACCTCTGATTCTTTTTCCAAATCTTATCAATATCAATTGTGAGTAGATTTGTCTTTTATCTGGTACAAGTCCCCTGGAAGCCCCTAGACCTGCAAGAATCCACATGGATGATGCTACAGAGCTCTATGTGTTTATACCAATTATAATCTCATGTTCACTCTCTTATCACTAGCTGACTAACCAGGATACAGGGATTTTCTCAGTATAAACTGTAGTCTCAACTCTGTTTTCAATTTTCTATAAGACATTCATCAAGTTATTCATCAGTACTGTACTTTGGGCACCACAGTCACCAAACAGGAGTCATGCCAACTATATTAGAGAGCAGTAGAGCCAAAGTCAACAGCCCTGCCTCAGAGACGTTGCCCATGAGTCCTCTTGCTAGATGTGGCCCTTGGGCCCCCTGTAAGGTATTACGCATATATCCACCCAGTAACAGATGAAGGGGTGATCATGACTCCTAACCATTGGACAGTAGTTCAGAGATCACAAAGTATTTTTCACATATATTATCTTCTTTCATGCACGTAACATTGCTCTTAGGTAATGTTGTCTTCCTCTTATAGATGAATAAACCATATTATAAAATTTTCAACAATATTATAAAATTTTGTCAAGGTCCATACTGAAGTCAGGGACCAAGATCAGGCCCTCTGGATCTGAATCTCACTCCACTTCCATTGCATTGTTGTCTATCCCACTCCTTACACCAGCAGGCTGTCCCATTTACATGTGACCCTCAGAGTGACCTCTCAGGTCACAAACTTAGGGCCTTTTATGATCTCTGTACACCATTTCTGGCTGCCACTTTTACCCCATAGCATATGAAGAGCAAACGCCACTTAGGACACTCTGAGAACTTTTCTTCCCCTTGCTGAGGACACAGGAAGAGTTTTAAGAGCCAGTTTTCAGGTATATAGTTTTGATTGTACTCCATGACCTTCTTCTAATTAGAAAGTGCAGCTAGGCATCTCCACCATACAAGTAGGTACTTGGCAAAACCTAAAATGGATCTTCAACACACATCCTCATAAAACATTGAGGATAGAAATTTCCAAAGTCCCCTGAACCTAACTGTGCAAAGTGATGCCCACAGAACTTCAAATAAATAAACATCTGATACTTGTGAAGATAAACCAATATGTTAAACAGGAAAGATGTATCATAGGAATTGCAAAACAGATGGAAACTAAAAGGAACAGGAGAGGAGGAACCAAGATGGTGGAGTAGAAGGATGTGCTCTCACTCCTTCTTGCAAGAACACCAGAATCACAACTAGCTGCTGGACAATCATCGACAGGAAGACACTGGAATTCACCAAAAAAGATACCCCACAACCAAAGACAAAGTAGAAGCCACAATGAGATGGTAGGAGGGACGCAATCACAGTAAAATCAAATCCCATAACTGGTGGATGGGTGACTCACAGACTGGAGAACACTTATACCACTGAAGTCCACCCACTAGAGTGAAGGTTCTGAGCCCCACGTCAGGCTTCCCAACCTGGGGGTCTGATGATAGGAGGAGGAATTCCTAGAGAATCAGACTTTGAAGACTAGTGGGAATTGATTACAGAACTTCGACAGGACTGGGGGAAACAGAGACTCCACTCTTGGAGGTCACACACAAAGTAGTGTGTGCACTGGGACCCAGGGGAAGGAGCAGTGACCCCAGGGAAGACTGAACCAGACCTGCTTGCTAGTGTTGGAGGGTCTCCTGCTGAGGCAGGGGGCGTGGGGGAGCTGTGGCTCACCATGGGGACAAGGACACCGGCAGAAGTTCTGGGAAGTATTCCTTGGTGTGAGCCCTCCCAGAGTCTGTCATTAGCCCCACCAAAGAGGCCAGGTAGGCTCCAGTGTTGGGTTGCCTCAGGCCAAACAACCAACAGGGAGGGAACCCAGCCCCACCCATCAACAGTCAAGTGGATTTAAGTTTTACTGAGCTCTGCCCACCAGAGCAACAGCCAGCTCTACCCACCACCAGTCCCGCCCATCAAGCCTCTTAGATAGCCTCATCCACCAGAGGGCAGACAGCAGAAGCAAGAAGAACTACAATCCTGCAGCCTGTGGAACAGAAACCACATTCACAGAAAGAGACAAGATGAAAAGGCAGAGGGCTATGTACCAGATGAAGGAACAAGATAAAACCCCAGATAAACAACTAAATGAAGTGGAGATAGGCAACCTTCCAGAAAAAGAATTCAGAATAATGATAATGAAGATGATCCAGGACCTTGTAAAAAGAATGGAGGCAAAGATCGAGAAGATACAAGAAATGTTTAACAAAGACCTAGAAGAATTAAAGAACAAACAAACAGAGATGAACAATACAATAGCTGAAATGAAAACTACACTAGAAGGAATCAATAGCAGAATAACTGAGGCAGAAGAATGGATAAGTGACCTGGAAGACAGAATGGTGGAATTCACTGCTGCGGAACACAATAAAGAAAAAAGAATGAAAAGAAATGAAGACAGCCTAAGAGACCTCTGGGACAACATTAAATGCAACAATATTCGCATTATAGGGGTCCCAGAAGGAGAAGAGAGAGAGAAAGGACCCGAGAAAATATTTGAGGAGATTTTAGTCGAAAACTTCCCTAACGTGGGAAAGGAAATAGCCACCCAAGTCCAGGAAGTACAGTGAGTCCCATACATGATAAACCCAAGGAGAAATACGCCGAGACACATAGTAATCAAATTGGCAAAAATTAAAGACAAAGAAAAATTATTGAAAGCAGCAGAGGAAAAATGAAAAAAAACATAAAAGTGAACTCCCATAAGGTTAACAGCTGATTTTTCAGCAGAAACTCTATATGCCAGAAGGGAGTGGCATGATATACTTAAAGTGATGAAAGGGAAGAACCTACAACCAAGATTACTCTACCTGGCAAGGATCTCATTCAGATTCGATGGAGAAATCAAAAGCTTTACAGGCAAGCAAAAGAGAATTCACCACCACCAAACCAGCTCTACAACAAGTGCTAAAGGAACTTCTCTAAGTGGGAAACACAAGAGAAGGCCCTATAAAAACAAACCCAAAACAATTAAGAAAATGGCCATAGGACCATACATATCAATAATTACCTTAAACGTGAATGGATTAAATGCTCCAACCAAAAGACAGGCTTGCTGAATGGATACGAAAACAAGACCCATATATATGCTGTCTACAAGAGACCCACTTCAGACCTAGGGACACATACAGACTGAAAGTGATGGGATGGAAAAAGATATTCCATGCAAATTGAAATAAAAGAAAGCTGGAGTAGCTATACTCATGTCAGATAAAATAGATTTTAAAATAAAGAATGTTGCAAGAGACAAGGAAGGACACTACATAATGATCAAGGGATCAATCCAAGAAGAAGATATAACAATTATAAATGTTTATGCACCCAACATAGGAGCACCTCAATACATAAAGCAAATGCTAACAACCATGAAAGGGGAAATCAATAGTAACGCAATAATAGTGGGGGACTTTAGCACCTCACTTACACCAATGGACAGATCATCCAAAATGAAAATAAATAAGGAAACAGAAGATCCAACTGACACAATAGACCAGATAATTTCATTCATATTTATAGGACATTCCATCCAAAAACATCAGATTACACTTTCTTCTCAAGTGCACATGGAACATTCTCCAGAATAGATCATATCCTGGGTCACAAATCAAGCCTCAGTAAATTTAAGAAAATTGAAATCATATCAAGCATCTTTTCTGAACACAACACTATGAGATTAGAAATGAACTGCAGGGAAAAAACATAAAAAACACAAACACATGGAGGCTAAACAATAAGTTACTAAATAACCAAGAGATCACTTAAGAAATCAAAGAGAAAATCAAAAAATACCTACTGACAAATGACAATGAAAACACAACGATCCAAAACCTACGGGATGCAGCAAAAGCAGTTCTAAGAGGGAAGTTTATAGCTATACAAGCCTACCTCAAAAAACAAGAAAAGTCTCAAGTAAATAATCTAACCTTACACCTAAAGAAACTAGAGAAAGAAGAACAAACAAAACCCAAAGTTAGCAGAAGGAAAGAAATCAGAGCAGAAATAAATGAAACAGAAACAAAGAAAATAGCAAAGATCAATAAAACTAAAAGTTGGTTCTTTGAGAAGATAAACAAAAGTGATAAACAGTTAGCCAGACTCATCAAGAAAAAGAGGGAGATGACTCAAATCAATAAAATTAGAAATGAAAAAGGAGAAGTTACAACAGACACAGAAGAAATACAAAGCATCCTAAGAGACTACTACAAACAACTCTATGCCAATAAAATGGACAACCTGGAAGAAAGGGACAAATTTTTAGAAAAGTACAACCTTCCAAGACTGAGCCAGGAAGAAACAGAAAATATGAACAGACCAATCACAAGCAATGAAATTGAAACTGTGATTTAAAATCTTCCAACAAACAAAAGTCCAGGACCAGATGGCTTCACAGGTGAATTCTATCAAACATTTAGAGAAGAGCTAAAACTGATAATTCTCAAACTCTTCCAAAAAATTGCAGAGGAAGGAACACTCCCAAACTCATTCTATGAGGCCACCATCACCCTGATACCAAACAAGACAAAGATACTACAAAAAAAGAAAATTACAGACCAATATCACTGATGAATATAGATGCAAAAATCCTCAACAAAATACTAGCAAACAGAATCCAACAACACATTAAAAGGATCATACACCATGCTCAAATGGGATTTATCCCAGGTATGCAAGGATTCTTCAATATATGCAAGTCAATAAATGTGATAAACCATATTAACAAATTGAAGAAAAAAAACCATATGGGCTTCCCTGGTGGCGCAGTGGTTGGGAGTCCACTGGCCAATGCAGGGGACATGGGTTCCTGCCCCAATCTGGGAGGATCCCACATGCTGCGGAGAGGCTGGGCCCATGAGCCATGGCCACTGGGCCTGCGTGTCTGGAGCCTGTGCTCCACAGTGGGAGAGACCCCAACAGTGAGAGGCCCGTGTACCACAAAAAAAACAAAAAAAACAAAAAACAAAAAACATATGATCATCTCAATAGATGCAGAAAAACCTTTTGACAGAATTCAACACCCATTTATGATAAAAACTCTCCAGAAAGTGGGCATAGAGGGAAACTACCTCAACATAATAAAGGCCATATATGACAAACCCACAGCCAACATCATTCTCAATGGTGAGAAACTGAAAGCATTTCCTCTAAGATCAGGAACAAGACAAGGATGTCCACTCTAACCACTATTATTCAACATAGTTTTGGAAGTCCTAGCCATGGCAATCAGAGAAGAAAAAGAAGTAAAAGGAATACAAATTGGAAAAGAAGAAGTAAAACTGTCACTGTTTGCAGATGACATGATACTATACATAAAGAATCCTAAAAATGCCACCAGAAAACTACTAGAGCTAATCAATGAATTTGGTAAAGTTGTAGGATACAAAATTAATGCACAGAAATCTCTTGCATTCCTATAGACTAATGCTGAAAAATCTGAAAGAGAAATTATGGAAACACTCCCATTTACCATTGCAAAAAAAAGAATAAAATACCTAGGAATAAACCTACCTTTGGAGACAAAAAACCTGTATGCAGAAAACGATGAGACACTGATGAAAGAGATTAAAGATGATAACAACAGATAGAGAGATATACCATGCTCTTGGACTGGAAGAATCAATATTGTAAAAACGACTATAATACCCAAAGCAATCTACAGATTCAATGCAATCCATATCAACTTACCAATGGCATTTTTTACGGAACTACAAAAAATCATCTTAAAATTTGTATGGAGACACAAAAGACCCCGAATAGCCAAAGCAGTCTTGAGGGAAAGAAATGGAGCCAGAGAAATCAGACTCCCTGACTTCAGACTATACTACAAAACTACAGTAATCAAGACAATATGGTACTGGCACAAAAACAGAAACATAGGTCAATGGAACAAGATAGAAAGTCCAGAGATAAACCCATGCACCTATGGTCAACTAATCTATGACAAAGGAGGCAAAGATATACAATGGAGAAAAGAGAGTTTCTTCCATAAGTGGTGCTGGGAAAACTGGACAGCTACATGTAAAAGAATGAAATTAAAACACTCCCTAACACCATACACAAAAATAAATTCAAAATGGATTCAAGACTTAAATGTAAGACCAGACACTATAAAACTCTTAGAGGAAAACATAGGAAGAACACTCTTTGACATAAATCACAGCAAGATCTTTTTTGATCCACCTCCTAGAGTACTGAAAATAAAACCAAAAATAAACAAATGGGACCTAATGAAACTTAAAAGCTTTTGCACAGCAAAGGAAACCATAAACAATACAAAAAGACAACCCTCAGAATGGGAGAAAATATGTGCAAATGAAGCAACTAACAAAGGATTAATCTCCAAACTTTAAAAGCATCTCATGCAGCTCAAAATCAAAAAAACAAACAACCCAATCCCAAAATGGGCAGAAGACCTAAATAGACATTTCTCCAAAGAAGATATACAGATTGCCAACAAACACATGAAAGAATGCTCAACATCATTAATCATTGGAGAAATGCAAATCAAAACTACAATGAGATATCATCTCACACCAGTCAGAATGGCCATCGTCAAAAAATCTAGAAAGAATAAAAGCTGGAGAGGGTGTGGAGAAAAGGCAACACTCTTGCACTGTTGATGGGAATGTAAATTGATACAGCCACTATGGAGAACAGTATGGAGCTTCTTTAAAAGACTAAAAATGGAACTCCATATGACCCACCAATCCCACTACTGGGCATATACCCAGAGAAAATCATAATTCAAAAAGAGTCATGTACCAAAATGTTCATTACAGCTCTATTTACAATAGCCAGGACATGGAAACAACCTAAGTGTTCATCATCGGATGAATGGATAAAGAAGATGTGGCACATATATACGATGGAATATTACTCAGCCATAAAAAGAAATGAAATTGAGCTATTTGTAATGAGGTGGATAGACCTAGAGTCTGTCATACAGAGTGAAGTAAGTCAGAAAGAGAAAAACAAATACCATATGCTAACACATATATATGGAATCTAAGGGGGAAAAAAAGGTCATGGAGTACCTACAGGTAAGACGGGAATAAAGACACAGACCTACTAGAGAATGGACTTGAGGATATGGGGAAGGGGAAGCTGTGACAAAGTGAGAGAGTGGCATGGACATATATACATGACCAAACGTAAAATAGATAGCTAGTGGGAAGCAGCTGCATAGCACAGGGAGATCAGCTCGGTGCTTTGTGACCACCTAGAGGGGTGGGATAGGGAGGGTGGGAGGGAGGGAGACGCAAGAGGGAAGAGATATGGGAACATATGTATATGTATAACTGATTCACTTTGTTATAAAGCAGAAACTAACACACCATTGTAAAGCAATTATACTTCAATAAAGATGTAAAAAAAAACTACAATGAGGTATCACCTCACACCAGTTAGAATGGGCATCATCAGAATATCTACAAACAAATGCTAGAGAGGGTGTGGAGAAATGGGAACCCTCTTGCACTGTTGGTGGGAATGTAAACTGATACAGCCACTATGGAGAACAGTATGGAGGTTCCTTAAAAAACTAAAAATAGAATTACCATATGATCCAGCAATCCCACTACTGGGCATATACCCAGAAAAAAACATAATTCAAAAAGACACATGCACCCCAATATTCATTGCAGCACTATTTACAATAGCCAGGTAATGGAAACAACATAAATGCCCATCGACAGACGAATGGATAAAGAAGTTGTGGTACATATATACAATGGAATATTACTCAGCCATAAAAAGGAATGAAACTGAGTCATTTGTTGAGACGTGGATGGATCTAGCGACTGTCATACAGAGTAAAGTAAGTCAGAAAGAGAAAAACAAATATCGTATATTAACACATGTATGTGGAACCTAGAAAAATGGTACAGATGAACCGGTTTGCAGGGCAGAAGTTGAGACACAGATGTAGAGAACAAACATATGGACACCGAGGGGGGAAAACCATGGTGGGGTGAGGATGGTGGTGTGATGAATTGGGCGATTGGATTTGACATGTATACACTGATGTGTATAAAATTGATGACTAATAAGATCCTGTGGTATAAAAAAACAAACAAAACTAAACTTTCTTTGGGTTATTTGTATGGAAATATGTTAATATAAATGTTTCAGACATTACATGAAATTTCTAAAAATCTTATATGTTCTGGTATAATGTTATGTCATAATTCTAGTTATTACTTTAAAATGTATATCTCAGAAATAACTAAATTTCCTTGTCAATTGCATTATTATGAACTTTCATCAAAACTTTAACCATGGTCATTTTTAAGTCTTTTGTCATTTACAGACAGTTCTGGGTGTACGCTGATGATTTTGCAAAAATGTTCCTATAAAAGTGTTTCATCTTCAAGGAATTCATCGAAAAGACTCTGACAAGTACAGGTTTCTGGTAACTGACTATACTGCTGAACTGAATGACTAAGCATTTTCAGAACTCTAATGGAAAACTGATTAATTCATAAAAGTGCTAACAAAAAATCAAGATAAAAAAAATTAATTACATGGGACTGAGTGAACTGATGAGGATGATTATAATTTTTGTGACTTTCTGTTTGAATTAAAAAAAAAAGGGAACAGGAAATGAGGAGTGTGGAAGTGAGAAAGAAGCAAGTGCCAAGTGTTTTGCATGCTTCATCTCATTCAATGCTAACAACCACTTGGCCAAGAAGATATTATTCCATTCTACAATAGAAGAAACTGAGGTGGAGCCATTAGGGTATATGCCCATGGTCAACTAGTAGATGACTGGGGATTCAAACCCAGATCTGTCTGAAGCCAGCAATCATTCTACCACTGAGGATGAGGAGAGAAAGAGAGAGACATCAGGAGTTATACAGGCCCTTTCTTTTAGAAAAAGTCCGTAATTCATTGTCCATCTCACCCAGTCAAACCATCGGTACCTCTGTAGGCTGCACTATGTCTATGTAACAGTTCTTTTCCCAGCTTCTGAAACACGACCATGCTCACTGATAAGACTTTTCAGTCTCTCCCCTGCAGAGGTCACTTGAGTCCATGCTAGCAAAGTAATGGAATTCAGTGGCAGATCTTCAGCATCATCTGCCAGTCACATGCCTGGTTTTCTGGCAAGGAGTAGGTCATCTTAGCCGCCTTTGACACAGTGCATCAAGGGGAAACCAGAAAGCTATGTAAGTCAGACCACACACATTGTTCTCTAACCAGAATCATGATGTTCACCTTACCTAGAAGTGGAAAACTCCGGAAAACAGGTTTATGCTCCTGTAATTCATACTAGTTAGATTTGCTCCAGTGAGAGAGAAGCTGGCCAAGCTGACCAGAACTGGCAGACTATGAGCCATCCAAGAGACTTAAAACATGCCAGGGCTCGACAAAATGTTAGAGGTCTCTATCCAGTGGTTTTCACCAAGAGGACACCCAGCTCTGTTGGGAGCCATTTACATTTTAGGTTTCCTGGTGGATTTCCTTTGAAATCTGCTGCTGGAAAAGAAAAATTCTTGAAAACAATCTATTCTAAATCTTTCATCTTACCTGTGGGAAACTGGGGTTCCCACACATGAAAGGGTTTGCTCAAGGTCACACTAATAGGTAAGACGAGTAGGGTTATTCCACTGACACAAGAACTCCAAAACTCCCAGTGGCTTAACACTACAAAGGTGTATTTCTTTCTCACACTCCTTGCCCAGCACATCTCTTCATAATCCCTCAGGGACCCAGAGTAACAGAGGCTCCCTTTTAGCACATGTTTGCAGGATGACCACAGCGAGGAAAAGGAACGTCGGCGTCAGGCACAAGCAAGTTGATGCTTCTACCTACAAGTAGCATCTGCCTCTTCCACTAACATTTCATTGTCAAAGGAAGTCACATGGCCACACCTGACTTCAAGGGGCTAGAGAAGTGGAAGCCTGGTGCCTAGCCAAAGGGAAGGGAGCAGCAATGTTTGTAAACAGCCCTAATGACAACCGGAGTCAAGAAACTAGTTACGTGCAGAACCAAAACTAGCACTCTAGTCTTCCAACACCCTGTTCATATCTTTTTCTCTTTTCCTGTCCTTCAAGCCCTAATTAAATTCTGCCTTCTTTGAAAAGCTATCCTTGTCCTCCCTGGCCCATTTTGCTCACTCCCTTCAGTCCACTCCTCTGATTCTTTAAACTCTACCTGGATACAATGGTAACTTGCCTCCAATGAAATCCTAATCCTTCCTGCCTTTTAATCTAAGGAATATTTATGAGGTAACACACTCACACACACACACACACACACACACACATTCATACATACATACGTGCAGTTTTTAAGAAACCTTTTCATTGATGCTGGATCCTACAGTCACAAAAATCCGTGCTAGAAAGAGACACAAGACAGGGAGAATTTCAGTTAAAAAGGCAAAGTGCCAAGCTTAAGAGGGGACAGTACAAACTGAGCCATGAAATGCATTTTGGCTCTATGAAGCAATGCTTGCTAGGCTGGATATTATTTAGTCTGTCTGGTTTGGTTTGGTCTGGTTCTACAGTCAACATTCATTCCCATTCTTCTTCTATGCTCTCGCCGTATCACAGGAGACGGTCACCCAGACCTGCAGTTTGCAGGTTTCCTTGCCTGCAGAGAGATGGACATGAATTACGTTTTGCCTGTGAGATGCATTAACATGAGATCTGAGAGTAGCAAAGGACGCAGAAGCCACTTTCCTCTCCCTCCAGCAGTACCACCAGATGCGTGGGCTTTACACAGATACGTTTTTCAACACCCTGTGCAGTCCCCTGCCATTCACTCATCTCAAGATGTGAAGAAACTGTGAAGTCAGCAGCAGTTTCCTGCAGGTTCCCAACTCTTGGGTAACAGCACTCTGACTCTGGACCATGGGAACATGGCAAAACTGAAAACTGATGGCTGATCCCCTTTCACTCCTCCAGGCTCCATTGTGATTTGTATGCACCCAAATAGCTGCATAAAATTATATAAAATTCCTGTTTTCCTGACTGAACCCCAACTGAAACAATTTATCTTTTTTAATCATTTACTTCTGATTATAAAAGTAATACATGAAGTATAAGAAATAAATTTAAAGTGAGTATAACTCACCACCCAGATATGACCCCGTACATATATTGATAGATTTTATTCTACTCTCTTTGCTATACAACACTGTTCCAGTCCTAACTCAAGGAGATTTCCATATATAAATAGATGATTCCAACACCCCTAGACTTTCAGTTCCTAGAGCTCCGCTCCTCACATGACCTTGCCCTCCACCTTGTCTCAGCCACTCACTCCCATGGTCATGTCCATAATGACCTTGTCATGACCAATAACTGCAACCCCTCTGTGAACTCATTTTCATGCATCTCACTCCCTGACCACCATATTCCTTTCCAGCTCACACCCCTCTGGTACCCCGACTCCATCAATACTATGAATACTATGACCCCAGATACGACTTCCAATTCATCGATCCTACCAACTTCTCATTCTCCCTCATCTACTGATATCTCCTCTTCCCTCCTTACTCAGCTTATTCTTTGGTAAATAATTACAATGAATTCATTCCTTTGTATCCCTTCATCTCCCTCGCCCTTCTCTCACGTCATTACATTTGCTCTGGCGAAACCACAACACTAGTTAAATCCAAATTGCCATCTATACTATGCCTGCCCCTGTGCAGCTGCCTGTGACGGAAGAAAAACATACAATCTATGATAACTGGCCTCACTTTGAATCCACTTTCTGGGATCACCTCTTGAATAAACAACTTGCACTTGTATCCTTGTCACAGAGTATGCTTTTTTAAGGAACTGAAGCCAGGAGAAGGAATTTAGATCAATGTTTGTCAAAAATGTGTGTTACATAATCCCTTGAGTTTCCCCAAAGGTACACATGAGCGCTCATAAAGTGAAATTCAGTAGGAATTCAGAAGCATCTCAAAAACCATCCAATGCAGTTTTATTTTTATCTGTTTTATGTATACTGTGGTTCCTCATAAGATTTCTAAATATTGGACATAATAAAGCTTCCCCTACAAAATATAAGACTTTGGATGCTGTGAAACCAGTTCATCTCTAGTGATCTCTAAGGCCCCTCTTAGTTCTCTTTTTTTTAACATCTTTATTGGAGTATAATTGCTTCACAATGGTGTGTTAGTTTCTGCTTTATAACAGAGTGAATCAGCTATACATATACATATGTTCCCATATCTCTTCCCTCTTGCGTCTCCCTCCCTCCCACCCTCCCTATCCCACCCCTCTAGGTGGTCACAAAGCACTGAGCTGATCTCCCTGTGCTATGTGGCTGCTTCTCACTAGCTATCGGTTTTACATTTGGTAATGTATATATGTCCATGCCACTCTCTCACTTTGTCACAGCTTACCCTTCCCCCTCCCCATATCCTCAAGTCCATTCTCTAGTAGGTCTGTGTCTTTATTCCCATCTTACCCCTAGGTTCTTCATGACTTTTTTTTTTCTTAGATTCCATATATATGTGTTAGCATATGGTATTTGTTTTTCTCTTTCTGACTTCACTCTGTATGACAGACTCTAGGTCCATCCACCTCACTACAAATAACTCAATTTCATTTCTTTTTATGGCTGAGTAATATTCCATTGTATATATGTGCCACATCTTCTTTATCCATTCATCCAGTGATGGACACTTAGGTTGCTTAGTTCTAATATTTGGTGCTTCTAGCAACACCCAAGGAAGTTCTCCACCTTCAGCTTTTGCTATAAAGTTGTTATAAGTTTCTCATGGAGATACCAGAAACTGATAAATTTGGAGGGTTTCCCAGTAAATTAGTAATGTATCCATCTGGGCACATTGTAGTACCTCACACCTGGCTGAGTGTCACTGCCTGGAGACAATCCCCTTTCTCCTGGAAAGTGGAAGGTCACTTACACCCACACAACTTGTTTCTCTCCTGTCGCCTCTTGCCTTAACATCACAGGCAATGATAACCTGGCCGAGGGATGAATGGACTGAGAGGAAACACTGCTCTCCTGCTTTTCCTTAGTTAGAATCAGGCCAAGTATTTGACATTTTGCTAGGGAGCTGAGCCACTGGTGACTTTCCCTCAGGGAGTTGGCATTTTCAACAGTCTCCTATTGTGCAAGTGAGAGTTGTTTATCATAAATTATGTCATGTTTAGCTTGGCTGCAGGGTGTTCCAATATGGACAAAAATGTGTTAATAATTGCATTCCCTACTCTCACAGCTTTGCTGCTGCTATTTGCTTGAATCCACACACAATAATCTAATTAAGCCCTTTATCCCTGATTATATAAGTCATTATAAGAATCCCCAGATTCCAAGATTGCCCATTATTGCCAACATTCTAATCCTTAAGGCTCTACATGTCTCCTATTTCTCCCCGCTTTTCACCCCTGCCCAATACTGAAATCAGTCTGCCATGTTCTCTGGAATTCAGTCATTCTCAAAATGCCCTCTCTCTACCTCTACTTTTTTATTTTGTTCTAACTAAAACCAGTCTTCCATGAGGATGCTACTTCCATGAAGCTCTCACAGTGGAGCCTGTTTTTCCTTCCACAGCCATCAAACCACTGGACCTAGGGGTGCAGTAGGTGTCATCCTTGCTCTTCACTGCCACTTTAATTCTCCCTCACTCCTCCCTAAAAATCTCTATCCTTGAATCTCAAGTCATCAGATTATATCCCCTCTTATACCCCACTGTTACTGTCATTCAGCAACCCCCAGACAAATCTCACCTGTTTCTCACTGATTTTAGCTCTTAGTTCACTATCATTCTACACTTGTTTTAATTTTTGACCATTTCAACAGACTTATGAGTGATCTTCCAAATACCCTGGTCTCTTTGTTCCTCAACTTCCTCTTCCGCATCACCTTGTCCTTCATCCTACCTCAACCTCTGACTCCCAGGGTCACATGCTGGACCTGTCATTACTGATTACTAAAATACTCAGACTCTAACTAACATATCAATCCATCTGACAGTATCACCCCTGCATGCTCTGTCTTCCACGTGTTAAGAGAGATAAACATATTCCTATCTAAAGTTTTCCGCTCCAATTTCACACTAAACACCACTCCATTCACCTACTGAAGGACTTCTCCAGAAGTTCCCCCTCATCAATTCTTCCATCTCTACTGAATCTTTACAAACAGAACACAAACATACTATTATTTTCCCATTTTTTTTTAAAAAAGAGGGGCTTCCCTGGTGGCACAGTGGTTGAGAATCTGCCTGCTAATGCAGGGGACACGGGTTCGAGCCCTGGTCTGGAAGGATCCCACATACCGTGGAGCAACTAAGCCCGTGAGCCACAACTACTGAGCCTGCGCATCTGGAGCCTGTGCTCTGCAACAAGAGAGGCCGCGATAGTGAGAGGCCCGTGCACTGCGATGAAGAGTGGCCCCCACTTGCCACAACTAGAGAAAGCCCTCACACAGAAATGAAGACCCAACACAGCCCCAAATAAATTAATTTTAAAAAGGACTATATCAACTCACTTTCCCTACAAGTTAGTGCTTCATTCTTTGCACAATTTTTCAGCAAAAATACTCAAAGAATTGCTCCATAATTTGTGTCTCTAATTCCTCTCTCTTAACTCTATCTTCAACCCACCCCAATCAGCTCTTCTTGGTCTATGTCACACCATTAGAATTGCTCTTAAGTGGGTCACCAACACCTCCATGTTGATAAATCTAATGGTAATTCTTAGACCTCATCTTACTTGACTTATCAGCATTTGACACAGTTCATCACTCTTTCTTCCTTGATGCTTTCTTTACATGACTTCCATGCTACTACAATCTCTTTATTTTCCTCCTACCTCACAGCTCCCTTCTTTTCAATTTCCTTTCCTGGCTTCTCCTTTCTCCCTTACCTCTTAATATTGGAGGGCCCCAGATATATAGCTTGAAAGTATTTTCTCCTTTTCCATAGGTTGCCTTTTCACTCTGTTGATTATTTCTTTTGCTGTGCAGAAACTTCTTAGTTTGATGTAGTCCTGTTTCTTTATTTTAGCTTTTGTTACCTATGCTTTTGATGTCATATCCATGAAATCATTGTCAAGACCAGTTTTATGAAGTTTTTCCCTTATATTTTCTTCTAGGAGTTTTACAGTTTTAGGTCTCACATTTAAGTCTTTAATCTATTTTGAGTTGGTTTTTGTACATGGCGTAAAATAAGAGTCTAATTTCATGCTTTTGCATATGAAAATCTAGTTTTCCTAACACCATTTGTTGAAGAGACAATCCATTCCCCACTGTGTAATACTGGTACCCTTGTCAAAGACCAGTTGATTGCATATGCTTACATTTATTTGAGGGCTTTCTATTCTCTTCCATTAGTCTATATGCCTGTCTTCATGCCAGTACATACTCTTTTGATTACTGTTTTTGATATGCCCTGAGAAAACCATAATTCAAAAAGAGACATGTACCACAATGTTCATTGCAGCATGATTTATGATAGCCAGGACATGGAAGCAACCCAAATGTCCATCGACAGATGAATAGATAAAGAAGATGTGGTACATATATATAATGGAATATTACTCAGCCATAAAAAGGAACTAAATTGGGTCATTTGTAGAGATGTGGATGGACCTAGAGTCTGTCACACAGAGTGAAGTAAGTCAGAAAGAGAAAAACAAATATCGTATATTAACGCATATATGTGGAATCTAGAAAAATGTACAGATGAACCTATTTGCAGGGCAGGAATAGAGATGCAGATGTAGAGAATGGACATGTGGACATGGCAGGCAAGGGGAGGGTGGGATGAACTGGGGGATTAGGATTGACATATAGAGAATTCATTACATTAAAAACAACTTTTATTTATACGTTGGTACATATATCCACACATGTTATCTAAATTAAAGTCCATTTATTCATTCAAGAAATATTTGTCAAGTGTTTTGTCTATGCCAAGCACTGTCCTAAGCACTGATAATAGTTCCATGAGATAGGAGACTAGATATTAGCATTTCTGTTTCACAAATGAGTTAACCAAGGCTCAGAAAAATCATATGATTTGTCCAATGCCATACCAAGTCATTTGATGGTAAAGGAAGGACTAAATATAAGCACTTGACTCAGAGTTAAATGTGTTTATTATCCAGCCTTTCTACAAACTATACATGTTTTTCACTAAAACTATTCAGAATAAGTTATCTTATTTGAAAGTAAAAGCTTATGCACTTTATGCACTCTCTATTACAGTTCTCTGTGTTCTATATTGTATTTTTTAAAAAGAAATTCTAAAAAGAAAACAATAAATGGCTCAGCTCCAGCTAGTTGAGATTATGCTTAGAAATGGGGAAAAAAGTTTTGATCACCTAATGAAAATTAAGAGAGAGAGGAAACCAGGGGAGCCTGAGAAATGTCAAGTACCTTTGGTATCTTCAGAAAACAAGTCTCACTTACTCTCCCAGGATAAAGATGATGGCAGTGGCTTCCTAACCAGGCTTTCCCTTTTCCCACCAAAACCTCCGTTTTTGTTTTAATGTATCATAACACTTGTGATATGCCAGGCACTGCTCTAACTGATTTACAAATATTCCCTTAAGAAGTCACCAAACTGCTCAAGCATCATTTCAAACACATCATCCTTCTCAGAAACCTGCAATGCTTCCAGTTGCCTCTGAGATTGGAAACTCCTTATCAAGGGTCTCAAACACAACATGTACCTAAAACTTTTTTGCAGAGTATGAAATTTAATGTAAGTAGAAGTTTCAGTGTCTCTACCAGTTAAGTTGACATTTCCCTCCACACCAACTTTTCCTCTCTACTCTAAGCAAATAAATGCTTCTACTCTTTATTTTTTTTAACCAACTTTCCCTCTTCTCATCTCAATGCCTCCCATATGCTAATATTTCCTCAAACTCTTTGGATTCAGTAAAATTTCAAAGATCCTTCTTATAAGAGGATCATAACACATTTGAGAAACTGGAGAATTTTTGAGGCCATCTAGTCCAACTCTCTTAAAGGTAAGGAAACTAGAACCTAAGAAATTAAAATAATTTCTCACTAATTAATGACAGAACTGGAATTATACACCACTTTCTAATACTGGGCCATTTTAGCAAAGAGAAAAATGAGCACATCCTAATGAACAAATAGGCAATCTAAGCACAGATGCATTTATACAGCACTAATTTTTAACTTGGTTACAATGGAGTCATTGTCAAGTAAAAATCATTGTTTCTTTAAGACAATTTGTAATTTTCATTTTCTTTTTAAGAATTTCTACACTACACTGTGTAACAGTGTAACAGTATTGATTTATGCTCTGTATTTATATTGATCCAAAAGGACACCGCCAAGGTCTGCTTTAATCTATAATTAAAGAAGACAGTCTCCAAAGCCATTCCCTGAGAAATTAATTCCTGACACCTTACATGCTGCTCTTTCACAATCAAATATGTTACAACAGTTTAAGGATATAATTTACTCAGTTCGCCTTTTGTGCTAAAAGAGAAAAATCATGTTTAAAATAAATGTCTAGTCATTTGAAATAACATTTCACATTTTATGCCCTCAGGTTTTGCTTAAGACGGTGCTGGTTGACAGGAAAAAGGCAAGTTCATTGTTTATCCTTCCCCGTATATTCTCTTCTGTTAGGTAAGTGCTCCCTGGAATTTTTTTTTTTATAACAGTCAATTTATATTCAGCAACCATGCTCCTTCCTGACACAAAGAGCTGCAGTAATTACAAGTTAAGAAAAGATTGAGCAGAAACATACAATCTGACACTCAAGGAAATTCCATCCAAAGAGCAATAATTCTCATGGAGGAAGTTACTCTTGGCCTGGACCTCAAAGGATGAATTAGGGACTTTTGTAGACCAGGAAGGACATTCTAGACAAAGGCATGAGCAACTGTGCAAAGAGGAAAATCACGGCATGTGGGTGGGGAACACAAAAGACCCATTTGGCTGGAGCATCAAGCTGCACCCTGGGCAGTGGGGAATAGGTTGAAAGGGAGGTTAAGGTTGTTTTGCCTTTTGAGAAATATCAGACTGTGACTCCCTACTTAGTCAAAGATGAATGAATTTTCCTGTTCCAACCTCTCTAAGAAGGGCAGGGAACATTCGCTTTGTATCTCTTTATGTCCTTATCTCTTTAGCATAGCTTAGCTTGATAAATAGCAGCGTAACATACAGTTTAAGAGCACAGACTTGGGAGCCAAATAGACTGGATTCAAATCTGGTCCTCACTACTTATTAGCTATGTGACATTGGGTAAGTCTCACATTTTCTCTGCCTTCACTATTTTATAAAATGGGCATGGTTAAGTGTTATTTTGAGAACTCAAGGAAATTATACATGTTGAAACACATAGTACTTTGCTTGGACATAGCACTCATCAAACATTAGATACTATTACTGTTTTGTTGCTATTAATTTTGCCCATTTTAGCAGAGAGAAAAATGAGCACATCCTTATTTCATTTAGCATAAGGTCCACCATGTTGTTGCAAATGGCAGGATTTCCCTCCTTTCTTAAGGATGAAATCTCTATATATGGACATTTCCATTGTTTCCATGTCTTGGCTATTGTGAATAATACTGCAATGAAATGGGAGTCCAGATAGCTCTTTGATAAAGTGATTTCATCTCCTTTGTATATATACGCAGAAGTAGGATTGGTGAATAGTATGGTAGTTCCATTTTTAATTTTTTGAGGAACCTCCATGCTGTTCTCCATAGTGGCTGCACCAATTTACATTCCTACCAACCGTGCACCAGGTTTCCCTTTTCTTCACATCCTCACCAGCATTTGTTATCTCTCGTTCTTTGTCTAGTAGCCATTCTAACAGGTGTAAGGTGATATCTCACTATGGTTTTCATCTGTATTTCCCTGATGATTAGTAATGTTGAGCACCATTTCATGTACTTGTTGTCTATTTGTATGTCCTCTTTGGAAAAAATCCTCTATTCAAGTCCTCTGCCCATTTTTAAATTGGATTGTTAGTTTTTTGGGCTACTGAGTTGTATGAGTTCCCTGTATATTTTGAATTAACTCCTTATTGGATGGATGGTTTGCAAATATTTTCTCCCACTCCATAGATGATTTTTTCAGTTTGTTGATTGTTTCTTTTGCAGTGCAGAAGATTTTCCATTTCATGTAGTCACACTTGTTGTTTTTGCTTTTGTTGTCTGGGCTTGTTGTGTCATATCCAAAAATATTATTGTCAAGACTGATATCAAAGGAGCTCTTTCCTTATGTTTTCTTCTGTGAGTTTTATTGTTTCTAGTCTTATGTTTAAGTCCTCAATTCATTTTGAATTAATTTTTTTGAGTGATGTAAAATAGAGATCCAGTTTCATTTTTTGCATATGAATATCCAATTTTCCCAACACCATTTATTAAAGAGAGTTTCCTTTCCCCATTGGGTATTCTTGGCTCCTTTGTCAAACATTAGTTGACAATATCTGTATGGGTTTATTTCTGCACTTTTAATTCTGTTCCCTTGGTACATGTCTATTTTTATGCCATACTGTTTTGATTACTATAACTTTGTGAAACAGTTTGAAATCAGGAAGCATGATGCCTTCAGCTTTGCTCTTTCTCAAGATTGCTTTGACTATCAGGGTCTTTTGTGGTTCTAAGTGATTGTTACAATTGTTTTTTTCTATTTCTGTGAAAAATGCCATTAGAATTTTGATAGGAATTGCATTAAGTCTGTAAATGGCTTTTGGTAGTATAAAAATTTTAACAGCATTAACTCTTCTGACCCATGAATATGGGATATTTTTCCACTCACTTGTGTCTTCAATTTCTTTCACCAGCGTCTTACAGTTTTTGGTGTACAAATCTTTCACTTCCTTGGTTGAATTTATTCCTAAATATTTTATTGTTTTTGATGCTATTGTAAATGGGACTGTTTTCTTTATTTCTCTTTCTAATAGTTCATGTCAGTGTACAGGAATGTAACTGATTTTTGTATGTTGATTTTATATTTTGAAATTTTACTGAATTTGTTTATTAGGTCTAGCAATTTTTTGGTGGAGTCTTTGGATTGTCTATATATAAGACCTTTTACTTATAAACTTTGGAATAAGCTTTTTGTGTTCTTTAAAGTTCTGCTAAAATTCTAAGTTAGAATTGAATTGAATTGGTATATTAATTTGTGGGAAAATGGCAAATTTACAATATTAAAATATTCAACCATGAATATGGTGTTTTCCCAACTATTCAGATCATTTTTATGCCCTTCGTTAGAGTGGAAACAAGATTTAAAAGACACCACCTAAATTACAAAAAAAAATTGATTTAAGGATATATTTCTCTCAAGTACTTTTTACATATCTGACAAACTAAAAAACTTATTATCTCCAAGAAACAGTAATGTCTGAATCCATAAATAAGTTAGAATATTCATCCCCTAGTCAGTTAACTGAAACTGAAGGTGTGGCAGAGTACATGCTCTTTGAGGCTAATATCATAGAAGAAAATCCTGCCATCTGATATACTCTCTGTTCTATTATCAGGTAGAATTATGGGCTTCATATTCAGAATTTTGTGGTCTGATTCAGAGAGGTAAATATTAGGCAAATGGGAGATTGTCCTAAGACCTTGGTCTTTAAAACTGTATTCACCTGGAGAAAGCAGGCATGAATAACTCTGAAAATAGAGCTGCAAGAGAACCTGTTTCTTAGGAAAAAAAAAAAAAGAATGTCACTCATTGAGTAAGGGAAAGAGAAAGGGTGTATTAAAAAATCGAGCCCCTCTCTGTTGAAAATCCATTGATTCTGTAGCTAAGAGAGGGAAAGAAGAACTAACTTTCTGAAATGTTCAAAATCCCAGAACTCATCTATATTCATTGTATTACTAGTCAGTGGTAAGAAATACATTTTTCCCTCTCTTATTCTTCCAACCTACTCCTATTCCAAGTGTCATAAACCACATACTACTTCCCTCTAAGTTTTCCTAACAGTTATTTACAGCACTGAAGGACATTTCCACTGTGTCCTGAAGCCACCATGTAATTTCATACATTTGCTTAAGCTCTTCCTTCTGTTTGGACAACCCTCCCCTTCCACTGTGCCTCCTATCAACCCAGTGAACTCTTATTCACTCATCAAGGCCCAGCTTAAACATTATCTCCTCTCTGTAGTGTTACCTCATCTTCCTATCCTCACAGAGAGAATTAATTGATCCTTCATTTGTGCTCCCACGGTCCTTAATATATTTCCCTACTGTGATATATTTCCCACTTATCTCACTGAATTTTAGTTTACTGTTTAAATTAGTTAATATACATATAAAGTTCTTAAAATGGTGACGGACACGTGGTAACTGTTACATAAGCACTAGTTATCATTATAGTTAACACTGCTATTGTTGTCATTACTGTTTGTATATATGTCTCCCCTATCAGCACTTGACATTTCTCAAGGGCAAGGACAACATCTCATTCATTTTCATTTTCCCAGTGCCTGGCACAAGATGAAGTATACAACAGAAATTCAAAAATATTCACTGAATTAAGTTTCCTTAGGACAGTGGGAACTGTCATATCCAAAGCTGGAGCATGATGCTGACTCTGACCCTTCCAAGCTTATTCATCTTGAACTAAACCTCTGGCTGCTCTGCCCCTCAACTGATCAGTTGGGTGATATAGCCATTGCCAGTGAAATCATCCATAATAATTAAGGTAATGCAATCTGTGGTGTACAAAGAAAGCATTCCAAACACCCTCTCAGAACTCATACACAATAGGAAAAGAAATAATTTATTTGATATTGGTTCACTGCCAGCATGTCTGAATAATCTTTACCACAGACTTGCAATAAGGTTTGGTGACCTTATTTCCAACAGGTAAATAGTTGGATATTATTGATTACTTCATCTTTTCCCCAAAATCAAGTATGCTTGAGGTAATGATAAGGCAATGTACCAAACCAATATCCACAATGACTTTTTTTTTAGTTTGGGAAGAATTAAATCTCTCTTTCCAATACCTGTCATATTTATGACCAAAGATGTCAATATATCATGCTTTCAACTGAGTCAATTTTCTACTGAAATGAATGTACTGCTCTTCATTCTCAATTCAATTCTGTGGAACTAGTCATAATAAGTTACTAGTGTAACCATGTTACACTACTTTTAGTCATTTCTCATCTAGAGATCCAAATCATATCCAGATGATTTATAAACCCGAGGCAGCTTCCCAACCAAAAATATAGTCTTAAAACCTACACAAAGGCCAAAGAGTTCATATCTTGACACTTGTCAATGAAATTACACATATTTGTAAATCCTAAAAATAATCTGGATTACTCACTAAGTGTGTGTGTGGTTGGCAGAAGGGAGCTATTGAGTAGGACAACTGAGGAAAATTATCTCTACCTGCATTAACTTTAAAAACAGGCACTTGCCCATGCTGCCAGGCTCCCTTTTGCTTACTCAGGGAGCAGGTCTAAGCAATGGCATCCCTTGGTTCCAGCCTACATATTTCCCAGCAAGCCACCTACCCACCAGGTGAATATCAGAAAAGCCTAGGATGTGAAGAAAGATAGACTTCCCTGGTGGCGCAGTGGTTAAGAATCCACCTGCCAATGCAGGGGACACGGGTTCAATCCCTGGTCTAGGAAGATCTCACATGCCACAGAGCAACTAAGCCCATGCACCACAACTACTGAGCCTGAACTCTAGAGCCCATGAGCCACAACTACTGAAGCCCGCACGCCTAGAGCCCGTGCTCCACAAGAGAAGCCACCGCAATGAGAAGCCTGAGCACCACAACGAAGAGTAGCTCCCCCTTGCCGCAACTAGAGAAAGCCCACACACAGCAACAGAGACCCAACACAGCCAAAAATAAATAAATAAGTAAATTTATTTAAAACCAAAAAAAGAGTCTTGATCCTTTCAGTCCTAGCTCTTCTTCCAATGCAGTGGCCATACTGTTCCCAAACTGAACTTCCTTAGCCCATGGCCCTTGTAGGATTTCATCTTTCTAGAGCAGGAAGCCACTCAGGAAACTTACATGGTCATTTCAACTTATGTCAGACTGTCTTATTGACCAAGAAATTGTTGAAATCTGCAAAGAAACATCAGAAATTATTCAGTCAAGAGGCTGAAGCTAGCTCTGTGAATCTGCTGAACTAATTCTATCTGGGCTTAAGATTTCCATGGAGCAGATAGGGTTTACAAGCCTTCTTGATCTCTTTCTCTACTGCCCAATATTGTCCTGTCCATTTAAGTTAGACTGAAGCTGCCCAGATTATGTATATAAACAAAGATGCATATATGTATGTTAACAAAGTGTTTCTGACTAACTGAAACCCTTATACTAGGTTTGAGCCTTAAGATTACAGGGTGATGTCCTAAAATTGATGAAAGACTTTGTAAGAGTCTGGTCAAGGGCTGAGGAACAGAAGCAAATGGACTTTGAGAGATGAGGCATAAGCAGGACAGTCTGGGGGCTTAGGGGTCAGTGTGGCGGAGGTGATCATTCACTGACTTCTGCAAAGAGACTGGCAACATTCTGGTGCCCCAAGCACTGGTATTTGGTAGGACATAAGAAGAAAACATGCTTGGAGTGGACAATGCCATGTCCACAATTGACATTTGCAGCATAAAGAGTGACAAGACTTCCTCAAGCAGCTTTTCATGTGTGATCAGTAAAGGGGGCTGGAAACAATCCTGGTGATCAAAACAATTCCATTTACAATAACATCAAAAAGAATAAGATACTTAGGAATAACCTAACTAAGGAGGTTAAAAACTTTTACACAGAACACAACTATACATTGCTATAAGAAATTAAAGATACAAATAAATGGAAAGACATCCTGTGTTCATGGATTAGAAGACTTAATGTTAAGATGTCCATACTACTCAAAGCAACTTACAAATTCAATGTAATCCCTGTCAAAATCCCAACCACATTTCTTGCAGAAATTTAAAAAATTAAATTCATGTGAAATCTCAAGGGACCCCAAATAGACAAAACAATTTTGAAAAAGAACAAAGTTGGAGTCTCACACTTCCTGATTTCATAATATATTACAAAGCTACGGTAGTCAAAACAGTGTAACAGTAGCATAAAGACAGAAGAAATGGACAAATAGAATAGAAAGCCCCAAAATAAACCCTTGCATACATGGTCAAATGATCTTCAACAAGGAAGCCAAGACCGTTCCATAGGGAAAGGACAGATTTTTCAACAAATGCTGTTGGAAAAACTGGATATCCACATATGAAAAAGACAAAATTGGAACCATATTTTACACCATATATCACAATTAACTTAAACAAATTAAAGACCTAAAATGCAAGACCTAAAACTGTAAAACTTCTAGAAGAAAACATGGGCACAGTTTTATGACATTGAATGTGGCAACAATTTCTTGTCTATGACATCAAAAGCACAGGCATCAAAAGCAAAAATAGACAAATGGGACTACATCAAACCTAAAAATTTTGTGCACCAAAGGACACAATCAACAGAGTGAAAAGGAAACCTGGGAAATGGGACAAAATATTTGCAAAACATATATCTGATAAGGGGTTAATATCCAGAATACATAGAGAACTCAAATAACTCAGCAACAAAAAATCAAATAATCCTATATAAAAATAGGCAATGGACTTGAATAGATATTCCTCCAAAAATGGTATAAAATTAACCAACAAGCATATGAAAATATGCTCAACATCACAAATCGTTAAAGAAATGCAAATCAAAACCTCAATGAGATATTGCCTCATGCCTGTCAGAATGGCTATCATAAAAAAATAAAATAACAAGTGCTGGTAAAGATGTAGAGAAATCGGAACGCTTGTGCACTGTTAATGGAATTATAAATTGGTGCAACCAGTAGGAAAAACAGTATGAAACTTCACCAAAAAATTAAAAATAGAACTATTATATGATCTAGCAATCTCACTTCTGGATGTATATCTAAAAGAATTGAAAGCAGGGTCTCATATAGACATTTGCACACCCATATTCATAGCAACCCTATTCATAATAGTCAAGAGGTAGAAGCAAACCAAATGTCCATTGATGGATGAACAGATAAACAAAATGTGCTATATACACAAATGGAATATTATTCAACCTTACAAAATGGAGAAAATCTTGTCACATGTTACAACATGGATGAACCTTGAAGACATTACGCTAAGAAAAATAAGTCAACTACAAAAAGACAAATACTGTATGATTCCACTTACATGAGGTATCTACAGTAGTCAAATTCATAGAAACAAAAAGTAGAATGATGGCTACCAGAACCAGGGGGAGGGAAAAAGGGAAGTTGTTTTTTTGTTTGTTTTGTTTTGTTTTGTTTTGTTTGTGGTACGTGGGCCTCTCACTGCTGTGGCCTCTCCCATTGTGGAGCACAGGCTCCGGACGCGCAGCCTCAGCGGCCATGGCTCATGGGCCTAGCTGCTCTGCGGCATGTGGGATTTTCCTGGACTGGGGCATGAGCCCGTGTCCCCTGCGTCGGCAGGTGGACTCTCAACGACTGCACCACCAGAGAAGCCCAGGGAAGTTGTTTTTAACGGATATAGAGTTTCACGTTTGCAAGATGAAAAAGTTCTGGACAACTGTTTTACAATAATATGAATACACTTAACATTATGAAACTTTACACTTAAAAATGATTATGATGGCAAATTTTGTGTTATATTTTATTTACCGCAATTTTAAAAAACTGAAAAAATATACTGGTAGTCACTGTATTTGATGAACTAGTTTGTATGCACATGTGAGACACATCTTGGGTGGGGGGTCACAGAAATAACTGTGGGAACATTTTAAGGAACTGAGTTAATGCCAGGAAAAGTTTCAAATATCATTTTGATTTGGAAGTTAATATAAATGCATATTTATTTAATTATAAATAATTATAAGTATGTTACACATAATATAATGTATATTATGCATGTATAATGCAAATATAAAGATGAGCCCATTTTGTCATTCCATGATAAGACCAGGATACATTTATTGGCATTCCATGGTAGTTTTTACCCATAAGGATGACAAAGAACATTTTTTCCACACTTTACAAATGACTTCAGAGATTTGTCCAGCTCTAAACATCACAAAATGTGTCCCCAAATATTTGTATTACCTTGTGCATTATAGCTCCATGTTATCATTATATATATATATATATATATATATATATATGTATCATAACTTCTCAACACTAAGGGAACAACTCATGGTTTCAGAATAGACACAAACTATTCCTGATTGTAATTAATAATGTGATGGACTCAGAGGAGACAATAATTCATGAACCTGATTTGAAGAGGTGCCTTGGGGATTCTTTGGCACTAAAAGCATGTCTACTCTATATCAATCCATCACAGCTGAGGAATAATATGTCATGAGATCATTAGCAAGACCAAAAAGACAAGTCTCTTGAGGTATAATAGAAAAATTAAGTTGAATTTTATTTTAAAGCAAGTCATAAAATCTGCTTTTGGATCTGTCAAGGTGTATGACAAATCCATTTGAAACTTACCAATCAATCCAGTAGTTTTTATAACTAGCACCTTGATAAAAACCTCTACTCCCACTCCCACCCCACCCCCCAAAAATCCTAACTATTCACTATTGGGATGAAAGATATGTTAGAATGAGAGAATTAGAATCAGGGAGACAGGAGAAGAGGTTACTTCTTTAATCACATGGGATGGCAAGGGTGCACTAAACCACTCGCCAGAGGTCAGTTCACTGAGCTCATATCAAAAGCACATCTTTATAAAAATTAACAATGTTCTACCTTTCCAGTTATCTGGTTGTTCCACTCCAGTGTATTTCATTGGTTCAAACCTTCTGATTTCACCTACCGCTCAGTGTCCAAGATAAACTCCACCCTTTGTGGTGAACTCCTTTGTTTACTGAAGCTCAGAAAAGCAGGATGGAAATGCATATTAGATAAGAATCTATGGTCCTTTTATGAAAAATACTGAACTATTCAACTTCAAAATATCTGTTCCTAAGATTCCAGTAGGGACACTTGTAGTTCTAATATTGGATAAAAGTAGTTGGAAATAAACTGGAAAGGAGGAATTAGGCAGAAGAGAAAGAAGAGATAGAGTTTTATTTTATTTTGTTTTATAAGAGTTTTGTTTGTTTGAAATGAGAGTTATTGAGACAGATATCTACTAGCAACTAGAGATATATAAATAGAAGTTGAGAAAGAGGTTAGAGCTAAAAGTCTTGATTTGGAAGTCCTCAACACAGGGGTTGGTTAAAGCCAACCCCTTATCAGAATGGATAAGATTTTCCTTTCTGAAGTAGAAAGAATAGGAAAAAATAGACTCAGAGGGCATCAACTGCACCTTGGGGAAAGCAGAGAGAGAGGTAGAGGAAGGGGATAGCACGGTGGCACTGTAGGTAATGAAGTAGACAATATTTCTCGTGATGGAAGAAGGTTCTGCATTCACTTGCCTCATTTTTGAGGGCCAAGGAAGCATCATATAGTCGCCCCAGTCCCTGAGGAGGACCTAGGAGTGGAGTCCCAAGCTATCCATGGTCAAAAATTAATGAAGTGTGAGAAAAAAATATCTTTGCCCAAGACAGGAACAAAGTTGGGTCAGGGAAAATAAAAACTAGGAAAAGTTGTATGAGGGAGAACAACAAAACCTAAAACTGAATCAAGTCACAGGAAAAGGTCAAATGAGAAATAAAGATGACCCTGTGAACAAAATTACAGACACTGGGCAGATTGGGGTCCTGACTTCACCAGAACCAAACATTACTTGGAAGGACTCAGGGATGCTCTACATTTCAGGGCTGACTAGCCATTTGTGTGAACAGAGTTCTGAGGGCTTCACAGTATACCATACATAGTGGTTAAGAGCAGCAGGTATAACATCATATAGACTTCCAGTCATATCCTGGATCTGTCACTTACAGCCCTGTGACTTTGGAATAATTACCTATTCTTTATGAGACTCAGTTTCCTGATCTATAAAATGGAGATGGTAAGAGTGTATATGTCATAGAATTGTAGTAAGAACTTAATGAGATAATGTATGGGAAGCACTTAGCATAGTTCTAGCACATTAACAAATAGTCAAGAAAGATATAAAATAGCCTAAGCCTTACTGATTACATTTTCCCACACTGAGGACCAAAATTCTCTCCAGTCGATTTGGGAGAAGCTATTGTAAATAAAGCTCTGTAATGTGCTGAGCCATAACTTTCATTTTCCAATACTCATGAAGTGGCACACAAATCCAGTGAATCCTAGGTTGGCGAAGACAACCTATTTTGCCTGGGCATCCTCTATAATAAGCAAAGGGGAACTACCTATCTTTTTTCTGGTAGGCTAGTGCTCTACAGTGAAAAATGCAATGATAAATAGGGCATCTAAGAAGTTATAAATTTCCCCAGCAATGTTATTATAGCAATGTTATTACTCCAGAAAGCATGGGAGCCAAAATGAAAATCAGACCTGTCATGGCTAGTCACAAATTCTCAGAAGTAAGAAGGTAATTCTGGGACCCTAGACTTAAATTTGGACAACAAATTTGCTTATATACCAGCTTTATGAAAGGATATGAGGAAGAATAACTAATCCCACTCTACAGAAGGAAAAACAGAGACTTAATGAGATTAGGTGGTCTGCCCAAAGACACACAGTGTAGCTGGGTATTTGTAAAGCTTTCTAGAGACCCAGCATATTTTGAACACCTTGCTATGTTTGGAAGATCCTCTAAGTTGTATCTCATATCAAGGTAGAACCTAGAGAAATCACTACCCCAACCTCCTTAGAAGGTAACACATGGACATGTGTTCTAGACTCCATGTGTGACTAAGATTCAGAAGTAAGAAACTTTATAAAGGAGGAATTCATGATTCATTTCTGTGGGTGACAGAAAAGGTGTCCAGATTTGGAGTTCGGGAACAACTGGAAGGCCAAGTTTCTGGTGTAGAAGTGGCACTGGTGCTGGGGAAAGTGCCCGTGTGTTGCTGAGGTGTAGTTTTGGACATGGTTCCTGGGAACTTAACCTCAGCCCTGTTTCTCCAGTCAGGCCAATGAATCTATGAGCTTCCCGATAACATTTTAACAAACTTCTTCCGCTTAGTCAGCCATAGTCAGCTTCTGGCGCATGCTTCTAAGAACCTTGATGGAGTGAGTCAGTAGTTCAACTATAAAAGTTATATTACTTTCAACATAGGATGTTTCTTCTAAAAGAGCTTAACTGTTTATGGTTTTAATGATAATTCTTAGTTCATCAGAATAGACCATTCCCCAACAATTCCAAATAAAACAAGAATTTATTATAATTCACTTTGCATTGCAAAGGCTATCCTATGGCTATGAGTGAATTGTGCCAAAGAAGTCAGCCAGTTTTGTCCAAAAATCAGTCAACTCACCAGGAGAAAAATAATCCGTCAAAATGAGTTAATTTTTTCACAGTGTATGACCAATATATTCTCCTGATCAATTGAATTTTTCTCTTTTTCAACCAACAGCGCCACTAAGAAAAGACACAGCTTTAAAAATTATTTCCTCACTATAAATGTAATATCCTCAGTATGTAAAAATGTATAGAGTTATGGGCAATAAAGTTTTCCCTGAGAAAGGGAAATTGAGCACATACCTTCATTCTGTCAACACCATATTGGATTGCTGGGTAAAATAAATAGCATCTCAGTGACACCATTTGAAAACACTAAGAAACTTAACTCTAGGCACTCCACTACTATCTCCCTAAATTCTCCAACAATTTTCCCTAAAGAAAAAAAAGAGAGAAAGAAAACACCATCTGGTAGTTTTTAGTACTATTTGGAAATTTTGTGACATTATAGCATCATCATGTTAAGGAAGCCCAAGACACTTTGTCTGGAAACCCCACCACTAGAGAGTCCCTTCACCCATAGTGGGTCTACTTCCTCAGTTTAGCATTATCTAGGCATCATCATCCAACATTTCCCTGAGCCGTAAATGGTTATGCTTGTTTCGCTTCCCAGACCAGGGCCTCCTGAGTAACTTACCAACACCCAATTTATCCCAGACCCCTACATAAACCCCATTTTCTGCATACATCAAGACCACTCTCAGCATCACCTTCTCCCTTACCAAAGTGGATTTAAAGCCTTCCCAGAAAAACTCAATGTCTTTTTAACATTTTTGATCCTTCTTCAAATATTATCTAAAATTAAAAATACCAACATGGAACAAAGTACTGCTTGGTCTTCAAACTACACACTGTTTCCACTAATACCCCTATTGAAAATTATTAAGTAACCAAAGACAATTGGTATACCTGGGCCCCAGAGCCAATACCACACTGAATGGATTAGGAAAAGTCTCTTTGTTTCTCTGGACTTTGTTTGCTCAGTTGTAGAAAAATGATGTTAAACTAAGTTTTAAATTTTTGTTTTTATAGTACATTCATTTACTACAAAATTATGCATTTTGTTAATATTTAACTCTATCTCAATCTAAGATAAATGGTTATATTCATCTTTGAAAGAGTATAGGTATTAATTCTGCATATTCACAGGTCAAGCAGTTCAAGGTGATCTAGATTTCTAAGAGTTTGTCCCATGATCCTATAGCATGAAGAAGCAAGAACTGAAGTCCTCCATTTCTGGATACCAAAGTAGAACCAAAGATCCCAGAATTTTTGATCTTTGACAATGCATTGGCTACAAACAGGCATAACCAGATTTCTGTCCTGAGTTTTCCAAAGGTGTAACAGACTATTTACAACTCTTTCAAGTAAAACTTCACAGTCATTACTATCGGCCTCTCTTGTGAATATATCTGGGTTTGTAGACAGCACAGGAAATAATGACATTCACTCCTCACATTGATCCAGCTGCTGGAGCAAGAAGAATCAATACACATTACTGCAACGATTAGCTGAATTATCCATTCGAAGAAATCAGCTTCTATTTAGGCTGACGAACAAAATATCTCTAAATCTTCAGAAGAAGTTTGAGGGCTGGGGAGAATATTTAAGTCACAAAGGAAGTCAACATTGGGGAAATTAGAGGGAAAAAGCAAAAGTCTTAAAAGTAGGGCAACCAAGTAATTTGAAAGGTTCAAGGGCCTATTCTTTCTGCCATGGCAGACGCCCGAGTGGATGTGATGATCTCTAGGTAGAACAACATCACAGCATAAGATGGGCTCTCAGATAGGAGCTGCTTGTTCTTCCAAACTGTCACCAAGTGAGAATATAAGCATCACTCTTATTTCCACTGTTACTTCCAGAATATTCTTCTTCCACCCTTATGCAAAAGTCTCTCAAATCATTCATTTCTTCCCTTAATGAAGACCACTGTCCTAGTTTCCCACCACACTCCTGATCATGGCCTCACGTTCACTGAGAATTTTGACATCTGATTATAGTTTTCCCCCTGACTCCTAATACTACCACCATTCTGGTAGATCCCCAAATTGGTATGGACAACCTGTCTGAGGTCGAGCTCAGACAGTTCCTTGATTTCCTCAGTACCAGTGACCTTTATCTCATCTCCACAGTAAAACCCAACCCAACCCCATGGCCAACACTGCACCTTCCTGGTCAGCATGCAGAACTGCTCTACCTCAAATCAGACTCCATTATTCCATTTGCTGACCCAAACTTCTCAACTATAGATCACTTACCATCTTATTCCCCAACACACACCCATTTTTCGACTTTACCACTATCTGTAGTATCTTGAGCCCTCTAATTTTTCCCAAATAATCACCAGTTCCTAGATTCACAGCATATCCTACATATCCTGGATCCCCATGGGCACGGTCAATCCTGAGAGTCACACAGTTAGCATGCTTATTGTCTTGATTTGCTGCCTTATCTCACCCTGGATCAATCTAACCCTCTGCTTTTACTCTCAGGTATTTAGGAGCTTGATTCTGAAATGCAAAATTAAGAATTTAGCTTTGTAACTACTAAAACATTAAATAAACCACTGAATTTTGAGACACTGGATCTTAGAAATAATCTAGTTCAAGTCCCCCTCAATTTACAGATGAGGGAACAGAAACTCAAGGAGGTGAAATAAGTGATAAAGGTTACAGAGCTCATTAAGCAGCAAGGTTGGAACAGAATCCCAGGGTTCCTGGCCTCCTGACTCCAAGCTTAAAGCTCTTTCCTTTATGCCACATCACCTCCCCTGGCTGGTCAATCACTGACAGTTGTCAAGCAGGAGATTGAATAAAGGGCATTTTATTGTCTGAGTTTGGGAAAGCTACAACATATAAACATCCCTTAAGATATCAGAATACATTCTCTGTGTTTTCTTTCATTTTGTTTTATCAATCACTCCTTTGTCTACCTGGGGAAAATAACTCTTAAATACCAAAAATACAGCGATTATAAATAATCTATAAGAATCAATAAACCTACAAATTAGCACTGAATTCTAAAGCTAATTCCCTATTTCAAAAATTCTCAATCCCAATGGACATCAGCATCACCAGGGGAGATTTTTTTTTTAACAAATAGAGATTTCGATTCTTCTACTGTCATCCAATATAAACAATGCGACACATTATATGTGCAAATTCTGATCTTAAAAATACCTCCAACAGCACAGTGTTTCCATTATTTAATTTGTATATTATATATAGCAGTTCCTTTGCATCTACAGGGGATTCGTTCCAGGACCCCCTGCAGATAACAAAATTCATAGCTGCTTAAAATGCTTATATAAAATAGCATGAGGGCCTCCCTGGTGGTGCAGTGGTTGAGAGTCCGCCTGCCGATGCAGGGGACACGGGTTCGTGCCCCGGTCTGGGAAGATCCCACATGCTGTGGAGCGGCTGGGCCCGTGAGCCATGGCTGCTGAGCCTGCGCGTCTGGAGCCTGTGCTCCGCAACGGGAGAGGCCACAGCAGGGAGAGGCCCGCGTACCGCAAAAAAAAAAATAAATAAATAAAAAAAATAAAAAAAAATAAAATAGCATGGCATCTGCGTATAACCTACTCACATTCTCCCATATACTTTATTTTTTTATCAGCATGTTACTTTATTCATTTAACATTAAATCTTAGAGACTGTTCCATATCATTACCAAAAAAACCCCACTCTTTTCATTCTTTTTATTATATTTATTTTTCTTAACATCTTTATTGGAGTGTAATTGCTTTACAATGGTGTGTTAGTTTCTGCTTTATAACAAAATGAATCAGTTATACATATACATATATGCCCTAATCTCTTCCCTCTTGCATCTCCCTCCCTCCCACCCTCTCTATCCCACCCCTCTAGGTGGTCACAAAGCACCGAGCTGATCTCCCTGTGCTATGCGGCTGCTTCCCACTAGCTATCTATTTTACATATGGTAGTGTATATATGTCCATGCCACTCTCTCACTTTGTCCCAGCTTACCCTTCCCCTCCCCATATCCTCCAGTCCATTCATTAGTAGGTCTGTGTCATTATTCCCATCTTACCCCTAGGTTCTTCATGACCTTTTTTTTTAACTTAGATTCCATATATATGTGTGAGCATATGGTATTTGTTTTTCCCTTTCTGACCTACTTCACTCTGTATGACAGACTCTAGGTCCATCCACCTCACTACAAATAACACAATTTCCTTTCTTTTTATGGCTGAGCAATATTCCATTGTATATATGTGCCACATCCTCTTTATCCATTCATCTGTTGAGGTATACTTAGGTTGCTTCCATGTCCTGGTTATTATAAACAGAGCTGCAATGAACATTGTGATACATGATTATTTTTGAATTATGGTTTTCTCAGGGTATATGCCCAGTAGTGGGATTGCTGGGTCATAGGGTAGGTCTATTTTTACTTTTTTAAGGAACCTCCATACTGTGCTCCGTAGTGGTTCTATCAACTTACATTCACACCAAAAGTGCAAAAGGGTTCCCTTTTCTCCACACCCTCTCCAGCATTTATTGTTTCTAGATTTTTTGATGATGGCCATTCTGGCCGGTGTGAGATGATATCTCACTCTAGTTTTGATTTGCATTTCTCTAATAATTAATGATGTTGAAAATTCTTTCATGTGTTTGTTGACAATCTGTATATCTTCTTGGGAGAAATGTCTATTTAGGTCTTCTGCCCATTTTTGAATTGGTCTGTTTGTTTTTTGATATTGAGCTGCAGGATCTGCTTGTAAATTTTGGAAGTTAATCCTTTGTCAGTTGCTTCATTTGCAAATATTTCCTCTCATTCTGATGGTTGTCTTTTCGTCTTGCTTATGGTTTCCTTTGCAATGCAAAAGCATTTACGTTTCATTATGTCCCATTTATTTTTGTTTTTATTTCCATTTCTCTAGGAGGTGGGTTAAAAAGACTCTTGCTGTGATTTATGTCATAGAGTGTTCTGCCTATGTTTTCCTCTAAGAATTTTATAGTGTCTGGCCTTCCATTTAGGTCTTTAATTTGTTAATATGGTGTATCACATTGATTGATTTGCGTATATTGAAGAATCCTTGCATTCCTGGAATAAACCCCACTTGATCATGGTGTATGATCCTTTTAATGTGCTGTTGGATTCTGTTTGCTAGTATTTTGTTGAGGATTTTTGCATCTATGTTCATCAGTGATATTGGCCTGTAGTTTTCTTTCTTTGTGACATTTTTGTCTGGTTTTGGTATCAGGATGATTGAGGCCTCATAGAATGAGTTTGGGAGCATTCCTCCCTCTGCTATATTTTGGAAGAGTTTGAGAAGGATAGGTGTTAGCTCTTCTTTAATGTGTGATAGAATTCGCCTGTGAAGCCATCTGGTGCTGGGCTTTTGTTTGTTGGAAGAGTTTTAATCACAAAGTCAATTTCAGTGCTTGTGATTGGTCTGGTTTTCTTTTCTATTTCTTCCTGGTTCAGTCTCAGAAGGTTGTGCTTTTCTAAGAATTTGTCCATTTCTTCCAGGTTGTCCATTTTATTGGCATAGAGTTGCTTGTAGTAATCTCTTATGATCCTTTGTATTTCTGCAGTGTCAGTTGTTACTTCTCCTTTTTCATTTCTAATTCTATTGATTTGAGTCTTCTCCTTTTTTTTCTTGATGAGTCTGGCTAATGGTTTATCAATTTTGTTTATCTTCTCAAAAAAACAGCTTTTAGTTTTATTGATCTTTGCTATTGTTTCCTTCATTTCTTTTTCATTTATTTCTGATCTGATCTTTATGATTTCTTTCCTTCTGCTAACTTTGGGAGTTATTTGTTCTTTTTCTAACTGCTTTAGGTGTAATGTTAGGTTGTTTATTTGAGATGTTTCTTGTTTTTTGAGGTAGGATTGTATTGCTATAAGCTTCTCTCTTAGAACTGCTTTTGCTGCATCCCATACTTTATTTGTCATCATGTTTTCATTGTCATTTGTTCTAAGTATTTTTTTATTTCCTCTTGGATTTCTTCAGTGATCTCTTGGTAATTTAGTAGCATATTTTTTAGCCTCCATGTGTTTGTATTCTTTACAGTTTTTTTTCCTATAATTGATATCTAGTCTTATAGCGCTGTGGTTGGAAAAGAAACTTGATCTGATTTCAATTTTCTTAAATTTACTAAGGCTTGATTTGTGACCCAAGATATGATCTATCATGGAGAATACTCCATGAACACTTGAGAAGAAAGTGCTGTTTTTAGATGGAATGTCCTATAAATATAAATTAAGTCCATCTTCTTTAATGTACCATTTAAAGCTTGTGTTTCCTTATTTATTTTCATTTTGGATGATCTGTCCATTGGTGAAAGTGGGGTGTTAAAGTCCCCTACTATGATTGTGTTACTGTCAATTTCCCCTTTTATGGTTGTTAGCATTTGCCTTATGTATTGAGGTGCTCTTATGTTGGGTGCATAAATATTTATAATTGTTATATCTTCTTGGATTGATCCCCTGATCATTATGTAGTGTCCTTCTTTGTCTCTTGTAACAGTCTTTGTTTTAAAATCTATTTTGTCTGATATAAGAATTGCTATTCCAGCTTCCTTCTGATTTCCATTTGCATGGAATATCTTTTTCCATCCCCTCACTTTCAGTATGTATGTGTCCCTAAGTCTGACGTGGGTCTCTTGTAGACAGCATATATATGGGTCTTGTATTTGTATCCATTCAGCCAGTCTATGTGTTTTGGTTGGAGCATTTAATTCATTTACATTTAAGGTAATTATCGATATGTATGCTCTTATTACCATTTTCTTAATTATTACCATTTTCTTTATTGTTTGGGGATTGTTTTGGTAGGGCTTTTCCTTCTCTTGTGTTTCATGCCTAGAGAAGTTCTATTTTTTCTCTTTTTTTTTTTTTTTTGCAGTAAGCGGGCCTCTCACTGTTGTGACCTCCCCCGTTGCAGAGCACAGGCTCTGAACGTGCATGTCCAGCGGCCATGGCTCATGGGCCCAGCCACTCCGAGGCATGTGGAATCTTCCCAGACCGGGGCACGAACCCACGTTCCCTTCATCGTCAGGCAGACTCTCAACCACTGCGCCACCAGGGAAGCCTGAAAAGTTCTTTTAACATTTATTGTGAAGCTAGTTTGGTGGTGCTGAATTCTCTTAGCTTTTGCTTGTCTGTAAAGGTTGTAATTTCTCCATCAAATCTGAATGAGATTCTTGCTGGGTAGAGTAATCTTGGTTGTAACTTTTTCTCCTTCATCACTTTAAATATGTCCTGCCACTCCCTTCTGGCTTGGAGAGTTTCTGCTGAAAAATCAGCTATTATCCTTATGGGGATTCCCACAATCTAGAAACTTAAGCTGAAGATTCCCAAACTGAGCATGTATAGAAATCAACCTAGGTCCAAAGCTCACACCTAGTGTTACTCAGGTGTATAATTCAACCATACAGAAAGCCTTATTATAGATTATGATGTCATTATATGTAATGTTAGTGGCCTCATACAACATCTTCCTCCTATGGTTTTCTTTATATTGCATTTTTGTGTGACTTTATCTGTATGACATTGGGTATGTCAAAACTGCCCTGAGATATTATTTCCTCATCTGTAAAAATGAAAATCTTGAATTACTCTTAGTCTGAAGATCTGTAGTCACTCCAAGCTGCTCTTTCCTCATATGCCCTCTAAAGACTCCCTCCTGGCCTAAGTTCTGGTAAGACAGATCAGTTAAAACAATATTTTACATATATAAGACCAAACTGAAATACAAGTATTAATATTATTATTAGTATTTAGCACTTACAATAGGCCAAACACTGTGCTAAGTATTTTAAAATATTATATTACAGTTAATCCTTTCAAGTCCTTACAGAGGCAGAGACCATTACTGACCACATTTACAGATGAGTAGTTAGATTTAAAGAGGTTAGATAGTTTTCCCAAAATGGCAAAGTCAGTGACAGAACCAAGATTCAAACCATATCTGGCTGATTCCAGAGCCCTCTCTTCAGTTTTATTCCTCTTCATGTTTAGAAACTCAAATAATTATATATTCCAGTGAGGACTGCCTCATGCCCACATTATTAGGAATTTGAATAACTGGATTTTGAATCGCTAAGTTATGACTCTCTTTTGTTTTTACAGAACCTTAAACCTTTGAGCCTTACAGAGACCACTGTTTTCCATTACAGAAACATGCACACATGCTCACACACACACACCCCAAAGAGCCAATGGATAGTTTCTGAATATTTTGGCAGGATGCGGTCTCTTAAAGAATGCCTATTCCAACTCTTTTTTACATATAGATAGTGAAACTGAGGCTCAGAGTCTTGCCTAAGGTCACAAATCTAGTTAGAGGCAGAGCTGGGATCCCTCTCTACTATTCATGCTGCCTCTAACAGTTAGGCATTACCAAGTTCTTTACAGCCACAAATGATTTTTTAGTACACTCATCAATTTTTTAAAGGCACTGGTAAAATCCCATTAGTGTATTTATGTGCAACAAAGCTGTTTCTATGTAGCAGAGAATAGTTCAAAATCATGTTACTTTGTCCTTCGAAATCACATACAACCTTAAGAGTACATGAAGTTCTGAAGATGAATTTTTTTTTCTGGTGTCTCCATGTGGAAAAAGCCTGGTTGTGTTTTTGTTTGTTTGTTTGTTTGTTTGTTTTGCGGTACGGGGGCCTCTCACTGTTGTGGCCTCTCCTGTTGCGGAGCACAGGCTCCGGACATGCAGGCTCAGCGGCTATGGCTCACGGGCCCAGCTGCTCCGCGGCATGTGGGATCTTCCCGGACCAGGGCACGAACCCGCGTCCCCTGCATCGGCAGGCAGACTCTCAACCACTGCGCCACCAGGGAAGACCCTGGTTGTGTATTTTTGTGTGTGTTGTTTCTTTTGAAATTATCTAATCAGACCAAACTATATGCAGCTTTTGGTTCTTTTATATGAAAGTCACTTGCTCTTTGCTAACTATTCCTTCTTCTGAACTATCCAGATTCCTTTTATCATAAGGCTATAGAGCACTGAGTCTTGTTCCCAAGTGATAGTTTAAGAAGATGCCCAATGCACAGAGTCAGTCTTCAGCGTGGCTATGTCTGAAAATGTCCCATGCATATTTCCTGTTCAAAAGAGAAGATTTCTACAGTTCATTCACTGAGCATACTTCAGCACCTCCTGGAGACATTGTATAAAATTAGGTGCTGGAAGCAAAGAGATGAGCAAAGCAGAGGTCACGCCTTCAAAGAATTCATAATGTGCCAAATAAAACGAGTGTACACAGACAATGCAATAGAATTTGATAAGTCCTATGGCAGAGATAAATTCAGGGTGTCTGGGATCTCACAGAAGGGGCATTTAACTATGCTTCCAAATGGATATGAGACATGAGGTGGGTCCTGAAGGATGAACAAGAATTCTCTAAAAAGAGTAGATGAAGAAGGAAGAGGGAAGAGCATATGAAAGGACATGAAGCAGAGGAGAACATGAAAAATATTTAGGAAGGTGGAATCAGCAAAACATGGAGCTGAAAGGTGGGCAGTGTCTTTGTCATAAAGGGCTTTTTATCCTATGGACCTTGGGAAGCCTAGTGACCATTCCATTCATTGATAACTTGTACTCTCCCAACTGTCTTCTCCATCTCAAAGTCCTTTATCTTCTTGAACAGCTTCTATATCTAACCCATTAGGCTTCATTTTACTTAGCCTTTACTCAACACTAAAGACATCTATGTCTTTGCTTCATCTTTGTGCCAGAAGGAGTCTTCACTCTTCATTACTAGTGTCTCAAAAAAAAGGGGGGGAGGTTATCCCTTCCTTTGTACAGCACCATTTTTTCAACCTGTGCTTTTAAGCCCATCCTCTCCCTGCATCTTTGAGTCATTGCCCATAAACTGTCCTCTCTCCCTCTTCTTTTTCCAAGTCAACATGTTAGTTTTAACACTTTGCTATGTACCCTCTCCATTCATTTATTCAGTATGTCATGTTTATTACCAAAATCCACACTATGCATTAGGACCTCAAAAGATGAATAAGAAGCAGATGCAGTCCTCAAGGAGCTCAGCCCAACAAAGAAAAGAGACATAAAAACAGATACAAGTAAATGTAATTAATTTAGCTCACACAGTATAGTATGTGACACAGTTCAACAGAATCATCCTGAATGTCTGCAATTTGTGCAGGGTTTATCTGTATTATCCATGAAGTGCCAAGAGGATCTGTCTTTATTCTTTTTTAATCCAAGAAGGAAGCAACTCTGCCCACTGAATAATATTTACAGTGATCCACCTACAGGCATTGAGAATACCATTTGTAGCATTCCAAATCTGCTCTTACTTCTTTCTTCCCCACCTCAGTTAACGATACTGGCTTTTCAAACCAAAAATCTGGGAGTCATCCTGGATACCTACATCATCACCTGTGTCTAATCCATCAAGTCTTAGTCTTTGAACTATATCTTAAATCCATCTGCTTTTAGCCACCTCTACCATCAACCTTCATGATATCTCATCTGGATACTGCAATTGCTTCCAAACTGGTGTTTGCACTTCCACTGATACTGCCAGTTGAATCATTCTCAGCTCACCAATCAAAACAATAGCTTTACTTGTAAATATCATGCCAGAATTCCACTTTAAAACTAAGTGGTTCTTATTTCTTTCATAAACTTAATATGATATAGCCAAAATGCCTGAGGAATCTTTCCTTTCTCTGCTTATCAAATATGAAAGACACAATGCCTCCCTTGCTCACCATGCTCTGACCCGCTTGCCCTTCCTTAAGAGCACCAAATCAGTTCACACCTCAGAGCACTTACACAGGCAGATCCAACTGCCTAGAATGCTTTTCAACACAATCTTATCTTGTTGTGATTCATACTATGTGATTCATACTATCCTCTGAAGGATAATTAGGAACAGCTAATTCCTACTTATCCTTTAGAGTTCAGTTTCAATGTCATTTTGTAGGGAGCCCTCAATAACTCACAAATCTGAATCATATCTCCCCTACATCTCCTACAGCATCCTAGCCTTTTCCCTCAGATTTCAGAGCACAGTATATAGTCAGACATGTATTTGTGTATATTTATTTAATATCTCTCCTCCCCAATAGACTAGATGCTCCATGTGAGCAAAGCCTACATATGTATTCTTTACAACTATATAAGCAACATTTAACATAATGCCTGATACAGAATGGGTGTTCAATAAATATTTGTAAACAAATGAATGAATGAAAAAGAAAGCCAGGAAGGAGGAACAAAAAGAGAACTACAGTGATAATCACATTAGAGAGACAGGTATCACATAGTCATTCCAGAATCATTTTCAGTTCTCTGTAAGTTTTCCTCACCTTTCCTTTTTTTTATCAGCTTTATTGAGATATAATTCACATACCATACAATTCACCCATTTAAAGTATACAATTCAACAGCCTTTTGTCTATTCACAGAGCTGTGTGAATAACACTAACCTCACTCTACATCCTTTAACAGTCACTCGTAAAACCCTTTCCCTCAGCCCTAGGCAACCACTAATCTACATTCTGTCTCTATAGATTTACCTATTCTGGATATTTCACATCAATGGAATCATAAAGTATGTGGCCCCCTGTGACTGGCTTCTTTCATTTACCATTAACATTTTCCAGGTTCATCCATTCACACTACATGTTGTAGCATGTATCAATGTTTCATTTCTTTTTACCTGCCAAATAATATGCCATTGTATGGTATACTACATTTTATTTATCCTTCATTAGCTGATGGATGTGGCTGTTTTATCTAATGTGCGGAAACCAAGAGAGAGTCAAGGAAGCACTGGTGAATGCTATCTGGAGGTTCACTAGAGGCTGCAGAAAAAGAATTAGAAGTACAGTTAGAGCTCAGAATGACTAAGTAGATGAATTTTTCTGTATTTCATGGACTACAAATAGTCTTCTGACACTACCATTCCATCACTGAGCTCTTCTGTCTACTATTTAAACTAGTATTTTTTCTTTTTAATTGAAAAAAGAAACACATATACATAGGGAAACAAGTGAAACAGAATCCAATGTATACAATAAAAATTAAGTCTCCTTCCTACTCCAAATCCACCCAATTCCACTCCCTGTAGAACCACTATTAGAAGTTTCTTGGGTACCCATTAAAATATCTTCCATTTACAGGCAACAAACACACTGCTCTGCATCTTGCTTTTTAATGATAGAGATATTTCTATGTTAGCACAAATGTATTTATATCTTACTCTTTAATAGTGGTGTAATGTTCCATAGTATGAATCAGCTATAATTTACTTAACTGATCTCCAGTTGATAGTTACATTTTGGTATTGCTATTAGAAACAAGGCTACAGAAACATTTTTGTTCATAACTTCTTTGACCACTTATCTTAGGATAAATTTCTGGATGTGAAGTTACTAGGTCACAGGATATGTGTGCATCTTCAATTCTATTAGCATCCAATTGGTCTCCAAAATGGTTGCACCCATATTTCTCTCATCTACAATGTTTGAGGTTGACAGCTTCTTCACTCTTCAACACCAGATATTATCAAATGTCTAAATGTCGGCAATCAGGTAGGTATCTCCTTGCTTTTCTTTGCATATCTTTAACTGTAATGCTGAATATTTTTTATATCTGTATAATCCATTCATATTTATTTCTCTATGAACTGCCTATTCTTATTCTTTGCCTGTATTTCTACTAAGTTATTAGGGTTTTTTTCCCCCATATTAAATCATCTACTGCTGCTTTGGTTTAAAATGACTGTTATAGAAAATAATATCTTTTCTTTCTCAAGAAATATAAGAACCACTTGAGAGTTTAAGCTATTCCCCATAGATTTATAAAGGCAAGATTATTTTTTAAGTAACATATTGTTTTTACCACTGCAAGGAAAGTCACAAAAGAAATCTCATATTTTTACATTTATGGGGTTATTGTTTCAAATTTGATAAGCCTGATTAGAGTATGGAAAAACTTTCAACACCTACTAGATAAATATTTAATATTAAGGTAGACTCTCTTGAATTTTCACTACCTCTTTATTTCCCTTTTCTCTATTCTTTTGGCAAGAAGAATTCTTTGATTCTTCAGTAATTAATCTCCCTTTTTATTTGACCATTTAGTCAAATAAATTCTTAATCATCAAAGAGTTCTTGACTTAAGGTGGATACTCCATAAATATTTAGGGGAGGCTTGAACCAGTATATGGATAATGGCAGGCCTCCTTCAGAAAACCTTTTCATTCATATGTCTGCTACTCTGGGTAAGAACTTACAAGGATATCAAGTGATGCTCCCCCATTTTCTGATAATAAAATCATGAGTCCATTCCCATTTTATCCTCATTGTATACTATACAGATGCTTCAGAAAAATCCATGACATTTTCTTGCACTTAGTTTATATGATATTTGCATACCTATCTGTCATACTAGACTGGAAGCCCCCTAAAAACCAAGCTGTGTCTAATTCATATCTATGCTTATGGTCCAGCATAGACCCTAGCACATGCAAAGACCTCTGTAAATACACTGAATGAATGAAGAAACAAAGTTGTATTAGCTATTCACTTACTACAATTAACACAAGAACAGAGGCAATGCTTCCCCATTCACACTTCATTTGTGGAGCATTCCCCAATAGACCCTCTCCCCCAGAAGCAGGAAGATAATCAGGTCTTTCTGAAGATAATCAGGAAAAGCTTTTAAAGCCTAATCAACCATTGTAAGATCTCCCTCAGTGGTTATTATAAGCTAAATTACAGAAAATCCAAGCTTGAAATATTTTATAAGACAATTTAAAAGATTTAATAAGATACTGAATTTTCAAAACGAAACTGCTCTCTTTCCCTGGTTGTATGATATATTGTTCATCTTCAGCCCAAAGGATGTAATTGATTGTATGAAAAATAAATACATAACTAAAAGTGAAAGTTGTTAGAAACTAGGATCTCTAAGAAGCCAGGCTTCCTTGGGCACATCTGTGCTGCTGTTTCTAGCTCCTTCCATCCTGACATGGTCATATTTTTGCTTTCTTAGTACAGGAAAGCCTCTGGCCAGAAGGGCATCAGTACGCAGCTCAGCACCAGGAGAGAAGTCTCCTAGAGATGCAGGAGCAGGCTTCATTCCCACCTTGAATTGTTTTCTTAGTGGAATTCTACAATACTAAAAAGAGTTTTTGCTGAATTCTATACTGAAGCTTGTCACAACAAACTGATTAGACTGACAGCTTGGCTTGACGTCCTAAGAGAAATATAGTTGAATAGGGGCTATGAGACTTGAGGGGAACCAGCCCACTCCTGACGTTGTATGATTGAGAAGCAGTAGCCTGGAGTCATAGAGTTTAAAGCTAAAGAGGAACATCTCAATAATAAGGGACCTGAACCAGGGGAGGAAACTGAAGCCCAGATTGGTGGCAGCTTTTCCTGGGTAGAATTGTAAATAGGATCTAAAGAAAAGGCGATGGTGAGTGTTGATTCCTCTTTTCAAATTTTGGTGCTGAAAGAGAAGGAGGGAATAAGAGCTCTTAAATACTTCATAACATGTCAAGGATTGTTGTCATAAGGGTCTCACCAATGAAGAAGCTGTGAACGATTTGGAATTCTTTTGAGAGTCACAGCTCATGATGAAAGGGTGATGATATAGTGAGTTGCAGAAAGTCAACTATTTTGAATAGCCAGAAAGATACCATTTGTGTTGCACACTCTTTTTTTTTTTTAATTTGTTTTATTTATTTATTTATTTTGGCTGTGTTGGGTCTTCATTGCTATGCGCGGGCTTTCTCTAGTTGAGGAGCAGGGGCTATTCTTCATTGTGGTGCATGGGCTTCTTATTGCGGTGGCTTCTCCCATTGCAGAGCATGGGCTCCAGGCCTGCAGGCTCAGTAGTTGTGGTTCACAGGCTCCAGGCCTGCAGGCTCAGTAGTTGTGGCACACGGGTTTTGTTGCTCCATGCCATGTGGGATCTTCCTGGACCAGGGCTCAAACCCATGTCCCCTGCATTGGCAGGTGGATTCTTAACCACTGTGCCACTGGGGAAGCCCTGGGTTGCACACTGTTTGAATACACAAATTCATTCTGCCTCTGTCTTTGGGGATCTAAGATCATTAGTTCCTATAGAATCCATAGAAACAAAGATGTTTACAATATAATCCCCAAAGCCTATGAATGTATTACCTTACATGGCAAAAGGAAATGTGCAGATGTGATTAAGAAACGAAATGGAGGGCTTCCCTGGTGGTGCAGTGGTTGAGAGTCCGCCTGCCGATACAGGGGATACGGGTTCGTGCCCCGGTATGGGAAGATCTCACATGGCGCGGAGCAGCTGGGTCCGTGAGCCATGGCTGCTGAGCCTGTGCGTCCGGAGCCTGTGCTCCACAACAGGAGAGGCCACGGCAGTGAGAGGCCCGCGTACCGCAAAAAAAAAAAAAAAAAAAAAGAAACGAGATGGAGAGAGTATCCTGAATTAAGCAGGCGTGCCCAATGTAATCACAAGTGTCTTTATAAGAGGGAGGCAGGAGGGTCCTAGTAAGAGAAGGAGATGCAATGACAGAAGCAGAGATCAGAATGAGGTGAAGAAGGGGTCATGAGCCAAAGAATGCACACAGCCTATAGAAGCTGGAAAAGGCAAAGAAAGGGAGGAGACCTTCAAGACGGTGGAGGAGTAAGACGTGGAGTTCACCTTCCTCCCCACAGATACATCAGAAATATACCTACATGTGGAACAACTTCTACAGAACACCTACTGAACGCTGACAGAAGACCTCAGACTTCCCAAAAGGCAAGAAAATCCCCACATACCTGGATAGGGCAAAATAAAAAAGAATAGACAGAGACAAAAGAATAGGGACAGGACCTGCACCAGTGGGAGGGAGCTGTGAAGGAGGAAAGGTTTCCACACACTAGGAAGCCCCTTTGTGGGCGGAGACTGTGGGTGGCAGAGGGGGGAAGCTTCAGAGACGCGGAGGAGAGCACAGCAACAGGGGTGCGGAGGGCAAAGCAGAGAGATTCCCACATAGAGGATCAGTGCCAACCAGCACTCACCAACATGAGATGCTTGTCTGCTCACCCGCTGGGATGGGTGGGGGCTGGGAGCTGAGGCTCGGGCTTCGGTCGGATCCCAGGGAGAGGACTGGGGTTGGCTACATGAACACAGCCTGAAAGGGGCTAGTGCACCACAGCTAGCTGGGAAGGAGTCCAGGAAAATGTCTGGACCTGCCAAAGAGGCAAGAGACCATTATTTCAGGGTGCGCAAGGAGAGGGGATTCAGAGCACCACCCAAACAAGCTCCAGAGATGGACACAAGCCACGGCTGTCAGCTCAGACCCCAGAGACAGGCGTGAAATACTACCGCTGGCACTGCTGCCACCAAAAATCCGTTGTGCAAGCACAGGTCACTACCCACACCCCTCTGGGAGCCTGTGCAGCACACCACTGCCAGGGTCCAGGGATCCAGGGACAACTTCCCCGGGAGAACACAGAGCACGCCTCAGGCTGTTGCAATGTCACGCCAGCCTCTGCCACCACAGGCTCAACCCGCATTCTAATTATAACTATCATACCTCTCCCTCTCCCAGCCTGAGTGAGCAAGAGAGCCCTAATCAGCCACTGCTTTAACCCCCTCTTGTCTGGGTGGGAAACAGACGCCCAAGGGTGGCTTACGCACAGAGGCAGGGCCAAAATAAAAGCTGAACCCCAGGAGCTGTGCAAACAAAGAATACAAAGGGAAGTTTCTCTGTGCAGCCTCAGGAGCAGCGGATTAAATCCCCAGAATCAACTTGAACTGTGCATCTGTGGAAAACTGAATAGACAATGAATGTTCCCAAAAGTGAGGTGATGGACTTTGGGAGCAACTGTAGACAGGGTTTGTTTTGTGCATCTGATCTGTTTCTGGTTTTTATGTCTATCTTAGTATAGTCTTTAGCGCTTGTTATCATTGGTGGATTTGTTTATTGGTTTGGTGGCTCTCTTTTTTTTATTTTTCTTTATTTAAAAATTTTTTTTCCTTTTTTCTCTTTTTATGAGTGTGTATGTTTCTTTGTGTGATTTTGTCTGAATAGGTTTGCTTTTACCATTTGTCCTAGGGTTCTGACAGTTTATTTTCTTTTCTGTTGTTGTTGTTGTTTCTGTTTGTTTCTTTACTTTTCATAAGTGTGTTTGTGTATGTTTCTGTGTGTGATTTTGTCTGTATTGTTTTGCTTTTACCATTTGGTTTGGGGTTTTATCTGTTCGGGTTTTTTTGTTTGTTTTCTTGTTTCCATTTTTTCTTCTGTTTCTTTGAAACATGTGGATGACAGGGTCTTGGTGCTCCAGGTGGGTGTCAGACCTGAGCTTCCGAAGTGGGAGAGCTGAGTCAAGAACAGTAGACCACCAAAGACCTCCCAGCCCCATGTAATATCAATCAGCGAGATCTCTCCCAGAGATCTCTGTCTGAACACTAAGACCCAGCTCCACCCAACGACAAGCAAGCTCCAGTGCTGGATGCCCCATGCCAAACAACTAGCAAGACAGGAACACAGGGCTTCCCTGGTGGCACAGTGGTTAAGAATCCATCCGCCAATGCAGGGGCCACAGGTTCTGGCCCTGGTCTGGGAAGCTCCCACATGCCATGGAGCAACTAAATGTGTGCACCTCAATTACTGAGCCTGCGTTCTAGAGCCCATGAGCCACAACTAATGAGCCCACATGCTGCAACTACTGAAGCCCATGTGCCTAGACCCCATGCTCCACAACAACAGAAGCCACCACAATGAGAAGCCCATGCACCACAATGAAGACTAGCCCCTGCTGAGCACAAGAAAAGCCCACACGCAGCAACAAAGACCCAATGCAGTCATAAATAAATAAATAAATAAATATTTTTTTTAAAAAAGGAAAACAATCCCACCCATTAGCAGAGAGGCTGCTTAAAGTCATACTAAGTTCACAGACACCCCAAAACACACCACCAGACATGGTCCTGCCCACCAGAGGGACAAGATACACTGCAAACAGGATAAAACCAAGGAGAAACACAACAACATATATTAATCAAACTCAGAAACTAAATACACAGAAAAAATATTAAAAGCAGCAAGGGAAAAGCAACAAATAACATACAAGGGAATCCCCATAAGGTTAACAGCTGATCTTTCAGCAAAAACTCTGCAAGCCAGAAGGGAGTGGTAGGACATATTTAAAGTAATGAAAAGGAAAAACTGACAACCAAGATTACTCTACCCAGCAAGGATCTCATTCAGATTTGACAGAGAAATTAAACCTTTAGAGACAAGCAAAGGTTAAGAGAATTTAGAACCACCAAACCAGCTTTACAACAAATGCTAAATGAACCAGACTACATTGTCACAAAAAAAGAAAACTACAAGCTAATATCACTGATGAACATAGATGCAAAAATCCTCAACAAAATACTAGCAAACAGAATCCAATAGCATATTAAAAGGATCATACACAATGATCAAGTGGGGTTTATCCAAAGAATGCAAGATTTTTCAATATATGCAAATCAATCAATGTGATATACCATATTAACAAACTGAAGAATGAAAATTATATGATAATCTCAATAACTGCAGAAAAAACTTTTGACAAACTTCAACACCCATTTATGATAAAAACCCTCCAGAAAGTAGGCATAAGGGGGACTTTCCCCAAAATAATAAAGGCCATGTATGACAAACCCACAGCCAACATCGTCCTCAATGGTGAAAAACTGAAACCATTTCCACTAAGATCAGGAACAAGACAAGGTTGCACACTCTCACCACTCTTATTCAACATAGTTTTGGAAGTTTTAGACACAGCAATCAGAGAAGAAAAAGAAATAAAAGAATCCAAATTGAAAAAGAAGAAATAAAGCTGTCACTATTTGCAGATAACATGACACTATACGTAGAGAATCCTGAAGATGCTACCAGAAAACTACTAGAGCTAACCAACTAATTTGGTAAAGTAGCAGGATACAAAATTAATGCACAGATATCTCTGGCATTCCTATACACTAAGAACAAAAAATCTGAAAGATAAATTAAAGAAACACCCCCATTTACCATTGCAACAAAAAGAATAAAATACCTGGGAATAACCCTACCTAAGGAGACAAAAGACCTTTATGCAGAAAACTATGACACTGATGAAAGAAATTAAATACACTACAAACAGATGGAGAGATATACCATGTTCTTGGATTACAAGAATCAACATTGTGAAATTGACTATACTACTGAAAGCAATACACAGATTCAATGAAATCCCTATCAAACTACCATTTGCATTTTTCACAAAATTAGGACAAAAATTTTCACAATTTGTATGGAAACAAAAAAGACCCTGAATAGCAAAACCAATCTTGAGAAAGAAAAATGGAGTTGGAGGAATCAGACTCCCTGACACTGGACTATACTACAAAGCTACAGTAATCAAGACAATATGGTACTGGCACAAAAACAGAAATTTAGATCAATGGAACAGGATAGAAAGCCCAGAGATAAACCCACACACCTATGGTCACCTAGTCTATGACAAAGGAGGCAAGGATACACAATGGAGAAAAGACAGTATCTTCAATAAGTGGTGCTGGGAAAACTGGACAGCTACATGGAAAAGAATGAAATTTGAATACTCCTTAACACCATACACAAAAATAAGTTCAAAATGGTTTAAAGATCTAAATGTAAGGCCAGACTTCCGGGTAAGATGGCGGAAGAACAAGACGCGGAGATCACCTTCCTCCCCACAGATACACCAGAAATACAGCTACACGTGGAACAACTCCTACAGAACACCTACTGAACGCTGGCAGAAGACCCCAGACCTCCCAAAAGGCAAGAAACTCCCCACATACCTGGGTAGGGCAAAGCGGAGAGATTCCCGCACAGAGGAGCGGTGCCGAGCGGCACTCACCAGCCCGAGAGGCTTGTCTGCTCCCCCACCGGGGCGGGCGGCGCTGGAGCTGAGGCTCGGGCTTCGGTCAGAGAGCAGCGAGAGGACTGGGGCTGGCGGCGAGAACTCAGCCTGAAGGGGGCTAATGTGCCACAGCTAGCCGGGAGGGAGTCCGGGGAAACTCTGGAGCTGCCGAAGAGGCAGGAGACTTTTTCTTCCCTCTTGGTTTCCTGGTGCGCGAGGAGAGGGGATTAAGAGCACCGCTTAAAGGAGCTCCAGAGACGGGCGCGAGTCGCGGCTGAAAGCGCGGAGCCCAGAGACGGGCGTGGGACGCTGGGGCTGCTGCTGCCGCCGCCAAGAAGCCTGTGTGCGAGCGCAGGTCACTGTCCACACCGCCCTTCCGGGAGCCTGTGCAGCCTGCCACTGCCGGGGTCCCGGGATCCAGGGGCGGCTTCCCTGAGAGAACGCACGGCACGCCTCGGGCTGGTGCAACGTCACGCCGACCTCTGCCGCTGCAGGCTCGCCCCGCACTCCGTGCCCCTCCCTCCCGCCCGGCCTGAGTGAGCCACAGCCCCCGAAGAGGCTGCTCCTTTAACCCTGTCCTGTCTGAGCGAAGAACAGACGCCCTCCGGCGACCTACACGCAGAGGCGGGGCCAAATCCAAAGCTGAGACCCAGGAGCTGTGAGAACAAAGAAGAGAAAGGGAAACCTCTCCCAGCAGCCTCAAAAGCAGCGGATTAAAGCTCCACAATCAACTTGATGTACCCTGCATCTGTGGAATACATGAATAGACAACACATCATCCCAAATTGAGGAGCCAGGAGTCAGTGCTGTGCCTCTGAGGTGGGAGAGCCAACTTCAGGACACTGGTCCACAAGAGACCTCCCAGCTCCACATAATATCAAACGGCGAAAATCTTCCAGAGATCTCCATCTCAACACCAGCACCCAGCTTCACTCAACGACCAGCAAGCTACAGTGCTGGACACCCTATGCCAAACAACTAGCAAGACAGGAACACAACGCCACCCATTAGCAGAGAGGTGGCCTAAAATCATAAAAAGTCCGCAGACACCCCAAAACACACCACCAGACGTGGACCTGCCCACCAGAAAGACAAGATCCAGCCTCATCCACCAGAACACAGGCAGTAGTCCCCTCCACCAAGAAGCCTACACAACCCACTAAACCAACCTTAGCCACTGGGGACAGACACCAAAAACAACGGGAACTACGAACCTGCAGCCTGCAAAAAGGAGACCCCAAACACAGTAACATAAGCAAAATGAGAAGACAGAAAAACACACAGCAGGAGAAGGAGCAAGATAAAAACCCACCAGACCTAACAAATGAAGAGGTAATAGGCAGTCTACCTGAAAAAGAATTCAGAATAATGATGGTAAAGATGATCCAAAATCTTGGAAATAGAATAGACAAAATGCAAGAAACAGTTAACAAGGACCTAGAAGAACTAAAGATGAATCAAGCATTGATTAAAAACACAATAAATGAAATAAAAAATACTCTAGATGGGATCAATAGCAGAATAACTGAGGCAGAAGAACGGATAAGTGAGGTGGAAGATAAAATAGTGGAAATAACTGCTGCAGAGCAAAATAAAGAAAAAAGAATGAAAAGAACAGAGGACAGTCTCAGAGACCTCTGGGACAACATTAAACGCACCAACATTCGAATTATAGGGGTTCCAGAAGAAGAAGATAAAAAGAAAGGGACTGAGAAAATATTTGAAGAGATTATAGTTGAAAACTTCCCTAATATGGGAAAGGAAATAGTTAATCAAGTCCAGGAGGCACAGAGAGTCCCATACAGAATAAATCCAAGGAGAAATACACCAAGACACATATTAATCAAACTGTCAAAAATTAAACACAAAGAAATCATATTAAAAGCAGCAAGGCAAAAACAACAAATAACACACAAGGGAATCCCCATCAGGATAACAGCTGATCTCTCAGCAGAAACTCTACAAGCCAGAAGGGAGTGACAGGACATAACTAAAGTGATGAAGGAGAAAAACCTGCAACCAAGATTACTCTACCCAGCAAGGATCTCATTCAGATTTGATGGAGAAATTAAAACCTTTACAGACAAGCAAAAGCTGAGAGAGTTCAGCACCACCAAACCAGCTTTACAACAAATGCTAAAGGAACTTCTCTAGGCACGAAACACAAAAGAAGGAAAAGAACTACAATAACGAACCCAAAACAATTAAGAAAATGGGAATAGGAACATACATATCAATAATTACCTTAAATGTAAATGGACTAAATGCTCCCACCAAAAGACACAGACTGGCTGAATGGATACAAAAACAAGACCCATATATATGCTGTCTACAAGAGACCCACTTCAGACCTAGAGACACATACAGACTGAAAGTAAGGGGATGGAAAAAGATATTCCATGCAAATGGAAATCAAAAGAAAGCTGGAGTAGCAATTCTCATATCAGACAAAATAGACTTTAAAATAAAGACTACTAGAAGAGACAAAGAAGGACACTACATAATGATCAAGGGATCAATCCAAGAAGAAGATATAACAATTGTAAATATTTATGCACCAAACATAGAAGCACCCCAATACATAAGGGAAATATTAACAGCCATAAAAGGAGAAATCGACAGTAACACAATCATAGTAGGGGACTTTAACACCCCACTTTCACCAATGGACAGGTCATCCAAAATGAAAATAAATAAGGAAACACAAGCTTTAAATGATACATTAAACAAGATGGACTTAATTGATATTTATAGGACATTCCATCCAAAAACAACAGAATAGGGCCTCCCTGGTGGCGCAAGTGGTTGAGAGTCTGCCTGCCGATGCAGGGGATACGGGTTCGTGCCCCGGTCTGGGAGGATCCCATATGCCGCGGAGCGGCTGGGCCCGTGAGCCATGGCCGCTGAGCCTGCGCGTCCGGAGCCTGTGCTCCGCAACGGGGGAGGCCACAACAGTGAGAGGCCCGCATACCGGAAAAAAAAAAAAAAAAAAAAAAAACAGAATACACATTTTTCTCAAGTGCTCATGGAACATTCTCCAGGATAGATCATATCTTGGGTCACAAATCAAGCCTTGGTAAATTTAAGAAAATTGAAATTGTATCAAGTATCTTTTCTGACCACAGTGCTATGAGACTAGATATCAATTACAGGAAAAGAGCTGTAAAACATACAAACACATGGAGGCTAAACAATACACTACTTAATAACGAAGTGATCACTGAAGAAATCAAAGAGGAAATTAAAAAATACCTAGAAACAAATGACAATGGAGACACAACGACCCAAAACCTATGGGATGCAGCAAAAGCAGTTCTAAGAGGGAAGTTTATGGCAATACAATCCCACCTTAAGAAACAGGAAACATCTCGAATAAACAACCTAACCTTGCACCTAAAGCAATTAGAGAAAGAAGAACAAAAAAACCCCAAAGTTAGCAGAAGGAAAGAAATCATAAAAATTGGATCAGAAATAAATGAAAAAGAAATGACGGAAACAATAGCAAAGATCAATAAAACTAAAAGCTGGTTCTTTGAGAAGATAAACAAAATTGATAAACCATTAGCCAGACTCATCAAGAAAAAAAGGGAGAAGACTCAAATCAATAGAATTAGAAATGAAAAAGGAGAAGTAACAACTGACACTGCAGAAATACAAAAGATCATGAGAGATTACTATAAGTAACTCTATGCCAATAAAATGGACAACCTGGAAGAAATGGACAAATTCTTAGAAATGCACAACCTGCCAAGACTGAATCAGGAAGAAATAGAAAATATGAACAGACCAATCACAAGCACTGAAATTGAAACTGTGATAAAAAATCTTCCGACAAACAAAAGCCCAGGACCAGATGGCTTCACAGGCGAATTCTATCAAGCATTTAGAGAAGAGCTAACACCTATCCTTCTGAAACTCTTCCAAAATATAGCAGAGGGAGGAACACTCCCAAACTCATTCTATGAGGCCACCATCACCTTGATACCAAAACCAGACAAGGATGTCACAAAGAAAGAAAACTACAGGCCAATATCACTGATGAACATAGATGCAAAAATCCTCAACAAAATACTAGCAAACAGAATCCAACAGCACATTAAAAGGATCATACACCATGATCAAGTGGGGTTTATTCCAGGAATGCAAGGATTCTTCAATATACGCAAATCAATCAACGTGATACACCATATTAACAAACTGAAGGAGAAAAACCATATGATCATCTCAATAGATGCAGAGAAAGCTTTCGACAAAATTCAACACCCATTTATGATAAAAACCCTGCAGAAAGTAGGCATAGAGGGAACTTTCCTCAACATAATAAAGGCCATATATGACAAACCCACAGCCAGCATCGTCCTCAATGGTGAAAAACTGAAACCATTTCCACTAAGATCAGGAACAAGACAAGGTTGCCCACTCTCACCACTCTTATTCAACATAGTTTTGGAAGTTTGAGCCACAGCAATCAGAGAAGAAAAGGAAATAAAAGGAATCCAAATGGGAAAAGAAGATGTAAAGCTGTCACTGTTTGCAGATGACATGATACTATACATAGAGAATCCTAAAGATGCTACCAGAAAACTACTAGAGCTAATCAATGAATTTGGTAAAGTAGCAGGATACAAAATTAATGCACAGAAATCTCTGGCATTCCTATATACTAATGATGAAAAATCTGAAAGTGAAATCAAGGAAACACTCCCATTTACCATTGCAACAAAAAGAATAAAATATCTAGGAATAAACCTACCTAAGGAGACAAAAGACCTGTATGCAGAAAATTATAAGACACTGATGAAAGAAATTAAAGATGATACAGATAGATGGAGAGATATACCATGTTCTTGGATTGGAAGAATCAACATTGTGAAAATGACTCTACTACCCAAAGCAATCTACAGATTCAATGCAATACCTATCAAACTACCACTGGCATTTTTCACAGAACTAGAACAAAAAGTTTCACAATTTGTATGGAAACACAAAAGACCCCGAATAGCCAAAGCAATCTTGAGAACGAAAAATGGAGCTGGAGGAATCAGGCTCCCTGACTTCAGACTATACTACAAAGCTACAGTAATCAAGACAGTATGGTACTGGCACAAAAACGGAAATATAGATCAATGGAACAGGATAGAAAGCCCAGAGATAAACCCACGCACATATGGTCACCTTATCTTTGATAAAGGAGGCAGGAATGTACAGTGGAGAAAGGACAGCCTCTTCAATAAGTGGTGCTGGGAAAACTGGACAGGGACATGTAAAAGTATGAGATTAGATCACTCCCTAACACCATACACAAAAATAAGCTCAAAATGGATTAAAGACCTAAATGTAAGGCCACACACTATCAAACTCCTAGAGGAAAACATAGGCAGAACACTCTATGACATAAATCACAGCAAGATCTTTTTTGACCCACCTCCTAGAGAAATGGAAATAAAGACAAAAATAAACACATGGGACCTAATGAAACTTCAAAGCTTTTGCACAGCAAAGGAAACCATAAACAAGACGAAAAGACAACCCTCAGAATGGGAGAAAATATTTGCAAATGAAGCAACTGACAAAGGATTAATCTCCAAAATTTATAAGCAGCTCATGCAGCTCAATAGCAAAAAAACAAACAACCCAATCCAAAAATGGGCAGAAGACCTAAATAGACATTTCTCCAAAGAACATATACAGACTGCCAACAAACACATGAAAGGATGCTCAACATCTTTACTCATTAGAGAAATGCAAATCAAAACTACAATGAGATATCATCTCACACCAGTCAGAATGGCCATCATCAAAAAATCTAGAAACAATAAATGCTGGAGAGGGTGTGGAAAAAAGGGAACACTCTTGCACTGCTGGTGGGAATGTGAATTGGTACAGCCACTATGGAGAACGGTATGGAGGTTCCTTAAAAAACTACAAATAGAACTACCATATGACCCAGCAATCCCACTACTGGGCATATACCCTGAGAAAACCATAATTCAAAAAGAGACATGTACCAAAATGTTCATAGCAGCCCTATTTACAATAGCCCGGAGATGGAAACAACCTAAGTGTCCATCATCAGATGAATGGGTAAAGAAGATGTGGCACATATATACAATGGAATATTACTCAGCCATAAAAAGAAATGAAATTGAGCTATTTGTAATGAGGTGGATGGACCTAGAGTCTGTCATACAGAGTGAAGTAAGTCAGAAAGAGAAAGACAAATACTGTATGCTGACACATATATATGGAATTTAAGAAAAAAAATGTCATGAAGAACATAGGGGTAAGACAGGAATAAAGACACAGACCTACTAGAGCATGGACTTGAGGATATGGGGAGGGGGAAGGGTAAGCTGTGACAAAGTGAAAGAGCGGCATGGACATATATACACTACCAAACGTAAGGTAGATAGCTAGTGGGAAGCAGCCGCATAGCACAGGGAGATTAGCTCGGTTCTTTGTGACTGCCTGGAGGGGTGGGATAGGGAGGGTGGGAGGGAGACGCAAAAGGGAGGGGATATGGGAACATATGTATATGTATAACTGATTAAATTTGTAAAATAAAAAAAATAAAAATAAAAATAAATAAATGTAAGGCCAGACACTATAGAACTCTTACAGGACAGAAGGAAAAGACCTACAATAAAGAACCCAAAACAATTAAGAAAATGGGAATAGGAACATACATATTGATAATTACCTTAAATGTAAATGGACTAAATGCTCCCACCAAAAGACACAGACTGGCTGAATGGATACAAAAACAAGACCCATATATATGCTGTCTACAAGAGACCCACTTCAGACCTAGAGACACAGACAGACTGAAAGTAAGGAGATGGAAAAAGATATTCCATGCAAATGGAAATCAAAAGAAAGCTGGAGTAGCAATTCTCATATCAGACAAAATAGACTTTAAAATAAAGACTATTACAAGAGACAAAGAAGGACACTACATAATGATCAAGGGATCAATCCAAGAAGAAGATATAACAATTGTAAATATTTATGCACCCAACATAGGAGCACCTCAATATATAAGGCAAATACTAACAGCCATAAAAGGGGAAATCGACAGTAACATACTCATAGTGGGGGACTTCAACACCCCACTTTCACCAATGGACAGGTCATCCAAAATGAAAATAAATAAGGAAACACAAGCTTTAAATGATACATTAAACAAGATGGACTTAATTGATATCTATAGGACATTCCATCCAAAAACAACAGAATATACATTTTTCTCAAGTGCTCATGGAACATTCTCCAGGATAGATCATATCTTGGGTCACAAATCAAGCCTTGGTAAATTTAAGAAAATTGAAATTGTATCAAGTATCTTTTCCGACCACAATGCTATGAGACAAGATATCAATTACAGGAAAAGATCTGTGAAACATACAAACACATGGAGGCTAAACAATACACTACTTGATAACGAAGTGATCACTGAAGAAATCAAAGAGGAAATTTAAAAATACCTAGAAACAAATGACAATGAAAACACCACGACCCAAAACCTATGGGGGGCAGCAAAAGCAGTTCTAAGAGGGAAGTTTATAGCAATAAAATCCTACCTTAAGAAACAGGAAACATCTCGAGTAAACAGCCTGACCTTGCACCTAAAGCAATTAGAGAAAGAAGAACAAAAAAACCCCAAAGTTAGCAGAAGGAAAGAAATCATAAAAATTGGATCAGAAAAAAATGAAAAAGAAATGAGGGAAACAATAGCAAAGATCAATAAAACTAAAAGCTGATTCTTTGAGAAGATAAACAAAATTGATAAACCATTAGCCAGACTCATCAAGAAAAAAAGGGAGGAGACCCAAATCAATAGAATTAGAAATGAAAAAGGAGAAGTAACAACTGACACTGCAAAAATACAAAAGATCATGAGAGATTACTACAAGAAACTCTATGCCAATAAAATGGACAACCTGGAAGAAACGGACAAATTCTTAGAAATGCACAACTGCCAAGAGTGAATCAGGAAGAAATAAAAAATATGAACAGACCAATCACAAGCACTGAAATTGAAACTGTGATGAAAACTCTTCCAACAAACAAAAGCCCAGGACCAGATGGCTTCACAGGCGAATTCTATCAAACATTTAGAGAACAGCTAACACCTATCCTTCTGAAACTCTTCCAAAATATAGCAGAGGGAGGAACACTCCCAAACTCATTCTACGAGGCCACCATCGCCTTGATACCAAAACCAGACAAGGATGTCACAAAGAAAGGAAACTACAGGCCAATATCACTGATGAATATAGATGCAAAAATCCTCAACAAAATACTAGCAAACAGAATCCAACAGCACATTAAAAGGATCATACACCATGATCAAGTGGGGTTTATTCCAGGAATGCAAGGATTCTTCAATATACGCAAATCAATCAATGTGATACACCATATTAACAAATTGAAGGAGGAAAACCATATGATCATCTCAATAGATGCAGAGAAAGCTTTCGACAAAATTCAACACCCATTTATGATAAAAACCCTGCAGAAAGTAGGTATAGAGGAAACTTTCCTCAACATAATAAAGGCCATATATGACAAACCCACAGCCAACATCATCCTCAATGGTGAAAAACTGAAACCATTTCCACTAAGATCAGGAACAAGACAAGGTTGCCCACTCTCACCACTCTTTTTCAACATCGTTTTTGAAGTTTTAGCCACAGCAATCAGAGAAGAAAAGGAAATAAAAGGAATCCAAATGGGAAAAGAAGAAGTAAAGCTGTCACTGTTTGCAGATGACATGATACTATACATAGAGAATCCTAAAGATGCTACCAGAAAACTACTAGAGCTAATCAATGAATTTGGTAAAGTAGCAGGATACAAAATTAATGCACAGAAATCTCTGGCATTCCTATATACTAATGATGAAAAATCTGAAAGTGAAATCAAGGAAACACTCCCATTTACCACTGCAACAAAAAGAATAAAATATCTAGGAATAAACCTACCTAAGGAGACAAAAGACCTGTATGCAGAAAATTATAAGACACTGATGAAAGAAATTAAAGATGATACAAATAGATGGAGAGATATACCATGTTCTTGGATTGCAATAATCAATATTGTGAAAATGACTCTACTACCCAAAGCAATCTACAGATTCAATGCAATCCCTATCAAACTACCACTGGCATTTTTCACAGAACTAGAGCAAAAAATTTCACAATTTGTATGGAAACACAAAAGACCCCGAATAGCCAAAGCAATCTTGAGAACGAAAAACGGAGCTGGAGGAATCAGGCTCCCTGACTTCAGAATATACTACAAAGATACAGTAATCAAGACAGTATGGTATTGGCACAAAAACAGAGAGATAGATCAATGGAACAGGATAGAAAGCCCAGAGATAAACCCACGCACATATGGTCACCTTATCTTTGATAAAGGAGGCAAGAATATACAGTGGAGAAAGGACAGCCTCTTCAATAAGTGGTGCTGGGAAAACTGGACAGGGACATGTAAAAGTATGAGATTAGATCACTCCCTAACACCCTACACAAAAATAAGCTCAAAATGGATTAAAGACCTAAATGTAAGGCCAGAAACTATCAAACTCTTAGAGGAAAACATAGGCAGAACATTCTATGACATAAATCACAGCAAGATCCTTTTTGACCCACCTCCTAGAGAAATGGAAATAAAAACAAAACTAAACAAATGGGACCTAATGAAACTTCAAAGCTTTTGCACATCAAAGGAAACCATAAACAAGACCAAAAGACAACCCTCAGAATGGGAGAAAATATTTGCAAAGGAATCAACTGACAAAGGATTAATCTCCAAAATATTCAAGCAGCTCATGCATCTCAATATCAAAAACACAAACAACTCAATCCAAAATGAGCAGAAGACCTAAATAGACATTTCTCCAAAGAAGACATATAGATTGCCAACAAATACATGAAAAGATGCTCAATATCACTAATCATTAGAGAAATGCAAATCAAAACTATAATGAGGTATCACCTCACACCAGTCTGAATGACCATCATCAAAAAATTTATAAACAGTAAATGCTGGACAGATTGTGGAGATAAGGGAACCCTCTTGCACTGTTGGTAGAAACGTAAATTGATACAGCCACTATGGAGAACAGTATGGAGCTTCCTTAAAACACTAAAAATAGAACTACTATACGACCAAACAATCCCACTACCGGGTATATACCCTGAGAAAATCATAATTCAAAAAAAGAGTCATGTACCACAATGTTCACTGCAGCAGTAATTACAATAGCCAGGACATGGAAGCAACCTAAGTCTCCATCAACAGATGAATGGATAAAGAATATATGGCACATATATACAATGGATATTACTCAGCTTTAAAAAGAAACGAAGGTGAGTCACTTGTAGTGAGGTGGATGGACTTAGAATCTGTCATACAGAGTGAAGTGAGAAAGAGAAAAACAAATACCATGTGCTAACACATACATATGGAATCTACAAAAAAAAAAAAAGGTTCTGATGAACCTAGGGGCAGGACAGGAATAAAGACACAGACATAGAGAATGGACTTCAGGACACAGGGAGGGGGAAGGGTAAGCTGGGACGAAGGGAGAGAATAGCATTGACATATATACACTACCAAATGTAAAATAGATAGCTAGTGGGAAGCAACTACATAGCACAGGGAGATCAGCTCGGTGTTTTGTGACTACAAGAGGGGTGGGATAGGGGATATATGTACACATATAGCTGATTCACTTTGTTATACAGTAGAAACTAACACAACATTGTAAAGCAATTATAACACAATAAAGTTGTTTAAAAAAAAAAAGGTGAAGAAAAGGATTCTTCCCTAAAACCTTGACAAGGAACACACCCTGTTGACACGTTGAATTTTCAAACCTCTGACTTCCAAACCTGTAAGATAAATTTGTGTTGTTTTTAGCTGCTAAATTTGTAGTTATTTGTACAGCAGAAATAGGAACCTAACACAGAATCTAAAGTGGATTATGAAGAGGTTAATTTGCACATTTAATGGATTTCAGCCCTAGACAATGGGAATATGGGTATTATTAATATAGAGCTGGGCTCTGACCACCACCATTTCCCAGCCCAACTGTAGTCTTCCACAACTCTATGCTATGTGCTCATTCTGTTCCCTTGCCCTACTATTCACTTTTGTCCTTTTTCCACTTGTCATATTCCCACTCATCCTTTAAAGCAATTCCAATATTACCACTTTGTTTATAATGGCTTCTTGTATGCCTCCAGGAAGACTTAAGATTTCCTCCTTTTTTCCTATTGGAACTTTGTTTGTACCTCTGCTTTGCCCCTTAGTATAGTCTCTCATTAAATCTATATCTATGCCACCCCTACCTCATCTTCTGCCTTTGTCTTAGTCTTTAAGGGGGTAAATATTAATCCAATCCCCAACTGATAGAATATCAGGCAATTTGTTGGCAAAAGATCTTCTGTTATTTTTTTACAAATACCACTTGCAAATCATTAGTACCACACTGTTCTGATAACTGTAGTTTTGTAATAAGCTTTGAAATTAGGGAGTGTAAGCCCTCTAAATTTGTTCTTTTTTGGTATAGTTTTGGCTATTCAGATTCTAGAAATACAATTGATTTTTGTATGTTTATCTTTTATCTGTGATCTTGCTGAACTCACTAGTTCTATGAGGTTTTTGTAGCATTTTGTGTGTGTGTGTGTTTATGTGTGTGTGTGCATACATACCATATTTTTTAATTCAATCATCTGTTGTTGGACACTTAGATTGCTTCCATATCTTGGCTATTGTAAGTAATGCTGCAATGAACATAGAGGTACATATATCTTTCAAATTAGTGACTTCATTTTCTTCAGATAAATATCCAGAAATAGAACTGCTGGATCATATGGTATTTCTGATTTTATTTTTTTGAAGAACCTCCATATTGTTTTCCATAGTGGCTGGACCAATTTACATTCCCACAAGCAGTGGACAAGGGTTCCTTTTCTCCACATCTTCACCAAAAGTTGTTGTTACTTTTCTTTTGAATAATAGCCATTCTTACAGGTGTGAGATGTCTTGTGGGTTTTTGTTTACATGTCTTTGATGACTATTGAGGTTGAATGCCTTTTCATGTGCCTGTCAGCCATCTGTATATCTTCTTTGGAAAAATGTCTATTCAGATGCTCTGCCCATTTTATATTAGGTTGGGTTTTTTAAAAAATATTGAGTTGTATGAGTTCTTTATATAATTAAGGTATAAATCTCTTCTTGGATGTATGGTTTACAAATATCTTCTCCCCTTCAGGAGGTTCCCTTTTTACTTTATTGGTGGTGTCCTTCATTGTACAAAAGGGTTTTGGGTTTTTTGTTTTTGTTTTAGTTTGGTTTTATATAGTCCCATTTGTTTATTTTTGCTTTTGTTTCCCTTGCCTGAGAAGACATATCTTGAAAAAAACATTGCTGGGCTTCCCTGGTGGTGCAGTGGTTGAGAGTCCACCTGCCAATGCAGAGGACACGGGTTCGTGCCCCGGTCCAGGAAGATCCCACATGCCGCGGAGTGGCTGGGCCCATGAGCCATGGCCGCTGAGCCTGTGCATCCAGAGCCTGTGCATCCAGAGCCTGTGCTCCGCAACGGGAGAGGCCACAACAGTGGGAGGCCCGCGTACCGCAAAAAAAAAAAAAAAAAAAAACATTGCTAAGATTAATGTCAAAGAGCGTACTACCTATTACATCAAGTAAGAAAGGATCCAATTTCATTCTTTTGCATGTAGCTATTTTCTCAATGCCATTTATTGAAGAGACTGTTTTTCCCCCACTGCATATTCATGCTCCTTTTTTGTAAATTAAGTGACCATATAAGCATGAGTTTATTTCTTGGCTCTCTATTCTGTTTCACTGATCTGTTTTTGAGCCAGTACCATGCTGTTTTGAATACCGTAGATTTGTGGTATAGTTTCAAGTCTGTAAATATGATACCTCCAGCTTTGTTCTTCTTTGTCAAGATTGCTTTGGCTACTCGGGGCCTTCCATGGTTCCATACACATTTTAGGATTATTTGTTCTAGTTATGTTTAAAATGCCACTGGTGTTTTGATAGAGATTGCACTGAATCTGTCCATCACTTTGGGCAGTATGGACATTTTAACAATATTATTCTTCCATTCTACAAGCACAGTATATCCTTCTATTTATTTGTGTCATCTTCAATTTTTTTCTTCAATGTCTTCTAGTTTTCAGAGTACATGTCTTTCACCACACTGGTTAAATTTATTCCAGGGTATTTTATTCTTTTTGATGCAATTGTAAATGGGATTGTTTTCTTCATTTTAATTTCTGATAGTTCTTAATTAGTGTCTAGAAATACAACAGATTTCTACATATTAATTTTGTATCCTGAAACTTTGCTAAATTACTTGATTAATTCTAACACTTTTTTGGTGGCCTCTTTAGGGTTTTTCTATATATAGTATCATGTCATCTTCAAGTAGTAACAGTTTTATTTGGATGCCTTTTATTTCTTTTTCTTGTCTGATTTCTGTGGATAAGGCTTAAAATACTATGTTTTGTTCCCTTTGTCACTTTAAATATATCATGTAACTCCCTTCTGGCCTGCAAAGTTTCTCCTGAAAAATCAGCTGATAGCCTTATGGGGGTTCCCTTGTGTGTGACTCTGTTTTTCTCTTGCTTCTTTTAATATTCTGTCTTCGTCCTTTTTCCATTTTAATTATGATATGTCTTGGTGTAGATGTCTTTGGGTTCATCTTATCTGGGACTTTCTGTGCCTCCTATACTTGGATGTCTGTTACCTTCCCCAGATTAGGGAAGTTTTCAGCCATTATTTCTTTAAATATGTTTTCTGTCCCTTCATCTCTCTCTTCTCTTTCCGTGACCCCTATAATGTAAGCATTAGTATACTTGATGTTGTCCCTGAGGTTCCTTAAGCTCTCCTTAATTTTTTTTTTTTTTTTTTTTTTTTTTTTGCATTATGCGGGCCTCTCTCTGTTGTGGCCTCTCCCGTTGCAGAGCACAGGCTCCTGATGCGCATGCCCAGCGGCCATGGCTCATGGGCCCACCCACTCCATGGCACATGGGATCCTCCCAGACTGAGGCACGAACCCGCGTCCCCTGCATCAGCAGGCGGACTCTCAACCACTATGCCACCAGGGAAGCCCTCTCCTTACTTTTTAAAATTATTTCTTCTTTTTGCTCTTCTGACTGGGTGATTTTCACTATTCTATCCTCCATCACTTATCTGTTTTACTGCATCTTCTAATCTGCTGTTGATTCCCTCTAGTGTACTTTTCATTTCAGTTATTGTAATCTTCAGCTCTAATTGGTTCTTTCTATATATTCTAAGTCTTTGGTGAAGTTCTCACCGAGTTCTTCCATTCTTCTTCCAAGTTCAGTGAGCATCCTTATGACCATTTCTTTGAACACTTTAACAGGTAAATACTTTTCTTCATTTTGTTAAGGGTTCTTTTCTGGAGTTTTATTTTGTTTTTTCATTTAGAACATACTCCTGTCACCTCATTTTGTTTGACATTTGGTGTTTGTTTCTATGAATTAAGCAATATAGCTACCTCTCCTAGTCTTGAAGGAGTTCCCTTGTGTGGGAACATCATCTGTGTAGACTGCTGTGCCCAGCAGCTTTGGCAGGATGGCTGTAGCTGGAATGGGAGCAGGTCAAGGATAATCCCAGGGTATGTGGTACCACAGCTGCCTTGGCGAGGCAGCTGGAGCTGGAGCAAGCATATGCCAGTGTCAGTCCCTGGAAAGAGCCACATTGAGGTTGCCTTGGTGGGGTGACTGGAGGTGGAGTGACATTGAGGTTGCCTTGGTGGGGTTACTGGAGGTGGAGTGGATTCAGGACTGAGGCAGTCCCTGGGAACCAAGACATCAAGGCTTCCTTGGCAGGACAACTGCAGCTGGAGCAGGCACAGGCCAGGGGTAGTCTTGGGGAGGGCCACATTGAGGCCACCTTGGTGGGACAGTTGGCAGTGGAACAGGCACAGGCCTGGGACAGTCCTAGGGAGCACTACATCAAGGCTGCCTTGGCAGGACAACTGGAGCTAGAGTGGACACAGGCCAGGAGGAGTCCTGGGGGGATGCAAACAATGGTGTTCTCAGGTACCTACAACCCCAGAGAGGACTCCAGCAATTCCCCATTTGTTTGGCAGAAGCTCTAAACTTAGTAAATGGATTTATTTTCTGCATGGTCTAGGTTTCCTTTAAACTGCTGGGTTTTTGCTGTGTCTCAGGGCTCCAGTCCTTCAGTAATATCCGTCTCTATTGTGGGTCACCACTTCAGGAGTGGGGTTCCATAGACACTGTTTCTTCATCTTTCCTACCCATTTTTATATGGCCCTTCTATGTAAAGAAGCAGTTCAATAAGCCTTCACGTCTTCTTCAGGAGGAATTGCCCCATATGTAGGTGTAGATTCAGTGTTGTCTGTGAGAGGAGGTGGGCTCAGGGTCTTCCTAAGCTACCATCTTGGACTCTTTCCTGTGTCACTTTTTATATCTTTAACACCTCTGCTTAACAAGTTTGATCTTTCCCCTGGCTTTTTTTTTTTTACTTTTTTTTTTTTTGCAGTACACGGGCCTCTCACTGTTGTGGACTCTCCCGTTGTGGAGCACAGGCTCCGGACGCGCAGGCTCAGTGGCCATGGCTCACGGGCCTAGCTGCTCCACGGCATGTGGGATCTTCCCGGATCGGGGCACAAACCCATGTCCCCTGCATTAGCAGGCAGGCTCTCAACCACTGCGCCACCAGGGAAGCCCCTCCTCTGGCTTTTTAAGTGTATGAAATATAGTTATAACAAGTATTTTAATAGTCATCTACTAATACTATAGTGTCATTTGGGAATCAGTTTGATTGATTAAATATCCTCCTCATTATGGGATATATTTTCTTTTCATCACTGGTAATTTTTTATTGGAAGCCAGATATTATGAATTTTACACTGTAATGTACTAGATATTTTGTATTCCTATAAATATTCATGATCTTTGTTCTGGGATGTAATTCAGCTATTTGGAAATAAAGTGATCTTGAGACATTTTTTAAAACCTCTGTTAGGTGAGAACAGAACTGCATTTATTCTAGGGTTATTTTTCCACCCACTGAGGTGAGACTCTTCTTTGAACTCTGACTGATGCCCTGCAGGGTGTGAAATACTCTCACTTTGGGTTTTGGGAACAGACACTATCTCCATCCCTTTGTGAACTTCAAGCATTATTGCCTCTATTACTTTTAGGTTGTTATTTGCTCAGACTTGGGTGGTTTTCTAACAAGTATGTGATGATCAGTACTCAAGTGAAGTCTTGATGTAGACTTTCTGCAGATTTCTGGTGTTCTCTCTCTGTGTAACTGCCTCTTCTCCGATAACCTGTCCTATGAACTCTGGTTGTCCTGAGCTCCCCAGATTTCCAGCTTTGTCTCCTAAACTCAGGGCTACATCTGGGCTCTGAATGAATCCTGTGCCTTGGCCTAGAAACTTTATCTAGGCAGTAAGATAGCAGCAATATTAGGTCTCACCATGCTTGTTTTCTGTTTCTTTTTGGGATCATGGGGGGTATTTTTGTTCTCTGATATCCAATGTCTTGAGAGTTGTTTCATTCATTTGTCCTGCTTTTTAGTTGTCAAGGCAATAGGGTAAATCCAGTCCTTGTTACTTCATCTTGGTTGGAGGTAGAAGTTCTCCTGTGCCACTTTATGCAAAGGTTTTATAAATATTGCCTGGAAAAGGCTTATTTTGTTTAGCAGCTTTCTCTACACAGCAGCTTTCTTATACACAGTATAAGCATTTAATACTTTTGTGGATGCATATGACTCCATTTCCATTCAGTGTCTTATAGGTTTTCCTGGCATCCAAAGCCCTCGATGGGTTTGTGCAAATAGGAGTGATTCTTCGATGGAAGAGAAAACTGAGGCCTAGAGAGTCGAACTGACTGACTCCAAAATTCACAATAACTTTAAGAATTGAGACTAGAACCTAGAAATCCAGAATCAGATTCCTGTCATCTTTGTACTACATCAGCCTGCTGTACTGGTGTTTTAAGAATAGAGTCATACTGCAGGTTATTTAGGGAATTTTTAAAATTTCATTCTTTACTTCTTTAGAATATGAAACTTCTGTAGGTGAGACTGAATCCTTAAGTCCAGTCACTTGGTCCCATTCTATGGAGTCATTCGTTTCAGTCTATTCTATTCAGTCATTCATTCATTTACTCAAGAAATATATATTAAGCACCCATTATATGCAAAGATTTGAGAAATGGACAGGCCTGACACAATTTGGAGAAAAATTTATGTCTGTTTATACATCCTGTTTTTCTCTCCCTATTGTCACATTGATGTCTAGAAATAGTTGAAATTTGGATCTTAGCTAAGGCTCCTTTGAAATAATTTTATGCCTTCTTTTTTTTTTAATGTAAGGAAATGAACTTCTATCTGGCATAAGGAAAGATATGACACCTTAAAAATACTCCTATGGAGCCTATGGAAAAAGTATGAGGATGATTTAGCTTCTACCTTCCCTTGAAGGGATGTAAAGCAGAAGAACAAGCAAGTCCTTTTCACACCTTAGATTCTATTTCTGTCCACTTTGTAATCTATTTTTATGGCTACAATCCAGTTTTGTCTCCCTAGGTTGTATTTAATAGTATCTTGGATTTGAGTCAGGCAGGATAGAAGAGGCTTGCTGTAGGGTGAGTTAACCTGGCCAAACACAGACTCCTATGCCACTTAAGAGGTTGTAAGAAAGGGCTATCTCACTTTGGTATTGAATATGTTGGGTGCACACATACACACACACACAGAGTAAATTCTATCTCCAATTGGAGCCCTGGGGCATGTAAACAGCCATAAGAGAATCTCCTAGGCTTACAGGGTGGGGAGAGCTACCTCTCTCCTATGTATTAGCAGAAGTGGCAGATGGCAGCTTTCTTGCCTAATAATCACCAGATGGCATGTAGCTATGCCCTGTGGTACAGCAAGGAAGAAACTGGGTTGATCATGTATTTTCTACACTTAAGCTCTTCTTACTTGATTGAAATTTGCTTATGCTATTAGTTATATGTCTATGTAAGAAGAACTTAAAGAATGTGACCAGAACTTTACTGTGGCTGCAGAAAGCACTTATCTTAATTTCATGAAGTTTTAGCATATTATACCAGCTAATAATTTCTAGTCTGCTAAGCAGCTCATAGATTTCTCTTCACTTGTATTCTGAGTCATGATATCTGTTTGTACCATGCTGTGATCCATTCTAAAACCTTTTGCCCAGATGTTTTCAGGAATGATAAAATGTCTAGAGAACTTAAGTTTAATATTTTGACTACCAAATTTTTATTGTAAAATTTCAAAATAAATGTTTCTAAAAACTTTATACACACAACACACATATACATACTCGATTTTATGGAATGGTACACTAAACACAAATTAACTTTTCCTGTTAGAGACATCAGTTATGGTACAAGTACAGTTGATGTGGAAACATATGAGACTAAAAGCAGAATGAACTTTAATCCTAGAGACAATCCTAGAATAAAAGTTCATGACAATTTTTAAAAGAAGCTGTAATAGATACCCTTTTTTTTTTTTTTTTTTTTTTTTTTTTTTTGCGGTACGCAGGCCTCTCACTGTTGTGGCCTCTCCCATTGTGGAGCACAGGCTCTGGACGCGCAGGCTCAGCGGCCATGGCTCACGGGCCCAGCCGCTCCACGGCATGTGGGATCTTCCTGGACCGGGGCACGAATCCACGTCCCCTGCATCAGCAGGCGGACTCTCAACCACTGTGCCACAGGGAAGCCCTAGATATCCTTTTAATTAACAGATTGTAATGACTCAGTGGGAATGAAAATCCAAATATTATAATCAAAACCAAGTTATAACAACATTAATCTAACATGTTTCAGTGGGTTCCTTAAATTATTGGGGTCCTGAATGGTAATTAGATATTAAGATGCATATTTTCTTGTTTGCATTTGGCTGTTAGGTTTATCTTTCTTGAATTAAATATACAGTACCTTTAATGTATAGAGGTGATATATGATATATTGAGAAGCTTCTCTGTCACTGGCAATAGCTTCTAAATTGCTTTTCTGTAGAGACTGACCTTTTATTTTGTGGTTCCATTTACTGCTTTTGCCTCACAGGCTGACCTCAGCCTTTTCTTCTGGATTTTAATGCATAAAGATTTTTTAACATCTTTATTGGAGTATAATTGCTTTACAGTGGTGTGTTAGTTTCTGCTGTATAAGAAACTGAATCAGCTATATGTTTACATATATCCCCATATCTCCTCCCTCTTGCGTCTCCCTCCCACCCTCCCTATCCCACTCCTCTAGGTGGTCACAAAGCACTGAACTGATCTCCCTGTGTTATGCGGCTGCTTCCCACTAGCTATTTCACATTTGGTAGTGTATACATGTCCATGCCACTCTCTCACTTCGTCCCAGCTTACCCTTCCCCCTCCCTGTGTCCTCAAGTCCATTCTCTACATCTGCATCTTTATTCCTGTCCAGCCCCTAGGTTCTTCAGAACCTCTTTTTTTTTTTTTTTTAGATTCCATATATATATGTGTTAACATACAGTATTTGTTTTTCTCTTTCTGACTTACTTCACTCTGTATGACAGATTCTAGGTCCATCCACCTCACTACAAATAACTCAATTTAATCTCTTTTTATGACTGAGTGATATTCCGTTGTATATATGTGCCACATCTTCTTTATCCATTCATCTGTCGATGGACACTTAGGTTGGTTCCATGTCCTGGCTATTGTAAATAGTGTTGCAATGAACATTGTGGTAAATGACTCTTTTTGAATTATGGTTTTCTCTGGGTATATGCCCAGTAGTGGGATTGCTGTGTCATATGGTAGTTCTATTTTTAGTTTTTTAAGGAACCTCCATACTGTTCTCTATAGTGGGTGTATCAATTTACATTCCCACCAACAGTGCAAGAGGGTTCCCTTTTCTCCACACCCTCTCCAGCATTTATTGTTTGTAGATTTTTTGATGATGGCCAGAGAAAGCATATTTTAGAAATGTGATAGTTATTAACAGTTTGTCTTTCAAAAGGGTTGTATCATTCTGTATAATGCATTTCATTACATCCTTGTCAGCCTTGTACATTTTCAACAGTTTTGAGCTTTGCCAGTATGATAGATGAAAAATAGTCTGACAGATTTTGGTTACTTCATTTCTCATAAATTAGAAGAAGCAATAGGAGGATTTGTTACTCTGGACCTGATTCTGATCAACAGGGAAAAACTGGTTAAAACTGACAGGAATATTGTGAGAAAATAACCCTCTAACCTTGGGATTTATGATGATAAAGAAATGAGACATTAAGTACAGTCAAGCATGTGCCCCAGAGTTTCGGAACCAAATTTCAAGAGGGTTCAAAGAAAAGTCCTGGATGTCCTACAAAAAACTCTAAAATGAATGGGTGGTGAATGGGTTCCATTTCATACTCTAATGCCAATCAATTGTCTACCTGGAGCCCAGTAATGAGAGGGACTATGAGGGAGCATATAGCTCAGTGATTAAAAAAAAAAAAAAAACAACTAGTGATGCCTGCAGTGACTACCATATGGGAGAGTGGTAGTGCTGAAACCGTGTAACTCAGATTGGGACTTGAACCCATGGTCTTTTAATTGACATCACGCACCTGGTCTCAGGACTTAATGAAGCTCAGGTTCATGATGTCTCATGGCAGGAAGAATTCAGTGAGCAACAAAGTAATAGGTAAGAAGTGGATTTATTTATAGAGAAACGCACTCCACAGAGTGTGGGCCGTCTAGAAGGCTAGAGACCCCAAGTTATGGTGTCATTAGTTTTTATGGGCTGGGTAATTTCATAGGCTAATGAGTTGGAGGATTATTACAATTATTTTGGGGAAGGGGTGGGGACTTCCAGGAAGTGGGCCACCACACACTTTTTAACCTTTTATGGTTGGCCTGAGAACTGTCATGGCACTGGTGGGTGTGTCATTTAGATGCTAATGTATTACAATGAGTGTAAAATGAGGATCAGTGTCTACTGGAAGTGGAATCTTCTGCCATCTTGGATCCAGTTAGTTCTAACCAGTTTTTGTCATATCCTATGGCTATGTTATTCTTTTAAAAGTTGTGCCCTGACCCTTTCCCTCCTGTTTCAGTATGTGTACCCCATCTCTTCCATCCTAAACTAAAAACAGCCACTGCCATTTTTAAGGATGAAGCAATACTCTAGGAAGTAAAACTCTATTTAATTTTGGAGTAGAAACAAATATTTCAATGCATCTACACTTGGGTTCAGGTTTTGGGTTTTTGTTTTTGTTTTGTAACATTTATAGCAGTGGTTTTCAGCAGGGAGCAATTTTACCCCCCAGGAGACATTTGGCAATGTTCTGGAGACATTATTGGTTATCACAGGTGTTGCTGTTGGCATCTATTGAATAAAGGCTATAGATGCTGCTAAACATCCTATAGTGCATAGGACAGGTGCTACAACAAAGAATTATCTGGCTCAAATGTCAATTGTGTCACTGTGGAGAAACCTTCGTCTATAAAAGGAGGAAGAGGTACTTAATTAGGGAATAAGTTAGAGCCACACACTTGGAAAAATAGTGTCAGCAAAACTGGCCAAGAATCAGATGCAGCTTGTGAACAGTGCTTTAAAAAAAAGTTTTTTGAGTTTTGTTGTTTGGGTTTTTTTTCCCTTAGTTGCCGATGAGAAACTAAGCGAGGATGGAGTAGAATCACTAATTAGGGAAGATGATTCAAAACAGAGAGAGCCATGCAATTGAATTCTTATTTTGCAAACCATCTCACAAGGGAGAACGATTTCCAAACCAGAAAGGATAAAACAAATACTGAGTGGGAAGAACTAAGTCCAACATTAAAGAGAATTAATGTTCTGCCCAGCTATTTAAATGAATCCAACTGTACAAATCCAGATGAATTACCTTCAGGGCATTTAAAGTGCTTATACCATCAATGATTTGAGAAGTCATGAAGAATGAAAAAGGCTCCTGAAGGTGAGAGAGAGGAAATGTTGTACCAGTTTTCCAAGAGGGACAGGGACAAGGGGAGAGAAAATTTTGGTTTCCAGAAATTATAGACCAGCAAATTGGGTGTCATTGTTTAGCAAATATTCATTTAGAAATTAAAGACTGCATTAGACACCACAACGGGTCATTTATTCATTCGGTCAGTCAGTCATTCATTCATTTACTTAGCAAACACGTTTTTAATGCCTACAAATCACAATGCGCTTCTAGGTCCCATATTATTGCAAATCAACATTACTTCCATTGTTATACAGGCCATAGTTAATCAATATACATCCATCTTTAGAAGGAGAAATATGGATAAAATAGGTAAGGGAGGGCTTCCCTGGTGGCGCAGTGGTTGAGAGTCCGCCTGCCGATGCAGGGGACAGGGGTTTGTGCCCCGGTCTGGGAAGATCCCACATGCCGCAGAGCGGCTGGGCCCGTGAGCCATGGCCGCTGAGCCTGCGCGTCCAGAGCCTGTGCTCCGCAATGGGAGAGGCCACAACAGTGAGAGGCCCGCATACTGCAAAAAAAAAAAATAGGTAAGGGAAATTCACTGCCAGTTGAAGCTATGGATTATTGTCAAATTAGAACAATGATTCCCAGTATTGTTGCTGATCAAAATCACAACCATAGGAAGTGCTTTAAAGATGCATGATTCATGAAAACAGAATACATGAAAAGAGAATGTCCAAAATCGGGCCTAGGAATTATTTATTTTTAAGTTTCCCAGATATCACTGATATAGCTGATGCACAGATGTGCATTCATGAAACAGTGCTCTGAAATACAGCGCTTAGTTGTATGTCCCAGGGCTCAGATGGTAACCTCCTCTAATAGTTTATTAGCAGCATGGATGAAGACATAGAAATCATAATTATTATATCTGCCAATGGCACCAAGTTGACAGTGTTAGTCTATATACTGGAAAGCAAAATCAGGGTTCAAAAAGATGGACCCTGGAAAAATAGGGAAAAACAAGCAAGATGAAACTTAAACAGCCAAACTTAAGGTTCTACATCTTGGTTCAAAAAAAATGTTTTGAAAAGTATAGGTAACATGTACCTTGAAGTAATTAATGAAGGAGGGGGAAACTACTTCCAAGGAGTTTAGGTAATGAGTGGCTCCATATAAGTCAACAGTATGACATGAATGAATGCTAAAAGCCAGTGAAGTATTTGGTTGCATTTATAACCATCCTTGTTTCTTGCCAAAGATAGATAATAGTCACATTGTGGTTTTCTGCTCAGGCTTCACAGGGAGTATACATCCAGACAGAGCAAGGTTTCTCAGCTGGCACTATTGACTTTTTGGTCTGGATACTTCTGCATTATAGGGCGCTGGCTTGTGCACTGTAGGATGTTTACCAGCATCCCTGGTCTCTACTCACTAGATGCCCCAAGTATCTGCCCCCAGTCATGACAACCAAAAATGCCTGCAAACATTGCCAGTTGTCCCCAGGGAGGCAATACTGCCCCCAGTTGAGAAGCACTGAGTTAGAGGTGCCTCAGCAGACAGCTGCCCTCACTTTCAAAGGGTACTTGGGTGTAGTGGCTTAGAGTGTGGAGTAAAGAACTTAAATTCATTCCTAACTCCGACAATTATCTGTGTGGACCTCTGTATGTTGATCTCCTCATCTATAAAGTAGGGATTTAAAAATATCAGAAGAACTTAGCTTACTGGATTGTTAAAAGGATTTAATGAGTTAATATATGTACTAGCACATGGTTGATGTTATAGAATCATTAGCTATTACTATTAATGGACTTAATCAGTTCACCAGCTTCCTGATGGAAGCCTCAGAAGACATCCCGCAATCCTCCCTTCCCTTTTCCCACCCCCTCACCTTCTCCAGACCAGCACAGTCCTTCCTTAGAATCCTGACTGCCAGCCCAAACAGCAAAGGAAGGAGAAAGGAGCAGACAGAGAAGGAAAAAAGGGAGAAGACAGGGAGGAAAATTAACAGTGAAAGCCAATCCTCAGCTTCCCTCAAACCCCGGAAGGAGAGGTTTTGGATTAAGAAAAGTGAAATGTCTCAAAACAAAAATAAAACTGTCACACTGAGTTTTAGAATACCTTCATGTAAATGAATAGGTGTAGCACAACCTGGAAAAATATGTCAAAATCGGAGGAAAACAACCAGAAGTTCTGGCTGAAGTTGTTGGCCAACTTTGGTTGTGAACCAGTTTATGCCATAGTACAGTTCCCCACTGCCTCCTGGGCCTGGCATGGGGCCTAGCACATAATAGGCATTCAAAAAACACTTGATGGATAAATGAATGAATGATTTATGAGAACTGTCACACAGCTACTCTGTTGAGAGAATGGGGGTTGGAGGTGACCTACCTATTCATAGATCTGGCCATTAATACCAGTGAAGGAAGACCTTTAAAACATTTTTTTCCTTAGGTTCCCCAGTCAAATCCCTACATAATTTTTGCAAGAGTTCCAGCAAAGGGTTAAAAGGTATAACTGAGTCAACTTGCCGTACAGCAGAAATTAACACAACGTTGTAAATCAACTATACTTCAATAAAATTTCTTTAAAAAGACAGAGGACCTTTTCATGAAGTCTGTTTTGTTCTCCAATTACCCATGAGCATTTGGGGACTGATCTAGGCTTTTCTGGGTATTTCTCACAAATCATGGTTATAACCCCAAAGAATCTTTTCCTCCCAATTTTTACCTTCCTTCTCTTCTCTTTCCTTCAAATTTTTGTCCCTTCTTATGCCAATCTAAGTGAGAAAATATACCTGTGAAGTGGTAAAGTCATTTGTGTTCCTTGAAGGTCAGTAAGAGGGGTGGTAGCTGGGTGGGGAAAGTGGGGTACAGGAAGGCATCATGCCACCTTATGTCAGTGCAGTGTTTTTGGGGGAAATTTCAGGCATCACTAAAATGTGGGGGAGAGGGGAGTGGTTAGACCAGGAAGTCTCTATAAACCTTTCAGTCCTCATATTCAGTAAAGCTGAGCAAGAGATGTAACAATATTGTAATACGGTTGAGTTTTTCCTTGGGCTTGTAACTGGTTCTATGTGCTAGACATGAATATATGTGTCCCCACCCCACGTGCCCCTTCCAGCTGTCAGCTCCTGCAGGGTCTGCTTCAGTTGCAGAGAGCCTCCTTGCCCAAGGTCATGCCACTCTGGGGACAGCCTGCTTCCAGTGACTGAGCAAGAGGAGTATAAAGGCACAGACATTGTGGCCTGAAGCAAAACACCCTAACAAGCACGTCTTGCCCCATAGCTGTCTGCCCCAGGTTAGTCAAGTCTTTTTCAGGCCTGCATCACACTTCAATTTCTCCCTCTACCCAATCCTGCTTTTCCCCATCCCTTCACAGGAGCTGAGCTCTAATAAACATCTGTCACCTCAAACTCTGCTGAAAGTGTCTGCTTCTGGGGAACCCAACCTATGGCAATTTAGCTGATGATCCCAAAGAATGAATTCCTAAATTATTTGGAATAAGTAAATGGCCTCCCAAGAGGAGTCTTTGAAGAACAAACAAATGCTCACTGGGAGAGGTAAACCCCATTATGTCAGTTTGGGGCTGGGGGACAATTGCTCCAATCCTTTATGCATTTTCATTTTTTAAGGAAGTGATTGTGATCCTTTGTTAGGGCAAAGGACAGACTTTGTGGCAGAAAAGGAATTTGTGATTCAGAGACTTAACAAGCTAAACTTGCCCAGAGTTTTTTGTCTTTTTGATGCTGGAAAACAATGGTACGTGGTAGGAGTAAAGAACGAGACAAGTCAATACAAATCAGTTAACTCGTGCAAATTGAAGATGGATCTGCCTGAATCTTGTCAAGAAACAAGGTGAAGTTGCCATTGCTGCCATTGAGATGGCAGCTCAAGGAAATAGAAAGGCTGTTTCCAAGGCAATATATAAGAGCCCATGAGTGGTCTTTACTGCCTCTTTTCTACAGGAAAATCCGCAATGAGAACAGGACAACAAAACAGAAATTTCTGAATTCGTTTCCCAAAATCCACCAAGTTGTCCTAGGTCCCACCCCCAAAAACTTCTCCTCAGAGAGAACCCCTTATAAATATCATGACCTTAACAACAGTGAATTCTGATTGGTTGAAGTAGAAATAAAGCAGGAATTAAAGAGAACTTTGTATTGCACATAATGACAAGCCTCATCTGAAATACACATTTATGTGGTTATTTGGTTATTCATTTAAATACCCGTTAGAAAGTTTTATCAAATATAGATGGAGCTATTGTTTATGGTTGATTAATAACAATATTTATGGCTGTTTTTCTAAAATGATGGTTAGGAAAGTAATTCCATTCTAAACCGGAGTTATAATTTGTAGCAGAAAGTGTCAGACCCTCACCTACACTTGCAGAGAACCAAGTGCCTCAGAATTTACTTTCCCTGGGAGCAGCTCTTGAGAGTTACTGACAAATGTTGAGGATAAAAGTCCAGCTCCCTTGCCTGGGAGTGGGAGTGAAACCTGGTGACCCTCCCACCTGCAGGATTAACTTAACCTCCTGAGTTCCCCTGCAGGATCAGGCTGAAATTTCCCCCTGTGGCACTCTACCTGAAACTGTTCCCTTAATCACCTCTTGTCCCTTCCCTGTCCTTTTTTCCCCCACTCCATATATTTGAGAAAACATGGATAATAAAGGAAACAAAACTAAGAAAAATGCTGTAATATTAAATCTAATTACAAACATGGATATGAACTCACGACTTTTTAAAATATATTCCTATCTCTGTCCACTGAAAAGAGTCAAAAAGCAATCATAGTTCAGTAGGAATTAAGATATCTAGCCCCTAGATCTTGGCTTCTAATTTTCCACTAGTACATATACTGGGGTTCTTTGGGAAAATCAGCTGATTTTAGGTCTTGGGAAGGAAATGTACAAGATTAGCCTAGGACATCTCATTTTGTTAAAAAACAAGGAAGCACTTGAAGACTAAGAGACCCAGAGCCAGCTTGAAGGGGCTTCCACTGGTCTTTGAAATAAATGTGAGTATCAAAAAGAATAATGACCATAATGAATATAATGTACTGAGTAAACAGCCAGCCATGAACCATAATGAAACTCAAGAAAGAGAGACAAAACATGAAGAACCTAGGGGTAAAATAGGAATAAAGACACAGACCTACTTGAGAATGGGCTTGAGGATATAGGGAGGGGGAAGGGTAAGCTGTGACAAAGCGAGAGAGAGGCATGGACATATATACACTACCAAACGTAAGGTAGATAGCTAGTGGGAAGCAGCCACATAGCACAGGGAGATCAGCTCAGTGCTTTGTGACCGCCTGGAGGGGTGGGATAGGGAGGGTGGGAGGGAGGGAGACACAAGAGGGAAGGGATGGGAGAACAGATGTATATGTATGACTGATTCACTTTGTTATAAAGCAGAAACTAATATACCATTGTGAAGCAATTATACTCCAATAAAGTTATAAAAATAAAAAAATATTAAAATAAATAAGTTTCCCTTGCAAAATAAAAAAAAAAGAAAGCGAGACAAAAAAAGAGGAGAAAACAAAGTTCTTATTTCATAGTAAATGTAAAAGTAGTAATGGAAATTAGAAAATCACCACATTGCTACCCCTACTGTAAAAATTGATTTAGGCAAGGATCCTCAATGGACAATAAAACCACTGAGTGAAAAAATGTCCCATGGTACAAAGTCCCTCCCCATAGATTACTTGCAAATTTCAAATCAAAATATATGTATACCTTTACAATAGAGCATAAGTAGTTACCTTAACCAAATAGCCAACCTTGAGTTTCTAACAGCAGGACAACCTAACCTTGCATGTGTCATGTGATGCAATTAAAAATATACAATACATGAGAAATATTCTTTCCAAAAAGGTTTAACTTGAATCTAATCAAGCCTCCAGACCTACCTTACAATTTACAGACAGTATAGGAAATAGCAGTACAAGTTCAATAACATCATAAACAAGCAATCAAAAAAATCCAAAATTTGGGACATTTTACATGACAACTGGCTTGGACTCTTCATAAATCAATGTCACCAAAACAACAACAACAACAAGAGGGCAGGGGGATGTTCTCAATTAAGAGATCTTTAATATCCATAACAACCAAATGCAATGTGTGAATCTTGATTACATCTTCATTCAAAAGATAAAGATTTAAATGACATTCTTGGGACAATTGGAGAAATTGGACTGGATACTAAATATTACACAGGACATCAAATATTACAGAATAGAATGTTATAAGATGTGGACTGGATATAAACATTATAAAACTATTTTTAATTTAGATGACAGTATTGTGTATATACAGAAGAATAATCCTATTATTAAAGTGATGCATGCTAATGTATACAGGAGCAAGTTATAGCTGCTTCTCACTTTCAAACGGTTTTACCAAAACTTAGATATAGAAAGGGATAAAGAAAATATGGTAAAATGTTAACAATTGTTGAATATAGTTGTAGGTTATATAGATATTAACTCTTCTTTAAATTTTTCTGGTGCTTAAAATTTTTCAGTGGAAAAGAAAACATAGGGCTCCATGACAGTAATGAGACCTTATTAATAAGTAATATCAACAATTTCCAGTTGGCCATTTTCCTCCCTTTAGTTTTTATAGAGGTATGCTATACCATTGAATATACTAAAAGAATTTACATTTGTAAGGACGCATGCTTTAGGCTTAACTGTGAAGATTTTAGAAAAACTTTATTTTCTCAAGTGGTCCCCAAAGTCATATCATTCAATAAACATATGGCTTCTTTTAAACTTGAGCCATTTTCAAATATTCCTTTATTCACTGAATTGGCTTAAGCATGTGTTAAAGTTTGAGGCATAATTTGCCTTTCACTAGTATCAAATGAGGTATTGGATTGCATGTCTGAGCAATCTGCAGTTTCTATAAATACTTGATAAGATCTACTTTCTCTATTTAAAATGGAAAATCATTTGGACTCTGCTATAAGAGAAAATATTATGTTCAAGTGAGAAACATCTTCCCTGCTTATTCAGTTGTCTGTATTCTACTATTCTTAACATTAAATGAATTCATATAAAGCAAAGGACCCAGAGTACTCCAACTTCACATCTTACCCATAAAAACACAGACCTGCAGAGCTTATATGATTTATACAGGGTCATACAGTCATTAACTAGTGGTACATCAGAACTGGATCCAAGGTTTTTGACTACTAGTTAAAATATAAACATTCCTACACAATATTGCTCTACTGCTTATTTACTGTGTGATTTTGGGCAAGTTGCTTAACCTCTTGGGGGAGGGATAAAGATGGCAGAGTAGGAAGATCCTGAGCTCACCTCCTTCCATGGATACACCAAAACTACAACTCTAATATGTTGTTGATTCCTTCTAGTGTATCTTTCATTTAAGTTATTGTATTCTTCAGCCCTGATCTATTCTTTTTATATTTTCTCTCTCTTTGTTGAAGTCTCACTGTGTTCCTACATTCTTCTCCAAATATGGTGAGCATATTTATGACCATTCCTTTGAAATCTTTATCAGGCAAATACTTATCTCCATTTCACTAGGGTTTTGTGTGTGTGTGTGTGTGCGTGTGTGTGTGCATGTGTGTGTGAGTTTTTCATCTGTCCTTTCATTTGGAACATATTCTGCTGCCTCCTCCCTTTGTTTGACTTTCTGTGCTTGTTTCTATGAATTAGGCAAAACAGTTATTTTCCCCATTCCCATTCCCTGAGAACAACTTGAAGACTTGCAGAAAAGTTCTTCTACAGTTAAGGATATAAAGAAAAAACAACATTGACATAGGTAGGAGAGGCAGAGGCACAACTGAGTCAGAACCCATACATCTAGCACGGTAACCCATAAGTAGGAGGGGATATCACACATGCAGAGGTCCTCTCTAAGGAGCAAGGGGTTCAAGCCATACATCAGGCACTCTAGCCCTGGAAACCAGCGTTGTGAAGATGAGCCCCATAATATCTGGTTTTGAAAATGAGCAGGGCTTATGTCGCAGAGAGCAGGAGAGTTTCAGGAAACTGAGACTCCACTCTTAAAGGACTCATGCACAGACTCACTCACTCTGAGTCCCAGAACAGAGGTAGCAGTTAAAAGTAAATGACACTCTAGGGCTTCCCTGGTGGCACAGTGGTTGAGAGTCCGCCTGCCAATGTAGAGGACACGGGTTCGTGCCCTGATCTGGGAAGATCCCACATGCCGCGGATCGGCTAGGCCCGTGAGCCATGGCCACTGAGCCTGAGCGTCCGGAGCCTGTGCTCCGCAATGGGAGAGGCCACAACAGTGAGAGGCCCATGTACCACAAAAAAAAGAAAAAAAGAAAAAATAGTAAATGGCACTCTAGCCAGCCTGCCTTGGCTGCTGCAATATACCCCTAGCATACACCCACTCTAGCTTCAGCCACTCTGCCAAGGTGACCCAGCTCAGTCTAGTATGATGTGGGACACCACCCCCCCAGGCCACATCCACTACAGCTCCAGCCATACTGCCAAGGTGGCCCCAGCCTGGCATGCCCCAGGACACCCCCAGCCTATGCCCACTCCAGCCCCTGCCTGCTTGCCAAAGCCACCCAGCAATCACAGTATACATAAGGGACACTCCTACACAAGGCCATAACTTCAAGAATAGGAAAAATAACTGTTTTACCTAACTTATAGAAACAAGCACAGAAAGAAACAAAACCAGGAGACAGCGGAATATGTTCCAAATGAAAGAACAAGATTAAAAACTCATACACACACATACACACACACACACCAAAAAAAAAAATCCTAGTGAAATGGAGATAAGTATTTGCCTAATAAACAGTTCAAAGGAATGGTCATAAATATGCTCACCAAACATGGAAAAGAATGTAGGAACACAGTGAGCCTTTAACAAAGAGAAAAAATAGAAGAAGAACCAATTAGGGCTGAAGAATATAATAACTTAAATGAAAAATACACTAGAAGGAATCAACATCTATATTGTCTAATATTTCTGTATTAGACAATACAGAAAAACACATAAGTTATCTGGAAGACAAAATAGTGGAAATCGCCTAATCAGAACAGCAGAACCAAAAAAAAAACTAAAGAAAATGAGTATAATTTAAGGGACCTCTGGGACAACATCAAGCACAATAACATTCTCTTTAAAGGGGTCCCAGAAGGAGAAGAGAGAGGGAAATGGGCATAAAACTTATCTGAATAAATAATGGCTGGAAACTGCCCTAACCTGGGGAAGGAAACAGATATCCAGGAAAAAAAGTATAGGAAGTCCCAAATAAGATGAACCCAAAGAGACACACACCAAGATATATCATAAGTAAAATGGCAAAGGTTAAAGACAGAATTTTAAAGGCAGCAAGAGAAAAACGATTAGTCACAAACATGGGAACTCCTATAAGGCTATCACATGATTTTTCAGCAGAAACTTTGCAGGCCAGAGAGAGAGAGGCATGATATATTTAAAGTGCTGAAAGGAAAAAACTTCAAACCAAGAATACTCTACCTGGCAAGAATATCATTCAGAATTGAAGGAGATATAAAAAGCTTCCCAGATAAGCAAAAACTAAAAGTGTTCATCACCACTAAACCAGCCTTACAAGAAATGTTAAAGGGTCTTCTTTAAGTAGAAAAGAAAATCCCATAACTAGAAATAAGAAAATACGTGAAAGAAAAAATTTCACTGGTAAAGGCAAATATATAATAAAGGCAGAGGATTAGCTTCTTAAAAGGCTAGCATGAAGGTTAAAAGACAAAAGTCATAAAATCAACTATATAACTACAATAAGTAGTTAGGGAATACACAAAGAAGAAAGATGTATCCAAAAAATATGTAAAATATGACATCAAAAACATAAAATGTGTGGTGGGGGGGGACAAAGTAAAACTGGTTTTAGAATGTGTTTGAATATAAGCAAATATCAGATTACTATAAACTACTATATATATCAATAGCTATGAACTTCATGGTTACTGCAAACTAAAAACCTATAATGGATACACAGAAAATAAAAAGAAACCCAAAGTTAACACTAAAGAAAATTATCAAGCCACAAGAAAAGAGACTAAAAGTGGACAAAAGGAACAGAGAAGAACCACAAAAAAAACCAGAAAACAATTAAGAAAATCGCAATAAGTATATATCTATCAATCATCACTTTAAATGTAAATGTACTAAATGCTCTAATCAAAACACATAGAATGGTTGAATGGATTTAAAAACAAATGACCTATATATGCTGCCTGCAAGAGACTCACAGCAGAACTGACACACAGAGACTGAAAGTAAAAGATATGGAAAAAGATATTCCATGTAAATAGAAATGAAAAGAAAGCTGGGGTATCAATACTCATATCTGACAAAGTACACTTGGAGACAAAGACTACAACAAAAAACGAAGAAGGGCATTACATAATGATAAAGAGGTCAATCAAACAAGATAATACAACATTTGTAAACATTTATGCACCCAACATAGGAGCACCTAATAACATAAAGCAAATATTAACAGAAACAGAAGGAGAAATAGACAGCAATACAATAATAGTAAGGGTTGTAATACCTCGTTTATATCAATGGATATATTCATTAAGACAGAAAACCAGTAAGGAAACTCTGGCCTTAAACAACACATTACACCAGATAAACTTAATACATATATACAGAACATTACACCCAATGGCAAAAGAATGCACATTCTTTTCAAGTGCACATGGAACATTCTCCATGGTAGATCACATATTAGGCCACAAAACAAGTCTCAATAAATTTAAGAAGACTGAATTCATATCAAGCATCTTTTCCAACCACAACAGTACAAAACTAGAAATCAGCTACAAGAAAAAAAACACAAACACGTGGATACCAAAAAACATGCTATTTAACAATCAGTGGGCCAATGAAGAAATCAAAGAGAAAATCAAAAACTGCTGTGAAAATGAAAATGGAAAAACAACTCCCCAAAATCTATGAAATGCAGCAAAAGCAGTTTTAAGAAGGAAGTTCATAGCAATACATACTGACTTCATGAAACAAGAAAAACCTAAAATAAATAATCTAAATGTGCATTTAAAGGAACTAGAAAAAGAAGAACAAGCAACGCCCAAAGTTAGTAGAATGAAAGAAATGATAAAAATCTGAGTAGAAATAAATGAAATAGAGACTAAAAAAAAAAATAGAAAAGATCAATGGAAATGAGTTAGTCCCATGAAAAGATAGACAAAACTGACAAACCTTTAGCCAAACGTACCAAGAAAAGAGAGAGCCCACATAAATAAAATCAGAAATGAAAGAGGACAAATTACAATCAATATCACATAAATATAAAGGATCATAAGAGAATACAATGAACAATTATATGCCAACAAATCTGACAATCTAGAAGAAATGGATAAATTCCTAGAAACATACAATCTCACAAGACAGAATCAAGAAGAAATATACAATATGAACAGATCAATTACTGGTATTGAAATTGGTCATTAATTTTAAAAACTCCCATCAAACAGAAGTCCAGGACCAGACAGCTACACAGGGGAATTCTACACAACATTTAAAGAAGAGTTAATGCCTATCCTTCTCAAACTATTTCAAAAAACTGAAGAGGAAGGAATGCTTTCAAACTGATTCTACAAGGTCAGCATCACCCTGATACCAAAACCAGACAACAACAATATTAAAAAAAAAAGAAAATTACAGACTAATATCCCTGATGAATACAGTTGTAAAAATCCTCAACAAAATATTAGCAAACTGAATTCAACAATACATTAAAAGGATCATACATCAGGACCAAGTGGGATTTATCTCAGGAATGCAAGGATGGTTCAAAACCTGCAAATCAGACAATGTGATATATCACATTAACAAATTGAAGAATAAAAATCATATAACCTAGGGACCCAGTATGCAATGGCTGCAAACAACAGCCTCCTCAATAATGTATAGAGCCTGTTGCTTGCATGGGTGGCCCTTTCCACTGGACATTTAGTCTGACATGCTTTCCCCAGTCTAGGCTCCAGACAGGTATGCAGGGTGCCTTTGAAAAGCCCCATGAAAAGTGGCCAAGATGCCCATTGGCCAAGTCATCATGTTCATCCACATCAAGCTACAGAACAAGGAGCATATGATTGAGGCCCTATGCACAACCAAGTTCAAGTTCCCTTGCCACCAAAAGATCCACGTCTCTAAGAAGTGGAAATTTATTAAATTTAATGTGGGTGTATTCGAAAACATGGTGGCAGAAAAGTGGAACAGCCCAGATGGCTGTGGGGTCAAATACATCTCTAATCATGAGCCCCTCGACAAATGGTGGGACCTGCATTCATGAGTACCTTGGCACTGTCCCCTCCTTACTCGTGCCCACCAATAAATCCTACTTTCCTGTAAAAAAAAAAATATATATATATATATATGTATATATATATAATTACCTCAATTGATGCAGAAAAAAAGCTTTTGACAAAATCCTACATCCATTTATGATAAAAAAAAAAACTCTCCATAAAGTGGGTATATAGGGAACATACCTCAACATAAAAAAAACCATATATGACAACCTACAGCCAACATCATACTCAACAGTGAAAAGCTGAAAGCATTTCCTCTAAGATCAGGAACAAGACAAGGATGTTCGTCCTTGTCACTTTTATTTAACATAGTATTGAAAGTCTTAGCCACAGAAATCAGACAAGAAAAAGAGATCAAAGAAATCAAATTGGAAAGGAAGAAGTAAAATTGTCAATGTTTTCAGATGACATGATACTCTATATAGAAAATCCTAAAGACAACTTCAAAAACCTATTAGAACTAATAAATTAACTTAGTAAAGTTGCAGGATAGAAAACTAATATATAGAAGTCTTCTGTGTTTTTACACACTGGCAACAAACTACCAGGAAGAGAAATTTAAAAAACAATACTATTTACAACGGCATCAAAAAGAGTAAAATACCTAGGAATAAATCTAACCAAGGGGGTAAAATACCTGTACTTGGAAAACTATAAGACACTCATGAAAGAAATTGAAGGAAAAACAAACAAATGGAAAGATATATCATGGTCATGGATTGGAAGAAGGAATATTGTTAAAATGACCATAGTACCCAAGGCAATCTACAGATTCAATGAATTCCACATCAAAATACCAATGGCATTTTTCACAGAACTAAAACAAATAACTCTAAAATTTGTATGGGGCTTCCCTTGTGGTACAGTGGCTGAGAATCTGCCTGCTAATGCAGGGGACACGGGTTCGAGCCCTGGTCTGGGAGGATCCCACATGCCACGGAGCAACTAGGCCCATGAGCCACAACTACTGAGCCTGCGTGTCTGGAGCCTGTGCTCTACAGTAAGAGAGGCCACGATGGTGAGAGGCCTGTGCACCGCCATGAAGAGCGGCCCCCGCTTGCCACAACTAGAGAAAGCCCTCGCACAGAAACGAAGACCCAACACAGCAAAAATAAATAAATAAATTAAAATTTGTATGGAAATACAAAATAGCCAAAACAGTCTTGAGAAAGAAGAACAGAAATGGAAGAAACACACTCCCTGATTTTGAACTATACTCCAAAGCTACAGTAATCAAAACAGTATGGTACTGGCACAAAACAAGCATATATATCATGGGAACATAATAGAGAGCCCAGAAATGAGCACACACTACATGGTCAATTAATCTATGACAAAGGAGGCAAGAATATACAATGGGGAAAAGACAGCCTCATATATAAATGGTGTTGGGAAAACTGGAGAGCTACATGCAAAAGATCAAATGGGACTACTCTCACATCATGTATAAAAATTAACTCAAAATGGATTAAAGACTTACATGTAAGACCTAAAACCATAAAACTCCTAGAATAACACATAAGCAGTACACTCTTTGACACTGGTCTTAGCAACGTACTTTTTTTTTTTTTTTTTTTGCTTCTGTCTCCTCGGGCAAGGAAAACAAAAGCAAAAATAAGCAAATGGGAATAAATCGAACTAAAAAGCTTTTGCATAGTGAAGGAAACTATCAACAAAATGAAAAGGAGACCTACTGAATTGAAGAAGATATTGGCAAACAATACATCTGATATGGGGTTAATATCCAAAATATATGAACAACTCACACAATTTAACATCAAAAATACAAAAAAAAATACAAAATTGGCAGAGGACCTGAATAGACATTTTTCCAAAGAAGACATACAGATAGCCAACCGGCACATGCAAAGGTGCTCAACATCACTAATTATTAGAGAAATGCAAATCAAAACCACAATGAGATATCACCTTACACCTGTCAGAATGGCTATTACCCAAAAGTCAACAAATATCAAATGTTGGTGAGGACGTGGAGAAAAGGGAGCCCTTGTTCACTAGGAATGGAAATGGTGTAGCCACTACAGAAAACAGTTTGGAAGTTCCTCATGAAATTAAAAAGTAGGACTACCATATTTCACTACTGGATATTTTTCCAAAGAAAACAAAAACACTAATTTGAAAAGATATATGCATCCCTATGTACACAATAGCCAAGATATGGAAGTAACCTAGTAGATAAAGAAGATGTGGTATATATGCACAATGGAGTATTATTCAGCCATAAAAAAGAATGAAATCTTGCCATTTGTGACAACATAGATGGACCTAGAGGGTATTACGCTGAGTGAAACAAGTCTGACAAAGAAAGATAAGTATCATAAGAGTTCACTCATATATGGAATCTAAAAAACAAAAATGAACAAATATAACAAAACAGAAATAGAGCCATAGATACAGAGAACAAACAGATTGTTGCCAGAGGGGAGGGGAGAGGAGAGGTGGGAGTGAAAAGGTGAGGGAGATTAAGAGGTACAAACTTCCAGGTACAAAATAAATGAGTCATGGGGATGAAATGTAAAACACAGGGAATATAGTCAATAATAATATATTTGTGTGGTGACAGACGGTAATTAGACTTATTGTGTGATCCATTTTTAATGAATAGAAATATCAAATCACTATATTGTGCACCAGGAACTAACATAGTGTTGTAGGTCAATTATACTTCAAAAAACAAACAAACTCAGAAAAAAAAAAAAAAACCCATCAGATTTGTGGTTACCAGAGGTGACAGGTGGCGGGAAGGAGAATTGGATGAAGGTGGTCAAAAGATACAAACTTCCAGTTATAAGGCTAATAAATACTAGGGATGCAATGTACAGCATGATTAATATAATTAACACTGCTGTATGTTATATGTGAATGTTGTTAAGAGAATAAATCCTAGGCATTCTCATCACAAGGAAAAAAGTTTTGTTCTTTTTCTTTTATTTTGTATCTATATGAGGTCATGAATGCTCACTAAATTTATTATGGTAATCATTTAATGATGTATGTAAGTCAAATCATTATGCTGTACACCTTAAACTTGTATAGTGCTATATGCCAATTACAGTCTCAATAAAACTGGAAGAAGAAATTATTGTAAGTACCAAAAACCACTGAATTGTACACTTTGAATGGTTGACTTGTATGATATGTGAATTATATATCAAGAAAGCCATTTTTTAGAAAAAGAAACTCTGCACCATTACCATCTCCTATTTTACTCTTCACTTTTAGTTTTCTCTGTACATACTGTGAAGGGAAAAATAGACGATTTTCACATGTATCAAAAAAGAAAATGATGGGCAGGAGACCAGCATATATGTCCATAACTGAATCATATTTAACACCTTTCTGTTATGCTTTTCTCCAAAATTCCCTCCTACCATAAGAAAAAAAGTTGAAACATTGTTATTTTTCCAGAAAGCTGGGCTCTGGAATGCTATTTCAATTTGCACAATTTTAAGCAAGAAGTTATAGAATTGTATGCCAGTACATTTCCACAACAACAAAAAATAGTTCTAGTGGCTGAGATCTATTTGCAAAGGGGGAAGAGAAAGAGGTTTCAGATACTGTATTTATTCAGACTCAGGAATACAAAGTTGACAGAAAGATGAGAAAAGTTTCAGAGGTGACAAGAAATAAATAGGAATGTTTAGGATCCTTAAATCTCTGACTTTTGTAGATTTAATTATTTTCAGAGAGAGAGAGAGGAGTCCTAACATAGGCAGTCGAATACATCTCCTTTCCTACTCCTGCTGTGACACTGAGGACTAGGTAGGATGAAATCGTATTAATTAATTTACTTACAAGTCCTCTTCATAATCAAGTGAGAGGGTGAAAAGAATGGACAGGGTGATACTGGGAATTCAGACAGTGTTGTTTATCAAAATAATACAATGAGAGCCCTTGTATCTGACATAATTGAGAGCAATTAGTAAATGAATAAAATAACAGTAGGGAGAGAGAATTATATAAAGTGATGCACTCATTAAAATTTTTGTTTTAACATATAAACCATTTTCATTCATCAATCTTTTGATGTAGGACCAAAGCCTTTGCTTTTAATATGATAGAAATTACAATGATCTGATCACAATATTTATTAGTGGCTTGCCTTTAGCAAGTTTTTCCAAAACATTCAGTTGAGCTTTCGGAGAAAAAAATTCTCTTTTCACACTTTGGTTTATATAATATTTAACTAAATTACATAATTACAATATCAAGTACAACTGGTACAAAGAGCTTTGGGAACAAACACAACTGACTTGTGGGAAGCATTTAACTCAGCTGACGTGGCAAGAGCAGAGGATGCAGAGTTGTTTTTGAATCATTAATAGATATTGAAATTTATCAAAAGCCTGTACTGCATTCATCAAGATAACCATGAAAGAGTTCTTGTTTAGTCAATTAAGACAGTGAATTGGGATTTCTGAAGTTAAACTATCCTTTTACTTGATCTGATATTTGTCATACACCAATAGACTTAGTTACATAGATTATTTGGGATTTCCACATGCCTTTCTTAAGCAGATCTATAATTATCTTTCCTTGTGTTGTCTTTATTTGGCTTAAGGTCATACTAGCCTAAAAAATGAGTTGGGAGGTTTTCCTCTTTATTTCTAAAATGTATATAAAATATTGATTTTCTTTCCTTGAAAATTTGGTAGAACTCTCCCATAAAGCCATCTTTGTCTAGAGCTTTTGGGGATGAGGGTAGGGGTGAGGGTCTTTGATTACTACGTCAAATTCAGATGTTCTCTTTCTTCTGATACCAATTTTGTAATTTCATATTTTTCAAGAAACCTAGCTCATCTAATTTTTCAAAACATGTTTTGAAACAGTTTTTTAAATCACTTTTGTGAGGGGCTTCCCTGGTGGCACAGTGGTTAAGAATCCTCCTGCCAATGCAGGACACACAGGTTCAAGCCCTGGTCTGGGAAGATCCCACATGCTGTGGAGCAACTAAGCCCATGCGCCACAACTACTGAGCCTGCACTCTAGAGACCACGAGCCACAACTACTGAGCCCGTGTGCTGCAATTACTGAAGCCCTCATGTCCTAGAGCCCACGTTCTGCAATAAGAGAAGCCACCGCAATGAGAAGTCTGCGCACCGCAACAAAGAGTAGCCCCCGCTCACCACAACTAGAGAAAGCCTGCATGCAGCAAGACCCAACGCAGCCAAAAATAAAATAAATAAATAAATTTAAATCACTTTTGTGAAAGAAGACTCTAGGTTGTGGCCTCCTCGGAAATTCTGATATTATAGTCTGTAACCCTCTAAACACTAACCTTCAAGACCTTCATTCTAGCACACAGCTCTCAAAGTGGAGAAGGGTTCTGAGGTGGAGAGAAGGCTTGAAGACCAGCAGGTCTGCCTGCACCTACTGTAAACTCCCACTGCCCCAACCAGACTCACCTCCATGCTGTTAGATAGCTGTCAGGATGGCTACTGTTTTCCTACTTCATGGTAGCAATGCAGCCAACCACTCAAGTAAAAACCAGGGCAAGGAATCTTACCTAGAGATTCACACCTAAAATCCTCTCCCACCCTGTCTACTGCCTGTAGTGTGCCCATTTATTTTACATTCAACCATTGTGATTGAGTTTGTAGTCATGGCAGGCTCTGTCCAAAGTACCGGGAAACTCAGTAGTGAACAACATATAAAGCAGTCTGCCCTTTTGGAGTTATAGTCTAGTGCAACCCTGTCCAATAGAAATCTAATGCAGCCACATGTGGAAATTTAGATTTTCTAGTAGCCACATTTTTTAAAAATAAAAAGAAACAGGTAAATTTAATTTTAATAATGTTATAGGCTGAATTAGCACCCACCCCCCAATTCATATGTTGAAATGCTAACCTCCAGTACCTCAGAAAGTGGCTGTATTTGGAGTTAGGGCCTTTAAAGGGCTCTTAATTCAGTTAAAATGAGGTCACTGGAATGGGCCCTACTTCAGTGAGACTGGTGTCTTTATAAAAAGAGGCGATTAGGGCACAGAAACACACAGAGGGATAACAATATGAAGTTACAGGGAGAAGACAGCCATCTAAAAGCCAACAAAGAAGGCCTCAGAAGAAACCAACTCTGCTGATACCTAGACCCTGGATTTCTAGCCTCCAGATCTGTGAGAAAATAAATTTCTGTTGTTTAAGCTACCCAGTCTATAGTATTGTACTTTGTTACAGCATCCCTAAAAAACTAATACATATATTTTATTTAGTCCAGTATATCTAAAACATTATCATCGCAACATGTAAGCAACACAAAAATGAATTAGTGACATATTTTATCTTCCCTTTTTTATACTAAGTCTTCAAAATCTGGTGGAGGGTGGGGGAATGAGGTATTTTATACTTGAAGCTCATCTCAATTCAGACTGGCTGCATTGTAAATGCTCCATAACCACCTGAGGCTAGTGGCTACCATATTGGGCAGTAGCAGTCTGGTCCAACGCTCTTCCAAACATGCTGCCATTTCCCACACTCTGTAACCCAGACGTGATCTTTGCCTCAGTGTTCCTTAGAGTTTGTTTGTCTGTTTTTATTAGTTTATCAGACCCACTGACTTCCCTCTGGCTTTTGCAATGTTTTAATGTTGGTTACAGAAAGGGAGCCAGGAACCCAGCCTGGGTGAATCATATTATCAGAAGTCAGAAGTCTCCAAACAGGACTGAAAGTAGGGTTTGAACACACACTGTTCCTGGCTAGTCTGTATTCAAATCAAAGAGCATGGTAATGACTCAGTCATCTCCCTGCTCAGCCTTACACAAGTTTGTCCTCTCTAGATAGTTGGGGTTTTCCACAGCTTCGAAAGCGAAGAAATTGAGTAGGATATTCAAAGTTTTCAAATGTGCCCTCAGTGCTATGAGAAGAAATAGTGTAGAACCCCTCCACTTCCAGAGTCCCCGTAGCAAAGCCCCACTTCTGTGAAAGACCCTCCTGAGAGACAGACAAAAGAGATAATTATTGACCAAGGACAGCTTTATTCTCATCCACTAAAAGGAAGAGCCACTTAGTGCTACACTTCAAACATTACTTTCCCCTTCATGTTGAACACTGAAGTTTCAGCTTTCAAATTCACTTCTAAAGTTCTGATTCACTAACATCCTTATAAAAACGTATGATAGTTTTTTAAGTAGATGTTAGCCGGATATCAACTGGTGTTGACCTATTTCTTAATATCTAGATAAAGATAGATTAAAATCTCCACATTATCTATTGTAGAAAAATGCAGTAGCATCCTTGGGATTTCTGCTCATTTCTGTGGCTTAGGGGTAGGGGGGCCCTCTAATGGCTGCTTCTGCCCCTGTGTCTGTTGAGTGAATACTGAGATCAGCAGTTCTCTCACCATCCACTCCTATCTGGCTCAACCCTGCTCTGCCTTCAGGTGTTCTTGTCCTTAATTTCAACCCAATGCACCCTCCAATCAAGGCATTTTGAGTAAAGAGAAAATATGATTGAAGGTTTTGGAAAGAAAAATCTGCATTGCAGCAGCAGAAATAATTTAAAATTCAATAATAGATACTTGTATTGCTAAAGGTCACTTGGCTATTTCCTTGACTTGGGCACCAGCCACCCTCCATATTGTTGCTTCTCTCTCTCTTCCTTCCCCCTTCTCTTTTGTCTCCCCCTCTACCTTCAGCCCCCTCTAAATCCCTGTTCATTTCTAAGGCACACCGCTTCAGCTATCATGAGTTTGCCTCGGCTCCTGCAGATCCCCATGCCCTACCCTATGATCACATCTTTGCTTCAAGTAGCTTATCAAGGTATTTTTGCTCTTCTAAATGTGTCTATCACTATATCTCAAAAGGTCCCAATTGGATCAGTTTCAAGATTTGGATATATATCTCTGTGAAATTAAATAATATCCTTTTTTCTCTTTCCTTCTTCCTTCCCACCACGTTGTACTCTTTCTATTCATTACCTCTCCACTTAGAGTCCTATATTCCTTTCCTGCCAGCATCCCATTTTAAAAATAAAAATATGATATAATCTGTGTTCTATTTTTATAGTTCCTTGTTTGCACTCTCTCTGGCTAATAGACAAATGTGAGTTGATACTGTGTTCAAGTGTTTCCTTTTTCACTGGGGTATTTGCATCCTAGTAGAAGAGCTAGGACCTTGCCAAGCTGACCAAAGCAAGTAAAAATAAATGTGTCCTAATCTTGAGCACAAGGCACAGTTATCTAAAAGCAAGAGTAATCTCTTTGCCTTCTAGACTTTGGTGGCCAACATTGGGCATGAGCAGATGGTTAGTCTTTTTATAAAGAAGAAACATGATTTAGAGGAGTCTAAAGCCAGAAGGGAAAGTGGACAGATGATGTAACTTCTTTTTGTCTCTATTACAACCTCAGCATCTTAACCAAAGGGCACCTTAATTAGGTGCGCACACAACTATCTCGTAACAGAGAATGGTCAATTCAGGAAACGGCCTGGGGGAAAAGGTTTTGCCCTGAGGTGTCAGAGTGCGTGAGTTACCCACTAGGAAGCGGGAAGTGCTCCTCGTAGCACCTCCTCCCCAGCAGGCAGCTATCTCCCCTTCCTCTGAACTCACCCAGCAGGTCTTCATCTATCCCTCCCTTACATCACTTACCTGTTCCACCTTCTGTTACATGAGTTTACCTTTACACTTTTTTTCCTTATTAGAAATGAATTCCCTGAGGGCCTTGGTACTTGTTCTTCCCTCAGATAAATGTATCTCTGATCAAATGTCATTTTACCAGAGATGCCTTCCCAAACCACCTAATCCACATCACCTCTCTCTTCATTCTCTGCTTCATTTTTATTTATAGCTCTGACTACTACTTGGCATAGATTTTTTGTCTGTCTCTCAAATACACACCCAGGAATACAACTCACTGACAAAAGAGATTTCATTTCTAGCTTGCAAAATAGAGCCTGGCACACAGTAGGCACACAGTAAATATTCATTAAATGGATGAACAAATCAATCATAAAACTTTTTCATCTGTCTATATATATTTGTATTCCCCATAGAACTCAGTACAAGGCTTAGCATTTCTTGAGAACCTAGTAATTATTTGTTGAAGGGAGGAAAGGGGAAAAAAGGGTAGAAGGGAATGAAAGAGGAAAGAAAGAAGGATGGTTGAAAGGAAGGGAGAGGGGAAGGAGGGAAGAAAGAAGCACTAAATGGCTAAATGAATGAATAAATGAACAGGTTATACATAAGTAACCTGTCACCTTGGGAAATTGTGGGAAAGACTGCAAGTGTCATTAAAACCAACGATTGCAAGGAAGGAGGCCCAGATAGTGGCTCATTTCCTTGGTAGAGACATTTAAGGCAGAGAGTCAAGATGCAAGGAAAGTTACCATAGGAGAACTCCATCCTATAGGCTGGCCAAGTGAAGTATGAGATGAATTCAGGCATTAGCACTGCTTGGCCAAGAGCCACAGAACTAATTGTTACTTGTTGTTTGAGTCTCTGAAGATGGCACCATTAAAACTTGCACTTTTAATATAATGAATAAACGTCTGTGAGCCCCATAGTTAGAGGATGGTCTAGCAAATTAGGGAAATTACTTTTTTAAAAAGAGGAAATTAAGACTTGGAATCAGTCCAAGAAATTATTCAACTGCCTCCATATAAGACCAGCTCATATTTTCTCTCTGCCTCTTTAAATGTCTGTTGGCCATAAAACCACACATCTTCAGCTTCATCTGACTCTTGTCAACCAAACCATGCTGACCATCTTTCATGTTTCAGCTTCTCAACCATTTGGCACAGATGAAGATGGGTTTATTCCCTAATGAGCAACAGAAGAGCATTGAAGGTGTCCATGAGAGAGTACAGCATAGTGACTAAGAGTCGTGGATCAGAAGTCAGTTTCCTGGATCTGTCTTTTAACTGCTGTGTGACTTTGGGCAAGCTTTTTTTTTTTTTTTAATAAATTTATTTATTTATTTTTGGCTGTGTTGGGTCTTCGTTTCTGTGCGAGGGCTTTCTCTAGTTATGGCGAGCGGGGGCCACTCTTCATCACGGTGCGGGGGCCTTTCACTTTCGCGGCCTCTCTTGTTGTGGAGCACAGGCTCCAAACGCGCAGGCTCAGTAGCTGTGGCGCACGGGCTTAGTTGCTCTGGGGCATGTGGGATCTTCCCAGACCAGGGCTCGAACCCGTGTCCCCTGCATTGGCAGGCAGATTCTCAACCACTGCGCCACCAGGGAAGCCCTGGGCAAGCTTTTTAACCTCTTAAGTCTCCATTTTTATCAGCAAAATATGTGATAATAATAACACATACTTCATAGTATTGTAACAAGTATGGTGCATGCAAAGATATGGTATACTGTAAATAGAGTTCCTAGCAAATAATGTGTCTAGTGAATGTTCATTCTTTTCTTTCTTGTTTGTATTTGTCTTCTTTTTTCCTTTGACAGGATAAATTCCTTAAAGGAAGAAACCCTGTTTCTCTTTCCTTGATAATGATTCATTTTAACTAAAAAATATTCACCAAAAAAGGCTGTACTCACTTTTGGTGATTCCATCCATCCCCAATTAGTATTCTTCACTTACATTTTCCTAAAGATAGCACCCAGTTGTGAAGCCATTAGAAAGACGTCATGGGTTTGCAGGTTGTTAATACGCACCTGCATGTTATTTTCAGGTAATATTCTGAGCCCTATTGCTCCTTTTTCTATTTTTCTCTTTCTCTCAATCTTGCTGTTATCTTCAAACTCAATCCCCTATTCCAAAAAGTTACACTGGATATTTGCAATCAAACTCTTGTCACTCGTTTGTTGAATAGTCATCTAAAACCCAAATCACATTCCTCCATAAAACACAAATGCCTAACTGAAGAAGTATAATTTAACATCCCAAGGTTGGGGCTCCAGTCTCTCTCCCCTCCTCTACTTCCAGAAGAGTCAAAATGCTGCTCCCCTTATTGGGAGGAATGGAAACAAGCATGGCAGACACCATGCTCTAGAATACTGAAGCCAGAAGGTGAGACAACAGTGCTGACATCTTGACCCTGGTCTGCAGTCCTGCTGAGTGACCTTGCCAAGCCAAGGTTTCTACCTTGCCCCTGTTGAAGCTATAAGAAACCATTCTATTAGCTCCATCAAATTCAGCCCATTAATTTGTCCTGCCTTCATGCCCCAGATCCATCACTAGAGGGATCACACTGTTGTAGCAAGAAAGGACCTCCCAGGACTTCCCTGGTGGTGCAGTGGTTAAGAATCCACCTGTCAATGCAGGGGACACAGGTTCAATCCTGGTCTGGGAAGATCCCACATGCTGCAGAGTAACAAAGCCCACATGCCACAACTACTGAGCCTGCATGCCCCAACTACTGAAGCCCACGCACCTAGAGCCCGTGCTCTACAACAAGAGAAGCCACCACAATGAGAAGCCCACACACTCCAACGAAGAGTAGCCCCCACTCACCGCAACTAGAGAAAGCCTGTGCTCAACAACAAAGACCCAACGCAGCCCAAAAATAATTAATTAATTAACTTTTTTACAAAAAGGAAGGAAGGATCTCCCACTCACCACAGTACCACAGTGCCTATTTGCACTATGACAATTCAGGGACTTCCTGTAAGAGGAGAATCAAGAAAGTTTTTTAAAGGAGAAGAAAAGCTAATGGAAGCCTGCACATGTCCAAAAAAGGTTCCTATGTCATAGTTTGACAAACACAATACTTTGGAAAAATTATAAATTTGAGGATTCAGAAAAATAAGGACATAGTTACTTTCTAAAGAATGAAGTCACATTTGGTGATCACTGGGATAATTCTAGTTTCAGTGTATTCCCTGTGGAGGAAAAATCTGGGTTCTTCAAATAGAAATGCTCCCTACATCTTCAGTATGTAAAAACTTGGGTTTGCTTGAACTTTTAAGTTTACTATCTGCCAAAAGTTTAAGCCTGTTTTCTTACATAATCAAAACCTGGGTTACAGCTGGTATTAATAATACATCTAGGTTGGCTAAGTGCTGGTGTGGTGATTGACTCAGAACAATCTGAGCAGGAATGCTGAACATGGGACCCTCTCCAATTCAGTACAACCCTCAAAGCCTCCCAGTGGACCTCTGGTGCATATTTTAATCAGTCACTTGAATGAAGACATAGAATGGTAGTGGATGAACAGGCTAACAGTCGTAATTACAAATAGGAATGGTGCTTTTGATCAAATGAAATCAGCCATGTCGCTGGCAGGGTCTTTGTACTCCGGCTGGTTGTCAGGCCTGTGCCTCTGAGGTGGGAGAGGCGAGTTCACAACCCTGGTACAGAAGAGAGATCCCAGCTCCACATAGTATCAAATGGTGAAAGCCCTCCCAGAGATCCCCATCTCAATGCTAAGACCCAGGTCCACTCAACGACCAGCAAGCTACAGTGCTGGACATCCTATGCCAAACAACTAGCAAGACAGGAACACAACCCCATCCATTAGCAGAGAGGCTGCCTAAAATCATAATAAGTCCAAAGACACCCCAAAACACACCACTGGATACATTTCTGCCCACTAGAAAGACAAGATCCAGCCTCACCCACCGGAACACAGGCACCAGTCCCCTTCACCAGGAAGCCTACACAAGCCAATGAACCAACATTAGCCACTGGGGACAGACACCAAAAACAACGGGAACTATGAACCTGCAATCTGAGAAAAGGAGACCCCGAACACAGTAAGTTAAGCAAAATGAGAAGACAGAGAAACACACAGCAGATGAAGGAGCAAGGTAAAACCCCATCAGACCAAATAAATGAAGAGGAAATAGGCAGTCTACCTGAAAAAGAATTCAGAGTACTGATAATAAAGATGATCCAAAATCTTGGAAATAGAATGAAGAAAATACAATAAACATTTAACAAGGACTAGAAGAACTAAAGAGCAAACAAACAATGATGAACAACAGAATAAATGAAATTTAAAATTCTCTACAAGGAATCAACAGCAGAATAACTGAGACAGAAGAACAGATAAGTGACCTGGAAAATAAAATAGTGGAAATAACTACCGCAGAGCAGAATAAAGAGAAAAGAATGAAAAGAATTGAGGACAGTCACAGAGACCTCTGGGACAACATTAAACACAACAATATTCGAATTATAGGGGTCCCAGAAGAAGAAGAGAGAGAGAAAGGACCAGAGAAAATATTTGAAGAGATTTTAGTCAAAAACTTCCCTAATATGGGAAAGGAAATAGTCAATCAAGTCGAGGAAGTACAAAGAGTCCCATACAGGATATATCCAAGGAGAAACACGCCAAGACACATATTAATCAAACTATCAAAAATTAAATACAAACAAAAAATATTCAAAGCAGCAAGGGAAAAACAACAAATAACACACAAGGGAATCCCCATAAGGTTAACAGCTGACCTTCCAGCAGAAACTCTGCAAGCCAGAAGGGAGTGGCAGGACATAGTTAAAGTGATGAAAGGGAAAAAACTATTACTGAGATTACTCTACCCAGCAAGGATCTCATTCAGATTCGAAGGAGAAATTAAAACCTTTACAGACAAGCAAAAGCTATGAGAATTCAGCAGCACAAAACCGCTTTACAATAGATGCTAAAGGAACTTCTCTAGGCAGGAAACACAAGAGAAGGAAAAGACCTACAATAACAAACCCCAAACAATTAAGAAAATGGTAATAGGAACATACATATCGATAATTACCTTAAATGTAAATGGATTAAATGCTTCAACCAAAAGACATAGACTGGCTGAATGGATACAAAAACAAGACCCATACATATGCTGTCTACAAGAGACCCACTTCAGACCTAGGGATGCATACTGACTGAAAGTGAGGGGATGGAAAAAGATATTCCATGCAAATGGAAATCAAAAGAAAGCTGGAGTAGCAATTCTCATATTAGACAAAATAGAGTTTCAAACAAAGACTATTACAAGAGACAAAGAAGGACACTACATATAATGATCAAGGGATCAATCCAAGAGGAAGATATAAAAGTTGTAAATATTTATGCACCCAACATAGGAGCACCTCAATACATAAGGCATATGCTAACAGCCATAAAAGGGGAAATCGACAGTAACACAATCATAGTACGGGACTTTAACACCCCATTTTCACCAATGGACAGATGATCTAAAATGAAAATAAATAAGGAAACACAAGCTTTAAATGATACATTAAACAAGATGGACTTAATTGATATTTATAGGACATTCCATCCAAAAAACAACAGAATACACTTTCTTCTCAATTGCTCATGGAACATTCTCCAGGATAGATCATATCTTGGGTCATAAATCAAGCACTGGTAAATTTAAGAAAACTGAAATCATATCAAGTATCTTTTCTGACCACAATGCTATGACACTAGATATCAATTACAGGGAAAAATCTGTAAGAAATACAAACACATGGAACCTAAACAATACACTCTTAATAACCAAGAGATCACTGAAGAAATCAAAGAGGAAATCAAAAAATACCTAGAAACAAATGACAGTGAAAATACGACAACCCAAAAGCTATGGGATGCAACAAAAGCAGTTCTAAGAGGGAAGTTTATAACAATACAATCCTACCTCAAGAAACAAGAAACACCTCAAATAAACAACCTATCCTTACACCTAAAGCAATTAGAGACAGAAGAACAAAAAAACCCCAAAGTTAGCAGAAGGAAAGAAATCATAAAGATCAGATCAGAAATAAATGAAAAAGAAATGAAGGAAACAGTAGCAAAGATCAATAAAACTAAAAGCTGGTTCTTTAAGAAGATAAACAAAATTGATAAACCATTAGCCAGACTCATCAAGAAAAAAAGGGAGAAGAGGGCTTCCCTGGTGGTGCAGTGGTTGAGAGTCTGCCTGCCGATGCAGGGAACACGGGTCCGTGCCCCAGTCCAGGAAGATACCACATGCTGCAGAGCAGCTGGGCCCGTAAGCCATGGCCACTGAGCCTGCGCGTCCAGAGCCTGTGCTCTGCAAGGGGAGATGCCACAAGAGTGAGAGGCCCGTGTACCGCAAAAAAAAAAAAAAAAAAAAAGGAGAAGAGTCAAATCAACAGAATTAGAAATGAAAAAGGAGAATTAACAACTGACACTCCAGAAATACAAGGATCATGAGAGATTGTTACAAGCAACTCTATGCAAATAAAATGGACAACCTGGAAGAAATTGACAAATTCTTAGAAAAGCACAACCTTCTGAGACTGAACCAGGAAGAAATAGAAAAGAGAAACAGACCAATCACAGGCACTGAAATTGAAACTGTGATTACAAATCTTCCAAACAACAAAAGTCCAGGACCAGATGGCTTCACAGGCAAATTCTATCAAACATTTAGAGAAGAGCTAACACCTATCCTTCTCAAATTCTTCCAAAATATAGCAGATGGAGGACCACTCCCAAACTCATTCTACAAGGCCACAATCACCCTGATATCAAAACCAGACAAAGATGTAACAAAGAAAGAAAACTGAAGGCCAATATCACTGATGAACATAGATGAAAAATCTTCCACAAAATAGTAGCAAACAGAATCCAACAGCACATTAAAAGGATCATACACCATGATCAAGTGGGTTTTATCCCAGGAATGCAAGGACTTTTCAATATACACAAATAAATCAATGTGATACACCATATTAACAAACTGAAGAAGAAAAACCATATGATCATGTCAATAGAAGCAGAAAAAGCTTTAGACAAAATTCAACATCCATTTATCATAAAAACTCTCCAGAAAGTATGCATAGAGGGAACTTACGTCAATATAATAAAGGCCATATATGACAAACCCACAGTCAACATCGTTCTCAATGGTGAAAAACTGAAAGCATTTCCTCTAAGATCAGGAACAAGACAAGGCTGTCCACTCTCACCACTATTATTCAACACAGTCTTGGAAGTTTTAGCCACAGCAATCAGAGAAGAAAAAGAAATAAAAGGAATCCAAATAGGAAAAGAAGTAAAGGTGTCACTGTTTGCAGGTGATATGATACTATACTTAGAGAATCCTAAAGATGCTACCAAAAACTACTAGAGCTAATCAACGACTTCAGTAAAGTAGCAGCATACAAAATTAATGCACAGAAATCTCTTGCATTCCTATACACTAATGATGAAAAATCTGAAAGAGAAATTAAGGAAACACCCCCAATTACCATTGCAACAAAAAGAATAAAATACCTAGGAATAAACCTACCTAAGGAGACAAAAGACCTGTATGCAGAAAACTATAAGACACTGATGACAGAAATTAAAGGTGATACAAACAGATGGAGAGATATACCATGTTCTTGGATTGGAAGAATCAATATTGTGAAAATGACTATACTATCCAAAGCAATCTACAGATTCAGTGCAATCCCTATCAAATTACCAATGGCATTTTTCACAGAACTAGAACAAAAAATTTCACAATTTGTATGGAATCACAAAAGACCCGGAATAGCTAAAGCAATCTAGAGAAAGAAAAATGGAGCCCGATCAATCAGGCTCCCAGACTTCAGACCATACTACAAAGCTACAGTAATCAAGAGAGTATGGGGCTTCCCTGGTGGCGCAGTGGTTGAGAGTCCGCCTGCCGATGCAGGGGACACGGGTTCGTGCCCCGGTTTGGGAAGATCCCACATGCCGCGGAGCGGCTGGGTCCGTGTGCCATGGCCGCTGAGCCTGCGCATCCGGAGCCTGTGCTCCGCAACGGGAGAGGCCACAGCAGTGAGAAGCCCGCGTACCACAAAAAAAAAAAAAAAAAAAAAAAAGAGAGTATGGTACTGGCACAAAAACAGAAATATAGATCAATGGAATAGGATAGAAAGCCCAGAGAGAAACCCACACACATATGGTCACCTTATTTTTGATAAAGGATGCAAGAATATACAATGGAGAAAAGACAGCCTCTTCAATAAGTGGTGCTGGGAAAACTGGACAGCTACATGTAAAAAAAAATGAATTTAGAACACCCCCTAACACCATACACAAAAATAGACTCAAAATGGATTCAAGACCTAACTGTAAGGCCAGCCACTATCAAACTCTTAGAGGAAAACATAGGCAGAACACTCTATGACATAAATCACAGCAAGATCCTTTTTGACCCACCTCCTAGATAAATGGAAATAAAAACAAAAATAAACAAATGGGACCTAATGAAACTTAAAAGCTTTTGCACAGCAAAGGAAAACTTAAACAAAATGAAAAGACAACCCTCAGAATGGGAGAAAATATTTGCAAATGAAGCAACTGACAAAGGATTAATCTCCAAAATTTGCAAGCAGTTCATGCAACTCAATATCAAAAAAACAAACAACCCAATCCAAAAATGGGCAGAAGACCTAAACAGACATTTCTCCAAAGAATATATACAGATTGCCAACAAACACATGAAAGAATGCTCAACATCACTAATCATTAGAGAAATGCAAATCAAAACTACAATGAGGTATCACCTCACACCAGTCTGAATGGCCATCATCAAAAAATCTACGAACAATAAATGCTGGAGGGGGTGTGGAGAAAAAGGAACCCTCTTGCACTGTTGGTGGGAATGTAAATTGAAACAGCCACTATGGAGAACAGTATGGAGGTTCTTTAAAAAAGTAAAAATAGACCTACCCTACGACCCAGCAATCCCAATACTGGGTATATACCCTGAGAAAACCATCATTCAAAAAGAGTCATGTACCACAATGTTCATTGCAGCTCTATTTACAATAGCCTGGACATGGAAGTAACCTAAGTGTCCATCGACAGATGAATGGATAAAGAAGATGTGGCACATATATACAATGGAATATTACTCAGCCATAAAAAGAAACAAAATTGAGTTATTTGTAGTGAGGTGGATGGACCTAGAGACAGTCATACAGAGTGAAGTAAATCAGAAAGGGAAAAACAAATACCATATGCTAACACATATATATGGAATCTAAAAAAAAAAAAAATGGTTCTGAAGAACCTAGCAGCAGGACAGGAATAAAGACATAGACGTAGAGAATGGACTTGAGGACATGGGGAGGGGGAAGGGCAAGCTGGGACGAAGTGAGAGAGTGGCATGGACATATATACACCACCAAATGTAAAATAGATAGTGGGAAGCAGCTGCATAGCACAGGGATATCAGCTCGGTGCTTTGTGACCACCTAGAAAGGTGGGATAGGGAGAGTGGAAGGGAGACGCAGGAGGGAGGAGATATGGGGATATATTTATACATATAGCTAGCTGATTCACTTTGTTTTAAAGCAGAAATTAACACACAATTGTAAAGCAATTATACTCAAAGATGTTAAAAAAAAAGATTATGTGCTAAAAATAATAATAATAATACATCTATATTACCAATAATTGCTTCAGGTTTCATTCTGGCATTTTAAGGTTAATCATAATCCTTTGAAAAGTCCATTGTTTATTCTGTTTAAAACTACTGTTAGAGTTAATGCACTTTCATTTTCCTACCTTCCATTCAATTAATCTGAAATCAAATATGCATTTCTTTTAATTGTGTCAACTTTTAGCTTTCATTTCCTATACCAAAGTAATATGTTTGAGGGTCTAGCAGATAGGAATAGATTTATGTATCTTGGTTACCAAATCCTATAAAAATTCTTAAAATATGCACAATAGTATCACATTTATGCAAATGTCATATGTAAAATGGCTTCAGCCATCTGGATGGGATCTAAGAACCCACATGTAATTGAAGGTCAATGTCTGTGGCACAAATAGTAGAGGTTGCTTGTTGCTACTGTAGCCCAGTAGCAACAGTGGTTGCCCAGTGGTCTACTACTGCTCCTTTACTGCCAACAGTACTGTCACAGCTGCAACCAGCCAAAGTCTGACACACTCTGCCCAAGGGTAGGGGGTCACCACTGCCAGTACTCCAGAAAGACATGCAACTTTCAGATATCTTCTCACACTACTAGTCTCACATATTTCACTGTCATTCTCCATTCATGACTTCCTGAGAAGTGGTGAGAGCTCCTCAAAAAACTTCTTTGTTCCCACCTTTAGCAGAAGAATTCTTGGCTCTACTCATTTCTGATTGCACTTTCAAGGCACCTCTCCCAAGCCTTCAGGAGAAGGAAGACACCAAAGAATGAAGTTATTAGCGTTACTGCCCACACACGACATACTCCTACAAAAATGCCAATGAATGGTCCCAACCTCCTCTCCTCCTCCCAGTGCTCAGCTTTCCTAATAGAAGGACTGTTGTCAACTCCATCTAGACTGAAGGTCTCACTTCCAAAACCAAAGCATTTGTCATGTCCTCTAAATCATCTAAGCCTCTACCAGGAGGGAAATCTCTTGTTTGATTCCTGCAATCAGCATCCCTCTACCCTTATCCTACAACTGCTCCCCTCAGTGTCCCAGCCTCCCCATGGAATAGGCAGATGGCTTGAGGCCACTGAGCCTGATAAGCTCATGTTTTGCCTGGGTCAACTCCCCTCCTAGGTCTCTAAACACAACACCTTGCTAAGCGGCTCCAGCACACTGGGTTACACTTCTTATCTCAACTACGCACATCCTAAGACACAAGTCTTGTCGTGGGCCTACTGCACGCAGGGCAACATCCCTCCCATACCATCTATAAACACTAACATCTGCAGCATCCATGCCTGAGACAGGTTGAGGGACCCTGCTGGTAATGAAGCTGGGGGATGCCCCAGGCTCCCCTGTTTCACAGCCAAAGACTGAGGTCACAACAGGCTTTCTATGACCACCTTTCTACTACGTAGGCCAGACCACACACCAGATTCTGACACAACTGGCACCAGTGGTTATTAGTGAAAACGTGCCTCCAAAATAGAATTCTACTGAGAATGAGAATTCAGACTCTAATAGGTCACACCACATCTCGATCATACGTAATCCATAGAGTGAGGTCCCCTTTGTGTATCAATCTAACCAACAAGGATTTGATTGTCTATAGAATACAGCACTCTGTGAAGTGCAATTAGGGATGTCTTTGAAAATTCATTATAAAACAACCTGTATTAAGGCATTTATTGCTAGAGAGTTGCAACGTGTTAGATTTTCAGAGGAAAGTGAAGACGTGCTTTAGAAATGGGGGAAATTTATGAAGATTCCTAAGCTTAACACTACTTTATTCCCTCTACCCATTTCTTACTATCTCAGGAGAAAAGAACAATTTATCTTTCCTTGACTCTCTATATTCACTTAATGTTGCATAAATTATCTTTCTTAAAATTATTTCACTGGTACACTCCGAGGTAAATTCTCAAAATCAAACAAATCTTACTCTACATTTCTTATTTGCTGTCCTCCATTCTCCTTCCTTCTTCCTGCTGGTTCCTCTGGGGGTCAAATTTACCTTTTCTCAACCTTCTCTTTTATGGATATTCTCTACCTCTTTTCCAGCTGGCTCACCCTAACCAACACACCTGCCACTATTTTCACATGAGCAAATTACCTTATAACCATCCAGGTTTAAGTCACATGACTCTTTTCAAAATAAATCATTCAAGATAAATTATTATCCCTAACGAGAGCCCAAGGATCTACTGAAGTAATTTCGGTGAGGCTTTACAAAATTTTAATTGTGTCAAAACAGCTGAGATTGATTTAATTTTAAGTGCAGATTAATTCAGAGGGAAGAGTTTGAGCATTCCCTGCTTAAGAGCACTTTTAAATTGCTATCACAAATTTGAAAGTCCTGAGATAATTACTTTTTTGCTTTTCTTTGATAATATATCTGTGAGTTGTTTTTATGAGATGCTTTAGACCTGTGGCAGTGAAAATCACCTACATGCCCAGCCAGCTGTGACAGTGATACGGTGATCTGAAGAGAGAAATCTGAAACAATTTCAGAAGACCACAAATACTAGAGGCCTGAAAAATCTAATGGGGAGAGGTGTATGGAGTGAAAAGCGAGAGAGCTCCCAGGGCTAGAGTAAAGAGGTTTGGCCATGTGCCCATAGCAGCTGCCGTGTGGTAAGGAGCCAAGAGGAACCCCCCCGAAGATGCCTTCCAAACTCAGCCAACCCCCACTGACCCGGCTTCCTCCCTCTTCCACCTTCCTCCTAACTTTTTCCAACTGAGGTCTCTGGAGAACGGAGAGGGGATAAGGCAACAGAAAAGAGTCACTCATGGTATCCGAGAATACAAGGGAAGGAACAGCAGAACTTAAGCTTACCAATCAGTTCCCCCAAAGAAGAAACAAACCACCCACTCCAACTTCTAAAGGAAAATAGGAAGGAAGGAAGGAATTCAGCGAGGGAGGGAGGGAGATAGGGAATCAGAATTCCAGAGGGAAATACAAAATGTTCCTTAGAAACAAGATATTGCATCTTCAGCATTTCTTTTATTTCAACTGTCTTCTACAAAGTTATTACTTCCAAAACCACCAATCTTTGGGTAATTTAAGTACTTTACCATGGCCCCCAGGCAAACTGAAATAAATCAGGAAAAGGAAGAGCCTGTTAGGTCCTCTAAGCTCTTTGTAACAGATAAACAGCCAACGTTGAAAACTTTCATTGCATAGACTTCAGACCTAAAGATATAGCTGATGAATTTTTCCACCTTCATTTTTTTAAATGCCATTGTGCTTCTAACAGAATTAGTGAGATTAAAAAAATGCTGTGTTCATTTATTTTTTCCCCCCATCTAAAGGCTGGTAAACAGACCTCCAGCCCTTCCAAAGTTATCACAAATAGCCCAGTGCCCTCTATTGGCCTTCCTGACACACTGCTTCTCTATGGCCTCTGCAGCTACCTGGGTTGTTTTTAAACATTCTGCAGCCACAGTTCCGCAGATAAATTAGTGGCTTAAGAAAAGTGCTGTTTGGATCGAACACAAATCATCTGACAGACAAAAGAAGAAATAGATATAATGGACTCCGAAATCAAGCAGTAAAATTAATTACGGCAGGGTCAACAGTTATGTCACTTTCCTCTTTCAAAAAAAGATTTAATTTGACTTTTCTTAAAAACAGCTTTGTTATATTGCTGAATTACCATTAAGTGTGGCTTTACCTGACTGGCTTCAGAAGCAGACAATGAACTGAATCAAATCTAATCAAAGTGACCCGGCAAGCAGGGGAGTGATGAGAGACCATTGTGCTAGCCCATATGGGCTGAGGGAGGAAGGGGCTAAGCTTCTTCAGGCTTATGTCATCTTAGAGCAAGTTGGGGATGGGCTTAGGGAGTCAGATGCTATGAGGAGAAGTTCCTTGAGGAGGACATATTGGGCACGTTCAGAAAGCAACCCTTTCACACTCCTAGAGAACCATTTCTTGACAGGAACATTTAACCCTACAGTCCCTCATCCAATTGTTGTTGTTTTTTTTAATGACACTATAGGGTGACCCTTATTGATGGATTTTTCTTTTTTGCATTAGAAGACTTTGCCCTCCATACAAAAGTTTATTTTACCCTCCTGTGTGAAAAACTCAGAACTTCCAAATTTGCTGGAAATGAACAAACAAACAAACAAAAAAACTAGCAAATAAGCCAAGAATAATTTCAATCTGGGACCTGTGAGGTCTCCGTGTAAAACAGAGAAGGGACATCACCACAGCCCCCAGCCCCGTTCTGACTGATCTGTTCCTGAGGCTAGAGACCTCATAGGTGACATTGCCTTGCAACACAAGATAGATATCAGGAAATAGCTACTCTTGTCACTAAAATAGTGAATTTTGTTCCTGCCTCAGCACTGTTGAATCATTTGTGTGCCAGGCATTGGACAGGGGTTGGAGGAACAGAAATAAATAAAACACAGTCTCTACCCACAAGGACTTCAGTCAAGCAGGATACAAAGACAAGTGAATACAATTAGAACCTAACACTGTAAACTCCATGATAAAAGTATACACAAAGTGGAAGCAAAAAAGAGATGCTTCTAGCAGGAAAGATCCATGATTCCAAGTCACAGTTTGTATTGTACCCCCAAATGCATCACTTTCATTCAATGAGGACTCAGGAACTGCCTGAATTCTTTCATACCTTTCTGACGCATGGTTGCAAAGGAAAGCTGGTGATAAATATATTAAGTGAAGTATGATTTACTCATATCAGAGAAGCATCAAACATAAACAACAAGCGACTCAAAAACACAGAAGAAACACATTCAGGGAGAGGATGGTAGGCTTGTCCGATAGAGACAAGGTCAAGGAACATTCCGACTGAAAGGATTGCTGGATTTAGCAGTAAAAAGTCACTGGTGAGTTCAAGACAAGCTATTTCAATAGAGTGATGAATACAAGAAGCCAGGCTCAAAGAAAACGTGTTTAAAAAGGAAATAAACACAGTGGGCACAGATACTCTTGCAAGAGCAGTTACCTTAAGTGAATGCCTTTGGAGACAGCACAGTGGAACATTTTCCTCAGGGACAAGAGCCTTTCCTGTGGGGGAGAAGATGAGAGTGTTGGCCCTCCAGTCACAGAGACCTGGGTTCAAATTCCAGCTGTGCCACTTAAAGTAATTTGCCACTCCAAACCTCTGTCAGATGGGATCATCAGAGCACCTATCTCATAGAAAAAGTACCTGGCACAGAGTAAACACTGTGGAAAGTGGGAAGGAGTCAGAGAAACACCCCTATTTCTTGAATTCTAAGACTCATATTTTAACATATCTGAAATCAGCAGGCATCATACTTTGTCAGTGTTTTCCCTTCTTAGCAGCACATAAAATAATGACTCATCTAACAATCAATGACCACTTGGATTTAATGAGAGAATTAGTCCCTAACCCTGGAGCAGTTGAGTAACTGACCTAGCTTTATGCAAACTGGGCTATGAAGAAATGTTAAAGTGAACATTTCGCTTAAATTCACAAGGGTTTCAAAAAATCTTCTGGGCCCTTGCTACTTGTAATATGGCCCACAAACCAGCAGTGGCAACATCACCTGGGATCTTGTTAGAAATGCAGAATCTCAGCCTCCTCCCCAGACATATCAAATAAGAATCCTTACTTTAACAAGGACCCTAGGTAATTTGTGTGTACAGTAAAGTTTCTAAAGCACTGTTCTAGCATTTTGTAAATTTGTTTTAAGTTGGAGCTATTGGTATAATTGGACACTGAATTCATTTCCTTAACTTATTTTCCTTCCTTACTCACCAAAATTTTATTCTTTCATTAAAAATATAATGGCAAATTGGGATTAAGTTGATGCTTTCAAATCTTTCAATATTTCTGATGTATCTGGGGATTAATATAACTGTCCATGGAAATCAAAGTCTCTGAAAATCAGATATAATATTAATCCCGAAGTTGGAGAGGTGTGGAATCAAGTTTTAATTTAAAAGATAAATCTTTTCTCCTGCAGCATTGCTGAATTTGGCTTTCAGTGATGTTCCAAATTGACATATTTATACTGTTAGTCAAGAGGAATACCAACCAGATTGAATACTTATAATGCAAAAGGACTGAACACCTTGGGGCTCCAATTAACCTGTTCTGACCAACATAGGAAAACAACGGGCTGCCAAATATTTGATCATATAATTAGAATTATTGGACTGTTATAAAATTTGTTGCTTGGTGACATCTACTCTGGAAAACATAACTCAGTATTAGGGACTTTTGTGATGCCCTGATTGAGAATAATACTAGTATAATCACAACCAGAGGTAGCACAACTTTGATTATCCTATTATTCTCTATGGTGGGTTCAGTAAAAGGGAATGTAAAATCAGGGAGCATAACCCTGAAATGGAATAGTTAGTCCTCCGCATAAAGAGTTCTCTGGATTGGCTGCCAGAATGCAAATAGGTGGAGTGATGAATGTGAAAAGATTAGCAATCCAGAGAACCCCCTGGACACTATTACTTTATAGTGCAAATAAATTAGGTTTTCTATAATTCATGTAGGTAGAAGGAATTGGATTTGGCGCTTTTTTTTTTTTATCTTCTTGGTTTTATTACACTGAGTAGGCACACGTGCCTCCTTTCACAGCCCCCAGGAATCTGGTGTCCACCACCAGCTTCTTGCTACAGGAGTCCCTTTACTAGCCGACCAGGACCTAGCCAAGCCCACACAGGCTCTCTCTCACCCAAGGCCCATCTCTACTCCATGGGAGACACTCACAGTCACTCTCCTTTGCCCCAACAAACCCTGAGGTGTAGGTTAATTCCTACGCAGTAACCTCTTTGCTGCCCCCATCAGCAAAACAGTCTGTCTCTCTTTTCTGATTCCCTGGGCAGGAGTCGCATCCCAGTTCTCTATGCCTGGCAGCCACGGTGGACACATAGCAAGCCCTCCAGATAGTTTTGTGAAAGCCCTGTCTTGGCTTGAGTCCCCCCAGAAGCAGGCACTGGGACAAGGATTCAAGCGCAAGTGGTTTATTTAGGAGATTATCTCAGAAAACACTGGCGAGGAGTGGCAAGCCTAGGTCTGGTGGGCTCTGTGATGCATCGCCCAGATCCCCCAAGTAGGAAGGCTGTGTGTGTTACAGCAGAGCCTCAGCTATCGGCCCTCTTTGGAGATCATGTTGGCTGAAGACAACTGCCTCGCCCGAGGTCAGGCCTCCTTCTAGGCACAGCCCACACCCATTGACTAATCACTGTGAGGTTATAAACATCCAACCTACTCACCCCAACTCGAGACAACTCTGCAGGGCCTCTCCAGCTCCAGAGTTCCCTAAGGGGTCGGCTGAGGCTTCTGTTTGGACTGTGTTGTGGTCCAGCTTCTTCTTCTGTTACTCTGTTTCCATCTCCTCCCTCCCACAGGTGCCGACCCTGAAAGAACTCCCTAATAAACACCCTGAATGCTAATAAGCCCAACCTGGAACAGGTAAGGGAAGGGAGCCAATACAGAGTGTGTTGTCAAGCAGTTTACCACTATGGGTAATTGAGCTCAATCCTACCAGAAAAGTTTAAGAAACAGTATAGAACATGTGCCTTAGAATTATCCCACCCAAGGGGCAAAGGAGCTGAGGTATTCATTGGTTGAGGACATAATTCCTTCCATAAATGGCGTGCACAGGAGGCTGCAGCTGCCAGAGGAAGCCTTCGGGCAGAGTCATGGGGTTGGTGCTTGGAGGCTGGGTGGGAGCTCACAGAAATGAGAGATGCCAGTGGGTTACGGATGGACTCTGACAGGATCTGCTTCTAGCCAGCTGCCCCAATTTAGGCCTGAGGGGAATCATCTTCCCGGACTAATGATGCTGTGGACCCAGAAGTAAAGAAGTGCCAGACACGGAAGAGCACTAGAAATACCTACCCCAATCAGGAAGGAATGTGGCCTTGAAACCCAAAGAGTGGCCATATAGCAAACACTGATGGAGGGAATAATACCTGCCAGGCATTCTGTTGGGATCTTCTCACTCCTGAACTTATTTAATCTTCACAACAATTCTATGAGGTATGTCTATTTAACCATTGAGGAACTGAAGTTTAGAGGAGGGAAACTTCCCCAAGTTAGAAGCGTCATCCCAAATCTAATGCAAAATTCCATATTCTTAACCAGACTATACTATTTCACCTCTCTGGGAGCAAGAAATAGATTTCTCCAAAAAAAGGAACATTTTTAGTGAGTCTTGGAAGCCAAAGGTCACTACCCACAAGGCTAAATAAACATCATTCACTTTTGTGAAAAATGAAGAACCGTGTCCCCCTTCCCCCCTGCAAACAGCTAGCATGGGGGGCAGAGGGGAGAAAATGTAATGTCATAATAAGAATTTAATGGTACTAGGTGAAATTATTTTATGTTTCAAACTGTCAGAGTTTATTTATTTATTCCCCAGCATTAGGCAATCCAACTGCTGAACTGAGATTACGTTTGCAACTTAAAGTGACTGTGACCGTGTTATTACCTAAGAGTAACCAGAAGAGTCATGGGTTGGCCAGAATTTTCATCCAATGGCAGGCGCAGATCACTCTCCCTCAATAAATTTCATAAGGAAGATGGGAGACAAAAATAAAGTTGTGTCTCAATCACAGGCCACATCCCATGCATCATGCTAGCTCAACTTACCAGTTACATGCTGACTAACCTACAAAATTCACATTGACAGCCTTCCCAACTTCTATGAACTACAGAATAACTGCTACTAAAATAATATATAGGGTACCTCTGTTCTGTTTCCAAACCTCACTTTATCTTTGACCTTAAAAAGAGATTTGAAGGGGGCTTCCCTGGGGCTTCCCTGGGGGCTTTCCTGGTGGCGCAGTGGTTGAGAGTCCGCCTGCCGATGCAGGGGACACGGGTTCGTGCCCCAATCCGGGAGGATCCCACATGCCGCGGAGCGGCTGGGCCCGTGAGCCATGGCCGCTAAGCCTGCGCGTCCGGAGCCTGTGCTCCGCAACGGGAGAGGCCACAACAGTGAGAGGCCCGCATACCGCAAAAAATAAAAAAATTAAAAAGTGAGGGGCAAAAGTTTTCCATGTGGAACCACAAAACCAGAGGAAAAAGTAGGCATGTTCAGATGACAGTGAGTTGGTGAGAACAGAAAGAAGAAAGACACATGAAGAATCAAATGAAAAAAAGTAAAAGTTTTAAGTGGAGGGAGAGAAAATAAGATAGAAATAAAGGCAGATTTATTTTTTAAAGAAAAAGACTGTAATTCCAGACTACACGTGAACCACCATGATACCCTGAAAAGATTCTGTTTCTCCTCATTTCCTTTTAGAAATCTAAATAACTAATAGTTCACAGCTTATCAGCTGCTCTTTATCCATTTAAAATAATCCATGAGGAAATATTTGCTCAAGGCTGTTAACAGCATCCAAACAAATAATATCTCAGAGGCTAATCACCTTGGGAAGGAGTGGGTGAATGCTCCCAACTCCGCTATAGAAAAATTGCTCATCTTACAACCCCAGTAATTACTTTGTAAATCATGGATTGGCTCTTTGTTATGGTGATGAGTAAAACCTCACCATTTATCTACATCTAAATCTGGGACATCTGGCTACCCTAACTTTGTATACTAGACAGAGCATAAATCACAGGCCAGGGAGCTATGGACAGTGAAACACACAAAATTATGAAAACTGATGGCCTTACAAACAAAAGCAAGTGACGATTTCTATATGCATGAACTGCTTTATTTTTACATCATCTTCCAGCCACCTTTACATCATGGTTTGAATTTAGGGAAAGGCAAGTTTGACACATCTGGTTACTTATAACCAAAACTCATATTTAAAACAGCATTCAAAAAAAGTGATAAAAACTTCAATTGCCCCCAATAGAAAATATTATTTATCAAAGAATTGACCAAATGTAAAATAGATAGCTAGTGGGAAGCAGCCGCATAGCACAGGGAGATCAGCTTGGTGCTTTGTGTCCACCTAGAGGGGTGGGATAGGGAGGGTGGGAGGGAGACACAAGAGGGAGTTGATATGGGGATATATGAATATGTATAACTGATTCACTTTGTTATAAAGCAGAAACTAACACACCATTGTAAAGCAATTATACTCCAATAAAGAATGACCACTCCTAACAAGTATACTTCTGTATGCTTGTTTGTTGTTGTTTTTATAGGCATTTATTTATTTTTTAAATTTTTTAAACCAATGAAAATTTTTTTTTAAAAGATCTCCTCCTAAAGCCTTACCAGCGTGTGATCTTTAACAGTTTCCTCCCCAGTGGTGAAAACAGGACACCCACACAGTCGGTGAAGAAAATTAGGCGATGTATTTAAAGCATCCAATACCACACTTAGCACAGCAGATGCTATATGATCAGAGGCTACTGGTTTCATTGGTTTATGACATTTTCAAACACCCAGAATCCAAAATTAAAATTTATATCAAAATAATATTGTGGATTGTCAGTTATTTTCATGTATGTATGAAAATCGTTACAAATCAAATGAAAATTAGAATCTTCAGGGGAAAAAAACTGTTTTAAGTAAAAACAATCTTGCATTATATAATGAACCCCACTAATAACAACTGGGTGTTACAACACTCTACTCCTTTGATATTTATTGAATTTTTACCAACAGATCATTATATAAAATAAAATTTGGAAACACTCTGCTTCCTGTATCATAAGCCAACTCACGTACAATAAAAAACAATAATATGGGGCCTCCCTGGTGGCGCAGTGGTTGAGAGTCCGCCTGCCGATGCAGGGGATACGGGTTCGTGCCCCGGTCTGGGAGGATCCCATATGCCGCGGAGCGGCTGGGCCCGTGAGCCATGGCCGCTGAGCCTGCGCGTCCGGAGCCTGTGCTCCGCAACGGGGGAGGCCACAACAGTGAGAGGCCCGCATACCGCAAAAAGAAAAAAATAATAATAATAATAATAATATGAAAAACAAAGCTCCAACAACTGTAACGTAAAAGATAGCAAAAGATGCAGAGAAGAAAGATGCTATGGACCCAGAAGGAAAGGAGAATTGAACCCAGATTGAAACATGAGACATGAACTCCACCATCTTCTTGTCCCCACACCTGTGTATGTATCAGTATCTGAACTCAGTTCACCATGCTTCCCTCCACTACCAGTGGAAGAGTTTTCTTTCTTCCCATATCTTATTTTATCTCTAAGATTGCACCCTAACTTTATAATCTTCTACTTTCCATTTTCCTTCTCCTCCTTAACTCCTTCAACAGTTTTTTCAAACTCTCCTTCAGCTGTGTAACTCTCTAAACCTACCCTCCTATAGCTCTCCTCCACCACTGCCAACTTTCTCAAGACAATTAAATTACCTCTACTTTCTTATGCCAATTCACTCATCACCGAAGGCTTCAGACACTGCATCCCCAACACTCCCATGTTGCCTAGCAAAGATCACTGATGACCTCCATTGTCAAATCCAATATCCACTCTCCTGATCTTGCTTGAAGTCTGGGCCTCTCTGTTGCACGTGACTCATCAGCCACTTACTTCACTCTCCTTGAAACTCTTATTCTTTGATTCCTCTATCACAGCTTTCTCCTTTCATCTCCCTGACTGCTACTTGTCAGTTTCATTTGCTGACTCAACTCCTCTGTCTTGGATGGCCCTGGTACGTTGACATGTCCGGGGGTTCTGTCATTTGGCTGACAGTGTCAGTGATCCAACAGATTCCTTTTGCAATTTTAATACACTCCCAGCAGTCTGCTCCCACTTCCTTCTGATGGAGGGCTGCCCCAGAATGCTAGAGTCCACTTTGCTTGTCTGCACTAAGACCTGGAAGTGCTTGGGAATTCACATCACCAAAAGCAGCCACTGGCCAGTGCTGACAGATGAGGAGTATAAATATTCCTTCTCTCTTGGCCCCAAATTAGGACATGTCTCAAGTGAGAACTACACTGTCTCCAGAGCTTCCCTTGGGTTTAAAGAAAAGTCATCCTCCATGGAAGTTTAATATTGCATCCATTGCTTGACTTCCTTCCTTTTCCTGACCGACTTCCCTACCTCCCTATTTGTCTTGCCTATTAAGTCACTTTTACACAAATCTCCATCTAAAGGATTGCTCCTGGGGAGCCCAATCTAAGGCAGACACTAGAAATCTTCCCTCACACTGCTCACTCTCTCTGGGTGATTATATTCATGTTCACAATTTCATCTCCTACCTATATGCTGATGACTTCTTAATAGTCCTATTAAGCCTTATCCTCTCCCTTGAGCTTAGACCTGTCTACTCAACTGTCTGCTAGGAAATCTCAACCCTCATGTTCCCCTGATAACTCAAACCCAACACATGTACAAGACTGAATTCATGGTCTAGCACCAGTTTCCTCTTTTTGAATTCTCCACTTATGATAGAATAACACAAACATCCCTCCTCCAGCACCAACCAGGAACCTGGGACTCATCATCCTCAGGTCTCTCCTTCCTTTACCCTCCGCATCTAAGTGGGACCAAATCCTGTCAGTTCTATTAATACCTGTCATATCAATCCCCTCATCTCTGTCCCGACTGCTATTGCCTTAGTCAGGTCCCCATGTGCTCTTTCCTAGACTATTTCAATGAAGAGAGTAGCTTACTACCATATACTACAGTGTGGGATGGCTCAGGCTCTAGAGACACACTGGTAGGTTCAAATCCTGACACCCTCATGCACTAGCTATGGAATGTTAGGCAAATTACTTATCCTCTATGCACCTCAGTGTCCTCTTCCGTAAAAAAGAGAATCACATAATTATCCCCATAAGGTTGTTGTTTGGTCTAAATGTAAATTTATAAAGGTAAGGCACTTAGAAGAGTGTCTGGCACTTCTTGTTAAAAAATATACACATATGCATGTTGTTATTATTCTTGTTTTTACTGTGTTTCAACTAGTGTGTTGCAGCAAGATTAGTTCATGGCAGCAACTGGTATTTGGGGATGAGATACTCAGTGTATTCCATACCAAGTCAGGAGAGGCTCAGCAACTTCAACACAGAGAGCATTCATAGCACCCTCCTAACCCTTCAGAGCTACCAGAAGGCTTTTAGGAAATACATGGAATTTCCATTTTTGTAAGTCAAAAACTGTGCAATTACTGCAATATCACATGGTTCAATCTTATACTTTAATGTATAGAAATGAAATATGTTTACACAAGAAAAATACTATCTTTAAACCTATTTTGTTAAGGACCTTTAAAAAGTAGCCCCTCTTCCATTATGCTAAGTGAAATACATCAGACAGGGAAAGACAAATACTGTATGATATCACTTATATGCGAAATCTAAAAAATACAACAAACTGATGAATATAACAAAAAAGAAGCCAACTCACAGATATAGAGAACAAACTAGTGGGTGCCAGGATGGGGGAGGGGCAGTATAAGAGTAGGGGGGTAGGAGGTACAAACTATTGGGTGTAAGACAGGCTCAATGATGTATTGTACATCATGGGGAATAGAGCCAATATTTTGTAATAACTGGTAATGGAAAGTAACCTTTAAAAATTATATTAAGGGCTTCCCTGGTGGCGCAGTGGTTGAGAGTCCGCCTGCCAATGCAGGGGACACGGGTTCGTGCCCCGGTCCGGGAAGATCCCACATGCTGCAGAGTGGCTGGGCCCGTGAGCCATGGCCACTGAGCCTGCGTGTCCAGAACCTGTGCTCTGCAACGGGAGAGGCCACAACAGTGAGAGGCCCGTGTACCGCAAAAAAAAAAAAAAAAAAATTATATTAAAAAAATTTTTAAGTTTTAAGTAGCCCCTCTTCTTTAAATAATTTTAAGATTTTTTTCAAAGCCATATTCCTGTAGCTATATGTCATATCTCATCTTCATTAAGATTAAGACACTCATCATCAGTATCATTAGGCAAACTCAGGTGTGAGCTTCTAGTTCTGCAGTCTTCACTGAATAATTTCCTTGGGTCTCTGACATGCTAACTGTGAACTATCAGCAGCTTCATTTTAAACCCTGGGTCATAGAGGTTTTAGCTTTTAAATTTGACTTGAACATTAAAGTGTTTAATGGAGATGCCTCTCCTTGCAGATGTTCTAAGAAGATGGTGACCGCATCTGTTTTCACCACACAGACATGTCAGCAAATTTTCTGGCCCATTTTGATGTTGTATAGTAATGATGGTGGCAACAGTTGCTTACAGAAGCATCTCCATGTCACAAAAAGACAGGAGTGATCGAAAGCACTTCTAGCTGAGTATGGAAGATGCGGGGTGTTCAAACAACCAGATGTTCTGATTTTGTAAAGGCAGCTTGGTTCTCATCACACATCCTGTGAGTTCTCAACCCCAGTCCAAGTGGTTCGAACTTAGTTCATAGCTTCTGGTTAACTGTCAGGGAGGAGGAACATTTTAAAATGATTTCCCTATCAGCGTCACTCATACTCTTCTAATCCAGGTCCCAGGGCACTTGCAGAAGATTATATAAGAAAGAGAAGGCATTTTAGGAAACTGGAAGAGTAAGCCAATGACAGTACTAGGTCTAGGGACTACTCTGACACACTAACAGGTAAAGCAAGATTTTCAGTTCGAGAAATGTTAAAGAAAGAGCTGGAGTTAGGAGGACTCCTTCTTCCATCTCAAGGTACTGATGAGTTGGGCTGAAAAGACAACCTGCATAGAAAGGATAACATTTAATATTAGTGGCCTAACTCTAGTGGCCAGACTAACAGTAAGGGGATTGGGCAACAGCAACCAATGAGCTCAGAAGAAGAGACCAAATGCTGCTCAGAAAAGGAAAAAAGAAGCAAACCCTTTGAGGCAAAGCAATCAAGAAAGGGCTTTGGAAGAGAACAAACAGGTCCAAAGGGGATTTTTTTTTTAAGTGGGTATGATGAGATATGTAACACAAATCACCTCCTCCACTTTTCCTATGAAATTTTTTACCTCAATTGTTGATTATTTTATAGAATCAGCAAGATGTTTGTTGTTGTTGTCTTGTGTTAACCCCAAAAGATTCTGAGTTTGTCATCTAGGTTGGTCCAGAGATTCATCATGGAAATGCTGAAACTAGACTACAGTCTGGGTGGAGTTAATATCCTTCAGCACTCACAAAGGCCTCACTAAATCTTGAAACACTCCCCTAACTTCAGAAGAGACTTGGTGGCCCAGGATTTAACTTAACTCAGAAAACACTCTCAGAGATTTCTTACAAAGCAAACACTTGCTCCTACATTACATTTCTACAAGTAACCCAAACACAGACCCAGCAAAGAACTATTCCCTGAATTGTAATAAATAATATATGTTTTTATTTATAAGTATAACGAAAGGTAAAGGCAATCCAGAGTGATGCACTGAATGAAATAATGGTTTTGTAATTACACCATAGCAAAGCTGCACAAAAGCTGCATGGCAGATGGCTACACCACTCAAGAGAAGCTGGAAAAACATAAACACTCTCCAATGACTAATAGAGCAGGGCTTTGGGAAGACAACCAGATCTCAATGCAAAGAGGCTTGAGTTCAATCTGAAGCCACTGGTGGCTGGCCGCCTTCCTAGGATCAATATTGCAAGTCGTTCCCAGCTGAAAGGACTGTCATCTGAAAAGAAGCAGGAATAGCATCTAAAAGAAACCAAATAGATGAGACAGATTTTTACATTTCCATTTATCAAATATCACACAGCTGTGTTTGTAAGAACAATCTGAGTGGATTTAGCTAAAATACTAAATAAAATGTAGCCCTGAAGTATTTATAAAGTACTTCTAGGCAATCCTTAGAGACAGTTATTATCTATCAGTTCTCAGTAGAAGTTGGTCTCTCAGCAAAATCAGTCAGATGGGTAGGAGGTTGAAGAGTAGGAGGCAGTGGTGATATCACCTGACATTCAGGTGCAATCCTACCCTTCTGGAATGCCAACATCAACCCTGCCCAGCAGGTAGACCTGTGAAATGAGGGAACTTTCCAGGATGCAGGATGGACTTGCAGAGGGTAGAGAACTTCATGAGAAATGGGTAAGTGGGGACAGTGGAAAGAGACTTCGTTAGATTCTCTTTGGAAGCTGTGATTCACACTAACTCAACCACTGATATCTCCCAGTCAGTTCGGGCAGGGGCAGGAGACTCTGTTATGTAACTGATTTACCAAGCCTGCCGGGCTCTCAGAGCTGATTCTTCAAACTAAGAGAGGAAAGAGAGAAGAAAACCTAACTAAATAAATAAAATTCTAAGGCATGAGGTACATTCAGTTGTCAATTTCCTGTTGTGAGGTGTATAAGCCAATACATACTTGCTAACCTGATGCACCTGTTGGTCTGCCAGTTCTCAGTTTTGAAGATCAAAACTTGAGACAGATGGGAGGCTTTACCTGTGGACATTTAGAACTGCCTCTGGGGTACCAGTAATGCACAGCCTCGCCAGCAGGATGTCCCCTATGCCTGCCGGGGGTGCGGAGAGGGGAGACTGAAAGGAGAGCTTCAAGGACATAGCTTTGAACCCCAGGGGAATCCCAGAGAAGCCTGAAATATGAGAGGTTTTTTTTAATATACTATATATAACAACCTCTCTCAGTGTTGATTAATCGCTCCTTTTCAAGCATGAATGCTCCAGTCCTAGAGCTCTCAGTTCATATGGAATAGAACAAACAAGGTTGGTTGGTTATTTAAAAGCTCCTCAGATAGAAATTTAAAAGGACCTGTGATGCTGGTAGATCTGAATAAATGCAGAATGGTACCATGGATCAGCTGTCAGGAGTCTCAGGAGCTATTTCTGCATCTGCCTCTACCTCTGTGTGACTTCTAGCCCTTGATTTTCCTCGCCTGTGAAATGAAGCCGGGATGATAAATATTGTATTTCATCTTGTATGCATGACCTGGTTGATTCTCACTGGGTGCATGGATGGTTGTTTGTGAGGAATATGAGGCTGAGGCTAGGTACAAAGAGAAAGAGGACCGTGATGTCTGCAATGCACACAACATTAGAAAGTATTGACGCATGATTCACCATATGTGAAAGTTCTTTTCTGAGGCTGCAGCTCTGTAAGTCTATGATTCATGTACTTCAAATCTTATTGGTGTTCCCTCATACATAAGTTATTTTTCCCTTGATGGTTTCAAGATTTTCTTTTTGTCTGGATTTCATCATTTCTGCAATGATGTGTCTGGGTGTGAGTCTTTGAGTTTATCCCACTTGGAATTTGTTGAGCTCCTTGGAAATGTAGGTTAATCATTTTCATCAAATTTGGGAATTTTTTAGCCATTATTTCTTTTTTTTTTTTTTTTTTGCGTTATGCGGGCCTCTCACTGTTGTGGCCTCTCCCATTGCGGAGCACAGGCTCCGGACGTGCAGGCTCAGCGGCCATGGCTCACTGGCCCAGCCGCTCCGCAGCATGTGGGATCTTCCCAGACCGGGGCATGAACCCGTGTCCCCTGCATCGGCAGGCGGACTCTCAACCACTGCGCCACCAGGGAAGCCCTAGCCATTATTTCTTTGAATATATTTTCTGCTCCTTTCTCTCTACCTTATCCTTCTGGTACTCTCATTACACATATGTAAGTGTGCTTGGTGTTTTCCCAGATTTTTCTGAGGCTTTCTTCATTTTTCCTTATTCTTTTTTCTCTCTGTTCTTCATATTATATAATCTCTATCCAGCTATCTTTAAGTTTGATGATTCTTTCTTCTTCCAGTTCAAAACTACTGTCAAGCGTTTCTGGTGAATTTTTCATTTCAGTTGTTGTGCTTTCAACTCCAGAATTTCAATTTGATTCTTTTTTTTTGGAGGCACCATGGGGCATACTGGATCTTCCGCTGCATTGGGAGCACAGAGTCTTAACCACTGGACTGCCTGGGAAGTCCTGATTCTTTTTTATAATTCATATCTTTTTATTGATATTCTCTATTTGATGAAACTGTCTTCATACTTTCCTTTACTTCTATAAGCATGATTTCTTTTAGTTCTTTGAACATACTTATAATGGCTGATTTGAAGTTTTTGTCTATTAAATCTGATGTCTGAGCCCTCCCACAGGCAGTTTCTATTGCCTACCTTTTTCCCTGTGGATAGGTCACACTGTTTCTTTGTATCTCTCATAATTTTTGGTTGAAAACTGGACATTTTAGAAACTCTGGATATTGATTTCATCCCCCATCTCTGGGAATTTTTCTTTTTTGTGCATGTTTGCCTTTTTACGTGTTTGGACACTTGGATATTATTTTAGTGAAGTCCAATACCTCACCAGAGATGAAGCCTTTTGGATGAAAGTGGTTTTAGCAGAGCTGTCTTTGAGAGTCTCTCTGTTAAGATGTCTGCCTCACTTGGTATCACACCCAGTCGTTAGGTTCCACCAGCTCATAGGGCTATTGTTTTCAACAGTGCTTTGGGCATAAATTGCTCCACAATCTCATCCAATTAAATTCAGACAGTAGTCATTTTTGAGACCAGTTTTTGAGGTTTGTTCTGACCTGAAGAAAGATCTTCTTAGTGGTCTCTCTCCAGTTCTCACTGCTAAAATAACTTGTCTGTGATTTAGTTTGTTGCTTTTAATTTGTAAAAGCTACCAGCCTCCTCTTATTTGCTTACCATCAAAACATTCATATTTTGGAGAGCATCCCAGGTTTAAACTTCCCCACATTCTTTTTCAAATAAATTCAGTCCCATTGGGGAGAGCTTCATATATACCTTTTGCCTCTTCTCTTGGGAAAAATTTCTGAGCTCCTTCTCCAGGCACTGGGCAGGTGTGGTAACCTCTGGCCTTCTTGACTTACCTATCTTGGCTTGGAACCTCTTCTCTACAAGTGAGCCAGGACAGGGAAACTGGGGACAAATATGCTCATCCTGTCCCACCTGGGGTAGATCTGCCCAATGAGTGAAGGCTGGGTGGATGAAGGGAGCCACCTGACTTCTCAGTCTCTCTCACCAGTAAATTAGCCTCTTCAACTCAGAGATTGAGGGGATGAAAAGGGCTGGAGACCTGCCCCTCCTGGTAAATACCACATCCCCTGATCAGAAGCTAAGAGGAGAGGGAGCCCCAACTTCTTAGTCACACCCACCAGAAGTAGTGCTTCCATCAAGCTGATGGTGAGGGGAGCTGATCATGGCTCAAGTGCCACAGACTCTCACTAATCTTACTCTGTTTCAGATATTTTCTTGAATAAATGTTTCTTCATTTACTGCATGCCCTTTGGAAATTTTCCAGGCTTTAAAATAGTTTGGCTTTATTTTATGGTTTTCAATAGGTATGCTTATTTCACTGAGGAATGAGTCCACAGAATTCCTCACACTACTATCCTAGAAGTGGTATCTGATACCTGCCTTCTTATCTTAAAAATCAAACTTAAATTTGCTGTAGCTGTATCTTAAAGTTGTCACCTCTATTTTTCTTGACTGAATGTCTGATCATCAGGTATCTTCTGTTATCCAGTTAAAATTGATGCATGGATAAGTAGAGATCTATGCTTATTTTCCATTCTGAAAAAGAATCTGTGTCACCTGAGGCTCTTAATTTTTGTAGAACCAAATTCTGGCAGAATCAGGGGATTCTTGAAGGAACACTTTCTTGCATACCATATAGATTAATTTTACATCAACTTGACTGGGCCAAAAGGTGCCCAGACATTTGGTCAAACATTATTCTTGGTATGTCTTTGAGGACGTTTCTGGATAAGATTACCATTTGAATTGATAGACTAAATAAAGCAAATTGCCCTCTCTAATGTGGGTGGGGCCTAATCCAATCAAATGAAGACCGGATAAAACAAAAAATTTGAATAAGCGGGAACTCCTCCCTCCTGAGTTAATGATCTGGGACACTGGTCTTTTCCAAACTTCACGCTCAGACTGGTGTTTCACGTCGAGCCTGCCATCTTTGGGACTGGAACTGCACAGCATCTCCTGTGTCTCCAGTTTGCCAACTGAAGATCTAGGGACTTCTCAGCCTCTATAACTGCATGAGCCAATTCCTTACAATAAACCTCTTTATAGATTAGATAGATAGATGATAGATGATAGATAGATAGATAGATAGATAGATAAATGTATAAATGTGTAAATATCTAAATCCATCCTATTGGTTCTGTTTCTCTGGAGAACCTTGACCAATACACATAACAACTGCCTCACCTTTTGTAGGATTTTGCTGCTGCAGGTAATTCTCAGATTTGGCTCTCTCCAAAGGATTAATAGGTTTAGCCTCAGGACAAACTTCAGGAAGTCACTCATTGTTTCTTCTACTTTTTTACTCATAAATGTTGATTAAGAAAGTAAGTTGCAAAAGTAAAGCTATTTTTCATCCTGTCCTGCTGCATTTGACTCAGAACTACCATGAGGCCCAACTATTCTGAGAATGCATACAAATCAAAACCACAGGCCAAGATGAAATAGATGAAGTAGGATTAAACAATCTGAGAGAAATATTCAAATGAATTGAGGACAAGAGCAATCAGACCAAGAATTGTGATAAAACTACATGGTACTTTCCACCAAGTTCTGTACCATTCAGCAGAGACCACCCCTATTGACCACACAAAACATATTTGGACTATTCCAAAGGACTTCCAAAATGAGTTTAGACCACTTCTAAATTTAAAGTGGTAGAAGAAGTGAAATCTAGTATCAAACCTGCAATTGTGACAAGGTTACTATCCATACACCACAAATGTAGACCATCCCAGCTCTGTGAACAATAGTCTGAGCTGGTTTGCACCATTGGCAAAATAATTTGGCAGAAACAGACCCTGAAATAACTGAGCCAAAAACAGTAAACACACATTTTAAAGCAACTCTGTTTAATTCTACTAATAGGATGCCATGTCTACTTCATTAAACATATGTGAAGAGAAAAAGGGGCATTAGGTGTTTCACTGACTTATGTGATCATTGCAAATCACCACAGCTAGCAATCCTATGCCTAGAAGGATTACACAACTGCATCATCACACAGTAATCTTGCTGGCCGCCTCCAGGGCAATTAGCTCTATCAGTTTCTGCTGTGCTAGTCAACTTGAATCTGCTTTTAAACCAGTCAAAGACATAATGAAAACCAGCCAGCACAACAGAACCCTACAGTCCCCTACAGAATGATCTGGAAGACAGCCCTCTTTCCCCACCAACAATAAAAGCTGATCCTAATTTTTTTCTTTTTTTGGCTGCTCCACACGGCATCTTGGTTCACCCCACAAGGGATTGAACCCATAGCCCCCTGCAGTGGAAATGTGAAGTCTTAACCACTGGACCACCAGGAAGTCCCAAAAGCTGATCCTAATTTAAACCTCCATTGCCAAGCACCATTTCTAGCCTCTCATGAGGCATTAAGTGGGACCCTCTACTTCTTTGGAAGACTATGTATGACCCTGACCGGTAACCATGAGTGTAAATCCTCTAGATTTCGCATGCCCTCACTCCCTCACTCTGTAACAGACACTGAACCAGATCATGGTATGCAACAGTAAATCAGATACAGGGTCTGTCCTCAAGGGGCACCCAGTCTGAGCATAAAACTAAATAATTATAACTCCATGTTATGAGAGCTGCAAGTGAGACGTATACGTGGAGAATTTGGAACTCAGAAAATGTTAAAATCTCTGGCTGAGGAGAGGGAAAAAGACATCTTCATAGAGAAGAATTATTGAGCCAAGTTCAAAATTGTAAAGACCTGTTTATTCCTGTTCTTCTTTAGCCCCATTATCAGTCGCCTTCAATAACCACCCAGCTTCTCACCTCAAAACCAATAGATGCCCAGCCCTGAAGGCCAGCAGGTGTTCTCACTTCACTCCTATATGGTGTCAAGGGATAGTTTTTAATTGTTTTGTTCCTCAAGGCTAAAACACCAGCACTCAAGTTCCTACACTATCAAACTCAGCTTCCCAAACCTGCCCTGCCGAACAAATGGCAGTAGAAATTCTATTAACTGACTCCCATTTAACATTTCACCATGTTAACCAGCTGTGTCCATTCTGTCTATAAAACAGAGACGACAATGCATACTGAACAGTCACATTATGTGGGCTAGTCAGCCACTCCCTAGTACACCCACACACTTCTGCTTCCACTAATAAGTTAGTTGTATGTTTACTAAGAGTCAGTTTTGTTTGTTCCCAAACCTGTTTATGCCTCTTGTACTTGTAATCTGAATGGGGACTGTGGTAGGCAAAATAATACCCCAAAGATGTCCACATCCTAATCCTCAGAATTTGTGAGTATGCTACCCTATGTGGCAATGGGGACTTTGCAAATCTGATTAAGGTGAAGGACTTTGAGAAGGGGAGGGGAGAATGAATTACCCAGGTGGAACCAATCTAATCACCTGAACCCTTATAAGGAGAAAGCCGTTCCTGGCTGAGTCAGTCAGAGAGAAGCGTTATGGTGGAAACCGAGTCGGAGAGTTGTTAGCTTTGAAGATGGAGGGTGAGATTTCTGAACCCGGGAATGAGGACCGTCTCTAGAAGCTGAAAAAAGTAAGAAAACAGACTCTTCTCTAGAGCTTCCAGAAAGGAATGTAGCCCTGCCCTGTACCTTGACCTTAGTCTAGTGAGACTCACGCCAGACTTCTGACCTACAGAACTGTAAAATAATATGTTTGTATAGATTTAAATGGCTAAATTTGTGGTAATTTGCTATAGCAATGATAGAATAATAATACAGAGATTATCATAATACAGAGATCATCCTCCCACTATCCCTAATCCTTAGCCTTGTTGCAACTGCTGTGGTTTTCAGTGTGTAATGGGGACTCTGTGCACAGGTGGCTTTCTAAGCCGCTCCCAGGGCCATGGCAAGGTTGCCAGAATCCTGCTTGGTTAGAACTCACATAGTCAGGAAAATGGGAAGGCCAGTCTCCAGACTGAAGCTTTTATAACAGCTTTACAAGATCAAAGCTTGTGTACATTTCTAAGGTGGCAAATTACAGGACTGAGTAGTTATGAAGAAAGGAAAGCTTAAAAATAAGAGTCATACTTCAGTCTCACCATACTGACAGCCTATGAATGTACGAAGAATTTAGGGGAGGCATGTAAGGTAGTGAGAAGAGTCCAATCTCTGGAAATAGGCAGGACTGAGTTCCTCGAACAAATCACTTAACTTTACTGGTGAAATGGGAATAAAAATCTCAAATCCACGGAGTTGTAGAGATACCACTGATTCATGTAAATCTCCTGGCACATGTTTACTACATTAGGCACCATTACTGTGACACTGGCAACAGGTGCTGTTTCTTGACTGTTTTTGGCCTCATATAGAAAAGTAACACCTGCCATGCTCAGGGCTTCAATTGTCCATTTAAGTGTGTTGTCTTGATTGATCCTAACAACATCCTTAGAAGCAGGCAGAGTAAGCTTTATAGAGGTAGAAACTGAGGAAATATGTAGTGATTTTCAGACTGCTATTAAGCAGCAAAAAAATCTGAGAAGGCAAACAGTCTGGTACACAGTCCACTGTCTCCCCACCTGATGTCTCCTGATCCTATCTCTGGTTCCCATATGCAGTGTGGTTCTATTTGTGGAGCTTCCCAGCAAGCCCTTCAATGCTGTTTTGTTTGAGGCAGTGTCGTGATGTTCCTTTTCCCACACTTCTCATGCTGACAGCCTCTCCCCTCCCTGTGCAGTGTCTAATGAGCTGCCTTTCCTTCAGCCATCCACAGCTCAAATCCTCCCACCTCTGTCGTGCAGCAAAAGCACTATGTCCACGCTGGTGGGCAGGGTCCAGATTTAGAGTTGTATGCTTGCTATAGGTTGACAGTAGTGGTCAGAGCTGATAAGTCTTCAGGATTGTAGGGTCAGCTCCATAAGGAAGTGTGACCATCAGCCCAGTCACTCCACAGATCTGTAGAATGGTCTGAGGATATAGCTATTGTTGCCTCAGTTCCCCAAAGTGGATCACTTTTCAGGATGCCAGTTGAGATATGGCCCAAAGGCACACAGCAAATGACTTGAGCAGTGTGTTGTATATATGTATAAACACATACATATTCCTAGACATCTCCAGTTGCAAAGCTTTTAGGTGTTCCTTATGGCTAAACCTCGAATGTTCACCTTCTTAATGTGTATGGAGCTCACAAGAAGTCTGATACTAGGTAAGGGGGTAGAATATGGACCAGAACTTCCACCTGCTCAGTCTCTTGGTTTCCCTGCTTTCACAGCCCACCTTGGGAGAAGGGGAAAGAAGAAAGGGAGGAAGAATGGAGACTAACATCTAGTGAGCCCTGACTGTTCCTGGCACAATGCTGCAGATATTTGTCACATGGCCCAGGGAAATAGGCACTGTTACCACTATAGATGAAGAGCCTGAGATTAAATTACCCAGTGTCACATGACAAGTAAGTGACAGAACTGGGATCTAAGCTCAAGTTTGATTGACTCCAAAGCCCATGCTCCTTCAACTCTGTCATGCTCCCAGAAGCATCCAAAGAGCAAACCTAAGGCTGATTATATCACAACCTACTAGTCATCAACTACAGCTATATTAGCCTATAACAGTGGTTCTCAATAGGGAGCACTTTTGCCCTCTAGGGGATGTTTGGCCATGTCTGGGGATATTTTTCATTGTCACAAGTGGGGAGGAGTACTACCGGCATGTATGGGTACAGGCCAGGGTTGCTGCTAAACATCCTACAATGCACAAGGTATCCCCACAACAAAGAACTATTTAGCCCAAAAGGTCAATAGTGCCAATGTTGAAATTCTGACCTGTAAGAATCAGTCTCAACATTGACAAATCACTGTCCTTACTTCATTTCTTTAACCTCTTTTTTTTTTCCTGCTACCTGTTTCCCTGTTAAGATGCTTTCTGCCACTCTCAGTATATACTCTGTATAATTCGGTTGATCCAGAGGAATACTTCAGATCCTTGTGACCAATGTCCCCACCAGGTCAACTCATAAGCAGAGTCCAGACCACTCTGAGAATCAAGCCAAGTAAGAGAAGTCTTTCAAGCTTCTCCATAAAGTTATGAACCAGGTGGGAAAGTCTGAAGCCTAGTTCAGGTCAAATGACTGAGGCAGTGAGGGTCCAGTCCCTTGCCTGTGTTGTTGGAGGATTAGCTAATGAGAACCAGCTCTTGGTCTTGAGGAAAAGGACAGAGTCATGAATATTGTTTTATCTTAAACACTTCCCCAAGGCCCATGGCAGTGATCACTATAAATAAATGTCCCTTCTTGGATGTGAAACATTGATTGCCCTTATGGCAAATTTGGCCCCTAGCTGAAGACATGAATTTTCAACTCTAAGGTAGCCTTAAAAATGGAAAACAAAATAAGTACCCTCTGAAAAATAGGAATACTTGCCCTACCTACTTTCACAGGAAAGAGTACCTAGTGAATATCTTTTGATGCAGAAAATAAATAACAGTAAAGGAAACATAAAAAATTAATTCTAATATAGCTGTCTTTGCCCATTCTCCTTATGTGTACTTATGTTCTGAGTAAATATATTTTTATTTGACTAAAAAACATCATTGCAATATTAGATCCAGAAAATTAATTGGGATTTGATTTGTTCATTTTCTACTTGCTGATATTTTGAGAAACTGTGGTCATTTAAAACTCTCCGGGGCTTCCCTGGTGGCGCAGTGGTTGAGAGTCCACCTGTCCATGCAGGGCACGCGGGTTCGTGCCCTGGTCCGGGAAGATCCCACATGCTGCGGAGAGGCTGGGCGCGTGAGCCATGGCCGCTGAGCCTGCGCGTCCGGAGCCTGTGCTCCGCAACGCGAGAGGCCACAACAGTGAGAGGCCCGCGTACTGCAAAAAACAACAACAACAACAACAAAACTCTCCAAGTATAATTTTGTGAAAATAAATGTATCCATCAAAAGTTCAGTTGATTCAAGCCGTAATTATCCCTGCACAAGGCTGCAACCAAATGGTCTCTCTTTTTACAAAACAAAGATTTTTCAAGAGGCAGTTTTCACCTTCACGTCAATTTAAACTGTCCTGTTCTTCCCCTAAGAAAGAAGCAGCAGCCACTCTGCTCCCACTGTTATCCCCTAGCTGTTCCTCTAAACACCATAATATGCTGGAATCACCCACCAAGGAAGATCCAGCACATTTTCTGAACATCTGAGTCATCTAAAAACTGGTCCAGGTCAAAGCATAATATGTCATTTGCAGGTGGTGCTAAAACAGCACTAGAGAAAACAGAGCAAACAGTATTGAGAGTCCACTTCTAGGCAGAGCTCTGCCTTTAACTGGATATGTGATCTTGAGCTAGTCTGTTGGGCCTTTGTGAGTCTCAGTTCAGTTGTCTGTCACAAAGGAATAATATGTGTTCTACAAACCATACAGGATTGTCATACACCTCAAGTGAAAGAAGTGTATGAAAATGCTATGAAAAGTTTAGAGCTCTGTACAAATACCACATTATCATCTCTGAGTGAAATCTCATGGTAGTGGAGAGACAGTTACTTACTTCCAAAGATTTCCATAGCCTAAATCATACTCACCCCATTTCTAGGTGTATAATCTGAAGTTGTTTCTTGATACTACATTGATGGGAAATATCCCAAATCAACCTTATACATAGGTTTATTTCACTATTTTCTTTCACATAGTTTTTCCATTCAAATCAATATCTGAGTAATCTTAACCCATGTATGAAAGTCTACTGCCTTTCCCTGATAGAACTAAAAGTAGAGATGGGAAAAAGAGGGCAGAAGAAAAAGTAAGCCATTCCTTTTTTTTTTTTTTTTTTTTTGTGGTACACGGGCCTCTCACTGTTGTGGCCTCTCGCGTTGCGGAGCACAGGCTCCGGACGCGCAGGCTCAGCGGCCATGGCTCACGCGCCCAGCCTCTCCGCAGCATGTGGGATCTTCCCAGACCGGGGCACAAACCCGTGTCCCCTGCATGGGCAGGTGGACTCTCAACCACTGCACCACCAGGGAAGCCCAGCCATTCCTTTTTTATTTCCATTAGAGACCTTGACTAGAATCGATCCTAACCTCCTTAGCTTCTCTTATTGGTAAGAATATTGTCTGTCCAGCTTTCATCACTGCCTTGGACACAGATCGTCCCAACTTGTAGACTGAGCCCATGGTTAACAGTAGCCTCAGCAGCCTCAGAGCTCCACTTGTATTGTCTTCCACATCTGTCCAAATTGGCATGGTAAGATCAGCCAGAGAGATGTGCAGCGTTTCCACTGCACTTATAGCCCTAAGTCATGCCCTCCACTGCCTACCATTCCTCAGCCGGGATCAGGAGCTTCCAGCCCTTATTTTCTGCCCAATACATGCAAGCCCTATTATTTATTCTCTTCCCCAGCAATGGAGCAAATATAAGTTGCCAAATTCAAACATAATTCCTATCCTGCAGTTCAGACGTAAGGAATGTCTAATATGTCCAGTAGAATCTTTCTGCCCCCCACCCATTGAACAAAACATGATTTAAATTGTACTTTTTTTCTCTGGGTTTGGCAGAGGAGGGTTCCCAGCTTTATCAAGATAGAACTGACATAATATTGTGCAAGCCTAAGGTGTACAACATGTCAATTTGTTATGTTTATGTTTAGCCAAATGATTACCACCATAGCATCATGTAATCATTTATTTATTGTGAGAATATTTAAAATTATTCTCTTAGCAACTTTCAAGTATACAATATAAAATTATTAACTATGATCATCATGCTGTATGTGAGATTCCCCAGAACATATTCATCTTATAACTGGAAGCTGGTACTCTCTGACCAACACCTTCCCATTTTCCCCAGCCCCAGGTAACTATCATTCTGTTTCTCTGAGCTTGGACTTTTAAATTCCACACGTAAGTGATATCATACAGTATTTATCTTTCTATGTCTGACATTTAATTGAGCATAACGCCCTCAAGTTCCATCCATGTTGTCACATACGGCAGGATTTCCTTCTTTCTAATGGCTGAAGTACATTCCATTATGTTTCTATGTATATATCACATCTTCATTTATTCATCCACTGATGGACAGGTTTTTCCATAACTTGGCTATTGTCAATAATGCTACAATGGACAGGGAAGTGTAGATATCTTTTTGACCTAATGGTTTCATTTCCTTTTGATATATACCCAGAAGTGGAGTTGCTGGATAGTATAGTAGTTCTATTTTTAATTTTTTGAGGAAACTCCATACCATTTTCTACAGTGGCTGCACCAATTTACATTTCCACGAACTGTGCACAAAGGTTCCCTTTTCTCCACATCCTCGCTGACACTTATTTCTTGTCTTTGGATAATAGTCATTCTGACAGATGTAAGGTGATAGCTCATTGTGGTTTTGATTTGCATTTCCCTGATGATTAATGATGTTGAGCATCTTTTCATGTACTGGTTGGTCATCTGTATATCATCTTTGGAAAAATACCTATTCAGTTTCTCTGCTCATTCTTTCATGGATTGGATTTTTGCTATTCAGTTGTATAAGTTCTTTATAAATTTTGGATATTAACCCCTTATCCAATACATGATTTGCAAAAATTCTCTCCAGTTTTGTAGGTTGCCTTTTCATTTTGACAACTGTTTATTTTGCTGTGCAGAAGTGTTTAAGTTTGATATACTCTCATGTTTTCTTCTGTTGTTTGTGCTTTTAGTGACATATCCAAAAAATCTTTACCAAGACTGGTATTGAGGAGCTCCTTCCCTGTTTTTTTTAGGAGTTTTATATTTTCAGGTCTTAAGTTTAATTCTTTGATCCATTTCAAGTTAATTTTTTCTTTTTTCCATACTGAAACAAATCTCACAAGTACCAAGTAGCACACACGTGAAAGAGGTAGTTCTGCATCAAGACTAAGGTCAAAAACGGAATGCTGGAGTCTTGTTGCTTTCGTTGGATCTTTACCTAACCTCAGGAGCTGTACCAGCAAAATAACCTTACAATCTTTGCCAGGATAGGAGTTGAGAAAAGGAAAAGACAGAGCCCAATTTCTGTTAGAATCGTTTTAGTGATAGGGAAAGGAAATACAACTGGAACAGAATGTGTGTCTATCTTTACTCTTCTTGTCTTCTCCTTCTTTGAACACGGTATATCTTTTTTGCAGCTTCCTTGATGATAGAATATCACTCCCCCTACCTTCCCTTCCTTCCTTATCCACTGTGTTCCCAAGTAGTTTTTATATGGTAAGGGAAGGAGGAAAGGAGTGGGGGGGGGAAGAAATGCAGCTTTGGAATTAAGCTCTGGGAAACAAAATAAGCAGCCCACAGATGACTCATGTAGGGAGGTGTTCAGAGGGTGGTGTTCACTGTTACCTTTTGATCCCCTTCACCCATTTCTCTCAAGTAAATTTTGAGTGATGTAAGATAAGGTCTAATTTCATTTTTCTGTATTTGGTTATCTAGTTTTCCAACACCATTTGTTGAAGACTATCCTCCCTGCACTGGGTGTTCCTTGCTCCCTTATCAAATATTTGTTTGGGTGCGTGGTTAATTCTAGGTGCTCTATTCTCTTCCATTGGTCTATGTGTCTATGCCAACCCCATACTTTAATTCCTGTAGCTTTGTAATGTAGTTTGAAATCAGGAAGTGTGATGCCTCTGGTTTGTTCTTTCTCAGGATTGCTTTGGCTAATTTGGCATCTTTTGTGGCTCCATACAAATTTTAAAACATTTACTATTTCTGTGAAAAATGTCACTGTAATTATGATAGGGATTGTGTTGAATCAACAGATGGTTTTGGGTAGCATGGACATGTTAGCAGTATTAACTCTTACAACCTGTGAACATGGGATGTTCCTTCATTTGTTTGTATCTTTTATTTCTTTCAGCAAAGTCTTGTAGTTTTCACTGTACAGATCTTTCACTTCCTTGGATAAATTTGTTCTTAGGTATTTTATTGTTTTTGATGCTAATGTGAATGGGATAGTTTTCTGTCTTTTTCATGATTTGTATATCCATGTCCTTCCTCAGGTTTGGGAAGTTCTCACTATTATTTCTTTAAACTCTCTGCCCCCTTCTCCTTCTCTTTTCTTCTCTTCCAGACTCCAGTTATTCAAATGTTTGCCCTTCTGATGGAAATTGATAGCTCTTGTAGGCCTTCTTCACTCTTTTTAAATCTTAGTAAAGTTAGAAGATAAGAGGGAACTATTTTTATATTCCTACACTCCAAGTTACTACTGCTTTCTTTCATCTGCTCTGCCCTGCTACAGATGCTCTGTATTGCACTCTTAATCTCATTCATTGAATTTTTCAGCTCCAGAATTCACTTGGTTCTTTTTTATATTTTCATTCTCTTTAGTAAAGAACTCCTTTCCATTAATTTTATTCATCATTTCATTGAGCGGCCTTTCTGAGTTTTCTTGTAACTTGTTGAATTTCTTCACAACAGCTATTTTGAATTCTTCATCATTTAGACCACAATATTCCACGCCTTTGAGTATGGTTACAGAAGAATTACTATTTTCTTTTTGTGATACTGTATTTCTTTTTTGATAATATATTTCCTTGGTTTTTCATATTGTTTGCAGTTATTCACTTCTGCTTTTACCTTCGAAGTAGAAGACACATTAACTAAGCTTTTATACTTTCTTTGGTTCTTAATATTCACCAGGCTGGCCATTTGAAACTTGTCTTTTGTATTCCACAAGGTGGTGCTATAGCTCATTTTTGGCTTCTCCTCTGCCAACCATCCTTGACCTGTTTCCTAAGCATTCTCCTTCCCTACTGGAGCTTGCTCTCACAGAGGCATTCAGGAGCACACACCAGGATCCAGCAGCAGAGTTAGGGGAGGTATGCGCTTGGCACTTGGGGCTTTGGGAGTGCCCTGCCCAAGCCTTTAAGACCAGTTCTTAATCTTGTGGCTTTTGTGCATACAAGCCCTGTTGGCTTTCAAAACTAGATGTTCTGGGGGCCCAATCTCTCAGCTGCAGATCTTAAAAGTTGGGGTGGCAATTTCAAACCCTTCACTCCTCAGAGAGAATCGCAGAGTTGTGAGTTCCCTCTTTATTGTGAGTCACTGTGACAGGGGTGGGATTCATGGCAAGATTGTGTCAGTCTCTCCTACCCATTTTGATGTGAGTTTTTTTCTTACTCACCTGATGTGTAGGAGTTGTTCAGTTACTTTTTGGATTTCTTTCATAGGTAGGAAACTATTCTCTATGTAGCTGTAGATGTGGTGTGTCCATGGCAGCAGGTGAGTTCAGGATCCTCCTACACTGCCATTTTGATCCAGTCCTTTTTACTGTTTGTTTTTTTTCCTTTTGCTCCCTTGATTGGATATTTTCAATTGATCTATCTTCAAGCTCAATTATTCTTTCCTGCTTTGTCAAGTCTAATGTTGAAGATTTCTATTGATTTTTCAGTTCAGTCATTATATTCTTCAGCTCCAAAATTTCCATTTGTTTCTTTTTTTATGTTTTCTCTTTGTTGAACTTCTCATCTTGTCCTTGTACTGTTTTCCTGATATCCTTAAATTACTTGTGTTCTCCTGTAACTCTCTGAGCATCTTTAGAACAATTATTTTGGATTCTTTATTAGGAAATTCCTGGATCTCCCTTTGGGGGTGGGGGTCAGCTCTGGAGGTTTACTGTAATCTTTTGGTGGAGTCCTATTTCCCTGGTTCTTTGTGATCCCTGTAGCCTTGTATAGGTGTATGCACATTTGAAGAATCAGTCACCTATTCCAGACTTTATGGACTAACTTTGGTAAGGGAAGACTTTTACCTGCAGGTAGGGACATGCTGGAGCATGTAGTGACCCCAGGTCCAGTGTGCAGGGTACCACATGTTAGGGGAGGGGTATAGCAGCACTGGGTCCAGGGGACTGTGATAAAACTTCTACTCAGCCTCCTGGGGTCCAGAGCACCACCAGCCACATAGTTTGGTGAGCATTTTGGGTGTCCACAGTGGCTACAATAGCTATCAGGGTCCTAAGCAGTGCCTCCAAGTCCAGGAGTTAAGGACCAGGACGGGCAGCAGAGGTAGCTGGAGCTGGTGGTGTGCATACCCTCAGCTGCAGGGGCCAGCTGCAGGTGCCTGTGTAGTGTCAGGAGCTGGTCACAGACAAACACATGTAGTGGTGGGGGCCAGAGCAGACAGAAAAGGCTGCAGCCAACTATGGGCATGCTGGCAGATGCAGGTGCCCTGGCTATCATTATGTGTGCCTTTGCTGCTGCATCTCACTGCTGGTGCAGAGCAGTGGTAGCCAGGTATGGGGGTCAGGCCAAGGCTAGGCAGGTGCACAGCTGGAAGGGCCAGCTGCAGGTGAGTACAGTGTAAGCGAGTGACAGAAGAAAAGGCCTTCTCCAGGCCCACAAGTGTATTGTGAGTTTTTTGGGGGGTGTGGAAGGGAGGACTATCTCCCATGGCTGGACAGTGTCCCCTTGGGCACATGCACTGCATTGGAGCCCAGTGATGAGTGTAAGGCCAGTACACTGGGGGGGGCTCTCCCTGAGTACACACACAGCAGAGGGGATCAGCTGCAGGAATCTAGGCTGATGTCTTGCACTTGTGTAGCTGCACCAGCCTGGGCTGGCTGCCAATACAGATCCTGGGCTCCAGAGGGTGCTGGGGGGAGGGGTTGGGAATAGACAAGGACTCAGGCAGCTGGCATCAGTGAATGTGTGAATACGTGTAGGGCAAAAGCTGGTGAAATCTGCAGGGGGTCCCAGGCAGCTCTGCTGGCCCTTGGTTTCTTTAGTGGGGAGAGCTGCCAGGTCTGTCTGCAGATCAGATCACTGGGAGACATGATCACTCCTGCTGTGTGGTTGCTCCTGGTAGTCCCTGCTTCTCTTCTTTGTTCCTAGCCGTCTCTGTATGCCTCAGCTTTGCCAGTTGGAGTGGGGTGAAACTGGTGGAGGACATTCATGCAGTGCCCTGAAAGGCTGGGGAAACTGGTAGCTCACCCCTGCAACTCTTCCAAGGGAGGGGAGCCCTCCCTACCTGGGAAGTTCACTTTTGGTGCTGAGCAGTTCCAGCTTGGGGATGGGATGAGGCACACAAGTGATGAAGCTGTCTTCTTTCCCTTTTTGAGCTGTTATTCTCAGGGGTTTTGTTCAACTGTGTTGCTAAGTTTAAGTGGATTCCAGAGCTCTCTCAGAGCTCTTTTTGTTCATGGATGGCTGTCTAACTGTTAATCTTTGTTGGGGGACAAAGGCTGGGGTCTCCTATGCCACCTTTTTTTGACATCACTCCTGAATTGTACTTTTGAATACTGCCCATCAGCTTCATGGTTTCAATTCGGTCTTTTCCGTCTTGTTCAGTGCCTGGACTGATGAACTACATCTCTAAGGGCTAGATCAAGGAGCTTCCTTGTTCCAAGTAGAATCTTTCTGATCTTTAAACAAAAAGTCCAGAATGACTTTGGTTGAGTCAGTAATTAGCCCTGAAATCACCAACTTCATTTGTCTGTTTTACTCTCAAAACCAAGGTGACATGGGTGTTCTCTGGGCAATTCGCCAGCCCTTCCAGTATCATTGCTCTGTCTTCAGTAAGCATGCAATTTGAGGTTTGAGATGAGAGCCTGGGTGACTCCATAATAACTTTCTGAGGCTGGAATTTCTGATAGCATTTTGGGAAAGTTATCCCTTTTTTCCACTGTGGGAGAAAGCTCCAGTCTACCAGATTCTTGGGCAGATAAAAGCTGTCAAAAATGATTTCTGCAGCAGCATGTAGGCAAATGTATACCCCCTTTCTCATGATCACTACTTCCCAAAAGAACAGCCTGTCTTTTTAAATAACTATTTTCCATGGCAACTTCCTCCACACTGAGAGTCACAGTAGTCCAAAGCTGGCCCGAGAAAACTCATAACCTTTGTTCCCAAGTTACGTTTTCAAGCAGCCCAGACAAGCCCAAGCCATGCCAGCCTTTTTGTCCCCTCCATAGTGGGGAAGGGTCTTTGCTGAGGTTAATGAGAATAGCTCATTCAGGTCCTGCGAGGTCAGTTTGGGAATATAGATCAAAATATTTTACAAAGCAATAGAATACGCCATGAAAAATTCTAATACTTGCTCACAAAGCCAATGCAGAAATCTCAGTACTCTGAAAAGTTTCCCTGCCGTAATATTGGACCACATTTCAGAAGGCTGGAGGGAAAGTGCTAAGAAGTAATTTCTTGGTCAAAGAATAATTTGTCCTTTGGCAGAGCTGAAAGTCTGAGCGGCATTTCATAATAGAGCCCCTTGGGAATGATTTGAAACAGAATAGGCTACAGTCACTCCCTCATTGATCATTCAAGTATTTACTGAACATTTACTACACCAGGCTCTCTGGGGACTTGGTGGGGCTTCCAAAGGTGAATCAGCCCTGCATCCTTCACCATAGAAATTTGGCCAAACTGGTTGAAAAGGAAAACAAAAGCATCAGCAGCATCACCATAATAGTTCCTATTTATTAAGCACTAGGAACTGTGCTAGGTAGTCTCATTTCATCTTCGCCACAGCTCTGCCAGGGAGGTACAGATGATAGAAGTGCGATTCGGAGGTTCTGGTAAACTGGACCGCGTATGCACAGCTAGCGTGTGGCAGAGTCAAGATGAAAAGCAAGGTCACTCTGACCCCAAAGCCTCTAACTTGATGTACACCATAGGATACACTCAGAGAAAGTTCACTGGAAGTGATCTCAGGTGGTCTCCGCCTGCAGCAGCTTGAAGCAGGATTTCCGTTTCCGGCCACATATTGAGGTCGGGCCACGGCAGTGAGAGCGCTGAATCCTAGCCACTAGACCAGTGGTCAGTGACAAGGCCCTGGCCCTTTGGCTTTGCAGAAATGAATTCCCACAAAGACGGAAAGTAGTGAAACAAGTAAAGTGTTTATTAGGAGGAAAAAGAGTATGTGTGGATAGACAGGTGGACTCAGAGAGTCGCGCCCTCATGGTACGTTAAATCACTTACATGGGACATTATTTCCTGGTTTCCTTTGGCCAATCATTTGGCTTTGCCTGGTTCTGAGTCCATATTTGGTATATCTTGGGGTTCTCCCACGTGTGCGTGCATCTCTTAGCCAAGACAGATTCCAGCGAAGAAGCCTATGGGTAGGTTGACATCACCTACTATGGGGTGGTACCTCCTACCTTTTGAGCTTCAAGGAGCCTTTTCTGTGCATGCATAGTCAAGAAGGTCTCCTTGACTTCAAGAATGAGAAATATGGGGTCTCTATTTATCTGGGCAGGGCTCAGACTCTCCTATTATCTTGCTATTATGGAGTATCTGTCCACAGGGGACGATCTCCAGCTGCTCAGCTTGGGGCCCATCTATCTCCTGCCTCAGAAGTCCTAAAGAGAAATTACATCTCAGCCTTTTTCATTTGGGGGTATCAGAAATCATATTCACCTAAACTCGATAGTGTTCCTTTTTGCACATTTAACATAAAACTTTCCTTGGCCTGTGAATAAGCCCAGCAGCTTACTTCTGTTTCTCATGCCCACTTAAAATTTAGGAAAAGTTACTCACTGGATTATGGATCATAACATCTTTGGATGGGACCTTTCCTATCCTGACCTGTTTGTCCTGGGGTAGTAAGTCCCACACTCACCTAGGCTGCTATGTGTCCTGTCTGCCCGCTTCCCTGTGTTCCCTTCCTCTTTCCTAGGGGACACCTTTGCCATATGGTTCCCATGGGATTTATCCATATTACCCCCTTTCCCCAAGAACCTGATCTAATCCAGGTGGCCAGAATATTCCATTCCCTGGACTGAGTGATTGGTTCAGATATGGACATGGAATCCAACCAGATCAGTCAGTCTCCCCTGGGACTTTTCTGCTACCGCCAAAGAGTCTTTTGCCCCTGGGTGTTAAGTTGGAAAAGTATGAGTTCAGGACTCCATTTGCCATCTTGCCCAATACAAAGAGCTGAGAAGGCAGAGTGAGGGCTCGCTGACCATATCATTGTGACCTAGACCTCACATACCTAGGCTAGCAACATAGGCGATCTTTTCAGTAAGTACCCTCTCTCCATAAGCTAGTATGAGTTGGGTTTCGTCCACTAGAAACCACAACTTCTGAATAATACATTAAGGCAGTTGGCTGCAGAGTTCTGTGATTACATGTACCTCAGCACTAAAAAATTGTGCTCACTCTCAAAATACACATAGATGCATGTGTTTATTACAAACTTGCGTTGCTGTACTAACATACTATGTAATTAAAGAATACACAAAATATATACATCATAAAAAGATGATTAAAAGCTAAATATAAATAAAAGTTTTAATGTTTTCTTTCTGAACCCCTTTGAATTATCTTACAAAGTCCCTGAATGGTCACATCCCACTTTAGAGACCACCTATGAATGGAGTTAGGAGGGTGAGAGAGGAGGTTGGGCCCTACTGAGAAAATCAGAGCTCAGATCTTAGAAAATGGAGCAGTTTCTGTTGGTGATGCACTCTAGGGTGACACTTTGCTGGTAGGTGATGGAGATCATTGGCAGAGATGAAGGACATTGGACCTCAGGAGACTGGGGAAACAGGACAGAAGGACAAGTACCTCAATAACGTCCTCTACTTTCCAGCATCATCACTGAAGCTCTCTACATCCTCCCCATGGAATTCATAATTTTCTCATAACTCAACTTTTACTCCCGTCACACTGTATCATCGGTAGGTGACAAACCTTCTATCTCTTTGACTTAACTGTAAACATTTTAACCACATTTTGCTAAGTTCTGCATCCCTAATGTTTACTTAGCACAAGACTTGGAAACTTCTGTGATGAACAAATGCATTCATTACCCCAACTTAGAGCCAGGAAAGGAAATAAATTTAAGGCTCTAGCTTGGCAAGAGATAAGATAGTAAGAATTCCAATGTATCACTTCTCAGCTGAGAGAACTTCATGTTAAGCTTTGTATGGGTCACGTTAAACCTGTGCATGGTAAGAACCATAGCCTATATCCACTACTTCAAAAGGGAAGAGACCACTTCGGATGCTTTCCCAATGACTCAAAATATAATAGCAAACATTCAGTATATGTGACAAGCTCTTAATAGGCATCAACTGAAAAAATAAATACTATCATCCTCAATTTACATAAGTGAAAACTGAGTCTTACAGAGGTCAAATAACTTGCCTGAGTTCAGAGTGAGGAATCAAACAGCATCGTGTGACTTCAAAGCTGTGCTATATCAGAACTTTCATTTTTTTTAAGCAGCACTCTCTCCTGTAGATGGCCCTGGCTTCAATCCCTCCCAATCAGGATCCAGGATCTAATCCCTGGATTTATACTGACTGTAGCCCCATTTAACCCCTTCACTGACATTCTGCCTTTCTGAGCCTCTCAGCTTATTAGCACAGCACGTTTGCCTGGTGTTACCCTACATGGAATCCTGATTCTCGCAACTCTCTGCTGCCCCCACCTGGCGCCCAGAAGTACAGACTCCATCATTTCAGTCTAATCCCTTGTGAGCACTATCCGATCGCCATATCTGTAACTAAATTTTCTAGAGGCCATATTAATAAAGAGAATAGATGAAATTAATTTTAATAAAATATTTTGTTTAACCTAATATATCTAAAATATTATCATTACAATACCAAAAATGTGTTAATGAGATTTTACATTCTGTTTTTCATCAAAATCTGGTACATATTTTATACTTGGAGTACCTCTGAATTTGCACTAGCTACATTTCAACTGCTCAGGTAACCATATGTGGCTAGTGACTTCAGTATTCTACGTCTTAGCCTTAGACATTAAATCTACTCTTCATGTCTGATTAAATTAGTAAAGTGGTTCCCATCTGGAGATAAAATGGTATTACCAAGTTTTAATACTTAACTAATGGGTTCTACCAAATCTAAGTGAACTATAATAGAAGGATATCACTCAAGAGTCAATTTGATATGGTGGGGAGAGCACAGGCTTTATAGTCAGACGTTCTCAAATTAAAATCTCAGCAAAACGGTAGATAAAAGGATCTTCACTATTCATTGTTTACAATAGTGAAAAAATAAGCATTTGTTTAAATTTCCCTCACTAGGGTAATGTGTAACAAATTGTGATATATTCCCATATACTCCCATGATGGAATATAACACATCATTTAAATGAACAAACTAGATCTACATGTGTGCATGACGCACATATAACTAAAAAAAGATTAATGATAAAATGTATTATAGGATACCTTCAGTATGAGATCATTTTTTTAAAGTTTATATACATGTAAAATTCTGTAATACATTGTTTGTGAATATACACTAATGACATGCAGTTATGAAGACGTGCACTGGGAAGATATACCTCCACTTTGGAAGAGTGGTTCTCTGGCGATGGAAGGAGGGAAATTGGGTGACAGTGTGCAAAGTAAGACTTCAACAGTATTTGGAATGATTTATTGAGGAGGAGGAAAAAATATTTAAGACAAAGACTTAGGCAGTTAACAAATGACTACAGCTCAGGAAGTCCCTTGCCTGAAGAACACTTTGTTCAGCCTCTTAGTAGTTTTGAGGAAATAAAACCAGCAAGTGCAATTCTTAATCTAGAGATTTTCTAGACAAGCTTCCATCACAAATCCATTTTCTAAGGTAGCCCATCTTCCCACAAGGCAAACCTGTACTTCCACAGCACTGGCTTAGAAAAGGTTAGAGAAGATGAGAGGAACAGCTATAAATACTGAACTTACCACCTAGGCAAGTCTGGAAAGAAATGCCTTTCTGAACTTTCTAATGATTTCACTTAATGGAACATGACAAGATGTGCCTTGACAGTTTGTTCAATATGCAGGATTTCTACTTAGAGCTGTAGACAGCAGAAGAAAACTTAAAGTAATTAATGCAAAGTTAATTATCATGCAGGCATTGGAAATTTAATATAGTGCTTATAGAGGATTTATTCCTAGACATATTTTTTGTCAAAATCTCCTAACCCATCTGTGCTTCTACAGTAAGGTTTCTAATGCTAAAATCCTATGACTGTTTCCATTTGCTCTACTATAATTATGCAAAACTGTGTGTTTTGTTCTGCCTGATCCTAGTTCAATTTAAACACTGATTAAATGGGAAATAAATTAATGTGATGCAAGTGTGGATGGAATCATCATAAACTGGTGCTTACCTACAGAAACAAACCATTCACTAATGAGATAATTGTACTCTTTATTTCAGGGAAAACATTTGATGAGATCAAATGGAGTGCACACATTCATGGACCCCAATAAATGGGTATGTTACAAGAATGATAGTAAATTAATTTGAAGAAGCTCTTCTAGCACAGGATATGCAGGTTCTAGTTAGAAAAATGAGGAGTCCAATGAAAGAGAAAACATGTGATCTGCCTTGCCCACTCAATGATGTTTGTCCTACCAAGGTAATGTGACTTTTTTTTCTACTTTGTTTTATTCACTTCTGTATCTCCAGTGCTCAGAACAGTGCTTGGTACGTAGTAGGTGTTCATTATATATTTGTTGAATGAATGGATGAATGTTTTAGAACCAGTAAACTCTCTCGCTGGGCACCAGCACTTCATGGTAGTTCTGTAATTTCTCTCAATACTCCTCTTCAAAATCAAACAGATCACTCAGAAAGACCTCTTAAGCTAAACTTGTTATGATAGTAGAGATGAGATTCATCTAGGGGAACAGCAACTGTAACACATTTTTGCAAAGGGTCTGGCACTGAAACATTCTGTGGACACTATGATCATCTTCCATTCAACAAATATTTAACAGGTATCTATTATGTACTTTGGTGTATATAAGAAAGGAAATAAAGAGACCCTGCCTTTCAAGAAGATTGTTTTTAGTAAGATTATTACTATCTATAATACTACATGAGATAAATACCCCAAAAAAGTCATAACAACACATAATTAGGGTAAAGTGGATGGAGAAAATATTTCCAATAACAGTGGTCATGAAAAGCTTTATGTAAGAGCAGATATTTGAGATGTGTCTTGAAGCAAAGTTGGGATTTAACAAGTGGAGACAGATACTGGGATACAGAGAAGCTCAAGGTAATGTGACTTTTAGTCAAAGAATGGAGACAATTAATTCTCTGATGAATAAAACATGCACATTTAAAGTAATAAAAATCCCAGGTGGTCACCTGAGAATTTCTGTGGAGACCACAGTAGGCTTCCACAAACCAGCATAATGCCACTGGCCCTGGATTCCTTGCAGATAAAATTTGGGGGCTCATTAAAGGTATTTTATGGCTAATCTTTTTAAGCCCATGGTGGCTTAAAAAGTGGTAGCTACAATATTTCAACCAAAAAAGACTTAACTAGACCCCAGCTTTTCAGGAGATAGGCCTGGATTGGACCTGCCAAAGTAGAGTTCTCAGCAGTTGAAGCATTCTCTGTGCACTTTGGTGATGAGGGATGAAACAGTCCTCTGACTTCCTCAGAATAGAACTCAAGGATGTCTAAGAACATGATATTCTAAGCATGAACAGATGACTTTCTTGGTGGATATAGCTCATTACTAAGCAGGCAAGTCCCTCAACCCATGTTATAGGAGTAAACCTTGTCCATCAGAGAAATGGAGGTATCACAGATACCGACGATCAGGTGTGTACAGGCCAGAAGAGCAGTAGGAAAAGACAGAAATGCCTGAACTTTTTAAGAAAAAAACATTGCTGGGCTGAGATAATGAGTCCAAGATTTAGCACCACATTTTTGATAGTTTCTTTTTGTTTCTAATTACAAAGTCAATACTTCCTCATTTAAAACAAAATACAGATAAACACACAAAGAAAAATAACATGAAAAAACATCCATGACCCTATTTATCCAAAATGTATGTTTCCTTTCAATGTTGTATGTAATTATTTAAGAGTAGGGTTTCTCAACTTCAGCACTACTGACATGTTGGACCAAATAATTCTTTGTTCTGGGGGACTGTCTTATCCCTGACCTCTAGTCACGAGATGCATCACCTCAGTGTAGCAGCCAAAAATGTCTCTAAACATTGACAAATGTCCCCTGAAAGGCAAAATAACATCCAGCTGAAAACCACTGTTTAAGTGGAGTCACATCATACAATTTCAAAAGCCCCCAAATTTTTTATTGAAGTATAGTTGATTTACAATCTTTTATTGGTTTCAGGTGTACAACACAGTGATTCAATACTTTTATAGATTATACTCCATTTAAAGTTATTACAAGATAATGGCTGTATCTCCCTGTGCTACACAATAGATCCTTGTTGCTTATTTAATTTATACATAGTAGTTTGTAGTTCTTACACCCTTACCCCTATCTTGCCCCTCTCCCTTTCCCTCTCCCCACTGGTAACCACTAGTGTGTTCTTTGTAATTGTGAGTCTGTTTCTGAAACCCTCAACTTTCACTTAATAATATATTATAAGCAACTTTCTGTGTAATAAGAAACATTTCTGTGGCATCTTTTTTAATGGCTTCAGAATATTCTACTACATGATGCGCTATAATTTAGTAAACTGTCCTTAATTTATTTAACCAGTCCTTATTTTCAGTGTTGTGCTAAAATATGATGAAGATCTTTGTATATGCATATGCTGGCACAAAATTATTTTTTAGATTATATTTCTTAAGATTTCTGGGTCAAGATGGATTTTTTTTTGGTTTGGTTTTTTTTTTTTTGGTTTTTTAATGTCCTCTTATTTTAAAACTTTTGACATACCCTTGCATTATTTTCTGTTTGAAATTTGTGTCAGCCTTTACCTGGGACATTATCTCCCACACTGCACCATGAGTTCAGGGATTTATTTCTCTATTTTCTATATGCTACAATATCCACACATTGTCTAGAGCTGTGCCTGGCACATAGTTGCAGCTCAATTTCCATTAAATAGATGAATGGATACGTGAAAGATGGCAGTTAAAATTTCAAACTCCTTGCAAACTGCTAATTTTGAAACTTATCCAAAAAGAGTACATTTAAGGTTGATTCTGAAGTAATAAATAGGTTATAAATGTACTTTGACTTCAGAGAAGAAGGAAGTGTATCAAGAGGCAGATTAAAAGTCCAAGACCTGAACACTTCATTTTCAAGTTTGCAGTTGGAATGAAGAGATTTTGGTGGAGGTAGGGAAATGATGAATTATTTAGTGAGTCTCCCTAGCTCTGTTGTTTCTTTAGAAGATAATATCTATTTACTGCCTCATGACTTTACAGCTTCCTTACTGAGAAGAAAAGAATAAAGACAGAAAGTGGTGTCTTTGAATATTATTGTAAATCAAGACTAAGAAATTTGGAAGATGCCACTTTGATTAAACGTTTATGTTTTGTGATGGAAACATTCCAAAATGAGTTTGAATAGTTCATCTGCACTAACACTTTGTGCCTGTTTATATCTAATTAGTGGACCCCGAACCCCAAAGTGATTGAGAAAAAACAAATTTGATTATAACAAGGGTATGAGAAAAATGCTTCAAGTAATATTCCATCCTTTGGCTCCGTCCACCTACAGATGGCACAAAACATCTCTCTTAAACAAAACGCCCAACTTGTTCCACTCATACATTCTCTTAACCTCTCTTTAAAGGTAGGTAAGTTTTATTTTTTGTGATAAGCTACTTCGTGGAAGAAACACAAGTGGAAGTTAAAGAATATGATGAGAGCCTCATGCAGGATTCAAGGAGTCCTAACCAGGCCATTCATAATTGTAAGAATTAAAGGGCTTCCCTGGTGGTGCAGTGGTTAAGAATCCACCTGCCAATGCAGGGGACATGGGTTCGAGCCTTGGTCCGGGGAAGATCCAACATGCTGCGGAGCAACTAAGCCCACGTGCCACAACTACTGAGCCTGCTCTCTAGAGCCTGTGAGCCACTACTATCTAGTTAACTACCATAGTGGAGTCATTAGGTACTTGGAAAATTACATAACTGCTGTTGAAATTATACACACATCATGCTAAAAATGTTTCCATTATTTTGGAAAGCCACTTGATAACATGATGAAACAAATTAGAGTGTTTGGTAAAATTCCTCTTGAAAAGGCACTATTTGAAAACAACTTTGCATTAATGGCCTAAACTAAGAAATTCTAGATGTTATTGATGTTAGTCCTCAACCTTGGGAACACATTAGGATCATCTGATAGCATTTTTCAGCTTTCTTTAGTTAAAATTGGCAAATAAAATTGTAAGATATTTGAAGTATACAACCTGATGATTTAATCTACATAAACATACATTATGAAGGGATTCCTCGCATCAAGTTAATTAACACATCCATTGCCTCACATATTTACCATTTGTGTGTGTGTCTGAGACACTTAAGTTTTACTCTTAGCAAATTTCAATTACACAATACAGTGTTAAGCCACTATAGTCACCATGTTTTACATTAGATCCTCTTATAGCAGAAAGTTTGTCCCCTTCTACCAACCTCTCCCTATTTCCTCCATTCCCCTGCCCCCAGCAATCACTTTCATACTCTCTTTCTATGAGTTTCACCTCTTTTTTCAATTCTAAATATAAGTGATACCATGCAGGATTTGTCTATTTGGCTTATTTCATTCAGCATAATGCCCCCAAGGTCCATGAACATTATCACTAAAGGAAAGATTTCCTTCTTTTTATGGTTGAATAATATTCCTCTTTGTGTGTGTGTACTAACATTTTCTTTACACATTTATGGTCAGCAGACTTAGATTGTTTCTATGTCTTGGCTATTGTAAATAATGTGCAACGAACATGGAAGTATACAGATACCTCTTTGCCATAATAGTTTTGTTTCCTTTTGCTATATACCAAGAAGTGGGATTGCTGGGTCATGTAGTAGTTCTATTTTTAATTTTTTAATTACAACCAACAGTATACAAATGTTGGATTTTCTCCACAACCAAACCAGAATTTATGAATTATCTCTTTTTTTTTGCTTGTTTTATTGAAGTATAATTTATTTATACTTTATTTATAATATAACTAATGTTATATTAATTCAGGTGTACAACATAGTGATTAGATATTTTTATAGATTATATTCCATTTAAAGTTGTCATAAAATATTGGTTATATTCCCTGTGCTGTATATTACTTCCTTATATCTTATTTTATATGTAGTATTTTGTACCTTTCAATCTCCTTCCCCTATCTTGCTGCTCTCCCCACCCCTCTGCCCTCTGATAAACACTCATTTGTTCTATGTATCTGTCTGTTTATGTTTTGTTACCTTCATTTTTTTATTTTTTAGATTCCACATATAAGTAAAAACATAGTATTTATTTTTCTCTGTCTCACTTACTTCACTAGTGATAATAACATCAAGATCCATCCATATTGCTGCAAGTGGAAAATCTTCATTCTTTTTTATGACTAATATTCCAATGGAGTATTATATATTATATATGTATAATATATTGTATATATGTTAATATGTATAATATATTGTATATATGTTATATATAGTATATATGTTACATATATATTGTATATATATTATATATATAGTATATATGTTATATATATATAATATCACATCTTTACGCAGTCATCTGTTGATGGACACTTAGGTTGTTTCTGTATCTTGGCTATTATAAACAGTGCTGCTATGAACGTGGGGGGCAGAGCATATATCCTTTTAAATTAGTGTGTTTTTATTCTTCAGATATATAACCAGAGTGGAGTTGTTAGATCATATGGTAGTTCTATTCTTAACATTTTTAGGAACCTCCATACTGTTTTCCATAGTGGCTATACCAATTTATATTCCCACCAACAGTGAATGAATGTTCCCTTTTCTCCACATCCTTGCCAAAATTTGTTATTTGTGGTCTTGTTGATTTTAGCCTTTTCTGACAGGTATGAGGTGATATCTCATTGTGGTTTTGACTTGCATTTCCCTAATTAGTGATGCTGACATCTTTTCATGTGCCTCTTGGCCATCTGTGCATCTTCTTTGGAAAGATATCTATTCAGGTCTTCACCTATTTTTTAAATCAGGTTGTTTTTTGATAGTAAATTGTATGAGCTTCTAAATATATTTTGGATGTAAACCCCTTATCAGTTATATCATTTGCAAATATCTTCTCTCATTCAATAGGTTGTTTTTTCATTTTGTTCATGGTTTTCTTTGCTGAGCAAAAGCTTTTAAGTTTAACTAGATCTAATTTGTTTATTTTTGCTTTTGTTTCCCTTGCCTGAAGAGACAGATCAAAAAAATTCTACTAAGAATTATGTCAGAGTGTACTACCTATGTTTCCTTCCAGGAGTTTTATGATTTCTGGTCTTATATTTAGGTCTTTACAATTTTGGGTTTATTTTTTACATGGTGTGAGAAAATTTTCTAATTTTATTCATTTATGTGTGGCTATCAAATTTCCCCAGCACCATTTATTGAAGAGAGACTGTATTTTCCCCTTTGTATATTTTTTCCTTTTTGTTGTAGTTTAATTTACCATATATGTGTGGGTTTAGTTCTGATCTCTCTGTTCCATTGATCTATGTGTCTGTTTCTGAGCCAGTACCATAATGTTTTGATTCCTGTAGCTTTGTAGTGTAGTCTGAAATCAGGGCACATGATAACTCCAGCTTTGTTCTTTTTTCTTAAGATTGTTTTGGCTATTTAGGGTGTTTTGTAGATAAATAGGAATTTTAGGCTTATTTGTTCTAGTTCTGTGAAAAATGTCATGAGTATTTTGATAGGGATTGCGTTAAATCTGTAGATTGCTTTGGGTCATATGGACACTTGAACAATATTAACTCTTCCAATCCCTGAACACGTGATATTTTTAATTACTTTGTATCATCTTCAATTTCCTCCATCAATGTTTTATAGTTTTCAAAGTAAAAGTCTTAACCTCTGTGGTTAAGTTATTCCAAGTTATTTTATTCTTTTTGATGCAATTTTAAACAGGATTGTTTTCTTGCTTTCTCTTTCTTATAGTTAATTATTAGTGTAGAGGGAAAAAACAGATTACTGTGTATTAATCTTATGTCCTACAACTCCACTGAATTCATTTATTAGTTCTAATATTTTTTTAGTGGAGACTTTAGGGTTTTATGCATATAGTGTCATGTCATCTGCAAATTGTGACAGTTTTGCTTTTTCCCTTCCAATCTGAATGCCTTCAGGCTCTTTTTCTCATCTGATTGCTGTGGCCAATACTATGTGAATAGAAAAGGCAAGAGTGGACATCCTTGTTTCTGATGTTAAAGGAAAAATTTTCAGTTTTTCACCATTGAGTACAATGTTAGCTGTGGGTTTGTCATAGATGGCCTTTATTATGTTGAGATATATTCCCTCTACACTCACTTTAATTGAGAGTTTTTATCATGAATGGGTGGTGAATTCTGTCAAATGCTTTCTTCATCTATTGAGATGATCATGTGACTTTGATCCTTTGTTTTGTTAATGTGGTATATCATATTGATTTATTTGTGGATATTGAATCATCCTTGCAACCCTCAAATAAATCCCAATTAATCATGGTGTATGATCCTTTTTATGTATTGTTGAATTTGGTTTGCTAATATTTTGTTAAGGATTTTGCATCTATGTATTCATCAGATACTGGCTTGTAATTTTCTTTGTACTGTCTTGGTCTGGTTTTGGTGTCAGGCTAATGGTGGCCTCATAGAATGAATTTGAGAGTGTTCCCCTCTCTTCAATTTTTTGGAATATTTTGAAAAGAATAAGTAGTACCTCTTCTTTATATGTTCGATAGAATTCACCTGTGAAGCCATCCAGTCCTGAATGTTTGTTTGTTGGGAATTTTTTTATTACAAATTCAATTTCATTACTGGTAGTTGGCCTGTTAATGTTGTCCACTTCTTCCTGATTCAGTTTTGAAAGATTGTATGTTTCTGGGAATTTATCCATTTCTTCTAGTTTGTCCAATTTTTTGGCATATAACAGTTCATAGTGCTTTCTTCTAAATTTTTTGTATCTCTGTGGTATGAGTTGTAATTTCTCCTCTTTTATATTTTGTTTATTTGGATCCTCTTTTGTTATGAACATGGCTAAATGTTTATCAATTTTGTTTACCTTTTAAAAAAATAGCTCTTGGTGTTTTTGATCTTTTCTATTGTTTGTTCTTGTTCTCATTGTTGTTTTTCTGGTCTCTATTTGATTTAATTCCTCTCTGACCTTTATTATGTCCCTCCTGGTGACTTTGGACTTTGTTCTTGTTTCTCTAATTCCTTAGGTGGTAGGTTAGGTTGACTGTTTGAGATTTTTCTTGTTTCTTTTGGCAGGCCTGCATCACTATAAACTTCCTTCTTAGAACTGCTTCTGTTGCATCCCATAGAGTTTGGAAAATTGTGTCTTTATTTTCATGTGTTTCAAGGTATTTTCTGATTTCCTCCTTAATTTCTTCAATGATTTATTGGTTTTTTAGTAGCATGATGTTCAGTCTCCAAGTGTTTGTATTTTTCCTATTTTTCTTCCTGCAATTGATTACTAGTTTCATACCACTGTGGTCAGAAAACTTGCTTGCTATAATTTCTATCCTTTAAAACTTTGAGACTTGCTTTGTGGCATAGCATGGGATCTATCCTGGAGAATTTTCCATGTGCACTTGAAAAGAATGTGTATTCTGCTGTTTTTGGATGGACTGTCCAGTAGGTATCTACTAAGTCCATCTGGTCAAATGTATCATTTAAGGCCAGTGTTTCCTTATTGATTTTCTCTCTGGATGATCTGTCCATTGATGTAACTGGGGTGTTAAAACTCCCTGCTATTGTTTTTTTTTTAATTAATTAATTTATTTTTTTGGTTGTGTCGGGTCTTCGTTTCTGTGTGAGGGCTTTCTCCAGTTGCGGTAAGCGGGGGCCACTCTTCATCGTGGTGCACGGGCCTCTCACTGTCTTGGCTTCTCTTGTTGTGGAGCACAGGCTCCAGATGCACAGGCTCAGTAGCTGTGGCTCACGGGCCTAGTTGCTCCATGGCATGTTGGATCTTCCCAGACCAGGGCTCGAACCTGTGTTCCCTGCATTGGCAGGCAGATCCTCAACCACTGCTCCACAAGGGAAGCCCCCTGCTATTGTTATATAGTCAGTTTCTCCCTTTATGTCTGTTAATATTTGTTTTATGTATTTAGATGTGCTTATATTATGTGCATATGTGTAGGAACGTTATAGCCACTTCATGTATTGATCTTTTATCATTATATAATTTACCTCTTTGTCTTATGCTATAGACTTTGTTTTAAAGTCTACTTTGACTGACATGAATATTGATACCCCAGCTTTCTTGCCATTTCAGCATGCCCGGAATACCTTTTTCCATCACCTCACTTTAAGTTTGTGTGTCTTTAGCTCTGAAGTGAGTCTATTGTAGGCAGCATAAGGATGGATCTTGTTTTTTCTTTTTTTCTCAATTACCCAAGCTATATCTTTTTTTAAGTGAAGTATAGTTTATTTACAATATTGTGTTAGTTTCAGGTGTACAGCAAAATAATTCAATTCCATATATACATATATATATACACACACACATACACACACACATCCTTTTTCAGATTCTTTTTCGTTATTGGTTATTACAAAATATTGAATATAGTTCCCAGTGCTATACAGTACTTCCTTGTTATCTATTTTATATATAGTAGTGTATATCTGTTAATCCCATACTCCTAATTTATCCCTCCCCCCTTTTCCCCTTTCCCCTTTGGTAACCATAAGTTTGTTTTCCATGTCTGTGAGTCTGTTTCTGTTTTGTAAATAAGTTCATTTGTACTATTTATTTTAGAATTCCACATATAAGTGATACCATATGATACTATTCTTTCTCTGTCTGACTCACTTAATATGATGATCTCTAAGTCCATCCATGTTGCTACAAATGACATTATTTCATTCATTTTTGTGGCTGAGTAATATTCCATTGTATATATGTACCACATCTTCTCTATCCACTCATTTGTAAATGGACATTTAATTTGCTTCCATGTCCTGGCTATTGTAAATAGTGCTGCTATGAACAGTGGGGTGCATGTATCCTCTTGAGTTAGAGTTTTCATCTTTTCCAAATATATGCCCAGGAATGGGATTGCTGGATCATATGGTAAAACTATTTTTAGTTTTCTGAAGTACCTCCATTATTCTTCATAGTGGCTGCATTAATTTACATTCCCACCAACAGTACAGGAGGGGTCCCTTTTCTCCACACTTTCTCCAGCATATGTTATTTGTAGACTTTCTGATGATGGCCACTCTGACTGGTGTGAGGTGATACCTCATATTTTTGATTTGCATTTCTCTAATAATTAGTGATGTTGAGCATCTCTTCATGTTCCTGTTGGCCATGGCTTCTTTAGAGAAATGTTTATTAAGGTCATCCAACCATTTTTTGATTGGGTGGTTTGTTTTTTTGATATTGAGTTGTAGGAGCTGTTTATATATTTTGGAAATTAAGCCTTTGTGAGTTGCATTCTTTGCAAATATTTTCTCCCATTCCATAGGTTGTCTTTTTGTTTTGTTTATGGTTTCCCTTGCTGTGAAAAAGATTTTAAGTTTGATTAAGTCCCATTTGTTTATTTTTGCTTTTATTTCTATTGCTTTGGGAGATTGACCTAAGAAAATATTGCTACAATTTATGTCAGAGAATGTTTCACTTGTGTTCCCTTCTAGGAGTTTTATGGTGTCATGTCTTATATTTAAGTCTTTAAGCCATTTTGAGTTTACTTTTGTGTGTGGTGTGAGGGAGTGTTTTAACTTAATTGATTTACATGCAGCTATACAGCTTTCCCAACACCACTTGATAAAGATACTGTCTTTTCTAGAGAACAAAAATATGGACACCAATGGGGGAAAGCAGGAGGGTGAGTGGTGGTGGGATGAATTGGGAGATTGGAATTGACGTATATACACTAATATATATATAATAGATAACTAATAAGAACCTGCTGTATAATTTTTTTAATTTAAAAAGTACTATCTTTTCTTCATTGCATATTTTTGCCTCCTTTGTTGAGGATTACTTGATGGTAAGTGTGTGGGTTTATTTCTGGACTCTCTATTCTGTTCTATTGATCTATATGTCTGTTTTTGAGCTAATACTACACTGTTTTGATTACTATAGCTTTGTAGTATTGTCTGAAGTCTGGGAGGCTTATGCCTCCAGCTTTGTTCTTTTTCCTCTGGATTGCTTGGGCAATTCTGGGTCATTTGTGGTTCCATATAAATTTTAGAATTATTTGTTCTAGTTCTGTGAAAAATGTCATAGGTAATTTGATAGGGATTGCATTAAATCTGCATATCACTTTGGGTAGTATGGTCATTTTAACAATATTAATGCTTCCAATCCAAGAGAATGGGATATCTTTCTATTTCTTTGAATCATCTTTAGTTTCCTTTATCAATGTTTTATAGTTCTAAGCATATAAGCCTTTGACCTCCTTGATTAGGTTTATTCCTAGGTATTTTTTTGATGCGATTTTAAACAGGATTGATATTGACTTTCTCTTTCTGATACCTTAGTGTAAAGAAATGCAACCAACTTCTGTATGTTAATCTTGTATCCTGCTACCTTGCTGGGTTCATTTATCAGTTCTAGTAGTTTTTTTGTGGAACCTTTGGGGTTTTTTTTATATAGTATCCTATTATCTGCATATAATGACAATTTTACCTCTTCCCTTCCAGTTTGGGTACATTTTACTTCTTTTTCTTGTCTGATTGCTGTGTCTAGGACTTCCAATACTATGTTGAATAGAAGTGGTGAGAGTGGGCATCCTTGTCTGGTTCCACAATTGAGCAGGAAGGCTTTCAGCTTTTCACCATTGAGTATTATGTTGGCTGTGGGTTTGTCATAAGATATCAATTAAATATATTTTGAGATATGTTCTCTGTATACCCACTTTGGTGAAGATTTTTTATCATGAATGGTGGTGAATTTTGTCAAATGATTTTTCTGCATCTATTGAGATGATCATGTGGTTTTTCTCTTTTTTTTGTTGATGTGGTGTATCACACTGATTGATTTGTGTATGTTAAACCATCCTTCTGACCCTGAAATAAATCCAACTTGATCGTGGTGTATGATCCTTTTTATGTGTTATTGAATTTGTTTGATAATATTTTCTTAAGGATTTTTGCATCTATATTCATCATAGATATTGGCCTGTAACTTTCTTTTTTGATACTGTCTTTGGTTTTGGTATCAGGGTGATTGTGACTTCATAGAATGACTTTGGGAGTGTTCCCTCCTCTTCAATCTTTTGGAAGAGTTTGAGAAGGATAAGTATAAGTTCTCTCTATGTTTAGTAGAATTCCCCAGTGAAGCCATCTGGTCCTGAACTTTGTTTGCAGGGATTTTTTTTAAATTATTATTACAGATTCTAGACCACCTCTAATGAAGTCTGTTCAAATTTTATGTTTCTTCTTGATTCAGTTTTGGCAGGCTGTATGTTTCTAGAAACTTGTCCATATATAGGTTATCCATTTCATTGACATATAAGTGTTCATAGTATTTTCTTATGATTTTTTGTATTTCTGCATTATCAGTTATTTCTCCCCTTTTATTCCTTATTTCGTTTATTTGGGTCTTCTCTCTTTTCTTTTTGGTGAGCCCGGCCAGAGGTTTCTAGATTTTGTAAATCCTTTCAAAAACAACTTTGGGGGCTTCCCTGGTGGCGCAGTGGTTGAGAGTCCGCCTGCCAATGCAGGGGACACAGGTTTGTGCCCCGGTCCAGGAAGATCCCAGATGCCACGGAACAGCTGGGCCCATGAGCCATGGCTGCTGAGCCTGCACGTCCAGAGCATGTGCTCCACAACGAGAGAGGCCACAACAGTGAGAGGCCTGTGTACCGCAAAAAAAAAAAAAACAAAAAAAAAACTTTGGTTTTATTAATTTTTTCTATTATTTTTTATCTCAGTTTTATTTATGTCCTATCTGATCTTTATTTCCTTCCTTCTGCTGACTTTAGGTTTTGTTTCTTCTTCTAATTCTTTAAGGTGGTAGTCTAGGTTATTTATTTGGGCTTTTCTTTTTTGAGGAAGACCTGTATTGCTATGAACTTTGCTCTTAGGACTGCTTTTGCTGCATACCATAGATTTTGTATGGTTGTGTTTTCATTGTCCTTTGTCTCAAGATATTTTTTTAATTTCCTCTTTGATTTCATCATTGACCCATTAGGTTTTTGGGGAGCATGTTGTTTAGTCTCCATGTAATCATTTTTTTTCTCATTTCTCTTTCGGTGGTTGATTTCTAATTTCATGCTGTTTTGGTCAGAAAAGATACTTGAAATAACTTCTATCTTCTTAAATTTGTTGAGACTTGTTTTCTGTCCTAGTATGCAGTCTATCCTAGAGAATTTTCCTTGAAATGAATGCACTTGAAAGGAATGTATATTCTGTTTGGGCTTTTTCTTGGAGGGGGAGCATGTAATGTCCTGTAGATATCAATTAAAAATAACAGTTCTATTTTGTCATTTGGAATCTCTGTTGCCTTACTAGTTTTTCTGTCTAGATCTGTCTATTGATGTCAATGGGAGTTAAAGTCTCCTACTATTATTGTATTCTCATCAATTTCTCCAATTATGTCTGTATTTGTTTTATGTATTTAGATGCTCCAGTATTGTTTGCATATATGTTAATGAGTGTAATATCCTCTTCTTGTATTGATCCTTTTATCATTATATAGTGTCATTCTTTGTCTTCCTTTATGGCCTTTGTTTTAAAGTCTATTGTGTCTGATATGACTATTGCTACCCACACTTTCTAGTCATTTCCATTTGTGTGACATTTTTTTCCATCCCCTCACTTTCAACCTGTGTGCATACTTTGCCCTAAAGTAGGTCTCTTGTTGACAGCCTATTGTAGGTTCTTGTTTTCTTATCCAGTGTGCCACTCTATGTCTTTTGATTGGAGCAGTTATTTCATTGACATTTAAAGTAATTATTGATAGGTATGTATTTATTACGATTTTAAACCTTGTTTTCCAGTTGATTTTGTATTTCTTTTTTGTTCCTTTCTTCTTCTTTTTGTTTTCCCTTTTGTTTGATGGTTTTCTCTTATATTATGCTTTTTAGTTTTTCTGAATCTATTGTATGTTTTTGATTTGAGACCACCCTGATTTTCAAGTATGTTAACCCATAACTGTATCTGCTTGCTGTTGACTTGTAGTCATGTAAGGTCAAACACAGTCTTAAAAAATCTACACTTTCTTACTCTCCCAACATTTTGTGATTTTGATGTCCTATATTACATTCTCATGTTTATCCTTTTGCTGTTCATTGTAGTTATAATCGCTTTCACAGAGTTTTTTACATTTTTTAATCAATATATGGGCTTATTTATCTACTATATATAATAAAATCACAATAGGAAAGGCCATATTTATATATGGCCTTTCCTATTGTGATTTTCCCTTTCCTGTAGATTCTTGCTTCTTTTTATTTACAGAAGACATTTCAGTATTTCTTTTAGTTTTTGCTTGTCTGAGAAATTCTTTATCTCTCCTTCTATTCTAAATGATAATATCGCTGGGTTGAGTATCCTAGGTTGCAGGTTTTTCTGTTTCAAGACTTTGGTTTTTGTATTTTTTTGTAATTGAAGTATAGTTGATTTACAATGTTGTGTTAATTTCTACTGTACAGCAAAGTGACTCAGTTATACATATATATATATATATATATATATATATACACATTCTTTTTTTATATTCTTTTCCATTATGGTTTATCCCAGGACATTGAATACAGTTGCCTGTGCTATAAAATAAGACCTTGTTGCCCATGCATTCTATATGTAATCGTTTGTATCTACTAACCCTAAACTCCCAATGTATCCCTCCTCTACTCCCCCTTCCCCTTGGGAACTACAGATCTGTTCTCTATGTCTGTGAGCCTGTTTCTGTTTTGTAGGTAAGTTCATTTGTGCCATATTTTAGATTCCACATATAAGTGATATCCTATGGCATTTGTCTTTTTCTTTCTTACTTACTTCACTTAGTATGATAATCTCTAGTTGCATCCATGTTGCTGCAAATGGCATTATTTCAGTGTTTTTTATGGCTGAGTAGTATTCCATTGTATATTTATTCCACATCTTCTATATCCATTCATCTGTTGATGGACATTTAGGTTGTTACCATGTCTCGGCTATTGTGAATAGTGCTGCTATGAACATAGGGCTGCATGTATATTTTCAGATTAGAGTTTTGTCTAGATATATGCCCAGGAGTGGGATTGCTGGATCATATGGTAATTCTATTTTCAGTTTTCTGAGGAACCTCCATACAGTTTTCCATAGTGGCTGCACCAATTTACACTCCCACCAACAGTGTAGGAGGGTTCCCTTTTCGCTACACCCTCTCCAGGATTTGTTATTTGTAGACTTTGTTTTTTAAGTGAAAGCAGGTATATTGAGAGAGATATACATTCCATAGGTAGAATATGGTTGTCTCAGAAGGTGAAAATGGCCCCGGGCTAAGGGGGTGGTTAGTTTTTATGTGCTGACTAATTTCATGCACAAAAGAGTAGGAGGATTATTCCAACTATTTTGGAGTAGAGTCAGGGACTTCCAGGAGTTGGGCCACCATCCACCTTTTGGCCTTTTTTGGTCAGCCTGGGAACAGTCATGGTATCTGTAGTTGTATCATTTAGCATGTTAATGTTTATAATGAGCACATAATGGGGCTCAAGGTCTACCAGAAGTTGAATCTTCTGCCATCTTGGACATAGTTGGTTCTAGCTGGTTTATGTCATATCTTCAACGGCTGTGTCATTCTTTTCTTTTTCTTTTTCTTTTTTTTATTGAAGTATAGTTGATTTACAATGCTGTGCCAATCTCTGCTGTACTGCAAAGTGACTCAGTTATACACATATAATCATTCATTTTTAAATATCCTTTTCCATTATGGTTTACCACGGGATATTGAATATAAGTTCTCTATGCTATACAGTGGGACCCTGTTTCTTGTCCATCCTATATATAATAGTTTACATCTGCTAACCCCAAACTCCCAATCCATCCCTCCCCCTTGGTAACCACAAGGCTGTTCTCTGTCTGTGAGTCTGTTTCTGTTTTGTAGATAGGTTCATTTGTGCCATACTTTAGATTCCACATATAAGTGGTATCATATGGTATTTGTATTTCTCTTTCTGACTTACTTCACTTAATGTGATAATCTCTAGTGGCATCCATGTTGAGGCAAATGGCATTATTTTTGGGTTTTTTTGTGGCTGAGTAGTATTCCATTGTGTGTGTGTTTGTGTATACACCACATCTTCTTTATCCATTCGTTTGTTGATGGACATTTAGGTTGTTTCCATATTTTGGCTATTGTGAATAGTGCTGCTATGAACATAGAGGTGCATGTATCTTTTTGATTTATACCTTTGCCCAGGTATATGTCCAAGAATGGGATTGCTGGATCATATGGTAAAACTATTTTTAGTTTTCTGAGGTACTTTCACACTAATTTCCATAGTAGCTTCACCTGCTTGCATTCCCACCAACAGTGTAGGAGGGTTCCCTTTTCTCCACACCCTCTCCAGCATTTGTTATTTGTAGACTTTTTAATGATGGTCATTCTGACTAGTGTGAGGTGGTGCCTCATTGAAGTTTTGATTTGCCTTTCTCTAACAATTAGCAATGTTGAGCATCTTTTCGTGTGCCTGTTGGCCATGGCTTCTTTAGAGAAATGTCTATTTAGGTCTTATGCCCATTTTTCAATTGGGTTGTTTGTTTCTGTTGTGGTTGAATTGTATGAGCTGTTTGTATATTTTGGAAATTAAGCCCTTGTCAGTCTCATTGTTTGTAAATATTTTCTCCCATTCCATAGGTTGTCTTTTCATTTTGTTTATGGTTCCTTTGCTGTGCAAAAGCTTTTTAAGTTTTATTATGTCCCATCTGTTTATTTTTGCTTTTATTTCTATTGCCTTGGGAGGCTGACCTAAGAAAACTTTGGTATGATTTATGTCAGAATGTTTTGCCTATGTTCTCTTCTAGGAGTTTTATGGTGTCATGTCTTATATTTAAGTCTTTAAGCCATTTTGAGTTTATTTTTGTGCATACTGTGAGGGTGTGTTCTAAATTCATTGATTTACATGCAGCTGTCTAAATTTCCAGCACCACTTGCTGAAGAGGCTTTTCCCCATTTTATATTCTTACCTCCTTTGTTGAAGATTAATAGACCATAGATGTGTGGATTTAGTTTTGGGCTCTCTATTCTGTTCCATTGATCCGTATGACTGTTTTTGTGCCAATACCATGCTGTTTTGATTACTATAGCTTTGTAGCATTGTCTGAAGTCTGGGAGAGTTATGCCTTCTGCTTTGTTCTTTCTCCTCAGGATTGCTTTGGCAATTCTGGGTCTTTTATGGGTCCATATAAATTTTAGAATTATTTGTTCTACTTCTGTGAAAAATGTCATGGGTAATTTGATAGGGATCACATTAAATTTGTGTATTGTTTTGGGTAGTATGGCTAAATAGCATACTAATAGCAATATTAATTCTTTCAGTCCAAGAGCATGGGATATCTTTCCATTTCTTTGAATCATCTTTAATTTCCTTTTTAATGTTTTATACTTCTCAGCATATAAGTCTTTCACCTCCTTGGTCAGATTTATTCCTAAGTTTTGTTTTGGGTTTTTTTTGGGGGGGGTTGGTGCAATTTAATTTTTTTTTACATTCCCTTTCTAATATTTCATTGTTAGTGTAAAGAAATTCAACTGATTTCTGTATGTTAATCTTGTATCCTGTTACCTTGCTGAGTTCATTTATCAGTTCAGTAGTTTTTGTGTGGATTCTTTGGGGTTTTCTATATATAGTATCCTATTATCTGCATATAATGACAATTTTACCTCTTCCCTTCCAGTTTGGATACATTTTATTTCTTTTTCTTGTCTGACTGCTGTGCCTAGGACTTCCAATACTATGTTGAATAGAAGTGGTGAGAGTGGGCTTCCTTGTCTTGTTCCAGAATTTAGCAGGAAGGCTTTCAGCTTTTCACCATTGAGTGTTATATTGGCTGTGGGTTTGTCATAAATAGCTCTTATTATGTTAAGTTATATTCCCTCTATACCCACTTTGGTGAAGATTTTTTATCATGAATGGTGGTGAATTTTGTCAAATGCTTTTTCTGCATCTATTGAGATGATCATGTGGTTTTTGTCTTTTTTTGTTGATGTGGTGTATCACATTTATTGATTGGTGTATGTTGAACCATCCTGTGAACTTGGGATGAATGCCACTCAGTCATGGTATATGATCTTTTTTATGTGCTGTTTGATTTGGTTTGCTAATATTTTGTTAAGAATTTTTGCATCTGTATTCATCAAAGATATTGGCCTGTAATTTTCCTTTTAGGTGGTCTTTTAGGACTTTGAGTATATTTTGCCACTCCCTTCTGGCCTGCAAATTTTCTGTAGAGAAATCAGCTTATGGGGCTTCCCTTGTAACTCACTGTTTCTTCTCTTGCTGCCTTTAGAATCTTCTCTTTAGCTTTTGCCATTTTCATTGATATGTCTTGGTGTAGGTCTTTTGGGGTTCATCTTGTTTGGGACCCTCCATGCTTCCTGTACCTGGGTATGTTTTCTTGTTTAGGTTTGGGAAGTTTTCAGCCATAATTTCTTCAAATACTTTTTTGATCCCCTTTTCTCTTTCTTCTCCTTCTGGGATCCCTATTACATGGAGAGTAGCATGCTTTATATTATCCTATACATCTCATATGTTGCATTCATTTTTTTTCTGATTGTCTTTCTCGCTGATGTTCTGATTGGATGACTTACAGATCACTTGTTCATTCTTCTGCCTTACTTAGTCTGCTACTCATTACCTTTACCTTGGTTTTTATCTCAGCAATTGAGTTGTGTAATTTTGATTGGCTCCTCTTTACAGTTTCTAGTTCCTTGTTACAGTCATCTGCATTTCTATCAATAATCTTTCTTAATTTCTTTAGTATTTTTATTACCTCATTTTTGGACATGGGGTCTGGTAGACTGGAGAAGTCTGTTTCATTTTTCATTCAGGGAGTTTCTCTTGTTAGTTGGAAGTAGCACCTCTGCTTTTTCATTTTACTTATTTCTCTGACTCTATTAATTAAGGAGAAACAGTTATCTACTGTGGTCTTGAAGGTCTGTTTTATGTGGGAGCCTCCCTATGTAGGCTGCACGAGACAATATTTTTGGTGTGAGGGCTGTTTTTGGTATAGATGCCCACCACATATTTCCTCAGGGTGTGTTGGCCATTGTTCCCTTAATATGGGGTGTGTTTCATGGGGTCTGCTCCCCAGTTGTTGGAGTAGAAGCCCCCAGATCCAATTCCAAGCTATAATGTGAGTTAGGCAGGACTGGAGTGCTCCCACTGGGAAAGGAGTCACTGTGTATTCCTCTCCAGGAGCTATCCACCAGGACATGCAACTGATGCCACCTGACACCTGGCATGCATGCCAACAAAGTACACTGTTGCTGGTGCTGCCCTGGGACCCACCTCCACTGTGAAAACACTGGTAATCAGCTTGGACATCCCTCAGACACTGCACTCACAAAGCCATTGGCAAAAAATCTGCCAAAGCTATGCTCCCACACCTGCTGTGGGAGCCCCAGTAATTGGATTAGATTTCATCCCCACCTCCATTTGTGTGTGTGCACCCACAAAGCCCACTGCTGCTGGCAGTGGACCCGTCTCCACTGCAGAAGCACCAATGATCGGCTTGGATGGCCCTCCAGTGGTGCATGCATGCTCCCATAACCTGCTGGTGATTGCACACTCCCAAGTCTTCAGCCATGCCCTGCTGTGAGTGCACTGACAATGAGACTGCTGGGGCAGCCCCACACCCCTCTCTTCACACGTTGACAATGAGGCTCCTATGGTGGACCTACACTCCATCCCACCAGCTGTGGACCAGACCACACTTCAGGCTCTTTGGCCTGTCTCTGTGCATTCAAACCTAGTCCTCTCCCCAGGGCTGTCCACTGTAGCCCAAGTTTCAGCACCCAGCCACTGAGTACACCAGCAGGCGCACATCTTGGGTTGGGAAGTGCAGTGAGGTGGCCAGGATGGTCTATGTTGGTCTCTCTCTACCTTTTTTTCCCCACATGGCAGCTCCTGCACTCTCTTCTAGAGCCTCTGAAACTCCCTATCTGTCCTAGTGTACCTCCCAGCTGGTGAAGGAAGTCCCCATGGTAAGGGAACCTTTCCTCTTTCATTTTGTCCTGCCCAGTTCCATGGGGATCTTTATTGAAGCTTTGGTTGTCTGAGATCTTCTGCCAGCTTTCAGTAGGTATTCTGTGAGAATTGTTCCACATGTAGATGTATTTTTGATGTATTTGTGGGAAAGATGAGCTCTGGGTCCTTCTACTCTGCCATCTTGATCTGATGGGTCCACCCTATGTCTTTTGATTGGAGCATTCAGTCCATTGACATTTAAGAGATTGTTGATAAGTAGGTACTTATTGCCATTTTGTTATTTGTTTTTTGGTTGTTTTTCTAGATCTTCTCTGTTCTTTTAGTCTCTTCTCTTGTGGCTTGATGATTTTCTTTAGTGATATGTTTCTTTCCTTTCTTTATAGTTTTTGTATAGCCATTGTAGATTTTTGATTTATGGTTACTATGGAGTTCATATATGTTGACCAGTACTATATCAACTGGCTTTAAGCTAATAGCCATTTAAAGTTAAACACATTCTAAAAGCTCTACGTTTTTTGCTCCCCACCCCAAGTTTTATATTTTTGATATCATATATTACATCTTCATGTATATCTGTTAATTTTATTTTAGCTATAGTTGATTTTACAATTTTTGTCTTTTAACCATCATACTATCTTATTTAAATGGTTGATCAACTGCCACTAGTATATATTTGCCTTAAACAGTCCGATTTTTCCCTTCCTATAATTTCTTATTTCTTAATGTAGCCTTTTCTTTTTCACTTAAAGAAGACCCTTTAACACTTCTTGTAAGGTCTGTTTAGTGCTGATGAATTCTTTTAGTTTTTTTTTTCTCTTACAAGCTCTTTGCTTCTCCTTCAATTCTGAATGATAGGCTTGCTGGCTACAGTATCCAAGGTTATAAGTTTTTTTCCTTTCAGCACTTTAAATATACCATGCCTGTCCCTTCTGGCTTGCAAAGTTCTCTTAAAAAATCAGCTGATAGCCTCATGGGGGTTCCCTTGAATGTTACTCTGTTTTTCTCTTACTGGATTTAGAATTCTCTGTTTAACTTTTGACATTTAATTATGACATATCTTGATGTGAATCTCTTTGGATTCATCCTGTTTGGAACTCTGTGCTTCCTGTACTTGGATTGTTTCTTTCTCCATGTTTGGGAAGCTCTCAGCCATAATTTCATCAAATAATATTCTACACCTTTTCCCTCCTTCTCCTTCTGGGACCCCTATAACATGAAGGTTAGTATGTTTTATGTTGTCCTAGAGGTCCTTTAAACTGTTCTCATTTTTTAAAATTTGTTTCTTTTTACTGTGCTGATTGGGTGATTTCCATTATTTAATCTTCCAGATTGCTTATGTGCTCTTTTGTATCACCTAATCTTCTGTTAATTCCCTCTAGTGTATTTTTCATTTCAGTTACTGTATTCTTCAGCTCTGAGTGGTTCTTTTTTACATTTTCTAGTTCTTTGTTAAAATTATCATGTGTTCATCTGTTCTTTCCCCAGGTCAGTTAGCATTCTTGTTACTATTGCTTTGAACTCTATCAGATAAATTATTTATCTGTTTTCTTAGGTTTTTTTTTAAAGGTTATTTCCTTGTTCTTTCATTTGAAACATACACCTCTGTCTTTCCATTTTGTTTAACTTTATCTCTATGAAATTATGTGAAAGGGTTACTTCTCCTGGTCTTGAAGGCATGTCCTTCTGTGAGAGCATGTGTATGCCATCTGCCTTTGCCCAGTGCCTTGGTGAGAGAGCTAGATCTGAAATGAGCATGAGCTGCATCTTTCACCCCAGGATGTGCTGGCAGCCACTGCTTTGGTGGGAGGTGGGGGCTGGAGTTGGATTGGCTAACACCAGAGCCAGGTGCAAGCTGAGGTTTCTCCTATGCTCGATGGCCATCACCATCCTATCAGAGGCAGGGTCGGGGGCCAAGGGGCTGGAGCAGGACCCCTGAGGAAGTTGGGTTTCTTTCAGGAGCGATGGCAATCTCTGCCTTGATTTGGGATGTGACTGGGGCCTGAGGGCGTGGGGTTGTACTTCTGTGCTGGTTTCACTTTTTCCCCATGTTCACACCTTTGTTAGAGGGTGGATCAGGGATGGAGGGGTTGGTGCCTCACTACTGAGCTTGTTTCACTCCTGTTGGCAACGTTGGTCTCCACCCTGGAGCTAGTTTCACTCCTCAACATGGGCAGAATGCGCAAGCTGGAAATGGCTGTCTCCACTCCTGCCAGAGACAGAGCTGTGTCCAAGCTGGCTCCATTCCCTCTAGGTGTGCTCACTCTTTTGGCAACAACAGCCTCCACCCTAGCAGAGAGCAGCACCATCGCAAGAGGGGCTGGAGCAAGCACCTGGTATGGGCTGGGTGGGGGTATGCTGGGGCAGTCTTGGCAAGCCTACCAGAGCCCCAGGCAGTTTTCAGTCTGATCCCTTCATGCTATGACTAGGAGTAAGCAAATTAATGCATGTGCTTTTCAAGATCAGAGTCTCAGTTTCATACACCCCCCAGTAAGCCACACTGATTTTCAAAACAGCAAAGGGGCTCATCTTCCCAGTGTCATATCCCAGGGCTGGGGTGCCTAATACATGGCTCAAACCCCTCACTCCCCAGGGAGGATCCCTGAGCCTGTGATAACCCTTTCTTCTTCTTTGTCCCCCACTAGGGGTACCAGTCCCACCTATTTTGCATTTCCTCCCTTCCTACCCGAGTACATGTGGATCTTTCTTTACAGCCTTGCTTGTAGAACTGTTCTGCTAGCTCCTGGGTCAATTTCAGTGAGAGTTGCTCTATATGTAGTTGTAGTTCTGAGGTGCTCGTGAGAGGAGGTGAGACCAGCATTCTCCTACTCTGCCATCTTGGTCTCCATCTCTTGTCTTTTTTTTTTTTTTTTTTTTTGCGGTACGCGGGCCTCTCACTGTTGTGGCCTCTCCCGTTGCGGAGCACAGGCTCCAGATGCGCAGGCTCAGTGGCCGTGGCTCACGGGCCCAGCCGCCCTGCAGCATGTGGGATCTTCTCGGACCAGGGCATGAACCCATGTCCCCTGCATCAACAGGCGGACTCCCAACCACTGCGCCACCAGGGAAACCCCTTGTGTCTTTTTGATAGTAGCCATTTTAACAGGTGTGAAGTGATATCTCATTGTGATTTTGATTTGCATTTCCAGGATGAGTAGTCATGTTGAGCACCTTTTCATGTACCCGTTGTGCATTTGTATGTTATCTTTAAAGAAATGTCTAGTCAGATCCTCTGCACATTTTTGAATATCATTATTTAGGTTTTTACTACTGAGTTGTATGAGTACTTTATATACTTTAGATGTTAACCCCTTATTGCGCATATGATGTGAAAATATTTTCTTCCATTTGGTAGGTTGCCTTTTCATTTTATTGATGGTTTTCTCTGCTGTGCAGAAGCTTTTTAGTTTGATGTAGACCTACTTGTTGATTTTTGCTTTTGCTGCCTTATGATTCTTTGTGTTTGTTGTATCAGTTGTCATGTATCCTCTTGCAATTATAATTCCCATCTTTTCTTAGTCAGTCTAGTTAAAGGTTTGTCTATTTTGTTTATCTTTTTAAAAACCAGGTCTTAGTTTCATTGATCTTTTCTATTGTCTTTTTAATCTCTAATTTATTTATTTCCACTCTGAGCTTTGTTATTTCTTCCTTCTAACTTTTGGCTTAGTTTATCCTTTTTCTAATTCCTTTATGTGTAAGATTGGGTTGTTTGAGATTTTGCTTTCTCTTAATGCAGGCATTTAATACTATAGTCATCCCTCAGTATCAATGGGATATTGGCTCCAAGACTGAGGATAACAAAATGAGCAGATGCCCAAGTCCCATGGTCAGCCTTCTGTATCTGCATATTCTGCATCCAAGGATTCAACCAACCGTGGGTTGTAAACATAGTACTCAATCCACAGTTAGTTGAGTCCACAAATGTGGACTCCATGGATACAGAGAGCCAACAATTTTGGAAAAAAATTGTAGGTATTAAGTGGACCCATGCCATTCAAACATGTGTTGTTCAAGGGTAAACTGTATAAACTTTCCTCCTTGAACTGCTTTTGCTGCATCTCATACGTTTTGGTATGTTGTCTTTCCATTTTCATTTGTCTCAAAATATTTTTCGTATTTCCCTTTGATTTCTTCTTTGACCCATTTGTTGTTCTGGAGCATGTTGTTTAATTTCTTTATATTTGTGGGGTTTTTTTTTCCAGATACTTCTTGTAATTGATTCCTAATTTCATACCATTGTGGATGGAAAGGAAGCTTGATATGATTTCTTTTTTAATTTAATTTTTATTTTATATTGGACTGTAGTTGGGTTACATTGTTGTGTTACTTTCGGGTGTACAGCTAAGTGATTCAGTTATACATATACATATATCCTTTCTTTTTCAGATTCTTTCCCATATAGGTTATTCCAGAATATTGAGTAGAGTTCCCTGTGCTATAAAGTAGGTCCTTATTGATTGCCTATTTTATCTATAGTAGTGTGTATATGTTAATCTCAATCTCCTAATTTATCTGTCCCCCTGCCCCATGTTTCCCCTTTGGTAACCATAAGTTTGTTTTCCATGTCTGTGAGTCTGTTTCTGTTTTGTAAATAAGTTCATTTGTATCATTTTTTTTTAGATTCCATATATAAGTGATATAATATGATATTTGTCTTTCTCTGTCTGACTTACTTCCCTTAGTATAATAATCTCTAAGTCCAACCATGTTTGCTGCAAATGGCATTATTTCATTCTATTTTATGGCTGAGTAATATTCCATTGTATATATGTACCTCATCTTCTTTATCCATTCCTCTATCAATGGACATTTAGGTTGCTTCCATGTCTTGGCTATTGTAAATAGTGCTGCAATGAACATTAGGGTGCATGTATCCTTTCAAATTATGGTTTTCTCCGGATATGCCCTGGATTGCTTTAGTTCTTTAAGGAACCTCCATACTGTTCTCCATAGTGATTGTACAAATTTACATTCCCACCAACAGTGTAGGAGGTTTCCCTTTTCTCCACACCCTCTCCAGCATTTATTGTTGTTTTTTTAATATATTGGAATATAGTTGATTAACAATGTTGTGTTAGTTTCAGGTGTATAGCAAAGTGATTCAGTTATATATATACATGTATCTATTCTTTTTCAAATTATTTTCCCATTTGGGTTGTTACATTATATTAAGCAGAGTTCCCTGTGCTATATAGTAGGTCCTTGTTGGTTATCCATTTTAAATATAACAGTGTAAACATGTCAATCCCAAACTCCCTAACTATTGCTTCCCCCCACCCTTCCCCCTAGTAACTGTTTTGTAAATAAGTTCATTTGTATCATTTTTTTTAAGATTTCACATATAAGTGATATCATATTTCACTTTCTCTGTCTGACTTACTTCACTCAGTATGACAATCTCTAGGACCATCCATGTTTCCAGCATTTATTTTTTGTGAATTTTTTGATGATATCCATTCTGACCAGTGTGAGGTGATACCTCATTGTAGGTTTTGCATTTCTCTAATAATTAGCAATGCTGAGCAGCTTTTCATGTGCTTTTTGGCCATCTGTATGTCTTATTTGGAGGAATGTCTATTTAGATCTTCTGCCCATTTTTTTATTTTTTATTTTTTTATATATATAGGGCTGCATGAGCTGTTTGTATATTTTGGAGATTAATCCATTGTTGGCCGCTTAGTTTGCAAATATTTTCCCCCATTCTGTGGATTGTCTTTTCACTTTGTTTATGGTTTCCTTTGCTGTGCAAACACTTTTAAGTCTAATTAGTTCCCATTTGTTTATTTTTGTTTTGATTTTCATTAAGCTAGGTAGTGGATCAAAGAAGATCTTGCTTCGATTTATGTCAGAGTGTTCTGCCTATGTTTTCCTCTAAGAGTTTTATAATACCTGTCTTACATTTAGGTCTTTAATCGATTTTGAGTTTTTTTGTATATGGTGTTAGGGAATGTTCTAATTTCATTATTTTACATGTAGCTGTCCAGTTTTCACAGCACCACTTATTAAAAAGACTGTCTTTTCTCCATTGTATATTCTTGCCTCCTTTGTCATAGATTAATTGACCAAAGGTGTGTGGGTTCATCTCGGCTTTCTATCCTGTTCCATTGATCTGTATTTCTGTTTTGTGCCAGTACTATACTGTTTTGGTTACTGTAGCTTTGTAGCATAGACTGAAATCAGGATGTTTGATTCCTCCAGCTCAGTCTGCCATTGGTAATTTGATAGGGATTGCATTGAATCTGTAGATTGCCTTGGGTAGTACAGTCATTTTGACAATATTCATTCTTCCAATCTGATGACATGGTATATCCTTCCATTTGTTTGTGTTGTCTTTGATTTCTTTCATCAGTGTCTTATAGTTTTTTTGCCTTTTTAGGTAGGTTAGGTAAAATACCTCCCAGGTATTTTATTCTTTTTGATGCAATGGTGAATGGGATTGTTTCCTTAATTTCTCTTTCTAAACTTCCACTGTGATTGTTTAGGAATGCAAGAGATTTCTGTGTATTAATTTTGTATCTTGCAACCTTACTGAATTCATTGATGAGCTCTAGTAGTTTTCTAATAGCACGTTTAGGTTTTTCTATGGATAGTATCATGTCATCTGCAAACAGTGACAATTTTACTTCTTTTCCAATTTGGATTCTTCTTATTTCTTTTCTTCTTTGATTGCCATGGCTAAGACTTCCAAAATTATGTTGAATAAAAGTGGCGAGGGGGCTTCCCTGGTGGCGCAGTGGTTGAGAGTCTGCCTGCTGATGCAGGGGACACGGGTTCGTGCCCTGGCTCAGGAAGATCCCACATGCTGCGGAGCGGCTGGGCCCGTGAGCCATGGCCACTGAGCCTGCGCATCCGGAGCCTGTGCTCCGCAACGGGAGAGGCCACAACAGTGAGAGGCCCGCATACCACACACACACAAAAAAAAGTGGCGAGAATGGACAGCCTTGTCTCGTTCCTGATCTTAGAGGAAATGCTTTCAGCTTTTCACCATTAAGAATGATGTTTGCTGTGGGTTTGTCATATATGACCTTTATTATCTTGAGGTAGGTTCTGTCTATGCCCACTTTCTAGAGAGCTTTTATCATAAATTTGTGTTGAATTTTGTCAAAAGCTTTTTCTGCATCTATTGAGATGATCGTATGGCTTTTATTCTTCAGTTTGTTGTGTACAACACTGATTGATTTGCAGATATTGAAGAATCCTTGCATCCCTGGGATAAATCCCACTTGATCTTGGTTTATGATCCTTTTAATGTGTTGTTGGATTCGGTTTGCAGTATTTTGTTGAGGATTTTTGCATCTATGTTCATCACTGATATTAGCCTGTAATTTTCTTATTTTTAAATTTATTTATTTGTTTATTTATTTTTGGCTGCATTGGGTCTTCTTTGTTGCATGCGAGCTTTCTCTAGCTGCAGCAAGCAGGGACTACTCTTCGTCACGGTGAGTGGGCTTCTCATTGCAGTGGCTTCTCTTGTTGCAGAGCACAGGCTCTAGGTGCATGGGCTTCAGTAGTTGTGGTGAACGGGCTTAGTTGCTCTGCGGCATGTGGGATCTTCCTGGACCAGGGCTCAAAACCATGTCCCCTGCATTGGCAGGCAGATTCTTAACCACTGCACCACCAGGGAAGTCCTAGCCTGTAATTTTCTTTTTCTGTGGTATTTTTGTCTCCTTTTGGTATCAGGGTGATGGTGGCCTCAATAGAATGAGTTTGGGAGTGTTCCTCCCTCTGCAACTTTTTGGAATAGTTTGAGAAGGATAGATGTTAACTCTTCTCTAAATGTTTGATACAATTCACCTGTGAAGCCATCTGGTCCTGTACTTTTGTTTGTTGGGAGTTTTAAAATCACAGTTTCAATTTCAGTACTTGTGATTGGTCTGTTCATATGTTCTATTTCCTCCTGGTTCAGTCTTGGAAGGTTGTACCTTTCTAAAAATTTGTCCATTTCTTCTAGGTATTCCATTTTGTTGGCATATAGTTGCTTGTAGTAGTCTCTCATGATCCTGTGTATTTCTGTTGTGTTGTAACTTCTCCTTTTTTGTTCCTAATTTTATTGACTTGGGCCCTCTCCCAATCAATTTTGTTTATGTTCTCAAAGAACCAGCTTTTAGTGTCATTGATCTTTTCTATTATTTTCTTCATCTCTATTTCATGTATTTCTGCTCTGATCTTTATGATTTCTTTCTTTCTACTAACTTTGGGTTTTGTTCGTTCTTCTTTCTCTAATCGCTTTAGGTGTAAGGTTAGGTTGTTTATTTGAGATTTTTCTTGTTTCCTGATGTAAGATTGTATTGATATAAACTTCCCTCTTAGAACTGCTTTTGTTGCAACCTATAGGTTTTGGATTGTCATGTTTTCATTGTCATTTGTCTCCAGGTATTTTTTTATTTCCTCTTTGATTTCCTTGGTGATCCACTGGTTGTCTAGTAGCATATTTTTTAGTATCCATGTGTTTGTGTTTTTTAGGGTTTTTTTTCTTGTAGTTGATTTCTAATCTCATAGCACTGTGGTTGGAAAAGACCCTTGATATGATTTCAGTTTTCTTAAATTTACTGAGGTTTGCTTTGTGGCCCACCATATGATCAATCCTGGAGAATGTTCCATGTGCACTTGAGAAGAACGTGTATTCCACTGCTTTTGGATGGAATGTTCTGTAAATATCAATTAAGTCCATCTGATCTAATGTGTCATTTAAGGACTGTGTTTCCTTATTGATTTTCTTCCTGGGTGATCTGTCCATTGATGTAAGTGGGGTGTTAAATTCCCCCACTATTATTGTGTTACTGTTGATGTCCCCTTTTATGGCTGTTAGCATTTGCCTTATATATTGAGGTGCTCCTATGTTGGGTGTATATATGTTTATAATTATTATGTCTTCTTGGATTTACCCTTTGATCATTATGTAGTGTCCTTCCTTGTCTCTTGTAACAGTCTTTATTTCTAAGTCTATTTTGTCTGAGTATTGCTACTCCAGTTTTCTTTGGATTGCCATTTGCATGGAATACCTTTTTCCATCCCCTCACTTTCAGTCTGTATGTGTCCCTAGATCTGAAGTGGGTCTTTTGTAGACAGCATATATATGGGTCTTATTTTTGTATTCATTCAGCCAGTTTATGTCTTTTGGTTGGAGCATTTAATCCATTTACATTTAAGGTAATTATCAACATGTAAGTTCTATTTCTATTTTGTTAATTGTTTGGGTTTGTTTTTGTGGATATTTTTTCTTCCTTTCAGCTTCTCTTGTGATTTGATGACCATCTTTGGTGTTGTGCTTGGATTGCTTTTTCTTGTGTGTGTGTATCTATTACATATTTTTGGTTTGCAGTTCCCATGAGGTTTTGATATAGCAGTCTATATATAAACAAGATTGTTTTAAATTGCTGGTCTCTTAATTTCAAATGCATTTCCAATATCCTGCATTTGTACTCTCTTCTCCTCATGATTCCTGGTTTTGATATCATATTTGTATGTGGATGATTTCCTAACTTTACTGTATGTTTGCCTTTACCAGTGACCTTTCCCATTTGTAATTTTCTTTTTTCTACTTGTGGCTTTTTCTGTTCTGCCTAGAGAAGTTCCTTTAGTATTTGTTGTAAAGCTGGTTTTGTGGTGCTGAATTCTATTAGCTTTTGCTTGTCTGTAAATCTTTTGATTCCTTGGTTGAATCTGACCAAGAGCCTTGCTGGGTAGAGTATTCTTGGTTGTAGGTTCTTTCATCACTTTAAATATATTATGTGAGTGCATCGTGCATGCTCCAGGAGAGAGGTGGTGTCAGAGCCTGCAGATTTTTGCTGAGCTTCCCTGAGACATTTCTGGAAAGTCAGAGCTCAAGGGAAGCTGGGGGATGGAGAGTGCAGGGAAGCAAGCATTTGAGAGAAGGAAAAGCAAAAATTCCAAAGCACACTGCCACTGCCCTGCCTCCATCCATCAAGCCATGACCAAAGCAAAGCCCAAGCCCACCAAGACCCTCATGCCTGGGGAAAAAGCATGGGGATGACAGCAGCTGCTCCTTCTTCTGCCTTTGCCCAGCCCCCAATACCCCTCACCACAGGGAGAAGGGAGAGAGCAGGAGGGAATGATGAAAATCCTAAGACACTCACTGGATGTTTGCGTGGTGGAGCGAAAGCTGACATCCATGCTCTAAAGTGCCTGCATGCAGTGGGCCACTTGTGGCTCTTCACTGCTCTCTAGGGCATGAACTCAGTGCGTTGGAATTCAACATGGCTGCCGAAGGCCTGCTATGGGACTTTGGCCCCTTTTCCTTAATTTCTCCTCATCGGGACTCTTTGATTCCCCTTTTCTATCTTTACTTTGGTGGTCTGGAGTTAAGCTGCGAGTGTGGAGACCCTAGGAAAGGGGTGCTCCCTCCACACGTCCAACCAAAAGGGTGTCCTCGGCACACAAGTGTCACCCAACAGGTGTGCCACGCTCAGTTCTTTCCAGTTTGTATGCCCTTAAGTAAGAGCCTCCTGAAGAGGGGGCTGTTTGAAAGGGAAAAGGCAGCCCAGGCACAAAGTTGCCAAGTCTTTTGGACTTGAGAGGGCAGAGGATGGTGCTGCTGGGTGGGGTGGTACGGGAAGGCCGGGGTGTCTCCACGTGGCCATGGAGGCATGCCTGTGCCCAAGAAGGGCTGCGGCCCCTGACCACCATCAAGAGGAAGCTCTGGCTTGCATTGCTGCACTAGGGATGGGATCCATGGGACCTTTAATTTCTCTGCAGCACCTTTAATTTTCCCTCCAGCGCCCACTTGGGGCCTGGCCCAGCTGTCATCTTGTGACGCAGCTGCCATTTTGTGGTGTGGCCACCATTTCACCCAGCCATGGGGGCCATGTTGTGGGGGAAGGTCGTGCTGCCAAAGAGGGGTGGGGCTGGCAACTGGGCATGTGCTGCCCCCAGGAGCAAAGGCAGGCAAGTCCCCTTTGTTCTTCTTCTGGGCTCAGGGCTGGGCTTGGGCTCTGCCACAACCCTCTCCAGACACAGGCCAGGTGCATGTGGTGTGTGAACCTCTAAAAAGCACAGAGAGGGCATGCATGGAGTCCCAAATCCTTCCTGCCCTCTAAGCCCTTGAAAAGTGGGATTTCTCACGTCCACCCTTGCAGTGTGATAGGGATTGATTTTATGAGGCTGTGCTCAGAGCTCAAGCATGGGAAGCTGTAATTTCACTCTGAGAGTGAAGGCACTTTCTGCAGCCCTGTGCTGCTGGGAGTAGTGAGCCCACTGGAATGCCATGCCTTGAACCACAATGGCATTCTGCAAATAAAAGTTAAACTGTGGGCCCGGGAGACCCAGCAATGGTGCTAAACACCAGTGTAACTGAGAGGTCAGTCTCCTTAAAAAAGAAAAAAAGAAAAGGTAGTGTCTTTGGAGTGCCATCAGCCATAGAAAAAGGGAGATGTTGTTTTTCATTAGCTGGCTTTGAAGCACGCACTGTGCAACTATTTTCAGATCATGTTTATTCCATTATTTATATGTGAGCTATAAACTGGAACAATAGATTGGAATATTTTATTTCTCTCTGTTGAGAACATCTTCCATTTAACTTCTTTTTAAAATCCCTTATGAGTATGTAAATAACAAACTGACTCAATAAAATCTCTGTTATGTGCCAAAAATAAATAAATATATATCTATATCTGTCTATCTATCTATATCATGCCACTACCCTCTGGCCTGCAGAGTCTCTGCTGAAAAATCAGCTGATAACCTTATGGGGATTCCCTTGTATGTTATTTGTTGCTTTTCCCGTGTTGCTTTTAATATTTTCTCTTTGTCTTTAGTTTTTGTGAATTTGATTAATATGTATCTCGGCATGTTCTTCCTTGGGTTTATGCTGTATGGGACTCTCTGCACTTCCTGGACTTGAGCAAGTGTTTCCTTTCCCAAGTTAGGGACGTTTTTGGCTATAATCTTCTCAAATATTTTCTCGGGCCCTTTCTCCCTCTCTTCTCCTTCTGGGACCCCTAGAATGCATTGGTGCATTCAGTGTTGTCCCAGAGGTCTCTGAGACTGTCCTCATTTCTTTCAATTCTTTTTTCTTTATTCTGTTCTGCAGCAGTGATTTCCACCACTCTGTCTTCCAGCTCACTTATTTGTTCTTCTGCCTCAGTTATTCTGCTATTGATTCCTTCTAGTGTATTTTTCATTTCAGTTATTGTATTGTTCCTCTCTGTTTTTTCTTCTAGCTCTTTGTTAAACATTTCTTATCTTCTCAGTCTGTGTCTCCATTCTTTTTTCTGAGATCTTAGATATCTTTACTATCATTAGTCTGAATTCTTTTTCAGGTAGATTGTCTATCTCCACTTCACTTAATTGTTCTTCTTAATTGTTCTTTCTACCTTGTTCCTTCATCTGGAACATGTTTCTCTGCCATCTCATTTTATCTAACTTTCTGTGTTTGTGATCTCCTTTCCACAGGCTGCAGGATCATAGTTCCTCTTGCTTCTGCTGTCTGCCCCCTGGTGGGTGAGGTTGGTCCAGGGGCTTGTGTAAGCTTCCTGGTGGGAGGGACTGGTGTGCTTGCCCACTGGTGGGTGGATCTGGGTCTTGTCCCTCTGATGGACAAGATTATGTCAAGTGATGTGTTTAGAGGTGGCTGTTAGCCAAGTACATCTTTAGGCAGCCTGTCTGATGATGGGTGGGGCTGTGTTCCCCCCCTTCCTTGATGTTTGGGCTCAGGTGTCCCAGCAGTGGAGTCTGCAGACTACTCACTTGGGCCAGGTCTCAATGCCAAAATGGTGACCTCCAGGAGAGCTCATGCTGATTGATATTCCCTGGGGCCAAGCAACTTGTGTCCTTGCCCCCACAGTGAGCCACTGCCAACCCCTGTCTCCCCAGGAGACCCTCTAAGACACACAGGTATGTCTGGCAGAGGCTCCTATGGAGTCACTGCTTTGTGGTGTGTCCCAGTGCATATGAAATCTTGTGTGTGCCCTCTGAGAGCAGAGTCTCTGTTTCCCCCAGTCCTGTGGAGCTCCTGCATTCAAGCCCCACTGGACTACAAAGCCAAATGTTCTCAGGGTTCCTCCTCCCAGTTCCAGATCGTCAGGCTGGGGAGCCTTACATGGGGCTCAGAACTGTCACTCCTGTGGGAGAACATCTGCAATATAATTATTTTCTAGTTTGTGGGTTGCCCACTCAGCAGGTATAGGATTTGATTATATTGCAAAAGCACCCCCTACTGTCTCATTTTGACTTCTTCTTTGTCTTTGGATGTAAAATATCTTTTTTAGTAGGTTCCAGTCTTTTTTGTTGATGGTTGTTCAGCAGCTAGTTGTGATTTTGGTGTTTTCATAAGAAGAGGTAAGCTTAAGTCCTTCTACTCTCCCATCTTGTCCAGAATCAAGGGGCTGCTTTTAGTTTGGATGCTTGCTGCCTCTTTCCTCAGTGTGTGCTGGCCATTATCCCCTTGATAGGTGGTGTGCAGGTGCGGTGGCCTGTGCATTCTCCCAGTACAGCAGGGGTAGCGATTGGCACCCACTCACAGGTCTCCCAGCCATGGCAGTGGCCCACGCACTCCCAGGACAGCAGGAGCAGTGCTTGGTGCCTGCTCCTGTGTCTCTTAGTGGTGGCAACAGGCCGTGCACTCCTGGGATAGCAGAGGCAGCAATTAGTGCCTGCTGCTGCCCATGTGCACTCCTACAGGTCTTTTGCCTCCTTGGGTAGGTTTATACCTAGGTATTTTATTCTTTATGCAATGGGAAATGGGATTGTTTCCTTAATTTCTCTTTCTGATCTTTTGTTGTCAGTGTATATTTATATGATTTCAATCCTAATTTATTGAGGCTTGCTTTGTGGCCTAACATAATCTATCCTGGAGAATATTTCGTGTGCACTTGAAAAGAATGTGTATTCTGCTGCTGTTTGATGGAATGCTATAAATGTCTATTAGAAATATCTGACTAATGTGTGGTTTAAAGTGCAGTATTTCTTTATGGATTTTCTGTCTGGATGATGTATCCTTTAATGAAAGTGGGATATTGAACTCCCCTACTATTATTGTACTGCTTATATATTACTCCTTTCAGGTATGTTAACACTGAATTTATATATTTAGGTGCTCCTATGTTAGCTGCATAAATATTTATTGATGTTTTGTTCTACTGATTAATTGAACCCTCTATCATTATATGATGACCTTCTTTGTTTCCTGTTAGTCTTTGACTTAAAGTCTGTTTTGTCTAATGTAAATTTAACTACCTTGCCTTCTTTTGATTTCCATTTGTTTGGAATGTCTTTTCCAATCCTTTCACTTTCAGTCTATGTGTATCCTTAAAGCTGAAGTGAGGTTTTATTTGTTTGTTTTTTGTTGTTTTTGTGTGTGTGTTTTGTTTTGTTTGTTTTGGCTGTGCCGCACAGCTTGTGGGATGTTAGTTCCCCGACCAGGGAGTGAATCCATGCTCTCAGCAGTGAGAGCATGGCATCCTAACCACTGGACCACCAGGGAATTACCTGAAGTGAGTTTCTTGTAGGCAGCATATAGTTGGGTCTTGGTTTTTTTCATCTTTTGTTTTGTTTTTGGTTTTGTTTGTTTTATCCATTCAGCTACTTTGGTTTTTGATATGAGAATATAACCCATTTACATTAATGATTGATAGAAATGGACTTGATATTGCTATTTTGTTGTTTTTCTGGTTGTTTTGTAACTGCTTTGTTCTTTTGATCCTCTCTTGCTTTCTTTCTTTGCAATTTAATGATTTTCTGTAGTGGTATTCTTAAAGTCATTTCTCTTTATCTTCTGTGCACCTACTATAGGTTTTTGCTTTGAGGTTACCATGATGCTTACATAAAATATAAGTCTATTTTAAGCTGATAACATAACTTTGAAGCTCTACATTTTTACACTCCCCCACCCATATTTTTGTCACAATTTGTCTTTTTATGTTGTGTAACCATTAACAAATTATTGAGGTTATTATTAATACTTTGGTCTTTTAATCCTTATAGTAGAATTATAAGTGACTTACCCATCAATGTTATAACTTTACAGTATTCTGAGTTGAACTATATAGTTACTTTTTTTTTTTTTTGCGGTACATGGGCCTCTCACTGTTGTGGCCTCTCCCGTTGTGGAGCACAGGCTCCGGATGCGCAGGCTCAGTGGCCATGGCTCTCGGGCCCAGCCGCTCTGCAGCATGTGGGATCTTCCCAAACCGGGGCACGAACCCGTGTCCCCTGCATCGGCAGGCAGACTCTCAACCACTGCGCCACCAGGGAAGCCCTATAGTTACTTTTACCAGTGAGTTTTATGCCTTCTTACGTTTCTTGTTACTAATTAGGATCACTTAATTCCAGCTTGAAGAACACTTCAATATGTCTTGTAAGGCCAGTCCAGTGGTGATAAACTCCTTTAGCTTTTGTTTGTCTGGAAAACTCTCTCTCCAAATCTGAAGGATATTTTTGCCAGAGTATTCTCCATTGGCAACATTTTCTTCCTTTCCTTTCCTTATTTCTTTCTTCCTTCTTTCCTTCCTTTCTTCCTTCATTCATTCCTTTTCTTTCTTTCTTTCTTCTACTTTGAAAATATTCTGCCACTCACTTCTGTCCTGCAAAGTCCCTGCTAAAAAAGCCATTGATGGTCTTATGGGGGGTACATATACAACTTGTTGCATGAAACAAGTTGCTTTTCTCTTGCTACTTTTAAGATTCTTTCCTTTTCTTTATCCTTTGGCAGTTTAATTATAATATGCTTTATATGGGTCTCTCCAAATCCGCTTTATTTGGAAGACTCTGGCATTCATAGATCTGTAAGTCTGTTCCCTTCCCCAAATCAGGGAAGTTATCAGCCAATATTTTTAAAAATAAGCTTTCTCTCTCTCTCTCCTCCTTCTAGGACCCCTTTAATGCATATAACTGTGCTATGATGGTATCCCATAAGACCCTTATGATATCTTCACCTTCTTCATACTTTTTGGGTTTTGCTTCTCTGGATGAATTCCATTGCCCTGTTTTTAAGTTCACTGATCCTTTCTTCCACTTGCTCTAATCTGCTCTTGAATCCCTCTATTGAATTTTTTAGTTCAATTTATATTTTTCAGCTCTGATTTGTTTTGTGCTTTTCTGCATTTTCTCTCCCATTTTTGAAATTATCATTTTGTTGTACATTGCTGTCTGACCTCAGCATCTTTATGACTGTTATTTTGAATTCCATCAGGTACTTTACTTTTCTCCATTTCATTAAGATCTTTTTCTAGAGATTATCTTCTTTTGTTCAGAACATACTCCTCTATTTCTTCATTTTCCTTGATTCTTTATGTTGATTTCTGATAAAACAGCCACCTTTCTCAGTCTTGACAGAATGGTCTTGTGTAGGAGATAAACCTCATCTATCAGCCTGACCCTAGCTCCTGGTTGTCTCAAACCTCTGTGATCTTCCAAGCTGCCTTCTTTGTTCTGAATGGCTCCCAGTACTTGAGGGTGTACCAAGATCTGTCAGTGTCCTAAAGTAGAGGATCTCAGCCAGAACCTAGATACAGACTGATTAGAAGGCAGACCCTTAGGCGGCAGCTGGGAAAGTTTTTAGTTAAGCCCCTTCTAGGGAGGAACTGGGAGGTAAGAATTTTTGCCTGCTCCCTCTGCTCTAGGCCCGCATATATAGATGCAGGGGGTCAAGGGGTGCTTCTGTGCCCATTAAGAACTGCTTCTTTGTTTGCTACTATCCTGTAGGACTCATGAATGCAAGCCCTGTTAGCTATCAGAGCCAGGCAATCTAAGGGCCCATCCCACAGGCAGCAGTGCAAAAGCTGGGCACAGATATGCATATAAGCTCCTTCCATGGTGACAGTGGCAACTTTGAGGGGCTATAGGGAGAGGCTATAGCAGAGGAGGTGTCCGACAGGTTCCTGTCTCCAGAAAACACAGCTAGTGCCTAGATGTGTCCTAAAGTAGAAGCCTGACCCTAAGGCAGCAGCTTTCAAAGTATGCACATACACTCCTTTCAGAGAAAGATTGGGAAACTGGTGATTTTTGCCTGCTTCTGCCACACAGAGTCCAGGGGGTATAGCCACAGCAAGTGCTCACACACCCATTAACAACTGCTCCTTTGTTTGCTATAGTCTTGTGGGCGCAAGCCTGATTGGCTTTCAGATCTAGGTGTTTTGGAGGGCCCACTCCTCAGGTGAGCATCTTTAAAGTTGGGACACCAGATGGGAGGTTCAAACCCTTTAATCCTCAGGGAGAGGCTGGAAGTTGGGAGTTTCTACCTGACTGTACGGTGTTGTGCTGGTGGTGGGGTTTATGGTGTGTCTCAGCCTTCCCTATCCATTTCAACGTGGGTTTTGTTCATTCACCAGTGTATACGAGTCATTCAGTTAGTTTCTAAATTTCTTTCAGAGTTGATTGCTCTGCGTGTCCATGGGAGAAGAGTTCAGGTACCTCTTTTGTCACCATCTTTCTTGACCCCAACACCTGATAACTTTTTAAAAATACCAATGCCTGGGCCTCAACCCCAGATTCTCATTTAATTGGTCTAGGGCAGGGACCTGGCACTGATAACTGTAAATTGCCCCAGATGATTCTCTTGTGCCATCAGGCTTGAGGCCCCCACTCTGAGTGCTACTGTAGTTAATCCTCAACTGTTTTGATCAAATCTTCCTGGATCCCTAATCTCCAGTGGGGACTTCCCATCGAGAAAAAGGAATACAGTTGCTTAGTAGGGCCCACATTATTTCTGAAGTTCCACTTAACTAACAGTGGGAATAAAATATTATCATGTGTTCTTATGCATTGCAAGAACATGATTTTAGTTTCTTTTCCACATCAGTTATTAGAAAGATGAATCAAACAGTACACTGGGCACCTTCAAAACCCACCTCTCACCTTAGATTAAACCTGAAGCTTGTCAGCATCAGGACTTTCAGCCCCTGGGACAAAGACATAACTCTATTGTCAGTAATCCTGACAGTCTTAGAGAATTTAAGAATTGGCCCAAGAGCAACAGCTATTAGAATTAAAGTCCTATAAAACATGAACTATAACTAGAGGAATGCACTTTGCAATGATTCAAATTTCTCAAATATAACATGAATTAACTTGCTAAGTGAGGCAATGCCTCACACATAGCAGACACAAAATAAACATTTAAAATTAATACTGAAGTTGCTCAATTGAAGCAGGTGTTGAATTTCAAAATCTTCTTTGGATAACAAGATTAACATGCATTGCTAAATGAACACTTGCTCCAATAATTATACTGTAATTAATTGCGCTGCTGTACTAATTTTTGAAGTAAATTTCAAAAATCTTAATTTCCGGGCTTCCCTGGTGGCGCAGTGGTTGAGAGTCCGCCCGCCGATGCAGGGGACACGGGTTCGTGCCCCGGTCTGGGAAGATCCCATATGCCGTGGAGCGGCTAGGCCCGTGAGCCATGGCCGCTGAGCCTGCGCATCTGGAGCCTGTGCTCCGCAACGGGAGAGGCCACACAGTGAGAGGCCCGCGTACCGCAAAAAAACAACAACAAAAAAAAAACAAAAAAACCCAACAACTTAATTTCCCTCAACTTGTTGTCTGAATTATACTCAACCTGGGATAGGTGATCACCTGTCAGTCCTGGAAGAACTGGTAAGAAAAAGTGTTCATTCTAGAGTCATAGGTTAAACTACTCCATGAAATCTATCCTTTCCTCCTGGATACTTTTTTACTGCTAGATTTTTTTCCTTGAATGAATAAATACATGTATATTGAACACCAACATGCTAGATGCTGTTTAGGATTTCAGCTAGTGATTGTCAGAGCTTGAATTTAAGCTCTGCTACTTGTTAGTGACAAGTATATGGATGAAGCTATTTTCATATTCTAATGTTCCTCACCTGCAAAATGAGGACTAACTTAAAGGGTTGTGAATATTACAATATATGCAGTGTACCTGGCTGTAACATTTCCTGTATCACTGAGTTCTCACAACTCTGGGACAAGGTGGTACTACCTCTTGGCAAACGTGTGATCAAAGGAACAGGGAGGTTAGGACGTAGATATTTTCCCCTACACAACTTTTTTATCCATTGTATATTATCTTCTAGAAATGGGGAAACTGTCTCTACAAAGTCAAAAAGCTACTAGCTCTGGTGTTTGGGCACCATGAAGAATCTGAGAGAACTGAAGAGAAACTCTGGACAACAATGTAGTTTAACACAGTATAAGCATGTTGTATCATTTGCTTTTGAATGGGGAATCCTTTTAATCAGCTGGACTGCCTTTAACTACTTGCTCACTGCCTGCATCATTCCCTATCAGAAGAGTTAATATGTAACAATATCATCAAATGTACACTGGAAAACAGTGTGAGGTAACTCACTGGCTAGAATGGCATACTGTTCATTGGTGTTCCTCTTAAGAGTCCAAGGCTTGGTGCCGAACCAAACATATATACACTTTATTGGAATATATTAAACAAACGAAGTATTTAAAATCTGGCATTCTCAAAACAAAGAGTTCCTCAAAATGCTAACGGACCAGTCTCCTGTATTTTTTGGTTGGTTAACATTCCTTTAGAGAAGCAGTACTCTTTTAACAGATTCTTCCCAATTGTCCTTATTTCTAATTTAGACTCTGTGGCTCCTGAAGTAAAGTTCTACTTCCACCAGCAAAGCAAGTTCCAGACAAAACATTAAGAAACCTGCCAAAACCATGGCTCATGCTCAGTTCTTCCTGGGATTTCTTGACTTGTGAATGCTCCAGCCAGACCCAGAAGTAGAGGTTAGTGTACCACCACTAGACGGTTAGACCTAAGCAGCAAAATCAGTTTTTTGCAACCCAAGGCAAGCACTGTTCTTCAGCAAGTCTTCCCAACAGTGCAGATACAATTAATGTTAAAGTCACAGACAGGCTGCTTCCTTTCCTAATGTAGTATCTCTCTGCTGCTAATTGATTCTTTATATCTTCCAAGTTACTGGCTATCTTAAAGATAAACAGGAGTAAACCTAGCAAATGGCTACATTTAGTCGCATTTATTGAGCACCTTCCATGCACCAGGTACCTAATGTGTCTGGGATAAGAAACAGTCCCTGCAATCTTAATAGATTATGATAGAAATGGGTTGCCTGGAGTTGCTGGAGAGGATGGGGATGGCTATCAATCAAGATTTTTGGTTACAAACACTGGCAAAAGGAGTTTATTGGCAGGATCAAAGGGAAGCCACAGAATCAATGGCAGCCTAGAGAATCAGTTCAGGTAACTGGTACCCCAGGGAAGGTCATGTTGGTAGAAACATCACCTCCAACCCCTGCATGATAGCTTGAATTAAGATACAAAACCTAGGGAGAGTGTTCAAGCAGGAGAGCTTAAGTTAGAGACTCACCCCATGGCACCAGAAACTAGAGACTGTTACATCCAGAATGTCAGAACAGATAAGAAAAAGGTCACTTCTCCTTTAAAAAGAAATTCAACAACAGACAAAAACGATTCAAATCAACATGAGGCTAATGGATACACTCAGTGTAAACACGTGCAGGGTAAACCATGTGGGTTAACTTTTCCATTCTGCTATGTATCAGTAAAGAATCGACACCTTCGAAAATTCTTCCCATAGCCTTTGAAACTGATTTTTTTATATATTTTTCCCCTTAGTTTTTCAACACTCTTAATTCAGCAGGCTGCTAAGTTAATTTTTACAAGGTGTAGTGTTCATTCAATATTGGAATTTATATTGAGTGATTAAAGTCTGATGTCTTTTTCCAGATCTCCATTTAAAATGTAAGCTAAAGGACAAAGGGGAAAGGATAACTTCCCTTATATCATGTAAATTAGCCCTTAAAACTATGGGCGATGATTCATTTTTTAAACTAATGCTAATGAACCAGAAATGTATTTCCCTCTCCCAATCTTCACAGCAGAGAATGTTTGTGGAATGAGATGCTTTTAATAACTGAACTTGCCAGCTGACATAAAGGCTAAAATTAACATTTTAAACCATACATATCACTTTGTAGACTAAGTACACTGCACTCAATTTAGCACAGCTAGCCCCAAACCCTAAGACCTTCCATCTTTCTTCCAGGTCAAAGTCCTTTGCTGTTACTGAGTTTGTGTGGTCACACAACCAACCTTAATAGCTAACATTTTAACAGTACCTTACTATAGTGGTGGACTTGAAATGACTATTTTACATGTATTAACTAATTAGATCCTCATAAAACTCCCGAGGTTAGTCATATTATTGTCTCCATTATTTTTTTAGATGAAGAAACCAAAGTATAGTCAAGTGAGTGTTGCAGCTAACACCTGGACTTGTGAAGATGGGATCTGAGAGGCTCTAGATCAATCCCTTCCATATAAACACAGGGCAACGCTGGAAACAGACTGGTAAGAACACAAATCCCTGCCTCTTCCATCTTCTGTTCCGTGTGATTAAGGGGCAATATTTTACACCTGAGATTTGGCCATTTATAAAATTAGAAAAATGCTGTCTACTTCATGAGATAATAGGCTAGTCCTTCTCAAACTTTCTTCTACAGGGTAAACATCTTCCTAGGGTTTCCATATTTAAGAAATGAGATTTTTTTTTCACGTGAGAATTTTTTTTCTGCAATCTTACAAGGTTTTTTAAGAGGTACATGTTAAAAAAAATTCTATGACTTCCAGCCCAATGCTGTTCTTAAACAATGAGAGAATATATTCTGTGTAGTGAGTGTCTGGACAATTTATGCTTTTGTGTTTATGCTAACTGCCCAGCAGAGGTCTCAACCAGACAAGCTAAAACAATTGTAGCCTAACAACCATTGTACCTCACCACTCTCAGGCAAACTTTAAAGGGACAACTCATCCTCAGTGGTCCAACCAAGCTTAAAAAGCTGTGGGTGGATAAAATCATGGCATTTGCATCCAAATACTTATCTGGAGTCTCACAGTAATATGAAATCCTGACAACTAAGAGAACTGCCTGAATGTTAAATCTGAGATACAATGTCAGCTCTTTGTTTCAGCTCAATTTCCCCAATTAATGATCTCAAAGCAATAGCTAAGCTGCTCCCTAACTAGCACAGTAAGAAATTTGTTTCTTAAAACTTAGTAAAACTTAGTTTCTTAGTATGTAATTTTAAACAAGTTTATATTAAAACAAACATAAATACAGAATGCAATGAAAACTTCAAGTAATTTTACAAATGTCTTTACATACATATTTCCCCTAAATGTTGCATCAATAATGTTGTTTACAAATGAGCTTTATTTTATCAATAAGAACAAAGCTGGATTCAGGTCTTCTAACACCTGGTCCAGTGATCAGTCCACTTTTTTACTATCTAATACTAAAATAAAAATTTAGCCATTACTATATAATTATATAACCTTAAAACTTGTAATTTATTCTAAATTTTGTCCTAAAAAAAAAAAACTGAGTTACCTAATACTCTAAACATACTTACTCATAAGTACTGTAAAAATAAGAAAACATGAAGTATAAAGTATACATTTCTCTTTAAATGTATCTTACTTCTTAGTATATGTGAGCAAACTTCATACCTTTTGTTTAGTACTTTTAAATAAATACGTAGGCACTTACTTCAGAAACAATTTTATGTGCAAATAATCTATAATGTGCTACCCATACGTCCAATTTTCCACAAATAATTAAGCAGTTTTTAAAAAGAAAACCACACAAAAAATGTTAATAGGTACTGGACACCTAGAAAAATAAAGCTCATTCTACTAGGAATCTCAACTTAGAAGTGAGTATTCTCCAAAGTAGAAATTATATACTGCCATTTCAGGAAGAGACTATTCCACTGACCCCCAACATCCACAAACGCCTATCAATGATAATAGTTAAAACCAGATCAAAACGGTCCAACATAATTAGGCTTCAATATATTAGACCATTATGTTTTTCTAAGAAGCTAATAAACCAAAACCAGAAGTACTAAAATCAAAAGAAATTACTAGAGGCTAATTATCATACAGATTGTTAGTTCCTTGCTGTATCCCTTCTAGGAAAAGAATATTTTATTGCAATGAAAATTTTATTTTATATATTACTCGTCTTGAATTTGCCATTAATTATTACATAAATGCTGCCTAGTGCCATTAACCAAATGGCATGACCATTTTATGTCCACAATTCACTTCTGTATTTACAAACATAATTTTCATGACTTATAAAACTGTATCTCTCAGTGAAGGCTTAACATTGAGATGCAATCTAGCATCCACATCTGCTGTTCTGCAGATAGCAATGTAGGAAGGAAGTACTTTAATCCTGTTTCATATGAGTGACCATATATGAAAAAAAAACAATAATTTAGAAGTTCTATGTCTCCAAAGGAGACTTCCAGATGCACTTATAGAAATGGTTACAGACAGTAAGAGTTCTAAGAAACATCTTCCATGTCCACATCCTGTTGTAATTTCTGTACCATTTTGTCTTCCAGCTGCTTTCCTTTGCCTTAAAAAAAAGGGTGGGGGGGAGAAAGAAATTAAACTCTTGACAAAGAGCTGGGATGTGAACCCTGGCCACCTTGAACCAGGGTCTCTGCTCTTAACAAACACTGTACTACCTACCTCAAAGAGGGTTACCTAAAAACTTAGGTAACAGTGGTTCATTCCTATTGTTTTTTGGGTGTCTGTCAGTCCATATCATCTATATGTGAAACAATGCTCCAGGATTTTGTCTATTTTTTTTAAATTTGGTACAAAAACAACCTAGCTAGGACTTTTGCATAAATCTACCCAATATGTGGTTATAGGATTTGACTTTACTAAGGTTTAGGCATAGCTAAATCTCACCAAAATTTCTCTCCTTTTAACAGATTGTACTTGGCACCAGCTGAATAAAAAGAGTGGTTTCCTAGCATCTCACAAAAGAAATTATGCACACAAGCAACTGCCCAAGTGAGTGCCTAACTAAGTTACATAAGCACAAGGAGGATTTTTAATACAAAACTGTAGTTCTCAAACTGAAGTATCAGACTCACCTGGAGAGCTACTAAAGAACAGAGGTCCAAATTCAAGGGGCTTGGACCTCTATGTTTACATACTAAGTCCCCCAAGTAACAAGAGAGCTACTGATATAAAACATTATCCTTTAATCAAAACAGGTATGAGGCAAAATCATCTATTAAATTATTACTCAAATCGTTTTGATTAACTTGGATTTTGTGGAAGCTAGGATTTTATGAAGGGAGAAAAGAAACACCATATGCAGTAAATTGACTGGAACTGGGAAACACACTGAATGAATTATTTTTATAAATAGTCATATCATAAATGAGGGAGAACATTTACATAAAAAGATTCAACCTTAAAAAGTTGGCTGGTACCAATTACATGGACCACAACAATCCAGATTTTTCATTTCTCTACTTAAGGCAGAGAACTCCTGCGTAACGCAGTACTTACCTGCAAGAGGGGCCCGGATAAGATGGATGTTTTGCTTCACTTCTTTAATGTCCTGAACTTTCTGTAGTTCTTTATTTTTCTTCAACCTAGGATAAAACACATTAAGGCCAAAATTTCAGTTACTAAAACCTCTTTAAAAGACATTAATTCCTAATTTGTCAAAATTGTAGTAAGTTAGCCACACAAATGAGCAATGGGAACACAATTCATTTCTTGTTCCTAATTAGCTTAAACATGATTCCTGCACTCCCAATTTGTTCATTCACTGTACTCCTAGCACATAGTCGGGAATAAAACAGGTTGAAAAGATATTTTGCTTGGTGAATGAAGGGATGTGACTGAAACAAAGAATTAACAAGTCTCAGAGATTACAGAGTAAGAATCTCTAATTATTAAAGTGTCTGTGTTCTCTATTTGAGGATAAAGATTTGTAGTCTCTGTGTTACCTAATTTTTTAAATCATTCAGTAATTACAAGAGCACAAAACACAAGACATTCAACAAAAAAAGCTAACAGACTAGTTCTCAAGCATTTGGGTCCTTTTTTGTAATGCTTTAAAAAAAGTTTTTTTTAAGCCAGAAAGCTGTTGACGCATGCTTTTCTATGACTTTTATGGCTACTAGATCAAAAGCGATACCCCTTCTAAAGAAACAGCCAATTCCAAGTTGGGGCAGGGACAATCTCATTAGCCATAAAGCAAGAAAGGACTCAAAGAATGTTGAGGAACTGTCAAAATGACACACAGCCTGCCTGAAGGAATTCTCACTGGCCAACTTGGGTACTTAGAACATCAAAATAATGACAAAGAATTAGAACTCATTGAATACAGTAAGAATTAATGAATACACACAGATATGATGTGAATAAATGAATAAAAGAATAAATTTTGGAACTGGAGAAAAAGGAAAATGCTCTTTCTTAGATAAGAAGGTCAACTAATAAACGGAGAAGAAATGATGAAATCAGAAAAACCACCATTTGGCAACAATCACAGTAGTAACAGATTCAGGCAGAACTCTACTGGATGTGAAAACCAGCAGGTATCAGTTTGAGGAGTAACAGACTCTTTCTTTGCTGAGTCTCAATGTGTCTCCCTCAAGATATGTACTGATTAGAAAGGGGGAAAAAACAGTAACTTTCCAGTGGAGAAAACTGGCAGACACTACTTTAACCAAGCAATGAAAGTTAACATCACCAGTAAGGGACAACAGGTGTCTCTGCTGGGGTGCTTAAGGGGGACACACTTCTATGATGTTCTGACCAAAGGGACCTGAATCTAATCGCGAAGAAAACATCAAACAAAAACTGGGGAACGTTCTACGAAATAACTGACCTGTACTCTTCAAACATGCCAGTGTCATCTAAGACAAAGGTGAGAAACTGTCTGGATTAAAGGAGCTTGAGGAGATATGACCACTAAATGCAATGCATGAGCCAGGATTTTCTGCTGCTATGAAGGATATTATTGGAACAACAGGTAAATCTAGTATGGTCTATAGTATTTTATCAGTGTTAATTTTCTGATTTAACTATACTGTGGTTATTAAGAGCATGTTCTTATGCTGTACACCTGAAACTAATGTGTGTCAATTATACCTCAATTTTAAAAACCCAAAGAAAAAGAACATACTACTCTTAGGATATATATATGTATACATTGAAGCATACTCAGAAGGAAAAGGCATCATGCCTTCAACTTACTACGCATAGTTAAAGTAAATTTGGCAAAATGCCAACAGAATATACAAGACTTCTTTATACTATCTTGCCAGTTTTTGAAAGTCTGAAGTTACATGAAAATAAAGATATTTTAAAATATTCATACCTGTTCATTATAAATTTAGCCTGGCGTTTCTGTTTGATCTCTTCAACTCTCTTCATTGCATCAACTACAAAAAAATTCATAAACGTTAACAAATTTATGCACATTCAAGCAGGATGATTATAACCAACAGCAGCTTTAACAATCACTACTTTACTGTGGCTTAGAAGTGGATTAAACGAAACAAAAAACTCACTGCAAAACAATTCCTATTAAAAAACAATTCCTACTAAAATAGCTGACAAAGGTATGTACCCTTGGCTGATATCACTGTTGACTCTTTCCCACGTATCATTTCTCTAACTTTTATTTTGCAAAAGCCTTTACTACTAAATTTTCCTTGTACTTGAAAATTTTATTTTACAGAGAACTTGGATTAATGGCAATTAATCCCATTCTTAGCTTGTCATCTTCATAAATAGACTCTACCTTCCTAGTCATAAAAGCCACTTTTTCTTCAAGTGCCTAGGATATGATCTGCACATGATGAATACTGGTAGAATGAACCAGTCAATCAATTTACCACGTTCTTAACCACTAAAATCCAACTGTTTCAGAAAATGTGTACAGGAGCCTTGGCTATAAGGGAGTTGAGTCCAACTACTCTAGAATCTATATCAGCACTGTCCAATATAAGATAAATCACATATGTAATTTAAAATTTTCTAGTAGCCACATTTTTTAAAAAAGTAAAAAGAAACAGTTTGAAATTAAATTTAAGATACATTTTGTTTAACCCAACATATCCAAAATACTGTCATTTCAACATGTAATTAATATAAAAAATTATTACTGAGATATTTTATGCTTGTTTTCATACTAAGTATTCAGAATCCAGCATGTATTTTATATTTACAGAACATCTCAATTCAGGCTAGTCACATTTTAATTGCTCAGTAGCCCCTGTGGCTAGTGGCTACCATACTAAATAGCACAATTCCCAATCCAGATTCTTAAAGTGTAGTCTGTGGATCCGAGTGGGGCAAATGAATGAGACTCTGTGATAATACCTGAACCAATTACTGTCTAACAGAAACAATAAAATAGAGTACTCAGTAAAATGCACTGAGAGATCAGGGACTGTGTATGCCCTGTTCATCTTTGTATGCTAGAGTCAGTGGTTATTGGTAAAGGATACAACATCTTAGAGAACACACAGTATTTCTCAGGAACAACATAAACATCATGATACCAGCACAGAGGATCTTAGTAACTGAAGATCTACAGATGACTAAAATATGTACCTCAGTTTCCATATCAAGCTGAATACCCACCAAATAAAAGTAGTTATAGGTAAAAATGGTCTGGAGCTGCTATCTTCAAGTAGTAACAAAAAAGAAAACAAAGGCCAAAGTGAAATAAAACTCAATGGGGTCCAGAAATGCTTTAGGATGTTCCAATAATGTCCCTGCCAAGAGTACCTTTAGGAATCAATTTAATAATCCTATGAAAATTAGCTATGTATGATGTAGATGTTAACCAGATTTATTTTGGTGATCATTTCACAATATATACAAATATCAAATCATTGTGCTGTGCACCTGAAACTAATACATGTCAATTATAATCTCAATTTAAAAAACCCTATTAATCTCTCTAGAAATCCTTGAGTTTGACTGTTATTTCCTTACTAAATAAACCCAATAAAACCAACTGCTAATCAGAAATTAACTACTCCTCTAATTACAAAACAGAAGGGAAAGACCTTATTTTTTAAAAAGAGAAAAAAACCAAACAAACAAGCACACCAAGGGGCAGAATACTTAGGCAATTCCCAATTGGGACTCTGATTTTTCCACACAGTTCAGGAAGATAAACAAGGCTTTAGAGGGTGTCAAATGCTACTACAAAGGCCCGTAACTTTCCAACTCTTCCTCTGAAGTCTTGTGACTAACTGGTGAAAAGGTGTTGAAAAGTATGCCCTGCCAATAATCCATTAGAGACCAATAAAGTTGGTAGAATTCTAAGTCTTAGAGACTTCTAGTTAACAAACTACATCACCTCCACATCCAAGACTAGAAATGGCTAAAGGCTGCATAAGTAGGCATGGGGGAAGGCGAAAAGGCAGGGCCAAGGGCCTCAAACACACATAGAGACATAGTGGAATCTACAAGCTAGCTTAAGGAACTACGTTTTACTACATATGAAAATTTTTTAAATTAAAGCCTCTGCTTTCTTAAATAAGTAAACAAAACAGAGAGATAGGTAGGTAGGTAGATAAGAATTAAACATTACCGCTTTTAGTTTCAGTAGCCTATAGCTTCATTTTTACCCAAGTCAAGCACTTAAAAGTTCTCTTAGAAAATTTGTAATTATCACTTTACATGCTATACTTTTTAACTTTACAGAATCACTAAGTTTTATTAGGTATACAGAAAACAATACTTATATCCCTAAACCAAATTATCTAAACTTGTAAAGTATGTTAGGTTTTTTGTATATTTTAACTATGTCACACTCACCCCCTCCCAAAAGTATTCTACATCTCTATTTTTTTCCCCAGATATTTGCATGTTTTTATATTTCTGTGTAGGCACTTCAAATAATATCAAATTTAATAATTATGTCATTTTCAATTCTGAAAAGGATTTGGGAGAGCTTATAAAAAACCCCCACAAATACAACAGAGCCATTAAAATAAGGATAAAAGTATAAAAGCTAACTGATTAAAAGAAGAAATTTAATATTTAAACAACCAACTGATATTAAAGTTATGGTAATATCCCAAACCAGTGTCTCCTGAAAATTCCCGGTAGTCCTTGTGACTTACTGGTTTTATTCCATAGCTCTCGCTGGTATCTGACAGGTTCATTTCTACGTTTTTCAAATTCAAATGAATTATCCTATAAGAAGAGAAGAAATATAGTTTTAAGAGAGGTAGAAAGGAAACATTTCTTGAAACTTTTTCTCCTTTTCATAAAAGTTCTAAGTGTTTCAAAGCTATGGGCACATATTAAGATTTCCCCCAGGGCGATCCCAGAGGATACAAGTTTTCAAACTTTTTCTCCTTTAAACACCATGATGTACAAGACAGCCCTATTGAAAACGTCTATGTATGAGTGATTCTCAAAGGGAGGGGTAGGGGAGAGGATCACCCCCATCCCTCAGAGGGGCCTATAACAATCATGGGGATTATAAACAAACTAAAAACGCTTCCCTAATTTCCTGTTCCTAGATGAGACTCACAGCCAGAAAACTTTATATTAGATTGAACCATATGAAATTGCCTTTTCCCATAGATCAAAAAGAGTCAAACACTGAGAACCACATATGGTTCAACAAAAATACCTAGCATATTTATATATTTCAATACCTATAAACCTTTGTGTTACAGCACAGAGTTGAAACTATACATCTTCAAATAATGTGGTACTACTCTGTATGACACAAGCTTCACCCTGAAATTCTTTAGTCCCCTCCAAATGTAGTTGGTATTTTGACAATTAACAATCCTATTTATCTCAAAACATGCAAAATAATTTTGGAAAAACTAGATATTTCTTAGTTTTCAAATCTATCACACTCTGGCATATGGAACAGCATTAACTCTGCACTTGGCTATTTCATTTATATACACATGCCTCTGTTCAGATCACAGTAACCTCAGCCATGACAAGGTAAGTGGTCACCAGCAAATGACTATGACCCATCATCCTTTCTTCACTCATACAGTTGCCACCTGTATTTGAGATGCTACAAATCTATTCGTCCATAGTGAAAATAACTTTTGTGACAATTATGATTTGGCCTTACATGTTGTCAAAAAATATTCTTTATGTTCACTGAAGAACCTCAGGTGTCGAGAAAGACAGCAAAGGGCTTCATAGCAACTACTTAGATACTGCCTTTACAGAGTGGCAAGGTGGGAAAGAGTCATGGGTTTGGGGGAAGAGGAAGTCTGGCGGGAGGGGACAGTTGAAAGCTCTCCCCCCCTCAAAGGTAGCCTGTGCAGCAGCTTCCCCTTCTCCCTTTTTAATGATCGAGTGCAGATAAGCTTCACCAGGTCCTTACACCAACTCAGTTAACAGCAATATGATGGTGGGGGCTTGCCTCATGGAACTCCCTCACCCCTGATTCCTCACTATTCCTCCATACACTGCCATTATGAACTAAGCTCTCTGCTCTCAGACACAGAGTCCTGCTAAAGAAATCAAGAAACTGATAAATGAGTCTATTACAAACCTCATCTGAGCCCTCACTGCTAGTCAAAAACCCTTTAATATCTTAACCTCCTTTCAAAATCCCTAAGTAGCAATTTCCAACTTCAGTCCATTTAAATAATTCTCCCCTTGTTGCAAGAGCTAAAAATACTTTTTCGAGAATAAGAAAAATCCCTAAGTAGCAATTTCCAACTTCAATCCATTTAAGTAATTCTCCCCTTGTTGCAAGAGCTAAAAATACTTTTTCGAGAATAAGAAAAATCACTTCTACAAACTATAGATTAGGAATTTTTTTCCTTTTCAGAATTCTACAGATTTATGGTTTTGGGGATCATGTGAGAATGAGATTACCAAACCCAAATGCAAATAAGTCACTCATTAACCATTCTATAGGAAGCCTTGTTAGAGTTAATTAAGTCACATCTCCCACCCAGAAGTTAAAATTTTGAAAACTGTAAAAACTATACTGATAGCTAACTGTACTCACCACTGTGAGCTCTTTACCAGCTGCTTTCCGGAATGCTTTAGTCCACCTGACCTTGCGAGGATTGCGCTTCTTTTTGAAGTTTTTATGACACTTGGATTTACAGAATCTGAACACCTACAAGAAAAGTGTTAAAATAGTGAAAAGTCAATATTAAAAAAATTTATACCATAGGATGTTATCCTACCAGACAAAATATACTATAAAGTCTGAGAAATAACAATGGTTCTCACTCACAACTGCTTCTACTTACTCACAACACCATTTAGAAATGTGTGAGACATATCACATAAAATGGAAATTGAACTATTTTTTGACTAATAAACATCATCACAACTAAAGATGGAAGGCCCCAAAAATATGGTTAAAAACAACCATTTTTATAGAATAACAGTAAAACCTTACAAATGATCTTGAATGAAGGGAACAGTTTTAAGGAAAGTTATTTATTTAAATCCCTTTGCAATTCACAATAATTCTCAAAATTCACTTTCTAAATACCTCAATGGGAGGAGGGGGTTAAAAGTTTCAAACAACCATTCTGAAACTTCCTTTGGTTCTTTCCACCGTTGCACAAAATAATTTCAAAAAAGCAACTAAAACTGGCTATAGGGCTTCCCTGGTGGCGCAGTGGTTGAGAGTCTGCCTGCCGATGCAGGGGACACGGGTTCGTGCCCCGGTCCGGGAGGATCCCACATGCCGCGGAGCGGCTGGGCCCGTGAGCCATGTCCGCTGAGCCTGCGCGTCTGGAGCCTGTTGCTCCGCAACGGGAGAGGCCACAACAGTGAGAGGCCCGCGTAACGCAAAAAAAAAAAAAAAAAAAAAGATTTCGGAATCATCAACAAAGAAAAAAATGAGGTACCTTTTCTTCATTAGTGCTTCAGGGCCTCTACTTCTTATTTCCCCAATCAACTCTGTTCTGGATACACTGGTCTTCCCTACAGCAAGCTAGCTCCCAGCTAATTCAACACTATCCTTGCTAGCAATATAGACTTCCTCATCAACTTGAACTTCCACTGTGTCTGCCAGATCAACATCCAACTCTAGATAGCTCCCACCATCCTTTCTAATTCCCATACCCAGCTGACAAACACTGATGGACAAAAATCATAGTCATGATGGCCAAATCATCCACAAAGCCATAATACCCACTGCGAATTACACCCCAGCCTGACAATCATTTCATTCATTGCTATAAATTCTTTGTCATGTTCCTGAGAGCAGGAATTAAAAATCTTTTGGGCTTCCCTGGTGGCGCAGTGGTTGAGTCCGCCTGCAGATGCAGGGGACACGGGTTCGTGCCCCGGTCCGGGAAGATCCCACATGCTGCGGAGCGGCTAGGCCCGTGAGCCATGGCCGCTGGGCCTGCGCGTCCGGAGCCTGCGCTCCGCAACGGGAGAGGCCACAACAGTGAGAGGCCCGCGTACCGCCACAAAAAAAAAAAAAAAAAAAAAATCTTTTACATGCTCTTTCAAGTTTCCAAACATAGCTTTGGTCCCACACTTTTGGCAAGACCCCTTACTCCTAATTTAGTGAGGTCAATATCTTTCATGTAGAATACAGATATAAGGTGGTGAAGTAGGAACTGTAGTTCTTTAGCATGTCAAAATCACCTCACTGAATATAGATTCCTAGCTCCTCTTCCTCTCTCCCCAGAGATTCCAATTCAATAGATCTGGTGGAAACCAGGAATCAGTGTTTTCTACAAGTGTCCAGTGATTCAGAAGCAAATACAAGAGAGGTCAAATTCTGAGAAACAATGTGTTAAACAGAGGAATGAGATCCATTCCGGTATGAAAGGCAAATTCATGTATCACTCATAAAGTCTTTCACAAAGAGACCTTATACAGACGGTCCCCAACTTATGATCATTCGTTGAAAAAGTGATACACATTCAGTGGAAACCGTACTTCAATATAGCCCTACCCCAAGCCTCTATCACCATCTGCAATCCGTCATTTCCCTAAACAGAGAAGTATCTGCTCCCCTCTGTGCCTTTGCTCAAACTGTTCGTTTTCCTTCCACCTAGATTGCCTTCTCCTCACGTTCTTAAGCAAAACGCAAGATCCAGGATAAACGTCACTTCCTTTCTGTGCCTTTCTACAGACGACCCTCTCCAAAACACCTCCAACAGCTTCATAATACATAACTCTACTATTAAGCCATATGCAACATTTCTATCAACCTCTACAGGCTATGGCCGACCCCAAGTCTTATTCATCTGTACAGACGCGGGCCTCAGCAATGATGCTTGACCCGGCATGCGTTCAACAAAGTTTACCGAACTGAAGAACGTGGCCCATGTGCAAAAGTGGGCAAACAGACTCCCAGCTTCCCCGTCGGCGCTGGCTGGAATCGCTCCTCAACCTCATCCCAGCCAGCCTCGCCCAAGGGCGGCCTAGTGACCAGCTCCGGTCGCGACGCCGGCAGGAGAAACTTCTCCAAGAGGGAGGTCGAGGTCGGAGCCGCTAGCAAAACCAGCCCCACGAGCCGAAATCCTAGACCAAACCCCACGCAGGTGCAGAGGAACTCCGCGCCGAGCGGGCGCGGCTTCAGCCCGGCGGGAGCACAGCGGAGAGCGCGCTACTCCCGGCCGTCTCACCTTGCAATCGTTGCGAACGAACATCATGCCGTGGCCTGGGTAAATAGGACCCGAACAGAAATAACACTTCTCAATCCGCATGTTGAACGCTCGTGGGGACGCTCCAGACAGATGCCGCGCTTAAGAGGAAGTGACGTATCCCCGCCACGGGAAGTGATTCTCTTTCCAGTTCTCCACCCGGAAGAGGCGGTGTTTCTTCGCTCTTGCGGGCCCCTGGAAAGCTAGCCGGACGTGACAGCGCCACCCCGCGGGCGCGCCGGCAAAAGCGCTGCTATTTGGCGCAGGCGCAGAGTGCGGCCGCCCTCTGGTGAAGTGCGAGGTGCTGCGTAGACTTCTGAACTGGCTGTCCATCCTCTAGTTTTCCTCCCTACCGTGTCGTATAACGTCAGCATTTACTCACGTCTTGTATATCTTGTTTCTGGTTTGTGCTTTACCCCAGACGGCTCTCCACACGTGGCTCGTCTCCAGGAACTCATTTCTCTGCGGCCCGAGCCCCGCCCATGATTCCAGTCCCAAGCTGACTTGCCTGATGTCCGCGGCGGGAACCTGCTGCCCCGCGCTGCAACCGAAGCAGCTGAGCCTCAGGTTCGGAGGACTTAACCGGCAGTGTTTTAAAGACGTGTAGTGGTGTTCTCCACTTTTACTCCCCCACTCCCGCGCTTTTTAATTAATATACATATGTGGTTAAAAAAAAATTTTTTTTCCCACAGGAAACTAAAGCTGTCTCCCCAGACCACCAGTCCTCCTCTCCAGTAGCAGTCACTTCCTTTTATTACCTACCAGAGGTTTTCTGTGCATAGACAAAGATTTGTGTGTACGTGTCTCCACTCCCTCTTCTTGATAACACTGATGAGCATCCTGTTCACCCTTTTCTGCATCATGCTGTTATCTGCCTCCCCTCAATGGGATGTGAGCTCCATGAGGGCAGGGGTTTTTGTCGTTTTGTTTACAGCTATACTCCCAGTACCTAGAACAGTTCCTGGCACGTAATTAAGCATCCAATACACATTTTATTATCAGTGAATACTTCACATTCTCTTCCATAGTTACATAAACGCAATTGTAGGAGGGTATCGCCTGTGTTTGGACATTTGTTTCGTATCTTGTCTCCTATATTTAGGAGATAATAAGCATCCTTACTATTTTTTTTTCAAAAGTTTATTGGTATAGAGTTGCTGGGCCTATAACACTTAAAATTTGGTAGATAATACTAAATGCCTTTCAAAAGGTTTTACCAATTAACACTCAACAAGAACAAATAAGATGCCTACTTCACGACGTCTTTGTCGAAGGTGATCTTTGCCAATCTGAGATTTAAAAATATTTTTATTATTATTTTAACTGACATTTATTTGATTATGAATGGAGTTAGGAATCTTTACAAATGTTTGACATCTATTTTTTTCTGTGAATTGCCTGTTTATGTCCTTCACACAGTTTTCTACTGTGTTGTTGATTTTTTTTTTTTTTTTTTTTTTTTTTTGCGGTACACGGGCCTCTCACCGCTGTGGCCTCTGCCATTGCGGAGCACAGGCTCCGGACGCGCAGGCTCAACGGCCATGGCTCATGGGCCCAGCTGCTCCGCGGCATGTGGGATCTTCCCGGACCGGGGCACGAACCCGTGTCCCCTGCATCGGCAGGCGGACTCTCAACCACTGAGCTACCAGGGAAGCCCTGTGTTGTTGCTTTTTAACAGCATTTTACATATTAAGAAAGTTAGAGCTTTGCTCTAACTTTCAGAAATTTTTTCCCAATTTATCAATATTTTAAATATTGCTTATAGCATTTCTCTGTGCAGAAATGTCTTATTTGTATGTATCCAAATTAATCTTTTCTTCTGTGGTTTTGGATTTGGTGTTTTGCTTGAAACTGCATTTCCCTCTTCAAAATTGTTTTTCAAAGATTTTTCTCTATTATTTTTATAGTATCATTTTTCACATTTGAATTTTCAACTAATCTGGAATTTGCTTAAGTATAAATAATAACATAGGATTCCAGTGCATTCTTTTTTCCCCCCAGTACCACAGGTTGAATAAGGGCATTGCTTCCTCCACTAATTCAAAATATCACTTCTCCATGGGTCTATCTACTTTGTTCAAGTGATTTATCTATTTATGTGACAGTTCCAAAATGTTTAAATTATTGTAATTTTTTAAATAACTGGGTTTACCAGAAGTCCTCCTCTTCCTTCCTTAGCCTTCTTATTCCTTGTTTCTCTAGCTATTCCTTAAAGTTTTTTTTCTTTAACTTTAGAATCAGTTTGTCTAGTTATAATCTGTGAATACATGTGTTTTCCTTTTATCTGATACTTGCATTTATTTTTCTTTGCTAATCACATGACATGCAATTCCAGAACAATGTTAATAACAAAGGCACACATCAGAAATTTCAGTAATAAACATTTTCCCAACACTTCATTGGCAACCAAGATACTGAAAATTATTTTACTTTTGTTTGATCTTCTCCCTCTCTCATGCCCCTCAATAATTATAGAAGAGCCTCATCAGTCTTCCCAAGCTCTTTACACAGTTCCTTCCCAACTCTCTCAGTTTTATCCCTTTACTTCAACAAGGAATTTCCTGCCTTTCTCACCAACATGATAACCCAGCTTCACTTCTTACCTTCAGTGTCAGGGGCCCTATCCCTTATCTGTGTTCTTAATCCCACACCTTAAGGCTTCATTTGAGACTCTGTTCCCTTCAGCCTATGAGCATACTCAGTGCTTCGCTCTAGGTTGAATAGGTGAGTAGCCAGTCTTAGAAAATGTTTTTCTTTCCATTCCATTATTATTATTATGGAATACAGAGGAAGGGTTTAACAACAACAACAAACATGTATTTCACATCCAACAGACTGAACTGAAATCTTGGAAATATTATTTCTTTTTGTTTAGCTTGCTTGAGATGTAATGATTCCTGAATCTGAAGGTGTATGTTTGTCACCATTACTGAAAAATTCTCAGCTATTTTCTTTTCATATATTTCCTCTTCCTCTATGTCCTCCCATTTCTCCTTCTAGAATTCCTATTAGACATAAGTTGGAGCCTTAATCTTTCCTCTATCTCTTTTAACCTCCCTCATACCTTATCCCTGTCTACTGAATTCTGTATAATTTCCTCCAGTCTATCTTCTAGTTCACCAATTTTCTCTTCACCTATCAAACTTGCCATTTAACTTCTGACCATTACATTTTGAATATCAATAGCTACATTTTTCCATATATGGAAGTCTTTTTCTAAAATTCAAACCAGTCTTGTATCTTTAATAAAGTCTTCTTTTCCCAGATGTTTCCATTTCTTTTATGTTTGTAAGTATTTTAAACATCTTTACTTTATGGTCTCCATCTGATAAGTATATTATTTGAAGTTCTTAACTGCCATATTGCTGGATTTTGGTTCACTGGCCCTTGCTCATGTTTGGGGCTGAAGGGGGTGAGGAAAGAATGGGTTTTCATTTTAAATAGTGAGCTCACTCTTAGCCAGGTGTCTTCTGTAAAAATCCTGTAAGTTCTGGGTGAAAATGTATTCTCTGAAGAGATTTTACTTTGCTTCTCCCAAGAAATCCAGAGGTATTACCAACCACAAATCACTTTATGTTAGTTTATGTTCATTTTTTGGCTTAGACATTCCCAGAAAAAAAAAGGGGGCTAATGTAAACTTGAACCTCAAACCTGTGTAAAAGCATACTTATGGTTATAAATGCTCAGGGAAGATTAAGACATAGACCAGGCCCTGGCTTTGTATGTGTTTGGAGGTAGGGGCCCTCCATCCCAGTATCCTACCTCCAATAGATCCAAAGTTTCCTCCCATGATGGCATGTAGCCATTAAAACCAAGCACCTAGATTACTGATGCTGGCAAAAACCAAACCAAAAGGAAACCACACTCAGTATCAGTTTGTTGTAAGTTCCCTCTGTTGCTGTCATTGTTGTTGCTGATGTTGCTGCTCTTGTCTGTTTTGTGGAAAAAGAGGGATGGTCTCAGGGTATTTCCCTTACTTTCTTAGGAGATCAAGAGTTCATTAAAAAAATGCTCATTATATTTTATCCAGCATTATCAAGTGTTTTATATTGGGAGAGTTTTCCAGTTCTATACTCACCCATATTGCCAAAAATAGAAGACCTGGAAATACCATATAGAGTTTTCCAGCTTATAAAAACGCCAAGCAAAACATTCTTTAGTGTGCAAAAATAGACAAATGGGACCTAATCAAACTTACAGGCTTTTGCACAGCAAAGGAAACCATAAACAAAATGAAAAGACAACCTACAGAATGGGAGAAAATATTTGTAAATGATGTGACCAACAAGGGATTAATTTCTAAAATATACAGACAGCTCCTACAACTCAATATCAAAAAACCCAAACAACCCAATCCAAAAATGGGCAGAAGATCAGAAGAGACATTTATCTAAAGAAGACATATAGATGGCCAACAGGCACATAAAAAGATGCTCAACATCACTAATTATTAGAGAAATGCAAATCAGAACTACAATGAGTTATCACCTCACACCAGTCAGAATGGCCATCATCAAAAAGTCTACAAATAACAAATGCTGGAGAGGGTATGGAGAAAAAAAGAACCCTCCTATACTGTTGGTGGGAATGTAAATTAGTGCAGCCACTATGGAGAACAGTATGGAGGTTCCTTTAAAAACTAAAAATAGAGCTACCATACGACCCAGCAATCCCACTCCTGGGCATATATCCAGAAAAGACAAAAACTCTAATTGGAAAAGATACTTGCACTCCACTGTTCATTGCAGCAGTATTTACAATAGCCAGACATGGAAGCAACCTAAGTCTCCACTGACAGATAAATGGATAAAGAAGATGCGGTAATATATATACAATAGAATATTACTCAGCCATAAAAAAGAAAAAAAATGCCATTTGCAGCAACATGGATGGACCTAGAGATTATCATACTAAGGGAAGTAAGCCAGGCAGACAAAGACAAATACTATATGACTTAAATATGGAATCTAAAAAATAACACAAATGAACTTATTTGTAAAACAGAAACAGACTCACAGACATAAAAAACAAACTTATGGTTACCAAAGGGGAAAGGAGCGAGGAGGAATAAATTAGGAGTATGATTAACAGATACACACTACTATATATAAAATAAACAACGAGGACCTACTATATAGCACAGGGAACTATATTCAATATCTTGTAATAACCTATAATGGAAGAGAATCCGAAAAAATATATACATATGTATATTATACATATACATACATAATGTATGCATAATGTTAGCAAAGAATTACTTTGCTAACACATATTGTAAATCAACAACAGTTCCATTAAAAAAAAACTCATTGGGAATTGGCGGTACAGTGGTTAGGACTCCGTGCTTCCACTGTGGGGGGCATAGGTTCGATCCCTGGTCAGGGAACTGAGATCCTGCATGCAATGTGGAGCGGCCAAAAAAAAAAAAAGTCCTCATTGAACATTTCTTCAATAGATTGTTAGCTATCTTGACATCGACATCAACTTCAAAACATCAGAATATACTTCTCAGATTTCCTAATTTCTCATAATAAACCAATATGGATTTATTATATGAGAGCATTTCTGAACTTTTTTTTTTTTTTTTGCGGTACGCGGGCCTCTCACTGTTGTGGCCTCTCCCGTTGCGGAGCACAGGCTCCGGACGTGCAGGCTCAGCGGCCATGGCTCACGGCCCCAGCCGCTCTGCGGCATGTGGGATCTTCCCAGACCGGGGCACGAACCCACGTCCCCTGCATCGGCAGGCAGACTCTCAACCACTGCGCCACCAGGGAAGCCCCTTCTAAACATTTTTGAAGTGGTTACTTTCAAATTCTACTCCTCTCTTTGAACATTAATAGTGACTCTTGTTTTGAAAACTTTCACTTGACCCTGCTGCATCTTAAGTCCTTTATTTAGTCCACCAATAACCATTTGAGTACCTACTGTGTACCAGGCCTTTTCCAGGTAGTGGCAACACAATTTTGAAGAAAACTTCCCAAGTCCCTGTCCTCATGGAGCTTATATCTTAGTGGATGGAGACAAACATACAAATATATAAAGTGGTGATAAGTGACATGTACAAAAACAGAGCAGGATAACAAGGCAGGAGGTGACAATCTGGTTGGGGCCATGACTGCTATTTTATATAAGGTGATCAGTAAAGTCCTTTTGGACAACGTGACATTTGAACTGTCTTAACGGATGGGAGAGGGAGCCATGCAGATATATGGAAGACTAGCGTTCCAGGCAGAGGGAACAGCAAATATTCCTGAGGCAGGAACACACTTGACTGCTCCAGGAAGGCCCGTATGCCTGCGGAGGAGTGAGTGGGGTGAACAGTGTAGTAGGAAATAAGGTAAGAGTGTCCATCTCCCCACATATTCCCTCCTCATCCAGTCAAGTACTACACCACTCCCAATGCCTCTTGCACCCATCTCTCAGCCCCAGTCTTAGTCCTCGCCCTTACCATCCTTGCTTTGTTCACCTGAGGACAGCTAGTACATTTCCTGCACTGTAGATGCTTCATAAGTGTTCGAGGATAACATATTTGAATTATCTTCTCCAGAATATGCTGTCTTGGCTGGTCCCTCATCACGCATCTAATGGAATTTGTGTCTCTGAATGTGGTTTCCTTTAGCATTATGACTTCTGGTTGAAACTTTATTGTATGGGAAATGAAGTTATGTTCACATCCAAACTTGACAGATTAAACCAGTTTTTTATTATAAGCTTAATTGGCACAAAGTTCACTAAAGATACACTTCACTTTTACAGAAGCCTGTCAATAGGAAAATACATTGACACACAAAAATATATATATTGGTACTTCAATATAAATTTAAACAAATGATTTCCAAAGAGAATACAGGTTATTTACGCCAATAATTAAAGATGGCTCTTGCGTGTGCCAATATCATGTATATGTTTAATTGTGTATTATGTTTAAGGCCGATGGAATCTGTAGCTAACTTCTCAATTGGTTCCTAAATAGGCTGGAGCATACTGATATTGTCTTCTTTTTAACTATACAAATGAATCATATAAAATGTTCCCTGATATGTAGCTATAAAATTATTATTTACTCCACTTAAGTCTTATGGCAACTTTAGAAGGCACTGCCTGTGATGATGACCCTGCCCTTGAAATGTCTGGATCTTTTTCTCACCAGGATACACAATTCAAACGCATAGGACTCAATGACTCCTTAGTATTTAAAAAGGTCCTCATTTCAAGGATAGAAATATATAAGATCTTAGTAAACACAGCTAAGTTTCTTAAGGGGATGGTGGGAGGGCAGTGGCAAAAAAAAAAAAAACAGGACAGATGCTCAAGAAAAAGCCATTTGAAAATTATCATAAAAGTAATTACTTTCCATCATAGCTGTATTTTTCTAATTACTGTTATGCCAAACATTTGCCACCACAAAATACATTTATTTTTATTCTTTATTTAAATTATAATGAGTGGTGGGTGTTTCTTCCTAAATAGCCATTAAGCTCTTTGGAAATTTTAAACTACTTTACTTAAACTACTTTAATAAATAAGAATTTTCCCCTTTGATTTTTATAAGCAACTGCTATGAAGCATATTTTGAAACCACTTTTAATTTGGTAAAAAGACACTTTGGCAATGTGGAAGAGTACATGACCTTGGAAAGACCCAGCAAGTACAGTAAGTGCCCATGATCTCAAGGAAAACTACAGGCTACAGAACACTCCGGTTTTCTTATACTGAGCTAGAGTACAAATGTAACTGCTTAAACACAAACATCCATCTTCCACCAAATAGTAAACAGATATTTTATGTAATTATAAGATAATTCCTTCAATTCCACCAATGTAAAAATAAAACAAGTTGCAAAGATCAACAATATAGAGACTGAGGGTGAAAACAAGATGAGTCGTTCACAAGCTAATTGAAACTGCAGCCTGAGGATGCCAGACCAACATTATAAATATGAAGAAAAGAAGCTAAATGTTTACTTATCACAAATAACTTCAGCATAAGCACCAGCTATGTTCAGATGGGGCCAACACATAGGCCAAGTATAAATGCACAGATCACAGTGAACGAAAGCCATAAAAATCTAGCTCCCTGACCCTTCAATCAACCCTTCAGAGCAATGGGAATCTCGCAGGAAGCCAGAAGTCCCCCTTCAGCAGCTTACACAACATTAAGCCACCCCAGGCCTCACCCCCAAGCCCTTTCCCACCAGCAAGTCACAGTGAGCATATAATTTCTCGATCCAATTTATCCAAGGTCTATAGATACGGCCAATAATTTGCCCTATTTCATTTTAAAGAGAATGCTTACATAAATTAATGCTCAAAGACACTGAACCATCATTTGTGTATATTCTTATTTAACATTCAGATGGTTTAGATGGCATTTTAGAAGGTCCCCTATGGTGCAAGTAGGGTCTTTAAATTTGGATTAAACACTGATATTACGTCTAAGATCTTGAATGTGAGACTCCAGGCCTATCTGTGTTAAGGCAGGTGACAGTATCTTCAGTCATTTTACATAATAAATGCACTGTTCTGTGGCTACAAAATCCTGAATACTTGAATGATCTACTGCCATGGGCTAAGGTTTTATAAGGCACTTTGGCTATGCGAAATATTTCTCCTAACTCTCAGGCTGAATCTTAAAGAAATATTTACAAAGCTGCAGCAAAGTAATTTTAAAACTGGATGCTTTACTGATAGGTCTAACTGGGATGGTGAGAAGCAGTTTGTACACAATGCCCGTTAATTTCTCCCTGTGCCGTGCGTGTATCACCATAGAGAAGGTCACAGACATGGGCCACCTGAATTACTGTGTAGCTCGCTGGACTCTTCAACAGCCACATGACCCCTTTTCCTTTTCTTCATTCAACTGATCTGCAGAGGTGTGACCGTTGGATCGCACCACGCCTTCGGGAATCCAGGACTTGTCCACACACCGTTCCATTCGCTTCATTATCAGGTCCAGGAGCGTCTCAATTGCTTGGTTTATGTTTGTTCCATTGGCAGCGCTAGTTTCAAAGTAGGGGATTCTGGAAGACAGTGACAACTCAGGTAACAACATGTGGAGGGAAAGGACAGTGACCTTTGCTCTTGATAATTCAACTTAAAAAATCGGAAGAATACAAATATACAAGACAACAAAAGCATTTTGCCACACAGGCCACATTAAAAAGTGAAAAATAAAATAATTGACACTGCATTCCTAACAGACGTAAAACTTCTGGAAGTGTTTACTCCCATTTAACAGATGATTAAACTGCAGCTCAGAAAGATAAAGTAACGTGCCCAATTTCATAATGCTAGAAAGTAGCGGAGCCAGGATTTGAATCCACAGCTGTTTGATCCTAGTGTAACCAACTTAAACCACAGGCTCCACTGGTTCCAAATATGCATACTTGCATGAGGATTTCCAAAACAGAAAACTCTGTTTCACTTGATACATACGGGGCGGGGGGGAAGCTGATATAAGAGAGACTTCAGAAGTCCCTGGCTGTATTTGTCAAAGGCTTTGCCACTTGTCAGCTCCAGGCTGTATTCCTGGACCACACACTTGAAGACATTCTGAATTCCACAGCACTTCAGAGTTCCTCAGGTATTATCAATCTTAAGCATGTTTGTTTTGTTATCCCAGGACCCGAGGTTAGGTGTAATTTTTGTGTGTGTGTGTGGTATGCGGGCCTCTCACTGTTATGGCCTCCCCCATTGCGGAGCACAGGCTCCGCGGCCATGGCTCACGGGCCCAGCCACTCCGCGGCATGTGGGATCTTCCCAGACCGGGGCACGAACCCGTGTCCCCTACATCGGCAGGCGGACTCTCAACCACTGCGCCACCAGGGAAGCCCAAGGTGTAATTTTTTAGTAACTCACAAAGCATCATTTCAAAACTGTAAGGCTACTTTTCACATATTCTTAAGACATCAGTCTTGTCATGGTGGTCACCTTTCATACTTAGAGTCAGTCTTTGCAAGGGGATTAATCAATCACCTGCCAAGTTCTTCCTCCTTCTTAATAAAGTCATGAAAATAGTGATAAAATTGTATTTTCTTCAAACTGTTGAGTTCATTCCCACCACTTAGTAAGGAATCTGACCAAAAATGCTCTTAGATGCAAAATCTACAAAAGAAAGTTGTTTTAGCACCTCTGGGAGCCCTGCAATTGAATTCAGTAAAATATTCCTTACATTTATAGAGACTTTAACATCCAACTCTATTACAATACTTTTCCTGAAGAATGTCTTTGTTTTCCTGTCTTCTCATAGCATGTTAACACTACATCAATGACTCTGATTACAACTTTGGTTATTCTTTCATTATTTCCTGGCTAGGAGCAGCCTCCACAGGAGAGCTTTTACAGATTTGTTTTAACCTTCTTACTACTTTTACAGATCTTTTCACAACTGTTCTGCTTCCTGTGTCACCAAGAAGCACATCAGGGGCACATGTGTAGGGATGGAAGGCTGTCTGTCCATCATGATTTCCTCAAGATGTTGCCTTATTATCTGCTCGCTTCCTATGGGAACTAACAGGCCTTGCAGCTGGACTCTACAATCCTCTCCTGTTTGAGTACAGCTCTTAAAAAACGGTTGAGGAACCATCACTTCATTTGAGGATTTATCTACCGATCTGTGAGTTCTGAAGGACATGGTTGCTCCACTGATTCTACCATGACCATGTTCATAGCTCTTCATATGCTGACTCTAAAATATCTTAATCAGAGAAGGGTCCACTGGGCAAATTATATCATCTCAGTGGTTTTTAAACCTCTTGCCTGGATATCTCTTTGGTTACTATCAGTCTTTTTTCCCTACATCTTCACCTGGCGCCTTAGCCACAAAATGAAGGTAATACATCTTTCCCATCCCCCTGGTCACATGCAGTATTTCTTTACCAAGTTTGAAGAAGACATTCTTTGTGGGGACTGAATAAATACTTATTTATCAAGTACCTACGTTATTGAGCTAAGTCCTAGGGACACTTTGTAATGCTGCCATTTTTACATGAGCTGAATTTTAGATTAAGAATTCTCAAAATTTAAATACTTAGATTTTCTCCATCATGCTCTTTCTCAATTATACCCATGAAGAATCATTTAATATCTGCAGAACATTTCTTATACTTAAGGAGAAGGCTTGATCATTCTATCACCATTCAGAAAGCTATTGTTTAATGGAAAAGCAACTGAAAAACTCATCTCTCCCTCAGAGAATAATGGGCTGAAATTGGAAATACAAAAATAAAAAAGTAGTTGAGCAGTAAACTTTCTTGTAAATACTAGTCATAATAGTGTACATCTTACTTTTAAAATTTCCTCAAAGTCAATTAAAAATATCTTTCCAGCTATAGAGTCCTCAGCCTCAATGAATTCCTCAACAGGATCTCCTTTAAGCTATTTCTACTTTCCATAGTTTCTTCCATCTCAGCTCCTGGTAATTACCACACAATAATTTTTAAGGCATAAATGAGAAAGCACAGTTGAAAATACTTTTTAAAAAATGATAAAACCTATGCATGGAAGTTACAGACAGTTTGGAGAATGGTTAAGAGCCATAACCTCTGGAGCCAGCCTGCCGGGATTCAAGTCCTAGTACGACTCCTTACCGACTGTGTAGCCCTGGCAAGCTATTAACATCTGTGCCTCAGTTGCCTTATCCATAAAACTAGATAATATCAGTATCTTCTTATTAAGGATTAAAAGAGTCAACATTTAAAGCACTTAGAAATGCGTCACTTTTGACAAATGTGTCATTGATAAACATTTATTTCCAACGCAGTAATGGGTTAGGTTACAAAAGTTTGTTTTTTTTGGGCCTCCCTGGTGGCGCAAGTGGTTAAGAGTCCGCCTGCCGATGCAGGGGATACGGGTTCGTGCCCCGGTCTGGGAGGATCCCATATGCCGCGGAGCGGCTGGGACCGTGAGCCATGGCCGCTGGGCCTGCGCATCCGGAGCCTGTGCTCCGCAACGGGAGAGGCCACAACAGTGAGAGGCCCACATACCGCAAAAAGAAAAAAAAAAAGAAAAAAAAAAAAAAGTTTGTTTTTAATTTTGTTGTCTAAAACTTAGGACACATAGAAACAATGTCACTGAATCATGGAAAATCATAGCTCCAAGAGACCTCAGCAAGATTATAAACATTCAATTTCCAGACTAGCCCATAAGCATTGATTTAATCCACAATGTAGCTGATATACAGTCCTGCCCTAAATTCTGGTAAATTGAACCATGCTCCAAAACTTAGGACACATAGAAACAATGTCACTGAATCATGGAAAATCATAGCTCCAAGAGACCTCAGCAAGATTATAAACATTCAATTTACAGACTAGCCCATAAGCATTGATTTAATCCACAATGTAGCTGATATACAGTCCTGCCCTAAATTCTGGTAAATTGAACCATGCTCCAAAACTTAGGACACATAGAAACAATGTCACTGAATCATGGAAAATCATAGCTCCAAGAGACCTCAGCAAGATTATAAACATTCAATTTCCAGACTAGCCCATAAGCATTGATTTAATCCACAATGTAGCTGATATACAGTCCTGCCCTAAATTCTGGTAAATTGAACCATGCTCCCCTACGTCAGAGGTGGCTCACTCAGATCTGTCCTAGACAAAATGTTTCATGCTTCAAAGCATTTGTCTCCCTCCAGTCCCTGTCAAACCAAAAGAGGTTCCTTACTGCCCCCAAGTGATCATCACTAAATGCTGAGAGAAAATGGATCTTACTTTACTGATCAATACTGAAGTATAAATGACTGGTGCCTCTAGCAGAACTATGAGCTATTCTCTATTTACTAACTTCAGCAAATATTTAATTGGTAGAATTTCAGGGTATATGAGTGAAGATGTACACTTTTAAGTCACTCATATTAAAAGAGATACAGTATTAATAAGATATAGTTTAGAGTTCTAATTCAAATTCTAGTAACAAATTAAAAATTAAAAATATATTTCCTGGCCATCTGTGAATCTTCAGGTGATGTGACCAGGAGTCAGGTTAACAACCTTAAAATCTTTGGACTAATTATTCAGCGTCTTCTGAGCAATTGGGGCAACACGGTTTTTGTTTCTATAGGAATAAATGAATGCTAGAGATCACTCCTCTCTACTCTCAGTTCTTTGAGCTGCCAGATGAAAAGCAAATTAGATGAGATGCACAGCAAAGACGCTGAATTAAGACTTCTGTTCCAGCATAAAATGATGCCCCAGACACAGAAATGTGCCTTGTGCTCACATTTGAAAATTGGACTGCTCAGCTTGTCCTAAGGGCATAGGAAGTCTAGTGGATGGAGTCAGTCATATTTTTATGTCCATATCTTCCTGATGCTCACTTTTAGAAGGCTACTTTATCTGAACAGTTCTCCGCGTCTGTAAAGAGGTGTAACAGTGCTTCATGGGGTCTTGATAAGGAGGCAATAAGATAATACACGTAAAGGGCTTAACACAAGCCTAGCATCCGCAAGTGCTCAATCAGTGTTCATCTAGTGGGGTTCTATTCTTCTCTAAAAATAATATTCTGGGGGCCTCCCTGGTGGCGCAAGTGGTTGAGAGTCCGCCTGCCGATGCGGGGGATACGGGTTCGTGCCCCGGTCTGGGAGGATCCCATATGCCGCGGAGCGGCTGGGCCCGTGAGCCATGGCCGCTGAGCCTGCGCTCCGCAACGGGGGAGGCCACAACAGTGAGAGGCCCGCATACCGCAAAAAATAAATAAATAAATAAATAAATAAAAATAATATTCTGCTTTTCCTAAAACTTTCTAGGCAAAAATTTAGTAATCTTAGCTTAAATTCAAGAGGATCAATTGTCCCCCTTTTAAGCATGGAGACAGGTGTGTTGTTTCTTCTCGCCACATGGTGGTGCTAGAGCAGCATGACTAGGGAGCAGTACGGCCAAACATTTGAAGAAATCCTGTGCAGCTAATTGCTATCAATCTGTAAATGAGCACTTAATGACCTTTTGGAACACATGCAGAACACAAATTTTGATGTGCTTTTAATAAATAGATAAATCACAAATTTTTAAATAAAAAAAATGAGCAAAACGAAAATTAGGGTGCAGCTTTTCACCAAGACACCTATATCCAGCTCATGTCATAGGTTAGGACCCACATTTTTAGATGTTTTCTTTTCCATGACTTATTTCTACAACACTAGAAGATCTTAGATCCCAGGAATGAAAGCAAGTGTATTTGGTGATTCTGTCCAATGGTTCTAGATATCTGGCTCATGTGTGGATCCAGAAATTATGAAGATATTTTTCACTAAAGTAAGAAGCGAGTCTCACTACTCTTCATGGCCTGTTGGCTGGTAAATGAACAAGCATTTACAGGAAAGAGTGAGTGTATAAACCGTTTCAGCCTGGGAGATTGTGCCCAAATGAAATTCAGGTCCTCTACTGCGTTCTTTGGGGCTCTGGAAATCAGCCTTGTCTGTTTAGTTGCAGCTTATGTGTGTGGTTTTAAAATGTGCCCAATGATACGGCATTAATTTATTTCTTGAATAAGGGTCGGATGTCAACAAGTTTTCAAAGAATAAAAAACTATTAGAGATCAAGCTATTCATACATTTCAGCTAGTTCAGACTAGATAAGATACTGACAGCAGTATGCTGAGCTAAGCCACTTGAAATCCCAGAAATGGTCTGTACTCTTATTACTAATGTTGTAAATCAATGTTTTTAACACATCCTTCATTCAAGAAACTCTTGAGCACCCTTCTCATCACTAGCCAGCAGTCTCCAGTGGGGGAAAAATGTTGTCTTATATTTGCTGCCCCTAAGAATAGATCTTAAAAGCTCTCATCGCAAAAAAAAAAAAAAAAAAAAAAAAAAAATTGTAACTACATGGGACTTTCCTGGTGGTCCAGTGGTTAAGACTCTGCATTTCCACTGCAGGGGGCATGGGTTCCACCCCTGGTCTGGGAACTAAGGTCCCACATGCTGCCAGGCATGGCCAGAAAAAAAAAGGAAAATAAAATTGTAACTACATGTGGTGATGGATGTTAACTAAACTTACTGTGGTGATCATATCACAATATATACATAAATCAAATCATTAAGTTGTATACCTAAAACTAATACAATGTTATATATCAATTATATCTCATTTTTAAAAAATTTGCTGACTCTTTCTTTGCACAGCACATGTGAAATACATACTTTGAATTATCATACTTTCATCATATTCATAATGTTCTCTATTTCCCTCGACCCTGAATCAAAAGCAAAAGGCTTTTATTGATCACCAACTATCTTCTGTGAATAAAGAGGGTAGAAGGATGCTTAGATGCAACCATTTTCACTCAAAATAAAGTCCTTTCCTACCCAATTGTGGCTGGTGCTCCTTTGGTACCAATCTCAGTGTCCCTGCCCAGTCTGTATCAAAGCTGATGTCATTAACTGTGCAAGAGAAAAAATCCTCCTGGATTTAGCATGGATTTTCCGATGTTAAGTCATTGAGCACATTTCCCTTCTCCAAGCATGGCACAAGTAGACTCCTGCTTCATATTCTGTGCATAATGATTTTGTCCAGCTCTGCTGTCAAGGAAAATATCTGCCAGCATGCACAGCTCATAGCAACTTGACATCTACACAGGTGGTTCTCAAAGTGTTATCCTCAATCACTAACAGCAGCAGCATCTAGGAATCAGCTAGAAATGTAAAATGTGGGGCTTCATCCCAGACCTACTAAATGAGAAACTCAGTGGGACAGCGTTCACGTGAAGCTGGGGCACACTAAAGTCTGAGATCCAACAGTATCATCTAAAAGACGAATGTTGTCAATGTTGCATTCTGCTTTCTCTTTTAATATATTTGTCACTGACTTTGTAGCTTTTTTTTTTTTTTTTTTTTTTGTGTGTGTGTGGTACGCGGGCCTCTCACTGTCGTGGCCTCTCCCATTGTGGAGCACAGGCTCCGGACGCACGGGCCCAGCGTCCATGGCTCACGGGCCCAGCCGCTCCGCGGCATGTGGGATCTTCCCGGACCGGGGCACGAACCTGTGTCCCCTGCATCGGCAGGCGGACTCTCAACCACTGCGCCACCAGGGAAGCCCATGTAGCTATTTTTAAAAGTATTTCAGCAACAGTGTGAACTATAATAGTTTTGACTGGCAGAAGAACAAATTTGAATAACCCTCTGTTTTGCTCTCTTCTCCGATTTCATTGACAATATTATTCAATATTACATACTAGAAAGCATTATTTTGTAGCTGTTCTAAAAAACTTGACTAGTTTACAGGGCACATCGCTTTGTTGTGTTAGGAAGTGACCTAAGAGCTTCACATTACAATTTAACCAAGTTTTATAGCAAAAAAAATAATAAGGTAATTAGGGGTGAAGGGATTCTTAGTCTACTAAAAATAATTTTTTGAATATTCATCATCATGCATCCAATTCACCCTTTCTATTTTGGGCTGCTGCATGAAGCCCTCATTCTCAGATTTACTTGTCCCAGCAGACACAGATTTATGTTCCATATTTGCACTGTAACATGTTTTTATTAGGTTTGCAAAGTTTTTCTGAGACATAGTCTTTCACTCTCCAAATGCATGTATATTTCAGAGAACCACCTGCGAACCAATGACCCATTTTTATGAACTGAGGAGAGAAGGCAATACTATAGTAACAAAAAATGCAAATTTATCAGACAACATACAAATGATATGAAGATATGCCATAAACTACTGTTTTCTGACTGTTAGCACATAGATGGACTAACCAACATAGTCCTCTAGTGCACGTGTAACCAATGAAAATATTACGATTATTAAAAATGAAAAAAAGATTTCTGTGAAAATAATCATTAAACTTTTATGTTCAAATTTGTAAAATGCATGTGAACCAAATTTCCCCTTTACACCTTCCTCTGAAACTGCCAAACAGCCTACAGAACTCTATTTTATGCTTCCTAAATCCTAAGGGATGTCCGTTTCCATCCCTTTCCATTCTTCAATAATTTCAATTATCTTATTTGCTAATCTCTCCTCTCCTTATTTTAACTCAGTTCAGAAACTTTACATTGAGTCCCTCTTATGAAATACTCCCCAGATCTTCCAACCTGGGCACAGAGGGAAGACAATCCCTGTTATCCCCAGATCCCCAATATAGTCAGAAAGCAATGCCAGGCTCTTTCACACCAGGCAGGAGATGGAATCCTAAGAACCCGTCCAGAGGAAACAAGCAAAGGGCTGAAGAAGGCCAGAGGGGTAAGAAATCAATCCAGACTCCCCCACAAAGCTTGAGAATGTGCTTGTTTGATCCAGCTAACTCCCCTAGCTGCCCTATTTTTTTTTTTTTTTTGGTCTTTGCGAACACACTTCTCAAAAGCATAGTCCACAGTTTCCGTTGCTTCATCACTTACTTCCTCCTCACCCCCTTGCAACACAGCGCATAGATTCAACACTTCAGAATCCTCCATGATATTTGATCCCTCCCTCTTTCCTTCCACTACTTTACACAAGTGCCTCTCACGAGAGGAGGGGGCATATCAGGTGATCAGAATCGCCTGGGCTCTGTCAGCCTCCATTTCAGAATCACCTCCGTCAGAGGTTCTCAACCTCTGCTCACAAAAATCACATAGAGAGCTTTTAAAAGATACCAGTTGCCCGGCCCCCACTCCCTACCTGTGGTGACTTTGCAATCTGTCAGCTTGGCTAGATTGAACAATACTTCCCAGAATTCCCTTCCCAGTCAGGGTGGACCACAGAGAGATGCAGCTGGAGGGGATGCAGAGGGCAGAAGTGAAGGAGCAGCCATTCTGCTCATACATCGACGCTTCTCCGCTGGCTCATCTCGTTGGCACAGACCAGTGACCAGACCTGCCCCCTTTCCACCTTCCCCTAGATCCTCCTTCAGCTTCTCCAACTCCTGGGCCAGGTGTGTGTGTTTAGCTCTGTGGCAAAGGGTCTTGGCTTCTGTAGGACACCCACTCCATCCAGGTCAGAAGCCGTAAGAACTGGTACAAGTTTCAGTCCATCATTACGAGTCCCAGCTGGTTCTGTCTCCCCGCTACTTCAAATCCATCTTTCCCTCTGACTGCCTGCCCTGTGGGCTCCAGCGTCAGAGACAAAGCAACACTTTACAGAGGCTGCCCAACAGCTCTCCACTTCACCCCACCTGTCATCCCCAGACTGACCTGGGAAAGTACTCATAACAGCCCTCCACGTTTGAAGGCTTTCAGTAACTTCCTGTGTCCTGCGAGATCAATTCCACTCTTCTTACCTGGTGTTCAAAAGCTCTCCAAACTCTGGCTCCTTCCCACCGGGCCTTCCACTCCCCCCCAACCCCCGGTGTGAACCCCACCGTTGAGTGCTTTCCGAACTCAGTCAGCCCAAGGAAGAACAAAGCAGGGGTCACACAAGGAAAAGGGAAAGGGCCTCCTCCGGCCTCCTCGGGCCTGCCTAACAACAGAGGCCACCAGTCTGGTAACGCCCCTACACACAGCCTACCACCTCTCTCTCCCTCTCTCTCTCTCTCTCCCACTTATATTAAGGGTAATTAATACATACACATTTGCATTCTCATTATATTAGAGGCAGAAAGAAAGTAAAGCACAAATTGTTTTGTAGAGGTGCCCCAGACACTTTAATTAGCAGCGGCTGACCCCTTCTCTTGTGTCCAGTTAATGCTGCTGCTACTACAAACCTATTCCCTGAGCTAAAGGAGGAAGACAGTATTTAGTTGATTCTCCAGCACAAAAACACAGCTTAAACCAAAGGGGATCTTCACAGTCCTCTCCCAGCACAGATATTCCAAAGCCAATAAGGCCTTCTTGTCTGCGGGAGCTCTCTACAGCAGCATAGGAACTGGCTTTGAAATTTCCTCACTGAATACAGAGAATTTCCTTATCCTGGGTGTCTCTTACCTGCATCTTGGAAACGAGGCCTTACATAGTTAGGGTGTTTGACCTCAAAGCTGTCTTTCTTCAAACACCAAGAGACTGAGAAAAACGGTACTGAAGCGCTGAATGAGGGCCCTCGCCCACTGCTGTTGCTATGGTTCCCATATCATATAATATTAATACGCAAAGTAGGTATTTGACACCTCCCCCCAAGGGCTACATCTGAGTGTTTCCATTTTTTGCTTTTGCCCTTTGTGTTACCCATTCATATGCAAATGTTTGTATTGGAAACTTGCTCTGTAGATTCCTCCACAAAAATACTCACCCATACTTCTCTGCAAGTCCTCTGGCTTCTTCCTCTTTTACTGCTCTTTGGTCTTCCAGATCACTCTTATTTCCACATAACACTATATCTGGGTTTTCACAATATGCATGCATTTGTAGCTGGCCTATTAATATAAGAAAATTTATTATAGATAAGTAATGTAAGTCTATGATCAGTGGCGAATACATGCAAAAGTGCTTTGAAACTGTAAATGATATACAGATATAAGGAACTGACATAACTCTTTCAAAGCACCAAGACCCTAAGCTATAAAACTAAATGGATGGGGCAGAGATGTAAAACTAATCCTACGCTTATGCACATACCCCAGCTTATTTATATCGGAGAGGAATGGGAGAATTTGTTCTCTCTCTAAAAGTTATGTACACATACACACACACATGCATATACATACAACATAGCTGTCTTTCTTATGAAGGCCATTTGAAAAAAAAAAACCACTTGGAGGATTTACTAGTGCTTATGGCTAATCTTAAAGCTCTGTTTTTCACATATTTTCTCTCCATAGCAATGACATTTTAAAACAAATTGTCTTTCTATAAACTAACCTATTTCCATCTGAAATGTTTTTCACATTTTTCTATTATCCTAAGGCAGAATCAATTTATCTAAAACAAACAAAATATAGGATCAAATGAAGATAGAAAACCCAGAATAAATAGTAAATGATTCTGTCACCAGAACCAAGAAGCAGGAGACTACAATTCTTACTCCATAGCTGCTATTTCTTTTCACCTGAAAACCTGTAAATAGGCAATAATTTTTAATAGCAGTGAAATCAAGGGAACTTCAACTAAGCTAAAGAGCTTAATCTCCCAAAGAAGGAAAATAAAGCCTTATTTCTTCCTCATCACACTCCACAATGAAATGAAAGCAACCCAAACTTGCACAATAAGACATCCTCAAAAATGTATGGCTTAATTTATTTTTTATCATGGTTAACCAGAAAAGTGTTGACATTTTAGTTCCTCATTATAAAGTCATGTTCGCTATATCTTATCATGAGAAAGTCAAATCGCCAAGTATTTACTGAGCAATAAGGGAGGCCTGATACTTGGTGTAGAATTCAGGGCACTGACCTTTGCCCTCAAGGGACAGTTAGGGGAAACAAGACCTATACAGGCAAAACCAAACTGTGTACCATTTCCAACAACAGCCACGTCCCTTCTTTCCTCCAGGCTGTTACACATGCTGTCCCCACACCCTTGAATACCCAAACACAACCTTCCTTCAGGGACTCCCAACCTTTCCTTTAAGACTTTCCTCTCAGTTACCTCTACTGTGAAGCCTTTCTGGTCTCCAGAGAGACTCTGTGCTCTGTTAACACCATGTCTGTTCAGTGTCCTGATTATGAGCATGAACTCAGGACTCAGGGTGTCTAAGGTTGAATCCTGGCTTTGCCATTTACTAGCTGTGTGGCCTTGAGGAAGTTATGTGGCCACTCTGTGCCTCAGTTTCCCCATCTGTAAATGGTGATAATGACGGTACTGACTTCATAGGGTTTAGGTGAGGATTAAATGAGTTAATTCAGCAACTCTTCAGGTAAGGTCCATGGACCAGCAACCTAACCATCACCTGGGAACTTGTTAGAAATGCAAATTCTCAGGTACCACCCCAGATCTACTGAATCAGGAAGGCTGGGTTTGAGGCCTGGAATCTGTGTTTTAACAAGCCCTCTGGGGGAATCTAGATGCATGCTTGCACTTGACAACCATTAAGTTAATATAATAAAGAATTTAGAGCTGCTGTGTATTACCAGTAGTAATGTTTAATAGTATTTATTTTGAGGAGTCTGGGAAGTACGATAATTGATAATTTTTCTTTTTCTTTTTTCCCAACTTTTCTACAAAATCTGTGCATTACTTACTGTGGGTTCGAACCCTGGTCCAGGAAGATCCCACATGCTGTGGAGCAACTAAGCCTGTGTGCCACAACTACTGAGCCTGTACTCTAGAGCCCATGAGCCACAACTACTGAGCCCACGTGCCACAACTACTGAGCCCATGCACTGCAACTACTGAAGCCCGTGTACTGGGGCCCACGTGCTGCAACTACTGAAGGTTGTGTGCCTACAGCCTGTGCTCTGCAACAAGAGAAGTCACCGCAGTGAGAAGCCTGTGCACTGCAACGAAGAGTAGCCCCCACTCACCGCAACTAGAGAAAAGCCCGTGCGCAGTAATGAGGACCCAACATAGCCAAAAAAGAAAAAAAGGTAAATTAGGGACGTCCCTGGTGGTCCAGTGACTAAAGACTCTGCGCTCCCAATGCAAGGGGCCTGGGTTCGATCCCTGGTCAGGGAAAGAAGATCCCACATGCCACAACTAAGAGTTTGCGTGCTGCAACTAAAGATCCCACATGCCTCAACTAAGACCCGGCATAGCCAAATGAATAAATTTTAAAAAATTTTTAAGTAAATTGATTAATTCTTTTAAAAAATCTCACCAAGGAAAAAAGCACATACATAAATAACTACAACTAGAGGTGGTATGTGATAAGGACCCTGTAAGTAGTACAAAACATAATAGGAGTTAAGAGGAGAGAAAAAATTTAATCCAACAAAGTTATCACAGAAAATTTCATGGAGGTCATATTTTGCTATATTTTAACAAATAAGTAAAACTCAACTTTTTAAGGAAATGGGAGTGGGTGTGGGGAGGGCTTTTCAGACAGAGGGGATAACAGGAATAAAACTATAAAGGCAAAAATACGTTAAAAATATATCTGCTGGGCTCTTGTCCCATTTATGTGAGGCTACAGAAGAAAAGTTTAGAAATATAGGCTGCTTTAGAGTTTCCCTACAAAACACGCTGCCTGTGGGCATGACTGGCTCGTCCTCCAAGCTCCAGAAAGACAGGTGAGTGATACAAAACTATCTGATTCCTCTCAGATTTCAAATTCAAGCCCAGAGGACAAAGCTCTCTATTCAGTCTCCTAAACTCAGCAGGGATCACCTTGGGACTCTTACCCCTTGCCCAAGAGGGCACGAACAGATCTTGGGTCAAGGGAGAAGGGACTGCAATGCAGCTCTGCAGAAGCAAAGGGAGGGGGCAGACCTGCTTCCTCCCCCCGGGCCTTCAGCGCCCAGGACTCAGCTACCTGCTCAATGCAACACTGCCTCTGTTCTTCTATCACCATCGGTGTGTATATATATATATATATATTTTTTTTAATTTGACCGAAAAAAAGAAGAAACGAATGATCCCTCTAATAGTCAAAATACTAACAGGAAGAGGAAAAATAAAATGTATAGATAATTAACAAATTTTTATTCCTAATTAAGATTTGCTATTACCACCTCTGACACTGAACCTTATACCTTTCTTTTAAAAACGGAGTTGGAGGGAGGAGAATACTTTCCATTGAAGATGTGAAATCTCCAATATGCATGTTTTCTTTACCCAACTGGGCAAAAAGAATTCTTTTACACTATAAGGAAAACACAAAATAATACATACATACACATAATTTCACATGATTTTGTTCTTCATCTAACTAGCCAAAAAGCCCAAATGGACAAGATTTATCTTGCCCAGAGTTTCAGTTTCTGCCAGTGAAAAATAGGTGGGTTGATGCTCTTTCGATGCTAAGATTCTATGAGCCCATCTCTAACAACAATCCTTATAAAGTGCTTGACTTAAGAAAGCCCCAGAATTTGTTCTGATGATGCAAAGGAGAGAATGATGAGCAAGGAATGAGAAGAGATTAGAAATAGCCACCACCATTCAATTGTAAGGGTGTGTGACTCAGGCAGGCATTTAACGAAGTGAAGCCCAGTAAGCATGACTAAATTGGGGAACCTATATTTAAAGTAATAAATAGCTCTTCAACTCTTAGTGATCAACTTAGTTGAGAAAGAACATAAAGGGCCACTGAATCAAGGGGAAAAAAAGGCCACTGAATCAAAAGCCAAAAGCTCCATGTCATTGGACAAGTCTGTTACTCTGTAAGGCTCAGCATCTTCATCCTAAAATTAGGACATACCACCTCCCTGCATCTGCTCACAGGGGGCACATGGGGATCAGACATAAACTATGTGAAAATGCTTTGAAAACAACAAGGCATTAATAAATTACTTATTTAAAAACTCTTTTTTTATTTTAAAACTTATTTATTTTTGGCTGTGTTTGGTCTTCGTTGCTGTGCGGGCTTTCTCTAGTTGCGGCAAGCAGGGGCTACTCTTTGTTGTAGTGCACAGGCTTCTTAGTGCGGTGGCTTCTTTTGTTGTGGAACATGGGCTCTAGGCTCACGGGCTTCAGTAGTGTGGCACGTGGGCTCAGTAGTTGTGGCACAAGGGCTTAGGTGCTCCGCGGCATGTGGGATCTTCCTGGACCAGGGCATGAACCTGTGTCACCTGCATTGGCAGGCGGATTCTTAACCACTACGCCACCAGGGAGGTCCCTCACTTTTTAAAATAAGGTTTTCTACTATAAAAACCATGGCCCATTACCCTTTCGTAATACCAAAACTCCAAATTTTTAAGTAGTGGGTGTTTCGAAATAAGTGTTTTCACTTTAAAGATTTGGATGTTAAGGATTTAACATCACAGCCCTCACAATAGATTCTCTAAGGTAACACTAATACAACCAACAGAGGAAAATGTACATTTGCAAGGCAAGAAAATGATACATTTGGTCAAGTGGCAGGATTTTAAATGGCTACTATAACCAATCATGTAAGAGATTAGGCTGTCTCCAAAGAGCCAAAATGCAGGTTCATATATATTGTGCTGGGGACCACTCTGGCCAATGCAGTTCTAGAGGTTTCTATGACGGGATCCTCCTGGTAAATGCTCCGGCCCTAAAAGTAGAAAGAGGGCCTCTAAATACAGAAGAGACATGGAGCCAGGGGTAGGGTCCATTAAGTTTTCAAAAGGGTCAATGTAATATATGTTTTAAACCCTGGGATGGTAAAATACCTGATAGCACTTCTCTAGGCTTCTGTTTCCTCATCTATAAAATGCAGATAAGAGTCCCCTTTGTGGAAAAGACTGATGAAGAGATTACATAGAAAGCAATCCTTGTATCTAGAGTGCAGGATGCACTCGACAAATGAAAGTTAGCATGACTAGGGAAAGCAGAGTATTTCGGTTATCTTCACCCCTCAAAGAGCATTAAAGAGCGTTGCTCCTTTAAACAGCATCTTAAACAGCACTAGGAGTTCTTACAGAACAACTTACAAAAGAAGTAGAATATAAAAGGGGTTTTATTGCAGGGAGTGGGAAGCAAGAGGCAGGGAGACTATTAACACTTACTTATCCAGTTTCTGACACTGAGGAAACTTTGCTCATTTGTCAGATCAAAAAGCAGAAGAAACCCCATAGCATCTCTGAAGAATGCGGTTGTCAAGCTGCGGAACCTGGGAACATAAAGCAGATTGGTCACCTAAACCATGGCCCGACTCTTGAAATATAAAGCCACCAGCAGTGCCCTCAGCCTCTTACAACAGTTCATCAAAAACAAGTTAGATGTTTAATAACATGCCGCTGTTTCTAGTAATTTCACATTATATGTGCACATTATACATGCATAAATCTTATTTGTGCAAGATTTACTCAATTATGCTATTACATTAATAGATAATTTCAACAGTGTAAAATTATGTACATAATCAATAATATTGGATAGCATACAAAATATAGTAAATAGTTATCTAGAGCAAGAAAGAATATGTGAAAACAAATCTAGACTTTCTAAAATGCCAACAATTATCCAAAGTTAAACTTGCAATTTTCTTTTAAAATAAAAACCATCTGTGTAAACTTTTAAAAAATTTTAAATAAGTTAGATGATGATATTCCAAACATGTATAATACAGTTATTTATCTAACTGATAAAAGTTTATGTGTTAATAGGCCATGTGATTTAAAAACCCAGCCTGCTGGACAGGGATGACAAGAACTAGCTCGTGATTCCTTAGTCTCAGCCAAGAATTTATTGTACAATTAAGAGTTAAATAGGCCAAAAGCAATGGTGCTTGCTGTGTTTGTCTTCTTTGTCCTGTGAAAGCTTGACTTTATTTAACATCACAATGTGTTCCATGACCTTTTAATTTTCAGCCTCTAAAGAAATCTCTTATCTCTGAGAACCATTTCTTTGGCTTTAAGGTGGGGATAGTATTGCCTCAGTCTCCCCTTTCTTGGTACTCTCTCTACCAAGGATTTATCCTGCTCTCTCCCCTCTCTCTCCCCCTCTAGTAGCAGGTTTTCTCTTATTTTGCTTTTATGCAAAGCCTGCAACTGACAGGCATAGGTTCCAGGGAAGAAAATACTGGTACGAATCTGTCATCTAATCCGCTCTTTCAAGTTTTCTCAAGTATTTCTAATCCATGTTTTTACAAAAAGAGTACTTATCTTTCAGAGATACGTACCAAAATAGTTATGAATGAAATAATTTGCTATTTGGGATTTGCTTCAAAATAACTGGGCGGTGGGGGTGGTGAGAAAAGGTGAGGGATATACGTGAAGTAAGATGGGCCACAACTTGATGGCTGTTGAAACCAGGGAATTAGTACCTGAGTTCACTGTACTCCCCTCTCTACTTCTGCATATACTCGGAGTTTCCCATGATAAAAAGTTAAACAAACAAAATCCTTCAAGGAAACTGTGAGGGATAACATAGCTATAGCTAACTAAAAGCAACTTCAAACAGACTTGTGGTTGCCAAGGGGGGAGAGGGGTCGGGGAGGGATGGGTTGGGAGTTTGGGATTAGCAGATGCAAACTATTATAAACAACAAGGTTCTATTATATAGCACAGAGAACTATATTCAGTATCCTCTGATAAACCATAATGGAAAAGAACATAAAAGAGAATGTGTATATTTGTATAACTGAATCACTTTACCATACAGCAGAAATTAACACAACACTATAAATCAACTATACTGCAATTTTTAAAAAGTAACTTCATATTAAGATTTCATGTGACATTTTTGTCAAGCAACCTCTGACCATTTAAATTAATTCCAATGATATTTTCTACTAGGTTTCAACAATCAGGTAAGAATAATGCATACAACTCTACAGCTTTCTTTGTGGTTGAGTAAACAGCAAAAGCAAATGGAGAAAAGTATACAGGTCTAAAAAAAGGGTGGGAGAAAAAGAAAAAAGTCCATAAGTAAAAGGCTCCATTTTGAAAAGGATTCATTTTTCCTTTGACCTTGTATGAAATAAAGCCACCATTATCATCTCAGACTGATACATTTCCTGCTAATTTGGCAGCATGTCTTATCCAGGTGCAAATCAACTAATCAGCTGGCCTTTTCCTGCTCAGGTCACTGTGGGAAGAGCGTAGCTGTTTTTCCCCTTTCCTCCAGTAAGGAGCACATAACTAAAGATCTCATACCTCTCCTGCCCTGCTGTGTCCCATAACTGCAGGTGGATTCTCTGGCCTCTGCCAGTGGCTCCATCTGGTCCATTGGCTCTGTACACCTAAAATGGAAAAATGAAAGAGAAAAAGAGAACTTCTGAGAGAACTTCTTCTTACTTTCCTATTCAGTACAACTCCCCTAAGCATCTAAACTTCTAAAGGAAATCCCATCTGGAATACAATCTTATTTGTATTTTATTCCAAATAATCGTCTTTGGGTAACACAATAATTTGTATTAAATGATGTATGCACATTATATATCTTTATAAATATATTACAAAATATACAAGTAATACATAATTTGTATTAAAAAATAATAATCAGCTCACCTTTCCTCAAAGTCCCCTCAGGCCACTAGTTTCAGGAAATATTACCTTCTCCCCATCCTATCTTTAAAAAGTACTCTTAAAACAATTTTATAGGAAGGGCCTCTGAAAATCTCTTCCTCCATCAAAGCAATAAAAACACTGGCAAAAATAGTCAAAATCAACTTTTTCCAAATCCTTAAAATTAACAAAAGCTTGCAACATTCCAAGGAGCACCTATTCAAGAAAAGCAGCTGAATATCAGTAAAAATTGTAAATTTTGTGCCCTTTTAACTTGTCATATTCCCATTCCCCCTCCCCAGCTCCACTGTAGCCTTGAAAACCAACAAATGCACAACTACAGTAGCTGTGAAAACCATCAGTGCAGCAACCACTGTAGGAAGGAGAGGCAGAACAGGTTTGGAGTTCCCCAGAAGTCTCATCCCCAGAGTAGTGTCTGAAATCTGCCTGTAAAGCTCCATTCCCAAGTCTTATCTTTATTTTATCTGACTTAACTTGCTCTATGAGAAAACCCTATCCTTAGACCCTTTGTTGAAAGCAATCAGCAGCAATTATGTAACATCACAGCTACCAAAGGCAGCAAGACCAGTTGGACCTAACAAAAATCTAACCAAAAATCTTAAAGATAAGATATGAGATGTCCACAGAGAGATTTGAAAAGTTTCAAAATATTCCTTGGAAACTAATAGGCCAGGCTCATGTGCATGGTTGTACATATGTCCAGGAAAGACCTAAAAATGCCCTAATCTCTCACCTTTGGCTGACCTTGAGGCTCTTCTCAAGCAGAAGTGAAGGCTAAGGCAGAGTTGTAAACTGCCTGCAGGAGCATTAAGCAAACATCCCAGCACACACACACAGAGTCCCTCAGAGAAAGCTGAGAGATATGCTGGCTCAAGAATTTAAGAAACTTTCTGTCCACTCATTAGCTGACCACTAAGTTAACTAAGGAGAGACTTCAGTAGCTGCATATAACAAGACATACAGACTTCAGAGAATTAGCCCAAGAACATCACTAAACAAACAGTGACAACAAAAATAAACTGGAAAAACAAGAAACCCTTGGGAATGGGGAGGAATCTGATTTCCAGAGTTGCTACATTCTATCAATGTAAATGTTCAGTTCTCAACAAAATTTATAAGACACACAAAGAAATAGGAACACACACACAGATAAAGCAACCAAAAGAAACCATTCCTAAGGAAGCCCAGATGTTGCACTTACAAGACTTTAAATCAGCTATTATAAATATGTTCAAAGAACTAAAGGAAATCATGTCTAAGGAATCAAAGGAAAGTATGAGAATAATGCCTCACTGAATAGAGAATGTCAATAAAGAGATAGATATTATAAAAAGTAGTAAACAGACATTCTGGAGTTAAAATTATAACTGAAGTGCAATATTTACTAGAGGGGCTCAAGAGGAGATTTAAACTGGCAGAAGAAATAATCACTGCATCTAAAGATAGGTCAATTGGGATCACCTAGTCTAGTCACAAAAGAAAAAAAAAAAGAATGAATAAAAGTGAAGAGAGGGAATTCCCTGGTGGCACAGTGGTTGGGAATCCACCTGCCAGTGCAGGGGATGTGGGTTCGTGCCCTAATCCAGGAGGATCTCACATGCCATGGAGCAGCTGGGCCTGCGTGCCACAACTGCTGAGCCTGCACTCTGAAGCCCGCAAGCCACACTACTGAGCCCATGCGCCACAGCTACTGAAGCCCATGTGCCTAGAGCCCGTGCTCCACAGCAAGAGAAACCACCACAATGAGAAGCCTGTGCATGGCAACGAAGAGTAGCCCCCACTTGCCGCAACTAAAGAAAGCCCATGCACAGCAACAAAGACCCAACACAGCCAAAAATAAATAAATTAATTTTTTTAAAAAAGTGAAGAGTGTCTTGGAGACCTTTGGAACACCATCAAACATATCAATGTATGCATACTAGCAATCCCGTAAAAAAATAAAAATTAAAAAAAAGGAGAGGGCTTCCCTGGTGGCACAGTGGTTGAGAGTCCGCCTGCCGATGCAGGGGACGCGGGTTCGTGCCCCGGTCCAGGAAGATCCCACATGCCACGGAGCAGCTAGGCCTGTGAGCCATGGCCGCTGAGCCTGCGCGTCTGGAGCCAGTGCTCCGCAACGGGAGAGGCCACAACTGTGAGAGGCCCGCGTACCGAAAAGAAAAAAAAAAAAAAAAAAAAAGGAGAGATAGAAAGAGGCAGAAAACATATTTGAGGAAATAATAGCCAAAAACTTTCCAAATCTGATGAAAAACATTCATCTCCACATTCAAGAAACTCACTAAACTCCAAGAAGGATAAGCTTGCTGATATTGACTAGACATATCACCACCAAACTGTCAAAATCAAAAGACAGAGAGAATTTTAAAAGCAGCAAGAGAAAAGTGATTCAGTACATGCAAGGGATCCCAATAAGACTAAAAGATGATTTATCATCAAAAAAAAAATGAAGGCCAAAAGAAAGTAGAATGACAAAAAGTGTTGAAAGAAAAAAGACTGTCAACCAAGAATCCTATATCCAGCAAAGCTATCCTTTAAAATTAAAAGAGAAATTAAGACATCCTCAGATAAACAAAAACAGAAAATTCATTGCTAGCAGAACTTCCCTGCAAGAAATAATAAAGACAGAGCTTCAGGCTGAGATGAAACGACCCTAGCCAGTAATTTGAATCCATACAGAGAAATAAAGAGCACCAGTAAAGATAACTATGTGGGTCAATATAAAAGATAGTATAAATGGTTTTTTGCAACTCTTTTCTTCCATCTGATTAAAATACAATTGCATAAATTAATAATCATAAACCTGTGTTGATGGGCACACAGTGTATAAAGATGCAATTTGTATGACAATAACAGTGCAAAGTAAGGGGTAGGAAATAGAGCCACATAATAGCAGAGTATGGCATTGAAATTAAGTTGGTATTAATCCAAACTAGATTGTTAAAAATTAAGATGACAACTGTAATCCCTAGGGGAACTATTAAGAAAATAATTCAAAAAATATATAGTAAAAAATGAGAAGGGAATTTAAATAGTACACTAGAAAATATCTATGTAACACAGTTGCAAAGAAATAACGAAACAACAGAAAAAAGATAAGATACACAGAGAACAAGTAGCAAAATGGCAGATATAAATCCTACTTTATCAGTAATTATATTGAATGTAAATGTATTAAAGACTCCAAGTGAAAGGCAGGGGTTGGTAGAATGGATTTAAAAACATGATCCTACTATATGCTATCTACAAAAGACACACTTTAGATTCAAAAAGGTGTAGGGAAAAGCATGAAAAAAATATATACCATGCAAACAATAACAAAGAGAGAGCTGGAGTGGCTATACTAATATGAGACAAGATAGACCTGAAGACAAAAAGAGTTATTAGAGACAAAGAAGGATATTTTAGAATGATAAAAGGGCTGATTTATTAAGGATACATAGGGATAAAAAGAGAAATGAACAATTTGACAATAATATTTAGAGACTTCAATACTCTACTTTCAATAATGGATAAAACAAGCAGGCAGATGAACAAGGAAACAGAAGACCTGCAGAACACTGTAAGCCAATTAGACACAATAGACATCTACAGAAGATTTCACCCAACAAATGCAAAATACACATTCTTCTCAGGTACACATGAAACATTCTCAAGGACAGACCGTATGTTAGGTCATCAAACAAGCCTCAATAAATTAACAAAACTGAAGTCATAAAAAGTATGTTCTCTAACCACAATGTGGTAAAATTAGAAATCAATAACAGAAAGAAATTTGGAAAATTCATGAACATGTGGAAATTAAACAATACAGTCTTAAATAACCAATGGGTCAAAGAAGAAACACAAGGGAAACTAGAAAATACTTTTAGATGAATGAAAAGCACAACATACAAAAAATATCAAGTGAACTTAAAGCAGTGCTCAGAGGGAAATTTTTAGCAGTAAACACCTATATTAAAAAATGAGAAAGATCTCAAATCAATAACTTAAAGTTCAACCTCAAAAAACTAGAAAAATAAGAGTAAACTAAATCCAAAGCAAGCAGAAGGAAAGAAATAAGAAAGATTAGAGTAGAAATAAATGAACTTTTCTTTGAAAAAAGAATCAAGAAAATTGATAAACCTTTAGTTAGACTAATCAAGGATAAAAATAGAAGACTCAAATTCTTAAAATCAGAAATGAAAGAAAGGACAACACTACCAACCTTACATATGTAAAAAGATTATAAAGGAATAGTATGAACAACTGTATGCCAAAATATTAGATAGCTTAGAAGAAATAGAGAAATTCCTAGACCCAAACAATTGAAACTAACTCAAGAAAAAATAGAAAATCTAAAGAAATATATAACCAATAAGAAGACTGAATTCATAATAAAAATAACTTCCCACAAAGAAAAGGCCAGACCCAAATGTCTTCACTGATGAATCTGATCAAATGTTTACAGAAAAATTAACACCAATCCTTCTCTAACTCTTCCAAAATACAGAAAAGAAGGAAATACTTCCCACCTCATTTTATGAGGCCTATATTATCCTGACACCAAAATCAAAGATACAAGGGGATAAAAAACTACAGAACAATATCCACTCTGAATACAGACACCAAAATACTAGCAAAAAGAATCCAGAAAAATATATAAAGGATTATATAACATGACTGAGTAGAATTTATCACGAGAACAACAAAATTGGTATAACATACAAAAATCAATCAATACTGATCTGTAATGGAATAGAACAGTTATAGAATAAAGGACTAAAACCACGCGACCATATCAATAGATGCAGAAAAAGCATTTGAAAAAGTCCAACACCTTTCATGATAAAAATGCTCAACAAATTAGGAATAGATGGGAACATCCTTGACCTGAAGAACAGCATCTATGAAAAATGCACAGCTTATATTACACTTAATGGTGACTGAAATGATATGATACTTCTATTAATATGAACATTAATAGAAGTATGGTTCATAACAGCTAAAAAGTGAAACAACTGAAATGTCCACCAATGGATGAATGGATAAACAAAACGTGGTATACCAATACAATGGAATATTATTTGATCATAAAAAGGAATAAAGTTCTGATACATGATACAATGTTATGCAGAAAACATTACACTAAGTAAAAGAAGCCAGATGCAAAAGGCCACATATTGTATGATTCCATTTACATGATAAATCCAAATCCAGAGAGTAGATTAGTGGCTGGGGGAGGGAAAATGGAAAAATGCTAAAGGATATGAGGTTTCTTTTGGGGTGATGAAATGTTCTAAAATTTGGTAGTGGTGACAGTTGCACAACTGTGAATATACTAAAAAACCACTGAATTGTACATGTTAAATGGGTGAATTTTATATAAATTATATCTCAATAAAGTTATTTTTAAAAAACAAAGTTATAAAATGGGGATTAGTTAATAAATATAATCACAAGCATATAGGGGAGGGGCAAGATAGGGGTAGGGGATTAAGAGGTACAAACTACTATATATAAAATAAATAAGCTATAAGGATATATTGCACAACACAGGGAATATAGCCAATATTTTATAATAACTATAAATGGAATATAACCTTTAAAAATTGTGAATCACTATATTGTACACCTGAAACTTATACAATATTGTACAGCAACTATACCTCAATTTAAAAATAATTTTTAAAAAGAAAAAAACCCAGACTCTCTGGTAGTGGAAGGCTTAGGGTGGATCAGAGGGAATGAATATTTCTGTCCTAGAAGCCAGAGACCATTCATTTTTCCCAGGTAGAATACTCTCCACTGCAGGGTTTTTGTCATTAATCTCCTGACTACTTGTTGACCTGCTTCATGGGAACAGCTGCTTTTTCAGTAAGAAATGTAGTTCCTGGACATACTAACCTCCTGCCTTCCTCCCTACCCCACAATAACTTGTCTTGCTGTCCTTTGAAAAATAAATTAAATATATATTTTTTAAATATCCTCTTCCCTTATTCTGCAGAACCTTGCTGTTCCCTTGGTTACCTCCCAGATCCATTTGCCCTACCACCATTCCCATCCCTACTCCAACCTCACACTCCTGGTGGGATCAATGAGTTCTGCCACTTAGTGTTCCACACGCGATTGCTGAGGCCTTAATTAAGAGAAAATCCATTAAAAATGATATCAAAAATGGAAGAAGCAGCCCACAAAACAGGGGTATGAGGAGCAGGGAAGATTGCAAGCTTCATAACAAAGGTACGAAGCAAATTCCACAAATAAATTTGTGGAAATCAGAAGGAACATACCAGCCAAAAGAGTATCAAGGAAATTTTTTTAAATCTTCACTTTTATTTTATCTGCTTGGTTTTATATGAAGTGTCCTCAGTTACAGCCTTTAATCACATTGCCCAGACTGAACATAATACACTCTTATATGTACCCTTTAATTTTAGATTCCAACCTTTGTCCTCCTAATTCCTACAAAGTAAACAAAACAGACAGGCAAATGTTGACTCAGATTATGTTTTTATATAGAAGGATACAGAACTTACCACTCTCTTTTCCCTGAAATCAATGCCGACTGTCGTGATAAATTTGGAGTTAAATTTACCATCTGTGTACTGGTAAAGTACACTGGTCTTCCCTACTCCAGAGTCTCCCAGAGCTAAAAACTTGATGAGGTAATCATAGTCTCCATCAGACATAATGAAGAACTCAGTGGTTCACCTGAAAAATACAAACAAATATATATTTACCAAAAACCGATCAGAAAATATTAGAATCTTCCATGAAAAAATGACTTCCTTTAATACCCAGTTCATCAAGTACTTCTACATAACACCTATGTGCCTAAGTGGAGAGAGGATTAGACATTATTCACTATCCCAAGGACTCAATCATTTGCTAGATGAGATGCTACTGAACTTGTAAATAACTAACAGTTTAGGTTAAATTTATCGTGCATATTATAGTACTGTTAAGACAAAAATTCCAAGTGAGAATGAAAATCAAGAAGATAATGGTCACTAAGGCTTATACGCAGATCGTGTAGAACAAGAGTTGACAAAACAAAGAAAGAACGGAGGAAGGAGAATATTACAGGAACAACAATAATTCTTAGAGTGCAAGTGGTTCCAACTGCCCCTCCTTTTTCAAAGTCTCCTAGTGCTGCATCCTTGGCTTTTCTTTTTTTACTTGGACACTGAGGCAATTTCATTTATCCTATGCATTTTCACATGTGATTATCATTCCTTCAAAGATAATGTTAAGTTCACAAGTAAAACTTGGTTTGCAGCTTCCTTACAAATTATTATTGTTACTACATGTTAAATCAGATCTTTCTAGAGTATCACTGCTCACTTGAGAACTGAGTTCCACCATGAAGGGCTCATTTATCTACATTTGCCTTGGAATTCTACAGGAAATGCTACCAATTCAGCTCTTCAATATTGGCCAGAAGTCTACCTTTGAGAAGAAATATTCTTAGTTTTACAGCAAGACCTAACCATGGTTACTTTTTATCCTTTGCAATCAGCACTTTTCAAGATTTGTTTTTATCCTCTAAATAGATTCAAACTATTCAAAATATCAGTCTGACTAGAAACATAGTCTGTCTCCAGGGAAGGCTTACTTCTTGTTTCCTCCCATTTCTAATACCGATAAACCCTCCTGAAAATCAGAAAAACAATCAGCTATTCCGTTACCACTGACAACTCTACCTGCCCATTCAACATGCATATTCACCCATCCACATACACACCATATGCCCTACATTAGATGCTGCTGATTTTCCTCTCATTGTCCCCTTTTCACCCAGCCATCTCCTGCCCAGAAACTTTACCACAATTCTCAACGCTTCCTATAGGATTATTTCTATAGATCCATAAAATTCATAAAAGCTCAGGCAAGGACATTTATTGATTTTCAAGGTTGCCTCCCCCACCCAATCCTCAATTTGGTGATTCACCGTATGCTCAAAAATCCTGAATTCTGATCCCCAAGAGCTGCTGCAGTGACTTCCACAGAGTCCCTTAGTGCAGAGCTGTGGCCTCACATTCAGATATGGCTGGTCAGTCGACAAGAGCAAAGCCTCTACAAACATTTGGCATTCTATTTGCACACTATAAGGTGTGACACTGTACAGATGATGGCTATCCTATGTTATAGCTTCTGTACTCACAGGTGTGGGTTGCCAGTATTAATGGTGTGTAACAGAATGCCTCTCCAGAAGATGACCACTTGGATACAAATAAAGATCCTAGTATGTTTTATCACAGCATCTCACGTGGCTCCAAGTTATTCATAAATAAGAGCTAAGAATTGAAAAGTAGGTCCAGATAACATTGAATCATTTTGGGGGGGCTCCCCTCCAAATAAATGAGGAAGCAGAAAGCAACTCCAAATTTTGCAAGGAGAATGGTGCAAGAAGTCGCTGTGGCTACCTTATTTCCTCTTTACTTTTATTTTGAAAAAAGTTGGTCATTTTTATAACTAGTTTCTGTATCATTTCAGGTACAGGAGAAAATGTTGTCACCAATGGCATACTCTTCTAGAATTCTCTAAACCTACTTGAATGGCGTTCAAAGACAGATGAACCTATCTCTGCTGCACCAAAATTTAATATGTTTAGTTATCATGGGAGAAGAATTACACAGGTAAGTCTACAAATGATCTTCGTGGGTTTTGTCTTCTATTCGTGATGACAGCAATATATAACAGTTTGTTCCCAAACCAAACCATCATAAAGGAAGTGTTAACAAGCAAAATACCACAACTGAAGGTATAGACACCACCATTGAAATTAATCATATTTTATACTCTTCAGACTGCACCTTTAGACAATTATCTGCCTTGCTGACCTGAAAATAAATGCTCAGACCTTCCATTTTCTGGGTTCAGTTTGCTAAAGAATGAAGCAGAACCCAGAGAGTTTAACTCATTTGCACAGTCTAGAACATGTGTCTCCTAACTTCAAGTCCAATGTCCATTCTACCTCAAGCTTTGTGGCCATTACTCAAGTTTTTACAAATGGATGTTGGATTTAAAAGTGACCAGGTAGGATATCATACAAGGTAGCCTAACAGGAAACATGTGACTTCTGAAGTCAAGCAGAGCTGGATTGGATTCCATATCTCCCACATACTGGCTACTCAGATGTTTTTCAGTCTTGGATTTTCAGGTTTCCATTCCATGAAAAAGAAGGTAATGTACACTACTTCACACCATTGTTCTAAGGATTGAATGAGATACTCTTTGTGGAGTGCCCAGCACAATGCTTGGCATATGCCGGGTACTCAGTAAATGTTGCCTCACTCTCTTCTCCCGATTCTGGACAGATCAGACAGGCTCTGAAGACCTAGAACAATTTCTGAAACTGCCTCTGGACAGCTCAAAACATGTATTTCTGGCACAAAAGATTGCTGACTGGCTCAGAGTAGTTTACCGAGTCAGCAAACATCACCTTCTTTTTTGACTGGTTCAAACCATTTTCAATTAATTTTAAGTAGATATGTCAATTTCAAAAGGGTTATGACCAGCTTAAGAACGGGTTTAAATTGTATAAAGCACTCTGATCCATACTAAAAAATTCATACTTGTTCAAAAGGATCTCAATGGTTCATTCTGGTTCAGAGTGAAAGAGTTAAGTTCAAAGACATTCTACCTACAAAACCATTTCTGATTGATCTAAAGCCACTTTGGTTAAAACCACATGTATCTAACCAAAATCATTTAGGTCTGGTTTTAAGAGCTCAAATTGCTTCACACTGGTTTTAGCTAGCTCAAATAAGCTCTGACCTGGACAAGTAGGTTCTGACTGGGTCACCTAAGGTTTGATTGGTTCAGAGCATATTTTACTGAATCAAGCTAGTGCTGACCACTTAAATCTATCTCCAACTGGGTCATAGTTGCTCTAATTTTATCAAACATCTTGTAGTTGAAGGTAAAAACTGGTTCAAAACAGTCCAAGTTGACTGATAAGATGTTCAAACAGTTCAAGACTAAAAATGTACAATGATACTCAGAAGCACCAAAAGCAATGGTTTGGTGCTTTAATCTTATACCAAATCAACAAACTTAAAATTTTACTTATAATTACCCCAACTGTAGACAATCTGTACTCAAATATTTATCTCCATCACAGTATAGTCTCTTTCTACACTTGAACAGCTTGTACGTGTTGGAGTACAGTAAACAGGTTGGGAGAAGGGATACTGGCAGAGGAGAATACGATAAACAACAGGGAAAGGTATGATGAGTGACACAGGCTTCCTTGGTTGAGAACTCACCTCCTGCCTTATCTCAAGGACCTGGCAGCAAAACACTGATCTGTAATCCAACAATAAAATAGAGATTTCAGCTGGGGGGAACCTTTAGCAAATTGGGATGCTATTTAGAGTTTACCCTAAGTTGGTCACAATGACCAGGCTGGTCTGGGTTAACAGAGACCAGAATTCTAAAGAGTAAGGAAGCTGCTAGGAAATAAAAGTATTCAGGGAACAGGCAGCTCTTCAAATTGTTGACAGAGATTTTTTTAGGGTATTGGTGGTGACAGGTTCCTTATCTGAGCTTACAGTCAGTTAGTCAAAGCCTAGAGTTAATGGAATCATTCCATCTTTCAGGAGAAAATAATTCTAGTCCATAGCAGACTACAATCCCAAACCCATCCTGCAGTCCTATATGTGGTTGTCTGGCCACCGCTTACCACCACGAGGTAAAGACAACTAAATGTTAAGTTTCAGCTTCTGGTAGGTCTTCACGTAGAACCATCTTCATATTATTAAAAATTATTTTGGGGACTTCCCTGGCGGTCCAGTGGTTGAGACTTCGTCTTCCAATGCAGGGCGTGAGGGTTTGATCCCCGGTCAGGGAACTTAGATCCCACATGCCTCAGGGCCAAAAAACCAAAACATAAAACAGAAGCAATATTGTAAATTCAATAAAGACTTTAAAAATGATCCACATTAAAAAAAAGAAAATCAGGGCTTCCCTGGTGGCACAGTGGTTAAGAATCGCCTGCCAATGCAGGGGACACGGGTTCGAGCCCTGGCCCTGGAAGATCCCACATGCTGCAGAGCAACTAAGCCCGTGCGCCACAACTACTGAGCCTGCGTTCTAGAGCTCACGTGCCACAACTACTGAAGCCCACGTGCCTAGAGCCCATGCTCTGCAACAAGGGAAGCCACCGCAATGAGAAGCTCGCGCACCACAACAAAGAGTAGCCCCCGCTCGCCGCAACCAGAGGAAGCCCGCGCGCAGCAACAAAGACCCAACGCAGCCAAAAATAAAAATAAAAAATAAATAAATTTATTTTTTAAAAAAGAAAAAAAAATTTTTTTAAGTATAAACAGTTTTTTAAATTTTTTAATTAAAAAAATAAAAATTATTTTGGCTTTTTATTTTTGTTACTCAGGTCCTGAGTGGTGTTTCTGGAACCTGTTCTTCAGAAAAAAAAATATTCCACTCCCCAATTATGGAAATAACAAATTATTTTTATGTTGGCATTTTAGAGCAGACAGGGAAACAGTAAAAATACACAATGCAGAATTTGGGGCACCCAAACAGCATTTTGTGCACACAATTTCCAGCAAGCACTCCAGCGTATTGATGCTTGGGAAGCTAGTTCATCAAGGCCTCCCAATTGCACTGCTCTTGCTAAAAATAAGTAAGATGCCCACATGTCAGGCACTTTACATGCATTAGTGTAACAGCCCTCTTCACAGCCCTAAAGGCAGGTGATACATACATCACACACACTTCCTCCCTCGGAAGAATCTCGGTGCCAGTCTATCATGAATGCCACAATGAAAGGATGAGGAAGGGGGTCTTGGGCAGTCTCTCCACATATTAACATGCGCTCAATTCCAATGAATTGTTGAGAGACATAAAAAAAGTGGAAGTTAAGAGCAAGGACTCTAGAGTTGAATCATCTGGATATGAATCCAGTCATGTCACTTTAGAAAATTTAATGTCTTTTGCCTCAGGATCCCCATCTTAACAATGGGAATGATAAACTATTTTATTAATACTATCATGTATCTGCTTTCTTAACTTCTTTAAAAGTGGGGTAAGTGGGATGCATCTTATATTTCACAGTCTTACCACCCATGACATCTTGCAATTGTTATTAAATAAGGTGGCACTGGAAATACAGTTGTGTGAAACCTTTCATTAGCAACTTCTAAGCAAAATCAAGAATGCAGCATCAACACATTTTAGATTTGATGGAGCACAACAGTAAACCTATCTCAGAGGGCTGTTGTGAGGATTGAGTATACATATAAATTTTAGTTTAGAACAGTGCCTGGCACACAGTAAGTCCTGTATAAGTATTAACTGCTATTAGCATCATCAAGCAGTCTAGCTCTGAAGGGTCAATACGAAGGCAATATTCTTTCTTAGAAATGAAGAAAGAACTGAATCCCTAATCGAAAAATAAGATAAAAAAAAAAAGACTCTATGGCGATATAATGGCCTATATGGGAAAAGAATCTTAAAAAAAAAAAGAGTGGATATATGTATATGTATAACTGATTCACTTTGCTATACACCTGAAACTAATACAACATTGTAAATCAACTATACTCCAATAAAAATGTAAAAAATAAAATAAAATAAAATAAATATTATCAAAAAAAGAAAAATAAAGAATCTATGGAGAGCACTTGAACCTAAGGTCACTTCTTTAAACACTGTACCTCCTGGAGGAAGTAGCATCTAAATACCTCAAGGAAATGTCTTCTAAAAAGTCAAGAATGCCCTCAATTTGAGACAGGCGGAAGATTTTCTTCTTCATCTCACATCTCTCTCTCCTCCTTACACAAATATTTTTTCAAAGTGATCTCCACCCTCACTCTCATCAGATTAACAACAGAAAACAAGGAACACCTACTTCCCCAACATGTACCATGTGGTGATAATTGCCTGGTGAGAGAAAGTCAATGATCTTCTTCCTTATTTAAAAAATAAAATATATTTTAATTGCTTTTCAGGAAATAAGATAGAAGAAATTGATTTTAGTTAAGTGCAAACGGGAAAGCTCTCTCTCTCTCTCTCACACACACACACACAGACACACTATAGCCCAAATTCTCCATGAAACTTCCTATTAAATTCAGTCAAAGATTCCAACCTTACGATCCCCAATCACTAGGCAGAATCATTCAAAATCTACTCCAGATAAGCCAGTTTTTAAAAGCCCAATTTTCCCTCTATCAACCACATTTAATACAGAGAGTAAAAAAGCAGGGAGGGATAATATTACCTGAACAACTACTATGTGTCATGAATGGTAGTAGACATGGTTCTATTTTATCATCCTTAAGTGGACCTTAATGTCTGGGTAAGACATAAAGAGAACGTTGTTTTCTTAATGTGGTGGCACGTAGGCTTGGGTTCAAATTCTGGACTCTTCTTGGTGTGACTTGGTCCAAGTTCTTCAAACTAAGTCTCCTCTCTTTCAACTACAAAGTGGAGATAACATTACTAACCTCACTGGGTTACTTTAAGGATGAAGTGACATAATCCACAGAAAGTTTTAGCACATTGCTTGGTTTGTGTTAAGTGTTCAACAACTGAAACTTCTTTTTAGCAATACTATTACTAACGTATAGCCTTATCAAGTTCTTATTTGGCAAGGCATGTAATTTTATAACCTATTCTTAATGTAACCAGTACCTGAACCTTTAGGAAAAATAGAGAAAGAAAGTCAATTTAGGTGCAATCATTTATGAGGTCTCTATCACAAAAGCTACCTTGGCATTCCAATCTAACAATGAGTTGGGGTTTTTTTTGTGGTACGCGGGCCTCTCACTGCTGTGGCCTCTCCCGTTGCGGAGCACAGGCTCCGGACGTGCAGGCTCAGCGGCCATGGCTCACGGGCCCAGCCGCTCCGTGGTATGTGGGATCTTCCCAGACCGGGGCACGAACCCATGTCCCCTGCATCAGCAGGTGGACTCTCAACCACTGTGCCACCAGGGAAGCCCAACAATGAGTTTTAACTGGGTGATTTTGGGCAATTTCAGAGCTAGAGTGTTCATCATAAAAGCATTTTATAATGGGGAATTCCCTGGTGGTCCAGTGATTAAGTCTCCTCATGCTTCCATTGCAGGGGGCCTGGGTTCGATCCCTGGTCGGGGAACTAAGATCTCACAAGCCACAAGGAAAAACCAAAAAAAAAAAGAGCAGCATTTTATATTGTACCAAGATATGAGTAGGGGCAACTTGTGTTTACCAGATGAGCCCTGGCTACAACTGTCTTAGATCACTGCAATTGCTATACCCTGAAGTGAAATACATTTACTTTCACTGCAAAAGCAAGATGTGTACTGCCCAAGAGTGGGGCTCCCCATTTCCACAAGAGGAGATAGCCTCTGCCCTCTGTGCACGTGACCTTCCTCTTCTCAGTTTCTGATCTGGTGTGAGTAGATAGGTTTCTGCCCTCCTGAATAGGTTGACAGTAGAATAGATGAAATTATAAACAAAGAGCTTATCTTGTTTGTGCAAAGATCTTAGGTAGAGAGAAGTAAGTAGAAATGTAATGGCATTGAAGAATAGACAGAAATTGGAATCTGTTTCATAGTAATATAATAGATCCACCCTTAACCCTGAGAAGAGAGGTACGTAGCTAAAAATTGACAATCTAAATTTACATACAATTTGGCTTAATATTTATAAATGTGCCTGTTACACAGGAATATTCCATTTTCCCCAATTACACAAAGTGAAAAGCCTAAATTATAGTATTCGATGATATTCCAACATAGTAAGTTATTCAGAGAAAAAATAAAATCATCTACAAACACTGTTGAATTAAATATACATTCCCAAATACTACCAGGACATCCAAATATATCATTTGTAAAAGCATCCTTCAGCCATTTGCAATTCATTATGAGTATTAAAGAGAAAGACCAGAATAAAGAAAAAATAAGCAGTCTCAATCCAGGAGTTGACCTACTATTTCTGAAATGTTACCATCACCTCAGTAGGTGACTAACATAAGCCAGTAGTCAAATAATACAAGCAACTACACATTAAGAAAGAAGGGGGCACTGGAATGATTCTTGAAAGTAGCAAATGTTCTTCAGGAAGACCACTGTCAACAACTCAAATGAGATACTGGCTTTTTTGGTTTTTTAAGATATGGAGATCATCGATTCATTTACTCAAAAGACATTATTTGCTGCCCACGCCTCTTTTACGATCAGAATATAACTGTTTACAGAAACTTATGGAAAGTAAATACTGGGTGTTATTTACTTACAGTTTATGACAAGTACATTTTATTTTATAGACACAGGGTAATAGGAATAAAGGCGTACTACAGAATCTGTCCTTTGTAAAATATAGACAATACAGTGGCAATAGGAGTGGCTGTTTGGTTTGCTGAGTAATATCTCAAATAAGGTGAAAGTAGCCCCATAATGGCCACAACCACATGTCCCTGCAATGGAATGTCCCACCCATGGCTAAACGTGCTTCCTAATGACACCGTGAAGCAGGAAATTCTTGGAGAATTCTTGGAATTCTCCAAGAAATCCACAGAAGTGCAAAACCTGTAAAGTCTACTCCCACTCAGTGGTTGCTTTTTGTGAGCACATAGAAAACAGTAAGACATAGGTGTTGGAGTCAGGGTCTCCTCAATTCAAACAGGGAACCACCACCTACTGGTGTAAAGTGAGTAGCAAAATGCATGATGGAGATCAATGTATCGTAGCTGTTCTTATGACTACGAGAGATTAAGATTTGAACACTGACCTTATGGCATTAAGACTGGTGCTTTTTCCACTATTCCTTAAGAGGGACACTGAACCTAATAAATCTCCTAAAGAATGGAGTAAAAATATTTTCCAAAAATGGAAAAGGAGGAGTGACCTAAGCTACCTGGAAGGTAGCTGCAAGACCAACTGATTCATAGACGGAATTCGGCTATTAAGTCCTGAAGAGGTAGAAGCGAAGAGCCTTTGTCTATGTCAGAGTGACGCCAAACTCCTGGGCCCAAGACTCAAAGGCGGAAATATGAGGAGTGACTGTGCTGCTACCGCAGCCAGGACTGGAAGGATTACAAATCAAGTAGCACTCAAAGGACTTGAAATTGAAAAGTGCATTTCCATGAATTGGGAGATTAGGATTGACATGTATACGCTGATGTGTATAAAATGGATGACTAATAAGAGGCTGCTGTATAAAAAAATAAAGTAAAAAGAAAAAAAAAGTGCATTTCCAAGCTTGCAAAACACAGAACACCTTTCCATTTATGACCTAGAAAGGGAGTCAGGGATTCTTGCCAAGCCTGGTCCTCCCAGAATATGCGAGGGTTGTAAGGCCTCCGACCAACACAACCTAGCTGCCCTCTTGCATCTCACCTGCCTCAAAGTGTTTCATGTGCTGCAACACAGGAAAGATGTTGATTTGTCAGAGGAAATGCACCAAATCAAGAAAAGAATCACTTCACTTTGTGATGGAGCAATGATGCTTCTTTCATTCCAAGAAAAATTTTAGGATGGAAAAACAATTGTGAATTAAAAGAATCAAGACCTGTTGAGGATGACTGTCCAAATAACAAAAACAATTAGATTAATATCCCTGAGTTGGCAGTAGCTGGGGAGGAGAGGGATTCCTTTATCATTGCCTTTTTTAAAAACTGGAATGAGTGCTCTTATTTATTCACCCCGTAGAGACACTGTGTCCAGAATATACCACCACCCTGCCTTTCCAGACCCAATCATTTGTATACCAGGATATTATTTTCACTGCTGTTTTGTAAGGGTGACTTCTACAGTGTACTGTAACCATTTCCCTGACTTCTTAAACAAAGGGCATAGACCATACCTCAACTTTTCTGTGATGAGATACTGTAACTGTATACTTGCAGAAACTGTGAATGGTGAGGGCTCCTATCCCACACACCCTACTCTGAAGGCTAAGATGAAGCATCAGTTTGGCACACAGATACTTACAAAGGCCACTAAGATGCACCGGACAGGGCTTCACCTCTCCCTTGTCCTGCCTACACCACAGCCTCACCCACGCTGACCACACCAGGGCACAGCCGTTCTCCATCCCCAGGGATATGCTTCTCAGGTGCAGTCTGGCTTACGAAAGCGCACAGGATTCCATCTCTTCACAGCTGGTTTTCTTTCTTTTTTAAAAATAAATTTATTTATTTGTTTGTTTTTATTTTTGGCTGTGTTGGGTCTTTGCTGCTGCACACGGGCTTTCTCTAGTTGCAGCGAGGAGGGGCTACTCTTCGTTGCGGTGCACAGGCTCCTCATTGTGGTGGCTTCTCTTGATGTGAAGCACGGGCTCTAGGCACACGGGCTTCAGTAGTTGTGGCTCGCGGGCTTCAGTAGCTGTGGCACGAAGGCTCTAGAGCGCAGGCTCAGTAGTTGTGGCGCATGGGCTTAGTTGCTCCGCGGCATGTGGGATCTTCCCAGACCAGGGCTCGAACCCTTGTCCCTTGCATTGGCAGGCAGATTCTTAACCACTGCACCACCAGGGAAGTCCCATGCACAGCTGGTTTTCTTTTCCATAGTCTCCTATCCACCCTACAACACCCCCATGTTGGGTTCTAACAGTCCCACTTCTATCCATTACCCTGAGCCTCTCTACCCTTTCTTGTCCCTCATCTCCACGTACTCTTCCCAAACTCCAGTTTGTGTGTGCAAAAACTGACCTCACACCAAAAACACCAGTCCATGAATACTGGTGCTTTCCTTGTAACAGTGAGCTGCTATATCAATTTCAAGGTACTGGACTCTCCTCCATAAGCTCATTTGCTACTCTGTCTTCAGGGACTTCTGCTCTTCCAATAAGGAAAGTTTTCCCCCAGCTAAGTCTGGGAACAGAGCCATTTCAGAAACCCAAGTGCTTCTCCACTGTGCCAGTTTGGGGTTTACCATATACTGATGAAAAGGCAGCATACTGACACAAGTTAATCATGAGTTTAAAAAACTAGTGTCTGAGGACTTCCCTGGTGGTGCAGTGGTTAGGAATCCACCTGCCAATGCAGGGGACACGGGCTCGAGCCCTGGTCTGTGAAGATCCCACATGCTGTGGAGCAACTAAGCCTATGCACCACAACTACTGAGCCTGTGCTCTAGAGCCCGCAAGCCACAACTACTGAGCCTGCATGCCACAGCTACTGAAGCCCGCATGCCTAGAGCCTGTGCTCTTCAACGAGAGGCCACCGCAATGAGAAGCACGCGCACCGCAATGAAGAGTAGTCCCCGCTCGCTGCAACTAGAGAAAGCCCGCACACAGCAACGAAGACCCAATGCAGACAAAAATAGATAAAAAACAAATAAATTTATTAAAAAATACTAGTGTCTGTAAATATTCCACCATGTGTTAACTTAGTTCTTTTAAAAATAGTAAAATAGGCTCAGAAGAATCAAACTATTTCCTGATGTTTTAGCACCACAAAACAACAGTACTAGGATTCTTAGCCTCTCTCGTTTGGTGTCAATAAGCTCTAAACAGCCAGCTATAGGTCTTCCTGGTCCTCGATCAGGTCCACTCTCTCCATTTAATATACTTACAATACATGTTTAACTGCTCCCTAAATATCATATTCTTTCATAGCTGAATCAAAAGGAAAGAAGAGAAACTCACCTGTGGTGCAGGTCCAATCTGCTATCTTCTTATTGATTCTTGCCCCGTTCCACCTATGCAGTAGGCAGTCTTAGCAGGGACTGTTTGCATTTCTATCAACACCTTTTTATAGACTAGGGCGTGCCTTGGGTTTACTTAGGCAAAAGACGGCTGAGGTACTTGCAGCCATCCAGCCTATTTCTAAATCAGCCTGTCAGATCGCAGTTGGCTTTTTTGCGATTGTTGTTGTCTTTTCCAATTTTATTACCTTTGAATCAGTAAATGCTGCCTCATATCAAATTTGGGGGGATTTGTTAAGTTTTACGAATGTCCCCTGGTTGCGTAAAAAGGATCTGTATTCCCTGTTTGTTGTATGCAGAATTATGTATGTACTAGTTCAAGCTAGTTAGTTGTATTTTTCAATCTAATATATCCTTGTTTATGTTTTCCTACTTCACCTGTTAGGTTCCAAGAAAAAATTGGATCGTATTTATTTTTAGAAAATAAGCACAAGACAATGTCTTAAACGAGGTGAATATAACACATCATAAAAGAATAAGGCACTGCAGTTCTTATAAGAGAGGCCTCAAGTCTGTGGAACTCTGGGACCCATTGAGGTTCTTTAGGAGTCTATAAACTTTTATTCAAACGTCCTTCTTCTCTTTATTGTTATTTTTTTTAACTGGAATAAAAACTTACAGTCAAATGAGTTATATACTACATTTAGAGCCTCCAAATTGTTCACTTACTGCCTGGCTAAGTTATCTGCTTCTGCCTTTAGTGCATACATATTATTTGGAATTCTTATAAACCTGTCATTAATTGAGAAGGCTATAATTTGCACTAGGCTTTTGTCATTCTTTTTCCTTTTTAAAAAAAATTTGGAGTGGATTCACATGTCCACTCTTGTGAGAATATTTAAGGAAGCATATGTAAGCCACACTCAGTAAATGACAGCAAGGCTCAGGCACATCTGTTCAGCACATGTTGGCTTTTATCCAGTTAGGACAGTCCATTGAGCAATAAGGAATGAACACAGTATGTTGCATCCTAACATTTTATTATAGAGCACTGCAGAGATGATTTTATGTTTGGGGAGCTTCTTATCTGAGCTTGGGTTACTTCTTGTTCATAGCAGATCAGTGTTTTCACAGCCAGCTGAATACTCTTGCATAGCATCTCAGAAAAGCTACATAATGTCACTGCAGCAAATCTTTCGCTCCCTCAGAAAACTGCTCTGGTCCAGCTGGTTGCAAAATTTCTTTCGCAAGATTCTTCAAATGAAATCTAACCTGGTACTTTAACATATAAAACAGGTGAAAGTAGAACCACTCTGGTAAAAGAAGTGAAGGTAAGACCCCACCTCCAAGGCCTGTGGACCCAACAAAGTCCTAACAAGTGCTCCATTGTACATATGTGGAAAATCAATGTGGAAAGCACGACCTCAAATGGCTCTGAATCATCTCGTTTACCTTCAACTTTGTACCTAACACTTCCTGTCTGCCTAAACACCTCAAACTGACACCTCATTACAAGGTATGCTACACTTTTTTATTCAGCATCTCCTAAAAATGCCATCTCTCAAATGTCATCCCCTTAACACAACCTTAGGACTCTTCTTATCTGGGACTGAAAATCTGGAATGTATTGGGTGACCCTGGTAAGAAGTCCAAGAAGGGCTACCTGGGGCTTCACAGAATAAGTCTGTAGGAAAGGACAATGATCATTGGGTCAATCAAAGGGAAAGAAGAGCTGTGGATCTAAGGTTGAATAGTCCAGGGAAAATCTAGACCAAACTGGCTAGAAGTGAAGCAAGGGGCAGCATCCCCCTTGGGACAGAAAACCAGTGTTCTTGAAAAAGGGAACTATTGGGAGGATGTTTATAACCAGCTACACTGGTAATCCTTTCCCAAAGGGCATTATAAAACATAGCCATGTCAGTCTCAATGGACTCAACAACCTATGCTTGACTGGAACCCTCAAAAGTCAAGATATGCTTTGAAGACCACAATGAAATGTTGATATAGCAAACTTAAAATAACTGAGAATATATTATTTTGTGCTACGTCAGAAGCCACTTTGTACTAAAGTACAGCACAAAGCAGCATAAATTAAAAAAAATACTGATGGGAGAAAAACTTAAAATTCTCTCCACTAACTTGACTTTTTTCTATAAATTCAAAAGAAATTGCTAGTATTGTATGTTCTCCATAGAACCCCTTGTTCCAGCTAATGGCTATGTCATGAGGAATGTTTCATATGAAAGGACTGCTACTGGGACTTCCCTGGTGGTGCAGTGGTTAAGAATCCACCTGACAATGCAGGGGACACGGGTTTGAGCCCTGGTCCAGGAAGGTCCCACATGCCGTGGAGCAACTAAGTCCTTGCGCCACAACCACTAAGCCTGTGCTCTAGAGCCCACAAGCCACAACTCCTGAGCCCGCGTGCTGCAACTACTAAAGCCTGCGTGCCTAGAGCCCGTGCTCCACGACAGTAGAAACCACTGCAATGAGAAACCTGCACACTGCAACAAAGAGTAGCCCCCGCTCACCGCAACTAGAAAAAGCCCACATGCAGCAACGAAGACCCAAGGCAGCCAATAAATAAATAAATTAATTTAATTAAAAAAAAAAAAAAAAGAAAGGACTGCTACTTAGAACCATTAGAAAGTTCCAGGGAAGGAGGAAAGGGCATGGGGAAGATGGGAACAGAGCAATCCCTAGTGTTCCCTACCAGAGCAGGCAGCCTCATATGAAGATGGCATAGAACCAACTTCAGGCCAGAAGGGGGAGATACAAATGGAGGTCCCAGACAGGTGGACAAAGTCACATCAAAGTCAAACACCAAAAAAGTAAGGAGCAGATCAAAAAGGGGAGAGATGGCTTGTGGATTTGAGGAATTCAGGAGGACAGCTAGCCATACAGACTGGGAAGACCACTTGCTCATCAGAGCCAGTAGGAACAACACCCAGAAAAGACCCAGGTAGTTGTTACTTTTTTCTCACAGTCTCAGTAATTAACAGTAATGATCATGAACTAAGCCAAAAGTTTCTCTACCCATTCCACTCTCACCCTGGAAACCAGTCCTCCTAGGCCACATCATGTTCTGGATATTCCTTTAACCAATGTTTTCTCAATATGTATGAGTGCTTTATCTTGGTTAACTTGGACGGGTATTACACTACTTCTGAGTACTGCTCTCCCATTCCTCAGCTCCCCAGTAAACTTGCATATTGCCTGGACTGTTCTTCTTGTGTGTCGCTTCCCCTCCACACCTCACCGCTGGACTTAAAACAGGCCAGCTGTCACTCAACTGCTAATTGTGTCCACCATCTGGCTTTCTCTGACAGTCTTTTCCTTCCTCTGTTTCCCGCTGTTCCCTGCTGATTTCATTCAGGAACGACTCATAAAGTGTCTTGGAGCTCCACGGATAGCTGCTCTTTTTTTTTTTTAATAAGTTTATTTATTTATTTATTTTTGGCTGTGTTGGGTCTTTGTTGCTGCGTGCAGGCTTTCTCTAGTTTTGGCGAGCAGGGGCTACTCTCCATTGCAGTGCATGGGTTCCTCATTGCAGTGTCCTGTCTTGTTGCGGAGCATGGGCGATAGGCTCACGGGCTTCAGTAGTTGTGGCACGAGGGCTCAGTAGTTGTGGCTCACAGGCTCCAGAGCGCAGGCTCAGTAGCTGTGGCGCACGGGCTTAGTTGCTCTGTAGCATGTGGGATCTTCCCAGACCAGATTTTGAACCTATGTCTCCTGCATTGGCAGGTGGATTCTTAACCACTGAGCCACCAGGGAAGTCCCTAGCTGCTCTTTTTTGGTAAATTAAATTATATTTTCATTCAACTCAACAGTATTTGATAAGCAGTTTCTATGTGCCCAGTACTATGTTGGCAACTACAAATGGCACAAGAGAAATATGCGAACCCTCAAGAACTTGGTAATTGGGATGAGCAAATAAAATGAACTCACTTCCAACAAAGGACAAATAAGACAAGATAATCAGGAAGCAAAATGTCACCCAGCCCAGGATATCAAAAGTGAAATGGGGGGCTTCCCTGGTGGCACAGTGGTTGAGAGTCTGCCTGCAGATGCAGGGGACACGGGTTCATGCCCCGGTCCAGGAGGATCCCACATGCCGCAGAGTGGCTGGGCCTGTGAGCCATGGCCTCTGAGCCTGTGTGTCCGGAGGCTGTGCTCCGCAACGGGAGAGGCCACAGCAGTGAGAGGCCCGCGTACCGCAAAAAAAAAAAAAAAAAAAAAGTGAAATGGGCTTGAAGTCAGAACACCTGGATTCTGCAACCTACTTCCGAGCTGTGTGATCTTGGGCAAGTCATGTAACCTCTCCCAGCCTGTTTCCTCAGTATGGGAGTATTTATCTAGCAAGATCACTGGGAGAATTAAAGACCCCAAGAGGACAGAAACAGGGCACAATCTGACCAAGGCTTCAAGCAGAAACCAGGGCCTTAGCTGAACACCTTCAAAGCCAGAAAGGATTTAGCTCAGTGGTGAGGAGTAGGAAAGATGGCATGTTTGGTGCAAGAGCATGTTTTGACTGCAATTTAACAAGTATTGAGAAGCCCTGTTAACTACTTCAAAGGCTACGAATGTAAATACGATATAGTTCTTTCCCTCAAAATTTACAGTCAGAGAAACATAAGACAAATCCACAAATAACTATAAAACTGGTTATAAATTCAAAGGAATGCTTATGAGGCTATGTGGCAAGCTGAAGAAGGCTGGACAACGAACCCGTCAGTGTGCTGGGTACTCGTTTCAGCTCTGCTACCATCTGTGTGTGATCCAGCATGGGTCACCACCCCTTCTCCAGGCCTTGTTTCCTCACATATGAAATAAGAGGGCTGAACTCAATGGTCTCTTCCCTACACAAACATTCTACGTTTGAAGAGTTTAGCCACGAGAAGTTTAAATGGGGTCATGGTGGCAGCTGTTCCTCGTGTCACCTCTCACTCCTTAAAGACGAGAGCCTAGACATGAGCATGAGATGGAAAAGATCCAAGAGACATCTGCATTGATTTTGTGGATTCTTGATGGTAAATAAAATGGTTAGAGTATAAAAAATAATAATAATAATAAAATGCAGTGCCTCACTGGCTAGAGGAGGAAGCAGCAAAGAGAAAGTACTACAAAGAATGAAACTGGGTGACCAAGACAGCAAAATGGGGCTGCTGACAGAAACAGGATATTTGAAGTGGGGGAAGGGAGAAAGCTGAAGTGGGCAGAAGGTTCTTGTGGGTGGCCATCAGATTTTTGGAGGCAAAAGATGATGAGATTGGATTGGGACAGACTGAGAGTTAGGGGTCAACAAAGCCTCATGACAGAAAAGTGCTTGAAAACCATCCCCTTTCACTATGGTCCCACAGTTATCTCTGTCCTTGGGACAGAGGCAGAGGGGCCAACAGTGAAAGGTCCAAAAAGAAGGCTATGACTGTACAAACCACAGAAGAGGGAACACACAAGACGAAGGATCACGGCAGGGTGTTCTCACTCAAACTAAATTACATGGGACATGATGGGCAGTCCCTGCTGTTCCGATGAAACTTCATTTGCAGACATCATGCCTCTAGTATCTGACAGTAAGTAAAAGGGAAATGTCAAGGAGGACAGCTGGATATCTCCTTGCCTCTAGACTGTTCTCTCCTTTGGGGAGCCTTTATTAGGGCACCAATTCAGATTCAAAACATCATCCTATATCCCACCCATCTGACTACATGTTAATAAAAATACATACTGGCCAGGGGTATATCATTTTCCTTCAGCTTCATTCTCTGCCTCTCTCACTCGGCTTGAAATAATTACCACTTTTACCGCTGATATTAAGAAATGACAAGCCCAAACCCTTTTCTAATTACTTAATGCCTGTGACTTTTCATAAGAGAATTAGCTAACTAGACCATGTCCCCCATGTTTTTGTTCTCATTTAAAATAAAACAACACTTCTATAAATATGCATGTGCACCATCTCCTGATGCACGCCAGCAAGAGCTTCTCCCGGAAATTGCTTGGCAACCTTTTTCATGCTATTTGTTTGACAAACTGGGTCAAATGCTCATAATCGAAGGCCACAGGTCTGGGCATTCCAGCAATGCCAGGCCCTGCCCAACAACCCTGAGAGAAGAAGTGTTTACTGTCTCAACACATCTGAACCAATTCAGAACATACCAAGGGAGAAGGGTAGATACCAAAGAGTGACATTCCTGAGGCATAGGTATGTGCGTGTTCAATAATATTCAGTACAAGACAATGCCAAATTGTTGTCCAGCATAATTGTTGTACTCTCCCAACTTTACATCTTCACCAACATTTTATTGTCAGACTTCCCAAAATGGTAACACACTGTAATCTAAATTAGCATTTCTTTTATTGCTAATGTGGTTGAGCCATTCAATTTCTTTTTTTTTTTTTTAATTTGTTGGCCATTTGATTTCTTCTTGTGGAAGAGCATAGTCATGTCGTTTCCCTTTTTTTTTCTAATGGGTTGTCTTTTTCTTATGGACATGCAGGAGTTCTTCATATATTCTGGCTACTCGTCCTTTGTCAGTTACAGAGGTTGCAAATATCTTCTTCCTGTTTGTGGTTTGTCTTTTCACTTTTTTTTCTTTTTTTTTTTAAATTGAAGTATAGTTGGATTTGCAATGTGTTAATTTCTGATGTACAGCAAAGTGACTCAGTTTATGTATATATATATATTATATATATATATATATATAGAGAGAGAGAGAGAGAGAGAGCAAGAGAGCGAAAGATTCTTTTTTATATTCTTTTCCATTACGGTTTATCTCAGGATATTGAATATAGTTCCCTGTGCTCCACAGTAGGACCTAGCTGTTTGTCTTTTCACTTTTTTAATGGCTCAATCTTCCAGTAGTCATATCTATCAAACTTTTATAGATAGTTCTTTTTATATCATGTAAAAGAAATCCTTCTTTACCTAAAGTAATAAAGATATTCTTCTACATTATTTTCCAAAAGATTTTGTCTTTCACATTAAGTCTTCAATCCAGTGGGAATTTTTAAGGTGTATGTAGGAATCCAATTTCATTAGTTTCCCCATAAGGACACCTAATTATCACAGTACCATTTATTGAGAAAAATTATCCTTTCCCTAGTGAGTCACCATATCTGATTAGATCTGTTTCAGGGCTCTCTTCTGTTCCTTTGGTCATTTTCATTATCCCTGGCCAATGTCGTATGGTCTTAGCTACTACTATGGCTTTATAATACAGCTTTATATTTATTGTTTATATGTGGGAGGACCAGGCCCCTCTACCTCACTGTGGACATCCTTGACCTTTCACACTTCCATCTAAGTTCCTCAAAAACCATAAGGAAATTTTGATTTGGAGTACATTAAATCTATAGATCAAATTGAGAAGATTGATATATTCATGATATTGAATCTATCCATGTAATGTATAATCTCTACCTTTATTTTTTATTTTTATTTTTTTTTGCAGTACGCAGGTCTTTCACTGTTGTGGCTTCTCCCATTGTGGAGCACAGGCTCCGGACGCGCAGGCTCAGCGTCCATGGCTCACGGGCCCAGCCGCTCCATGGCATGTGGGATCTTCCGAGACCGGGGCTTGAACACGTGTCCCCTGCATCATCAGGCGGACTCTCAACCACTGCGCCACCAGGGAAGCCCTCTACCTTTATTTATGTCTTCTTTAACGCCTTTAAAAATGTTGTCAAAGTAAATTCTCTTCATAAAGACCTTGTACATTTTTAGATTTACTGGTACTTTATATTTTTGTGACTATTATAAGTGACATCTTTTAAATATATATATGTAGTATATATATATATACACACACACACACACATATATATACATTCTATATATTTATTTTCTAATCTTTATACCTTTTATTTATATTCCTTGTCTTACTGTACTAGTTAGGACCTCCAAAAGTATTGAATAAAAATCTTGTCTTGATTCTAACGTTTCACTGTGATGAATAACATTTGCTATAGGTTTTTGGTACACACTCTTATCAGGTTCAGGAAGTGCTCCATCTATTCCTAGTTTTCTAAGAATGAGTATTATGAATGCATATCAATTTTATCAAATTTCATTCCTAAATCTATTGGGAAAATTATGTGGTTTTTTTTTCTCCTTCCATCTGTTAATTTACAAGCTTTTACAATTATTCTGCCTTTGATCTTTATTTTTCCTTTCTTCTAGTTTTTTCTCTAACTTTCCTGACTTCTCCTCTTTACCTATACTCTCTACCCAAGACTTCTCTTTCAAAGTCATTGTTTCTTCCATGTCCATCCCTGAGGAGAGGAGGCTATAGTTCTCAGAATCATTAATAAATATTTGAATGAATAAAAAAATGAAATACCTAATAAGTATCACATAATTGATAGGATTTACTCAAAACCAATCTTCAAATGTAACATATCATGTGTACATAGGTTGCTCTAGCTTGGAGCCAAAAGAAAAAGGTTACTCAAGATGCAGTCAGTTAGGGACAGAAGTAATTATCACAGAAAGTTTTCAACTGAAATAGTCTTTTACTCCCTAGAGAAATATCAGAAAATCATTAGTTGTCTTTTGAATTTTCTTTCCAGTACTATGTTGGACTTTAAGTACTGGGGTTCAAGTGCCCCCCCCATTATAACACCTAGCAATGAGGGTAACAGATTTCAAAAATGGTAAGCATCTTAAGAGAGATAAAAAGTGATGCTTATATATATTTGCAATTCAACACTACGAGCCAAAGGGGCCAGCCCATGCCTCAAAACCTTGGTTCCAAACCTAAACCAGACCAGCCACAATGATCATCTAATTTGTACAATCTGAGGATAGAGGAGAAAATATAGTTATTTCCTTTTGCTTAAAGCAGGATGAACAAATCTGATTTGTGGAATGCTGCATCAAGGGAGGTTATACCTCTAGGAAAGACTGGACAGGTTCTGTGTTAATGAGGGGTTATTATCTGTTTGTTTTGTTCATTCATTTAATAGTTGAGTGCCCACTACAGGCAAACACTGTGCAAGGTGATAGAAATGCAAATAAGACAGATACAGCACCTGCCCCCCACCCCCAAATTTACCATCTAACGGAGAACACTGACCACTGAAGCAAGACTCCAAGTGTGGTTAGCACCTATGGCTGGCATAATGGAAGGAGCACATGATATTAACACCTAACCTAGATACAGGTGAGGTAGGTTCTGAGAGGAAGTGTACAAAGGGTTTGATGTCTGGAGATGGAGAAGTTCTCTAAGTAATTTGCCCTAAATAGTACATTAAAGCTGGGATTCCCTGGGGGGAAAGCATTCTACAGTCCAACAGTGTAGAACAGGAGAGAATAGAAAAGCTGAAAGATCCAAAGACCCTCATCCACACTCTCCCCTCATCCCATCCCACTGCCCATACACACACACAACTGTGTGACTCACCCTGAAGGCTACGGTTTAAAAAAAAAAAGTTAATGTATTCCCCAGATACTTGGAGAAAAGACTGTGACAGTGAGTATGAAACAGGTCCCTCATCTTTCTTGCCTTACTATACCTCTCTTGTTATGCACTAGATCCTACCCAATCTGCCATCTCCCTCTACTAGTCAAAAAATGTGCTTTTCATATAGATGGCTAAAAAGCACATAAAAAGATGCTCAACATCACTAATTATCAGAGAAATGCAAATCAAAACTACAATGAGGTTATCACCTCACACCAGTCAGAATGGCCATCATCAAAAAGTCTACAAACAATAAATGCTGGAGAGGGTGTGGAGAAAAAGGAACCCTCCTACACTGTTGGTGGGAATGTCAACTGGTACAACCACTACAGAGAACAGCATGGAGGTTCCTTAAAAAACTAAAAATAGGGGCTTCCCTGGTGGCACAGTGGTTGAGAGTCTGCCTGCCGATGCAGGGGACACAGGTTCGTGCCCCAGTCTGGGAAGATCCCACATGCCGTGGAGCGGCTGGGCCCGTGAGCCATGGCCACTAAGCCTGCGTGTCCGGAGACTGTGCTCCGCAACGGGAGAGGCCACAACGGTGACAGGCCTGCATACCGCAAAAAAAAAAAAAAAAAAAAAGAACTAAAAATAGAACTACCATATGATACAGTAATCCCACTCCTGGGCATACATCCAGAGAAAACCATAATTCAAAAAGATACATGCACCCCAATGTTCATAGAAGTACTATTTACAATAGCCAGGATGTGGAAGCAACCTAAATATCCCTCAACAGAGGAATGGATAAAGAAGATGTGGTACACATATACAATGGAATATTACTCAGCCATTAAAAAAGAACAAAATAATGCCATTTGCAGCAACATGGATGGACCTAGAGATTATCATACTAAGAGGAGCAATTCAGACAAAGAAAAATATATGATAACACTCATATGTGGAATCTAATTTTTAAAAATGATACAAATGAACTTATTTACAAAACAGAAACAGACTTACAGATATCAAAAACAAACTTATGGTTAACAAAGCGGAAAGGTGGGGGATAAGTCAGGAGCTTGGGATTAACATACACACACTACTATATATGAGATAGATAACCAACAAGGACCTACTGTATAGCACACGGAACTCTACTCAGTATTCTATGAAAATCTATATGAGAAAATAATCTAAAAAAGAATGAATATGTGTATAACTGAATCACTTTGCTCTACACCTGAAACTAATACAACATTGTAAATCAACTATAATCCAATAAAAAATTTTTTAAATGTGATCTTATCACTTTTTAAAAGGTGCCATCTTGGACTTCCCTGGTGGCGCAGTGGATAAGAATCCACCTGCCAATGCAGGGGACACGGGTTCAAGCCCTGGTCCGGGAAGATCCCACATTCCGCAAAGCAACTAAGCCCGTGCGCCACAACTACTGAGCCTGCGCTCTAGAGCCCGCAAGCCATAACTACTGAGCCCACGTGCCACAACTACTGAAGCCCGTGCACCTAGACCCCATGCTCCGCAACAAGAGAAGCCATCGCAACAAGAAGTCCGTGCACCGCAACAAAGAGTAGACCTCGCTCACCACAACTAGAGAAAGCCGGCGGGCAGCAATGAAGACCCGACGCAGCGGAAAATAAGTAAATAAATTTATATAAATAAATAAATAAAGGAAAAACTTGGCTCAAGAGACAAAGGCAGGAACTTCCCTGACAGTCCAGTGGTTAAGACTCCATGTTTCCACTGCAGGAAGCGTGGGTTTGATCCCTGGTCAGGGAACTAAGATCCCACATGCCATGAGGCACCACCAAAAAAACAAAAAAGACAAATGCAAAATCAGAAAAATTATAAAGGATAGGATGATGTGGAGAATGGCTGTGACGGATACGGAAGTATTTCCCAAGAAATATACATACACCAAATGTCCTTAAATATAACCAAAACTAACTGCAAAATGATATATAAATATCAATCCAAAAGGTGTTAATAATTTTAAATAAAATTTGACAAGTGGACTGTCCTACACCAGTGATCCAAAGATATACCAGCAAAGCCTGAAGACACTGAGGAGGGACAGCCTGGTATGAATGATAGAGATTCAGGTCGTGGCTGATGAGCACATCAGTTCAAACATCATGCCTGTAATAAGTTAGCACTGAGAACAGGCCCTGCGCTCATCACTATGTTAAGCACCTAGAACAAGGCTCTAGAAAAGCAATGGTCTAATAGAAGCGCTGTACATGGAAATGAACAATGAAAATGCAGTGGAACAAGAACGTTACAGAAATATGCACACAACGCTGGGCAGCCAGGAGGCCTGGGGCAGAGGGCTAGGGGGGCGGGGAGCCCACTGTGCCGCCTCACAGAGGGGCCCCTGAGCCAAGGACTTACATCAGCACACAGAGACACAAGTGACAAATGTGAATGAACAAAAATTCATTCATTCACAGTTCACATATGATGTGGTAAAGGACTTCATCTCATATGTCAAATAAGCATTATCCTTTAAAGATGACGGAAACCATCAACCAAAATGATCACTGATGCCAATCTGAAAGGTGTAACCGAGTTTTGATGGAATTAGGTAAGGGCTGTCTGACATTCGAAGTACAAAACATAGGCCAGGCTTAGAGCCATGAGAAGGGAGCAGGTGCTGGGGTGACTGAATGGGAGGGTGGGAGTCAGGGAAGAGCATTTGCACTTGCAAAGGTCTAAGAGGGAAAAGGCTACAATGCACTTAGGGGACCTCAGCAGATGCATGCCGCTATAGGGCTGCACGGGGAGGCGACAGGAGGTGTCCTGACAGGCTGAAAAGACGGGAGAGAGTTGGGACCTGGGCCTGAAAGGACTCTTATATGGCACTAGAAAGTCTTGTGTTATCCTCTGGGCAATGGAAAGCCACTACAGGCTTTTACAAAGAAGAAGAACACAAGGTCTGTGTCTTAGAAAGATCTTTCTGGCAGCCACATGGAGACTGGGAATACACACAGGATCAGGAAGCTATGAGGAGAGACAGTGAGTGACATGTGTTGGTGACAGTGGGATGAAGAAGAAGGGATTAATTCAAGATAGATTTAGGAGGCAGAAAATCAGTATAATTTCTTAACTGACTGGTATAGGAGTTAAAGATAACCAAAACTGAATGAAAGGTATTATCATTAACTAAGAGAGGAAAAGCTGGTTTGAGATGATTATAAGTAACACTCACTGACTACTAAGCCCTTTAAAATAGTAACTCATTAGAGCTTCACAACCCTATGAATTCTCTAATTTACAGATGAGAAAAAACTCACGCATAGAAAGGCTAAGTAAGTTCTCCAAGGTCACACAGCCAATAAAAGGCAAAGCCAAGATTGAACCCAGACACACTCTCAACTACTATGTTATACTGTATGGGACAAGACCAATTAAATGTCCCTCATGTCTCAGGGACATCCAGGGAGTTGTGTTTAATTGGCATGTGGAAAACAGAAACAGGGCTCAAAAGAAAAACAAGGGTTAACACGATGGATTTTAAAGCCATCAGCACAGTTGATTTACTGAGAAAATGGGAGAGATAAGATGGCCTTTTAGAGTGAAGAGCCAAAATGTAAGGCTCAGCCAGAGAAATCCAAGAAGGACACTAGGAAGGAAATTTTTCAAACGACAGTCCATAGGCTGGGTCAGTCACCACCGCACAGAGGTTCCAGCTTAAAGTCGTGTGGACTTTCTCCTCCTTGTGAAAACAGGATCCATTCAATATTTGCTGAGTGATAAATCCAGCACTTACAATAAAGGACCCCTTTACAGACTACATCAGGGAGAAGAGAAGCCCAACAGAGAACGAAATGGGGAAAACAAGAAAACAAATAGACCAAAAAAAAAAAAAAAAAAAATCGATGCTCTCAGCTCTTGGATGATTTGCATCTGTGTTTGAGCAAAGTGGCTCCTGCCTCCAGAGAAGCAGCAGCAATGCGAGCTCACCTCTCACGCAGCGCCCTCATCTCATCACCTCCCTACCCTCCAACCCCCACCGAACCCAGCCTCTGCTCTGCCAAGAGGGCAGGGCCCCAGCCACGCCACAGCAACACCGGGAGCGCCGGAGAAAGCAGGAAGGTGTCCTCTTGCAAAGACAGCCCCAGAGAACGATGGCTTCTGCAAAAATCAGCTTTTGTTTTTAATGGGCCTGTTCCATGACTCATCAGCTATCACATACACATATGCTGCACCCTGGCTCAAGCTATAAATCAACCAAGTTCCTAGGGAGGAAAAAGGGAATAACAGCAAAAGAGAGAAGAGAAACAGAGGGAAGTGGGGAGCATGTCCTCCGTGAGCACTCAGGTGCTGAGGGACTGGAAAGGGCAGATGCTGAAACAGCGGCAGAGGCAGCCCTGGGCTCCCAGCCCTGCCAAACAGGCGCAGGTCCTGGTTCCCACGGCGCCATCCTGCTGGCCGGTAAGGTTGCATCAGCGTTCTCTTTCTACCACAGTTCCTGTCTTGTGGGAGGCAGCAGAAGCAAGAAAGAAGAAAAAATGTTGTTTGTTCTCTAACGGCTGCTGGGTCACTGAACACTGTGCCTGGAAAGAATAAAGGGAAAGTGGAAAGAGATAGAGAAACTAACCAAGGTGGGAGCAAACTCCTTTGGGATGTATTAAATACAACCTGGACATTCTATGGATGAAATGCCCTCATGAATAAACACTCCGCCCCAAAACTTTTTTTTTTTTTTTTTGGTACTTACAAGAATCTCAACAGAGAATGTCAGCTTTTTTATCAAGTCTCTTTCTCATGGGATTTTTTTTTTTTTTTTTTTTTTTTTTTGCCACACCACGTAGCATGCAGGATCTTAGTTCCCCAACCAGGGATGGTCCCCTGCAGTGGAAGTGCAGAGCCCTAATCACTGGACCACCAGGGAAGTCCCCCTCTCATCTGATTTCTGATGAGACTTTGGGTTCACTCCTAGGTGAAAGCATGAACTGTGACCAAGAAAACAAAATGATGTACTGGGGTGGAAGTCAGGACACTGCCTTGGCTCTGACATTCATCAGCCAAATGACTTGAGCACTTTGAAGCCTCAGTTTCTTCATCTGTGAAATGAGGAGGTCAGACTAGATCAATGTTAAGGGTCCTTCTACTCTCCTCACTTATCTTGAGGGTGTTCCGGAGCAAGGGAGCCCCTCCAGGTGCCCCTGTGCCAAGATGCTGATTGTGTCTCCAGGGACACCCAACAGTGAAAGTGGCCACGACTCAATGGAAGAGATTAAGTGAACGCACATTCACGAAGTTATATCCATACATATGATTAAACCAATGTTAGTGGGCAGAGACCATGTCTTATTTATCTTCACACACTCAACACCCAACACAGTCTAGGCACTTGGCTTAATAAATACTTATTGCATGCACGTGGAGGGAAAGTGTGATGTAATGAAATCTTTCAAATTTATCTGTTATGAGTTGAACTGTGTTCCCCCAAAATTCATATGTTGAAGTCCTAACTTGTAGTACTTCATAACATGACCTGATTTGGAGAGAGGGTCCTTAGAGAGGGTATCAAATGAAAAAAAGGTCATTAGGGTAGGCCCTAATCCAGTGTGACTGGTGTCCCTATAAGAAGATTTCTGAACAGAGACACACAGAAAAGGAAGATGACAAGAAGAGACAGAGGGAGAAGACAGCCATGTACAAGCCAAGGAGAGAGGCCTGGAACAGATCCTTCCTTCAGAGCCCCCAGAAGGAGCCAGCCCTGCCAATGCCTTGATCTCAGACTTCTAGTCTCCAGGACTGAGACAAGAAATTTCTATTATTTAAGCTACACAGTCTGTGACACTTTGTTATGACAGTCCCAGCAAACTGGTACATATCTAAAAGTAGGGAGAATTGTATAATAAGATACCCCATCATACTCATCACCCAGATCTTTCATTCCTGCATACTATCACTAAGCATCTCTAAAATAGATGGACCTTTCCTCACAATGCTGTTTCCAAACATCACAAAATTAATAACTTGAAGGCAAATTTAACTGACAGAAGAAATACACCTTATACTAAAACACACGCTTACATAATCCTCCACTAGAGCTATTAACAATATTGAAAACAAAATCCCAATAAGCTTGAATTTTTGTGGATAAAATGCTCAAAGGATGAGTGAGACTCTTAGAGCAATTCAATTCCATAATCGGCTCTCTTATTCAACGTATTATCTGAGAATAAAAGCCTCTGTTACTTTGTTAAAGTACAGAAAAGAAAGGAAGAATGCAGTCAGTATTCATACTCACTCTCTGGTAATTGAAAATGCACTTTTCAAACTAAACCCAAGAAATTTAGCAGATGTCTTGAAGTCTTTGTTTAAAAAAAAATTAACATGTGCAGTGGTATTTTATGTTAAATTGCACGTTTTAAGTACTTGAAAATTGGCATGGCAGAACTCTACCTCCCTCCCCACCACCAAAAAAAGCAAAAGCATACCTTGACAGAGTATAAATCGCTGGTTGATTTTCCTAAAACTTTAGAGACTGGCATTCCCAATACTTCAACAATTAGACAACTTGGAATCACATGTCCACTTCTAAAAAGTTACTTTTTGTCTAATACAAAGATGTGAAAGTCAGAATCGCCTGCCTACTTGTAAAAGTTTTTCAAAAGAGTCTTTTGAAAAGCAATTTGCTCCATCAACTTTCAAAATCAGGCATCTCTGTAAAAACCCACAATCCAGCTAATTAGTCTCAGCTGTTCGTCATATGGCCTGCAAACCAGTCAAGTGACTTTGCCCCTTTCAAGTTTTTACTAAAACCCAATCTCCTGCTCTCTCAGACAGAAGGTGGCTGTATTAACCGCCTTCCAACGTTAGAAGACTCACACTTCAACTTTTTCTTTTTCCCCCCCATCGAAAAATTAGATGTTTCTTGAAAAAACATCTTTAAAGGTATTGTGTTCTCAAGGTCCTGAAGGTTTCTATTAATACTGTTTCTTTACAAATACAAGGCCTGATCCAAACAAACACCACGGGAGACCAGTGTTAAGTGGCAGAAGTGACGGGACTTCCCACACCTCTCACTCTGGCCTCCAGACTCACGAGGGAAACTCTCTACCGCGTGGTCCACCCAGATATCTTGCTGGCATCTTAAATTCAACATGTCCTGCCCTCCACTTACCTCCTGTGCTCTTCTCTCCAGACCCTGCTTCAGACCCTCCTCTCCTCCTGTGTCTTGAGTAACACAATCGGAACACACACCCAGCCCGACATCTGACGGCCCTCCGTGGCTCCTCCCACTCCCATTAGCCACCAAGTTCTAGGGCTCTTTCCTCCTCTTGCCTTTATTCCAAGTGTTTATCATTTCTCATTGGATGGCTACAATCAACCACACGTTTGGTTTTCTGGCCCCCAACTGGGCCCCCCCACGGACCCATCCTCCAAACCTCAGCCAAAGTGATCTTTCCAAAAGGTAAGTGGGTGTCCATCACTGTCCTCTGCAAAGGCAGCCAACGGCTCCCCACCACCCCCATAGTGGCATCGCCACTCCTTAGGCCTCTGCCTTCTTTGTCATCCCTGCCTCCTGACTGCAGCCACCACGACTAGTTGTAATTCTCTAAACCAGTGATTTTCAAAATGGGAGAGCAGGGTCATCAGCAGCACCTGGGAAACTGTTAGAAATGCATATTCGTGGGTCCACCCCAGGCCTATGGAATCAGAAATTCTAAGGATGGGGGCGGCTAACAAGCCCTCCAGGTGATTCTGATACTCTCACCAGAGGGAACCTGCTCTAAACCCACCAAGCCCTGTTCACCCAGAGACTTAGTCCTTCGGCTCCTTCTTCTGCCAGTAATGCTGCATTAGATGCCCCTTCTCTGTGCTCACTCTTCCTAAACAGGTTAACCCTGTATGGTAATTATCCAATTTCTTTCTTTTTTTTTTTTTTTTTTTGCGTACGCGGGCCTCTCACTGTTGTGGCCTCTCCCGTTGCGGAGCACAGGCTCCGGATGCACAGGCTCAGCGGCCATGGCTCACGGGCCCGGCTGCTCCACGGCATGTGGGATCCTCCCGGACCGGGGCACGAACCCGTGTCCCCTGCATCGGTGGGCGGACTCTCAACCACTGCGCCACCAGGGAAGCCCTCCAATTTATTTCTTGTTGGTTGGTGAATATCTTTTTTTTTTTTTTTCTTGGCCGTGCCGTGCGGCCTGTGGGGTCTTAGTTCCCCAACCAGGGATCAAACCTGTGCTCCCCTGCAGTGGAAGCATGGAGCCTTAACCACTGGACCGCCAGGGAAGTCCCTGAATATCTTGAAGACAGAAATTGTGTCTTATCTGACTCACCCGTCCCACAAATCACTAGTTGAACACAAGCCTGTCACTGGGATAGATGCTGGGCGTAAAACGAATCACTCTATCCTTTTCCTCTAGGGGAAGCCACCCGCTCACTTTCACCACTCAAAGTGTGACTGAAGACTCCACCGATACAATCTACATGATCCCATCACCAACCTGAAATGTGAGCAACTGAAAAAGCCTGCACATAACCAGTCTGACATCATCTGGTAAATGACACGGAATTTTCAGTTTATGTAGTTTATAAAGGAAAACTTATATACTCCTCTTTTCTCACAGCAACCTCTAGAATGTGGAGAATAATTTATTAAGGGAATGTACCAAAATGTTTAAATCCCAGATTAAAATTCATTATAGTTAGCTTATTCTAAATTACAGTAGAAGCTGAGTAAAGTTTCATATTAGCACTTCTCAGCCTTCAGTGTTCTTAGGAATCTTAGGATTTTGTTAAAATGCTAATTCTGATTCAATAGGTCTGGGTAGGGCCCAGGATTCTGCATTTATAAGGAGCACCCAGGTGATACCCAGGTAACCATGATGCTCCTAGTCCTAGAACTACACTTTCAGTAGCAAGTAAAACTTCAACAACCCCATTTTTCATAGAACTATAAGTCTTCTCCTTAGAGCAACACAACCTTTTTTAGACCACTTTGCATTGAAAGCTTTCTCAAATGTCTTTCAGGCTTCAGGATACAGATGGCACACTAAATACATTTAGTTCTATTACCTCCCCAAATCTCACTAGTATAACAATGAAGAGAATTTTATTTCTTATAGACATAACTTACAAAAACAAAGAGAAAGTAAGTGGAAACAACAGGAAGAAAATGTTGGAAGCTAGAAAGTATCGAATAGATGAACAAGAGGTAATTGATTAGCAGACCCAGGAAAGCAGACTCCTTACCTGCTGTTAGAGAAAGCCAACAAGCAACTCATCACAGAATCTCCAGAAAGGCTTAGGCAGTTGGAGCCCCAAGCACCTCTGAGGGAGGCGAGAGGGTAAAGTGGGGCTAAAAATGGTGGAAGTCTGTTTACACCCCAAGCCCCACCCTTGCCAGCCTTGTGACTCCTCCAGCTCTGGCAGTAGTCGAAGGTTTATTCTCTGGAGAGAGTAAAACTCCGAGTATCAGACTCTCAGAGGGTCTCTGAGTCATACCAACTTCAGTGGAGGCAGGGGGAGGCACTGAGAAGTTGCAGAGTAAGTATGAAGACACCTCCACCCTCACCTACACACTGGACTTCCAGAAGGCAGGCATACTCCACAGGCAGGTGGTTCAAATGGTCTTCTCAGGAGAATCTGCCCAACCCAGGAGGGATGCTGAAAGATACAAAGGAGCCCATGACATGTCAATCTAGCTAAAACTCTGATGTACTTGTTGGGAGAAGGAGGAGATGGAAATGGTATACGTGTGTGGTAGGGGTAGGTGGAAAAACAAGCTAAAATTCTCTTCTTCCACAGTAAAGCATCAACAGATAATGCCTCAAACTGAAAAACTGGCCATAGAAATATAAGTACGTCATTTAGAGACAGGGGATATAACAACCAGCAAGAGTCAACTCATTGCAAGAACTGAAAGCAGTTGACTCTGGGGAGCAGGAAATGAACTGGGGGCGGGGACTCGGATGGCTTCTCCTAACAGGCCTTGTAGAACTATGCCCTGATAAAATCTTTAAAATTAATTAATACAAAATGAAATGTAATGCCCAAGCTTAAATTTTTTTTTCTTGGATGAGTCAGGCCATCACAATAAACACCCCTGACGTGTGCTACATCCTCAGGAACTAGGGCCTACACAGAAACAGGATGCTGAGGATCTGGCCCTGGAGACAGGCTGCCTGGCTCTGAATCTCAGCTTTACCACTCACTGGCTGTGTGACCTTCAGCAAGTTACTTAACCTCTCTGTGCCTCAGTTTCCTCATCTGTGGAACCAGGATAATAACAGGATTATTTTCTAAAAACTGAATTATGTAATACCTATAAAGTGCTTAAAACAGTGTTTGGCACATAGTAAATGTTCAACAGTAGCTATTCTTATTAAGGTATGTTTGCCCCTGTGCAAAAAAAGCCTTCTGACACTGTATTGATTTTGTCTTTTATTAGTTTATATTTCATTCTCCCTGCCCTCACCTTCTCTGTCAGTTAGCCAGCTGTCCCTCACCACAATAATCAGTGGGCCTTTCTAGAGTGACCCCTTCCCCCGCCAATGTGCAGCTTCTAATTGACAAGGCACTTGGAAACCAAATAACCAAGATTAGAATTATGTATAAAGTGGAGAAAAATGGGCACCACAAAATGTTCTGAAGGTCTCTCTGTGGGGCAAATCTGCACATTTCCATAAACGAATCATCTATCTGACAATTCAGAACCCTTTGGGCTTACTTTCTAACTATCAACTGTACGTCAGTGAGCTGGGTGACACTCAGGGAAACCAACCATCCCAGTTTACCTGGGACTGCATTTTAGCACCGAAAGCCCTGCATACCTGGAAACCCCAGTCCCAGCACTGGTTAAATTACTTAATCCTTTTGAGCCTGTTTCATCAGCTGTAAAATTAAGGATAATATTTACTTTGAAAGTCTATTGAGGATTAAGTAAGAGAATGTTCATATAATTCCTGACACATAGTAAGCTCTCAATAAATGATAGCTCTAGCTATTGGACTCAGTTACCTATTGTTATTACCAACTCTGATATCAGTGGCAAAATAAATTATCCTTAGAAACTTAACCTGTACCTTGGTTATTTTCTTACTGGAAAAATAATTAACCTTACATACAGTGGATCCCAGGAAGCTGAAATATTTGCTTTCATGAATTTCCTTCCACCCTTTTCCTAAACAATTTGTTTCAGGGACTAAGACTTGTTAAAGAAATGTAGTATTTCAACAATGTTGACTTCTCCACTGGGCAAAGGCCTGAGAGGTTTCCACCAGCTTTGGATACATGTGTCTTTTCTACTACAGAAGCCCTGGGGTACTTATGCTAGTAGTTGCTTCTAAACTTCTGGACAGAAATCAGCATTCCAACTCACAAAGAAGGACATCAGACATCACACCTGAAATTCTTTTTTAATTTTCATCTCACTTTTTTCCTTCATAATGGCACCAAATCATTGTCTCCTAATGGATTAACAATTCATTCACTAAGTATGTCCATTCTATGCCTGAAAAATAAGGGATCTTATCATCCAACAGATGAAATGCCATTCTGACCTCAAAAGCTGAAGGAAATTGCTCACATCAGGGCAGTCCACCAACACAAGGGCGAAGTTGCTATAAGAAAAGTTGCACAATTTGGGGTAGATAACTGAAAGGATCACAAGTTACTCAAAGCCAAGACATGGCCTGGGCACTCTAAGAGGCAGCAGAGAGCATGAACAACCAGGCATGTAAGAGACTCCTCTGTCCAGGCTCCCAAGCTCCCACCTCCCATGCTCATATTTCTTCTGCCAGTGTCCCCACCCAGTGCCCAAGGCCTGTGAGCAAAACATTGGTGAACCACAGAACCTCCGAGGAGCCTTGAGAGACACCTGGTCCAACTACTGAAGCAAGAGTGATTGGATCCAGGGGCTTCCCTGGTGGCGCAGTGGTTGAGAGTCCGCCTGCCGATGCAGGGGACACGGGCTCGTGCCCCGGTCCGGGAAGATCCCACATGCCGTGGAGCAGCTGGGCCCGTGAGCCATGGCCGCTGAGCCTGCGCGTCCGGAGCCTGTGCTCCGCAACGGGAGAGGCCACAACAGTGAGAGGCCCGCGTACTGCAAAAAAAAAAAAAAAAAAAAAAAAGAGTGATTGGATCCAGGAGAGAACTTCTCCAAGTAGGGTCTGATGCCCAGTGGCAGCAGAATCACCTGGAGCACCTGAAGCAAATCCACCCAGGCCCCTGAATGAGGATCTCTGAGAGGATGGCTAGGGAATGTGCACTTGTAACAAGATTCCCAGAAGACTCCTGATTGTGCATAAAAAGGTTTGAGTGGAGACAACAGACAGCAAAATGCACAACCATCTCTGGGCAAATAACCCAGAGGAAAGACCACGTTTAACCTCCACCAACCTCAGACTCCAAATCTGTAAAATAGGGATAATAATACCTACCTAGCAGGATGGTTGTGAGAACTAAATGAGACAACAGGTAAGAGCTTCCAGCACAGAGCCTCACATGCAGCAGGTGTTCCACAAGTATTAACCCATCCCCCCCTTTCTTGTGTAGCAGTCTAATGAAGATTTATAACAAAAGTCCCCATTTTGAACAAACTTCACCAAGGAAAGCAGATGGCTAGCTTAAGTCCTGCATGTTAATGAGTCACCAACTAAAAGGCCGAGGCCAGCTTCTTTAACCAATGGTTGGGTTGTAAAAAGTACCTGTGATGGTGGTTCTCAAGCTTCAGTGGGCATGAGAATCATCTGGATGGCTTGAAAATACAGACTGCTGGGCCATCTCTAGAGTTCCAGAATCAGTAATTCTGGGCCGGGGCTGAGAATCTGTATTTCTAACAAGTTCCCGGATGGTGCTGGTGTTGCTGGTCCCAGAGCCACACTTTGATCATTGCTCCACTAAAATCAGATTGTTCTGACAGTTTGTAATAAAAAAGGGAAATGATGCTAGATGCATTTCCTGTTTGACACCAGACTGGTTAGTTACATTTCGATAAAGAAAAAAGTAATAAACCCACAACTTCCAAGGCTGTGCCACCTCTGTCCCTGAGACTGTTTCTCACTACATTTTTCGAAAGGCGCAGAGAGAAAGCTGGGAGATTTGAGTGCCATCTCCCAGCTCCCCAGGTGGGTGCCCCTGAGTGAGACAGGGGATCTCTTTGAACCTCTCAGTGTATTCACCTGGGAACAGAAGTGGGCTCAGTCACTGGTTCCCAAACCTGGCTGTGCACCATCCAATACTACAGCAGCATTTTAGATAAAACATGGATTCCCCAGACTTAATGCCAAGAATAGCAAATTAAAATCTCCAAAGGAGAGACTGAAAAAGTGTGGTTTTGCGTGTGTATGTTTTTTTAGGTTTTTTTTTTTTAATATTTATTTGGCTGCACCGGGTCTTAGTTGTGGCACACGGGATCTTTGTTGCCGCGTGCAGGATCTTTAGTTGCAGCATGTGGGGTCTAGTTCCCTGACCAGGAATCAAACCCAGGTCCCCTGCATTGGGAGCGCAGAGTCTTAGCCACTGGACCGCCAGGAAAGTCCCCGCCTGAGTACGTTTTAAATAAAAGTTCCCTGTGTGATTTTCATGGGCAGCCAGTTTTGAGGAACCATGCCCATGGTGATCTTTCAGGCCCCATCCAGCACTAAAGCTCTTGGACCTGTTTGATTTCTAAGTCCCTGTGTCTGAGTCTGTGCTTACCAAGTACCCTTGTCCTTTTATATTTGCTTCCCACAGAGATTTTACCAGAGGAAGTGAGTACATTCGTCTTCAAAGAAAGGAATCTAGTCTGCTTAACAGTTGCACTTTTCTCATGTATCAAACTGGCATTCCAGTTTTAGTTCAAAAAATAAAGTCCAGGACTTCCCTGGTGGCGCAGTGGTTAAGAGTCCTCCTGCCAATGCGGGGACATGGGTTCGAGCCCTGGTCCAGGAAGATCCCACATGCTGCAGAGCAACTAAGCCCATGCACCACAACTACTGAGCCTGCGCTCTAGAGCCCGCAAGCCACAACTACCGAGCCCACGTTCCACAACTACCGAAGCCTGCGTGCCTAGAGCCCATACTCTGCAGCAAGAGAAGCCATCACAATGAGAAGCCCGCGTACTGCAAGGAAGAGTAGCCCCCGCTCGCCACAACTAGAGAAAGCCCGCACACAGCAACGAAGACCCAACGCAGTCAAAAACTAATTAATTAATTAATTAATTATAAAAAAGAAACAGGTTTAAAAAATAAAGTCCAATGTAGGAAAAAATAGGAATTACATAGGACAATCTGTCAAGCAATCTTCTCTAACACCAACTCCCTAGTTACTCTATCGTTCATTGATTACCTTAGCATCTACCATGTGCCAGGCATTATTCTAGGTGCTAAGCATAGAGAGTTCACAAAACAGAAAAAGTCCCTGCTCTCATAGAGAGAACAATTCAGCAGGAAGACCCAGACAGTAATAAGTGAACATAGAGATAAAATAATTTCAAAGAGTTCTAAGTCCTGTGAAGACAATAGTGCAATAATAGGGTAGAGACTACTTTCAACAGAGTGATCAGGGATTACTCTGCTGCAAGGGACCAGCCAGGTGAGGATCTAGAGAAAAGAATTATAGGCAAGTGTAAAGGCTCTGAGGAAGGAAAGAACTTGGCATTTTTAAGGAACAGAAAGGAAGTAGATGAGGCTGAAAGATGGAGGCACAGGGGTGAACTGAGGTCAAGGAGGCCAACAGGGCTCAGATCACGGAGACTCTTCCAGACCACAGTTAGAACATTTGGATCTTAAACCAACTGCAATGGGAAGTGACTGAGGAATTTTTTTTTTTTTTTTTGCGGTACGCGGGCCTCTCACTGCTGTGGCCTCTCCCGTTGCGGAGCACAGGCTCCGGACGCGCAGGCTCAGCGGCCATGGCTCACAGGCCCAGCTGCTCTGCGGCATGCGGGATCCTCCCGGACTGGGGCACGAACCCGTGTCCCCTGCATCGGCAGGCGGACTCTCAACCACTGCGCCACCAGGGAAGCCCCGACTGAGGAATTTTAAACAGAAGAAGGATATGATCTGATTTACATTTTTTAAAGATCACTGGCTTTGTGTGAGGAATGGGTTATGGGTGGCACAGAACGAGACCAGAAAAGCAGCAGGGACTTCCCTGGTGGTCCAGTGGTTAAGACTCCACGCTTCCACAGCAGGGGGTGCAGGTCTGACCCCTGGCCAGAGAACTAGGATCCTACATGCTGCGTGGTGTGGCCAAAAAAAAAAGAAGAAGAAGAAGAAGAAGAAGAAAAGCAACCGTACCGGTAAAAAAATGATGGTGGCCTTTAACTGGCAGCTGGCACACAGCCATAGCAGACAGATATTTCTGGACTGCTTTAACATAGAGGAAAATCATTAATATACTTGCTTCAATTCCTGTGATATTTCAGAAGAGTTCAAGGGAGAGACACTGCTGGTTACAATTAAGAAACATTAGCACAGGGCATAGGAAGAACCAGCACACCTGTCTTCTGGAACCGTCTCTGCCACCAATTTGTCATGTGACCTTGGAGACCGCTCTGAACCTCTGAGGTGGAGGGGAGGCTGGGCTCCCTTGTTTCTAAGGTGCCTACCAGCCCTTAAATTACACGATGCCGTAAGTGTAACAAGTGAGGTTTCCTTATCTGGGTGGCAAAATGGGCTGCTGACTCAGGGTTGGGGTTTTTGCTGTTGACTTTTAATCTCCCAGAGAGGCTCTAGCTAAGCAGGAAATGGGGTGTTAATGAAGAAACTGGCCAGTCCTACTATTTCCTTGGGAAACTCTGAGGTCTGTAGCACCTCTGGCACGAGGGTACGGTGGCCAGCTGGGACTCGGTGGAGCAGACACTCCCGGGCAGCTGAGAGCTCGTCAGGCCGAGGGGCTGAGGGCCCCATCTCTGAGGAATTCAGGGACCAAGCCTTCAGTCACAGCACTCCCTGCGGCCCTTCTGGCAGCCTTCCACCTGCGCTGAATCACACGGCAGCCAGGCCCTGCCACCCGGCTCTCACTTCCTACTGGCAGGTTCTCCCCACACCATCCACTCCCCTCAAATGGTCCACCTGGCACCTCACTCCATGATCCCTGAGGGCAGGGTTCTCAGTCCCAACTGCCCACCAGCATCCCTGGTGGGGATTAAAAACTATGTACACATATAGATGCCTGGGTCCTACTTCACATTTAATGACTTAGAATTGGGGTGAGGGAGAGGTTAGAAAGGCAAGAGTGGTAGAGTTAGGCTTAGTTAACTTTACATGATGGAGAGAATGTGGAACTCAGGAAACTGCACACCAGAGAGGTTCAACGATGTGTGTAACGCAGGGTTTCTCAGCCTTGGCCCTGCTGACATGGTGGGCGGGACTGACCCTTTGCCATGAGGGGCTGTCCTGTGCATTGTGGGATGTTTAGAGGCGCCCCTGGTCTCTACCCACTAAATGCCAGCAGTAGCTCCCCAGGTGTGACAACCAGACATTGCCCAGTGCCCTCTGCGGGAGGAGGGAGTCGGAACCAGCCCAGCTGAGAACGCTGGTGTAATATCAGTTAATTATTGGCAGTGTTAGAAGCTAAAAACCAATCCACTAATTCCTGCCTGTGTTGGTTCCTCCACATTCCAGCAGGAGCTGTGGAACACAGGGATGAGTCACTCCCTGAGGAAATAACACAACCCACTTCACGGCCCTCTGTGCCTAAGCAGAGTGGGGGCAATGGAGAATTGACCTTGTCCCTGACGAAGGAAGCCCAGCCTGGAACAGCTAGCAGCTTGTTTGGCCACATTTGGTCTCCAGTATCTGACTAGAAGGACGATACCTTATCTTTTCAAGGGCTGCTAGACCTTTTTACTCATGCCTGGGGTTGCTCCCTTGCAGTGGTGAGATTCATTATGAAAATGATTCACACATTGCAGGAAACAAAGGAATCCCGACCACAACCATGGATTATATTTTAAAATTCTCAGGTGTATGTCTCATTCCTTCCCGTATTAGGGCTAGTACAGCAAGAATTTAAACAATACCTTACCGTAAGTTTTATTAGCTGATTGAGACCCTGTCTTGGTTGCAAATGATACAAATATACAGGAGATGAGTAACCAGCCATACTCAGATAAGACTTGACCAGCTGCCCATGTGGTGGGATCAGAGCAAGATAGATGAGCAGCAGTTAGTAAGAACGAACAGATTTTTCAGTCTCTTGGCAACCGATTTTATTGTTATGCTTTGACCTGGCAGCTGGTCAGGCTTTATATGAATTAATCAACAAAGCTATGAAAAAACAGGATTAGTGGCTCTGAAATATGGTATTCTCGTGGCAGTCAGAGGAAGCATATTCGTTTTCAAGACTGCTTTCTCAAATAAGTACAAATAACTTTAAAACAGTAAGAAAATAACCCAGTGTTTTAAAAGGACACATCTCTAAATAGGAAGTCACATATACCTATCTACTGCATTGGTCCTTACCATGTAGCTTCCATATTTATTCTTCCAAAATACAGAAGGATACGGAGTATCAAAGGAATAGGCCACACAAAGCAAGTGACTTACAGTGAGACAGTACTTGGTGGCTGTGGAATTATTCTCAGCAAGTCCTCCTAAATCAAAGCATCTTCCAATGAACACTCAAAGGTGACAAAAATATTAACCAGACCTTAAAAGGAATAAAAACACATGCAAAGACAGGCTTTCTGGCTTTCTGGCATCACCACAGAAATACAACCAATGGTGGCTTTAAACAGTCCTATGGTTCTCAGAGAAAAGACAAGGGTATCCATGAGGATGGCTTTGCCTGCCACATAATGGATCTAGGGACTGGAAGGACAGCAGGATAATGGAGTGATCATGGGAGGGTGGCAAAAGAAGTGATTAAAGGTCAGCACGAAAACATAAGCAACTTACACATGATCTCTTAAGGGAAGACATTATGTAGCAGACTAACCACTGGACCCAGAGTTCCGATTCTGGCTCTGCTACTAACTGTGTGACCTTAGAAAATGACTTAACATCTCTGGAGAAAAATTTCCTTAACTACCAAACACTAGAGTAAAATAATCTACTTCCTTCTAGTTCTAATACTCCTTGAGTTTACAAGCCCCCTCCTTCCTTAAGATGGACACATGTGCAATCACCAAAGTGAGCCATAGCTCAGTCATTCTTTGGACATTATCATGATCAATGCATTCTCTGTGCATAAACCTAGGTTTACCAAACCAGGGTTACCAGATTAGATTCAAGACACCAGTTGATTTTGCCTTTCATAAAAACAACTAATTTTTTAGCATAAGTACGTCCCAAAGATTGCATGGGACATACTTATAGTAAAATATTACTTGTTGGTCATCCAAAATGCAAATTTCTTTTTTTTTCCCAATTTGCTAAATCTGGCACCCTACCTCTGACCCCATGTTAAAAGTTCAATTTCAAGACTCAAAAGTCTGATTTCATATTTGTGGGTGGTGCCAAGCGTGGCTGAGGCACCAAATGGGAGGCCTTCTCATGGGTAACATACACAGAGGCAAAAAACAAAACAAAAACAGGCAAGGAAGAATAACTTCCAACATTTCTTTTGAGTAAGTGAGGCATCAAGTTTTCTTTAACAGTAAGTGAAATATGAGTGTTAGCAGACCTCAATCATACAAGAAAAAGAATGTGGTGTACTGCACGACCAGACAGGAGGCCAAAACAAGCTGGATGCTCACAGCTCCACACCTCTCACCCTCTGGACATAAAGTTAATTACAAACCCTTTATCTCTTCCTCCAACTCAGTGCTCACGTCTGCTCCCAAGATAATCAGCTTAAGGGAAACCAGACCATAAACTGGAACTTCCTGACCAAGAGGCAGAGGAATAAATATGATCCAAGCAAAACCTGCACACAGCATAAAAAGCGAAGGCAGTGAAAGGGAAAAATTCCTCTCTTCAGAAGGCAATCTTGTTCTAACAATGGCAAGACAATCTTGCTGCCTAGGGGCTCACTTTTTTTTTTTTTTAATTGTGAGCCAGCTTTATTGAGGCATAATTGACATATAAAATTGTAAGATATTTAAAGTGTATATCATGGTGATTTGATATACATATACATTGTGAGAGGGATTCTCCCACCCATCCAGTTAATTACGGACTCACACTTTAAATATGTGAGCCCTGTTTAGTTTTTCAGGTGGTATCAAGCCTATCATAATTTATTAGAGAGAAATATATATATATATGTATATATATATATATATTCCATGTATGTAAAAATAATCCTTTTTCATTGTTTGTAGTGAAGATATAGACAGGGCACATTCCAAGGTAAGTTTAAATAACAATGGAAGGCTAGTTCAGTTTGCAAAATAACACAGAAGATTGATTACTGTGCTGTCTGGGCCAGTTAATTCAATTCTCACTGAGAGAGGTCCGCAGGAAACCCCTCTCAACTGTTGCCAATATTGCTCTATCAGGAGCAGCAGGATGAGGTGGACTAAGACAAGATACTTATATCTATACACTAAGAAAAACTAAATATATGGACTAGAGGTTTCTAATGAGGAAAACAAATCCAAGTTTATTCATTAACTTATGGGTACATTCAGCAAGAGTTTATTGAACACTTCTTTCTTAGTCTATGATAGCTTGCAGTATAGGACTCACAAAGGAGCTAAAGCCAATGCTCTGACTCCAGGATATTACAATCTACTCATGGAAATAAGGCCACATACACATAATCAGTTGACAGTCTAAAGTCGTTATGTCATTAAAGGCCAAAATGAGTCTCAGAATTGGCAATTTCAGTTAGAAGTCAGAAAAAGATTAAATTCACTGTACTGCAAAATATTCATTAGGAAATGAAATTCCATTTTCTCAAATTTCCAAGAGATTTCACTCTCTCCCTAGATCAGCACAAGAGACCGATTCACTGGAGACAGATGCTGAATGCCCCCACCCAGTCTGTCCAGGCTACAGAGAAGAGGGCTCCCCACTGCCACGGTGGGAAGGACCCAAAGTCCTCACCTTTCTGCTTGTTTGACCTTTCCCTTGCCAAGGAGGGTAAGGCCATTATCTTGAGGAAAATAGGAGAATAGAAGAGGAGAGATTTAGGAGTTGTGATGTAGCTATGGACATTGCTTCTCGGATAAAGTGGGAAGAAGAGTGAGAAAGAAATAGCAGAGTGATCCCCAGTTCTCAGCCTCTCATTCCCTTTTCATTCACTCAACATGATTTTTTAGGGCTTAATATGTGCCAGAAACCATTCTAGGTGCTATGCCCACCATAGTGAACAAGACAAATTCCTGACCTTCATGGAGTTTGTATTCCACCAATGGGAGATAGATGTTGTGTACAACATCTCTGTGTGTGTGTGTGTGTGATGACAGTAAGTGCTATAAATACTCTAAAGAAAAATAAGGCAAGGGAAAGGGGAAGAAAATGATGGGGTGGGGGGGGTGGGGGGTGAAGGATGCTATTTTAGATGGGATGGTACAAGAAGGCATCTCTAAAGAAATGACTTTTGATTTGAAAGAAATGAGTAAGCTGTGCAGACATCTGAAGGAAGAACATTCCAGGCAGAGGAAACAGCAAATACAAAGGTCCTGAGGCGTGGCTGAAGCAGAGTGTGAAGAGAGGGGAGTGATAGAAGATGAAGCCCCCCACACCATGTAAGGGGACTGCAGGCCACAGTAAGGACTTTGGTTTCCTTCTGAGATAAAAAGCCACTGGAGAGCTTTGAGCACCGGAGTGAGAGACATAATTGACTCTGGCTGCTGCGTTGAGAACAGACTGTAGAGTGGTGAGGGTGGAAGCAGAGTGGCCCTGTAGGAGGCTTTTGAGTAATCCAGGCGACAGAAGTGAAAGGAACTTGGTGGAAGCAGTGGAAAATGGAAATTTCCTATCCTAGGTATAGACTCAAAATAGAACCAATGAGATTTGCTGAGGGACAAGATGTGGAGTGTGAGAGAAAGAAAAGAATCAGGGGTGACCCTGGGGTGTTCAGCCTGAGCACCTGGAAGAGTGAAGTTGCCATTAACTGAGACAGGTGAGACTAAGCGAAAGCGGGTTTGGAAGAGGAAAATCAAGAGTCTGGTTCCTAGAGACTGTTGCCCACTTTAAGACCCTTCTATCTCTTTTAAAACCAAGGCAACAGAAATTGAGAAGCTGATCTTAAATTTCATATGGAAATTCAAGGAACCCAGAATAGCCAGAACAGTCTCAAAAAAGAAAAGCAAGGTGGGAGGACTCACACTTCCTGATCTCGAAACTTACCACGTACATAGCTAATAAAGAGGAGAGTATGATACTAGCATAAGGATAGACATACAGATCAGTGGAGTAGAACTGAGAGTCTAGAAATAAACCCTCATATTTACAGTCAATTTATTTTCAACACAGGCACCAACAGCATTCAAAGGGGAAAAAATAATCTTTTCAACAAATGGTGCTGGGAGAACGGAATGTCCATATTCAAAAAAATTAAGTTAGACCCCTACCACACACCATATACAAAAATTAACTTAAAGTGAGTCAAAGATGGAAATGTAAGAGCTAAAACTATACAACTCTTAGAAGAAAACATAGGCATAAATCTTCATGGCTTTGGATTTAGCAATGCTTTTTTAGATTTGACACCAAAAGCAGAGCAACAAAAGAAAAAATAAATTAATTGTACTTCATCAAAGTTAAAAATCAAGGCAGGCCATGGAAATTAAGGAAGGGAGGGAGTAAGGAAAAAAGAATAAAGGAAAGGAAGAAAGCAGGAATGAAAACTAACATAAAATACAGAAAAGGATAACGGTCAGTCAAGTCTTTTCAGCACTACATTAACCTTTCTTCATTTGTAACCGTCTGCAGAAATTCTGTTTTCCAGACTGTGTTTTCCCCCTAAAGCAAGCTTCTAAGAAGGTTAAAATAAATAAATAGATAAATATATAAATAAATAAATAAGTGGAACAAGAACAGTGAAGCACCAACAAATTATATCACCAATAATTATAGAAAATTTATACATCATAACACTACTCCCCTTCCCAACATCTGAATGATGAGCTGACCCAAAAGTGATAATCCATCCAGTAGGAAAAAATAGCTGTTAGCCCATAGAGGTAAGAAAGAGGACCCCCTGGCAGGAGATTAGGAAGCCATGTGGCCTGCAGGAGCTGAAATGCTGGGAAGGTGAAGTCAAGGGCTCACAAGATTTCCTTCACTTCAGGCCTGACTTTGCTTAATCGGTGATCTACTGGGACAGAGACAAAAGCTTTGGCAATAGTTACCAAAACGAGTCATCACATCAGCCCTACCACCAGTCAAGACCCGAGAGCCTGGCTGCCTGGTAGGGTTTTCTGTCTGATTGTCAGGGAAAGAGAGAACCTTCTCCCACCCGGGCAGTTTGCCCGTACAGACCCTCACCAGCAAAGGTGTCAAGACGTTAAATCATTCAACCGACAACAAAGGGAGGGAGGAAAGAACGGCGGGGGGCTGGGGGGCGGAGGGGGGGCGTGCAGGAGGTCTGGGACCTTCCTCCTCTCCTGCCAGAGAAGTTTCCTTCCTCCCACCCCGAGATGGGGAGCCTCGCACCTGGATGCCGCCCGGAGGTGACCTCAGCCCCGTCCCAGCCTGGGACTCCACCTAATCAGCACCTCGCCCAAGCTGACCCCCACCCCCGTCACTGTCATCGTGGGGTCTGTGCTGAGGGCCTGGGAGAAGCAAAGCAGCTTTTCTGGTGGGCTCAGCCGCCCACAGGCGGGGAGAGAAGGAGATGCAGCTCCACCCCCCGCCCCAGGGTCAGACCCTGCGCTCGCCCGCTCCGTCGCCCCGCGGGGTGACTGGAGCCTCCCGGAGCCCCGGGCCTGAGCGCGCCTCCCCCGCCCGCGCCCGTCGCCTCACCTGCTCCGCCCGCGGTCCCCACGCCGCTCCTTCTGCGCGCGCCGCGTCCACCCTCTGACGGCCTTTTTTGGGTCCTCGGCGGGTATTTTCCGTCGGGCCCCACATCACTTCCCGTAAAGGAGAGCGAGGTGGGGGCGGGACCTCCTCTCCACCCTCCACCTCCCGCTTCCTCCTGTCACCTCGGCGAGCACCCCCGCCCAACTCTGAGAGAGCGCTTTGCAGGCGCCCTCCCCGCGCGCCGCCCCCAGCCCCGCCGCACCTGCCACGCAAAGGCCCTATTCGCCTCTTTTTAGTCCAAGTTGGGTCTCCACTGCCGCTTCCCGGAAGGCACGAAACCTTAGGGGGTTGTTTTCGTTCTGAGACACAGTGGTGACACAAACTGCCACGGGATCGGGCGCTGCAAGGTATAGTTTGGTGCCTCTCGCCAAATCTGCTCCCCTAAAAGCCATTTTCTAAAGGTGTTTTCCAGGGCATCAGGTCGGTGTGTCCACCTTGTAGCCAGAGGTGCTGAGCGGCTGCAAAGTCAGCCCTGCCCGCGGTTCCTGAGGCCCGGGGGTGCTCCAGCTCACAGTGCCCCCTTGGTCCGGCTCCCCAGGGACCGGATCCGCGCTGGGCATCCGGCTCTGCCACTGTCCATCCCACCCCGCCAGCTCCTCACTCGGGGGGCCTGGACATGGCCTTCCTGGAGTAAGAGAAAGCTCTGGGATTCTTGAAAATGACCGGTGGAAGCGGGGGCGGGGAGAGAGTAGTAGAATTCTGGCAGGAAAAAAATATATTTCTGGAAGGAAACGGGGTCTCTACTCGTACAGTCTAGTTCAGATTATAAAATCGCTCTCAGTTAAATTTCCGAGTATTAGAGCAATTCGTTAAAAAAAAAAAAAAAAAGCAAAGTACAGTACTTGAAAGAATAGCCCCTGTACGGAGAAATCTGCGAGCCTTTGCTGCCCCCCAGCGGCTTCCTTCTCTCAGTGCCGACGGTTTTGCGTGGGCCGCTTGGACCTGTGGCTGTGAGGCAGGTTGGGGCCACCAGGTTCCCACTGAGAGGCAGCCGAATTCTCCTCCAGTGGCCTGGGGGTCTGAACAGTGGCTTTTGGGCCTGCCCCGTGGGCTTTCAGGCAAAGCACTTCTGAACTAAATAATTCTACTTCTAAGCAAAAGAAAATGACTGGAAGCCCTCATCTACTGTCTCTTACTATCTGTTCTCTCACTGATTCTTCTTGCACCACAAATTCCAGCTGTCTCAGGGCGACCTGCCCAACTCCATCATTCTTTCAGTCTATAACTACTCACAGTTTGCACTACAGTACAATTAGCTTCTCAGATTCACATATAGGATGAACCATAGGAAATTGCCAAATATTGAATATACATTCAATTTAATAGTTCCAAATATAACACAGTGATCTCAGAGTTAGGGATAAGAGATTTCACCATAGGGTTATGCTTTCAAGGGATGTTTCCCAGGGAAGAGAAAGGCCATCAAACTGTTGTTGATGGAGGTTAGGACAGGAAAAGTAGCCCGATGTTCATGTGCAGAGGAAGTCTTAGGAGTCACTGATCAGCTAAGATCTAGGGGGACAACAATGCAGCAACCGCTAATGGCTCATATAAGGAGAGCTCCCCCTTCAGCCCTCCCCACTCCTGCAGCCAGGCAGGGCTGTCACCAGGAGTTTACCAGGCAGAAGATCAGAAAATAGCGATGCTGTGGCCCATTCGTCATCACCCATTCATTCATTTCATTCAGTGAGTCAAGCACTGTGTTAGGTACTGGAGAGGCAATAGTGAACGAGGTAAATTGGTCCCTGCCCTCAGGGATCCTGCCCTCAGAGAAACCAAGTTAACTCCAGTGCAGTGAGATACGATCCTTGATTAGGGAAGTTAAAGAGTGTAACTGGAACACAGATAAGTGACACCAAGTCAAGACTTCCCAGAGACAGTGATGTATAGATTCAGAAGGATGAATAAGAGGGGAAAGCGAGAGAGGAGAGAATTTTAGGAAAGAGAGCAGAGGAATGGTCTGGAGGCAAAAAGAGAGAATGAGATATTGGAGCAACTGAAAGAAGTTTGGAAAAGCTGAATAACTGAGTGGAAGGAAGCAATCAAAGAAACTGCAGAAATGAGCAGAGGCTGGAATATGAAGAACCCTGGAATGCTTATAATAATATTAGCTAACATTTATTGACCATTTACTCTGAATCAGCCAATATGCTAAGAACTTTACATATATCACCTCATTTACATCTAACAATTGCCCTATAAAATAAGCACTATTCTTGTCCCCATATTACAGATGAGGAAACCGAGCCTTAAAGGGATTAAGCAACCTAAGTTCATATAGCTAATAAGTGGCAAAGCCAGGACCAGAACTTAGAACCCATTTTCTTAATGGCTATAAGGCGAAGAATGGGCTGGGGAGGCCAGTTAGCATACTGAAGTCCAAGTGAGGGATAATAGTGATCTGGTTTAAGGCAGTGGCCCTGAGGATGAAGATGAATGGACAGATTTGAGATACTTAAGAGAATGAATCAAGAAGACTTTGTTAGGGACTTCCCTGGTGGCGCAGTGGTTAAGAATCCACCTGCTAACGCAGGGGACATGGGTTCAATCCCTGGTCCGGGAAGATCCCACATGCCGTGGAGCAACTAAGTCCATGCGCCACAACTACCGAAGCCCACGCACCTAGACCCTGTACTCTGCTGCAAGAGAAGCCACCGCAGTGAGAAGCCCATGCACCAAAACAAAGAGTAGCCCCCCGCTCGCCGCAACTAGAGAAAGCCCACGTGCAGCAACAAAGACCCAGTGCAGCCAAAAATAAAAATCAATTAATTAATTAAAAAAGAAAAAGAGGAAGACTTTGTTGTAGGGGGTGAAGAAGAGGGAGGATCCAGGCGCCCAGATTTCTGGTTTGGGCAACTAGGAACCCCTGAGCAAAAGGAAGAAAGCAACAGGGAAGGAGAGTGAACTAGGCAATAATAAACAAGTTTAGGACATTTCAACTCTGACATACCAGCACCAGCAGAACATCCAAGTGAAACTGTTTAGTATGTAGTTGAATAAGTTGGTCTGAAGCACAGAAGACATGAACTGGAGCTATTACCAAGGGGACTCAAAGACATGAGAGGCAATGAGCTAGTCTAGAAAATGTGCTGAGAGGGCAAAGAGGGGGCTTGGTGCAGAACCCAGAGGATCACTCAGTATTTAAGGCATTGGCAGAGGAAATCCAAAAAAGGGAATTTGAGAAAAGTGTGTCCAGAGGAAAACAAAGAGAGAAAGTTATTACAGAAACTAAGTATATTAAACCCATCTTGTGCACCAGTTCAAAATCCTCCCCACACCACTTCTTACTCCAGCCACAGAACTGGTCAGAGTATACCTCTTGCTTCCAGCTCTGGAGCTTCTCTGACACTGCAGGCTACTGCTTGAAACATGCAGAGTCCCAGCTCCAGTTACATTAATAGGATTGAAATGGGAGGTATCAATACAAACTCATGATTTTTAATATGGAGAAATAGAGTTATGTATAGATATGTATTAAGTATATATTTTCCAGCTCCATCTGCTAAGAGGTCCTAGAAGAATATCATAGTAGCTATGAACACACTTAGCACTCAGATCTTGATTTCTAAATACCCTTTTCCAATAAAAGGAACCAAAGACATGATCTTTTATATATAAAATCCTAAAGAATCTACTAAAAAACTATTAGCGCTAATAAATGAAATATGCAAAGTTGCAGGGTGCAAGATCATTACACAAAAATCAGTTGTATTTCTATACACTGGGAATGAACAATCAAAAAAGGAACTTTAAAAAAAATCCCATTTATAATAGCAACAAAAAGAATAAAATACTTAGGAGATGCAGGATTTATACACTAAAAACTACAAAACACTACTGCAAGAAATTAAAGAAGACTTAAATAAATGAAAAGATACACCATGTCGTTGGATTGGAAGACATAATATTGTAAAGATGGCAATGCTCCCCAAAGCAATCTGTAGATTCAATGCAATCCCTATCGAATTCAACACTATTTTTACAGAAAAGGAAAAGCTGATGCTAAAATTCACAGGAAATTGCAAAGGACTCCAAATAGCCCCCAAAAAAATCCTGAAAAAGAATAAAGTTAGGGCTTCCCTGGTGGCACAGTGGTTGAGAGTCCGCCTGCTGATGAAGGGGACGCAGGTTCGTGCCTCAGTCTGGGGGTATCCTGCGTGCCGCAGAGCGGCTGGGCCCATGAGACATGGCCGTTGGGCCTGCGTGTCCAGAGCCTGTGCTCCGCAACGGAAAAGGCCATAACAGTGAGAGGCCCACATACCGAAAAAAAAAAAAAAAAAAAAAAAAAAAAAGAATAAAGTTAATTTACACTTCCTGATTTCAAAACTTAATACAAAACTGCAGTAATCAAAACACTGTGGTATTGGCATAAAGACAGAGATACAGATGAGTGGAATGGACTTGAGGGTCCAGAAATGAGCCCATAAATCTATAGCCAATTGATTTTCAAAAAGAGTACCAAGACCATTTGATGGGAAAGAACAGTCTCTTCAACAAATGGTGCTGGGAGAATAGATATTCACATGTAAAAGAGTGAAGGTGGACCCTTTCCTCACACCATATATAAAAATTAACTCAAAATAGATCAAAGACCTAAATCATAAGAACTAAAACTATAAAACTCATAGAAGAAAACATAGGCAGAAATCTTCATGACCTTAGATCAGGCAATGGTTTCTTACATGTGATAGCATAAGCAGAAGCAACAAAAGAAAACTGTATTAGACTTAATCAAAATTTAAAATTTGTTCACATCAAAGGATACTCTCAAGAGAGTGAAAACACAATCCACAGAATGAGAGAAAATATTTGCAAACCATATATCTGATAAGTATATAGTATCAGAATATATAAAGAGCTCTTACAACTCAACCACAAAAAGACAATCCAATTAAAAAGCAGGCAAAGGACTAAAACAGACATCTCTCTAAAGAGGATATAAAAGTGGCCAACCACATGAAAAGATGTTCAATGGCATTAGTCATTAGGGAAATGCAAATCAAAACCATAATGAGATACCACTTCATACCCACTAGGTAGGCCATAACATTTTTTAAAAAAAGAAAAGACAAATAACAAGTGTTAGCGAGATATAGAGAAACTGAAACCTTTATACATTGCTGGAGGGAATGTAAAATGATGTAGTCACTTTGGGAAACAGTTTGGCAGTTCTTCAAAAAGTTAAACAGAGAATCACCACATATGTCCCAACAAGTTTATTCCTAGAAATATGCCAAAATTATTGAAAATGGGTATTCAAACAAATACTTGTACACAAATGTTCATAGCAGCACTACTCCAAAAGGTTCCAAAAGCTGGAAACAATCTAAACATCCATCAATGGATGAATGGATAAAGAAATTGTGGTATATCCATACAATGGAATATTACTTGGCCACAAAAAGGAGTGAGGCACTAATACATGTTACAACATGAATGAAACTTGAAAGTATACTAAGTAAAAGAAGCTAGTCACAGAAGGTCACATACTGTATGATTCTATTTATATAAAACATCCAGAAAAGGTAAATCCATAGAGACAGAAAGCAGACTGGTTGCCAGGGCTGCGGGGAAGAATAGGGAATGACTGTTTACTGCACATCATCCTTTTGGGGTGATGAAAATGTCCTGGAACTCGACAGAAGTGATAGTTTCACAATATTGTGAATGTACTAAATGCCACAGAATTGTATGCTTTAAAATGTGTTATGTGAGTTTTGTTTCAATTTTTTAAAAAGAACCAGACTCCTAGAGTCAAAGCTTCATCTAAGAAAAGGATGAGCCAGAAAGTAAAGAAGTGCTCAGAGAATGACAAGGACATATCAAAAGGACACAGACCCATCTGGGGGAGGATTATTCCTCAGCTAAGAACTTGCTTATTTTAACTGGGACTGTCAATATATTTTTGTTTATAAGCTACATTAACAAAACTTACCTTTCAAAAATGTCCACTGTGAATGTCAAAGTATATTCTTGAGTATTTTATACCTAGTTGTAAATTTTTTTAAGAAGTCTTATTTTACACTTGTTAAACTACAAAATTATTTTCAGAAAATGCTTAAACATTACATTTCATATTTGAAATAAACATTTATTAAAAAAAATAAAGACACAGACCTACTAGAGAATGGACTTGAGGATATGGGGAGGGGGAAGGGTAAGCTGTGACAAAGTGAGAGAGTGGCATGGACATATACACACTACCAAACGTAAAATAGATAGCTAGTGGGAAGCAGCCGCATAGCACAGGGAGATCAGCTCGGTGCTTTGTGACCACCTAGAGGGGTGGGATAGGGAGAGTGGGAGGGAGGGAGATGCAAGAGGGAAGAGATATGGGAACATATGTATATGTATAACTGATTCACTTTGTTATAAAGCAGAAACTAACACACCATTGTAAAGCAATTATACTCCAATAAAGATCTAAAAAAAAAAAAAGAATACAGGAGCCAGCTTGAAAGGACTCCAACCAGCCAAATCTGGGACAATTTGAACATGTAGTGATTGTCAGGATTGTCTTCATGAGCATGGAACTAGAACATCACACAGGGACCTGCACTCAGAATTTTAATGCTCTGCAGTCACTGTCTTAAAATTCTTAATAATTTTACCCTTGAATTTGTGTTTTATAAGTGAAATCTGATGGCACAATGGAGGATGCTGGAGGCTTGAAGCCTCTGTAGACACATGGCTCTGACTCCTGCCACTGCCCACTCCTCACCCCCTGGTCCCTTGGGCCCTACCCAGCCTTGCATTCACTACCTTACTCCAGGGCAGTGACTAAGTCACCTTGGCTGGGGGAGGCCCACATTCCGCCATCACCTTCCACCTGGCCAGGAGCCTGGGTGTGAGAGCAGAAGGGATCAGGGTTGAGCCCATGCCCCATGGCACCATGGGGCGGGCAAGAAGGCAGGTATCACTACCGTAGTCTGGTAGCACCACAGTACATTCTATGTGCCACTCAGCAGGGGGCTCCTGCCACCACCACCCAGGAATCAAGAGCACCCCAGCATGGAGGCTACAATCCCTGGGGGGTGCACATTCACCACGAGTTGGAGTGGCGGGTCCATGAGAAGAGGAGATTGACTTTCTCATCCTCACCCAGGGCTGTGCATCTTCATTCTGCACTAAGCCCCACAAATCACGTGGCTAGCACTGGTGACAGTAATAGACTGTAACTCACTGGACAAAATAGGAATCCGTGAATCATACTGACAGATCATTTCTGCAGTAGTCCCACCAAAAAGGTATAACCTGAATCTGTCTAATCATGAGGAAGCATTAAACAAACCCAAGTTAAGGGAAATTTTACAAAACAGACCAGTATGCTTTAAAAATTTCAAGATCATGAAAGGCAATGACTAAGGAATGAGAATAAATGAAACCAAAGAATCATGACAACTAAACTCATATGCAATTGTGAATTAGTTCCCAGACCAGAAAAAAAATTTTGTCTTGCTCTAAAGGACATTAATGGAACTTGGTAGAATTTGGATGAAATCTGAGATAATAATATCCTAGCAACCTTAACTTCCTGATTTTGATTATTATACTATAATTATAAATGAGAATATCCTTGTTTTTAGGAATTGCACACTGAAATAGGGGTAAAAGGGAATCACATGGGCAACTTATTGTTCTCAAAGGGTTTAGAAAAACAATAATGTGTGTGTGTGCATATACATACACACACATATATAGAGATTAAAGCAACTGTGGTTAAATGTTAACATTTGTGGAATCTGAATAATGGGTATATGAAAATTCTTTGTACTTTTTCTTTAAGTCTGAAATTATTTCAAAATAATATCTAAAAAACTTTTAGAATTCTCTTCAGGAAATCCCATAGGATCAAGTTTAGTGGCCCCCTTGAAAATCTACCATTGTCTAGGCTTTCCCCCTTTAACTCTCTTATTCTCCCTATCTTGCCCTCCTGACCTTGGAGTTAGAATGGATTTGTGATGAGACTGCAGAACCACCACCTGACTATGTTACCTGGGAAGGCCCTGATGATACTCCTTTCACTGAGGCACTGGTGAGGAGGCCACTGACATCTCTGAAAAGCACAATGGTGGATGTACTTTATGAGCTGAGACTGACAGAAGATGCTGCTGCAACAGGACTCCTGAGTATCAATTAGAAACAAAAGAATGCCCAAATGGCAAAGAACAGATGGCAGGCCATAAGTACTATAATGGGAAGCCAGGCTGGAGTGCAACCAGGATGTCTTGACCCACAGAGATCTGTGATGGTGGCTTATAGGTCATGATGTTCTGAAGGAAAAGATAGATGGGGTGTTTTTGTTTTGAGGAGAGAAGGGGTGTTTCTTGACTCAAATATTTTTTAAAGAAAATCAAGAACTAGTGAGCAGAAGGCTGTCAGTCTCCACAATGGCAATCATGGTCTTTCACCAGTTTCCTGATTTAAGTCATTTCGCAGACTTAGAGCCAATGACTGAAGAAGCTGTATTCACCTGAGGAAGGTGAATACCACAAGAATTATACCAATGCCACAAGAATTATATCATAAACTTTCCTCTGCTCCTACCAAGAGACCAAGGCCTTCAACCAGGATAAATGTGCATTGGGGAAAGAGGAATTCAGACTTTGATGACTGCAAGATCTGAGCTGAAACTGTTACAAGGAGGCTCTAAATACTACCACAGTCCCTCAGTTTAGAGTGGGGGCTTGTGGGGGTGATAAGATAAATGCAGGTTTGGCCCAAATTTGTTTTACAGGACCCACTCTGTCATTCCATAGGACACATTCCATAGGATACATACACATACTCAGTAGCTGGCAGAAACCTCACACTGACCTTAAAGGAAGAGCCCCTGCCTTAGTCTGCTCAGACTGCTAATAAAAAAAAACACCATTAAATGAGTGGTTTAAAAAACAGATATTTTTTTTCTCACAGTTCTGAAGGCTATGGTGTCCAAGATCAAGGTGCTGGCAGATTCAGTGTATGATGAGGCCTTCTTCCTGATGTGCAGACAGCCACCTTCTTGCTGTATCCTCACATGGGCAAGAGAAAGAGCATCTCTCTTGTATATTTTCTTATAAGGGAACTAATCCCATTGATAAGGGTGCCACCCTCATGATCTAGTTACCATCCAAAGGCCCTACCTCCAAATACCCTGACATTGGGGATCAGGGCTTCAACATATGAATGGGGGAAAGCATTCAGTCCATACCACATCATTATTGTAGAAAGGACCAGCTGAAAGCCCCTAAATCTGCTTCCCCTGGCTCCAATAGTAAATTAGAAGCAATTCATGCAAAAAAAATGCAGACGTTAATGCCACCTTCAAAGATATGAAGTATATGGGGTGGGGGGGTTCTCTCTATAACACCATTCAATTCACCTCTCTGCGCCCTGCAAAAACTAAACAGAAAAAGTTCTCAGGACAGATGGTGATGGTGGTCACACAACAATGTGAATATATTTCATGCCACTGAAATGTACACTTAAAAATGGTAAAAACAATAAATTTTATGTTATGTATATTCTACACCACACACACATACTAGATGGATTATGGCAGGAAACAATGGACTACCTCAACTGCAGCTGCTATTCTGGATGCAGTGTTGGTTTTTTTTTTTTTCTGACAGTTTTGTTGAGATATAATCCCACACAATAAAGCTTTAAAGTGTACAATTCAGTGGTTTTTAATATATTCACAAAGCTGTCATTGATCACCACTATCTAGTTCCAAAATATTTTCATCATCCTAAAAAGTAACCCTATATCCATTAGCAGTCACTCCCTATCCCTCCTTCCCCTTAGTCCCTGGGAACTACTAATACACTTTGTTTCTACACATTTGCCTGTTCTGGACACGTCATATAGAATCATACAATATATGGCCTCTTGTGCTCAGCTTCTTTCATGTTTTCAAAGTTTATTCATGTTGTAGCACATATCAGTATTTCATTCCTTGTTATAACTGAGTAATATTCCATTGTGTGAATATACCACATGTTTATCCATTCACTGGCTGAGACATTTGGGTTATTTTCACTTTTTGGCTATTATAATAATGATTCTATGAGCATTCATTTACAAATTTTTGTGTAGACATATGTTTTCCATTTACTCTGAATCAGCCAATATGCTAAGAACTTTACATATATCACCTCATTTACATCTAACAATTGCCCTATAAAATAAGCACTATTCTTGTCCCCATATTACAGATGAGGAAACCGAGCCTTAAAGGGATTAAGCAACCTAAGTTCATATAGCTAATAAGTGGCAAAGCCAGGACCAGAACTTAGAACCCATTTTCTTAATGGCTATAAGGCGAAGAATGGGCTGGGGAGGCCAGTTAGCATACTGAAGTCCAAGTGAGGGATAATAGTGATCTGGTTTAAGGCAGTGGCCCTGAGGATGAAGATGAATGGACAGATTTGAGATACTTAAGAGAATGAATCAAGAAGACTTTGTTAGGGACTTCCCTGGTGGCGCAGTGGTTAAGAATCCACCTGCTAACGCAGGGGACATGGGTTCAATCCCTGGTCCGGGAAGATCCCACATGCCGTGGAGCAACTAAGTCCATGCGCCACAACTACCGAAGCCCACGCACCTAGACCCTGTACTCTGCTGCAAGAGAAGCCACCGCAGTGAGAAGCCCATGCACCAAAACAAAGAGTAGCCCCCCGCTCGCCGCAACTAGAGAAAGCCCACGTGCAGCAACAAAGACCCAGTGCAGCCAAAAATAAAAATCAATTAATTAATTAAAAAAGAAAAAGAGGAAGACTTTGTTGTAGGGGGTGAAGAAGAGGGAGGATCCAGGCGCCCAGATTTCTGGTTTGGGCAACTAGGAACCCCTGAGCAAAAGGAAGAAAGCAACAGGGAAGGAGAGTGAACTAGGCAATAATAAACAAGTTTAGGACATTTCAACTCTGACATACCAGCACCAGCAGAACATCCAAGTGAAACTGTTTAGTATGTAGTTGAATAAGTTGGTCTGAAGCACAGAAGACATGAACTGGAGCTATTACCAAGGGGACTCAAAGACATGAGAGGCAATGAGCTAGTCTAGAAAATGTGCTGAGAGGGCAAAGAGGGGGCTTGGTGCAGAACCCAGAGGATCACTCAGTATTTAAGGCATTGGCAGAGGAAATCCAAAAAAGGGAATTTGAGAAAAGTGTGTCCAGAGGAAAACAAAGAGAGAAAGTTATTACAGAAACTAAGTATATTAAACCCATCTTGTGCACCAGTTCAAAATCCTCCCCACACCACTTCTTACTCCAGCCACAGAACTGGTCAGAGTATACCTCTTGCTTCCAGCTCTGGAGCTTCTCTGACACTGCAGGCTACTGCTTGAAACATGCAGAGTCCCAGCTCCAGTTACATTAATAGGATTGAAATGGGAGGTATCAATACAAACTCATGATTTTTAATATGGAGAAATAGAGTTATGTATAGATATGTATTAAGTATATATTTTCCAGCTCCATCTGCTAAGAGGTCCTAGAAGAATATCATAGTAGCTATGAACACACTTAGCACTCAGATCTTGATTTCTAAATACCCTTTTCCAATAAAAGGAACCAAAGACATGATCTTTTATATATAAAATCCTAAAGAATCTACTAAAAAACTATTAGCGCTAATAAATGAAATATGCAAAGTTGCAGGGTGCAAGATCATTACACAAAAATCAGTTGTATTTCTATACACTGGGAATGAACAATCAAAAAAGGAACTTTAAAAAAAATCCCATTTATAATAGCAACAAAAAGAATAAAATACTTAGGAGATGCAGGATTTATACACTAAAAACTACAAAACACTACTGCAAGAAATTAAAGAAGACTTAAATAAATGAAAAGATACACCATGTCGTTGGATTGGAAGACATAATATTGTAAAGATGGCAATGCTCCCCAAAGCAATCTGTAGATTCAATGCAATCCCTATCGAATTCAACACTATTTTTACAGAAAAGGAAAAGCTGATGCTAAAATTCACAGGAAATTGCAAAGGACTCCAAATAGCCCCCAAAAAAATCCTGAAAAAGAATAAAGTTAGGGCTTCCCTGGTGGCACAGTGGTTGAGAGTCCGCCTGCTGATGAAGGGGACGCAGGTTCGTGCCTCAGTCTGGGGGTATCCTGCGTGCCGCAGAGCGGCTGGGCCCATGAGACATGGCCGTTGGGCCTGCGTGTCCAGAGCCTGTGCTCCGCAACGGAAAAGGCCATAACAGTGAGAGGCCCACATACCGAAAAAAAAAAAAAAAAAAAAAAAAAAAAAGAATAAAGTTAATTTACACTTCCTGATTTCAAAACTTAATACAAAACTGCAGTAATCAAAACACTGTGGTATTGGCATAAAGACAGAGATACAGATGAGTGGAATGGACTTGAGGGTCCAGAAATGAGCCCATAAATCTATAGCCAATTGATTTTCAAAAAGAGTACCAAGACCATTTGATGGGAAAGAACAGTCTCTTCAACAAATGGTGCTGGGAGAATAGATATTCACATGTAAAAGAGTGAAGGTGGACCCTTTCCTCACACCATATATAAAAATTAACTCAAAATAGATCAAAGACCTAAATCATAAGAACTAAAACTATAAAACTCATAGAAGAAAACATAGGCAGAAATCTTCATGACCTTAGATCAGGCAATGGTTTCTTACATGTGATAGCATAAGCAGAAGCAACAAAAGAAAACTGTATTAGACTTAATCAAAATTTAAAATTTGTTCACATCAAAGGATACTCTCAAGAGAGTGAAAACACAATCCACAGAATGAGAGAAAATATTTGCAAACCATATATCTGATAAGTATATAGTATCAGAATATATAAAGAGCTCTTACAACTCAACCACAAAAAGACAATCCAATTAAAAAGCAGGCAAAGGACTAAAACAGACATCTCTCTAAAGAGGATATAAAAGTGGCCAACCACATGAAAAGATGTTCAATGGCATTAGTCATTAGGGAAATGCAAATCAAAACCATAATGAGATACCACTTCATACCCACTAGGTAGGCCATAACATTTTTTAAAAAAAGAAAAGACAAATAACAAGTGTTAGCGAGATATAGAGAAACTGAAACCTTTATACATTGCTGGAGGGAATGTAAAATGATGTAGTCACTTTGGGAAACAGTTTGGCAGTTCTTCAAAAAGTTAAACAGAGAATCACCACATATGTCCCAACAAGTTTATTCCTAGAAATATGCCAAAATTATTGAAAATGGGTATTCAAACAAATACTTGTACACAAATGTTCATAGCAGCACTACTCCAAAAGGTTCCAAAAGCTGGAAACAATCTAAACATCCATCAATGGATGAATGGATAAAGAAATTGTGGTATATCCATACAATGGAATATTACTTGGCCACAAAAAGGAGTGAGGCACTAATACATGTTACAACATGAATGAAACTTGAAAGTATACTAAGTAAAAGAAGCTAGTCACAGAAGGTCACATACTGTATGATTCTATTTATATAAAACATCCAGAAAAGGTAAATCCATAGAGACAGAAAGCAGACTGGTTGCCAGGGCTGCGGGGAAGAATAGGGAATGACTGTTTACTGCACATCATCCTTTTGGGGTGATGAAAATGTCCTGGAACTCGACAGAAGTGATAGTTTCACAATATTGTGAATGTACTAAATGCCACAGAATTGTATGCTTTAAAATGTGTTATGTGAGTTTTGTTTCAATTTTTTAAAAAGAACCAGACTCCTAGAGTCAAAGCTTCATCTAAGAAAAGGATGAGCCAGAAAGTAAAGAAGTGCTCAGAGAATGACAAGGACATATCAAAAGGACACAGACCCATCTGGGGGAGGATTATTCCTCAGCTAAGAACTTGCTTATTTTAACTGGGACTGTCAATATATTTTTGTTTATAAGCTACATTAACAAAACTTACCTTTCAAAAATGTCCACTGTGAATGTCAAAGTATATTCTTGAGTATTTTATACCTAGTTGTAAATTTTTTTAAGAAGTCTTATTTTACACTTGTTAAACTACAAAATTATTTTCAGAAAATGCTTAAACATTACATTTCATATTTGAAATAAACATTTATTAAAAAAAATAAAGACACAGACCTACTAGAGAATGGACTTGAGGATATGGGGAGGGGGAAGGGTAAGCTGTGACAAAGTGAGAGAGTGGCATGGACATATACACACTACCAAACGTAAAATAGATAGCTAGTGGGAAGCAGCCGCATAGCACAGGGAGATCAGCTCGGTGCTTTGTGACCACCTAGAGGGGTGGGATAGGGAGAGTGGGAGGGAGGGAGATGCAAGAGGGAAGAGATATGGGAACATATGTATATGTATAACTGATTCACTTTGTTATAAAGCAGAAACTAACACACCATTGTAAAGCAATTATACTCCAATAAAGATCTAAAAAAAAAAAAAGAATACAGGAGCCAGCTTGAAAGGACTCCAACCAGCCAAATCTGGGACAATTTGAACATGTAGTGATTGTCAGGATTGTCTTCATGAGCATGGAACTAGAACATCACACAGGGACCTGCACTCAGAATTTTAATGCTCTGCAGTCACTGTCTTAAAATTCTTAATAATTTTACCCTTGAATTTGTGTTTTATAAGTGAAATCTGATGGCACAATGGAGGATGCTGGAGGCTTGAAGCCTCTGTAGACACATGGCTCTGACTCCTGCCACTGCCCACTCCTCACCCCCTGGTCCCTTGGGCCCTACCCAGCCTTGCATTCACTACCTTACTCCAGGGCAGTGACTAAGTCACCTTGGCTGGGGGAGGCCCACATTCCGCCATCACCTTCCACCTGGCCAGGAGCCTGGGTGTGAGAGCAGAAGGGATCAGGGTTGAGCCCATGCCCCATGGCACCATGGGGCGGGCAAGAAGGCAGGTATCACTACCGTAGTCTGGTAGCACCACAGTACATTCTATGTGCCACTCAGCAGGGGGCTCCTGCCACCACCACCCAGGAATCAAGAGCACCCCAGCATGGAGGCTACAATCCCTGGGGGGTGCACATTCACCACGAGTTGGAGTGGCGGGTCCATGAGAAGAGGAGATTGACTTTCTCATCCTCACCCAGGGCTGTGCATCTTCATTCTGCACTAAGCCCCACAAATCACGTGGCTAGCACTGGTGACAGTAATAGACTGTAACTCACTGGACAAAATAGGAATCCGTGAATCATACTGACAGATCATTTCTGCAGTAGTCCCACCAAAAAGGTATAACCTGAATCTGTCTAATCATGAGGAAGCATTAAACAAACCCAAGTTAAGGGAAATTTTACAAAACAGACCAGTATGCTTTAAAAATTTCAAGATCATGAAAGGCAATGACTAAGGAATGAGAATAAATGAAACCAAAGAATCATGACAACTAAACTCATATGCAATTGTGAATTAGTTCCCAGACCAGAAAAAAAATTTTGTCTTGCTCTAAAGGACATTAATGGAACTTGGTAGAATTTGGATGAAATCTGAGATAATAATATCCTAGCAACCTTAACTTCCTGATTTTGATTATTATACTATAATTATAAATGAGAATATCCTTGTTTTTAGGAATTGCACACTGAAATAGGGGTAAAAGGGAATCACATGGGCAACTTATTGTTCTCAAAGGGTTTAGAAAAACAATAATGTGTGTGTGTGCATATACATACACACACATATATAGAGATTAAAGCAACTGTGGTTAAATGTTAACATTTGTGGAATCTGAATAATGGGTATATGAAAATTCTTTGTACTTTTTCTTTAAGTCTGAAATTATTTCAAAATAATATCTAAAAAACTTTTAGAATTCTCTTCAGGAAATCCCATAGGATCAAGTTTAGTGGCCCCCTTGAAAATCTACCATTGTCTAGGCTTTCCCCCTTTAACTCTCTTATTCTCCCTATCTTGCCCTCCTGACCTTGGAGTTAGAATGGATTTGTGATGAGACTGCAGAACCACCACCTGACTATGTTACCTGGGAAGGCCCTGATGATACTCCTTTCACTGAGGCACTGGTGAGGAGGCCACTGACATCTCTGAAAAGCACAATGGTGGATGTACTTTATGAGCTGAGACTGACAGAAGATGCTGCTGCAACAGGACTCCTGAGTATCAATTAGAAACAAAAGAATGCCCAAATGGCAAAGAACAGATGGCAGGCCATAAGTACTATAATGGGAAGCCAGGCTGGAGTGCAACCAGGATGTCTTGACCCACAGAGATCTGTGATGGTGGCTTATAGGTCATGATGTTCTGAAGGAAAAGATAGATGGGGTGTTTTTGTTTTGAGGAGAGAAGGGGTGTTTCTTGACTCAAATATTTTTTAAAGAAAATCAAGAACTAGTGAGCAGAAGGCTGTCAGTCTCCACAATGGCAATCATGGTCTTTCACCAGTTTCCTGATTTAAGTCATTTCGCAGACTTAGAGCCAATGACTGAAGAAGCTGTATTCACCTGAGGAAGGTGAATACCACAAGAATTATACCAATGCCACAAGAATTATATCATAAACTTTCCTCTGCTCCTACCAAGAGACCAAGGCCTTCAACCAGGATAAATGTGCATTGGGGAAAGAGGAATTCAGACTTTGATGACTGCAAGATCTGAGCTGAAACTGTTACAAGGAGGCTCTAAATACTACCACAGTCCCTCAGTTTAGAGTGGGGGCTTGTGGGGGTGATAAGATAAATGCAGGTTTGGCCCAAATTTGTTTTACAGGACCCACTCTGTCATTCCATAGGACACATTCCATAGGATACATACACATACTCAGTAGCTGGCAGAAACCTCACACTGACCTTAAAGGAAGAGCCCCTGCCTTAGTCTGCTCAGACTGCTAATAAAAAAAAACACCATTAAATGAGTGGTTTAAAAAACAGATATTTTTTTTCTCACAGTTCTGAAGGCTATGGTGTCCAAGATCAAGGTGCTGGCAGATTCAGTGTATGATGAGGCCTTCTTCCTGATGTGCAGACAGCCACCTTCTTGCTGTATCCTCACATGGGCAAGAGAAAGAGCATCTCTCTTGTATATTTTCTTATAAGGGAACTAATCCCATTGATAAGGGTGCCACCCTCATGATCTAGTTACCATCCAAAGGCCCTACCTCCAAATACCCTGACATTGGGGATCAGGGCTTCAACATATGAATGGGGGAAAGCATTCAGTCCATACCACATCATTATTGTAGAAAGGACCAGCTGAAAGCCCCTAAATCTGCTTCCCCTGGCTCCAATAGTAAATTAGAAGCAATTCATGCAAAAAAAATGCAGACGTTAATGCCACCTTCAAAGATATGAAGTATATGGGGTGGGGGGGTTCTCTCTATAACACCATTCAATTCACCTCTCTGCGCCCTGCAAAAACTAAACAGAAAAAGTTCTCAGGACAGATGGTGATGGTGGTCACACAACAATGTGAATATATTTCATGCCACTGAAATGTACACTTAAAAATGGTAAAAACAATAAATTTTATGTTATGTATATTCTACACCACACACACATACTAGATGGATTATGGCAGGAAACAATGGACTACCTCAACTGCAGCTGCTATTCTGGATGCAGTGTTGGTTTTTTTTTTTTTCTGACAGTTTTGTTGAGATATAATCCCACACAATAAAGCTTTAAAGTGTACAATTCAGTGGTTTTTAATATATTCACAAAGCTGTCATTGATCACCACTATCTAGTTCCAAAATATTTTCATCATCCTAAAAAGTAACCCTATATCCATTAGCAGTCACTCCCTATCCCTCCTTCCCCTTAGTCCCTGGGAACTACTAATACACTTTGTTTCTACACATTTGCCTGTTCTGGACACGTCATATAGAATCATACAATATATGGCCTCTTGTGCTCAGCTTCTTTCATGTTTTCAAAGTTTATTCATGTTGTAGCACATATCAGTATTTCATTCCTTGTTATAACTGAGTAATATTCCATTGTGTGAATATACCACATGTTTATCCATTCACTGGCTGAGACATTTGGGTTATTTTCACTTTTTGGCTATTATAATAATGATTCTATGAGCATTCATTTACAAATTTTTGTGTAGACATATGTTTTCACTACTCTGGGACATATGTCTAAAAGCAGAATTGCTGGGTCATATATGGTATCACTATGTTTATCTTTTTGAGGAACTTCCAAACTGTTTCACAGCAGCTGCACTGTTTTATAGCCTCACCAGCAATATACGAGGGTTTCAACTTCTCCACATCCTTGTCAACACTCATTATTTCCCCTTTTTGACTGTAGTCATCCTAGTGTATGTGAAGCGGCATCTCACTGTGGCTTTGATTTGAATGGCTGCAGTACCTTTACTGGAAAAAACAAAAAACAAAAAACAACTCATTCTCTGGCACTTGGTATGTGACTACCAAACTGACAAACCCATCCTTCTCAAAAGGAGGATCAAAAGCAGTTCAATTTCACATGATGTTAAATAGGATTATCATTCCTTGGATAACAGGATTATATATTCTTGCCTACAGTCACAGGCAGGAATACACTTGACTGTGTATCCTGTGGGAAGAGTCTTTTTCCCTGGCCTCACCTTTGGGCAGGACCTTGTGACATGCTCTAAACCAGCAGACTCTGAGGAGACATTTGCCACAGCTGAGCAGACATTTACAATTCATGTTTCCTTTCAGTCTCTCTCTCTCTCTTAATCCTAAACTCTGTCATATCCCAGACAGGGGCTACCCCTTGAGCCTGGGGCCCACAATGAGAAGACACACAGAACAGAACCCCAGTCTACCGACAGACAAGCCAAGCCTGTCACACAGTAGATATTTGGTATGTGTTTTAAATTTACATATATTTTTCAGTGTGCATAGAAGAAAAACAGTCTCAAAAGCTCAAACTATTAAAGGTGCTAATTAAATCAATGTATACTGAAAAACAGTCATTTTCACTTTGTTCATTCTGTATTGTTTGGGTTTTTTTTAATGAGGTGAACATGTACTACTCTAATTTTTTATTCACCTTTTTTTTTAATTACCTATGCTGGTCTCAACATAGTTTAGATTAAGTTACAATGAATTTACTTTTCAAAAAAATCAATAAGAAATGAGCTGATTTAAAGCATTTTGTACATGTGATTACATTTAAGCTTTCATTGTTAAAGTAGTATCAGTTTGTAGCGATTTCCAAAAAACCCTTTAACTATGTGAATAGCTTCATAATAAATTAACTCCTCCCTGACCATCATTATAATGCAAATTTGCTTGGTGGGTTAAGTAAACAGAGCTGTGGCTTGTTTGCCACCCTATGTGACACCACCTACCTTCTCAAAAACCTCCATTTGATCTGAGCCATCCCAATTCTCAATTCACTCCTCCATTCTGCCTGGGATGAGAAAGGGCTGGGATTGAAAGACTTCTAAAGTATATTAAAGCAGGCTATTTGTAGGCTAACTGAGGGGCATCCTGCCTGAAGTTAACTTGGTTAATTTCATCTACAAACACAACTGTAAACAACATTCCCAGCTAGTTTATACAGTCTAGACTGCCAATGTATAGGCCACATTCCCAGAAAAAAGAAGCTTCAACTAAGAAATAAAATATTCCTTAAGACATTAATTTTTGCTTAAAAGGAAAGTACTAATCTGTCCTGGTGAAAAGACATAAAATGGCAAATAAAAATACAGGAAACATTAAAATTGACAGTGCTAGTTTTAAAACTAATTTAAAATCATAATCTATGATTTATTTACAATTAATGTATATTTGATAACTTTTTACTAGATTATTTATAGTCAATGTATAATTTCAATGGAACTTTAAGCAATTACAGTTCGACTCCATGTACTATTAACTTTTCTTCTCTTCTGATTCTTGTACCAATTTCAACTTTTCTTTTAATTCCTTCTGATCTCTGGAATACTGTTCAAATATTGGTTGATAAATATATATTCCTCCAGCAATTCCAAGGATGCTAGCAAAAAGCAGTTGTGGAAAAGTCAATCTTCCAAACATTTTTTCAACAAACACCGCACAGTGCAAGGGTGGTTTCCAGGATATCTCTTCAGATCTGTATACAAAGAAAATGGGAAGCAAAGCAGTAACTTAGCACAATATCCTTTATAAAGACTTCATGTCACAACTTTGCTCCTGCATGAACAGTATTTTTGTCATAATATGTAAATATGCTTATTGATCTAACTAAAATAGGAATCCAGATACATAGGGAATATGAGAAATGTCGGTTAGGGGATGGGGTAAGATAAAGCTAAATCCTATTATAGAATGTTTTCAGTGGTTTTGGGTTTTTTTTTGGTTTGTTTGTTTTTAGACAGCAGGAAACACTTTATTCCCAGGCTCTCAGCAGCCCTGTGGCCACTGGCTAAGAATCCCCAGTGTGGGGAGGGCCAGTTCCCATAGTCTGGCCCAGAGTGGCAGGGGCTGGTGGTCTGGGTTTGTCCCAGGGACACAGGCATGGCGGAGAAGGGGTTACTCTTTCCGGAAAATTAGGCACTTGTCGTTGGCTGGTATGTCCACCATCCTCTCCAGGAGCAGCCCACTGGCCTGGCCCAGGTCCTCCAGAAGGGCTGTATCCCGCAGCCCCCACTCTGGGTTCCTGCATCTGAGGATCAGGTCAAAGTCCACGTTACTCTGGGGAGAAATCTTCCCGTTGATAGGTGATGATAGGTGATGAGGAGCGCCTTGCGTTTGAGCAGGTGTCCTGCTGCTCTGAAGAGCCCCTCGGCCTAGGTGCAGCTCAGGGGGCTGATGTGGCTCATGTTGATGCTGAGTAGCAGATCCAGAGATTGCGGCAGGATCCCACCCCACTGCTTCCAATCTCACCTCACGCCCAGGTACAGCGGGGCCCTCACGTTGGATAGTCCCTGGGCCTGAGTGGTGGCCAGGATGCTGTCCAGGCAGCTCTGATCCACGTGGTTCAGCTGCCACTCGGCGTGGGGGAAGGCCCGCCCTAAGTGGGCCGTGTGCTGGCCAGAGCCCGAGGCCAGCTCGAGCACGCGGCCACCGCACACAGCCGCAGCACGTGCAGGATGGGTTCCTTGTTCCGTTCTGCGGCCGCCGCCACCAGCGTCTTTCTAGTCCTGCGCGGCGCGGTCCATTGGCAGTGGTAGTCCAGCGCAGCTGGGCCCGTCGGGAGTGGTGGTGCGGTACCGCGGGGCCTGTCGGGAGTCTTCAGTGGTTTTAATGGATGATTTTTTAAATGGCAATAGTATGAGAGAGGGGAGAAGCATACTCTTTATGCCTTTAAAAGCATACCAAAACTACTGAAAGAAACAGCCCCCCCCCCAAAAGTTGAAAGTGACTGCCAATCCCATCTGGAAGTAGGAGATTTCTTTCTTTTCATTATTAGCCTTTCTTTACTATTTTATGTTTTTTTAGCAATATGTATGATTAAAAACAATTTTTAAAAACAAGCTAAAAGATTTTCTAGTTCCTTTTGATGCTGTAGTAGGTACATATTGACATCACCTCTAAGTCATTTGCCGTCAATTTTTGACAAAAATATAACGGGGATTTGGCTGGTTTTACTTTGAACAATTGAGGAGTTAAGGTTCTAGAACTTCTCAGAAAATTATACTCCTTGCTATAGTCTATAGTCTGTGAGAAGTCCTACAGTTGCAGGAGACCCTAAGCAGATGTTTATGAACGAAAAAAGCAGAGCGAAGAATTTACACGTTTTCTTTATTACAACAATATTTCACAGCCTCCTAAACCAGCTCCCAAGGTCACAAAAATCAATAGGAGTTTAATAGTTAGTAGCTTGCTCTTAATATATTGCTAAAATTGTCATTTAAACTAATCGGGGGCGGTGCGGGGGAGGGGAGAGACTGTTTTCTCTTGGACTCTACAGCTAACTGGATAAATGACAACTTCACCAAGCTTGGTTTGGTTCAATGACCGCTAGGAATAAGAAAAGGAAACATTTGCAAGTCAGCTCCTTGGAAAACAGACAATTAAACCACACAAACACGGGAAGGTTCCCCTTCTGCCACTAGCTCGCTGAGTAACCCTGACCAAGTCCTTTAACGTTTGGGGCCCTCATTTCCCACAGGCTAAATTACCCCTACCCTGCCTACGTCGTTCAACAAATATTTATTGTGAGATCACCCAAAGAGTGCAATGTTACACCAACACTTCCGTTTGTAATGATTATTACTATTATCATTACCATTCGGAGATCTCTGACAATTCTGCTCTGGCTCCGCGCCGCCTCCCGCCTGCCCCCGCAGAGACGAGATCGGCTTCTTTCAGCAGTTTCCGGACCGCCAGCCGCAGAGACCACGAAGCCAAAGGAGGGCAACAATCCTCGAGAAAGAAACGTAGACTGGAAAGCAGGGACGAGCCCGCAGCGAAGCGCAGAAGCGTGGCCTGAACATGCAGCACTGCGCCACGGGGACGCGCAGCAGGGACCAGCCGCGGGCGTGGGCGTAACCAAGTTAGCCTTTCCCGGCTACCTCCGCGCCTGCCAGAGACGGCCGCTCGCAAAGGCCAAACTTAGTGGGCGGAAGAGCGCGCTGCTTCAGCTACCCAGGGCTGGGGACGGTGGCGGCTGGCTGTCCCCAGCAGACCTCGAAGCAGATGCAGGATGGAGCGAGACGGCGGCAGCCTCTTTTTCCGTGGTCTCCAGAACCGCTCCCACGAGAAGATGAAGCTGAGAACGAGAAAGTCCACCTTGTACCTCAGCCAGCAGAAGAGCACTGGGCGCGGCGGAGGTGAGTGAGTGGGTGTGGAAGACGAGCGGAGTGGCGGTGGCGGGAAATCGCCGACACTGAGCGAGGGCTCCATCTGCTGGGGGGTGGGGCAGGGGGCAAGAAATCGCTTTGCTCTCGAGAAGGGATCCTCGATCCCTGTCGCTTGCGCGGCAGTGTATTCTGCATTATTTTGTGCCGTCCTCCCCGCAGCCGTGTGAAATGAGTAAGCATGATGTGGCCATCCCCTTTTCAGAGAGGGGGTCGCCACTCTGGCCCAGTGTTCCCGAGGTTTCGTAGCTACGGAGGGGCTGATTCCTGGAGTGCGACCAGGTCTGACCCCCGCCGCACTGCTTTTTCTTCACTGCCATCTCCGCCTTTTCTTTGGTCCTGATGTAATGTTGACAGGAGAAAAATCATCCCAGCAAGTGGGATTTTGATCTGTCGGAGGGGGTATTTACAATAAAGATGGGCTCCTCATTCAGTAAGTAAGTATTTATTTTGCGCCTTTTATGGGCCAAGCGCGGTTTTTCAAGGGCCAGTTCTGAGTACGGTTTCTTCTGCCTGAGTCCACGGACTAAAGAGGAGGAAAGGAAAGAACAAGGTTTTCTGACAGCAGATACAGTGCAGTCGGGAGGTTTGTTTCTGAAAGATGAAAGTTCAGAAGGGGCATGTATGTGGTCTTGAACGTACCAGTTGTCTGAGAAACATTTAAAATGTGTTCCTGGGGCCTCCCTGGTGGCGCAAGTGGTTGAGAGTCCGCCTGCCGATGCAGGGGATACGGGTTCGTGCCCCGGTCTGGGAGGATCCCATATGCCGCGGAGTGGCTGGGCCCGTGAGCCATGGCCGCTGAGCCTGCGCGTCCGGAGCCTGTGCTCCGCAACGGGGGAGGCCACAACAGTGAGAGGCCCGCATACCGCAAAAAAAAAAAAAAAAAAAAAAGTGTTCCTGGAGAAGAAGGAAGGAGAGTGGCAGGAACCCGGAATGATAGCAAAGACTCACAGTGGATCAGAGGCAGGTTGCAAACTCAAGTCCTCAGGAGGCCGGACAGGCAAGGCTAAATGTATACATAAGAAGTCAAAGCACCCTATATTTCAGTACCAGCCAGTTCCCAGTTGAGCTCTGTGTTGCCAGATCTTAAAGAGTTTTGATATGCTGCAATACAGATGTTAATATAAAACCTGATTTTTAAATGTTGGCAACCAAATTCACATTAAAAAAGTATTGTCTACAGGCAGTCCATTTGTGATTAAGAGCAGGGCTTTGGAGTCAACATGCAGACCCGGTTTTAGTTATTTACAACCGTTTGACTTGGGAGAAGGCAGTTTAACTTCTGAGCCTCAGTTTCCTCATATATAAAATAGGGCTAATGATATTTTCCCCATAGCATTGAGGACTAAATGAGATAGTGCATGTAAAGGAACGAACTCAGTGCCTAGCATAAAATGCATAGAGGACCATTTTATATGCTAGTATATGCACATTATACAAAGTGTCGCTTCCTATGTTAGTCATTTGTTAGCTGGTTTCTTTCATTAGATATACATATAGGATAACCTAATTAGCCTAAGGCCTTAGTTAACCCAATCTTTTTCAAAATGTACCTTAATATTCTCTTTATATTAATAAGTTGCCAGAAAGATTGGTGAGGCTCTGGCCTTTGTCTAACTTTCCGCCCAGGTCTGCTTTGAGAGTAGTGTGGAGGGGCCAGAGTTCACCACTGCTTTAACAGAACCTGAGCAAGGGGCCAACCAGAGCAGCAGATTTTAGTTCCCCAAGTGGAATTTGCCTGACTTTTGTGCTACAATTACCTGTTTGTTCATTTTTTGTTGTTTTTTTGTTTTCTTTTTTCAGATCTTCTTGGTGAAAACATTTATCTGGTCTTGTTTACCATAGCATTACGAATATGTAACTGCTTTTTAGTCCAGACAAGTTTTGTTCCAGATGAATACTGGCAGTCTCTTGAAGTTGCACATCACATGGTTTTCAAATATCCTTTGTAGTTTCTTTTCTGGACTAGAAATGTGTATTCATCTTAGGAACTGTGTCAGCTCCATGACATATTTTCAATAGATTTTCCGTATTTTCTCCAAATAATTTTAACTTATAAAAGGATGCCATTATTTTACGCTAATATTTCTTCTATATCTTTCTTTGATGTTAGTGTACCTGACTCAGCCTTTAGCATATATTCCCAAAGGGTTCAGTAATGTGGAGGATATAGATGAAGTAAAAAATACATTCCTGCTTTGAAGAAGTTAACAGTTTAGTTGGCCAACTGCATTTTTACTTCAGATATCCAGTGTAAAATACTATTTTTTTAAGCTTCTTTGCCAAAAAATAAAAGTGTTTTATATATAGAACTGAAAAGAGGTTTTGTTTCAGTGCTATTTAACATTAGTCCTTAATATTACTAATTATGGTTATTTGACTTGGGAATGGACAGAAAGATTGAGGGGTTACACTTACCCCTTAATCTTTGCAAGCATATACAAGATTCTGCACCTTTTGGGGAAAGACAGTGTTCAGTTGCTGGTAAGTTTAAATAAAAGTAATCAAAATAGTCATTAACAGATTTATTCCATCCCTTTTTTAAGGTTAATGTATATTAACTAAATGATAATATTGGTATCATGAAGTTTGTTTTTAAAAGACTACTGTTAAACTCAGACCGCATCTGGGAAGCCCAGGGTTCAAAGACATACTGTGATGTGTAACTGTTCAATATGTGCTAAAACATAAGACTGAGCATGAAAGTGTTCTGCTGTGAGCAATCCTGTTAAGATATACAGATTCTCAGAATGACTACATTATATATTATTCATACTCTAGAAGTAAATTTCCTTCATAAAAGGATCACTTAAGAGCAGTGTTGTATCTTGCTTTTTTTAACTTGTGAGCAGAGGATCATGTTATATGAGCCTATGAAGACTAAATACATGTAAACCCACTCAGGATTTAGTGTTGAAATTAAAAATGAGGAAAATTAATTTGACAAAAAAATATAGTGATATATACAATCATTGTGCTATGTAGTAATTAGCCATCAATAGTGAGCAGGGTTGTAATCCCTAGATCATGAATTTCTGGGGTCAGTCACCAGGAGAGGATACAAAAGAAGAACTAATGGTGCAAAAGTTTTTCTAACCCCATTCTCAGTATCTTTAAGCTATCATCAAGTTGGACTCAGAAGTTTGGGCCTTCCCCATTTTCTGTTAGGGAAGTGGCCCAGAATTCCAAAGGCAGTCTAAATCCTGAAGGGTTTTTTGAAGCCTGGAAAGACACTGAGGTTCTGGAGTTTTTGTTTTTGTTTTGTTTTTGTTTTCTTAGGCTGTATTGTACCCTCCCCTTTGCAACAATATTTGATTACCCATTTTTGAGAAACAGGACCATATCGGTAAGATTGATGCTTCATTTGGGAATATCACAGGGAAGGAAAATTGAGAGCAGTAGCAGGGTTTCTCCCATTAACACATGTAGAAGTTAGGAACTATGAATTCTCTTTCCTTCTCTCAGAGCTACCCACTAGCTTCTAGATCAAGAAGGATATTCATAAAGACTCGAAACAGGGCAAATATATGTAATATCCCAGAAAGTAGGTTGTATTATGAATGAAGGAGTCTTCAAGATAGAAAAACTTCCTATTCCTCCACGATCTATCCACTGCCCTCAACCTGTAGCTGACCCACCTGGCCATTCTGTGATTTAAAGGAAACCTCCTCTCGTCCCCATCCTACCCCACTCCAATACCCCTCCACCCTCCAAAAAACCTCTATCCTACGTGGAACTTGAGCAGATAGAGAACCATTATGATGCTATCAGTCAGTCATTCATACTCTCATATTGATTATTTTTCAATATAGATTATACAATTTTGAAACTAGAAGGGGTCAGAGACGTGATAAAGAAAATAGACCAAAGTCACAGCATGTTAAAAGCTAAAACTAGATCCTAGGTCTACTTATTTACAGCCTAGTGTTCTTTCCAGATAGCTTCTCTCTAAACTGCATAAGGTGAAAAGAACTAGGGATGGCTTAAACCTCTGCTGTCCAATATGGTAACCACTAGCCACCTGTGGCTACTGAAGACTTGAAATGCAGCTAGTCCAAATTGAGAAGTGCTATTAGTGTAAAATACGTACCAGACGTCAAAGAACTAGTACAAAATAAGAATGTGAACTATTTCTGTAACTTTTATATAGATTAAATGTTGAAGTGATATTTTAGATATAACGAGTTAAACAAAAGCACTAAGATTAATTTTACCTGTTAAGAGATTTTTTTTACTTTTTAATTTGACTACTATAAAATTTAAAATTCGGTATGTGGCTCACATTGCATTTCTACTGGACAGCACTGGCTTAGAATATGTGAGAAGAAAGAGGGATAAGAAGGGAAACCTGTGGGAGTACCACAGTGGGGGCTTTGAACGGTCAGGAGATGGCACAAGGGCATGTGGCTCCTAGAGCTTAAGGGAGGAGGATCTTAAAGAGCAGAAGTGTAGAAAGGTAAGCCGCCAACACAGGCCTCACCTTCAGGGTTTACCCCTGGCATGTTCCTTCTCCTCTGTTTTTTTTTTTTTTTTTTTTTGCTGTACGCAGGCCTCTCACTGTTGTGGCCTCTCCCGTTGCGGAGCACAGGCTCCAGACGCGCAGGCTCAGCGGCCATGGCTCACGGACCCAGCCGCTCCGCGGCATGTGGGATCTTCCCAGACCGGGGCACGAACCCGTGTCCCCTGCATCCGCAGGCGGACTCTTAACCACTGCGCCACCAGGGAAGCCCTCCTTCTCCTCTGTACCGCACCGCCCTAGTTGTTATTTTCCAGAAGCCATGTGTAACTGTTTAATTCTTGTCAGGTCCTTATAACCTGGAAAATAATGATATCTTAAAAGTCTGGAGAGACTGCTAATAACTGGGAATTTACAACTCCACTTATTTTTGTGCTGAGCTAAAATCTACCCTCTCTTAAATTCAAGATTTCTACATGACAACCCTTAAAAAAAGTTTTATTTATCCAGGATAAATATCTCCAGTTCTAAACCTCATAATCAGATAATGTCCTCTAAACATCTTGTAATTTATTAATGTCCATCTTAAAATGTGGGTCTCGAAACTGAACACAATATTGAAAGCTAGGGTAACTAGCTCAGAATATAGTGAGACCATTAACTTCATAAATACTATACTTCTCTCAGTGCACAAGAATCCTTTTAGTCTTTTAGGGGCTACCTCAGCTCCTATTAAGTCTGTAGCAAAATTAACTTTTTACACGAAGTACTTTCATACCTGCGAGGTGAGGAGGAAGCTTATAGATTCTTATGCAGGGCAAACAGAAGGTGAGTACAGAGATGCCTTTAACTGTATTTTACAGTGCACAGTTTAAGTGGAATTATGAAGTACAATGTACCTTTAACTCTAAGATTTAAACATTTATTTACAGATTATTGATAAAGGACGTAAAGCTAAAGTGTTAGAAGCCACTGACAACTGAAAGTAAAGCAGCTCTAATTATAATGTAAAATTAGTGAAGTTTGATCCAACAAAAATACACATTTACATATAAATTTTTAGAAACACATCTTTTGAACAAACTAAGTTGTGATCTACCAGCAAGTGTTACTTTCTTAATAACTGTGACACATTTTAAAACTCAAAGATGCTAATGTAAACATTAGAATCATTAACTGTAATTAAGTTATAATACATTTACTCTTTCTTTTTACTCTTAAATTTATTCTTTAGTGTCATCTGACTGGACACCATGTTTCTGTAATTATAGATTACTTAAAGCTTAAAAAAAAGTAACATTATTTTATCATCTATATTGTAGGGTAGGGGAGCAATGTAACTTAGTAGCTAAGAGCTTTGGAGTCAGGCAGACTTGGGTTTGAATCTTGACCTCCACACTAGCTCTGCAGCCTTGGGGAAATTATTTAACCTCTCTATGCCTCAGTTTTCTCATTTATAAAACAGTACCTTTTAGAAGCACTGAATCAGCTGATATACATAAAGTACTTAGTATGATACTTAGCATACAGTAGGGTAAATGTTTCATAAAAAATTACCTACTGTTATGCTACTGAAAAGAACTACATGTGCTTCTAAAATAGAACCTTCACACAATGAAATGGTCTGCTGGCTATTTAAAATTAGTAGTGTTGTAATATATATGTATATTACAGAGAGAATGAGAATGAGAAAACTACCTTTTGGTATTTCCATGAAAATTAATGCAATTTTTAAGGTATAAATTATTTTTGCACAAGAATAGAATAATACATCTTTTTTTTTTAACTAAGAATGGCTTTCGATTGATAGTTGGGTCAGCTTGTTGATTTCTTATGATTTTAAAGTATGAACTAACAGATGTTTTTAATATCTTTTTTTTTTTAACTAATGAAGATTTGGATTCCTAGACTTGCCCAAGCACTTCTGTCCGCTATAGCAGACTTGAGGCTTTACTCATTAATGAAGCAACTAGAAAATCAGCAAGTGGCAAGATGGGTGGTAAGTCCTAAACACTTTAGAAACTGTATGTCAGTTACTTCATTCCTACAAGCATGAAGCACATGAACAAGTCAGTCAATATGATTGATTCCCAAAACAGTTTCAGAAGATAATTTGTACAACTTTATAGAGGTACCTCCAAGATTAAGAACAGTAAAATGCAAGTGGACATGCTATCTCTCTCCTTCTGAATGAGCCCTAGGTGGCAGAAGCCACTGATGCCCTCCAACACTATGAGAGGCTAAACCCTAGGACCCAGCCTTGGGAAGAAGCATGACTCAGAACTGAGTCCTTGCCTCACTCTCCATAATATTCGGTAGGAATAGTTCTAAACCACTGCCTACCTCACAGATCACCTCAGCTGTTTACAACCCTTGCTCACTCTTCCTCCAGCTACCTGAGACATATCTTTTCACTGATGCACTCTTTCTCTTCTGGCTAGAATGGTAAAAATAGCTGGACTTTGTAAGAGAATGTGGTATAGAAGACTGTCTTTTGTCATTTGGCTCATTTCACAGTGGGGAGATAGATTCTCAAACTCCCATTCAAATCTTGAATGGATTTTCCCATTTAAACCATAAGTAAGCTTATATGAGCCAACTTAGAAATCTTACTACCTTTTTTATATTTCTGTTAGCAAATATGTTCCAAATTTCAAGTAACCGATGTACCAACACATTTCTGAATACTGTTAATTTATTGATATTAACAATTTATTAATTATTGATAGGACATATTTCTGCAGGTAGTGCGTTGATTTGCATTAAAAAGACAGATTGCTTTAGCGATTGAGTCCTTGATAAGTGATTCAAGGATTAAGTCAATCTCTTTAATTTGTGCTTATACACACTGTCGAAGGCTGAACCTAAAATGGCAAAGGCATAATACTTCCTCCAAAGTAGCAGCACTAGGATCTTCTAGCTCAGGAAGAGCCTTTAACTTCACAAAAATTGGGAACATATTTTAAAGTCTGTATTTGAAGAGACAGGAAGCTGGTACGACATTTAATACCCTTGCACCAGCTAATAAGTTTCTTTTAAGGCATTTGTTTTGTAGACTGAATGATGCTTCTGTTTGCATGTTCTACCAAAAAGTGGTTTATTAATTTAGTCAATTTCCAAATTAAAATTTAATGATGTTTCCTGATAGTCATGATTTTTTCTCTTACCTTGTCTTAAATTTTCCACCAAGAAACAGGACAACATTCCAACCAAGGTCAATAAAAATCAGTCAAAATACTTGTCAGTAATATAAGACAATTTGAGGAATACTGATTGTGAGACTCTAGTTATGAATTTCAATCTTCTCTGAACTCTACCATCAAAGAATCTGTGTTCTATGTCTTTTATTAGTGTGAAGTGAGATTTAAATCAAATGCAATGCCACAAAAATGTACCTGAAAGTATAAACTTCTTAACTTTAACAAATACAGACCTGGTATCATAGATGTGCTTGATGTAACTTCTTAAAAACGATGTTTGGACATGCCCACTTTTAACATTATTTAGACTTGCTTGCTATTTTCCTTAGAATACTAAGCTTTTCCATTTCCCACTCCATATATGTTTGCTTATAATTGTTCTTAGTTTTTTTGCCAGTTATGCTCTTGGTTCACGTGGTATTGCTGTACCAGAACTCTTACAAACACAATGGAAACTATTCTCACTATAATTGCTCTTTTCTACTATCCTTTGGAAGGTTCAAAGTTTATGAACAGGTGAGTAACAGTACTGTTATAATTATGTACAAAACTCTAAAGCATGCTTTTGAAAAATCTTAAATTATCAATATATTGCAATGTCCAGTGGACCCCCTAATGTTCATAAAGGCTATTAGAACCACAAATTCACAGTTGATGTATTTATTATAGCAGGAAAGAGATATACTCAAACCAGATAATTAAGGAGAGTTTAATAAAAGAACTGTTTACAAAGGTGTAAGTAATGTTTGGAAAAGCTAATAAGGGGATACTGTAGTACCCAAGGGCTAGTCACAACAGGAATTTTCAATTACCCTTTGGTCCCAAGGAGCAAGGAGAGGAAAGTCACTGAAATCCATAGAGCTGTAACTTTGAGAGGACCCCAACAGGAGAGGGGCACAGCCAGCCTTTAACCATAGCAAGGAAAAAGCAGGGTGAATAAAATACCCTGACTCTTCTGCCCTGCTGTTAACCAATACTAATGAGAAGCCAAAAAGCAAGATAGCCCATTGATATAGTGCATAAAGGTCAGCCTCCCTGCACATTGAGCAGGTGAAGAGTAGAGAGCAGATCTGGATGGGCAAATAGAAAACATATGGACCTGGTTTGGGTTTATATAAATTGGTATAAAATACCAAGCAAAGGGAACATGAGAAAAGGCACAGAGCTATAAAAGGGCTTCATTGTATTCTGGGCAGGTTGTCCAGAGGAGCTAATGTGTGGTAGGATGTGTGGGAGAAGAGAAGAATGAGGGATGAGGCTAGAATGGAACTTTGCCTTTCTCCAGAATTTGGATTTCATAGGTAGCAGGTTACCACTGGTGGCTTTCGAGAAGCATGACATAATCTGATTTAGAAATAATTCTCTCGTAGTAGCAGTATTTAGGATATACCAAAAGGGAGTACGCCAGAAAATTTGGGAATCTAGTTAAGAAAATTTGGGAATCTAGTATCCATTCTCCCTTATATGTAAGGTTTTTGGGAGGATCAAATCAAATAAGATCATTTCTGCATTAGACTCTCGACTGCAAGAATAGGTATTCACTTAAGTTACCTATAGATGAGGATATCTAAACATTGACTTCTATCAAATGAGAATAATACAACAGCTCTCAAGAATTAAATGAGACTCTATGGACAGTATATAGTGTATAGCACATGGCCTATTACAAAATAAGTGTTCAGTAAGTACTGATGATTGACAATGATATTAAGTAATATTTCTGGGAAATTAAAAAAAAAAGACTATGAAAAGATTCCAAACAAGTGACACAACTGTGAAAAGATCCTAGAATAGTGAGAGGACTTGATGTAAAATGATGGCAATGAGAATGGGGAGGAAACACAGTGGATGTGTGGGATGAAAAATTTCTATTTAAGGTGACTCCAAATTTTAAGACTGAGAAACTGAGTGATACTATTAACTTAAACATTAGACAATAAACAGGTTTGAGAGAAAGGTGTGGAGCTTATTTCATAGTTTGATTTTGAATGCCAGTAAGAAATTTATGTAGACATAATTCAGAAAGGAGTAAGAAATGCAAGTCTGAAAATTTGCAGTGAGGTTAGGTAGGCCTAGATGTATCTGGGCATCCCCTAGGTAGTTTCACTGTGGCAGAATTTGCAATTAGGCTGTCTGCAAGTCAGACCAAGCCACAAATGTTTTATTTCACCTACACAGTGTTTGTTTTTTAACTACTTGGCAAACTTTTTACATTGGGAGATCTTACCTAAAATGTGGATTTCTAGTTTCTCTTGAAAAAAAATGTAAGGCCTGTTAACATTTTGGGCCAGGATTCTTTCATGATGATATCAGAGCCCCCATGCAGCCAATATCACACATTTTTTATTACTTATCTGGTCTCTGTAAGCATTTGAACTTGAAATCCCTGCTCTTACATCTTCACCAACATTGGAAATTTCTTTATAGTTACTTATTAGTTAATAGATATGTAATGGTACCATAAAGTTGTTTTATTTTGCCACTGTCTGTAGTCCTCACGATTAAATTATCAGGTGCTCGCCTTCAACCCTTTATTGAGAGAAGTCCTAATAGTAAAAACCCACATTTCTATCCATGATCATATAGGTTTTTATAAGTAAGATTTAAAAAAAAAATCAGGTGTATATACACATCTTTCAGTTGGACAAAATTACCAGCTTACATTCAAAACAAAACCACACGTGCCCAGAAGCCCATCATTGCCTAAATAAACCCAATGTTTCTTTAAAGGAGCTTTTTTTTTTTTCCCATATAAAATGGGGACTGTCTTTTATCTCTTATGTCTTTAGGAGAGACTTGATCATTTTTCCACCAGGAAAGCAACTGGCAGAGTTGTATGGTTAAAAGTTGGTATACCTTTCAGTAAACAAGATAAACACTAGGACACAGAATAACTTCTTACTTGAAAATACTAGAATATTAAAGCTGGAAAAGACCTTACATATTACCTCTCTTTATGGATGAGAAAAATTAAGAACCAGAAGTTTAAGTAATTTCCCCAAGTCCCCAAGTTCACATAGCTATTTATACCAAAAGGAAAATGCTCTCATTGTTTTAAAAAAAATGTTATACCACAGCATAAATAGATAACTTCTGAACTCATTTCCTAGTTGTCTTGACAATACCTTTTCCTTGCTTATAGTGTCAAGTACTCATCCCTGGTGGCACTTGCCTTTATAATTCGTCCCACAGCTGTTATTCTGTGGATACCTTTGCTGTTCAGACATTTCTGGCAAGAACAGAGAAAGCTTGATCTTATTCTACATCAGTTTTTACCTGTAGGGTAAGTATGGCTACAATCCATCTATTAATTTTAATAACCTATAAATTATAAATTATGAACAAGATTTTACATCTTTTAGTCAGTTACATCTTCTAACATCAATGAGAATTGTCAGACCAAGGAAACATAGTATTTCGTTTTACATGTTATATTTTTATTTGTGATTCTAAAGTATTTTAATTTGCTTAAATGCGGATCTTGGCAATTTTTCTAAATTAGAACTTTCCTATGCTTTATTTCTTAAATATTTTTCAAATACATTTGAGAGATACTTGATTCCTTCACATTTGTATGGGGCTTTATAATATATGTGTTCACATATTACCTGATTTTCACAATTCTTGGATCTAGGCAATGTAGGTATTTTTACTTCGTGATACAGAAAATGGAGGGCTTGGTGAAATTAAAAATGAATTAGCCAGTGTCACTGGGTTGATTGCTCTGATGGAAATGGGATTGAGACCCAGGTCCTCTTAACTACATTTTGAGCTCCTAGGATCAGAATTATCCCAGGTATCTAGTGGAATATCCAAAATAATTATTTATTGAAGGGATGAATGCATTTTGACTCTTAAAACAGTGATCTTCTTAATGTACTAGTACTCACTCTGTACAGGTTAGTTTTGGTAGCGATTAAAAAGGACAGAATCATCCGGAGGCGAAGTTGCCAGTGTTGTCATTTCTCAGATTTATTAGCATTGTTTTGGAAGTAATGCATTCATTCAGCAAATATTCATTTAACCCTAGTATGTGCTAGGTGTCGTTCCAGATGCTGGAGATACAGCAATTTAACAAAATAAAGTCCGTTTCTTCATGAAGTATACATTCTAGTGGGGGGGAGGACAGCTAAAAACATATGATTAACATGTTTCTCAAATGACAGTAAGTGCTATAGGGAAAAATCATGAGAGCCTACAGATGAAATTACTGCCCCAGTCAATATCCTGACAAGTTATGAGACCCTGAGTCAGAGACACCCAGTTAAGCTGCGCCTGGATTCTTGACCCACAGAAACTGAGATAATAAATGTTCATAATTTTTGGTTGCCACATTTTGGGGTAATTTGTCATGCAGCAATAGGTAATACAGAGTTTTGTTACTTTTAAAAAGTTTATTTAAATACAGCTTCTCTCAATGAAAGATCTTTCAAAACGATATTCAGTTGGTAAAACTTTTAAAGCATTTTTAAACTGGCTTTTGACGCAGGGCACTTTGCAAAGCCATATGCTACTGTTGGATTTTCAGCAAGTTCAGAATGTTAATCACCTGTTTATTTTGTTTTTCAGATTTGTCACTTTGAGTTTCTCTCTGATAATTGATCGTATTTTTTTTGGTCAAGTAAGTAAAAATATGCTTTTTTTTATTTTAAAAAAATATTTTAATGTAATCATTCATTACACTAAAAACTCAACCTTTTTAATCCATGAATATTTGGGAGCATAAGCAAATCATTTTTTTAATGATATGGGATATATTAGAAAAAAACTACTAACATATGCCTTTGGTTCACTTTGCTGTGCTTTCTGTATAACAGAATTATATATTCCTAATTGAAGTTCAAGAATCCATTTTCAGGCATTTTTGTCAGGTTTGTAACAATAAAGGTTAATTTTTAAATGATTTTAATTGACCTCAATTATTCAGAATTTAAATTAACCAGAATATTCTTTAAGCATCTGATTTGGCATTTTAATCTTTATGACTATTGGCAATGCCTTTGGTTGTTTTTAAGTTCCCTGTTTTTAAGTCACTTATGGGTTCTGGAATCAGATGCCACTGTCTGAGGCCTAGTGCCCTCATTATTAGCTGTAAGACCTTGGACAAGTTGTATATCTTTCTTGCCAGTTTCCTTATCTGGAAATAATTGTGATACGTGTCTCTTACGGTTGGAAGATTAAATGAAATAATACATGCAAAACGCTTAAAACACTGCATGGCACAGTGAGCCCTTAATGTTAGCTGCTGCTGTTATTACCTACTTTATGCTATAATTCAAACTGCAGTGTTTTCAAAGCTTTATCTTAATAGGTAATGTCTTATGCCATAAGGGAGAACAGTAAAAATTTTAATATGGGTACCAAACACATAGACTCATAAAAATTATTTTTAAGGATTCTCTTTATGTCCAGTTGTATGTAAAACTTAACACTGTCATAACATTTATTCATACTTTCTTAAATCTCAAGAACCTAGTGTTTCACAAATTAACAAAAAACACATTAATACTTAGAACATAAAAAATTAATAAAGAATGATTTCATTGTTATTACAAATGACAATGAAAACACAACTACACAAAATCTATGGGATGCAACAGAAGCAGTTCTTAGATGGAAGTTCACCGTGATACAGCCCTTCCTCAAAAAACAAGAAAAATCTCAAATAAACAACTTAACCTTACCACTTAAAGGAATCAGAAAAAGAAGAACAAACAAAACCTAAAGTCAGCAGAAGGAAGGAAATAATAAAGATTAGAGAGAAAATAAATAAAATAGAGATTTAAAAAAATAGAAAAAATCAATAAAACCAAGAGCTGGTTCTTTGAAAGGGTAAACAAGATTGACAAACCTCTGGCCAGGCTTCACACCAAGAAGAAAAGAGAGAGAACCCAAATAAACAGAATAAGAAATCAAAGGGGAGACATAACGACCGATACCACAGAAATACAAAAAACTATAATGGAATACTATGAACAATTATATGCCAACAAAATTCGACAACCTAGAAGAAATGAACAAATTTCTAGAAACATTCAGCCCACCAAAATTGAATCAAGAAGAAACAGACCTACTGTATAGCACAGGGAACTCTACTCAGTGCTCACTCTGTGGTGACCTAAATGGGAAGGAAATCCAAAAAAGAGGATATATGTATATGTATAGCTGATTCACTTTGTTGTACAGTAGAAACTAACACAACGTTGTAAAGCAACTATACTCCAATAAAAATTTAAAAAAAGAAAGAAATAATCTGGACAGACCAATCACTAGAGGTGAAACAATCTGTAATTTTAAAACTTTCTACAAACAAAAGTCCAGGACCAGATGGCTTCACAGGCAAATTCTACCAAATGTACAAAGAAGAGCTTATACTGATCCTTCTCAAACTCTTCCAAAAAATTGAAGAAGAGGGAACACTCCCAAAGATAGTCTATGAAGACATCATCACCCTGATACCAAAACCAAAGACACCACCAAAAAAAGAAAATTACAGGGCAATATTTTTGATGAATATAGATGTAAAAATTCTCAACAAAATATTAGCAAACCAAATCCAACAACACATAAAAAAGATCATACCACAACCAAGTGGGATTCATCCCAAGTTCACAAGGATGGTTCAACATATGCAAATCAATGTGATACACCACATAAACAAAAGACAGAAACCACGTGATCATCCCAATAGATGCAGAAAAAGCATTTGACAAAATTCAACATCCACTGATGATAAAAAAACTCTTACCGAAGTGGTATAGAGGGAACATATCTCAACATAATAAAAGCTATTTATGACAAACCCACAGCCAATATAATACTCAATGGTGAAAAGCTAAAAGCCTTCCCGCTAAAATCTGGAACAAGACAAGGATGCCCACTCTCACCTTTTCTATTCAACACAGTACTGCAAGTCCTACCCAGAGCAATCAGACAAGAAAAAGAAATAAAAGGTATCCAAATTGAAGGGAAGAAGTATAATTGTCATTATATGCAGATGACATGATACTCTATATGGAAAACCCTAAAAACTCCACACAAAAACTACTAGAACTGATCAATGAATTCAGCAGGTAGCAGGATACAAGATTAACATACAGAAATCAGTTGCATTTCTTTATACTAACAATGAAATATCAGAAAGGGAATGTCAAAAAACAGTATCTGGGACTTCCCTGGTGGCGCAGTGGTTAAGAATCTGCCTGCCTATGCAGGGGAGATGGGTTCAAGCCCTGCTCTGGGAAGATCCCACATTCCGTGGAGCAACTAAGCCCATGCACCACAACTACTGAGCCTGCGCTCTAAAGCCCATGAGCCACAACTACTGAGCCCGCGTGCCTAGAGCCTGTGCTCCGCAACAAGAGAAGCCACCACAATGAGAAGCACCACAATGAAGAGTAGCCACTGCTCACTGCAAATAGAGAAAGCCCACATGCAGCAACAAAGACCCAAAACAGCCAAAATAAATTAAAAAAAAAAACTTTCAAAATTGCACCCCCCCCAAAATAAAACACTTAGGAATAAACCTGACCAAGGAGGTGAAAGAATTATACACTGAGAACTATAAAACATTAATGAAGGAAACCGAAGACGATTCAAAGAAACGGAAAGATATGCTATGCTCTTGGATTGGAAGAATTAATATTGTTAAAATGGCCATACTACCCAAAGCAGTCTACAGATTTAATGATCCCTATCAAATTACCCACATTTTTCACAGAACTAGAACAAATAACCCTAAAATTTATATGGAACCATAAAAGACCCCAAATTGCCAAAGCAATCCTTAAGAAAAAGAACAAAGCAGGAGACATAACCCTCCCAGACTTCAGACAATACTACAAAGCTACAGTAATCAAAACAGTGTGGTATTGGCACAAATACAGATATATGGATCAATGGACCAGAACAGAGAGCCCAAAAATAAACCCACACACCTACAGTCAATTAATCTTTGACAAAGGAGGCAAGAATATACAATGGGAAAAAGACAGGCTCTTCAGCAAATCAATGAATTTAGAACATACCCTCACATTATGCACAAAAATAAGCTCAAAATGGCTTAAAGACTTAAATATAAGACATGACACCATAAAAATCCTAGAAGAGAACATAGGCAAAGCATTCTCTGACATAAATCATACCAATGTTTTCTTAAGTCAGCCTCCCAAGGCAACAGAAATAAAAGCAAAAATAAACAAATGGGACCTAATCAAACTTAAAAGCTTCTGCACAGCAAAGAAACCATAAACAAAATGAAGACAACCTACAGAATGGGAAAAATATTTACAAACAATGAGACTGACAAGGGCTTAATTTCCAAAATATACAAACAGCTCATACAACTCAACAACAAAAAAACACACAACCCAATTGAAATATGGGCAGAAGACCTAAATAGACATTTCTCTAAAGTAGCCATGGCCAACAGGCACATGAAAGGATGCTCAACATCGCTAATTATTAGAGAAATGCAAATCAAAACTTCAGTGAGGTATCACCTCACACCAGTCAGAATGGCCATCATCAGAAAGTCTACAAACAATACATTCTGGAGAGGGTGTGGAGAAAAGGGAACCCTCCTACGCTGTTGGTGGGAATGTAAGTTGGTACAGCCACTGAGAAAAACAGTATGGAGTTTCCTCAGAAAACTGAAAATAGAATTACCATATGATCCAGCAGTCCCACTCCTGGGCATATATCCAGACAAAACTCTAATCCAAAAAGATACAGGCACCCTTATGTTCACAGCAGTACTATTCACAATAGCCAAGACATGGAAACAACCTAAATGTCCACTACAGATAAATGGATAAAGAAGACGTGGTATGTATATATGTGTGTGTGTACACACACACACACACACACACAAATGGAATACTACTCAGCCATAAAAAGGAACGAAATAATGCCATTTGCAGCAACATGGATGGAACTAGAGATTATCATACTAAGTGAAGTAAGTTAGGAAGAGAAAGACAAATACCATATGATATTACTTATATGTAGAATCTAAAGTATGGCACAAATGAGCTTATCTACAAAACAGAAACAGACTCACAGACATATAGAACAGACTTGTAGTTGCCAATAGGGAGGGAAGGATTGGGAGTTTGGGATTAGCAGATGCAAACTATTATACAGATAATAGATAAACAACAAGGTTCTATTGTATAGCACAGGGAACTATATTCAGTATCCTATGATAAATCATAATGGAAAATATATAAAGAAGAATGAGTTTGGGCTTCCCTGGTGGCGCAGTGGTTAAGAATCCGCCTGCCAATGCAGGGGACACGGGTTCGAGCCGTGGGCCAGGAAGATCCCACATGCCGTGGAGCAACTAAGCCTGGGCTCCACAACTACTGAGCCAGCATGCCACAACTACTGAAGCCCATGTGCCTAGAGCCCATGCTCCGCAATGAGAAGGCACTGCAGTGAGAAGCCCATGCAGTGCAACGTCGAGTAGCAATGAAGACCCAACGCAGCCAAAAATAATAAGTACATTTTTAAAAAAAAGAATGAGTTCATATTCAAAATTATTAATGTAAACTACGGTCTGTTGTTTAGACTTCATTCTGATTTAATTTCATGATTCAGCCAAATTCCCTAATGCCAAAGATTCATACTTGGCACTAACACATTTCTATTTCTTTTTCCTTCAATGATGCCAGTGGACTCTGGTTCAATATAATTTTTTGAAATTTAACGTGATGCAGAATGTGGGATCATTTTATGGTTCTCATCCATGGCACTGGTACTTCAGTCAAGGATTTCCAGCTGTCCTGGGTACTCACTTACCCTTCTTTATTCATGGCTGCCTTCTAGCCCCAAAGAGGTATAGGATATTTTTGGTGACTGTGCTGTGGACACTGCTAGTTTATAGGTAAGATTTTATTTATTCAAATAGTTCACTTTTTAAATGTTACCAAGAAGTTAACTAAATTATTTAAAAGGTAAACTGTTTTATCTTTTGGAGTTGCATTAATTCCTATGATTTGTTAGTGGGGATTATTTAGCAAATGGAAAATGTAATAATTATGCTGGTACTCAAGACAGACTGAATACTTCTGATACAGTCTGCCTAAAATGGATACATTCAATTTTTAAAGAGGTTGAACAAATTGTATTTGCTTTTAAAGAACAGAAACTGCCAAAACTTTAAGTATTGAAGGACCAGAGAAATATTTTGAAAATGTATGCACCTTTATTTGAAATTTGAGTAAAATAACTTACTTGGATTGGTAATAGAAATCTTTTAGAATGCAATTGTACTTTAGAATATCGCATTGACATCAAATGTTAGGATTACTTTTACATCATCATCACCTTATAACTGAAGAAGAATGAGACTGATTCCTAAAGCATGAAATTCAGTCTCAGTAATTACAAAAACAGATCATGTTAATTATATTCCTTTTAAATACATTAACTTCTCAAACCATCATTTAATATAAGAAACTAATATTTTCTTTGAATATCTTTTTTTACTATAGCATGTTGAGCCACAAAGAATTCAGGTTTATCTATCCAGTTTTACCATTTTGTATGGTGTTCTGTGGTAAGTATTTTTGTATAATAGAGAAAAAAATCAATTATAAAGAAACAGTTAAAAGACAATCAATGCTTATTAAACTCTAAAATATTATTTATTTTCTACTAGGCTAAATAAGAATTGCTCCTTAATTGCAAATTGAGTATATTACTGCAGCATTCTCTTTTTGCAGCCTAAATATCCTTTTTCCTGTGTCCTGTAAAGTGAGATAAAAACATAAGGATCCAGTATCCATAACACCTTTTGGTGGTGGTGTTTATGGCTGTCAGAAATCTTTCGCTAAAAAGTAATACAACATGTCTATTTTAGAATAGCTAATTTAAGTTTATAGTTAAACTACAAAGTTCTACATTCCACAAATGAAAAATGTATATTGAAACTAATTTTTAATGCTTTACACACATCTATCCCTTCAAGACTCACTCTAATGCGTATGCAATTTTTAAAGTGATTCACACCTCTGACTTAATTTTTAATCTTTTCTCCATTTTTCCACTAGGTCTTTTTCAGTAAGTTTTTTACATATGGCTTCTAAAAAGTCTTATATTACTCGGCTCTGGAAAATATGAATTTTTTCATTGGTTGGTTTGGAAAATTTATGAATTGAAACTTTATTAACTTCAAGTTTAATTCAGAATGACTGTTGGCTTCCTTCAAATATTAATCACTAAAAAAAAATCACTGGACTAAGGAGGGAAGAAATGAGTAATCAACTGGGCCTGAAGGCTCAGAAAAACTAAGAAGTTAATGGTACCAAACTTTTTACTTAAAAAAAAAAAAAAAAAAAAAACTCCAAACAACCCATTGAGTTAAGCAGCCTTCTTTGACCAAGTATAAGTGACCTCCTACAGATCTCAGATGTAATCTCTTCAATTTAGACACAAACATACACATCTATGTATTTGAAACATCTAAAGTCCTGAAACCAAAGTTAGTGTCCTATTTATAGTCTTACTTCATATACAAATGCAGGCACAAATAAAAATATAAGCATCTAAGAGATACTTGGCAAGTTTTAAGAATAGTGGGACCATTTAGCAGAGCAAATCTGTTCACAAATCACTATTCAGATTTAAACTTTTTTTTTTTTTACAATAACTTGAGTTAGAGTTATAATTGTTTGCTTTTCACCCAGGTGAGCATTGCCAGACTACTAGAGGACAAATATTTCTGTGCACATGTTTGGTTTGGTTAATTTAGGAACTTGGTTTCATTCCATTTTTAAAATCTGGTTTTTCCAGCATTCCACTTCTCTGCTCTGTGTCTTTACAGAGTGTTTTAAAGACTGAGTTGTCTGAATTCTCATTCCCATTCCAAAAGAGTAAGTCTTTAAGTGGCAGGATCTTGGGTTGGGTTTCTGCTTAATCTGTTTTTACTACAGTGGCCAGTGCAGACTTGCTGGTCTCTGATTAGGCCACTTTGTTTTTCCATGTGCTAATCTTTTTAGCAAAACTGCACATGCACTGTTTCAAAAGTCAGATAAGGATTTTTAAAGAACAGTGGTTCCCCTGCCCTCCCTCCCATTACCATACTCAGAGGCAATCACTTACACTCTTTTAGGTGGTTATTTTGTTATTTGTCTCCCTCTCTAAATAAAATGCTAATAATGCTCTTAAAGGTTACTGTTTTTGGCATTATCTACTGACTTCTCACTATGGAAAATGAAAATATAGATTTCCTTAGCAAAGTGGGTTTTTTTGTTTTGCCACATACAAGAATTACTTTTACAAATTAAAAAAGAAAAATTGTTTAGCATCTCCAAATTGTTCAACACTATAGTGATAGAAAAAAATAAATAAAACATAAATCTTTCTCTTCCAGAAAGAGATCCATGCCACCACTCATAAACTGACCACTGAAAATCTCCCAGGAGCTTAGTGATGTATTTTTCTAAGAGGATATTCTGTTATACTTCCTCCAGAATTACTGAGACTTGTATGTACACAATCCATTGCTAGTGCTTGGGAGATTAAAGTGATAGGTAAATGGAATAAATACAAGCCCTATTTATTTAGAAACTATGTACCAGGACAGGCAATGGACATACATTTTTTTCTAATACTTGAAAAAGGTACTGTTAGGGAAGACAGGAAACTAATTCCAGAGCTAGAATTCAAATCTGTTTGTTAGACTCCCTAGCCATAATCTTTCCGCTATACCTCAATTCCTCTTTCTAGAAAAAGGTCAAGACATGGATGATAATGGATAATGACAGTGAATGGTCAGAGAAATTACAAAGATGACGTATTGCTGATTTCTTGTTTGTCCATGACAGTATTACAGCTTGTACTACATACACTTCCAAGAAAGATTACAAATATATTTGCAATTAATATTTGCTTAGCTATAAGAAAACAAAACATTACCAGTGTTACGATTCAATGTGTCTATCTTTATATAGGATACTCCCTAAACAACCTGAAATTGTGGAAGAAACCAGCTCTAAGTTTCCTGTTTTTATCAAATATGTTCTTTGCCCTCTATACTGGTTTAGTTCATCAACGAGGTACTCTCGATGTCATGACTAATATTCAAGAACTCTGTTACAACAATACAAATATATCTTCAGCTTCAGTACTTATGATGATGCCTTGTCACTCTACTCCTTATTATAGGTAATAAAATTTGTTCACTATATGCTATTATTATGAAAACTACTTTAAAATTCCTTTTGGATTCCTGGATTTAAATTAACTGATCAAATGACTGTGAGAAATTTGAAACTGCTATTTATGTCAATGAAAATCATACACAACTTTTAAATAAACTTTAATATTCTTTTTTCAAAACTTACATTTAAATAATCTGATCAAAAGCCTATACGATATTTTATACTATTTAAAGGTAGTATAAAATATCATATAGGCTTATTTGATGGTACTCTTAGTAAAGAAATTCACTTATCATTGATCTGTACAAATCTTTGTGATACATCTTATTATTTACATAATTTTGAAATAATCTCAAAACACTGCATTCAAGTCCAGATTTACTGTTTGACTGTTGCCCTGGTCTTAAACCAGTTTTTTTTTTTTTTTTTTTTTTTGCGGTATGCGGGCCTCTCACTGTTGTGGCCTCCCCCGCTGCGGAGCACAGGCTCCGGACGCGCAGGCTCAGCGGCCATGGCTCACGGGCCCAGCCGCTCCGCGGCATATGGGATCCTCCCAGACCGGGGCACGAACCCGTATCCCCTGCATCGGCAGGCGGACTCTCAACCACTTGCGCCACCAGGGAGGCCCTAAACCAGTGTTTTTAATCTCTTTGGATATCAGCTGTCTTGCTTGTAAAAATCAGGGAATTCAATTAGATGACATCCTAATGCTTGGATTAAGTGTGTCTGGGAAATAACACTGAAACTGCCTGAATTATGCAGGACGTTTAAAAAGATATCATTGACCCTATGCTTGTATTTCAGGAAGCTGTATTATTTCACCAATTGCCCAATAAGGGTAAAAGGACAAAGCAAACAGCTTTCCTTTAGAAAATTCTTTACCTATCTGGCTTTTTAAACAATCTGAAGTTAATTTTCCATGTGCACTTTCAGTCAACTTAGTATCAAACTTGGTATCATTTTAAGGTAATTTAACACTTTTGGATTACTGTACTTAACTGAATCATTAATGCCAATCATTAATGTGCAATTTGGAAATGTCTACCAAAAGCCACAGGTTAGATGGATGTTAAGACCCCAAGTATCCCTTTAACTTGAGGATCCTATACTATATAAAAAAGACTAGAGCTGAGAGAGCGACATTCACTCTCCATCCATGCTCTCAGTAGTGTTAACACTGAAGAGAACAGGAATTCTAGAGGTACCAAGATGCTCTCCCATACATGGTTGTAGTGGTTGATATCTTAGCCTTTGTATAGTTCACCTAGTTCTTGTCTTACATTTTTTCAACTTGCACAATGGAGCACAAAAAAAAAAAAAAAAAAAAGTCTGATACCTACTTTGGAATATAAGGCTGGCAGCTTTTTCTCTGTTTCTGCTTTCCCCTTGAAGCAAGACCTTCATCTTCAAAATTGTGAAAGTCATGAAGTATTTGAAATAACTCTCCTTTCTTTCTTTCTTTCGGCTTTGTTGGGTCTTTGTTGCCGTGTGCGGGCTTTCTCTAGTTGTGACAAGCTGGCTTCTCATTGCGGTGGCTTCTCTTGTTGCGGAGTACAGGCTCTAGGCACATGGGCTTCAGCAGTGGCAGCACGCAGGCTCAGTAGTTGTGGCGCATGGGCTCTAGAGCGCAGGCCCAGTAATTGTGGAGCACGGGCTTAGTTGCTCCATGGCATGGGGGATCTTCCTGGACCATGGATCAAACCCATGTCCCCTGCATTGGCAGGTGGATTCTTAACCACTGAGCCACCAGCGAAGTCCCAGTCATGAAGTATTAAGGTCATGTGTAAATTTATTTATATTATTTTTTCTTTTTTTATAAATTTATTTATTTTTGGCTGTGTTGGGTCTTCGTTGCCACGTGCAGGCTTTCTCTAGTTGTGGAGAGCAGGGGCTACTCTCCGTTGCGGTGCGCGGGCTTCTCATTGTGGTGGCTTCGTCGTGGAGCACAGGCTCTAGGCATGCGGGTTTCAGTAGTCGTGGCACGTAGGCTCAGTAGTTGTGGCTCATGGGCTCTAGAGCGCAGGCTCAGTAGTTGTGGCGCACGGGCTTAGTTGCTCCGCGGTGTGTGGGATCTTCGTGGACCAGGGATCGAACCCGTGTCCCCTGCATTGGCAGGTGGATTCTTAACCACTGCACCACCAGGGAAGTCCCTATATTAATTTTCCTGAGGCAAAGTTGTAAGCATGGCTTTTTGCATGGCCCAAGTAACTGGCGTAAGTTGTTATGATTCATCAGTCCATCTTTTTTACATACACTCTAGTCTTTCTATGCCACAGTAAAACCATTACTTATTTGAATTTTGATCAGTGAACCCATGTTGCTCTCTATTACTAAATCTTACTTATATATTTAAGAAAAACAAAAAAAAATAGGAAAGACTTAACATGTAAGGATTCAGAGCAGAAAGAGGAAAAGAATCCTTTCTGGTTCATGACCAGTTTTCTACTTTGCCAGATACTACTCTCTTATTAACAAGCAACATACCCAGTCCCAAAGGCCCCATCCATCCCTGGCACAGCATACTAATGTTATAGACTATTGAGTCCCACAAGCTGCTGACCTACTTCCCGCCCTGAAATGGAGTTTTGCTCTTTAGTTTGGACTTGAAGTTACTGCACAGGTACACAGTGTGAGAATCATATTCTCCATTTTTGAGAAAACTGCATTAAAGGTGTGCCTCCTCACCTTAACTGGAACCTAGTTTAGATTCAGATTTCACATTTTGTTATGTGAGCGTATCTTAAGAGTAATTTGAAAACTTTCACGAAAAAAAATTTTTTTTTACTTCTTGTAACTATAATGGTAACTTTCTTTTTATAGCCATGTCCATCACCCACTTCCAATGAGATTTCTCCAATGTCCCCCAGACCTGACTGGAAAAGGTGATTATCTTGTTGAAGCAGATATATTTTATCTAAATCCCTTAAAGTGGTTGTACAGAGAGTTTCAAAATGATTCAACACTGCCTACTCACTTGATCATCTTCAGCATCTTGGAGGAGGTAAGGGGATGTAAAAAAAGGTATAACTCAGTGTTTTTATTTCACCTCAGGTTTAGCAAACACTCAGGTAAATAGACAACATCACATTTTTTATGGTCCCTTTCAACCCGTATTTTATAACTGGTCTTTTCCCTAGTCCAAATCAGCCCTAGTTCTATAACTACCAAGGAATATGTTACTTACCATGAGTTAATTATTTTATTAAGAAATTGCATTGTTTTATTAAGAAAAGGGTTTCAGAAGAACAAATAGGTCATTCTTAAATTCTTGAAACAGTACTCAGCAAAATGTAGCCTTTATTTACTTAAACATTTATTTACTTCTAGGAAATAAATCCTTTCCTAATTTCAAACAAGTATGAGAGAACTGCTGTTTTCTTCCACACTCACTTTCCGGAGCGTCGAACTGGAAGTCACATATACGTCTATGAACGGAAGTTAAAAAGGAAACTCAACCAAACATGAACATGAAATTCTGACTTTGTTTAGATCTTTCTCAGAGAAATAGACATTGCTGAGCAGAAATATCCAGATGCTGCTTAAATATGCTAGTAAATACTGGGTAAAATTCGTGGAACTAGCAGAAAACCACTATGAACTGCTTTACCAAATATCACTACTGAGGAAATATATGAAAAAATCACAAAATATAAAATCATATATTAATAATGCAATGCCAGATTTTAAATAAAGACCTTTAGTTTTCCTCATGGTGTACTTTTATTGTTTCTTCCACAATATTCAGATGTGCAAGAAATTTCACAAGAGAACAAGTCAGCAAGCTCATAAGGCAGCAAATTCTTCACAAGTCAACGGGCTCTTGAACCCACAAAAAAGACAAGTGTAAGATTATAAAATGTTAGAGATGAAATTCCATCACAATGTACTTTTTTCAAGCTCTACTGGAAATTTAACACAAAGATCAGTGTTAATTACACTTCGTGATGTATGATTTGAACTTGCTTTAAGCTCATACACTGAAAGGAAGTCTCATTTCATGCACAAAATCTGTTGCATGCCTGGCTTCCTTAAAAAATCTACAGTTGAACATTTCTAGTGCCAAAAAAAATTCAGCAAAGCTAAACTACAGGAAAATGCAAGTTAGTAAGCTTTTGCTTGATGCTTCTGAGTAATAATATAAAATCATCAAACTGATACTTAGAAATGATAAAAAGACATTTCGTTATCTTGATAATTTCACCTTAGTTTCAACACCAAACAGTATAGAAAGCATCCAAGTTTCTGTTACAGTTTTCTAATTTAACTTAATCGTGATGGTCAATATTTAGGATCAAAAGGTAATTGCCCCAATTCTATTTCAAGGTTTGCCATGTGTCTTCCATTAGTGCGACCATATTTATGCCATTTACCTTCCCTTTTATAAGGTTGTGGCTGAGGGTGCTTCTGCTCTTGTTTTCGATGCCTGGAGCTTTCAATATTTACCATACGTTGCTTTTTATCTGGTCGACTGAAAGCAGTAAACACATTTTTCATCCATGTTAGAGTTAAATTTATTTAAACAAGAAACAAATTTAATGTTTTTCTCCATTAATCTATTATCTGTACACTGAAAAAGGATGTTAAATTAATCTGAAGTATAATCCTACTATAACCATACGAAAAAGATTCAGTGAGTTTATACTTTTATCCTATAGAAAGAAAAAATAGACAAATTGTGCTGGCAAAGAGGGGAAACAATAGATAAGTAGAAATGTGACAATAAAATAATGAGATGTGTTTCCATTATTTTTCCTCCTTTCCTATAAAAATGAATCCCCCCCCAGTGGCTTCATTCATGAATATGTATACATCTCTTAATTAAGAGAGTCTCTCTCTCTAAGCTAAGGCTTATAAGCAATGTCTACATGAACAGTTCTTCATCTCTATAATCAGGCTTCTGTCACTACTTCACTGAAACATTCCACAATGCCATCCATGGCCATCCAATTCCCAGCCAAGAAATCCAGTCTTTTCCGTTTTTTTGTTTTGTTTTGTTTAAGCATTTAACACCGAAATATTCCTTTTACTTGAGAAGATCTTTGGATTTTCATGATGCCACTCTCTGGCCATTCATTCTCAGCCTTCTTTCTCTACAACCCCTTGGATGTTGGTGTTCCCCAGGAGTCTGATAAATACGTCCAGCCTAGACTGTCTACACACGCATGGAGTCTGGGCTAGAGACAGTCATACAACCAATAGCCAACTAATTCTCTACTTGTATGTCAACATGTACCCTCCAAACACATTCTCATTTCCAATTCCCCTTATGCAAAACCTTCTCGTATTCCTTAGCGTAGCTGATGTCACTATCTAACTAGTGACCCAACCCAGAAATCTGGAAGTCATTGTTACTTTCTACTTCCCTTTCCCAAGAAATACCACCAATTTTACGTACTATATATTGTTCAAATCTGCCTCCTCCTTTCTACTCCTGGTGCTGCCCTAGTTCAGATACCCATCAGCTTATGTCTATACTGTTTCAAAGACCACTTTCTAGCATCTAGCTTCACCCTTTCCAACAAACCCTTCAGGCTACTGCCCGTGACCCAAAATGCAATAAAGCAAGTCCTTCAGCATAGAGTGAAGGTTCTTCATGCTCTGAATGTTTTCTTCTGTTCACACCCCAGCATTACCTTGCCTCTTTAAAGTAGCATGTCTTCGTATCTCCAAATTTGTGCAAATGAAGTTCCCTTTGAGTGGAATGTCCCACCCTATCTGCTTGGCAAATTCTCACTTCTCCTTCAAAAGTTTGTTAAAAAGTTCAGCTCAAAGGCCATTTCACTTATGAAGCCTTCCCTAAAATCTCCGGACTGAGGCCACCATACACATATGCCTCCGTACATCCACTGCATTCCTTGTACTGACCTAATTCTCCAAAAGCTGTGAGCTCTTTGACAGCAAGAATTTTTCATTTGTTTCTTCAGGGCAGCCTCACAGTACTTTGCATTAGATATATATTTAATAACAAAAGACACCAAAATCAGTCTCATTATTTTATAGACACATTACATTTACTCAAAAAGATATATATATAAAACTATCTCAAAGTTAGTTACCTTACTGAAAGGTAAAAAAATAAAGCTAACATTTGAAGATTAGGTGAGTTTCCTGTTACAGAATAGAAAGCTGATATGCGATGGATACAATATTACTTTTAGAGGTTATATGTAAAGCACACACATTAGAACTTTTGGCTTGCTAAGTTTGCCACTTTGATCATGCCTCTACCTTTACCAACAATAATTCTGTAATAAATGTATTAGACATCATAATTTAGTTGGTAAATGGAATAGACAAATGAAAGTAAGTGGGACACCTGAATTGTTATTCTGATTTCAAAGTGAAATCTGTATTTTTCCTCCTAGCTTCCCAAAGTGAGTAAATAAATAAAAAATTAAAGGAAAATAATTTCACTTAAAGTGATTATCTTTTCATAAAGTATAATGAAAAGAAACAAAATAGGCTAAAATAGGATTATATATCCTTAACTGATTTTTTAAGATAGAAATTAAACCATTTGCTCAAGTCAAATTGATTATATGAAACTTTCAGTTTGTAATAGATTTTAACTTAAAATTTTATCTTTCAATTTAATTTATCCTAAATTCTCAGGCAATAAAGTACTTTTACAAATAGTACTTTTGTTTACAAGAAGTACTTTTACAAATACAGCTGACCCTTGAACAACGTGGGTTTGAACTACGTGGGCCTACTTACACATGGATATCTTTCAATAGTAAATACTTCAGTACTACATGGTCTGTGGTTGGTTGTATCCACAGATGCAGAGGAATTGCAGATACAGAGGGTCCAACTACAGGTCATATGCAGATTAACCCCCACGTTGTTTACAGGTCAACTGTAACATTCTAAGAAATTTATCAAATGATACAAATGCTATCCAATATAAATGTTAAAAACTATTATAATAATAACATGGTGCTATGTAAACCGACCTGGGTCCATATGGAGGGGGAAAGGTGTGACCAAAGAAGTGTCTATATATATATCCATCCAACTTCGCAAATACTCCATCATTATCTACTTGATATTCCTTCAAGTCTTTAAGATAATCTTTAACATCATTAACAAAGTCAGTGAAGAGCTTCTGATCATGTATAAAGACACCATTTAGGAAAAACTTATTGATGAAGTGATCAAGTTCTTTCCAATGATGAAAACTATCCAGTTTTTCTAATAAATACCTTTCAATTAACTGTCTAAATTCATCTATCCTTACAGGATTCAACATTTTAACATTAAAAAGATTAATGGATTCCTGTTGAGCACATTCAAATACACCAGAACAAGCCTTTCTGAAAGAATTATAATTTTCACCACAGTCATGCTCAGCACCGCATTTCTGTGAATTTGTATTTTTTCCAAATTCTTCAAAATGAGGCTTTTCTTTCCTTCTCTCTCTTTGCGTAGTAGGGCCTCTACTATTCTGGTTTTGTGTATGTGCCTTATACTGTGGATATAAATATTCACTAAAAACTGTTGTTGGTTTTTTAGCTGCTGCTTCTTTTGTAGCACCAAATCTTTTATTGCCTTTTTCATCAAAGATATTCTTGGTGGTATCTTTGAAATGTCTGAAAGTGGATTTAACTGAATCTGAGAATTTTTTCAGATTTTCTTTTACAGCTTCTTTAGCCTGTTTAATTTTTTCTTTATGATGCCTCACAAACTCCTTGGTAGAATTCTTCATGGCATCAAATGTTTCCTTAACAGAACCCAAAAATGTTTCCTTTGACTTATTTTTAGCTCTGTGGTTTCCTCTGTTCCCTTTCTTTTTTCCATCAGTTTCTTGTTTTCCATTTTGATCTTTTGCTTCAACATACAGTCTTTCCCACAAGTCAGAACGCTGCTGTTCAAAGTTTAGCTTGCGCTCCAGCTCAGTGAGTCTTTTCCGTAACACTTCTATTTCCTTTTTTTCAGTCACTACACTGGGAGAGTCTGGGTCGCTATATGACTGACTAGAGCTTAGCTGCTGGAGTTCCACCCTTAAAGCCATGGTTATTAGTTGTTCTCTTTCCAGTTCCCTCCTTAGCATCTTTGCTTCTGCCAACAGAGTCTCCTTTTGATTAAGGAAGCTTTGTGTTTTCAGCTTTTCTTCTTCCAAATGCTGCTTAAGTTTCTGATTTTCTGTAACTAATTCAGCACTTGTCCCTTTATCTTCCAATATCCTAATCTGTTCTCTTAGTTTCCTTAACTCTTCCTGTAATGAAGATAAGGCTTTTTCTTCCTTCTCCAGAGATATTCTTAGATACTGATTTTCTGTATCAAGGTTCTTTTTCTGAGTTTCAAAGGACATTTTCTCGGCTTCAGTATGGGTCCAACACCTTGCAAGGTTTTCCTTCAATGACTAAATTTTTTTGAAAAATAAGAAAGAAAAATGTCAAGAGCTTTAAAGGCTGAATTTAAATCTTTAAGATACAACAAATACTCCATAAATGTTTAGTGTCTATTTCTGCAGAGACTATCCTTTATATAGTTTTTTCAATATATGAAAACTGGAAAATACAAGGTTCATATGCAGGAAAATGCACAGTAAAGAGCTTCAACAAAATAAAAACATAGCACACTGAAGGAAGACAGCCTTCTATCTTTTGACTACACGACTCCAATCTCTCCTGAGAAAGCTCCTAGAGAGAATGTAGGAAGGACTAATCGTTCTCTGATCCTTGGGTGAGGGCGATTATCTTTTATAAAAAGTAAAATTACAGCTAGAGATGACTTCAGGCTTCAGAAAGTTCTGTTTATACTCACTGCACTCTTTGAAGGAAAAAAATTTCAATAATCTTAGTCCTATTTGAAAGATCTTGGTCATATGCAAATTAACATCTCTAAGTTCAGATAAGTTATGCAAGTTCTCCCATACTTTAAACATTTTTTTTTAAATTTTGCCTTTTTTAAAAATTTTTATTTATTTATTTATGGCTGTGTTGGCTCTTCATTTTTGTGTGAGGGCTTTCTCTAGTTGCGGCAAGTGGGGGCCACTCCTCATCGCAGTGCACGGGCCTCTCACTATCGCGGCCTCTCACTGCGGAGTACAGGCTCCAGATGCGCAGGCTCAGTAACTGTGGCTCACGGGGCTAGTTGCTCCGCGGCATGTGGGATCTTCCCGGACCGGGGGCACCAGGGAAGCCCTCTCCCATACTTTAGAGAACACACTGAATCTTGGTAACATTTACAACCAATTTCTCCAATTTCAAATAATTTTCTGAAGAGACTGTAACCAGATTAGCAATGTAACTCTGAAGTCAACATTCTTGCTGAGAAATTATGTCCAGTCAGGTTTACAGAATTCTGCTGCAGTGCTAGGTAGCCTTGAATGATCTTTCTTTCAATACATGTATTAATAACAAACTTTCATTAAAACAGCAAGAAATTAAACAATATGCTTAAACAGGTTAATGGTTATAGCACTATCCAGTTAATGGTTATAGCACTATCCAGTCAGTTAAAATATCTTCACAAATCAGCAAAATGATACAACTTTGCTTAATTTACTACAAATATTATGACTATTTCCTTTGAATCAGACCAGAAAAATATCTGATTTACAGAGACAAAAAAAAAAAAATTCCTTTGAATGATGATATTTTCCACTTGAAAAATAAATGTCTGAAATGGATGTTTCACTTTCTGGCTCATTAATCTTCAAAGAATGAATTAAAATTTAAAATTTCCTTACAGTCATTTCATCTGCTCTCCCTGAGTGAGAGAAAACAAGTTTCATCTACCCAACAGAAATGGACTTTGGAGAATATTATGCTTACTGAAGTAAGTCAGAGAAAAACAAATACTCTATGATATCACTTATTGTGGAATCTAAAAAATAATACAAACAAATATATGTAGCAAGACAGAAACAGATATAGAAAACAAACTAGTGGTTACCAGTGAAGAGAGGGAAGGGGGAGGGGCACATGAGGGATACGGGATTAAAAGATACAAACTACTACTATGTATAAAATAGATAAGCAACAAGGATATATCCTATAGCACAGGGAATTACAGCCATTATCTTGTAATAACTTTTAATGGAGTATAATCTATGAATTACTATGAATTAGCATGAATTACTATGCTGTACACCTGATACTAATATAATATTGTAAATCAACTATACTTCATTTTTTTTTAAAGTGAACTATGTAGTAGAACAGACTGATGTAACATTATCTTTAAATGCACAAGCACGGGGAGCACCACAGAATGACTGGAGGGTACAATATTCTGTATCTAGTAAACTCTAAAATCTTGAATCAAGTGACTAAGCAGATCCTGGACAGGTCTTCCAGGATGATCTTCAAAATCCAAACTACATTTAACAGCTGGAGACAAGAGGTCTGCAAGAACTGACTCAGCAAATATCTATGCAGGGCGAGTCTCCTTACAGCCAACATCATTCTATGGAACCAGAAACCATGATGGTAAGAAGAAAATGGCTGCTCTTTTTTATAACATCCTCTGCTCAAGGCAGGGAAAACTACACTATTTACAATTAACTTCAGTAGTCCCTCCCTGAAATAATTCAGATGTTAAGCAAGATTCTGTCTTCCAAAGAAATACAATCATAACCCTATAAAGAATATATACATAAACTGTGAAGGAAATTTAGGGAAATGGAAGGAAAAAGGAACAGTTTACCTTTCTACCCTGAGTTTATCTGTAATCCCTACACCCTTCTTAGGCAAGAACTAGAGAGGAGACCAGGTATTTTGCTAATCCTCATAAACCCAGAATAGACAGCACAGTCCTGTTGGAGCCAGGTGAATTTCAGGTATGAAAGTGTAACATGCTTTCTCTTTCTTCATAACTGACATGAAACCAGAAGAAAAGGACCGGCTGATTATTTCCCTTGATCAAGGGTGGCTCCTTAGAGAAGCTACAAACTCTCCTCTCTCTCTCTCACTGAATGAAAATGTTTTGCTTGGCTCTATAAAAATAACGTTAATAATAATAATGTTTCATAGATAATATCAACTAAAATAATGTTAACTATAATATAGTGATTAGGAATAACATCTTTGGAGTCAGATAAACAGAATTAAATTCAGCTCTGCTGGCTGCTAGACTTGGGAAAGTTACTTTTTTGAGCCTCTTTCCCATCTATAAAATGAAATTAACACTTGCTTAATTCACTGGGATGTGGTGAGAAATAAGAGAAATACTGTATGTGAGGTACAACAGTGCCCAGGACACATTAAGTACTCAATCAATAATTACCAATATTATTACTGATTTACTAATCTGCACTGTAGTTGTATCTGAATACCATAATTATTGGCTAACACAATTTAAAAATTTTATTTCTAGTACATACCTTATAATCCATAAATGACCCTTGTTCCTGTTGACACTGGGAAAGATAATCCTTCATATCATTCAATTCATCTTCATGTATCTTTCTGACTAACTGTTGACGCTTCTGAATCTGAATTGTGCCTAAAAATAAAAATTTTTATTAGGGATATATAACATAAATGTCATGATTACCAATATTTTTAAACATACAATAAAACATTTACTTTGCATATATTTAACTGCTTAATCCAGACAGGATCATTTTCTTCAAAATATCAGCATTTCACAGTTCTATAAAAATTGTGATTATATAAACAAAGAAGGAGTAAGTAAAATCTTACAGTGTCATTCATCAAATGGTCGTATATGGATGTTAATTTATAAATCAGGCCAAGTAGGTTAATATATTTTTTACTTTATTTAGCATATACCAGGTATATTTAAGCAGTTCACTATCCTTTTGATTAAAACAAGCCAGACCACATTACCTGACCAAACAAAAAAATTTATGTAATGTTTGTCTTACTGCTGTTTTTAAGGGCTGAGGTACATAAAGTGTTGCATTCTCCACTTCAACAGAGAAAGGAACAAACCATGGAGTCTATTCACAGGTTATAAGTAACTAAGGAAAAATGAAGATGTCTATTTTTTCTCACTGTATTTTGCCTAAATGATATAGCACAAGCCCAAAAAGAATAGCAAGAAAAATAATTGGCTAACTATGATTACCAACCATTCTCAAAGCCAGATATTTTAAGAACTCTGAATTAGTTAGGTCTGTACTGGAGTATCACCTTCCCTATCCCAGTAATAAAGAAATCGTAAATCAACCAGGATGCTCTATACTTTCACCCTAAAAATCAAAATGTTAATTTGCCAAGACATGCTGTTCACATGCTGCTACATGCTTCATGCATGAGAAAAAAAACAACACTAAATCAAAAAGAAGGCAAAATGCATTTGACAACCATAATATTACATCTACTGAGTGGCATACCATTATGTAAAAGACATCACAGAATTTTGTAATGAAAGAATATAATATGGGACTGAGTGAACTGATGAGGGTGATTATAATTTTTATGACTTTCTGTTTGAATAAAGAAAAAGAATATAATAATTAATAGTTAATTGATTTCTGAAAAATTAACTTATTTCTTTAGTACATCTTGAAAACCACTAAAGAGAAAACTTCTGCCAAATTACAGACAACTGTTACCAGTTAACAGCTATGATATTCTGTTAGAATTCATTTCTCAAAAAAAAAATCACAAATTTGCACGGCAAATTTGTTTCAATATTACTCAAAAGAATCTCAGATTTTTTGAAATACCAAAATAAATTTATCTATAGTTCCCAAGGCAAATGAAAACTTCTTTTTTTCAAACTGCTAACAGAATGAACTCCTTTGGCCACTGGAAAATAACTTAAAACTAATGTGTTGAGATCTGAGTTTGCAGTACCATTACATAGCGTATGTTTGATGACTATCAATGTGCCCTTTATCAATCAATCTCACAAACAATTAGGTTTTTTTTTTCCCCTCTACATCTTCAGCTGCCTAACTATGAAGTGTTACAACCCAGGGTGTAAGGCCTTCTGGTTATATCCACAAACCGGCCTACCTTAATCACATTAACACACTGTCAGTTTTTGCTACCACTGCTCTAAGACTTCTCTTCTACAGATAAAGAGTCTCAATCTCACCACAGCTTGCAGCCAATATATCCAGCTGCCTGCTAGGCACAATTCTGGGGGTGTCTTCATTTAAAAAAAAAACAACAAAAAGCTGAACTTCAGCACCTGCCCTAATTTATTCTAAAATAAAGTTGGGTAAAAACAAACCGAACTGTGCTCACCATCTATTAAATCTCTCATCTAGCAAACTCTTCCCCTCTAACTCCCTCAACGCCAAAAGTAAAGCAGCTAACACATTTCTTGGAATTTAAAAAGTAAACCACCAATATCTCAAGCATCCAGGCTCAAAGTTCTGTTTTCCATTGTTACTTCAGTGTCCCTAATTTCACCAACCTTCTCTCCATCCCCACCATCACGAGAACTGTCAAGGTCCTGATCACTGAATACCTGAATTACAAAACCTTCTAGTTAACTGTTCTAATTTTTCCCACACTGTTTATCTTCCTGCACTTTTCCTCTAAAATTACTGCTCTCAGTTCACTCTATAAATCAAACTCTCCTATTCGGATTCTAATATGTTTTACAATATAATAGCATCCCACATATTCCAACCTATTTTCCACTATCTCTAAATATCTATTCTGCTATAATCCTACCAGTCTTTTCAGTGCTCCCAAACCTAGCAAGTTTACTTTCAGATTATCAGGTTCTCCACTGCTAGAATGTTCTACTTTCCTTGCACATAGTCTAAGTCCAGACCCAACTTAAATCCTACCATCTCTAGGGTGACTCAGTGTCATAGTTTGAGCTATGATTCTTGTCTGTGCTTCATAACTTAGCACCTAGTTATATTGTTATACTGAAATGTCTGCTGAAAAGCAGGACAGCCTATACTTAAAGCAACTCCATGAGAAAACCAAATCAACTGAACTCTGCTGTTGATTTGGAATATGGATAGTCTACAGGTAAAAGAAAGAATAAGGTGCTTCATCAAGATTTAAAAAAAAAAAATTTTGTAAGCACTTTCAGGACCTGAAGCAGTGCCAAATACCTATAGTACATTCTTTTACTATCCTCAGTCCTAGTTCTCTCTTCCTTCCAAGATAGATCTGACACTCCAAATTTATATCACCAAGGTTGGTGAATGTTCTGAGTGATTAACTTAGTAGTTCTTGTTAAATGATTATAAAGCAAATGACTGATTATGGAGTGCAATGACTGACTTCACAGTGCCTGGGAAATTCAAGCTGGCTCTAAAATCAACTCAAAAGGGCTCTTAAAGTATTGAGATCGGTGCCACAATTAAGAAAAAAAAAATGTGATGTCCTTTAAAAGTAACCTTGAGGGCCTCCCTGGTGGCGCAAGTGGTTGAGAGTCCGCCTGCCGATGCAGGGGATACGGGTTCGTGCCCCGGTCTGGGAGGATCCCATATGCCGCGGAGCGGCTGGGCCCGTGAGCCATGGCCGCTGAGCCTGCGTGTCCGGAGCCTGTGCTCCGCAACGGGGGAGGCCACAACGGTGAGAGGCCCGCATACCGCAAAAAAAAAAAAAAAAAAAAAAAAGTAACCTTGAAAAGCTATCATTCAGGTTAAGTTTTTATGTTCCCTGAGCCAATCATATTATTATATGGACCTATTATTATGAAGGTTGTTCCTATTCTGAAAAGCTGATTTGAAATACTATAGGAAAATATTTATTAAATATAATTAATAAAGTAAATTTTACAAGTAACCAAAATTCTTAAATAACAGGGCAATAATTTCTCAACTTTGAAAGCACTCCTAAATTGATCTTTCTACAAAATACTTAAAGGTCATGCAATTTGTAGGGTTTAATGCAATGTGGATTAACATTAAATCACTGTCCAATTTTTTTTTTTAGTAAGAAAAGAAGATTAAAGTAGACCTTCTCCTTTGTTACCTCCACGGTTACCTGCAAGGGGAAAAAACCATGCTCAAAAAAACATATTCATATATTTGCTCCAGCTAGATAATAAATAAACAAGTAAAGTATATATTTCAAGTCAAATCTCATTACAACAAACTTCAAGGGAGGATACAAATTACAAGATCCCAGTATTAAATTCAAGCAGTCTCTCTCTCCACCAGGAGTCTAAATACTTATTTTTATTAATATAAAGTTAAATATAAGAAGAAACACATTTTACTGACTCTGACTTTAAACAAGGATTGTCTTCACTAAGTTTCTTCTAACATTACACTATATTGAATAATATATCTTTTCCACAAATCAACAAAGGGAACATATAATTCTTCAATCTTAAGAACACATTGTTGGAAGGAACTAGCAAAACCAGATTTACTCAGAAAGCTAAACTGTGGATTATGTAGGCAAAAATCCTAAAAGTAGTTAATACAAGGCAAACTGAAATTTGTGAAGTTGACAAGATCTAAGACATTTGTTTAAAGTGTCTTTTTCAAAATTCTAATAAAGCAAAAATAATGAATGTTCAGTTCTCAGTCTTATCTTTGTACAAATATATACCTTAAATAAGATTCAATGGTTAGGCTCCCAAAAGAAAAATAACACCACATGGAATTCCTTCCCCTTTCCACTCAGGATACTTTTAAAGGCTTTGCATTAAGAAAATTATTAATCAATGTAAATAAACACTAACAGGATAATAGTGAGCAAAGTATAAAACAAATGAATTCTTAAGTCATGTGAATCATGGAAGTAACAACAACGTTCACAAAATATAATGCTTTCATGAAACCTAAAAGTAGAAATAATGAGCACCTATTATTGTGACATTTCATATGTAACTATTTAAGTGGAATTTAAATAATCTAATAAAGTCACAGTTAAAGCTAGTTTAACTGTGATTCTAAATTAAAATGATTTGCCTCGTAAGCATTTCAGATTTTTAATCTTCCAATATTTTCTTTAAATAAATATTATATGAGCAATCCTTACATTTCTTAAATACTACCTCATTTCAGTGCAAACAAACAGCTTTGTGAAGCAACACTATCCCTAGTTTCCACATGAGCAAACCAAGGCTCAAACACGTACAAGCTTTCCAAGGTCATATATTTTAAGGAAGACACTGAAAACAGATCCCAGAATTCCTCACTCTTCACCACCAGTTTACATATAACAAATTTTCAAATACTTACCGTAGAAATGTCCAAATCCCATGCTGATTGCAATCACCAAAGCAAGTATAACACATTTATTGAGACCACTATTGAACTGACGTTTACACGGCTCCTTAGAAGGTTCAGTTTCTTGTTCAGCAAGTAATCTTTCTTCAGATTCTGAACTAGAAACAGTCTTCTTCCTAGCACGGCGTCGTCTAAAGGCCGGACTGGGCTGATGACTGGTTTCATCACTACTTGATTCGTCATCGCTAGGCTGAGATGAAAATACTATTTTAAAAAGAAAAATGTAGATAAATATTAAATATTTTAGAAAAGCCTTCCCAGTAAATATGATTCAGAATGCCATCCCTACATGCCTTTTTACATACAACAGCCAAGAACAAAAACAACACAATAGAAACAAAAACTCAAGTTTTCAAGTTTATCAACATAAAGCCAAAGATTTCAACTGTGATACATAAGAAACTGTTAACTATAATCTGTGCCTTTGAGGGTCTGGTTTTGGTTGGTTGTTTTTTTTTAACTTCCCTTATAGTTTACACCATTAGAACAATCATTCTCATAGCCTATTAAATTTCACTGCTATTAGAGCCACAGACAAATGCTATTTCTAGAAGGGAAAAAAAAACCCTCTATCTCTTCATTTAATTTCAAATAGAGGTAATTTAAGCTCAACTGTTTAAGGAACAGAGGGAAGTATATAAGCAGTTCCTGAGACTTAAAAAAGACAACAACTACCAAAAGTTTCCTTGAGTGTACTAGTCCCTAGTTTTGTTTCCATCCTATGAGCCTAAAATCAAGGTTCAAAGCACTATAGTTTAACACAGGTTTCCAGAAGTCAGATGAGCCCTTCCCTTCGACTGCCACTCTTACTAGAAGGTTATTAATTTTACCCTCTAGTAAATATGTCAGCATGAGGAAGTGACACAACAGCTATCTCCGATATTAAGGACTAGTCTTGTGCTGCTCCTTTATGAAAAGAATAATAAAGAACAACAAATTGGAAAAAAAATTCCACAAGAAATCTCAAGGACTAGAAGCATATTCATTGGAAAAAACCATCTTCAGCTTTTTCAAGTGTGTAATTTCTTAACATTGTTCCACATATCAATAAACTATATGCTGACACAGAAGATTAGATGACTCAGTAATAATTTCCATAGGCCAGAGAGAAGAAAAAAAAAAAAGCTCTAAAAGTAAGGATAAAATGTGAACATGAATTTGGTACAAAGAGCTCCAAAACAACAAACATTCATGCTTCGAAAAAGCAGAACAGTTCTTCAGAAGACAGGGTATCCATGCCACAGCAAAGCTGGTGACTTAGGTTAGACAATACTTCTAAAAGATGTATCATAGAGAATTCATAACTTTCACACTTACAACAACAAACACAAAGACAGAAGGCACTACTGAATGAATGAATATTCCTAATATTTAGTGATAATAGATGCTACTGAGAGATCTTTTGGTCATAACCCTTATGCCCATCATGTTTATCTGGTTATTCTTGATCATTAGTTTTTCCAAGATGTCGTCGCCTCAGCTGTGAGGTTACATTTCTTGGAAAAAGAGAAAGAAAGGAAGACTTAAACAAAGCATTACATAGTACAAAGGCATTCATGATCATGGTTGGAGTACTTAAGTCAGACTTTCTGACATTATTAAGATGGGTAAATATAAAAACAAACCATTTGTCAAAATTTCTTAAATTTTCAATTCCACATTAACTTATTGCCTTCATTATACAGTCTAAGTAAACAAACCAGCCTAACCCACATGAACAAATTCTCATCCTTATCTCATGCTTCCATCTTTTTTAACCCATACGTATGATAGCTGAAATATTTTGATTTTTAAACTTCTTTTAAAGCGTAATTTGGCACACAGTCCAAGATGCAAGCAATGCAAAGGCATGCAATAAGCTTAGCCAGCTTTATTACAAGATCAATTTTGAACACCTGTTCAGAGTATCACAGATTACAACAGATATCTTCAAAGCACTAAGTAAATTGTAAATGTGACTAGGCACACTCAGCTCTAGAAAAGCTGATCAGATTTAGTCACACCACCTTGGAAAGCGAGTTGGCTAGGAACATGGTGTTTCAGCTGATCATCCCATCCCCTTATGCATTCAGGAATCTTCCACAGCTTCTCCCACCACCTTTCTTTTGTGAATAAACAGGAAAAAAGATGTATAAAGCTTTATTATAAATAAAAGGGAAAAAGAGAATTGAAAAACACTTGTTTTAATTATCACTTAACATTATCACTTGTGCTCCATCAAAATCTAATAATCATGCCTTTTTAAAAAACATATATACAAAATATATATATATATATATATATATATATATACACACAATACAAACTTTTCTACAGCTACCAATTCTGGTTCCTTAGGGGAGAGAGGATCATATGGAGGGAGTAGGAAATGTTCTTAAATCAACAAAAAGATTATTGCCATAGAATCTAATTTATAAAAAGAAAAAAATGAAGTTGAAATCCTATAAAGATGGAGAAGAAAAGGAAAGGAAAAAAATATGTATAAGAAACAGGTAGCAGGAAATTAACCAACCAAGAAAAATACGGGCTAAGGGAAGAGAACAAAAACTCTTGATAATTGATGTATATTTTCAACATAGTCCAAAATCATTTTTGATTATTTTTTAACATTTTCTTTATTGAAATAATTAATTCCCTTGGGAGGGACAGCAATGGATTAAAATACACCTAAAAAAATACTCTGCTTAACTGAATCTGTAAAATTCCCAAGAAGTCCAAGTTCAGAAAGGAAATTAAAAACTAGATTAATGTGCTCTGAAGTACTGAAGTTCCTGGAAAAAAAATCAACAGTGTGTGGCATCATTTCTTAAATGTCTGCTTGGACTCTTCTGCAATGCTCCTGGCTTCAATCTGACTACACATTCTGGCCCACAAATATTTTTAAATTAAACCAGCTTCAGGTTTAACATCTACTTGAATTTTATTAGCTTAAATTAGAATAAGAAAAACTCCACTGTCTGATTCTGGCAAATTAAACAAAGAATGGTAAAATCTAAGAAAATGATCTGAAATAAATACTACACGTTTCTGTTTTTGCATCAAATTAGGAAACTCTTATTATCACTAGCAATGTTCCAGGTATCTCTCACATAATTCACCCTAAATTATAATTGGGGGTTAAATACCGTGGGTTAATTATAGATTTCTTTCTTAGATTTTCTGTAACTTTGTGTCTAAATATTTATATTACCCTGAAAGATGTTATATATGTCCCTAAAACTGAGCCAAAGAATTGTATGGGGAATTAGCTCAGTAACTCACATTTTACCTCCAAATGATTCTGTCTGAACAACAGGCATTCACTGCATTAAAAATGTGACTTACAATAGGTACATTTTCATAACTCAATCTAAAGTGAAAGATCCAAAGTTCAGGGGCTTCAGGATGCTGCTGTTTTGCCAGTTCCTTAAACCCTGTTTGGCACATGGTAGCACACAATAAATGTTTGTTGACTGACTAATAATTAAATAGATCTGGAAGGCTTCAATAAAAAGTTTCTTTCACTATTTCTATAATATAAAATTTGTACCACTGTAACTACAAATCTTATTAACATTGTCCTCCTTTTTTAAGTATAATGGCTCAATCTCCCACTCCTAAAGACCTAAAAACTGTCAAATGCATTTTGGAGTGTTTGAGAGATTAACAAATCTCCTTGAAGCTATTTTTTCTCTTCTTTCAATGATAAAAGATGGTATTTATTGGACTACTGTGCTCTAGGCCCTAGGTCTAGGAAAACACTAGATATAACAGTAGATTTTACAAAAAATTTTCGTGAGTTTTACCCAAACATATTCAAAACTTGAAATTCAGGGTCAGAAAACAAGCCATTATATAAAATGTGTTCACAAGAGTCCTAAGTCTCCTATCAGCGTATCCGTTATGTAGTTCTTACCAGTTTCTGGCTGACAAAATGTATATTGGCTGCTAGAGGAAGAGCCCATGTTAAAGTCTTCTGGACTCTGTGCTTCTTTAACAATTATTGCTTCTTCTTGATTCCCAGTTTCTTCTAACTTAGGTGGCTCAAGTGTAACAATATCAGAATCATCACTGACAGTTCCAAAATAGAGATTGTCATCAGGTAACTTTTCTTCCTCTCCCTGAAGAATCATAATTTTAGAGACAAATTCAACAATTATTTATGGGCCTTATATTTTCTAGGCAGTTCAAAGTATATAATGGTACTTAAGTAGTATGGTGATTGGGTTTAAAATAAGTCCTGCCCAACAGGAAAGGATTACACAATAGTAGGTTCATCCTAAGGAATTCCCTGCTGGTCCAGTGGTTAGGACTCTGCACTTTCACTGCCAGGGGCTCAGGTTCAATCCCTGGTCAGGGAACTAGGATCTCACAAGCCATGTGGCACAGCCCCAAAACAAAAACAAAAACAAATAGTAGGCTTATCTTTCAGTCTGAAAATACCATCAAAACTGTTGGCAACTCTAATTCTTTCAGAATTAAATCAGACTGCTGTCTACCATTCATTCGTGGGCTGCAGAAGCTGAGAAACAAACCCACCTTTCCAACCCAATGTCCACAAAAAGGAGAGGATTTGTTTCTCACCAGTTCTACGGGTTTATTTGGGCATAACTCTGTTGTCAGGGAGCCCATAAAAGACTGATTAAATTTTCCTTATTAACTTCAAAAGCTATGTAATGTAAAGATCATCCAGCTATCTAGTTTTATCTGGAAGTCAAGTAAAATGCCAGAGGACAAAGTTTGTTCTCAAATTTTAAAACTAACCTTCATTTTAGATATGAACCCTTAATTTCTCAATATAATTCAAGAAAGCAACATATTTCCAAAGAAAATATTAGAGGTGAAATGAACAGATCTTTAACACATTACCAAGAAATCACTTTTCTAAATTAAAAGATAGCTCACTTAATTAGGAGTTATATGGAAGCTAACTTTAATCTTAAAACTGACCAACCTGCAGAATCCCAAATTTTTCAACAAAAGATATTTATAATTCAAACAGGAACAGAACGCACAAATAGAAATGGAAGCTTTAATTAGTATTCTCTAATAAATACTGTTTATCATATATCCACATAGTAAAACACAAGGTTACCTCAAGTGCTGACTTCATTTCCTCCAAAGCTGGATAAGTAGTTCCTCCCATTAACACTGTGTCATTCTGGCTGCTCTCTGACATAAAGCAAAGATCAATTTAATTACACTTCATCGACTTTTTTTTTGTCTGCATATATTATAATATAGGCAGATAAAATCTATTCCTAATTTTTAAAGTGGATTTAATGAAATGCCACATGTAATTACAACAGTCACTCTATTGTTACTAAAAAGATCTCTGTATTTCAAATATAACTATTTGAAATTGTCAGGGGATAATTTTAGGTACTGAACTGAACTCATTTAAAAATCTACTAAAAACCGGGCTTCCCTGGTGGTGCAGTGGTTGAGAGTCCGCCTGCCGATGCAGGGGACACGGGTTCGTGCCCCGGTCCGGGAAGATCCCACGTGCCGCAGAGCGGCTGGGCCCGTGAGCCATGGCCACTGAGCCTGTGCGTCCGGAGCCTGTGTGTCCAGAGCCTGTGCTCCGCAACGGGAGAGGCCACAACAGTGAGAGGCCCGCGTACCATAAAAAAAAAAAAAAAAAATTCTACTAAAAACCATAATCCCTAAATAAACAATCTCTACGTTACAATTCCAAAGTACTTAAGCCAAGGTGTTTGTAAAAACCTGTTAATATGGAAAAATGATTCTCAGATAATTGACAGCACGTTTCCTGAATTCTTAGTTTATTCATAATTCTTAAACGTACCACTATTCTAATGACTGTCAATGCCTAGTAACACAAGAATCAAAACTATGGCTTCAAATTACAAATCTTTACAATAAAAAATAGACTACAAAAAACAAGGCCTCAAAAGAACACAGAAAAACAAGATAATGTCACCATAGCAGATGCAGATATATTTTACAAGAAACTCTCAAAAAACAATGTACAAATTAGAGTTTATAATGTCATATTTTTAATGAAAAAGGTTATGAAATGTTAATAGAAGCTAAAAATATTAAAACAGTATACAATAAGCATCAGGTTTTATGCATTGTTGGTATAATATTACCTCCAGATAAAAAGAATTATAGATGGCTTTGAATTTTTTTGCTCTTCATTTGTTTTTCTATCATAAATGTGTATTTCTCATGTAATTTAACCCCTCCAAAATAACAAAAGGAAAAAAACCCAAACATCACTAGTGTGTGTTATATAGCTCCGTAACAGAATATTAATTTGGAGATAAGACTCCGCAACGAAGGTGGACCTGGGTCCAAGGACGCCTGAGGAAGTATGGAAATTTTTTTTTACATATCTAAATATATGCATTTCTTGGGAGAGACCATCCACAGCTTTCAGATTCTCAAAGAGATCTCTGACCCATGAAAGATGAGAATCACTGTTCAAATGAGAACAGCAATCAACACATAAGCTGAAAACAAGATTAACAGGTATAATCTTTTATATTTCTGGCCTTGACACATGCACTTTATTCTCCTGACGGAGAAATGTTCTGTTTACATTTTAATGCAATTTTTAAAAGAAAATTTAAGAAGTAATTTTTAAATATGAAGATGTATTAATTATTTCGGTTTCTTAATCCTCTACATAATTAATATGGGCATCAAATCCCACAGAAGAATATATAACATCAATGCAATACAGTAGTTAAATGCCATTTACCACCTATAACCAAAGGTACTCTGAAGTGTGGTAACTGGAGAAGAGTTTAGTAAACCCTTTGTGTGAATAAGTAATTTTGTATATCACTAGTCTTAATCAAGGTTAATAATATTTAGTCACTGTTTACACTAGCAGTATCAAAGAGTCATATGGAGGCCCCACTATGTATTATAGCTACAAACAAACAAACCCCCTGGGTAATTTGGTGCCACTGAGTTCTTCAGAGCTGCCCACCTAATTCACACGAAAATTCTAGTCTTTCAGTATGACTTGATGATTTAGACTAGCCAGAAAGGCTGCCCACCTAGAAAGAAGGCAAGATTCATAATGTTGCTCACATATCCTATTAAAAAAAAAAAAAGAAAAATCAGACTTCTTTAAACTTACCTCCCTGCTCTAACTGCAATACTTGTAGCTCCTCTTGTGATAAAGATGAACATTCTGGGGGGAGCTCACAGCTGTCATTGGCTGCATGTTCCGAATTCACCATCTCTATATCAGACCCCTAGATAAAAAGTGTTAATCAGTTATTTGTCTATCAGCTGCCCAAAGCTAGATGTGACTACATGTAGATGCTTCCATTTTTAAAAGTCCCAGATGCTGCTATACTCCAAGGGGAACAGTATCTATTCCTTTTTTTTTTTTAATTTAAAATTTTTTTAATTTTTGGTCGCGTTGGGTCTCGTTGCTGCACGTGGGCTTTCTCTAGTTGTGGTGAGCTGGGGCTACTCTTCATTGCAGCGCATGGGCTTCTCATTGCGGCAGCTTCTCTTGTTGCAGAGCATGGGTTCTAGGGGCACAGGCTTCAGTAGTTGTGGCACACAGGCTCAGTAGTTGTGATGCACGGGCTTAGTTGCTCCACGGCATGTGGGTCTTCCCGGACCAGGAATCAAACCCGTGTCCCCTGCATTGGCAGGCGGATTCTTAACCACTGCGCCACCAGGGAAGTCCAGTATCTATTCCTTTTGTTCAATTTAGTCCATAAAACCTACAGCACGGGAGCCATAGGTTTAGATTCTAAAAGAAGTCAGTCCTGGGACTTCCCTGGTGGCACAGTGGTTAAGAATCCACCTGCCAATGCAGGGGACACGGGTTCGAGCCCTGGTCCGGAAAGATCCAACATACCGTGGAGCAACTAAGCCCATACGCCAAAACTACTGAAGACCGCATGCCTAGAGCCCATGCTCTGCAACAAGAGAAGCCACCACAATGAGAAGCAGTGCACCACAATGAAGAGTAGCCCCCGCTCACAGCAACGAAAGACACAACGCAGTCAAAAATAAATAAATTTTAGGGCTTCCCTGGTGGCGCAGTGGTTGAGAGTCCGCCTGCCAAAGCAGGGGACGCGGGTTCGTGCCCTGGTCCGGGAGGATCCCACATGCCGCAGAGTGGCTGGGCCCGTGAGCCATGGCCGTTGAGCCTGCGCGTCCGGAGCCTGTGCTCCGCAATGGGAGAGGCCACAACAGTGAGAGGCCCGCGTATCGCAAAAAAATAAATAAATAAATAAATAAATAAATAAATAAAATTTTTAAAAATCTTAAAAACAATAAAATAAGTCAGTCTAAAAGTTAAACACTCTAACTATGCTATAAGCCCAAGCAATAAATCTGAATTCCAGAGGATAAGTTTCTAAATTTAGCTATTTCTGTTAATTTGCTTCTACTCAACACTTATGGAACTACTCTAGGCAAAGCATTTTGCTAGTGTCACAGGATATGAAAAACTGAAATCTAAAATTCAGATTTATAGCCTATTCAGAGAAACAGCCACAAGCAAATAGCTACTTATTATTGCAACATATTCAGAGAAACAGCCATGAGCAAATAGCTACTTATTATTGCAATATATGACTAAAAAGGTTTAAGGGCAAGGATTAAAATTAACCTATTAGATTAATGGAGTAAACTTTCTTTATAAAATTTCAGACTGTTCTTTTATTCTTCCAAGGTTTTCCTTCTTACTTTGATGTCAGACTGTCTTTTCTTTAATAAAAGTGGATCTTAACAGGGTTTTTTTCTCATCTTAATTAGCAAAATAAGTTATCCACTAATGACTCTGTCTCTCTCCAGGCCCCTCACTCAATTTTCCTATAATTTAGTAATCCATGAAATTAAAAGGTCTGAGTTCTCCTGATATACATAACTCACAACAGCAAAAACCAAGAGACGTCATTAAAGCAGTGGGTTTGAGTCCTAAAGAGAATTCTGAGTATAAGACTTTGGGATTGCCTAAAGTGGCAGGAGACTGGTAGTAACAGACACAAGGTTTGGGTTGAATTGTGAGTCACTGGGGAGACCAGATCTGGCCTAAATCAGAATGGTAGCAATGGTAAAGGAAAAGGAAATACATGTAAGAGACATTAGCAAAAAATAGTAGAACCTGATAACAAGATATGGAAGGAAGAAGGATAAAGGTACAAATATGATCAACTCTGTGACAAGGTACCTCTAATACAGAACGCCCAAATGACACACTTGGCTAAATGCCAGAAAAGTTTGCTCTCTTGCTTCACACTACAGACTCCCACAGCTGCCTTACTTCTATACTGTTAATTATCCTCGAAGGAGAAATTGTTACTATGAGAGTTGATCTAAGCTTTGGAGAAAACAGGTTAAAAATAGAAAAGTCACTTATTAAAAAAAAAGAAGAAAGAAACCACATTAATTTCAACTGGTACAGCTGCTAATAAACTTTAAAACTTTCTTGCAGAAACTTTGGTTAATGTTGTTTTCTAGAAGTCATGACTAACCAATTGTCTAAATATTAAATTATCAAAGGAATTGTAAAAGATACCATTTAAAATTTTTATTGATGAAGGAAAATAAGTGAGGCTTGAGTCTAAAAATAAACAGGAAAATTATAGATAAATCCATTAACACTTTAAATAGGTATAGTTTTTATCTTTTTGCTTCTATACGTCACTATTTTATGATTTTTTCTGTAATTAACATATTACCAGTGTGAGAAAATAAATTACTGTTTATTATGTACTAGTTATGTAACATATTTCTATAGTCAAATTCATTTTTAAGAGTTCTAGCCATAGTCCTTTTTCCATCAAGTTCTGAAATGATAATATAATGTAACGTAACATAACATGGGTGGAACACATGTTCTCCATGCTCCTTGGTCTGTTTAAACGCAGGCTCTGATGTTTTCTAGTTACATAATCTTGGCCAAATTACTGAATCTCCATAAGCTTTGGTCTTCTCAACTATGAAATGAGAATGAAAACAATCTGTACCACAGAGGGTTGTTTAAAATTATGAGAACATAAGTAAAGCACAGGACCTGACCAATAATAAGCCCTCAGTAAATATCTGCCAAATGTCTAAAAGCTGAGAAAAGCAATGTCCAATAACATGCCGGCTCGTGAAGAGTTTTCAGCAGTGAAGTGAAATGTAGGTGGGAAAAGCTATAGACAATGGAACCTTATGCTTAAAGGTAAAAAACTAATGGCCTTCAAAGAACCCAGTTTACATCACTGTTAACACTGTAATATTACAAACTGCCTTATAAAAAGTATTAAGTAGCATACCTCATGATTGATGACAGTCCAGCCACAAGATGAATCACTGTCACTGGAATTTTCAGACATTTTTCAGGTCTACAAATACAAAAACATATTGATATGTGGGACACATTTTTTTTAATTCTACAGGAAGTACTATATATGACCCAAGTATAAAAAGTGGCTTACTGCCTTCTAGGTGAAACTGAGACAACCCACCCATAGATTTACCAGATAGGATATGCTTGCATTATCTATATGAACAAATACAACCAAACTTTATGACAAGGAGATCCTCCTGAGCCAAAACAGTCTAGACGGTCTTACTGTGGAATGAAGAGGCAAGCTGGATCTGAAAGAAAATGTAGGATTTGGCCAGGCAGAAACAAAGGTAAATGAGAACAATCTGACTCTGAGGAAGTCAACTGTTGAGGGAATGACAAATGGGGAACAGTCAGCCAGAGTAAAAGCCTATGTTTTCAATGAACAGTATGGTGTGAAAATCATGGCTGAAGAAACCAAGTGGGGGAAAGAGAAGAGTTCCAAGGCCCACCAAAATGAAATCTACTGTTGTCAACATGAAGCAATTAATATTTTCAAGCAGGGAAGGAATGTGATCAAATGGTTTTTAGGAAAATAACCACTTCAGTTCCATTAAAACAGGGGAAGAAAAAGACCAGAAGTTGGTTAGAAACTTGTGGCCATTGGCAATAACCTAGATAGACTCAAGTCCTAAACTAGCACACATTGGTCACTCTACCTGGTTTGTTCTACCCTTTCTATCTGAAACTCCTATTTAAACTTCAAAATTACGCTCATTAAAGTAAATGGTATCTTGCTGACTTTGTTCTATACATATGTCTTATAAATGCTTCTATTACTGCACATATACTGAGAACCCATTATATCCAAGTTGATGGTTAGTGTTCTAACAGAACTCTATTGCAGACAATTTAATATGTAACCAGTGCACAAATGAAAACGGCAAAAAGTATAGATGTGGACCGTCCATTAGTGATTCTGGAAACTCTCATAAATTAATATTTTAAAAAGAGAAGATATAGAGAGGTGGCTGGTCACTGATAGTATAAAATAAGCATGTTTTCAGACAAATTATTCAAAATCTAAAATAAGACATAAAGACAACTGTGTAACTTTTAATGTCACTCGAGACAGAACATTTTTACAATAAATTCACCTGAGGTCATTTGATTGTTTGATTTCCCATTTACAACTAATTAGGGCCCAGGCAGTTTCTAAATTTAAAGGTAAATTTGTATTAAAAAAAAAAAAAAAAAAACCATTACAGTGAAATGTACTTTTTCTGTCCAGTAGAGAATACTATCCCAAAGGCTAGGCCTAAATACCCTCCCTATAGGATATTTATTTCAACATTCCTTATTAAACTGACTACATAAAGCCCAATTTCTCATTGAACCAGTTTTCATGAGTTAAAAACTTTGATGTTACTATTTGTATTTGAATTATTTTATAACAATTTGAAAGTTGTGGGTTAGCATATTGGACTGCACAAAGACTGAGCAGTTAACTTTGCAGGAAGAAAGGAAAATGGTCAAAGCAGGCTTTATAAATGAGGTTGTAATGTTTTTAGACATGCTGGACAGCATATTTTTTAACTGAATTAGTTGCCAAAATTTTAAAATTGAGAGCTATCACAAAAAAATTAAGTTCTGGTTCCTTATTACCAAAAAAGAAAATATGACGACACTGGAAGGACTTCCCAAGAGATAATGGGAAAAGCACTACAAAAATAAAGGCAGAAAAAATTAAAGAATATAAAACTTCTAAGAAATTCAATTAATTTAGCATGAGTGAAGTATTAAAAGAAGACATCTGAAAATCAGAATCTTTCAAAGGGCACATATTAAAATGGGGAAACAATTAAAGGGCCCTGGACCTGTGGGATACAAAGAATCAATGCAATATTCCATGAAAAAGATGAGCACCTAAATTTAACTAGTACTGATGAGGGGGAGAGGGTAAATAGGATGGGGAGGGGTTAGGAGAGATTTGAGAAGACAGACACAAAAGATTTTTAAAGGACTAAATAACCAAGAAGAATAACAAAGAATAGAAAAGAGAAAGTATAGTATATTTTGGTTTAAGTGACTTGGTATTTGGAAAAACCATTCTATATGGAACAAGTAGGTAGGGCTTAACGATTAAGAAAATTGGCCTAGGACTTCCCTGGTGGCACAGTGGTTAAGAACCCGCCTGCCAGCGCAGGGGACACGGGTTCGAGCCCTGGTCCAGGAAGATCCCACATGCCACAGAGCAACTAAGCCCCTGCGCCACGACTACTGAGCCTGCACTCTAGAGCCCGTGAGCCACAACTACTGAGCCCCGCGAGCCTAGAGCCTGTGCTCTGCAACAAGAGAAGCCACCACAGTGAGAAGCCCACACACCGCAATGAAGAGTAACCCCCACTCACTGCAACCAGAGAAGGCCTGCGCGCAGCAACAAGACCCAATGCAGTCAAAAATAAATATTTTTTTAAAAAGGAAAATTGGCCTAAAAAAAATAGCAATCATTCTTCACCATGTGAAAGCTCCTCTTCCCTTTGTAAACCCCCAGTTCCTAACCTCCTCTAGCAGCCCACATTCTCACTGATGCTCCATCTCACCCCCGCGCCATCTCACCCCCAGACTTACATAACCTTCCAAAACTCCTGGGATACAAGACCTGATCAGGGATATTTAATGTGTATATATCTCCTGCCCTTACCTAGGTAATTTCCATTTAAACAGTTCGTTTAAATAGATAGTTCCCAGCTTTTGTTTTCCGATCAAGAACTCTAATTGCCGGCTTCCCTGGTGGCGCAGTGATTGAGAGTCTGCCCCCCGATGCAGGGGACACGGGTTCGTGCCCCGGTCCGGAAAGATCCCACATGCCGCGGAGCGGCTGGGCCCGTGAGCCATGGCCGCTGACCCTGCGCGTCCGGAGCCTGTGCTCCGCAACGGGAGAGACCACAGCAGTGAGAGGCCCGCGTACAGCAAGAACTCTAATTGCTCTGGAGATAAACAAAGACAAGATTTCAAAAGAAAGTTACATACATTGCTAAACTGGGACTTTATCATATTTGAATTTCTCAAATCAAGGAGCCCACTTTAATCGGATCCCAGTTTAATTCTTTGTTTACTTGCCCTGGCTTCACATCTAGCCCAAATGAGGAAAAAAAGATTCCCCTACTGGCCATAACACCACAGTAAGAGTTTGGTAAGCAAAATTCACAGCCCCACTAAAGAGCTCTCTTAGTTCAGGTGTTTTCAAAAAGTTGGGTGCACTGAAATTAAATCAAATTTTTAAAAAGTAAATTTCTGAGCCCCATCCTAGACACATTGACTCTGAAAGCTGCCTCTGTATTTGAACTTCCCCACTATAGCCAGTTATCTTCCTAAAATGGTAATATTTTGTCATTCCTTAAAAATGTTAAGATTTTCATACTGTCTTCAGGATAATGCCCACAGGCCTTAAACATCAAGTGTTTTGTCTCTAGCATCTCATCCTCTCTCCCTCCATCCCCTCCCTCTCCTCTCCACCTTTTCAATTCTGCTAAAAAGCTTAGCTTTCTCTTAATTCAGGGGCTTTGCATATTCTGATCTCAGTTCCTCACCTCCTTACTTCTACCCAAACTCCTGTGCCCACTCTTCTATCTCAGCTAATGCATCACTTTGTGAACCATTCCCTGACCCCATTCCCAAAGACTAGTATATTCCCTAATCTACTACTTAAAATACAATACTATGCTGTAATTGCTTGTTTACTTGACTGGTAACACATATTAAGCACTCAATAAAGAAAAAAGGTAAACATTTCTGGGTGATGATGCAGTTAGTGACACACATCTAAACTGTTCCTCGAGGAACTCAAAATTCTGGAGGAATCCATGAGGTTCCTCTCCCCATTATTTTGACCAAAGGTAAATGCAAAAACCTGTTCCATTTTGAGGGCTTTACTAATAATAACTTAGAAATAAGCAGAGTTTATGGGAAAGTTACAAAGGCATAAAAAATCATACAAAGTTATAAAGCTAAGGGTACTTTATGAAGATGATAAACTTGAAGCCCTTTTCTAGACTCAGGCTTCGTTTTATTCCTCGGGGTAGCTTCTTTACCCCCATCTCCAGTCATATATTTCCCCATTGCTTTTTGGATGATCACTAGTAGGTTTCTCAGGCCTTTCAAATAAAGCATCTACAAAACTAAGATCATCTTCCTGCTGCTCTTCCTGTTTCTATCATCTCAGAGAATAGCATTAGCCAAAAATAATCTGGCCGCAAGCAAGCAAAAGCCACCAAACATCAGGTCAAAAATCCTAGATTTAGGATAACTACATTTGGGATAACTAAAACTTGCCTTGACCCAAAAATCCAATCAGGTCTAAATCCTTATCCACTTCCTATCCCAACTTCATCATTTCCCACTTCTATTACAGTGACGGCTCTCTAAGAGATCTCTGCCTGCAGTTTCAAATTCCCCTCCAGTCACTCCTTCCCAATGCTGTCCCTACTCTGTTTATCCGAACACATAAATCTGATCACTTAATCAATCACTTAAAATTGGTCTCCAGTGCCTTCAAGATAAACTCCAAAATCCTACAATAATAGCCTCTAGAACAGAGACAAATCATTTAAATTATCACTTCATAAGAAATCCTATGGAACATTTCTTCACAACATGTAAGTATTCATAGAACTCTCTGGAAGAGAATTTGACACTAAGTATTACAAACATATGGTTTCCACATAGAAGATAGCACATATTAGTCATATTAGCATGTAAATTTATTACATGGATGTTCATATCTCATTTATGAAGTTACTTAAGTAGAAGGATTATACTACACTAGTATAATCACACTCTCCAGCAGATGGGTCTACAGTTAGTACCATTTTTAATTCACTCCTTTATCCATCTGTTCATTCAATATTTATTGAGTTCTTAGCACATGCAAGATACTGAAAATATACCAATGTACAAAACAAGTAAGAGTCTTGGCTTCCTGGAGCTTAAATTCTATCAGCAATTGACTAGATTGAACTTCATCTGAGCCCTGTGCTCCAGGAAAGCAAGGAAGGTTGAGAAATTTCCCCATCCTGTTTTGTGTTCTGACTGATAGCTAACTGCAAAGGACCAACCTGCCCTCAAAAAATCCCAGGTAAGACTCACTTCCACCCATCCTGAGTGCCTTGTTTACTTGCCTCTATAAAACTCCTCAGTTCACTGAGATATTCCTATTGCAATAGTCTGAATTAAATTCATCTCAATTTTCTGGGACTTCCCTGGCAGTCCAGTGGTTAAGACTGCATGCTTCCATGTAGGGGGCATGGGTTCAATCCCTGGTTGGGGAACTAAGATCCCACATGCCACACGGCGTGGCCAAAGGAAAAAAAAAAATCATCTCAATTTTCCTAAGCACTTCATCTTTCACACTGGAGTCATCCAATAAACAACATTACCTGGTAGAATACACAGTGTATTTGATGGTATATTTCCTACTACAGAGAAAGCATAGGAAAAGAGAATAGAAAATGTTGGGTTGGAGAGGCTTAATTTCAAAAAGGATAATCAGCGAAGGCTTCCTTAAGAAGGTATATTTGAGCAAAGACTTGAATGAGTGAGTGAATCATCGTGCAGTTAACTGGGTAAAGAGTGTTTCAGACCAAAGAAACAGTAGGTACAAAGCTGGAACCAAGCCCATATCTATGAGAATCAGCAAGGAGGCCTGTGTGGTTGGAGAGGAATGGGCTACCAGGAAAGTGGGAAAAGAGGAGGACAGAGAGATAATGGAGTGGGAGACAAATGATGTAGGGCCTTACAGATCCTAAGACTTTTTACTCTGAGTGAAACTAAAAGTCACAGAAGAATTTTGAGGAAAGGAATAGAAAGATCACACTGGCTGCCCTATTGAGACAGCACTGTGAGGGGGCAAAGGCAGAAGCAGGAAGACCATTTGCAAAGCTACCACAGTAATCCAGGTGAGACGATGGTGCTTTGGACCAGGGTGGTAGCAAAGACAGTAAGAAGTGGGCAAATTATACATATATTTTGAAGGTATAACCAACTGGGCTTCCTGATGTACTGAATACTAGGTATGAGGGATGACCCCTGTCCTAAGTAAATACAAGAATGGAATGGCCATTAAGACTGGAAGACTTCAAAAGCAGCAGGTTATGAAAGGAAAATTGGTAAACTCATTGGGGACATATTAAATTTGAGACAGCTATTATCACATCCAAGTTGAAACGTCAAGGAGGCAGTTGGAGACTTAATTTAGGGGAGAGATACAGACCAAAGATGTAATTTTAAAACACCTTAGGTGGCAGCTGTCAAAACTAATAACAGAGCAACAATAGTAATTTTACCTCATAAAATACAACTGCAGTGAATATTACCTGATATGATGGTGCCCCTCATCATTCCTGAGTAGCTACATTTTACTATGGAAAAGGTACGGTTTCCATTACTGTATCTTCTAGAATTAGACACGATGGAGAAGAATGGGGGCATTATTCTCCCACACGTCTACGATTCCAATGTAAGCCAACCAATGGGCTGTGACCAAAGGTCCCAAAAGTGCTGCTGTACTGTAAATGTGATCAAAGATGAGTCAGTCAGTCTAGACAGCTTTCAAGAACCTACTTCTATCATGCTTTTCAGAGGTTCTGGAACTTTCATCTCCCCAAGAGGATATGAAAATGCCTGCTTTAAACCAGGCTGTTGGATAAAGGAAAGAGGACCCAAGATCCCAACTAATAAAAACTTTTTAAATGTCCCTTATATTCTATTTTTTGTCCAATAACAACCCTACAAAAATAAACAAGCAGAAGATGTAGTTAAGTTAGTTGGTGGCAAGTACTGTGGAGAAAAATAAAGCAAAAAGGGGGAAAACTGAGTGCAGGGAGTAGGGGGTGGGGATTAGAATTTTAAATAAGGTTGTTAGGGAAGACCTCCCACCAACATAACGAAGGTACCTATTTCTCCACAACCTCACCAAAAAAATAACAACCATCTTTAATTTCTGACCATGTCATGAGCAAAAAAAAGTAAATCTCCTATTTCAATCTGCATTTCCTAGATGACTCAGTGGGGCTGTGCATCTTTTCCTATGTTTATTGGCTATCCTTATTTCATTTCCCATGAATTATCTAATGTTCGCATGTTCACTTTCCTATTGGGCTGTCTCTGTTGATTTTCAGAAGTTCTTCATAAACTGGGTCGTGAATGAATTCACTGCTAAACCTACTGCAAATATTTTTTTCTAGCATGCTTCAATTTAAAAACATATCTTCTATCATAGATGTCTTTAAATTTTATGCAGTCAAATGTTGAGGATGGAGAATAAGGTGTTTTTTATAGCCTATATTTTACACCTTGCTTTAGAAAGTCTTCCCTACTCTCAAGATTGTAAATTTTTCTCCTATATTTTCTACTAATACTTTTTCAGAGTTTTGGCTTTTACATTTAGCTATTTAATCTGTGAATCTGGATTTTCGCCCTTTTAGTGTGAGGTAGAAATTATGTCAATTATTAAATATTCCATATTTTTTCTATGATTTAAAATGCCACTGTCACATAAAGTCCCATACATTTATGAATCTGTCACATAAAGTCCCATACATTTATGAATCAGTTTCTGTAGTCTCCATTCTGTTCCAATGATCTATATTCCAGCACCAAAACAAGGCTGTTTTAATTACAATGGTACTCACCACTTTTTACAGTGCTATTTTGCAACTCTTCGCTTGGTCCCTCCCTAAACACACACAACCACTCTGAACATTTACGTACAGGCAACAATGAAACTGACTGCAGGTTACATGCAATACTTATTCCAAACGCTAGAATTTTTTTTTTAAACTTCCTGTGCAAAAGTCTCCCCATGACCTTGAGAATAAGTATTCTGCACAATAAAGTCAAACTTCTTAAGGGGACATCCAAATGCTTCCACTACCTGGCTCTAGCCTAGCTTGCAATCGATTAGTTCTCTCCTCCAGGGCTATTTCATCTGATCAAAGTAATCTACTTGCTACAAGTAGAGGAGCACAGCCCTACCTCCACGTCTTCACTTAATCAAGTCACACTTCCTGGAATGCTTTCCTCCTTTCCTTTCTTCTGATTTCCATCTTTAAGTCTCAGTCTCCTCCATGAAGTTTTCCTTCATGTTTCTGACACACTGATCTCTCCTTCCCCTGAATGTACAGCATTTATTTCTTATTTCTCAGCATAACTTCTGTACTTCTTAGCATACCTTGCCTAATAGGAGCTTCTATTACTTTTATCCATGAGTTACTTTACTAGTTAGTGTTGAGTTCAAAGCTTTTGATAAGGAGTTCCAATTTAATTTTCAATGTCTTTATAACAGCACAAAAATTTTAACTGTTCTCTACTAGTCAGAAGTCATACAATACATACATAATAATCGCTCATCTTTAATCGCTTAATATTCTATTTTATCTATAGAAAAGGACATACAAGCATTTTTACTCAGATCAGGAATTAAAGGATCAGAAATAGCAATGAGCTACAGGTCTAATTTCAGGTCTAACCCACCCCTTAAGCTTGCCTCTTTTAAATGTACCACAATTATGAATTTTTTTTATTCCTGCCTATTTTCAAAAGGGAGCTAGGGCCACTAAAATCACTAAGCACCAGAATGAAGGGGTTGAAACAGAAAAGCTTAAGAAATTCTAAGATTTTCTGTCTAAGTAAGGATCTAAAACTGTTACTGTCACTATGCTTTATGGTAATTTGGTACAAATTTACATCTTAAAAAGTACTGTGACAAACACTTCTGGAAAATGGTGAGAACTGTATCTCTTTGGGGAATTAAAGGGTCTTAAATCCTGTTCATTGTGGTGGGGGAAGAACCTTTCACTGTGTTGCTTTCTTTTTTCCAAATAGTCTCATCTTAAGTGAAGGCTCAGCTTATACTTTTTTTTTCATCTACAATGTCAACCTTATTTCAGTCCCCAAACTCTGGCAATAAATAAGCCTAGCCTAGGAGTGCCTAGTACCCACTAGGCCTTTGTGCTGTAGGAAAAAAAAAAAAAAAAAGACTACCCTAGGGAAGTTGATTCCAAGGCTTATTGGCTAGAATGGCCAGGTAAACTCTTTATTTGAAAAAGAGTAAGTTTTTGTATGGCTTTTTAACTGTTACAGCAGATAAATCCTGCAACATATCTTCACGAAGCCCAGGCCAAACTGAATTGCTTCCAAACAGCATCAAGGGACAAATGATCTGACAGGCAATTCTGAATATGGAACTAAAGTGCTGGCTGCCATTCTGGATGCTCAAATCAGCAGAGCCTTTCTATGGTTGGTGTAAAAGGTAGAGAACGAAAGAGATGCAAAAGATAAGAGCCACTTTCACCTAAAACGCTTCTGAATTTAAAAAGACAGTAAATTTCATTGTTCTTCCCCTCCTACCTCCCAAAAGGGGAAAAAAATCAGTTTTTTGACAAATTGCATCACTCAGGAATCATACTCTCCATTAAACGTCATAAATGTGGTGTTGCAAAAGACTTTCAGATTGATGTCATCTCTCATGTTTGCCTTGTGAAAGTTCAGCATTATTAAGATAGGCTTCATAAAACCTTAAGACCACCTGGTAAAAATACAGCCCAGAGATTTAAACACATAAAATAAAACCACACACACACAAAAAAAGACTCAAACAAAACAGAAAAGTTTTACAATCCTGGGGTAAAGATGACCTTTTTTCTAAGCTTTACACAAAACCTAGAAATTGTAAAGGAAAAGCTTTTTATTATATAAAAATCATACACTTGTTTGCCAAAAGTCATAAAAGTAAGAATGATATACTGAGAATACCTGTGACATATAAAACAGAGTTTTCAAAACATTTAAAGTACACCAATAAATAAGAAAAAGGCTAAAAAACTGAATAGAAAATTTATCAAGGAATATGAGTAAGCAATTTATAGAAGATATTAAAATGGTTTATAAGGAAAAAATGCTCAACCTTACTACGAAAGATACACAAAGAGAAGCAAGATTATTTTAATGCCTAAACGATCAACAAAGATTAAACAGGTTAATAGGTTAGATACAGAAAAATAGGCACTGTAAACAGTAAAAATGCATAGTTATTATTTGAGTAATTTTGTAATAACAAAATTTTACAGGCAGATACCCTGTGACCTATCATCTCTATTTCATTTCCTATCCACCTCATTTCTAGGAATTTACCTGGTAGAAATACTCACATGAATATGAAAATACATATACATGTGTGTAAGAACGGTTGGATTTTTATAGTACAAAATTAGAAAGTGAAATGTCTATCAAGAGTTTATTAAAATTAAAATGTATAATATCTATTATTAATGCAGCCATTAAAAATTTAAAATAGATCAACATGTCCTGACATGGAAAGATATCAATAATATATTCTGTGAAAAAAGCAAGTCAGAAAATGATATGTATAATAAACCCTATTGATATTAATTTATATGCATTAGTCTAATTAAAATTTTAAAGAGTATCTTTCAAATCTAAAAAAACTAAAATTACACGTATTATGTCTGCTAAATTTCAGTGAGCTATTTATTACCCTCATAACCAGCAGGAAAAAAATATATTTTTTTTAAATGAAAAGACAAACCCAATATTAAGTAAATGAATGACTGACACAAATCCAATCATCTTCTGGATGACCAGTCCCTTCAGAACAAATTAAAGGACTAAAGGGAATCATATTAAAACGTTTATATCTGAGGTATCAGAAGTTTACTGGAGAAAACTGATGCTAGAGAAAAGAGAGCATAACCCAGGGATTTGAAGAGTCCACAGTGTAGTAATTACGGCATCAAGATGTGGGTCCAATGGCTGTCCTGCCTCTTGGTTATATGCATCTTCTAAGTGGATTCAAAGATAACCTCTCTATAGCAAACAGGCTTTCCTAGTTTTCATGGAGTGGAATTTCATTTAAACACTGATATCGCTAAAGATAGGTATCCGGAAAAAAATCTCCAATAGTAGTAATTTCACTTTATCCATGACCAGAAAGAGGCAGCAATACTGTTAAATGCAGTAAATTAACTTTTTCGTTTAGAAAACAAGAAGTAAGTCAATACACAATTTCTTCACAAGATTTCTTTTATGATGTAACATCCTTCAAATTGGGACACAAAAGCAACTACTGCCATATTTGAAGATAAAAGTATCCCTTTTTGCCTCCATCTAAAAGAAGCTACACCTTTGATTAAAAGTTTGAAACAAAGTAGTAAACCATATGAATTCAAAATGCTGGGGGGAAATTAAGATATCTCTTAGTATGGAAATAAATAGCCTTTTCACCAGGTGTTCCCATTCTGAAAAGAATCCTGACTTTCCAGGATTGTTACCTCTTAGTTTTGGAAAAGCCTGAAAGAGCCAGTAGTAAATCTAGAAGCTTGACTAGGCACCATACGGCCCTCACTTGGGCACTGCCAGCCCCTGTTGGCTTCCCCTCCCCTTTCAGAGATAAGTAAAACTACTGGGATCTAGCTTGATGTTTCTTTTTTTACTCTCAAAAAAATTTTTTAATGATTTTACTTGTTAAAATATATGTATTCATCATATATCTATATTTTTTGTTTATCTTAAACATACTTTCCACAAAAGGATAATTTGTCCTAATTTTTTTTTATAACTCTTTTCTACTTTTCATTTCCAAAAAAAGCCAGAGAGATGGAAAAAAAAGGGATTTTACATATTTTTATTCTGTTTTCCATTTTTTTAAGTACATAATAGACAATTAAGTACACATCCATTGTTACTTTCTAGTAGTAATATTAGATAAAGTGTTAGTAAAGAAAATGAGTTATCAACTAATCAAATATAGAAGCAGTCATTACCAACCCATGATATGTTTCTTTGCCTTTTACTTTCGCTTATATTTGCTCTCATAAAGTCCTCAGAATTGATTTGTAAGTTTCTAAAAGACTTTTTTACTTGAATGTTCTATATGTCAACCCAACTTGAAGTTAATCTCAAGGGGCAGATGCTGTATGTAATACAGATGGGGTTGACTTCCCCAGAAGTCCTTCTCCCAGAAGGAGTGTCTAAGCTCTAAACTATCTCTTTCCCTGAAAGACAAATGCTTACACATGTAACGTATCTCTGTGAGGACCTGGAATTTGACATTCAGTGTAGACTCACTGTTCATGAAATCAACTTAAAGTACCATTTTAGAACATTAAAAACAACGTCCACTTCCTACTGTTAAGTTACACTGATGATCTTCTTTATACTTTAGATATGCAATTAAAACAAATCAAAACCAAAATTAAAGGCCGAACCATAAAAGCACACTGCAATTTCAGAACCTTTAATGCAGCGGAGTACAAAATCACAGTCAGGAAAGGGGCTAGCTTCCCTTCAACCTAGTAAAACGCAAAAAGCACTATCAAAAAAATCAAATGAAGATCCCATTTGACTTTTTCCCATCAAACTTCTCAGTCCAAAAGTATATATCACATTAAGTCATCACACTTCAAATGTATAGTATGCTTTATGTACATGTTGCTTACGCAGGCCAATAATACTGTGCATGGGTAGATCACTCTGCCACTTACAAAGTGATACGACTTTTTATATCTGATTTGATCTTCACACATACCCCATGAAGTATGGCAATGGCTATTATTTATAATGTACAAATGGAAACAACAGAAGCTCATAAGTTAAATTATTTGTCAACATCATTAAACGTCCTGACTCCCAATCCAATTCTCTTTTCACATTTCATCATGCTGGCAACATGAACCAGAAATAAGGTTTTAGGAAAGTGCTTTATGGACAAATACTGAAGAAAAAGTAGATTTCTGACTTGCTGCTAATACTAATATTTCCTTGCTAATACTTCCTTCAGAAAACTCTATAAGCTCTTAAGCAGGTTTCCACACCTTAAACGTCCCTTGGAAAAAAAATCCTCTAAATTATCAGTTAGTTGCAATCCTCCCCATATTACAGATTTAAATTTCACCTTAGAACTCAAACTGAGATTTTTATTTTCAAGTTTATCTGGTGCAATACATCAAACATGACCTTTTAAACCAACTCATTTTTTTTAACTGTTTTAATTTAGTCAAAACTGCAGAACTGCCAGACAGACAAACATGGTAAGATATCACTTATACGTGGAACCTGAACAATACAACAAACTAGTGAATATAACAAAAAAAAGAAGCAGACTTACAGATATAGAGAACAAACTAGTGGTTGGGCGGCGGGCGATACAGGGTAGGGGAGTGGGAAGTACAAACTACTGGGTGTAAGATAGGCTCAAGGATATATTGTACAACATGGAAAATAGAGCCAATATTTTGTAATAATTGTAAATGGAAAGTAACCTTTAAAAACTGTGTAACAAATTTTTACAAATAAATTTAAAAACAAAACAAAAACTATACAACTCCCAGGAAGAAAATTCTTGAAAATGTAAGTTATCACCTACAATATGGCAACTTCCTCATCTTAACCACTCACAAACACAAAAACAATTCAGCCTCTAGTAGTTCTGCATTGTTAGATGAGTCTGCATTTTCTGTTTTAAAATACCCTGGGCTTAACAGGCCTTGCAGTGTGTCCATATTCTTTACATGTCAGAAACTACTACTTCTAATCTCTCAGTTCAAACTCACCTAATTTTTTAAATATTTAACTTAGATAAAATACAATTACACAACCTAGACAATACTGTGGAACCAGTTAGTAAATCAGACATGTTAAGTAATTATGAATGTTTCTTATGCCCTGTAAATGAACCCAAATTTTTAGTGAGATATTGAGCCAACAAAGGGCACAAAATACACAAAATAAAACAATAGAAAATATTGAAAAGAAACTGAAATTTGAGGAGAGAAGCAATGCTCCAAAGAAAAGAACCTAAGAAAACAAAGTATGACTTCTACAGCTTAAAAAACAAAAAAGCAAAAAAATAAAAACAAAAACAAAGCTTCAGAATGGCTATTTTATTGAGTTAATGGACACTTGGAATTGAGGTAAACCCCATTTTTTCAAGACTGATAACTGCAAAAATACATAGACTATTCCTATCAAAAAACAATGTGGCCCTTTCTTTATGACAGAAAACAAAATGTGGGCTAAATATGCTACTTACCCAACCATATCCAACATATCCATAATAGAAAATGAAACAAAAACATAATCCAGAATATCAGGCATATAAAACATAGTATTGATACTTAAAATGACTTGATGAAAACAAGCTTAAAGCCCCCATTTTATAATAATGTTTAACTTCTTTATTTCCACTGGCAAATGTTTACAAATAATAAATGAAAAATCCTGCTACATCCCAGATCTTTTATATGCCCATGCTTTGTCACCTTGAGTTATAGTAATAATCAAGATTCCACTCCCTTAATTGAAGAAAAGTAAGCAATTTTGTCTTGATTTTACTATACAAAATGAAAAGAAAACATCAAAATAAGACGAGATGTACAAATGCTAAGAACTACTGTCATATTTTTTGTTTCCTTTCCAGTCCAACCAATGCATTTCTTGTCACTTCTTAACAACTAACATATACATTTAAACTTGTTATTCACAGAGTCTGTGGATGCAGTAACAGGGGCTCTGCCTATGTTGTTTGCAGTTGTTATTTGCTTTTTAAAATTAATGTTTAAAGAGTCTGTATAACTGGAATTGCTGCACCTGTGTCCTTTTTTTAATTAAGGTTTTTTCCTATAGAAAATTTGGAAAATACCAAAAAGTTTAAAGAAAAAACTAATTTGTAGTTTCACCATCAAATCACTTTTATAACTATTACACTCCTTTGAGTCTTATTTCTAATAGACATCGAATCACTTCTAGTCCTATGGTTTAGTTAACAAAATTAGTATTACACTACTTTCTAACCTACTTTCATTTAAAAACTAGTATTTCCCACACCCTCAAATATTATTTGAGAGCGATTTTTAATAGTTTCTTTAATTAGAATCTCATCCTTAGGTTGGGTAAAGGATTAGAAATTATTTATTAAAATAATACTCTCACTTTCTCCCTTCCCTTCCCCTTTATGACCATAGCTCAGGGAAGTATAGTAAACCACTCACACTAGCGTCCAAGGTGTGATAAATACCCCCCTGAGAAAGGTGGGGCCTAGTAAGATTCAAACGTTAAGCCAAAGATACGATAAGCTAATAATGACATTTCAAGTACCGTCCAGTACATGTGACCTTATTTGAGGAGGCAAATCTCCTAAAATTCGCAGTACTAAAATAATTAGCTATTCTAGCTACAAGGCGGCTCCATTCTATTTTTTAATAAAGCCAGACTGAGTGCAAATTTCACCCACTCAACAAAGTACCTAATTGGCTGAGTTCGTTAAAACTGGCGCTCCCAAAAGCAAAAAGTTGATTCGTTAAACAAAGATAAACAGTAACGCGTACAACGCACGGTGTGACCTGCTGCTATGGAGGGCTTATCGATTAGGAAGGGGACTGGTGGAGGGCGAAAAGGATAGACAGGGAGATTTGATCATTATCAGCCAGGCTCACAAGCAGAAATCTCAAACACATTATTTAATCTTTCTCTCCCTGTCATCACGGGGCTCAAACGTCACCAAAAAAGCCCGGCCGGCTGAAAACCCGGCGGGGTGACGCACATAACATCTTACCATATGGATTCTCATCAATCAGGACCGAGGAGAGCCTTAAGCCAGCCCAGCGGAGGAAGGCGGGTGCGTCCCCTGGGCTGTCGGCTTCCTCACACTCCCGGCACACCGCTCGCGTCTGCAACGCAGGGAACCGAGGCTGCAGGACCACCGAACCGGCTCCGCCACGGGGGATGCAGACTCGCCTTCCGAGGAGGCCACCCAGGCGGCCGCAAACACCGAGCGTCTAGGGTCAAGCCCCCCTTCGGCGGAAACCCCGCGACCGCCTCCGCCAGGCGGCTGAGCCAGGACCCCGACAGTTGGCCCGGACTCCCCTCCTGGGGTCCAAACTCGCCCAGGGCCGTACCTGAAGGAGCAGCGCCACCTCCGCCCGACGGCGTTAGCTGTCGCGGTGGCGGCGGTCACAGCTCCGAGAGCAGTGACGCCTCTCATAAAAACAACAACCTGCTCGCAGGCGACCGCAGCCGAAAGGCAGTGGGCGGCGGGGCGCCGCGGCGCATGCCGGGACTCGTAGTCCCGCCCGCGCCTTATACCAGGCGGCGGCGGACGGAAGAACTACGACTCCCGAAAAGGAGCGCAGCCCGCCGCCGGCAGGCTGCAGGAAGCTGGGCCCCGCGGCCGTGATCCTCACAACATCCGGGCCCCGGCACTGCAGAGGCGGCGCGGCCGGTTACTGTGGAGATGGCCTGGTACAGCCCCTCCGAAGGATTCCACCCTGGAGAACGACTCCCGGGATTAGGCCGATTAGTTTACACGTATCCATCCAGCCGACGGTTCGCTTTCTCTTTGCTGCTTTAATTGGGTGTAGTAAAAGTCGGCGCTCGCTGGCCTTGCCATCCGCTGCAGGAAAAAACTGCGTTTGCCGAAAAAAATAAAGAAGATATCGAGAATGACCGAGTGCGACTGGGTGGGTTTGGGCAGAGGGCTGGATGTTTTTGATTGTCGGTACTCTTTACTATAAATTTGGGGCACCCCACACTCCCACCCACCCCCACCCTCCAGAAGAAAACCATCGTTGTAGGCAACCACTGGGCTACACAGATGTAACATGCATTGCATTAAGCCAGAATTGCCTCTGAAGGTATAAAGATGATTGGGGATGGTATACAACTCATGCCCCATTGCGAAATGCCGTGATGGTTTTGAACAAGAAAAACGTACCTTGTTAATTTGACATCTGTTTACATTGTGTCTTGTTCAAAACAGGATATGAGGGGGAAAAAGGATATGGTGCATTTATACTCGCTGTTGATGGAAACAGTAGAAAGTTAAGGTTTAATTCTCTGTCACATAATTGTGGCCAGAAAAAGATAAATTAAGAAAAACATGAACAAGGAGGATGGTGGGCCTGAGGAGAGACAAAAAGGTGCCTCAAAATTAGACTTACAGGGTTTTTTTGCTTTTGGTGTTACTGTAGTTAATATCAACTGTGACACAAAACCAAAAAAAAAAAGATTTTTAATTTTATAATTACAGCTTCTATAACGGGCATTTTTATTATTTCAGTAGCTTGTTATTTATCTTTATAAAAATGTGTGTGTGTTTATAACAAAAGACTTGGAAAAGTCAAAGTGGCCTGGTTTTCTCTAATTCTAGGAGAGCCTGAAAATTAAATTAGTAAGGAAGCTAATACCATCTATTTGTAGATTTTCGTTCTTTTCAAGGCACTTGCACAGTCTAATTTTAGACTTAATCGATTTTAAAAGATTCATTTATAATTTTCATTAACCTTCTCCTTCAGTAACAGTTGCTGACCCAATGTATAACCTAGCAGAGAATTTAAAGTAATCTTTTTAGGGCCTCCCTGGTGGCGCAGTGGTTGAGAGTCCGCCTGCCGATGCAGGGGATACGGGTTCGTGCCCCGGTCTGGGAGGATCCCATATGCCGCGGAGCGGCTGGGCCCGTGAGCCATGGCCGCTGAGCCTGCGCGTCCGGAGCCTGTGCTCCGCAACGGGAGAGGCCACAACAGTGAGAGGCCCGCATACCGCAAAAAGAAAAAAAAATAAAAAAAAAATAATAATAAAATAAAGTAATCTTTTTATTATTCTTTATATTAGGCTGTTTTGTTTTTGATTGTATCTGTTTTGAACTCTACATTTTAAGAATACCAGATTTGAAGAGGTCGAAACCCAAATAAGAAAGTTGCAGTGAGGGCCTAGGACATAAAGTAAAAGCAAGGGGTATTTTGTTTCCAAGTCCATAAACATTTATGAATTGTCCTGGAGGTCTAAAAGATTTCGGTAGACACTAACTTTTACAGATTGTGGGGTACGGATTATGCCAACAAAATTTTTCAGCTAACTTGTCTTCTATTTTGACTAGATTCTGTTTTCTGTATTCCATTTTGAGTCAAAGTTGATCAGAATTTTAGAGCCAGTTGCAGAAGGTGATTTGAAAGTCACAACCTCTGGGACTGAGGTTGCCCTGGGCAACCTGACTGGTGTCCATAAAGTAAATTAGGGTTGGTACTTTTTCTCACAAGTCACAGGGCAGCACCTTCCACCTAAGAAACCTTCCATGTGCTGAGAGAACCTAGACATTTTGAGAAAGCTGACCTGTTGTGATGCCGTAGGATTCTGGTGACTTACTATTCTCCAATGTCTGTGCTCTTGATATTTAAAACAAATTAATAAGCAGTGTCAAAAAAGAATAAACAGCAAGATCTGATGAGTTCTACTTCCAGCTTTGCCAGCTTCCTACAAGATAATGAGTGTTAGTAAATGGTAGCACACTACTGTAAAGTTTTCTTAACCTGTACATTTCAGAACTGAATTCTGGAAGATCATGCATATGCATTGAAGTATACCTGCAAAAAAGAAAATGGTAAAAATTGGTTCCATTTATATAGCAGCGTATCATTTACATCCGATTTTCTTTCATTTCCACAACCACAGGAACTATGGCAGGTTAGGGGTTTTTTTCCCCTTTTTTACCAACTTTACAGACAATATAAAAACAAAGGTGCAGTGATGATAAAGGATTGGAATCTAGGTCACAAGGTTCTTGCCTGTGCTACTCCTCCAACACTCTATTATACTTCTTCAAATCTGAACAAGAGAAAAGACAGTGGAGTAAATACTTCACATTTGCAGGTTTGAACTCAAGATTTCAAAACAGATAGGTTCCTGACAGTGGGGAACTTAACTTTGCAGAGACATAAAGTAGAATAACCCAGGAATTCAGAGTGAACTGGGTTAGTCTAAGAGGAACCGAACTAATCTGACCCAGATTTGATCCTCACTTAAGCCTGACACAACAACTTGGTCAATATTCTTTCCTCCGTTTTAGAGTTGGAGAAAGTGAGATTATATGCTTGCTAGTTTTAAGGATTTAGAATGCTGAAAGGGTCTCAGCCTCATGAATCACAAGAATCTACTATAGAGTCTTCAAAGCAAAAGAATTTTAATGCATATAAACAACCTTCTATTTAATGCAACCTTAAAAAGTCAGAGTTACAGTACCCTGCCAATCTCTATGAGGTTAGATATAATAACATAATTTATGATCTGGAAGGACTTAGATCTCAAGTATTCCAGAAGTTGCCAAATTTGGAGGGTTTTTTAACTACCAAAATTTTTTGCCTACATGGACACCACAGAATCATTTTTAAGAGCCTTATCACAAGTAAATATACACTTCATGTTTTTCACATACCTCAAAATCACTTTCCTATTGCTACATTTGGAGAGCCCTTATATCCTCAGATTAGAAAAAGAAAAAAACTATCTAATCCATTTCCTCTGTTTTATATTTTTGGACAAGGGATTTGAATCCTTGCAAAATAATTTCATTAAAGTCACGCAGCTCTTATCACTGGCAACATCAGAACCCAGAACTGGTGACACCTAATATTTGAAGGTGAAGACCTACATTTTTTTTAAATAACCGGTTTCCCAACATTATTGAGCTGGTTTCCTATGTGCTTGTCTTCTATGTAATAAAATGTAAGTTCTAGGAACTTTAGATTGTTGATCACTATTTTTCCAGCATCTAACAATGCCTGGTACACAGTGGGTACTCAGTATTTGTTGAATGAGTGATAAACAAGGTCCATAGAGTCTGTTCCATTTGAATTCTTTCACCTTCATTATTGAAGCTTGATGTTTTTTATAGACTTGACTTTACTAAGGATAAGCATGTTATATGCATTGCTAGAGAGCAATATGCACTTTTGTACCCATTCTTTTTAATATCTTGCTCCCTCCCTCCCCAAATAGCTAAGTTCTGTATATTTTAAATATTTATTAAATTTATTATATATGTTAATTACATATTAAATTGTAGTAAATGGCACCACCATCTACCCAAATGTTTGTCCAGAAATGTGGGAGTCTTTCTTGATCTGTCCCTCTTCCTCACTACCCACATCCAATCAATCACCAGGTCCAATGAATTCTACTTCCAAAATGTGTCTCAAATTTATTTACTAGTCTCTCTATACCACCATTCTTCTATAAATCATCATCGTCAGTCACATGGAATACTGAAGCTCCTCTCCACATCCATTCAAGTCTCTGACGGCAGCCAAAGTAATCTTACTAAAAAGAATATTACATCATGACATGCTTCTCCTTAAAACACTTCAATAGCTTTCCATTGCTTTTACCATAAAGATCTAAACTTTTCACATAGCCAACCAGACCCTTCAGGATCTGGCTCCTGCCCCTCTATTCTCATCTGCAGCCATTTTCACTCTAACTTACTCCACTTTGGCCATGCTTTTTCTTTGTGCCCTCCTCTATCTTTTCCTTCCTTGCCTTCCAGTCTTAAGATTCAGCGACACTTCACCAGAGGGCCTTCCTAGGCCCTCACACTAGGTTAGAACCCCCTATATGTCTTCATAAATATCCTGAATTTTTTTCTTCATAGCACTTACCACAATTATAATTAGTCAGTTGTATAATTATTTGCTTAATGGCTATCCCCCACACAGTTAAGATCCCTGAATGTTTATCTTGTTCCCTTTTCACTCTGAAATTAAGCTGTACGTCTTCAAACTATGACCCATTGCAGTCTTACTCTATAAGTTACACGTTTTTATAAATTCTCATAGTTCTAGTACAGGATTTTAAAAAGCTACCTTGTACATACTTTTGACAAGTTTGCTCTGTACAGATATATATAATTTAATGGGTACTCTTCAACGTCCTCCAGAGAAAAGGACTCCTAAAAGGAGAGTAGATGGGGCTAAGTTTTTGTTTTCTTCTCTATTATTTTTCCAGCTTTATTGAGATATAATTGACATATAACATTGTGTAAGTTTAAGGTACAACATGATGCTTTCATATACATATATACTGTGAAATGATTAACAATAAGATTAGTTAATATGTCCATCACCTCACATAATTACAAATTTTTGTGTGTGGGTATGGTGAGAACATCTACTCTTTTAGCAACTTTCAATTATATAATACAGTATTGTTAACTGTAGCCACCATACTGTACGTTAGATCCCTAGAACTTACTCTTCTTACAACTGGAAGTTTGTACCCTTTGACCAACATCTCTCTATTTCCCCCATCCCCAGCCCCTGGCAACCACCATCCTGCTCTGAGTTTGACTTTTTTTTTAGATTCCACATATATGTGAGATCATACTGTATTTGTCTTTCTCCGTCTGACTTAACTTCACTTAGCATAATGCTCTCAGGTTCCATCCATGTTGCTGCAAATGGCAGGATCCCTTCCTTTTTTATGGCTGATAGTATTTCGTTGTGTGTGTGTCTATACCAAAATTTCTTCATCCATTCATCTGTTGATGAATACTTAGGTTGTTTCCATGTCTTAGCTATTGTGAATGCTGCAGTGAACATGGGAGTACAGATATCTCTTCAAGATGTGATTTCATTTCCTTCGGATATATGCCCAGAAGTGGAATTGCTGGATCATGTGATAGTTCTATTTTTAGGTTTTTTGGTTGTTTTTTAATTTATTTATTTTTGGCTGCGTTGGGTCTTCGTTGCTGCGCGCGGGCTTTCTCTAGTTGTGGTGCGCGGGCTTCTCTTTGCGGTGGCTTCTCTTGTCGCGGAGCAAGGCTCTGGGTGCTCAGGCTTCAGTAGTTGTGGCACATGGGTTCAGTAGTTGTGGCTCGCAGGCTCTAGAGCTCAGGCTCAGTAGTTGTGGTGCATGGGCTTCGTTGCTCCGCGGCATGTGCAATCTTCCCAGAGCAGGGCTTGAACCCACGTCCGCTGCATTGGCAGGCGGATTCTTAACCACTGCGCCACCAGGGAAGTCCCGTATTTTTAGTTTTTTGAGGAACCTCCATACTGTTTTCCACAGTGGCTGCACCAATTTACATTCCCACCAACAGTGCATGAGGGTTCCCTTTTCTCCACATCCTCGCCAACTCTTATTCTCTCTTAACTTTATAATAGCCATTCTTCAGGTGTGGATTGATATCTCATCGTGGTTTAGATTTGCATTTCTCTGATGATTAAGGATGTTGAACATCTTTTCATGTACCTGTTGGCCATCTATATGTCTTCTTGGGGAAAAATGTCTGTTCAGATCCTCTGCCCATTATTTAATTATATTGTTTGGTTTTTTGCTATTGAATTGTATGAGTTCTAAAGATATTTTGGAAATTAACCCCTTATCTGATGTATGCTTTGCAAATGTTTTCTCCCGTTCCAAGGCTGCCTCTTCCTTCTGCTGTTCTTGTGCTGCACAGAAGCTTTTTTGTTTGACGTAATCACACTTATTGATTTTTGCTTTTATTACTTGTACTTTTGTTGTCATATCCAAAAAATTACCAAGACCAACTCCAAGGAGCTTTTTCCCTATGTTTTCTTCTAGGAGTTTTACGGTGTCAGATCTTACATTTGTCTTTGATCTTTTTCGAGTCACTTTTTGTGAGTAGCGGGGTAAGAAAGGCTTAAGACTAAGTTTAAATAATTCTGTTTTTTTCAGAACTTTATAATTGAGAATTATTTTATGCATTTATCTTTTAGGATAAGAAAAGTACTTCAGCTTCAAATTCAGAAACAGAAATGAAACCTGAAAAACTGCCTCCTTGTGTGAACCCTGGCAATCCTGTGTTTTCATGTATGTTGGACCCAAAGACACTCCATACAGCTACCTCACTATCAAAACCTAAGATGATTATGTATAAAACCAATTCAAGTAATTATGGTGAATTTTTACCCATGCCACAGTTTTTCCCCTGCTATTATACTCCAAAGGACCAAGCATTTTCAAGCAATATCAGAGCTACTGGATTTTATCAAAGTAACACTCTAAACACTGCACCTGACAGAACAAGAACCCTTGATTTTCCTAATTTTCAACACACTCTATGAAAATATATTACTCTTAAATAAAGAGAAAATATACTCGGGAAAAATGAGTTTTAAATCTAAGGCTAGGATAGCTAATTTGAAATATAAAAAGATTTGAATTAATTTTTTTTAAATACCTTTAAGAAATAAAGCATTTCAACTGATAACTGAATGACAGTGACTTCTTAAATAAAAATGTGTTCAAAATAGAATAAAAGGTAGAAAGCATTTTATTAAACCTAGCTTTATTTAGTTCATGTAGTCCAAAAGCTTCAAAAGGCTTTCAGGATCTCAACTGTCTACTGAGTATATTTATCAAGACAAAGGAACACAGGAACTCTAATTTTGAAAACTGAATTAAGGAAGATTCTGACGAGTAATTTCCTACTTTTCTGTTATTTCAACTAATAGCTTAGAACCTGGGGAATGTTAGTTCACACTGCTAAACTGGTGGAAGACAGGACTTGTTATTCATTCATTCATTTAGCAAATATTTATTGAACACCTACTTATGGCAGGTGCTATACGATGCAAATGGAACACAAATAGAAAACAGTGTCTTTTATTGTTTCAATAAACAATATTTGGGGGGAATGAGGGTAGCAAATTAATAATACATGATAATTTATGTAATGTAAACTATGTAAAAGGTCTTTCAGACACAAAGAATTGCTTAAATTGAGACCAAGGAGATCAAGAGAAACATTCTGGAGAAGGTAAAGCCAAATCAAAGGAAAGGTCCATCCAGGCAGAAGAAACCTTATGTATACAACAATGAAAATGTGAGACAATGTTGCACATTTTTACAAGTGCAATTACTTTTTTTTTTTTTTTTTTTTTTGCCTCATCATGCAGCTTGGGGGATCTTAGTTCCCCGGCCAGGGATTGAACCCAGGCTGTGAAAGCGAGGAGTCCTAACCACCGGACCACCAAGGAATTCCCTAAATGTAACTACTTTGCTACATCTTTAACACAGAGCATGAGCAGTGGTAGATGATGGGCTATACAATTCTTTAAACTCTGTAATTCCACTATATAGGGAGATTTATTTCAGCTGCCATCTGTTGAAACCTCCTGTTCAGTTGGATCTGAGTACCTTTACTGGAAAAAAAAAAAATCACTTCTTATTTTTCCCTGTTGGTTTCAGGTTCAGGATATTAACATCAATTAGAAAAAATAATCCTGTGAGTCACTAGGGGACCAGAAAAGTTGAATCTTCTGTTTACAAAAATGGCTTGATGTGAGGAAACAGCTCAAACTCCGCAGCCTCATGAAATTCTTTCAAATATCCCCAAATATGATATTTGGCACAAGAAAGAAAAAAAATTAGTTTTGTTCACTTCCTCTGAAACATCAAAAATCAAGGCACTGCACAAGATTTCCAGGCAAATGATGCAACAGAATTTGAGTTTACCAGTTTTTTCTCTGCATAAAGTATACAAACCCTTTTCCCCCTTCACTGTAGGTGCTTGATTTGTAGAAAGTGAAGTCAACTTTTTAATATGTAGAATCTAGAGGTTAACCTAAAGTTCCTTACTATGACAGGTGGTTAGGCCTTTCGTTTTGCTGTTGTTGCTAAAATTCTTAGGAAGGATGAGTATCTTGGAATCAAGCATATTGTCTGGAATGCAATTATGTAGTCATTCAGTGCCTATCAAAGTCCAGGGACTATTGTAGGCACTAGAATAGAGCTTGCCTTCATGGAGGTTAGATTCTAATAAATTCTAATAGGGGAAAACAGACCAAAAGACATATGTATAAATATGTATACATATTTATATATAAATGTTACAGAACACAAATGTTTATATGCTTATGTTATACATATATGTATAACATAGACATATATACATGTGTAAATATGTAAATGTAAAATATGTGTACATATTTACATGTAAATACTTATGTCCATATATGTATAACATTTATGTATTTATGGTACATAAATTTTATTTATGTAAATATTTTATTTGCATGTTACTAGCATGTAAATATTTATATATGTCTATATGTATACAACACACCAGGCGATAAAAGTTATGGGGAGAGAATAATTTAGGGTTGGGGCAGGAGTGCTTGGGCAAGGAGGTATTTTAGGTAGGGGAGGGTCTGATAAGTTGGTATTTGACCACACCCCTGAAGGAAGTGAAGGGAAAGTCAAGCTGTTGAGGCAACTGAATATCAAGTCTGGCATTCAAGGGAGAAGCTGAATATAATCAACATAAACAACATCCACACAAAGATATTATTTAAAATCATGAGATAAGACAACAAAGTGTAGGTAGAAAAAAGAACAGAGGACTACTAATCCCTAAGGAACTCCAACATTTAGAAGTCAGGGGAATGACTAGGAATAAACAAATGAGACCAAGAAGAAGTAACTAGTGAAGTAGGAAGAAATTAGTAAGACTGTGATGCCTTAGAAGCCATGTAAGGAACTTGTTTCCAGAACAGGGAATGATCCAGCTGTGTGAAATTATCTTGGAAGCTAACACATAAACTGAGACCTGGGGGTTTGATTAGGCAATGTGGAAATCAGTGGTGTCCTCAACAAGAAGTGTTTCAGTGAGGTCTAGAGAGAACTATCGGAATAGGTTTAAGAAAGGCTGCAACTCTGCACAGTTATCGCTCAGCACTAATCCACAGCCCATGGGAAGAAGAGAGTGCAGGCAAAATGTGAGGAGCACCCAAACTAAGGAGCTCTGGGAGGAAGAAGAAGAGACAAATCCAGGAGACTTTTAGAATCCTCAGTTGTGGGCTTGTCCATTCCTGGATCTAGGAGCCAGCTGTCTCATTGGTAACAGAATGCTGGAGTCTCCTCTGGGCCTGCATCCCTGGTTCACTTTGTGCACCTTGGAGCCTGGAAACTTGGAGACTGGAGACTTCTTCAGCTTTGCAGCCACTCTTCTTCCACTAGAGCCCAAGAAAGCGCACAAAGCCCTGAGATGTAAAACGATGGAGAAATGGGTGCCCTGGTGGAAGTGTCTTGTCCACAGCCACCGAGCTATTCCCCAGTGATATCCGGGTTTGAAACTTGATTGCTTTGCTTTCCACCCCGATGAACTCCCTAGAGGAAGGAAGCATGTCGGGTTGGAATCTCTGAAGCCCATGGCACCTGGCCCTGCAGCTAGTATCCCCTAGGCCCTCAGAGCACGTGGGGTAAGAAGAGGGCGTGGCCAATAAGGAATGAGGGAGAGAGATCAGAAATCACCAGAGCCCTGGGGCCTGCAGGACAGTCTGCTTTGACCATAAGCTCCGTAAAGGTGAGGGCCAGGTCTGGCTGGTTGATCCTTAATTCCTCAATACCTGGCATGGTGCCCTGTGGGCAAGCAGCTCCTGTCCAGCAGCCCCTCTCCCAGGATGCTGGCTTTCACCTGGATGCTGCCACCGCCACCTCTTCCCCTGTCTCTGCAGGGCAGGTGGGCAAGCGGCTTCCCTTTGTGGGCAGCTGCTGGGGGCATAATGTCTCTAACTACTTCTGGGAAGCTACCCAAACCTCTGTAAATAGTCACTTCACTAAAAAGCCTTTTAAACACCGCAGCTGAGTGTACTCTCTGTTTCCTGCCTGGACTCTGACAGGTCCTTAAAGGGAAGAAAATAGGGAAAGAATCAACAGGAGCCTGGAAGGATAAGGGGGCTTCGCAGAAGCACGTATACAGCCCCGGGAGGAACAATTCTCGTTATTCCCTGTACTCCCCCACTGAGGGGGAAAAGGACTTAGAAAGGACTGTGTGAGGCCCACTACACGATGGCCGGCCTGAGTCACCCCAGCTATCCCGTGGTTAGTGGCTCTCTTCTCTCTATGCCCCTCAGTGTTTGGTTCTATCTAGATAGGAATCCTTGATAAGGTGGGATTATAATTTACTACTTTATAGGCCTGTCCCCCACACTGGACTGAAAACTCCTCAAAGGCAAAGATTTGGGTTTTGGCCATTTCTGGATCCTGCCCAGTTTCTCACAGGCTGCCGGGCACAGAGGAAGCCCTTGAATGGATTCGCGTGAAGAAGGAATGAAGGTTTCTCCCACAAATGAACCCGTAGGCCCACCCTTCTAAAATCTCCCCCTTCCGAGGTGATGAACCACCTCAGAAGCCTGTGGCCAGGCCCTGAAGGCTAAAGAGTACTTGACACTGATGATGCCGGAAGGTGACTAAGCTGCTGAGTCAAGAAAACCAACTTCCTCTTCCAAGACGGTTGCCTGATCTACCCTCAAGTTGTTTCACCCAGACACATCCTGGCCTCATGGTTGCCTGACACCTTTGCCTGCTTCTTCAAGGGCCGCCAGTTTCGCTCAGACCGCTTGCTCGTTCTTGTACCCTTTCGTTCTGCTGCTGTCTCAGATGTTATCCAAATGATCCATTCTAACCCCTTCACACCTGGATCAGGAGACCCTCACCATACAAAGCCAACAGTGTGGACCACATCCTCCCATCCCCAAACCAGGATACAGTCATTTGCAACCTGGGGTGTCCCAGGAAACCTGGGATAAATACTCATCATATCTATAGAACCGACACTAAACCTTGATCCATTTTTAACGTAAATGGTCTTAATAACCACAAACATATGGGGGAGAAGAACAGTGAACAAAGCTTAACTGTTTTGTTGACTATAGTTTTCATAGGCATGGTGACCATATTCCTGTAATTTTCTAACGCAGTGTTTTTTTTTTTAAATCTTAATTTTATTGGTGTATGGTTGATTTACAGTGTTGTGTTGGTTTCAGTTGTACAGCAAAGTCAGTTATGCATATACATATATTCATTCTTTTCTAGATTCTTTTCTCTTATAGTTTATCACAGAATATTGAGTTCTCTGCGCTGTACAGTATGTCCTTGTTGGTTATCTATCTTTATAAAGTAGTGTGTGTATGTTCATCCCAAGCTCCTGATTTATCCCTCCCCTCTAATGCAATGTTAATTTCAAATGTTCCATTAGTGGAAACATTTTTAATGCTGAATATTATGATTCATGTTGTATTGTTTTCAATAAAAGCAGTTCTTTATGTGTATATTTAAAAAAGGCTGCAAGAAGTAAAAACTACTTTTTATTAGTTTTGCTGTACACTGAACAGAGAAATGGGGTGACAGCTGGAAACAGATATGGGGGCAAAGGTCACTTTTTAAAGACAGAATCATAATATAGCATGTTTGTATTTTGATGGAACAACATTTGGAGAACCTCTCGCCCACGGTAATCCGTTTCATAGAGAAAATGTAGCTAAAGATGACTACATAGTAATGTTTCTTTAATATGGACTAAAAAAGCTAAAGTGTGTAAAATCAAAGGCACAGATAGGATGAACACAGAATTATTCACCAATTTATAGTATATTTAGAACTAGGATACGTAAGAACAATCCAAAAAAAAGCATTAGCGTATGGACTGTAAAGTATTAATTTAACTATTTTGTGAGATACACTAAATAAAGTAGTACATTTGGAATATGCTATCCTAAAGTGTAAAAAATAAACATACTCTGTAATTTTCCAAAAAGAAAGACTCCATTTCAAATAACAGTTTGAACAATCAATTCTCCTGGAAGATACTTAAAGCAAATTAATTTGAAAACTCACGTACTTTAGGCAAACTTTCCTTCCTTTACACAATTATCAGAATATTTGAAGGTTTTTTTTTTTGTTTTTTTTTTGTGTGTGTGTGGTACGTGGGCCTCTCACTGTTGTGGCCTCTCCCGTTGCGGAGCACAGGCTCCGGACACGCAGGCTCAGCGGCCATGGCTCACGGGCCCAGCCGCTCCGCGGTATGTGGGATCTTCCCAGATCGGGGCACGAACCCGTGTCCCCTGCATCGGTAGGCAGACTCTCAACCACTGCGCCACCAGGGAAGCCCCGAATATTTGAAGTTTTACCTCCATTTATTGACTGATCATTTCTTGAAATACAGCATGAACTCTCAGCTTCAAATGAAACTGAAGGCTTATCTTCCCAAAGGAATATTTTACCAATTTGTTTAGGTCTTTTCCCTCTTTTAGCTATAATCTAAAAGACTATCATAAATATAATTTACCCTGTCAATAATCTAATTAATATATTTGACCAAATAATGTTGGTTGGTTTTTACTATCTATAATAGCTCAAAATTATTCTGAGTTTATTATGTTCTAGGTACTATACTAAGCAGTTCGTTTATTAAACAAAAACCATGTTCATTTACGTCATAAAAAGGCTAAAATGAAGTATGTTCTAAGTACTGTCAAAAGTAGCTCCTTGAAGAGAGTATCTTAAGAGAGAGATGGTCTTAGAGTCATATGCCTTTAAAACATTTTAGAAGGGCAAATCACAACATCAACTAAATAAATTACTCAATTAATGTTCTTTCAGAGAAAAAAAAAAAGAAGGGCAAATCACATTTCAAAGAGAAGATGCTGGTAACCTTGTCATGACCTGAAGAATTAACCTGGTTTTATTGTTAGTACACCAGAGTTAGTTACAGTGAGGTATGACTTAAGGCTTGTAAACAAAGGGAATTATCCTAAACTTTGTAGGAAAAAGGAAGCCTGTTATGTAGAATTGCATACATGATGCCATGAAACATTCCATTCATTAAACTAATCATCTGTGTTCTGAGTCCCTGTTTGCCAAGCAACTTTATGATTTGATTTACCATTATCAAATCTGCTTATAAAGAGAAATGAATTTTCATTTAACCTACCGTGACAATGAACATCCTCAGTCAATTTCTGATTATGAATTAATAATAAGTACGGGCTTCCTGGTGGTGCAGTGGTTGAGAGTCCACCTGCCAATTCAAGGGACACGGGTTCGTGCCCCGGTCTGGGAAGATCCCACATGCCGCGCAGCGGCTGGGCCCGTGAGCCATGGCCACTGAGCCTGCGCGTCCGGAGCCTGTGCTCTGCAATGGGAGAGGCCACAACAGTGAGAGGCCCGTGTACCACACACACACAAAAATAATAATAATAATAATAAGTAGGCAATCTGTTTTATTTAGTCTCCTGAGCTTGGTTAGTGACTCTGATCCTTAAAGATGGGCCAGCTCATGAGGGTGCTCTTGGGTCTTTGAGCGTGAGACTGAGCCAGATCAATTCAATAAGGTAATGAAACACACCCTTGTTATCAGGCTTCTTGGGAGATCATATACCAACCTTTTCCCCAGATGGTATGTGCAAAAGTCCTTTGCTTTTTTATTCTCCACATAGATGAGGTTTGTTGGAAAGAACCTGGCTTGCCAATGGCAAGTGGTCTCTCCTTGACCAAACTCTAAACATGCTCCTCTGAGCCACTTTTTCAACTAGGCCTTATCCTTGTGTAAGCAGATGGGGTAGGGGTTCCCTGGAGAAAGAACCAGATATAGCTTCTTGACATAAGAGAAGCCATTTTAGGCCTAAGCCATTTTGTGATCTAAGCCTGGCCACAATGCTTGCCTTTGAATAGGTCTCAGTAATAATGATCTTAAGGGAATAAAAGAACAAAGGACTCTTATCAGGCAAGAGAAGGAAGAATAGCAAAGATAACCAATCAGATAATAAAGCCTCAGTTCATTTCAATGGTAAAGATTAGCCTGAAGCACTTTTTTGAGCTGTTCTGCAGAATTTAAGCCCCCTCCAGGGCTCAAACACCAGATCTACTGGAAGCTAAGGGATGAGGATGTTGACCTTTTCTGACCCTCATAGCTTCAATCACGCTTGGAACTCTGTTGACCTTTGCCCCAATTCTATGCAGAATTCTCTGCTCAAGCTCCTTCATAAATATGCATACATCAGTCAAGCCCCTTCATGAATATACATGTACCCTTAGCTTAAAACTTCCCTAATTTTGCTGTTCAAGGATACACTCCTTTGGGAAAGATTGCCCGTGTTCTCCCTACTCATTGAAAATAATAAATGGGTCCTTCTTTCGCTCTTTCCCTTGGTTGCGTCTTTTGGCTCCACATCCACCAAGAGGTGAACCCAGTTTTCAGGTAACACTTGGGCCTTGTCCTTAAGAGCCTAGTTGTAACAAGACTCTTGTTAAACTCTCTCCTTCAACTCCAGGCAAGTCTGACTCTTAAGAAGTGCCCTTCTGGAGGAGCGCAACACAGGGTCACAGGGTCATTGGTGAAAGCAAAGGGGAGAGTAGAAACTGATCTGAGCTTAGGCTGAAACTTGAAACTGCTATGGATATGGAGGTCAGAAGGGAGCATGGGCATGAATCCTGAATGGTGGGGAAACTCGAAACCATCACAACCAAGAGGTGGGTTCCATGACACCCGCCCCTCAGGTAAGCAGCCCCGACTCCTTTGCCCCCATGAGGGAAGCCCCACTCACCTGACTTGTCCCCCTGGAGTGAAGAGAGGCCCCACTTTTGAGTGTTGTGTGTCAATAACAGTGTTGTGTCACCGGTGGTCATGTTGATTAGTTGAAGAGAATAAGATTTAAAAAAAAAAAATCTTGTTAAATCGGTTTAACCACAATCCCACCATCAACATCTGATCACCTTCAATATCTAACCAAATTCCTCATCTCTCACCATCTCCCAGGTGATATCTGATCGAAATGGCCTGCCTTCAGCAGGAATCCTGTTAGGTTAGTTTAGCCAGAATCTCCCTACCCCTGATGTTTCCTCTCAGTAATTTTCTATCCACTGACAAGCCACCCCCTTCCCCACTTCCCCCCGACCCCACTATTGCTCCTTGGCTATAAATCATCACCTGTCCATTCTGTAGTAGGAACTGAACCCAGTTTTATACTGAGTGCTCTTTTCTCCTATTGTAATAGTTCCTGTAATACTTGTTTTTACTGCTGTAACTACTGTCCAGCTCTAGTATTTTGTGATACTAGGAAACTGGAACAGGATATGTTTACTTAAATACATGTGTTTACTTTCCATTTAACTATTAGACAGCATTTATCTATTAGGAGTAATACTTTTACCTCTGTCAGTAAAGAGCTCAAATGTGTAAAAGAAAAGTTATCCCAAACCTGGTCTGGGACAAACCATTTTTTGCTTGATGTAATTCTCCTTCTGGAAAGAAAGGAGGAAATGAGCATCCCTGACAAAATGCTTAAGCACATTTAATGAGATAGAGACACATTTTGTGAAACTAGTTACTTACCCACCCTAGCTGACTCTCATGTGATTGTCAGTCAAGAGGCAAGTGGCATGTAAGGAAATACTCTTTTTAAAAATCTAGTCTAGGACTTCCCTGGTGGCGCAGTGCTTAAGAATCCGCCTGCCAATGCAGGGCACGTGGGTTCGAGCCCTGGTCCGGGAAGATTCCACATGCCGTGGAGCAACTAAACCTGAGCACCACAACTACTGAGCCTGCACACCACAACTACTGAAGCCTGTGCACCTAGAGCCTGTGCTCCGCAACAAGAGAAGCCACCACAATGAGAAGCCTGCGCACTTCAATGAAGAGTAGCCCCTGCTTGCCGCAACTAGAGAAAAGCCCACGTGCAGCAACAAAGACCCAGTGCAGCCATAAATAAATAAATAAATATTTTAAATAATAAATAAAATAAAAATCTAGTCTAACAATAATCTAATTATTTCCTATTCCTGTTTCCTATTATTTCTGTTAAAGAGAAAAATCACAGGCCCAAAATAGCAGCACTTGTGTTAAAAGCCCATGATTTAATACCTAACCTAACTGCAGTTTTTACCTTTCCCAGAAATGTAATCTTAATCAATCAATTTGGAATTTGCTGGTCAGCACCAAGAGGTAATCTGTCACTTGGGCCCTCTCCAACTCCCACCAACCCCCTAAAGGAAGAAGAAGCAATCTGCCTGACAAAACCTTTCCCAGCAAAAAGATGTCTTAGCCTAAAAATAATCCATTATTTTTTTCATTAATAGCTCCCTTGTGCCCCACCCTTCTTTCTATAAAAACCTTCCCTTTTGTACAACCCCTCAGAGGGCCCTTCTAGTTGCTAGATATGATACTGCTTAAATCATGAATCACTGAATAAGGCCAATTAGGTCTTCAGACTTTGAATTCTGTTTTTTAACATTTCCTATTTCTATACAGCATCAGTTGCAAAATGGATTAACTAGCAGTTTTTCCTTTGCATGCAAAATTGTGATATAGCTTTGATATTTATTACCAAATTTGCGGAAACGTTTTCTTTAATTAATGTGTACATTGTGTATTTATGTAATAAGCAGTTATGGTAGGGGGTCCTCAGAGAAAGAGATCCAGGCATGGCTTTCTTGACATAAGAGAAGCCATTTTAGGCCTAAGCCATTTTGTGATCTAAGCCTGGCCACAATGCTTGCCCTCAGTAATAATAATCTTAAGGGAACACAAGAACAAAGGACTCTTATCAGGCAAGAGAAGGAACAAAAACAAAGACAACAAATCAGATAATAAAGACTTCCAGATCTGTTTCAATGCTAAGGATTAGCCTGAAGCACTTTCTTGAGCTGTTTTGCAGAATTTAAACTCCCTCCAGGGCTCAACCACCAGATCTACTGGAAGTTAAGGGATGATGATGTTGACCTTTTCTGACCTTCATGACTTCAATCAACTAAAGCTTGGAACTCTGTTGACCTTTGCCCAATTCCATGCAGAATTCTCTGCTCAAGCTCCTTCATGAATAAACATGGATCTTTAGCTTAAAACTTCCCCAAGTTTGCTGTTCTGGGAGACACTGCCTTGGGAAAGATCCCCAGTGTTCTCCTTACTTGCTGCAAGTAATAAATCCTTCCTTCTTTGGCTTGGTCATGTCAAAGGACTACCATGACAATTTTTTCTTTTAATGATCTTTTATTCATAGGCTTTAATGATAACACTATTATTTGGAAGCATGTTTTTATCATAAATGAAATGGGAATGTCTGTATCTATTAACTCTATCACTACTTCAGTCTAAGACAGAAGTCCCTTAATAGAAGATTGCTCAAAAAAGGTCAAGTGAATACAAATGGGTGTCTGTTGCTTTTAAACCAAGACTTAGAGGATAGGGTCAAAAAGAATAAATAACTACTTAAGACTCCCTTCTTCTACCTCCTCCAAAAATAGATTTTTTTGCTCTTAGGGTAGCTATTGGGGCCAGTTTTTGTTTTCTGATTGGGATAGTAATAGGAATGAGACAGGAGGGAAGGGGGCAGGGCACAGCCTTTAAAAGAATGACACAGCCATTGAGGATGCAGAAGAAAACTAGTTAGAACCAACTAGGTCCAAGATGGCAGAAGATTCAACTTCCAGTAGCCCTTGAACCTCATTACACGCTCATTGTAATATCAGTACTTTAGCTAAATGATACATCCACAGGCACCATGACAGCTCCAAGGCTGACCATAAAAGGCCAAAAAGTGGGCGGTGGTCCAATTCCTGGAAATCCCTGCCCCTTGTCCAAGATAGTAGGAATAATCCTCCCACCTATGAAATTACCCATCCATCAAAACTATCCCCCCCACACCTCAGCACCACTCTTGCCTTTTGAGACGGACCACATTCTGACTATGGAATGTGTATCTCTCTAAACAAACCTGCTTTCGCTTTACTATGGCTCGCTCTTGAATTCTTTCCTGCGCGAAGCCAAGGACCCTCACTTGGCGGCCTGTCCCAGGAACTCACTCGAGACCTGGGACATGACCATATTCGTGTGCCCCATCTTTCCTGCAACAGGAAGAGCCTGAGGAAAGACTAGTTTGGTTAAAGTATTTTGAATGTCAAACTGGTATGTGTCAAACAGAAGAACCACCTCTATTTATTTTTAAAAATAAAAGCAAACCAGGGGAACTTCCCTGGTAGCACAGTGGTTGAGAGTCCGCCTGCCAACGCAGGGGACACACGTTTGAGCCCTGGTCCGGGAAGATCCCACATGCCACGGAGCAACTAAGCCCATGCACCACAACTACTGAGCCTGTGTTCTAGAGCCTGTGAGCCACAAGTACTAAGCCCGAGTGCCACAACTACTGAAGCCCGTGTGCCTAGAGCCCGTGCTTGGCAAAGGAGAGGCTACCGCAATGAAAAGCCCATGCACCACAACAAAGAGTAGCTCCCGCTCACTGCAGCAACAAAGACCCAACACAGCCATAAATTAATTAATTAATTAATTAAAACACAAAAAAAAACAAACGAGGGTTGATTATAAGAAAAAAGCAATCCTGTCTCACCAGAAGTTCTGATAACTGGGCAGAACTGCTATAGAAGTTATCAAGAGTTGCTTTATAGAAGTAAAAATTTCAAGGTTGCTGAACTAGGATACTCTTACATATTCAAAAAAGTACTGCATTTTTTTAATAAAGAGGCTGTTTTATGATCCACTTAAATGACACCTGATGAACAAATACTATAAAACTTACTCCTAAAAATTTTGTTTTGTTTTCCTAAAAATCCTCTACATATAATCACAGAGAAATGTGACAACTATTGGATGCAAAAGGGAAGCTGTACTGGTTTTGCTTAATGCTTGCATCATCACAGAGATACAACACAAGTGGTGGTGCAATCCAGTGTCAGTATCATAATACTTTAAGTTAACATTTTCACCTTTGCTTCCTTTTTTTTTTTTTTTTTTTGCGGTACGCGGGCCTCTCACTGTTGTGGCTTCTCCCGTTTCGGAGCACAGGCTCCGGACGCGCAGGCTCATCGGGCATGGCTCACGGGCCCAGCCGCTCCGCGGCATGTGGGATCTTCCCGGACCGGGGCACGAACCCGTGTCCCCTGCATCGGCAGGCGGACTCTCAACCACTGCGCCACCAGGGAAGCCCTTTGCTTCCTTTTTTTAAAAAAATTTATTTATTTATTTATTTTTGGCTGTGTTAGGACTTTGTTGCTGCGAACGGGCTTTCTCTAGCTGCAGTGAGCAAGGGCTACTCTTCGTTGTGGTGTGTGGGCTTCTCATTGCAGTGGCTCCTCTTGTTGCGAAGCACAGGCTCTAGGCGCACAGGCTTCAGTAGGTGTGGCACGTAGGCTCAGTAGTTGTGGCTATCGGGCTCTAGAGTGCAGGCTCAGTGGTTGTGGTGCGTGGGCTTAGTTGCTCTGCAACATGTGGGATCTTCCTGGACCAGGGCTCAAACCCATGTCTCCTGCATTGGCAGGCGGATTCTTAACCACTGGGCCACCAAGGAAGTCCCTGCTGCCTTCTTTTGTTTTTTTCCTGATGTACTTGAAGGTACTAGAAAAAATCTCACTAGAAAATTTATCATCACCAGATAGTGTTATGAAATATGATCGACACTTTGGCAAACACTTCCCACAACTAAAGTTGAAGATAAGGTTTCCCAAACAGTTGTTTTGCTAGGGTAAACTGGTCTAACCTCAAACAACAGGTAGTAGAGCAGTATTTTTTTAAAAGAAGGTTCTGTGCATTTGGAAACTAAGTCAAAACATCAGTATTGATTATACCAAGGCCAATCATTCAGACAATTAAATAGAGTATTTAATACAAACAAAAATACTTTATAAATACAATCTTTTATTTTAAACTTCTCCTTGTTAAAAATGAATCAGTAAACATCCTGGTAATCACACCAACAAATATTTTGTTAGTTATAAGGGCAAGCTGAATTCAGAAACAAAAATATATATAATTATGTTGTAATATGAAACAAATAATTAAAATAGATTATTCTTACTTTGATTTACTTATTCAAGAACCACTGAAATCAAACATTTCATTTTCTACAGATTTATAATATTCTGCCCTGTACAGAACTAAAGAGAAAGTGATTCTGTATAATCAGCCGTAATACGCACAGATTCCTAATGCCTCCAGTTATTTTTCTAAAACTTAGAACAATACCTAGTTGCTTCTAGTAGTCATTAAGATTTTAGTTCTGTTCCTTGAATTATATTCCGAATCTTCTCAGCATCATTTTGTACAATTTTGTTGGATGGATCAATCTTAAGGGCAGCTTCATAATCCTGTAGGCCTATATTTATATAGCAATGATGATGAATAAAATATTTTATAAATACTTGTGTTATCTAAACAATATTTCTTAAAAATAAAAAGAATCATTAAATCCATGGTTCAGCACAAGCAACAGGTTTTAGTCAGATTCCCATTTTCACATACATGGTCTCTAAGAGACTGAAGAAATTTTTCAGTAATTTCAGAAATAATTATGATTTCATTCAAGATTCAGTAAGAAGCAGTTTTTTTAAACTGAAATACAAATAAGCTAACAGCTTAAATTCATTAAAGCATGAATACACTCAAAACTCATATATCAAAAGGACATTTTGATGAATGAAAACTGTAATAAATGTCATCTTATTTCAAAATTCTAGATTATAAAAATAATTTTGGTAGACTCAATCCATACTTTATATAATTTATAGACTATAGTTTGTGCTCTCTTTTTTTTTTTCTAATTATCCTATCTACAAAATTTCTTTGAGGAAAATTGGTTAAAAAGGAAAGCATTGTGGACTGGTTGTTAAAAATATATAAGTGAATCTAAATCTTTAACAAAAATATCAGTGAGAAGAATTTCTAAGGAAACTTGAGTTCCAGGTGCTATTGATTTGCCATGCCACTTCAGGCAAATCACTTAATGACTCTAAGTCTCCATTTTCTCATCTTTAAAATGAAGGGAGGGTCTTTTTAGCTCAAAAAAGTCTAGGATGCTGTAATTCCTAAAGAATGCTTACAGTGTTTCATTCCTGTCTTGATAATTTTTATCCTCATGAAGCTGAATAAGACTCTTAAAAAAAAAAAAAGGATAGGCATATAAACCTAATTTGGATGCTTTGGTTGGAAAAATCTAAAAATGGCAGAAACAAGCTTACAAACAGGTCAGAAATAATAAAACTTTATAAGCTAAAGCCAATTCCCTGGCAAGACATCATCAGGAATAGGCCTTTAGGCCTTGAATAAAGGGAAACTGAACAGGAATCTGGGTAGGGAAGTATGGGAAGAAGAGCACTGAAGATAAAACTCGGGGGCAACATGAGTAACTGCAAATAGTCCTTAATTACATTAAAAATGAAAAACAATAAAAATTAAATTAAATTAAAACAATAAAAATTAAATAAATATGGCTTCCATACACGAGACTGAATTACAAACCTTAGTACAGTCTCACAAAAATAAGCAATTGATCATACATTGTGGTAGATCAGTTATTTCTGAGCTTATGAATGTATGTATGTATATATGTATGTATGTAGTGTCTGTGTGTCTGACCAAAGAAGCTCATTTTAAAATTTCCATTATAGGGCTTCCCTGGTGGCGCAGTGGTTGAGAATCCGCCTGCCGATGCAGGGGACATGGGTTCGTGCCCCGGTCTGGGAAGATCCCACATGCCGCGGAGCAGCTGGGCCCGTGAGCCATGGCCGCTGAGCCTGCGCGTCCGGAGCCTGTGCTCCGCAATGGGAGAGGCCACAACAGTGAGAGGCCCGCGTACCACAAAAAAAAAAAAAAAAAAAAATTTCCATTATATCTTAAGTGACTCATTTATCACACATCTTTCCACAAAAAAACTTGTCTGATACTACAGCATCTCCCTAGACCTAGGGAGATGTTTATATCTTGTGTTAATTCCCTTCTACAACAATGATTTTTTTAAATATTTCAAATCATCTTTTGTTTTGTCAGATAAATTGCAAAGAATAATTAAATGCTAAAAGTATAAAATAATGGAGTCATCTTGAATAATGGCAATGACTTTTTTTTAGAGTATAACTTGGAAATTAAAACATTTCTGTCATTTCTTACCTTCTACATACAATTCTAGTTGACAGAATGCTGTTCCACGTCGTACATGTGCCTTCATTCTTGCATTAGCATTGTCTGCAACAAGTGGTGTCAATAATTCTAGTGCCTTACAAAAAGAAAAAAAATAGGGAAAAATATAATTTCCTAATTTAAACTTGAGCAAAAACACGATAAAACCCAACTTTAAAACAAGCCTCAAGCCCTCACCCACCTAAATTTTTGGCTTAACTAGGACAGGAATTTATCAAATACATACATTTATGTTGAACAATTTTAGGACTTATTCAATTGTTCCTATATGAGATTCATACCCTTGTCCCCAAACTTATGATTTAGTTTATCATTTGAAACCTCTACAGCTTTACCTTTACTAGCAAGAATGATTAAATAGCATCAATTTAATTAATGCTATTAATTATAGTATTATATATACTATATATAATGCTTCTATATTTAAATTTAGTGATTCAGTTTATTCATTCATTCAATAAATATTTGTTTGTGCCCAAAATTATGCTACTAAAAGGAAAACTGGATCACAAAAATATTGTCAGATCTTCAATAGCTTAATGAGATCAAAATATGAGGACTAGGGCTTCCCTGGTGGCACAGTGGTTGAGAGTCCGCCTGCAGATGCAGGGGACACGGGTTCGTGCCCCGGTCCAGGAAGATCCCACGTGCCGCGGAGCGGCTGGGCCTGCGAGCCATGGCCACTGAGCCTGCGCGTCCGGAGCCTGTGCTCCGCGACAGGAGAGGCCACAACAGTGAGAGGCCCGAGTATCACACACACACACACACACACACACACACACACACACACACACACACACACTATATATATATATATATATATATATATATATATATATATATATATGAGGACTTGATTGTTTCCTCCGTATCCTCAATCTCAAGGAGACACATTAGAGATTTTGCATGTGATTTCCCTTAAAACAAGTTACTTTGATATGGGGGGAAAAAAACAGAAAAAACTAGAAGTTTAAGATAATGACATGATATTCATAATGGAAATTAGAATATACTAAGTTACTCTGAAAATGGAAAAATGATCATGGAGATATTCTTTTACTGTGCAAGCGGTAGTGACACCAAGTGTTCTTCTATCTCGCATCAAGTCTGCAAAACTTTAATAAGAAAAAAGGTGAGCACAAACTGACAACCATTTACTAATTTCCTTCTGAACTTCAACTGATACACCAGGGCAATTGATAGGGGATCTCTAATCTAATTTGAAGTCTCAAGAAACACTAGTTCCTTGTCCATTAAAAAAATTCTTTTGGGGGGAATTCCCTGGGGGTCCATTGGTTAGGACTCTGTGCTTCCAATGCAGGGGACACAGGTTCGATCCCTAGTTGGGGAACTAAGATCCTGCAAGCCACGTGGCATGGACAAAAAAAAAAGATTTTTTTTTTCAGTAAAGAGATGTAATAAGCAAGATTCTTAAAATCCTTGCAACTCAATTTAACTGACAAAAGATAAGGGCATCATTTAAACCAATAAATAGGAGCATAACAAATTTAAAGCACCATATATAAATAAATAGATACACATACCTTAGAAGAATCTTCTATGGCCTTGTGTAAGTTTTTCAGTTTCAGATGGCAAGCAGCCCGATTCAAATACAGTAGTGGAATCTTATTATTTAGTCTTATGGCTAAGTTGTATGCATTAATAGCTGCCAAATAGTTTTCTGTTGCAAACAATTTGCTAAGGAGACAAAAACATAAAAGAAAAACAATGTAACACTAAAAGAGAAACACAGAAATAATATCTAATGATATTTGGCACAGGGGATGGATGGCTTCCTTTCTTTCTATTCCTTGTAAAATGGACATTGCGGGTGGCACTAAGCCCACCTATCCTCCATACATCAGCATGTAATCTGAACGGGACTGACCTCACCTCCACCTCCAAGGGTAGCCAATCTATAGTGTAAGCCAATAGGCATATTTCCATCCTCCCTGCTACAATGATTGACAAAGGAATGGATTTATGACCTAAACTGGTCTATTCAGAATGAAGCCTGTGATTTTATTACCAAAGTTGGAGAACGAAAAATTGGGAAAACTCCCCCTGCTGGACACAAATGAAGAAAGCACATAAGCCCAAATTGTTGCTGACCATTTTTAATACTGTGGGAGGAGCTAGCACTAGAATAAAGTTGATACTATTGAATTATGAAAAGGATAAAAAGGCAGTTAAGCTGTTGGATCAAGCTTTACCCGAAATGTAACACACCGTTAGCTTTTTAGTTATATAAGCCAATAAATTCCTTTAAACATTAAGTCAGTTTAAATTGGGTTTCTCAGTTACTTGCAAAACAAAAGCATCCTAATAGATACACTCTTTCAGTTCAAACCTTCCAAAATTCTTTTCAAATAAAGATGTACATAATTAAAGGATGTATTTAAAACATAAAGTGTCTTTTTTGTTTTTCATGTGCAATTCCTGGTATTTCAAAAAATGCATAAACCAAGGAAAATAGAAAATACTTTGCCAAATATAAAAGTGCCATAAAAACAACACTTTGTATTCATTTCCAGTCGATTGTACTGTACACTTTACAATCCTAGAATAATAAACACGATGACTTCAAAAGTAGACCCATAAAAGGAGGCAGCAAATCATGAATAAAAGGTAAAATGACACCACTGTGACATCTAACCTAAGCCTGACTCAAGTTTAAAATAACTTCCACAAACTAGAAAAGCTAATTCTGTGGGAACAGTTTACCTTTCTGAAATGTCTCATTTCAGCTAGGATGTTTCTGACTGCAAGGAACAGAACCTCAACTCAAACTGGTTTAAACAAGGAAGGAAATAGATCACCTCACATTAAACAAGTTCAGAGGGAAAGGTTCCATGCCCAATATGATGAGCAGAACAAGGATCTTATCAAGGCCTCAGGTTCCTTCCATTTCTCCACCCTACTGGACTCAGCAGTTGCTTCATCCTGGAGCTGGTTTTCCTCATGCATAGTTCAAGGTGCCACATTCAGGCACAATATTCATTGGAAGAAAATGGGACAGTATTTTCTGGTATATGCTCCTTGAGAGCAAGAAAACCTTGCCCAGAAATCACCCAGTTCACTTCCTTTCCCAACTCACTGACCAAAAATATCTACCCTTAAAAAATATTTTGGCTTAAAAAAACCCACCAGTGGGCTTCCCTGGTGGCGCAGTGGTTGAGAGTCTGCCTGCCGATGCAGGGGACACGGGTTCGTGCCCCGGTCCGGGAAGATCCCACATGCCACGGAGCGGCTGGGCCCGTGAGCCATGGCCACTGAGCCTGCGTGTCTGGAGCCTGTGCTCCGCAACGGGAGAGGCCACAACAGTGAGAGGCCCGCGTACAGCAAAAAAAAAAAAAACAAAAAACCACCAGTTTCTCATGTTCTCAATCCTTCTACCCATTCTCTCTCTCTCTCTCTCCAGTTTCACTCCTCAATGCTATATACTGCTGTTTGGGAACTTTTAAAAATAATTCAACAACATGACAATCTGTCCATGTTAATAAATATAGAGATATACTATTTTTACAGAGATTTTTACAGACCACTCTCTCATTTGTGCAAGGATTTCTAAAACCAGTCTCCTCCTACTGAGAGACACTTAGGTGTTTTGTTTCCCAATACTTAGCTTTTATAAACAATATTGTAATACACATTACTGCACATATACATAAAACACACACACAAACCAGCAGTGTAATGAAAGTAATCCTGATTTGTTGCAGTCAATCAGAATTTATAGCTGAACTTGGGACAGGGTCCCCACCCCAAGTCACACAGGCAAGGTCTACACATCTAAACAAAATAGGGACTCCACCAACAAGGATAAAAGGAGATGATAAATGTTGGCTAGATAACCTATTGTGTCTACTACAAACCTTCTTTTTAAATTAATTTAATTTTAATTTTAAAATTTACCATTTTAACCATATTTAAGTGTACAGCTTAGTGGCATTAAATGCATACACACTTTACACACTTTTGTACAACCATCAGCACCATCCATATCTAGAACTTTTTCATCTTCCCAAAATGAAACTCTACACCTATTGAACAATAACTCCCTATTCCCTCCTACCTTTGACAACCACCATTCTTTTCCTGTCTCTGTGAGTTTCACTACTCTAGGTACCTCAAAAAAGTGGAGTCATATAAGGACAATATTTGTCCTTTTATGCCTAGCTTATTTTACTTAGCATAATGTCTTCAAGGTTCATCATGTTGTAGCACATGACAATATTTTCTTCCTAAGGTTGAATAATAGTCTACTGTATGGATATGTCACATTTGTTTATTCATTTATCCATCAATAGACCCTTGGGTTGCTTTCACCTTTTGGCTATTGTGAATAATGCTGCTATAAACATGGGTATTCAAATATCTGTTTGTGTCCCTGCTTTCAATACTTTTGCGTGTATATCTAGACATAGGACTGCTGGATCATATGGGAATTCTTTTTTTTTTTTGGTCATGCTGCACAGCATGCAGGATCTTAGTTCCCTAGCCAGGATTCGAACCCGTGCCCCCTGCAGTGGAAGCACGGAATCCTAACCACTGGACTGCCAGGGAATTCCCTCATATGGTAATCCTATTTTTAACTTTTTGAGGAGCCTCCATACTGTTTTCTCTACTGTGCACCACCATTTTACATTCCCACCAACAGTGTTCAAGGGTTCCAATTTTTCTACAACCTGACCAACACTTGTTATTTTCTGTTTTGTTGTTGTTGTTTGTTTTTTAATAATAGCCATGCTTCTGTGTGTGAAGTAGTATCTCATTGTGCTTTTCATTTGCATTTTCTGAATGATTAGTGATGTTCGGCATCTTTCCACGTGCTTATTAGCCATGTGCATATCTTTGAAGAAAGGTCTATTTAAGTCCTTTGCACATTTTTTAATCAGGCTGTTTATTTTTTGCTGTTGAGTTGTAGAAGTTCTTTATATGTATTCTGATATTAACCCTTTTCAGATATATGATTTGCGAATATTTTCTCTATTCCATGGGTTGACTTTTCACTCTGTTGATAGTGTCTTTGATGCACAAAAGTTTTTTAATTTTGATGCATTCCAAAATAACCATATTTTCTTTTGTTGCCTGTGCTTTTGATGTTACATCCAAGAAATATTGCCAAATCCAATGTCATGAAGAACCCTATGTTTTCCCCTAAGAGTTTTATAGTTTTAGCTCTTATGTTTAGGTGTTTGATCCATTTTGAGTTAATTTTTGTATATGGTGTTAGGCAAGGGTTCAAATTCATTCTTTGGAATAAAGGCTGAAAACGAGATGAAAACTGGATATCCAGTTTTTCCAACACCATTTGTTGAAAAACAACATCCTTTCTCCATTAAGTAGTCTTAGCACCCTTGTTGAAAATCACTTGACCATATGATTTTCATATGTGAAGGTTGTTTCTGGGCTATCTATTCCATTGTTCTACATCTATATAAACCTTATATTAATACATTCATTTGGAGTTCCATTTTTCATCTTTAATATAAGTTTACAGTTTTATAACGTAAGAGTTTTATCAGAAAAATTCTCCCAGATTCTAATGGAAGAACAGCTTACAATGAACAGTATTAAAAGAACCAGTGTAGGATGTAGGAAACTAACTTATGGTTACCAGGAGGGAAAAGGGGGGAGAGGGATAAACTGGGAGATTGGGATTGACATATACACACTACTATATATAAAACAGATAACTAATAAGGACCTACTGTATAACAAAGGGAACTCTATTCAACACTCTGGAATGATCTATATGGGAAAAGAATATAAAAAAGAGTGCAGGGCTTCCCTGCTGGTGCAGTGGTTGAGAGTTCGCCTGCCGATGCAGGGGACACGGGTTCGTGTCCCAGTCCGGGAGGATCCCACGTGCCGCGGAGCGGCTGGGCCCATGAGCCATGGCCACTGAGCCTGCGCGTCTGGAGCCTGTGCTCCGCAACGGGAGGGGCCACAGCAGTGAGAGCCCCACATACCACACACACAAAAAAAAGAGTGCATATATGTATATGTATAACAGATTCACTTTGCTGTACACCTGAAACTAACACAACATTATAAATCAACTATACACCAATAAAAATTAAAAAAATAAGAGCCACTGTAGGAGGCATAATAGCAAGAAATATGAAGTATTAAACATTTTTAATGTTTACATATATATTAAAATATAAATCCAAATGAACACTATATTCTTTAAAGTTCAATATCAGTACAAACATCCAATAAAGCATAATTTGCTTTATGGCTTTCAGAATGGTTCTGAACTCAGAAATAGCTGAATTTCAAAAGGAAAGGGAAAAAAAATTAAACCTCTGTCTTAAGGGCAGTAGCCTTTGAACACCAAATTTAAACAGAGAAGTTAATAACCAGTAATTCTCGCCTGATGGCTCCAAATAAAGCAATGCCAGTGAAAAGAATTATGCAAAAGTACTCATTCAAAACATATTGAGTCCTTATGGTACTGACTGTACAGAAAGAACAAAAGAGACGTGGACAATTGTGAACACTCCTGTCATTTTTATGATGCTTGATTGGTTTCACTTTGTAAAGAAAGAAACATTCTGATTGGCAATGGCCAAAAGGGCCAAACATTTTGAGCAACGGTTCAGCATAGGAGAAGCGACAAGAAGCAGGAGTGATAAGAAAGAAGCAATGTGGAGGGAAGTAAAGAAAGGGGCAGAAAAGAGTTAAGAGAAATCAAAAGCAGTGGGGCTTACATTGATACTAGGTATAAAATAGATAACAAATGAGAACATACTGTATAGCACAGGGAACTCTACTTAATGCACTGTGGTGACCTAAATGGGAAGGAAATCCAAAAAAGAGAGGATATATGTATATGTATGGCTGATTCATTTTGCTGTACAGTAGAAACTAATACAACATTGTAAAGCAACTATACTCCAATAAAAATTAATTTAAAAAAAAGAAATGACTAAAGGAAGCAAGATGTAGAATTTGTACGTTGATAGTACTGTTCTTTGTATACTGAGATGTTACAGATTATATGTCACACAGTCATTTTATGTATAGTAAGAAAAAATCTGCCAGGTAAACTATAACAATGTTTGCTTATTTAAAAAAAAAAAAAAAGCAGTGGGGCTTAGAAACAGCAATGAAGGCAGAGAGTAACACATATTCCAATGCAAGACACAACAGCTCTGTTTTGTGGGTAATAAGGACTATAACAGCCATCTACCCCTCAAAAGACTTTTAAGGTCCTTGTTTCTTTCAGTTTCTTTCTTATGTGGGTAGAAAACATTCTTGGTATCTCAAAAGCTTCTAAAACTGAGTATTAGTGCACCTTAGTGAAGGAACATCAACCAGTACAATTTAGCACTCAGGATGGAAGGAGGAAAAGGATACTTCATACAAAATAAAATGACAAGTTAGGCCATAATAGGGACTGTACTGCAACAGAATATTATGGGCTGTAAAATGCATACAATCAACAAACAAAATTATAATTATGTCAAAGAAGTCATCTTAGAATATGGCTTCTAAACTTCTTTAAGTCAGGCAAAAGGTAGCAGCATAAGAAAACTGTCTTGGGCTTCCCTGGTGGCGCAGTGGTTGGGAGTCCGCCTGCCGATGCAGGGGACACAGGTTCGTGCCCCAGTCCGGGAGGATCCCACATGCCGCGGAGCAGCTGGGCTCGTGAGCCATGGCCGCTGAGCCTGTGCGTCTGGAGCCTGTGCTCTGTAACAGGAGAGGCCACAGCAGTGAGAGGCCCGCGTACTGCAAAAAAAAAAAAAAAAAAAAGAAAAAAAAAGAAAAGAAAACTGTCTTATCTCCGTAAACAAATAAAGTTGTAAAAAATGCGGCAGAGCAAGGCAGATTTGGCAGATCTGTTCTGAAAGTAGGCGAGTACAAGAGGATACTGGGAGACAATTCTCCATGAGTCTTTTACCCTGCGTGTCATATGTCAGATGCACTGACAGCTTCTGTTTGGGACTATCTTTTCAAAGATGTTTGTATAGTGCACAGCCTTGGAAGATAGAGATAGTGTCTCTCTCTGGGGCAAAGAATAGATTTATTCACTGCTCAGTATAATAAAGATATCATCACCTTGTGAGGCAAAAGTTGGACAGGTTTGCTAATAATCCTCTATAAAAAACTGTGTTCCTCAAGCTTGGCCTTCTCAGCTATGGTACCAAACCTACTGTGTGTACAGCATCCACCTGGGTTCCCCTCTGCATTGGCCCCATGGGACTTTAGGGGCAGAGGGAACCAACATGAAGGTCATGTTGTTTGATGTGCCTTGAATAGTAAAGTCCTTTCTGTTTGACTCATGTGTCTCCTGACTTCTGTCAGCACCTATTAAACTGTGGTAGGCTAACTCTTCACAGTCCTTGCCAGGGCATGGATCCAAACCAAAGTGTTAGAAAGAAATTCAATCTGGCAAGTAGAACTGTATGCTGTGTTGGGAGAAGATGGTAACAGGTGGTTATCAATCAGTATCAAAAAGTCCAACATGAAGCAAAAGGACATCCAGACAGGCAGATAGAATCCAGCTACAGAAAATTCACAAACAGCAAGCAAACAGAAATTCAGACTGGCACAAGTTGGTACTAGGTTAGTCAGTCATCAAATAGCAGGCTCCCACACACAAAGCTGGGGTTCAGAAGAGAGTTAACATGGGTGGAAAGAGAATAAGTAAAAGCAAAGCAGAGCCTCAGTCTTAAAAGGACTGGAGTATTGGGCAGGCTATAAAATCTGACACTTAGGCCAAGAGATAAAAAAAGAAAATTCAGACACTAGAACCAATGTAGGTAATCTTATGTAACAACAGTAATATGATGCTGGGTGCTAGATTGTAGAATTATATATCCTGAATTTCCTCCTATCTAACATTACAATTTGCTGTAGAGAGTGAGGTATGCAGATGGCATTCAAGTGGTCTTAATGTGGGGGAAGAAGGAACTTTCAGACCGGGGTTAAGAGAGCATCCAAAAAAACACATGCTAAAACTCAAGCACAAAGTAACATCAGTGGGACACAACAACGATTCATCTCACCTGATATGATTATAAGTGACTGGAAGGGTAGCTGTTATTTACAGATTCTGAGTCATGTAAGGCTGTTAAATAACAACACACCATGCGAGTATATAAATTAGAGCACAGAAACTCTGTTTTATGTGAGATGTTCTCAGTAAAAAGCTATCTGGTACAATGTTAATTGCCAACGGTAAAATGTTCTCATGAGCAAATAAAATTACCTAAGCTTATAAATTTTCCTGAAAGGCAGATTTGGCATTTAAAACTAAGACTTGGCAGTAGAATGCTAGGTAAAAAAAATGAAAACATTCTATGGCTTTTTCTAAGGGTCTCTTTTGAGTAGATACAATCCCATAAACAGTTTTCTCAAACTATTGCTCTTTTGGAAGGCTTGTCCACTTCTACCCACAGGTTTGAAAACAATAAAGGACAGTTGGACTGTTTTTGCCTGTGTAAATATAGAAGGCTAGCATGAAACAAAGCCTCTGGAGATGAAAGTATGTGAAAGTATTTTATCTTTTGGCTTAAATTCAACACTGCTTCTGAATGGGTTCTATTAAGTCTGTTTCTGTCTTTTGTACTGCATTACATTGCCAGAGAGGATACATTTCTCTCTAATAATTAGTACCTTTCCTTTTATCTGTTTGTACTTGGCACTATGATTAACTGTACTTTGTTTCTCTGAGTGTCACTAGTTACTAAGTTTTCTTCCATCTCTCCTCATTTTTAACTCTTTTCTTCTCCTATTTTGCTTCTCTTCTTATTCTACCTAATTGGAGGCAGTGAGGCAAAAAGGTACAAAAAACAACAGAGACTGAAGTGATTACAATCTACCAGTCACACCTGACTGCAACCAAGTACACTTTTGCACTAGGTTGCCCGCAATTCATAGCTTTTGCCAGCAGACACACACACACACACACACACACACACATCTTTTGCTGTACTTGTCAAATGCCAACCTCAGCTCAATGATCTTATCTGCTCTTTCCACTCTTAAATCGAAATCACAGCATTAGTATATCAAAAATAAGACCAGACCAAACACTGTCTAAGACGTTTAGCCAGTCCCAGCACCAAAAACATCTTATGCCAAAGGACTTTCTAACCATCTCCATCAACCTGCTATCTTTGGGCTGATCAAAAAGCATGCTTCTTCTTTGTCCTCACATGAAAGTTCGTATTTGCTGGTCTTTCCTACTCTCATCCCCCTCTATTCCTTTGCACTTTCTTATTCCTCTTCTGCTAGAATTGACTCCACTCCCACCCCAATCCTTTCTTAATCCTCAAATTTTCCACACAATGCTTTTAAAGTAAGCCTGGCTCTTTCTGGAGGGCAGTGCTATCTCTACCACTATCTCTACTGAGGACCATCAGGGAAGGGGCTAGGACCATAGGACTTGGCATTTTGCAGACTCGCTTCTGCTAGTTCCAAGGTGTAATTCTCCCTTTATGAAAAAGTCATCATCCTTTGGGACTCCTGACATCTTTACCCTATGGCCTTCCAGTCACTGTCATCTAAGTGGCTTTTTAAAAGCATTATTCTCTTATTCATTGAGGGCTTTGAAACCTGGCTCCCAGCATCTGTCTCCATCCCAATTTATGCCATAATGCCAGAAGATTCTAAGGTTTATGTATATGACCCACTTATCAATTTAGCCTTGAAATATCTGGGACTCCTTAACTCAAATTACCTTCCCTTCAACTTCACTTTTGCTACCCACTCCCTGGGCCACATCTTGGACTTTGTCGTCACCTGAATTGTACTACTTCAGTGATATCAAACGCTGGAACCCCAGCCACTGACCAGAACTTTCTATTCTGCAAACTTTCCCTTTATAGTCAACCTTCAACCTTACAGTGCCCTCTAATTTCTTAACTGCTCTGTTTTCTCTTAGTCCACTGGGCCCCTCATGGCATCTCTTCCTTTCTAACCCAGCCTAGATTTCATGGTTAAATATCTGAGCTATTTTTCCATGAGCAATCTGGTCCCTTGCACTACTAGTCTTCTGCTGTACTTGTCAGTCAAAACTCCAACCTTGGATCAATGATCTATTCTTAAATCCAAAACACTATAGAAGATAAATCACATAGCTAAACTGACTAGCATCTCTATGAATTCACGTTCTCTAATCTAGCAGAGCCCTCAACAGTACCCACCAAGCAATTATTGTTAGAAATTTATCTAGTTTCATACTTGCCTTCACTTTCTTTCCTTCCATCCCAGAAAATAAACTCTCTGTCTATTACAACTTAATCTTTCAATATTTTCTAGACCAAAGAAACCAATCCAACAGGAGAGCACATTCAGCTATGCACACTTCAGCACTCTCAGGCTGCAAGGAAGAGCAATTCATAGCCATACCACTTAGGATGCCTTCATGAAGGCTAAACAATTGGAACAAAAGGACAGGAAGAAGATGTTATTCATCTGTGAGACGTGCACAGCACTATCTGAAACACAAGCTTCATAATCATATTGACCTGGGATTGAATCCTCGTACTACTTATAAACTACCACCTTAGACAAGTTTCGTAACCTCTCTAGCCCTGTTCTACATTTATAAAATCGTGATAAAGATAATAATATTCAACTAGCTAGATTGCTAAAGGAATTAAAAGAGCTCCTTTGTGTAAAGCTGCTAGCCTCTCAATAAACATTTGTTAAATGAGTGCAAAAGCAGTGGTTCCTAGCGAACTACATTTGTGAGGATTTAATGAGATAGTATATGTGAACCTCCTGTAACCTATCACAAGCTATGAACATAATAACTGTGATTATGACAATGGCAGCTTAAAGATAAGCAAACACAATCAAACAAATAATTTAGACTGGATAAACCTGGGGGGCAGGGCAGGCAGAAGGCCAGCAGACTGGGTAAAAACCAAGGCGGGGAGGAGCTTCAGGATGGCGGAAGCGTTAAGATGTGGAGATCACCTTCCTCTCCACAAATACATCAGAAATACATCTACATGTGGAACAGCTCCTACAGAACACCCACTGAACGCTGGCAGAAGACCTCAGACCTCCCAAAAGGCGAGAAACTCCCTACGTACCTGGGTAGCGAAAAAGAAAAAAGAAAAAAACAGAGACAAAAGAATACGGAGAGGACCTGCACCTCTGGGAGGGAACTGTGAAGGAGGAAAGGTTTCCACACACTAGGAAGCCCCTTCGCGGGCGGAGACGGGGGTTGGCGGGGTGTGGGGGGGAAGCTTCTGAGCCACGGAGAAGATCACAGCAACAGGGGTGAGGAGGGCAAAGCGGAGAAATTCTTGCACAGAGGATCGGTGCCGACTGGCACTCACCAGCCTGAGAGGCTTGTCTGCTCACCCGCCGGGGCGGGCGGGGGCTGGTAGCTGAGGCTCGGGCTTCGGAGGTCGGATCCCAGGGAGAGGACTGGGGTTGGCTGCGTGAACACAGCCTGAAGGGGGCTAGTGCGCCACAGCTAGCCAGGAGGGAGTCCCGGGAAAAGTTTGGACCTGCCTAAGAGTCAAGAGACTTTTTCTTGACTCTTTGTATCCTGGTGCACAAGGAGAGGGGATTAAGAGCGCTGCTTAAAGGAGCTCCAGAGACGGGCGCAAGCCGCGGCTATCAGCGCGGACCCCAGAGATGGGCATGAAACGCTAAAGCTGCTGCTGCCGCCACCAAGAAGCCTATGTGCAAGCACAGGTCACTGCCCACACCTCCACTCCTGGGAGCCGGTGCAGCCCGCCACGGCCAGGGTCCTGGGATCCAGGGACAACTTCCCCGGGAGAACGCACGATGCGCCTCAGGCTGTTGCAACGTCATGCTGGCCTCTGCTGCCGCAGGTTTGCCCGGCAACCGCACCCCTCCCTCCCCCCGGCCTCAGTGAGCCAGAGCCCCCGAATTAGCTGCTCCTTTAACCCCGTCCTGTCTGAGCGAAGAACAGACGCCCTCAGGCGACCTACACGCGGAGGCGGGTCCAAATCCAAAGCTGAGCCCCGGGAGCTGAACAAAGAAGAGAAAGGGAAATTTCTCCCAGCAGCCTCAGGAGCAGTGGATTAAATCTCCACAATCAACCTGATGTACCCTGCATCTGAATAGAATGAATAGAATACCTGAATAGACAACAAATCATCCCAAATTGAGGAGACGGACATTGGGAACAAACATGTATATATTTTTCCCTTTTTTCTCTTATTGTGAGTGTATACGTGTATGCTTTGTGTGTGATTTTGTCTGTATAGCTTTGCTTTTACCATTTGTCCTAGGGTTCTGTCGGTCCGTCTTTTTGTTTTGTTACTTTTTTACTTTTTAGATTTTTTTCTTAATAATTATTTTGTATTTTAATAACTTTATTTTACTGTATTTTATTTTATCTCCCTTCTCTCCCTTCCTTCTTTCCTTTTCTTACTTCCTCCATTCCTCCCTCCCTCTCTCTCTCTCTCTCTCTCTCTTTCTCTCTTTCTCTATTTTTTCTTCCTTTTATTCTGAGCCGTGTGGATGAAAGGCTCTTGTTGCTCCAGCCAGGCATCAGGGTTGAGACTCTGAGGTGCAAGAGCCAAGTTCAGGACACTGGTCCACAAGAGACCTCCCAGCTCCACGTAATATCAAACGGTGAAAATCTCCCAGAGATCTCCATCTCAACGCCAAGACCTAGCTTCACTCAGTGACCAGCAAGCTACAGTGCTGTACACCCTGTGCCAAACAATTAGCAAGACAGAAACACAACCCCATCCATTAGCAGAGAGGGTGCCTAAAATCATCATAAGACCACAGACACCCCAAAACACACCACCAGACGTAGATCTGCCCACCAGAAAGACAAAATCCAGGCTCATCCACCAGAACACAGCCATTAGTGCTCTCCACCAGGAAGCCTACACAACCCACTGAACCAACCTTAGCCACTGGGGACAGACAACAAAAACAACGGGAACTACGACCCTGCAGCCTGCGAAAAGGAGACCCCAAACACAGTAAGTTAAGCAAAATAAGAAGACAGAGAAACACACAGCAGATGAAGTAGTGAGGCAAACACCCACCAGACCTAAAAAATGAAGAGGAAATAGGCAGTCTACCTGAAAAAGAATTCAGAATAACGATAGTAAAGATGATCCAAAATCTTGGAAGTAGAATAGAGAAAATACAAGAAACGTTTAACAAAGAACTAGAAGAATTAAGAGCAAACAAACAGTGATTAACAACACAATAAATGAAATTTAAAATTCTCTACAAGGGATCAATAGCAGAATAACTGAGGCAGAAGAACAGATAAGTGACCTGGAAGATAAAATAGTGGAAATTACTACTGCAGAGCAGAATAAAGAAAAAAGAATGAAAAGAACTGAGGAGAGTCTCAGAGACCTCTGGGACAACATGAAATGCACCAACGTTCGAATTATAGGGGTCCCAGAAGAAGAAAAGAAAAAGAAAGGGACTGAGAAAATATTTGAAGAGATTATAGTTGAAAACTTCCCTAATATGGGAAAGGAAATAGTTAATCAAGTCCAGGAAGCACAGAGAGTCCCATACAGGACAAATTCAAGGAGAAACATGCCAAGACACATATTAATCAAACTATCAAAAATTAAATACAAAGAAAACATATTAAAAGCAGCAAGGGAAAAATAACAAATAACACACAAGGGAATCCCCATAAGGTTAATAGCTGATCTTTCAACAGAAACTCTGTAAGCCAGAAGAGAGTGGCAGGACATATTTAAAGTGATGAAGGAGGAAAACCTACAACCAAGATTACTCTACCCAGCAAGGATCTCATTCAGATTTGATGGAGAAATTAAAACCTTTACAGTAGACAAGCAAAAGCTGAGAGAGTTCAGCACCACCAAACCAGCTTTACAACAAATGCTAAAGGAACTACTCTAGGCAGGAAACACAAGAGAAGGAAAAGACCTACAATAACAAACCCCAAACAATTAAGAAAATGGTAATAGGAACATACATATCAATAATTACCTTAAATGTAAATGGATTAAATGCTCCAACCAAAAGACATAGACTGGCTGAATGGATACAAAAATAAGAACCATATATATGCTGTCTACAAGAGACCCACTTCAGACCTAGGGACACATACATACTGAAAGTGAGGGAATGGAAAAAGATACTCCATGCAAATGGAAATCAAGAGAAAGCTGGAGTAGCAATTCTCATATCAGGCAAAATGGACTTTAAAATAAAGACTATTACAAGAGACAAAGAAGGACACTACATAATGATCAAGGGAACAATCCAAGAAGAAGATACAAAAATTGTAAATATTTATGCACCCAACCTAGGAGCACCTCAATACATAGGGCAAATACCAACAGCCATAAAAGGGGAAATCGACAGTAACACAATCATAGTAGGGGACTTTAACACCGCACTTTCACCAATGGACAGATCATCCAAAATGAAAACAAATAACACAAGCTTTAAATGATACATTAAACAAGATGGACTTAATTGATATTTATAGGACATTCCATCCAAAAACAACAGAATACACATTTTTCTCAAGTGCTCATGAACATTCTCCAGTATAGATCATATCTTAGGTCACATATCAAGCCTTGGTAAATTTAAGAAAACTGAAATCATATCAAGTATCTTTTTTTTTTTTTTTGAAAATATTTTGCGTGTATTTGTTTATATTTCACCTCCAGAAATTGATTTGTTTTAGGGGCTTCTTTTTTTTTTAAGATGTTGGGGGTAGAAGTTTATTAATTTATTTATTTTTGCTGTTGGGTCTTCGTTTCTGTGCGGGGGCTATCTCCAGTTGTGGCAAGCAGGGGCCACTCTTCATCGCGGTGCGTGGGCCTCTCACTATCACAGCCTCTCTTGTTGAGTAACACAGGCTCCAGATGCGCAGGCTCAGTAGTTGTGGCTCACGGGCCTCGTTGCTCCGCGGCATGCGGGATCCTCCCAGACCAGGGCTCGAACCCGCGTCCCCTGCATTAGCAGGCAGATTCTCAACCACTGCGCCACCAGGGAAGCCCTCAAGTATCTTTTTTGATCACAACCTTATGAGACTAGATATCAATTACAGGAAAAAAACTGTAAAAAATACAAACACATGGAGGCTAAATAATACACTACTTAATAACCAAGAGATCACTGAAGAAATCAAAGAAGAAATCAAAAAATACCAACAAACAAAGGACAATGAAAACACCACGACCCGAAACCTATGGGAGGCAGCAAAAGCAGTTCTAAGAGGGAAGTTTATAGCAATACAATCCTACCTCAGGAAACAAGAAACATTGCAAATAAACAACCTAACCTTACACGTAAAGAAATTAGAGAAAGAAGAACAACAAAAAAAAAAAACCCAGAGTTAGCAGAAGGAAAGAAATAATAAAGATCAGATCAGAAATAAATGAAAAAGAAATGAAGGAAACGATAGCAAAGATCAATAAAACTAAAAGCTGGTTCTTTGAGAAGATAAACAAAACTGATAAACCATTAGCCAGACTCATCAAGAAAAAAAGGGAGAAGACTCAAATCAATAGAATTAGAAATGAAAAAGGAGAAGTAACAACTGACACGGCAGAAATACAAAGGATCATGAGAGATTACTACAAGCAACACTGTGCCAAAAAATGGACAACCTGAAGAAACAGAAATATTCTTCGAAATGCACAACCTTCCGAGACCGAACCAGGAAGAAATAGAAAATATGAACAGACCAATCACAAGCACTGAAATTGAAACTGTGATTAAAAATCTTCCAACAAACAAAAGCCCAGGACCAGATGGCTTCACAGGAGAATTCTATCAAACATTTAGAGAAGAGCTAACACCCATCCTTCTCAAACTCTTCCAAACTATTTCAGAGGAAGGAACACTCCCAAACTCATTCTACAAGGCCACTATCACCTTGATACCAAAACCAGACAAAGATGTCACAAAGAAAGAAAACTACAGGCCAATATCACTGATGAACATAGATGCAAAAATCCTCAACAAAATACTAGCAAACAGAATTCAACAGCACATGAAAAGGATCATACACCATGATCATGTGGGGTTTATCCCAGGAATGCAAGGATTCTTCAATATACGCAAATCAATCAATGTGATACACCATATTAACAAATTGAAGGAGAAAAACCATATGATCATCTCAAAAGATGCAGAGAAAGCTTCTGACAAAATTCAACACCCATTTATGATAAAAACCCTGCAGAAAGTAGGCATAGAGGGAACTTTCCTCAACATAATAAAGGCCATATATGACAAACTCACAGCCAACATCATCCTCAATGGTGAAAAACTGAAACCATTTCCACTAAGATCAGGAACAAGGCAAGGTTGCCCACTCTCACCACTATTATTCAACATAGTATTGGAAGTTTTAGCCACAGCAATCAGAGATGAAAAAGAAATAAAAGGAATCCAAATCAGAAAAGAAGAAGTAAAGCTGTCACTGTTTGCAGATGACATGATACTGTACATAGAGAATCTGAAAGATGCTACCAGAAAACTACTAGAGCTCATCAATGAATTTGGTAAAGTAGCAGGATACAAAATTAATGCACAGAAATCGCTAGCATTCCTATATACTAATGATGAAAAATCTGAAAGAGAAATTAAGAAAACACTCCCATTTATCACTGCAACAAAAAGAATAAAATATCTAGGAATAAACCTACCTAAGGGGATAAAAGACCTGTATGCAGAAAATTATAAGACACTGATGAAAGAAATTAAAGATGATACAAATGGATGGAGAGATATATCATGTTCTTGAATTGGAAGAATCAACATTGTGAAAATGACTCTACTACCCAAAGCAATCTACAGATTCAATGCAATCCCTATCAAACTACCACTGGCATTTTTCACAGAACTAGAACAAAAAATTTCACAAGTTGTATGGAAACACAAAATACCCCGAATATCCAAAGCAATCCTGAGAAAGAAAAATGGAGCTGGAGGAATCAGGATCGCTGACTTCAGACTATACTACAAAGCTACAGTAATCAAGACAGTATGGTACTAGCACAAAAACAGAAATATAGATCAATGGAACAGGATAGAAAGCCCAGAGATAAACCCATGCACATATGGTCACCTTATCTTTTTTGTTGTTGTTGTTGTATGCGGGCTTCTCACTGTTGTGGCCTCTCCCATTGTGGAGCACAGGCTCCAGACGCGCAGGCTCAGCAGCCATGGCTCATGGGCCCAGCCACTCCACAGCATGTGGGTTCTTCCCGGACCAGGGCACGAACCCATGTCCCCTGCATCGGCAGGCGGACTCTCAACCACTGCACCACCAGGAAAGCCTTGGTCACCTTATCTTTGATAAAGGAGGCAAGGATATACAGTGGAGAAAAGACAGCCTCTTCAATAAGTGGTGCTGGGAAAACTAGACAGCTACATGTAAAAGTATGAAATTAGAACACTCCCTAACACCATACACAAAAATAAACTCAAAATGGATTAAAGACCTAAATGTAAGGCCAGACAGTATCAAACTCTTAGAGCAAAACATAGGCAGAACACTCTATGACATAAATCACAGCAAGATCCTTTTTGACCCACCTCCTAGAGAAATGGAAATAAAAACAAAAATAAACAAATGGGACCTAATGAAACTTCAAAGCTTTGCACAGCAAAGGAAACCATAAACAAGACCAAAAGACGACCCTTAGAATGGGAGAAAATATTTGCAAATGAAGCAACTGGCAAAGGATTAATCTCCAAAACTTACAAGCAGCTCATGCAGCTCAATAACAAAAAAACAAAAAACCCAATCCAAAAATGGGTAGAAGTCTTAAATAGACATTTCTCCAAAGAAGATATACAGATTACCAACAAACACATGAAAGGACGCCCAACATCACTAATCATTAGAGAAATGCAAATCAAAACTACAATGAGATATCATCTCACACCAGTCAGAATGGCCATCATCAAAAAATCTAGAAACATTAAATGCTGGAGAGGGTGTGGAGAAAAGGGAACCCTCTTGCACTGTTGGTGGGAATGTAAATTGATATAGCCACTATGGAGAACAGTATGGAGGTTCCTTAGAAAACTAAAAATAGAACAACCATACGATCCAGCAATCCCACTACTAGGCATATACCCTGAGAAATCCTTAATTCAAAAAGAGTCATGTACCAAAATGTTCATTGCAGCTCTATTTACAATAGCCAGGACATGGAAGCAACCTAAGTGTCCATCAACAGATGAATGGATAAAGAAGATGTGGCACATATATATAATGGAATATTACTCAGCCATAAAAAGAAACGAAACTGAGTTATTTGTAGTGAGGTGGATGGACCCAGAGTCTGTCATACAGAGTGAAGTAAGTCTGAAAAAGTAAAACAAATACCGTATGCTAACACATATATATGGAATCTAAGAAAAAAAAAGAAAGGTCATGAATAACCTAGGGGCAAGACAGGAATAAATACACAGACCTTCTAGAGAATGGACTTGAGGATATGGGGAGGAGGAAGGGTAAGCTGTGACAAAGTGAGAGAGTGGCATGGACATATATACACTACCAAACGTAAAATAGCTAGTGAGAAGCAGCCACATAGCACAGGGAGATCAGCTCATTGCTCTGTTACCACCTAGAGGGGTGGGATAGGGAGGGTGGGAGGGAGGGAGATGCCAGAGGGAAGAGATATGGGAATATATGTATAACTGATTCACTTTGTTATAAACCAGAAACTAACACACCATTGTAAAGCACTTATAATAAAGATGTTAAAAAAAAAAACAGTGGGGACTTTGAATTAATGTGCAATGTAAATTTTTTTCAAAAGATATATCTTTATCATAAAGTGTAAAAATGAATGCAACTTTTAACAAGAGGAAAAACAAAAACAAAATCGGGATAAACCAACTACCTTTGGCCTTGACCCAATTTTCTCCACTCTTCTCGAGGACAGTTCAGCCACCTCTTCTATCTCATCTGCACATCTATTCAAACCTTTTCTATTCTTAAAGAAGAACAAGGCAAAAAAAAAAACTCTGAAAGTTTCTATTCCATTGGCTTCTGGGAGTATTTTTGTGTACTTTATTTTACCAGGTCTTCAAATGTTGGTAGGTCACAGGGTTTTATCCTTAGGCCACTACTCCTCTGGTCTACGTGCTCTTTTCAGATATCTCACCTACTCTTGTAAATCGACTGCTACATAAATGCTGATAACCTCCAACTCCATAATACACTGCTGGCCTCTCCCCTGAGTTTCAAACTTGCTGGACACTGTCAGCCAGACTGACCAAGAGGCAGCTCAAACTCAACGTATTCAAAACTGAACTTACCTACATTCCCTCCTAAATGGCCCTGTTCTAGAATTCTCTAATTCAGTTGGTGGAATCATATAATCAATTATTCAAACTAGAAACCCAAAGTCGCCCACAACTACTCTTCTCTCACTCCCCAACAATCACTCAAGAAGTCCTCCCTATTTTACCTCCTGAATATTTCTCACATTGCTCTCCTCTTCACCCTATAACAATGTCATAATGGTTCAAGACCTCTGCCATAGTTTCTGCAACACATTTTTCCCCACCTTACAGAATAAAATATAAGAATAACACAAGGCCGCTGCCTATTTTACTAGGTTCATTTGGCATTATTCCTAGTATCAAATTTATGTTTTAGCAAGCAATAAACTACCCAGTTCCTGATCTATATATCACACTATTCTTGTCTTTGAGCTTTTGCTCATACTGTCTCCTCTGCTTAAAATGAATGCCTTTCTGTCCTTCCTCCTGAAACTCCTACTTATCATTAAGAGGAGCTCAGGTGCTATATTCTTTAGGAAGCTCTTCCTGAAACTAACTACCTTTCTTCCTTTATGTTTAGGTGCCCCGCTTCTGTACTCTCATTTTACCTTGTTCTTTCTATGTATTGTACTTCCCACACAGTGTTATAAGTATTTGTATATGTCCCTCTCCTCTACTGATCTCTGTAGCTCAGAGCCTAGCCTACAGTCTGACAAACCGCAAGTAATCAACAGATATTTATTTAATGGCTTAATAGATGGAGAAGAAGGAGAGGGGATTTTTGTTGGGAGTAAGAGGAATAAACCTGTCAGCCCCAGGCTTCTGAACTTCAGAAAAATTGTTAACTCCAGCTCAACTCCACAAATCAATCTCTGGTGTTGTTATCAGATACAAGAAAAGACAAAGGAAGAACAGAGAGAAGATGAGAAAAGAAAAACACAGACTTTGTGGTTAGACAGATAAATCTCCGCACCAAAGATGTCCACATCCTAATCCCCCAAATCTGTGAATATATTAACTAAAATGGTTAGTTGGAAAGAACCTTGCAGATGTGATTAAATTAAGGATCTTGCAGTAGGAGATTATCCTGGATTATACAAGTGGGACTAATGTAATTACAAGGGCACTTATAAAAGAAAGAGGGAGGCAGGAGAGCCAGAGTCAGACAAGGAGAGGTGACTATGGAAGCAAAGTCCAGAGTGACACAACTGCTGGTTGGGGGCCATAAGCCAAGGAATGTGGGCAGTCTCAAAGCTGGAAAACCCAAGAAAATAGATTCTCCCTTACAGCCTCCAGAAGGATTGCAATTGATATCTTGATTTTAGCCCAGAAAAACCCATTTTAGACTTCTGACCTCCAGAACTATAAGATAATAAATTTGTATTGTTTTAAGCCACTAAGTTTGTAGTAGTTTGCTATGGCAGCAGTAGGAAAATAATACAAAAGTGTATAAAATGAGATAAATAATATCTACAAAATTGCCTCAAAATATGAACTCGAATTACCACAGAATATAGCAGAATTCATTGTTGTTAATTGTCTAAAAGTTTACACATAGAGCCACATATAAATAAATAAAAGGATTGGATATAAAATGATAATTTATAGGATAATTTGATAATCTTTTAAAGATGGATATGACTAATCAAAGTAGCTCTAGTTTTAAAGAACCATGATTTTTAAAAATAAATTTATTTATTATTTATTTTTGGCTGTGTTGGGTCTTTGTTGCTGCACACGGGCCCCTCCCTAGTTGCGGCGAGCGGGGGCCAGTCTTTGTTGTGTTGTGCAGGCTCCTCATTGCTGTGGCTTCTCTTGTTGCGGAGCATGGGCTCCAGGCACCAGGGCCTCAGCAGTTGTGGCATGAGGGCTTCAGCAGCCGTGGCTCATGGGCCCTAGAGCACAGGCTCAGCAGCCGTGGCGCACGAGCTTAGTTGCTCTGCGGCATGTGGGATCCCCCTGGACCAGGGCTCAAACCCATGTCCCCTGCACTGGCAGGCGGACTCCCAACCACTGTGCTACCAGGGAAGTCCCAAAAGAACCATGATTTTAAGGCAAGTATTATGAAGGACTTATGTTAAACGTTAAGTGATTTAAAAAGGGATTTTGATAAGCAATCCAAAAGACGTGATATTTTTCATTTCCATGACATATAAATACAAAAGCAATAAAAATAAGAGCCTTATTTGTTATAAGATCTGACTTTTTAAATATGGAAGCACTACCTACAGAATTGGCATATTTACATTATTTCTCCCCAAAACTCACACACACACATATGTCAAGATAACTAGAAAATATGTTAAGTATTACAATCTACATAAATTTATTATAAGTCTCATGGCGAGAGTTCAAACAACTTACTTTCCTTTGTCCTTCAACCATTCTGGGTTCTTTTCCTCTTCTTTTAAATCACAAAGTTCAGGAATGTCAGTATTCATTGCTCTTCGAGCCTCTGCTTGTTTATGTAGCCACTGAAATGAGAATGAAGTTTAATGAAGGACACGAAAGTCTTGTTTTATTAAAAGTTACTTTTAGATTTTCCATCTTCCTATACAAGATGGAAATACTATTTGTTATGGACTGAATGTTTGTGTCCTCCAAAATTCATATGTTGAAGCCCTGATCACCAATGTGATGGTATTTGGAGATGGGGCCTTTGGGAGATAATTAAGCTTGGATGAGGTTATGAGGATGAGACTCCCATCATAAGATTAGTGTCCTTATAAGAAGAGGAAGAGACCAGAGGGCATGCTCTTCCCCACCCCACCCCACCCCAGCATCCTGACCTTGGACTTCCCAGCCTCCATAACTGTGAGAAATAATTGCCTGTTCTTTAAGCCACCAAGTCTATGTACTTTGTTATAGTAGTATGAGCAGACTGATAAAATATTTGATGGTGGTTTTAAACTTCTAGTTTTTATACATCTTTAAGCTTTTTTTTAAACTTCACTAGCTGATTAAGATCAAATGTGTAAAAATTTCTAGTCCAAATTTCTGGGAGTTCATGTGAATATTGTTTTATTTTTCTTTATAATATATATATATATTTTTTACACTATAAAAATACATAAATGATTTTTTAAATAATTATAATTTTATAGTTACAGAGATACTTTTATAAATAATAAAATATAGAAATGCTGTTAATAAGAAAAAAATTAATATTTATAAATTGCCATTATATCTTAAGGAGATTCAATTATTTTCACAACTTTTCAATTGAGAGAGGTATCAGTTCACACCTTACAGTAAAAAAAAAAAAAAAAAGCAGTTCTTAGTGCTTACACAACTAAATATACAATATTCAAAATCCCAGAGCTCAGGAATTTATAAATAAATGAAAGATATTAATGCCAAATGTCACATTAGAAATACTTGATATTAATAAATAATTGTAATAAAATAATAAATTTACAAATCTTTTCTTACCGCGACATACACTGACCCAAAGTTTACAAGTCTATTATGGAAAATGATGTATTTGATAAAATAAATGCACACACAACATTTTACCTCCTGGGATAAGCAACAACACTGGGTATTAAACCAGTGTTTTCTCATCAGCATTCTGGAGCCAAAAAAGAAATAAAAATTCTGCAAAATATATTTTTCTCAAAAGGAAATATTAAATTTTTTCGTGAAGTAATATCTTTAGCTTAATGAATACTTTAAAAATTCAGACCCAGTAACAGTTTCAATGTATGGAATAAAAAATATTTTCATTGTGGTCACTGTAACTAACAGCAAGTATACCAACCTCCTCTTCTTCTGCTACCTGTGATTCCCGGAGAGCAGTTGGGAATACTCGAGGGGTAAAGTTGATTTTAATATTGCCGACAGAGCGAGGAGCAGGAATACTGTCTTCCTTTAACTTCTCAAAAAATATAATTTCTGAATTTCTCCCTTCAAAAACAATATTAGCAACTAAGTTATTCATCTCTCATTTCCTAGTTAACAAACTGACTTTTAAAGTAATTACACATTAAAGCTACTTCTAAAATCCTATACAAATAATCCAAACATATTTTCTACAATAAGAAAGGTAAAATCCCTCATTGAAATTTTTTTTTTTTTTTTTTTTTTTTTTGCGGTATGCGGGCCTCTCACTGTTGTGGCCTCCCCCGTTGCGGAGCACAGGCTCCGGACGCGCAGGCTCCGGACGCGCAGGCTCAGCGGCCATGGCTCACGGGCCCAGCCGCTCCGCGGCATATGGGATCCTCCCAGACCGGGCCACGAACCCGTATCCCCTGCATCGGCAGGCGGACTCTCAACCACTTGCGCCACCAGGGAGGCCCCTTCATTGAAATTATGGCAGCTAATTATCTGTTCTTTCATCAATGATCTCAGCTACTTTTCTGGGGTTCTCTTTGTTAAACCACACAGTGTCTAACTTACATTCACTATAAAGGAAGCCACTCTAGGCAACTTAATCTACATCAACTCTAGAGGAGGGCACCTAGGCAAAGCCATCATTTTCCATAAGCTCTGATATCAGTATCTTCTATAAGCTCCCTGGTGATGATATAAAAAATTTTCAGCTATTAAAGACAGCTAATGGGAACAGGCAAAGAGTTGTAATGAAAGACCATACATTTGTATAAAGGTAGTTAGATGTAATAATTATTAAGTCAATATAAGAGGAGAAATTAATCTATGTTAGAATATAAACTATATGAATAAAGGGAAGGAAAGGTACTAAAAAGGAAAAGTACTAAAAACATGATATACAGATTTAAAAGGCAAATATCAAAATTGTTTAAAAAAAGATTTTCCAGAAACATGACAGAGAGTTAATATCCTTGATATAAAATGAACACACAAAATTAAGATATAAAACTTCCAATTTAGGTAAGTGGAAGTGGTGCAGTGGTTAAGAATCTGCCTGCCAATGCAGGAGACACGAGTTCAAGCCCTGGTCTGGGAAGATCCCACATGCTGCAGAGCAACTAAGCCCGTGTGCCACAACTACTGAAGCCCATACGCCTAGAGCCCGTGAGCCACAACGAAGAGTAACCCCCACTCACTGCAACTAGAGAAAGCCTGCACACAGCAACAAAGACCCAACTCAGTCAAAAATAAATAAATTTATATATATTTTTAAATGTCTGAAAAACAGAGAGAAAATTTAAAAAAAATAAAACTTCCACTTTAAAGAAAAATTGAAAATGGCATGAATTAACATTTCAAAGGGAGGGAGGAGGGGAGCAAGGAAGAAAGAATAAGGACTCAAACAAAGAAAGTAACATCAACAAAAATTTGAACAAAAAATTTCCACAGATGCTTGTGGTTGGGAAGGCAGTATCCTACCCATCCTCCCCTCTTTCTTTTAGTAATAGAATTCACTGTGCCAAGGTAGAATCTACAAAATCCAGCCTCCCTTAAGAGTGATGTAGTTATGTGCCAAACCTGAGACAACAGAATATGAATACAAGTGCTGTATAAAACTTATGGATCATTATCTTACATGTAAATCTACTTGCAATGGACTTCCTCTTTCCCCTTCCCACTGGCTAAGAAACAATGCCAACTGCAGCATCCACCTTGGACACAGAAATGGAAGCCAAATGATGTGATGATAGATGTGGCCCCACCAGCTTAGATGGCCCCGTGGAACAAAGCCATCTATCAGGCGTAGATTGATTGCTGTTACATAATAAGTCTTAGATTACAGAGAATTCAATTTCTATCTTATTTGATCTATAACTTTGGACCTCTTTATTTCAGCAGTTGGCTTGAATCTACCTAACACAATGTCCTAAGAATTTTATAGCCTGGTAAACTGTTGTTCACTTGTGAAGCTAAGAGACATTCCTAGATATGTAAGAACTAAGTAAATATACCATCTAACCATGTTTTCTGAATTACTCAAAGAAATGTTCCAGAACATGGACAAATAAAATTAAGAACTCAGGAGTGGGAAACCTGAGGGTAAAAATGAAAAAGGATGGGTTTTCTAAAACACACGAAAAAATGTTGTAAGATTTTTTAATGTTACTACAACAGAAAGAAAACAGAATAAAAAGTAAAAATGAAGTATATAAGTTCACATTTTATACTAATGATTACTAGGATACACAACATGGAGAGAATAAGCACTATTTTTCCATAATGAGAAATTTAAAAATCACTTGGCTATTAATTTTGTTAAACAAAAGTAAATGAATAAACATTTGAAAATGCTTATGGAAATCATTATGGTGACCATGAGTTACATTAAAAATAGGATATCTAGGGGCTTCCCTGGTGGCGCAGTGGTTAAGAATCCGCCTGCCAGTGCAGGGGACACGGGTTCGAGCCCTGGTTCGAGCCCTGGTCCGGGAAGATCCCACATGCCGTGGAGCAACTAAGCCTGTGCGCCACAACTACTGAGCCTGCGCTCTAGAGCCCGCGAGCCACAACTACTGAAGCCCGCACGCCTAGAGCCCGTGCTCCGCAACAAGAGAAGCCACCACAATGAGAAGCCCGCGCACCACGATGAAGAGTAGCTCCCACTCGCTGCAACTAGAGAAAGCCTGTGTGCAGCAACGAAGACCCAATTCAGCCAAAAATAAATAAATTAATTAATTTTAAAAAAATAGGATATCTAGCTTTCAAACTCTTACAGTAAAATAAGACAAACAGAAAAACATAAAAAGAAATTAGCTTTCTGTTTTCAGCAGCATAGGTTAAAGTTTTTACAAACTTTAACAAACAATTTTTACAAGCAGACAAAATGCTATGAACACATAAAATGCTTGATAAAAATATAACAAATAAACAAAAGTTTCAAGTACATAGTTCAGTTCAAAAACTATGCAAAAGAAAAGCCTTATCAGCAATTTATAGCCAGGGTAATCTCAAAAGCTGACAAAAAGCTATTTGGAAAGATTTCAGATATAGATATAGATATCTAGATAGGTATACCTATGAAGGTATATATCTATATATCTATCTAGATATCCATATCTGTATCTGAAATTTTATATATATGAATATATTATATATTATACATATATATATTAGAGACTATATATAAAGGATAAAGGCTGGAAATTTAATGCTGATATAGGTACAGAGGTGAGAGCTGAAAATGCAATTACAGCCTGAGAAGGGCTACACTCTCAGTGAAATGGACACATAAAATCTCTGTCCACAACTCCAGGAAAGTGAAGCATGTCTCCTCCTGGGGCTCTGGATAAGAGAAGAAAAAACGTCTCTCGTGAGAAACCTAAACTTCAGATATCCCTTCAGAAACCTAAACTTCAGGTATCCCTTCTGCAAACCAGGACACACGAAATTTCCTCATACGCACACATAAAAATCTGTGCTGAAGATGAGCACACAAACAAAAGCTACAAATCACATGCGGATACAATGTATGTTTCTTCCTTACAGTATGGAGAACAGTCAGCAGACACAACAAACAGGAGGACTGGCCTATTAAGAATTTGAAATAAAAGAACAATCTGAAAGAGACTATAATAATTTAAAACATGCTTACTTAAAGAGCTAAGAGAGGCTAAAATCCATAATGAAAAACTAAGGTAATGAAAAAAGAACAAACAGGTATGAAGGAAGCAAACAGAACTTGCAAAATGAAAAATATTGTCCCTGAAATTGAAAACTTCTAGGACAAGTTTAACAGCACATTAGGCATATTTGAAGAAAATTTGCAAACTAGAAGACAGATCTGAGGATATTATACAGAACGCAGCCAAGGAAGATAGAGGCAATTTGAAAACAATATGCTATTTGAAAACAATAGCTTATAACTTCCCAGAACTGAGGTAAGACATACGTTCTTTGAGTGAAACTATACTCCAAGTTCTGATATTATGAGATGAATAAATATAAAACTGCACTTAGAGTAATAAAATCAACATATACCAAAGTGAAGAATTTTAAAGCAACCAGAGACAAAGGATGGATTACCTTATAAAGGATCAATGTTAAATCAAGAGCAGACTTCCCAGCAGCAATATTAGAAGTCAGAAGGCAATAGAAACATATCTTCAAGTTACTGATGGAAAATAACTGTCAATCTTGAATTCTACAACCATCTAAAACATCACTGAATAACAATAACAAAATAAAAATAACTGAAATTAACATTCAGATCTTTATTAAAGGACTACTAGACAGGAATAAAGATGCAGACGTAGAGAATGGACTTGAGGATACAGAGTGGGTTAAGGGTAAGCTGGGACGAAGTGAGAGAGTGTCATGGACTTATATATACTACCAAATGTAAAATAGATAGCTAGTGGGAAGCAGCCGCATACCACAGGGAGATCAGCTCAGCTCAGTGACCACCTAGAGGGGTGGGATAGGGAGGGTGGGAGGGAGATGCAAGAGGGAGGAGATATGGGGATATATGTATATGTATAGCTGATTCACTTTGTTATAAAGCAGAAACTAACACACCACTGTAAAGCAATTATACTCCAATAAAGATGTTAAAAGAAATAAAAAACTACTAAAGGATTTACTTAAAGGAAAGGTAATTGGATCCAGAAAGAACTTAGATGCAAGAAGCAAAGATAAATAAAAAGCAGTAAATATGGGTCAACAGAAATAGTAATGAGTATATGTGGTAAAGCCACACTAATGACTAAATTTAGAGGTTTAAAAATAAGGTGAGATCAGTTGACTCCCTCCCCGCCAAAAAAGAGGAATAAAATCTTTAGACAGTAACATAGAGGATGGGTACCACTGAAGTTCATGTATTAAATTTCCTTCTAATATTTACAAGTAATGGTAGAGATTAAATTTTGTTTAGTATGCACATTAAAAATATAATTGTAATTATATCTATGTATCAAAACAGTTATAAAAAATTTAATATTGATCATTCAGAGAACAAAAAATAGAATGTATACCTTTCAAGTTAGTACAAAGGAAAGGAGGTAATTAAGAAAAATTATTTAATCCAAGGCAGAAAAACAGAAAAAAGAACAAAAAAGGAAGTCTGGTAAATATAAATCACAAAGTAACAGGGCAGAAGGAAATTCTAAGATGTTAGGATATAATTTATTTTCTTTTTAAATTAATTAATTTATTTATTTTTGGCTGCATTGGGTCTTCGTTGCTGTGTGCAGGCCTCCTCTAGTTGCGGAAAGTGGGGGCTGCTCTTCATTGCAGTGTATGGGCTTCTCACTGCAGTGGCTTCTCTTGTTGAGGAGCATGGGCTCTAGGTGCATGGGCTTCAGTAATTGTGGCATGTGGGCTTAGTTGCTCCACGGCATGTGGCTTTTTCCCAGACCAGGGCTCAAACCTGGGTTCCCTGCATTGGCAGGTGGATTCTTAACCACTGTGCCACCAGGAAGGTCCCAGGATATATTTTATTTATAATAATAAACCTAAGTAGCCCATATCAAAAGAAAGACTCACAATAAACAAAAATACACACTAGCAAACTACAAATGATTTATAAACACATTTGTATATAACACAATGACCCACATAATATAAAATATGAGAACAACTATCATTGCCCTTTTATATATTTGGAAAAAAAATTCTCCCTAATAATTCAAGGACAAAAAAAAAATCATGATGGGTTACAAAATATTTGCAACTAAATGGCAATGAAAACACAAGATTTCAAGACTTGGTGAATGTATTAATGCAGTGTTTAAGAGAAAAAATTATAACTTCATATGCATGTGTTAAAAGATTCAAAAATTAATTCAAACAAATTGTATAAAGAACAGAGAAAACCCAAAGAAACTAGAAGAAGCCAAATAAAAATAAACAGAGGAGTTAATGGAATAGAAAACAAAGAAACAATAAAAGATCAACAAAACCAAAAATTGCTTTTTTGAACAAACAAAATTTGCAAAATGCTGCAATAGTTGATCAAGGAAAAATAAAATAGTATTAGGAACAACAAAAACAAACAAACAAAAAATATATATATATACATTTCTTTTTCAGATTCTTTTCCATTATAGATTACTACAAGACATTGAATATAGTTTCCTGTGCTATAGAGCAGGTCCTTGTTTATCTATTTTACATACAGTAGTGTGTATATGTTAATCCCAAACTCCTGATTTATCTCTCCCACCAGCCCCTGCTAAAAAAAATGTTTTTTAAAATTATTCCTTATATGTGGAACCTAAAACAAAAAACCAGACTCATAGATACAGAGAACAGATTGGTGGTTGTCAGAGGTGGGGGGTGGGAGGTGGACAAAATGGGTGATGATGGTCAAAAGGTATGAACTTCTAGTCATAAAATACATAAGCCCTGTGAATGAAATGTACAGCCTGGTGACTATTGCTAATAATACTGTATAGCATATTTGAAAGTTGTTAAGTGAGTAAATCTTAAACGTTCTCATCTTAAGAAAAAAAATTGTAACTTTGTATGGTGCTGGACTTATTTGCTAGATTTACTGTGATGATCACTTCATAATATACACACATCTCAAATCATTATATTGTACACATGAAACTTATAATAAGTCAATTAAATCTCAATAAAAAAAGAATTTAAAAAAATTATTACCTTTCCTCTGTTTCTCCCTTCCCTCTTCCTAATACTCCTATTATTTGAATATTGGACAACCTGAATGGATACTCCAGTTGTTTTATCTTTATTATTTTAAAATCTCTTTCTTGGGGCTTCTCTGGTGGCGCAGCGGTTAAGAATCCGCCTGCCAATGCAAGGCACATGTGTTCGATCCCTGGTCCGGGAAGATCCCACATGCCACGAAGCAACTAAGCCTGTGCACCACAACTACTGACCCTGTGCTCTAGAGCCTGTGAGCCACAACTACTGAGACCACGTGCTGCAACTAGCAATCCTATGTGCCTAGAGCCCATGCTCCGCAACAAGAGAAGCCACTGCAATGAGAAGCCTGCGCACCGCAACGAAGAGTAGCCCCTGCTCGCCACAACTAGAGAAAGCTGGTGAGCAGCAACAAAGACCCAACACAGCCAAAAGTTAAAAAATAAAATAAAATAATAAAATCTCTTTGTCATCTTATTCTATTTTCTGGAAAAAAATTAACTATATTCCAACTATTTGATTTAATTTTTAATTTTTTAAATTACATTTTTAATTTCCAAACCGTTTTTTTAGGAAAAATTCTTTATTACAGCCTCTTGTTGTTGTTCAAGGATTAAAATATGTTCTCATCTCTCTGAGAACATTAATTATAGTTCTTTATTTATTTTTTTTTTTTTTTGCAGTACGCGGGCCTCTCACTGTTGTGGCCTCTCCCGTTGCGAAGCACAGGCTCCGGACGTGCAGACTCAGCGGCCATGGCTCACGGGCCCAGCCGCTCCACGGCATGTGGGATCTTCCCGGACCGGGGCACGAACCCGTGTCCCCTGCATCGGCAGGCGGACTCTCAACCACTGCGCCACCAGGGAAGCCCCAGTTCTTTATTTTAATTTTTGAATTTTATTTTTTTATACAGCAGGTTCTTATTAGTCATCAGTTTTATACACATCAGTGTATACATGTCAATTCCAATTGCCCAATTCATCACACCACCATCACCATGCCCCCATAGCTTTCCCCCATTGGTGTCCATAAGTTTGGTCTCTACATCTGTGTCTCAACTTCTGCCCTGCAAACTGGTTCATCTGTACCATTTTTCTAGGTTCAACATACATGCATTAATATACAATATTTGTTTTTCTCTTTCTGACTTATTCACTCTGTATGATGGTCTCTATATCCATCCATGTCTCAACAGATGACCCAATTTTGTTCCTTATTATGGCTGAGTAATATTACATTGTATATATGTACCACATCTTCTTTATCCATTCATCTGTCGATGGGCATTTAGGTTGCTTCCATGACCTGGCTATTGTAAATAGAGCTGCAATGAACATTGGGGTGCATGTGTCTTCTTGAATTATGGTTTTCTCTGGGTATATGCCCAGTAGTGGGATTGCTGGATCATATGGTAATTCTAGTTTTAGTTTTTAAGGGAACCTCCATACTGTTCTCCATAGTGGCTGTATCAATTTACATTCCCACCAACAGTGCAAGAGGGTTCCCTCTTCTCCACACCCTTTCCAGCATTTGTTGTTTGTAGATTTTCTGATGATGCCCATTGTAACTGGTGTGAGGTGATACCACGTTGTAGTATTGATTTGCATTTCTCTAATAATTAGTGATGTTGAGCAGCTTTTCATGTGCTTCTTGGACATCTGTATGTCTTCTTTGGAGAAATGTCTATTTAGGTCTTCTGCACATTTTTCATTGGATTGGTTGTTTTTTTAATGTTGAGCTGCATGAGCTGTTTATATATTTTGGAGATTAATCCTTTGTCCGTTGATTCGTTTGCAAATATTTTCTCCCATTCTGCAGGTTGTCTTTTGGTCTTGTTTATGGTTTCCTTTGTTGTGCAAAAGCTTTTAAGTTTCCTTAGGTCCAATTTGTTTATTTTTATTTCCATTACTCTAGGAGGTGGATCAAAAAAGATCTTGCTGTGATTTATGTCAAAGAGTGTTCTTCCTATGTTTTCCTCTAAGAGTTTTATAGTGTCCAGTCTTACATTTAGGTCTCAAACCCATTTTGAGTTTATTTTTCTGTATGGTGTTAGGGAGTGTTCTAATTTCATTCTTTTATATGTAGCTGTCCAGTTTTCCCAGCACCATTTATTGAAGAGACTGTCTTTTCTCCATTGTATATCCTTGCCTCCTTTGTCATAGATTAGTTGACTATAGGTGCGTGGGTTTATCTCTGGGCTTTCTATATTGTTCCATTGATCTGTGTTTGTTTTTGTGCCAGTACAATACTGTCTTGATTACTTTAGCTTTGTAGCATAGTCGGAATTCAAGGAGTCTGATTCCTCCAGCTCCATTTTTTTCCCTCAAGAATGCTTTGGCTATTCGGGGTCTTTTGTGTCTCCATACAAATTTAAAGATTACCTTGTTCTAGTTCCATAAAAAATGCCATTGGTAATTTGATAGGGATTGAATTGAATCTGTAGATTGCTTTGGGTAGTCATTTTCAAAATATTGATTCTTCCAAGAACATGGTATGTCTCTCCATCTGTTGGTATCATCTTTAATTTCTTTCATCAGTGTCTTAGAGTTTTCTGCATACAGCTCTTTTGTCTCCCTAGGTAGGTTTATTCCTAGGTATTTTATTCTTTTTGTTGCAGTGGTAAATGGGAGTGTTTCCTTAGTTTCTCTTTCAGATTTTTCATCATTAGTGTATAGGAATGCAAGAGATTTCTGTACATTAATTTTGTATTTTATTTTACCAAATTCATTAATTAGCTCTAGTAGTTTTCTGGTAGCATCTTTAGGATTCTCTATGTACAGTATCATGTCATCTGCAAACAGTGACAGTTTTACCTTTTCTTTTCCAATTTGTATTCCTTTTCTCTCTTTTTCTTCTCTGACTGCTGTGGCTAGGACTTCCAAAACTATGTTGAATAATAGTGGTGAGAGTGGACATCCTTGTCTTGTTCCTGATCTTAGAGGAAATGCTTTCAGTTTTTCACCACTGAGAATGATGTTTGCTGTGGGTTTGTCATATATGGTCTTTATTATGTTGAGGTAGGTTCCCTCTATGCCCACTTTCTGGAGAGTTTTTATCATAAATGGGTGTTGAATTTTGTCGAAAGCTTTTTCTGCATCTATTGAGATGATCATATGGTTTCTATTCTTCAATTTGTCAATATGGTTTATCACATTGATTGATTTACGTATATTGAAGAATCCGTGCATCCCTGGGATAAATCCCACTTGATCATGGTATATGATCATTTTAATGTGTTGTTGGATTCTGTTTGCTAGTATTTTGTTGAGGATTTTTGCATCTATATTCATCAGTGATATTAGTCTGTAATTTTCTTTTTTTGTAGTATCTTTGTCTGGTTTTGTTATCAGGGTGATGGTGGCCTCATAGAATCAGTTTGGGAGTGTTCCTTCCTCTGCAATTCTTTGGAAGAGTTTGAGAAGGATGGGTGTTAGCTCGTCTCTAAATGTTTGATAGAATTCACCTGTGAAGCCATCTGGTTCTGGACCTTTGTTCGTTGGAAGATTTTTCATCACATTTTCAATTTCATTACTTGTGATTGGTCTGTGTATGTTTTCTATTTCTTTCTGGTTCAGTCTTGGAAGGTTATACCTTTCTAAGAATTTATCCATTTCTTCCAGGTTGTCCATTTTATTGGCATAGAGTTGCTTGTTGTAGTCTCTTAAGATTTCTGCGGTGTCGTAACTTCTCCTTTTTCATTTCTAATTTTATTGATTTGAGTCCACTCTCTCTTTTTCTTGATGAGTCTAGCTAATGGTTTATCAATTTTGTTTATCTTCTCAAACAATCAGCTTTTAGTTTTATTGATATTTGCTATTGTTTTCTTTGCTTCTATTTCATTTATTTCTGCTCTGATCTTTATGATTTCTTTCCTTCTGCTAACTCTGGGTTTTGTTTGTTCTTCTTTCTCTAGTTCCTTTAGGTGTAAGGTTAGATGATTTATTTGAGATTTTTCTTGTTTCTTGAGGTAGGCTTGTATAGCTATAAACTTCCCTCTTAGAACTGCTTTTGCTGCATACCATAGGTTTTGGACCATCGTGTTTTCATTGTCATTTGTCTCCAGGTATTTTTGGATTTCCTCTTTGATTTCTTCAGTGATCTCTTGGTTATTTAGTAATGTAGTGTTTAGCCTTCATGTGTTTGTGTTTTTACGTTTTTTTTCCCTGTAATTCATTTCTAATGTCATAGCGTTGTGGTCAGAAAAGATGCTTGATATGATTTCAATTTTCTTAAATTTACTGAGGCTTTGTGACCCAAGATGTGATCTATCCTGGAGAGTGTTCCGTGAGCACTTGAGAAGAAAGTGTAATCTGCTGTTTTTGGATGGAATGTCCTATAAATTCCAATTAAATCTATTTGGTCTATTGTGTCATTTAAAGCTTCTGCTTTTCCTTATTTATTTTCATTTTGGATGATCTGTCCATTGGTGTAAGTGAGGTGTTAAAGTCCCCCACTATTACTGTGTTACTGTCGATTTCCTCTTTTACAGTTGTTAGCAGTTGCCTTATGTATTGAGGTGCTCCTATGTTGGGTGCATATATATTTATAATCGTTGTATCTTCTTCTTGGATTGATCTGTTGATCATTATGTAGTGTCCTTCCTTGTCTCTTGTAACAGTCTTTAGTTTAAAGTCTATTTTATCGGATATGAGTATTGCTACTCCAGCTTTCTTTTGATTTCCATTTGCATGGAATATCTTTCTCCATCCCTTCACTTTCAGTCTCTATGTGTCCCTAGGTCTGAAGTGGGTCTCTTGTAGACAGCATATATATGGGTCTTGTTTTTGTATCCATTCAGCAAGGCTGTGTTCTATTGGTTGGAGCATTTAATCCATTCATGTTTAAGGTAATTATCGATATGTATGTTCTTATGACCATTTTCTTAATTGTTTTGGGTTTTTGTAGGTCCTTTTCTTCTCTTGTATTTCCCAGTTAGAGAAGTTCCTTTAGCATTTGTTGTAGAGCTGGTTTGGTGGTGCTGAATTCTCTTAGCTTTTGCTTCTCTGTTAAGCTTTTGATTTCTCCATCGAATCTGAATGAGAACCTTGCTGGGTAGAGTAATCTCGGTTGTAGGTTCTTCCCTTTCATCACTTTAAGTATATCATGCCACTCCCTTCTGGCTTGTAGAGTTTCTGCTGAGAAATCAGCTGTTAACCTTATGGGAGTTCCCCTGTATGTTATCTGTCATTTTTCCCTTGCTGCTTTTAATAACTTTTCTTTGTCTTTAATTTTTGCCAATTTGATTACTATGTGTCTCGGCGTGTTTCTCCTTGGGTTTATCCTGTATGGGACTTGCTGTGCTTCCTGGACTTGGGTGGCTATCCTTTCCCATGTTAGGGAAGTTTTCAACTATAATCTCTTCAAATATTTTCTCAGGTCCTTTCTCTCTCTCTTCTCTTTCTGGGACCCCTATAATGTGAATGTTGTTGCATTTAATGTTGTCCCAGATGTCTCTTAGGCTGTCATTTCTTTTCATTCTTTTTTCTTTATTCTGTTCTGCAGCAGTGAGTTCCACCATTCTGTCTTCCAGGTCACTTATCCGTTCTTCTGCCTCAGTTATTCTGCTATTGATTCCTTCTAGTGTTTTTTTCATTTCAGTTATTGTATTGTTTCTCTCTGTTTGTTTGTTCTTTAGTTCTTCTAGGTCTTTGTTAAACATTTCTTGCATTTTCTCCATCTTTGCCTCCATTCTTTTTCCGAGGTCCTGGATCATCTTCACTATCATTATTCTGAATTCTTTTTCTGGAAGGTTGCCTATCTCCACTTCATTTAGTTGTTTTTCTGGGGTTTTATCTTGTTGCTTCATCTGGTACATAGCCCTCTGCCTTTTCATCTTGTGTATCTTTCTGTGAATAGTAAAGGTTTCTTGATGCACTGACTGTTTCCACAAAGTGATTTCACCAGGAGTCCCTCATGTGAGGACGTTCTCTCAGATTCTCTTGGTGTGTGAACTGTCTTCAGGTTCAACATATGAATGAAGTTTGGAGGTTGGTGTCCATCCTGGTAGTGTTCGAGGGTCTCCTGCAGAGGCGGGGGTGGCTGTGGCTCACCATGAGGACAAGGACACTGGCAGCAGAAGTTCTGGGAAGTACTCGGCGTGAGCCCTCCAAGAGTCTGCCATTAGCCCCACCTAATTATACTTCTTTTTAAGTTTTCTTCTATTCCCTGCATTACTTGGTTGTTCCAAGTTGCATTTTTCCGTTTGGTTCTTGGCTGTCTGTTCATATTAAAGATGAAGTACAAATATTCTGACTGGAAGTTTTGTGTACATGAATCTAAAGATTGTTGACTAGTGAGCTTCAGCATGGTGAACTAGTGGGGCCATTATAAATGCCAGGGTTTTTTCATCCTATACTAGTTAGCTTCCCTGTAGAGGAATTCTCCAATCTACATAACAGGTGCACTGGGCTCCTGCATGCATATGGGGAAGAGAATAGAGCTGGAGAGGATCTCTTGAAACAGTATTTATATTTTTACAATGCAGACTTTCGCTCAATCTCTGTATTTTCAGAGCAGAATCTCACTCAGTCCTCAATTGTGCAGAAAGTAAATCTCCAGTTATCTGCTGTAGTACAGGAGGAGATCTGGTAATCAAAGTCCTATGCACTTTCAACCAATCCTATTTTTTCCAGACCTACGTTTGCCCCTCCCTTTAGACGTACCTAGTTCTACCAAGTTGAAAAGGGACAAATCCACCTACCCTGAAGCCTCATCTCTCCCACTACAATGCTTTTAGTAGCTTAGCAAATAGATAGCTCAGCAAATCAAAACTAGTTCAACAGATACCGGTAACTGACCTCAAGAGGCTTCCCCTTTTGGATTTTTTTTTTTTTAATGTGGAACATTTTTAAAGTCTTTATTGAGTTTGTTACAACATTGCTTCTGTTTTGATTTTTTGGCCTCGAGGCATGTGGGATCTTAGCTCCCCGACCAAGGATCGAACCTGCACGTCCTGCATTGGAAGGCAAAGTCTTAACCACTGGACGGCCAGGGAAGTCCCGGCTTCCCCTTTTGAACAAAGCTGTTTCTAACAAGACAAGAAAGCCCCCATAGTCATGTAACTAATTAATGCTCATTGATTCCCCTTTCCTCGAATCTTATAAATATAGACAACAGTACAAGAGCCGGGACCCTCAAATGGAGCCTTTTGGGGGAATGGCCTCACTATGCCTGGCCCTAAGCATAACTCTGTGGAATAGTAAGAACTTGAGGAAATCGTGCACACTTTGATGCTTTCCTGCCTAAAATCAATAAACATTATTTTTTCAATTTTATTGAGAAATAATTCATGTACAATAACTATACTCATTTTAAAGTATATTAAATGAGTTCTGACAGATGTACATGCTCCTGAAATCACAATCAACACAGAAAATTTCTATCACCTCTAAGAGTCCCCTATAACCCTGTGAAGTTCATCCTTTCCCCTCACTCCTGGCCCCAGGCAACCACTGACGTGCTCTCAGTCATGATAAATTAGTTAGTATTTTCTAGAATTTCATGCACTAGGGACTGGTGTCTTGCTTTTTTCAGAATAATTTTGTGATTCATTCATGTCATGTGTATCAGTAGTTGTCGCTTTTTTTAAAAATAAATTTGTTTATTTTTGACTGCATTGGGTCTTCATTGCTGTGCACGGGCTTTCTCTAGCTGTGGCAAGCGGGGGCTACTCTTCATTGTGGTGCGCGGGCTTCTCATTGCAATGGCTTCTTTTGTTGCAGAGCACAGGCTCTAGGTGCGCAGGCTCAGTAGTTGTGGTGAACGGGCTGAGTTGCTCTGCAGCATGTGGGATCTTCCTGGGCCAGGGATCAAACCCATGTCCCCTGCATTGGCAGGCGGATCCTTAACCACTGGGTCACCAGGGAAGTTCCAGTTGTCTCCTTTTTACTGAAGAGTAATATTCCATTTTATGAATGTATTTCATAATTTGTTTATCCATTCACCTGTTGATGGACATTGTTTCCAGTTGTTCACTATTGTAAATAAAGCTGCTGTGAACATTTGAATACAAGTTTTTAGGTGGACACATTTTTCTTGTGTAAATACCTAGGACTAAAATGGTTGAGTTATATGATAGGTTAGATGACAGTTGACACTCTTCCAAAGTGGTTGTACCATTTTATATTTTGACCATCATTGTACAAGGTCCAACTGTAGCACATCCTCAATAACACTTTGTACTGATGGACTTTCTAATATTTAATATTAGCTATCTTAGTTTATTTAACCACTATATTTCACTGTGGTTTTAATTTGCATTTCCTTACTGACTAATGATGTTGAACATCATTTCATGTGCATATTGACCATTCATATGTCTTCTTTTGTGAAAAGTCCATTCAAATCTTTTGTCTAATTATTTATTGGGTAGTTTGTCTTCTGCGTATATATTATGTACATGGTGAGGCAAGAATCAAAGTTCATTTGTTTCCATAGATACCCAATTGTTCCAGACTTTCTTTTCCCCATTGAACTGTTCTGCTTTTGATGAAAAGCATCAGACCATACAGGTTAGGATCTATTTCTGCTCACTGTACTCCATTCTCTTGACCTTTCTGTTCGTCCTTTCACCAGTTCCACCCTATCTTGATTACTGTAGCTTGATGTTAAGTCCTCAAATCAGGTAGTATAAGTCCAAAATCTTTGTTCTTATTTTTAAAAATTTCTTTAGTTAGTCTAGGTCATTTGCATTCTAATATAAATTTTAGAATCAGCTTGTCGATTTCTACAAAAAGCTTACTGGTATTTCTGTTGGAATTGCATTAAATCTATACATCAATTTAAGGAGAAGTGACATCTTAACAATATTGAGTTTTCCTATTCATGAACATGCTATATCTCTCCATTTGTTTAGGCCTTTAAAAATATCTCTCAGTAATTTTTTATCGTTTTCAGTGATGAGATCTTACACTTCTTTTATTAAATTTATTCCTAAACATTTTGTGTCTTAGTGTTATTATAAATTGATTAAAGTTTAATTTTCCAATTGTTTGCTGTTGGTAAATAAAATCATAAGTGATTTTTGCAATCTTATATCTTGAGACATTGCTAAATTCACTTATTAGGTCTAGCAGTTATCTGTAGATTCCTTAGGGATTTCTACATAGACAATCATGTCATCTACAAATAGACAGTTTTACTTCTTCCTGTCTAATCTTCACAGCTTTTATTTCTTCTTCTTGTCTTAATGCAGCAGTTAGGACCTCTAGTATAATGTTGAATGAGGTAGTGAAAACAGACATGCTTGCCTTGCTCTTCAACCTAAGGGACAAAGTACACATTAATTCATCAGTAAATATGATGTTTGCTATAGATTTTTGTGTAGAAGGCTCTTATCAGATTGAGAAAGTTTCTTTCTAGTCCAATTTTTTATTATAAATGGGTGTTGGATTTTGTCAAATGCCTCTTTGCAATATTGAAATAATCACGTTTGTCCTTTGTTCTGTTAGTATAATTATACTGAACAATTTTCAAATGCTAAATCAACCTTCTCTTCCATTACCCATTTCCAGAAGTCAAAAATTCTCTAGGCTGTGTGGAAAAAAAAAAACATGACTACAGTGGTTTAACCAAACATGGGTTTATTTTTCTCACTTAACAAGCTTGAAGAAAGATAGTTCAGCACGATTTATCAGCTTTCCAATGTCATTAATGTCCCAGGCTCTTTCTTCTTCCCTGTTCTATCATTCTTAATGTATGGCATGCCTCTTCATGATCTCAAGAAGTGTTAATGCACTTCTTGGCAAAGATCTTCATCTTAGGTAGAAAAAGGAAAGGGGGAGCGAGCAGAAAGGAACTGGGGACACTTATCTCAGAAAAGTAATACTTTTCTATAAATCCTTAGTAGATTTCTTCTTGCATTTCAAGAGCCAGAACTGTGCCACTTGGCTACATACTGTTACAAGAGAGTCTGGGGAAGTAAATTTTGTTTTCCCTTTTTTTTAACTAATTTAAAATTACTTTGTTTGTAAAAATGAGTCACTGTGCTTTGATCCTTATTTTTTCATTTTATAATAAAAAATTTCAAATATGTACAAAAGTAGACAGGATAGAATAATCACCATCATGCATTCATGACGTGACTTCAATTATCAACTCATGGCCAACACCATTTCATCTTTACCTCTATCCATTTTCACATACCATATTATTTTGAAGCAAATCTCAGACATCATATTTACCTATAAATATTTCAGTAGGCATCTCTACAAGATGAGGATTTTATAAATTATCACATCTAAAGAAAATATCATTATCACATCTAAATAAAAATGTAATTATTCCATAATTTCTTCAAATATCCAATCAATACTCAAATTTCCAAGTGGTAAGTTTTTAAGCTGGACACATTTCTTCTGTCCCCCACCCCCAAATCATGATTCTATTGGTAAAAAAGGAAAAGGAGAGTATATATTGAGTAGGCAATCTACAGCACCCGCCACACCATTTGTATTCAGTATACTATAAAAGTAGTTGTCTCAAGAACGTTTCTGGGGCAAATAATACAATATTCTTTCTATAGTTAGAAATGTTATCAAATGAGCATTTTTAGTTAGAGGTGGCATTAAAACAGGAGCATTAGACTTTTTAGGAGCAGCCTTGTTTTCCTCTTTAAGAGGTCTAACTTTACTGGCCAATGAGACATTTGTCAATTTTTTAAAGCAGTTACTCACAAATCCCAGCTAACTGAAGTTATTTGTATCTACAACATTTTATGTTCCTTAGGCACTGGACACACGTTAAGTCATATTTGTATATTCCATAACTCCAAGTACAGAGGAGACACTGAGTAAATGAATATTTGTTAAATGCATGGACGAGATGGAAGAAAGTAACCAAAGACTACTAAAGAATGCTACCAGTCATCCATAATGATACTACTGAAATAAGGAAAAAAAGGACTTCTAGAGTAAAAAATCCAAAAAAGGCTGATTTATACATTTTTTTCCTCTACCATGTTTAATTTCCCTTGTATCCTTGGATGAATTTTTTTTAAACATCTTCAAGATATCTCTTATATACAAAAGTTTGTTTGGGTTCCACCAGTGTCTTAAAACATCCTATTTGTTTAGAAGTAATTGAAATTAGGAAGGAAATGCTTTCAAATACTCCAATTGTATCAATATTTTGTTGAAATGGCATTAAAGAAGGAGATAGTGTAGTAGTTAACTTGCATGTCAATATTAAACCACAAAAATATATAAATTTAATAAAGCTACTGCTTAATATTTACTCTAAATGACTTTTTAACATGCTAAACCTCACTGTTAAAGTAGTAAAGACATGTAGCCTTTGAAAAGAACATAGGTTTCAGAATCAGATCTGGGTTCAAATCCTATAGGTTTGCTTACTGGGTAGTTGTTTATCCTTTCAAAACACCTATTTCCTTTAAAATAAGAACAACAGCACTTACCCCAAAGTGCTGTTGCGAGGATTGAGTGATACAATCAATAAAATTACCTGGCATATAGTAATCACCCAAGAAATGTTAATTGTCACTGTTATGTAAGTGATTTAACTACAAAACGTTCCATTTACTAAACATAAATAAACCCAAAACAAAGTTTAATATTCTAAAATCAGATAAAAACACTCTTAGCTTTCAATAAAGAAAATTGTCCTCTCATCTATTTTTGAATACTCCAGAATCAAAGGCCAGAAAAGTTCTTGTCTGCTTACAGCGAAGTTTGCTTAACAGTACTCATTTTCCTGAGTTATGTGATGAAAAGGTCTTTTAATGAAATTCCTATTTTCTTATCTCTAAAGAAATAAATGAATGCTCCTGGTACTGATAATTCACTCCAAGTCTTACTGCACCTGAGTTAAACACATATTTAACAACACCTGCATAAATTTCTAAAGGAAGCACATGAGTAAAAACAATATTGAATCTTTGCTCATTTTATTATGAAAACTTCACTACTTCCTAGAAGAAGAAATAAGTCTTTCACCTTAGTCTTTGTATTGTAGTAATTCATATACCAAAATAATGACCTAATACTGTGGATAGATTCATTCACATACACACACACACATACACAAACACACACACACACTATGACATATATGCTTCACTAACAGGACTCACTTTCCCAGAAAATATTAAGTAATCATTATACCTTTTGTGGCAAGATTTCTAGATACTGAATTCCTAGTAAGACCTTTATGTTTTAATTTTTTTCTCTCTTCTTCAATTTGCTTTTCTTGTTGATATAATTTTTCTTCTCTCTGAATTATTTTATGTTCTTCAGCTTTTCTTTGATGTTCTTTCCAGGTTTCCAATTCTTTAGTTGCTTTTATCCGTTCATTTTCTTTCATATCTTCTATTCTTTTCCTCTCTTCTTCTTCAATCTGAAAAAATTAAAATTACCAAATCCTTTAAAACATACAAAAAGCAATATTTTAAAAATAAGAAATTCATTATAATAATTAGTTATTTTTACCTTTAAACACGTCATTAAATCTGCAGCGATAGTTAGCAGTGAATAAAGAATTAAAATGGGAACGGTAAATGATTTAGCAGAATGCTCAATGATATGGTGTCACTGAACGAAGGTCTTAGTTCCAGATTTACCATTAACTATTGACATGTTCTTGGGCAGTCACTTTCTCTAGCCTCAGTTTACTTGCATGTAAACTGTGGACAGGCATTCAATAGATGATATCTAAGGGCTTGGTTAATTAAAAAAAAAAAAAAGGAAGAATTTATTACTCTGAAAGTTAAGTCACTTGTCCCCAAATCTTTACACACACACAAATATACATATGCAAACATTCACCTTTCTACTAATGCCAGTCTTACCTTGTCTTAGGACTGAAGTTGTGCCGACCTTCACCTGAGGAATGAGGGAATAATAAGAAGGGAATCGGAAGGAGGAACTAGGGAGTTTGTCTCTGGTGGGTGGAAATGTTTGAACTTTGAATCCTGCTGTCAACTATGTTTGCAATAGCAGTTATTTGACATTTCCACATGAAAAGCTAAATATCAGATGAATCTGAAAGCAATACATTGCTCAGTCGTGTGCCAATTTTTCTCCCTTTCACAAACTTCCCTCATATGGGCAAGAAAAAAAAGTCCCTGTGAAACAGAGTAACTGGTTAGTATATATGGTTGAGTCCATGTACCTAACCTTCCTATGGTAACAAAAATTTATCACCTCTATCCTCTAGAGAAGCAGTGTCTAACAGGACTTTAATGGTAGTAATGTTCTGTACTATCCAATACATTAGCCACTAGTCACACATGGCTAATGAAGCACTTAAAATGGGGCTAGTGTGACTGAGGAACTGAATTGGTAATTTTATTTACGTTTCATTAATGTAAATTTAAATTAATTTATTTTTAAATAGGACATCTGACACAACTCTAGAATGACATGCTGGGAAAAAGTTTCCTAGAGGCTGAATTATTTTAGGATATAGAATTAACATTATAGGTATGAAAACCGTGCACTGAAGAGGTACTCTATAATATTTGCATGAGTTAATACCCTCTTCTGGAGACTGTTTATTTTCCTATTATACCATGAAACATTTATTGTAAAATAAATTTCACAGATTACTAACAGGAGTTTCTTATAATCCCAGAATTGCCCCTAAGGCCTAAACTAAGCACAAAAGATGCTAATTACTATATGTCCTAAATTCAGAGAGCCGCAGTGAGCTGCCAACAGGTTGGGCCAGAAAGAATCTGCACGTGGCAATGAACCAGCATTTAAATGCCTGATAATAGGCCATGATGAAGATGACAACTTCCCCCAGTTTAGTAATATGTTTGCCTTTTTTCCCTCCTTCCTCTGTTCCCCAACACACGGAAGGAGGAAAAAGTATGTGAAGAGTTAGAACACCACCCCTCATGATCCCTGTTAAGCAGAGTGAATTTTGAAAAGTTTTTAAAAATGCATAAGACTGAGTCTTACTTACCAAAAACAAGACTGTTCTTATAACCAAAAGTAACAAGAAAGTTCTTCTATTATGCCAAGATGTAGTAAAGGGAAATACGTGTGTGTGCACGCATGCACACATGTGTACATATAAAGATATACGTATATGCAATTTATAATAGGCTATATTAGAAACACAAAAATAGTCCTCAGGGATTAATGAGGGATTAATGAGGAAGAGGAAGGATTAAAAAAGGCTTCAAAGAGCAGGTGACAGAAGGAACTAGAATGAACAGAAAAACATGAAGAAGGTAATACCTTATGATTATGATAAAGGCAGACTACATACAGCAAAGAGAAACAGAGACAGACAAATGTGAAACAATCCTTGAAGGTCTTATTTTTAAAAAAACATAATAAGGGGAATATACCACTTAAAGGAGGAACATGTAGTAACTCAGAAAGCTAGAAAAACAATCACCACACTGAAAGAACTGGATTTTAAGTGCTTTGTACTGCTCAAAAAAGGATGCCATATAGTATGGGATATTAGTTTAATACAGACAGCAAATATAAGTAACGGGAGAATAATGAGCAGCTCCTAAATGAAATTCCTGAAGAAAGGGAAATCTATAATTATTTTAATTTGGAATGAATCTCTGGCTTATCAGGCATTGTTCTTTTTAAGCCAATCTCATTTATTATGTACAAAAATAATAAATAAAATACTAGAAAACTGAATCAAGGAAAATATTAAAATTATAATACATCTTGATCAATGATGTATTTCTTATCTATGATATTAGGAAATCAAAAGAGAAAAAATATGATCTCACTACATGTCAAAATACCCTTGATACTAAGAAAAAAATTTTAGATCAATAAAAGGACCTACACAATATTATGCTTCATAGTGAAGCATTAAAAATATTTCTAGTAAAGTACCTAAGGCCAATATGTCTACTGCTTTACTATTTTCCTAGCGGGCAAAACCTACACAACAGAATTTTTGAAATAAATAAATTTTTAAAATGAATAAACTTTAAATAAGAAATACAAATATAGATTATGCAGAGCTAGAACCATCATTATTTGCAAATAATATGGTAGACTACCTAAAAGAACACAAATAATAAACTGACAAGCTATTAGAATGAAAAGGAGAGTTCAGCGAGGCAATCACATACAAGATCAACTTATACAAACTCTTAAAACTAACTTTCCTACAATCTGGCAATAAACAATTAGAAAATACAATGGAAAAAGTCATTTCATTAGTAACTGCCAGAAAAGCTTTTAAAATGCTACAAGTAAGCTTTACAAAATATGAGCCAACCCTATATGTAAGCTAAATAATTTTGCTGAGGGATATAAAATGTAAGTCTGAATAAATGGAGATAAATGCCACATTCCTGGAAGAAAATCTCAATATTTTAAAACTCAATATTTTGATATTCTGCAAATTAATTTATAAGTCAATGTAAATCTAATCAAAATACCAAAAGAACTCTTAGGGAGCTTGATAAGTAACTGTGAAATTCATCCACAGCAGAAAACGTGCAGGTTTTATGGAGCTATGAAGAGGTTGGCAATTCTCATCCATAAAGATCAAGTATAAAACTAGACAAATTTATCAAAAACAACCAATTCAGGGCAGTGGGAATTAACCAAAGGCAGCCTGCAAATTGATAAGTGTTTATTCTAGAAGAACTGCTAAAGTTATAGGTAAGAACAGTGGGAGGCTCTGACCTGCTTAAGGTTACTCCCAACCACCCGCCTCCAGCCAGGATGAAAAGACTGACATTTTTACCAACATGAAACTAGGAAAAAGAACCCAGCAGCTTTGTTAGCAAAAACGGTGGACTCATTTCAGGGTGGGGCAGTGAAAATCTGTGGCTTTGGTGGAGAAAAGTGGTAAACTTTGGTGGAGAAAAGTGGGAATGAAGAGGGAAAATTTACAGTTGAGGTCCGAGGTTGAGGTCCTAGTCAGGGTAAGTGCCTGAGTATTCAGAAAATTAAGAGAAAGATCATGTAAATTAGAGAGCCATAGAAGGTCTGTAATAAGCTCACCATACACCCCTGGTTAAACAGCAAGCTATGCATTTCTGGGTGAGACCTAAGGAAGCCTGGCATAATACAAAGCCAAGGGATACTTGAGAACTTGCTCTAACTGTGAATGTACTTCCAAACCCACACACAGACCAATCAGCAACGGGGTGGAAGCCTTTCAGGCTGAAGGTGTTTACTACCTCTGCCCAAATCATCAGCTAACAAGTGAGTTACGCAGACACAGGGAAGACCCTTAAGGAAGTCAGTCCAGAAAACAAGAATTAAAAAACTCGTCAGAGACATCAGCAGTTGTATACCACAAGGGAGTCTAGACTGATCCCACAGGTAAAGTCCAGGCAAGTTACTAAAAAATAAACAATTAATTAAAACAGAACTCAGAATTACTATAATCTACTAACTAAAATGTCTAGTTTTCAACCAAAAATATATCAAGAAATATTTAGTAAAGACTTCTCAAATTTGATGAAAACATTATATACCTCAGAGAATTTCAAACCAAAGTAAAATAAATACAAAGAGATACACCTAGATACAACTTAGTCAAACTGCTAAGTAAATACAAAAGCCAAACAAAAACAGGGAAATCTTGAAAGCAGCAAGAAAAAAGGGACTCATCATGGACAGGGGAACAATAATATAATTAAAGGCTGATTCATCATTAGAAACAACACAGGACAGAAGGCAGTGAAATGACACGTTCAAAGCACTGACAGAAAGAAACTCAAACTACCAGTTCTAGATCCAGCAAAACCATTCTTCATAAATGAAGATGAAATAAGCACATTCCAAGATAAACGAAAACTGTGTCAAACTATTGCCCACAAACCTGTCCAACAAGATATACCAAAGAAAATCTTCAGGCAGAAAGGAAATGGCACTAAACACTAACTCTGATCTGTAAGTGGGAATGAAGAATATGGGAAATGGTAAATATATAGGTAAGTATAAAAGACAACATAGGGACTTCCCTGGCAGTCCAGTGGTTAATACTTCTTCCAATGCAGGGTGTGCAGGTTCGATCCCTGGTCGGACAGCTAAGATCTCACATGCTTTGGAGCCAAAAAACCAAAACATAAATCAGAAGCAGTATTGTAACAAATTCAATAAAGACTTTAAAAAAAATGGTCCACATCAAAAAATCTTTTAAAAAAAAGACAATACAAATGGATAAACAAAATGTGGTATATACATAATAATAAAATATTATTCAGCCTTAAAAAGGAAGAAAATTCTGACACATACTAAAAAGTGGATGAACCTTGAAGACATTATGCTAAGTGAAATAAGCCAGGCACAAATGGACAAATATGGTATGATTCCACTTACATGAGATACCTAGAGGAGTCAAATTCATAGAAACTGTAAAATGCTGGTTGCTAGGGGCTTAGGGAAATGTGGAATGGGACGTTATTATTTAACGGATACAGTTTCAGTCTGAGAAGATGAAAAAGTTCTGGAAATGGATGGTGGTGATGGTTGCACAGTAATGTGAATGTACTTAATACCACTGAACTATACACTTCTAAATGGCTAAAATGGTAAATTTTATGTTATGTTTTATCCAATTAAAAAATAAATGTAAAAAGACAATAAATATTTTATTGCTTTTCTTCTCTTTATTTAAAAACTTGAGATATTTTAAAAAGCAATACTTTTTTTTTTAAATAAGTTTATTTATTTATTTTTAGCCGTGTTGGGTCTTCGTTGCTGCATGTGGGCTTTCTCCAGTTGCAGCAAGTGGGGGGCAGTGCACGGGCTTCTCATTGCAGTGGCTTCTCTTGTTGTGGAGCATGGGCTCTAGGCACATGGGCTTTGGTAGTTGCAGCACGCAGGCTCAGTAATTGTGGCTCATGGGCTCTAGAATGCAGGCTCAGTAGTGTGGTGCACGAGCTTAGCTGCTGCGTGGCATGTGGGATCTTCCTGGACTAGGGATTGGACCCGTGTCCCCTGCATTGGCAGGCGATTCTTAACCACTGCACTACCAGGGAAGTCGCAACACATATTGTTTAGTTTATAATATCCATGTACATATACCTATTCATAAATGGCAATAATAGCCCAAAAATAAGGAGAGAAAAATGGAATTGTATAAAGCAAAGTTGCTATATTTTACTGGAATTGAGTCAGTGTTAACCTGAAGTAGATTATAGACTGTGATAAGTTAAAGGTGCATATGGCAACAATTAAAAACTTTCACGACCTAAAAAATATATATTATAAAAATTACGTTTATTTATATTAGATTATATATATACACACACACATACATACACATATACATGTAAATAGCTAAAAGGTCAACAAGGGAGCTCCAGTTTCAGCTCTGACATGTTCAGAAGTTGTCATTCCTATCCTTATAACAAAAAAAGACACACTGAAAACCAAGTTTTCTTGGACCCATCAGAGAAGTGAGTCACAGGGCAAACTGCTACACTGAAACACAGAGATAAGTGTATCCAGAAAGACAAAAAGATCTGCTTGCCTATTGCAGAAGCAACTAGAGCTGCAAACTGGTAGGAACACTTAAATGGTAATTTTGACACAATGCTGGAGTCAGAGTGTGGCCCAGCATGACAGTGAGAAACTCTTGGGAGCCACAGTCTTGGAGGGTGACCCCATATTTTTGTGAGCTTTACCATCAGAAACCCCACTAGGTTACCATGAATAAGAACTCTGGCAGAAAGGGTGGGGGGGGGGGGAAATAATCATTGTGAAATACAGATATACCCAGAGTATTCTCCATAACAAAGATCTACTCTCCAGGAGAAAGGACCTTGTCAGAGCTAAAGGAATTCCCTTCCTGCTGGGGGAAGGGAATTCCTCCCACTCCAGTCCTCCCCAGCCTTCCTGTCCCACCTAAAGGGAGAAAAAAAACACAGTTAACTGTCAGGGCTTCAGGAAAATACATGGGGAACACTGCAGCTGGAGAAGGGAATAAGAGCCAAGGGAGAAAACTGTATCACTGGAGGAACACTTGTGAAGATCACAGGCCCAAAATACAGGCCCATGAAAAGACTGAGATTTAATGGCAAGATTATAGATTGTTTCCACTCCCTTACAATTTATTACCACACCAACAGGGTTCCAGGATAATGACAGTGGATTACAGAAGAAAGAGCTTATGACAAAGGCTCTCTCTGAGGATGAGTAGACAGAGAAGCCAAAAATCCCAAATTCAAAAGAGAAGAGGAAAAAAAAAACGCCCAAAAACCAAAAAAACACTAGAGGAATCTGAAGCCTCTGGTACCTGTTATGTACAGCTAACATAACTAACATTAAACATAACTCAAAACCCAGTCAGGGTAAATACATCTACTCACTAAAGGCATATTAACCTTAGTTTCTATTACCTGATACAATATGCCTAGTGTTCAACAAAAAATTGCAGGGCATGCCAAAGGCAAGATAAAACACATTGTAAAGAGACAAAGCAATCATCAGAACCAGACTCAGATACAACACAGATGTAAGAATTATTAGGCATGGAATTTAAAATAACTGTTTAATATGTTAAGGGCTCTAATGGGAAAAGAAGACAACATGCAAAAATGTCCCCTATGAATATCTTAAAGTTTTATCTCTGTGGGGACTTCCTTGGCAGTCCAGTGGTTAAGACTCCAGGTTTCTAATGCAGGGGGCGCAGGTTCGATCCCTGGGCGGGGAACTAGGATCCCACATGCTGGGCAGAGCGGCCAAAAAAAAAAAGTTTTAGGGGCTTCCCTGGTGGCGCAGTGGTTGAGAGTCTGCCTGCCGATGCAGGGGACATGGGTTCGTGCCCCAGTCCGGGAGGGTCCCGCGTGCCGCGGAGCGGCTGGGCCCGTGAGCCATGCTGGGCCTGCGCGTCCGGAGCCTGTGCTCCGCAACGGGAGAGGCCACGACAGTGAGAGGCCCGCGTACCGGGAAAAAAAAAAAAAAAGAAAAGTTTTATCTCTGTAAACAAAGAATGTTGCCTGCCATTCTGATAAACAAACAATGTTGTCCACCATCAAGCCATCAGCCACTGTAGATGCCCCAATGGTGCACCCTGAGGGGAAATTAGGATGGAGAAAAACAGGATACTGGCCCTAGACAGTTAAGAAGCATTTCAAAGGAATAATTTCAATGAGCCCAGACTCTAGCATCTTCCCATACATAGAAAAGCACTAAAATCATTAACTTGAGATGTCTGTTTCTTGTGCCTAGCAGTAATCTTTTGATGTTCAACTACATGTTTTTTGTTTGTTCATTTTTTCAGCAAAAAACCCTATATATCCTGGCTCATTCCTTACCACTCTGGGACAGTTCCTCAGAGCTATCTGAGAGGCTGTTTCCAGGGCTACAGTCCTCAGTGAGGTCCTTGAACAACACACAGCCTAAAAATTGAGAGTTATGTTTTATCTTTTCAGTCAACATCTTCCACATGGAGCTATATATCATTCTAACAATGAGCTCCCCCTTAAGCTAAGAAAATTCAAGTATTAATTCAGTCTGAAGTTTAATAAATACAGTGTTAAAATTTCTCTTGGAAAGCTGTTAACTTCTGAAATTTAATTATTTAGTTGTTTGTTTATATTCTGTGGAAATGATAATCCAGTTAAAATAATATAGGTATGTGTTCAAAGCTAAAATGTAACAAAATTGATTTTCATTTCAGTTCCCTTCTCTTCTCCCTATGAACTGAATCATGTCCCCCCAAATTTGTAATGTTGAAGCCCTAACACTCAATGTGACAATATTTGGAGATAAGGCTTACATGGAGGTAATTAATGTCAAATGAGGTCATAAGGGTGGGGCCCTGATACAATAGGATTATTGTCCTTATAAGAAGTGACACCAGAGTGCTTTCTATCTCTCTCTCTGTCCACCACGTGAAGACACAGCAAGGACGCAGCCAGCTGCAAGCCAGAAAGCAAGGCCTCACCAGAAAATGGATCGGCCTGAACCTAGATACTGGACTTCCCAGCTTCCAGAATTGTGAGAAAATAAATTTCTGTTACTTAAACCACACAGTCTGTGTTTTTTGCTTGTTTATTATGTCAGCTCAAGCAGACTAGGACATTTTCTTTTCCCTTTGGCAGATTTTCAAATAGGTGAAAGGTGGCCCAAAGATATCATTGAGAGTTATAAGGAGAGCCAATGGCTAATTAATTCACAAAGTAAAAAATCAAACTCATGAATAACTGAGAGGAACTTGTTAAACTCTCCAGCAAATTTGGACATAAGTAAACTGAAAGGCAGAATAACCTAACTAAATTGAAATCTGGACTTTCATATAAAGCATAAGAATTTGTAAGTGTCTTGGAAACTCCAGGTGTAGAAAAGGATAAGAGCAAACTCTTACTATAGTAGTTAGCTCTATCTGTCCTTGAACAAAAGTTATTACTTGATAGAAAATTCTTTGGTCTTACACTATATGATTTCACAATCCTGTCATGATTTGTTGGTATCTTTCAAAGATTCAGCTTTGGCTTATTGATGAAGAAATCTTTCTTAAATCAGTACCTGGGTTTACTACGCAGAGACATAGTACTGACATGTTTAATGTCATATATGTTAAAATGCTTCTATTAAACTAGCCTTCAAATTCAAGGAACAAATCTGACAGAACTGAGGAACAGAAGAAAAACTGCTGTTTTTTAAACCAGATTTTGGCTAATGGAAATGAATTAATATCATACTCTTGTACCCTACTCTTCACCTTATCCTTGTTGTTCAACAGTAATCTTATTCACCTCTGATAACAGACTTTTGCAAATAATTTCCTTTTTGGAGGTGTCCAATTGAACTCAGCTACTTCCATCTCAAAAGACTTTGCTGTTCAGATGACAAGGAACCATCAACAACTTAAAACTCTAAACTTCTCTCTGAAACAAAAGTATTTCTTCTCCCACACTCTGTTCTTTCCAAGGCTAACAAAAACCTAATCAGTATTATAAATGTGTGACCCTATGCTATCCATCTCTTTTCCATAACACTATTTCCATAATACATATAATAGCCACTTGAACAACTCAACTTGTACCAAGCTTAACTCCATAAAGTGTGGGCCACTTACTTCCATATACAGAGAATTAAAAATATATATATTGGGCTTCCCTGGTGGCGCAGTGGTTAGGAGTCCACCTGCCAATGTGGGGGACGTGGGTTCGTGCCCCCGTCCGGGAGGATCCTGCGTGCCGTGGAGTGGCTGGGCCTGTGGGCCATGGCTGCTGGGCCTGTGCATCTGGAGCCTGTGCTCCGTGGCAGGGGAGGCCACAGCATGAGAGGCCCGCATACAGAAAAAAAAAAAATATATATATATATATATATTTATTTATATATATATTGCCCTAAAATTATCTACTTATAAACCTTCAGTGACTTCCCAAGAAGCTGATTAGGGTCTAGATTCAGGGACCTAGGGAAAGTAGTGAAAGAAGACTGACCGTCTTGCACTCAAGTTGTAAGAGCTCTGAGAAACTGCTCACAGACTTTCTCTGAGCTCTGTGAGGCCAGGGGACATAGGAAATAAAAAAAAGATTTTAACCACACCTCTGGAAAAGATGAAAAAGCTTATAGTCAACAAAAAAGTGGATATATATGATTGTTGAAAGTTTATTTCTACACAGATGCTGTGAATTTGGGATATATTTACACAAAACATAAGTAGGTCAGTAGACTTGACAAAGTGTAAATATAAGAAAGTGTCAAAGATACTGCCTTTTCTCATGATACCATGCTAATGGCTAAAGTTAATTTCTCATATGTTTGGAAATTTGGTAGATGCACATAGAATTTTAGTGATTCCTGTTAGAACAAAAAGAAATTAAAAGTCTAAAAAATAATCATAGGAAGATAAGCACTGTTCCTTTTTCAAAAATAAATGTTTTGTTATTGGGGAAAACATACGTTTATTATGGGGAAAACATAAAAAATTCAAAAAAAAACAAAAGAAAAAAATACTAGTGATCTTAACCCCCATTCATTTTCTATACTTTTTTAATTATAAAAATAAGATTTTATGTAATGACCTTTTTCAAATCATCAGAAAACACATGGATACACTACCATATTAACTGAAATGGAAAAGCCAATCTTCAAATTCAAATGTAACCACAAGGGACCCAGAATAACCAAAATAATCTTGAAAAAAAAAAAGTTGGAAGGCTCATACTTCCTAATTTCAAAATACATTACAGGGGCTTCCCTGGTGGTGCAGTGGTTGAGAGTCCGCCTGCCCATGCAGGGGACACAGGTTCATGCCCCGGTCCAGGAAGATCCCACATGCCGCGGAGCGGCTGGGCCCATGAGCCATGACTGCTGAGCCTGCGTGTCCGGAGCCTGTGCTCCACAACAGGAGAGGCCACAACAGGGAGAGGCCCACGTACCGAAAAAAAAAAAAAACATTACAAAGCTACAGTAATCAAGAGAGTGTGGTACTGACATAAGGACAGACATATAGACCAATGCAATAAAATTGACAGTCCAGAAATAAACTCATACATCTATGAGCTGACTGATTTTTTTTGTTTTGTTTTGTTTTTTTTTGTTGTTTTTTTTTTTTTGCGGTATGCGGGCCTCTCACTGTTGTGGCCTCCCCCGTTGCGGAGCACAGGCTCCGGACGCGCAGGCTCCGGACGCGCAGGCTCAGCGGCCATGGCTCACGGGCCCAGCCGCTCCGCGGCATATGGGATCCTCCCAGACCGGGGCACGAACCCGTATCCCCTGCATCGGCAGGCGGACTCTCAACCACTTGCGCCACCAGGGAGGCCCAAGCTGACTGATTTTTGATAAGGCTTTTTAACAAATGGTGCTGGAACAAATGAATATCCACATGCCAAAGAATGAGGCAGGACCCATACTCCACATCATATACAAAAATTAGCTAAAAATGGATCAACAACCTAAATATAAGAAGTAAAACCATAAAACTCTTAGAAGAACACATAGGGTAAATCTTCATGACCTTGGATTTGTCAACAGATTTTTAGATATGACTGACACCAAAAGCACAAGCAACAAAAGAAAAAAATAAACAAATTGGACTCTGTGAAAATTTAAAACTTTTGTGTACCAATGGACACTATCAAAGTGAAAATATAATCTACAAAGTAGGAGAAAATATTTGAAAGTCATTTACCTAATAAGGGTCTAGTATCTGGAATATATAAAGAACTCTTACAACTCAACAACAAAAAGACAAATATTCCAATTTAAAAATTTAAAAATGGGCAAAGGACTTGAATAGACATTTCTCCAAATAAGATATACAAATGGCCAAGACACACATGAAAAGATGCTCAACATCACTAGTGTCAGGGAAATGCAAATCAAAACCACACTGAGATACCAATTCACACCCAATAGGATGACTATAATCAACAAAATGGAAAATAACAAGTGTTGACAAGGATTTAAGAAATTGGAAACATCATATATTGCTGGAAGGAATGTAAAAGGTGTACCCATTATGAAAAATTATTTGGTGGTTCCTCAAAAAATTAAACATACAATTACAAATGACCCAGCAATTCTATTCCTAGGTTTATTCACAAAAGAATTGAAAACAGGTACTCAAACAAATACTTGCAAGTGAATGTTAACAGTAGCACTATTCACAATAGCCAAAAGATGAAAAGAACCTAAATTTCCACCAACTGATGAATGGATACACAAATTGTGGTATACGCGTGCAATAGAATATTGTTCAGCCATAAAAAATGAATGAAGGTCTCAGATATGTTACAACATGGATAAATCCTACAAACATTATACTAAGTGAAAGACAGCAGACACCAAAGGCTGTATATTGTATGTGAAATGTGCAGAATAGGCAAATTCATAGAGACAGAAAGTAGATTAGGGATTTTAAGGGACTAAGGGGAGAGAAAAGTGGGGAGTGACTGCTAATGGGTATGGGGTACCTTTTGGAGGTGATGAAAATATTCCAGAATTAGATAGTTATGATGGTTGTATAACCTGTGAATAAACTAAAAGCCAAAGAATTGTACACTTTATTTTTTTATGTATATGTGTGTGTGTATATATATGTACACAAACACACACACAATGGAATATTATTCAGCCTTAAAAAAGAAGGAAATCCTGAATCATACATATGTGGAATCTTAAAAGAAAAAGTCAGAATCACAGAAAGTTGAATGGTGGTGCCAGGGGCTGGGGGAGTGGGAGAAATGGTAACATGTTGGTAAAAGGGTACAAACTTTCAGCTATAAGATGAACAAGTGCTGAGGATCTAATGTATAGCATGGTAACTATAGTTGATAAACTGTACTACATAATTGAAAGCTGTTAAAGAGGGTAGATCTTAAAGATTCACATTAAAAAAAAGATAAAAAAAGGGTAGCTATGTTAAGTGATAGATGTGTTAATGAACTTGACTATGGGATTCCTTCTACTATATAAACGTGTATCAAATCTTCACATTGTATACTTTATATATACTACAATTTTGTCAATTATACCTCAAAAACTGGAAAAAATAGCTTAAAAATAAAAAGTTACCATGGCAGCAGTTTGAAGACGACCCTGAGTTCACCTCCTTCAATAAACATACCAAAATTACAACTATTTACAAAGCAGTTATTGATGAGAAAGGACCTAAAGACTAACAGAAAAGATTTTCTACAACTAAAAATATATAGAAGGAACCATGAGACAGGTAGAAGGGGTGGAGACCTATGGTCAAGACCCACACCTCCAGCAGGCAACCCACAAGCACGAGGATAAACACAGTTGCAAATGTTCTTCCCAAGGAGAGAAGGGTCCGAATACACATCGGGTTCCCTAGCCCAAGGGTCCTGCACCACAAAGACAAGCCCCCAGAACATGATGCTTTGAAGGCCAGTGGGCATTTTGCGCAGGAGAGCCGGAGAGCTGTATGAAACAGACTCTACTCTTAAAGGGAGTATGCAAAATTTCACACACTCCAAGACCTAGCAGAAGCAATAATGTGAAAAGAGCTTAGGTCAGACCCACCTGCTGATATTGGAAAGCCTTCCAGAGAGCTAGGAAGCAACTTGGACTCCTCTTGGAGATAAAGACATGGGCAGCAGCCACTCTGGGGATCTTGTTCTACCATGAGAACACTGGTGCTGGTAACATTTTGGAGTCCTCCCTCTAGTTTATTATTGCAGGAGGCTTACCTGTCCACCAGTCTATCAGCACCAGTACCAGGACACCTAAGGTCAAACAGCCAACTGCACAGGAGACCTAGTTTTCCCCACTAGTGGGCGGGCACCAGCCTTGGCTCCATAGCCTCCCAGCCAGCCACCTTACGATCTGGCCCCACCCACCAGTGGGCTGACACAAGACCCAGGATCCCCCAGGATTCACCCCCACCTTCCAGCAGGCAGCACCAATCCTGAGACACCCAGGCTCTGCAGCCAGCTGCTCCAGGACGCCCTGCCCACAGACAGCCTTGCTGGGACCTGGCCCCACTCAGGCTGGCACAAACCCCGGGAAAGCCCAAGCCATGCATCCAACCATGCCAAGACCCAGCTCTGCCCATAATCAGCTGACTGCTGCCTCATGAGGAAGGGCCTAGCAGCCAACAGGGACAGGGGCCAGCGCTCTCTACCAGCATGCCCACAGTAATCGGCCCTGCCACAACAGAAGTCACATAGGGGGCACCCCTAGATCATATAGCTGTGGTGACACAAGGGGAGTATGTTGCTGAGCCCCACAGGATGTCTTTTATTTTACCTTTAATATTTATTAATTAATTAATTTATTTGGCTGCATCAGGTCTTAGTTGCTACAAGTGGGAATCTTCATTGCCATGTGTCGGATATTTGTTGCAGCGTGCAGGATCTTTACTTGCAGCATGTGGGATTTAGTTACCTGACCAGGGATCAAACCCAGGCCCCGTGCATTGGGAGCACAGAGTCTTAACCACTGGACCACCAGGGAAGTCCCAGGACATCTTTTACACATGCCCACTTCTCCATGATCAGGAAATATAAATGACCTACTTAATAAGTCCCCTACATCCGAACCTTCAAGTTGAGAACTTTCAAAGATGTGAACGTGCGTTCTCGCATGTCCAAGCACGTGAGTTAGTTCACATGCCTGGCGTACCTTGTCACGTGCGTGCATCCGCTACAGTGGTTGTGTTTTTGTGTACTTTACTGTACAGTATCTTTATTTCAAGCCCAGGATGTCCAAAAGCAAGCGTAAAAGCAGCGGTGATGACAAAAAAGCAGTGGCCCAGAGAAAGTACAAAGAGAGACAAGAGGAAGAAGAAGTAACTGAAGAAGTGAAGAGATTCATGATGCAAGAAATGGCAAGGGGATTTTCTTTATTTGAGGAGGCACTGTTAGTTTTTGAGGCACAGGACCTGAATGTAGAACAGTATACAAAGGTTGCAGCAGCCGTTCAGAATGCAATCTAGTGTCACCATGTCATCTATGATGAGAAAAAAAAGAGCTACTACCCAGACATCACGGGATCGTTTTTTCAAGAGGGTAGATAGAATTGAATCCAGCAAAGAACCAGAACCTGTGCCATCAATGTCAGGCGTGAGTGAAATTGCAGCTTGCCCTCCATCTCCTATTGCTGACTATCCTTTAGCTCCATCATCTCCTACCTCCTCTCCCTCCTCCAGTCAGTAACTCCTCTCGCCTGTTCACTCAATGCCAGCCCCTGTATGCCAGATGTTGTACTGTACTACTGTACTTTTCAAGGTACTGTATTGTAAGATTTAAACTGTTTTCTTTATTTTTCTTTTTTGTTTTTTATGTATTATGTGTGTGAAAAGTATTATAAACCTATTACAGTACAGTACTGTATAGCCGATTGTGTTAGTTGGGTACCTAGGCTAACTTTGTTGGTCTTACGAAAAAATTGGGCTTATGAACACGCTTTCGGAATGGAACTCATTTGTGTGTAGGGAACCTACTGTAAACACAAAGAATTAGGCAAAATGCAGCAACAAAGGACGTGTTCCAAACAAAGGAACAAGATAAAACTCCAGAAGTAGAACTATGCAAAGTGAAGACAAACAATCTACCCAATAAAGGATTTAAGGTAATGATCATAAAGATGCTCAATGAACTTAGGAGAAGAATGAATGACCATAGTGAGAAGTTTAACAAAGAACTAGAAAATATAAAGAAGATCCAAACAGAGCTGATGCATAAAATAACTGAAATAAAAAGTACACTAGAAGGAATCAACAGTAGATTATATGATACAGAGGAATGGATCATCAAACTGGAAGACAAAGTAGTAGAAATCACTGAAGCTGAACAGAAAAAAGAATTAAAAATAAAATGAGGACAGTCTTACCTAAATAGACATTTCTGCACAGAAGATATACAGACTGCCAACAAACACATGAAAGGATGCTCAACATCTTTACTCATTAGAGAAATGCAAATCAAAACTACAATGAGATATCATCTCACACCAGTCAGAATGGCCATCATCAAAAAATCTAGAAACAATAAATGCTGGAGAGGGTGTGGAAAAAAGGGAACACTCTTGCACTGCTGGTGGGAATGTGAATTGGTACAGCCACTATGGAGAACGGTATGGAGGTTCCTTAAAAAACTACAAATAGAACTACCATATGACCCAGCAATCCCACTACTGGGCATATACCCTGAGAAAACCATAATTCAAAAAGAGACATGTACCGGGCCTCCCTGGTGGCGCAAGTGGTTGAGAGTCCGCCTGCTGATGCAGGGGATACGGGTTCGTGCCCCGGTCTGGGAGGATCCCATATGCCGCGGAGCGGCTGGGCCCGTGAGCCATGGCTGCTGAGCCTGCGCGTCCGGAGCCTGCGCGTCCGGAGCCTGCGCGTCCGGAGCCTGTGCTCCGCAACGGGGGAGGCCACAACAGTGAGAGGCCCGCATACCGCAAAAAAAATAAATAAATAAATAAAAAGAGACATGTACCAAAATGTTCATAGCAGCCCTATTTACAATAGCCCGGAGATGGAAACAACCTAAGTGTCCATCATCGGATGAATGGATAAAGAAGATGTGGCACATATATACAATGGAATATTACTTAGCCATAAAAAGAAATGAAATTGAGCTATTTGTAATGAGGTGGATAGACCTAGAGTCTGTCATACAGAGTGAAGTAAGTCAGAAAGAGAAAGACAAATACTGTATGCTAACACATATATATGGAATTTAAGAAAAAAAAATGTCATGAAGAACATAGGAGTAAGACAGGAATAAAGACACAGACCTACTAGAGAATGGACTTGAGGATATGGGGAGGGGGAAGGGTAAGCTGTGACAAAGTGAAAGAGTGGCATGGACACATATACACTACCAAACGTAAGGTAGATAGCTAGTGGGAAGCAGCCGCATAGCACAGGGAGATCAGCTCGGTGCTTTGTGACCGCCTGGAGGGGTGGGATAGGGAGGGTGGGAGGGAGACGCAAAAGGGAGGGGATATGGGAACATATGTATATGTATAACTGATTAAATTTGTTATAAAGCAAAAAATAAATTTAAAAAAATGAGGACAGTCTTAAACACCTCTAGAACAACAAGCATACAAACAATCGCCTTATAGAGGTCCCAGATGGAGAAGAGAGAGAGAAGAGGGCAGAGTACTTATTTGAAGTGATAATAGCTGAAAATTTCCCTATCCTGGGAAAGGAAACAGACATCCAGGTCTATGGAGCACAGAGTCCTAAATAGCATCAATCTGACGAGGTCCACACCAAGCCACACTGTAATTAAATGGCAAAAATTAAAGATAAAGAGAGAATCTTAAAAGCATCAAGGGAAAAGCAACTAGTTACATACAAGGGAGCTCCCATAAGACTGTTAGATGACTTTTCAGTAGAAACTTTGGAGGCCAGAAGGGAGTGGCACGATCTATTTAAAGTGATGAAAGGGAAAAACCTACAACCAAGAATACATGGTAAGGCTATCATTCAGATTTGAAACAGAGATAGAGTTTTACACACAAGCAAAAGCAAAGAGTTCAGCACCACTAATCTGGCTTTACAAGAAATGTTAAAGGGACTTCTCTAAGCAAAAAAGAAAAGACCAGAACTAGAAATATGAAATTTATGAAAGAAAAAAAACCTCACTGGTAAAGGCAAATATACAGTAAAGGTAGTAGATCAACCACTTATAAAGCTGGTAGGAAGGTTAAAAGACAAAAGTAGTCAAATCATCTATATCCACAATAGATAGTTACAGGATACACAGAACAAAAAGATGTAAAAGATAATGTCAAAAGCATTAAATGTGGGGGGAGGGAGAGCTAAAAACAATCACATAGATATACAGGTTACTATATATAACCTCATCGTAACCACAAACCAAAAGTCTATAATAGAAACACAAAAAAGGGAAAGGAATCCAAACATAACACTAAAGAAAGACATCAAATCACAAGGGAAGAGAGCAAATGAATAAGAAAGGAACAAAAAATAACTACAGGGACTTCCCTGGAGGCACAGTGGTTAAGAATCCGCCTGCCAATGCAGGGGACACGTGTTTGACTCCTGGTCTGGGAAGATCCCACATGCTGCAGAGCAATTAAGCCCATGTGCCACAACTACTGAGCCTGCGCTCTAGAGCCTGTGAGCCACAATTACTGAGCCCGCCTGCCACAACTACTGAAGCCCGTGCGCCTAGAGCCCGTGCTCCGCAACAAGAGAAGACACCACAATGAGAAGTCCGTACACCGCAACAAAGAGTAGTCCCCACTCACTGAAACTAGAGAAAGTCCACGCACAGCAATGAACACCTAACGCAGCCAAAAAAAAATAATTTTTTAAAAAGAACTACAAAAACAACCCCCAAATTATTAATAAAATGGCAATAAGTACATACCTATCAATAATAACTTTAGATGTATATGAACTAAATGCACCAATCAAAGGACACAGAATGGCTGAATATGTACAAAAACAAGAACCATCTATATGCTGCCAACAAGAGATTCACTTCATATCTAAAAACAGACTGAAAGTGAGGGAATGGAAAAGGGTATTTCATGCAAATAAAAATGGAAAGAAAGCTGGGGTACCAATACTTGTATCAGACAAAATAGGCTTTGAAACAAAGACTGTAACAAGAGATGAAGAAGAACTTTACATAATGATAAAGGAATCAATCCAGCAAGAAGATATAACCATTGTAAATATATGTTCACTCAACATAGGAGCACCTAAATACATAAAGCAAATATGAACAAACATAAAGGGAAAAACTGACATTAACACAGTAAAAGTAGCATATTTCAACACCCCACTTAAGTCAATACACCATTTAGACAAAAAAAATCAATAAGGAAACACTGGCCTTAAATAACACATTAGATCAGATGAACTTAATAGATATATATTTATACATAGAACATTTCATCCAAAAACAGCAGAATAAACATTTCAAGTACACATGGAACATTTTCCAGGATAGATCACATGCTAGGCTACAAAACAGGTCTGAATAAATTTAAGAAGACTGAAATCATATCAATCATCTTTTCTGACCACAACACTATGAAGCTGGAAGTCAACTATAAAAAATAAACTGCAAGAAACACAAACATATGGAGGCTAAACAATATGCTACTGAACAAACAATGGGTCACTGAAGAAATCAAAGCAGAAATCAAAAAATACCTGGAGACAAATGAAAACAGAAACACAATGATCCAAAATCTATAGCATGCAGCAAAAGCAGTTCAAACAGGGAAGTTTACAGCAATACAAGCCTATGTCACAAAACAAGAAAAATCTCAAGTAAACAACCTAATCTTACAACTGCAGAACTAGAAAAAGAACAAATAAAATCCAAAGTAGAAAGAAAGAAATAATAAAAATCAGAGCAGAAATAAATGAAAGAGACTAAAAAACAACAGAAAAGATCCATGACACTAAGAGCTGAATCTTTCAGAAGATGAAATTGATAAACATTTAGCCAGACAGATCAAGAAAAGAGAGGGTCCAAATAAATAAACTCACAAATGAAAACGGATAAGTTAAAACTGACATCACATAAATACAAATTATCATAAGAGACTACTACAGTTATGCATCAATAAAATGGGCAACCTAAAGGAAATGGATAAATTCTAAGAAACATAAAATCTCCCAAGACTGAATCAAGAAGGAATACAAATATGAACAGATCAATTCGGTTCATACTGAAATTGATTATTAATTTTAAAAACTCCCAATAAACAAAAGTACAGGACCAAACAGTATCACAGGTGAATTTTACCAAACATTTAAAGAAAAGTTAACATCTACCCTTCTCAAACTACTCCAAAAAACTGAAGAGGGAGGAATGCATCTGAAGTCATTATATGAGGCCAGCATCACCCTGATACCAAAACCAGACAAAGACACCACAAAAAAAGAAAATTACAGGCCAGTATCACTGATGAACACAAATGCAAAAATCCTCAACAAAATATTAGCTAGCTGAATCCAACAATACATTAAAGGGATCAAACACCATGATCAAGTAGGATTAATCCCAGGGATGCAAGGATATCCACAAATCAATCAATGTGACACACCACATTAAGAAATTGAATAATAAAAATTACAAGATCATCTCAACAGATGCACAGACAGCTTTCAACAAAATTCAACATCCATTTATGATAAAAACTGTCCACAGGGGAGGACCTTCAAGAGGGCAGAGGAGTAAGACATGGAGATCACCTTCCTCCCCACAAATACATCTATATGTGGAACAACTCCTACAGAACACCTACTGAACACTGTCAAAAGACCTCAGACTTCCCCAAAGGCAAGAAACTCCCCACGTACCTGGGTAGGGAAAAAGAAAAAAGAAAAAACAGAGACGAAAGAATAGGGACGGGACCAGCAGCTCTGGGAGGGAGCTGTGAAGGAGGAAAAGTTTTCACACACTAGGAAGCCCCTTCACTGGTGAAAACGGGGTGTGGGTGAGGGGGAAAGCTTCGGAGCTGTGGAGGAGAGCGCAGCAACAGGGGTGCGAAGGGCAAAGTGGAGAGATTCCCGCACAGAGGATCAGGCCGAAAAGCACTCACCAGCCTGAGAGGCTTGTCTGCTCACCTGCCGGGGTGGGTGGGGGGGTGGGAGCTGAGGCTTGGGCTTCAGAGGTCAGACCCCAGGGAGACGACTGGGGTTGGCTGCGTGAACACAGCCTGAAGGGGGCTAGGGCGCGACAGCTAGCCAGAAGAGAGTCCGGGAAAAAGTCTGGAACTGCCTAAGAGTCAAGAGACCATTATTTCGGGGTGCATGAGGAGAGGAGATTCAGAACACCGCCTAAACGAGCTTCAGAGATGGGCGCAAGCTACGGCTATCAGCGTGGAGTCCAGATACGGGCATGAAACACTAAGGCTGCTGCTGCAGCCACCAAGAATCCTGTGTGCAAGCACAGGTCACTATCCACACTTCTGCTCCCAGGAGCATGTGCAGCCCACCACTGCCAGGGTCCCGTGATCCAGGGACAACTTCCCCGGGAGAACACACTGCGCGCCTCAGGCTGCTGCAACGTCATGCCGGCCTCTGCCACTGCAGGCTCGCCCCGCATTCCATACCCCTCCCTCCTCCTGGCCTGAGTGAGCCAGAGCCCCCTAACGATGTACTCCTTTAACCTCCTCCTGTCTAGGCAAAGAACAGATGCCAGAGGGTGACCTACATGCAGAGGCAGGGCCAAATCTAAAGCTGAACTCCAGGAGCTGTGTGAACAAAAAAGAGAAAGGAAAATTTCTCCATTCAGCCCCAGAAGCAGTGGATTAAATCTCCACAATCAATTTGATGTACCCTGCATCTGTGGACTACCAGAATAGACAACAAATCATTCCAAAATTGAGGCTGTGGACTTTGGGAGCAACTGTAGACTTGGGGTTTGCTATATGCAACTGACTAGTTTCTGATTGTTATGTTTATCTTAGTATAGTTTTTTATGGTTTGTTATCATTGGTGGATTTGTTTATTGGTTTGGTTGCTCACTTTTTATATTACTTTTTAAGTTTTTTTATTTTAATAATTTTTTTATTTTTTATTTTAATAACTTTATTTTTTGTTTCTTTCTTTTATTTTCTCCCTTTTCTTCTCAGCTGTGTGGCTGACAGGGTCTTGGTGCTCCAGCCAGGTGTCAGGCCTGAGTCTCTGAGGTGGGAGAGCCGCGTTCAGGACACTGGACCATCAGAGACCTCCCGGCCCCAGGTAATATCAATTGGCAAGAGCTCTCTCAGAAATCTCCATCTCAATGCCAAGACCCAGCTCCACTCAACGACCAGCAAGCTCCAGTGCTGGATACCCCATGCCAAACAACGAGCAAGACAGGAACACAACCCCACCCATTAGCAGAGAGGCTGCCTAAGATCATAATAAGTTTACAGACACCCCAAAACACACAACCAGAGGCGGTCCTGCCCACCAGAAAGACCCGATCCAGCTACATTCACCAGAACACAGGCAACAGTCCCCTCCACCAGGAAGTCTACACAACCCAACCTTACCCACTGGGGGCAGACACGAAAAACAATAGGAACTACAAACATGTAGCCTGCTAAAAGGAGACCCCAAACACAGTAAGTTAAGCAAAATGAGAAGACAGAGAAATACACAGCAGATGAAGGAGCAAAACAAAAACCCACCAGGCCAAACAAATGAAGAGGAAACAGGAAGTCTACCTGAAAAAGAATTCAGAGTAATGAAAGTAAAGGTGATCCAAAATCTTGGAAATAGAATGGAGAAAATACAAGAAACGTTTAACAAGGACCCAGAAGAACTAAAGAGCAAACAAACAATGATGAACAACAAAATAAATGAAATTAAAAATTCTCTAGAAGGAATCAATAGCAGAATAACTGAGGCAGAAGAACAAATAAGCGATGTGGAAGATAAAATAGTGGAAATAACTGCTGCAGAGCAGAATAAAGAAAAAAGAATGAAAATAATTGAGGACATTCTCAGAGACCTCTAGGACAATATTAAACACACCAATATTCAAATTATAGGGGTTCCAGAAGAAGAGAAAAAGAAAGGGACTGAGAAAATATCTGAAGAGATTATAGTGGAAAACTTCCCTAATATGGGGAAGGAAATAATCAAGTCCAGGAAGCACAGAGAGCCCCATACAGGATAAATACAAGGAGAAACAAACCAAGACATATTAATCAAACTATCAAAAATTAAATACAAAGAAAAAATATTAAAAGCAGCAAGGGAAAAGGAACAAGTTACGTACAAGAGAATCCCCATAAGGTTAACGGCTGATCTTTCAGCAAAAACTCTGCAAGCCAGAAGGGAGTGACAGGACATATTTAAAGTGATGAAAGGGAAAAAGCTGCAACCAAGATTACAATACCCAGCAAGAATCTCATTCAGAATCAACAGAGAAATTAAAACATTTACTGAGAAGCAAAAGCTAAGAGAATTCAGCACCACCAAACCAGCTTTAAAAAAAAATGCTAAAGGAACTTCTCTAGGCAGGAAACACAAAAGAAGGAAAATACCTACAATAACAAACCCCAAACAATTAAGAAACTGGTAACAGAAACATACATACTCATAACTACCTTAAATGTAAATGGATTAAATGCTCCAACCAAAAGACATAGACTGGCTGAAAGGATCCAAAAACAAGACCCATACATATACAAGAGACCCACTTCAGACGTAGGGACACATACAGACTGAAAGTGAGGGAATGGAAAAAGATATTCCATGCAAATGGAAATCAAAAGAAAGCTGGAGTAGCAATTCTCATATCAGACAAAACAGACTTTAAAATAAAGCCTATTACAAGAGACAAAGAAGGACACTACATAATGATCAAGTGATCAATCCAAGAAGAATATATAACAATTGGAAATATTTATGCACCCAACATAGGAGCACCTCAATATGTAAGGCAAATGATAACAGCCATAAAAGGGGAAATCGATAGTAACACAATCATAGTAGGGGACTTTAAAACCCCACTTTCAGCAATGGACAGATGACCCAAAATGAAAATAAATAAGGAAACACAAGCTTAAAATAACACATAAAACAAGATGGACTTAACTGATAGGTATAGGACATTTCATCCAAAAACAACAGAATACGCTTTCTTCTCAAGTGCTCATGGAACATTCTCCAGGATAGACATATCTTGGGTCACAAATCAAGCCTTGGTGAATTTAAGAAAATTGAAATCGTATCAAGTATCTTTTCTGACCACAACGCTATGATACTACATACCAATTACAGTAAAAAAAAAAAAAAGCATAAAAACTATAAACACATGGAGGCTAAAAATACACTACTAAATAACTAAGAGATCTCTGAAGAAATCGAAGAGGAAATCAAAAAATACCTAGAAGAAAATGACAGTGAAAACACGATGACCCAAAACTTATGGGATGCAGCAAAAGTAGTTAGTTCTAAGAGGAAAGTACAATCTTAGGTCAAGAAACAAGAAAAATCTCACATAAACAACCTAACGTTATACCTAAAGCAATTAGAGAAAGAAGAACAAAAAAAAAGGGCCTCCCTGGTGGCGCAGTGGTTGAGAGTCCGCCTGCCGATGCAGGGGATACGGGTTCGGGCCCCGGTCTGGGAGGATCCCATATGCCGCGGAGCGGCTGGGCCCGTGAGCCATGGCCGCTGAGCCTGCGCGTCCGGAGCCTGTGCTCCGCAATGGGAGAGGCCACAACAGTGAGAGGCCCGCAAAAAAAAAAAAAAAAAAAAGAAAAGAAAAAAAGAAGAAGAACAACAACAAAAAAAACGAAAGTTAGCAGAAGTTAAGAAATCATAAAGATCAGATCAGAAATAAATGAAAAAGAAATGAAGCAAACAATAGTAAAGATCAATAAAACTAAAAGCTGATTCTTTGAGAAGATAAACAAAACTGATAAACCATTAGCCAGACTCATCAAGAAAAAGAGAGAGAAGCCTCAAATCAACAGAATTAGAAATGAAAAAGGAGAAGTAACAACTCACACTGCAGAAATACAAAGGATCATGAGAGATTACTACAAGCAACTCTATGCCAATAAAATGGACAACCTGGAAGAAATGGAAAATTCTTAGAAAAGCACAACCTTCTGAGACTGAACCAGGAAGAAATAGAAAACATACACAGACCAATCATAAGTAATGAAATTAAAACTGGGACAAAAAATCTTCCAACAAACAAAAGCTCAGGACCAGATGGCTTCACAGATGAATTCTATCAAACATCTAGAGAAGAGCTAACACCTATCCTTCTCAAACTATTCCAAAATACAGCAGAGGGAGGAACACTCCCAAACTCATTCTACAAGGCCACCATCACCCTGATACCAAAACCAAAGATGTCATAAAAAACGAAAACTACAGGCCAACATCACTGATGACCATAGATGCAAAAATCCTCAACAAAATACTAGCAAACAGAATCCAACAGCACATTAAAAGGATCATAAACCATGATCAAGTGGCATTTATCCCAGGAATGCAAGGATTCTTCAAAATACACAAATCAATCAATGTGATACACCATATTAACAAATGGGATAAAAACCATATGATCACCTCAATAGATGCAGAAAAAACTTTCAACAAAATTCAACACCCATTTATGATAAAAACCCTGCAGAAAGTAGGCATAGAGGGAACTTACTTCAACATAATAAAGGCCATATATAACAAACCCACAGCCAACATCATCCTCAATGGTGAAAAACTGAAACCATTTCCTCTAAGATCAGGAACAAGACAAGGTTGCCCACTCTCACCACTATTATTCAACATAGTTTTGGACGTTTTAGCCACAGCAATCAGAGGAGAAAAAGAAATAAAAGGAATACAAATTGGAAAAGAAGAAGTAAAACTGTCACTGTTTGCAGATGACATGATACTACATAGAGAGAATCCTAAAGATGCTACCGGAAAACTACTAGAGCTCATCAATGAATTTGGTAAAGTAGCAGGATACAAAATTAACGCAAAGAAATCTCTTGTATTCCTATATACTAATGGTGAAAAATCTGAAAGAGAAATTAAGGAAACACTCCCATTTACCACTGCAACAAAAAGGATAAAATACCTAGGAATAAACCTACCTAAGGAGACAAAAGACTTGTATGCAGAAAAATATAAGACATGGATGAAAGAAATTAAAGATGATACAAACAGATGGAGAGATATAACATGTCCTTGGATTGGAAGAATCATCAGTGGGAAAATGACTATACTACCCAAAGCAATCTACATATTCAATACAATCCCTATCAAATTACCACTGGCATTTTTCACAGAACTAGAACAAAAAATTTCCAAATTTGTTTTGAAAAACAAAAGACCCCGAATAGCCAAAGCAATCTTGAGAATGAAAAAAGGAGCTGGAGGAATCAGGATCGCTGACTTCAGACTATACTACAAAGCTACAGTAATCAAGACAGTATGGTACTGGCACATAAACAGAAATATAGATCAATGGAAGAGGATAGAAAACCCAGAGATAAACCCACAAACATATGGTCACCCTATCTTTGATAAAGGAGTTAAGAATATACAATGCAGAAAAGACAGCCTCTTCAATAAATGGTGCTGGGAAAACTGGACAGCTACATGTAAAAGAATGAAATTTGAACCCTCCCTAATACCATACACAAAAGTAAACTCAAAATGGATTAAAGACCTAAATGTAAGGCCAGACATTATAAAACTCTTACAGGAAAACATAAGAAGAACACTCTATGACATAAATCACAGCAAGATCTTTTTTGACCCACTTCCTAGAGAAATGGAAATAAAAACAAAAATAAACAAATGGGACCTAATGAAACTTCAAAGCTTTTGCACAGCAAAGGAAACCATAAACAAGATGAAAAGACAACCCTCAGAATGGGAGAAAATATTTGCAAACAAAGCAACAGACAAAGGATTAATCTCCAAAATTTACAAGCAGCTCATGCAGCTCAATAACAAAAAAACAAACAACCCAATCCAAAAATGGGGAAAAGACCTAAATAGACATTTCTCCAAAGAAGATATACAGATTGCCAACAAACACATGAAAGGACGCTCAACATCACTCATCATTAGAGAAATGCAAATCAAAACTACAATGAGGTATCTCCTCACACTGGTCAGAAGGGCCATCATCAAAAAATCTAGAAACAATAAATGCTGGAGAGGGTGTGGAGAAAAGGGAACCCTCTTGCACTGTTGGTGGGAATGTAAATTGATACAGCCACTATGGAGAACAGTATGAAGGTTTCTTAAAAAACTACAAATATAACTATTATATGACCCAGCAATCCCACTACTGGGCATATTCCCTGAGAAAACCATAATTCAAAAAGAGTCACGGGGGCTTCCCTGGTGGTGCAGTGGTTGAGAGTCCACCTGCCGATGCAGGGGACACAGGTTCGTGCCCCGGTCCAGGAGGATGCCGCATGCCACGGAGCAGCTGGGCCCGTGAGCCATGGCTGCTGAGCCTGCACGTCCGGAGCCTGTGCTCCGCAATGGGAGAGGCCACAACAGTGAGAGGCCTGCGTACCGCAAAAAAAGAAAAAGAGTCACGTACCACAATGTTCATTGCAGCACTATTTACAATAGCCAGGACATGGAGCCAGCCTAAGTATCCATAAACAGATGAATGGATAAAGAAGATGTGGTACATATACACAATGGAATATTACTCAGCCCCAAAAAGAAACAAAACTGAGTTATTTGTAATGAGATGGATGGACCTAGAGTCTGTCCTACAGAGTGAAGTAAGTCAGAAAGAGAAAAACAAATACCATATGCTAACACATATATATGGAATCTAAAATTTAAAAAAAAGGTTCTGAAGAACCTAGGGGCAGGACAGGAATAAAGATGCAGATGTAGAGAATGGACTTGAGGATACGGGGAGGGGGAGAGTAAACTGAGACGAAGTGAGAGAGTGGCATGGACATATATACACTACCAAACGTAAAACAGATAGCTAGTGGGAAGCAGCCTCATAGCACAGGGAGATCAGCTCAGTGCTTTATGGGAGGGTGGGAGGGAGATGCAAGAGGGAGGGGATATGGGGATATATGTATACGTAGAGCTGATTCACTTTGTTATACAGCAGAAACTACACAACACTGTAAAGCAATTATACTCCAATAAAGATGTAAAAAAAAAAAAACTGTCCACAAAGTGGGTGTAGAGCGAACATACCTCAACATAATAAAGGTCATATATGACAAACCTAGAGACAACATCATTCTCAATGGTAAAAAGCTGAAACCATTTCCTCTAAGATCAGGACAAGACAAGGATACCCACTCTTGCCACTTTTATTCAGCATAGTATGGAAATTCCTAGCCATAATGACCAGACAAGAAAAAGAAATAAAATGAAGCCACATTGGAAAGGAAGAAGTAAAACCGTTAGTGTTTGCAGATGGCATGATACTATGTATTGAAAATCCTAAAGATGCCAGCAAAAAAATATTAGAATACATGAATTAAGTAAAGTTGGATAATATAAATTTAACATACAGAAATGTGTTGCATTTGTATACATTAACAATGAACTATCAGAAAGAGAAATTTAAAAAACAATCATATTTACAGGAGTTCCCTGGGGGCCTAGTGGTTAGGATTCCGGACTTTCACTGCTGTGACCCCAGTTCAATCCCTGGCCAGGGAACTGAGATCCCATAAGCCATGTGGCCAAATAAATAAATAAATAAACGAAACAATCACATTTACAATTGCATAGAATAAAAAATGAGCAAGTAGTTACTTGTGGCCTTTCTATCCCTTAGTTATACATGCTTCTAATAAACAGGGCATGTGGTTTCACTGATAAGGGCTTTTTAAAGGCCCTATAGTATAATCTAGACAACTCTAGAAAGCAACTCATATCTCATCTGCATGATCAGGCAAAGTTGTTTTACAGTTAAAGTTTCCAGGTTTCAACTTTAAGAAAACAATAGCAGAAGAAAGCACTTCAAATTTGACCTGTTTAGTTTAAAAATTAGTGGGAAATGGGGTCCCCTAAAGTAGAAAATAAAACAAAATAAAATCAAAAAATTCAAAATAGAAGAAGGCAACCTACAAAACAAAAGAGTGAAGAAAACAGGCAAAGTAGGCAATAGCAGTCCAAAATAAAGAGGGGGGAAAAAGCATGTTTCAGACTGGTCTGCTATGAACATTCCAACCTTTCATTAATCACTCCTACCCCACCTAAATTCTTCACGGTCTGGGTAGGTGACCTTGCTACCTTCACCAAGAAAACAAAGGGTTTCTTTAACTATCTGTGTCTCTAAGAATTTTCCAAATGCTTAGTTATTCTTTACTCCTGCCCTTTAGGGTCGAAAGATAAAATATCCCCTATTTCCTAAGATTTAATTTTTTCACCTGTTCCAACCTTCATCGCACCACACACACACAAAAAAAACGCTTCATCATCAATCCTCTCTCTTGGTTGTATTATCAATCTCTCACTCTTTACTGGCTTCTTTCTTCAACATATAAATATGTTCAAAATCCTTTCGTCTTAAGAATACAAAAGCTCTGCCTCCACCCTGCAACCTCTCAAACTCATTCCCCAGAATGAGCTTTCCAAAACACAAACCCAATTATTTTGGGATTCTTGCTGAAAATTCCTAAAGAGTTCCCTTCAGGAGATTTTTCTAAATATTCTGATCAACAAATGTTCCTGGTTGTGCCAAACTCTGTCAGGCACTTGTATCCAAACTAACTGTAACGTCACTTTCCCATTTATCCCCAGGTAACTGTGGCTTATTCTCCAGTATTCAGCACAAACAACATTGCTTCATATTTCCTGACCAGCCTCTCAGACTGAGATACCAATCTTTTGCCAGTGTTTTCTCTTTATCTGCCCATGACTTCTTATGCATACTATGGTGTAATCTTTGTTTTTTCTTGTCTGTCACCCTCTCTATACTATGAGTAAATGGAAAGTGAAGACTGATTTGTTCAGCTCTGTCTCAGTAGCTTTCACAGTATTCAATAAATGTCTGCTAAATGAATGATAGATCAGCAGCAAAGATAATGAGAAGTAGATGCAGTAAACCAAGTTTGAAGCAACAGACTTGAAGTAACGATTTATTTGAACATGCGTAAAAGTGGTTACCGTTTGAAATATCATTCTACAATACCTAAAGCAATTGTTTTATGGGGCTTGAAAGGGAGCCAACAGATAGACAGCATGTCTCCTGCTGGCCCCTGCTTATGTGAAGATGTGGATCATCTCCCTATCAGCCTAAGGATGAAGCAGACACAAAGAAAAAGCAATGCTAAGGATGCTGCAGAGAGATGGAGTCAGAGCTTGGATTCACTGCTCTATTGCGGAATTTTTCCTGCTAGATCAAATTATCGTTATTGTTTAAATCCTAATATTTTCAATACCAACTAAGTTGTAAAATGACCACAAGTTCCTCCCATAACTATATGCATGCCCCTTTGCAATGTGACTTAATCTTTCTTTCCTAGAAAAGGTGCAGTCTATTTCTCTAACCCTTAATCTGGGCTTGGATATATGGGACATTTGGCTAATGGGACATTGGCAAATGTGACACAGCAGAGGCTTTAAAAGGGCTTGTGCATTAGGGCTTTCCCACTGCAGAGGTTTTAAAAGCACTTGTGCATTAGGGCTGTCCCATTCTTGCCACCAGGAACGCTAACTATGAAGTAAAGAAGCCTGTGCTAGTCTCTTGGAGAATGAAATACCACATGGAGAGGGGCTCAGCTTTCCCTGGCAAGACTCTAAACATGTGAGTGAGGCCATCATAGAACTTCTAGCCACAATCAAGCCAACCTCAGACCACAAGAACAGCCTGACCAACATATAGAATCGTGAGAAAATAAATGTTTTAAGCTACTAAATTTTGGATAGTTTTTATACAGTGTTATTGACTAGATGTTTGTGTTCCCCCAGATATGTTGAAGCTTTAACTCCCATTTGGAAATGGGCTGCTGAAGAGTAATTAAGGTTAAATGAGGTCATAAGGGTGGGGCCCTGATACAATAGGATTAGTTTCTTAATAAGAAGAGACACCAGGGCTTCCCTGGTGGCGCAGTGGTTGAGAGTCCGCCTGCCGATGCAGGGGACACGGGTTCGTGCCCTGGTCCGGGAGGATCCCACATGCTGCGGAGCGGCTGGGACCATGAGCCATGGCCGCTGAGCCTGCGCGTCCGGAGTCTGTGCTCCACAACGGGAGAGGCCACAACAGTGAGAGGCCCGCGTACCGCAAAAAAAAAAAAAAGAAGAGACACCAGAGATGTTTTACTCTCTCTCAGCTATCTGCAAGCCAGAAACCAACCCCACTAGACCTTGATCTGAGACTTCTAGGCTCTAGACCTGTGAGAAAATAAATGTGTGTTGTTCAAGTCATCCACTCTTTGGTATTTTGTTACAGTAGCCCAAGCAGACTTATACTATACAGCATAGCAAACTGACAGTGAGTCTTAGCACTAGCCCTGCTAATTATTTTTAAAAGGTTACTACTAGGGCTTCCCTGGTGGCGCAGTGGTTAAGAATCCGCCTGCCAGTGTAGGGGACACGGGTTCCAGCCCTGGTCCAGAAAGATCCCACATGCCGTGGAGCAACTAAGCCCGTGAGCCACAACTACTGAGCCTGTGCTCTAGAGCCCAGGAGCCACAACTACTGAGCCCATGCACCTGGAGCCCATGCTCCACAACAAGAGAAGCCACCACAGTGGGAAGCCCACACACTGCAACAAAGGGTAGCCCCCACTCGCCGCAACTAGGGAGAAGCCCGCGCACTAGCAATGAAGTAGCAACGAAGACCCAACGCAGCCAAAAATAAATAAATAAATAGATTAATTAATTTTTCTTTTTTTTTATTACTTTCTGCTTTATAACAAAGTGAATCAGTCATACATATACATCAGTTCCCACATCCCTTCCCTCATGCATCTCCCTCCCTCCCACCCGCCCCATCCCACCCCTCCAGGCAGTCACAAAGCACCAAGCTGATCTCCCTGTGCTCTGCGGCTGCTTCCCACTATCTATCTACCTTACGTTTGGTAGTGTATATATGTCCATGCCGCTCTTTCGCTTTGTCACAGCTTACCCTTCCCACTCCCCATATCCTCAAGTCCATTCTCAAGTAGGTCTGTGTCTTTATTCCCGTTTTACCCCTAGGTAATTCATGACATTTTTTTTAATTCCATATATATGTGTTAGCATACGGTATTTGTCTTTCTCTTTCTGACTTAATTCACTCTGTATGACAGACTCTAGGTCTATCCACCTCATTACAAATAGCTCAGTTTCGTTTCTTTTTATGGCTGAGTAATATTCCATTGTATATATGTGCCACATCTTCTTTATCCATTCATCCGATGATGGACACTTAGGTTGTTTCCAGCTCCAGGCTATTGTGAAGAGAGCTGCAATGAACATTTTGGTACATGTCTCTTTTTGAATTATGGTTTTCGCAGGGTATATGCCCAGTAGTGGGATTGCTGGGTCATATGGTAGTTCTATTTGTAGTTTTTTAAGAAACGTCCAAACTGTTCTCCATAGTGGCTGTACCAGTTCACATTCCCACCAGCAGTGCCAGAGTGTTCCCTTTTCTCCACACCCTCTCCAGCATTTATTGTTTCTAGATTTCTTGATGATGGCCATTCTGACCGGTGTGAGATGATATCTCATTGTAGTTTTGATTTGCATTTCTCTAATGATTAATAATGTTGAGCATTCTTTCATGTGTTTGTTGGCAGTCTGTATGTCTTCTTTGGAGGAATGCCTATTTAAGTCTTCTGCCCATTTTTGGATTGGGTTGTTTGTTTTTTTGCTATTGAGCTGCATGAGCTGTTTATAAATTTTGGAGATTAATCCTTTGTCAGTTGCTTCATTTGCAAATATTTTCTCCCATTCTGAGGGTTGTCTTTTGGTCTTGTTTATGGGTTCCTTTGCTGTGCAAAAGCTTTGAAGTTTCATTAGGTCCCATTTGTTTATCTTTGTTTTAATTTCCATTTCTCTAGGAGGTGGGTCCAAAAGGATTTTGCTGTGATTTATGTCATAGAGTGTTCTGCCTATGTTTTCCTCTAAGACTTTGATAGTTTCTGGCCTTACATTTAGGTCTTTAATCCATTTTGAGCTTATTTTTGTGTATGGTGTTAGGGAATGATCTAATCTCATACTTTTACATGTCCCTGTCCAGTTTTCCCAGCACCATTTATTGAAGAGGCTGTCCTTTCTACACTGTACATTCCTGCCTCCTTTATCAAAGATAAGTTGACCATATGTGCGTGGGTTTACCTCTGGGCTTTCTATCCTGTTCCATTGATCTATCTTTCTGTTTTTGTGCCAGTACCACACTGTCTTGATTACTGTAGCTTTGTAGTATAGTCTGAAGTCAGCGATCCTGATTCCTCCAGCTCCTTTTTTCATTCTCAAGACTGCTTTGGCTATTCAGGGTCTTTTGTTTTTCAAAACAAATTTAGAAATTTTTTGTTCTAGTTCTGTGAAAAATGCCAGTGGTAGTTTGATAGGGATTGCATTGAATCTGTAGATTGCTTTGGGTAGTAGAGTCATTTTCACAATATTGATTCTTCCAATCCAGGAGCATGGTATATCTCTCCATCTATTTGTATCATCTTTAATTTCTTTCATCAGTGTCTTATAATTTTCTGCATACAGGTCTTTTGTCTCCTTAGGTAGGTTTATTCCTAGATATTTTATTCTTTTTGTTGCAATGGTAAATGGGAGTGTTTTCTTGATTTCATTTTCAGATTTTTCATCATTAGTGTACAGGAATGCCAGAGATTTCTGTGCATTAATTTTGTATCCTGCTACTTTACCAAATTAATTGATTAGCTCTAGTAGTTTTCTGGTAGCATCTTTAGGATTCTCTATGTATAGTATCATGTCATCTGCAAACAGTGACAGCTTTACTTCTTCTTTTCCAGTTTGGATTCCTTTTATTTCCTTTTCTTCTCTGATTGCTGTGGCTAAAACTTCCAAAACTAGGTTGAATAATAGTGGTGAGAGTGGGCAGCATTGTCTTGTTCCTGATCTTAGTGGAAATGGTTTCAGTTTTTCACCATTGAGGACAATGTTGGCTGTGGGTTTGTCATATATGGCCTTTATTATGTTGAGGAAAGTTCCCTCTATGCTTACTTTCTGCAGGGTTTTTATCATAAATGGGTGTTGAATTTTGTCGAAAGTTTCTCTGCATCTATTGAGATGATCATATGGTTTTTCTCCTTCAATTTGTTAATATGGTGTATCACATTGATTGATTTGCGTATATTGAAGAATCCTTGCATTCCTGGAATAAACCCCACTTGATCATGGTGTATGATCCTTTTAATGTGCTGTTGGATTCTGTTTGCTAGTATTTTGTTGAGGATTTTTGCATCTATGTTCATCAGTGATATTGGCCTGTAGTTTTCTTTCTTTGTGACATCCTTGCCTGGTTTTGGTATCAAGGAGATGGTGGCCTCGTAGAATGAGTTTGGGAGTGTTCCTTCCTCTGAAATGGTTTGGAAGAGTTTGAGAAGGATGGGTGTTAGCTCTTCTCTAAATGTTTGATAGAATTCTCCTGTGAAGCCATCTGGTCCTGGGCTTTTGTTTGTTGGAAGATTTTTAATCACAGTTTCAATTTCAGTGCTTGTGATTGGTCTATTCATATTTTCTATTTCCTGATTCAGTCTTGGCAGGTTGTGCATTTCTAAGAATTTGTCCATTTCTTCCAGGTTGTCCATTTTATTGGCACAGAGTTTCTTGTAGTAATCTCTCATGATCTTTTGTATTTCTGCAGTGTCAGTTGTTACTTCTCCTTTTTCATTTCTAATTCTATTGATTTGAGTCTTCTCCCTTTTTTTCTTGATGAGTCTGGCTAATGGTTTGTCAATTTTGTTTATCTTCTCAAAGAACCAGCTTTTAGTTTTATTGATCTTTGCTATCGTTTCCTTCATTTCTTTTTCATTTATTTCTGATCTGATCTTTATGATTTCTTTCCTTCTGCTAACTTTGGGGTTTTTTTGTTCTTCTTTCTCTAATTGCTTTAGGTGCAGGGTCAGGTTGTTTACTCGAGATGTTTCCTGTTTCTTAAGGTGGGATTGTATTGCTATAAACTTCCCCCTTAGAACTGCTTTTGCTGCGTCCCTAATTAATTAATTTTTATTTTTATTTTTTGTATTTTATTATTTTTTTTTGCTGTACGCGGGCCTCTCACTGTTATGGCCTCTTCCGTTGCGGAGCACAGGCTCCGGACGCACAGGCTCAGCGGCCATGGCTCACGGGCCTAGCCGCTCCGCAGCATGTGGGATCTTCCCAGACCGGGACACGAACCCGTGTCCCCTGCATGGGCAGGCGGACTCTCAACCACTGCGCCACCAGGGAAACCCTAATTAATTAATTTTTAAAAGAAAAGGTTACTACTAAAGAAATACCATTATTTTGTGGTATATGTAATTCAAGTTTTAAGCTAATTTATGGTTTAAGCTAATAAGGAGTTGCCTTTTGTCATCATATCTCTTCATTTGCTCTTAAAGGAACATCAAAGTTCTTTTTTGCTCTTTTCTGAATGGTGTCTAATATTGAACAGAGTAAAAACAGCTACATCTATCTACCAGAATAGAACTGTACTATGGTTACAGGATACTCGAACAATATATTCACATAAATTCATTCAACTGTTTGAGCACCTACTATTTACTTGGCAACTGCTATGATAAGGATGAAAGAAAATGTAGTCTCAATTCTCAACGCTGCTCAGGGAAAGAGACAAACAAAATGAATAGTTTGTAGTATAGGGTATAGACTTTCATAGGTTCTATCACTTCAATGTGATCTATAGCTTCACTCTTTATACACTGATGCCCCTAAAGTACCCTTCCAATACTACCAAAGTCAGGCTTTCAATTTATGTCAGTAGATGAATAACTTCAAGGTACAGCATTGTGGTACTGCCTGACAATCAATTGTTCAGCTTTGTTATGTTTACCAATGCAGCAGTGTGTGTGCCACTGTTTAACTATTTTATTAGTTCAGTAAATACTTATTTGTTGCCACAAATTTTATAGTACTTTGCTTTTATTTTTTTAAATTCTGGAAAATGGTAAGATCCAAAGTTTGATAGTATTGATAACATGATCAAGAAAAGGTGGAACTCATCAAGTATATAGAAAGCAGGAATCTTTGGACGGATGACCACATGTTCAATTATTAAGTAAAAAACAAAGTATATTAACCATTGGTGACATTTAAAAGTCAAGTAAAAATGATAAAAGCAGAGAAATCTTTGGAATTATGAACTGTTGATTATAAAAACAATACTAGTGATCCAAATGCAAAAGAACAGTCATGAGTCCATAGGACTCTTGATGAGATAATGCTTATTATAGATTCCTTAATCATTTCAAAATGTTAAAAATGAGAATTTGAGATGGGAAATTATTTGTAAAAATTAGTCAGAATAGGTAAACCTATAGAGATAGAAAGTAGATTGCTGGTTGTCTAGGGCTAGGGGTTCGGAAGAATGGGGAGTGACTGCTAATGGGTGCAGGGTTTCTTTTTGGGGTGATGAAAATGTTCTAAAATTGATTGTGGTGATGGTTTTACAACTCTAAATATACTAAAAACCATTGAATTGTAAGCCTGTAATGGGTGAACTGTATGGTATGTGAATTATATCTCAAAAAATATATTGCTGATTAAAGATTTAACTTGAAAGCCTCAACAGTTAAAAGATATTAATTGGTCAATATTTAGTGTTAAATCTATGCTTTTCTTGTTTTAAATAATCATGTCCAATAATTCCAAGATTAAAAAAGAAGTAAAACACTTACAGCATAAAACCTTATAACTGTTTTATTCCCCTGGAAATAGAACATTTTCCCTCAAACAAGTAAATCTATCGTTCAACCTTATACTCTCAACTTTCATTCAGATTTTCAGAAATACACATCAATAGTAGATAGCCCACATAACACAGCAAGGCCTGTAACCAAAGTATGAACAAAATGGTGAGGAAGTACAGTGGTTGCAACAAATTATCATTGCAATTACTGTATCTTTAATTAAAGGACTTTCCTATCAATCTTCAACTTACCTTCATCATGACATTTAGTGTGTATTTTTGATCTTCCCGCCTTGCCGAAGCTTTTGCTTCCATAGCTTCTTTTGCACTTTCTTGTGCTTGTAGGATAGATTTCTCCCTTATTCTTTGCATCATCTCTTTGTCAACTAAAACATAAGGAATATCAATAAATTAGGATCATGATGAATTTGTTTTACTTAGGAGAAACTGCTTACATACTGATCTGCGATAAGATGTTTTTGGACCCAACCTCACATGGAGAAGTGAAAACATTTCCCAATATTAAACTGGTCAAGAAGCTAATATTAAAAGGTAAGCAAGTGGGCTTCCCTGGTGGCGCAGTGGTTGAGAGTCCGCCTGCCGATGCAGGGGACACGGGTTCATGCCCCAGTCCGGGAAGATCCCACATGCCACGGAGCGGCTGGGCCCGTGAGCCATGGCCACTGAGCCTGCGCGTACGTAGCCTGTGCTCCGCAACGGGAGAGGCCACAACAGTGAGAGGCCCACGTACTGCAAAAAAAAAAAAAAAAGGTAAGCAAGTAACTGTAATAGTAATGAACTAGTAAAGAATGCATGCCTTGGGACTTCCCTGGTGGCGCAGTGGTTAAGAATCCACCTGCCAATGCAGGGGACACAGGTGCGAGCCCTGGTCTGGGAAGATCCCACATGCCAGGGAGCAACTAAGCCCATGCACCACAACTACTGAGCCTGTGCTCTACAGCGTAAGAGCCACAACTACTGATCCCATGTGCCACAACTACTGAAGCCCGCGCCTAGAGCCCGTGCTCCACAACAAGAGAAGCCACCGCAATGAGAAGCCTGTGCACAACAACAAAGAGCAGCCCCCGCTCCCCACAACTAGAGAAAGTGCATGCACAGTGACGAAGACCCAATGCAGCCAAAAATAAATAAACAAATAAAATTTAAAAAAAGAATGCATGCCTTTGTGCACTGAGAGAGATAGACAGAGCGGGAGAGAGAGACAGAGAGGGAGGATATGAATAAGAGAGAAGAGGAACAATGGAGAGGGGAAATAAGAGAGGGAATGAGGATGGAGAGAGGGGAGGGAGAGGAGGAGAGGGTCACAAGAGGGAGATAGAGGAGTGTGGAATGAGTGGGAGGGGGAGAGGGAAAGGGAGCCAGAGGGGACAAGATGGGAGGAAAGAGAACACATTTATTCTCCTCTCTCTCTGTTGAGAAACTAGAGCTATTTGCTCATAAACCTGATCACAATAAGTCATCTCTGGGGGTTCTCCTAGAAGAGAAGATGGGATGAGACCATCTGATATAATCAATCACCTTCAAAAATATAGATGATGATTTATAGTGATACATATGAAGAGTACAGAGCCAGCCTTAGTAAAAATTACAAAGTAACATGACATGTTACATACAGACTTTACCATTCAAAATTATTTTTTATTCAGTCACTCAGTATTTTAGAAACTGTAGGCTGTGATCCATTAGGGGGTAAATTATCTTAGGGGAAGAAGGATAAGGAAAAGATCTAGACTTTGAAGAAGAAAAAAACAGGAGGGGAGAGGAAACTTGGGAGGAGAGTGTAAAGTAGGGGAGCGATAAGAAGGGCAGGAGTGTAATTCCAAAACCAGACAAAGATGTCACAAAGAAAGAAAACTACAGGCCAATATCACTGATGAACATAGATGCAAAAATCCTCAACAAAATACTAGCAAACAGAATCCAACAGCACATTAAAAGGATCATACACCATGATCAAGTGGGGTTTATTCCAGGAATGCAAGGATTCTTCAATATACGCAAATCAATCAATGTGATACACCATATTAACAAATTGAAGGAGAAAAACCATATGATCATCTCAATAGATGCAGAGAAACTTTCGACAAAATTCAACACCCATTTATGATAAAAACCCTGCAGAAAGTAGGCATAGAGGGAACTTTCCTCAACATAATAAAGGCCATATATGACAAACCCACAGCCAACATCGTCCTCAATGGTGAAAAACTGAAACCATTTCCACTAAGATCAGGAACAAGACAAGGTTGCCCACTCTCACCACTATTATTCAACCTAGTTTTGGAAGTTTTAGCCACAGCAATCAGAGAAGAAAAAGAAATAAAAGGAATCCAAACTGGAAAAGAAGAAGTAAAGCTGTCACTGTTTGCAGATGACATGATACTATACATAGAGAATCCTAAAGATGCTACCAGAAAACTACTAGAGCTAATCAATTAATTTGGTAAAGTAGCAGGATACAAAATTAATGCACAGAAATCTCTGGCATTCTTATACACTAATGATGAAAAATCTGAAAGTGAAATTAAGAAAACACTCCCATTTACCACTGCAACAAAAAGCATAAAATATCTAGGAATAAACCTACCTAAGGAGACAAAAGACCTGTATGCAGAAAATTATAAGGCACTGATGAAAGAAATTAAAGATGATAGAAACAGATGGAGATATATACCATGTTCTTGGATTGGAAGAATTAACATTGGGAAAATGACTCTACTACCCAAAGCAATCTACAGATTTAATGCAATCCTTATCAAACTACCACTGGCATTTTTCACAGAACTAGAACAAAAAATTTCACAATTTGTATGGAAACACAAAAGACCCCGAATAGCCATAGCAATCTTGAGAATGAAAAAAGGAGCTGGAGGAATCAGGATCGCTGACTTCAGACTATACTACAAAGCTACAGTAATCCAGGCAGTATGGTACTGGCACAAAAACAGAAATATAGATCAATGGAACAGGATAGAAAGCCCAGAGATAAACCCACGCACATATGGTGACCTTATCTTTGATAAAGGAGGCAAGAATATATAGTGGAGAAAAGACAGCCTCTTCAATAAATGGTGCTGGGAAAACTAGACAGTTACATGTAAAAGTATGAAATTAGAACACTCCCAAACACCATACACAAAAATAAACTCAAAATGGATTAAAGACCTAAATGTAAGGCCAGAAACTATCAAACTCTTAGAGCAAAACATAGGCAGAACACTCTATGACATAAATCACAGCAAGATCCTTTTTGATCCACCTCCTAGAGAAATGGAAATAAAAACAAAAATAAACAAATGGGACCTAATGAAACTTCAAAGCTTTTGCACAGCAAAGGAAACCATAAACAAGACCAAAAGACAACCCTCAGAATGGGAGAAAATATTTGCAAATGAAGCAACTGACAAAGGATTAATCTCCAAAATTTACAAGCAGCTCATGCAGCTCAGTATCAGAAAAGCAAACAACCCAATCCAAAAATGGACAGAAGACCTAAATAGACATTTCTCCAAAGAAGACATACAGATTGCCAACAAACACATGAAAGAATGCTCAACATCATTAATCATTAGAGAAATGCAAATCAAAACTACAATGATATATCATCTCACACCAGTCAGAATGGCCATCATCAAAAACTCTATAAACAATAAATGCTGGAGAGGGTGTGGAGAAAAGGGAACCCTCTTGCACTGTTGGTGGGAATGTAAATTGATACAGCCACTATGGAGAACAGTATGGAGGTTCCTTAAAAAACTACAAATAGAACTACCATATGACCCAGCAATCCCACTACTGGGCATATACCCTGAGAAAACCAGAATTCAAAAGGAGTCATGTACCAAAATGTTCATTGCAGCTCTATTTACAATAGCCAGGACATGGAAGCAACCTAAGTGTCCATCAACAGATGAATGGATAAAGAAGATGTGGCACATATATACAGTGGAATATTAGCCATAAAAAGAAACGAAATTGAGTTATTTGTAGTGAGGTGGATGGACCTAGAGTCTGTCATACAGAGTGAAGCAAGTCAGAAAGAGAAAAAGAAATACCATATGCTAACACATATATATGGAATCCAAGAAAAAAAAAAAGGTCATGAAGAACCTAGGGGCAAGATGGGAATAAAGACACAGACCTACTAGAGAATGGACTTGAGGATATGGGGAGGGGGAAGGGTAAGCTGTGACAAAGTGAGAGAGTGGCATGGACATATATACACTACCAAACGTAAAACAGATAGCTAGTGGGAAGCAGCCGCATAGCACAGGGAGATCAGCTCGGTGCTTTGTGACCACCTAGAGGGGTGGGATAGGGAGGGTGTGAGGGAGGGAGACGCAAGAGGGAAGCAATATGGGAACATATGTATGTGTATAACTGATTCACTTTGTTATAAAGCAGAAACTAACACACCATTGTAAAGCAATTATACTCCAATAATGATGTTAAAAATATACATATATATATTCACTGTTTCTGACTAAAAAAAAAAAGATGGGCAGGAGTGGAGGGATGACTAGTAAAGCTTTATACACACCTTCATAGTGTTTTAAAATATATGAAAAAATACACAAAGAAAACTAGTTATATTAAAACACAAAATATTAAAAAATAAATTTGTGATATACAATTATGTGCTTCTTTATTAATGCATTAAATACATAGCAAAATGTCTAATAAATACTATAATTTCAAAGTAGTGCATATAGGGCTTCCCTGGTGGCGCAGTGGTTGAGAGTCCGCCTGCCGATGCAGGGGACACGGGTTCGTGCCCCCATCCGGGAAGATCCCACATGCCACGGAGCGGCTGGGCCCATGAGCCATGGCCACTGAGCCTGCACGTCCGGAGCCTGTGCCCCGCAACGGGAGAGGCCACAACAGTGAGAGGCTCGCGTACCGCAAAAAAAAAAAAAAAAAAGTAGTGCATATAAAAGATATGAGGTACCTGAGGTAGAGGTACCTGAACATATTTCAGGTACCTGAATATGAACATATTTGTGATTTTTATTGACACTACTGTTGTTTGTTGTCTACATTCATGGTTGAAGGGAATATTAATTTCAGTTAAAAATAAGAGTATGGAATTTTTACCCATCCAAGATCTTGGCTGGGAATTAGGACTTAAATTACTTCAGAAGTCTCTCCCCAAACCACCTCCTGTTTAGTAACAGAGTGGCAGACAGTTGGACCAGTTTCAGGGGCAGAAGTAATTAAAAGAAAATCAAGTTTCCAAGTGAAATGCTCCACATCTAAAAGAAACGAAAAATGGATCAAGAAGGAACTTCTGAAAAAAATGGAGCAAGTATGTTTTGAATAATGAGGGAGGCAGGCTTGGAGTATAGACTGGAGCTCCACAATACTGCATGTGAAAAAGATTGTTAAACAATTTCACTGAATTGCATCTGAAACTGAGTTTGACTTCTAAAAGAATCTCAAACCTGGTTTCTGAAGTAAAATCGATGTTCATTACTTGTTATATAAGTTAGTTTTAAGACTGTTTTGATTAGTCTAACTGGCAAATTACAGTCAAATCCAACCTGCTCCCTGGTTTCTTTCAGCACATAAGCTAAGAATAATTTTTACAGTTTTAAATAGTTGAAAAAAATCAAAAGAATAGTAATACTTTATGACATATACAAATTAGAATAAATTGAAATTTCAGCATCAATAAATACATATTGTCTATGGCTGCTTTTGTTCTGCAATAACAGAGCTGAGTAATTGTGACACAGACTACATAGCCACAAAGTCCAAACTATTATCTGGTCCTTTGCAGAAAAAGTTTCCCAACCCTTAGTTTAGATGGTCAAAATTTGGAATAGTTGACCATATAACCATGAAAGAGAAGACTCAAGCAACTGTGCAATGAAAACAGATATCTAAATCAGAGAGGAAGGTTATGATTAGAAAATTCCCTTCCCACTCCTGAATAAGGTGGCCAACCAGTTTAAGAAGGGAATTTGACATAGAAGAAAGTGTTTCATGTCAGAAACAGGGGAAAGTAACAGGTTTACGGATATGACTTTTCTTTATAGCCTAAAAAGTTGGTGGACAAAACGTTACCTAGGGAAATCAAGACATACACACCCCCCCACCCACCCCCGCCCCCCCCCACACAAACATTTAAGTCAGTGGTTCTCAAACCTGGCCAGGCATCATAATCACCTGGGGAGTTCTCAAACCCCAATCTGTTTATTTTAAAAGAAGCCATTATAATAGATGATGGTTCTGGTCCCATCTAACTTCAAAATTAAGATTATCAACAACAGCTGAAATAAATCAAAGTATTTACATTTAATCTTAGGTACGAAGTCAGAACACCTTGGGTGTGTTTCATGACATATTCCCAGGCCCCATCTCAGACTTGAATCAAAAAGGCACGCAGGGGTAGGAGAGCAGATATCTGGTTTTTAAAAACTCCTCAGTTATTCTGGGACTCAATAAAGAACTAAAGTAAGCTGGCTATGGTAACCTACCTTAACCAGTATTTTCTGAGCTGAATACCACATTTTAGAGAAAAATTCCACCTGGTCCTAGGGATTAAAAAATTAAATTCCACAGCAAGATACCAAGAAAACATTAACATAAAGAATGGCTGCAGGGGGCTTCCCTGGTGGCACAGTGGTTGAGAGTCCGCCTGCCGATGCAGGGGACACGGGTTCGTGCCCCGGTCCGGGAAGATCCCACATGCCGCGGAGCGGCTGGGCCCGTGAGCCATGGCCGCTGGGCCTGCGCGTCCGGAGCCTGTGCTCCGCAACGGGAGAGGCCACAACAGTGAGAGGCCCACGTACCGCAAAAAAAAAAAAAAAAAAAGAAAAAGAATGGCTGCAATTTCCCCATTCTCAATAGTCCCAACTCAAGGCTTAACGCCAAAGACCTAAGAGAAATTTCAGGCAGTAGATAGAAAACACAAGAAAACATGACAACTAGATCAGGGAGGAAGATAACAGAGCTAAAGCAGTATAGGGCAATTACTGACCCACAAAGCTGATCTTGGCAGAAGAATACAGTACTGATTAAGAGTACAGAGAATGGGGAATCTCAACTTGGACTGTACATTATAATTCCCAAAAAGCGTTTTAAAAACTACCAGTACCGGACCTCCCTGGTGGCGCAGTGGTTGGGAGTCCGCCTGCCGATGCAGGGGATACGGGTTTGTGCCCCGGTCTGGGAGGATCCCATATGCCGCGGAGCGGCTGGGCCCGTGAGCCATGGCCGCTGGGCCTGCGCGTCCGGAGCCTGTGCTCCGCAACGGGAGAGGCCACAACAGTGGGAGGCCCGCATACCGCAAAAAAAAAAACAAAAAAAAAAACTACCAGTACCTAGGTCTCAGTCTCACTCCCAGAAACTGATTTGATTGGTCTAGGGTGAGATTCAGACATCTGTATTCTGTAAAAGTTCCGTAGGTGAAACACTGCTCTAGAGTCAAACTGCTAAGACTCCATTTCTAGTCTGCCACTTACTAGTTGTGTGACCTTTGGCAATTACTCAACCCTTCTGTGCCTCAGTAGCCTCACCTTAATAAAAGGGGGGGGGGCGGTACCTAAGTGATAGATTGTTGTGAGGATTAACAGATGAACTAATGCCTAATACAAAATGAGTGCTAAATAAAGGCCATATTGGGAGGCCTTACCCCCTGAAGATAGGAGCCCACATCCTTTAAAAACTAGTATTAATGGACTCTAATTTTTGAATAATTCGATTACTCAGGAATTAGGTGATTTATTTTAAGAGGCAACTGAAGCACTAACTCTTTTAAATCATGCTATGTGTCTATTTCGTTTTCCTAGAATAGCAAAATAAATTTCAAGAGAGAAATTTTTAAATGGTATAAAGTATAAAAAGCACAACCAGCTGAACGTCTTTTACTAAAGAACTTACCACCTGACAGAGAAAGGGTCTCCCACATGGCCGCTTCTTTTTTGTGTAAAGTGAAAACAATAGTGTCATTCCCAATCTTGGCTTTGCTGCTCTCATCGTCTATGGGAGCATAGAGAAACACCTCAAATAAAAATGGAGGACAGTTCACCTATTCAGAAGGGGGAAAACGGAAGTCCATTTAGTTACACAAATGAAAGACACACCCGTTAAGAAATAAGTGATAGAGGCCAAAATCATTTTCTTAAATTCCTGCTATAAATATATTCCAGGTCAAGATAAAAGCACGGCATATGAGGAAATCCTGGATAAAATCATCTCTGACCTGGTGACGTGTCTACAGACGAGGTGTCACCTGTATGGGATTCGTATTTTGTTTTGTTTGTTTTGCTTTGTTTTATTTTTAATAGGACTAAAATTTTAGGATGCTTATCTGCAAGGACGCGCCTGTTGCATGTCCACAGCCGCGCCCTTGCAGCCGCTTCGGACCACACCCCCGGCCCCCCCCCCCCACCCCGCCGGCAGGCACGACTCGCTTTCCTACCTTCAGATAGTTTTCCGTGCAGAACACGTCCGCGTCCCTGACGCTGACGCCTCTCAGGGGCACAGAGATGAAGACCGCAGTCCTCGTCTGCTGCCAGCTGTAGTCGCTAACCTGCAGGGGCATCCCGGGAGGCGTCCGGAGAGGCTGGGGAAGACTCACGCCCGCTCGGTTGCTAGGGAAGCCGGGGTTACCACAGGCCAGCCCTTCCGGGTCAGACCGGGCCGCGGCATCCCCCCCCTCCCCTACCCATTCCCAGCATGCCCCGGGCGCGCCACTTCGGTCGACCTGCGGGCTCCCCTTACCACTGCCTGGGTGCCTCTGGCGGGAGCGTTACCGTTGCCTAAGGTCTTATCTCTCAGCCGCAGTCCAAGCGAATCTGCGAAGTAGCAGACCCACTTCCGCTTAAGCAAGAAAAGAGCTTCACGCTTGAAAATGCAGAAAAGGATGTGGGAAAGCGTGACCCGCGAGAAGCAGGTGCGACGTCCACGCGCCATTGCAGCCCTGGCCTTTTGTGTTTGTTCTGACGGGGGCTGTAGAAGTTAGCACCATTTGGTGTTCCTGTTTTGGAAATTTCCTGCTCATACTGACCTTCTGGCCTAGGAGCTTGCCTGTTCTATTATAGTCCTTAAAATCCTGTCAACCGTAAGCCCGTCACAAGCATGTAGGTAGGGTTTTCTTCTTGGTTTGAGAACTGGGGAGAAACGACCGTATGACTCACCTGGCGAATGCTTGGCTGCAACTCAACTGTAGGATAAGTTGAATTGACACGGTATATTTTACAGTTGTTTAAGGAGATTTGTAACTTTAGCGCTGAGAGGAAACTTAAAGATCATGTAGTCTTCCCACATGCAGTATTTAAGGAATCTGAGATCCATATACTCAACCCCACTGCCACATGGATTAGTGGCTGAACTGTGATTAAGATCCTGACCCCAGGGCTTCCCTGGTGGCGCAGTGGTTGAGAGTCCGCCTGCCGATGCAGGGGACACGGGTTCGTGCCTCACTCCGGGAGGATCCCACATGCGGCGGAGCGGCTGGGCCCGTGAGCCACGGCTGCTGAGCCTGCGCGTCCGGAGCCTGTGCTCCGCAACAGGAGAGGCCACAACAGTGAGAGGCCCGCGTACCACACACACAAAAAAAGATCCTGACCACATAACTCCCATTTCAATGTTCTTTCCTTGGGATGCTTTCTGGAGACAGTTTATAAATTACTGGAATTTGATGTTATAAAAAAAAAAAAGGACATGAAATTTAAGCATATACAAACTATTTGCCACCTAGGAATGGGGATTTTTTTTTTTTTGCTGTACACGAGCCTCTCACTGTTGTGGCCTCTCCCGTTGCGGGGCACAGGCTCCGGACGCGCAGGCTCAGCGGCCATGGCTCACGGGCCCAGCCGCTCCGCGGCATGTAGGATCCTCCCAGACCGGGGCACAAACCCGTGTCCCCTGCATCATCAGGCGGACTCTCAACCACTGCGCCACCAGGGAAGCCCAGGAATGGGGATTTTTAACATTTTACTTTTGGAAGTCATTAATACAAATTTAAAAGCTCCTGAAAAAGTCGAGGAAAGCTAAGGAGCAGCAGACTTGGGAGGAAAAAAAAAATCATCTTTTACCCCCCAAACAGAGCACCCCTCACTACCTTACCTAATTTTGTCAGCTGTTCATCATCTCAAGGATCCCTAACTTTGAAAACTGGGGCCATGTTAGACTTCTTTTCCCTTGTCCTCCTAATCGGAGAAACCTAACAATCAATCCTATAGATTCTTTTTATGTTGCTTTTGGCATTTTTCCCCCTTGTGTTCAATTCCTACTTTCACCATTTTGTTTCAAACTCTCCTGTGTCTTCAAAAGACAGAGTTTATGCATTCCTATTATATAAAATGTTAAAGTATAGATTCTGCCACTATATAAAAACACAAGTGATATAATGTATGTATAGAAAATAAAAAGGATACTTTGTTTGAGAGTTTCAGGAAAATTCGTTAGCAATCACTTTGTTAAGCACATACAAACCTCTGGTGAAATTGTTCTCCTGACTACCAACCTTATGAAACTTTTTACACTCTAAGTGAGTTATGTCCTTTTTAAAAAAAAAAAAAAAACTCGGGCCTCCCTGGTGGCGCAAGTGGTTAAGAGTCCGCCTGCCGATGCAGGGGATACGGGTTCGTGCCCCGGTCTGGGAGGATCCCATATGCCGCGGAGCGGCTGGGCCCGTGAGCCATGGCCGCTGGGCCTGCGCATCCGGAGCCTGTGCTCCGCAACGGGAGAGGCCACAACAGTGAGAGGCCCACATACCGCAAAAAGAAAAAAAAAAAAAAACTTGATCAGTTTTATTGCTGAATCATTACATCAGCTGATACCAATTTAAAACACCATTAATCTTTATACATTGTTTCAAGACAGGTACTTATCTAAAAAGTGTTTCACAAGCCTTGAAACTAATTCAGTCTTAAAAGTCTTAATCTGTGTTTCCTATTAGATTTAAAAAATAAAAAATCTTAATCTAACCCAAGTGTAGATGGAAATTTGATATATGGCAAAAGTGACTGTGCACATAAGTGGGGAAAAGCAAAGAAAGGAATGACTATTGAATACATTGGGTGCTAGGAGAAATGGTCACCATGTGGGAAAAAATGGGATTGGCTCTCTACATGCATATGGTGTCACACACAAAAATGAATTTCAGATGAACTAAAGACATACAAGCTTAAAACATACATATATATTTTTATATATATACACATACACAAATACGTGTGTGTGTTTGTATGATCTTGGAGTAAGAAAGCATTTAAGTATGACATCAAAAGCACTTACCTTAAAGGAAAAAGATTGAAAATTTGAACTAAAATTAAGAACTGGTGCTCACCAAAAGGCACAATAAAGAATGGCAAGATATATATTTTTTCCATGCCCTTCAGTCAAAGACCACAGGGGCACCTGTAGTTGAACAAGTTGAGTTTATTTAGTCATTGAGCACACACCACATTGAGTATCTCAGTAAGGGGGTGTCAGAACTAGAGGGAAGATCTAAGGGAGGGAGGGTTTCCTCTAGATTGGGTCCTTTCTTAAAGAGAGGGTAACTCTATGATTGGGTAAAGAAGTAACTGTTCATAGCAGCTTCTAGCAAAAACCTAAAAACAAGCCAAATATCTATCAATAGGTATATTCATACAAAAGAATATCATACAACAGTAAAAATGAATTAATTTTACTTTACACAGGATGGATGAGTGGGAAAAAGCAAGTCTTATAAGACCCTTAAGGAACAATGCCATTTGTATAAAACTTGAAAATAATGAAAACCAAATCTGTTGGTTAAGGATTCCTATCTATACATATGTGGTACAACTATAAAGGAAAGTTAAGGTGTAAGAAAGGATAATGGTTAACTCCTAGGTGAAAGTCTTGCAAATGACACCCTTTGTGGTAGCCAGAAAAGCTGGTTTCTACATAGACACACTGCATGAATTAAAGCAAAGTTTCTCAAAGTGTGGTCCCCTGACAACAACATCAGCAGCATCTGGGGACTTGCTAGAAATGCAAATTCCCAGACCCCACTCCAGACATGCTGGACCAGATAATCTGGAACTGTGGCCCAGCAATCTGTGTTTTAACAAGCCCACCAGGTAATGCTGATACATACCAAAGTCTGTGACCCACTAGGTTAAGAGATAGGTTTTAATGGAGGAAAGGAGAAACTTACAAAGCCAAGAGAAAACACAGGTTTCCCCATTCTCCCATCATCCCAAGGAGAAACACACTGGGGCCAGAGTGCTATGCTCCATCTGCAGTGTAGCTCTGCATTACAGGAGAGGAATTCCATCCCCTTGCTGTTCTCCCTTCTTATAGGGCAAACATGAAAGGAACCTTTTCGGGAGGGAAGTTATTGGGACCCAGGCAATCTTGGTTTAGGTGCAAACTATTTATAAGACTTATCTGTGAAAGCCAGCTACCCAATATCTGGAGACCTTGATTCACATGGAAAGATTTAGTTGGAAGAAAAAAATTACTAGTACCCTGGCAAGCTGCATCAGATGCAGCCCCTCCCACTGGAAGACAGGAGGTCCAGGTCCTATTGGCTGGTTCCCTAGGAAAATCAAGAGAACACCCCAAATTATTTTTTGTTTGATTTTGTTCATTACAACAAAGCATGCCATCAGAGACCATCAAAGAAATTGCCAATTTTTTCTCTAATTTTGGTGATGGATTTGTCTTATTCATCTTTTGATTCATAATATACATATACAAACATCTGTATTATTTTTTATGTAACAAATATTACAAAATTAAAGTAAAATTTTTAAAAACAAGCTCTATAATAGAGAAGGGTCCTTACTTTCTCCTTATGTATTGTGAGGCTCTTAGGGAGTGAAAATGTACATTATGAAGCAAAAATTAAATCTGATTTATTATTCTTCACCTAAAATGAATTAACTAAAATTTGTTTATTTTTTGATGGTCAAACTGTCAAATTTGAAACAATTTAAAGCCTTTTTCAGGCTATGCTGTTATTTTCATCTTGAGTGGATTGAAATTTTAAAAGATGTTGGTTGGCTGTTTTTATCATTAGTTTTCTTCATATGTTTTGAAATTTTGATTTAGAGTGGGCTTTTTTTTCTTTCCTTTTATTTTTGTTTCTTTCCTCTAGGTTCATCCTTTCCTTTCTAGCAGTTTTAAGTTGCCTCTAACTTGTGTCCTACGGACTCCAATTCAGCCAAGTGTTATATGCTAATTTAGTTTCGAATTCTTTGGTGATACTGTACATGTTGTCAACTGAGCAAATTACAAAACTGTGCACTTCTGCCACATTAGGCCTATAAGCTGGAGTCCCAGGTATCATTTGGAGCTAGGTTTGCTTTTCAACCTTTTTCACGTGTGGGGCAGCAGTGCAGAGGAATCCCAGCTCCCTCCAGGCTTAAAGCAGTGCTATGTTTTTTGCCCTTTTTTCATTCCTGTTATTTCTGTCGGCTATTTTTTTAAATCAGTTTCACCAGAGGCTCATCAATTTTATTAATCTTTTAAGATATGTGTTGGCTAAAAAGTTCATTTGGGTTTTTCCATAACATCTTATGGTAAAACCTGAACGAACTTTTTGGCCAACCCAATAAAATAAAATCTTTCATCTTTTAAAGATAAAAATTGCCTATTTGTGGCCCTATTATTCCTCTCTAGTGTTTGTTTTCTATTTTATTTCCTATTATTTTCTTTATTGTTTCCTTCCTTCTACTTTCCTTAGGATTTTTTACTCTTCTCTTATCCTCTTGAGTTCAACACTTAGCATTATATTTTGGGCTTAAAGATTATCTAAAGCTATACATTTCCCATTAAGTATTGTGTTACTGCATCTCTTAAGTTTTGAAATGTAGTAGCACTTTAGACCTCATTACCCTGCCAGATTAGAATTTTTGACTGCAAATTTCTGCTTTGGACTCAGAGTCAGGCAAGATGCTGCTTCAGCATCATTTATGCTTTTTTCTTTATTTCTTGTCCTGGGATGTATTTATGTTGGTTTTGAACCCAACTGTATCTTTTTATATTTATCATTGCTATATGTTTGAAACAAAGGGATACCTTAGAGCATCAATTCATAATGTTATTTGATCAGAAGTCTCTGTACATCTTTTCTCTTTCCTATAACAGGTAAGATACATTTTTCCTGTTTTTTTCCTTCCACACATTTAAATAAATCTTTTGTGCATTCAAATTTTATCTTGTATTTTTGTCACTTTTATTACCTCTAATACCAAGTTGCATCAACTGATACATTCACATTTTATGCATTCTCTTTTTACTCAAGGCACCTGATGGTTGTTTCAAGCAAACTTTGAATGTCTTTTGTAAAATTAATTTTATCATCCAAGCAAGTTTGTTCTTACTATTGCTACAGCGGTGTCTCTACTTCAGGGATCACTAAGCTGCTGAGATTGTAGCACTCCTCTCCAATTAATTTTCTATTAACAAAACTGGAGTTCTAACCTGTAAAAATCAAAATAGAGATATGTTCACATTTTCTTAAGGAAACTCGGGACTCAGTGTTATGTATAAACTTCACAGGAAAAACTAGTTGTATATAGCAAAGCCTGTCCAAAAATATTGGTTTGGGCTTCCCTGGTGGCGCAGTGGTTGAGAGTCTGCCTGCCGATGCAGGGGACACGGGTTCATGCCCCGGTCCAGGAGGATCCCACATGCCGCGGAGCGGCTGGGCCCGTGAGCCATGGCTGCTGAGCCTGCGCGTCCGGAGCCTGTGCTCCGCAACGGGAGAGGCCACAGCAGTGAGAGGCCCGCGTACCGCAAAATATATATATATATATTGGTTTGCTCCTCAGTATAAAACTAAATTCCTGGTAAATTGTAGGCTACTGCCCTGCTTAATGTTTCCTAGGACATCTCCTACCCAAAGCCAAGACTGTTATGCCTACTTGTCTTGATAAAAGTCAAGCATTTAAAAAACAGTTATTTTTCTCTTTAAAAACTAGCTTTATTTAAAAGAATCTGAAGCATAACACTAATAGGAAACAAACTTACAATACATATTGTTCAAGAAAGCCTGCCATACATAATTTCTACTAATAGTAGGTCTATATACTGATAAATAACATTCTTTATACAATGCACAAATGACATTTAGCATGATCCCTGAAAAGAATGGCCAACAATAACATGGACTGTTTGATAGAACCTCTACCCGTCTTACTATTTACCTACAGAATAAAAAACTAAAATGTGGAGATAAATTAAACTCATCCAATTTTAAATTCTAGCATGGTGTTTAAGGAAGAAAGAAAAAAGATACGAAGGAAGAAATTATAAGAGTTAGATATCTTAAAAAGAAAAATGAGAATTGGCTTACCATTATTAATAGTAATTATTAAAAAGTATTCAGAATTGAGAATTATTTGGTTTAATATTTGGAAGCCCTTAGACAGTTAAACTATCCATTATCTACTATATCCAATCAGTTACCAAGCCAATTTTATTTCCCTGAAAACTGTAACCTGTACATTAACCACATAAGGAAAATAAACAATTTGGGGTAACCTAGTCATTTCATACTTTATTCAGATTTTTCCACAAAGCAATTCATGAATCATTTAATACGAATACTTCTTTCAACTTCTATGATTCAAATAGAAACAGACCCAGTTCTAAAAGATTGTATATGAAAATACCAGAAAAAAAATCCCTAACATGTAAAACTACATTTTTAATACAAAAAAAGAAACCCATGAAAACATTGGGCATTCAAATAAAGTATAATGGGATTATGACACAGTATTGTATCTGGCATTTTTTAAAATTTAAGAACTGAATCAGATTTATTGCTATGTCAATTCTATCAACAGCTAACAATCAAATGTACAAAATATACCACAACAACCATGCCAAAAATGATGCTGTATAGAGATCATTAGCATAACATTGGTAGACATTAATCTTGTAATATACATCACTGATATAGTAAAACCTTGTTACTTCATGTTAAATTGATAAAAGTCTAAAAATTTGAATATTTTAAAAGATATGCAGTTTAAGCACTCACAAGCATTCTTTTTTTTTCTGTTAAGCATGTAATTTCAAATATACAAATTTCCAAGTATTATCTATTACGATTCTTTTGGGTACTTAAGGTTTAATGACAAAAGAATGCTTTTAAACTAGTATTCTGAAATAAATGCCTCTAAAAAGCTTAAAATTTTCCCAAGATTAAACATTTTTCTTTAAAATCTTGATTATGACTTTTATTAACAAATCTTTTCATCAGATAGTACAAAGTAAACATTCAAGTCTTGTATCAATGGTTATAAATTGTAAGTAAATTAGAGGAGTTTTATGGTATTTTAATAGTTTATTAATAAATGAAGATTAATATTACTACTTATTTTGGTTATGGTGGAGTGAATGATATCTTTTTTGGTTGGAAGACATCAGAATAAGTTCAAAGTCTAATATATAATTTTAATGGTATGGGCTAAAAAAATCAAATATGCACTGTCAATTAAGATAATTCCTCAGTAAATTATAACTGTAAGAGGAAGATCAAAATTTTAAGAAGTATTTATTGTATTATGAGTGCTATGAATTGCCAACACCAAATTTTACCCCTCTCTCCCATTTCAAAGACATCAGGCCATCTACTAACCCATAAATATTGATGTCTCACATACTTCATAGAGTAGCTTAAACATACCAGCATATGAAATAATTAGTATTACATAGTAATTTCCTTTGCCATAGGAATAAATGTTGGACAAAGTCTGGAAACATTTTATTTTCCAATTTGAATTACAGTAATTTTGCCACAGATCACAGCACTAGCGCATGTGTTACTTTAAACATGCTCTAAGAACAAAACAAAAATTTACTGCAAAAATACATGTCACCAATGTGGAACACACTCAGATTTGTATAAAAGTACTGAACTAATATCCCAAAAAGAGGTATATGTAAGCAGTACATAAGGAAGAAATAGTTTTAATATGAAACAGTCATTTAAGTCACATACATCATGATAAGAAGCAGGACTTTCTTTTATAAAAGATATTTTAACTAACAAGCAACATCATCTACATCACCTACAGAACAAGAAAAGTACAGGTATTGAGAATAAGTTTTAATATGATTACAAGTAATGTGTTTCGACAAAATATGACAAAGACGAAGCTTATCCATTGGGTTTCATTAAAAGTCTTCAATGAAAACTTTCTTCCCTTTATTTGCCCTAGACCCCTTGTCTTGGGAGATACTAATCCCATCCCTAGTCCCTTTACTCCAGGGATGCCTCTAAGCTCCCATCACTGTACCAAGAGTTGGAAAATTACAGATATAACTTCTATACTGCTTTATCAGATAAATGGAATAGAGAAAAGGGGGAAGTTGCTAAAATTTGGAAATGAGAAGAAAATCTCTGAGTTCAGAAGTAGAGGAAAAGAAATTGTGAAAAGTCTCCACAATCTAAAGGAGATTGGGAAGTACTCTCAAGAACGTATCAGTCAATTTGATAAAAATACTGCTTTCCATGGTGCCTAAATGTGGTCATATTGTGTGAAATCAAAGATATTAAAGATTCATTCTGAATAAAGTGTTTAAAAAAAGAGAAATTTAATCCCACTTCATTATCTTTGTTCAAATCTTGTTGCAAAGGACTGTCCCCTTAAAATCTAGCCAACCACAGCCAACAAAGAAATGGGAATTCTGATTAGAGGAAAGATATGAAATTTTGAAGTACAGAGCATCCAGGAAGGCAAAAGGCAAGTTGGTTTATATAGCATTCCACTTGAGAGTTTAGGATGGGAAGAGGGCAACTGGGAAACACACCAAACAACTCAACCTTCCTGAACCAAATCAGGAAAAAGGAAAGACCTCTGCTTCTTTCTCCTTCCTACATTGATTGATTCCCTAAAGAGGACTGAGTACTCAGTATGATACAATACTGTTGTTAACTACACGATGGTGTAAATAAGCCTTTATGAGCTTCCTTAAGAATCTAATCATCTTATACAGAGTTCTAAACCACTATTTACAAATGAACTTTGGGAATCTGGATGCTTTTAATTAAACTTTTTTTAATTAAAAAAATCTTAAATAGCACAAATGTTCATGCATATGAAACCTTTATACACTGCAAAAAAGAAATCCAAAAACTCTTGAGTTCCCTTTAAAAATCATTGCTTATATATATATATTTTACTATTACATACAATTACCATAGTATGTTGGACAATAAGTACTAGCACTCAGTTTATTCAAGACAAACAAATGTAAAAGAATATTAGAAGAAAACTCCTGATATTTTATCTGGATGATTAAAGTCAGCAGATTTCAGGGTAACCTATTATTGAAGTTTTTTTCCTACCACTAGGCAGAGTTGGGAGTCTAAACACACACACACACACACACACACACACACACACACACAAATTGGATTTCTTTATATTGTGTTCATCTATGAAGAATAAGCACTAGTACAAGAAAATCTTCAGTTTTATGTACATAATCTTCTAGTCTGGATAACAAGAATCATAATAGCAGTATGCTAAAGTATTTCACACAAAAGGAAAACATGGATCACAAATCTAATTCCAAGCACTCTGTCTGAAGAATAATTTATTTTTTCTAGAGCAAGCTAAGCTGTTCCTGCATTAGGGAGTCCAGTAGCATCTAGAAGCAAGTGGATCAGGAATTCTCTAGTGAAATGAACAAAGCAAGTTCTGAGAAAGGAACTGACACTTTAAAACTTTCTAGTAACCTAGCCTTGGTGAGAGAGCCTAGCTGCTGATAGCCAGGGTGAACTTTGGCAAAACTTGAGAATGTAGGAGAAACCCCAAGATTTCCTGCTCAATTGCATGTACGTGTGTCTTTGCGTATATGTGTGCAAGTGAGATGAGGCCTTTCAGTGATGGAAAAGGATTACACCAAAAAAGGTGCGATGCTACTGGAAGATTATGCCACCCGTGTGCATTTATTTCCCTCACTGAGTATTTTTTAAATGTTTAGGGCAGCTCGTCACTTGTCTTAAGAAAGCCATATTGATTTGTATCATAGCCTTCTTTGAGTCACATTAGGCAAATTAATATCTGGCCATTCTTATAGTTCACCACTTTCCCTACCAAAAAGCCTCTAGATAACTTCTGACAGTGTTATGTAGAGACAAATGTGGAACTAGTAAGAAAATTAATTCAAATACATGAAAACATTCATCAGCTATGATTGTAGTTTGCCTATGATTCACTGTTAAAATCAACCACGGGTTTTTCTTCTGTAAATTTAACAGATTTGTATTTAAGTAAGGTGTTCTTAAGACCTAAATACAAGAATAAAAATTCACTTGTTTGTAAGTTTTTAAAAACAACTACTTGGAAATGGAAAATAAAAGAATCACATTATAAATCAAGTATTTTTAGACTAACTTGGGAGAGGTTATTTCATTTTCACAAAACAACTAATAAAAGTGTAAGCAATAGAGGGCATTAGAAACTGCATAATCAGTTTTAGCAATGAGCACAACTTGAGTACTACCGTGTAAAGTGTTAACTCCTGAAGACGCTGGAAGGTTCTACTCTGCATCTACCTGACTGTATTCAGTCATTTAAAAAAAAAACATGATCTGATGCTAGAACTAGGCATATAGCATACAGTGCATCATATCTTAAAAATCTGCACTCACTAGGATTTCAAAAACATCATAATTAGGTCCTTAAACATTCAGAAAATTATGTATCTTTAACAAAAACTACAATGTAAGCAAAATGTGATCTTCGAGTATGCTACTGAACATACCAAATGTCAAGAGTCAGCCCAAACTACTGCATTTTAACCTGTTTCAACTGGTAAAGTTTTCACACAAAGGAGTACCTAGTATTAGAGTTTATATCATTTCATTTCCTAAAACTATAAAGACATTTATATTACAACTATATTTAAAATATCTTGTACTCACCTCTAACTAGTCACAGGTAAATGGAGAAAACCTTATTATTCCCTTGTACCATATGAAATTGCTGCTTCTGTAGGTCAAAATTAAAACACTACTTAAAAAAATAAGTTTTATTCAATCAAAATACACATCACAAGCATTAATAGTTTTCTTCTAATAGGACATTAAATATTTCATTTTTATAAAATTCATCATTTGCTAGGCTGTATAAACTGTTCAAACCCTCCAATTACTGTTTTTCAACTGGAGAATATGAAGTTTCTTAGAAAAATCTCCAAATGATGAAAACTACACCAGTTCACTGGATAAAGTTCTGGTGACTACAATGTAAACAACAGAATTGAATAATTCAATTAACTTTGCTTTAGTGGCTTGTGACATGTGACACCAGTGCTGTCATGTAAAAGTGTGGGTTCATGTTTATTAACCGAAGGACTATAATCAAAATTTTCATGCATAATTTAAATTTCTTGGCAATATTGCTGCTGCTGTCATTTCACCAAGGTTTAAATTATCCCTTTTGCAGGTCACCACATAGTCTTCAGAACTTTTTTGGTCACAACGATGGTTCAAGTTTGGGAGATTTACCAACATCCAACCATTGTATAAATTATTATCAATTGTCATATAGAATCCCTTTTTTGGGTCACAGGTTATGATCCGCTCCAAAAACAGGCTTCTCTTGTTTCAAATCTTAATGAGTGCACCTCCAACTGTCTCCATTCGTAATCATCTCTCAAAGAGAATACTCTCAGGTCCATTTTGACTCTTTCCCCAGTCACAGCGGAAACTCCTGTCTGCTGCAGGGCCTCGAACTGTGAGTAAGCTCTCATCTTGGCTCTTAATTGACCTTTGCTTAAAACGGATTTTGAACTCCCCTGAGGCTCATTTTTAATCTTAATAATCTTTAATCTTAATAAGATCCCCAGAACGAGATTTTTCAACCCACCACTCTTTTGCCAGCAGAGCCCTCTAAGGCCAAATTGATGTTTCTACCTATCTCATTTGCAATATGTCCCTGGTTTGAAATGATATTAAGAAAAGTATTCACAATTCTTCTGAGGATACTGTATTATTTATTTCTCTGGAAAACAATAACAAAACAACTCAATAATCAAATTGAAGAGTGAAGAGCATAATACTGTTATATTTCTAAATAGCACAACTAAAAAGTCCTTTATGACAACTCTACTAACTGTAGTCAATTTTCAACTGATCTAATGTTAGCAATTTCATGTGGTACAATCCACAAGTTAATCAATACTTATTGAACATCTACTATATGCTAACATCTGTCTCATGTCTGTACAGACATCCTGGAAAGACTGAGTTGATAATATGAAGGTCACTAATTTCAAGGGCCCTAATATGGGACGAATCTGGTGTCATACTCTATTATTTTTTAAAACACTCATTAAAATGTATGCTTTCTTCCATGTTTTAGCTACATATATTCTTTCTGAAAACATGTTAAATGGATCCTCAAATATTTTTTTGAACTAAATATTTAATTTGATATTGCCGAAGTTCATTACTGGAATACACTTGACCCTTGAACAACGCGGGGGCTAGGGGTGCCGACCCCCTAACAGTCAAAAATCTGAATACAACTTTATAGTCAGCCCCCCAAAGCTGTGGTTCCGCATCCTGGGATTTAATCAACCGTGGATCATGTAGTACTATAGTATGTGTTTATTGAAAATCAGTGCGCCCATGCAGTTCAAACCTGTGTTGTTCAAGGGTCAACTGATACATTTTTCAACGATTCTAACTTTTAAAAGTCAAAACTTGCCTACATTTGCTATATATTATCTTGAAGCTTCAAGAGGCTTTTATGTTCATGATTACAAACTAAAATTTATTTGTATATTACTTTCTAATGCACCCCATATACATTATTCTTATTTAAGATAGCAAACAAAAACAATACAGTTTGCATTAGCAATGAAGTGGTTATTAATAAAAACTAAAAGGTAAATAATTTTTTGTGTGTGCATTTAAAAAAATAATGTAAAACATTAAAATCCTGTGTCACTGAACCTCTGTAATACACAGGAGAAAAAAACCACTGTAGTTAATGCCTGTGATTAAGCATCACTGCCTACTGCAGGGGGACCAAAAGTTTCTCTAGTGCGCATTAACTGGACATCTTTGTCAGCCATACAGGTATCACAGCCCCATACTGCTGATGCTTCTGCTGTTAGGAGGCCATAAGCTGTTTCAGTCATTCCAGTGCAGATCCGATGAAACCATTTCTGACAAGAGGCTTCACATAAGATGGCATCCTGATCATCATTCACTTCATTTGTACAAATTCCACAAGGATACACTGGGTCAGAAGAAGAATGCCCATGACGGCTTGGGTGGAGAGAGGATTTACTGCTTTTCTCAGTGGTGCATGTATCTGCGGCACCTCTAGGTTGTCGTGGCTTATTCTGTGTCCCGTTTGCATGGCTGTTGTTTGTAGCTTCAGTGCTACTCGAACGGCTATTCTCTTGATTTACAACATTGTTTCGATTAACATTTTTTAATTCAATATTACTCTGATTCACTGTGTCATCCATATTTAAGTGAGGTGGATGAGCAGAGGAATTTTGATTAGTGTTTTTGGTTGCTCCTTGACTAAAGTCTTGTTTTGGGGGTGGTGCTTTTGCTTGACCAAAAGTGTTTGGGGGAGGAATAAAAGAATGATTAGATTCTAACGGAGAACTAAAATTTGAATTATTTCCAGGGACAAAGTTAGATGCCAAGTCAGGGTTAGATATTTGGCTAGCATTCTGTGGAGGAATCTGATTGAAGTTTTCAGCAGGATTTTGTCTAAAATGTTGATTAGGCATGTTAACATTCTGACTTAATGCATTATTATAAGATGGGTTTCCAAAACTCGAATTATCATGTGGCCCAAAATTAAAAGCATGAGGTCGATTAAAACCCATGCCCAAAGGATTCTGAGGAAATGGGTGTGGCTGATTCCTGAGTGAGTAAGGACCACAGTATGGGGAAGACATTCTTGGAGGAACGTGAGGTGGCATTCTGAATGTGCTGTAGCCTCCAAAGCCAGGATAACCAGGACCAAGATATGGATTTGACGAAGGTAGTGGTTTATAGGAAATAGTATTGTAGTTGTCATCAAATGGATTAGCAGCCACTAGATGGTCAGAGTTTGGATTTGGTGGTGGAGCATACTCAGACAATGGAGGAAAAGAAGGCCCCTGAAATGAAAATGTAAAATACAATGTTTTGACCAAAGAAGTCATAAATGTTAACATTTATGAACTTAGTTTTAAATTTCTTTTGAAGTGTTACAAAAATTTAATTCTTCACCTGACCTTTCAATTCCAAATAATGTTTATATTTATATTTAATGATAAAACTGTGCAGGTTTCTTTCATTTAGGAAAGGAAATAAGGTGTACTTTTTTGAGCTCAAATCAATTGTTACAAACTCTAGAAGTATTCAGCCTTCAAAAGAAGCTTCATTACCATAATTTTCATTGAATATGCTTGCCTGTAACTCTAGAATTTTTCACTTAAATTTTAACTAAAAATACCTTTATACCTTCAAACAGCCATAAAATTAAATAACAGTAAACAGGATCTAAATTTTTTTCCCTAGCTTAACTTCAGAGAGTTAGCTACTAAAGTATTCCCAAAGCACTAAGGCCTAGGCCTCAGACTGGAAAAATAAACTGCCAGTTTTAGTCACAACTGCAAGTTTAACAGTGTGGCCAAAATGGAAAAAGGTAATCTGTACACATTTCATACTTACTTGCAGTCTTTATAATAAAAACAGTGCTTCAAATTTATAGAGGATAAAACCAAGAAAGTCTGTATTTATAACTGTTTATTACAACCAAAGGTTTCAGACAAAAGATGCTTCCACCATGATTGCTTCATGATATGTACATACTACTGATTTATTATAATAGTTGAACATTACTCCAAGTTAAACTTGTGTCCATATATTTTTAAATCTTTTCATAAAACTACAGGCATCTATTCCTTTTAAATTAGCTTTAAGAATAAGCATTTTAATTTATCTGCTTACACTTCCTTCTTGCAATATTCACTCTAGGCTTACAGTCCAATAATAGCCACTAGTTGCAAAGCAAAAAAAACCCCCAAAAACAAATCACTGCAGAATTCACTACTAGGTTCTGAATTAGGATAGGAAACAAAACCCATGACGAAAGTTAAATTTACCTCATAGCCTGATCATATCAGTGAAGAAAAACTGTTATTAAAGGAAATGCCAATTTACCTGGGTATTTGTCTTGCGCTTTTTCTTATCTGGGCTTCCTAGTTGTACACCTGGTCCTCCTAACCCATCCAGTCCACTATCACCACCTAAAAATAAATAAATAAATAAATCCAGATAATATTTCTACTTATCAGTGAAATTTATATCTCTCATAGCAATATCTATTATAGCTGTTACTATGTTTTCTATTTTTATTAGATAAAAGCAATACTAAGTTCTTATTATCTTTGTTCTTCAAAAAGTCTTCCCTATAAGCTCAGCCAGAATCAGTCATTCACCTCTACCCCATAGCATTTTTTATTATTCTTTCAGTGAAAAAGTAATTCTCCATCCCACCCTCAAACCTTCAGTCATCTGGTTTCCTATCCCTGAAGCAAACACTGTTGCTAGTTTCTGATCTATCTTTCCAAAGATAATCTAGATAAATTCCAGCATATCTCTGGGGAGTACACAAACAATGGCATGCTTAGTATGGAACAATGGTCTGTACCTTGCTTTCTTACTTGGAAACCATTCCATGTCATTACATATAGAACTGCTCCATTCTCTAATAACTGAGTAGTTCACAGTATGATTATACCATAATTCATTAAACTAGTCCCCTCCCTATTGATGGATATTTTGATTGTTTTCAAACCTTTGCTGTTCTGCAATGAAAATCCATGTATCAATGTCTTTACACTCATGTAAAAGTCATTCCTAGGACTGGAATTATGGCATCAGAGGTATGTGCCTCTTAATTCTGAAAGGTATTGTCAAAATACAACAATGTATGTGAGTATGATTTTCTCAATACGATCAAGCAAAAGCAAAAGCTTGACTGTGAATCTAAGAAGTTTAAAAAAAACATGGGATTTTCTTCCATTAAAAAACACACTTTTTATTACAGAGAATTCTGAACATATACAAAAGCAGACAGAATAAAATTATGTACACATATATGTAGATACACATTTGTAGTAAACTATAATACATATTTGTAATAGATTAATAAATAAATAAATCCAATGAGCTGACAGAGAATTATAGGAGACTTGCTCATACATGTGGATTCCGAGAAAGAGATATTTAAACTGAGACCTAAAAGATGATAAGAAATCTCTCATATGAAGAGCAGAACGAAAAGCCTCTAGGCAGAGAGAATAAATAGAAAGGAGCTTGAATGTGTCATGTCTGAGACATTTAAAAGAGGCCAGTGTGTTACAGAACTCTGGTCTGGAGAGCACCTTTAGAAGAGGCTAAAGAGACAGGCAGGGACCAGATCATTTTAAAGTGTCATGAACTGAATGCTCGTGTCCCCGCACAATTCATATGTTGAAGCTCTGCCCCCTAATGTGATAGTATTTGGAGGTGGGGGCTTTTGGAGGTAATTAGGGTTACATTAGGTCATGAGGGTAATGGGATTAGTGGCCTTATAAGAAGAGAAAGTGAACTCTCTCTCTCTCTCCACACCCCCTTCCTCCCTTCCACCCTCCCTCCTCCCACATGCAAACAGTGGGAAAGGCCATAGGAGGACAAAGCAAGAAGATGGGCATCTATCTACAAGCCAGGAAGACAGCCCTCACCAGGAGCTGACAAACTGGATGGCACCTTGATCTTGGACTTCCTAGCACCAGACTGAGAAAATAAATTTCTGTTGTTTAAGCCACCCAGTCTATGGCATTTTGTTATGGCAGTGCAAGCCAACTGAGACATAGAGCCTTATAGTTTATGGTAAGGAATTTGGATTTTATTTTAAGAACAGTGGATGATCATTTAAGGATTTTGGGCAGGAAAGTAACACGATTTATGTTTTTAAAAGATTACATTAGCAATTGTGCTGAGAATAAACTGGTGATGGGAATGGGGTAGAAGCAGGGAGACCAGTAATGATATCTTTACAATAGTAGTTCAGGAAAAGAAATGGTACTTGGCAATAAAGAGAAATCAGCGTGCTGGCGAGAGTTCCACACATAACAAAAATGCAAAGCAGATTTCTGTAAGAGCTATTTAGAAGAAGTTTAAATATTGTGGAGGTAAAAAACTATGACAACAATAAAATTTTAGTAAGGATTCTGGATGTTAAATTAATATCTAAACATCAAAAGCTTTCATTTTACAAACTATAACCAGTTAAAAGATAAAGTAGAAGATAAGCTTTCATTAAAAGGAACAAAACTAAACTAAAATAGCTAGCAATAAATTTAAGAAATGCTAGCAGCCCTATTTACAATAGCCCGGAGATGGAAACAACCTAAGTGTCCATCATCGGACGAATGGATAAAGAAGATGTGGCACATATATACAATGGAATATTAGTCATAAAAAGAAATGAAATTGAGCTATTTGTAATGAGGTGGATGGACCTAGAGTCTGTCATACAGAGTGAAGTAAGTCAGAAAGAGAAAGACAAATACTGTATGCTGACACATATATATGGAATTTAAGAAAAAAAATGTCATGAAGAACATAGGGGTAAGACAGGAATAAAGACACAGACCTACTAGAGAATGGACTTGAGGATATGGGGAGGGGGAAGGGTAAGCTGTGACAAAGTGAAAGAGTGGCATGGACATATATACACTACCAAACATAAGGTAGATAGCTCGTGGGAAGCAGCCGCATAGCACAGGGAGATCAGCCCGGTGCTTTGTGACCGCCTGGAGGGGTGGGATAGGGAGGGTGGGAGGCAGACGCAAAAGGGAGGGGATATGGGAACATATGTATATGTATAACTGATTAAATTTGTAAAAAAAAAAAAAAAAAATTTAAGAAATGCACAAGATCAGTATGAACAAAAACTTTTTTAAAGCCCTATTGAGGGACAAAGAGGAAGACTTCTAATAAGTGGAAAGGTACTCCCTGTTCTGGCTAGCCATCTAGAACAAAATAATACTGTTTTTATTTAGCTCACATATTATCCCAGATAGGCTGGTTGTGCCCTCCTGAGAGACATCAGCACCTGGTGTTTGAGTCCCAGGCCCACAGGGCCCATCCTCTAACCCCACAGGCATTCATACCAGCCTAAGCAGCAACCCCTTCTCAGAGACCTGAGTTTAAACTCCACAGGGACCCTCTTGTGAGTTTATATATTTTAATAATTCCAACCTCTTTCCTATGTCCTTCAGCCTTAAGAATGGTAGCTGCTTCCCACAGTTGTTACCTCTGTAAAAACTTTAGTATCCTATTTTGCCAGTTTAATATCTGTTAACAATACTTTATATCAAATTCTTTCCATTAAAAGTAACTAGTCTGGGGCTTCCCTGGTGGTGCGGTGGTTGGGAGTCCGCCTGCCGGTGCGGGGGACACGGGTTCGAGCCCTGGTCCGGGAGGATCCCGCATGCCGCGGAGCAGCTGAGCCCGTGCACCACAACTACTGCGCCTGCGCTCTAGAGCCCGTGAGCCACAACTGCTGAGCCTGCCTGCCGCAACTACTGAAGCCCACCCGCCTGGAGCCCGTGCTCCACAACGGGAGAGGCCACCGCAGTGAGAGACCCGTGCACCACAACGAGGACCCAACACAGCCATGGATAAATAAATAAATAAATTTAAAAATAACTAGTCTGGTTTCTGTCTCCTGACTAGACCCTGACTGATACATATTTCAAACACCTCCCAGGCTGAAAATAGCATTACTCCTACGTTAACATCATTCCAGAGATTTAGCTTACTACCTACCTACTTTTCCTCCTGTGTATAAATTTGTGATAGTAATACCTTTACAAAAATGGGCTATTATTTTTTAAATAAAAGCATTAAATTTTAACTTTATTAGAATAAAGGAAAAAGAAATAAATTACACTGAAGAATATGCTAAATGTTTCTTCACCAGAAGAGAAATTTTTTTTTTTTTTTTTTTTTTTTTTTTGCGGTATGCGGGCCTCTCACTGCTGTGGCCTCCCCCGTTGCGGAGCACAGGCTCCGGACGCGCAGGCTCAGCGGCCATGGCTCACGGGCCCAGCCGCTCCGCGGCATATGGGATCCTCCCAGACCGGGGCACGAACCCGTATCCCCTGCATCGGCAGGCGGACTCTCAACCACTTGCGCCACCAGGGAGGCCCCAGAAGAGAAATTTTTGAAAATAATTCTCTAAGGCTAAGAAAAGACATCAAGAAAAACATTAAGTTGGAGAAATTATGGTTTTTCTTTTTTCAATCTTTAGATGGTGTCAAGTGACTTCCTGCTTTGAAAGTTGAGGAGAGTATAGTATCACATCTTATTCTACGTTTTCCCTCCCTAAATTTAGCAGGGTATTTTCTATCTCTAGATTCTTCATTTCAGGTAAATTTTCTTTTCTCATATCTTTGAATACTTTTTTCCACTCTATTTGTTGAGTGCTCTATTTCAGGGGTACTAATTATCATTATGCTGGGGAGATTTTTTAGCTCCATACCTATTAGCTCATCTGACTAGTCTTTTTCATCTGCACTTAATCTGATTATCTGAAGTTTTTCTATTATGTAACTTAATTGTTAACTATCTTTATTCTGTTTCTAATTTGTAATTTATTTGTTCTCTATATATGTTGTTTTAGTCAATTTATTTCCTTAGGTCTGCAATTTACCCTTCTTCTGTGTTTTAATATTATCTTGTCTTTGAGCTCTTATTTTATTTAAGTTCTACAACTTGAAGTACATGTGAGTTATTTCCTTCTGTCCTGTAGGTTATGGGTTCTTCATCTTCTGCATGCTCTTTCTCTTTTTATTCTTTGTGTGTCAGTTCACTAGTTTGCTACAGTATGTTTACATAATTATCGTGCTTTTATTTTTATCTTGTAACTTTGCCCAGACCTTTAAGCTCTGATTTAATGTGCGTAACTTTGACTCCCTTTTATTCTTATCTAAGATTGTTTGCCTGGCTTAAATGGTTTGCATCTATTTAGATAATCATATGATGTCCTTTACATTATTTATTTTTATAAATTTATTTATAAATTTATTTATTTATTTATTTATGGCTGTGTTGGGTCTTCTCTAGTTGTGGCGAGCGGGGGCTACTCTGTTGTGGTGCGTGGGCTTCTCATTGCAGTGGCTTCTCTCGTGGAGCACCGGCTCTAGGCGCACGGGCTTCAGTAGTTGTGGCACGTGGGCTCAGTAGTTGTGGTTCGTGGGCCCTAGAGCACGCGGGCTTCAGTAATTGTGGCACTCAGGCCTAGTTGCTCCGCAGTGTGTGGGATCTTCCTGGACTAGGGCTCGAACCCGTATCCCTTGCATTGGCAGGTGGATTCCTAACTACTGTGCCACAAGGGAAGTCCCCTTTACATTATTTTAATGTTGAACCCAGCCTGACATTCCTATGTTAGTAAACCCAACTTACTAATTTTTATATGAATGCTATATTTATGTGACTGGATATGCTAATATCCTCTTTATAATGCTTGCCTATGTTAGTAAGATTAACTTCTTGTGTTTCCTTGAAACATCCAGGCTCTTAATCCTAAGATTTTGTTAAATGCACATCTACCTAGTCAGGGGGTGCAGTAACCCATTCACATGGGAGGATTCCCTTGAGTCCTCTGATTCAATTTGTATCCCTGAAGGCTTCTTTTCTGACAGAGAGTCCTTTAAAAACAACAAAAACTTCCCGTTTCACTCATTTTTTTTCTCACTCAAAGGAGTGAGAAGACAAAACTACTCATTTAATTTGCTTTTCCCCAGACTTGAAGTTATTAGTAATTCTCAACATTTTGTAAATCACCAGCAGCTTCCAAGGGGCAGGGATTGTTTTAGAAGCCTAAAACAGTGATCCAGATTTCACCCTGTTCCAGATTTATGTTACCGGGCTATGCCACTTCCCTTGTTTGCTGCTATCGCTGACATTTTTGCTGTTTTTTAAAACTGTTTTGGTTCATTTCACTTGAAATTTAGAAGAGAATCTGTACGGCAGCTTTGTTCTACCATCTTAGAAGTTTATATCTGTATCTATGTTCTTTCACTTAATCTTCATAACAAACCTATGAGGAGAGTCATCCCTATTTTAAAAAAAGAAAGAAAAAGCAATGGAATTGTAAAGGTATGGATCATACCCGTGGTAAAAAAGCAGCTATGAAATCTAAAACTAGTATTTGTTTTTCTTTTGCTTCTAGATGTACAATTCAGTGGGTTTTGAGCATATTCACCAGGCTGTGTAACCATTATCACTATTTAATTCCAGAACATTATCAGCACCCCAAAAAGAAACCCCATACCTGTTAGCCATATAATATGTGGCTTTGAGTTTGGCTTCTTTCACTTAGCATAACATTTCTGATGTTCAACCATGTAATTTTATGTATTAGTATTTCATTCTTTTTTATGGCTGAACAATATTCCACATTATGTTTATCCAGTTGTCAGCTGGTGAACATTTGGGTTGTTTCTATTTTGGAGGGATCATGAATAATGCATTTATGCACACATTTTTAAATGAATATATGTTTTCAATTCTCTTGGGTATACACCTAGGAGCGGAATTGCCGGGCCACATAGTATCTCTATGATTAACATTTTGAGGAACTGCCCAGCCGTTTTCCACAGTGGCTGCACCATTTTATGTTCCCACCTCTAAAGTCTGACAGTTCTAATTTCTTCACATTCTCCCCAAGATTTATAGTTTTTTTTTAATATAGTGACTCTAGTGAGTATGAAGTGGTATCTCCTTGTGCTTTTAATTTGCATTTCCAAAATTACTAATGATGTTGAGCATCTTTACATGTATTTATTGACCATTTCTTTATCTTCTTTGAAGAAATGCCTATTCAAGTTCTCTGCCTATTTTTTAGTTAGAGTGTTTGTCTTTTCTGTTAAGTTTTAAGAACTCTTTATGTATATATTAAGGATACTAGAATCATCCAATGTAAAACACATAAGTTTTTAATTTTGATGAAGTTCAGATTATTTATTTTTGTTTTGTTGCTTGGATAAAACTAGGTTTATCTGCTTCTAATATAGTAGTTTGCCTCCCTAAGATCTTACACATATACTGTCTTCCTCAGTGGCCCACAAAAGGCAAAAATGGAAACTTCTGGTTCAAACTAAAGGAACTCCTATCTTAATATAATCAATAAAAAACACTGAATCACTATGTTGTACACCTGAAACTAATATAATATTGTAAATAAACTAAACTTTAATTTTTTAAAAAAAACTATAAACAGGGAAAAATATAAACATTCATTAAATTAAAATATAGTTGTGACCATTAAAAAAATTTTTTTAATAAAAAAATGACAAAGGGACTCCTATCTTTTAATTTTAATTTGACATGGTAATCCCATTTGAATAGATGGTAAGTAAAGAACTAAGAGAGAGATCCAGTGCACTCCTCAAGGTCATTCATTCAAAATCATATGGTTCAGGAATGGTTAAACTACTTAACCAATGTATAACTTTCAGCAGCCTATATACACTGAACTAATGAGTTCATATTAACAATTTGTATGCAGTTTTCCATAACAGTATATACTAACATACTGAACAGAGAAATGTGTTGTTCTTGAATCTGAATACCTAGAAATTCTGTGGAAAAGAATTAGTAATGGGCTTGAGGTCAAATAATAAAGTGGCTATATAAATAAACAAAAGGTCCAAACATCTAAGTCCTGTCCTTCCTAACATTTGTTATGGGTATTTCATTATAACAGAAGTATCAACAGAAAAAGGTAATTCTTTTTTTTTTTTTTTTTTTTTTTGCGGTACATGGGCCTCTCACTGTTGTGGCCTCTCCCGTTGCGGAGCGCAGGCTCTGGACGTGCAGGCTCAGCGGCCATGGCTCACGGGCCCAGCCACTCCGCGGCATGTGGGATCCTCCCGGACTGGGGCACGAACCCGTGTCCCCTGCTTCGGCAGGCGGACTCTCAACCACTGCGCCACCAGGGAAGCCCCCCTTAATAACTTTTGATACCAAAGCGTCTCTCTATCTGCTCTACATATCTGCTGCGGCTGACTCTGCAAGGTAAACCATGAACATTCAGCCAGAAGTTGAAAGTTGTGGGGCACAGAACCAAGAAAAGGGGAACTTCCAAATCTTGTTGTAACAGTGGCTACTCTGATCCTTCTGTTAATAATTGAATTTCTTCAACTCATCTCTTCACTCCTACCTTCCCAGAGCCCTCCGAATGCACAAGGCGGAAGAGAAGTGGGAAAGGGTGATATCAACAATAAAAAAGAAACCTCTCTCATCTTAAGGAATTTTATCTATATATTATCACTTTTCATTATGCCAATCAATCTCAATTAAGCACAAAAATAGTTTTACCTCTCCTTTTACCCTTTAACCTTTATTTAGAGCTGGAAGCTTAAGTTGTTTCTCTACTTGTAGTCTTAGAGGAGAGTCCAACCTACTAAATGATACAATTTTTTCCCCATCTACAGACGCTACAAATCAATGATTTTTTGATATGAAATCCGTTTGTAAGTATAAAATCATTCTTTTATTTGTAAGTACTTTTTATTTTGTAAAGAGTGGATTATTTACTTTAGGCCTTTTATGCATTTTTTTTTTTAGGTCTAGTTACAACTTCTTTATTCTTCCTATTAAAGACTCAATCTATTTTGGTCCCATGTCCTTAAAAGGGAGTGAAGGCATTATTCTGTACACTAGATAGCAGTGTGCCTTTAATATATTTTAAAATTTCCTTTATTAAACTCACTTTATTCACAATAATGGTTTGGTTTGTGACAGTGACTCTTCTCATAAGTAATGTGACTACATTATTTTAAAATATTTTATAATCAACATTTTCCTTTAAAGAGACTTGCTTCATCATTATTCCAAATAAGTGTTTATTTTAATATGTGTATGTGGTATAAGGATGTATTCTAGGCTGATTAAATGACTCAAACCAGGTTTGTTTTCCCCCAAAATTCATGTTGAAATCCTAATCCTCATTATGATGGTATTAGGAGATGGGGCCTTGGATAGGTGATTAGGTCATGTGGGCTCTGCCCTTATAAAGCAGTTCTGGGAGATTTAGTGCCCTTATATAACAGACCTGAGAGAGTTCCCTAGCCCCTTCCGCATGTTAGGACAGGGTGAGAAAGACTGTTGTCTATGAACCACGAAGTGGGTCTTCATCAGACACCGAATCTGCTGGCACCTTGATCTTGGACTTTCTAGCCTCCAGAATTGTAAGAAATAAAATGTTTGTTGTTTACAAGCCACCCAGTCTATGGTATTGTTACAGCAGCCCAAACGGACTAAGACAGTGCCTAACACATTGCCTGGCACACAATGGGTACTCAATTATTAGTTCTCATTTTGCTTTCCTTTAGACTAAACTATACCACTAGTGCACTTCATTTCAGCTTCTATAGTATTTATCATCCTATCAAAATATGTAATAGCCAGCCGTGTCAGCACAATCAGTAGACACTCAAGTATCAGTTTTTCACAACAGCACAGAAGTCTGGGATATAATGTCCGTTTACTCTACCGTTTACTATGGATGTGAACATCTTAGCTAACAGCTTTATCTTCACCTGAAACACATACTTCTGTAATACTGGTCTCTACTATGGAATGGAAATATTGTGAATTAATATGTGAATATAGTATTGTATGAATTCCATTAAGCATTTGGCAAAATGGCCTTATATGATTGAAATGAAAAAGACATTATTTCCTTTTAGAATGCAAGGCAGAAAGTGTCTGCTATGTGATGCCCCAAACCTAGATCAATCTGGGCATGTACTAAATATTAAATTCAGAAAGCCCTCAACATCAGTGATTTAAAGTTTCATATATTTGTGGTTCTTGTGCCAGCTGTTCTCCCCAAACTAATGATCTTTGCATTACTGAGGTACATGAGGTTTAAGGCTGCTCACAAAGGTAAAGCTTAGAAGCGTGGGTGGACGGCATCCAAGTGTGAAGCTGACTCTACACAATAATATCAATACCTCTAATAATGGGCGGTCTCAGTGGAGCTGAAGCTTTGAGGATGAGTATCTTACCAAAGTCGGGAAAAAAGAGGGCATGCCTAGCAGAAGGAACAGAATGTGCAAAGAAAAATTTAAAGACATGAGAGATCATGACAACATCTAGAGAGGAAATGTGACTATTTCAGAACTGGAGCATGGGAGACAAGGGTAAGCATTTCATGGAATATGAAGGATCGAGGACTAAGTGGTAGGCCTGGGCCAAATAAAAATATAAGAAGGTTGGATTGGGTTAATATAAGAAGGTTGGATTTTTATCCTAAATGCAATGGGGAACCAAAGAAGAATTTTACAAAAAAGAGTAACATGACTAAATTGTGTTTGGGGAGCATTATAGCAATGGAACATATTGGCTAGGATTTGGGGCTCTAGAATTTAAGTTCTAGCTTTGCCACTTACTAGCTGGGTAAACTTGAATATGTTACTTAACCACATCTTACTTAACCTCTCTGAATATCAATTCCTCAATTATAAACCTAGAATGATGATATCAGCTAGCTTACAGGGTTATTGAGAGGATTAAGCAAGATAATCCATTTAAATTACTTAGCAAACTGTTTGGTAAGTACTCAATAGATGGTAGTTACTTACCACCAGCAGTAAGTAACGATGTGAAAAATGGGTTAAGAAAGACAAAACGGGAGGCCACTGAAACCAGTGATAGGGTTATTATAATAATCAAAGAGAAAAGCAAAACCTGAACTAAAGAAGTGGTTGTGGAAAGATTGAGGAGATGATGGGTTCAAAACATACTAAGGAGACAGATGATCTAGGACTCTGGGGCAGTGTTGAGTTGCAGTGGGGCATGGGTTTGGGTCACTAGATAAATGATCTTCATCAAGTTAGGGAATATGGGAGAAAGAGCATGCTGGAGGTCTCACAGATAGACACCTTTCATTCTACTTGTTAACAACAAAATCCATTTATCTCCCCCTCATAAATTTACTCTTCCTGTTATATATCTGACACCATTCTCATACATTTTTCTCCTCTACCTCTCTGGCTACTCCTTCGCATCCTGTTTTTCAGGGTCCTCTTTCCTCTTTTATCTCCCAAAGGTTACTGTTCCTAAAGTTGCGTTTCTCAATGCTTTTCTCTTCTCACTCTTCACTCTCTTGGGTGAGCTCATCTACTCCCAAGGCATCAATTAGTATTCACATGTTCACTGATAACTTCCAGATCTCTATTTCTGGCTCAGACCACCCGCCTCGGTCCAAACCGCGTATATCTGTTGCATACACTGCAGCATCCCAGGGGGATAGTCATTCAATGTGCTGAAAACCAAACTCGCTTCCCTGACACTCTGCCTAGCCCTTACATATGCCAATTAAAAAACAAAACAACAAAAACCCCCAATCTTTTCCTGCAGACTTTCTCTCGTCAGCTCTTCCCCTCAATTCTGTGACTGTAAATTATGATTCCTCTTCAATCTTAATCCAAATCCTCCATACACTTCTCTGATCAAGATGGTCTATATTTTTTAGTACAGTCTACTTTTAGCACTTCTGTGACATTTTTGTGTTACTATGCCATTCTAAAATACATGCTTACCTCTCCAATGTCATTTCTAACTCTGGTTAAAAGTGTTTCATCTGAGGGTGCACAGTCTTTTAAAAGCAGATAGCTACTTAATCACTTTTGCCTCATGACTAGTGAAATTTCTACTTTTACTAAAGAACTATCATTTGTTCATAGTCTAGATAGAGTTATCTTGATACTATATAGTGTTCACCATAGTTCTGATATGAGCCACTAAGTCTGCTGTCTTAACTTCTTCAGGCAAAATCAGTAATAAATCAGATATAACTGTATTTGAAACAATAAATGTGGCATTTATGTTAAAAAAAAGCATTTCATCTGAAATGAATGCTTCAACTTCCTTCTTCATCTCTAAATTTGTTTTTCTTCCTTCATTTTCTCTTTTTTTCCCCAAGACTAACTCTTCATTTGCATCCTTGTTGCTATTCCTTCTCTCATATGCAGAAACCTGATTTATGAGGAGTCTTGTCTGTCTAATGCCCAGCTTCCACAACAGCAAATGCCTAGCACATGGCAGATATTAAAAAACATGTACTGAATGCTTTATTAATGAATTATCCTCCTTTCTGTTGCTTTTTCAGTTTCTCCCCTCTCCTTCTAAATCAGGTTCTTTTGTTTGTCTACTAATATGTCTGTCATTTTTCAAGGGAGAAAAAATAAATAAAGAGAACCCATACAAACTTCCTCTTCACTCTCTTTCCAAGTTATTGGCTATGTCTTTCCTTCTATCACCAAACTTCTTTTAAATCATATCTTCACCACTTAATATTCACTACTTTGAAATGTAGTTTTCTCCCAAAAGTGCCTTCTCAAAATCACCACTAACTTCCTAGACCTTTTTCTCATCCCTCATCCTCCTTGTTGCTCTTTTTACATCATTTAAAACAAAGAACACCCACCGCTTCGTAGAACTCTCCTCCAGGAAGCCTTCCTTGACTCCCTTAAAGATAGGTTATATACGTTCCTTTATTTCCTGTAGATTATCACAGCATTTATCATGCTGTTTGTAAATGATTACTTATTTGTCAGTATCCCAGACTACACTAAAAGTTCTTGAAGATAGGTATTATGTCTTCTTAATCAATGTATTCCCACTGTCTGGCACTATAACTGCCCAACAAATATTTGTTGAATAAACGAATGAATAGCATCATCAGATCAACATCTAAGAGTTCTAAAAATACTGGATAATGGGAGTGTTGGTTAAAATAAGGAAAAAGGGCAAGTAAAAGTGGTGGGAGGGGCTATGGACAAACCAAAAGCAGCATAACGATACGAATCAGTTCCTTCATGTATTCACTGATTCATTCATTTGATATTTACTGTGAGCAAGGGAATTAGGAAAGAAACAGAAAGATAATCAAGATATTGCACCTATCCTCATGGATCTGTCTTACAATCCAGGGCTGAGGGTTTGGGGAGTGGTAAGAACTGGTAGGAAATAGGAGTAAGATACTTTGCCACTAAATAGCAATTCTGAATCTCATATTAAGATATCAGGACAGGGACTTCCCTGGTGGTGCAGTGGTAAGACTCCAGGCTCCCAATGCAGGGGGCTCGGGTTCGATCCCTGGTCAGGGAACTAGATCCCACATGCATGCTACAACTAAGAGTTCGCATGCCACAGCTGAGGAGCTGGCAAGCCACAACTTAGGAGCCTGCCTGGCACAACTAAGACCCAGCGCAACCAAATAAATAAATATTAAAAAAATAAAATTAAAATAAATAAATAAACTATCAGGACAAGTTTGGAAAACCACCAATCAGCTTCCTCTGGTCCACTTACCTTCACAATCTAGGTCTACCAGCAGCAGTTCTCAAACTTTAGTGTACATAAGGAACACCGGGGGAGCTTGTTAAAGATGCAAAGAAATCTCTCAGAAATTCTGATTCTGTGGGTCCGGGAAGCTACGTTTTGAATAAGCATCCTAGGGGATTACGATGCTTTTGGTCTACAAAGTCCTTAGTCATTCACATTGTCATAATTTTGCCATATCTGAGTTATGTCTATAATATTTTCTAGTAATTCCTTTAAATTTAAAAAATATATAGGTCTTTCTCTATATAGACAGATATACGCAGATATGTCTATCTATATCTTGGTCTTATCCTAAGCAAAAGGTTTGATAACTTATATTTTTGATAATACACATGAAATAAATACATAACCATTAAAAAGTCTGATTATATATGTATCATTGGATAAGAAACAGTTTGAGAAGCATTGTTCAAGAGATTATGCTCTGCAAACACCACATTCTACATGCAGTCTGATGATATAAATTATAACTAGAAGCTCCAGGGCAGTGAAGTTCAGCAGAATTGTGCTTCGGAAGAGCTCATGTAGATAATCTGGTACCTTTTATGGATTATAAAATAATTTTAAAATGTTTTAAAAATTAATGTTCTAATTAGTACAAAGTGACATCATAAAAACCCCTCTTCATATTGGCTTTTTATTTTAAAAAGTGCTTTGTCGTTTTTCTGGTACTTGACTCTCAGAATATTCTTGAGCTGACAACTAAGTCAACTTCCAACAACTAGGGCCTCAAACTTAAAACCAGCAGTTGTAATAAAACAAAGACAGATCTGTAGTCTTGACGCACAATAAAATACCCATCAATTTTATTTAAAATTACATTTGATTAAGACTGATAATTGAGTTCAAAGGTATAAACTTGATAAAGCTTTCTTTTCCTTCAACCCCAAAGTAATTTATAATAGTAGGCAAAATAACATGGCAAACATATCAAAGAAATAACTATCTCAGAAAGGTCTATTCCTTAAAGGCTTTGGCAAGTCATAACCACAAAGAGAAAAGAAAGTTGAAACAGAAAACCTTCACCAAATGAAAGATTGTGCTATTAAGCCTGTAAAAACAATATATTCTGCTCTAAATTATGTTTTTGCTTAAATGGCTAAGAAAATCAATCTCTAAATACTCAAGTGATGTTATTTGGATATCACATTGTCACTGTGTCACAAGCCAGTTCTATAGGTTTAATCTCTAGTCACAAGGAACAAAAACATAGATGGATGACTGTGGTCCTTGATCTCTACATCACTTAAGTCAACTGGAAATTTACCTTACTACTTACTGATTTATAAAGCACTTTATCCTGTTTGGATGAAAGGATTATTTCAATAACTTCCTAACTAGCCTCCCTGCTTTAGCCCTTGTTCTCTACAGTCTATTCTCCGCAGAACAGCCAGTTAAAAACATAAGGCAGATCACTCTTCTGCACAAAACCATCCAGGCGCTATCTCAGAGTAAAAGCCCTAATCTTTTAAATGGCTCACAAGGCCAGTACACATTCACCGCATACTTCAGCTCAGCTCACACTACTCTCCCTTTGCTCACTCACAATAGCTTCTTTGCAGTTGCTTGAACACACTAGGCAAATTCCAGACCCAGGGCCTTTGCACTTGCTGTTCCTTTTGCCAACACTTCTATTCCCACACATATCCATATGGCTCTGTCACTTCCTTTGGGTCTTTGCTCAAACATCATCTTCCAGGTTAGCCCTCTTATACATAATCGCTACCTCTCCACCCCCATACATATTTTCTAACCACTCTCCCTGCTTTGATTTTCCCCATACCACTTACCATTTGACATCCTATACCATTTATTTGTTCATCATTTGTTTACCCTACAAGAGTCTGCATTCCTCCTGGGTGCAGATGGTCTTTTTGCTTTGTTCACCGCGGTATCCCAGTGCCAAAAACAGTGCCGGGCACACAGTAGATGTTCAATAAATATTTGCTTAATGAACAAACAGTATTACTTCAACTTTGGGACTTTCGGCCTGAACCCTATTGAAAGCTGGAAATAAGAGCTGGAGGATACTCCCCAAATTTCCAGACGGCACTTGGTGTCTGTGAACTTACATGCGTTATCTTTTGTCTGGCACATCGTTCCCTCTGATACTTCTTAGATAGTAAGGCAGCAGGAAAATTCCTAACTAGTGTGCAAGGAAGAAGCAAGCCAACCGTGTATAAAACTGATTTGGGGCGATTTGATTCTTATCCATAAGCCAATAGTGAAAAGCCTTTTGAATGAATATAGTTTCTCCTCTTAAGCCTAAGGAAAATAAAGCTGGATGTTTGTTGCCTTTTGGAGAACGGGAAGGGGGGCTGGGAGAGACACGGAGGCCCGGCACACCTTCTGTAAGAGCGTCAACTCTAGTGCGGTCCAACTTACTTTTTGGGGGGGGGGCGGGCAGGGCATCGTTCGTGGTCTCTGCCACGGGGTGTTTCTTTCTCACCCTCTGAGCTGCCTATTGTGCTGTGTCTGGCCAACGAGGTAAGGTGGGCGAGGAGCGGGGTATGAAGGGATGCTGAGTGCGGCTTCAACTGCCTCCTAACACAAAGTCGGGGCGGCCAGGGCTCGGCGCAGGGGACGCGGGGGACGCGCGCCTCCGACCGCAGCCCGGGCCCCGGGGCGCAGGCGGGACGCGGGCTGCGCGGAGTTAGGCCCGGACAGAGCCCCGTGGCCTCCCGGCGGGCGGGCACGCGGCCCCCCCCACGCTCCGCGGCCCCCGCGCGCCCCGTTCCCCCCGCTCCCCTCAACCCGGCGCCCTTCTCGGTTACCTCGAACTCTCTTCAGCGAAATGGGATCCTTCTCCTGTTCTGCTGACATTACAGACCGCAAAGCATGACTCCCCCCCAGGCCGCGGGAATTCGGTCTCTTTGATGCTGCGGCGGCGGCTCCTCCTCCTCCTCGCGGGGCCGCTGCGGCTGCGAGGCGAGCCTCCGAGGCGAGGCGCGGCCGAGGGCGGTGGGGACGCGGGCCGACTTTGCAAAGTTTGGGAGGAGGACGAGGCCTCGGGGCGGCCGGGCGGCGTGCTGGGGCCGGCCGGGCTCAGCGGCGGCGGCGGGAGAGCGGCCTGGGGGCGGCCCCCCGCTCGGGGCCGGCGTGTGCGGAGGACGAGTGCGCCGCCGCCGCCGCCGCCTCCTCCCACTCCTTCTTCTTCGCCGCCGCCGCCTCAGGAGCCGCTGACAGGGGAGGCGGGAGGCGGGCGGCCCGGCCCTGGCGGCGCACTCACAGCGCCCTCTGAGGATGAGGTCTGCGCTCTCGCCGCTCCCGAGTCGCAGACACAAAAGCCCCCAGCTTAGAGCCGCCTGCAAAACCCGCTCTGGGGCGGGCGAGGGACGTGGCGCGGTCCCGCGGCTTCCCCGCCCCGAGCTCCCCAGCCCCGCGCGGGGACGGACTTCGGGGGGCGGGGGCCGCTGCCTCGTCCCACGGCGCCTCCTGCCGCTGCCGCCTCGCGCTCCGCGTCGGCCCAGCCCCCACGGCCCGCGCGCGCCTCTCGCTCCACGCGGGGCTAGCGGGCCCGCGGCCCTGGGAGCCGGGGCGGGCAGCGCGCGCCGAGGGGCCGCCCCGCCCAGCCCCGCGCCGACAGGCGCCCGGCGCTCCCTCGCCGCCACCGAGCCAGAGGACGCTCAGCTCGGCGGCCGACGCGCCCCGGGCCGGCTTCTGCGAGGAAACTGCATCTCCGAACTTCTTCGGAGGCCGCAGCAGGCATCTTGGCCTCGCGGCCAGGGATCTGAAAGAGGAATGAATGAGCCGAGCAAACTTTGTACGCGGGAGCTGGAGAGTTCTCGGCGGGCAGGTGGAGACCCAGATGCCCCGACTGTGTGTCAGTGATCTGGACACCTGTTTGTGGAATGCCCCAACTGCAAGTTTTAACGACCCGATTCTTCAAAAAAGAGCGATGCGTAATTAATACAAGAAAGGGAGATGGGTGGAAACGGTGAGGCGCCGGGACCTGATGTAGACGTTAAATTTTAGGAGAAGGATCCCCCCGCCCCTATGTGACTGTAGATTGTATTTGGTTACTGATTCCACATCCATCGTTTAGGCTGTGTGACCTGAGGCAACTTAGGTAACCTCTCTGAGTCTCAGATTTCAGATCTTGAAAAGGCAGTGGGGCTACATCCCTGAGGTCTCTTCTAGCTCTGACGTTCTTTGGCTTACTTTCACGAACCTGTTCTCCCTGTTTGTTAGGTTTCCAGTTCTCCTACTAAAGAGAATCTGTAGGTGCAGACTCTAATCTTCAATCAGGTGAGACTGATTATTTTGATCCAGAATCACTGAGAAGCACTCATTAATCATATTCAGAACAGATGTAAACATGAAGCCAGTGTTACAGCCTTAAGGGCTACGTGACAGACAAGCACCACAGCAGAGGAATCAGCTTTAAATGACAAGATATGGTGTGACCATGGGACAAATGTTATCCTTTCCCATTTAATACGTTTGGGGGGAAATTCCTAATTTGAAGATTCAGACTAGGATAGGTTAGGGAAATTTTTACAGAAGGCACGTATAAGGAGAGCTCCCCCGCCCCCCTCCCCATCCCACAACTAGAATGTAAGCTCCATGAGGGCAGGAATTTTATCCAGTCCACAATTCTTTGTACCTAACAATGACTGGCAAGTGTTCACAAAAATTTTTGTTGTGGAATGAATGCATGAATAACGGACTGGAAGTGGCCCTTGGTCAACGGATTGACAGGGTTTTGGTAAGTGTGATAAACTCAAGCGAATGCTAAGTATTGGATCCTCACTTTACCTCACAGGGTCACTGAGAGAAGATGTGAAACCACTTTGAAAATATCAGGCAATATGGAAGCGTAGAGTTTTCTTACATGATCCTTAAGTGCAAGAAAAGTGGTTGAGAAAAATCATTGCTAAGAGATTCTGAATTCTTTATTGTATTCCCTAAAGCTAGAGACTCATAAATAATATATAAATGAAGAGAAACGAATTGGCCTCTTTTTAATGATTCATCAATAAAAAGACCATCTTACTTGGCCATGGATTTTTAGATCATTTGGACTTCCAAATCCTGACTATTTGCTACATATCAGAATTACATGGAAAGCATTCTCAAGTTTCAGATTCCCAAGTCCCTCCCCAGTTGTACTGAATCAGAATCTCTGGGAATGAGGTCTAGCAGTCTGTCTTTAAATGCTCTCTAGGTGATTCTACAGCAAAGAGCATCGTGCGTTATGCTCCTTATGTTCCCAGTATGACAGAATTCCTAACAAAAATATCCCTTCACCTTGCTGTTGTACTCTTTATCCGTGGGTCTTGGATATGAGTTCCAGAGTTATGAGTATGGTTCTCTCATACGGAGAGATGCAAGTAAAGGGCCTACCCCTCTATTTAAAAGTACATGCTCGGACTTCCCTGGTGGTGCAGTGGTTAAGAATCCACCTGCCAATGCAGGGGACACGGGTTCGATCCCTGGTCCGGGAAGATCTTACATGCCGCGGAGCAATAAGGCCGTGCGCCACAAGTACTGAGCTCGCCTGACACAACTACTGAAGCCTGTGCACCTAGAGCCCATGCTCTGCAACAAGAGAAGCCACCGCAATGAGAAGCCCACGCACCACAACAAAGAGTAGCCCCCGCTCGCCGCAACTAGAGAAAGCCCGCGCGCAGCAACAAAGACCCAACACAGCCAAAAAAAAGTACATGCTCAGTCATGCCTAAACCACAGTAGAATGCACAGCTTAGTCTAGAGCAGGGGTCAGTAAACTTTTTCTGTGGAGGGCTAGATAATAAATATGGATTTGGTAGGCCATGCATTCTTTGTCACAACTACTTAACTCTGCCATTATAGTAGGAAAGAACCGTATGTGAACAAGTGGGTGTGGCTGCATTACGAGACTTCACTTACAAAAACTGTGTTGAATTTGGCCCATAGGCTGTCATCTGCTGACCCCAGACTAGAAACTGGATCATGTAAAGGACTTTGGAGCTCAGGAGACAGGCCTAGGCTGCAGATACAAATAAAGGAGACATTACCTAAGTCTGGATAAACTCACCCAACACCAATGAGAAATGAGAGCCAAGAACAGAATCCAGGGAAACACTGACATTTTAAAGGGTGGACTGAAATAGAGGAGCTTGTAAAGGAAAATGAGAAGGAATGAAAAAAAACAAAAACAAAAACCAGGAGTGTTAGGGCAATCAAGAAAAGGGAGAAAAGATCAACATTTTCACATGCTGCAGAAAGAAATACTCATTTCTATCATCACCATCCTTGGCCTGGTGTCTACTCAACCTTGTTTGCTTATATTTCAAAGTATTTTATAGTCTTTGCTTTTAATATTTTACATCTCAAATTTTACCTGTTTATATTGTGCAAGGTAGCATAGTAGAGCTTTTAAACATAAAGATGCTAATATAAGTTGGTTTAGATTAGCATGCAAACTTTTTTTCAGAAAAAAAATTATTGCTATAAACTCTATTTTCAAACTTAAAATGATAGATTTGTTTCAAGTTCAATAAAAGTAAAACCCAATTCTAGATATTTGGAAAATTTGCAACATTGGTTTGAATGCTTTCATGATATAACTGAAACCATGGTCAGTCTAGCAACCTCTATACATTGGTCAGCCACATCCAGGAGCCCTTTGTTGACAAATATAGATGGGCTATTGAAAGCTCAATGTTGAGGGAATAAAAACAGCACTCTTTGGGGGATCGTTTGAGTCAGCATTCAATCAAAACAGCACTATTTGGGGGATTGTTTGAGTCAGCATTCAATCAAAACACAAAGTCATACAGTAATTTGAACAGGGTAAGTTTAATCAAAGAATTCTTAACTACAGCAGGAGGTTGAAGTAGGGAGGGATTGGATAGTAAGGAGTAAAGAGAATGCTAAAAAAATATGAGAAAAGCAGATATAAGGAGGAGCTACTACCCTTAAAACTGCGATAGAGCCCCCAGAGAAGAGGCCCCTTCCTCTCCAGGCTAAGATCCTGAACTTATTGGAGAGAGTGCAGCCGTGCACTGAGCGGAGTGCCCGTGGAAGCTGCTGGTTCCTGGGTGCTGCCTGTATTGCGGGATCCTGGCACTGGATAAGTTGCCAGTGCTGCAGCAGCCAGACACTGGAGGAGGCATGCATGCTGAAAGGAGCCTACAAAGAGGAGCAACTGGGACAGGAAGAAAAGCCCCTTCCTCCTGTAATATCTCTCCAGCACCCTCTGCTGAGAAAGTATAACATCATGCTGGTTGGCAAAGGAAAAATAGTTAAAGGGTTCAGCTTCATTTTTGGAGAACAGGCAATGAAGGGTAAATTGGGGTTGAGAGACAATAAACTGAGTTTTGACACAATAATACTGTGTACTTTAGGCTAGCAAAGCTCCCCAAGTGACCTCATAGCAACAGCACCTTTGGTTGTGGAATATGCTCTGTCGTAAGATGATGCCTTCCAATTTTTTGCTGTCTTGCCCTAAATGTATATTTATTTTCTAGGCTATGAAATATGGGGCAAAGTTACACTTCAAAATAACCTTGAGCTCATTCTCTCTAGCCTTTTATATCCCATCCATCACCAGATTCTGTGTTACCTCCTAAATATTTCTCAGATGTGTCCATTCTTCTCTCTCTCTCTACTGCCACCACCCAAGTCTAGCCATGATAATTTGTCTTTTTCCTAGACTAATATAATAATCACTCAGTAGTTTCCTCCATATCAGCCTTAACTTCTATTCAATCCATTTCCTGCTCTGTAGCTAGAGTGCTCTTTGTTTTTTAATTTTTATTTTGAGATATAGTTTAACAGGAAGTTGCAAAGAAATGTACAGGGAAGTCCTGTGCATTCTTCCCTCATCCTCTGGCAATGTTAACATCATATACAACTATAGTACAATATTAAAAAGCAAAAATTTTAATTTTAAAGAAACTGACATTGGTACAATCCATAGAACTTATTCAGATTTTACCAGTTACACATGCATGGGTTTGTGTATGTGTGTGTAAGTCTATGCAATTTTATCACAGGTATAGCCTCGTATAACCACCACCACAATCAAGATACTTTACTATCAGCACAAGACTCCCTGATAACAAGACTCCCTGGTGTCATCTCTTTACATCCACCCATCCCTGATCCCTAACCTATCAGTGGCTGCCACTTATCTATTCTGCATTTTTATAATTATGTTGTTTCATGAAGGTTACACAAATGAAATCATGCAGTATGTATCCCTTTGAGATTTTTTTCATATAATTTCCTTGAATTTCATCCAAGTTATGGTGTGTGTCAATATTTTGCTCCTTTTTAACTACTTAGTTGTGTTCCATGGTATGGATGTACCACAGTTTGTTAAACCATTCACCCGCTGAAGTACTACATGGGTAGTTTCTACTTTTGGGCTATTATGAATAAAGCCATTATGAACATTCATGTACAAGTTGCTGTGTGAAAATAACTCTTCATTTTTTTCTGGGAAAAATGCCCAAGAATGCAATTGCTGGGTTATATGGTAAGTCCATTTTTAGTTTGAAGGAAATGCCAAACTATTTTCCAGAATGTAGAGTGCTCTTTTTAAAACACAAATCTCATCCTGTCATCACTTTACATAAAACTCCTCAATGGCTTCCCACTGCTATTATAATTAAGGCTAGATTTTTTTTTTTCCTAAACACAGACTATAAGGCTTATACAGTGATTTCCACTGATTTCTCCAACCTCATCCTATGCTACTGCCCTTGCTCTTTATGCTCACGGGCCTTTTAAAAGTTTCCTCCAGGGACTTCCCTGGCGGTCCAGTGGTTAAGGCTTTGCCTTCCAATGCAAGGGGTGTGGGTTTGATCCCTGGTCGGGGAGCTAAGATCCCACATTCCTCGTGACCAAAAAACCAAAACATAAAACAGAAGCAATATTGTAACAAATGCAATAAAGACTTTAAAAAATGGGAAAAAATGTTTCCTCCAACTTTCGCCTGCCACAAGGGCTTTGCAAATGCTGTTTCCTCTTGCAGGAATGCTCTTCTCCCTACTCTTACTCTAATTAACTCAAACTCTAATCTTTCATTCTCAACTCAAGTATTTCTCTCCTCAGGGAAGGCTCTCTCTAGTCTATCTCAGATTCTCTTTTTTCATGTTCTTGGCTTCATCACTTCTCTCAGTTTGAAACTACATATTAATTCTGTGACTATCTGATTACATTTTGTCTTTACCTCCAGACTTTAAAATTCATGAGAGCAAGGGTTGTGTTGATTTTTGCTAGCACATATTAGGTGCTCAATAAACATTTTTTTGGAATGAATGAGTGAATTATATACTTGCTAAGAATTCAGTGTCAAAGCCTTAACATTCTATAATTTTGTCTATCGATTATTTAAGATATAGTAACTACTCTAAAGCTGGGGGGAAAAAAAGATATATTAACTACTCATGTTCAAGGTGGTCAACTAAGTAATAGGTTCTTACAGCCGAAAAAATTTTCAGTCATACAAAGTTTAGACTAATACATTCTGAAATATATTATTTCAGACTAAGACATATTTCAAAGTATTCCTACTGGATAAATGTTATTGAAAAATAACAAAGGAAATGATTGATAGAGCATTTGTAATTCTTTTAAAATATTGAGGCTTGCAAGACAAGAAAGGGGACAAGTGTCTATGTAGCTCTTCATCATGATTATTGTTTGTCATATGAACTTGACATACCCTTTGCAAATAAGCACAAGACTTCAGTTTAACATAATCATCAAGGAAGGTCCTTAATCTTTCCTGGGGCAGCGTGGTTAAAACATTCATGGTTAAGTGAGGTGCCTCCAGTGGGGCACCTGTGTTTGATCTTTGACTCAAGACATAGTGAGTCACATACATCTTACATGACAGCTGATAAACCAATATGGCAAAGTAATGTGGGAGTTTTGCCTTGTTTTGCTCTGTTTCTTACAGCAATGGGAAAAGAGGCAGATTTTTTTTTCAGGATATAAATACTGCCAATATAGGCAGACTGCAACACTGTGGGTGCTTGAGAAATTTTTTAAGAGCATGTGGGAATGAGCAAGATATGTGCTTATTTGTGAATGAAACACAGCAAGGCAAGACTACCTAAGAAACATGACAAATCTGGGTGTTAAAACAACAAACTGTAAATATAAAACAATTTTATGAAATCTCTTTTAAAAGACAGAAAATGTGCCAATTTTAAGCCTTTTTAGTTTGTATGTGTGTTGGGAGGGAAAGATTGGAAAAGGGGAGGCAAGATAATGACAACTTTGCACAGTAACATTTCTTTGAGTTCCCCCATTTTTTTGTACATTCAAATTTTTTAATGAAGATGTAATTTATATATAAAACTCACCACTTAAATATGTGCAATTCGGTGTATTGTATATTCTTTTTAGTATGTATTAGCATATTCACAGAGTTGTGCAGCCATCACCACTATCTAAATCTGAACATTTTCTTCACCCCAAGAAGAAACCTTGTGCTGGTCCCTATTGCACCCCTCCACCCACCTGACCCCTCTTAGCCCCTGGCCACTAGTAATTTTTTAAAAATATTTATTTATTTTTGGCTGTGTCAGGTCTCAGTTGAGGCATGCAGGATCTTTCATGGCGGTGCTTGGACTCTTGGTTGTGGTGCGCAGGCTTCTCTCTAGTTGTGGTGTGTGGGCTCCAGAGCGCTCCGGCTCTGTAGTTGTGGCACACAGGCTTAGTTGCCCCGCGGCACGTGGGATCTTAGTTCCCCAACCAGGGATCGAACCCGCGTCCCCTGCATTGGAAGGCGGATTCTTTCTTTTCTTATAAATTTATTTTTGGCTGCGTTGGGTCTTCCTTGCGGTGTGCGGGCTTCTCATTGCGGTGGCTTCTCTTGTTGTGAGCATGGGCTCTAGGCCCGTGGGCTTCAGTAGTTGTGGCTCGCGGGCTCTAGGGGGCAGGCTCAGTAGTTGTGGCGCACGGGCTTAGTTGCTCTGTGGCATGTGGGATCTTCCCAGACCAGGGCTCGAACCCATGTCCCTTGCATTGGCAGGCGGATTCTTAACCACTGCACCACCAGGGAAACCCTGGAAGGCGGATTGTTAACCACTGGACCATCAGGGAAGTCCCCAACTCTACTCTCTGTCTCTATGAATTTACCTACTCTGGACATTTCATTTCATGTAAATGTAATCATACAATATATGGCCTTTTGTGACTGGCTTCTTTCACTTTCCATAACGTTTTCAAGGTCCATCATCCTGTGTATGTATCAGTGTTTCGATTCTTTTTATAGCTGAATAATATTCCATTGTATGAATATATCAGAACATTCACTTCTTAAATTTTTAAATTTTAAATTATTTTCAAAATTACAGAAGAGGTACAAGAATAAAAAGAACTCTCATATATATCCTTTACCCAGATAGATAAAGTAACATTTTGCCTCACTTGCTTATTTGCTTTTTCTTTTTTCTATCTCTACCCTCACACATTATTATTGTTGCTATTATTACTTTCTGAATCATATTCTGAACCATCATGCCCCCAAATTATCTTTTTCATATGGAAATTTCTGTGCGAAATCCTATTAGGATTTTCACTTGGATTGCCTTAAATATATAGATTTGGGGGTTTTGACATTTTCAAGATAGTGAATGTTCCTATCCATAAACATGGGCTCTCTCCTTCTTTAAATAGTTCTTCAAATATGTCCTTCAATAGAGCTTTATAATTTTCTCTGTAAAAGTCTTACACATTTGGTATGATATATTTTTAATCCTTAATTATTGTTGATTTGGTAAATTATACCTTTGAAAATTACACATTGTAGGTGTTTGTTACCAATAAATAGGAACTCTGTTGTACTTTGTATTTTGATCCTATACCCAACAAGCTTGCTTAAGTCTTCTGTTTGGACCAATAGTTTGTCTATAGATTTTTCTTGGATTTCCTATGCAGACAATCACACCATATGCATGTAATGATAGTTTTGTTTCTTCTTTTGCAGTTCTACCTACTAACCTAGCTCATGGGGGAGCAGTAATGCTTTCAAGGTTCATCAATGTTGTAATATGTATCAGAACTTCATTCCTTTTTTATGGCTGAATAATAGTCCATTTTATGGACACACTACATTTTGTTTACCCATTCATCTGTTGATGGACACATGGGTTGTTTCTAACTTTAAGTTATTGTGAATAAAGCTGCAAATAACACTGATGTACAAGTATCTGTTTCAGTCTTTGTTTTCATTTTTTTGGCTATGTACCTAGAAGTGGAATGTTGGTCCATATGGTAATTCTACATTTAGCTTTTTGAGGAATCCAAACTGTTTTCCACAATGGCTGCACCATTTTGTATTCCTACTAGCAATGTGTGAGGTTCCAATTTCTCCACATCCTTGCCAATATTTATTTGCCTTTACAATTTTGTTGTTTTTATTATAGCCATCCTAGTAGATGTGAAGTGGTATTTCATGGTGGTTTGATTTGCATTTCTCCAATGACTAAGGATGTTGAGCATCTTTTCATGTGCTTGTTAGCCATTTGTATACTTCTTTGGAGTAATGCTGAGCTGTTTGTATATTTTGGAAATTAAGCCATAACAGGTTGTATCATTTGCAAATATTTTCTCCCAGTCCATAGGTTGTCTTTTCGTTTTGTTTATGGTCTTCTTTGCTGTGCAAAAGCTTTTAAGTTTAATTAGGTTCCATTTGTTTATTTTTGCTTTTATTTCTATTGCCTTGGGAGACTGGGGTCATTAAGTGGCAACAACATATAGGAAGATTTTTTTAATCCAATCTTTAAAGTAGGAGTAGTTTATTTACTTTTTTTTTGTAACTACAGATATAATTCTATTTTTCCTACCATATTACTCTGTTCTTTTTCTCAGGATTATCTTGCTTTTTTCCCATCTGCTTCACTGCCTTCTCTTAAATTGATCATGTATTCTTCATTTCCTTTTCCACCTAAATTAGCAGACTTAGAAATGATACATTCTATTTCTATTATTTTAGCACTTAATCTTAAATTTTAACAGTTATTTTTTTAATGAATGGCAGAATACTTTGGCTCTGCTCATTTTTCTTCTAGTTTTATGGCTCATTGTTGTCTAGTATTTTAGTTTTACCTTGTTTTAATATAAAACTAGTTAGTAGTATTTTTGTTTTATATAGTCAATGTTGATTTACCCACATTTCTCTCTTTGCTCATCATGGACTTTTAAAGAACAGTTTCATTGAGATATAATTCATATACCATACAATATACCCATTTAAGGTGTACAATTCAATAGCTTTTTTTAGCATATCCACAGAATTGTCCAACCATTTTCACAATCAATTTCAGAACATTTTCATCTCTCCAAAAGAAATCTCATACCCACCAGTGGGCATTTCCCATTCACTACAACCTTCCAGTCCTATGCAACCCACTGATCTAATTTCTGTCTCTACAGATTTGCCTATTCTGAACATTTCATACAAATAGAATTATACAATATGCTGGTGTTTTTGACTGCTTTCATTCACTTAGCATTAAAAAAATACATCCTTGTAGCATATATCAGTACTTAATTCCTTTATATTGCTGAATAACATTCCATTAAGTTAATATACCACATTCCATTTATCCAATCATCAGTTGGTGGATATTTGGGTTGTTTCCACTTTGGGGCTATTATAAATAATGCTGCTATAAATATGCCTGTACAAGTTTTTATATGAACATGTTTTATTTCTCTTGGGTATATATCTAAGGAATGAGATTGCTGGGTCAAATGGTAACACTATGTTACTTTTTGAGGAACTGCTAAACTATTTTCCACAGTGGCTACAGCATTTTACATTCCCACCAGCAATCTATGAGGGTTCTAATTTCTCCACATTCTTGTCAACACTTATTATGATCTGTCTTTTTGATTATAGTCATCCTAGTGGATATGGAGTGGTATCTCACTGTCTTTTTGATTTGTATTTCCCAGCTCATTGTTGCTTCTTCTCATATCTTCCTTGTGTATTAGATTTCCTTCTTCCTAAAGTACTTCCTTTATTGTTTATTTAGCAAGAGTGTGTGGTAAATTCACTCATATCTGTATCTAGAATTGTGTTTACTTAACCTTAACATTTAAATTATAATTTATCTGGTTACAGAACTCCACACTGCAGTTATTTTTCTTTGTGATGTTTTACCTTTTTCTTTGTGATGTTTTGAAGATATTATCCCACCATCTTCTTACTTCTTTTATTGAGAAATCTTCTTAGTGCAATCTATTTATCACTTTTTCCCCTATAACTGCCTTTAAGTTCTTATCTTTGGCCTTGATGTTCTGCAGTTCACTAAGACATCTTGGTTTGGATTTTTTTTTTTTTTTTTGCGGTACGCAGGCCTCTCACTGCTGTGGCCTCTCCCGTTGCGGAGCACAGGCTCCGGATGCGCAGGCTCAGCAGCCACGGCTCACGGGCCCAGCCACTCCGTGGCATGTGGGATCTTCCCAGACCAGGGCACAAACCCGCGTCCCCTGCATCAGCAGGCAGACTTTCAACTGCTGCGCCACCAGGGAAGCCCTGGATTTATTTTTACATTTTTAGACTGAGGTTTATACTTCCTGAATCTGAGGATTTCATAAATTATTTAGTCATATTCTTTTTGAAAATTGCTTAGCCTTCATTCCCCTTCATTTTAGAATGACTGTCAGATGTATGTTAAATCTTCTGTTTATCTCTTTTATATTTTCTGTTTATCTATTGTGCTGCATCCTGGATAATTTCTTCACATCTATCTTCCAGTTTTAGAATATTCCTTCAGTGTATTTGATATGCTATTTAACAGATTTTCAAAAATTCAGTGACTTTTTTTTAATTTCTGGGAATTCTATTCTTTCTTTTTTTAATGTACTTGTTCTTTTTTTAAAATATATAGTTTATTGTTCTCTAATGTTTCAATTCTTTCTTTCATGTCCTCCACAGTCAGCACAATATCTTTTCAAGAAGTTCCTGTTCTGTTTTTCAGTTCCCCTCCCAAATTGGGAGTTTTTAAAAAATAAGAATTCAGCTATCTTACAAAGCTTGTTTGGGTCATATTTTACCTGTTATTTCTAGATTTTTTAAGTGGAAGTGTTTTCAATATTTCTTAACCATTTTTTTATAATATTAAAAAACCAAAATTTTAACCTGAATTAGAAATGTGTCTATCTGGATGACCCATAGCTTTTAGGATATTTAGTTCCTGAGGTGAGCAATCATCTACTGGAATGGGAAAATTGTTATTTCCTTGTTGCTATTCAGTAAATGCCAGATGAAAATAATTCTTAGATGCCTTAAATAGGCTCTATTCCTACTGCTTGGAGTAGACTCTATAATCTTCCCATCCCAGGATATGAAAGCCATCATTCTATAAGCTCAAAGTTTTCATTTTCTATCACCCAAAAGTGAAGAGTAAAAGAAAACATTTTTATTTCTTTTTTTAACTAAGGAAAACTTTTATTTAAACTGTGCAATCAATCAGTATTTAGACAGCAGTTTTATAAACATTTTGGCATTTAAACTTTTATTCATTTTTGGCATGACCTGTAGGATAGTATATAAACTATCCTGGGGAGGGGGAAAGTACTAGGCAATATTTACTATAATGCTAGAAAAGGAAAACAAATCCACATTATTAAGCAAAATATGTTTTAAGAAGACATTAAAAAGGTACATTCAAAATCAAGGTAAACATTTGCTTTCTTCATGCAATGGAGTTCACAGAGCTGATCCCCTGAGTCAAGTATAAAATTAAAATAGCTCAGCTCTAGAGTCCATTAGCTAGTCTGCAAATGCTGCCCTTACAAGAAAATGGTATACAGAGTGAAAGGATCCAGAACACCCATAATATGAAACAATATAACTGGCTCCCACACTTTCATTTAATTCACATCTTCAAAGAAAATAGAAAAAAAAATCGCACATACACAGACATAAAATTTTGTCCAACAACAGCAACAGACAGACAAACTTACTTAATATATGTCCTCCAGTCTACTGATAGGCTAAGGCAATGTGTGTGTATTCAGGCTTTGCAAATTTCTGTAACAGGCTCATGTTGCTAATCATCGGTAATCATTTTCACTTGCAAACAGAATAAAGAATGTGGTAATAGGGAGAAAAATGTTTTAGGTAAAAATTTTAAGTATTTTTGTTATTTTAAAAGACAGTTCTGTAGAAAAAGAAACTTCTGTAACATAAATTTTTAAAGATGAAGTTTGTAAGTTAGGACTGTGTCTACATACCATGAACTACTTACAAGATATAAACCTGAGTAAATCAAGAAAGGTGTTCAGAATCTCATGGATTATACTAAGAGTGATATTGGCTGATTCAAGAAAAAGTTAGGTAAAGTATTTCCTTTCTCTAAAAAAATATGATAATCATATATTTCTGTCAATAAGCCTTAAAGGTTGACTTGAGTAAACTAGAATTAGGTGCCAGTAGGTGTTACCCTAAAATTTATTCCAAATAGTTTACAGAAATTTGGAAATGCTGCATAATCTTGAAAAAGTAGATCTGTTAGAGAAGAATCCTAAAAATGCACTTCTGTCTTACCCATCTACCCCTCTAGGGATATTTGACTCTCCCCTTAAGAGAGAAGTCTTTAAAAGCCAAGATATCAGAAAATGAAAGATTTAAATTAGGGTAAGATGATTTCATGTTTAGTACTCTCGGAAGTACTGTAAATTCCCCTACTCATCTTACAGATTTACCTACATTAAAGATGAGTGTTTAAATCCCAGTTTACATCTTTTATCCACCACTTTCTTCTGTTTTTTTGGTGCGTATACAGGAAATGCAAACATTTTTCATTTTAGCACAGGCAAAATTGTAATTGGAAAGACTGCCCTGTAAAACAAAAAAATCTGTTAAGATATGTTTCACAGACTTATAGAAATGACTTTTGGATTATAATTATGTACACTTTTAAGTTTTCAAAGTACTACTGCTTCATTCTGCACAACGAAGTATCCTTACTTCATGTTAAGAAAAGGAACAAAAATAGGTTAAGAACTTTCCTACCAAACAATTCTCAAAATGGTCAAAAACTAGAATTCAGGTGTGCCAAAGGCTAACCTTATACTTGTCCTACTATATGATTCTCCTCAACTTTGCTCTCTCCTAAATTAATTAGGTTGAATTCAAATAACAAATATGCTCTTCAGGTCTAGCAAGAAAGGATGACTGCTTACACACCTGGCTTTTTCTAGTTAATAAATTTCTATTTAGATATGGGGACCACAGAAAAATTACAAAAGATAAAATTCAATTCTGAACACCTACCTTGTTTACTGCAACTCTAGGCACAAGCATCAGCTTTCAGACACAGTTTCGGCTAAGAGAAATAGAAGGTTTTAAACGAGGAAAGAAGGGAGTTTACGAGATGACAAAGAGTGAGTTATAGCCCAGCCTCCTAAATTCCTCCTTGAATAAATGAACGTAACTAAGACGGACTTCTCTCTGTTGGTTGGCTATGACTGTGTGGACAGGTTGTGTTGACACAGTGGAAGGCACTATGAGCCTGGGTAGTTAAATATCATGTCTTAGCTGAGATGATGTTATCATAGTAGAAATCCTATAAACCCTGAAGTTGGACCAACTTGGGTTTGTATCTTGGCTAAGCCACTTACTAGCTGTGAGCTTTGGCAAGTTAGACATTTTAAACCTGTTTCCTGATCTCTAAAATGGGAACAATACTTGCCTTGCAGAACGTAGCAGTGTGCAGGGATGAAGATGTGCTTGGCACATCGCATACACTCAGTAAATGACCTTATCCCTTCCTAAGGACTAGAGTCAGAAGTGGCTGAAAAATGACCAGCACTCTTAACCTTATTCAGAATATCATCATGGTCTCTACCCCATGATGGAGATAGCTTTGTTTCATTCATTGAAGAAATGCTGAAACTTAGGGTATAATTATAAATTATGCTTCAAATCTGAAAGAAGGCTTGACTTGACATGATCCAGGAATCAGAACAAACTAAAGCTGTGGAGTCTAAAGCTTTCTAGGAAAAGGGACAATTGAAATCAAAGAAAACAAAGACAAAATTTCCTAGGAGTTGTACATGCTGCTAAGTATAAGTGGAGGTTCTTGCTAAGGCTGATGGAAAATCAAGAGGCTATCAAACTGAAAACCAAACAGTGGCTGGTGAAGCTGAAGAAATAAACCCACTTTAAAAGTCAGAAAGGGTGAATGTTGCAAAATGCTTTTAAAAGAAAATGAAGAATGAACTTGAGCATGGTCCTGATCATCTACTCTGAGTTCCTATGTTTGAGGTCTTTCCCCCAACCCTACCCCACCGACGTAATCACTTAAGAGAAAAGGAGAAAGCTCAACTATAGTATGAACAGTTTTCAAAAATATCTGATGAAATTCCATAAAGTTAGAGCCAAATATTAGGAAACTTTCTGTTAAACACATAGAACTGAGATGTTAATTTACAAAGCACATACTCAAAAAGTTTAAAGCTGAACTGTTTTTGCAAGTGATTTAGAGAGAAAGTTTAATGTAAACATTCAATAGGCGATAAGCCGAGGTTTTCATACTTTGACATTTTGCAGATCACCAAAGGGCACATGACTTCACACTTCCAATCTCTGTAATGCTATAGACATTTTATGGAGATCAGAATTCTACAGAAATAATGTATCTGTTGTACGTAAGAGAATGGCCACCTACAGAAGTCCACGCCCAAATCCCTGGACTCTGAATATGTTACCATACAGGGCAAAAGGGACTTTGCAGAGGTGATTAAGTTAAGAATTTTCAGATGGGGAGAGTACCCTGGATCGTCCAGATGGGCCCCAGCTAATCACGTGAGTTCTTAACACTGGAGAATGTTTCCCCATTGGGATCAGAAAAAGAGATATGATAATGGAAGTGGGGTCAGAGAGAATAGGGGGTGGGGTCTATAGTTTCTAAAATCCATAAAAGACAAGGAAACAAACCTTGATTTTATCCCATTGAGACCTGTGTCAGACTTCTGTCCTACAGAACTGTAAGATAATAAATTTGTGTTGCTTCAAGGCCAGCTTCGTGGTAACTTATTTCAGCAGCAATAAGAAAATAATACAGTATCTGCCTGGTAAAAATGCGAGGCTGTCATGTTAATCTTAAACACCTTCAAAGGCTTACCAAGGGAAACCGCCTGAGAAGATTAAAGCCTGCAAACATACACATTGCATTAGCCTGTGATCTTATGTCCTGAGCATAAATCAACTTCACACAGAATTCTAGGTATGTGTTCTTCTAAACACCAATAAAATTCACAATTAGACAACTGGTTGTGTATGGTGATCTCCAGAACCCTGTACTCTGTGCTCACAGCCCACAGAAATTATGACTATTAAACCAAAGCAATTTTACCAGAGACACATGTGCCAAATTGTCAGGAACAAAGTCTACAAAATACATGTTTAGTCTTAAATCATGCCTCTTTCAATGTATTGGCACTTTTTTTCTTTTTTTACATTCAGTATTAAACATTTATATTCAATGAAATAGAAAAGTATGTGTGAATCACTACAGCCACTGCTGAGATGGAACCACATCTGGATATTCTAGCGTTTAAAAAAAAAAAAAAAACCTTTCAAATCATTTTTTGTGACACTCAATTGTTTCCAAAGGTGTCTTCATCGACTTGAACAATGACCCTGAGTTGTCAACATGAGCAAGTTTCTGGCATATGTCCTTAATGAAGCCAAGACACACCAATGCAAATCACTGTCATTGTTCCCAGCATTGGCACTGCGCTTGTTTGAAGCAAAAGCAAATAAAAAGCATTTCACTGAGGATCTAATTTCCCTGGGGTGCCAAAACTGATTTTTTAAAGCCACTTAGTGGATAAAGCTGTGTCCTTACTTTTAGGCTAATCAAAATAGAAAACTCCAGATTTCATGAAAAAGATTTTTGTTCCCTTGATGCAATTAAAATAGTTCAATTTATGGACAACTTCAAAGAGTACATCTATCAAAGAACAGCCACTTAAAACAGTGATATGATTCGTTTCCCAGAGATGGGAACATCCCTATTATTAAGGGACTGCCTCAAGCCTTCAGCGTTAACCACATAATGCTTTAAGCAGGAGGAAGACAGCACAGACTGATTCAGGGGTTGCCATAATGCTCTGCAGTGGAAAAGCCTGCTGATATTTCTGTTGACATCTCACACTCAAGGTGCTTAGGAAAGTATCACATCATTTGGCAAAAACATCCTGTGGCTGAATCAGCAGATTTAATGGGAAGTCCCTGTGTATGCTATTTGTATACAGACAGGGTTCTGGAGAGACAAGTTTGGATGACATAAAAACAAGAAACAACAGTTTAATGTACAACTAAATCTGCCTATATGTGGACATAACCTTAAATATCTTTGGTTTTCAAAAAATTTGTTGATAAAAAGTACGTGAATTAAAACACTGATAAATACCAATATAATTGTATTGCTTTTAATTATGTAAACTTAGCCCTTTGATATCTTTTGCTACTAAAGCTAGATTCCCTATCAGCCTCTAAATAAATTTATTTCAAATCTGCTCATCTTTACTTACTTACAGGCTAATCTATATACTTGCATGATCTTTGGTATGAAAATACTGATGAGCAGTATCTTGTAATATTTGGCATAAAAATGACATGCATGTATTAGTACTTACAGCAAATAAGTCTTTGGAAAAGAAAATAGTTACTATTTGCATATTAGCCCCTTCAGAGTGAAAATACCATGAAGTAACACCACTATGAGAGATGAAAGAGAACCTTCACATTTTAGTTACAATTTCATACTTAAGACTTCAAAGAAGCTAGCTTTGGCCAAGTAAAAAGAAGTCTTTGGTGTTCACTAAATATCTTATTCAATGAGACCAAAATATTTATCTTTGGTGAAAAGACTTTTTTTTCTCTACAACAAGTAGTTTCAACAATTTCAAAATACTTTAATACTGTATAGCTGAAGATTTACTTGCTGAAGAAAAAAAATACACTTGAAATTCTTTGGAACTATCTGCTGGTAAAGAACTTATTATAAATGCTCTGGTAACAATAAGGTAGTTAAAATTACTAGTCTAATTAACTACAACAATCAAGATAAACCCTATTATTCTGGGTTAGTAACTACTTGTATAAGCATCACACCTATAGATGTTTCTAGTTAATTCAATTTTGGGGGAAATCATAGTCAAATTTTCGCTTTCTACTGAAAATTCTTTGGTAATAGGATTATTATGAAAAAATCTTATATAAGAACAAAATGAAAAGGTGAAAGAGTGAAAAATGTACTGGTAAATAATTAGCAAACAGTTATAGCCTAAAGATCTACAATAACTAAGGGCCTATTCATCAAAAACAAAACAAACAAAATACTTTCCTTAAGGACTTCAGATCATCATTTTAGGCTTTTAAAATGATTCAAATTAATAGAGTCCTAGACATGACAGATGATGTTTCAACTTTAGATTCTGTTTGCCTTTTAACGAAAGTTTAAAAACATAAAATGAACTCACTGTAGTCCTTAGTTTTAGATATTGATAAAAGTTGGCCTCACATAATTCTACTTATGAACCCCAAAACGCCATACCCTGTCAATTTGCCCATGCTTCCATGAGGCAGCTCAAAAGTAACAAAACGTTCCCTGAGTACAGGAAAAAAAAAATAACACTAGAATAAGTTTAAAAGGAGGTAGTATAAACAGGAGCTATAAAGGCAGAAGCAGCATTTTTCCTGGCCTCAGATTGTTCACTTAAAGCTCTGCTTTTTTTGTTTTGCCATCAAGCCCATACTTAGATAACTAAATGGGGGACTGTGAATTTAGTTCAGAAGCGCATGCTAGCAGTTAATGTTGGTCTACTTCTGAACACATCCAATTTGCCACAAAACTACAGATTAAAAAACAACCAAAAAATGTTGTGTCATCAGACACTGGGATAGAAGATGACAGAGGTGGGACTGTCGTCCAGTATCATTTTTTTGACTTTAGAACACCATTTAACACGACCCCCCACTTCCATAAACAAAAGGTTTCAAGGGGGATACCCATTAAGATTCCTTTTAAAAAGCGGCTCAAAAGTCATTTCCAGATAATTCGAAGAAATACTTTTAAAAGGAAAAGGGGGTCCCTTCTCTACACCATGTGTTTCATTCTTTATTGTCTCTCACTGCTGGGCACCTAACAGGTAACTGTCTCATTACTGAAAGAAGGCCTATTCTATGTGGCTAAGTAAACAGTTTACTGATTTCAAACCAGCAAGAGGATTAACTCACTCCTGGAGTTAGCATTCCTCATTCACAGCATTGACACCGAAGGAAGATTAAACAGAGTACCAAATTCTCTTAAGAATTCAAGAAAATACAACCAAGTTGGTAGAGCTCTGAATACTTATCCCTAAACAAAACCTGCATAAAAACAAACCAAAATGCTTTGATAAAATACTGTACATCAAAAGAGTTACTGATAAAATCCAAGAAACTCTTAAGGCAACTTTTTGTACTCTTATCCTGAACAACTTCATGAATATTAAAAAGGTATAAGGCAAAGAACTTCATAATATATAATGGAAGGCACTGTTACCGTGATAACCTCAAGTTCATTTTACTGTCTACTGCTGCATTTATCTTCATTATTAATATTTAATGAAACTTCTTTACCCCTTTAAGCCAAGCTGGGATAAAAACAAAAACAAAAACAAACAAAAAAAACACCAACCCTAACCTGTTCTCTTTGAAAGTCTATTTTCTGCAAGGAGTTTTGTAACTAATTCTGGAAAGGTTGAGGATGCTTTGCAAACTAGACAGTGCAGCCTTTGGCCAACTGTCAGGCAAAGGAGCAGGTGGAAAAGGCACGGCTTCAAGGCAGGCTGAGGTCTGGGATACAGCAGATAAAGCACTCAAGACTCTAATGCCCACAACATAAAGGCCCTAGAAGCAATAGGAGTCCCTGTATGCTACTGAACAGTTCTATATATACTTTTTTGTTTTGGTCATTCAGTAAAGTCAACAGTCCCACTTTTCTCTTCTCTGCGGTTTCAGTCCTCACAGCTGGAGGCGTTAAATTATCCAAACCATACAGAGGTCATAGTTTGTTGCTGTTGTTTCTTAAATCAGAGCTTCAGATAAACATTCTTACTCATCTACCTATATGACTCCTTTGATCACACACATTACACATACAGCAATGAAAACAAAACGCTACTAGGAAGTATCATCGGTTATGTAGCTGAGAAACTATCACAACAAATGAGGTAACAAAGTTGTCTTCTGAGTTTGCCATGTGGCAAACTGAGGTAGATAGTCAGCAAAGGGGCTTTCAAAAGTCTTCCCTTTGCTCCAGTGATATATTTCATAGTCCAGTCAAATATCTTGACTGTCTTTTCACATTGCTGACACTGAAACATTCAAAATACGTGAGCTTAAAGATATAAAAACAAAACACATTCAAAAAAGGTGAAATACCCAATAAGATATCATGATTTTCACAAAAGGCTTTGGCTCCCTGTTCACTGTCCTTCGAAAAGACTTAAAGGTGAGAATACCTGGACGTGGCTATCTAGATTGGAAAATCCTTTTTATCAAAGCAGAGCATGGCAGATGGTGGCTGAGGAACTGAAGAGGAAATCTGCTCAGCATCTGATGGCACTGCATGTTCTTCACACTTTCTCATCGAGGGATCCCCACTCGAATCAGTGCCAGTGAAGGAACTGGGGGTCAGGGGTGTGGTACTTATAACTGAGGACAGGTGTATTTCATCATTGGACTCATGGGAGAACCTTCCAGAATCCCCCGTTTCATGGCTGCCTTCACTATTCGCTGAATGCTCAGTATCAGTTGCAACACCAAAGGGTCTTGGGAAGCTGGCTGTATGACCTGCGGAGCTGGGGGAGTCCTCATCACTGATTAATACGGTAGTGCCTGGCTGGTAAAAGCAGACCGCTTGAGTAAATCTTCTTTGAGGCTAGGTAAAAATACATAAAACACCATCAGTGATAACAGAGTGCTTTTAAAAAATAACAAATCTGGTTTTGCATATTCTATGTATGCTGAGCTAGCAAACTGATCGAGTACATGGGTAAAAGATCATCATGAAGGAATTGTCTAGGTCAGTGGTTCTCTGAGGAGTGGGAACACATCAGAATTACTGGGGCAAGTGAAATGTCAAAAGGCTTCTTCAGTGATTTTGATGAAGGCTCCTGCCCCATCCCTTTCTCCATTGCCCCTCAACTCCCACTGAAAACCACAGCTCTGATTACTATTCCAGTTGTCATTTCGGTCATCAATCCCCATGGCTTTCCATAGAGTCATGCCCCAAATTAATAAAATCATGGCTAGAAAGAACAAAGAAGTTAAAAAAACCTCATTTACATTTTCCTCTTTTTAAAATTACCATCTCATATACCAGGAGTAGCAAAAGATTTTTTCCATTTAATGGGTGAGTTACCTGCGCAGCTTTTATCTTCTTAGAATCTTGGAAAAAAAGCCATTTTTTCTTAGGGTTGTTTTTAATTATAGGACCATAGCTATTAATTATCAGGTCAGTTCCTCCCTGGAGATATAAAAGGGGAAAATGCACATATTATAGATTTCAGTTTATTACAAGTAGTACACAAAATTTTTAAATGTTAAAAGAAAAAAATGATCACAGACATTATTATTTCTTCTTTTACACTAGCAGCACACAACAAATACAGGGTATTTGTTAGTGATCAAAAAGATATAATAGGTTTATTCCTAAGAGAGAGATATATGCTGAAGTATTTGGGGTAAAGTGTAAGGATTCCAAAACTTATTTTCAAATGACAGAGCAAACAAAAATATATAGAGAGAGATACAAAAGTATGAAAAGATACTGACAATTATTTGTGCGTTTATTAAATTTTTTCAACCTTTCCACATGGTTGAAAAATTTTAAAAGGATTTAGGAAGAGAAAAATGGGCCCACATATGCTCAACAAAATGGCAATAGATGGGGGATCAGCTCTTAGGCTAACCCAAAGGAATTCAGAGACCTGGCCTCCAAACTGGCTTCTCTGCTTCAATTCAGGCCCCCCATTCTGCTCTGTCGCCTTTCATTTTAGATTCTCCCTCTCTCTTCCCATGTCTTCCTCCCCACTTCACTTCTCTTCAATCCTTTCTCATGTCTAGTTCCAAGTTAGTAATAACAGAATGACAGTGTATTTTGGTACTTTCTGTGCTTATTTAAAAGTTTTAGGCTCTAATGTTCTAGATTAATTTGAAATAAATTAAATGGCTTACATTTGTATCAGAAAATAAAAGCTAAATTAAGTTGCAAACAAAAAGACAACAGGAGTAGCAAAAATCAATTTACTATTATTTACCCATAATATATATAGTATATAGCACTGTGCTAGATACACATAAATTGCATCTGCTAAATATAATTATATAAAATTTAACATCAAAATTGCCTGAAATTTTTTATATTTTGGGTATTCTAAATTTTAGGGAAAGGTTGGGGAAGAATTTATAGCAGGATCTGGCAAACTTTTCCTGTAAAGGGGCAGATAGTAAATGTCTTAGGCTTTGCAGACCACACATGGCCTCTGCTGCATTTTCTCCTCTTCCTCCTTTTTTGTTTGCCCCAAACTACCCTTTAAAAATGTGAAAAACATACTTAGCTCAGAGATGACCATATAAAAACAGACTGCAGGCTGGCCTGGGCTGGGCTATAGTTTGTGGATACTTAATTTACAGCACATTCGTTATGAGGGCTATTATAATAATGCATGATATCTAATGCTGCAGTGTGACTAAAAATAATTTTCAGTTGGTGTTCATAATGCTTATCGCTGTACTATTATTACACATAGTGGAAAGAACATGAAGTAATATCCTCCAATGACACCTCTTCACTATATCCAACTTCCTAAGGCCATACAGGGAAGGATCTTGAGACATCTATTTATATACTCTGTATTTAAAAAGTTTCATTCACACCTGGAATGCTCTGATGCTCCATTTAGTTCTAAAATCAAATAAACTAAGTTGAGAATGGATTAATAAAAAATTGTCCATCCAGTATACACACAACAATCCAAATTATAGTAAATATGGACTGATAACCTTGATGTCCTTATTTAAGACATCTCAGCTCCACATAATCCGAATTAATTGAATTTATGCTACTTTCTCATAGTTTCTTTATCTTCATCTTTTATTCTTTTATCTATCCCTATCTTCTCCCCAAATATTGTATGCAAGGAAGGATCTGAGTGAAATGGTTTCACATTTCATTATGTGGAGTATGGACACAATACATTCAACATACAATTTTTTGGTAAGAAGATTTTACACATAAAGATAAGATGAATGGTAGGAAGGATTATGTAGCACAACAGTCCCTCAGCTCAGAGTACCTTGGCATCAATGAAGCTGTTCGGCATGATCATTGGCATTAAGGACTCTTCATTTTCTAGAGCTCCTTCCAGGTTCTTTCCTACTTCATTTCCATTGACTAGGGAGGCACTGGTATGAGATAATTGTTGAGTTCCATTCTGTGCTGTTTTGGAGGCAGTTGATTTCCTGAAATATTGCAAGAAAAGGAAATTTTCTAAGTCCACAAGAAGAGAGAAGCAAATGTACCAAATTTGGTGAAATCTGGGAAGTTCACAACTTTGCAAACAATGGAGTTCCTTAATGCTTGTTTCTCAAATACCTTTAGAAACTATTAGATTATAACTCCAACTCACTGCTGCAAACTTTTATGATGTGAGAAGGCTTCTTTCTTTTTGTCCCCATGTCTGTTTATATAAAATTACTTTTTAGGGGCTTCCCTGGTGGCGTAGTGGTTGAGAGTCCGCCTGCCGATGCAGGGGACACGGGTTCGTGCCCCGGTCCGGGAAGATCCCACATGCTGCGGAGCGGCTGGGCCCGTGAGCCACGGCCGCTGAGCCTGCACGTCCGGAGCCTGTGCTCCGCAACAGGAGAGGTCACAACAGTGAGAGGCCCGCGTACCGCAAAAAAAAAAAAAAAAAAAAAAAAAAAAATTACTTTTTACACTTAGTAAAAACCTTAATATTTATAAAGTACTATTATTTATTATTGTCGCTTATTTATAATATATGCAGAAACTGTAGCTTTAAAACTTTACATATTCTCCTTCAGGTCTGCAGATTGTCACACTAACATAACAATTAATGATGACAAATTTACAGCAGCACTTATGCAAGATTTGGGCATCACTAAAACAATATACATAAAGATTTCATTAAAAAATTCTTGAAGTGAGAAACTTGGACAGTAAAATTAAGCCAGTTCCATATACAAAAAACTTTAAAACTAACTCTTTCATAAAAATGTTTTCTGAGTGTGTTTCTATGCACAGGTACCAAAAACATATAGAATAAACTCTGAAAAACCTATGATAATGGAGAGAGTCTAGTGATGGAGATTACCTAAAAAGGATGTGTATTTGACTTTGATTTTTTTTTTTTTTTTTTTGAGGTATGCGGGCCTCTCACTGTCGTGGCCTCTCCCGTTGCGGAGCACAGGCTCCGGATGCGCAGGCCCAGCGGCCATGGCTCACGGGCCCAGCCGCTCCGCGGCATATGGGATCCTCCCAGACCGGGGCACGAACCCGTATCCCCTGCATCTGCAGGCGGACTCTCAACCACTGCGCCACCAGGGAGGCCCTTGACTTTGATTTTTTTAAATAAAGAAACTTAATAAATGAAAGCAAAAGCCAAAATATAAAAGGTTAGAAACAGAGAGGTTCACTGAACGCCGAGAATCTAGCTGAAGTCAAAAGCACTGATAAAATTGCCTGACAAGAGTTTATAGAGAACTAATCCCTAGTTATTACATTTGTTTTAATCCATGTCTGGAGAATCCCAAACATATGACCTGTGGTGGTGAGGGTAGAGCTCTCAAGTGACTCAGACATTTCAGGCTACTTAAATATGAAAATATTCCAGGAAGTAAGGAATCCCTCAATCAGCAGATACATCATATTAAGTGGGTTATTTTTTTAAAAAATCCAAAGGATATACTTTGTGTTTCTCAAAATACCAAGGAAATGAGAAAACTAGGTTCTCATTGAAGAGTATTCTGTTGGTACAGTAATTTTTTTCAAATGGTGAGAGAATAATCTTCCAAAGTGAGCACATCTCTATAGCTGTAAGAACCCAAGTAATAATACATTCATTTTAAAGTGGAAAATCTCAGTTACTCTAAAAGGCACTTGATTTCAATTTGTTTCTGTGGTTACTGTAATTTAAATGTTTTTTAACCACATCAACATCTCTAGCAATGGAAACACACCTGGCTTTACTTCGGTATATCAAGATGAGAACACAGATGAGGATGCAGGTCAAGGCTATGCCAACACCTACAGCAATGCCGGTCATTGATTTTTGGTCCAGATGGTAATAGCCTGAATAAACTAGAAGGGGAAACACATGTACTCAGAGTCAATCAGAAAAATAAACGATTCCATTTATCATAATTCTCAGATATTAGCTTTTCAATAATTTGTCTTCCTCTCATAGGAAAACTTTTGACAGTATCTGTGTTTAAGCAAAAAAGACATATTACTCTTTTATCAATGACCTTAAAATTGGCTTATCTTCTCATATTGAAGATTCTAAATATGAGTTCTAGGTATTATTATATCAAACATGAACATCAGTTCATAATTTATAACGCTAAAAGGCACAAGGCATAGATGTTCACTGACAGGCCAAAGGGTAGCTTTCATGTCATATTACCTTAAAAGCAGATCTGTATAATGAAGATTAGTTTTCCATTTATGCATTTTCATTTACACAGCAGTGCTTCTCAAACTTTAATGTGCATAAGAGTCACTAGGGGATATGTTAAAATGCAGATAGATGCTGATTCACGAGGTCTGGGGTAGAGCCCACGCACAAATCTGCATGTCTGACCAGCTCCCAGGTGCCATTTACAGTGCTGGTCCCTAGGCACTTTGACTAGCAAGGTATCTGAGAAGCGAATATGAGCCTTGCTCTCTGCTTCCCCTGATGATATGGCAGCTACTGTGGCTACCTCCTTCCTGTGCTTAAATCTGACTGCCCTGCCTTTCTCTTTGTTTCTCTCTCTCCTTCCCAGTGTCCATCCCCAAAGCGCACACAATACTGAATGACTATCCTCTGAGGAACTAAGAGCCTTTAATCCCGACCTGAATTCAGCTGGCATCTCCTCAATCTGAAGCTGTCCCTGCCACACCCTGCATCGCCACCCAGGCCCCCTCCCCCGGAGAGGGGAAAAGGAGGTGTCTAGTACTGGGTCAAAGGGGGCCCCCGGCGTCCTTCAGAACAACAGGACGATACCCTGAGTGGAGTGAGAATGGCTCTTTAAAGGTATTTTTTCCAATTGCTTTCTGGAGAGAAATAACTTTCACTCTGGAGAGCATGGGGTTTTTGTTTTTGTTTGTTTGTTGTTTTTGGTGGGGAAAACTCTTAATGAAAACCATGCTCTTCTTAGCTTGAACACCACAACCATCACTGCCATTTATTTCCACAAACCCCCAGACGCCTGCTCCCATCAGCTCAGGGGTGGTGTGGCTCATCTGTCTTGGTGGATGCACAGCTGGGAGGAGAAGTAACTGGGACACAGTGGTTTGAAAACCACGGTTCGTTCTGAGGTAAGTGTTTTCTCCTTCTAAGAGTGCAGAGAGAGCCCTGCAGCTCTACGACATCAGAACCTCACCAGCAAGAATTTAAGGAGCCGAGTATGGGTTTAGGGATATGGTCACGGTAGGAGCAGAAATAAAGCAGAGGGGAGCTGGAAAAAAAATGTGTGTTTTCTTTTCTTAAGGAAAATCAATGATTATGGCAGTATACAAACCTTTGACATCAGCAGAATCTAAACGCTTGGGCCTCTGATTTGATTCAGGAGTTTCCTTTGGAAGTACAGCCAGCTCCACAGAATTTGAAAAGGGTCCTTCTCCTACCTCATTGGATGCAGATATCTTGACAATGTATATATTTCCTGCCACAAGGTTTTCTAGCAAAGCCATGGTTATTGCCCCTATAAATATATCAATCACAATTAAGTAAACTATCTTTTATTTATTCTTTTAATCACACAACCATGGTCCTTCATTTTAAAATATTTTTCTGATTACAAAAATAACACATTTATTATAAAACATCTGTAAAATAAATAAAATGACAATCTCCCATTGTTAACATTTTTGTGTATTTGTGTGTGTGTACGTGTATGTGTGTACTGTACATGTGTGAGTACATATTTACTACATGCATTTTTATATCCTAGAGTTTTCATTTAACATTGTGCTATGCACACTGCCTCTAATATAATCCTTCTCTGTAATTTTGTTTTAAGAGTAGCTAGTAAAATCAACATGTATTTTTGTTTGGATACATATATGTATATACATATATATATAAATACACACTTTTTTTAACCAAAAAATATATATAAACGTATATGTAATTTTTTACTCTTTACATAGGTATGGATACAAATAGCATTAAAAACATTTTATTATGGAATATTTCAAACATAGGTAAAGACAAAATAACACAATGAACTCAGATTCAACAATTACAAGTAAATTTAAAAAATCCAACGTGAGGGCTTCCCTGGTGGTGCAGTGGTTGAGAGTCCGCCTGCCGATGCAGGGGACATGGGTTCGTGCCCCGGTCCCACATGCCGCAGAGCGGCTAGGCCCATGAGCCATGGCCGCTGAGCCTGCACGTTGGAGCCTGTGCTCCGCAACGGGAGAGGCCACAACAGTGAGAGGCCCGCGTACCGCAAAAAAAAAAAAAAAAAAAAAAAAATCCAATGTGAGACTCTTTTTTTTTTTGGCCACACCTCACCGCTTGCGGGATCTTAGTTCCCTGACCAGGGACTGAACCCATGACCACTACAGTGAAAGCACTGAGTCCTAACCACTGGACTGCCAGGGAACTCCAATGAGTATCTTTTTTTTTTTTCTTTTAGAAATGTTTAAACCACTTACAGTAATTGTGATAGATGATTTTGTTCTTATTTCTTTCATTAGAAACAACAATTATTTTTGAAAGTATGAATATATTTTTCACCCTCCTAATCATTGTCTAAGATTTCCTGAATATAAACAGGGAAGAAGATGCCAAAGTTATGTAGGAACCTCAGGGTGCTGAAGGCTGAGACCCCAGATTAACTATCAAAATTATCACCAGCAACCTGGCTAGCATCTACTTCTCTCCAAAAGGAATCATCATTTGAATTTATATATATTTGGTACTGAAAGGTATCTTCTCTGATGGCATGACTGCCAAGAAGTATTCCTATTTGGGCACTGCTATTTCTTGAGGTGTCCTTCTGCTCTTGTCCTGCCACGGCACTGAAGTATTTTTCTTACAAAGGGAATCCCACTCCAGGAATTAGTCTTAATGTTAAGAAAGCAGGTATAAAAGAAATTCAACTAGGAAGTTGTTCTTGCACTGCATTTATGGGTGGATATTCACAGGGAAACCTAGCTTCCCTGGGGTAATTTCTTCTCATTTTTTCCTGAGGCAGGGCACCCTTACAATGAATAGTTTTAGAGAGCTTACAACAGCTGGTAGCTGTCACCGCCAGCTCAGAGCTGCCTACTCTAGTGCACTTGCTACAATATATTTCATTATGCAAGCGAAATGCAGGGTGATCTTAGAGCTGAGGCCATGACTCAGAGGCTACCTCTGCAGGTCACATGGTGGGAGGGAGCCGAACCCAGAGGCAGTGCGAGGAGCTGAACGCAGTTTGCTTTCATGTGCTCGGGTTTCAACCTGGCCTAGAAAGAGTGTGAGCTACTTGAATACACAACTGTTGAATAAACACACTGACCCCTATTTAGAATCAGGAAGAGTCTTTCCACTGCCACTTTCTCTTAGGCAGATGAATTAAAAAGCAACAACGTATTGTGACATGTTACCATTAGCTAGAAGGAAGAACATTTCAATTTCTTTACCAACATATAAATAAATTGAGTCTCCATTTTATCATAGAATACATTTAATTTTAGAAAGTGTTTGGCAAAACCAATCACTAGTGAAATTAAAATTCTTTCGCTTAATTTAAACATTACAAATGGATGAGCTGTGTGTGTATATGTGTGTATGCACACTCCCTTTTCTCCCACAGAAAGTCTTCCTTCAGTCAAAAAAAGGAAATTATAACATTCTGGTTCCCAGATGAGCACAGTTAAACCAGTTCCCAAATATTAAAGGGATCTGACTGTCCCTATATTCTCTCAGCAAATGGTCTAAATTCCAGTTGGTGTGATTATTTCAGTCTACAGCCTTTTACACGCGCCTGAACTTTTAGCTAGACTAGGAGTTTCACAAACCGGACAGTGTTAACAGGCTTGGCGTTGGATCAATGTTGATCAAGTCCTGGCATGTTACCAATTAAGTAATTTGCAACTTGGGGCATGTCACTGAACTTTACTTTCCTCGTGGGGGCAATAATTCCCTCGTCATATAATTATTATAAGGATTAAATGAACTACCACGGACAAGTGTCTGACACAAGTGTATACACTCAATGAAAGTAAGTCTTCCTCCTCACCTCTGATCTCCCCTCTTCCCTTTCTGGAGGACAGAAATTTTTTTTCACATGTGAACAGCTGAAGGTGGGCTAGCATAATGCTTTGCACAAGGTAATTCTCAGTAAATACCAACTGAACTAATACTAAAATATGAGCCATTTGTTACCAAAGGAATGTTCATTTAAAATATAAAAGCAGGGCTTCCCTGGTGGCGCAGTGGTTAAGAATCCACCTGCCAATGCAGGGGACACAGGTTTGAGCCCTGGACCGGGAAGATCCCACATGCCACGGAGCAACTCAGCCCGTGCACCACAACTACTGAGCCTGTGCTCTAGAGCCTGCGTGACACAACTACTGAAGCCCACGCGCCTAAAGCCTGTGCTCCGCATCAAGAGAACCACTGCAATGAGAAGCCCATGCACCACAGCGAAGACCCAACGCAGCCAAAAATGAATAAATAATTTATAGAAAAAGAAAAGAATGTCACCATATGTCACAGGATCTTGAAATTGTCATATCACCTCTCCAGAGCTGAGTTTTCTTCTCTGTAAAATGAAGAGTTGGTGTCCATCCCCAAATACTAATTACTATTCATTCCGCCTCCAATTAGCGCCTTCCACTCCAGGCACACTGCCGTCACTCCAGTCTTAACATCATCACCTCATACCTTCATGCTATCACGTGTCTCTTCTCTGGCTTCTCAGACCCCAACCTCCCCAGCTCCTCCTCTGCCTGCCCCTCCCATCCCCAACTCACCCTGGAAATGACATTCAGACTTTTATAAGAACACAAGCTTCACAGGGCTCAGGGACCTCCTCTCTTTAGTTCACTGCTGTGTCCCCAGTGTCCAGAGCAATGCTTAGTGCCTAATGGGTACTTATGCTGGTCAGTTTTATATATCAATGTGGCTAGGCTGTAGTGTCCAGTTGCTAGCTCAAACACCAGTCTAGATATGGCTGCGAAGTTTTCTTTTTTAAGATGAAATTAATGTTTATACCAGTAGACTTTGAGTAAAGCAAATTACCCTCCATAATACGGGTGGGCCTCATCGAATCAGTTTAAAGTCTTAAGAAAAAAGACTGAGTACCCCCGAAGAGGAAAGAATTCTGCTTCCAGACTCAAAACTTCAACATCAACTCCTGTCAGAATTTCTAGCCTGCTCACCAGCTCAGCAAATTTCAGATTTAGCAGTCCCAGTTCCTTCAATCTCAATCTCTCTCTCTCTCTCTCTCTCTCTCTCTCTCTCTCCCTCCCTCCCTCCCTCCCTCCCTATCTGTACATACATACACACACACACACGCAAATCCTATTGGTTCTCTTTCTCTGGAGCACCCTGACTTATAAACTACTCAGTAAAGATTTATCAAATCTTACAAATGCTTTTAACCTATACAATAAAACACTGTTTCATGCTAAAAACAAAAAACAAAAACAAACAAAAAACCTCTCAGAATATATTAGACTCTGTGGACTTCCCTGGTGGTGCAGTGGTAAAGAATCTGCCCGTCAATGCAGGGGACACGGGTTCAAGCCCTGGTCCGGGAAGATCCCACATGCTGTGGAGCAACTAAGCCAGTGAGCCACAACTACTGAGCCTGTGCTGTAGATCCCGTGGGCCACAACTACTGAGCCCATGTGCCACAACTACTGAAGCCTGTGTGCCTAGAGCCCATGCTCTGCAACAAGAGAAACCACCGCAGTGAGAAGCCCGTGCACCACAATGAAGAGTAGCCCCCGTTCATCACAACTAGAGAAAGCCCATGTGCAGCAACAAAGACCCAACGCAGCCAAAAATAAATAAAATAAAATAAATAAATTCATTTTAAAAAAAGCAAAGCATAAGATTTTACGGTTGAAGAAAAGTCCCAGTATGCAGTCTCATACCTTTCTCTCTTCTGTCCACACTAAGTGATTTTATTTTTTCAATTCCACAGTCTTAACTTCATCTACATACTGATGACTTCTAAGTTATACCACTAGTCTATACCTCTCCTGTGAACTTAACCCTCCCACCGCTTATTCAACCTCTCTACTTGGACATCCAAGAGGTATCTCAAATGTAACATGTTCAAGATCAAACTTTTGATTTCCCCCACCAATTTTGCTTCTTTTGTTTCTTATACCCCACATCAACCTGTGGCAAATCAAGTAGACTATTCCTTCAAATTATGTTCTCATAGCTTCTTATTACCTTCCTTGTTACTATCCCTGTCCAAACTGCCATTAGCTCTCACACAGACACCTGCGAATTAAATGGTTTCCCAGGGACTTCCCTGGCGGTCCAGTGGTTAAGACTCCACGCTCTCAATGTGAGGGGCATAGGCTCGATCCCTGGCCGGGAAACTAAGATCCCACATGCCCCATGGCGTGGCCAAAAATAAATAAATAAATAATAAAATAAAATATACTTTAAGAAAAAGAAAAACTAAAAAAGTTAATTGTTTCCCAATTTCTACTCTTACCTCCTTATAGTCAATTTTTCAGGTAGGCTGTTAGGGGGTTGCCAAAGTAATCCTTTCAAAATGTAAATCAGATCAATGTCTTCCATCCCTCTTAGAAAAAAAATCCGTAGTCCAGGAAGTCTGGCCTACCAGATCTTCCCTTGGCTTCCTCCCCACCTCATTTCCCACTTCCCCTCACTTTAGCCTCCCTGGCTGTCTTGTTGTTCCTCTAAAATGCCAAGCACACTTCTGTCTCAGGGCCTTTGCACTTCCCCCAGATATCCATATGGCTCTGCTCAGATGTCATTTCTTTCAAAAGAACTTACCCCACTACCTCCATCACTTTATTCTTTCCTCTATTTTTTTAAATTTATTTATTTAATTTATTTATTTTTTGACTGTGTTGGGTCTTCGTTGCTGCGTGTGGGCTTTCTCTAGTTGCGGTGAGCGGGGGGCTACTCTTAGTTGCGGTGCGCGGGCTTCTCATTGTCGTGGCTTCTCTTGTTGTGGAGCATGGGCTCTAGGCACGCAGGCTTCAGTAGTTGCAGCACACGGGCTCAGCAGATGTGGCTCGTGGGCTCTAGAGCTCAGACTCAGTACTTGTGGCGCACGGGCTTAGTTGCTCCACGGCATGTGGGATCTTCCCGGTCCAGGGCTCGAACCCATGTCCCCTGCATTGGTAGGCAGATTCTTAACCACTGCGCCACCAGGGAAGCCCTATTCTTTCCCCTATTGTAGCTTTCTTCTTAGCACTCATGACACTACCTGAATATTTATATATTTGTTTGTTACCTGAGATGTAAGTGCCAATGTGAAAGGGACATTCTGTTGTTCACTGTGGTATTGCCAATGCCTAGAGAAGAGCCTGGCACATAGTAATCCCTCAATATTTAATAAATTAATATGTTCTATTAGTATTCAAAGTTATTTGGTAAATATTAAGTTAAATGGATTCCTTTACTGAAGGACTTTAATTTCTGATGTCAATCTCTAATAGGAGGAAACGGTATATGATGTTTCTCAAACTTTTTTGGTTATGGAACTTTTTTTTTTTTTTTGAAGCAGGGCACCTTTATGATCTTGGGAAACTAATGCCGTAAGGAACAGAGTCCAGAAACTGTTGTAGTAGAGCATGATTTCCTACAGTGCCTTGTAGATTTTAAAATAATTGAGTACTTTGTGCTGATTTACAGCAATATCAGGAAGGTAAAGGCTGTAATTTCTGACCCACTTTAAATTACACACAAGCATAACTTCATACTGCATTTCTGCTAACCCATTTTACAATGTCTCATTTTAGCCACAAATATGTGGTCACCAGGAACATTTTTAAAATGTTTTAACTAATGAAAAATATCTTGTTCCCCTTGGCAATAAATATGTGAATTAATTATACACATAAATGTATATAAACATAATACGTATAGCAGATTGATATATATGAAAGTGATAATGATATTCTTTCTCCTTTTTCCCCCAATTTTTCTACACCATTATCTTTCCCAAAAGTTGCCAAAATTACATACTATAGACTACTTTCCTTTTTTCTTTAAATGCCATGTTATATTCTTTGCTTTTTGTTTATAAGTAACTCAAACTTTTAAAAATTAATTAATTAATTAATTAATTTGGCTGCCATGGGTCTTCATTGCTGCATGCGGGCCTTCTCCAGCTCCGGCGAGTGGGGGCCACTCCCCGCGGCAGTGCACGGGCCTCTCATTGGTGGCCTCTCCTGTTGCAGAGCACAGGCCCCAGGCACGGAGGCTTCAGCAGCTATGGCACACGGGCTTAGATGCTCCGCGGCACGTGGGATCCTCCCAGACCAGGGCTCGAACCCATGTCCCCTGCATTGGCAGGGGGACTCCTAACCACTGCACCAGCAGGGAAGCCCCCTCAAACTCTTTATATTTTTCTCTCTAAAAAAAGTAAACTCAATTGCTTTTTACTTATATTGTTTATTTTGTTCTCTATGAATTACTAGCATTAGCTATGAAAAAGGTTCCCTACATTTAACAAGAGACAAAAGCTTTTCACTGATAATGTTTCTTAAACTTACACAAGCAGCATAATGGCAAAAATAGAATTTTTCCCCCTATGCTTTATTATATAGTTAGGAAGGCTTGTACAGAAGTAAAAACCTCTAATTACAATTCATTTTGCTATTGGGCCATCAATGAGGCAAAAATGTTGTTTTCTGGGCCTTGTCTGAAACTGACAAATGAATGCATTAAAAAGAACCAAAGGGCCTCCCTGGTGGCGCAAGTGGTTGAGAGTCCGCCTGCAGATGCAGGGGATACGGGTTCGTGCCCCGGTCTGGGAGGATCCCATATGCCGCGGAGCGGCTGGGCCCGTGAGCCATGGCCGCTGGGCCTGCGCATCCGGAGCCTGTGCTCCGCAACGGGAGAGGCCACAACAGTGAGAGGCCCACATACCACAAAAAGAAAAAAAAAAAAAAAAAAAAAGAACCAAAACTAAATACTGTTTCTTTTTAGGCAGGTACAAATGAAGAGCCAAAGGAAGTATGTGCTCATGAGATCAAAATTCTTTTATAAGTACTTATATAACACTCATTAAATCAGGTTAGTCACTTGGTCAAATGTTGTGTCAATAAATCATTTTGGAATTAATTAATGAAAACTGAATTATATATTTTAAGAATATTGTGGCAGACTGTAAGATGAATAGCCCTGCATAAATTATGCTTCCATCTCTCCATACCTGTGGGCAGTCCCTTCCCACACTAAGTCTGGGCTTGCCTACATGATTCGTTTTGCCAGTGGGATGTTAGCAAATGTGAATCAGGAAGAGGTCTGCAAAGCTTTGTATGTGGGGCTTCTCCCTTCTCTCCCGGATTTTGGAATTCTCTGTTTTTATGCTACCCACACCCTGTTGAAACCCTGAGATGATCAGAGCCTCATGAGTGACCTCAGGAGACACCAAAAGAAGAACTGCCCAGCTGATCCCAGTCCAAACTGCTGACTCAGAGAATGTGAGAAAATAAAATGGCTGAGTTTTAGAGTGGTTTGTTAGGTAGCAATAGATAATGGATAAAACACAAAATTGTATTGCTGGCAGGTACTTATTATTACTTTCCAGGCTGTTCAGTGACTAGGAGATCATTACTTAGTGGGGCACCCGCTTAATGAAAAATATGAATATGCAACTATCAAAACTCCAGCTTCTGTTACCACTTGTTTATTTTACAATTACGAAAGTGTTATATTGATTACATCCACATAAGTGACCTTAGACTGTATTCTCTTAATTGGGTAAACATTTCCCTTAAAAGTTAAAATGTATGTGGAAGTGCCTGGCACTGTGAAGTGTTTAGAATATGTAGATGGAAAACAAATTTCCTTCTCAAAATCCTTCTTAAGCTTTTAATTGCCTGGAAAACAGTTCTTAGCATGCATGTCTGAATTTAAAAAGTATCAAAATCAACTATAATTCAATAAAAAGTTAAAAGAAGTATCAAAATCATGAAATTATACTATTTATGTGATGGTCCATCCAAACACTGGCATATGAGACCTGTCCAAATGAAAGATTCCAAAATTTTAAAAGGGCATATTATAACAGCATGAAGTAAGAATGTTAAATTCTAGAATACAGTTTTTCTCAGCCAAAATAAAATTGGTATTAAACAATTTAAATTCAGTGTTCCTAAGCCCTAATCAGCTTTTTCCTGTACTTAAGTGGACCCTAATATTCATATGGGTCAATTTATTTGCATGTGGACCATTTTAGTAGCTGTACAAAGGTCTTCTCCATTAAACCAGGTCTTCCTCCAGTGTTTGCTACTCCAGTGCAAGACACACAACCACTGGAAATCTAGTAATTATCTATAACAATTCTCAATTCCTTACCTTCTCTCTCCCTCCCTTAGTGACCAAGTCCTGTTAATTTTACCTCCTTACTGTCTTTCAACCACCCTCTTCTTTCCATCTCACTCCTTGCCACCCTAACCCGGGCTTACCATTCTCTTTCCTGGACCGCAACAATCACTTCCTAGTCTCCTTGCATTACTCTTACCCCTACTACTCCTCTACCAAACCTCTTCTATTCACAATACTCAGAGTGATTTTTCTGAAGTGTGAAATCAGGCTCATGCTTAAAGTATGTTGATGGCTTCGCAATGTCCTTTGAACAAAACTAAAATCCTTAATCATTTGTTACTTCATAAACATAAATTGAAAACAAACTCTAGATCCCTCTTTCCCTTTGTTTCCTTATCATTAATAACCTTACATTTCATGCCCTTTGGTAAACTATGATCATATATACCTTCTCGGTGTAGGACCTGCCACTCTCCTGCAATCCAGGCCTTCCTGGATGCATACAAGATAGTGTAGCGCGTCACAACCGTCTCTGGGCCATCAGGAGGTTTCCAAGAAACCAGGGCAGTGTCATCCTCTATCAATGTCACTTTCACTCCAACTGGTGGGCCTGCTGGTGCTGTGCACACATGTAGAAAATATTGTATTATTAGGAGAAAATGGTCATTAAGTACTCAAATACCTGGACAGGCACAGGTAAGAGTTTAAAAAACTAGAAACTACTATAAAAACATCTCAAAATCACAGCTTTTACAGCTCATTAGTGACAATATCAAAATACAATTTTTCTCTTCTTTATCTGAAAACTCATTTCATTTTTATAATGTTTAAAACATTAAAAATATATAAAGGAGGTTGTAGATTCCTAGATGAGGAACTACTAAGTCAAAGGTTGTCAGCATTTTTAGGGCTCTTTATATTGTTTTGCCACACGGACAACTAGAAAGGTTTACAGTTCCACCAGGGCACCTGTGCATTACTCACTCTATTAGGTACTGAAGCTAAACTACATTTCTTACTAAAATGCATAGAATGTATATTTAATCTGATCTAGGAAGCCACTCAAGAAATACTTCTGAGACTGAAACGTTCAGCTACTCTCCAAATCGTTGTGAATCAGTGGGTTTCTAGGACAGACTTTACCTTATGTCTACTGTACTTTATATCTTATCTACCTTTACCTTATATCTATCTTAGACTAATACCTTATATTTACAAAAGGTAGTGAAGTCTTGGGATTTTAGTGGAGCCCACGTTCAACATGAGCTAAAGGTGTGAAGAGCTGGTTTGGGGCACTACCTCCCATATGGAATATTGCCAAAACCATAGCAAAACAGCCCAATGCTCACTTAAATAAATATCCTTTGTTTTCTCTCAGCATCATTAAAATAGAGCTGCAATGGTCCTTACAGACCATCTACACCTTCACCATCATTCTAGAGAAAAGGAAATGCACAGAGAGATATACCATGTTCTTGGATTGGAAGAATTAATATTGTGAAAATGACTCTACTACCCAAAGCAATCTACAGATTCAATGCAATCCCTATCAAATTACCAATGGTATATTTCACAGAATTACAACAAAAAATTTTACAATTTGTATGGAAACACAAAAGACCCCAAATAGCCAAAGCAATCTTGAGAAAGAAAAATGGAGTTGGAAGAATCAGGCTCCCTGACTTCAGACTATACTACAAAGCTACAGTAATGAAGACAGTATGGTACTGGCACAAAAATGGAAATATAAATCAATGGAACAAGATAGAAACCCCAGAGATAAACCCACACACCTATGTTCACCTAATCTATGATAAAGGAGGCAAGAATATACAATGAAGAAAAGTCTCTTCAATAAGTGGAGCTGGGAAAACTGGACAGCTACGTATAAAAGAATGAAATTAGAACACTCCCTAACACCTAAACACAAAAATAAACTAAAAATGGATTAAAGACCTAAATGTAAGGCCATACACTATAAAACTCTTAGAGGAAAACATAGGCAGAACACTCTTTGACATAAATTGCAGCAAGATCTTTTTTGACTCATCTCCTAGAGTAATGAAAATAAAAACAAAAATAAACAAATGGGACCTAATTAAACTTAAAAGCTTTTGCACAGCACAGGAAACCATAAACAAGTCGATAGGACAACCCTCAGAATGGGAGAAGATATTTGCAAACAAGGTAACTGACAAGGGATTAATATCCAAAGTATACAAACAGTTCATGCAGCTCAATATCAAAAAAAACAAAAACAAAAAATACCACAACCCAATCAAAAAATGGGCAGAAGAACTGAATACACATTCCTCCAAAGAAGACATATGGATGGCCAAGAGGCACATGAAAAGATGCTCAACATTGCTAATTATTAGAGAAGTGCAAATCAAAACTACAATGAGGTATCACCTCACACTGGTCAGAATGGCCATATTCAAAAAATCTACAAACAATAAATGCTGGAGAGGGTGTGGAGAAAAGGGAACCCTCTTACACTGTTGGTGGGAATGTAAATTGATACAGCCACTATGGAGAACAGTATGGAGGTTCCTTAAAAAACTAAGAACAGAACTACCATATGACCCAGCAATCGCACTCCTGGGCATGTACCTGGAGAAAACCGTAACTCAAAAAGATACACGCACCACAATGTTCAATGCAGCATTGTTTACAATAGCCAGGACATGGAAGCAACCTAAATGTCCATCAACAGAGGAATGGATAAAGAAGATGTGGTATATATACACAATGGAATATTACTCAGCTATTAAAAGGAATGAAATTGTGCCATTTGCAAAGATGTGGATGGACCTAGAGACTGTCATATAGAGTGATAAGTCAGAAAGAGAAAAACAAATATCGCATAATATCGCTTATATATGGAATCTAAAAAATGATACAGATGAACTTATTTGCAAAGCAGAAATAGAGACACAGATGTAGAGAACAAATGTATGGATACCGGGGGGGGGGGGGTTGGATGAATTAGGAGATGGGGACCGACATATATACACTACTGATACTATGTATAAAGTAGATAACTAATGAGAACCTACTGTATAGTACAGGGAACTCTACTCAATGCTCTGTGGTGACCTAAATGGGAAGGAAATCCAAAGAAGAGGGGATATACGTATACATACAGCTGATTCACTTTGCTGTACAGCAGAAACTAACACAACATTGTAAAGCAACTATACTCCAATAAAAATTAATTTTTTAAAAAAAGGAAATGCATGGGCTTCCCTGGTGGCGCAGTGGTTGAGAGTCCGCCTGCCGATGCAGGGGACGCAGGTTCGTGCCCCGATCCCGGAAGATCCCACATGCCGCGGAGCGGCTGGGCCCGCGAGCCATGGCCGCGGAGCCTGTGTGTCCGGAGCCTGTGCTCCGCAACGGGAGAGGCCACAGCAGTGAGAGGCCCGCGTACAGAAAAAAAAAAAAAAAAAAAAAAAAAGGAAATGCAGGGCCTCCCTGGTGGCGCAGTGGTTGAGAGTCCGCCTGCAGATGCAGGGGATACGGGTTCGTGCCCCGGTCTGGGAGGATCCCATATGCCGCGGAGCGGCTGGGCCCGTGAGCCATGGCCGCTGGGCCTGCGCATCCGGAGCCTGTGCTCCGCAACGGGAGAGGCCACAACAGTGAGAGGCCCGCATACCGCAAAAAGAAAAAAAAAAAAAAAAAGGAAATGCAGGTTTAGAGACATGGAATATTTTAGCAACTGCCGTTGGTAAGCTACAGAATTGGTGCTCAGTCAGGTATCATCTATACTGCACTATGCACAGAATCAAGCTACCGGTCACATTAGATTCTAATGTGGGCTCTTAACATCATTAAATATGTTACTCACTTTCTTCCATTTTAAATTACTTGGGTGCAGCCTTGCACAGCACACCTGTTCTTAGAAAATGTAGCATCCCCTAAAGAGACCCTAAACTTAAGCCCACTTGCTTGTGCAATACATTGAGAGGAAAAATATTTTTACTGTAATAAAGGAAAAGAAACTTCAAAAGTTAAGAAACAAAATAAATACATACACGTAGACTGGTAGGTGGCAAGCAGGGTAGTATCTTCTTCAAAGTGACGTGTGTGTGTGTGTGTGTGTGTGTGTGCGTGTATAATACGTAGATAAAACCCACAGGGGAGCTGCTTTCTTTACCTTCTGGAAGTGTAGAGTGGTAGACAACGGGGCTCCAGGGACTGGAAAGTTGATCCACATGCAGTCGAACAGCAAATTCATATTTGGTGTTTGGTTCTAGACCTTGAACCAACATGTGAGTTTCTGATCTATAATGAGTAATAAAGTAGTTAATGCTGGTAGCACATTGTTTCTAAAATATTGTCAGTATTTCCAATCAATACAGGTTACTGTTATTATTTATTATCTCCCTCATTTTCTTTAAAAAATGTTTTAGATTAAAAAACAATCTAATTTGATTATTAAAATGCTACATTGGATATTATAGAAATAAGCCTAAAAACTGCCTCTCTGAGAGGAAACTAGGAAATTAACAGTATAGAAATGTCCCAAATCAAAGGGATTTTTTCTGAAATACTGTAAGTCAAATCACTCTTTTAAAGTATAATGATGGGCATCTTTCTAACTATAAGCTAGCAAACAGAATAACTAGCTTTATTTTTTGATGCCAGCATGAAAATTGACTTGTTTCCTTCTTTAAATATGCTAAGTTTAGCTACTTGAAAGTCATCATATTGATAGTTTCTTGTCTAATCTTGTTGCACGAGGCTGGGGAAACAACAACAAAAAATCATTTATGAAAATTAAATTTCAAAATAAATGCAGTTTTCAGAACTGATTATGGTAAAGATGCAAAATCCCCCGTCCTGACATAAGTGAGATAAGTTCTGAGACAAATGCTTACAGCTGAAGTTCAAGTTGGCCCAAGACAGTAAAGAAGGAAGTGTGAGTGGGGAGGAGAGCAAAGAAAACAACAATTAATAGAAGCTACATACGTTTGAAGGTATAAAACCAAAGAAGCATTCTGCAGACCAACAGGGTTACAGCGGATGGTGTAGTTAATTATTTGTGCAGTGGTGAACGCAGGCCTCCTCCAGTGCAGGAAGATGGAAGATGAGGTGTTAGCCTTCGCATAGAGATGGTGGGGTGGTGGTGGAGGAGGAACCATGCGATCACGAACAGCTATTGAAAAAGACAATGTTAATTTACCACATGGCATAACATTTAATGTAGAGAGTCGTAAAATGGTAAAATCATAACACCCCACCCTTTAGGTCTTTCTTCCACCAGAGGTTCATAGTGGTCTAGAGATGTATCATTCAAACCTGAGCGACTCTTCCGTAAGTTAGATAAGGAATCAAATATTATCAATACTTAGAATGTAAGACAAAAGCACAGAGAAGTCAAGCTACCAGCCGAAGACATTCAGAAAGCCAGCAGTAGACTTAAAACTAGATTGATATACTCTTTAGTAGCAATAAAACCAAACAGCTCTCAGTAGCAATAAAACTGAACAGCAACGAAGAAAATAATTAGCCTCAAGGTTAAAGGAGATAAAAGAAAATTTAGTATTTGTAGGTATTCAGGGTCATTTTCCCAGTTAAATTTCTTTTTATTTTTTAAAATTTATTTAATTATTTATTTTTGCTGCTTTGGGTCTTCATTGCTGCACGTGGGCTTTCTCTAGTTGCGGCGAGCGGGGGCTACTCTTCGTTGCGGTGCACGGGCTTCTCATTGTGGTGTCTTTTCTTGTTGCAGAGCATGGGCTCTAGGTGCGTGGGCTTCAGTAGTTGTGGCATGCAGGCTGAGTAGCTGTGGCTCGTGGGTTCTACAGCGCAGGCTCAGTAGTTGTGGTGCACGGGCTTAGTTGTTCCATGGCATGTGGGATCTTCCCAGACCAGGGCTCGAATCCGTGTCCCCTGCATTGGCAGGCGGATTCTTAACCACTGTACCACCAGGGGAGTCCCCACAGTTAAATTTCTAATGGTCTCTTCCTTGCAAAACTAAAATAGGTTCTTATAATTAAATACATCTCACTTAAATATTTACTGAGTGTGTACTTGTTCAAGATACTATGTTAGGTATCCTGGAGGATATGAAAGTAATAAAACCACCAAGGTATCCAAGTAGCAATGAGACTTAAATTTAAAGAAGGAAGTAGAGAAAAAAAGAGTATGAGTCTTACATTGTGAAACAAGCTACTGGAACTCTTACTTACACACGCATCCTGGAGTACTGACTGTTTGATCTGCCTGGTAGCCATCTTCTATGTTGTTGTAAGCCAGCAATCTCACATGATATTTTCTTCTCGGGTCTATAAAGAAACCAACAGGTAATAATTAGGCCCAGCCCTCTAAATAGGAACAAAGGTTCTACAGCCTTTCTAGATTTTGGTTTAAAAACCTTCTGAATGCATAAGAGCTCTAAGTAAAATGAAAATTTTCTCTCTCCTTATTCTACACAGTGACTCAGCAGTTTGCCTTATTATGACATTGCTATTGTGACTATCTACCAATTAATAAAATTTTATTTTATTTAACCTTATTTCAAACAATAACATTACCACCACTGTTCTTCCTCCTCTTCCTCAACTGACCAGACATAGATTGTTGATTTTAAAAGCCTTGGGCTGCCTGATGGATTCCTTACAAGTGGTTATGCTACATAGAAGTTTTCTGTTTAGTTATTTGAGGGTAGTTAACTTAAAAGCATGGAAATCAAACTGAGATTGTTTTCCCCCTAAAAGGTAAGAAGAATTACAGATGTCATTCTTTAGTACCTTTGAAAATGTTTATAACCACGTATTATTTAAGTTTATTTCACCGCGTGCCCTTTTCCACAAACCTACATTTTCAGTTGAGAGCTAAATTTATCAAGAAAGATGAGTTGGAGCTCCCTCTACTGGTGTTCATTAACTAACACAACACAGAAACTAAAGTCCATCCCATACATATTAAAACAAAAATTTTTTTCACGTTTTTGAGGAATTAAGTGGTTACAATTTTAAATAATATACTTAGAAGATATTCAAGAAGTTTAATGATATAAATACATTTAAATGTAAGCACTTATGATAACATTTAACTATAAAGTAATACTTGCTTAGGGCAAAAATAAAACTATTCAGAAATAATGTATTCTTTTTTTCTCCCCCCCCAGCTTCATTAAGGTATGGTTGACAAATAAAGGTTGTATATATTTAAGGTATATAACTTGATGTTTGGTATAGGCATACACTGTGAAATGATCACTACAATCAAGTGAATTAGACCCTTCACTAGTTACCATTTGTGTGTGTGTATTTGTGTGGTGAAAACATTTAAGATCTATCTATACACTTAGTAAATTTCAAGTATACAGTACAGCTTTGATAACTATAGTCATGCTGTACATCAGATCTCCAGAACTTACTCATCTTGCATAACTGAAACTTTGTACCCATCTCCCCATTTCCCCCACTCCTGGCAACCATCATTCTACTTTCTGCTTCTATGAGTTTAACTATTTTAGATTCCATATATAAATGAGATCATGTAGTATTTGTCTTTCTGGCTTATCTCACTTGGCATAATGTCCTCTAGGTTCATTTATGTTGTGCAAATAGCAGGATTTCCTTCTTTTTAAAAGTTTAATAACATTCCATTGTATATATATGCCCCATTTTCTTTATCCATTCACCTATTAACAGGCATTTAGGTTGTTTTCACACCTTGTCTACTGTGAATAATGCTGCAATGAATATGGGGGTGCAGATAACTCTCTGAGGTACTGATCTCATTTCCTTTTGATATATACTCAGAAGTGAGATTGCTGGATCATACGCTAAGTCTATTTCTAATTTTAATGCATTTCTGTATTATACTTCTCTAAATAATAATAAAACACATAAATAAATCCAAAGGAATTTCACAAGGGAAAGCAATCATCCTTAATAGATATATCAAATGTGAAAAAAAACCTTACAATAATATAATAAAAATAATTCTAGATTGAATTCAAACATCTAATATCCAAAAACGAGATGTAAAGTTTATTAAATTCTCCAATGTAATTTAAGAGTTTGTATAAATATTTTTGAAACTGATATATTTTAATATTTAATATTAAAATTCATTAAAAGGATGTCCTAAAATATAAAATTTTTATTTCTATCTGTTTTGACAAAATTACACAAGAAGAAAAATTTATACAACTTAGAACATTTCTGTATTTTCTAGATAGAAAGATGGGAAGACTAACAACATTTGACCATCCTATAGAAAATGTTTTTTAGATACATTATCTTATTTGAGTATCACAAAACCCTGTAAGATATATGTTACTCCCATTTTATAAACTGTGGTAAAAAGGTGTTAAGTAGCATGTCCAATGTCACACAAAGCTGAACCAGGAACTTGTGGCTATTTCTCTGACAAAGTACAGGCCTTTAAATTTACACAAATACATGTGCCTTTGTCACAGCAAGTATGTCTCCTTATAATGAACTTTAACATTGAAATATTTTCAATTTATTAAATAATTATCAGAAAACATAACCACATTTGAATTTCATCACTGAAATGATTTACATTCAGCACTGAAATTCTAAGATTCAAAAGGTTTCTGTTCAGATCAATGGCTACTTCATTTGCATCTGTTTTCTTCTTTCTTTCCTCTTATTGCTGAACTCATTAGTCAACTGAATCCTGAGTTCCATATTTCAAATACTCCTTCTGAATGGATATAAATGAAATTCAGTTGGATCTCTGCAGAAGTTCTTCAGGCATATTTCTTTATTCTGTCTCTATTCAATTAGAAGAGTACTTTTAGGAAAGCCTCCTGAGTGTGATGAGGTGTTACACCAGGAATTAAGAGATACAGAAAAGGAGGAGTGAAACAGAATTTGCCCAAAGTAACTCATATTCTCAGGGAACCAGACACAGATACAGCAAACTCTCGCAGAAAGCTGATTTTGATGAGGGTTATCATTAGAGGTGGAGAGATTAATCTTTTTTCCACTGTGCAAACAATCAATCAATACTTCATAAACACTTCTCTGGAATGGTTATTTATTTTTAGCCCTAAAATTGATTTTTTCCCTTCTTCCTCTTTAAAAAAAATGAGCTGCTTACACTAAATTTTAAATCCAGAATTAACCTTTTTGTTGTTGTTGTTGATCAGACAGAACCAGCTTACATGTCCTAAGAAGATGGGAGAAGAGAGTTGGTTCCTCAACATGGCCAGCACCTGGCTATTACCCACTCAGCACAGACGCCAGCAAGCCTAACACAAGAAGAGGCAGCTCTTCTGACGCCCACCTGGAAATCATCCACGTAGCCAGAGCAACAGTCTCCAGTGCTGGGCTCCTTCCCCCTGCTAGTTTATGTGAGGTCAGGAAGAGGCAAACCATCAGGCAGGCAAATAGAGTACACTGGGTGCATGAGATTCCTTTCTATCCACCCAAAAAAAGTAAAACATGAACCAGGATAATTGGAAATTATTTTAGTAGAAAAAAAATAAAATTATAGGACATACTGGTAGGAAAAATAATGTAAAGCAAAGGGAAAAATCCATTCTCCTTTGTTCACATGTGATCTACTCTTCATGCTCTATAAAAAATCTATTTTAAAAAATAAAAAGTGCCACTACGGATAAAAGCTTTTATACACACATTACATTCTTGTGGCTTCATCAAAGATGTATATATTCTGATGTCTAGTGAGTTGTGAAGTCTGAACAAGTCCTCTGTCCTGTATGTTACATTGATTCCCTTTCGTATGGACTCCCTGGTGTCAATTCACGCTTGAGCTTATAATAAACATTTTGTCACGTTAAAAAAAAAAAAAAGCCAGGTTGGGGGCCAAGCTGAGCTGTGGGTCACCTGCATTTGCCATGTACTCCTCTCTCTTAGGCTTTAAAAATGAGTCCAATTTCAAATTCTAGTCACTGTATTATTTTGGTTTGCGAATCCAGAGACCCCAGAAAAACCTGGCTCATTATTGTTCATCAATTTGCTAGAAATTCAATTTCATCTACTTCTGCAAATTTAAGAGGGGACCCAAGGACCAGAGCCCTCACATAATGTTAAGATGAGCATTACCAGGCAATAAAAGTTACCAGCTAAGAAAGAAAACAGAGAACAGCTGCACAATTAACAAAATTAAGGATACAGAGTCAAAAATAAAGTTTAGGACCAATATGTTAAGTACAGTTAAATGCACAAATAATGTACCACAGCAAAGTAGCACAAGTCTTAAAACTCCACAGTTCTGCAAAGACCCTCTGATGCATAAGGGACAAAGCAGACACGCAGGATCAACGCTGTGAAATGCCACAGGGAGTCAGTTCCCAGGGCCTGTTACAGCCTTTCTTGAGTCAAGCACTGCCACGTATGTGGTGCTTGGTTACATAAGACTCAGCAGACTTACGCTGTGTGGTTTAGGGGGAAACCAGCAGAGTCAGGAAGAGCAGCCACAAAGGACAGTGCAAGCCTCCTCAAAACCCAGTGAGGGAAGGAGAATGAGAGAGAGGGGAGAGAGCTGGTCCCAGTTCCTTCAAAACTCAAGACAAGGAGCATAAAAACCACCCCTCAACAGGGCTAATTTTTATTTATTTTTATTATTATCATTTTTTTGCGGTACGCGGGCCTCTCACTGTTGTGGCCTCTCCCGTTGCGGAGCACAGGCTCCGGACGCGCAGGCTCAACGGCCGTGGCTCACGAGCCCAGCCGCCCCGCGGCATGTGGGGTCTTCCCGGACCGGGGCACGAACCCGTGTCCTCTGCATCGGCAGGCGGGCTCTCAACCACTGCGCCACCAGGCAGGCCCCCAATTTTTATTTTTTAACATCTTTATTGGAGTATAATTGCTTCACAATGTTGTGTTAGTTTCTGCTGTATGACAGAGTGAATCAGCTATACATATACATATAATATCCCCATATCCCCTCCCTCTTGCGTCTCCCTCCCACCCTCCCTAACCCACCCCTCTAGGTGGTCACAAAGCACTGAGCTGATCTCCCTGTGCTATGCAGCTGCTTCTGACTAGCTATCTATTTTACATGTGGTAGTGTATATATGTCAGTGCTACTCTCTCACTTCATCCCAGCTTACGCTTCCCCCTCCCCGTGTCCTCAAGTCCATTCTCTACCTCTGAGTCTTTATTCCTGTCCTGCCCCTAGGTTCTTCAGAACCATTTTCTTTTTTTTTAGATTCCATATATATATGTTAGCATACAGTATTTGTTTTTCTCCTTCTGACTTACTTCACTCTGTAGAACAGGCTCTAGGTCCATCTACCTCACTACAAATAAATCAATTTCGTTTCTTTTTATGGCTCAGTGATATTCCATTGTATATATGTGCCACATCTTCTTTATCCATTCACATCTGTTGATGGACACTTAGGCTGCTTCCATGTCCTGGCTATTGTAAACAGTGCTGCAATGAACACTGTGGTACATGACTCTTTTTGAATTATGGTTTTCTCAGGGAATATGCCCAGTAGTGGGATTGCTGGGTCATATGATAGTTCTATTTTTAATTTTTTTTTTTTTTTTTTTTGCGGTACGCGGGCCTCTCACTGTTGTGGCCTCTCCCGTTGCAGAGCACAGGCTCTGGACGCACAGGCTCAGCAGCCATGGCTCATGGACCCAGCCACTCCACAGCATGTGGGATCTTCAAGGACTGGGGCACAAACCTGCGTCTCCTGCATCGGCGGTGGACTCTCAACCACTGTGCCACCAGGGAAGCCCTATTTTTAGTTTTTTAAGGAACTTCCATACTGTTCTCCATAGTGGCTGTATCAACTTACATTCCCACCAACAGTGCACAAGGGTTCCCTTTTCACTACACCCTCTCCAGCATTTATTGTTAGTAGATTTTTTGATGATGACCATTCTGACCAGTGTGAGGTGATACCTCATTGTAGTTTTGATTTGCATTTCTCTAATGATTAGTGATACTGAACATCCTTTCTTGTGTTTGTTGGCAATCTGTATATCTTCTTTGTAGAAATGTCTATTTAGGTGTTCTGCCCATTTTTGGACTGGGTTGTTTCTTTTTTTGATATTGAGCTGCATGAGCTGCTTGTATATTTTGAAGATTAATCCTTTGTCAGTTGCTTCGTTTGCAAACATTTTCTCCTATTCTGAGGGTTATCTTTTCGTCTTGCTTATGGTTTCCTTTGCTGTACAAAAGCTTTTAAGTTTCATTAGGTCCCATTTGTTTATTTTTGTTTTTATTTCCCTTTCTCTAGGAGGTGGGTCAAAAAGGATCTTGCTGTTATTTATGTCATAGAGTGTTCTGCCTATGTTTTCCTTTAAGAGTTTTATAGTGTCTGGCCTTACATTTAGGTCTTTAATCCATTTTAAGTTTATTTTTGTATATGGTGTTAGGGAGTGTTGTAATTTCATTCTTTTACATGTAGCTATACAGTTTTCCCAGCACAATTTATTGAAGAGGCTGTCTTTTCTCCATTGTATATTCTTGCCTCCTTTATCAAAGATATGGTGACCACATCTGCGTGGGTTTATCTCTCTAGGCTTTCTATCCTGTTCCATTGATCTATATTTCTGTTTTTGTGTCAGTACCATATTGTCTTGATTACTGTAGCTTTGTAGTATAGTCTGAAGTCAGGGAGCCTGATTCCTCCAGCCCCGTTTTTCTTTCTCAAGATTGCTTTGGCTATTCAGGTCCTTTTGTGTTTCCATAAAGATGATGCAATTTTTTGTTCCAGTTCTGTGAAAAATGCCACTGGTAGTTTGATAGGGATTGCAATGAACCTGTAGATTGCTTTGGGTAGTATAGTCATTTTCACGATGTTGATCCTTCCAATCCAAGAACATGGTATATCTCTCCATCTGTTTGTATCATCTTTAATTTCTTTCATCAGTGTCCTATAGTTTTCTGCATACAGGTCTTTTGTCTCCTTAGGTAGATTTATTCCTAGGTATTTTTTTCTTTTTGTTGAAATGGTAAATGGGAGTGTTTCCTTAACTTCTCTTTCAGAGTTTTCATCATTAGTGTATAGGAATGCAAGAGATTTCTGTGCATTAATTTTGTATCCTGCTACTTTACCAAATTCACTGAGTAGCTCTAGTAGTTTTCTGGTAGCATCTTTAACATTATCTATGTATAGTATCATGTCATCTGCAAACAGTGACAGTTTTACTTCTTTTCCAATTTGGATTCTTTTTATTTCTTTTTCTTCTCTGATTGCTGTGGGGGCTAATTTCTTAATGGTCTTGAGGGTGATAGGTAGCATTTGGTTTATGGTTAAACTTGCTTAAAGATTTAGCAATATATAAAGATGAAGGGTCAGGAAAGAAAGCCCAAATTAATTTAACACACATCTGACTAAACCTTTTGATACGTAACTCTGGAGTGTCAGTTTAAGTTAATGTGATCGAGGTCTCAGCCAAATTAACGTTTCTTTATTAGGGAGTCAACCTGTGGCCAAAAAAGAAGCTCTCCCTCCTGAAACACTACTATGGCTATATACCCTTTACCTTTCTCCACTGGCTCCAGGACCTGCCTCACCTTCTTCCCCTTCTGTTTCATTCTCACTACAGTTCTTCTACTTGAGTTTGTTTCACATAAGAAGGAATCAGAACCAGAAGTCTGGTTGGCCAAGAAAGAGTTCACAGGTATCAAATACACATTTATCAAGTACCTACTAAAAGTCAGGCACTGTATAGAAGACTCAAGCATTAGAAAGCTATAACTCTTGCTTTTAATTTCAATCTACCAAAGGGGACAGACTGGGAAATGAATACTTTGTATGTATTGTTTACCAACTGTGTAGCCTTGGGTAAGTTTCTTAGTTTTCTAAGCCTCATTTATTTTCATTTGGAAAATACAGATGTAATCCCACCAGAAAGACAAGATCCAGCCTCATCCACCAGAACACAGGCACTAGTCCCCTCCGCCAGGAAGCCTACACAACCCACTGAACCAACCTTAGCTACTGGGGTCAGACACCAATAACAACAGGAACTATGAACCTGCAGCCTGTGAAGAGGAGACCCCAAACACAGGAAGATAAGCAAAATGAGAAGACAGAAAAACACACAGCAGATGAAGGAGCAAGGTAAAAACCCACCAGACCTAACAAATGAAGAGGAAATAGGCAGTCTACCTGAAAAAGAATTCAGAATAATGATAGTAAAGATGATCCAAAATCTTGGAAATAGAATAGACAAAATGCAAGAAACATTTAACAAGGATCTAGAAGAACTAAAGAGAAAACAAGCAACGATGAGCAACACAATAAATGAAATTAAAAATTCTCTACAAGGGATCAATAGCAGAATAACTGAGGCAGAAGAACGGATAAGTGACCTGGAAGATAAAATAGTGGAAATAAGTACTGTAGAGCAGAATAAAGAAAAACGAATGAAAAGAACTGACGACAGTCTCAGAGACCTCTGGGACATTAAACACAACAACATTCGAATTATAGGGGTCCCAGAAGAAGAAGAAAAAATGAAAGGGACTGAGAAAATATCTGAAGAGATTATAGCTGAAAACTTCCCTAATATGGGAAAGGAAATAGTTAATCAAGTCCAGGAAGCACAGAGAGTCCCATACAGGATAAATCCAAGGAGAAACATGCCAAGACACATATTAATCAAACTATCAAAAATTAAATACAAAGAAAACATATTAAAAGCAGCAAGGGAAAAACAACAAATAACACACAAGGGAATCCCCATAAGGTTAATAGCTGATCTTTCAACAGAAACTCTGCAAGCCAGAAGGGACTGGCAGGACATATTTAAAGTGATGAAGGAGAAAAACCTACAACCAAGATTACTCTACCCAGCAAGGATCTAATTCAGATTTGATGGAGAAATTAAAACGTTTACAGACAAGCAAAAGCTGAGAGAGTTCAGCACCACCAAACCAGCTTTACAACAAATGCTAAAGGAACTTCTCTAGGCAAGAAACACAAGAGAAGGAAAAGACCTACAATAACAACCCCAAAACAATTAAGAAAATGGGAATAGGAACATACATGTCGATAATTACCTTAAATGTAAATGGATTAAATACTTCCACCAAAAGACACAGACTGGCTGAATGGATACAAAAACAAGACCCATATATATGCTGTCTACAAGAGACCCACTTCAGACCTAGGGACACATACACACTGAAAGTGAGGGGATGGAAAAAGGTATTCCATGCAAATGGAAATCAAAAGAAAACTGGAGCAGCAATTCTCATATCAGACAAAATAGACTTTAAAATAAAGCCTATTACAAGAGACAAAGAAGGACACTACATAATGATCAAGGGATCGATCCAAGAAGATGTAACAATTGTAAATATTTATGCACCCAACATAGGAGCACCTCAATACATAAGGCAAATACTAACAGCCATAAAAGGGGAAATCGACAGTAACACGTTCATAGTAGGAGACTTTAACACCCCACTTTCACCAATGGACAGATCATCCAAAATGAAAACAAATAACACAAGCTTTAAATGATACATTAAACAAAATGGACTTAATTGATATTTATAGGACATTCCATCCAAAAACAACAGAATACACATTTTTCTCAAGTGCTCATGGAACATTCTCCAGGATAGATCATACCTTGGGTCACAAATTAAGCCTTGGTAAATTTAAGAAAATTGAAATTGTATCAAGTATCTTTTCCGACCACAACGCTATGAGACTAGATATCAATTACAGGAAAAGATCTGTAAAAAATACAAACACATGGAGCCTTATAGGGATTTAAACAGTATTAAATGAAATCATGCCTATTAAGGACTTTGTACAGTAGCTCCTATAATTAGTAAACACAACATTACTGTTGTTTTTGTTATGTGAGTAAAGTTGCCTGGGAGAACAGAAAAGGCACTGCCAAAACTACGCTGCACTTAAGTTTGGGAATCGTCTTTGTGAAGGCAAATGAGTATGAAGGCTGTTTGTTCATACAAGCAAGGTCTAGAATCCAGAATATCAGCAAATTTGCAATTAGCAGACACTGATGCTGAGCTCTAACTACTCTCTATCCTCATTAACATTCCCTGGTTCATAGGGAATGAGGCAAAAGCTCTCAAGTGTGTGTCTGAGTTGTATACATGATTGAAGGAGCTGTGTTTTGTGTTTATGCCCCGAAGAATGCTTGCTGTTTTGGCAACCATGTCACATGGAGTATAATCCTCTCAGTGTCAAATCCACCTTCACCCATGTCTTCCATATTAATCGAATAAGCTATCATCTGCTAACAAAGAAACAACCTGATGATGATAAATGCTTTGGAAAGCAACTTAGTAGATTTCTTTCCTAATGGAAGAGCAGTAGATGGTTTCACAAAAACAAAATATGGAAAAGTTTGAGGACTAGCATTAGATACAGCAAGCAGATGGACACAACAAATTAATTTATTGTTAAATATATCCAGTTTTAACAGTTAGGTGTTTATTACCTTCAGTGACAACAACTCAGAACAAGAAGAACAAAGATCAAAAAATGAGACTCCCTGTAATGCCAAGGTCTTTTAAAGATGCACACAGATTAAAACTGATCAAGAATCTGTCTTAATTCCATTCTAAAAGCATATGATTTGACAACAGTGAATTAACTGTATCTTTATGCAAAATCTTAAGTAATCTACTAAAATTTTTGGTACAATATACCCATTTTTCACTGCAACGTGTTTCCAAACACCACAAAACAACAAAAAAACCCATGCCTTCTTCCAGGGTTTTACCTAACTTGCATTTCTCTTCTCTATCACTAGATGGCATCTGTGTGCCTGTAAGGAGAGTGATGACTCATCTAGCTACTAAGGCGAGAGCTATTCAGATATCAGCTGAAACTGATGAATGAGCAATTCAAAACAGGTATGCATGAACTAGGGTGACTGCTTTAGTTTCACCAATTAAAGATTTCATGAAATACAAAGCTGTAAAAGGGAGAAGGGCTGCCTTGGATCAGCATTTGTCATACACAGAAATATTTCACATGAACTTTAAAAACCCTGTGAGTAAGGTACTGTTTTTGTCACCTGTCCCATAACAGAGGAGGATGCTGAGACAAACAGAAGATAACTTTCCCAATGACTCAGCACTACTAAGAACCTAAGAGACGGTTTAGCATGAGGGTTAAGGGCTGAGATGTCAGACCCAGACTCCCTGGATTCCAATTCTAGCTTGGTCAACACTGTGTTAACTTGGGAAGTTATTTTCTCTTCTTTACCTTGGTTAAAATCACCTGTAAGATGGGTATGATGATGATAAAGCATCTATCTCTTGAGGTGATGGGAGGATGATATAAACTGATTTACATAAAGTGCTTAAAGTAGTGCCAGTGTATGATAATAACATCAATAGTAATAATAACCTACCAATAAAAATAATATAGAGATAGAAATATCAGTAGTAATAATTATTAGAAGCATCTCATAACTCCTAATCCCTCCTCCCTCTCATGTAGAAGGGCAGGATGGTATAATGGTGAAAGGATAGACCCTGGAACCAGAGTACTTGGGTTTGCATTGAGTTTCCTCTTCTATAAAATGGGGATTAAATGAGTTTATATACATAAAATGCTTAGAAGAATGTCTGGCACTGAGTAGGTGCTTTTTATTTTTTATTGCTTTTTTGTTTTGTTTTTTGGCCGCACCGCACAGCATGTAGAATCTTAGTTCCCTGACCAGGGATCAAACCCATGTCCCTTGCATTGGAAGCGTGGAGTCTTAATTGCTGGACTGCCAGGGAAGTCCCACGTAGGTGCTTTTTAGTGTTGAATAAATAAGTGTAGAGGAGGGTGCTGGTTTGAGAATTGGGGGATTTGGATTTTAATCTTGGATTTCGTAGCTGTGCGGCTGCAAAGGTGGTCTCCTGGAATTCAGTTTCCTCGTATTTAAAATTAGGAAGTTGAAATATATCAGTTGCTCTCAAATTTGTTTATGTAATAGTGTACTAGGGGAGCTAAGACAAAGGTAGAAAAAAGCACCATGCAAGACAGGAGTGACTGCTACAAAGAGATTTGTTGAAACGCTAAGGGAATTCAAAAGAGGGAATGGTTACTAGTAGTTTGGGGGGTGGGGAGGACTTCATGGAAGAAGCGCATCTGAGCAGAATCTGGCCTTCTCGTAAGCGTGGGGAAGAGGAGATTGAGGTCATGGGAAGAGCATAAGCAAAGGCTCGGGGACAGGAACACATGGATCAGGGATGAGTGACAGGGAAGAGCTCAGTAAAGGTGCATGATGAGTGAGGGTCACAAAGAAAAGTTGGGCTGGGGCTAGATTTCACAGGGCTTTGAGAACCAGGCTAGGCATTGTGGATTTTATTACATATGCACAGAAAACAGGTGACTAAATGAGATGGTTGAGAGAAGGGATTAACGAGAAGAAAGAGTAAGAAATCTCCCAAGTTCCAGCCTGGCTTGACTGACAGAAATGGAAGAGGATATGCTTGGTGGAGGCATTGACATGACAAATCAGAAATGCTGGAGGAGCATTCAAGTGGAGCTGACCAGCGGGCGACTAAAAGTGTCAGCTGGAGCCAGCAGTTAGGATGGGGAACCACATTCAGCAGTCATTTAAATGGAGGATGGGGTGCCACGGGAGAGGAAAGACAGCAAGGACTAGAAACCTGGGGGCAAGAAGAGAAGTGGTCTTAAAGAGTCATGAGGAGAACAGGGAAGGTAAAATACCATGGAAACCAAGAGAAGGTCGGCTGACAATATCCAAAGCTGCAGAGAAGTCACCAAGGGTAAGAATGACATCTGGTTATCTAGGTCCTTTAACAGAATAAATTCATCAGGAAGGGGTGAGGTTAGGGGTAGCAGAAAACATGAAGTTAAAGAGCAAGGAAGTGGTGGGACATCGGAGGAAGAGCTATAAAGGGGAATGAAAATGCATCATCTTATGTACCAAAATGTTAACAGTGATATCTAGCTCTATACGGTCAAATTTTTAGTTACTTCGCTTCCTATATTTCTACCTGTTCTACAATAAATATGAATTGCTGTGGTAATAATAAAATGGTAAAGAATTGTTGGGAAAACGTATTATCTTTTTTTAAAATTAATTGATTAATTTCCTTATTTTGGCTGTGCAGGGTCTTCATCATGGCATGCGGGCTTCTCTAGTTGCAGCACCCGTGCTTAGTTGTGGTATGTGGGATCTTAGTTCCCCCACCAGGAATTGAACCCGGGCCCCCTGCACTGGGAGCATGGGTCTTAAACACTGGACCACCAGGGAAGTACCTTGATTACTTAGATTTTTAATAAAGATTTCTTCTCCCCTTCAGCTACATTTAGCAGGGTCAAAATTAGCATCTTTAGTTCTTAGGGAAGGAAGGAAGATTAGGTATTGTTTTTCCACATCTTATAAATGGGGAAATTGAGGCACAGAAAAGCGTGGAGACTTGCTTTTGGTTGTGCAGCTGCAGTAATAATAAAATGGTAAAGAATTGTTGGGAAAATGTATTATCTTTTATATGCCAACAAACTAATATGTACTTATATGCATTATCTTAAATAATCCTTACAACTCTATAAAATAAGAATTATTATTTTAATTTTATAAAGATACTTCTATAGAAGTAAACTAGCTTTCCTTTAAAAATTAACCATTTTTCTATATAAAATACCCAAAAATGTATTTCAAATCTCTTTGATTCTTTAGTATGCTAGAAATAAGTTGGGCTGTAAGTTCACTTATTATATCTTCTACAACATAGAGTAGCTAGGTTTTTTAAAACTTGTTTTTGTTGTCCTTCAGCTTCAATTCTGTGCTTCTGGGCCTATGTGATAAAGCCAGGGACCCTATAATCACTGATGTTTTAGAAGTCAGAGAGCAAAACATGTGATAACATGTGTAAAATTAAGAGAATACATTCTAAAGAATGTCATCCTCTCCTACTGCATGGCTTTATGACTTAAACCCTAATTTTTGGCCTGTTTCCGGATTTAGGTTATCTCTGAAGTAGGCCCTGAATAAGTGGGTGATACTAATGTACATTCAAAGTAATCAGTTACACAGTAAAACAAAAGCAGAATAATCAGAGATTTAACCATTAAGGAATAAAACTTACTTCAGGGAGAAAACATTTAAGAGTTCCAATCCTTTTGGATTTTGATCATTGTTCCATCCTTACACATCTTTATTTAAGATACGAAAGGTAAAAACTAAAAGGCTCACTTCGTAGGAAGTTCCCACACCATACCTTCACCCAAACACTATAAAGACCAAGTGTTCTCTGACTGGAGATGAACACAGATGGTAAAACAGACAGACATCAATTTAAACTTTATGGATTCTTTGCTATAATACTGACATTTCTACAAGCTTGGCTTCCTGAAAAATGCACAACAGAAAATTATTACTTATTTACAAAGTGTTTAGCTGTGGACCAATAATAACACTGGGGTCATGAAAACGAAGCCTTTGTTTCTTTTGGCTGCTGCTTGTTGGTGAGGCTCCAGAAGGCTTGAAAAGAGCCAGGCCAAAGTGGACAGATCAGGGGTAGATAAAATTAAGAGAAAACCTGAGATCAGGACCATGAAAAAACTTTTACCTCACAGCAGTGAGTCCACCTCTGACATAATTTCTAACATTCAAATCTCATAAAGACTTAATGAGTTTTATTCCCCATCTTGTTATGGAAACTTCTCAGGTGATGGGAAAAATAATCCTCCTAGGACCAAAAGAAGGTAAAATAATCACATCTACTTTGGGACAGTCCCCTACCACTTGGTTCAATTTACAGACATGAAACATGCTAGAGTAGCTTAATAAAACATCTTAAGAGAACAAAAAGAATTACTTTAAAAATCACTATGTGGGAATTCTCTCGTGGCCCAGTGGTTAGGGCTCCATGCTTGCACTGCAGGGTGCACGGGTTCAATCCCTGGTAGGGGAACTAAGATCCCACACGTTGTGCCACTGCCAAACAAAAAACCCACTACGTACTACTTTAAATTACTTACTTAAACCACTGCTAAAGAAAAGCTTTGCTTATATTAGCAACAAAGTGTCACAATTAAGACAGCCTCAAAGCATTAAAAATAATCAAGTAAATTAGAATATATATGCAAAGGTAATCTAAAAGCAGCAATCTGAAAATTTGCTGCTATAAGGTCAACATATGAAGTATGAACACTGTTAAAGAAGAAAATGCTCAGAAAAAGTGAGAAAGGTGACATTCTGTGGGATGAAACCTAGTGTCTGGCCAAATGTCCATATTTTTTTAATGTATATTTATTTTTGGCTGTGTTGGGTCTTTGTTTCTGTGAGAGGGCTTTCTCTAGTTGTGGCAAGAGGGGGCCACTCTTCACCGCGGTGTGCGGGCCTCTCACTATCGCGGCCTCTCTTGTTGCGGAGCACAGGCTCCAGACGCGCAGGCTCAGTAGTTGTGGCTCACGGGCCCAGTTGCTCCGCGGCATGTGGGATCTTCCTGGACCAGGGCTCGAACCCGTATCCCCTGCTTGGCAGGCAGATTCTCAACCACTGAGCCACCAGGGAAGCCCTAAATGTCCATTTTTAATTTAATCTTTTGTGCTACAAGGTTTTGTGTGAGCCTTTCGGCCCCTTGTTTCCCTGCAGTCTGACGGGAGAGCTCCTTGGTCTGGCTAGCCAGGGTGACTGCACTGCCCCCAAGCCTGTCCTTCCAATACAATACCCCATATAATTATTCAGAGAAGAGGCCAGCAGTATGGACCACTGTGACACCTGGGTCACGGCCTCTGACATAGAATCTGGGGCCAGACCAAGTCTGGTCCAGCAGCAGAGGAGCAGGAAAAATGCTAAGGGGGATGCGTGGGAAAGGAAAGCTGAGTGAAATGTTCTACCTTAAAATGCTATGCGTAAGCACAGTAACAAAAAAAAATCACATTTGAATGATGTGATTTGGCTTCAAGTTATTGAAATGCTGTTAAGACTAGTGTTTCTCTTCTCTCTAAACCATGATGCCGTTAGGAGACCAAGTCTCTTCTAAGGGGGATTTCTTTGTCTTGTATTATCAGACTTATGTTAGAATGGAAAAAGTTCATGATGGTTGAAATAATGCCTTACATAAATGCACTAGTATGCTGATTTAAAAAGAGGTTTTTTTAGCTAAAAGAGTGTAAATTTTACTTTAAGCCTAGATTAAAAATTCATTCTCCTTTTGTTCATAAACTGAACTTCTGCAAGGGATTGTTAATCATAAACATAATTCACTTTGCATTGAAAATTTAAAGAAAGTATTTTTTTAATGATCACCATGCCAAAATGTTATAAATGTATTCTGTGGTAATCCAGAATATTTATCTGAGTGTAAAACAGACAGAATGGCAGATGGAATGGGCAATCCCCCACTCTCCCAGCTTTCCCTCTGTGTTCTGTAGAACAGCTCTCTATGGAAGCTGATGGTAGAGTATTTGTCTAAACCTGAAAAGACTCAGTCCCTTTTGTCCTGCATGCCTGAAGGGCCCTAAGACAAATAACACCTCTCACTCCCAGTAAAAACATCCCCTCTCCTACTGAGTTTAGGATAATTTGGAAGAAAGTTATTTGTATGTGACATTCGAGATTAGTTTCCTACCAAAATAAGTATATCCTATTGGTTATCTCTAATTTAAAAACCTTCCCCAAAAGACTGGGATTGTTTTGTAAAATCCAGAAGCATAAGGCTTTCCCAATTATATTGTGTTCACGAATATTGTGATCATGTTATTTCTTTTTTGATCATGTGATTTCATTTTATACATCTATTAGGCTTTCAAGACTTTTTAAAAAATATTTTATTTTTGACAAATGTATTACTTCGGGTTGTCTGGATAAGAAATATTTGGGGTTGAAGATTTCTACTTGAACGTTGCCATGAATGAATCTGATTTTCATCCAAACACTGAAAAACAAATCTGAAAGTGATAATGGAGGCTCCAAGGAACACAGTTTTTGATCTTTTATGTTCTTTCCTTATGGCATTCCTTTCCCTTTGGGAATCCCCCAGGAAGAAAGGCACTTCCATGGTCTAATTTTGTAAGATGAGTGAGCAATGCCACTGAGTCTCTCCTACCACACCATCAATTATTATGCCCATGGTTGATAGTTCCTGTGGGTTGGGAAAGAGAAAAAGAACGAAGACTCCAAAAAAGCAGAGGCTTAACTGTCTCAAAATTGATAACAGCTTTATGTAAAGCGTACTAATAAGGCTGGTCCACATATATGTTCCTAAATAATTTAAAAGTGAATAAAATAGAGCGATTGCTGATTATAAGAATTTTTAACACAAAAAAAGTGTTAGAATGGGGGGGTGCATTTTAAAAGGCTGTAAAATTTACAAAGGAAGTTTACTTAAAGTCGTTACGTAAGAAAATGAAATAAGTTCCTTTGATTATGTTGATATTTCTATCAAGAGCAATTCTTACCCTAAAAGCATCCAAAGTACTTGACTTGCGCTACTATACTTGGCTTAGCATTTGTTTAACTAGCTGCTCTGTCTGCCAACACACAGACACTGTCTGTTTGACATACATCATTGCCTTACAAACAATATTTTTGTAGACTGACAGAGAGAGCCTATTCATGACAACCAAACTTCCCCTGAAGCCATGAAATAAATTTCCTTCCAGGACTAACATTTCTCCCTTTCACTGTCATGGGCTCGCCATGCCATTTTGACCTTTCTGTGAGGCAACATGAAAATACCATCTATCATTTCCTGAACCACGGTGACTTGGTTGGAGGTGCACCGTTTCATGGCAAAAACATCTGTGGTCTGATAACCATTCCTCCAAATCTCAGCCCTCGGCAGTTAAAAGCATGCTTACAAGATGGGAGAGAAGCAGGTAGACAGCTTGAAACCAGTCTTAAATTTCTTCTCAAGTAGGAAATGCAAGCTGGTAAAATATCAGCTTCATCAATCATAGTGATAAAACATTATTGCATTATTTATTTATGCCTCCTTTAGAACTCACAAAAAGCACTATATTACAGCAATTTATTTAAACTTTGCTGAATGTACCACTTCAAAATTGATTTTAATGTTAGCAGGTAAGAGAATTCTGGGAGTTTGATACAAGCAGGTGCAGGTCATTACCATGTTAATTGGCTATAAACAGTCCACTCAAATTGTATATAAACCTTAAATCTTTCAGGTACTGAAAGACACTGAAGATGTTTGGGGGTGCTTGGAAGTTATTCAATATATCTTTAAATAGTTTTCAACACATATGATAGAGAATCTGAAGCAATTTGAGCATATGAAGTTAAACTAAAAACATTTCCTGAGAAATAAAATATTCAACAGAAGACCTAAGTTTTCTTATATTCAATCTGGAATATATTATTATAAGGGAATTCCCTGGTGGTCCAGGGTTTAGGACTCGGCGCTTTCACTGCCGTGGCCTGGGTTCAATCCCTGGTTGGGGAACTAAGATCCCGCAAGCCGTGCGGTGCAGCCAAAAAAAAGAAATATATTATTATAAACACCAGTTTATAAACATTCCAAGGACAGAAGAAATATTTAGTTGTTTAAGGAAATAATTTCAGTTTTTAGTTCCTCAAGTGAGCTTTAATTGGAAGGGTTACTGGATAGTATGAATAAGAAACTGATTTTCTGTATATTTTTTCTCAGTAGGTAAAATTATATTACAATGTATGCCAATTGATATAAATCTTAAATATCCCACACATCTCTAGAAAATTGTTTTATATAATCAATTGTTATTTCAGAAGTGCTGTCGCTTTAACCATGTGCATAATCATTGTAAAACCATTCCTAACTTGGAGGAACTAATTAAACACACAGCACAGAGCATTTTTAACCTTTTAAATTATTTTTTAAACATTTTGATATATTTTCCTTATTTCTTATTCTCTTATCTGTATGGGCATGTGTTCAAGTGTACATATACACACCACTTTTTCTTTTGCTGAATTATCAGTACACTTCACACCTAAATACATGGACATGTTTCCCCTGAGAACAAGGTGAAACATATATAACCTATATAATCACAATATCATTATTACACCCAATAAACTTAACAATGACACAATTTTATCTGATACATAGTCTATTTTTAAATTTCCCACCGATAATGTCCTTTATATTCCCCACCCCCGCCCAAATTCCTGAATCCAATTGAGGGTCACACACTGCTTCTTCATCTAGAATTGTTCCCTGTCCTTTTCCCATCTTTTGTGACAATGACAATGACATCTTTAAAGAATCCAGTCCAGATGTTTTATCTATCTCACATCTGGATTTATCTAATTGCTTCCTCATTGTTAGATCCAGACTAAATGTTTTTGGCAAGAATATTACACAGGTTAGACTATGACTTTAATATAGGGTTTTTTTTATTAAGGGAAATATAACTTAAAATACACATTTTTTGTAACTGCAAATCTGTTACATTTCTTGTTGAAGAGCAACTATCATAGTTTCAAAAGCTTTCCTAACTCCAGAATAGTGTTTTCTTAGTGGCCAATTTTATCTCTATATTTATCTATATTTACCCATATGAATGTATTCAACTCTTGCCTGACAAGACAATGAAAAGTACCAACTTGTTTTTAGGGTTCTTATAAGATTTCTAGAAATATCAGGGACTTTGTACATAAATAATGCAAATGCAGATTTGTTTCCTTAATTCTCAATGACTCACACTGTAAACCAAGAAATCAGGGCCATAAAGTGTGCAGTTCAGTTAACATGGGACAGAGAATTAATATGATTAAAACAATCACTGTAATTTCTCAGAGTGGATATGTGCATAGAAAAAAGGGCCTTTTAAAAAGAGTGTTTCAAATAATAGTTTCTATAGTTTTGTAGGGTCAGAATTAAGGCCCATCTGCCATGATTTTTCTTCTGAGACAAAAGGCCATTTTATGAAAAGAGTGGGAGTGTATTCAAGAAAGAGAAACCATACTAAAAATCATCATACTTGGTCATCCAGATGGAGAAAGGTGAAAGTTCAAAAAAATTCTTTTAATTGTTTCCTCCATTAGTATCTCTAGGTCATCCAAAACACTGTAACTTGTTAAATGATCCTAGAAACTACAGGAATCTTCTTCCCTTATTAGCTTAAGTCATTGTCAAGAACAATATGGTTTTCAATACAGATTCACAGAGACCCTCCAACAATGTGAGCATACGGTTTTTTCAGAGGTACTGTATTTTGGGAATTTAGTTAGTATATTAAAATCTTCTAATAATTAAAATTTCCTGTTTCCCCCAGCTACCAGTGTTTGTGGTTTGCTTTGGCTGCAAGGAAGATCATAGCTAAATTTATAGGCATTTGTAGCAACTGTACAGGATCTTACAGCATGCAACAAAGAAGTCGTTATCGTGGTTTCACTGACTCTTTCAATCTTGATTTGCCTTTGCTCCAATTTTTTCATCTAAGTATAGTCAATAAAAATATACTTTACTGTTTTTTCCCATTATGATCAAATACATGTTTGTTACAGAAAATTTATGTAACTCGGGCCAAAAGAAATAAAAATAAAATATCCTTAAGACTAGCACCCAGGGCTTCCCTGGTGGCGCAGTGGTTGAGAGCCTGCCTGCCGATACAGAGGACACGGGTTCGTGCCCCGGTCCAGGAAGATCCCACATGCCACGGAGCGGCTGGGCCTGTGAGCCATGGCCGCTGAGCCTGTGCATCTGGAGCCTGTGCTCCGCAACGGGAGAGGCCACAACAGTGAGAGGCCCGTGTACTGAAAAAACAAACAGACAAAAAAATACAAACAAACAAAACTAGCACCCAGAGATAAGCACTGTGAACACTAGTTCGTATGTTTTTTCACTCCCTTTCTTATCCATATGCACCCATACTCAGTATATTTTATATTTCATAACCGTTTTTTTTTCAGTTAATATCCTATGGACAACTATTCCTATTATTATATATTCTAAAACATTCCTTCTAATGTCTACATTTATTCAAATTGTATGGATGTACCAAGTTTACTTTATTAAACCTCTGTAGCTGAATATTTAGGTTTTCTCCAGCTTTTCACAATTATAAATGACCCCATACACTACAGTGAGCATCCTTGTGGTTAAGTGTGTGTGCATGTTCATAATACTTTCTTATGACAGGTTCTATTAACAGAGTTGCTGGGTAAAAGAGTGTATATTATTCCACCCCCTGTTGGTGTTGCCTAATTATCCCTAGAAAAGCTGTGTATCAATTTACACTCCCACTATTAATATGAGTGTTCTTTAATCCCAAACACTTACTAACACTGGGCCTTATATCACCTATTTCTTTATTTTGTTGAATTTTGTGTTTCTGTACTGAGTTACTCCAAATCTTTCTTAGAAGGAAGCAGGAGGTTTATAAATTTGAAATAATGACTAGCTAGATATATTTACAAAATCTACCAGGGAAGATGTATGAACTGTGATAATCAGGCATAATGTGGTGCCTACCGTCTGCACAGGTTTCCTAAGTTATTGTTAACATCCTGGCATGCTGAGAAAGCTAAGATGACATTTTTACCTTCAGCTGAAGCAACTGCTCTAGTTTCTATGATAAGGTGTCAATAGAGTCACCTATCTTGGCCAATTCAAGAAGCCTCCACTTACATAGGACAGCCTACGTTCTGGGATGTTATGCAAAGTCTTTGAAGAGTTCAAACATCTCAAAATGCAAGAGAAAAGTACAATTTCAATAAACTCTGTCAGGATTATGTTATCACAGCAGCTTATCCAAATGAACTGATAAATCAAGTTGTTTAGATAGGAAAATATACCAGTATTTAGTCTGTTTTGATGATTAGTCTATGACTATGTTTACGTCATGCCTCCTTTAAGTCTTTCATTATTCCATTAAGGTCCTTCACCTAGTTAACTTCTATTATCTTTTAGATCTCAGTTCACCATCAGTATCGCAGGGAAACCTAACCCAATGCCCACTCGCAAACTATATGGTGTCCTCTATAACATCACTCCCTATGCTTTTCCATCGCAGCACTTACAAAAGCTTGCAATTACAATTTATATGGTGATTTGATTAATGTTTGTTTCATCCTCTAGATTGTAACGTTTCATAACTGTGGTAGTTAGTTAGAAATAACCAATCATCTACTTTAGAATAGTGGTCTCTGAATTTTTTTCATTTTACCCTCCATTAGTAACTTTTTTCTAGCAAGCATAATCATAATATATATTCATGTGTGACTGTCCTATTATGTACATTGTGAAATAAACATACAAAAATATTTTTAAAGGCTAAGATAAAAAATACTTTCCTCCAGTAATGCCTGTCTTGTAGCTTGCTCCCCTCCACCTCATGGTGTGTATAATTTGTACAAAGCTTAACATTTCATTTGCATTAACTAAGTTTTTTTTAAGAACAAGCTTAAAACAGAAACAAAACAAAACCCCCAAGTATAATTACTGCTATGCAGCAAATGTTTTTTTTCTATCCACCCTGAAGTTTCTTTCATGTGCTAATGTGGCATTTAAAAAACCTCCTCTCCTTTAACTTAGATCTTTAAAGACCTCACACATCTAAAGATTCTTTACATTCACCAGAAACTTCCAGAGTGGTCTGAGGGCTGACATGCAGTATGATTAATGGATAGTACTGATTTAATTTCCTAAAACAAGAATTTTCCCTTCTGTAAGGAAAACTGTTGTTCGCAATTCATGTCAAGCATTTTACCATGCTTACAGATTCTTATTTTTAAATAAGAAGGCAAAGCTTATTGAAATTTTTCCTTCATTTATAAAATTACCACTGGAAAAGTTCTGGCCTATAAAACAATCAAGAGCTGATCAATAACTATGAGCATCTTCCTAATACCAAAGAAACATGGCTTTTATTTGTTACCATTTTAATGAGGTTTTATTAGCACATGTAGAAAAGAAGCAGAAAATATAACAGAAGATAAATTTAATAAATAGACTTCAAAATGTAAATACAAAGTGCTATAGAGACTACTGGGATATTTTAGGAGCTAGATACATAAGGTTAAAGATTCAAGATAAAAGTATTAGTTAAATAATTATTAAATAGATATGACCATCATTAGACAGTAAATTATTAAAGTTTCTTCAAAGATCTTAATTTGGTGTCATTTGGAATGAAGTTAAAAATTCTCCTTCTGTGGGGTAGGGATGGATTGGGAGTTTGGGATTAGCAGATGCAAACTATTATATACAGGATGGATAAACAACAAGGTCCTGTATAGCACAGGGAACTATATTCAGTATCCTATGATAAATCATAATGGAAAAGAATACAAAAAAGAATGTACACATATGTATAACTGAATCACTTGGCTGTACAGCAGAAATTAACACAACATTGTATATCAACTATACTTGAATGAAATAAATTTTAAAAAATACTTTTCCAGGAGACAAACAGCAGGACTAATTTTGTTCTCATATACTTTTTATATTTGATATCTGACGAAAAATTTGACTACTTAACACACAAAGACAGAAACAATTGGCAATTCCCATTCTCACTCATATTTCAATAGCGCCTGATTCTGGTTTTTTTGGTAAGTTTTCTGTTGTTTTGCTTTCCCTAAAGAAAAGATATTTCAAGTGGAAATTTACTTTGAGGGAGCCAGCAGGAAGGGATATTTGCTGAGAGTGAAGGAAGCAGTGAAGGACACTTTGCCTCTGGCATCCCCAACTCTTAACTACTCTAACATCAGACCCCAAACTTAAGTGACCTCAGACTCAGAAGTGGAAACACATCACAATTGGTATTTCACTTTATAGACTGGTAAAAAAAACACTGCCACTTGAAATAATGGAACTTCCTTATCCTGCTTATTTTCCCCATCTCCACAGGGGCCTTACTTTATTTAGGGTTCTTTTCAGTCAGGCATGAGAAGTGAGGCTCCACAAGTACTGTAAATCTTTACCCCAGCACCAAAGGTCAAAGGGTTATCTGTGCTATGTAGTTTTAGAGTAGATGATTTTCTTTATTCTTTTCTCTCTTTCTTTCTCCTTTTTTTTAAAGAAAACAAAACATATGCATATGAAACACAGCAAGCTAATTTAGGTGCTAAAAGAATTCCTCTTCTATAGATGAACTGCTTTCTCAAGAAAACTACTAAATATCAACTTTTCAGGCATTTTACAAAGGGAAACCAGATGCAACCGAGTTTCCCTCCCCACCACCATTGTCTGCTAGAAAACTTGCCACACAGCTGCTAAAGCAGTAAAATAACTTCAGACCTACAAAAGTGATGACCATTTAGGCAAATGCATCAATTTCATTCTTGAAAAAAAAAAACAACTTTGCTTTATCCTTTAAAAAAAAAGAGTAGGTCTTCTTATTCACAAATTATACCTCATTTACTAACAAGACAAATGTTTTTCAGAGCTTTTCATGTTTAGAGCAGTTTGAAAGGTAATGACTATTCAAGACTAAGAATATAAAAGTCCAGGAAAAACTATCAAAATTCTTTTCCCAATTATTTTTTTGGCTGTGATATGGGAAGTTGAACCTTAATATCTTTTTAAAGATGGTGATACATATTTAAGAAAACATAGGCATTTATTGTTGCCTTTTTTCTCTCTCATCAAAACAATCTTTTTAAAGTAGGAAGTAAAACTGTTGAGTGTAACTGTTGAGTGCCACTGATACAATTCTGATACAGTACAATATACAGCACAAGAGTAAAAGGCATTTATTCTTTCAGGAGACACTGTCATTTTAATGCTCTTTGCAATCCTCTGAATTTAAGTGGCAGAAATGCAAATTTTAACAGTGCTGCTATTACATTCAACTGAGTTACAAAAAAAAGCTACAAAAAGGCTTTCATATACTGAAGAGGGCTAAATATCTTCTGTGATCTGCTACAAGATACAATCTGGAATTTGCCAACTATATTTCTCCCATAATATAGCAGCAGTGGTTTGTCTAATCCCTTTTGCTTCTTTCTTAATCAAAATTCCACTATCTTTTGCGGCAAGTAAAAGAAACTGATAAATGTTTAGAATTGCACCAAATTAAGAATATAAATATGACCTCATCTATATGGAAAGAATATGGAAAGAATTTCAGTTTCCTAAGGTCTATGAAGATGATTAAAAAAAAATAAGATAGCACTGAAAGTGACAACTCAGAAAATGAGAATGTTCAAAATTTCACATAGTAAGAGAAATTTCAATGAGATTTGTTGGATGTGCCCCACTTTCCTAAAAATGAGCTAATGTCTTTCATTTTACAATTATGCTGACAATGGTTTCTTCTGCTCAAATCTTTGCAGCTAAGACAGAAAGATGCTGGGTTCCTTGCAGCAGGACAGCATCAGTGTGTAGGCTTAACTCCCAACTGCACACCAATGATTCACCATCTCAGATCTTCTGAAATAGAAACCACATATTAAGCTGCTAGAGACATCTCCACCAGAACACCAACCTTTCCAACTCAACATGATCAAAACTGAACTTAATATCTCCCACTTTTCCAAACCTGGTCTTAACTCCTAAAGCTCTACTCCAATTAAAGTATTGTCCACCCAGAGCTCTTGAGAACTGGTCCAACTTCTTCCTTACCTAATCATATTTACAAACAGCTAATAGTTACTGAGCACTTACTATGTGCCAGTGCACCTTGTTGAGGGTTCCGCATGTACTAGCACACTTAATTCTCAGCATCCTGGACACTGTGCAAATTGAGGTTCGTGGAGGTGCAGTAACTTGACCACGATCAAGTGTGTGGAGAGCTAGAATTCAAAGCCTGGCCATCTTATCTCAAAACCCTCAGTCTTCTATTTTAAATTTTAAAACTGACATTTTGGGGGTGTATGGTTCTATTTAACACATGAACAGATTTGTGTAACCACCACCACAATCAGGAAACAGAACAATTCCATCATATCAAGAAACTGCTGGTGCTGCCCCTTTGTAGTTAAATCCTACTCCCACCCCAATCTATGGCAATCATTCATCTGTTCTCCATCCCTATAGTTTTGACTTCTCAAGAATGTCACACAAATGGGGACTTCCCTGGTGGTCCAGTGGGTAAGACTCCATGCTCCTAATGCAGGGGACCCAGGTTTGATCCCTGGTCAGGGAACTAGATCCCACATGCCTCAACTAAGAGTTCAAATGCCACAACTAAAAGATCCCACATGCCGCAACTAAAAAAAAAAAGATCCCACATGCCACAACTAAAGATCCCACATACCACCATGAAGATCGAAGATCTCACATGCAGTAACTAAGACCTGGCACAGCCAAATAAATATATATATATATAAAAGGAATGTCACGTAAATGGAATCATACAGAATGTAACCTTTTGAGACCAGCCTCTTTCACTCAGCATAATGCCAATATTCATCAACAAACTATCGCAAGTAGCCATATAGTTCATTGCTTTTTATTGCTGAGGAGTAATTCAACGGTATGGGTATATCACAGCTCGTTTATCTACTCACCCACTGAAGGACAACTGTTGTTTCCAGCCTGGGGGGACTGTGAATTGAGCTAAACATTTTATGTATAGGTTTTTGTGTGAACATCAGTTTTCATTTTTCTACAGTAAACACACAGGATGAGATTGCTGGGTCACATGGCACAGGCATGTTTAACTTCATAAGACAGCACTGAACTGTCTTCTAGAGTGGCTGTACCATTTTGCATTCCTACAATAATGCATAAGAGTTCCAGGTGTTCTGTATCCATGTCAGCACTTGTTATTGGCAGTTTTGACATTTAAAAAAATTTTAGTCATTCCAATAGGTATGTAGTGGTATCTTATTGTAGTTAAAATTTTTTAATTTGCATTTTGGTAATGGCTAATGATGTTGAGCATCTTTGCATAGACCCCTTAGGCGTAATCCCTATATATGAAGGTCTCCTATTAGGCCCACATGTAATCAGTCAAGTTCTAAGCGTGAAAAACTTCACACCTGCCTTCTCTCCAATGAACTACTGTCTTAGCTTATACTTATTATTTTAGATTATTTCAACAACCATTTTATTGATTTCCTGTCTTCAGTAGCCCCCTCTCTCCCTGGCTCATGCTCACTGCATTCTCTAAACCTATCCTCTACAATGTGATTACCAGTTATCTGTCTAAACAAGCCATGTCATTTTCTCATTTAAAAACTTGCTGGCTCTGCACTACTAACAAGATAAGACAAAGACTAACTAATTTATCAAGGTACACAGGGTCCTTAAAACATGGGACCTAGTGAACTCTATGGTTTTAGCTTCCGTAACTCCTACCCATGCAACCCATGTTTCAGCCATGGCAAACCAATGAGGCTACCTCTTTTAATCTTTCTGTTTCTGTACATTTTAAGCTCCTACGATTGGAATGATTTTCCTCCATTTCTCTACTGGGCAATTTTTTAGCGTACAGTAAAATTAGTTATTTATCCTCTGTGCTTTCAGAGTAGTCTGACTATACCTCAATTTTGTCTATCAGCACATTTTCCTATGAACGCTGATAGGTCCTCCAGGATGAACTTAAACACTTCGGAGGCAAGCATGCCATTTTACATTCAGGTTCCTTGTGCCCAATCCAGGGCCTGGTGAGTATGTGCATTCAATCAATATACGCTAATTTTTAAATTTTAAAAATAATGGAGAACACATACCTAGAAACTTCTGAGAAAAATGTGTATTGTATCAACCCTAAAATTAGAAATTTTGCATTTTTAATTGGCACTATCTTCTAGGCAATGTCTTCATGAGGAGTTAGGAGAAGAAATCACAGAAGTCAAAACTGCATGTTGTGGGGATGGTTTCAATTTTGCAATTAATTTGTTGGTAATTAATTTACACTAATTTAACGGTAACTGCAGCCCATTATCAGTAATTTCTAAATGGAGCTCAACTGATTTGCAAGGCCAAAGAGCTTCTGTGTTATAAGCCTTCTAGTAGGGCCCAAGAGACCAGCCCCAGGAAAGCATAGGAGTCTCTTTATCTGAGACCTATTGAGTTCCATAAAACACTGTACTCACTGTACTCACACAGTGCTAATGAGGGCTTTACAAACAGTACTGTAGCTCTTAGAGCCCACCGTAAAGCTCAATGATAGCAGCTGAGTGGGTTGAAAAATATTCTCCTTTCGAGTGACTACTAAACACTCCTGGCTTCATGCTGTCGATTCAAAGAACAGTTTGTGTTATGGGTTTATGGAATCCATGGCTATGTTTATTTCTTTGATCATTTAAAAACATAATATTTAATTAACTTGGCACTATCACAGTTACCTAAAATGAGATGACCAAATTAAGAGTAATTAAGTTTTCTCAGGGGATAAAATATGTTATTAGATATATGACTGGATGCCTCCTGAGAGTTTACTCAACCAAAATGAAGCATAAATTAAAACACTTTAGGGGCTTCCCTGGTGGCGCAGTGGTTGGGAGTCCGCCTGCCGATTCGGGGTACGCGGGTTCGTGCCTCGGTCCGGGGGGATCCCACATGCCGTGGAGCGTCTGGGCCCGTGGGCCGTGGCTGCTGGGCCTGCACGTCTGGAGCCTGTGCTCCACAGCAGGAGAGGCTGCGGCAGTGAGAGGCCCGAGTACCACAAAAAAAAAACAACAAAAAAACACTTTAACACAGTTATAGAACTAACTGGCTTAAAGGGAGGCATAAGCCAAAGGTCCAAATACCTTTCCCTTATATGTTAAAATGGTAGTTGTTTTTTTTTCCACATATGGGATCAATATTACCTAACACTTTGTAAATGATTTTTGAAGAGGGTCTGCACAGTGAAATTTCCAAATTTGCTGATCTGGTGGATATTATATTATACGATGATTATAATCCCCAAAAGTTGAGTATAAAGCGATTTAAAACAACACAATAAGCTGTTTTCTAAAGGAATTTTAATTTACCATTTGTGTACATGGAAACTGCCATGTACAGTAGGGACTACAGCAAACTTGGAGTATAGACTTTTATAACATGTGTGAACCAGAAAGTAAAAAGAAAGTTCACAAAACCTCCTCTTTCAGGAAAGAAGCAGTTCTGAGCTGCTTTTGTGTCTCATTTCTCTATATTATATTCTACACACTGCAACAGAAAGATATTTCTAAACATAAATCTAATCAGGCCACTCACTTGCTTAAAATCATTTAATGGCTTCACACTGCCCTTAGGACAAAGCCCAAATTCCCTCACGTGCCTTACCAGGTGCTGGCCTCTTGCAGGCCTCTCCAATTTCACTCTGGTCATAGTAACACTTAGTTCCTTCAGAACATGGTCTCCCTCATCTCCTGGCCATCCCACATAAATTTCAGCATTCCTTGAGTATTTCCTGGGTTCTGCCATTCCCTCTTTGTAAAGGCAGATTTATCCTGAAGCTATTTATCCTGAAAGCTTAACTTTCAGAGCCCTCTGACCTGCATGCGGTCTATTAAATATACTGTACTACAGTGTATTTTAATATTATTTTAACTTATTTTATTATATATTATTTTATCAGGCTCCACATAACCTGTATCTGCCCCTGCCCCTTTGCCTGGCTAATACGAATCTTCCTTTAGATCTCAACATAAATGTTATTTCTTCTTGAAAGCCATCCCCATTTTAGCCCTAAAATAGGTGAGAAGCTCCTGCCAAGTGCCGTAATAGCAATCTGACATCTACTATTAAGGAGTTCATCACACCTTATTTTAATTGCTTATTTAATTATCATTCTTCCTCCTAAGTTCCCCAAATGCTATGATTATGCCTACATTAAATATGGTTGTGTTCTAATGTAGGGACTACCACATAGTGAGTTTGGTAAATACCTGAGAATGAATCTGTGAATGAGTATCAGTGGCAAACAAAATATAGAAACGAAGGGCCCAAATGAGAAGATTATACCTGAAAGCCTGTGATTCATCCATTCCTTGGATGTTTGGGAAGAAATGTACTGACTGAATGATGATAATCATGAAAGGCCATGTTTTCTCCATGTGTAAGCTGAGAAGTATGGGGAAGGGTGACTAGAAGCAAGATAAGCAGTAAGAAGTGCAGTAAACATGGACTAAAGAAAGGTTTAGTAGTAACAATAATTAATAACTATAATTGGGGCTTCCCTGGTGGCACAGTGGTTGAGAGTCCACCTGCCAGTGCAGGGGACACAGGTCCGTGCCTGGGTCCGGGAAGATCCCACATGCTGCGGAGCTGCTGGGCCCGTGAGCCATGGCCGCTGAGCTTGCGTGTCCGGAGCCTGTGCTCCTCAATGGGAGAGGCCACAACAGTGAGAGGCCCGTGTACCGCAAAAACAAAACAAAACAAAACAAAACAAAACAAAACTGTAATTGGCTTGACAATTAAGAGAGTCAGAAATATAGGAACCTAGAAGGCACAATAACAAATTTCTGAAAGATTTCCAACAAGAATAACAAACTAGAGCTAAGAGTTATTAAGTTATAAAGAATTAACACTGGCTATTTAGCAAAAATATTACTAGGTCATCTAGACCAGTGTTTCCACTTTTATGTGCATACTGGTCACCTAGTAATTATATTAAAATGGAGACTCTGATTCAGTAGGTCTGGGGAAGGGACAGGGCGCCTGAAATTCAGCATTTAAATAAAATTCCAGATTATGCTGCTGAACCTGGGACCACACTTTAAAGAGCAAGGACTATAAAGTCTACATTTGGAATTGGCAAACCATAGTAATATGGTCTACTGTCTTTGGGTTACCTGCCAACTAAAAATGGTTTTTATATTTTTGAATGGTCAGAAAAAATTTTAAGCAATATTTTGTGACACATCCAAATTATATGAAACTCAAATTTTAGTCTCCATAAATACAGTAAGGCTTTCTACTGGAACATAACCAACATCAATGCATTTATGAATTTTCTATGCTGCTTTGTGCTACAGTGGCAGTGGAAGAGACCATATGGCCCACTGTATTAGTCTGCTTAGGCTACCATGACAAAACACCATAGACTGGATGGTTTAAACAACAGAAATTAATTTCTCATAGTTCTGGAGACTGGGAAGTCCATTTCTGGTAAGAGCTCTCTTCCTGGCTTGTAGACAGTCACCTTCTCATTGCCTCATATGGTGGAGAGAGAGCTCTGGTATTTCTTCCTCTTCTTCTAAGGGCACCAGCCCTATTGGATTAGGGTCCCACCCTTATGACCTCATTTAACATTTGTCACTCTCTCAAACGCTCTATCTTCAAATACAGTCACATTAGGGGTTAGGGCTTCACCATATGAATTTGGTGGGAACATAAACATTCAGTTCATAAAGTCCACAAAGCCTAAAACATTTACTATCTGGCTCATTACAGAAAAAATTTGCCTGGCCCTGGTCTAGACCCTTGTTTCTCAAAGTGAGCAGAAATGCAGAAATTTCAGGCTTCACCCAGACCTACTAAGTTTTAACAAGGTCCCTGGGTAAATTCATACACATATTAAAGCTCAAGAAGTAGTGGTTTCCATATCTAATGATCATGGTAAGTTATATGGGACCAGATTTTCAGACTCTACCCTGGGAAGAGAACTATGTTATTGTAAAAACAACTACAACAGCTAACATTTGTTGAGGACTTACAATGCAATTTACAATGCAATGTTAACCCTTATGTGTATTGTCATTAAACCTTCCTAACATTCTAAAATAACTATTATTATTATTATCCTTATTTAAAAGATTAGGCAAACAACAAGGATTTGTTAATAAGCTGTGGAGCTTGTAAGTTAAACCTAGGCAGCAGACATGAAGCTTACTCAACTTATGTTTTTCTTTTAACTGTCAGTGCCACGTGCCTCCCATAATAAAGCATTGTAGATGACGCACCATGGGAATGACTGACACCATTTGGGGTCACAAGAGGATTCCCAGAAGAGTTAAGACTTAAAAGCTGAGCAAGATTTTTTCCAGAGAGAAGAGATAGGTCTCCAATTTTGTCCAGAGAGCATCCAAAATATCTTAAAATGGAAGATTACCTTTCATCCTAGAAAAAGAATTTAAGGAAAGATAAACAGATGATTAACTGTAACTTTTGTATAGTTCTTACAGTTTCATCAACCTGCAAACATTCTGTTTTTAACTAGAGGTAGTTGCAAATTGGCAAATGAAAATCTTTTTATTGTCTTAATGTAGCAGTACGTTTTTAGTAATGGGATTTTTTAGAAGTGTATGCTCCATTTCTTCTGAGGTATTGGTTTTTTAAGTATTTTTTAAAAATTTTAAGTATTAAGGTTCTGAAATGTGATTTGAATATCAATCATATTTGGCATTGTTGGATATTGCCGAGAAGGGAATTTTCAAAAATTTTTACTCTCTTGATAAATTAGGAATAAATAGTTCAGTGTTCCCTAAAGTCTGTGTTTAAGTTTCAGCATGTTTTGTCTTGATAAAAGATTAAACACAACATAATAACTTAAAAGATATTTAACAGTGAAGGAAGTGAAATACAGTAGTACTTTTTAAATGTTCCCTTTGTTATGTTATAATTTGTACTCACAGTCAATTTTATGGCCTACATAGTAGGTGGTTTCCAAAATCATTTCTTTAAGAAGTCTACTGACTTCAGTTAAATGAACTTATTTTGTAATTATTTGAAAATAATGAAAGAATGCAATCAGATACTGTTCAGAGCAACTATTTCTACTAAAAGTGAAAATTAACTGTGGTAAAGCACAGGAAGAACTAAAGAGAGGCAAAAAATGTGAGGTTATGTCCCCAAAGATCTTTCCTGTGGTAAAAGACAGCAATAATGTTAATGGAATTTTTACACCAAGCCTAAAAATGGTCTGTTAACACATAAATGCAAAGTGATCTCACAGAGGGAATGTGAATTGGTTCAGCCACTATGGAGAACAGTATGGAGGTTCCTTAAAAAACTACAAATAGAACTACCGTATGACCCAGCAATCCCACTACTGGGCATATACCCTGAGAAAACCAGAATTCAAAGAGTCATGTACCAAAATGTTCACTGCAGCTCTATTTACAATAGCCAGGAGATGGAAACAACCTAAGTGTCCATCATCGGATGAATGGATAAAGAAGATGTGGCACATATAAACAATGGAATATTACTCAGCCATAAAACGAAACAAAATTGAGCTATTTGTAATGAGGCGGATAGACCTAGAGTCTGTCATACAGAGTGAAGTAAGTCAGAAAGAGAAAGACCAATACCGTATGCTAACACATATATATGGAATTTAAGAAAAAAAAATGTCATGAAGAACCTAGGGGTGAGACAGGAATAAAGACACAGACCTACTAGAGAATGGATTTGAGGATATGGAGAGGGGGAAGGGTAAGCTGTGACAAAGTGAGAGAGAGGCATGGACATATATACACTACCAAACGAAGCAGCCGCATAGCACAGGGAGATCAGCTCGGTGCTTTGTGACCTCCTGGATGGGTGGGATAGGGAGGGTGGGAGAGAAGGAGACGCAAGAGGGAAGAGATACGGGAACATATGTATATGTATAGCTGATTCACTTTGTTATAAAGCAGAAACTAACACACCATTGTAAAGCAATTATACTCCAATAAAGATGTAAAAAAAAAAAGTAATCTCACAGAAACCAGTGCTGGTTTATGAAGTCAAAGCTAATCTGGACAGAATGCTTAATGATATTTATGTTGTCGACTATACATTACTTCAGCATGGAAGACTCCTGGCATCTATAATGACATTTAAGCTGGTAGTCAATATCAAAGCACCAGATTATCTGAAATGAATTTATAGGCTAAGTCAGTATGGAACTATACACTTGAAATTATTCACAATTAGGAAGATTTTGTTATAAAATATAGTGTATTTTTTACTCCATCTTATGTGAAATTTGCAGACCAACCACATTATAAGGATTTTCACCTGTAGCATGTTTCCAAAGATTTTCTGAGTGTTATCTAAGGCTTCCTTGTGTGAGAGGGGTGAGGGAAGACAGTCTCTGAAAAGACTTTGGCTTGCTTTAAAACGTGACTTCCGTATTTCGTAAACTGAGTGATTCTAATTCTCTTCGAAACAAAATCGCTATTATAGTAAGGTTCACAATGACCCCTCTCTGCTCAAAGTGGTCTCGAAGTGGTCTCCTTTATGCCACAAAATCTTGTTCTGCCTCGACTAAAGGAAAGCTTACAACTTCCTCCAGCTATATCAATTTGGCTCACCAGTGCTAGTTCTCTGTTTTCTTTTTTTTTTTTTTTTTTTTTTTTTTTTTTTTTTTGCGGTGTGTGGGCCTCTCACTGTTGTGGCCTCTCCCGTTGCGGAGCACAGGCTCCGGACGCGCAGGCTCAGCGGCCATGGCTCACGGGCCCAGCCGCTCCGCGGCATGTGGGATCCTCCCGGACCGGGGCACGAACCCGTGTCCCCTGCATCGGCAGGCGGACTCTCAACCAATGCGCCACTAGGGAAGTCCTCTGTTTTCTTTCTTGAGATATGTAGCCACAAAACCAAATCCTATTCTACTATAGTGAAAGATAACACCCAGAAATCTGACTTAATTTTACCATGCTTCTATACAAACTGGCTAAGGGACTCTAAAATTACATAATTAACCAGGGACTGTTTCCTCAGACTCCTACTCCCAGCAGAAACTGGGAGTTATAACTTTAGATTTCTCAAGAAAAGATCTCAGTTTTGAAGGTGTGATTTTAAATATTTTGGATCTTTACAATTGGTGCTAAATAGAATGCTCATTAATCATGCTCGCTGCGAAATTTAATAGCACAAATTCTTTGACAAAAAAGAAGCTAAAGATTATCTAACATCAGGGTCCTAAATGCTAAACAACAGCACTATCTAAATAATCCCCCCCTTTTCACTCTATTCTATACAGACAAAACAATTAAGAACAGTTTCTGACAATCAGCTTATGAAAACAGTCCTCTTGCAATTAGAAACTCTAACTTCAGAATTTTAAGCCAATTTCTGAAATAAACAGACCAAAAAAGGAGGAACAAATTATTTCAATCAGTCTATTATCAGGGAATACAAGTGTGCTATTAATTTTGCTTCTGTTTGTTGTGTGATGAATGGAACAAACATTTAAAAATTCTATTTAAAACTGAACTAAACACTGAAAGTGCCAAAGAAAAAAACTAAGTGAAAATAATTACTACGAAAATGCAAAATCTTGAAGAAAACCGCAAACCACAATTTAGAACAAATCACATAAACATTAAATCACAAGCCTAGTGCTTTTTATCCAACTCCCCCAAAGTAAACCACTTCCAATAAAATCAAACTGTATATATTAAAATCATTAAACTAAAACAAACTAGCAACGTCAAAAATACTTCCACTGCTCTGTCAATATTTATATTATACTAATAAAGACACAAGAGCCTTTTTTAGCCACTTGAAAAAACAAAACATTCTACATCTCAGGGAATAGAGCTTTGAGGGTTTACAGTAAAATGTTCTAAAATAACTTTCATTACTAAGTACAGTTAAATTTAGTTAATCAGAAATTTGGGAGAAAACTGGACAAGTGATTCAACTTAATCTTTTGGTTTAATCCTTGTTTTTAGCAGTGGTCACATCTGTTACATTTTTTAAATCCAGTGCTATAATGCCTTACTTAAAAAAGAATTTAAAATGCTTGTTAAATGAATTGAAATATATGAACTCATTCACCTATTTCTTTCTTTCAGAAACAAAGAACTGTATGTATTACTAAGGAGAATGTGTCCCCAAAACATATTTTATTGAAAACTTCATTACCTGAAGTGGAAACAAAAAGGGCATCAGAAAGGGGATTAGTATGAAAATGAAATTTTGAGACATCAGTTTCCTACTCAAATTGACACTGAATCAGCAAACAAAAGCATTTAAATTTCATTTCCAAGCCCACTTAGTAAATCTAGTTCCGGTTAGAGTATCTTTAATGTGCAAAAGCTCAGTAAAAGCAAGTATTCACCATGTAAGACACAGATAGGGTTCCCTTAACCTACTGCCCTCTAGACACATCACACACTGTTAAACAGGCAGCTACCACCAGATGCTCTCGCTAAAAATGGTCACAGATGGTCAGCTGTCCAGTTAATAGAACATACTGCTCTCCCAACAGCCAAAAGTAAGACGGAAAGGAGTGAGAGCTGTTAACACTTGCCTGCTTAGCAGGTTAAACCCATTAGCTTGCTGTAAGCTTGGCTAGGCCCCAAGAGTGACTTTCTAGAAAAGGAAGATGAGACCCTAGGGCTCTCAAGATTAGAAGGCATCTTAAAGGTGATCTAGTCAAAAGCTGCACAGTGCTTTAATCCACACAACTGCATCATTGCCAGTCAGCCAATACAGCCCTGGACACGGCAACTCCAGGGGTATGGAACGGGCCATCTAACAAGAAAGCCCTACAGCTGTGAGAGAGTACTCTGCAACCCTGCACTGCAATTCCTCCAGCCACTCAGTCTGACTCCAGTCAGGAGACACGCGGCTATTTTAATAGACGGGGTATATTGAGTATAACAAAATCATTTCCTACTTTTATGCACTATAAAATGATTTTAAATCCTTTGCAAATGGCACATGCAAAGGATTTTATGACATAAAAACACAGGCAGTAAATATATGCTATTTATTTTTAAAACATAGGAAGAAATAAAGGTATATAGGATGGAAAGCTATTATTCAGAGATTACAAAAAATTTCAACAAAAATCAATGGATCTTCTTCATATATATGCCATCTGTAGAAAATTTTTAAATTTTAAAGAATTGTTTTTAATTGGCTAAGTTTTAATGTTTCTCTAAACTTTTCACAAGCACAGCAGTCTTTTGTTTTTTTCTAATAAATTATTCATCTGTTTAGAATAAGCTACCTATATGTTCAGTAAGACTTGTCTAACAATCTACTGTTTTGTTATCTTCAATGTATGTATACTTCCCTATCAGGGAAGAAATTGGAGGTACTGAGTTTGATGTATGATTTTTCATCAAAAATTGTCTCAAATCCTGTTTCTTACTTGATACTGACTAAAATTTTCTTGATTAAATGACATGCATGTGGAAAGGGAGGGCACCCTGAGAAGGCATGGCTAGAAATAAATGCTGCTGAATAGCTGACAGTAGGTTGGGCTAACGTCATCTGAGTATCAATGGCTTAAGGAAGGTCACCCTGGAACACATGTAACTTCTCCTTGTCCTTTATAAAGCTGTGTGACAGGGATCAACTGTGAAACTTATTTAACCTAATGCAGATTCAATTAAATCCAACACAACAAGATTACAAGCAAAACGGCACCTGAAATATTACGGCAAAGAACTGGAAGATGGGGTTCTGCGTCCCTGGGTCTGAAAACAGATTCCCACCACTGCTTCTTACTGCACAGGGATTTGGGTCTAATGTTGTTCTCACAGCTTGTGCCGTGAGGCCAGGGGAAAAAAATGAAGCAGTCCCCTGTGGGACCCCTGTGCCTCTTCCCTTCCTGCACTCCAAAGGGCAGTCTGTTACAGGGAAAGCCAGAGTGCTTGTAAATTTCCACTATGTGCAGAAGGTGTGATAACAATCCAGTAGGAATTTAGTTGATGCTGCTTTGTGCTTAAGGGTAAAAATCTACTCACAAGCAACAAATAGCTAAGAGTGCATTCTACACCTTGAGTACATTTATGCTCACGCATTTACTGTAGTTATGTCTTTACTTTCTACTAAACATGTTTTCATCATGAAATCCTTTCACTGTGCAAAGATAGGATGAATAGGGAATAAAAATGTCTTTCAGAACTCTGATGAACCCAAACACAAAATTAAGTGCTTTTTCTTTAGCGTTTCTAGGTTAGAACTACATAAAGTAAATATTTACAGTTACATGGGTCATATGTAAGAGCATTATTTTGTACAAAATTTACACATCTTTCACACATGCAAAATAATACACCTACCTGGCACTCTCCGGCAATTTCTAAGTTAAACTTAAATTATTGTGTATTATCTGATCATTTGGTGATATTCCTAATTTTACATTTCTATTCTACATCCACCACACAGTCACAAGAATTGATCAGGATCTCACTCCACCAGAAGTGAACTTTAGAAAGAAAATCGATGCCCAAAGGTGGGGAGAAGATAGAAAGATAACCTGGTTATCTGACATTGTACCGATTCACTCACGATGGTGAGTCAAGGACCATTCACTGACTTAAGCAGTAGAATATGCACAATGATGCAGCAGGGTCAATTCTTTTCTTTTTACCATTAAGTCATTACTTCTGCCTTATATCCTATAACTTTCTTCCCAATTGGTCAGGGAGGAAGGGAAAAAGGAAAAACACAGTACAGGTTCACTCACCTAAACCACCGAGAGTATAGAGAAGGTCACTGGTGGCTAAGAAAATGGGTCCATTCTCCTGCTGCCCTTCTTCTCTGTAGTACAGCTTGTAGCCCTGAATGGTTGCTGTGTCCTCAGCATCTTGTTGCCACTTTACAGAAATGGTGGTACAATTCAGAGGCTCCAAATGTAACTCTGGAGACTTAGGGGCTAGAAAAATTCACCAGATGAATAAGAAACTCGTAATGCACATGAAAACACAGGATAGTATATGGCTCTCTCTGTTTTAAACCAACAGTTGCATAAAAATTCAATTCCAACAATTATACTTTACCTTAATATTAAAAATTCCACAATGATATTAAATTTTGAGACAGAATTAAAAATATAAAATACTACTTAAAAAACTAAGGTATATAAATAAGAACAAAATTACATGTGTATTTAAAGTTTTTTCAAAGAAGCAATATGTGTTTCCTAATTTTGACCATCCAATATTCCCCTGTGATAGAACAGGCATTATTATTAATCAATTAACAAGAAAAAGCCCAGTCATGTTACATTCCACATTAGTAAAAGAGGAGGCGGGTCTGGAACTTCCTAGTATTACGGTTTTTCTATTAAACTGATGATTTAAAAAAATATATATGGCAATGATATTAATTAGGTCTCTATTAATATATAACTTCTGGTAATTCAATTTGATTTGGACCCATCTGTCTTTGAAGGATCTGCTAAGTAAACATAGAGTAACCAAAAGTTTTACACACTAATGAGGCTCCATGCAAAAAGCAACTACTCAATAGAAACTTTAAAATTTTTTTCAATTAAGCCCATGATCGATGGAATACTTTAATTCATAAGACAAAATTTTAAAATATAAACATAAGTTAGATAAGAAAACAAAAGAAAAATACTGTGCCATTCTTCCTCAGTAGTCAACATTTACCTTTCACGCTTGTAGCTTTGGGTGTCCTGTGTGAGGTCCATACCGAAGACTCTCCCAGCCCCACTCTGGTGGCAGCAGTAATCCGCACCAGGTAGACACTGTCAGGCTTCAGGCCCTCTAACAGGTGCTCATGAGTGGTCCCCGGGAGCTCCAGAACGTGGATGGAGTTGTCAGTACTCAGGCGGAAGGACAGGCGGTAGAGGACCACCTGGCCCCGCCGATACTTGGCTGGGATTGGCAGCCAGGAGACGAGGATATCGGTGGGACTTCGACTTGTCAAACTAATTTCAGGAGGTCTCAGGGGAACTAGTCATACAAGAAAACAGGTTGCTTATAAATATTTAGAATCAAAATTGTCAACTAGCACACCAGTATTTATTGAAGTATTTTAACAGCAACACATCACATAACAAAGGAGAGAGAGATACTTTCAGCCCTAGCTGAGGTTTCCAGTCAAGCAGAGTACAAACCAGAAAAAGGAAGGAAAAAATAATGAGGGAGGATCCGATATAGAGAACCAAAGAAAGCAAGGTTTTCACTGTTGTTGTTGTGACTGTTCTGATGTTGTTTGGGATTAATATGAACTTACTTAATATGAGAATACTTCTCAGTAACCCTACCAAAATGCCTTAAAACAAGGAAGAGAGAACTACACAAGAATGGAGAAGCTTAGGACACCAGGGTTATAACCTAACAAATAATTTTAAGTGTTTAATAAGAGTTGTATCTTAAAAATTAGTGTGAATTTTGTATTCCTAATTATAATATATGGTGCTTAATATGAAAACAATGTTTTCCCTGTAAATAATTTGAATACAACAGGCAGTCCAGGAAAAGGAGCCAAGTATACTGGGAGGCAGTCTAATATTAAGAGCTAAGATGGGTTCTGGAGTTAGTCTCTGTGTAACTGATTCCCTGTTATATCAGTTACTACTGTCTGTGTGTGATCTTGGCCAAATTAATTTCTCTGTGTCTAGGTTTCTTCATATACAAAATGGGGATGAAAAGAATAGCTTCTTCTACAGGCTTTCCTACCTCAAGTAATGGCAATTATTTGTCCAACTGCTCAAGACAAAAACCTTGGTGTCACCCTTGACTCCTCCATACACTCTCCACATTCAATCCTATGACTCTACTACTCACACGGCCACCCCCTTGGTCCCTGCACCATCACCCTTAGCCTGTTTTGTTGCAATAGGCTCCTGACAGATTTCCCTGCCTCTGCCCTCTTCTTCAGCACCTAGTCTCCAATACATTTTGCTGTTAAATTGCAAGTCGGATCTTGTCACTCTTCTGCTCAAAATAGCGCCCATTTCACTCACAGTAAAAGCCAGAGTCCTCATTATGGATTCATACACAGCCCTACCTACTTATATGGTTGGTTCCTCATTCATTCTGTGCCTCATCTCCTACTGCTTTCTGCTTGTTCCCTCCAGTCCAGCCATGCTTGTGCTTCAGGCCCTTAGCAATTTCCATGTCCTTTCTTAGAATTCACGTCCCCCAGTCATCTGCCTAGCCAGCTCCCTCATTTTCATTTCCTCCAGGTCTTCAAGTATCACCTATTACATGAGGTATCTCTGTCTAAAGCCTTACCCCTCTCCCTGCTTTTTCCCCTTCTCCTCAACACTTATTACTATCTAACAGAGCATATCATTGATGTTTATCTTATTTCTTGTTCCTCCGTCCCTTCTCCCACAACAGAAAGTAAGCTCCACAAGGTATGGGACAATCTTTTGTCTCTTTCATTCACTATTAAATACTGAATAACACATAGCATGTACTCAATAAATATTTGTTGAATGAATGAAATAATAGGTAGGAAAGGGAAAACCAATCAAGCATTTCTGAGTCCTTTATGTGTATGAACTCATGAATTCTCACAAAAACCCAATGAAGAAAGTGCCATTATCATTTCTACTTTATAGCTGAGGAAACTGAGGTACAAAGAAGTCAAATCACTTACCCAAGGTCACACAGCTTGTAAGTGAAGAAGTAGATCTAGAGCCTATATTCTTATCCCCTACACCCTACTATCTCTTACATAAAAATGTTCTTCTATCATAGGGTTATGTAGGGATTAAAGGATATAAATGGTGGGAATGTTTTTAGAACAGGCAGTGTTAGACACTCCAAAAGTGTTAGTTGTATCTGACGTGCACACTAGGAGACCCACACATCTCAGTCTGAGAAGTACAGGCTGAGGAAATGGGGGAATACTGATACAGAAAATTGAAAAGCAGTGTCAGAAGTCTGTATGTTATCCAGAAAACAAAATGAAAATTAAACAAAAAAGTTGCAGAATAAGGAAAGGTTTAAAAGGAGAAAAACTTTGAGATCACAACTTAATTGGAATTGGCAAGCTTTAACCAGTAGCTTGCTATGCTAAGACACATTTTCTTGAAGGGTATGTGGGAATACACCTCATATACCAAATAAACCCAAAACAACTACAACAAACACCAGTCTGTGTTTCACCTTAGATATGCATGTCAGAGGTTGTTAAATGTAATTAGGTAACCAGAGAGGTCATGGTTCACTCTAAAATGGAACAGACTCTTAAACAAAAACTGAAATGTGGAATTCAGCATCCAGATCAATGACAATTTTTCATTTAGTAAAGGTCTGAATTTATAAACATTTACACAAGTAGTAGTATAGAGATATAATAGATCTGGGACCAAATGGACAAAGAAAAAGTTGTGAGAATCATTTAAATAAAAATGTTTTGAAAACTAAAGGTGGACCATTTCTTGAGGATGCAAAAACATTTGTAAAGGTAGAATAGTATAATTAAGTATATGTTAAACAATCCCCCTTTCACACTGCAGAGTACAAACATGGGCCATGGAGAGGCCCTGAAGAGAGAGATGAAGAGTCAGAGGAGGAGAAACAGTTCTCCAGGACTATTTTAATGGATAGAATTTCCCACCGCTGTAAGAGTATATGGAGGCCTGCCCTCAAAAGGACAGCAACTCAATTTCCAACCCCAGGTAACAAACTGAACAGGCAATACTTTCCTGCTTATGCAGAATAAGCACAATGTATCTAAAAATAAACTAACTGCTATCTGATTTTATAAGAATTTTTTTAACTGACAAGTACTAAACTTCTTAAACTCCCAGTTTCAGAAGTCCAATGCCTCTGACCTCCAGTCATTACATACACTCAATATGTAACTGTCATTATATTTTTTCCCGCCTAGAGAATCTCACATTTTGTTCTCCTCAGTAAAGAAAAGAAAACAAACCAAAAACCCTGCAACGCATTTACAATTTAAACCAGGAACTTGAAGAAACAGAAGGACAATTTTGTTATTAAAATTTGTATTACGAATTATAAATGAAAGTGCTCTTCATCATTTTACTGCCAAAAATTGAGAGTAAGATTTGAAATGGTAAATTAGCCTGCTGGTTATCACATTTGCTTTTGTTTTTGTTTTTAAACCAAAACCAGGATATTTTCTCTGAGTTAGAACACATATTCACTGAAAGTGATAAAGCATATTACTGTTAATGCTGAGATGACCTAGAGTCACATTTTCTTACCATCCTCTAAAGTGTTCTGTGTCACGTGGTCGGACATCTGGCTGGCTCCCATTGGCATATAAGCCACAATGTAGAAAGTATAATTGCTGGCAGGTTCCAAGTCATCAATAAGATAATGAGTTGTGTCATTTCCGATGACTACTTGATACTCTTCATTGTTTAAACCTAGGTTAAGGAATCAGTGTCTAAAAATTATGAATATTCAAAATAAAATTAACAAGACCATTACTATTTTCTTCCACTATAAAACACTGATCCTTGGATCTGTGTTATCTTTTGTGACCCTTTAAAAAATGTGAATAGGAAGATTTTTATTTTCTAAAAGTAACCATGTCTTGTTACAAATTACTAGTTTGAATTTTTCCTGAATAAATCAAACTGAAAACAATTAATCTTCTCTAAACATCACTTAACATCTAGTCAAAACCCACAGCAGAGACAATGTACAGCAGTAACACAACAGAGTTTAACGCTACAGAATACTGTAGTTCATTAACAGTGTAAAGTTTACTTGCTTAAACTCATGGTTTCCTTTTTCTTTTAAACATAAATGGAGAGACAGCAGGGAATGTAATGGCTCTACTCGTTATAAAAACAAACCAAACCAAAAGTTGTCCTGCAAAAGATCTCATTTTGCCCCTAGAGATTCTATTAAATTTGACTGACACAAGTTGTTCTTTTTACTTATATTGAAAGCAAAAGAACTGGGAGGCACAGAATGTCCTTCAAAATGTTTTTTTCCACAATGAGGTTTTTTTTTCCCCCCTAGAGAGGAAAAAAATTCTCAGCAATTCCTAATAAAATATGCATAGCAAGGTATAGAAGAGGATTTGTCTTTGTGGGATTTAATTCCTACAGAGTAAACTTGTAAAGTGGAACAAGAGCACTGGCAGCTACTGTGCTTTGTGAACAATTCACAGTAAATGCACGTCAACTTAATCAAGACTCTCTAAGGATGGAGCCCCTTCTCTCCACACTGGATTTATAAACAAAACAGAAGGCAAATTCCACTATTAAGTTTTCCCACATTTCTGAATTAACTTGATAGCATTTTAATTAGACAAGATTACAGGCATTTCACAACAGACTAGCTAATGGTTCGTTAATTAGGAACTGCATAGTACGATTTCTGACCTACCAAACAAGGTCCTTGAGTTCGAATTAAAAAGCCTTGTTCTGCCTTTGAATAGACCACTGAGCCGCATGTGGAGGGCTCTAATGAAACAACCATAATAGCGAACAAGAGTGGTCTCCACCAAAACCAGCATTCCTTTTACCTTCTTAAATCATTAAAAAGGGAATTAACATACTCCAACGTGCTCAGTTAACAGACTTTCATTCTTCTTGCTACCATGACCCCTGATTGAAATTCAAAATACTCCTTTTCAAAATACTACTTCAAAGTACAAAAAACAAACAACAACAAACCACCTGTTTCTACAGACAATTTTATTAGATCACCATTCTCTGGGTATCTGAATTTCTTTGGAATGTCTATCACATAAAAAGTAGGCTGTTTTTTTTTTTTTTTTTTTTTTTTTTTTCTGTACGCGGGCCTCTCACTGCTGTGGCCTCTCCCGTTGCGGAGCACAGGCTCCGGACACACAGGCTCCGCGGCCATGGCTCGCGGGCCCAGCCGCTCCGCGGCATGTGGGATCTTCCGGGATCGGGGCACGAACCCGTGTCCCCTGCATCGGCAGGCGGACTCTCAACCACTGCGCCACCAGGGAAGCCCTAGGCTGTTTTGTATACAACTAAAATCTGTAAACCTCTGCCATTGTTTCCATGAGAAATCAATAGTGAAATCTCTAGGATTTATAACTAGTTTTTCCTTTTCCTCTAAATTTTTGCCAAAAGAAAATATGAGGATAGGGCCTCCCTGGTGGCGCAAGTGGTTGGGAGTCCGCCTGCCGATGCAGGGGATACGGGTTCATGCCCCGGTCTGGGAGGATCCCATATGCCGCGGAGCGGCTGGGCCCGTGGGCCGTGGCCGCTGGGCCTGCGCGTCCGGAGCCTGCGCTCCGCAACGGGGGAGGCCACAACAGTGAGAGGCCCGCATACCGCAAAAAAAAAAAAAAAAAAAAAGAAAATATGAGGATAAAAAAGATTCCAGAAATGGAACTGAATAAAATTTTTAAGAAAGACTTGATATCTACTTTTATATAATAAATGAGATATCAATAAAGAGTGTCCTGCTCAATTTTTAGAGAGTTCTATGAGATTTCAGAAAATAATCAAAATATATAAAATCATATTACGGGGAATCTGAAAATGTTTACATTCCCCTTTAAAAATAACATGCTATAGTGACTACAGTTCACCTTATTATTTTATTAAGCAGTTGTACCATTGTTCCTATGTAACTGCATACTTAAATTGATATATTTAAGTCTTAGGTAAGGAATTTACATCTCGGCTGAAACGAAATTCGTAAGTACACTACTCTAACTTTTAGCAGGCAGAGATGGTACTTATTTCTAAACAGAAAATCTTAAACTATACTTATATACATAAAGTATACAACAATACAAAATTTTACAAAAAAATTTATACACAGGTGATATAGTAATTACTTTATTAAAAGAGGTAAATGCCATAGAACTTTAAAAATATTTTGTGGATTATGTGAGACATCATTTATATTGAAAACAAATCCCTGACAGTAAATAGCACATAAAAATAAAAAGTACTCAAATTGCTTACCTTCTGCTTTCATGTAGTGCACAGAATAAGCGATGACTTTGTCTGAATTATAAAGTGGCCTCTCCCAAGCTAAAAGGATGGCTGAACTTGACATGGTTTCAGCATGCACGTTATAGGGAGCACTGGGTCTGTCTTCTGACATTACTACAGTCAGTCTGGCTCTAGATAAAATAGATCCTTGGCTGTTCTCAGCCATGCACTGATAAATAGCATCATCTTCAGGAATAATCTGGTTAATTACCAATTTACTGAGGAAAGAAAAAAATTATTTCAATGAAAATTCTAAGGATGACATAAAAATTAAGTTAAGCTATTACTAAGTGCACTCTTAATTTTAAAAAACAAGTTATTAAGAACAAAAAACTGTGTGACCAGCCCTACTAAAAAAATCTATATGAATTGCTTAAAATTACTCTTATTTTCTGAGTCTATATAAATAAGTACTTGTGATATCCAAATCCTGTTTGCTTTAGGTGACAGCTTAATCTCTTTTTTAAAATTTGGCTTTTATTAAGAAAGTATATTAATCTGTAGTAGCATCTAAATTTCTATAACATTGCAATGTTACATAAAATTCAGGTCAACAAAAATGTTCAAAAGTTTTGTTCAACATACAAGAGTGATACAAGAAGATTCATATTTATACTAATAAAAATGAGTTCTTAAAATCATTAAGTTTGAACTGTGGAGGAACTCTTAGAGACTTAATTATTTCCTTCTAAATTCCTCACTTTATGGAACAAGGAACTGAGACTCCAAAGGGTTAACATGCTTGCTAATAACTTAGCTGGTGGTTTACCAGGACCAGAACCCAGGTCTGGGGAACTGTTCCAACATTCATTTCATTATAATCTACCACTTCCACGATCCACATATAAAATACAAAAGGATTTTTGACGTGCTGATATTACAGTCTTAAGTTAATTTCTTATTGATTTTACTTCAGTTTAAAATACCAGGATAATTTAGGTATTTGATATTATAACTATAACCGTTTCACATAAGAATTACTAAAGCCATTATATCTTATCTAAAATAGTAGCAAAGTGACTTAGCCCACCTGTTGTACATTTTAATTCTACCATTTGAATGTATCTTCCTTCCGTTTTTCAACCATGACATTTTGGGTGAGGGGATTCCTTCTGCCTGACATACAAATCGAGCAGTACCAGCTCGAGGTCTCGTTAAACTTTCTGGCCATTCGACAAATGAAGGAGGAGCTATTTTTAAAGAAAAAAGAAAATATTTTTGTGGTCCAAACAGGAATGATATAGAGTCAAGGAAGAGTACAGCAAGTGACGCAAGTCCCACCCCTGAAAATATTTGACATTCTGAGCTTCCTGTCTACACTCTACATCTATCTATCTCTCCAGATGCCTTTTCTCTGCATTGCTCAGTTAATGTCCACTTTCCCCAGGCTTTCCCCATTGACACCATCTATACGAACACACTAAAAATATGTGTGCCATAATCCTAACTTAACCAAGCCCAATATACAGCCACTTGTGAATGCATGGAGACAATAGATTAAAATCTTAGACTGGTCAATGGGTATATGAATTTGTAGGTGGGTGAGAAAGAAATTAAAAAGGAAGCTTAAATTAACTAAGAAGGACCATAATGTTACAAAAGCAAACAGGATGGTAACTTCAGAGTGATTCTAGTTATATTTTAACATAAGGCTTTAATTTCCTCCTAAAATTCATCACTGGTTTACAATTTCATATCAACACTACAAAATTCAAGAAAAGTGGAAGTAAGCTACGAGATAAAACAGCAAATGTTAAAATGTAAGATTCTCCTGATTGCAGAAGGAAAGAAAACATACCTAATACAGTTAAAGTTGCCATGGCAACTGTAAAGTTGCGTGTGCCCGGGGTAGTGGCCCGACAAACATATACTCCAGCGTGTTGCAGCCTGATGTCAGATATCATGAGATTACCATTTCCAAGCACCCGAGTATTGAAGACATCAATGGACTTGTGATCTATTTCAAAGAGAACATTTCAGTTAAAACAATGTAACATGTGATCTAAAATTTGTCAAAAGATCACTATTCAAACAATCATTATCATAAAAAGTCTAAAATTTTCTATGCTAAAACTTTTCTCTACACACTGAAATACCAGAAAGTTAAAAGCCACATAATTGCCAAACATATGTGCTGTATATAAAATAAACATGTTATCAGTTTCTCCCGTATGAACAAAGTTGAAGGAAAAGACTTTTTTTTTTTCCTAAGACTTACCAAGACGGCTCCAAGAAATGATTGGTTTGGGATTTCCTGTGGCCGCACATTCTAAAATAACAGTCTGATGAAGAGACGTTGTTATGTTCTGTGGACCTGCTATAATGGTTGGTGTGTGGAAGGATTTAGACTCCTTACCTTTGAGATGGAAAAGGCAGGATGTAAGAAAAAATTATAAATAAGATATAATGAATGAAATGAGTTAAAATATCTGTTCTGAAGTTTTTCACTTTTTTCTTTTTTGAAAACAACTTTATTGAGATATAACTCACCCATTTGAAGTATATAATTCAATGGTTTTTAGTACTTTCAGAGTTATACAACTATTACCATAATCAATTTTAAAACATTTTCATCACCCCAAAAAGAAACTCCATCCCATCAGCAATCACTCCCCAATCTCCTCTCCCCATAGCCTGACAACTACTTTGTGTCTCTGGATTTGCCTATTCCAGACATTTCATAAAAAAGGAACCATACATTATGTGGTCTTTTGGGACTGGCTTTTCACTTAACATAATGTTCAAGGTTGATCTAAGCTGTAGTATGTATCAGTACTTCATTTCTTTTTATTGAATAATAATAATAGATTAATACTTAATTAAATGGATAAGACACATTTTATTTATCCATTCATTGGTTGATGGACACTTAGGTTGTTTCCATATCATCCACTTTTAATTGAGGTTCAAACACTGACTTAATGCTTTCACTAATCTTGTTAGGAATTTATGTGACAGTGGGGAGAACAAAGAAGTGTGAGAGTGCTTTTGTCTTTATGCTTCATACCAAGAAGCTAATAGATACCACCTAAAATTAAAACATGGCATTAAAAATTTAATTTCAGTCTCAATGTTTCTGTGAAAAAATTTTTAGTCTTAAAGGATCTTTTAGGAAGTAATATCTCTTGTTTAGCGTAAACACTCATGTGAAGTTCAACAATGTCTTTAGGTCTGGTTTTCTTCCACTACATTCAAGCAAATTTAATTATTTAAAAATAAAAATCTATGGGCTTCCCTGGTGGCGCAGTGGTTGAGAGTCCCGCAGTGGTTGAGAGTCCGCCTGCCGATGCAGGGGATGCGGGTTTGTGTCCCGGTCCGGGAAGATCCCACATGCCGCAGAGCAGCTAGGCCCGTGAGCCATGGCCGCTGGGCCTGCGCGTCCGGAGCCTGTGCTCCGCAATGGGAGAGGCCACAGCAGTGAGAGGCCCGTGTACCACAAAAAAAACCAAAAAAAACAAAAAAAACTAGCATCTATGTATAATTCCATTTTAATAAAATAAATATTTCTTTCTTCATATTCATCTCTCAAGTTAGTTTCCCTTCTAACTATATTTATGAATGGCAAAATATATGAAATTATGTTCACTTAATGTCAACAGTGATAATCTCTGGATATGGAACTAGGGACATTTTTAAAATATATCTTTGTACTTTTTACACTGTTTAATGTAAAAAAAATTATTTTACTTTTATAGACATTACTCTTTAAAATAAAACATGCATCATTTCTACAAATGCAAATTATAATTTTTCTTAAAACAACAAACAGAAAAACCCAAACTGGAAACAAATGTATTTTTATTGACAATGGACAATTTTAGTGGAAATAGATGATTATTATTCTTTTTTGAGATTTTCTGTATTTTATATATTAAAAACAAAAATGAAGTATTTACAAAACAAAAATTCAATCTTTCTTAAAGATGTTGACATTGACATATAAAACAAGTTAGTTTGAGAAGAAGGTTGCTTAAATAGATAAAAATGATCATTTTCCAAATAGATAACAATAAAATTTAAATGTAATTAAAGTACTACTTTATGGCATACTATTATAGCCAGAGAAGGCAAATTAATAGCTGGTCCAATTAAAAACTGAAAAATCAACTTATGTGTGGTACCTGGAATCACTGTGAGCGAGGCCTCCATACTTTTACGTCTGTGGGCTACAGTAGCAGCAACACAACGGTAATTTCCAGCATCTTTTTGGTCAACATCATAGATCTGTAATACTCCTGTTGGTAGTGCAGTTACCCTGTCATGAGAGGGAAGATGATTAAACTCTCTGTAGTAGATTTTATATTTTATCTTAACATATATTCTATGATAAGAATTCATATACTCAACCTTTTAAAAATCCCAGATGCAATAATACTTTAAAGACTTTTAAAAATATTAGCTTGATTCAACTGTTTTCATTTTGGTTACTACAACTCTCTAAAACATAAGTAATTATGCTGCATCTCAGCAGTCCTCAACCTTTTTGGCACCAAGAACGGGTTTTGTGGAAGACAATTTTTCCCCAGTCCCCCCAGGGATGATTCGAGCATGTTACATTTATTGTGTGCTTTATTTCTATTATTATTACATTGTAATATATAATTAAATAATTATACAACACACCATAATACAAAATCAGTGGGAGCCCTGAGCTTGTTTTCCTGCAACTAGATGGTCCCATCTGGGGATGGTGGGAGACAGTGACACCTGAAGTGTGTTGCTTATGTCCTGTCTACTCTGTAAGACGCAACTTGATTGTCACTTGCCACTGACAGGGTTCTGATATGAGTCTGCAAGCAACTGATTTATTATGGTCTCTGTGGAGCCAAACCTCTCTGCTAATGATAATCTGTATTTGCAGCTGCTCCCCAGTGCCAGCATCACCACCTCGGCTCCACCTCAGATCATCAGGCAGTAGATTCTCATAAGGAACGTGCAACCTAGATCCCTCGCATGTGCAGTTCACAGTAGGGTTTGCGCTCCTATGGGAATCTAATGCTGCTCAGGAGGCGGAGCTCAGGCGGTAATGTGAGCCATGGGGAGCGGCTGTAAATACAGATGAAGCTTTGCTGCTCACCTGCCGCTCACCTCCTGCTGTGCGGCCTGGTTCCTAACAGGCCACGGGCAGGTAACAGTCCATGGCCCGGGGGTTGGGGACCCCTGCTCTATGTGATTTGGGAAATCTATCAGTGTAATTTTACACAGAATCTCACTTGACATTATAGCTTACATTTAGCTAACTGGTGGTCTAGAGTTTAGTATGATATTTTTCAAATACCTGATTTTTTGCCTATTAATATCTATGTACTCTCCAAGATATATCTGAATGTAAGTTTTTTTTTAAGCTCTTCCTTGAATAACTTTGTCCATCTTAGTTCTCTCTACCATTTCAGCAAATGATTTTTGCCTCCTAAGGAATATTACTACTCATCAGGATTGGAATCAAACTTTTGAAGTTGCTGCCGAGTTGACCCCTAAACTCCGACCACCTTCAGAGCACTAGGTGTGTGTATGCACACGAGCGTGTGTGTGTGTGTGTGTGTGTGTGTGTGTGTGTGTGTGTGCAGTGTAGAGGGGGTTGGTAAGCAGAAGGCAGAGATGGAAGTGGGCAACCACCACTGCGTATATGGGAGACCCTTACACCAGCACTACTATCCCCAGCACTAAAAGTGTAATTCAGCTTCCTAAATCCTTGGGCTGCCATCCAGGTACTCAGGTGGTCCCATGATTGGAAAAGATGTTTGAGGAAAGGAACAAAGCACTAAGGTAGAGTATATGAATTCTGATCTGAAACAAAAAACCAGGAACTATGCCCCATGTACCAGAGACTGATGATCTAATTCTTTGCCTAAGTTTGAAATGTCTTTAAGAAATTGGTTATTGTTACCATAAATGAAAATAAGCTCCACAGTGGTCTTTCCCCATATACAGTTTTATGATGAAGTCCTTGTCATTCCTGTATCATATTCAAAGAGAAAAGCTGTATTTACCTGTCCATAGTTACAGGTAGAGTTGTCCGATTTAATTCCCATGTTATGACTGCAGGAGGGTTTGATGAAATCTTGCATGCAAATCTAGCAACTCCACCTTCTTGGACCTCAGTAGAAATTGGCTGAACTTCAAATGCAGAAATAGCTATAAGATAAAGTTTGTCAAATTCAGAATAAGTACCTGCACTATCATACTATACTTGGAAATAACATTATGCTAGATATTATTTATCAAACTTTAACTCCTGCCCAGACATAAGGCCAACTCAACTTAACAAGCACAAAGAGAAATTAAGGAATAATTTTAGAAATACTACTGGGCAGTTGTCCAGCTAAAGGAGTTTGGTTTTTCCCAAAATGAAATTCTCAAGAAACTCAGATCTATTTCAGAAAAAAATTAATATAACTGAAACAAAAATAAGCAATTACCAATGGTATGTAATGATATACTAAGCTGTGTAGTACAAATCTCAAACACTATTGTATTTCAGAGGAGAGGGAAATCAATAAAGACAGATTAGTCAGGTAAAAACCTTTTACAGGGATTGCTTGTGAATTGAGTTTTGAAGAACCCTTTGGGTTTAGATGGAAGGAGAAAAAAAAGACATTCCAGGTTAAAGGAGTAACATGAAGGCAAGCACAGAAGTAAGAAATGTGCAGCCTGCGTTCACAAGATTCTACGGTAACAGCCAGGACTAACTACTGTAGAATAAATCAGAAAAAGGGTTCATGGAAAAGTGGAAGGAGAGTAGAGATAAAACAGATTTGTACCATGGTACAAATTAAGGCATCACTGAAAAGTTTTGAGCAAAGGAGTGTCATGAAAACAGTAGTGTCTGGGAAAAATTAATCAGGTATTGTTAGATAGGATGGATTGAAGAAAAAGAGCCTTAAATCAACAGACCAACAGGCTGTTTAAGTCAAAATGAAAGAACTGGGTGGTGGCAGTGAGAATGGAGAGATTCTATAGGTATAATGAAAACAAGAGACTTGGTTCTTATTAGACGGACATGTGACTCCATGTCTGGAATCAAATGAGGTTGGTATTGATGGAGCAGGATGAGAGAGGAAAGAGTGAAGACAAATGATGTGTCTGATGAATAAAAAGGTACACAGACTCGAGAGACTATCTTTAGACTTAAATAAGTCTTAAATGTTGATATTTTCTAGATAATTCTTCTTTAGTATTCTAGACAAGCCTCTAGGAACTGGTCATCATGTCCACGGTTTCACATTTTGATGGAGTCCAGACTCCAGGTAATAGTGTAGCTTGCCTTCCCTCTACGAAGTCTCCCAGGATATAAAGAAAGGGCCCCAATGATAGTCTTACTCCCCATCCTCAAACTCCAGTTCAAAAAATAAATATGCCTTTACAATTTACCAATAAAATGAGAAATTATGAAGAAAAATAGAAGGAATAAGGGCTAGATGCCTTATGCTTCATTAGACTGGGAAGGGTAAAAGGTCACAGAAGACTAACAAATTCTGCCTTGGACTTGACTTCATTAATCTGTAAATGAATCATGGGCCTTTAGAGGTATGGAACAAAGTCAGTGAATAAAATGAAAATATTCTTAGGAGTATCAACTTCCAAGGGTGGAGTGGGGGTAAATTAATACTTTATTTATGTAGGTAACAAAAAATTCCTACTTCTTTAAGAACACTGGTTTTCAAACTGCTGTTGTCAGTGGATCCACAAGGTCAAAAGCATTTTTATGATAATCATCCTTTGCCTTTTTCACTTTCATTTCTGTTGAGTATATAGTGTTTCCAGAAGCTACATGATGGGTGATAAAGCAACAGACCTAATGCAGTGTGAGAATCCAGCTGTCTTCTATTAAGCTAATTAAAGAGATTTGGGCAAATGTAAAACAATGTCACTCCTCTCACTAAAATGTTTTGGAAAATAGTTACTTTTCATTAAATGTATATGTTAATATATAATTGATCAATGTTTTCATTTCAAAATTAATTAATGAATATTTTTAAAATTTCTAAGTTTCGATTTCTAATAATAAAGTATCAATAGATATAACCCATATAAACAAAAGCTCTTTGAGGTCCTCAAGAAGTTTTAAGCATATAAAGAGTGAGACTAAAATGTTTAAGAATCACTATTCAAGAACACCAAACTCTCAAAATCAATAGTTTTTCTTTTTAATTGCTTCTGTAATCACTTACTAGGATATTAATCTATTTACAAACAAATAACAATGTAAGCTTATCTTTCATTTAATTAAACTTTTGTCGAATATATTCATATTTCGGGGGAATTAAGACCTAAGTTTTGAAAAGTTTAATGCCTGCTTTATGAATTATTAATTGCTCTTGATTCTATATTTATTTTTTCCATGTGTGAGGAGGTGACCTTTAGCTTTAGTTGTCATTGATAATCCCATCTATATTCAATTTACAGACTTCAAAGTGGGAATTTTTATCTTACTCTTTCCCAGCATTTACCTCCCCAGATTGAAATATCTAATATAGGTTAACTTTTCTTCATAAACCAGTAGTTCCTCCAACCCCATCTATTTGAACAATTTCTTCTTCCATTATCCCATTACAATCAATCAAGCACCTAATTCAGTATGTTTTATCTGATACACATACATATGAGACATATCTCTATCTATCAATATACATCTCATATTTGACTTCTCTCCATCCCTAATAGTACTCTTTTTTTATTCAGGTCCTTATCACCTACTGCCTGGAAGTCTTGCTGGAGTGTCTTAGGTGAGATCTGTCCTGACAACAGAGTTACCTTCCAGAGTGATGGTCATAAAATACAAATTTGATTTGTGTTACTGATGAATTATTTAGTCCCTGCAAAACTCTGTCACTTTGTATTCAACCACTTGAAATTATGTTCCACGGACACAACTATTTCTAATTCTCTGAATATACTATATTTCACACTTCTGAGCATTTATATGAGCTTTCCTTCTCTTTCAAATATCCTAGGTCTCTTTGTCCAGCTGATGAAATCCTATCATTTAAAGCCTAGTTCTCTTGTCTGAACCTTTGAGAAGCTGTTCCTGACCTTTTTCTCTACTTCTGTAAAACCTTTATTGCTACTTTTATCCCACAGTATTATAGTCAGTTATTCACAAGTCTTTCTCCCATTCTACACTCCGAGCTCAATGAGGCTGAGTAGTGGGTCATATACTTTGCAGGATCCCTTAAGTCAATGAATGGCACAGACTTGGCACTAAAACAATACTTGTTGAATTAAACTGAAATTTAAAAACTGTTTTCCAATTCTATTAGGTCTTTAAACAAAGTAACCAGAAATGTACAGAGTTTCCCAGGTATAAATACCAAGGCTTGGGATGAGAAGAAAATAACGCTTTTTATTATTTTGTTTGCTATAACTCTAAACAACCCCCCATACTTCAGTGTATTATTTTTAGAGACAAATATGTGTCCCTCCTCTCTTAAAGGATTTTTATAAAGATTAAAGAAACCAACATAGTGAGGGCTTTTTATATATTATAAAACTTTTTATCAGTGTTGAGATTACTGAGAAAAATATAATCACTCTGTTGCCTTGAGTAATTTCCCTCCAACCACTTAGGCACTTCAGAGTTGTTTTCACTCTGAATCTCATCTAATCAATCAAACAATATGATGCCTCTGAACCACTACCTTTACTTTGAGCAATTCCCTCTCTTTCCCAGACAAATAAGTCTATGAAACCCCTAAGCGTTTTTTACTATAAAAACTAAACTAATTTTGCACTTTAGGTCAAATGGGCTAGAACTCTGGAGTCACAAAAGTCTGAGAACTAAAACATAAATGGATGTATCCTGTAATACAGCAAGGATATTTATTTATTTTTGGTGGTGTGTGTGTGTGTGAGTGTATGAAACAACTTTACTGATATAATTCACATTGCATGTGATTTACATTCCATAATTCACCCATTGAAAGTATACAATTCGATGGGTTTTAGTATATTCACAGAGCTTGTGACCATCCCCATAATCAATTCTAGAATATTTTCATCACTTCAGAAAGAAATCCCATATCCTTCAGTTATCACTCCCTAATCTTCCCACCCCCTCCCCACCCCAGCCCTAGGCAATCTTTAACCTAGTTTCTTTCCCCCTCCTTCCAGCTTTATTGAGATATAACTGATAAACAGCATTGTGTAAGTTTAAGGTGTACAACACTGTGTAAGTCTGAGGTCTGATACACGTATATATTGGGAAATGACGACCACAATAAGGTTAGTTAATACATCCATCAAGTAAGACTATTTCTTGATCCCACTCTGGTTTTCATCAAGTTATGAAGCAAGTACTGTATAAAGATTTCTTTTTTTTAATCCTCAAAAACACCTTTATACTTAACATGTCTAACTTCTTGGTCTCTTCTGAACCAACCTGCTGGCAAAATGATTTTGCCCAGAGAAGACGAAGCAAGATATTCCTTGGGATTTTCATCAGTACCTCTAAGACTGAAGAGAAAGAGGCAAACATGACTCAACCATAAAAATAAGTTCCTTTTTTCCTTTTGTAACTCCTCCATCTGGGTACTACCCGCTTCCTCTGCCCTCGCCTCTGGGAACCTGATATATCTGTGTTTTTTATTTCTCTCTCCTGCATATTTAAAATCTTCTTCTCCTGACTCCTTCCTTCAGCTTATAAAAGTGATTAAGGACTTCCCTGGTGGTCCAGTGGGTAAGACTCTGCGCTCCCAATGCAGAGGGGTCCTGGGTTCTATCCCTGGTGGAGAACTAGACCCCACATGCGTGTCGCAACTAAGAGTCCACATGCCACAGGGAAGACCCCACATGCCGCAATTAAGACCCAGAGCAGAATGAATGAATGAATGAATATTTTTTTAAAAAGTGATTCTCTCCCAAACTCAAAACACAAAGAGAACAAAACTCCAGGCCTATCTTTAGAACACAAATCCCTCGAGCAGCTATCCACTCTCTCTCTTCCCCATGGCATCAAAACTTCCCTAAAAAATAGTCAGTTTGGGGCCTCCCTGGTGGCGCAGTGGTTGAGAGTCCGCCTGCCGATGCGGGGGATACGGGTTCGTGCCCCGGTCTGGGAGGATCCCATATGCCGCGGAGCGGCTGGGCCCGTGAGCCATGGCCGCTGGGCCTGCGCATCCGGAGCCTGTGCTCCGCAACGGGAGGGGCCACAACAGTGAGAGGCCCGCATACCGCAAAAAGAAAAAAAAAAAAAGTCAGTTTGGGCTTCCCTGGTGGCGCAGTGGTTGAGAGTCCGCCTGCCGGTGCAGGGGACATGGGTCCGCGCCCTGGTCCGGGAGGATCCCACATGCCGCGGAGCGGCTGGGCCCGTGAGCCATGGCCGCTGAGCCTGCGCATCCGGAGCCTGTGCTCCGCGCACTGGGAGAGGCCACAACAGTGAGAGGCCCGCGTACCGCATAAAGAAAAAAAAAAAAAAAGTCAATTCTAGCTGTCTCCCCTTCTTCCTCTCTGATGCGATGCCTCAAACATCTAATCTGCCTTCTTCCCCTATTATTTTATTGAAACAGTGTCTATGACACTGTGCACTCCTATTTCTCTCATACCCTCTGAGGCTCTCCTTCCTCCTCCTGCCCTCCCTTCTAGAGTTCTCTGTTCTTTTCTCTCTCCATATTCTCCTTGGGTGATCTCATCCCCTTTCAGTTTTCAACTACATCCATCTGTTGCTTCGGAGTCCCCAGACTACATCTCCAGCTTAGATCACCATGCTCAGAGCTTCATACCCATGGCTCCTACTGTCTACTGGACTTCTTCACCTGGAAGTTATAAAACGTACTTCAAACTCATCGTGCCCCAAATGAAATCATCTTCTTTCCTCCGAGCCTGTATCTCTACCTCAGTCGGTCACACCACTGTGCAGCGACTCACCCTGCACTCTCTTCAATAAATCACCACTTCCCACTGATTTTAACTCCTAAACATATATTAAACCCATTCCTGTATCCCTGTCCCAACATCTCTCAATGGAAGCACTATAACAGTCTCTTGTCTGGTCTCCTTGCTCTCATTTTCCCTCTTCCCCTTTCACAAACATCCTCCAGACATACAACGGTGTTTGATATGGGCTGCATTTGACTCGTAAGTGGCTTCCATCTATCAATTCAAATGCTCTTGTAAGTCAAACCATTACTGCTAAAACCACCATGAACAACACAATCTCACAAAGAATGTGATTCAATTTTAAATGCTGTCCAAAAGCACTGTCTTAGTCACCCTCCTTCTAAATCTTTAAACTGCTTAGCCTAATTACTAGAAAAGCTGAATGTACGTATATATCTTTGTTACATCAAAAGGAACTGATATTTTTCTTTCTACTAACTATATATTTTTAACTCTTTTTCACTGGGTACATTCTCAATAAACAAGATTTGTCAGCAGGCTTTTAACAACCCCTCCTCACCAAAAAAAGTAGTTTGGCATCAATTACTCCCAAACTATTTATATGGTAAGCATGCAACAGTATTTAAATAGTCAGTGTAAAATAGTTACATAAAAAAGTGAATATTTATGCTATTAAAGGTATACATTATAACTATGACACAGAAGTTAATCTCCATGAGTCATATATTAACATCAATCTCACTATTTTATAATCAAACCATTCATTTAATGTGTAGTTAACCCATGTTGACAGGCTTTGAATCAAGCAATTATTCATAAAATAATGGGCCAGATTAACTGTCTCCTTATTCCAGAAAAGGATTTTAATCACACTTATTTTAGAACAATTTTAGACTAAAGTAATCTCTTCTAAATTCATTCATTCAACAATTCAGTACCTAGTATGTTCAAGATGCCAAGGATCCAATGATGAACAAAACTAACAGAGGCTCTACCCCCAGGGATCTTTGTCTAGCAATGGAGAAAGGCATTGAACTAAATGACTATGCAAGTATATAGTAATTTCAAACTGTGATAAATGCTATGAAGGAAAATTATGGAATATTATGAAAGCACAGAACAGAGGTTATGATGATGACAGAAATAACTATAGGTTAACATATACTTTATTGCAAGGCAGCAAGTACATTACATATTCTAGCTTATTTAATCCTCACAACTATTATTACCCCCCTTTTCAGTTCAGGAAACTGAGACACAAGGAGATTAGCAACTTCCTTAAGGTTCTGCAGCCAGTGAGGTGAGGGTGCGATCTGAATCCAGGTAATCTCCAAAGATCCCATGTGAATTCTCTCAGTAAAAGCTTGAGATTTTCAAACTTTCTGTGGAAGGCAAAACTTACTGGTTCTACTTCCAAGCAATTCTGCTGCTCAAATAGAGGTTCATGTGCACTGGCTTTCTAGCTGGGTAAGAATATACGTTAAATTCCCAAATTTCCAAAACAAATAACACCTTTAAACTCTGGTGTACTAGGATTTTGAAACTATGGGTCTCATCTCAAGTAGTATTATTTCCATTTCTAGGAATCCGTTAAAGATAGGAAAGATAGATATATGCATGTAAATTGAATCAGTCTAAAATTTATTTAGGAATCAAGTATTTTAAGTATTATAGATCTTTTATCTATTTATTATTTATTTTTGACTGCGTTGGGTCTTCGTTGCTGCGCACAGGCTCTCTCTTGTTGTGGCGAGCAGGGGCTACTCTTCATTGCGGTGCACGGGCTTCTCATTGCAGTGGCTTCTCTTGTTGCAGAGCACGGGCTCTAGGTGTGCAGGCTTCAGTAGCTGTGGCACGTGGGCTCAGTAGTTGTGGCTCATGGGCTATTGAGCGCAGGCTCAGTAATTGTGGCACACGGGCTTAGTTGCTCCGCAGCATGTGGGATCTTCCCTGACCAGGGATCGAACCCGTGGAGGAATCAGGCATTTCTTTTAAATCTATTTTTTAAAAACTAGTTTACCTCATGGGAGTATTAGCTATTCCTTTATTATTATTCTCCTAGTTCTAAGCCCATGTACATTTGATCATCAGTCAAATACCTATAGAGAGATACTGCTTAGAGGCAGGGAGACCTGTTAAGAGGCCATTATAAAGAGGAGGATAGACCAGCTGTGGGTTTCAATGATGGCAGAGATGACGGGAATGGAAGACAGGGCACATACAAAAGATGCTGTGCATTGAACAACACGATGTGGCCACAAGGTATTCAAGGGAAACAGGAGGAAAGACCCGAGTCATTCTGAGGTTTCCGGCCTACACACCTGGAAGGTTGGGGGATACTATGGTGCCTGAACAGAGAATGTAGGAAGAGAGATCGGATGGACTGACGAATCTGCATCACAGATCCTCATTTGATGAGAATGAAAAGAAACTGGCCATGCTAAGGAAGACTGGGAAACCATAAAATGAGGCCAGAGATTAATAATGTCAACAGTTTCAAATATCTATTCATCCTGATTTTTATTTTTATTTATTTTTAATTTTTTAAAATATTTATTTATTTTATTTATTTTATTTTTTGGGCTGCATCAGGTCTTAGTTGCAGCACACGGGATCTTTTGTTGAGGCATGTGGGATCTTTCGTTGTGGCACACGGTCTCTTCGTTGCAGCTCTCGGGCTTATCTCTAGTTGTGGCATGCAGGTTTTCTCTCTCTAGTTGTGGCGTGAGGGCTTCAGGGCACGTGTGTTCTGTAGTTTGTGGCGTGTGGGCTCTCTCGTTGAGGCGTACGAGCTCAATAATTGTGGTGCACGAGCTCAGTAGTTGTGGCATGCGGGCTTAGTTGCCCCACAGCATGTGTGATCTTAGTTCCCTGACCAGGGATTGAACCCATGTCCCCTGCATTGGAAGGTGGATTCTTTACCACTGGACTACCAGGGAAGTTCCCATCCTGATTTTTAAACTAATGGTTCACGTTAGGCTGTGGTTAAGATTTAAAGAAAGATATGCATGAGTTTTTATAATAGTGGCCTATAAAAATAACAATGTATAACATGTAAAATTATTGGAGAAAAGGATTTCCTACTTCTGAGGCTCTGTTGCAATGAGATTAGGAGAAAGTGTTTACTGTTTTTCCAATCTTAACTTATTTTCATTTCTTGATGACAGAAATTAAGGCATTAGAAAACTGAGGTAAATGATATTAAAACTATGGTAAAATTTAATCTTAGCTGGTTTAAAGAAAATCAGGAAAAAATCCAGTACAATACAGGGCATAATTTATGGAGGTGGGGCAGCAAGCAGCATAGCCTTGAGGTTAAGAGTGCAGATATTAAAATCTAAAGATCTGGGTTAGAATCACAGCTTTGCATGCATGAGCTGTGTGCCCCTGAGAAGTTACCCAACTCCATGCCTCAGTATTCCCCAGTAAAATGGGGATAATAAAACTTTATAAGAATATTTCAAGAATAACATTAAATTATATATACATAAACATGTGTACACACACACACACACACACAATAATATAAGCAGGTACTTAGGCACTGCTTGGCACCTAGTAAACTCCTAGCAGTGGTACCGGAAGTAGTTAATAGTTACAGGATATCTTGCTATGACTACACTGGTTTTGCTTTCAGAACGATAACTTAAAGAAAGTCAAACAAAGGATGTTAGTGACCACTATACAATAAAAATAAATTTTAAAGCCCTAACAAAGGTAGAGGTACTCTAAGATTTTAAATTTTCTTTTTTTTCTACTAAGCCAGACTATGTAGCTTTTACATAAAGGTACATAAAGTGTAGAGAAACAGGGACTTCCCTGGTGGTCCAGTAGTTAACAATCTGCCTTCCAATGCAGGGGACGCCAGTTCAATGCCTGGTTGGGGCAACTAAGCCCGTGCACCGCAACTAGAGAGCCTGCATGCCGCAGCTACAAAACCCATGTACTCTGGAGCCCGTGTGCCACAACGAGAGAGAAGCCCAAGTGCCGCGATGAAAGGTCCCACAAGACGCAACGGAGATCCTGCATGCCGCAACTAAGACCCAAGGCAGACTAAATAAATAAATATAATTTTTTTTAATGTAGAGAAACAGAAATAATTTTCCCATTTTTAATGTGAAAAGATAAATTATTTGAAGAGGATAAACTCCCCTACTTCAATGATGAAATAATAAGGGGCTACATTACAAGAGGATCTCTAGCTGTGAATTATGTATTTTGTATTTATATTTTTTCCTACAAAACAACATAATTAAGAAAAATTAATGACATTTAAAAATAAATTTTATATGCCTTATGGTGCATAGATTGAAGGAAGAGTCTGCATAAATTTTCTACCATTGCTCCATTACCTGATAAAATCCCTCATGCTGGGACTTCCCTGGCAGTCCAGTGGTAAAGACTCCATGCTTCCACTGCAGGGGGCATAGGTTTGATTTCTGGTCAGGGAACTAAGATCCCATATGCTGTGAAAGGAGGCCAAAAAGAAAATCCCTCATCCTTAATTTTTATCTGCCTTTTTAGTACTTTGAGCTTATCATTCTTTGGGTAGCTATCACCCATGATCTATGGATGCTTGATTCCCTCCCCAGTCAGTGCCTTCAATGTGAAAAATGATGAGAAAAAGAACATCTGAATAAAATCCACTTTTCAATAAAAAAATTACTTAAAAATTTGTATCAAAACTTAGACACTTCAGAAAAGCATGCACAAATATGATATATCATGAGAGTCTTAAACTTTGTTTCTCGGCAAGTATTTGTTTTTCTATTTTAACTTTTTTAAGTGTGGTGTTAAACTGAGTAAATGAATACATCCTTTACAATGAGTATTAAGTCCCCCCTAAAATTTAGACAAACTATTTTCGGCATTATCAAAACATTCCATACTTATTTACAAGGCAAAACAAAGATTTGTATTCTTATGCAAATCTTGATCCCTCCTTGATGTCGACTTCATTTCTGCCAGTTAGGTATGATTTTACAAGTCTACAGCCTTCTTGTGAAACCTGACCTCTTTCTTCCCTCCCCAGTCAGTGCTAACATAAACCAAGAGCCCCACAAGAAGTCATTAAGGCAGTGCTGTTAAGAGGCCAGAGCTCTATAAAATAGGCAAGAAACAAGATCTCAAGAAACATGCACCGTCCTCAAAAACAACCTTGCAAACACAATAAATGTAAGTGCCTATTTTATTTGTGACTTCCTCCTCTTCACCTGTCTACTTAATCATTTGCTTCTATGATTTACAGTCAGAAAAAAAAAAAGGATCAAAATGCTAAGAGGAAAAAAATGTTAAGAAGAAAATGTTCTCCCAACTTTTATTTGATCAGAAACCAACATATTAATGTTTCCACCTTGGAAATGTATGACTGTAATATTAAACTAATGCCCCATTCATGCTTCTTAAAAGTTGCATTGAATAAAATACTTGATACATGTTGATGTTAAAACCAACTAAAAATTATGAATACACAATCTGAAATGACAAGCCATCCAGTAATTTAAAATAAGTTCACAAACTATTCCCTAATGTAAGAAAACATAATTTTCTTTTGTAAATTACATTTAAAATATTCTTTTACTAAACAGAAAAAACTTCAGTTGGTGAGAACCTGAATGCAGGATTTACACTGGTGGTCCTAATGCTGCACATCAGCCAGGGGGTCTGGAGGCCTCAGCTGGTCAAGGACTATACTAGTTGCTACCACCCCACCCCTCCTGGGGGAGTCCTAAATAGCCAGTAGTCATGTTCCAATACTTCTGTGCTGTTTCCATGGCTCTAAGTCACCAATCAGTAGCTCTGGAGAAATCTATAAATAGCTCATCAAGGAAACGAGGAGATTTCTATCTCACTCAAACGTCCACTAATTTCAGAGTTAGTTATGGAGTTTTATGTATATTACCTTAAAGTTTATTTCTATGAAACTGGTCTTTCAAATCATTCATTTGTCTACTCCAGGATTTACTAATCAAAACATAGTTATAACCTCTTACCTCATCAGGTTCAATTCACTTTGAGTCTTCAAACTTGAAGACTGACCTGCAACTAACAGGAAGTAAACAAGAGACCTGATCCAGTATTTAATCAAACCAGGGTAACTGATGCTTTACTTACTGAGATAAAAATCAATCAAGGTACAAGTTTCAAACAGAAATTGAAAATTTATTATAGCCTTAAGACTAGGCAAGAAGCTATTTGAACTTTTTAAAAGTTATTTTACAGAAAACAATTCATCTGTTTAATAAAAATAATGTAATGCGATCATTACATCTTGCATATCGACCTGTTTTTTAAAATCTATACTGAGTATGCAACAGCTATTGTATAAGTGGTTTATTATCTGACTTCTGGTGAATTTAGCATCCTGCTTGAATCTGGCAATTCTGACAACCAGGTGCTAAGAGGTATACATTTGCTTTTCAAAGGAAATGTTTAAATCAAAATGTGTCCAAATAAATATAAACAAAATGAAGGCTGGAAACTTTGTAACAAAGTTGGGAACAGGGACTTTCAGAAATAGCTGCTATATGCAAATTTCCCACAGACTAGATTATTTTTCTGTCTATTCCTACTGTATCCATATTGAAAGATACCTTTAATAACATCTGAGAATTCTTTGCTTCTTTGATATTTTATCAAGCCTATCCTGGCAAATGCCAGACTTGGCACTCCCCAAACTCAATTTCTTTGTCTGGAAAGAATGACACAAAGCTCTTCAAGTCCCCACTGTCATCTGGGCCACTCAGTGCTGTTCAACAATTCTCTTAACTCATATTAAGAATTGGTTTCAGAAATGCTCTACCTTTCCAATTTATTCAAATCCCCAGTCACTTTTAGCCTAAACTGTAAATTACCTGAGTTTAGAGACATGTCTTACTCGTCTGTATATTGCTAGAACAGTGGCCTGTATACAACAGGCACTTGATAAAGGTTTCTTAAGTAAACTCAGTGAACTACATCACCACCTACCCCTTAATTACATCAAAAAAACCCTCTTCCTCTTATCTCCCTGAGAAGATTAACGTAATTTTGGCTATATCACTCCTTACTGTATAACCCAGAGCAAGTTACTTTTTTTTTTTTTTTTTTGGCCTCACCAGGCAGCTTGCATGTGCAGCCTGTTCCCCCACCATGGATTGAACCTGGGCCCACGTCAGTGAAAGCGCTGAGTCCTAACCACTGGACCGCCAGGGAATTCCCTACTTATTCTTCATAAACACATTCTGTTATGTCACATAGGATTCTTAAAAGAGTTTTATGAATTCATCAGGCATTGAGTGTAAAGGGCTTAGGACAGTGCCTGTAACATTAAAAGCACCTTGACCTACACCTAATACCTTATGTAAAAATTAACCCAAAATGGGTCACAGAACTAAATGTGAAACACAAAACTATAAAAACTTTAGAAGAAAACATAGAAAAATCTTTGTGACCTGGGTTAGGCAAATAGTTCTTAGATAGGACATAAAAAACACAATCTCTCAAGGAAAAAAATTGTAAATTGGCTTCCATCAAAACAAAAAAACTTCTGCTCTTGAAAAAAAAACTGTTAAGAGAATGGAAAGACAAGACATAAACTGATGAGGATGTGGGGTACCTGGAACTCTCAAACACTGCTGATGGGAATGCAAATTGGTACAGTCACTTTGGAAAATAACTTGGCAATTTCTTATAAAATTATATACACACTTACTGCATTCTCACCTTAAATATTTACTCAATAGAAATGAAAATTTATGTTCATGCAAAAACCTGTACAAGAAAATTGATCAAAACTGCATTCACATAATTGCCCCAAACATAAATAACCAAAATGTCCTTCAACTTCAACTGGTGAATGGATAAACTGCAGTAAATCTATACTATGGAAACCTACTCAGCAATAAAAAGGAAAGAACTACTGAAACACTCAACAACATATTCAATAGTTAAATCTCAAGGCACTGTGCTAAGTGGAAGAAGCAAGACCCAAAAGGTAACATAATGTATAATCTCATTTATATGACATACTGGAAAATGCAAAATACAGTGGCTTCTAGGAGTCAGGAGGAGGGAAGGGTATGACTACATAGGCAACATGAGAGAAGGTTTGGGGCAATGAAACCATTCCGTATCCTGAGCTTGGTGAAGGTTACACAACTGTGCATATGCTAAAACTCATAGAACTGTGGACCCAAATAATTTTCACTGTATGTAAATTTAAAAATAAATTTCAAAAAGGCTATGTTCCTTATAAAACAGAGAGACTTTTAATTTTCTCATCACTCTTAATAAAGAATTATAAATTAAGCAAGTTGACAGTACACATCAATTTTAAATGCCAAATCCTGCAGACCATCTTCGCTTCTGTGAGGATGCACCTGACTTTCTCAAATAAAACTACAGAACTCTTACACACTCCCAGGAGCTTGGAGTATCCTGTTTGTCTCACTGTTTTATAAGCTCCACTTTCTGCTTCCACCACAAGACAGAATCTGTCTTTTCATCTTCATATTCCTGGCATAACACCATAGATACAAAAGGCCCTGATAAACACACGAATAAAATATGTCCTAGGGTACATATACATTCAGTTCAGTCATCACCCCCTTCATCTGGAGCGCATTCAGTATAATGTGCACACAATAATAATGTGAAGGACTAACATGGTGAACCTAAGTTTACATTATCTTTAGAATACTATACATGAAAAGTATATAGAAAAATATGTATCCTAATAACTAGAAATGAATCTATGTTCCTGAGGAACAGGAGGAATAAGGAACCTACAGTCCTCCTATCCCTTCACCTACTGAAGTGGTGGGAGAGCAGTCACACCTCTGCTGAGAGGCCAGAAGAGTGGGGAGTCAGTAAGGCAACACACACACACACACACACACACACACACACACACACACACGCATACACCTGAACAACCAGCCTTTTCTGGGTAGCCCAGCCCAGCTCCCTGCCTCTTGATGTCAGCAGCACACTACAGGACTGCAACTCCTGCACAGACCTTATTCACAGGCTGATGACCCGGCATATCCTGCAGACACTTGTCAGCTCTAGGCCTCCTGGCATTCTGAGCCCAGCTTGGAGAATCTCATAGTATTCAACCTGACACAGATGCCATCAGGCCAGGCTTGAAATTGTTTAGAATTTGGTCCTGGAACCAACTGATTTGATCCAAGGTATCTCACATGAGAAACAGATTTTCTAGATTAGCTACAGGGTTCTGGAATTCTTGTTTGACCAAGACTGCTGAACATCTGAGACCTCCTTCAGTATTAAACTGTCCCACTGCATGCTAAAATAAAGGTGTGTTGTTTTGCACACACATCTGTGCCACATTTGCACTTCCACTCTCCTAAAGCAAAGGTGAAAAGAGTTATTTGAATGAAGGTTTTCAGTGTTGAAGTCACAACCACTTCTGGCATCTTCACCTACAGTTAATATACGGTTCTCTTTAGCTGCACCTGGACTTATGTTCTGCTGAATTGATGGTGCTTCCCCCTAAAGAGATCAGCAGTAAGTAGAGAATAACAGGCAATTAGGGTGGCTTCTCAGGACCAAATCATAAAGAACACCATAAGTAGATGTGGAAATGTGATGCTATAAGAGAAAGAGTTTGTCTTGGTAGGAATTTAACAAAGAGATTAGGAAGAAGGAAAAATCACACATCTAGCAAATAAATAGGAGCATGCTGTCAATAGGAAAAATGCAAGGAAATAAAAAACAGTTTTCTATAATTGTTTAACCATAATAAAATTACTACCAACATTCCTTGTCTTCCATTCTAGAGCTGATAAAATGAAAATAAACCACTATTCACTTTGCCTTTCATATTTCCCAACTGTTACTTAATCTTGAGTTAAAAATTTTTTTTTTATATAATCAGTCTCCATATGGTACTCTCATAATCTAGACAGAATCCTGTTAGTTTGGGAGTAAAGTCTGATCTCACTTTGAAAGACATCCCCAACTGGGATTTTCCTCTTCTCAAATTATCTGTCTTCCCAGCGACAGTGTGTGGTCACAGAAGTGTATGAGACATGCTAATGCATTTATCAAGTGATTATTCTTGGCCCCTCTGCTGGCAAAAACAAGCAGGAAATGGTACAGAAAAAACATGCATAGTAAGCCACATTAACCAGCTTCAAAGCCGTTCAACTTGTGTGGCTCCTATGAATTCAAGGGGAAGAGAAAAAGTGCTGTTGCTTTGTCTTCTCCAATACTACTTCCCCTTCAGCGTTTGCCAAGTGATTGCCTTATATTGCCTAATCCAAGAAATGCCTTTCTTATGCCTTGTTGTCATTCCATAAAGAATTAGTTCTGCTTAATAGCTCAACTGTGCAGGAAGAACATTCCATGCAATTTTACACTTTGCATCAGTCAGAGAAACAGAAGGATCAAAAAAGCATTAAGAAGAGTGAGGTTTTGTAACAAAATTCATGTCACTTAGCAACTTCATCCGTTTACAAATTTATAATGGGGAAAAAATCACAAAATCCACCAAAATTAAAGGAAAAATATTCCTACTAGGGTTAGTTTTGCTTTTCCAAGTGATTATCTAAAGAACATTTACAACAATTCAAGAACTGCAGTGTATTAAATTATTTGTTGATAAACCTTGCAATATTCTTTTCCACTGTTGTTTTATATGTTGCTTTCTCAGATTATAAAAGGCCTGGTTTTCCTTTCTCCGTCACATAATAAACTGGCACTCAGTGGATATTTAGTAAATGCCTATTTAACAATACGATTCATTAAAGTTTACATAATCATAATTTATTAGATTAATTAAATGGTCTACATATGAAACTCAATTCATAAACTGGGAATCAATCACTATGAAATGTCTGGGTATCTCTTTCATCTTCTAAGCTGTTAAAGACGAAGCCTATTTAGCTGATAACAGAAAAAAATGTATACACACACATCAGATGATCTTGTTAAAGTGAATTAATAAAATGGACCCATCTATAACAAAATGGAGTCTTTCTTTTTCTTATTTTTTTTTATTTTGGCTGCGCCAGGTCTTAGTGGCAGCATGCATGTGGGACCTAGTTCTCTGACCAGGGATCGAACCCCAGTCCCCTGCATTGGGAGCACGGAGTCTTACCCACTGGACCACCAGAGAAGTCCCCACAATGGAGTCTTTTAATGACACAGTAGCACACTTTTTTATTAGGCTTGACCACACAGTACTAAAAGGGAGAGAAGAGAGAATTAATCTACTATACATTTTATACACATCAACTCAATATTCAGGAAAATCTTAACAGATAAGTAATATTACTTCTACATACAAGTAGAGAAATATGTTCTGAGAGGTCAATCCACTTGCTCAGGGTCACAGAATTAGTAAATAGTGGAGACATGAGTCAAAATGGTGTTTTGTTTTGTTTTTTTTATCACACCCAGCCTGCAGCCCTAGAGACATAAGGAGTCCACACAAGGAGTCCACCATAGCACTTCAGAGAAGTAACACAAATCTGGCCTTGTGAGTCTATTCCCCAGTAGGAAACAGACACTCATGCACAGAAGACAAGCAGTTTCCCTTCCTCCAATTTGTTCTCCTTTAAAACTTCCTAGAAATAACAGCAAAAACATATTTCCCCGACCTTCCAGTTGATTGGCTATTACATCACTCTCAGAATCATCAGTGAGGACTTTTAGGATCTTCTGTCAGAAATTCTTTCTCCCTCTACTTACTTTTCAGCAACATCAATTTAACTGTACAATTATTTATCCTACTTTCCACATTATTCTCCAATACAGGCTTAGCTTGTCTACTCCAAGTAAATCCACTTGCCATCCTTTAAAGAACACTCAGAATCTAAGAACATTACACTGTTAAAGCCCTCCATAAAAGTACAACCCAGGGCTTCCCTGGTGGCGCAGTAGTTGAGAGTCTGCCTGCTGATGCAGGGGACGCGGGTTCGTGCCCCGGTCCGGGAAGATCCCACATACTGCGGAGCGGCTAGGCCCGTGAGCCATGGCCGTTGAGTCTGCATGTCCGGAGCCTGTGCTCCGCAACGGGAGAGGCCACAACAGTGAGAGGCCTGCATACCGCAAAAAAAAAAAGTACAACCCACAGGATGCTCTAACATCCCCCAGCCATCAATTCAAGATTGAGAATCAGGGAAGGCTTTGAAGAGGAGGTGACGTGTGGTTGAGGGTTGAAGACCTAGTAAGCAGCAAGGGATTATCAAGAGTAGTCCCAGCGAAGGGTAGAGAGTAGGCAAAGGCACAGAGTAACAAGAGAGCATAATGCATTCAGAGAACAGAAATTCCATGCGAAGAAGAGTCAGAGGGTGAGGTAGGGTGGAGATATGGAGCGACAGAGTAGTAAAGGATGTAGCTGCCGAGCATGGGGGGACCAGATAATGAAGAACCTTGCCAATTTATGCTCTAATGCTTTGCTACTCAAAGTGTGGTCCTTGGAAAAGCCTTAGAATTTGTTTGAAATACAGAATATGAAGCCCCACTTCAGACCTACCAAACGCCAATCAGCATTTTTTAAAGATGCTCAGGTGACTCATATGCACTTTAAAATTTGGGAAGCATGGCTCTAAGCATTTGGGTTGCATTTTGAAGGCAAGTAGAAGCCACTGAAATATTCTAAGCAAAAGATATACATGATTGGATCTGAAAGCAATATGGAAAATTAACTATGAGTAGCCAAAAATGCAATGTGGTCTTTTTATGGTGTACTTCCTATTGGATTCATCAGTGTTTGAGAATGATTGTTTCATAAAAATGCTTCCCGCTTTTCTACTCTCTTTTTCTATGTTTGCCAAGAGCTGGGGAGTGAGGGAGATAAGGGAGAGGCTGGTCAAAGAACACAAACTTTCAGCTATACAATTAATAAGGTCTGAGATCTAATTTAGAACACGGTGGCTCTAGTTAGTAACACTAAATTGTATAACTGAAATTTGCTAAGAGGGGAGAACTTAATGTTCTCACACACACACACAAGATAAATATGTGAGGTGATAGAGGTGTTAATTAACTAGATGAAGGAAGTTCTTTCATAATGTATATCAAATCACCATGACATACACTTTAGATATCTTATAATTTATATGTCAATTATACCTCAATAAAGCTGAAATTTTTAAAGGAGTGCTTCCTTACCTATACAGAGGCTCCCAATGATAGAAGGAACATTTAAGGTTATCTCAAACACCAAGAATGCACCTTCTGTAGGACAAAAGCACCATATCCATATCTAACCATATCCAACTAGTGATTTAAATCAAGTTTATGCAACCATGCTCCCTAAACAGTTTCTTTAACTCAAACTCTTACCTGGCCTGTTAACAGCCTTTGAATTATTTGGGTAGGGGAGATACTGTCTGTATTTGCTGTTCACAAACCATTTTTTAAATGAAGAAAGCATATATTCTTTCAGAATATTTTTGGTTAATTATATGCAACTTTAAGGTAAGAAGAATAAAAGCACAGAATTCTGGACCACAACCATATAGAAATCCCCTATAATACGTTCAATAAGCCAACTCAAAACAATGCATAGTTTATAGAAATGGGGTCAAAGAAACTTGCAGCTCATATCTCATCTGTTGTCAAGTGTCACATTCATTCCAGCAAAGTTAACTGATAAAAATCTGCTTTTAAATGCCTGTTATTGACAGTGGAGAGAGCCAGAGAGCCCGATCTCTTCTTTGATGGCTTACAATGAATGTCACAGAGAAGACTGTGTACTTAAACATGACCCTGCTGAAAAAGACAATAAAACTGATTTTCTTAATAACAGGAAAAATGTAGTTATATGTGTCTGACTATGCAATGCATCTTTTATAGAGACAGAAAAATTATGATACTGCTACCCACATTCAGTCCTCACAGCCCTCTGGTCCAAGACTGATATCCCAATAGGACCGTGACCCTGATATAAATACAACCACATTCAGAGCCAATTGTAAAGCTGGATTCCCCAACTTGGTGTGGAGTGCTATTCATAGCCTAATGCAAATTTTCCACGTGGCTTAATAGAAACACTGAGTTTCTTTTAAAGAAATGACCATCAGTGGCATCAGGTAATTTGAATGATTTTTGGACACATACCAGTGCTCAGAGGTCACTAAGACAGTGTTTTTCAATCCCTTCTATTTCATGATAGGCAGCCCTTTATTTTTTTAATTTTATTTTTATTTTTTTGTCTTCATTGGAGTATAATTGCTTTATAATGTTGTGTTAGTTTCTGCTATACAACAAAGTGAATCAACTATATGTATACATATAACCCCATATCCCCTCCCTCTTGAGCCTCCCTCCCACCCTCCCTTTCCCACCCCTCTAGGTGGTCACAAAGCACCGAGCTGATCTCCCTGTGCTATGCAGCAGCTTCCCACTAGCTATCTATTTTACATTTGGTAGTGTATATAAGTCCATGCCACTCTCTCACTTTGTCCCAGCTTCCTCTCCCCACTGTGTCAAGTCCGTTCTCTATGTCTGGGTCTTTATTCCTGCCCAGGAGGCCCTTTAGAAGTTTCCTTTCCCACAAATACGAACTTGCTGATAGGAGTCTGTGTGTATATCTATGGAAAGGTGGAGTAAGACGGCAAAGAAAACGGAGGCAAAAGAATTAGTGAGAAAGAGGGGAAAGAGAAAGAACAAAATGGAAAAAATACAGGGGAAGATATTCCATGACAAGAAATAAGACAAGTAAAATGACAACGAGAAGGAACAGATCAGGAATGAATGGTGCAAATAAAGGGAAACAAAATTTTATGTTTTTTTTTTTTTTTTTTTGCGGTACGCGGGCCTCTCACCGCTGCGGCCTCTCCCGTTGCGGAGCACAGGCTCCGGACGCGCAGGCTCAGCGGCCATGGCTCACGGGCCCAGCTGCTCCGCAGCACGTGGGATCCTCCCAGACCGGGGCACGAACCCGTATCCCCTGCATCGGCAGGCGGACTCTCAACCACTGCGCCACCAGGGAGGCCCAGGGAAACAAAATTTTAAAACAAAGGGATAAATCATGGCTCTGCCAATCACTGCTAAGCAACTATGACAATAGCTTCTAGTACATTTTAATTTGGTGACAAAGTACTGGAGCTGAGTATACTAGTAAGTATGCCTAGCCAGGATTATTTCAAAGTGGTCACTGCTGGGGCTATGAAATAAGGTTTTTTTAAAATTCTTGGTTATCTGGGAAAATGAGTAGTTAACAGAATTACAGAAATTTTTTAAGCTCTAAGAGACCTTAAAGATAGTTTAATCAAATTTCTTTATGGCTGTAGTTATGGATGTAAGGACACGGTAATGATTCAACAGTATCAAGGAGGCCAACAACAAAAATAAAGTGTTTGTGTATTATGTGGGAAAAAAAGTTAAAGAACAATTCATGCGCATTTAATGGGATTACAGCCATTGGCAGTTTCTTAAAAAGTTAAACATATACCTAAAATACAACCCAGCCATTTCACTCCTAGGTATCTAACCAGGAGAAATGAACTCGTCCACAAAAAGATTTGTACATGAGTGTTCACAGCAGCTTTATGTACAACAGCCCCAAACTGTTGGAAAACAGCCCAAACGTCCGTTAACAAGTGAATGGATAAAGAAACAGTGGTATATTATACAATGGAATACTACTCAACAAAAAATGAACTATTGATATACACATAACATGGATGAATCTCAAAATATTTATGTTGAATGACAGAATCCAGACAAACAGAAGGATACATATTACATGATTCTATTTACATAACATTCTAGAAGAGGCAAACTAATTAATAGTAACAGAAAGCAGATCAGTGGTTGCCTGCAGATGGGGGGGAGGGATTAATGACGAAAGTTCAAAGGAACTTTTGGGAGTGATGTGTACGTTCATTATCTTCACTGTGGTGATGCTGCTGTCATCAGTACACAGAGATGTCAAATCCACTAAATTGTGTACTTTAAATATGTACAGTTTATTTTGTATTAATCATATTTCAATAAAATTTTTAAAAACTGAAGGAAAAAACCCCCCTGCATGTGTGGACATACATACATGTTTGTAAATGCACAGAAAAAAGTCCTAAATTTTTTTTTTTGGCCATACCACGCAGCTTATGGGATCTTAGAGAAGAATCTACATAACCATTAACAATGACTACCTCTGAAGGAACTAAGAACTTAAATTTTCTCTATTATTTCAATATTTATGGTAAGCATGTATTATTTCTGTAATGTCAAAAATAAAAACAGAAATCAGTCAGCATCCTCAAAAGCCTTTTAAAGTTCCAGAAAGCCCGATTCAAAATCATAAAACATTTCCACCAGTTTCTTCATTCTCAATGGTCAAACACTATTTCTTATTAGTTTTAATGTTAATAATCTACTTAATTGCACTTACCACAGCAATGTTATTCTATATTTTTCATCATACGTGTATAATTTATTAGCTACTACATGAATTAAACAGGTCTATTTGCAAACTGTTATTCGTAGGACATTTTCCCCCATGGAACAATGTTTGCTAACTCCAAACCACTAAAATTACTCATATTCAGTTTGTGTCTTTTTCTGGTGGATGTGGATCTAGAGTTCTGACTTTAAAGCCCTCTCTTTCTGAAAATTTAGGTTGTGATTACAGTATCTAGAATTTAATGTTTTCTTGACCTAGGATATTTACCACAGGATGTTTAAATACTTTTAATTTGTCCTTAAATCATTCTATTTTTAACAGATGTAAAGGTCTTCTTTAAAGACCTATAAGCTAAAACGTTACACCTCTTTCAATGCATTCACTCAATTCCTGATCAATTTAAACATATGGATTATCTAATCTAATCAAAATTGTCCATCAAAAATATAGTAAACCCTCAAATTTTATCTATGACACAGTGGGAGATAGAAGAAAAAGTGAAACCTTACACCTGCCCTCAGTAGACTTGCCTCTTCCCCTCTAAAAGGGTATATGGTAGACACGTTTTTTTTAAACATGCATAAATACACCAAAAACAAAACAAGAAGAGCAGAAGCTCAGAAAGAAACTGAATTTAGATCTACTAATTAACAGCTGTGACTCTGTAAATTACTTAATGGTTTTATGTCTTAGTTTCTTAATCTATAAAAGGGTGAGAAATTTATTTCATAAGAGTCATGGTGAGGACTCAATGAAATATTCTACATAAAGGATTTCAGTCTGTCCATCCCTTCCCATCCCTCCATAATATTGATTTGTTTACAACTTCTGTCTTCCAGCTCTTCCTCATCCCTAGGTACCATCAGCTTACAAATATACTCATGTCTTTCCTATCCCATACGGATGGTCTCTTGGGCTTGCTTCCATCTCAAGCCCTTTGCCTTTTTCTCACTTCACTCCTCTACCACTACATCTCCTACTCAATGCTCAACCCCACCATGACCATCAGTCATGAACCAAATGGCTTCTCCTCAATCCTCAGCTTATTTGGACTCCACACCATCTACAACAGTGGAATTCCCTCACCTTCAGACTCCCTCCTTGTCTGACACTCACATCACTATTTTCTTTCCTACTTCCTTACACACGTTGATGACTCTTCTTCTTTCACCCACTCCTTAAACATAAGGCTGTGTCTTCAGTCCTCTTATCTTTATCTTTGTACACTACTCTTTTCCTTAGCAACCCCATCAACCTCTGGCACCTAATGTGTTAATGACTGCTAAATCTATATATTTCTGGACTTCAACTTTTCTCTTAGAGAATCTTCAATTCTACCAACAATATGGCTAAATGTCTCCATCGAGATGTCCCAAAGACACCTAAAGCTTGGTATGACAGGACTAAACTCATTCTCTTTCTCACTCATTCATATTCTTTCCTATTCTTTCCACGTTCTACCTCTCCCCACCCCCTAACACTATCTTTCTGCCTACCAATCCCATCTTTCTTTCCAATCTGATTTAATGATGTCACCATCTAAAAACAAAGCCCTAAATCTTCAAGTTATCTTTAAGGGTAGAGATCAACAAATCTTCCTTTCCACACTTTCTCTTATATCCCTTCCATCTGTAGTATACTGATTGTGAAAATACCTGAAATTCTTCACTTTTCCAAATCCATGCTCTTTCCATTGTAAAGAAAGAGCTCCTTTCCCGCCTCTAGAATCTGGGCTGCCCCTGAGACCTGCTTTGGCCAGCAGAATGGAATAGAAGCAACAGCATGCTAATTCCATGCCAGAGCCTTGAGAAGCTTTCTGTGATTCCCCCACCATGCTCTTGGAACTTGCCAAGACATGTGAACAAACTCAGGATAGCTTGGTGGGTGATGAAGAACATGTGGTCCAATCTCTCCCATCATTCCAACCAATAGGCAGCCACACAGGTTGAGATCATCCTGAACAAACCAGCACCACTCCTCCCAGCAGACCTGCCAGCTGATTGTAAACACGAGTGAGCCCAGCTGAGATCAGCCAATCATGGCTCATGCCAGCAGGGCCATCCACCTGATCGGTAGACTTTTAGGTAGTAATCAATATTTACAGTTTTAAGCCACCATGTTAGGAGTAGTTTGTTATGTAGTGAATCTAACTGATAAACTTTCTTTTTGCTCTCATGGTGACTCATGCATCCATCTCTGAGCTGGCTACTGGAAAGCTGCCATAATTGGTTTCCTTGTTTCATCTTTCACCCTATAATCATTCATATATATACATGTGTATATAGGTTATAAAAATAATTTTAGTAATTGTGTGTATATCTATGTATATGTATGTGTGTATCTATGTATCTATGTGTATATACACAAAAAACATCTGCTTAATGAATGCAGATATAAGTGATAAGTAAAAAGTAGATGACAGCTCTCAGATGAATGTTACACAGAGAGAGGTTCAGAGAAGGGAGAGATCACAGTGAGATGAAACTGTTAAGAAAAAGGTAGATAATTCTGGATATAAGACTTGAATTGGGTCAAATTAAAATGGAGCAATGAAGGCATTCTCAGGCCTCAGAGTAACCTCTAATCACACAACTCATCCTAGCCATTTAAATCAAAGGAATAACCTCACATCAAACCTTTCTTCCCTATACTGATAAGTCTTTGACATAAGAACGTGAACGCTAGAGTGTTAATGAATCAATCACTGGCAACCCACACTATGGTCAAGATGGTGAAATGAAATGCTTGGTTAGAGTTCACTGACCATTGGTCAAAGACAGACAAAGACCCCTGTCTCAAATAATAGCTTTAGTCTTCAGAGATAGGCGGTTGTTTTCTGTACCAGCAAAGATTTTCCAGAATGCAGCTTTGCTATATGTTTCAACCAAATACACAAACCTCAGGTGGATTTGCTTTCTTTGGATATTATAATAGCCAACTTAAAGGCAGCTGATTCAATCCCTAATTGTTGATCCAATTTGATCATTAAGACAACCAAAATAATGGTTCATGGTTTGGTTATGATAATTGCGCTACCTCCCAAAATGAATTAAACATGTGGCAATCTGATTGATAACTCAAAGGCCATGCTGAATCAACTTAAGACAATTTGGTGCCAAGCACAGTTATGGCTTTAATTTTTCAACATGTATCAGAGTAGATGTTATTTCAGATTATTAGTATCCTTTTATATCATACATTTTAATGCAAATTCAAGGTACTTTCAAGACTTAGAAGATAGTAAAAAAGACAGTAAAGATAAAATTTTAAGATAAGCTGCCAAATAACTTAAGCAAACAAAATATTTACAGCAATATAAGATAATCTAGGACTTCCCTGGTGGCACAGTGGTTAAGAACCCACCTGCCAATGCAGGGGACATGGGTTCGAGCCCTGGTCCGGGAAGATCCCACATACTGTGGAGCAACTAAGCCCATGTGCCACAACTACTGAGCCTGTGCTCTAGAGCCTGTGTGCCACAACTGCTGAAGCCCGTGCACCTACATCCAGTGCTATGCAGCGAGAAGCTGCCGCAATGAGAGGCCTGTGCACTGCAATGAAGATTAGCCTCTGCTGGCCGCAACTAGAAAAAGCCCGCGTGCAGCAACGAAGACCCAATGCAGCCAAATAAATAAATAAATACATTTAAAAAAAAACAAAAGATTGATCCTTTAAAAAAAAAAAGAATCTAATTTCAGATGGCCACTAATAGGACACTTTATCTCTGACAAAACAAGGAAATGTATTTAAAACCACTCATCTAAAGATTGTTAATTCAAAATATTTCATACATATAAAAGAGTAATGTGGGCTTCCCTGGTGGCGCAGTGGTTGAGAGTCCACCTGCCGATGCAGGGGACACGGGTTCGTGCCCCGGTCCGGGAAGATCCCACGTGCCGCAGAGCGGCTAGGTCTGTGAGCCACAGCCGCTGAGCCTGTGCGTCCGGAGCCTGTGCTCCGCAATGGGAGAGGCCACAACAGTGAGAGGCCCACGTACAGCAAAAAAAAAAAAAAAAGAAAAAAGCGTAATGTAAGTGCTTATAAAATAACAAGCACTGATATACATTCCACCAAGCTTTATCAAATATTAACTTTATTTGTTCCAGAATTTTCTTAAAGAATATAAAACATTACAGATTTGGCTGAAGCCTCTTGTATATCTTTCTCTGATCTGATCTTCTTCCTTCCCTCCCCAGAAGTAACCACTAACATGAATTTAGTGTTTATTAGTCCCACGGATATTTTACACTATCACTAAATATCTGTGTATTCATAAACAAAGTATGTACTGTTCTGCATATTTTCAATCTGTATACAAAGGCATCATACACTATTCTGTAATTCATTTCTATGCTCAACTTTTTTTGCCATTTATCCATATTGAGATGTATATATAACTAATCATTTTAATGGATTTATTTCACTGTATATAGTATGCCACGATTTATTAACCATTTTCCTATTGATGGACATGTAAGTTGTTTCCAACTTTTTATTATTACAGAGGATGCTTCAAGGAGCATTCTTATGTTAAGTATTCTTACGTACACGGGCAAGAGTTTTCTTATGATATTTACCTGGAAATGAAATTGGTGATTCAAAGGGCATATAACATTTTCAAATTTTCCAGATATTGCCAAATTGTTCTCTAAAATAGTTCTACCAATTTAGATTACCATCAGCTTACTTTGCTATCATTTGGAAATACCATGTGTTTTGATTTTTGTTAATCTAGTAGATGTAAAACATTATAGTTTAAAAACTTTTTTCATTTCCCTGATTTCAAATGAGCTAAGCACAGTTTCATGTTTATCAGCAATCTGTGAACTGCCTCCTGTTCATATTTTTTCCACTATGATGTTTGTCTCTTTTTTATTGATTTATATGAGTTATTCATATATTTTGGTTACAAATCCTTTGTCATTTAGATTCACTGCACATATTTTGGTTGTGGGTTGTCATTTTACTCCTGGTTTATACTGTCTTTTCAAAATTTAGAAGTTTTAAATTTTTTAAAATTTAATAAAATTTATTAATTTTTTCTTCATAGTTTAGGTTTTTTGCAAATTATTTTTAAATCGTTCTGTATCCAGAACTAAGGCCAAGCCTAAAACTTCAGGCCACATAACCCTCTACACTTCTCTTCTGTTTTGGTCTCTGTAGATGTTTCTCTTGTTTTTGAGCCAGGATATGTCTTTCAATTTTCTATTCTTATATTTAACCTATCATTGCTATGTATATGGAGCAGAGAGAATATGCCAAAGCATGAGCTCACTGCCCCATGATGACAAAATGTTACTCTTTTTTTTTTATGTAGAGAAAAAAGCTTAAAGTTTCTAAATAAAGACTATTTCCCCTGCTTATGCATCAGATAAGCTTTGAAATATTAAGTTGTTTCAGGTGTCATGATCTAGTTCAGATTGCAACTATTCAAATCTCTTAACCACTTACACTTAAAAAATAAACCTACATTAAATAGCTTTAAGAAATGATATACATTTTTTCCCTATCTAAAACATGTTTTTATGCATCAAAATTGAGCAGCAGCTCCTTAAAGAAATATATAAACATCTTTTAATGTTGCTAAAGTTTAAACCTGGAAACAATCTTTAAAAATCTCTGTGCTTAGGGAGTTTCCTGGCAGTCCAGTGGTTAGGACTCGGGGCTTTCATTGCTGTGGCCAGGGTTCAATCCCTGGTGGGGGAACTAAGATCCTTCAAGCGACGCGCGATGCAACCAAGGAAAAAAAAAATTTCTGTGTTTAATGAATTCAAATGACAACCCCACAATGGAGACTACTGAGGAAAATCCATTTAGAGAGTTCCTTAACTTTTTATGAGCAGAGCTTTATAATACACAGACAAGACACTATAATGATGATACTGAATATAATTGTAATTTTTAATCTAATAATTTATTTTTTATTTATTCAAATAGAATATTTTTCATATTATCTAACACCAAAAACATTTAATTACATATCAGCTGTCTTTATATATTTACATTATGTAAAAATGAACTTTTAAGTAATGTATCTATTGTTTAATTGAGGCTACAATGACAGGCTATGCGTTAAAACAAAATATTTTCATCCTAAGACCTCAGTGCCAAAGCTTTCACATTTGTTTCCTGTCTAATGAATTAGTTTCCACCACGTCTCTGGCAAAATCATAGGAAAATAAACCTGAATTTTCAGTCTATTTTCCACTTGCCTTCAGGGATAAGAACACTTTCTTTAGATAACCCCAACTATGTTTTTAATCTGATTGATTCACTGATTCTATACACAAATCTATTAGACTATTAGGAATTTTATCCCTTATCCCTGAAAGCAAGAGCATGAAGTTGAGAGCTGACCTGAGGCCTTGTGAGTATTTGAAGCATTTGTAAAAGTGACCTTAGGGCAACTCCAAGCCCTAAAGGATGCTTTTAGTGTTTACAAAAGCCACAGGAAGTTCCTAATCCCTTTTTCTTTAGAAAGGGGGATAAATGTCTTTGATTTGGGATTCCAACATCAGGGTCCTCTGGAATTATCCAAAAAACTCTTGAGTATTGGGGATTCAAACTGGAAAAATACCGTTTTTAAGGTCAAAAAGTGCTCATTTTCAAACCAAAAAGGCAGTGAAAGAAACTCAAAAAGCAATTCAACTGCTGTTGGCTTGGTATATCAATTAACACTAACTCCAAGTGAGAGAAAAACTAAGAGGGAAACTTTGTGATAAAACATTTAGATGAGCAACTTATTTCTATCTCAACTGGCACAAGTTGAAGAAGAAGGCATAGGTAAATTATTCAGCAAGTGCATGGCTATTAAAATGCTCAACACTTGTTCACACTGTCTTGCTTTTTCAGATATACCCAAAAGCTATCATATAATTAGAATATAGCACTCTGCTTGAAAATAAAAACTATTTGCCACCAATGTGTAAATGAATTTGGACTGACAATTAGCTGATTCTCCAAATAAAATTTTATATCAATCGTAATAGCCCTATTTGTTGTTAGCCAAAACCAAGCTTTTATTCAGAATAAACCACCCATGGGCTGAAGAATAACAGTTCCTTTGCCAAATACATAAGCTTTTCCTACCTCCTTAATCCATGTGACTAAACTAGTATTTAACCCTTAGTTGCATGGGAGGCAAGGATTCACTGGAGAAGTTTTGAAATTTCAAGAGCATTTCAACAGGGTGTTGCAAAATCTTCATAATATGGAAATCATCTTAAGTCAAGAGCTGAGAGGATCTACTTTTGAAGAAAACAGTATAATCTAGTTTTTTTTTTCTAAATGACCATACCACTAGAAGGAAAAAAATCATTTCTTTTGCCTTTCTCTCTCTTTTTTTTTGTATCTATTTAGACAAAACATACAAAGATATGAAGAACTCTTAGGATTATAACTGCTAAATTTATCACAGCATAGAAAAAGTAATTTTACAGAAATATATATATAACAAAAATATAGATTACATTTAACATACTATATATAATATATATAGTATGTATGTATACACAGACATACACACGAGGCATACCTCATTTCACTGTGTTTTGCTTTTATTGCGCTTTGCAGATGTTGCTACTTACAAATGGAAAGTTTGTGGCAACCCTGCATTGAGCAAGTCTATTGGTGCCATTTTTCCAACAACATTTGCTCACTTTGTGTCTCTGTGTCACATTTTGGTAATTCTCACCACATTTCAAACTTTTTTTTTCTTTTTTTTTTAATTGGAGTATAATTGTTTTACAATGTTGTGTTAGTTTCTACTGTACAATGAAGTGAATCAGCTGTATGTACACCTATATCCCCTCCCTCTTGGACCTCCCTCCCACCTCACCCATCTAGGTTGTCACAAAATTGCTCTCATGATCTGTGATCAGGGATCTTTGATGTTACTATTGCAAAAAGATGATGACTTGCTGAAGGTGCAGATGATGGTTAGCATTTTTTAGCAACAAGGTATTTAATTAAGATATACACTTTTTTGACACAATGTTATTGCACACTAAACAGACTACAGTAGAGTGTAAGAAGAACTTTGCACTGGGAAACCAAAAAATTAATGTGATTCACTTTATTGCGATATTCACTTCGTTGCAGTGGTCTGGAAATGAGCCTGAAATATCACCAAGGTACGCCTGTGTATATTTATAAAATTTGCTAATCCCTAAAACTCAAGCTGCCATTATGAAATTGAAAGGGTTTTTTATTCTCCAACAGGATTCATGTCTAGCAACATCCTCATGTGCACAGTGGTGTGCCAGCTACAGTAAAAATTGTGGTTTTAGCTACATGATACCAAAACATCTTGATGAAAAGTGGAAAATCCAGTCATTGATGCACGGGCTTTAGTTACATGACCCAATTAAGTGATGGAAACATCCAAATCCGTAACTTTTTTTGGGGGGGGCTCTGCCTCACAGCCTGTGGGATCTTAGTTCCTCCACCAGGGATTGAACCTGGGCCCCCTGCAGTGAAAGCACTGAGTCCTAACCACTGGACCGCCAAGGAATTCCCAAATCCCTAACTCTTTACCAGTCCATCCTGATGTCATGGAGACCTGGCTTTTACAGGAAAGTAGAAAATGTATATATTTAACACAGGTGAAATATTCTAACATTTCAAACTGAATGCTTTAACTAAAAATATAAATGATATTTCCCATAAAATAGAGGACACAAAGAGGCATGTTAAAACAAACTGTTTCCTACTGAAAACTATCAAAGTTTGGGTAAAGCAGAATATTATCCTGTAGTGGAATTCTACTAGTAGTTGATGATTTTAAGAAGACTTACAGGGTAAAGGCTCTTTCCTGCTGATTTATGAGACGTTTCTTTCAAGCATGCCTCTCTAGTAATTCTATGCAAGAGAAAAAGCAAAAGGCCACAGTGAAGGTTTCTGGGATTTGCCATCTGAAAGCTTTTATTCTTCCAAAGAAAGAAAGTTGTGACCTTTGACATTGTGATATGGTGCCAAAGAAACTGCTCATATATGTATGTCAGTAATGAAGCAGAAATCAATAATTTCATTTAATCTAGTGAACTATTACGTAGTGGGACACAACCTGTTTGAAGAGCCTAATGTCCTTCTCTTATTAACACCTATGCTGCTGTTTCGTTAAGATGAAAGTTTTGTTTCCCTGTTTTGTATTTTTAAAAATCACTGTAATTTTCACTATCATATATGAAAAGTGTCCAGCATTTTAAAGTTAACATGAAATCCTTTTTTTTTTTTTTTTTTTTTTTTGCGGTACACGGGCCTCTCACTGCTGTGGCCTCTCCCATTGCGGAGCACAGGCTCCGGACACGCAGGGTCAGCGGCCATGGCTCACGGGCCCAGCCGCTCTGCGGCATGTGGGATCTTCCCGGACCGGGGCACGAACCCGTGTCCCCTGCATCGGCAGGCGGACTCTCAACCAGTGCGCCACCAGGGAAGCCCTGAAATCCTTTTCTTAAAAGAAAAACTCCTTGTAAAAATTTCTTCAAGTTTTAATGTAACATTTTCATTTGGCCTTCTCAAATATTACGGATATACTATGTTTATAATGATAGGCCTTTTAAGACTCAAATTACTTTTCATTAATAGTTTCTCAAACACATATTATACATATGTAACTGGTTTTATAAATATACACACTTTCAAACCAGTATCTTAGTTGGGCTGCTTATTAAAATTGAATAACTGAATTGTTTAGAAAAGCCATAGTACAGGGTACATAATAGTACAGGGATTGTGGGATTGATTGCTTCCCTTGTCTCCGTTGGTTTTCTAAAATATTTCAAATATTTACAGGTTATTGAGAAATGGCTACGTTTGTTATACCACATGAACACTATCTGCAAAGTTGATATTAGAAGATATAGAACAGGGAAGTTTGTTTAAAAATCAAGCTTTCCTTCTCAAGTTAAAGACTTGGTATGCTAAAATTTTAGAAGTGTATATTTTGAGCGAACATCAATTTAATGGATGTCACAGAGAACTTTAACAAATGATGAACTGCTATTAATGGTTTCATATACTCACTGATCATTATTTTTAAAGAGCATGTTCCCCAAGGCAGAACTGTATATGTGTAATAGTTATTTCAGATAAAATACAGTAGCAATCTGACCATTTATACTAGTTAAATAACTTAATTTTCTGATAATAACCATGACTTGATAAAAATTTCAGGAAAGTATAAAATGGTACTATTTTGCTAAATCATGGCATAAAAGTATTATTTATAATTTGAAAATAATGTTGGACAATATTAAAACAATGAGAAATTATCCCACTGATAAGGTTTAGGGAAAAATTCTGTGTCCCCAAAAAACTGTGCTTGTTTTCACTGTTCCAAAACTGCTCTAAGACTTTAATGACCTATTAATAGCCTGGAACAAAGGGTGCTTTTCAAGTCTTGTCTTATTAAAACTCTTTGTTGCATCTGATGTTGTTTCATAAACTCTTTGAAACTTCTCCCTTGGCTTCTGTGATTCTGTATTCTCCTGGTTTTCCACCTACCTTCCTGAGGTCTGTTTTTGTCTCTGCTGGTTGCCCATGCTCCTTGTACTGCACACCCATCCTGCTCAAAATTACCTATAACTTAAACTCCACCTAAGTCCTGGTGATGCTCAACTCACTATCTTTAGGCCATGCCTCTCTTTTTTTTTTTTTTTTTTTTTTTTTTTTTTTTTTTTTTTTTTTGCTGTACGCGGGCCTCTCACTGCTGTGGCCTCTCCCGTTGCGGAGCACAGGCTCCGGACACACAGGCTCCACGGCCATGGCTCGCGGGCCCAGCCGCTCCGCGGCATGTGGGATCCTCCGGGATCGGGGCACGAACCCGTGTCCCCTGCATCGGCAGGCGGACTCTCAACCACTGCGCCACCAGGGAAGCCCTAGGCCATGCCTCTCTTGACTCCCAACTGCTCTGTTGGACCACTTGCTAGACAGCTCCACACAGGTATCTCACAGATTCCTAAAATGAACACATTCCAAGCAAAACTCATAATCTTGTTCCCTGTATTAGTTCCTCCTCCTGTGTTCCATTTCAGTTGGTGACACCACTGTTCACCAAGTCACCCAAACTAGAAATATCAACATTATCCTGAACTTCTCCCTTTCCCTTACTCCCCACATCTAACGAGTACCGCCAATTTTTAATCCTAATTATAACCTAAATCTGTCTTCCCTTCACCCCCTTACTGGTGCTCCAGTCCAGGCCCTTAGGAGCTCTCACCATGCTACTGTCACAGCCTCCATCACTGTGCACCTGAGTTCTGTCCTCACAGACTCCAGTGTGATCAATCTAAAACACAAACTGACCAGTCCAATCCCCTTGCAGCTCCTCATCATTCACAGGTTAAATTCCAGGTTCCTTAAAAGGGCATTGGTATATAATAAGTCTTTCTTTGAGTGGATCCTGCCCACGTCTCCAACTCCATTTCTGGGCCTCACTTCCTTGAAATGTATTCTCTAGCAACACCAAACAGCTTATTATTCCACACATAACATGTTGTTTCTTACTATCGTAACTTACTGGACTAATCACCTCCCTCATCTAACTAAAATCTAGTTTTCCTTTAAAATTTAGCTTAGGCATCATTTCCACAAGTATCTCTCCCTAAGTGCCTCCCACCTCCCACCCCAGACTTGGAGATGCATAGGGAAGTATTTAGAGGTGAAATGTTATGATGTCTGCAACTTACATTTTTAGAGAGAGTGAGAAGGATGAAGTAAATGTGGCAAAATTTTAATGAACAGCTAAAAAGCTAAATGAAATGTATTCAGGTGTTCATCATGCTATCCTGCCACTTTTCTATAGATTTAAAAATTTTCAACATAAAGTTGGAAAAAATAATATTACATATGCAACTCTACCAAAAATACACTCTACTACTGCACAACCATATTGTTCTAAATATTATTTATTTATGAATTCCTTGCTCCCACTCACCTATCACTGAAGTCAGGGACTGTTTTTTTTAATTAACTGTGGTATTCTCAGGACCTAGCAGAGTAGGCTTTCAATCACTATTTGTTGAAGCAACAAATGACAGTGCCAAGTCAGAAATAAGCCTAAACACACAATTCTCAACAAACCAGTAAGTGCTTTAGTGTCTACAATGTGCGAAGCATTTTCCTGGGTGCTCTGGCAGTGGAAGGGAATATAAGTCAAGGTCACTGAAAAATCCCACTAACTAGGACTGGGCTGAAACAACAAGGAAGGAAAGACAGAAATGTAGCTGGGAGGGATGATGAGAAATAAAACGAAGAGAGTTAGGATTATGCAGAGATGTGAAGTTAAGAAGTTAGGAACTAAGTCCTCAAAGATCAGGCGTGTAGCTTCTGAGGTAGGAAGAAATTCTTCAAGATGCCATCCTTTTCATTTCCTACAAAATGGTAGGCTGAGTAAATACAGATGCTCTCTGCCACTAAAACCATGCAGAACTGCTGTACAGAACATATTCAAAACAACATCACCAGCACTAACAAAAATTTAAGGGTAAGGACGGAATAGTAAACTTTGGCCTGATGTCATGATGGTCCAGAGGTGGCTATAGGCACTGGAGGCTTCTAGGAAGAAAAAGTGGTTTTGTTCCATCACAACATAAGTAACTGAGACCTGAAGCTGAAATCCCAGAAGCACTTGAAGAAAGAGTCAGTAGAAAGACTCACCCACCAGTAAGATTAGCAACAAGGAGGGTTTATTCTAGATGAGAAGAAATGTTTCCCGTGACAAACATAAACCCCTGGCCTTTACTACACACTGGTGTAGATTATAAAATTATATAAATAATGTAAAGCAGCCAAGAATTAATCCCCAAATTGGTCCATGACCAGTGAAACTGTGGGGCACCAAACAGAAAAAAAACACTTCCATAATATAGGATATATTAAGCCTTAGTGAAGATGAGCTCATAATAAAAGATTACAAGTCACATAAGGAAACAAGCTGCCCTAAGGAAAATCACCAGACATAGAAAACGAGGAGGTTGGCACCTCAAGAACTTGAGATAACAGTAAAGTTGAAGAAAACTGCAAGATAACGATTTAGAATGTTTAAAAACATGAAAGAAAAGACAAAAATAAAGCCATAAGGGAAGGACATAATGATCTGCAAAAACAAAGCTGGGTGAAAGAACCTAAGGGACACCACTGAACAGATCATCATATGCACTGTGGGAGTTCCAGAAGAAGAAGAAAGAGAGAATGGGGTACAAAGAATATTTGAGGAAATAATGGCTGAAAACTTTCCAAATTTGATGAAAACCCAAGTTCTATGAACTCCAAGAGGATGAATTAAGAGAGATATGCACATAAATATACTTATAATCAAACTGCTGCAAGACAGAGGCAAATAGAAAATCTTGAAAACAGCAAGAGAGAAGAGATTTGTCATGTACTTATCATTCCTCAATAAAATTAACAGTTGGTTTCTCATCAGAGACCATGGAGGCCAGAAGACAGTAGAACGACATAGTTAAAGTGACAGAAAAAACTGTAAACTAAGAATTGTATATCCAATAAAACTGTCCTTCAGAAATGAGGCAGAAATTAACACATTTCTAGATAAACAAAAGCTAAGGAAGCTCATTACCACTAGACTGGCCCTACAAGAAATGCTAAAGGAAATCCTTCATGTTGAAAAGAAAGGATACTAGACAGTAACTCAAAGCCATATGAAGAAATAAAGATCTCCAGTAAATGTAACTAAATAGGAAAATATTAAAGTCAGAACTAACATATTTTTGGTTTGCACCTCCACTTTTTATTTCCTACATAATTTAAAAGACAAAAGCATAAAACTAATTATAAATCTATATTACTGGGCACATACCATAGAAAGATGTAACATATCACAATAACATAAAAGGGGAGACTGAGCTGCATAGGAGCAGAGTTTTGCATGCTACTAAAGTTAGGATGGTATCAATTCAAACTAGATTGTTATAAATTTAGAATGTTAAATATAATCCCTATGGTAACCACAAAGAACTATCTAAAAAATATACACAAAGGGAAATGAGAAGGGAGTCAAAATGGTTCACCACGAAAAAATCAACTAAACACAAAAGAATACAGTAGTGGAGAAAATGAGGGACAAAAAAACATACAAGACATATAAAAAATATCAAAATGGCAGAAATCCTTCTTTATCAGTAATTACATTAAATATAAGTGGATTAAACTCTCCATCAAAAGGCAGAGGTTGGTGTAATGGATTAAAAAATGATTTATTAACTATATGCTGTCTTCAAGAGAATCACTTTACATCCAAAGAAACAAACAGGTTGAAAGTGGAAAAATGGTCAAAGGTATTCCATGCAAATGGTAACTAAAAGAGAGCTGAGGGATTATGCTAGTATCAGACAAAATAGACTTTAAGTCAGAAACTGTTACAAGAGACAAGGGAGGACATTATATACAGCTAAACAGGTCAATTTATCAAGAAAAATAACAATTATAAATATGTGTGCACCAAACAACAGAATCCCAAAATATATGAGGCAAACACTGACAAAATTGAAGGGAGAAATAGATAGTTCTACAATAACATTTAGAGGCTTCAATACAAGACATTTGATAATGGACAGAACATCCAGACAGAAGACCTGCAGGGAAATAGAGGGTTTAAAGAACACTATAAACCAACTAGACCTAATAAGACATATAAAGACACTCTAACCAACAAGAGTAGAAGATACATTTTCCTCAAGTACACATGGGACATTCTCCAGGATAGGCTATACGTTGGGCCGCAAAACAAGTCTCAATACATTTTTAAGTATTAAGTTGATACAAAATATTTTCTCCAATCACAATGGAATGAAGCTAGAAGTAAAAGCACAGAAGGAAAACTGGAAAACACACATGTGGAAATTAAACAACACACTCTTAACCAATGGGTCAAGGAAGAAATCACCAAAATAAAAGTTAGAATGGGGCTTCCCTGGTGGCGCAGTGGTTGAGAGTCTGCCTGCCGATGCAGGGGACACGAGTTCGTGCCCCCGTCCGGGAAGATCCCACATGCCGCGGAGCGGCTGGGCCCGTGAGCCATGGCCGCTGAGCCTGCGCGTCTGGAGCCTGTGCTCCGCAACGGGAGAGGCCACAACAGTGAGAGGCCTGCGTACCGCCAAAAAAAAAAAAAAAAAAGTTAGAATGTATTTTGAGACAAATGAAAATAAAACATACCAAAATTTATGGATGGTGGAAGCAGTGCTCAGAGGGAGATATGCACCTGTAAATGTGTACATTAAAAAAAAAGCTTTCAAAATAATAACCTAAACTATATCTTGAGGAAATAGAAAAAGAAGTAAACACTAAATCTAGCTAGTATAAAGAGGAAAATAATAAAGACTGAAGTGGAGATCAATGAAATACAGGATAGCAAAATATATATATATATATATACACACACACACGCACACATACATACACACATACATATAATATCAACAAAGCCAAAAATTGGTTCTTTGAAAAGATGAACAGAATTGACAAATCTTTAGTTAGACTGACAAAGAAAAAAAAGGGAGAGAAGACATAAATAACTAAAATAAGAAATGAAAGTAGGAGCATTATTATCGACCTTACAAATTTTTTTAAAAGATTATAAGAGAATACTATAAATAATTGTACACCAACAAATTAGGTAACTTACATGAAATGGATAAATTCCAAAAACATACAAATTACCTAAATGACTCAGAAATCGAAAATCACAACAGACTTAAACTAAGCAAAGAGACTCAGTCAGTAATAAAAACCTGTCAACAAATAAAAGTCCAGGACGAGATGGCTTCATTGGTGAATTCTACCAAACATTTAAATTAAAATGAACACCAATCCTTCCCAAATTCTTCCAAAAAATAGAAGAGAAAGGAATACTTCATAACTCATTCTATGAGGCCAACTCTAATACCAAAGCCAGGCAGACATCACAAGAAAAGAAAATTACAGACCAATACCCTTATGTATATAGATGCAGAATCTCAACAAACTACTAGCAAATTGAATTCAACATCATATTAAAAGGACTGTACTGACCAAGTAGGATTTATCTTAACACAAAAGTGGTTCAATAGAAGAAAATTAATCAATGTAATATATAACATTAACAGAACATAGGAAAAAACCTATATGATCTCAACTGATACAGAAAAGGGATGTGAAAAAATCCAACATCTTTTCATGAATAAACATTCAGAAACCTAGGAGTAGAAGGGAACTTTCTCAACATGATAAAGGGCATTTATGAAAAACCCACAGCTAACATCACACTCAATGGTGAAAGACAGAAAGCTTCTCATACACATACACACACACACACAAATTTTTGGTAGAAAAGTAGTCTATTTTTCAGTTTGCTTCTTTTTTTTTTTTTTACAGTAGACTCTGAATAGCAGGTAAAGCAAATATTCTTCCATAATGCATGTGAGGTAAGTTTCAAAAGAGGTTAATAAGACCAAGATTTGCAAGGGCAGAAGGAAACATTCACTGAAGCTCCATTTCCTAGTTGAGTATTATTTCTACAACTCCTACTAAAAAGCAATCAAAACCTAAGGTCATTGGGAACCTAGCCTCTTTTAGAAAATACACTCAAGAAAATACACTAAAACTCTCTACCACCACCCAATTCAGACACAAAATGCAAACATCTGATTTACTTGATAGGTGATATTCTTCACTTGGTAAGGGTTATAAGACTTCTGCAAGTTCTGCAAAACTCCTTGAAGTAAACCTTGTTGGTACCCTGTAGGTACCACACATAAGTATTTTCCCATCATATGCTGCAGTCCTTGCAGTAATAATAGCCATATTTCTGCTCTGAGAACTGGAAACAGAGGTTATTCAACATAGAAGTTCTAGCCAGGGGAATTAGATAATAAAAAGATACAAAAGGCATCCAATGGGGAAAAATAAGTAAAACTATATCATTCACAGATGACATGATTTTATATATACATATATATGTGTGTGTATATATATATATATATATATATATATATATATATATATGACTCCAAAGAATCTGTAAGAAAGCTACTAAAGCTAATAAATCAATTCAGAAGAATTTCAGGATACAAGATTGACACACATAAAGCCATTGTGTGTATATACACCCAGAATAAACTATTCTATTTACAATAGCATCTGAAAGAATAAAATAGTGACAAATAAATTTCACCAAAAAGATGAAATATTTGTACAATGAAAATTGTGAAATACTGCTGAAAGAAAATAAAGACCTAAATAAACAGAAAGATATGCTGTTTGTGAACTGGAAGACTTCATATTGTTAATGTATCAATACTACCCAAAGCAATCTACATATTTAATGCAATCCATATCAACACGCCACATTCTTTTATGTATTGGGTTGGCCAAAAGGTTTGTTCAGTTGTTTTCCATAAGATGGCTCTAGCAGCACTTAGTTGTCTTTAACTTCATTCGAAACAATTTTGTTAGGTTGTATGTGACAGCTGTCATATCAGCTTGCATTTAAAAAAAGACTTACCAAATTGGTGAATTTTTGTGTAGCCATTTTAATATTGAAGATGGAAGAAAAAACCAATATTTTCAGCCTATTATGCTTTATTATTTCAAGAAAGGTAAAAATGCAACTGAAACGCAAAAAAAGATTTGTGCAGTGTATGGAGAAGGTGCTGTGACTGATTGAACGTGTCAAAAGTGGTTTGCGAAGTTTCGTGCTGGAGATTTCTCACTGGACAATGCTCTTTGGTCGGGTGGACCAGCTGAAGTTGATAGAGATCAAATCGAGACATTAATTGAGAACAATCAACAATCAACATTATACCAGGCAAAAGACAGCCAACACACTCAAAATATCCAAATCAAGCGCTGAAAATCATTTGCACCAGCTTGGTTATGTGAATCGCTTTGATGTTTGGGTTCCACATAAGTGAAGCGAAAAAACCTTCTTGACTGTATTTCCGTATGCGATTCTCTACTTAAACATAATGAAAACATTGTTTTCAAAACAAATTGTGACAGGCAATGAAAAGTGGATACTGTACATTAATGTGGAACAGAAGAAATCGTGGGGCAAGTGAAATGAACCACCAACAACCACAACAGAGGCCGGTCTTCATCCAAAGAAGGTGATGTTGTGTATATGGTGGGATTGGAAGGGAGTCCTCTATGATGAGCTCCTTCCAGAAAACCAAATGATTAATTCCAACAAGTACTGCTTCCAATTAGACCAACTGAAAGCAGCACTCGACAAAAAGCGTTCAGAGTTAGTCAACAGAAAATGTATAATTTTCCGTCAGGATAATGCAAGACCGCATGTTTCTTTGATGACCAGGCAAAAATTGTTACAGCTTGGCTGGGAAGTTCTGATTCATCTGTCATACTCCCCAGACATTGCACCTTCAGATTTCCATTTATTTTCATCCTTGCAAAATTCTGTTAATGGAAAAAATTTCAATTCCCTGTAAAAGGCACCTGGAACAGTTCTTTGCTCAAAAAAGATTAAAAGTTTTGGGAAGATGGAATCATGAAGTTGCCTGAAAACTGGCAGAAGGTAGTGGAACAAAACAGTGAATATGTTGTTCAATAAAGTTCTTGGTGAAAATGACAAATGTGTCTTTTACTTTTATTTAAAAACAGAAGGAGCTTTTTGGCCAACCCAATAGAAATGGAAAAGCCAATCCTAAAATTCATATGGAATTGCAAAGAACCATGAATAGCCAAAACAGTCTTAGGAAAGAAGACCAAAGTTGGATGACTTACATTTCCTGATTTAAAAACTTACTACAAAGCTACAATAATCAAAATAGCATGGTACTGGCATAAAGGCAGGCATATAGGCCAATGGAATAGAATTTAGAGTTTAGAAACACACCCTATATACCTATGGCAAATTGATTTCAACAAGGATGTCAAGTTTATTCAATGGGGAATCAGCATTCTCTTCAACAAGTGGTGCTAGGACAACTGGATTTCCATATGCAAAAGTGTGAGTTTGGACTCCTACCACTGGATGTAGTAATGGATTCTTAGATATAGTACCAAAAGCACAAGCAACAATAGAAAAAATCAACTGGACCTCATCGAAATTAAAAACTTTTGTGCATCAAAGAATATTATCAAGAAAGTGAAATGACAAAAATACAGAATTGGAGAAAATATTTGTAAATCATATAATTTATAAGGGTTTACTGTCCAGAATATATAAAGAATTCCTACAACTCAACAACACAATGATCAACAACCCAATTTTTTTAAATGGGCAAAAAACTTGAATAGATATTTCTCCAAAGAAAATATACAAATGGCCAATATGCACATGAAAAGATGTTTGGTGTCTCCTCAAAAGGTTAATGTAGAATTATCAGATGACCTAGCAATTCCACTACTAGGTATATGCCCAAAAGAACTGAAAAGAGGGACTCAAACAAATATTTATGTGCCAATGTTCACTGCAGAATTATTCAGAATAGCCTAAAGATGGAAACAATCCAAGTGTCAATCAACAGATGACTAGATGGTATATCACACAATAGAATCTTATTCAGCCCCAAAAAAGGAATGGAGTACTGACACATGCTAAAACACCGAGGAACCTTGAAAATATTACGCTAAGTGAAAGAAGCCAGACACAAAAGTCCACATACTGTATGATTCCATTTTTATAATATATCCAGAAAAGGCAAATCTACAGAGACAGAAACTGGATTAGTGGTTCCAGGGAAGAGGGGAGGGGAGAGTTGGGAGGTGTGGGGTTTCTTTCTGGGGTGATGGATATAATCTAGAATTAGACAGTGGTGACAGATGCACAAAACCTACTGACTTGTACACTTTGAGAGAACGAACTTTGTGGTATGTGAATTCTATCTCAATAAAACTGTCATTATAAAACCATTTCCAAGCTAGATATAGGCTGTCACTATGCCCCTCTTCCCATAAGATAATAATGACACATGCTCAACCATTTATTTAAAACTCAACCTTTTGAGTAATTCCCGGTGGCCAGTGGTTACAACTCTGCCCTTTCAGTGCTGAGGGCCTGAGTTGGATCCCTGGTCAGGGAACTAAGATCCCACAAGCTGTGCGGCATGGCAAGCAAGCAAGCAAATAAATAAATAAATAGTAGTTTTCATTAAAAGAAAAAAAAAACAACCTCTTAATTACAAAAGAGTCTCACTCTACTGGAGGTTCTTCAAAGACACACTGAAAATCACTGCTTTAGATGAAACTTCCATTTGGACAGATGTATCAACAAACACTGAGCCTCTAAAGGGACAAGAGCTCAATCTCCCCACATTGAAGTTATCCACAAGAAAAGAAGTTCCATGAAGTGTTACAGGACCAGTAAAAATATAAACACATTAGTGATTTTCACTACATCAACAAAACAACATCAAAACCTTATATAAGTACAGTAAAGGGCAAGTTGCACAATGGTAAAATATTTTTAACATAAATATTAAGAAATGTAAGAAGTATCTTTAACCTCAGGGTCAATTCCATTACCATTCACTTTTCTATATTCTGGGTGTGAAGAGATATTTGAATATAGTAAGACACACTTCCACACAATACACAGGACAAAATCTTTATTTAAGCATTTCAAATTCATGACAAGAATTAGCAAACCTGAGCTCTGGTCTCAGATCTAGCAGCTGTGCCCTTGGATAAGGCAGTTAACTCCTTCCAGCTTCATATTTATTATTTGCAAAATAGAAATTTCTAAGACTACTAATTGTGCTCTTTACTCATGTTAGAGAAAGGCAGAATGATACTGCAAGTCAAATTAGGAAGCAAGGACTCTCTACTGACTATAGGATAAGTTTTACGGATCTTAAGGTTCTCTCTTCAAAATGTTCATAGCCAGTATCTAAACAAGTCTTTAAAAGTTTGGAGATCAGTGGAAAATAATAATGTATTTTCTTTGCCTTTTATTTTCTAAAAATGTCATCCCCTTTGGAAAGTTGTCTAACAGGAAAAAACTTTGATTAATCACTTTCCTTCTGTTCTGATAAAGAATGGTAGAGTGGAAACCATAAAACTCCTAGAGGAGAACATAGGCAGAACACTCTGACATAAACTGTAGCAGTGTTTTTTTGGATCTGTCTCCTAAAGCAAAGGAAATAAAAGCAAAAATAAACAAATGGGATCTAATTAAACTTAAAAGCTTTTGAGCAGCAAAGGAAACCATCAACAAAATGAAAAGGTAACCTACTGAATGGGAGAAAATATTTACAAATGATATGACTGTTAAGGGGTTAATATCCAAAATATATAAACAGCTCATACAACTTAATAACAAAAAAAACAACCTGATTAAAAAACTGGCAAAAGACCTGAATAGACATTATTCCAAAGAAGACATACAGATGGCTAACGGGCACATGAAAAGATGCTCATATTGTTAATCATCAGAGAAATGCAAATTAAAACCACAATGAGCTATCACCACACACCTGTCAGAATGGCTATCATCAAAAAGAACAAAAATAACAATGTTGGTGATGATGTGGAGAAAAGGGCACTCTTGTACACTACTGGTGGGAATGTAAATTGGAAACAGTACGGAAAACAGTATGGAGGTTTCTCAAAAAACTAAAAACCATATGACCCAGCAATTCCACTCCTGGGTATATACATCCCCCCAAAAAAAAAACCAAAACACTAATTCAAAAAGATACATGATGTACCCTAACATTCATAGCAGCATTATTTACAATAGCCAAGATATGGAGGCAACCTAAGTGTCTGTCAACAGATGAATGGATAAAGAATATGTGGTATACATATACATACAATTCTACTCATCCATAAAAAAGAATGAAATTTTGCCATTTGCAACAACGTGGATGGACTTGGAGGATATTATGCTAAGTGAAATAAGTCAGAGAAAGATAAATACTATATGACATCATTTATTTGTGGAATCTAAAAACTACAACAAACTAGCGAATATAACAAAAAGAAACAGTCTTACAGATATAGAGAACTAGTGGTTACCAGTGGGGAGAGGGAAGCAGGGAGTGGTAAAATAGGGGTAAGGGATTAAGAGGTACAAACTACTAAATATAAAATAAATAAGCTACAAGGATATATTGTAAACACAGGGAAAATAGGCAATATTTTATAATAACTATAAATGGAGTATAACTTTTAAAATTTGTGAATCACTATGTTGTTCACCTGTAAGTTACATAATATTGTACATTAACTATATCTCAATTAAAAAAATAAAAAGAATGGTGGAGTCGATTCTAGTATGGTAGGAAAATGATCACCTTTCTACTGACCAACTGTGGATCCACTTATAATTTCTCATTGTACCATGTGCTAAGCAGTAAAATTTTTTCCCAAAATATCAGAGCTTCCAAGTTGACAACTGGTAGAATGAAAATTAAACTTAAATTTCACAAAGTTTCTTCTGTGTACTTTCTTTCAAGTATTAATTATCACAGATTTCTAAAACTGTGGTAAATCATCCAGGTAAAGATACTTACAGGCTTTGAAGAAATCATATTCCATCACTGGGATAACATTCATAATCCTTTTGGTGAAACTTTTGGTAATCTTATTGCTTTACTGAAGTTGGTCCCTCAGTTAAAATTATGTTAAAAGTATTACTAAGTCAGAGCATGAAAATATGGCTTTCTTAAATATACAAAAAGTGAATTCTTTTTATTAAGAAAACAGTGAACACATTTAGCTGATAGATTTAAGAAAATTTGTGAACTCCCTTTTAAAAAAAATACCAAAATGCAATACCAACATCAAAGCATTTTTTTTCTTGTTATGTGTCCAGTTTGAGGTCAGTACTTTAATCGAAATTACTTTAAATCCAATCAGAGGGACTCAAGCTAATTCAGTTTGAAAGCTGGAGGAAAAATTAAACCTTATCATTCTTAACAGGAATTGGCGGTCGTAGTGGGGAAGCCAGTATAATCTATTTCTATTAAAACACTAATAACATTAGCAAAACTCTCTTAAGATGAAACCAGCACTATTTTTTTAAACACCGAGTCAATAAACAATAGAATACACTATTAATTATTAGCAGAACCAGATACGTATTTGTAAAGTTATACCTCTCCTACACTACGTCAACCTTCAAAGCAGCACAACTATTCTGAACTGTCCAATCCCAGACAAAATAATTTATTTTTCTAGACTCTTAAAAATAGTACTAGTTCAAATTATCAGTATTGGTTTAAGGCCTCCCCATCTCCAAAAGCAGATATTCCTAAGGTCCACTGCAAGAGTATGAATCCTTAAAAGTACCAAATTAAATAACTGACTAGCTTTTTAAAAATTTTTCTCAATGACTTAAATGGTTCTCTTGCAGTGTGACTGGACTCAGCCTTACAAAAAACATAATTTATTGGCCATTTACTTAGAATTACAATAATAGAATTAAAAAACTAAGGGCACTGTGTTGCTCAATATCCATCCCTCCCTTTTTTCCCCAGGTACCTATTTTTACAGATAAGACAAGGATCTGACAAGGATCAGAATGATTAAGTGATTTGTCTAAAGTCGTATAAGTCACCAACAATGGAAAAGGCACTAATGCTTGGCTCTTCCGCCTTTTTGTCATTCTTTCTGCTTTCCCACCTCACCCCTCCCAGCAACTCAGTAAAAATTTAGCAGCATGAAGAGTATTTACCAGCTGTTGGAAATTATCAACTTCATAATTTCTTTATGAAATGACTACAAGGACAGGAAAATAAGCACTCAAGAATATTAAAATTCTGTTTTGACTCAAACACTGTTTTCCTCAAATATAATGAAAATGTGCATTCTTCTCTTCTATTTTGAACTAACTGATGATTTGTTCTACTCCAAGTAATGTTTTTGGCATAGAGCACATGGTGCCAAAAATGTTTAGCTAGACTTGCTCAGCACTAGAATCACTCATTAAAATATTCTGCTTCCTCCTTCATCTATCTCAACTTGCCCACTTGAGCCACCAGTGGCTACTGGCCTCTACAGGTGACTAACTGCATGTAGCAACAATCATAACTTTTACTAGCATAAACAGCTTAATCAAAATGGAAGCACACACATAGAGTGATATCCTGGGAAAGATAAAAACTATGAAGTCCCTGCCCACTACTACTAAGTAATCTAAAACAAATATTTCAATAATAACCACTCAATTTGCCTGTGACTTTCTATGTACTAGTTAATATACTTTAGTGTCTAATTCTTTTCCCTTCTGTCACCCCTTAATGCCCTCACAAGATACTACCATCTTTACATCATTATCTGCAGAAGTGAAATTGCTTCTGCCCAAAATAAATCTATGGTACCACTGACTTAGCTGAAAAGATTTCTGTTAACCATTCACCCAATGAAAAACCTACCACACAGCAAATGTTATTCTCTGGGCTGTTAATCTCATACAGTTTTACTTCTCACCATGCAGAGCATCACAAAAGATGTTCTCTAACATTAACCACACATGGAGATTTCTCATATCTCTTCAACTATGGTGTCCATCACATCAAGAAAAAAAAGGTGCTACATAAACACAGTTAAATGAAATTTGCATTTACTCTTAGACTAGATATCCCCCCCAAAAGATCTGAAATATTGAAATCAAAATGAATGAACCTACAGAGGGGTAAACTCTTAGTAGCAGTTTTCAATGTACTATGTGTGAAAAGGGATGGAAAGGCATCACTCCAAATTAGACAAACAACAATCCAAACACATTTCTTTATCAAGCTTCCTTGACAGTACCTAAAAATAGTAAGTCGTCTCCAATCAATAAATTTAACACTGCTAAAACCAAAAAAAAGTTGAATATCAAGTTAAGACAGAAACAGTTAAAATACTAATAGCCTAGTGACACTTGGAAACAAGTTTTGCACTACTCTCAGAAACATCAGTGGTTCTCAACCAGGGGTGATTTTGCCTCCCAAAACACATTCTTTGGTCGCCACAACTAGGAAGGGGTGCTATTGGCATCTGGTGTATAGAGGCCAGAGATGCTGCTACACATCCTACATTGCAAATGTCAGCCTCTGCAATGAAGAATTACCTAGTCCAAAATGTCAATTGCCCCAAGGCTGAGAAACCCTGAGAAATGTAATCCACAGCTCAAAAAAAATTTTTATTTATTTACTTATTTGGTAAATATGTTGGTGGAGTGGAAGATCCACTCTGAGTAGTACTAAAAAGACTACAAAACAATAAAAAGGCCATTTTGGAGGATTATTCCAAAGGAATATGATTTAGAGAAAGTAGTATCATTTTAAAAAAAACTGTCACACTGTTCTAAACAGGGATTTACTATAGTTTCATAAAGCAAAAATTTTAAAGAAAATTTTCTTTCCATCAGTCCTAACAACAAATCCAATGAGGATACAAGTTTGAAACCAGGACCCTGAACAATGATTGCATTCTCCAATAGTTATTTGATTAATCTAGCCACTACAAATGCTAAAGCTGTAAAATATATATATACGAACACAAGAAAAAGGCGAGCCCTCCAGAAACTTAAAAAAAAATCCCAAACATTTTAAATTCATGCCTTCTGCTCAGTCTATAAGAATTTGGCTTTTAAAGCTCATCAAAAGCAGTTTCTGAGAACCAGAGGTTAAAAAAAGAAAAAGAAAAAAAACCCAAGGAATGTAAAAGTCAGGAAAGTATTTGTCAGATTAGTGTCAGAGACCTTTGTGAGGATGACACCTTTATCCTCTGCAATACATATCCCTAAAGCAGTTCACTTGGCTTCAGAATTATAGCTGCTGAAGGTAATTTGGAACATTTTTACCTTTTTTGTACATTATTGTCAACTGTTGACTGTGAACTTGCTCTGTGCAGATTACCATGTTAGGACAACTTCCAATACTGCTTCAATGACTACAACCATATCTTCTTCTTCCTCTCATTTACCAAGATTTTTACCAAATGAGAGTTTTTTAAATGTTTTAATAAAGAGTCTGAATACTATAAACTCTCAGAAGTACTAAAACAGCCCTGACTGGGACTTCCCTGGTGGTCCGGTGATTAAGACTCTGTGCTCCCAACGCAGGGAGCCAAGGTTTGATCCCTGGTTAGGGAACTAAGATCCCACATGCCGCGACTAAGAGATCCCACGTGCTGCAACTAAGGCCTGGCACAACCAAAGAAATAAATTAATATTTTTAAAATAAATTAAAAAATAAAATAGCCCTGACTGACAACAAAAACTTTATTTGGGGTACAACTTTTAGAATTTCTCTTAAAACATATCAATAATCAGTGCTGTTTTTAAAATTCAACTATAATCCTCAGCAAAATGCCTGACTTAACATTATTATTTTCATATTAATAGTAATTGCCGGGCTTCCCTGGTGGCGCAGTGGATAAGAATCCGCCTGCAGGGGACACGGGTTCAAGCCCTGGTCCGGGAAGATCCCACGTGCCGCGGAGCAACTAAGCCCGTGCACCACAACTACTGAGCCTCTGCTCTAGAGCCCGCGAGCCACAACTACTGAAGCCCGCGCTCCTAGAGCCTGTGCTCCGCAACAAGTGAAGCCACCACAGTGAGAAGCCCGTGCACCTCAACGAAGAATAGCCCCTGCTCACCGCAACTAGAGAAAGCCCACATGCAGCAACAAAGACCCAACACAGCCAAAAATAAATAAAAAATTTAAAAATTAAAGAAAAATAAAATCCCCATTAAAAAAATAGTAATTGCCAGTTTAAAAGCTGAAAGTAATCAACTCTAACTGAGCACCTCCACCTAGGAGAAATAAAAATTATCTCTCAAAATTGTAGTCAAGAATATTAGGGTTTTCAAAAAAGTAACCTCAAATGCATGTACTTATTAATTGAAATACTCCTTCAACCTAACACCCTACTTAAGAGATTTGTTTTCTGCTATTCTTTTAAACTGCTCTGGACTTCATCAATAGGCCCAGCTGTTAAATTCAGGAGCAATGACAACAAATGCCTGGGCAAACAAGTGCTGAGAGTTAGGGCCTTTCTTTAGAATAATCAGAGCTAGTTGACACAAGAGGGCCATACCAAATGCCCTTTCAAAATTCCATTAAGGAGCTGGACAAAAATAAAATAAACAAACACATTTATACATCTTAAAGCAAATTATAATTCTACCCCTCAGTGGACCCTGCTTCATTGAAAAATAAAAAATCCAACAACTTTGAAAAACAGTGAGATAGCGTTACAGGTTTCTGCAGATGAGAAATGATCCTCACTAATCAAGTGCAAAGTGGGAAAAACTGGTTCCGTTACCCAGAGATCACCAGGTACCTGATAAACCTTTTAGGTAGACAGACTTTAAGAACCAAGTATCATTGTAAATAAGCCTGTAGAACTACATGTGCTTTTACTTCCCTGATTTAACTTATGCAATTTAAGCTAGTAAATTTTTAATTTAAATATGTACTTTTGAACCATACCCCCTTCTCTTTAAAGATGATTTTTCTTAGACCCAGAAAGCACCATCTGAACCTTATCTACATGTTGGCAGATTGGTCTCTCTAAATATCTCAGTCTGTCTTATTTTTCCAAAATCAAACAACTTTTACTTTTGTGTTAGCACTCCTAAGTTAGGGCAAGTAACTTAACAGCTTGATTTGAAGTGAACATGCACACAGGTAAGAGACAATGTCCTTTACAGCATCTACAAATCTCAATAAAAAGTGACAATGAAGCAAACTCTTGCCCATCTTGGGACCAGAATCATTAATAAAATTCAAAATCTAGGCTAATAGTCTCATAGCCCTTACCTTTCTCTTTTCAATATACCACCCACCCTCTTTTCTTTCGAACATGACTCTAAATGTTTTCAATATATTTTAACTTCACATTTCAAGATCAGCTTTGAGCTATAATTTATGTACTACTCTTTAAGCTAGGAACCACACTCACTGAACAGTTTTTCATTAATCTCATAAAAAAACCTCAAGTTTCATCTCAACTTAAACTGAAGTAATAAACATTTTATTCATGGAAAACAACCTACATCTTTTTACAGGAAACAACTACTGCTACATAAAGTTACAGAAATAGACACTCCCCAAAAAAACAATTTTATGGATGCTAAAACTAATCTCAAAATTTCGGAGAAAAAAATCTATCATAAAGTTATAATAATTCCTATGGTCTTCCAGCTACAAATGCTCATTTAAAAAATTATTTTGCACCCAAGCAGTCCTGAAAAACCCAACAAATATAAGCCAGCTTTATGTTCTCTTTCCCTCTATCCTAAGACTTCAATTTCCACCTTTTATGGAAAGGAAATAAACAACCAGCTTCCTGTTCAATCACTAGCTTAAGGCCAGTCTTCTACACATCACAGAACACAACCTGCCTCCTCCTTTACTTCTCTCAAATGTCTCATCTTAATTTAAACTTGTTGAAATATGAGACCATTTTACCACACTAATGCTTTCCTATGAAATTTATCTTACTTCAACAATTAGAATGCAAGAAATGTCAAGATGTCATAGATTACTTCTCACTCCTAAAATATTTAGATTATTTATGTAGTGAAGATTTAGCACCTATGAAAGTGAAAATTTGATTTTCAGTTAAAAATACTGAAATTTATGGGAAATGGCTTAATATTCTGTTCTTACCATTGTATACAACTAGAAAAAGAGCCTCCCACATTACTCCCCTTTCTATTCCATTACATGAAAATGTAAAATGGCTAAAATGGCTATCAATAAAAAGGATTAACTTTTTTAAAAAACTAAATATTACTTTAACCCTATACTTTCCTTTAAAAATGGGATGCCTTAGAAAAACTAAGTTAGACAAATCCTTTTGTGCTTGGATGAACAACAGGAAAGCAAAGCCTCCAGGCCTTTGGGGAGGAACCTTGTCCCCGCAGCCAGCTCTGATGTGCCTGGGAGATAAGGCTCCATAGTGACACTTAAGGAAAGGCCTGCTCACATTTGAATTTCTGCATTCCTCAAGAACAATTCATGGCAATAACTAACTTTGCAGAAGAGCTACATGAAAGCTTTGGCCAATGAATGAGGGTCATCTGCTCTTTATCACAAGGGTAAACCTCATCCTGGCCAGTTTCTAACCTTTTAACCCTGTGAATTCCTAATTTACACATGAATAATGGAATTCTTGCCTAGAGTGCAACTTTCAGCTTCTAGTTCCTAAGTTTAGAAACCAAGACTTGATTGCCTGTGTTAAAAATCTAAAACTTGCACAGATTAAAGTTTTAGATTTCCAGGTGCTGATCTACTTATTACACTTCAGAACTAAAAGATATGCTTGCTGACAAAATCCTTGACCAGAAAATAAAAAGAACATACTTGCACCCTGCTGCTATCACTAACTAGGAGGGAACTAACCTTTTAAAAAAAAACCCCACAAAAACAGAATGTCCACTTAATGCCTATTCTCTTCCTGTTTAATACGTATAACATCTTACCCTGAACACAGGATAAAGTCATCTGAGCCTACAATGTCACTGGACATTGCTTCTCAGATATCAGAACTAACTTGGTGAATTTCAAATCTGTAAGAAATTTCATTTCTAAAGAAAAATCTAAACCCGCTATGCATTTCTTATTTTAAATCTATAATACTGAATGCAATTTCCTAGCAAAGCACCTCCTCCAAGTTAAATAAAATGTGTGCATATGAAAAGTGTAGTTCCTATAACTAACATACTACAGTTGATATTTAACAGCAAAGCAATGTTCTACATAGTTTAACTGGAAAGTTTTTGATACTTAAAATATGAATACTTCACCACAAAAGCCTTCAAAATGATTCACATCTAATAAAATATTTGTCATTAATAATTTTTATAAAGATACAAAATCTAACGCTACTCAAAAAGCCAATATTAACATTGTTTCACTGTTACTATGTTAATACTGTTCAGACTTTATTTATGAAAACTGAAAGCTCTGTGTGTTTTCAAAGTATTTGAGTGCCTGAGAATTGTCAGGCTTCTAAGGAGGTCCTGGAAATACTGTGTGGTCATGACAAATGCTTCATCTTTCAAAGCCCATCTGCCCTCCTCCACCTTTCCATCCTGCCCCTCTCCTCTCTGGCAAGGTAATACTACAGTTCCTGGATATGAAAACACAATACTCCACAAACCCAAAAAGGTAGAAAAATTACAACTCTATAGAACAATTTTACATTAGACAAAAATTAAATGAACAGGACATAAGCATAAAAAGCACACTATCCTGAAAACAATGCTGTACTGAAAAACCACTACTCAACAACAACACAAAAAGATGATTGTTGGCCAATGATCACAGCAAAAAAAAGGAGTTTATCAGACATTCTCTCAGGTTTATACTATTCTGGTGGAGGGGGACTAGAATTGGAAACCTCTACTTTTCTAACATTTTTCAATACAAAAATACCTTTGCTTGCAATTTATTTTCCACTATTAATTATTATTGTACAAATAAAATATATTACTGAAATGAGGATGGCATGAATATGGCCATGGACTGTTACAATAAAGTCACCTAGGAAACCCCCACCAATAGTTGAATTTCAACTGTGGAGACCCTGAAGAAACTATTTCTTAAAGATTATGACTTTATCTCAAGAGCTCCCTCCTCCTATTGTTCATCTTGTAAATGATCAATTTGTAGGTATAGTGCAAAATCTATCTTTTGTGGATTAACAAAAGCTTGTAGCTAGGATGCCTGTAAAAATATTTTTAAGATACAGTTGTGCTGTGTTTTGTTTTGTCTTAAGATTTACATTGTCTTTTGTAATCTTGAGTGCTGGGTATTTGATCACCTGAAGAGGTGGAAAGCCTCAGTGAAAACAAGGAGTTCTCTAACTATCCTAGGCCCATGTTTACACTCAACAGTTACCAGGGCAACCACCAAGCAGTGGGTCACTTGGACAAATGGTTGATCAGACTGGGTTGTTAATACAAAGGAAATCATTAGACAGCAAACTTTATGACAACTGGAAAAAAGTGGGCAGATCTGGTTTAAGTCCATTAGGCATAATATGGAAATGGCCTTAATCTCTTTCTCTCCCAGCAGGAAAAGCCTAGGAATACTTCAAAGGCTTGTGAGTTACTGACCAATGCCCTCTCTTTCAATTAAAAAGCAACATGGGTGATTTTAAAGCAGTCAGAGAAATGGAAGCTTGGGCTATACGAAAGATTTAGCACTTAAGGGCCATCTACAAAGCAGAAAAAGTTGCTTGTGATTTTCAAAATTTAATTATTAACTTACAAAAATGAGATTTTAGAACAACTTTTGTTGTGTTGGTCAAACTTTTCATCCAACTTTTTTCACAGTTTGAAACAAATTTATACAAAGCCACCTCTACAGGTTTTGGTGTTCTAAACCTAATGTGACTTTTGTTCTAAATCACTAATTCGAATTTATATATTTTTTTCCTCAGATTTTTCTGCATGCCTTAGTTAGCATGAACTACTATCTCCAAGAAAATTCTTAATGTTTGTGTAATTTTTCAGGTTAGCATGCTAATGAATCGAGAAATCATCAAAATGTAGCAGTGAAAAACGTCAAACAATCAAGAACTTAAACACTTACTTGATAAGGTAAGATGAGCTTTTTGACTAAGAATGGCTCCATGTTTGTTCATGGCCAAGCACTGATAAAATCCTTCATCAGACTGCTCTCCTCGCTTGCCTTCCACCTCACTGATGTATAAAGAGCCATTGGACAGAACCTGGATCCGCTTATTTTCAGACACTTTTGCTCCATTTTTCAACCAAGTGACCTTAATAGGAACTTCTCCATGAGCCTGGCAATCTAAAACGACTGGGTCCTTTCTTGTGACAGTTATATCCTGTGGCTCTTTGATAAAAAACAGTTCGCTAAAGCACCATACTCCTACAAGGAAAAGGGGGGAAAGGCATACCCAGAATTACAAGTGTAAAATCATTTCTTAACGCACAATTGTAAAACACATATTCAGAGTGTAATGAGACAAAGTTTAACAGACCATATTAATTAACTTACAAACACCTTAATAAACCAATCTAAGTTTCAGCTAACCTTCTCAACAAATCAGAGAAATCTTTTTACAACATCTTATACTAAAAAGCATAAGGAAGATTTCAATAACTTTTACCCCTTTTAAGAATTCTGTCCTCAAGTGCCTTGCTAGAGTTTCAAAATCATCAGGAAAACTCTTGAGCACAAGCTGTTTGCTTACTTTTACAAGCTTGTCAAAAAGATCTTGAACAGAGTAAGTCGTAAAAGTCTAATTTTACAAGAAATCATTAGCAAAACTCCGACTCTGTGAACAAGCAAGTTTATTTCCTTGTCCCTTGAAGAGTTTTTGAAACCCTTGGTACCTACTCCTTTGGGAAGTGCGTTTATCTTTTGTGACAGATGACAAGTTTGCACTTTTATATCTGCCCTTTTATAGCAAGGACTCTTGTCTCTGCTCCTTGAAAGAGACCCATTTACTTAATTTCTGCGGAGTATGGTAGGTATTTAAAAGACAAACATTTGACTTTGAAAAGTTGCTAACTCTTGCTGCTTGTACTCAGTGGGTGATCGGATTAGGAAACTTCTATTTCATTTTTTTTAGAACTACCAACTGTTGGAAAAAAATGTGTGACTAATTGGTCCTTACTGTCTAACAGGGATAGGAGATTGCTTAATCAACCAATACACATTTTTATCAGAGCAGAGTAATAAAGGCTTTATGTTAGGCATACACATCGTCCCGAGTCCCTGTCAGGATAAAGCATCCGATGACCACAAATACCCTGTCACCTCCTGCATTTAGCGCAAAGGTCAGCTTAAGTCTTGTATATTGATTGGGGCCGAGTAGAGTATGAGGGGTTTAGGGGCGGAGGGCATTTCATCTTCCTTCTGATTGTCTTGAGTTCATGAGTACCAATCCCCGGGACTGATCTGTTTCTCATCAAGGCAGGTCCTCCAAACCTCACACACTAGTCACGCTCCCACGCCCTGGCTGTCGACTTCTCCTAATGGATGCCCAGGGCGACACGAGCGACCCTAATAGCCCCGCGCAGCGAGGACCACTCCGGAAGGCGCCCATTGTGTTTCCGAGTCACATCTGACTTTGATCCTTTTCTCTTGCTAATAGAAAACTAACTCCTCCAGGAAACAAACAGACATACAAAACAAAAAACCCACGAAAGTCTGGGGTTTGTAACCTGTAAACAAATAAAACAACCCATTCTTCTTAACACCTCTTCTCCCTGCGCCCCCCGCACCCCGCATCCACTTTACAATTTTTAACTCTTTAAGAATAAAGCAACACGTCAAAAGAGAAAAATTAGTTCATCCAAGTTTGCGCAAGGCTAACCTGGAGTTTGGAGGGGTCTTCAGATTCGCACACATCTCAGGCCCTGCCCCCAAATCCCTAGCTGTTAGAAATAAACCCTACTTAGATACCTTCCTTCTCAGCTTCGGGACCCTTCTACCTCCCCTCCGGGGCACAAATGGGCCACAAAACTTCCACTCCTCTTCTCTTTCCAATTCCACCCCTCCCGTCTCCTCCTCGTTCGATCCGGATCCGGGAAAGTGGGGGCACTTAGGGGTCTGACCTGGGCGCTGAGTTCACCTATTCTCTCCCCCGCCCTAAAACGTGGGGAAGCCCCCACCGCAAACAGGGGAAGCCGCGCGGAAACGCGGCGCCCCCTGCGCCGCGAGGCTGCCACTAAGGAAACAATATAAATAAAGCCACGTGCGGCCGCGGCGGCCCCGGCTGGAGGGCGGGCTGCGCGGAGCCGAGGCTGGCCCCGAAGGCGAGTACGCGGCCGGAGCGCGGACAATGGCGCGAGGAGAAAGGGGCGAGAGTGGACGGCGGGCGCCGGCCCGCAGCGCGCGGCCTGGGGAGCGCAGCGGGGAGGGGCGGGCGCTGCGAGAGGCCCCCACCGCCGCCCGCGCCCCCGCAGAGCCCGCCGGCACCTCGCGTTCCAGCGGCAGCTCCCGACTGGGAGGGGGCAGAGACCGGGGGTCAGCGCCCCCGCGAAGGACCCGCCGCCCCCCCCAACACACACCCGGTTGCCTCCTTCTCCAGCCCACTCGCGCTCTCTCACGCCCCACCGGCGCAGAAGAAAGCGCGCCCACCTGGAACGGGGCCGAGGACCGGCAGGAGCAGGAGCGCGCCGAGCAGCATCCCTGGCGGCCGCGACCGGGCGAGGGGTCGCAGGGAAGGCGCCATTCAGCAGGGCTGGGTGGGCATGCTCCCCGGCCGCCCCGCAGCCGCTGTCCGCCTGCCGGCTCCCTCCTCCGGGCGCTCTCCGCTCGGCGGCTGGACGCGCGCAGCCTGGGCTTCCCGCTCGGGCACCGGCGTGGCTTGGCACGGCGCGGCCGGCGGCTGGTCTCCTCGGGCGCGGCGAGGCCGGCGCATGGACACCCGCTCGCAGGAGGCGGGGGGCCCGAGCGTCCGGCCCGGGGGCGGAGTGAGGCGGCGGCTGGAGAGGGCGGGGGCGGTGGAGTGGACAGCGCCGCCGCTGCCGGCCTCGGGACTACTTTCTACATCTGGCCCCTGGTCTGGGGACCGCGAGGTCGGCGGCCGCGGAGGGAGACGCTGGGAGGGGGCCCAGTGGCGGCCGGGTCGCGGCCCCGGGAGGAGGGGGCGGGCCCCGCCGGACAATGCACCTGGGGGTCAAGCCCCGGCTGAGGGTCTCCGGCCCGCTTCCCCACCCCCTCTGCCTCCCCTCCCCCCCGCCGTCGAGGACAGCCACAAAGGCCGAGCCTCCTGGCCCGGCCTGGCCTGCCCCCGGGCCCCTCTCCCCCCCCCCCAGACCACTCCCCTCCACCCCCGGGCTTGTTTAGGATTCGGGGAAGGAGGAGGCGGGGTGAGGGAGGGATGGTGTTGAGAGAAGTGAAAAGGCCGGAGACTTCTCCCCTGATGGCCCCTGCCCATCCCCCTCCTTCCCTCACACGCCGAGGCCCTGTGGAGGGAAAACTATTTCCCACTTCGGAGATTTGTCAGCTACACTGGAGGCATCTCCGGGAGATAAGCCCCGACATTTAGAGAAGGTTTCTGTCCTCCCTGCCCCCGCGAGATGCAGCCCCGGCTTAAAAACATCTCTGAAGAGTGCCCTGAAGTGAACAATTACCGTTTGGGGAGACGTTTTATTATCTCTTTCTCAACCTAAAGTTCTTTAATTCGTGAGAGCTGTGCACATAAAAGGCCCTGTGCTGAGAGTTGAGGCCAGATGAGATTTCTAGATTCTCCGAGCTGGGTCTAGGGGACTAGGCGTGGATACTACCTGGTTAGAAGTTAAACTGACTAGGAAAGACACAAATGTGAATTTGTTCACATCTCTTAAAATTAATTAAGGATAACAAGAGGAGTTAAAAGGTACATTAAAAATGTAATCCGACTGCTAAACATGTATGGATCATGGAGAGCATTTACATGTGGATTAGCGTTTCCTAACCCAAAACTAAATCTATGGCCATGATGAGGGCACAGGCTAAAAGCTAACCTTAATGAAAGCAGCTGACAGAAATCTAGCTTTTGTCACTAGGACATCAACACACTCGCTGCCTTTAGCATGTTCCAAAAATCCTCCTTATGAGAGAAAAAAAAGGAGGGGGAATCAACAGTTTCAGTACATCTGCTGGGAGTAACCTTCCCCGGAAGCTTACTATAATAGGGATCAGTCTACTTAACAATTTCAACTTAACTGCATGTAGTACCCTGGGCTCTATTGCTTCCAAAAGCTGACTTATAATTTAGATGAATTTCAAGTATTTCTAAGCAGCAGAATAAAGGTTCATGGAAAGGGAAAATGTTTAGAGGTAATAAAACATTTGCAGGGATGTTTTAAACATCTGATAAATCAGATATACACAAAGTGATATTCTTAACTGTGTGCCTACTAAACTAGACTTTTTTTATTGTATGACAGTCTTCTCCCTCTTAACTCCCCCTTCTCCCAGTTCCCTTTCAATTGATCCTAAGTGCTTATATTTCCTGGATAAGAATTGCTAATAAGATGCTTTTATGCTCTCCTTTTTGAGTAAATCAGAGGAATAAAGGCTGGGGGAGGGGAGAGATAAGCTAAAAAGCAAGGGAAGAACTTTTTTTTAAACTGCCACTTTGAATTTTCTTTAACATTTCAATTAATCATAGGAGCCTTTGATTCTCTTAAGATGGCTTTGGACCTTGACTTGTATTGGGGAAGAACATAGCATTGCATCTAATGTGAAAATAATATAATATATATGATATATATGATACATATGTATAGTGTGATGAGATTATACTTTTCTGGGCAGCAATAAACTTACCCTGATGATGTAGTTATACCATATTATATAAAATTTACAGTATACCCTAGGTCACTTATTAGTAAGTAGTAACTAGAAACCAGAATCCATGGCTTCTGATTTATTTGTTGCCCTTTCTACTGTATAATCCTTTATGTCTTTAAATTTAAACTTCTTTTTTTCTTTCCTTTTTTCCTTCTTTCTCCTTCCTTCCTTCTTTCCATCCTTCCTCTCTTCCTCTCCCCCTCCATCCCTCCCTCCCTTCCCTCCTATTCCTGTCGGCTTCAGAATTTATAGCATACTTCTTTAAATAACACAGTACATGTCTTCTTGGACAGTTACACTTTCTTTCCTATATAATACTTGTCTTATGTCATGTAGTAGGCTACCTAGGGACTTGTTACCTAGTTCTCCAATGCCCCACAGATTCCACTGCAGTGCCTTGCGTATAGTAAGTAACACTGCAATGGCTAAGAGCATAGTTTTTTGTTTTGTTTTGTTTTTTTAAAACTTGTATCTTTTAAGTCTCATTTATTTATTTATTTATTTATTTGTTTATTTTTGCTGTGTTGGGTCTTTGTTTCTGTGCGAGGGCTTTCTCTAGTTGCGGCGAGTGGGGGCCACTCTTCATCGCGGTGCGTGGGCCTCTCACTGTTGTGGCCTCTCTTGTTGCGGAGCACAAGTTCCAGATGCGCAGGCTCTGTAGTTGTGGCTCACAGGCCTAGTTGCTCCGCGGCATGTGGGATCTTCCCAGACCAGGACTCGAACCCGTGTCCCCTGCATTGGCAGGCCGATTCTCAACCACTGCACCACCAGGGAAGCCCAAGGGCATAGTTCTGAGTGTCTGACAGACTAGAGTTCCAATTTCAGTCTTATGCAGACAAGTTATTTATGCTCTCAAACCTCATCTGTTTAATGGGAATAGGTATAATACCAATGGGGCACTGTGATAGAATGCATGGAAAGTACCTGGTGCATAGCTCTATACATAATTGCTATTATTATTTTGTGAGTAAATATTCCCACTAGTGCCAAATCTGTGTCCTTTTAGAGTGGGTTTAACTTTTCAATACTCAGGTTTTTAAGAGTCAAATCTGATTAATTTGTTTGGTGATTACACTGATGGTGACAATAATGACTTACTGGAATAGTTCCTAAGCTGGTCCTGAAAGAGGTAAGAAAAGCCTAGGTGTTTAACCTCCCAAAGTTACCCCCTTGAAGGAAAAAATCTCATTGACATAAACAACTACCTAAGCCCTATTTTGCTTAGGGCTATTCTATATTCTAAAACAGGGACAATTATGTTCAAGCCAAAAAGGGTAGAGCCTATATAGTTAAAAGAGAACTGAAATCTGATGATGGTAGGTTAAAAAAAGAAAAAAAAAAGGGATCAGTTTTCTCTAAACAAATTCAAGACTCCTAGCCTTTCAGAGGGAGAAATGACATAACTTCTCCCACCAAATTATGGAGTTGTACAAAATGATCTTCCAGCCCTCTGGCCTCTAAACATTATCTGTTTCTATGGAATCACAGGACCATGTGTATATGCTTATGAAGCATAGAGAATGAGAAAACGCAGCAGAAGTCTGAGTTGTTCAATTTTTTTTTCTGGAGTTGAGCTCCTACTATGTTGGTTAGGTGGCCAGGCCCTGGATGAGGATCACATGCTATGATCTTCATGTGATTTAAGAAAACACTCACTAGGGACTTCCCTGGTGGCGGGCGCAGTGGTTAAGAATCCATCTGCCAATGTAGGGGACATGGGTTCGAGCCCTGGTCCAGGAAGATCCCACATGCTGTGGAGCAGCTAGGCCCGTGCGCCACAACTACTGAGCCCACGTACCGCAACTACTGAAGTCCACGGACCTAGAGCCCATGCTCCGCAACAAGAGAAACCCCCGCAATGAGAAGCCCGTACACCACAACAAAGAGTAGCCCCCACTCACCGCAACTAGAGAAAGCCCGTGTGCAGCAACAAAGACCTGATGCAGCCAAAAATAAATAAAATAATTAATTAATTAAAACAAAAAAAGAAATCATTCACTGATTAGCTTAATATTTGCCATCAGAAACATTCTGAAATGGATTTTTTTTTTTTTTTTTTTTTTGCGGTATGTGGGCCTTTCACTGTTGTGGCCTCTCCCGTTGCGGAGCACAGGCTCCGGATGCGCAGGCCCAGCGGCCATGGCTCACGGGCCCAGCCGCTCCGCGGCATATGGGATCCTCCCAGACCGGGGCACGAACCCGTATCCCCTGCATCGGCAGGCGGACTCTTAACCACTGCGCCACCAGGGAGGCCCCTGAAATGGATTATTTTAAAAGTGGTGGTAACTCGTCATGGGATTGAAAAATGGTGTGGCTGCTATGGAAAACAGTGTGGCGGTTCCTCAAAAAATTAGAACTACAATATGATCCAGCAATCCCACTCTGGGTATACATCTAAAATAATTGAAAATAGGATCTTGAAGAGATATTTGAACACCCACGTTCATTGCAACATTATTCATATAGCCAAGATGTGGACGCAATCTAAATGTTCATCAATGGAAGAATGGATAAAGGAAAAATATATATACATATATCACAACACATATGATGAAATATTATTCAGCCCTAAAAAAGAATGAAGTCCTGACATATTCCAGAGCATGGATAAACCTGGAGGGAGTTATGCTAAAGTGAAGTTAAGTCAATTGCAAAAAGATAAATAATGCATGATTCCACTAATATGAGGTATCTAAGGTAATCAAATTCATAGAAACAGAAAATAGAATGGTGGTTGCCAGGGGCTGGAGGGAGGAGAAAATGAGGAGTTGAGGTTCCACGATTATAGAGTTTGTTACACAATGTGAAAAAGTTCTAGAAATCTGTTGTACAATAATGTGCATATAGTTAATACTGTATTGCACACTTAAAACTGTCAAGAGTAAATTCACATTGTGTGTTCTGTTTTTTTTTAACCACAGTTTTTAAAAAGCAGGTTGTAAATGTATAGTAAAGGCAGTGATGATAATGACAAAGCAGAAGCCCATGTTTGCTAAGAATATATAGATCATATATATTCTACATTTATTACTGTTGGCTTGGTTAAAAAATGCAGTGGACACATTTATCTTAATTTGCATGTAACACGATGCATAACTAATATGTTGCATGATAGAATGAGAATTTTTTTCCAGTCCTGGTAGTTGTTCTGGAAGGTGGAAATTCAGAAGAGAGGTCCTGGGGGACTCTTCAACTGAGGATCTGTTACTAGTACACAATTTACAAGGAAACTGAAGAGAGTCAGGAAAGGGGAGCCAGAAGTAACTCATCAGCCACCAGAACTGAATGGGCCATTCCAGGGCAGGACAAAGGAGGTGATCAAGTGTTTGTAGCAGAAGAGAACACAGGACATTTAGAACTGAGGCCATGAGCACTGGGCATCCCCTTGGATACACACCGACAATGGGAAGAGTCTTGAGGAACAGCTGAGAGCTAGCCACATTCATTCACTCAGCAAAGTCCTGAGCATCCAGTGTGTTATAGACAGTGATAGATCTTGCAGATACAGTTATCAGAAAATGATGCAGATACTGAACTTTGTGATAAGTCTGCAATGTTCATGATAATTTGAGAATGGAATTTAAGGAGCAATTTACACTCCTACAGAGGGATGAAATGGGAAGGGAGGGAACATGCTACCAAGAAGTATGAAGGGTCTCAGATTTTACCCTGCTTGCAAGCTAACAAATTATCCTGCCACCATTTCGTGGATGCTGGTAGAAGACACAAAACTCCTGTGTCAGAGATGAAGGGCAGTATATTACACACAGCATAACAGTAGCCAGAATACCAGCAATTTTGCATCAGTTCCCTAAGCCTCAAATTCCACAGAGCAGCACAAAGAGGACCAGATGTCACCTGCCCAGTGGGTTGTATTACAGGAGAGGAGCCCTAAGCTTTAGGAACCCAAACCTTTTATAATGGGTAGTAGGCATGCCTGTCCTTTGCTCTAGAGGGAGACACTATCTCTGTCTTCCATGGCTATTTGCTATACAAACATCCTTGAAGAGATAGTCCAGCACAAAGTGCAGCTTGTGCCTCTCTTTCAAGATGTGCAGAAATGCAAGAGAACCATGAAGAACTCCTAATACATGCTTGACTGTGGAGCTGATATCTGCAGTGAATCTTGAGGGTGAGTGGAAGTTTTCTAGTTGTACTGGGTTGGGGCGAGCCTTCCAGATAGAATGGTATGAATATGGCACTGAAGTACAAAAGATCAAGGTATATTCAGGATACTGACCTGTAGCTCTAGGTCAGTACAGCTGGAGTACAGGCCACATTGGAGAGTGGAGGGAAAAGAGGCAGGACCATGTCAAAAGAGGCCTCATGCCATGCTAAGGAGCTTGAACTTTGTCCAGGGGGCCATAATTTCCCAAAAAGCTGCCCTATGGACAAGTGGCCTGTGGTGCACTGTTTTCTGTGTGCCCTGTGCCAGGTGCTATAGCAATTTTATCTCACTCAATCCTCACAACCAGATAGGCTAGATATAATATTACTGTCCTCATTTTACAGATGAGCAGAGGCTCAGAGAGGCTAAGTAGCTTAGTGGGCTTCACACAGCAGATACATGACAAAAGCATGATTCTCCTCCAAGTCTACTTGACTCAGAGTCCTTGTTCTTAGAGCTCTGAGTGTCCTGTGAAAAGTAGAAGGGAGAGAGGAGTAAAAGCTGGAGGTTGATGGTTAGAACTACAGACGGATCTAACAAGGTCCTTTTTACTAGCCAAGATTTCTGTCCATATTTCTTAAGCTCTGAAATAACACAGCTCACTGGTTCTTGCTGGCACACTCCCTTCACCTATCGCAGTCTGCCTGAGACCACCTTTTTTTTCCTGCTTTACTTGGACCAGTAAACCTTAGACAACTGGTACAGCTGGGCTGTGTGATAGGCGAGAAACATCTCCCTTGTTTTTCAAATAGCATGGAATTTAACTGAGATAAACATAAACTCGTACTTTTTGGTTAATTTAATTGCACTTGATGGACAGGAGTCAGGGTTGGTCATGGGGAAAACTGACTTATCTGCAGTTTGTGAGAAAATGACCTGCAGATATTGATCACAACTGAGACAACAATGTGTGTTTGCAGTCGTGCTAATGCAAACCTGTGTTGTGTTCGTAGATGCATATTGTCCAGGGCAAGGAAGGTTTAGTCTCACTATATGTCACTTTGGTCCTACTAGGTCTAGCATATTATGGTCATCTTTGAATTCCACATTTTAAGAGTTAAGGCCTAGAATGCAGGCAGAGAATATCCAAGAGGGTAAATGTTTGGAGGCCAAAATAATATCAGCCATAGCAATAGCTAATCCATTCTACAGAGGTTAAAAAACTTGGCTTGGAGAGATTAAAAAACTTACTCAGGGTCTCACAACAAGTCAGTGACAATGCAAAATTCAAAGATGGGCTTGTCTCATCCATGCTTTATTGCTTTGTGTGTGTTTGTTTCCTTAGCCATACCAAGAGTGGCTTTATCATTAGATTCATACTTGTCTTTGATCATATTCAAAAACCTATAGTAGACAAGATTTAATGTCAACTGAACTTTTATTTCAGGGGTTTTACTGCAATGCATCTAAGAAATAACAAGCAAAATACACACACGCATGAACACATGGCAGTGGGATGCCTAGTATAACTTCTGGCACCTGAAAGTTAATCATTCCCTCCTCTTCAGCAATGAGCTTATCTTCATGTAAGAGTTCTATGTCCAGCTCTGCTTGATACAACTTCAGGGGAAGAAAGAAAAACAATCAGAAAATGGAAAGTTTGAGGATGCTGAAGGGAAGGGTAGTGAAGATCTGTGAAGTGAGATCTGTAAAGGAAGAGGTGAAAAAACGGTTCAGACCAAAGAAGTAAAAGTTGGGGAATAAATTCACAGCATAATTGTGGGATTTAGAAATACCACGTCTTCCAGCCAGGCCTGCTGCAGGTCTCCTAAACCACTAAAGAGGTGCATGTTCTTACTCATGCTCTGTTTGGTGGATGAGAAAAAGAGAAAAGTGGTGCTGGTGGGAGGGAACACTGTGTACTAAGATATTGGCCCCAACACCTTCATGCTTCATTAGAGGCACGCCAGGGGTCTAAAGGGACTTCAGCACTCCATTTCTAGACACACCCATGCTAAGCTTTTATTTAGTACATTCATAAATCTTTTATGACTGTCCTCAAATAGTGCACCATGCCTCAACACCTTTACATAGCACCTAGCAAAGTGCTTTGCACACAGTGAACCAGGGGGTCCCCAAATTTTCCAAGGGAGGAATAAACTGCTTTTCACTTTGTCTCCTGATGAGTGGAGTGGTGCTGATAGTCTCTAGTCAGTGGTTGGTATGTTCGTGGTGGGGCTGATGTAGAAGTAGGGAAAGCAATGTAGTTCACAATTAAAAGCTTCTGAATTGTGTCCACCCCACCCTAACTCACCTGGCCAGTGTTTCAAGCCTCAAGCTTCGAGAAACACCAAGCTCTCTCTACTCCCTGCCATGGGAAATGTTGATGACCCACATAAAGAGAGAGATATAGTGGCAACTTCTAGCCCATCATTTAATGAGTTACACTTTATGAACCAATAATTTTCTTGAGCAACCCCTCAAAGACCTCTATCAATTGGTAAGTATTTAATGTCACATTGAAAACGCATTTCTGTATCGATGGAAAATTTCAAGCCCATCACTCTATATTGGTTTGCTGTTACTCCTTCTCCTATCTACCATAAATAATAGTACTAGTGGTATTTAGTAATTTCTGTTTACTGTCTGCTGTGTGGCTGTATCTAGATGGTTCACCAGCTCTATCTAGGAGCTCATAAACCTGTAGACCCTTGACACTAAGCACACATTCTTTCAGCTAACAAATGTGCAGATATATTTCTCTAGTTTGCAGATTGTATGGCTATCATTGGCAAGGGATAGATGCTATGTGAAGGTGACTGGGGAGAATAGTTTTAATAATTGTAATTGTAGACATAGAATCTTTAAAGTTAGTATAAGATTTTTAAAGATTTTTGAATCCCTGCAAGGTGTTTTCTAGACTTCTTGTCTGTAAGAGTTAGAGAAGAAAAGGTAGATAAATGCAGGAACATATATAACCATACAAATAGATTATAATTTGTTTGCTTTGGCTAGCATTTTTCAGAAAATTTATATTCTGCAAGTTCAAATTTCTTATTAAAATAACTATGATGACTTAACAGGTTAGCAGTTGCCTTATATAGTTTTTAAAAAAATAGTCTACCAATAAAGATTAACTTTATCATGTAGAGCAACTTCCTCTGGTAGCATTTTTAGTGATAACATAACTGTGAACGAAGACTGAAAAGTCTGATATGTTTTCATTTTCCAAAATGAATATGTCTGATTATATATTTTGGGAGTGGTAGGTGTGACTTACTACAAGTGCTGACAAAAACTGATCCCCCTTAATTATGAATGTTTCAGGAATTAGAAGAGATTTTAATTTTAAAGCTTGACTCCTAAAGTTTCACTTAGGCTTGATGTCCGCTAAGCAATCATAGCCCATTTATACCAGTCAAATCCCATTTATCCCTGAATGACAGCAGCTAATGTGGAGTGGTACCCTGTCTACCTGCTTTCAGTTCAATGCTCTTGTACTAACGGAGTGTTAATTTTTTAAAAGATTTCACAGTGGCCTCTTCACAGCCTTTGATGGTGCAAGAAATCCTTTTCTGAGTCCCATAAAGGTTGTTTTGTTTTATCACCTTAAATGGAGGGAAGGAAAGAGGAGTTGCCCTCTTTTTGTCCATCTCTACTTGAAGAATCTGACTCAGCTCAGGGGAGTCCTGATTAAAATCTCACTGTGTTTTCTAAGGCTGCCCCATTTTCTAATAGGGTGGAGGGAAGCAGAGGAAGGAAGAACAGGGAAAAAAGGAGGACTTCCCTGGCTACCCCATCTAAGGGAAAACCCCCTTCTCCCCCACTGTGATTCTCTGTTCCTAGCACAGCATTATTGCATATATTTATTCGTGCTGTATTTATTTCCTCTCTCTCCCACTAGAGGACTTTATCTGGCTTACAGCAAGCTGAAGATTTTCTGGCATAAAGTAGACACAATATCTATTCGATGAATGAATTAGTGCATTTTGTAGATATAATCATTTCATCTGTTGATAGTTTAATATTAATGTCAGGAGAATGTTAATTGTTTGAAATAGACTTTTTCTCTGATTTGAAATCCTATCATGTCAATATAAAATGCTCTTTTTGAGGAATTTCTTACAGGCAACTATCTTAATCAGTATTTGGTTTAATTGGGCAAACACATACTCAGGCACTCTGTTGGAGGCTGAGAAAATCAAGATGAAATGACACAGCCCCAACCCTCATTGAACTCACATCATAACTGTGGAGACAGACGTATAAACAAATGCTGATAAGGCTCCATGATATGTGCTGTAACAGTGCTGGGGGGACTGGGCTGGGGAGGAATGTGCTTAAGTGGCAGAGAGGATAATCCAAGACAGGATATAAGTTAAAAGTTATCAAAGTAACACATGAACATAAAGAGTCATGATGAGAACAAGCAGTTCTGTGTACCCCTCCCCATCCCCCAGTCAGAGCCTCCATCTCCCTCTTCCAGTCTGGGCTCATGACTCTATCAGCTGCTGTATAGCTCTTGTCCTGGGACTTTCCTATCTGGTTCTCCAGAGTTAGAGTTATGTTTCCTGGATCCCATGTCTTCTTTCTTGCTTATTCCTTTATTTTGCTAAAGTATATCCTATAGTAGATCTCCAGGAAAGGGTGCTTGGGAGGTATTATTTGAGTCCTTGAATACCTGAAAATGCTTTTGTTTCACTCTCATGCTTGATTGACAGTGTGGCAAGATACAGAATTCTCAATTGAAAATCATCATTCTTCAAAATTTTAAAGACAGTCACTGTCTTCTGGCATTATATTGTGTTGAAGAGTCCTTTAAATTATTGTGATTCCTAATTCTTTGAATATGGCTTGATTTTTCCCTCTGGATGTTTTTAGGATTATCTCTTTATCCAAGGTGCTCTGAAATTTCATCATGTGACTTTGTGTGGATTTTTTTTTAAATTGAAGTATAGTTGATTTACAATATTGTATTAGTTTCAGGTGTACAACAAAGTGATTCAATTACGTATATATACATATATATTCTTTTTCAAATTCTCTTCCATTATAGGTTATTACAAGATATTGAATATAGTTAGTTCCTGGTGCTATACAGTAAATCCTTGTTGTTTATTTTATATGTACTAGTGTGTATCTGTTAATCCCATACTCCTAATTTATCCCCCCCTTCCCCTTTGGTAACTGTAAGTTCATTTTCTATGTCTGTGAGTCTGCTTCTGTTTTATAAATAAGTTCATTTGTATTATTTTTTCAGATTCCACAAATAAGTGATGTCATATAATATTTGTCTTTCTCTCACTGGTTTATTTCATTTAGAATGATAATCTCTAGGTCCATCATGTTGCTGCAAATGGCAATAGTTCATTCTTTTTTATGGCTGAGTAATATTCCATTGTTTATATATACCGCATCTTCTTTATCCATTCACCTATCAATGGACACTTAGGTTACTTCCATGTCTTGGCTATTGTAAATAGTGCTGCTATGAACAGTGGGGTGCATTTATCTTTTTGAATTAGAGTTTTTGTCTTTTCCAAATATATACTCAGGAGTAGAATTTCTAGGTCATATGATAACTCTATTTTTAGTTTTTTAAGGAAACTCCATACTGTTTTCCATAGTGGCTATACCAGTTTACATTCAGTGTGCATTATTTTTCATCTGTCGTTCCAAAAACTAGTGGGCTCTTTCTGCATTGCAAATTTCTCAAGAGAAAAAAACAATTTACTAACTTTTATCAGCTTGTAAGATTCTCTGATTGTGACTAAAAAAATTAGAGAGAAAACTGTGTTTTGAACAGTTATTTTCAGTTTTTTTTTTTTTTTTTTTTTTTTTTTTTTTTTTTTGCGGTATGCGGGCCTCTCACTGTTGTGGCCTCTCCCGTTGCGGAGCACAGGCTCCGGATGCGCAGGCCCAGCGGCCATGGCTCACGGGCCCAGCCGCTCCGCGGCATATGGGATCCTCCCAGACCGGGGCACTAACCCGTATCCCCTGCATCGGCAGGCGGACTCTCAACCACTGCGCCACCAGGGAGGCCCCTATTTTCAGTTTTGACTAACTTATCTCAACTTAAAATTTTTGTAATATGAAAGAAATTTCAAGAGTGTTTTTTCTAAAAAGTAAAACAAATACCATATAATAATGCCTTCCATTTATATAATTTCTATAGTTTACGAAATGTTTTCACAAACTAGATCTCATACAGTATTTACCAGCTATTCTGTAGTATTTTTTAAAAGCTTCATCACAAAAAAAGTGAATAAAAACTTATTTGACATTTTCTTTTTCCTATTTCTTAAAGAAATGATGGGTAGAAGTCTGATTTTCTTTGATCAGGGATCACTTTAGCATTTTCTTTGCTCTAGATAAATTAAAAGAACAGGTTAATGAAAAACGTCTGTCTGTTGAAGAATGTAAAAAGTGAGATAAATAAATTAGATGTGGAAATGGAAAATCCAAAGAGAGAAAAAAGACAAAGAATGAGTAATCTTTGAGAGGAACCAGGATAATGTTTTGGAAGACATAGAAATTGAAACAAAATGTTATACTTTATGTTCAAAATGTTATACTTTATGTTCTAAGGTGATAAACAGGTCTAACTTCATGGGTTTGTAAGGCCCCAACTTGCTGAGAGAGGATTAAGCAACGAATTCTCCACTTTTGATGCCAGTCTCTGATTTCACCAACAAATAAATACCTTTTTGTCGCCCATCCACTCTGAGAATAGAAATATATTTCTTGCCTCACTCTTAGATTTAAGACTACCATCCATGGTTTTCTAAGTTATTATGTGAACACTCATAAGAGCAAAACAAAAATTCAAACTTTTATTAGACTTATGTCTCTTTCACTAAACTGTTTTTGCCAAACGGTTGTTTTTGTGTTTGTTTGTTCATTTTAGTTCAACAGAAATCCAAGTCTTAGACTACACTGGCCAAAAAAAAAAAAAAAATGTTCATGTTAACTAATAAACTTCACCTGATTTGAAACTAACTATATATGTGAAGTTCTTTCCAAATTTTCATTTTTATTTTTATAGTCATTGTAGTTATCAAGAGTGAATTCTCTAATCTTGAATCTGACCACTTGATTTCAATTTTTTTTCCTTCAGATATTGAGCAAGTTGTTTAATCCCCTGAACTACAGTTTCCCTGCTTGTGATAGGTAGATAATAATTAGTACCTATATCACAGAGTTGTTACAAAGACTAAATGAGATAATACATATAAACAGCTTGGCAGAGTGCCTGGCACACAGCAAATAAATGCTCAATAAATGTAAACCATATTATATTTGCATACTTAATGTGCAAATGCTTGACACGTTCAGTCAAGCATTTAATACTCCAAAAGAGCTCAGACTTTGTTCTCAATGAATATAATGAGGATTCTTGTCTTATAAAGAGTCAGAAAAATATCTGATGCAAGCTTTCCTCCCTGTGAACTATTGGAATCAATGCACAGGTATCCAATTCCATGTCTATAATGACCAGGAAGCTTCAAATCCACCTAGCCTAACAAATAGGGTTACTCACTGATTTGTAGGGTATACTTATATGCATCTCTTCTAGATATTGATGTTGCATATAACAGTCACCTTAGGTTATAAGAATTTGACTCTAAAATAATTTGTTAGATATTTGTAGCAACTGTTACCAGACAGGAAGGCGCTTCATATAAGGAAGGTGCTGAACAATTTATGATATGAATTGATCAAGTTTTGTTTCTGCATGCCATTTTGGTAGGCCCATGTTTTATGTATAATAAAGAACAATAGCTTCTGTAAAACTCCACAGTTTAACACAATAAAAGTTTATTTCACGCTAAGCTATGTCCAGTGTAAATATTCCTGGTTAGTGGATGAAGATCCACATGGTCATTCAGGGACCCCGGATCCTTTCATCCTGTCATCCACCATCAGAGAGGGCTTCCCAATCCTCTGCTGAGGATTCTACATCTGGACAGCAGACTGAGAAGGAGAGAGAGTAGAGAACTGTGCAGAAGGTATTTATGGGCCAGTTTTGGAAGTATGGTACATCATTGCAGCCCATTTTTCCATTGGCCAGAACTCAACCCCATGACCAAATCTTTCTAACTGGGGGTGGGTGGGGAGATGTAGTGTAGATGGTTTCCCAGTAGTAAATGAAATGGGTTTTAATGAACATATAGTCTCTGCCATAGCCCAGTTCAGAAAGAAAGCCAATACCCTGGGAAGCTATCAGAGAGTAAGAAGTCAACAAGACATCATGAACTGGTCAGAGAAAAAGTTTTGGTATCTGCAAACAGGAAAAATGGTTATCAGGGGCAGTATGCTTACCTGCCGGGTGACATGGTTACATTCCTTAACCTTTCTGAACCTGAGCTGTCTTGGTCAGTAAAATAGGGATAGTAGTAGTATTTATCTTTTAGGGTTGCAAGGATGAGTAAGAGAATGTATGTACAATTCCTGGAACATAATAAACACTCAACAAATATTAGCTATCATTATTATAAAAATGTTAGCTATCATTATTACTATTATTACTACTATTAGGACATTTTTAAGTACCAGGAAAAAAATTGCTACATAGTTAAAATGTATTTTTGTTTTCTTTCCTTTGCTCCTTTTGCAGCCAGTACCTAGTGCCATCCAATCTCTTTCCCTTCTGCTTATCAAATAACAATTGCCTCATGTCTATTAGTTTTATTTACTTTTTGATTTAACAGAATGATCCAAGAGAACAAGGCAAAAGTGACCATGTCTTTAATGACCCAGCTAAAGAAGTCGCACACCATTACTTCTGCCATATTGTATTTGTCATGTAGACTAACCCTGACATACTGTAAGATGGTACTACACAAAGACTTGAATACAAAGAAACAAGAATAATTGGGAGTTCATCTTGCAAGGTGGCTATCTGTGGCCTGACTTCCTGGTCTCCAGTGTTTCCTTTCTCTCTCACATGCAAAATATGTTCACCACCATCCAAGGCCCCCCAAAGTCTCATCCCATTGGTAAGGGACAGCACCCTTAAGTTTCTTAGGAGCCCAATTTTTTTTAAACTGAAAGGTTCTCTGAGGCACCATCCTGAATTTTTATGAGGTCTTAACAAAGGATTCTACAGTGAATCCTTTGTATATACCATGTTTTCCTGCAACTGCCTTGGATTTTATTTTCTTCTGGAAACTCGTTTTCTTAATTTTAGTATCATGTGCCATCATCTGGAAAGGCTGAGCATTTTCAAACCCAATAATTCCTGGGATCTTTCTGTTGAACAGTCCTTTCTTTGCCTTCTCTCTTCTCTCACATTTTACCTGAAGTAGCAAAGGGAAACCAGAGGCACCTGCAACCCTTAGTCTGGAAACCTCTTTAGCTAGAGCACCTAGTTCCTTAGATACATTTATTACTTTCCTGTTACCGCAGGCAACAGCATTGCTAAAATTTCTGCCACTGCATAACAAGGATCACCTTTCCTCCAGTTTCTAATAACAATTTCCTAACTTTCCTGTAAGACCTCAGTGTCAGCTTTCTCAAAGGCCACCAGGCTTCAACAGACAGTCTCTTCAGAGCCCTTTAGTCTTTTACTAATGCTCTCCTTAGAGTCCTTACAGGTTCTTCCCATTGTCTGGCTCCAAATTTCTCTCACATTTTAAGTTTTTTATTTTGTCAGCAGCCCACTTTGAGGCATCAACATCTATATTGGTTATCTATTGGTGCGTAACAAATTACCCGCCCCCCAATTTAGTGTCTGAAAATAACAGTAAACGTTTTTTATCCTTAGATTTTTGTCAATGTATTATTTTTGTATGGCTGTTGTAACAAATTCCCACAAACACAGTGGCTTAAAACAACAGATTTATTATCTTACAGCTCTGTGGGCCAGAAGTCTGACACAGGTCTCCCTGGGCTAACATCAGGGTGTCAGCTGGGTTGCCTTCCTTTCTGGAGGCTCTAGCAAGAATCGTGTTTCTTGCACTTTCCAGCTTCTAGAGATGCCCATGTTCCTGTTCTCATGCCCCTTTCTGAATTTGGAAGACACCTTACATGAATTGGAAGACTAGCCAGAGAGAATGTTGCGATGGTAAATCCCTGAGTAATAAGATATCTTTACAGTAAATATAGGGAACTTGAAGGCTGGGGACTAGTTATAACTTTTGATGGCTCTCCTGCCTTGAATAAAATTGACACTTGAGTAAAACTGAAACCATGTTGCATACAGTACCTGCAGTCTTTTAAACTGCCTAATTGCACATGGAGACCCCTCACTCTAAACAAGTTGTCCTTGATCTTTCAACATTTGGCAATGTGATGAGAATAACTGATGATTGTTTACTTAGGCCCCCATTCTTTTTCTCTAAGCATCTCTATGCATCAGAGAGACTGTTGACAATTCCTCCAAAGACAAGATTTATTTGGACCCCTAAAATTTAAGTTTTCAGTGCTCTTTCCATCTTGAATAGCAGCATGAACATACATAGGGACATACACTATGTTTGTTCTCTGAGTGTCGCTATGAAATGTACTCAACTTTCCAAACTGTGTATTAATGTAGACTCTAGAGAATTCTGTGTTAGTGACAATTACTGCAGCATCCTGTGTTAGCGAAAAAGGTTTCAAATTAGACAGCCTGAATTTCCTGATAGAAACCAAAGAGACTTTGGGGGTAATATGTGAATTGAAAGGAAAGAATCTGCCAGTTTCTGGCCAAGAGGTGACCCTTGTAAAGACATATTTGTTAGTTGTGAGTGACAGAGGTTACAGAGCCAGCCAGGACCATTTCTAGTGTTAAGCTGACCTTGGGTAACAAGGTCATGAGGTCAGTTGGGGTCAGAATTGGTCAAGGAGAACTCTTTGCCTTTTGTGGAGAGCTTTTAAAAGGCTTCAACTTTCTGTCCCTCCCTCTGTTCTTTCTAGTCTCTCCCTGCTTGGCCGTTTTCTAAAAACCAGCATGATTTGGAAACTGACTCACTGGCTGACCTCCCCAGCCTAGGGGCACATGGACAACCAGATGCTGGCATTCAAATCTCTTCCCGTTTAGCAGGGTAGCCAAAGCCATGGAGACTGGACAGGGGTGATCTCCCATCCCTCATGCTATTGATATAAAAATCATTTAAGGGCCTCCCTGGTGGCGCAAGTGGTTGAGAGTCCGCCTGCCGATGCAGGGGATACGGGTTCGTGCCCCGGTCTGGGAGGATCCCATATGCCGCGGAGCAGCTGGGCCCGTGAGCCATGGCCGCTGAGCCTGCGCGTCCGGAGCCTGCACGTCCGGAGCCTGTGCTCCGCAACGGGGGAGGCCACAACAGCGAGAGGCCCGCATACCGCAAAAAAAAAAAAAAAAAAAAAAAAAAAATCTTTTAATATCTTGGCATTATTTCCTTTTGGCTTCTCTGAGTTTATGAGTTTAAATCTGTCTTTGATGATCTTGAGCAAGTCATTCAACCATTTGGGGACTCATTTTTTCCTCATCAACAATATGAGAAGGCTGGACTGTAAGATATATTCTTTTTTTTTTTTTAGTATTTATTTATTTTTTGGCTGCTTCGGGTCTTAGTTGAGGCACGTGGGATCTTTCGTTGCAGCGCGTTGGCTCTTCGTTGCAGTGCGCTGGCTCTTCGTTGCAGTGCGCTGGCTCTTCGTTGCAGTGCACAGGCTTCTCTCTAGAGCATGCGGGCTCATTAGTTGTGGTACCCATGCTCTCTAGTTGTGGCACACAGGCTCCAGACAGCGTGGGCTCTGTAGTTTGCAGCATGCCGGCTCTCTAGTTGAGGCTCATGGGCTCAGTAGTTGTGGCATGTGGGATCTTAATTCCCCGACGAGGGATCGAACCTGCGTTCCCTGCATTGCAAGATGAATTCTTAATCACTGGACCACCAAGGAAGTCGCTGCATGATATATTCTTGCTTTTTGTTTGTTATTCTTGCTTTTCTTTTGTTAGTCTGGATACTTAAAATGCCTATGCTTTTTTTGTTCCTGATAAATAAAGAATTAAAGACAGGCCACATTTTGTTTTCCATAATCTCTCTCTAGGGATGAAGACATTGGATTACTCTTGTTCTTTTTTTTTTTTTTTTTTTTTGTGGTACACGGGCCTCTCACTGTTGTGGCCTCTCCCGTTGTGGAGCACAGGCTCCGGACGCACAGGCTCCGTGGCATGTGGGATCTTCCTGGACCGGGGCATGAACCCGTGTCCCCTGCATCAGCAGGCGGACCCTCAACCACTGTGCCACAAGGGAAGCCCCTTGTTCTTGCAAACTATTATTTATGTATAATTGTTTGTATTCTAGAAGGTGGAGTAAGACATTTTGAGCACCTTTCCCAAGTGCTAACCTTTTGCCTTCAGCCCCAAACTACTTAAGGACTTTAAATATAAGCTTCTAAGACTTTGCACACAAGCTATGCTCAGCATATGGCTGTATTTGGTTTCTCTGGCATCTAACTCGTCCATTGCTTATGTTGTACTTTGGACAACGATTTCTTACTAAAAGAACTTTGTCTTTTCCCCTTGTGAACATTTTAAAGCACATTTGGACAGACATCTTTCAAAGAGAAATTCATGGCCTTGCTCACTATAACTTAACTGACACAAGGACATTTCCTGCTCATTAACCTCTCTCCATCAATTTCAAAAGGAAGCCAGCAAGGCCTCACCATGAGTCCTCTCTACCTCTGCACTTCTTTTCCTTTCTTTTGAAAATCTTCTGGAATTTAGGTCTGACTTTTGGGTATTTTCTAGGCTTCCAGTCGCAGTGATCTCAGCTCCCTGAAACCACAGTTGCCCCCAGCATCAGGGTCCCCCCAGAGAAGGCTGTTCCAAAGGTTAGAAGTCCAGAGCCTCCCCCTCACCCCCCACACACACACCCTGGTGTTTGCCTGTTGAGGACTCGGGCAGGCGTAGGGCAGTTCTGGCTGCCAGATGCTCATCTAGTTCCTTCCGCCTCCATTTTAGGAGAAAATGACCAGGAGAAGAAGAGGAAATGATTGCGTTAATGATCATGGCCTCACAAAAATCTAGTGTATACGCTGGAGGAACAGAATATGGGAAGGGAAGGCCTGGAACATATGATGGAGAAATTTGGGTTTGTTTCTCTCTGATTCAATTCAAAAAAATATTTATTTATATGATTAAAAATCTGTAATGTGAACAACAGGGATGCATAAGACACACACGTAATGTAAGACATGGACCCACAATCTAGTGAAAGAGGAAGAAAAATATGTGCATGTAGAACTTAAATACAACCACATAAAGACACGGAAGCAATGCTCACGGGGATAGCAAAGAGAAAGGGAGTTATTCTGATGGGAAGACTTCCTGAAGGCTTCATGTAGGAGGCAGTGTGTTAGCCTGGTCTTGAAGAATGGGTATGATTTAATGAACAGGTGTGGCTAGGGTGACCAAGGTCAGGGTGGATATTCCAGGGGAGGGAAGAGAAAACAGCTTGAATGAAATTGTAGAGGAGGAAGCAAATGGTGAGAGGCACACAGGTAGGAATGAGTCAGTTAGTTCCTGAACAATTAAATATTAGTGTGAAATTGTATTGAGGAAAAGAAATATGAAATTATAATAGCTGGATGAAGATCAGGAAGAAAATTTAAAGACAAGATCACTTCAGAGGCTTGGTTTAAAATTATTTTTGTTAAAAAAAAAGAAATAAAATTGTTTTCATCAAGAAAACAATATGTACATGACAAAAAAAAACCCACCTTGGATGATACAGAACATCTTGGAAAAAAAATCCTAGTAATTTAGACACTATTAGGATTAGAGTAGAAGTGGGAAGACAATACTCCCATATGGGATAATAATTTTTATATTTAGGATTATTGTAAGGATAAAGAAGAGAATTTAGGTTAAAAGCTTAGTATTATGCCAAATCCCTAAATGGGGATTTGTCCCCTGTGGACCGTTACTCCAGCCTTGTGCTCTAAGTTCTGCCAATTTCTTCAACAGTAGGAAACCACTGCTGTTTCCCTATCAATTTCCTACCCCTGTCTCTAGGCCCCAGGCCAATGCCAGCCGCTTCCTCAAGGCTTTGCCCTCCTGCCAGCCAGAATGCAGGAGTGTTTCCTCCGTGCACCCACAGTATGTTGCTTGTACTTTGAGTCTGCACATGTTTGGGTGTCTGTCCCCATCACTGGACTCCTTTGGGTGCCTTGCAATTAGTGGCTGCCCAAGAAGCATTTATTGAAATAAATTACACAGAGTGAGTTTAAAATTTACTATAAAGTTTTTAGGTGGGTGCTGGGGATATCCCCCAAACCCCAGGTGTGTAAAAAAAAAAAGTAAATTTACTTTTCTATGAGTCCTGTTCCCTCAGGGTGACAGAAATTTAGGGGGACTCTCCCACTTTCCCTTAGGACTGGGTATAAGTCCTGGAGGGCTCATACACAGCCGTCTGTACTCAGTCTTCCTTCTGTACAACTCATAGCTGAGTCGTCTCTTGTTCCTGACTCTTCTCTGCGTCTGAGGCTCAAGGGAACTCCTTCTACCACCCTGGTGCCAGCTGCTCAGATACTCACACAGCCATATACACTCTGAGCTGTGCTGCCTCTGGGGTCTTCCAAGGACAAGGGGACGGGTGTCCTCTGCTTTCAGCCTGCCCAAACCCATCTGCAGTTTTCCTCCCCATTTCCCACCGACACACCCCAGGCCAAGTTAGAAGAGGCAGGCAGGGCACAGGCCTCCTTTCTCAGGGAGGTCCCTGCTCATGATTTTTTTTTTTTTTTGGAGAGATGGCAGCCTGAGCTTTATTTATTTATCTTTTAGCATCTTTATTGGAGTATAACTGCTTTACAATGGTGTGTTAGTTTCTGCTGTATAACAAAGTGAATCAACTCTATGTACACATATATCCCCATATCCCCTCCCTCTTGCGCCTCCCTCCCACCCTCCCTATCCCACCCCTCTAGGTGGTCACAAAAGCACGGAGCTGATCTCCCTGGGCTATGCAGCTGCTTCCCACTCCTGCTAATGATTTTTATCACTGTTTTCCAAGCCAGCCTGGACAGACTTATCACTGTCTTCCAAGCCAGCTCTGGTGCATGCATCAGGACTTTTGTTGTTGTTGTTGTTTTCTGTGTTCTGAGGGTCCCTCCACGGCCTGAACTTTTAAGTGTCAAAAGTTTTTCCTCCACAGATTAAGGCACTGAATATCCTCTGGTCTAGCTGCCTGATTAAGGGAAGAGTAAGGGCGTAATGGGAAATAGTGGGGTGTAGGAATCTTAAATATTTCAACTACAAAGCCATCTGACCATGTGGGGCTCGTGGCAGAGAAAAGAGAAGTGGAAATGCAGATTTGGGAATCAAAAATGTAGAGTGGTGATAACGGAAGCTGAGAATGAATCCATTTTCTCCATATGTGTCTAAGGGAGAAAGAGAAATCAATCAAGTCATTTTTTGAATTAAGCACTGTGCTAACTACCCCAAGGGATAGACCGGAAGCTTGCAATTTACCTGTAAGAACCTTCCACACTGTGGCCCGAGGCTCCCTCTGCAGCCTCTTTTCTTACCACTGCCTCCCTTGCTTCTCAGCTCTATGCCTCTGCCAGGATATCCCTGAGGCTGGAATGCCTGTGAGGCTCTCTTCCTCCTCTTCCCTAGCCTGCAGACTTATTCTTTAAGAAGATCGAATATCTTCTCTTGAAAGGTTTCCTGCTGTCTGCAGCACTCGTCTCCTGGAGCTCTCTCTCCTGGCCTGCTTTGTACCAGCAACCAGTGACCTGTAAAATAGCTGAGGGCAGGGTCTGACTCTATCCTCAGCACCTAGCATAGTGCTTGGCACATGGTGGATACTTAGTAAATAGGTGCTGACTGAATGGGGGAATTACTTTTACGTTCAAAGCTGTAAGTGACACAGCAATAATGATGTCTGAGCAGTCAACAATAGTAATAGCCAACATTTGTTGTATATTCCGGATACTGCTCTCAGCACTTTACCTTTACAGTCTTATTTAATTCGAGCCACAACCCTGTGAAATAAGCACCATTTTTATTTCCATTTACAGATGAAGATGCTCAGGACCAGAGAGGTCAAGTTACCTGCTTGGGGTTCTTTGCCCAACCCTAAGAACAGTTAGTTGCTAGTCTCAGGCAGGCTTCTTAATTCCTCTGCTCTCCGGTCTCCTCAGACATGGATGAGAGCATCAGATGCTGTGATCTGCAAGATCACCTACAGTTTGGAAAATCTGTGACTTAATAGTCAGGGATAGGATTAAAATGCAAGGCACGTAAATGGTGGAACAGTGACAGATGCCTTGCCCTTGATGCTGACTTGTGCCAGTGAGGTTCTGCTAAGAATGCACCCCCTAAGATGGTCTCAGGACCCACATCTTCCTGTACACAGGCCAGGCCAGCCATGGTGGCTCAGAGAAGAGGTGGGGCCCTCTGACACGGCAAAGCGCAGAAGCTCATCAGGTCTAGGCAGGGTAAGGGGTGAAAAAATGGATCGGCGGAGGTAGACTCCATCTCTGTCTCCTTTTGTCCCCTAAATGTACATACATCCAGTTAGTGAGACTCATCCATCCTACCTGCCACACGGCTGTGTCTCTCTCCTCCCTCCCACTACCTCCATCTAATCTGGGTTTTAAGAACTTCTTTGATTTGCTTCAGTGACCTCCCTAACTGTCTCTTTTCTTTCTAGTTCATCTTACACCAAGCTGTCAAATTTATTATGTTCATCACAGTCTGGTCCCACAACTGCAGGCCATGCCCCACCCCTTTCGGTCCCTTCCCATTCTTTATCCTTCACATTCTGGTCCTAAACTCTCCACAATCTCATTTCCATCCATGTACAGGACCACCCCCCACCCCTATCTGTGTCTGTTGAAACCCTCTTAGACCCTGTTCACTGTCATTTGCTTTCCTAAAGCTTTCCTGAATATTCACAAGCTTAATTTCCCATAGCACTTCCTGGTGCCTCTGCTTTAGTGGAAGATCTCAACCAAATTGGTATTTAACATTATTTTATTTTATTTTATTTTTTTGCTGTATGCGGGCCCCTCACTGTTGTGGCCTCTCCCGTCGCGGAGCACAGGCTCCGGACGCGCAGCCCCAGCGGCCATGGCTCACGGGCCCAGCCGCTCCGTGGCATGTGGGATCCTCCCGGACCGGGGCACGAACCCGCGTCCCCTGCACCGGCAGGCAGACCCTCAACCACTGCGCCACCAAGGAAGCCCTTAACATTATTTTTGTAAATCTGTTTCCGACTGGTCGTGAGTCCCAGCAAAGGAGGAATCCCATGTTTTCACATTTCTCACTGAGGCTGGCACCCACTTTTCACCTAGTGGGCACTTGGTAGCTATTGACCATGTGAAAGAATGTGGAAATGTCTAGGCTGTGTTCATCGGGGTTGAACAACAGGAGTCAACACTGTGTATGTTAAACTAAGAACAAGAATGTATAGGGTCTGTTTTGCTGAAAGCCAGGTGTCAGTGCTGGGTGAAAGGAAACTGGCAGTTGTTCCTGCAGAATTTTATGCTCCTGGGCTTCTACCCCAATTACTTGTGTTTCTATGTATCCTCCTGTCTATCTCTTCAACTTTGGGGGCAAGGGTTTGCCCTGTGACCTCAGTTCTCTGATGGATTTAAGAAGAGTTATTGATTTTTGGTTTGTTCAGCATTCTTCTTTTTTGTGTGGACGGGAAAGATGACTCCTTACACGTGGGACAGGAGACCGGAAGTCTCCATGGGGTCTATTTTGGAATAAGAAAGAATTGGATGATAGGTTCATCTGTGTCATATTTTAGATTCCACACGTAAGTGATATCATATGGTATTTGCCTTTCTCTTTCTGACTTACTTCACTTGGTATGATAATCTCTAGTTGCATCCATGTTGCTGCAAATGGCATTATTTCATTCTTTTTTATGGCTGAGTAGTATTCTATTGTATATATGTACCACACAAATGAACCTGTATATGAAACAGACTCACAGACATAGAGAACAAACTTGTGGTTGCCAAGGGGATGGGGGTTGGGGGAGGGATGGAGTGGGAGTTTGGGGTTAGCAGTGTAAGCTCTAGTATTATATATAGAATGGATAAATGACAAGGTCCTACTCTATATCACAGGAAACTATATTCAATATCCTATGATAAACCATAATGGAAAAGAATATTTTAAAAAAGAATATATATATGTATGTATAACTGAATCACTTTGCTGCACAGCAAAAATTAACAGAGCATTGTAAATCAACTATACTTCAATAAAAAATGGAGAAAAAAAGAATAAGATGAAAGGAAGGAAAGGATCCAGAACATATCTGGGTGCTTGTGCAGTGGACACTGATCTCTCAGGAGTCCTGCTATTGACATGACTTAGCCTCAACAAGGCCGAGGCTCCCTCGCCTCTCTCTTCCGTACCTCCAGTTCTAGGGAGGGACCCAAGGGGAGATTAGCACCCCTGGGTTAATCAGCTACGGCCAAGGTCACTGGGTCACATAGTATGGATCTGGCCTCTGGGGCCCGCCCTGTGGGGCAGGGCCACTCCTCAGAGAAGGAGGAATCTTTGTGAGCTATGTGGAATCATAAGCAGCATCTACCTCACAGCCAGAGGTCCCTGCAGAAAGGGGAAAGAATAAATTAACCTCTAGAGTAGGCAAATGTTGTGTAAGAGAAGAGCTATTACTGACCGATCTCCAAAAGTTGGAGAATGAAAACGAGTCTTTGTTTTAAAAATTAAAAAAATGTTGCTCTCATTCTTAGTAACTCAGTCTACTGTGTTTTGTAGGCTGGAGAGGGAAAGGCTGGAGGGGGCAAAAGCAAAGAAGCAAAGAAGTTGATCTTAAACCCACTGTTGATTTGGATGATATAACTGAAGAATCAGTTGTAATGGAAAGAGAAAGTAGGGTGACAGTTGGAAGGAGGCTGTAAATTCCAGGGATTGTTCTCTTTTCATGTTGGTGGAAACGTGAGGGTGTGATTGAAGTTAAGTCAGTCAGTAGGATGGGAGGCGGGAGGAGGGGGGTCAAGTAAGAAGGGGTGGGGGATGGCGTGGAGGGGCACGTGCCTGGGGCTGGGGCATGGCTCTGGCCGTCATGGCAGCTTCTGAAAGCAGATCCACAGCCGGCGGGATTTCATGGCGTAAAGAAAGAATCAGGGCTAGAGCTGGGCTGGTGGTTATTATGTGTTCAAGCAGAGGAAAGACATCGCCCTCCCTTTGGGACCGCGGGGAAGATAGAGTTTGACTGCAAAGGCAGGCAGCACGGAGCCCAGAAGGGTGGGGCAGGGCTCATCCCATACTAGCAGCCTAACACTTGTATCCGTTATCTCTTCCCTGATGAGTATTGTGCCTGTATTAGTTTCCCAGGGTTGCTGTAACAAAGTATCACAAACAACAGAAATTCATTGCCTCACAATTCTGGAGGCTAGAAATCTGAAATCAAGGTGTTGGCGGGGTTGGTTCCTTCTAACGGCTCTGAAGGAGTGTCTGTTCCACGTCTCTCTCCTAGCTTCTGGTGGTTTGCTGACAGTCTTTGGTGTTCCTGGCTTGTAGGTGCATCACACCAGTCTCTGCCTTCACCTTCACACGGTGTTTTCCGTCTGCCTTCACATGGCCATCTTCTTATAAGGACACTAATAATGGATTGGGGTCCTTCCTACTCTAGTATGACACCATCCTAATTACTTACATTTGCAACTACTCTATTTCCATATAAGGTCATATCCTGAGTTATCAGGTTACATTCTGAGTCACGTATTTGTTTTGGGGGGGGACACCATTCAACCAATTACAGTTTCCTTCTTATAAATCAGCAGGCTGGGGCTCAGAGAAGCTAAATGCATTGCTGTGGTCATCCAGCTCCCGAGAGTCAGTCAGAATTGAAACCCATGTCTAACTCCAAGACTGAGATGCTCTCATCTTCTCTGTGAACTGAGGGTTGATAAAGAGAAAACGGAAAGTTCAACTGTGAGAAGGTTAGCAGCAGCAGTGTGGGCATTGAGCTTCAGAAGTTGTGGGAGGACTGTTGGCAAGTGGCCAGGGCTCAGTCGAGCTGGAGGACATAAAATTCTCGTGGCAGGTCTACACAGTTAAATGTCACTTGGTACATTTTAATATCTCACCATATTTATACACCTTGGGATGGGAATGGCAGTTTTAGGAGTTGAGAAGTCCTGCTCCAACTTCTGGGGAAAAGCTGATGAGTGCTATTTTTAGAGCAGAAGGTGAGAAAAGAAAGATAATGACAATCACAATAACTAGTATCTCCACAGTGCTTTACAGTTTATATAGGATGATCCTGTGCAGTACCTATGGCCATCCTTAATTTACTGATGAGGAAAGTGAGGCACAGGAAGGTAATTATGTGGCTTCCTGAAGACCTCCCAGACGGTGTGGGAGGAGCGGCCAGTGTTCTATCCTGTTCTCTTTCGACAGAATCCCCTCAGATGTCTTTTTCACAGATGATAGCTGAAGCAGAGACATCACCGAGAGAGCACCGGGTGGAGAAAAAAAAGAGAAGAGGGAGAAAGCCTGGTCCATCAAGACCATGTTTTGACATCACGGAAGAGACAAAGGCAGAAGTGGATTCGCCCAGGACAGAATCACAGAATCAAGGGAGAAAAAACCATGATAAACAGCATCAGAGGCTGGGGGAAGGTCAAGAGAATGAAGACAGAGCAAATGTCGTAGGATTTGGAAACGAGTAGTTCACTGGTGACCTCTTCAAGGTTTCAGGAGAGCAGTGGGAGGAAGCTGGAGTGCAGGGGCTGGGGATGAGGAAGCAGGATGCTGAGTGGCTCCATTTTTCATTCAGAAAGTTTGGCAGGGCAAGGGAGGAGAGAACAGGCTCGTAGCTGGAGGGCCCAGCAGGGCCCAGCAAAGGTTTTTCCAGGGGGGAGGCAGGGGGACCTGTACTTGTCTGGAATACATCTGATTTCAAGGCTGGCCTCTGTTTCCGGATGTGCCACAGTCCATGAGGAATACAATAACGTCTCCATCTGTCAGCCGATCCATAGTCCTTCTGCTCCCACAAAGGCTTCCATGTTTACTAACGTATGTTATTCATTTCATTGCAGTGTAGTGGACAGTATATTGCCTAACGCTTGTCAGAGGAGTCCCTGACCTGGATTTATATCTACATCACCGTTCAGTACCATTTATTGCAGACTGACCAAAGGCTGCGGTGAAAGACAAAAATGGCGGAGGCCTCGGTGGCCGGGGCCAGCGTGGCCAACGCGGTTGCCGCGCACTGGTTTTTCTGCCACTTTTGCAAGGGCGAGGTCAGCCCCAAACTACCAGAATATATTTGTCCCAGATGTGAATCAGGCTTTATTGAAGAAGTGACCGATGATTCCAGTTTTTTAGGTGGTGGCAGAAGCACATCAACACATTTTGCAGAGGGGACACGGGTTCGATCCCTGGTCCGGGAAGATCCCACATGCCGAGGGGCAAGTAAGCCCGTGCGCCACAACTACTGAAGCCCGGGGACCTAGAGCCCATGCTCTGCAACACCATTCAGCACCATTTATTGCAGAGTAACCAAGGTTTGAAGTGAGACAGACCTGGGTGTGAACACTGGCTCTACCCGCCAGGCAGCCTTGGGCCAGTTCCTGTCCCTTAACCTCAGTTTCCCCATCTGGAAGTCAGGGATCGAATCTATTACGGAGTGTTGTCAGTAGCATGAAATGAGCTACCTCGTGCACAGTACTGAACACAACGCCTGGAACATAAACACTCAGGCCATGGCAAGTATCAGGAGTCCTAGGTGAAGCAGTAAAAGCAACACCAGTACTGTCTGGTCTGGGGGCATTTGTGTTTACTTTTTGCACCTCCAAGCTGTCCAGCAATCATGCACAGTCTCCTTTTACCGGGATCGTCTTTTTTAAAAATAAATTTATTTTATTATTTTTTAAATTTTTGGCTGTGTTGGGTCCTCGTTGCTGTGTGTGGGCTTTCTCTAGTTGCGGTGAGCGGGGGCTACTCCTCGCTGCAGTGCGCGGGCTCCTCACTGCGGTGGCTTCTCCCGTTGTGGAGCACGGGCTCCAGGCACGCGGGCTTCAGCAGTTGCGGCATGAGGGCTCAGCAGTTGTGGCCCACGGGCTCTAGAGCGCAGGCTCGGTAGTTGTGGCACACGGGCTTAGTTGCTTCGTGGCATGTGGGATCTTCCCTGACCAGGGCTCGAACCCGTGTCCCCTGCATTGGCAGGCGAATTCCTAACCACTTCGCCACCAGGGAAGTCCCAGGATCGTCTTTAGAACAGAGACTGACGATGCTCAGTTGGCTCCACTCCACACCAGAACAGACCCCTCCCCCACTCGTTCCTCCACTATCAGGTCAGCCTGTGTGTGTGGGAAAAGAGATCTGAGTCCTTTTCAAACTGATCTGAGATGAAGGGGGGAGGGGAAGGGAAGAGGAGAGAAAGAAGGACACCAAATGAAACTCTTTGATCGAAAAAAATGCCCCCCCAACACACACGCACGCACGCACACACACACACACACGCATTTGGTTTCTCTCTGTCCAGTCTGTGTCCACAAGCCTTCCTTTCTGAGGCCTTGGAGACAAAGATAAGAGCATTCCTGAGGGTTTCTGCTCTTATACATAATAAAAATTGTAAAATCCAATTGAACCCTCACAGCTCCTTCTTAGCCTATAAAATTTTGGATGGATCAGGTACTTGGAAAAATGACAGAATTGTAAGAAATTTTTTACCTTTCAGAAAAGCTCTCTGTCTGGGGGAATTGATGGGGTGAGGGGTGGAGAGATGAAGCGAGGGCAGAGCTCCTGAATAGCTGCAGGCCAGACTGCCCCAGAAACCCAGACAAATATAAACAAATATCCATGCCCCTTGTGATTTTCTTTCAAGTTTTCTCGGCTCTTCACAAATACCACTTCTCCTTTGATCAGAGTTTCTTCTGAAGACCTAGAGAGAAAGATGGAACAGGCTTCCTGCTGCTCTCGCCCCATTTTATCTCATTGAGACCCACTGCTGATTAGGAGAAGGCCACTTGGCCGGGGAGTCCACACATCTCCGCTCCTGGAATGTGCTTGCTACAGTACTCTCTGCTGTCACGGGAAGAGGGATTGCCTCTCTGGAGTGTGAAGATAAACAGATTTCTCTGTCTGCAACGCTTGTTCCCAACACCACCTACCCACCCCTGCTCTGGAAGGACCCTTCTGGCCATCCCCCTGCTTTAAAAACAACCCCAAATATGACTGCTCTGCAGAGGTCACATGTTCTTGTCATCTCAGGATCCCTGGGGAGGAGGGGGGGTTAGCTCAACTCCGGCTTTTAGGAGGCGGCAATGCCAAGACAAACTGGTTTAAAAATAGGTGGGGGCTTTCCCTGGTGGCGCAGTGGTTGAGAATCTGCCCGCCGATGCAGGGGACACGGGTTTGAGCCCTGGTCTTGGAAGATCCCACATGCCGCGGAGCAACTGGGCCCGTGAGCCACAGCTACTGAGCCTGCGCGTCTGGAGCCTGTGCTCCGCAACGAGAGGCCGCGACAGTGAGAGGCCCGTGCACTGTGATGAAGAGTGGCCCCTGCTTGCCACAACTGGAGAAAGCCCTCGCACAGAAACAAAGACCCAACACAGCCAAAAATAAAGAAATAAATAAATGTATATTTTTTAAAAAAAGGTGAACAAATAGAGAAACGGGGAACTGAGGGTTATTAACACGCAGTGGTTCTCTGATGTTACAGTTGCCACCTAAGAACAGTTGATCGAATTTCTTTCTGGGGACTTGTATGGATATTGTCAGTATTGCTCCAGGAACTCCTGTTCCTGTCCTCTTTAAGCTGGCTGTGGGGACTTCCCTGGTGGCGCAGTGGTTAAGAATCCACCTTCCAATGCAGGGGACAGGGGTTCAATCCCTGGTTGGGGAACTAAGATCTCACGTGCTGCAGAGCAACTAAGCCTGCACGCTCCGGAGCCCGCGCCTCTGGAGCCCAGGCACCACAACTAGAGAGAAGCCCATGTGCTGCAATGAAAGATGCCGCATGCTGCAACTAAGACCCGACGCAGCCCAATAAACAAGTAAATAAATATTACGCTGGCTGTGCACCCAGGTCTTCACAGCAGCCACCTCCTCCTCCACCAGAGGATGAATGTCTCTGAAGCCCCAGTGCATCTTGTTTATTTGCTGTCTGTAATTCAGTAGTGGGGGTGGGAGTGGAGAGTGATTACTTCTGGAAGGGATGCAAGTAGTCATGCAACTATACACTTACAATAGTCAGTAAAAAACCTGACGTTTGAGTATTCCCATCAGTGAGTAATTGGGGGAGGTGGAGTAGGTAGGGAGCAGTTCGGTCAGCAGAAGCCATGGAAGGGCCTGCTCTCTAAACTCTTCTTCCTTTTCAGGGCAAAAGCAATAGGCTTTGTTGTCAGGACAGTGACAGTTACCTACTGGCATGATTTGCAAGCCTGGATTTAGCTTTTTAACGTGAAGGCCCCACATAAATCAGAGAAATAAACACTGTCCCCTAATGGATTCGCACATGCAAATCTCATGTCGGGTGTAGGAATGAAACTCAGAAAAGCACAGCCCCCGGGGCCAGGTAGGAATGTTAAACCATGACCTCTTAGAATAGCCAATTGGGTCAATAATCCCCCAGCAGCAGGTAACAAAAGGCTGCTTGATGAGTTGCAGACAGGGCTCCCCGCCAGAGGCCCCTAATGGTCAGAAGTACGTTCCCTGGTGTCTTTGTGCTTTTGTCCTAGAAAAACCTTTCCAGGCCCTGTGGGTTCCCTTCTGGCGCCAGCTCTCCAGGCAGGTGAGGGAGGGAGGGAGAAAAGAAGGGCTTTCCTCTCCCGTTGCAGCAGGAAAGCGGCTGCAGGGAGGAAACAGGAGCAGGGGAAGAAGGTGGGTCTGACTCTGTCCTTGGAGCTGGGTCCCTGGGCCATGGGCGAATGGCTGTCCCCGAGGAAGACGGAGATTTAGTACCCTCAGCTCAGCTCCCCAGGGCAGGAAGGATAGTGGGCTTTGGGGGGCCTGGGACCCCTTCTCCTTGGGCTCCTAAGAAAGGAGGAGCTTTCTGTCAGACCTCAAGCAGGAGAGGAGAGTGCCCACCCACGAGCCAAAGTTGTAGGCGTGAAAGCCCAGTGCTGGCATCCACGTGTGTGTCTCCTCTCCTTCCCACCAGCTTTTCCACATCCCGCATCCCACTTGTACCCATCCTTGAATTCTCAGCTTGAATTCACCTCCTTTCTGAGGCACCTATGTGAAGCTGCTCCCTCCCACTTCCCCTTTTCTACTTTAATCTCAACCCCTTGCTATGCTTAGTCGGATTTGTGATCTGTCTGTATACTTGTCTCCTCTAGACCTGAGGGCCCCTGGGGTTGGGAGGATGTCTATCTGGCTGGCCTGTTTGCTACATATTCAGCGTGAGGGAAGGGAGAAATGAACGGATCACACCCAGGACATCTCTCCAAAGTGCCCCTTCCATTGTTCCAAAATGCTTCCCTCCTTTTCAGCTAACATTCAGAGAGGGTCTTCTAGGCATCTGGTGCCTTAGTGAAGGACACAGGGAATAAATGCTAACAAGTATAATGCTCACCAAGGGCTAGTCTCTCTGCTAAGCACTTTTTATTTACTTGTCTAGACCTCACAACTCTGTGAAACGAGCATAATTATTATAATCCCCATTTTCCAGAGAAGGAAACTGAGTTTATGTGACTTGCCTGAGATCACACAGCTAGTAAGTGACAGAGGCAGGACTAGGACCTTGGGAGTCCCTCTGCAGAGCCCACACCCCGGTTATACTGTCAATCACTCTATAGCAGGCAGTGGGGGCTCCTCCATAAAGGGTGTGTTCAGAGGCTTGAGGGACTTCAGTGGATGCACTACTAGACCAGTAAGGAAATTTTAGGTAAAAATGTACCCTTCTGCTTGGAAAGGCTGGTTCCCACCTCTGTTTAGTAGGCGGTCATAGTCAGAATGGCAAATAGCCTGAGTAGCCCCCTTCAGAAGTTCCCTCCCCTCAGACTTTACTATTGAGAGAAAGGCAAAGTTTATGACAATTCACATTAAGATTTAAAAGGCGAATGGCTTAATATACCCTCTTAATTTCTAGAAAGGAGCTTGTTGACACAAAAGAGCCTCTGAAGAACTTCAGCAGGCTGTGGGATGAGAGACAGCTGCCCGGGGCTACACAGATAGGCATCTGCAGACTCTGGCTGCAGTTACAGGAGAACCAGAGGGCGGGGGTGGGTGACAGAGGGCTTTTCTCCCGGGGCCCTCAGACCATCCTGCAATTTGTCACAAAGGGGACCCAGTCCACAGATGCCCCCTTCCCAATGGGGCTCCCTAACAGGGTCTGACCTTTTATACTTTCTGCAAAGTATTCACCTTTATTATTCAGTAGCATCCCCGTGAACAACCCTATGATTGGATAAATATGAAAAAAGACAGGAGCATCTTTTCCTTTCAGAAAATTGTGCTAACAAATGCATGGCTGTAGGAGTGATCAGGTATTACCCTTGGGGTGAGGGTGGGAGTAGACACTGCAGGCTGGGCAGCGATGAGGAAGAAGTCTGGATGGATAGGTGGGCTATTGTATGGAGGGTCTTAACAGGGAAGTTTAAATGCTCTGTTGAGTCTTCGAAAAACTTTGGAAGTTTTTGAACTAAGGCATGTATATTCATTTATTCATTCCATTTAACAATATTGTAGTCACAGGCATCACCATGATGAATAAGCCCATTCCTGCCCCGTGTGATCTCTTAGACTGGTCAAGGAGACAGGCGTATAAGCAAATAGCTGCAATCCAGCTGGACAAGTGTGCTAGCAGAGGAATGTCTATTAGCTGCACAAGCACAGGATGGAGGGCTCACTCTGGGGGAGGGGCTGGGCTGGGCTGGATCCTCCAGGAAGTCTTCCTGGAGAAAGAGACATCTGAACTAGGTCTTAAGAGATGAAGAGGTGTCCATAGGTAGAGACTGAACTGTAAGTGTAGAAGTAGCTGATGGTGGAGGGCCAGGAAAAGGCATTCAAGGCAGAAGGAAAAGCATTAGGTCTAGATGTGGGCAATAGCCCACTAACATTAAGGAAATCCAGTCTGTTGAGGTTATGATATGGGGTTTTTGGGGGAGAGAGATAGAGAAAGATAATGGTGAGAAAGAAAAAGAGGTTAGAAAGGCTATTGGGAACCTGATGGTGAAGGGCCTTGCTGTCCACATCAGGGTTTGAAGCTAGTCCCAGACTTTCTCCCATGGCTTTCAGTGGATACCAGTGCCCCTCAGGCTGGTAGAACACCTAACAGGTTGAAGGGGTCCTATGGTCTAAATGCTTAAGGAATCCTTGTGTTAGTCAAAGTTAGGGTGTTTTTAAAATCACTTCCTGAATTTTCAGTCTAATATATATATATATTTGAATATATACATATATTTTAAGGCAATTTTTTTTTTTTGGCTGCGTTGGGTCTTCGTTGCTGCACATGGGCTTTCCTTGTTGTGGTGTGCGGGCTTCTCATTGCGGTGGCTTCTCTTGTTGTGGAGCACGGGCTCTAGGCACGTGGGCTTCAGTAGTTGTGGTGTATGGGCTTAGTTGCTCTGTGGCATGGGGGATCTTCCCGGACCAGGGCTCGAACCGTGTCCCCTGCAATGACAGGCAGATTCTTAACCACTGCGCCACCAGGGAAGCCTCCAAAGTCTAATATATTCTGAGAGGTTTTTTGTTTGTTTTTGTTTTTAGCGTGAAACATAGTGCTTTATTGTATAGGTTAAAAGCATTTGTAAGATTTGATAAATCTTTACTGAGTAGTTTATAAGGTGCTCCAGAGAAAGAGAACCAATAGGATTTGCATGTGTGTATGTGTATGTACGTACAGGTAGGTAGATAGGTAGGTAGGTAGGTAGATAGATAATGATAGATAGATAGAGATTGATTGAGATTGAAGGAACTGGGGCTGCTAAATCTGAAATTTGCAGAGCTGGTGAGCAGGCTAGAAATTCTGACAGGAGTTGATGTTGAAGTCTTGAGTCTTCAAGGCAGAATTCTTTTCCTCTTCAGGGGTACTCAGTCTTTTTTCTTAAGGCCTTAAACTGATTCGATGAGGCCCACCCATATTATGGAGGGTAATTTGCTTTACTCAAAGTCTACTGGTTTAAATACTAATTTCATCTTAAAAAAGAAAACTTCACAGCCATATCTAGACTGGTGTTTGAGCTAGCAACTGGACACTATAGCCTAGCCATGTTGATATATAAAACTGACCAGCATAAGTACCTATTAGGCACTAAGCATTGCCCTGGACACTGGGGACACAGCAGTGAACTAAAGAGAGGAGGTCCCTGAGCCCCGTGAAGCTTGTGTTCTTATAAAAGTCTGAATGTCATTTCCAGGGTGAGTTGGGGGTGGGAGGGGCAGGCAGAGGAGGAGCTGGGGAGGTTGGGGTCTGGGAAGCCAGAGAAGAGACACGTGATAGCATGAAGGTATGAGGTGATGATGTTAAGACTGGAGTGACGGCAGTGTGCCTGGAGTGGAAGGCGCTAATTGGAGGCGGAATGAATAGTAATTAGTATTTGGGGATGGACACCAGCTCTTCATTTTACAGAGAAGAAAACTCAGCTCTGAAGAGGTGATATGACAATTTCAAGATCCTGTGACATATGGTGACATTTTCTTTTTCTATAAATTATTTATTTTTGGCTGCATTGGGTCTTTGCTGCAGTGCGTGGGCTTCTCATTGCGGTGGCTTCTCTTGATGCGAAGCATGGGCTCTAGGTGCGTGGGCTTCAGTAGTTGTGGCACGCGGGCTCTAGAGCGCAGGCTCAGTAGCTGTGGCACACGGGCTTAGTTGCTCCGTGGCATGAGGAATCTTCCCGGACCAGGGCTCCAACCCATGTCCCCGGCATTGGCAGGCAGATTCTTTTTTTTTTTTTTTTTTTTTTTGTGTGGTATGTGGGCCTGTCACTGTTGTGGCCTCTCCCCTCGCGGAGCACAGGCTCCAGACGCGCAGGCTCAGCAGCCATGGCTCACGGGCCCAGCCGCTCCGTGGCATGTGGGATCCTCCCAGACCGGGGCACGAACCCGTGTCCCCTGCATCGGCAGGCGGACTCTCAACCACTGCGCCACCAGGGAAGCCCGGCAGGCAGATTCTTAACCATTGTGCCACTAGGGAAGCCCTGTGGTGACAGCCTCGATATGAAGCATATTCAACAGGTTTTCACTGACATCCTGGTGTACCCTGAATCACAGGTATGGACCAAATTTTAATCAGCGTGAATTCTTTTTATATATATAACTGAGGAGGCCCTATTTGGCTATAATTGAACACAGCCTATTGTGAAAAATCAGATCAATATCTGGTCAAATGATGGAATGTAGAATAAAGTACCCTTAAGTTGAAAATGGTGAGATTAAAGGTCAAGTTACGTAGTTACGGGAATGTGTGAGAACTTCGCCTCAGATAAGCCTAGAGTAGACCCCAAACAAATCAGATTATAAATGAGTATAACCATGCCGGTTTGTTTTTCTGATGACCCAGCACCATCGCAGGAGCAGGGTGAGTTGAGACTCCGGGGAAGAGTGGAGAGAGCCAGCAGTGAAACGTCACCCTCAACGGGCAGTGAGTGTTTCACATCAGCCAAGAGCAGCCCGGAAAGGCCACCCTTGCTTCCTCCTGAGCCTACCTGTGGCTCTAACTTTATTACAATTAGCATTTATTCTGATTACATTTTGGAAATATTTCTATGGGAAGCACCATGACATTTAGACATTTAAAAAAATACTAGAGACTGGACTGAACTCCTCTTACGCCAGATGGCAGCTACCAGATCAGAGAGACCATGTGTTCCTGGGCCACCAGCCAGCCAGACACAGGTCTTGCTGACCCAGAGCTCTCACTCTTAACCATTCTACCACAGGGGAAACACCTGAGCTTTAAAGAGCGCCGTGCCCAAGACCCACAGCTCACAGACTGGAATTAATGCTAGGACATATCTATTTCATACTGTGGAAAATTGAATGGAGTCGTCAAAAGAGTTCAGCATAATTCCAACCTCTTCTAGAAACTACCCCTCATCACTGCAATTCAGAGATTCTCCTCCCAGCCCCCTTTTAGTCCTACAACACACAGCTAGCATGTAGTTGCTACTTAATATTATTTCAGTGCATGTTTGTTCCTTACATGTTGTTCACTGCATTTTTTTCCTGCATTTTAGAATTGCTATTTAACATTTCACATGTATAGCTTGTTGTTCCAATTAGATTGTAAGCTAGGCCTCTGCTCTCAGGGTTATTCTCTATCTTACCCTTCCCACTGTACCCAGGCCAGGGCCAATTCATAACAGGGCTTTACTCAGTCTAACATGAGTGAAAGGTTTGTTATAAAACTCTCCACGAGCAGGGTCTCTGCAGTCTCTCAAGGTCTCCTTCTCTTCTTTCCACTATTAGTTCTTTCCATTGGCCCATTTGTTTTTATTTTTATTTATTTTTTTTTCTGTGGTACGTGGGCCTCTCACTGCTGTGGCCGTTCCCGTCGCGGAGCACAGGCTCCAGACGTGCAGGCTCAGCAGCCATGGTTCACGGGCCATGTGGCACCACTGTGCCACCAGGGAAGCCCCCATTGGCCCATATGTATAACCTGATGCTAGAGGCTGAGCAAGATGGGAGGATGAGGGCTTCCCTGGTGGCGCAGTCGTTGAGAGTCCGCCTGCCGATGCAGGGAACACGGGTTCGTGCCCCGGTCTGGGAGGATCCCACATGGAGTGGAGAGGCTGGGCCCATGAGCCATGGCTGCTGAGCCTGCACGCCCGGAGCCTGTACTCCGCGATGGGAGAGGCCACAGCAGTGAGAGGCCCGCGTACCACAAAAACAAAACAAAAAAACCCAAAAAAACAAGATGGGAGGATGAGATAAAGTCCAGTTCCTGCCCTCAGAGGGTGTACCCAGAGCAGGTGACACAGATATGCTTATAATAAACCCTAACAAAATAGAAAGAGTTCCATTAGAGAAGCACAGATAAAGCTTAGTACCGCATGTCAGAGGAGGGGGAGATTGCTTCCAGTTGTTGAGATCAGGGAAGATGGCTTCCGGGATGTTCACTGTCTTATGCCACTCACCCCCGTCAGAGAGATGTGACCTCGGAAGACTTCAAAGGATACTGCTAACCAAGTAGATAACTAAGAAACTGGAGAGCCTAGCCTTGTCTGTGTTCTTTGGAGTACTTTTGCCTTTGCTTTATGCTGCAAAGTGGAATCTGTTTTAAAGACTTACATTGACTAGGGAGAGCTCAGAGAGAAGAGGATGAAGAGAGAAGCCCCAGTTTTGGTGATCAAGTCAGAGGTAATCTTGCAAAGATAAGTTTTAGAAGAGTGGTGAGAGAAGCAGCTGGATTGCAAGGTTACAAGGTGGGAATGTAGAATGAAGAAATGGAGACATTCAGTCATTCGTTTAGCAAATATATGAGGGCCAGCTACATGCCAGGTACTACGTTAGACACTGGGATTCAGGAATATGCAAAACAGTCATGTCTTTACTTTTTGGAACTAGCAGCTTATGAGTCCTCTTTCAAGAAGATTGGGAAAATGTTATATGTCAATTATACATCAATAATCAAAAAAAAAAAAAGAAGAAGGAGATTGGAGGAAGCACAAAGAGAACTAGGAGGGTAGCGCCACAAAGCAGTGGAGAAAAAGTTTGTTTGGCTTTGTTGTTGTGTTGGTATTAAGATGAAGCAGATATGCATATGGTCTCAGGCTGAGGGGAGATAGAGATGGACTTTGGAAATGCCAGGGGAGGGGGATAGCTGAGATGGCAAAATCCCAGAGGAGGTATGTATAATATGCTGAACCTAGGCCAGCACTGTGTCAAGCACATCTTGTAAATGATCTCATTGGATCCTTACAATAACCCTATAAGGCAGCTATTATTGGAGATGAGGAAACCGAGGTGCAAGGTCACATATCAAGTAGGTAGATACAGAGGTGCGAAGCCAGGTCCAACAGCAAAAGCCAGGCTCTCTAGAGAATTACACTGCTTTGAGGGAATGCGGCCAAGACGACTTGCAGTTGAGCCTAAAACTCACTTCAGCTGGTCTACACCACAGTGTTTTATGGTCCTCTGGGCCAATGTTTTCTTGAACTTTTTGCAAAGTTTTGAACAGCACAGCCTGGGGGAGGGGGATTGTCTTCCCCCACTTCAGGCTACTCTGAGTCCACCTGCAATAATGGGCTGGTGCAGATCCAACCCTGACACCAAGGCTGACTGCTCCCTCTCTTTGTCTCAGGCCCCACAATGAATCATCCTTGGAGCTACTGTTGCTTCCTTTGGCAAACACCCAGCACCCATTTCCCCAGCCTACTTCTCTAGGTTCCAGCAGTCACTCTCTCCCCACCCAGCCCAGTTCAGGCTCTAACTCAAGACAGTGCTTAGCATATAATATGCACTATAGAAATGATTGACAAGTAGCATTTTGCATTTCTATAGCAATCAACTTACATGGAGTATCAAAACGGCACAGGGGTTGATCAGACAAACCTAGATTTCAACTCCCTCTCACTACCTAGAAGCAGTGTGACTCAGAACAAATTACTCTTTCTCTCTGAACCTGTTTCCTCATCTAGGAAATGGGATGGCAAAACCTTCTTCCTACACTGTAGTGAGGACTAAATTAGAGAATTTATATCATGTGTTAAATGTCTCCTTCACAGTGTGTTTTCTTCTCACCTCAAACGCAATTTAATAGAGCACCACCCCTCACAAGAGCCTGTAGCGTTGGTCCCCTTATCCTTGTTCGACACCCTGGGAAAGTCTCAAAAAAGGAAATAGGACCTAAAGCATCATTCAGTTTGCCAGAAATCTGACTGGCTATTCTTCTCAAAATAGAAAAATCCCTACCTTTTATACACTGTCACATAAGTCATTTGCACACCAGAAGTGTGACTTTAAGCAAGAGAAAGAAACTGCCTTTTGCAAGGGTTCCCATGCTATTGATGACATTTTTAAAAGCGGCTGCAAAATCCTCTAATAGAGTTCATTTGTTGGTGGAGTCATGAGATGCTGATCTTAGAGTAGGACTCATTCATTAGACCAGGAGAAAGCCAAAACCTCGACAGGGAAGTTCTCTTTCCATAAGCAACAACAGATGAAACTAGAATAATGTTCTCACCCACAAGCCACCTGCTCCACTCTGCAGATGGTATGGGGGCAAGAGCAGAAGGGAATGTTCTGAGATGTAGCAACCCGTCTTCCCAGTCCAGTGAAAGATAAGCCCCCACCAAAGTCTGCATGACACTGGACACTGCAGAACCATCATTATGACATCCCCTGTCCCATTCTGCCTCTCAAACCTTGAAAGACTTTCAGTCTTTCAGGACATGGGTTTTTTAATATAAATTTGAAAGACACACACAAAACACTTGGTTGGTTAATAGTGAAGAAAAATGATTTGCTTAACAAGATCTACACCCCCATCCGTGAGACTTGACAATGTGTGATGTGATTTCTCAAGCAACCTAAAGTAATCCGTTTAGCTCTAATAGAAGAGGATTAATGTCCAAAATATACAAACAGCTCATGCAACTCAATATCAAAAAAACAGACAACCCAATCAAAAAATGGGCAGAAGACCTGAATAGACATTTCTCCAAAGAAGACATACAGCTGGCCAAGAAGCACATGAAAAGCTGCTCAACATCACTAATTATCAGAGAAATGCAAATCAAAACTACAATGAGGTATCACCTCACACCAGTCAGAATGGCCGTCATCAAAAAGTCTGCAAACAATAAATGCTGGAGAGGGTGTGGAGAAAAGGGAACCCTCTTGCACTGTTGGTGGGAATGTAAATTGGTACAGCCACCATGGAGAACAGTATGGAGGTTCCTTAAAAAACTAAAAATAGAGTTACTATATGATCCAGCAATCCCACTGCTGGTCATATATCTAGAGAAAACCATAATTTGAAAAGATACATGCACCCCAATGTTCATTGCAGCACTATTTACAATAGCCAAGACATGGAAGCAACCTAAATGTCCAACAGAAGAATAAAGAAGATGTGGTACATATATACAATGGAATATTACTCAGCCATAAAAAAGAATAATTCCACTTGCAGCAACATGGATGGACCTAGAGATTATCATACTAAGTGAAGTAAGTCAGAGACAGACAAATATCATATATCACTTACATGTGCATGCTAAAAAAATGACCCAATGAACTTATTTACAAAACAGAAACTGATTCATAGACTTTGAAAACAAACTTATGGTTACCAAAGGAGAAAGGGGGAGGGAGGGATAAATTAGGAGTATGGAATTAACATATACACACTACTATATATAAAATAGATAATCAACAAGGACCTACTGTATAGCACAGGGAACTCTATTCAATATTCTGTAATAGCCTATATGGGAAAAGAATCTGAAAAAGAATGGATATACGTAAAACTGAATCACTTTGCTTCACACTTAAAACTAACACAACATTGTAAATCAACTATATTCCAATGTAAAATAAAAATTAAATTAAATTAAAAAAAAGAACAGAGAGACACTTCTTCTGCCTACACCACTTCTTTCGCCATAAATGAGGAATCATCGTGTCTTTTTTGAATGACAAAAGAATCTTGTATAGGGTCTGAAAGTAATTTTTTCCTCTTCAAAATGGATGCATCCTAAATGTTCAGCTGAGGCTGGTACCCCAGAGAAGAAAGTTTTGACAACTTAACATGTACAAGGTCAAAACCAGTCCACATGATAATTTGACTTAGCCCATTAATATTCCAGCCTGCCAACCAAATACTTGTTTAGTACTCACAAGTGTATGGGTGATAGGGTGAGCTTGAAGCAAAGACCAGATGATATGTTTATATCTTCTACTTTCTAAAGCTTAAAATTATGTACTTCTTAAGAGAGAAAAGGCAGTATAATCTTTTTTAAAAAATTTTTATTGGAGTATAGTTGCTTTACAATATTGTGTTAGTTTATACTGTACAGCAAAGTGAATCAGCTATATGTATACATATATCCCCTCTTTTTTGGATTTCCTTCTCATTTAGGTCACCACAGAGCACTGAGTTCCCTGTGCTGTACAGTAGGTTCTCATTAGTTACCTATTTTATACATATTATCAATAGTGTATACATGTCAATCCCAATCTCCCAATTCATTCCACCCCCACCTTCCCCCTTTGGTATCCATACATTTGTTCTCTACGTCTGGGTCTCTACTTCTGCTTTAAAGAAATAAGATTGTCTATACCAATTTTTTTCAGATTCCACATATATGCATTAATATACAATATTTGTTTTTCTCTTTCTGACTTATTGTACTCTGTATGACAGTCTCTAGGTCCAACCGTGTCTCTACAAATGACCCAATTTCTTTCCTTTTTATGGCTGAGTAATATTCCATTGTATATATGTACCACATCTTCTTTATCCATTCCTCTGGTGATGGACATTTAGGTTGCTTCCATGTCCTGGCTATTGTAAATAGTGCTACAATGAAGACGATAATCTATTTGAACATTAACTATTTATGGGGATGTCCCTGGTGGTCCAGTGGGTAAGACTCTGTGTTCCCAATGCCAGGGGCCCGGCTTTGATCCCTGGTCGGGGAACTAAATCCTACATGCATGTCACAACTAAGAATCTGCATGCTGTACCTAAAAGATCCCACATGATGCAATGGAGACCCAGCATAGCCAAAATAAATGAATAAATAAATATTTAACTATTTATGATAATTAATCTAACTTTCTTTTTCTCCCCCCCTCTCCCTCCACCCTTCTCTTTCCTTCTTTCCTCCCTCTTCTGTTTAACTCTTGAGAAAAGTCAAAGAGTGGAAGAGAGTTAGGGAATTTCCATCTTCAATTCACTTAACAAACCCAGGACGGACCTTGGGTAAACTTAAGACTTTGGCCCTATTGGCCTTTAGCTCTTTTCCTGACCTGCTTAGTCTCCACAATGCTGATCCTGCTCACAGGAACCCAAGATGACTAGGAAACCACATTTTCTGGGCCTCTCCAGCCTAGCCACTGCCAGAGATCTGAGGCTGCCAAGTTGTATCTGTGATCACCTACATGGCAGTGAGGCAATTGTGGCCATTTGTGCCCCCTGAATAGCATGCAAAATGGCTGATTGTGGGTGCAATTCCACAGCACACGCTCCTTGGTATCTGCAGTTTTGATTTTGAGCAAGGGGAAAGGCCACAGTGGGGAAGTTGGCCCTGCCACCTTTCTCTCTTTACCCCTTTTGTAAATACTGAGGACTGTCCGTAGGAAGATGATTTTGATTTGCTGGAAGCAAGCGGAAGAGTGGAAAATCCAGTCACACCATCAGCACCGTGATTTTAAAAGTTAGTGTAGAGGCGGCTGCTAAGCAAGCGCCTTTTCGGGCTCCTTTTGAAAGCTGAGTGGAGATTACCAACCAAATGGTCAGACTCACCTGTGGTGGAAACATGAGTGAGTGGCGCCCCCTCCTGGCAGAGACTCCCTCCAGGCCGAGGCTGGGAAAGCGCAGCAGCCATTTTGTTTGGGCATCTCAGAAAGTTCAACGCTGAAAGGAATTACAGGGCTTGTTCCAGCCCAACCTGCCCTCGTTGTAGAGGAGAGGAAACCCAGGTCTGCCAAAGTGACCTCACAAAATCAGTGGCAGAGCTGAGGCACGAAATGAACCACATCTGTTGAATCCTTAACAAGGGCTGAGCACTATGCAAAGCACAGGACATCCCCATAAGAAGTCTGTGAAGACGATCTCTTCTCTCCCATGTTCCAGGTAAGAAAAGTGAGGGTAAGAAAGACTCGAGATGGCAGATAAGTGACCCAGATCCCCGCTGCCTTTCTGATACTTCCCAGCTGCCTTTCAGACACGTGGACATCACAGGCGACAGAGAGTAAGCCCGGGCTACAGCGTATCTGGAAAAAATGCTGCTACTGAACTATGCATCTGGCCCTTTCACCGGTCCTGAGAGCCTGGATGGAAATAGGCCAGGAGAGGGAGAGGGAGGGGGTGCTGGGAGCCCTGGTATCTCCAAGAAGCAAGTGGTTCCTGAGAAGTCAGTCAGTAAGCAACACTCATCATATACCCTGTTCTCTCCGTTAGCTTTTTCATAAATGTCAGACCAGCTTCTTATTTGGAAAATATGGTTTCTCTGTGGAACACAGTAGACACTCAACAGATACTTGCTAAATGAACTGTTCCAAAAGGGAATTTGGAGACCATCTCCCCATGCAGTGCTGTAACTCTCCTTCTCTCCCTCCTAATCTCTCCTTCTCTCCCCCCACCCAATATTCACTGTTCAACACCCCCGACGTACACGCGCGCGCGCGCGCGCGCGCACGCACACACACGCACGCACACACCTCTCTCCAATTCCTTATTCAGCTTGAATGTCTCCAGGAAACTCACTGTTTTAAGAGGTGGCCAATTTTCAGTAAGTGCTTATCATTAAAATTATTCCTGTTGTTCAGTCCTGTTTGTCATCTAACAGTTGCACTACTGGTCCTAATTCTGACCTCTTGGGCAACATAGGACCTATTCTCTCAAGTTTCCACTGTTCCTCCCTTTCAGGTTAAATATCCTTGGTTTCTTTCATGGTTTCTCAACAAGGCTTCCCTCCTCTGGTCACAGTGCATCCCTAGAACCCCACCCTGCCTCTGGGCAGATCAGCTGCTGAACAGCAAGGCTTATTTTTCTTGTTTAGGCCCAGAACAGCCAGGCCCAGAACTCCTACCTCTGCACTCATGTGTGAAAAACCAACCTGTAAAGCCAGCTCTCTGTTGCTTGCAACCAAACACTTTCCTAATTGATATAAGTACGTGCTTTGTCCCCGGCTCTGTGCTGGCTACTGTACTATGCCATCTCCCATCATCGGGAAAATTCACTAACCATTTCCACCTCAGTGTTCTCATCTGTAAAATGAGGGATCTGGACCCTATTATCTCTGTGGTCCTGTCCTATCTGATGTCAGCTCCATTGGCCTCACCACCAATGGTCCTCAGCTCCTACACTGGACTCTAAAAAGAGTGATAGCATTTTTCTTCAATGATTTACAGTCACAACTATATTTAATTTGCATTTTAATATTTTCCTTCCTGGAAATATTTTTCATAATTGCTCTTTTGGAGGAGGGAGAGAGAGAGAGAGAGAGAAAATGGTTTTGCAGAATCTGTTCCTGATGAGTTGGAGAATCCTTAACACTCCAGATCCTCTCTCTCCTCCTCCCCCTTGTCATCCATTCCTCAGGCCAGTGCAGGAACAAGTGCCCCCAAACACCAGCCTCCATCACTTGGTGCAGAGAGCATTGGAAGGTGTGTGATGTGGGCTGTTGTCCACTGGCCACCAAGCCCCGGGGGAGGGACCACACAGAGCGTTTGACGGCTGATGAGCCTAATACAGTGTCGGCTACTAACTATTGCCAGAACTTCTCTAGGCCTCTGTGTGTCCATCTGTATGGGGGGGCGTGGGGTGGGAATGACACCTGTCTAGCCTGCCCTGTGTGGATGCTCTGAGGGGGTTAATGATGATTTTTTTTTAATGTTCCAACAGTGCACTTAAAAAAATTATTTATTTGGTTGAGCTGGGTCTTAGTTGTGGCTCACTGGCTCCTTAGTTGTGGCACACGGGCTCCTTAGTTGTGGCATGTGACCTCTTAGTTGCAGCATGCATGTGGGATCTAGTTCCCTGACCAGGGATTGAACTGGCCCCCTGCATTGGGAGCACAGAGTCTTAACCACTGCACCACCAGGGAAGTCCCTAATGATGATTTTTGAACACTGAAGAGGCTGCTTATGTCAGGATCAGTTTTAAGATTATGACAGCTACTCTTTCCATATGATGATAATTTTTATGACTAGGATAATTATCGTTATTTGCTATGATTCAGAACCATGAGATGTGGCACATTATCTTTACCTAAATATGTCCATGTGTGTTGAACATACATTTATTTGTACAATGACTACATTTATCAGACTGAAGAATCGAGGGTTTAGAGCGTCTAATTGCTTTGGCACAAGAAGTATTTACTCTGTTCCTAAAAGGGAAAAACACCCCTTTAAAGTAAGTGGCAGTTGCCTGGCTATGGCGATTAGAGACACCACTATTTGTGACTTTTACTTCTGACTCTCTGAAAACCAAGGGCAGGGTTCACGCTGAAGCTCTAATTTGAGCCCAGCTCCAGAGCTTGTGCTGCCCGTGTTGCCAAGTTTCCCTGTGGGCAATGGAGACAGGAACTACTCTAGTGGCCACCACCGCATGGGAATAATCATCACAAGAGAGAAGAGACAAAAAGATTTTAATTGCCTTGTAACCTCTCCTTAGTTGTGAAACAAGGTGGCCTTTACAGCTGCCCCCCAGACAGACTAAACACGGGGCCAGAACTGTTTTGAATGGAAAGTCCAAGCATTTAAAAGGAGTGTTACTCCGTAATCACCACTGCTATTTATAGAGCTTGCCCTGCTCCACAGGCTTACGGCCACACAGAGAACATGTCTCAGTGACTGCCCTTACCAGCTGACCTTGCTGGGATTGGGGGTGATGTCCTAGAGGGACCTGCAGTTGGAAGAAGCCTGGGCTCTGTGATGCTGCAGTCACTCACACAAGGTTCCCCAGGAAGTGGACCGGGGCTTGAACCCAGGTTGGAGACTTGTGCTGCACCAAACCATGCAAGGAGGAAGGTGAGCAGACCAGTTGAACCCTACCATCTTTCCCCTCTCTCATACACAGAACTCTTGGAAGCTGGAATCTCTTCCCTTGGAAAACATTATTTTAAAAAATTTAAAAACTTTAAAATTAGAAGTTCTCTCCTAATGAAGTTGAGCAGCTCTAGAGTTGCCTGGATTTAGCATTTAGGGACTGCACAATGGACAGCTAGTTTCCTGCTCACTCACCTGCTGGTTGACAGGCCTCTCCCGTTCACACAATTTCTTAACCCCTCACTCTTAAGCAGGAACAGAAATCCAAGGATCACCAGACAGTTGGTTCAAATTACAACATGAATGAAAGAGCCAAATAAATAGAAAAATTGGCTCCAGAGGAAACAAAGGCAATTCAGGGAACAAAAGAGAACTTGAAAAAAAAATCTGTAAATAATATCCTCAGAAGAATGTGAGAAGATATCATGCCTTTAAAGCAAGAACACGATGCTATTTTAAAAGGAAAAAAATAAGCAAGAGGTCTTGGAAATTAAAATATGATTGCAGAAATAGATACTCAGTAGAGATTTTGGAAATAAAGACAAGGAACTCTCCCAGAAAGTAAAATAAAGACAACACACAAAAACACAAGGACAATAAGATGGAAACCTCCCCCCCACCACAACAACAAAAAATCCCACAGAGACACTAAAAATGAGAGAAAAAGACAACCAATCAAGGAGATCCAAACTCTGTCTTAAGTTTCTGAAAGAACAAACCAAGAACATGGAGAGGAAATTATGAAAGGAAGAATATAAGAAAAATGTCTAAACCTGAATGACGTTACAATGTAAATGAGTGACATTGTAATTAAAATAGTCCACTGAGTGCCTGGTACAATAAACTTAAAAAATAGATTCATACCTACATCTAGTATGAAAGTTCACAATACTGAGAATGAAGAAGATTCTAAGTGCTTCAAGGGAGAATAAAACAGAACATCAAAAAAAGAACAAGAATCAGATGACAATATCAACAGTAGATGCAAGAAGACAGTGGAACAAAGATCTTAAAATTCTGAGGGAAAAAGATGATCAACTTTTATATACCCAACAAAGGGTGTATAAAACCATTTGAACCTTTTGAACACGAGGGTAAAGCCAAGGCGTTTACAGACATGTAAGGACTCAAGAAATTTATTTATCTTTCTTAGGAATTTACTTTAAGGTATGCTCCCAAAAAAGGAGGGAGTAAACTGAGGTTAAAAATAAGACCTAGGAAATACTGGAGCCAGTCTAGGAGAGGCGTCAAGGGATTTAAAGAGATTTCTTGAGTAAGCGTTTCCAACCTGAGCAGGAAGCCAGAAATCTCCAAAAAGAGGTCTCCAGGGAAAATGGGCACTTAATACTTAAGTTATGAAGAGCTTGGAAATAATTGGGAATATGCTAAAGACAACTGATGGAACAAAAAAGAAAGCTACTGAGAAATTCCAGTAAAAGCAGAAAGCTGCACAAAAAGAACTTCAATTATAACACATACACTGTGTGACTCAGCAATGAACACTATTTACCTGGTCATAATAACATAATTGTTGCTTACTAATTTTCAGCTGTTGGACTTAACCAACAGGCAGTTCAAGGAAGACTAAACTACGGTTTGAAAACAGAATGTAACTATTAGGAATCTTCAAAATACAAAACTAAAAGATGAACTGGATTAGGAGAAAGAGAGGAAGCCAGCTGGAGAGAAAAGTAGGGGTGTTGATAGGAAGCCAAGAAGTGTTGTCTCTAGAAGATGGAAGAGAAAAAGGTATTGTTTTTATGTAAAGTTGTAAGTATGGCTGCCCTAGTCTGTCTGGCTGCTATAACAAAACACCACAGAATGAGTGGCTTATATACAGCAGAAATTTATTGCTCACAGTTCTGGAGGCTGGAAGTCTCAGATCAGGGTGCCATCCTGGTCTGGTGAGAGCCCTCTTCCAGGTTCAGCGTTTTCCCTGTATCCTCACTTGGTAGAAAGGGCTAGGGAGCTCTGTGGGATCATTTTCATAAGAGCAAATCCCATTCATGAGGTCTCTACTCTCTTGACCTAATCACCTCCCAAAGGCCCCACCTACTAATACCATTGCCTTTGGTTAGGATTTCAACATGTGAATTTTGGGGGGACACACATTCAGACCATAGCAATGGGTCAAGAGAGAAATTGAAAATTGGAATATAACAATCCTGGGAGTTTATAACAGCAGGAGATAGAATAAATGAGCTATATCACCTGTTATAGCAGGAAATAGGTAAAGTGTAAAATTGGTACATCAAGGAATAGAAGCAGAAACGTTGTTTATACATATGATGGGAAATAACTACAACTTTTGGGGTAGAACTGAGGATGAACATTTCAAACTACATTATTATCTTTATATTTAGAAATAATTCTAAACTTAAAAGTTGTGGAAAATAGTACAAATATTTCTCATGTACGTTTAATACAGCCTCCCTTAGATGTTACCATTTTACATAACCATGGCACATGATCAAAACCAGAAAGTTAACATTGATATGATAGTATTAACTAAAATACAGACCCTATCTGAATTGCACCAGTTTTCCCACTTTTGTCCTTTTTCTGTCCTAGGATCGCATCATTCATTTATTAGTCATGCACCCTTGGTCTCTGCCAATCTGTGACAGTTCCTCAGTCTTGCCCGGTCTTTCATGACTTTGACTCTTTTAAAGAGTTATTTTGCAGAGTGTTTGGCTGGGGTTTGCCTGATGTTTTCTCATTCGTATTAGATTGAAGCTATGCATTTGGCAAGAAGATCATGAGTGATACTGTGCCCTTCTCACTGCCTCGAATTGGGGGTACCTGATATCAACATGACTTACCCCTGGTGATGTTAACCTTGATCACCTGGTTAAGGTGATGTCTGCAAGCCTTCACCAAAGTTACTATTTTCCCCTTGGTAACTACTCTCTCCAGGGAGGTACTTTATTTTTTTTTTATTTTTATTTTTTTTATTTTACAAATTTAATCAGTTATACATATACATATGTTCCCATATCCCCTCCCTTTTGCGTCTCCCTCCCACCCTTCCAGGGAGGTACTTTAAGACTATGCCAACATCCCCTTTCTCTTTAAACTTCAGCATCCATTAGTGTGAGTCTTGCCTGCAACAATTATTACTGTGATGTTTGCCTAACCATGATTTTTAATTTCTCAGTCTTCCCACATTAATTCATTGGAATTCTTTTGTGAGGAAGAGTTGTCCCCCTCCACCATTGTACTTACTCAGTTATTTTTATCAGTATAGACTCATGGATATTTATTTTATTCTATGGGTTATAATGCAGTACTATCATTTTCTTGCTCAATTTTTTCCACTCTCACTGTTGAGAGCTCCTTCAGGTTGGCTTCTGGGTTCTTCTGAGGTCCCTTTATCAGGTTTTGAGAACTTATTTTCTGTAACTACAAGATGTTCCAGGCTCATGTTTTATTTTCCCTGCCCCAACGCTGGATTCAACTTTTTCTTTAAGGAGCCCTGTTTCCTTTTACTGGAGAAGGATGGATCCATCTATCTTTATATATATTATAGACCAAGATTCATTAGAATTCCTCCAAATTTAACCCACCACCATAGAGCCGCTTCTAGCCTTCTCCCTTTTTTGGTAACTTCCTTCTCACCTTGAGAAATGTAGCTTTCAATATCTATAATACATTTACTTATTTGTTCAATTCTGGTATATACCTACAGTCGTTTCAAAATTGCTAACCCATACCACTGTGAGAAACAAGTATAGGAACTGGAGTACAAAATTTGTATATAGTTTGTCTTTAACCTTATAGTATCCAACCAAAATATTGTTCTGCAAAGTTCTTTAGGTTATTTCTTTTCTCCCTCACTCCCCTCAATGTAGTTATGTTATTTTCACCTCGGTCAGGTTCATTTTTTACTGCCTGTATGCCACATTGAGTTCGCTCACATCCTGGTTGATTTTAAATGTTTATTTTGGGGTGGTATGTGAAACATTACTACGGTTCTGAGTCAGAGCTTCAAAGAAAGGTCTATTCAGAAAAGTGTGCTCTCTCCTTATCCTCATGACCCCAGTCCAGTTCTTCCCTTCTTTCAACCCCTTTCCCACCTACCCTCTGTAGGGAACTGAATTTCATGCAAAGTGCCATGAACTGAGTGGTTTAATACGATAGAAAGGTATCTTTTCAGTTCTGAAGGCTCCAAGTCCAAAATGGAGATGTTGGCAGGGCCGAGCTCCCTCTGAATACTTACTGCTGCTTCTTAGCTTCGGGTGGTTCGCTGGCAATCTTTGGTGCTCCTTAGCTCATAGATGCATCACCCTTATCAATGCCTTCATCTTCACAGGGTGTTTTCCCTTTGTCTCTCTCTTCACAGGGTCCTCATCTTAGAAGGACACCAGTCATACTGGATTAGGGGCTCACCCTGCTCCAGCATGACCTCATCCTAACTAATTACAGCTGCAATGACCCTGTTTCCAAATAAGATCACATTCTGAGGTACTGGGGGTTAGGACTTGAACAGACCTCTTCAGGAGTGGAGGGTAATGGTGGGGGGGACCACAATTCAACTCATAATAGTAATCTATCTCTCGGTTTCTGGTTTCTCCTCATATTTTGTATGAAAGAACAAATACATGTATATTTTCCCTATAACTTTTTTCTCACATGTAGGATAACATATTAAGATGCTCTTCTGCATGTTATTTTTTTCACTTAACAGTGTAGCCTGGAAGTCATATCAATTTTATAGAGATCTTCCTTATTATTTTATAGAGTGCTTAGTATTCCATTTTCTAGATGAACCATAGCTTATTCAATCAGTCTCCTTTGAATGAGCGTTTAGATTTGTAATTACCAGCAATGCTGCAATGAGTAACCTTGTGCTTATATATTCTCACATTGTTGGAAGTGTATCTGCAGGATGTATTCCTAAAAGTGGTGTTGCTAGGTTAAACTGCTTCTGTCTGTAGTTTTGTTAGGTTATTTCCTAACTCTCTTTGCAGTTTGCATTTCCACCAGCAATGTGTGAGAATGCCTGTTTACCCAATGGATCATCATACTTTTTAATTTTCGCCAATATGATGCATGAGAACTGTATCTCAATGTTGCTTAATTTGCATTTGAGTGAATTTGAACATTTTTTTCATATGTTTGAAGAATATCTCCCCCCATTTTTCTATTGGATTTTTGGTCATTTGTCCCTTTTAAAAACATCCTTATTGAGATAGAATTCATACACCATAGAATTCACCCCTTGCAAGTGTGCAATTCGCTGGTTTTAGTATATTCACAGACTTCGGTAACCATCAACACCATCTAAGTTTAGAACATTTTTATCACCCCCAAAAGAAACCTGGTATCTACTCTTATTCTTCCCCACTCCCCAGTCCTAGGCATCCACTAACCAACTTTCTGTCCCTATGGATTTGCCTATAGTAGACATTTCATATAAATGGAATTATATAATAATGGTCTTTTGTGACTGCCTTCTTTCACTTAGCATAATGTCTTCAAGGTTTATCCATGTTGTATTCCATTGTATGAATATACCACATTTTGTTTATCCATTCATCACATAATGGCCATTTGGGCTTTCCACTTTTTGGCTTTTGTGAATAGTGCCATTTATTAAAATGTCCATCTTCACCCTATGATTTGAGATGCCACCTTTAATGTCTAACTTTCCATATGTTTTTTTTGGTCTATTTCTGGGCATTCTATTTTACTGGTCAATGTGTCTCTTCAAGTGGCACTACTACACTTTTAATTACACAGGATTTATAGTACATTTTTTTTTTTTTTTTTTTTTTTTTTTTGCGGTATGCGGGCCTCTCACTGTTGTGGCCTCCCCCGTTGCGGAGCACAGGCTCCGGACGCGCAGGCTCTGGACGCGCAGGCTCAGCGGCCATGGCTCACGGGCCCAGCCGCTCCGCGGCATATGGGATCCTCCCAGACCGGGGCACGAACCCGTATCCCCTGCATCGGCAGGCGGACTCTCAACCACTTGCGCCACCAGGGAGGCCCCTATAGTACATTTTAATATTTGGTAGGGCTAGTCATCTCTAGTAGTTGTTATTTTTCAAGTGTTTTCCTGGCTATTTATGCATTTGTTTTTTCACGTGAACTTCATTATCAACTTGCCTAAAATGCAACTTGTCGGTATTGCATTAGCTTTTTAAATTAGTTTAGGGAAAACGACATCTTTATAATGTTGTGTCATCCTATGCAAAAACAGGAAATGTCTTTCCGTTTGTTTAAGAATACTTTTGTATCTGTCAGGAGTGTTAAATTATATTTTAAAGTCACTTTTCAATTAATTTAGGGGCTGTATTGTTTTTAGGAATGTGATAACATGCAAAATAGAGACATGTCACATTCTACGCAGAAAAAAAGACCAGTATCTTAAACGCTAATATGACTCTCAGAGTAAGTGACATAATAAAAGCCTGTAGCCTGATCGACTAATGTCCTTGATGAAATTTTATCAATGTCAGCTGTAGAGGGAAGCTCTGGGCAGCCAGGAAATGCCAGAAATACAGGGTTATTTTCTTTCTTGGATCTTCCTCTCAGGGCTCTGCAGGGAGCCAGATTTTTCCCATCTAAACCATAAAATTTCTTGGGAAAGATAAACAGTATCTCCCTCTTGAAGAGGGGGAGGGGGGCTGATATAACCAATAGTCAATGATCTGAGACAAAAACTTTCCAAATAGAGTGGAGGAGAGAAAGAAAGTGTGTAAGGATTTATAAGCAGGACAGCAAAGCCCTTGTAATAGAATAATCAGGCACTGGATTGACTGCAGAGAATTTACACATACCCATCCACCCTTTCTACCCTCACGCACAAACATACCCACAGAGGACAGAGAATGACAGGAGAATTGATCAAGACACAGAACAAAGGTCTGAGAGGGACAGAACAGAGACCCTGGCTCTGCCACCATAGCCCGTGAGTTGTTAGCAAACCCCCTCTGTGAGAGCAGTGTCGTGTTCTAAGCCCAAAGCACCTTGATACATTAGATTTCTAATCAGTGGTAATGTTTTACTATTTAGAAAATTTTGTCCATGGTTGACACTTGTTATTTTGAGAATGCTGTTCACTACAAGTCCCACTTTAAGAACCTGATAAGGTTCTCTGAAAAAAGGCAAAGCTCTCCCTGCCCATTAGGCCCTGACTCAGGGACAGACAGCCTGCATTTGGCTTCTCCACCCCCATCCTATCTGGAGGGAGGCGGGTGCCGCTGGATGACTGACATGCCCTACTCAGCCCACTTGATGCTCAGGCCTAGTGAGATTCAGGTGAGCTCATTAGTCCTGGATACAAGGGCCTGAAGTTGTGCGAAGCCTGGGTCAGGGGACCACCCAATGCGGCCGACCTCACTTCACAGATCCAGGTCTGCTCCTAATTTACTCTGTGACCAAAGCAAACCCTTGCTGTGTCTTATCTTTCTGATCTGTCAAGTGAGAATAATGACACGTGCCCTACCTACTTTACTGGCATTGAATAAAAGGAGACAATGAATGTGAAGATGCATTAAAGAGAATTAAAAGTGCTGTCTGAAAGGAAGGGACTCCCTAGAGCGCTTCAGTGAACTCTGTGTTCCAGTACTTTTCAGTGTCCTAATTAGGAAGTGAGGGAACAAATAGATAACTTTCAAACATGTTTGTCATGGATTTAAAAAAATATCCATTCACTTAGTGGCTGAGTCACTATTCTAGCCACGGTTGTATGTTTGTTAGATCATTTGAAAAGGGGTGAGTCATCTGTGTTCCACAGCTGAAAAGACTTCCGAGCTCCCATAACCTGGCAAACAGACTTCGGAATGAGGCCGTCCCCTCATGGCTGGCAGGGGAGGCCGAGAACATGGAGGAAGAGGTTGAGTCAAAGGGAAAAAGTTATTGTCACTCTGGAAAAGATTCTGTAGACCCCTGGAGAAGGAGTATCTGTTATATTTAACTAGGAACCAATATAATCAAAGAAAGCCCCGCATTTATGTCTGTCCCTTTTGGTGTTCTCTCAGTTCATGCCCATGAATAGTAAGCATCTTTTGAGTAACTCAATACTTGGAAGTATTCTGCGGTGTAGAGATGCGTGAAATGCTTCTCCTACACAAAAGTCCCGAGCGCGATCTCAGGCAGAGGAAATAATTCAAGCAGTGGCCCTGCTGCGGCTGACGACGCGGCTGCCCACCCGGGGACCCCGCCCGGGCCGCTTCTCCCGGACTCAGATCGATTTCAGGTCAACAGCCCAGAAGGACACGGCCTGACTGTGAATATCGGCCTCTTCCGACCCCAGCCTCCCGTTTCAGGGCTTTTCCACCCCAAGCGAGGTGTCCCTTTTCCTAACCTCTATTACTACTGAACAGGCCTTACCTTAATCACTTATACTTTACTACGAACGCATTTGGGTTCAGGAAACATTTGTCCTTTGAACTATAATTCAATCTTTAAAGTATGGAAGTGAAAGGTCTTATGTGCTATTAAACAAATTTCAGCCATCAGCAAATAGGTGCGGGGAGGCTGGCGGAGGCACATCCGACTGCCCTTGATTCTCACCCCTCCCGCAAGGGAGGCCAGTCCCGACAGGGAACTGAATGTACTCATTTGGGGTGCTCGGGGTCACTTGCGTCATGGGGCACAAGGGGAGAGGGGAGGGCTTTCTTCCTCCCTCCAGGGCCGCTGTCTTACCTGCTCTCCGTCCTGGAGCTGCCACGGCCTCTGCAGGTCGCCGCTGTGACCACACGGCCGCTCACGGGTCCCACCTCTCCTCTCCTCAGGGCTCTCCTTCCTCTCCCCCGACACCTCCGCCACGTCTGGGAGCCCGTGCTCACTGCCGCTCCCTCCTCAGGCCCGCCCGGCCTGTTTCAGGTTCTCTCCCGCCCACGCTTCCCAGGTGGTTCCCATCAGCAATGATACCCGCAGGTGCCGGCGCTCCAGGGAAGAGGACTGGGCGGGGCCTCAGGTGGAAGCGGGCAAAGTGAAATGGGGCCTGGCTCGGGGGACCATTGGGAGCCCAGGTCATCAACCGGCATCAGACTCAGGTGCCCGCATGTGCGCGGAGGTGGGAAGGTCAGCACCAAGTGGAGAAAACTGTTGGCATTAATTACAGGTCCTGGAATACCTAATAAAGAGCAAAGAAAAACCTAAAAGCTTGGTTTTGGCTGGAAATACACTACCAATTGTATTGTGTATAAACGTCCCCCAATCGCCACTTGTTCTATTAAATACAAACTATAATAAAATTAACTTATCAGAAGTGATGTTTGATAATTTGGATCAGCTTTCTTAGTTGGCGGCCCACGTAGTACGATCCCCTCATGGGCTCACAGCTATTTGCTGGTAACCTCCAAATCCTCACCCACCTTTAGATTCACAGCTGCCTATCAGAAGCCTCCCCTCTGGTGTCACCTCGTGGAAAGTTCACAGTCCTTTCTGCTCCGGCGGTGGCGGTGGCAACACCAGCACCCATCCACGTGCCCCCATCTGGGTGTCGGGGTAGGTGTCAGCCCAGACTCCTGTCTTCACCACTATTGCTCCCCCCTGCCCAACAGCTGCACCTCTCTCCATATGACATCTCAACCCTGGCTTCAGACGCTACCATTTCTCACCTTCGTCCTTGGAACACTCTCCACATTAGCACCTGCCCCCAGACCTGCTACCCTTAAATAGGCAGAACGAGCTTTCTCAAGTTCATACCAAAGCACACACTTTTTGGCATGTAACTTTTTTTTTTTTTTTTTTTTCTTTTTGCGGTATGCGGGCCTCTCACTGTTGTGGCCTCTCCCGTTGCGGAGCACAGGCTCCGGATGCGCAGGCCCAGCGGCCATGGCTCACGGGCCCAGCCGCTCCGCGGCATATGGGATCCTCCCAGACCGGGGCACGAACCCGTATCCCCTGCATCGGCAGGCGGACTCTCAACCACTGCGCCACCAGGGAGGCCCTGGCATGTAACTCTTGAATAGCTTCCCCACTGTTGATCAGATTCCTTAGCATCGAACATAAGTCCTTTCATGATCAAACCCCTACTTTTCCCCCAGCCCAATATAATCTCTGTTATTTAACCGGCTGGGAGTAACTCATAATTATCTCTGGTGGGTCTCTTGTTTTACTTCACTCTTTCTTTTTCATGGGCCACACGCACTGCTGAAAATGAGAGGGCTGGTTCCAGTTCAAAGCCTTTCGCAGGTCTGAGCGCTCAGCCAGAAGTTCTGCATCTGTAGTCTATTAGCTCTCCTGATCGCATTTTGTTATTCTCCTTGCAGCAGAAAAAACAAACAGCTGTGTCTCCCACAGTCTCTGCCTTCCTCCCAACGTCAAAGAGGCTCTCCCCCAGATGACCCCCTGCGACCCCACGGAGTTCCTTCCTCTGTGGTGGCCTTACCCTCCTAGTTGTCCAGTCTCATCGCCACCCTCCTGTTTCTGGCAGTTTCTGATAAATCACCCCATTCCCCATCCCCCTCGCCCTGTTCTGTGATGATCTTCCAAGGTCCTAGATCCAGCACTTCACACTGGATGCTGGTTGCCAGCGATTCCCACATGTTTGCTTCTGCCCGCATTATATGACGTTCAACGTGGGACACCTTCAGCATCACTGTCTGGGGCAACCTCAGCTCTAAGGAGGAGGTTGCAGGTGTGATTTGGGGATTTGGCTTATCTCCCCATAATCTGCATTAGATCTCTCCCAAGCCATCCCTAGCAAACAGAATCCGTGTGGAGACAGTGTGTTCACAGTGCAAAGATAGCTCTCCTTGCAACCAGACTGCCAACCTTAAGCTCCTAAAAGTAAGATTTGGAATCACCACAGACCGGCTATCTGCAATGTTGCTTAGTTTTTGACATTGGGCTGTCTTGGAGAAATTTCTTCCAAGACTCTGGAGTTGCCTGGAGGAAGCAAGCTAATTTTGCACCTTCCCAGGTTAGCCACTCATAGCTGCTTCTTCATTCCCTTTTGTGGTACCTAAGCATGACCCAGGCCCATTGATTCCAGTGCTGTCCAATATGTAGTGCCAGCACCCTGTGGCTATTTACAATGTGGCCATTCTGAACTGAGATGTGCTGGAAGCATAAAATACACATTGCATATTGAAGACAGTATCAGATAATGAAAAACATCATTAATAATTTTATATTAATTACATGTTGAAATGTTAATATTTTAGATATACTTCATTAAATACATTACTATTAAATTCATTTATCTCTTTTTACTCTTTAAAATGTGCTACTAGAAACTTTAAAATTACATGTTACCTGCATTATATTTCTATTGGACAATGCTGGACTAGACCTTGGCTCAGTCTTAAATGTCTTAATATACCTTCCAAAGGCTTGTAGCATGTGCTATGTGTTCCTTCTTTCCTGCTATGTGTTCCTTCCCTAGCAATGCTTAAATGAGTAATTAGGTGTTTTGATGATAAACCCCAAATTCCTATCCACATTGTCCCCAGATGGCAATGGGGGAAAGTATGTAAATTGACTCATAGGGGCAACCACAGATATTCAGAGTTCTGGTAGTAACTGAGTTAACAGAGCTTTCTTTTTTCCCTTCTCACTTCTTTTGAAGATGTAGACAAGGATAAAACATGACTGAATTCCTTGCAGCTTAAAACCACACAACATCAACATTTATCCACAAGCATTACAACATTACAACACAGCAATACTGAAAAAGCACAGCAAAGCTATTTGGCTACTCCCCCTTCATCACTGAGAATTTGGTCATCCCAGTGGAGCTATTTCATTGTCTTCAAGTCTGGAAGTTTATCCTTGGGCTAATGCACAGTGACTGAGTATTAACCACGTCATTGATCTGGATCCTGTTTTCAAGTCTAGCATCCATGAAAATCCTGTTTGTTTAAACAGATTATCCTTAGCTCACTCTGCTCATTACCTCTTACTGACTGGAGAGAATATGCTTGAGTTTCTCATTTATAAAATATATGTTAAAGAAAAACAACTCTTAGGAAGGTATGGGGTTTGCCTTGATAGTAATTATTTTTCATAAGAGAACTTAAATCAGGATCTGAACAATGAACTGAGCATCCTCAACAGCCTACAGTTATGGCTTTAATCTCTGGTTACCTTCCCAAGGAGAACACTCTGCTCCAGAGTTGCGTGCTCGCTCAGGGCATCCAGAGGCCCTCCCCGCCCCTCCCCTTCTCTCTGGAGACTGAGAGCCAGCAAATGATCAACAAGCAACTCCGGGCTGTGAATGGCTTTCTTTGCTTTCGGCTCTGTTTTGGTTTGCACCCGCGTCATTATCCTGAACATAACTTCATTGGAAGGAATACCAATCCTTCAAACAAATAAAAAGAGCAGCAATGATCTAGTTCTCTTTTATATAATAAGGAAGCTTCTAAGGATGAGTTGAATCTAATTTCAGGCCAATTCAACCTTGATGCCACCGAGAAAACCACAAACCTGAGTAGTGATTCGTGAATTCACAGCTGCTGAAGATGAATCCACCGGCTGACAGTACCATTCATTTATCAGGCTATTCATTGGCAAAGAATGGAACCCTGAACCACGAACTATAAAATTAGATACATTTAAGTGTTTTTCAAGCCACATCTCCATAACCCTTTGCCACCCTTTACTTTTAGGTTGTGTGGGAGGTGGAATTTCTACAAATGGCCCAAAAGCTCAAGGCCCCAATACCTGCAATCCGTGAATGTGATAAGATCTCACCCCCACGACTGTGTTATGCCTACAGCACAGTCAAAAGGGGAGATGATAGAGGTGGGACTAATCAAGTGAGCCTTGGAAAGGAGAATTTTCTCCACCTGGGGGCAGAAGAGGATGGCAAAAGGAGGCATCAGGGAGGTTCTAAGCATGAAAAGGATTCCACACACCATTGCTGGCTTGAAGATGGAGCGGCATGTATGTGGCCTGTAGAAGCTTAGACTGGTCCCCAGATGACAGCCAGCAAGAAAATGGGGGCCTCAGAACTCTAGCCACAAGGAACTGGATTCTGTCAACAACTGAAGAATCATTGAAGCAGCTAAGAGTTCAGTTGGTTGACACCTTGGTTTTGACCTGTAAGGCCCAAGTAGAGAAGCTAGCTGAGCCCATGTGGATTTCTTTTTTTTTAATTTTTAAATTAATTTTATCCAAGTATAGTTGACTTACAATGTTTGTTAATTACTGCTAAACAGCAAAGTGATTCAGTTATACATATATATATATATACACTTTTTCATATTCTTTTCCATTATGATTCATCATAGGATACTGAATATAGTTCCCTGTGCTATACAGTAGGACCTTGTTGTTTATCCATTCTATACATAATAGTTTGCATCTGCTAATCCCAAACTCCCAATCCATCCCTCCCCCACCTACCCCTTGGCAACCACAAGTCTGTTCTCTATGTCTGTGAGTCTGTTTCTGTTTTGTAGATAAATCCATTTGTGTCATATTTTAGATTCCATGTGGAGTTAATGACTGACTGAACTGTGAGATGATAAATGGGTGTTGATTTGAGCTGCTAGCTTTGTGGTCATTTGTTACGCAGCAACAGAAAACGAATACACCTTGGTAATTTGCTGATTAGATTCTACAGCTTTCTTTTTTGTTGTTGTGGTTCATAATCCACTGAATTTATATGCTGTGTGGCCTCAGGTGTATTACTTGTCCTTTTTGAGCCTATAAAACCTGCCTCGCTGGGTTTTTATGAAGATTAAATGGGACCCACGTAAAGTGTTTACTGCAGACCCTGGTGCTCTGCAGGATCTCAGTCAAGCTCCTTCTCTGCATGTGTATTTTCACAGTTCCTCCCATCATCCCCCTAAACACAGAGCTTCCTGCATATTACTGCACAGGGCCAGGGACGCTGTAGGTGCTCAATACTTGTGCACTGGGTCTATACACAAACAATATTCATATTGTATTTATGTGTTGGAAAATGAACATATTAAAAATGTATACAAAGAAGTCCCTGTTTTCAAGCTGCCCAAGTTTGTAGGCGAGAGTTATGTAAACAAAGCATAGCAATACGATCCCATTCATGCTACTAGGTACCAAATGCTAGGCCACAGCACCCTTCCACTGCTCCAAGAGGAGGAGTGATTTTGCAAGTGAACACATGCAGGTGCAGAGAAGTTTTCAGTGATTAGGGACTGGAGGGAGGCGTGGTTTGGGTGGAGGGCAGGGTGCCTGAGTGGGGTATGATGGAAGGTGGAACTCATGCATTAAGCTGGGGACAGACTGCATTTCATGCCAATGGGTTTGGGCTTCTTCCTTCTGGCTCTGGGGAGCTTTCAGAGCGTTTTTGGCAGAGTAACCTGATCAGATTTGTATATGAGAAAGGAAACACTGGTGTGGGATGGAGGGACTGCATAGGATGGATTGCAGATGAAGAGACTGGCAGAACCGAAACAGGCTGCTAATTTAGCGATATTCTTTAATGCTCAAGAAAAATACACACAAATCTACTGAAGCCCACTATTCAGAGTGAGGTCCTGCGATTCTAACACTTAGTATAACATCCTTTATAAAAAGGAATGTGCCTGCCCTGATGGACAGCAAAGCATGGACTTCCTGTACGGGGAGGCATGGTGCCGGCTAGCTACTGCCCGAGCTGGTGAGCACTGGAAGGGTGGAAGCGGGGAAGGCAGGCGTCTGGACCCCAAAGATTACAACTACAGTCTGGATTTTGGCAGAAACAGGGCTGGAACAGCACCTTCCTAGGGCTGACTGGGGGTGAGGGTGTTGGATTCCCTTCTAACTGGGAAACTTCCAGGAGTTCAGAGGAAGGATGAAAAGATACTTACTTCTGAAGTAACACTTGGAATTCCTCTTCTCATAGAAACAATGTTATAAATAGGTTCCATGGCTGGCCTCTGGAATGAACAACAGCAAGTCTGAAATCCAGTCCATTTGTAACTTTATTATTATATTGTCTTCTGTATATTTTACTAACAACCAGATTTTGGGAACAGGACCTGTTTGTAAAATGGAGATTCTCTGTGGTTAAGAGTTTATAATCATGCTAGGTAACCTGCTATCAATTCAATGTTGTCTTGAGAATTCCATGTGTTGCTGCAGAGAACTAGATCAGGAGCCATTCATTGGCCAAGGATAATGGCTTGGAAACATTTCTATTTGAAAATGAATCACAGTTTCTGTTTTTACTAGAATAGAACTTTATTTGTGGCATCAAGATTTTAAAAAATGGTTTTATATTTTAACGTATGCAATAAATTTTGATACATTAATCTTGATATCTTTTTCCCATATGAGAAGATTTAAAAAAATGTCAAGTGGCTTATAATCCAAACGAATTGTTTAACTTGATAATTCTCTGGAATAATTTCAGCATTATAAATAAAAAATGGAAACAACCATTTAAATTAGTATGAAATGCATTTGTTGCACAATTTTATGTCTGTTAAAATTTGTTTGATTACAGAGAAAATAATAGGCTAAAATTATGTGCTTATAACTCTAAAAAAAACCCGACATCCTTGCTTTACATAAATGACCCTATTTACTTCCAGCCATAGAATGCATTTGAGAAACTTTGCTATCTGGGATGAGGGGCTGTGTTGCTTGATACAGGTTCCTTTTGGACCATCAGTGCACACCTGGGAGATGATGGTCTGTGGCTGGGGGCTGGTGGGAGTGTCTGGTCTCTTTAACACCCTGTTTTATCTGAGTCACAGAATCATCCAAGTGAATGAGTCGGACGAAAAGCAAGCTTTATATTTTCTCAAGCTCTGATATCTGCTGTATTTCACAGAAGCGATATTTAAACAATCATGTGGTAAAATCTTGTTTTAACAAAAATAGTTTTCACATTCAGTTCTACATAATAAGAACATTCCAAAATGCATTGGCCCATATTAATATTACTTTGCTCATGTGGAGAAAATGAATTCTGATGGTAAGATCCATGTACAGATAAACATGCATATGTATATCTGTATATATTCAATATCAGAGATGTTCCTACTTCCTTGTCTGTCAGCAGTCATTTTATTTTTAAATGAAGAGATTTTTCTTTGGGAGTGTAGTTCGTGTTCACACCTGATTTGACAAAATCTGATGGTCAGCACAAAGCACCTTCTGATCATATGATACTTTACAAAGCATCTTTCTGGAATTTACAATAATCTTACATGACAATGAGAGTGTGCATGATTATTTTCCTTTGACAGGTGAAGAACCAGGAGCCCAGAGAGGTGAAGTATGCTGCTTCAGTTTAAACATTTGGTAAGTGATAAAATTAGGGCTACACCTGGTGGTCTCCCCTGAATGCTAGTTAGCAAGGTGAAGATAAGACACAGGGTACACAGATCTGTGAATTACTCTCCCTAAGCTGAACTGCTGATGTGCTGTTTGGAAAGTGGTTTTGCTTCTGTCACATGGGAGATCCCTACCAGGTGCTGAATGGTACCCATTGTGTTAGACACCAACAAACTTTAACCAAGAGCCAGATGCACTTTTTACAACTCTCAGAGTATGCATATATATATATATATATATATATATATGCATATGTATTTAAGGAGATTAATAACATATATTTACAATTACCCCTAAATCACGAAGATACCATATTGAGAAATAGCTTTATCTTTTTGCAAGAGCATTTTCTATATAATCATTCCAATGTAGGTATAAAATATATAAATACAGTCTTGGCACACTTATCTTTGCAGGTGCACTGGAACACTTTCCCTTTTGCCTTATTCTGCTCACCCCGACTTTTGATTGTTTGAAAATTCCTTTACACATCTCTAAGTTCCTTGAGGATGGGGACTCAGCTAGATTTCTTTGAAGCTGACAACTCTCACCCCAGGGCCTAGACAGAGCTATGCACATCGCAGGCATTCAGTAAACCTTCACTGAATACATGCACAGGATTTTTATGTACTTCAGTTTGGTTAAAGTCGGAGTCTATCTGTAGCATTTTGCCTAAAGAGTTTTGGATTTATAGCAAAACATTTTCATAGTAAACAGGTTTTTAAAAAAGCATAAGAAATATGGTGATTTAATACAAATTATGCATTATAACTATTCTTTGGTTATTTTAAACAAATTATTTGGTTTTTTGACTAAAGTGAAATACTGAAAATATAAAAATGCAACTGCAGAGATTAGCTTAATCTGTAAACATAATAAACCCTGTAAACTTATATTTACTACATGATTGTGCAACTGTAAAGAATGACTAGTAAAGGCAAGTATTATACATTTAACTTAGTTCTTCAAGGCTTATTTAGGAATACTGCTTTGTCAAGCTTTAGTTTGAAGAAGGAATTCTTTTAACTAAACTAACACAGTAAAGAGTGATGACTCTATCAATGAGCCATAAGGATATACAGGCAAGAGGGAGGCGTTAATACCTTTAACCCTTCGCAAATTTGAATTTGCTTCACGTCTTATGAACCACCTTGCTTAGTAAAACCGCATATTAACAAAAGCCAAATGCTTTTTAAAATGAAGAAGTAAACAGCTTTTTGCAAGTGAATCAGTTGACTAAAAATATAGGTAACATACTTCCTAAGATTTTTCCAAAAATCTGGGCAGTAACGTGCAGTAGGCAGGTCTACAAAGTAATAACTAGCTGCAGGCAGCACTGAGTATATTGTAGTGTACTCAATATTAAAGTTTTTTTCCTCAATTTCAGTTTCCTTCTCAAAAAGCATCAAACTTTTCACACATGACACTTATCACAAATATTTCACAGTTATAATTTCAGTAGTTTAAGAAACTGCCTGGCAAATACTGTAAAAGAGGTAAATGTCAAGGACAAAACTCACGATTTCAGGCACACAGGACTTATATAATAGAGGGTGAACTCAAGATAGAACAAAACAACTGCGTAAAAGCAATACCTTATATAAGTGAATGAAATAATGGAAAAGTTGTCATACTATTTCTTCTAATTCTTTGACATGATTTTCTCCAATATCTGGGAAGCATCAATGGCCAAGGGTTAGTAGTTCCCTGGAAAACTTTAAGTCAAGATTTTGCTTATAAAAAAGCGGCAGTAAAACCATAGATTGTTACTTGTAATCTAATCAACGCCATCAAAACCCTGAGTGTTCTCAATGGCCATCTGAAGTTTATCCCATAATTCTTCAAATGACTCATATGGTGGCAAGTCCAAGCGATTAAAGCTGAAAGAACAGAGAGGGGCTGGTTATTGCAGCCACTGACAAAGCGAGTTCCCAGGGCAAACTATTCATGGTGCAGCTATGCGTGCTATGTTTCAACCACACGAAAAGACCTTTTCTCCTCAGGGAAAAAGAATGTTTAGGATTGGGCTCTAGGTGTGGACTCTCCCCATGAATTCTTGGTGGTGACCTCTCACCTCCACCCTGATCTCCAAATGTCTGGGCTCCTGTCATTTGAACCTTCAAAACGGAATGTTCTAGTCCTTCCTGAGATGGCTCATCATTCATGTGATGGAAGCAAGATATGGTCAACAGTTTACCTTTTTTTTTTTGTTTTTTGGCTGTACCGTGTGGCATCTGGGATCTTAGTTCCCTGACCAGGGATCGAACCTGTGCCCCCTACAGTGGAAGCACCGAATCTTAACCACTGGACCGCCAGGGATGTCCCCTGGTCAAAAGTTTAGATGGGTCTCTCCAATGTTCAGCTACCTGGTCTTCAGGCCTGCCCAGTAAAGAAACAGCTGTTCCTGGGTTCGTGTCGCTGATTCCTGGTCTTCCTCCTCCTCTCCTCTCCCCCCTCCCCCTCCATATCTGCCACCAACACAGCACAGAGGGAACTAGACCTTCCGTACCCAGACTGTTAGAGGACCCTCTGTCTCTGAGGACTTGTTCTCTAGGGTCAGAGAAACTGCTTACCACGTATGAGCTCTTGGCAGCTTCTCAGGGGTGCCCCACTGCTCAACTGTAAAAGACTGTGGTCCGTTTGAGCCTACAAGGAAGAAGAGTTGCTTTGGTTCAATTAGTCTTACAGGAATTTCTGGGCATTTCACAACTCACTTTTGCTAATGTACAACTTAAACACACAGAGAACATCTAGTTTCTTTAAACTCAAAAGAAATAATGTTGTCCTGGGCCTGATGACTTTACTGTCCAGCCATGAAACGAGGACTCTTCTTCTATCAGTGCATTTGGGACCACAGTATCCCTCTGCCCTGGGGCAGGGGGTGGGGGTTGTGTGTCTGACAGGGCTTTTGCTATTTCCTAGCCCTGCATTTCCATATACCACCTCTGTCATAGGTACACAGAAAATGTGTGTTTTCGAGTCCCACTGAAAACAGCTTTTTCTGATTATTTTTTCTGCAGTGAGATTATATAATGAAAGATGTAAAAATCACCTGAAATTCCACCATTAAATCTGAGTAAACATCCTACCATGAATCTTTTTGTGCATGTGCATCTATATAGGATTTTATGTACATGGGATCATGTTATACATGCTACATTTTCCTCTTATTATGGACATTCGTAGAAACTTTTTTTTTTCCTTTGGAGTTTTCCCTTAGCTCTTCCTTCTCCAATTCTCAACATCCTCCAACCTCCCAGGTCATCAATGCTGACAACACGATGAGACACCTTCCATACTTCTCTGATGTCTTAGACTCATACCCAAATATGTGTGTGTGAGGATAACTGTCAGAAGCAGCACTAAAAATACCTAAATTTTCCATATTACTCTTTTCTCAAAAAGCATTGCTTTTCACACATCACCCATCACAATTATCCATACAGTTAAAATTTCAGTACTTTTGTCATTGTGTTTTCCATAGCATGGAATCATATTTCCCTTCCTCTTGATTCTCTCACCTAAACAATCCATCTGGAAAACTTCCTGTAAGTCAACCAATATCAATGTAACATACTTTTGCGTGGAAGTTCGCACTTGGCTTCCCGAGGCACCCCTTCCCCCTTCGCGAGTAGAGCCTGGGTACAGAATGTCACCATCCTTTGCCTGATCTCACCAAACAAGCCTTCTGAAAGGTCTCCCATCTAGCTTTCTCCTGGCTTCAGTCCATCTTCTCCAGGATGACCCAGGATCTTGGTGCTCCGGCCAGGTGACAGGCCTGAGCCTCTGAGGTGGGAGAGCTGAGTTCAGGACATTGGTCCACAAGAGACCTCCCAGCCCCTCATAATATCAGTTGGTGAGAGCTCTCCCAGAGATCTCTATCTCAACGCTAAGACCCAGCTACACTCAACAACCAGCAAGCTACAGTGCTGGACACCCCATGCCAAAAAACTAGCAAGACAGGAACACAACCCCACCCATTACCAGAGAGGCTGCCTAAAATCATAATAAGTTCACAGACACCCCAAAACACACCACTGGATGTGGTCCCGCCCACCAGAAAGACAAGATCCAGCCTCAACCATCAACACACAGGCACCAGTCCTTTCCACCAGGAAGCCTACACAACCCACTGAACCAACCTTACTCACTGGGGTCAGACACCAAAAACAATGGAAACTATGAACCAGAAGCCCGTGAACCCCAAACACAGTAAGTTAAGCAAAATGAGAAGACAGAGAAATACACAGCAGATGAAGGAGCAAGGTAAAAACCTAACAGACCAAACAAATGAAGAGGAAACAGGCGTCTACCTGAAAAAGAATTCAGAGTAATGAAAGTAAAGATGATCCAAAATCTTGGGAATAGAATGGAGAAAATACAAGAAACGTTTAACAAGGACCTAGAAGAACTGAAGAGCAAACAAACAATTATGAACAACACAATAAATTAAATGAAAAATTCTCTAGAAGGAATCAATAGCAGAATAACTGAGGTAGAAGAAAGGATAAGTGATCTGGAAGATAAAATAGTGGAAATAACTACTGCAGAGCAGAATAAAGAAAAAAGAATGAAAAGAATTGAGGACAGTCTCAGAGACCTCTGGGACAACATTAAATGCACCAGCATTCAAAATATAGGGGTCACAGAAGAAGAAGAGAAAAAGAAAGGGACTGAGAAAGTATTTGAAGAGGTTATAGTTGAAAACTTTGCTAATATGGGAAAGGAAATACTCAGTCAAGTCCAGGAAGCGCAGAGGGTCCCATACAAGATAAATCCAAGGAGAAACATGCCAAGATACATATTAATCAAACTATTAAAAATTAAACACAAAGAAAAATTATTAAAAGCAGCAAGGGAAAAGCAACAAATAATATACAGGGGAATCCCCATAAGGTTAACAGCTGATCCTTCAGCAGAAACTCTGCAAGCCAGAAGGGACTGGCAGGACATATTTAAAGTGATGAAAGGGAAAAGCCTACAACCAAGATTACTCTACCCAGCAAGGATCTCATTCAGATTCGATGGAGAAATTAAAACCTATACAGACAAGCAAAAGCTAAGAGAATTCAGCACTACAACAAATGCTAAAGGAACTTCTCTAGGCAAGAAACACAACAGAAGGAAAAGACCTACAATAACAAACCCAAAACAATTAAGAAAATGGTAATAGGAACATACACATCAATAATTACCTTAAATGTAAATGGATTAAATGCTCCAACCAAAAGACAAAGACTGGCTGAATGGATACAAAAACAAGACCCGTATACATGCTGCCTACAAGAGACCCACTTCAGACCTAGGGACACATACAGACTGACAGTGAGGGGATGGAAAAAAAGATATTCCATGCAAATGGAAATCAAAAGAAAGCTGGAGTAGCAATTCTCATATCTGACGAAATAGACTTTAAAATAAAGACTATTACAAGAGACAAAGAAGGACACTACATAATGATCAAGGGATCAATCCAAGAAGATGATATAACAATTGTAAATATTTATGCACCCAACATAGGAGCACCTCAATACATAGGGCAAAGGCTAACAACCATAAAAGGGGAAAGTGACAGTAACACAATAATAGTAGGGGACTTTAACACCCCACTTTCACCAATGGACAGATGATCCAAAATGAAAATAAATAAGGGGCTTCCCTGGTGGCGCAGTGGTTGAGAGTCCGCCTACTGATGCAGGGGACACAGGTTTGTGCCCCGGTCCGGGAGGATCCCACATGCCGCAGAGCGGCTGGGCCCGTGAGCCATGGCCACTGAGCCTGCAAGTCCGGAGCCTGTGCTCTGCAACAGGAGAGGCCACAACAGTGAGAGGCCCGCGTACCACCAAAAACAAAACAAAACAAAACAAAAATAAATAAATAAGGAAACACAAGCTTTAAATGACACATTAAACAAGATGGACTTAATTGATATTTATAGGACATTCTACCCCAAAACAACAGAATACACTTTCTTCTCAAGCACTCATGGAACATTCTTCAGGATAGATCATATCCTGGGTCACAAATCAAGCCTTGGTAAATTTAAGAAAATTGAAATCGTATCAAGTATCTTTTGCAACCACAACACTATAGGACTAGATATCAATTACAGGAAAAAAACGGTAAAAAATACAAATACATGGAGACTAATCAATACTCTACTAAATAACCAAGAGGTCACTGAAGAAGTCAAAGAGGAAATCAAAAAACTCTATAAACAAATGACAATGAAAACACAACAACCCCAAACCTATGGGATGCAGCAAAAGCAGTTCTAAGAGGGAAGTTTATAGCAATACAATCCTACCTCAAGAAACAAGAAAAATCTCAAATAAATACCCTAAACTTACACCTAAAGCAATTAGAGAAAGAAGAACAAAAAAACCCCCAAAGTTAGCAGAAGGAAAGAAATCAGAAAGACCAGATCAGAAATAAATGAAAAAGAAATGAAGGAAACAATAGCAAAGATCAATAAAACTAAAAGCTGGTTCTTTGAGAAGATAAACAAAATTGATAAACCACTAGCCAGACACAGAATTAGAAATTAAAGAGGAGAAGTAACAACTGACACTGAAGAAATACAAAGGATCATGTGAGATTACTACAAGCAAGTATATGCCAATAAAATGGACAACCTGGAAGAAATGGAAAAATTTTTAGAAAAGCACAACCTTCTGAGACTGAACCAGGAAGAAACAGAATACAGAAACAGACCAATTACAAGCACTGAAATTGAAACTGTGATTAAAAATCTTCCAACAAACAAAAGCCCAGGACCAGATGGCTTCACAGGTGAATTCTATCAAACATTTAGAGAAGAGCTAACACCCATCCTTCTCAAACTCTTCCAAAAAATTGCAGAGGAAGGAACACTCCCAAACTCATTCTATGAGGCCAGTGCCTCCCTGACACCAAAACCAGACAAAGATACTCAAAAAAAGAAAATTACCAGTATCACTGGTGAATATAGATGAAAAAATCCTCAACAAAATACTAGCAAACAGAATCCAACAACTCATTAAAAGTTGATACACCACGATCAAGTGGGGTTTATCCCAGGGATGCAAGGACTTTTCCATATATGCAAATCAATCAGTGTGATACACCATAATAACAAACTGAAGGATAAAAACAATATGATCGGGCTTCCCTGGTGGTGCAGTGGTTGAGAGTCCGCCTGCCGATGCAGGGGATGCGGGTTCGTGCCCCGGTCCGGGAAGATCCCACATGCCGCGGAGCGGCTGTCCCCCTGAGCCATGGCCGCTGAGCCTGTGCGTCCGGAGCCTGTGCTCCGCAACGGAAGAGGCCACAACAGTGAGAGGCCCGCATACAGCAAAAAAAAACCCAACAATATGATCATCTCAGTAGATGCTGAGAAAGCTTTCGACAAAATTCAACACCCATTTATGATAAAAACTCTCCAGAAAGTGGGCATAGAGGGAACCTACCTCAACATAATAAAGGCCATATATGACAAACCTACAGCAAACATCATTCTCAATGGTGAAAAACTGAAAGCATTTCCTCTAAGATCAGGAACAAGACAAGGATGTCCACTCTTGCCACTATTATTCAACACAGTTTTGGAAGTCCTAGCCACGGCAATAAGAGGAGAAAAAGAAATAAAAGGAATACAAATTGAAAAAGAAGAAGTGAAACTGTCACTGTTTGCAGATGACATGATACTATACATAGAGAATCCTAAAGATGCTGCCAGAAAACTACTAGAGCTAATCAATGAATTTGGTAAAGTTGCAGGATACAAAATTAATGCACAGAAATCTCTTGCATTCCTATACACTAATGATGAAAAATCTGAAATAGAAATCAAGGAAACACTCCTATTTACCACTGCAATAAAAAGAATAAAATATCTAGGAATAAACCTACCTAAGGAGACAAAAGATGTGTATGCAGAAAACTATAAGACACTGATGAAAGAAATTAAAGATGATAAAAACAGATGGTGAGATATACCATGTTCTTGGATGGGAAGAATCAACATTGTGAAAATGACTCTACTATCCAAAGCAATGTACAGATTCAGTGCAATCTCTATCAAACTACCAATGGCATTTTTCAGAGAACTAGAACTAAAAATTTCACAATCTGTATTGAAACACAAAAGACCCCGAATAGCCAAAGCAATCTTGAGAAAGAGAAACGGAGCTGGAGGAATCAGGCTCCCTGACTTCAGACTATACTATAGTCTGAAGTAGTAGTAATCAAGATAGTATGGTACTGACACAAAAACATAAATATAGATCAATGGAACAGGATAGAAAGCCCAGAGATAAACCCACACACATATGGTTACCTTATCTTTCATAAAGGAGGCAAGAGTATACAATGGAGAAAAGACAGCCCCTTCAATAAGTGGTGCTGGGAAAATTGGACACCTGCATGTAAAAGAATGAAATTAGAACACCCCCTAACATCATACTCAATAATAAACTCAAAATGGATTAAAGACCTAAATGTAAGGCCAGAAACTATCAAACTCTTAGAGGAAAACATAGGTAGAACACTCTATGACATAAATCACAGCAAGATCCTTTTTGACCCACCTCCTAGGGAAAGGGAAATAAAAACAAAAATAAACAAATGGGACCTAATGAAACTTAAAAGCTTTTGCACAGCAAAGGAAACCATAAACAAGACCAAAAGACAACCCTCAGAATGGGAGAAAATATTTGCAAACGAAGCAACTGACAAAGGATTAATCTCCAAAATATACAAGCAGCTCATGTAGCTCAATATCAAAAAAACAAACAACCCAATCCAAAAATGGGCAGAAGACCTAAATAGACATTTCTTCGGAGAAGATATACAGATTGCCAACAAACACATGAAAGGATGCTCAACATCACTAATCACTAGAGAAATGCAAATCAAAACTACAATGAGGTATCACCTCACACTGGTCAGAATGGCCATCATCAAAAAGTCTACAAACAATAAATGCTGGAGAGGGTGTGGAGAAAAGGGAACCCCCTTGCACTGTTGGTGGGAATGTAAATTGATACAGCCACTATGGAGAACAGTACGGAAGTTCCTTAAAAAACTTAAAATAGAACTACCATATGACCCAGCAATCCCACTACTGGGCATATACCCTGAGAAAACCATAATTCAAAAAGAGTCATGTACCACAAATGTTCACTGCAGCACTATTTACAATAGCTATGACATGGAAACAACCTAAGTGTCCATCGACAGATGAATGGATAAAGATGTGGCACATATATACAATGCAATATTACTCAGCCATACAAAGAAACAAAATTGATTTATTTGTAGTGAGGTGGATGGACCTAGAGTCTGTCATACAGAGTGAAGTAAGTCAGAAAGAGAACAACAAATACTGTACGCTAACACATATACATGGAATCTAAAGAAAAAAAAAGGTTCTGAAGAACCTAGGGGCAGGACAAGAATAAAGATGCAGATGTAGAGAATGGACTTGAGGACACAGGGAGGGGGAAGGGTAAGCTGGGACGAAGTGAGAGAGTGTCATGGACATATATACACTACCAAATGTAAAACAGATAGGTAGTGGGAAGCAGCCGCATAGCACAGGGAGATCAGCTCGGTGATTTGTGACCACCTAGAGGGGTGGGATAGGGAGGGTGGGAGGAAGACACAAGAGGGAGGGGATATGGGGATATAAGTATACGTATAGCTGATTCACTTTGTGATACAGCAGAAATTAACACTCCATTGTAAAGGAATTATACTCCAATAAAGATGTTAAAAAAATGTAACATACTTTTTATTGGCTAGATATTACTGCACTGTAATATTAACATTCTGAAGCAACTTCTACTTCTTTTGTAAACCCTTAAGAATTTGAATTTATATTCTAACACTAATAACTCTGGACCTGTGTGTGGGATATCTCCCCCAAGTTCCAAAAAATTCTTGATATCAGTGGATGGCTGTAGGCCTGGGCTGCATAAAAGAGGGCAGTGGATCTAGAGATGGAAGGGGTGTTTGCCCTGCTTAACTGGGTTTGTCTTTCCAATGAGCACATTGGTGAGCAGCAAAGCTCTTGTCTCAGCCTTCCTACTGGAAGTGGTTACTCTAGGTGGAGAAGTGGCAGCTGTTTGACAGGTTCTGCAAACAGATATAAATGAAGCTTAACAAGGAAACCAGGTTTACCAAGGAGGGGACAGTAGGGCTCCAATCTTGGCTCTACTTTCTCTCAAAGATTTGTTCTTCTTGGTATCTTTAAAAGCAAGTAAATGTCCTTCCAATAAACAGAATATTTAACTTCATTTAGTCTGTTCTTTTCCCCAAATGTATTCTACTATAATACTCTCTGTGTTTTGTTGTACGCTTATTAACACCCTGTGGAACTTTACACGCTGCCTGCCCTAAACTGTCACACTACAGGCAATGCTTTTTCTGTAATGGAATGCAGGGTGGGAATCAAATTTAAAATTCAAGAATGGGAAGTAACTTGAGTCATTTCATGTTTCCAGTTTTCTCCTTTGCTATCTGATTAGAAGGTGTACATATATTTTGACCTACTTCAGTGTATTTAATTATAATCATTTTAAAATCTTAATTTTTAAAATTAAGCTAAATATTTGTATAAATGATAGAAGCTTGAAGACTAGTTAGCCATGAAAAAGACAACTGCCATAAGCTCCATCTTTTTATGATCTATGGAAATCCTTACCATACAGTTCAGCAAATCCATTCATAGGCACACGGGACGTGCCAGTGACAAACTGAAGTAATCGTATTCTTTTTTCTGAGTCCATCATTAAAACAGCCTGCAAAAGATAAAAGCAGCACTTAGGAACATCACTGGGAAAAAACGGTAACAAAACTATCCTGAAAAATAGGCTATCAGAATTTAGTTAGAGCATTAATGATCACTTATGAAATTTGCATGTTTTAGTTCAAGTTGTGCTTATGGGTGGTTCACGAAGTTCTTGAAACTTCATTTCCAAGGCTACATGGTAACTCTTTAGAATGGGATTATAGCCTAATAAAGTGACAAAATTTCCTCTCAGATGTGACTCACAGCTTTTAAAAAATTGTTATTTACTGGTATTATTGAATAGCATACACATTTCTGTATAAGATGGAAAATCACATTCCAAGGAGCCATGCAGGAGTCCCAGAGAATACACTGCAGGTTATTACAAGTTCCCTTGAAGAGTCCCAACTTTAGTAAGGAATCAAGTGCCTGTCTCAGCTGTCACTGCCACTTACTACATTCTGCACATTTTACTTATCTAAAAATATGTATGGAGATTGGAACCATATCCAGAAGGTAAACATATACAGTACAAAATCAAAGATAATTTTGGCAGGGCTATATATATATTTTGTCATATCTCTATGTGATCCACTAGTATAGTTAAATATGATTGAATCTACTGAAAAGTAATTTATGAAAATAGAAGCTTTCCATTACCTTCCAAAACCACTGGATGACTTGATGATTTACACTGTAGCCATTTTTGTACTTTGTGTGTTCTCTCCAGTCATTCACATCGACATCTCCCAAGCCACACATCAGAAGCTACGTAATAAGAAATGTCAAACTGTAGACATGAAAAATAATGGGAACAAAAGTCCTGTTTTAAGATAAAAACAATATTTCTTACCTCTAGTTCATTTTCATCAAAAATTTTGATGAGATCCTGTGGTATCAGTTCAAAAAATCCCTAGTAGAAAGAATATATTTAAAACCCTGGTCAGTGGGGTCAATGGACAATCCCATACTTAGTCTTCTTCCACCACACATTCATGGGCTCTTAACTGACATTTCAGTGTTGGCAAGAAAGTATACATGTCTGTTCTCTCACTGATTCCTCAAAGTGGCTATTTTAAAACTTCCCCACAATTTTTAAGCCTCCTCTTCCTCCACGTCACCCCTTCTTTACAGCAGATAATTTCTACTTGAGAGAGAAAATAGAGGCAATTCTGCAGGATGGAATTCCCTCAACCTTCTGCATCCCCACGTACCAACCAGCACCAACATCCACGAGGGCCTCTTCCCCACTGCTGTGGAGAGAGGGACCACTTCCTCTCTGTGCTTCATCTGCTTCCTCAAGGATGTCATCACTAAACCTTTATTAGCTCACTTTTGATGCATCTAAATTTGTTCAAGCCTTTTCTACCTTAAAAACAAAACAAGAAAGCAAGCCCCTCTTTCCGCTCTCCACGTTCTGGACAGTGTTACTACGCATTTCCAAATCCCCTCGCTCACCCCCATCTATCCCTCAACCACTGCAATCTGACCTCTTCATCAATGCTTCCCTGAAGGTGTCCTGGAGAAACTCAAAGACAGCTTTGCAGCTAATCTAATATACGCTTTTTAGTTCCCTATCTTATTTGACTTCTCTGCACTATGATATTGTTGACAACACCTTTGTTTTCGAAACTCTGCTATTGTTGATGGTTTTCCTCCTATGTCTCTGTGCCTTTGCTGATTTCCTTTGATGTCTCTGTTTCTCCTGTCCGTTCCTTAAATGTTGGTGTTCCCACATCCCCACGTGTGGCCATCCACTTACACCGTTCTTACTGTTCTTTTGAATTTTCCATCTTGTCTAGTCCACACCTCCGCTACACACATGCAGAGGATCCCCAGATCTCTAACCTTTAAATCAGCCTAAGCTATAGATCTCCCTTCCTGAGAGCCACTCACGTGCACACACGGCTTTCTTCCCACTGTCCTTACCATTTCTCCCTGGGATTACTGCAGCACTTTCCAACTAACCTCTGCGGCTCGTCTTGCCCTCTCTAGCTCACTACATACCACTTCCAGAATGATCTGACCAAAATGTATCAATACACTGAATCCTGGTGTTCTATTGTTAATAGCCTTTAATGCCACCTTCTTCCCTCACTGGACTTCAGAGAAAACTCCGAACAAACAGGCCCCCCATCATCTGGTTCTTCCCGTCTCTCCAGGCTTAATTTCACCTCTTGCATCCTCTTATCCAGTACAGCAATTGCTTGTATTCTCTCTAACGTGTGCCCAGTCTGTCTTACTGCCACACTTCACAGGTGCTGCTCCCTCTGCTTAGAATTGCATTTCCTCTCTGTGGCTGGCCGATCCCTCGAGCCCTCCCCTCCCCTGCCTCCACCTCTCTTTGCTCTGGTTTCTACCTCTCTTCTCTGCTCACCTAGTACTTCAGCCTTCCCTCTGTCCATTTCCACCTTTAGAGTCTCTGCTCCTTGACAGCAGGACCTATGTCTTTTTGCCTCTTGCATAGCACCAGACATAGTCAGTGCTCAATGTTGAATAAATGAAAAAGTATGTGATAAATATTTAACAGAAGACTTTTAGTTAGCTTAGGAAATGAATGCCCTGACAACAGCCTAAATGTCTATCAATTGGGAAGTTTAAATAACTTATGAATTTAGAGTATGAATAAAAGGCAACCACAAAGAAAGGTCGCTATATATCTTGACATGTAAAGACCTCCAATAAGTATTTGATAAGAGAAGAAAGTGAGTCACAAACCAACATGTATGATGTGACCCCATTTAGGAAAAGAAACAAATAGTATATTCCACCATCCCTCTAGCACTCTTGTTCCTTTGTTCACCTAGGGTTACTTAAGGTGAGGGGAGTGGGACTGGGAAAGCTGAGGGGGATCCATGTTAAGGAGGACTGTTTATTGCATGCATTTCTTGAATGATTGCGTTTTAACTCAACATCTATTCATTTAATATTTTGTCAGTATGAAAATTAATTTAAAATGGTTTTAAAAAGTCATCTACTACTTTTTCTCTGACATGATAAGGCCCAATATTTAAAACTTACGGACTGTACTTTGAAATTATAGAAGAGGAAACAAAATGAGTACCTCTTTAAAAGCAGCCATTTGCTTCTGGATTCGGTTTACAAATCGCCATTGTATTACAAGACTAAAAGAAATAAAACATTTCATCTTTTTCACAGGAAAAAAGGAAAACTGTTAAGGTACATGTATTCTGGTTAGAAACAAAAAATAAAGACTAGCTAAGCCCAAGGCAAAAACTGAACATGAGTGAGTAATATGACATGGTTACAGAAAGAAAAAAAGAACATTGAGGCTCTGACTCTGGGGTAAGAGAAAGAAGGTACAAAGAGTCTTCCCAGAAAGAAGTATAAAATTATTTCCAATAAAGAATTTACTAAATAGAGTAAAATACTTACAACAAAATACTTACTAAATATATTCCTTTTTGTTCTTATTGGTGACGACTATTTCTGATCCGCCATTTTTCAACTCATGTTGATGGGTCTAAAATTAAGCATGATGCCTTGATATGTTATTTTAGTGAAAAAAATTAAGTATAAATATGATAGTTATACCAGAAACCTGGTGTTTTAAATTAAATCCATTCAAAAGCTAAGAAAACTTGAAATATTAGTTTTACTAAAATAAATATGGAATGAGTCAAATGTTAAAGAAGCAGAAATTCTTTCTGAGAGACAGCTTTTGTTACTGGAAAATAAATTTAAAAATAGAGTGCAGAAATATGTTGAGTATATGCATTATTTAATATCTAAACCTAAGTTATAACATTTCACTTAAGTTATTAAACTTAAGTTCTAAAGTTCCACAATTTATGTACCATTTTAATTAATCAAAATTTACAAACCTGTCCAAAAAGTTCTTCATCTATGACAAACCTGAGGTCCAGTTCTGTTGGATCGTTTTCAAGAATCCATCTTAGTGAATTGTAATACTCACTATCCTAAATGGGAAAGATTGCATATTTAAAATTTGTATATAGAAAGAAGATACCTGAATCTGCAGAGAAAGTATGCTGAGGGTCTGAATCACTGGACAAAAGATGAAAAGGTCAGTTGGACATCTTTTACACACACACACAAGCATTACAAAGAGATGAATGACCAGTAAGTATAAGTGCATATATCAACAGCGTGGTGCCTGCTTAAAAGTTTCGAAGTCTATCTCTGTTTGGAAGTAGTGGAGGTACAGATTTTATTATCCAGTTAAAGGGTCAGTTTTGACATGAAGCCTAACTGCTATGGCTACTCAGGAGCACTCAACACCTGTTTCACATGGCCTGTGAGACTGAAGTGTTTAAGCAGCTCTGAGGAGGCTGTTATTTATACCTGGCCCAGGTTGAAGAAAAATCTCAAATTAAATACAAAACTTCAGTTAACCAACACCAATAACTGTGCAATTTTATGATTTACGAAGAATTATACTGTTCACACAAATAATGTGTCACAAAAATGGGACTTGGTAACACAGACAGGTCTTGGAATCCATGTGTTCACACACTGTGTGATGCTATTCAGCGTAGGTTACAAAGTTATAGTCAAGGATTTAATCCTTGGGTTTCTGTTTCTTTTATTTATTTATTTATACAGCAGGTTCTTATTAGTTATCCATTTTATACATATTAGTGTATATATGTCAATCCCAATCTCCCAATTCATCACACCACCACCCACCCCTCACTTTCCCCCCTTGGTGTCCATACGTTTGTTCTCTACACCTGTCTCAATTTCTGCCCTGCAAAAAATGGTTCATCTGTACCATTTTTTCTAGGTTCCACATATATGCGTTAATATACAACATTTTTTTTCTCTTTCTGCCTTACTTCACTCTGTATGATAGTCTCTAGATCCATCCACGTCTCTACAAATGACCCAATTTCGTTCCTTTTGATGGCTGAGTAATATTCCGCTGTATATATGTACCACATCTTCTTTATCCATTCATCTGTCGATGGGCATTTAGGTTGCTTCCATGACCTGGCTATTGTAAATAGTGCTGCAATGAACATTAGGGTGCATGTGTCATTTTTTTTTTTTTATGGACCCAGGTTGCCACTTCAGGTGGTCAAAATAAGTCATCACCTTCTTGATTCCTTGAATAAGCATTCTTTGGTGAGCATTTTTTTTTAATCCACTAGGGTATATGGGTATAATAAATTTTTTTTGAATTTTATTTATTTTTTTGTATAGCAGGTTCTTATTAGTTATCCATTTTATACACATCAGTGTATACATGTCAATCCCAATCTCCAAATTCATCCCACCACGCAGCCCCACCCCACCACCTGCCCCGCCACTTCTCCCCTTGGTGTCCATACGTTTGTTCTCTACATCTGTGTCTCAATTTCTGCCTTGCAAACTGGTTCATCTGTACCATTTTTCTAGGTTCCACATATATGCGTTAATATACGATATTTGTTTTTCTCTTTCTGACTTACTTCACTCTGTATGACAGTCTCTAGATTCATCCACGTCTCTACAAATGACCCAATTTCGTTCCTTTTTATGGCTGAGTAATATTACATTGTATATATGTACCACATCTTCTTTATCAATTTGTCTGTAGATGGGCATTTAGGTTGCTTCCATGTCCTGGCTATTGTAAATTGTGCTGCAATGAACATTGGGGTGCATGTGTCTTTTTGAATTATGGTTTCCTCTGGGTATATGCCCAGTAGTGGGATTGCTGGGTCATATGGTAATTCTATTTTTAGTTTTATAAGGAACCTCCATACTGTTCTCCATACTGGCTGTATCAATTTACATTCCCACCAACAGTGCAAGAGGGTTTCCTTTTCCCCACACCCTCTCCAGCATTTGTTGTTTGTAGATTTTCTGATGATGCCCATTCTAACTGGTGTGAGGTGATACCTCATTGTAGTTTTGATTTGCATTTCTCTAATAATTAGAGATGTTGAGCAGCTTTTGATGTGCTTCAGGGCATCTGTATGTCTTCTTTGGAGAAATGTCTATTTAGGTCTTCTGCCCATTTTTCATTGGATTGTTTTTTTTTTAATATTGAGCTGCATGAGCTGTTTATATATTTTGGAGATTAATCCTTTGTCCGTTGATTCATTTGCAAATATTTTCTCCCATTCTGAGAGTTGTCTTTTGTCTTGTTTGCAGTTTCCTTTGTTTTGCAAAAGCTTTTAAGTTTCATTAGGTCCCATTTGTTTATTTTTGTTTTTATTTCCATTACTGTAGGAGGTGGATCAAAAAAGATCTTGCTGTGATTTATGTCAAAGACCGTTCTTCCTATGTTTTCCCCTAAGAGTTTAATAGTGTCCAGGCTTACATTTAGGTCTCTAATCCATTTTGAGTTTATTTTTGTGTATGGTGTTAGGGAGTATTCTCATTTCATTCTTTTACATGTAGTTGTCCAGTTTTCCCAGCACCACTTATTGAAGAGACTGTCTTTTTTCCATCGTATATCTTTTCCTCCTTTGTCATAGATAGGTTGACCATAGGTGCTTGGGTTTATCTCTGGGCTTTCTATCCTGTTCCATTGATCTATATTTCTGTTTTTGTGCCAGTACCATATTGTCTTGATTACTGTAGCTTTGTAGTATAGTCTGAAGTCCGGGAGTCTGATTCCTCCAGCTCCGTTTTTTTCCCTCAACACTGCTTTGGGTATTTGGGGTCTTTTGTGTCTCCATACAAATTTTAAGATTTTTTGTTCTAGTTCTGTAAAAAATGCCACTGGTAATTTGATAGGGATTGCATTGAATCTGTACATTGCTTTGGGTAGTATAGTCATTTTCAAAATATTAATTGTTCCAATCCAAAAACACGGTATATCTCTCCATCTGTTTGTATCATCTTTAATTTCTTTCAACAGTGTCTTATAGTTTTCTGCATACATGTCTTTTGTCTCCTTAGGTAGGTTTATTCCTAGGTATTTTATTCTTTTTGTTGCAATGGTAAATGGGAGTGTTTCCTTAATTTCTCTTTCAGATTTTTCATCATTAGTGTATAGGAATGCAAGAGATTTCTTTGCATTAATCTTGTATCTTGCAATTTTACCAAATTCATTGATTAGGTCTAGTACTTTTCTGGTGGCATCTTTAGGATTCCCTATGTATAGTATCACGTCATCTGCAAACAGTGACAGTTTCACTTCTTTTCCAATTTGTATTCCTTTTATTTCTTTTTCTCCTCTGATTGCCGTGGCTATGACTTCCAAAACTATGTTGAATAATAGTGGCAAGAGTGGACATCCTTGTCTTCTGTCTGATCTTAGAGGAAATGCTTTCAGGTTTTCACCGTTGAGAATGATGTTTGCTGTAGGTTTGTCATGTATGGCCTTTATTATGTTGAGGTAGGTTCTCTCTATGCCCACTTTCTGGAGAGTTTTTATCATAAATCGGTGTTGAATTTTGTTAATATGGTGTATCAATTTGTTAACACGGTGTATCACACTGATTGATTTGCGTATATTGAAGAATCCCTGGGATAAATCCCACTTGATCATGGTGTATGATCCTTTTAATATGTTGTTGGATTCTGTTTGCTAGTATTTTGTTGAGGATTTTTCATCTATATTCATCAGTGATACTGGTCTGTAATTTTCTTTGAGTATCTTTGTCTCGTTTTGGTAACAGGGTGATGGTGGCCTCATAGAATGGGTTTGGGAGTGTCCCTTCCTCTGCAATTTTTTGGAAGAGTTTGAGAAGGATGGGTGTTAGCTCTTCTCTAAATGTTTGATAGAATTCACCTGTGAAGCTGTCTGGGCCTGAACTTTTTTTGTTGGAAGATTTTAAATCAGTTTCAATTTTATTACTTGTGATTGGTCTGTTCATATTTTCTATTTCTTGCTGGTTCAGTCTTGGAAGGTTATACCTTTCTAAGAACCTATCCATTTCTTCCAGGTTGTCCGTTTTATTGGCATAGAGTTGCTGGTAATAGTCTCTTAGGATGCTTTGTATTTCTGCAGTGTCTGTTGTAACTTCTTTTTCATTTCTAATTTTATTAATTTGAGTCCTCTCCCTCTTTTTCTTGATGAGTCTGGGTATTGGTTTATGTATTTTGTTTATCTTCTCAAAGAAATAGCTTTTAGTTTTATTGATCTTTGCTATTGTTTTCTTTGTTTCTATTTCATTTATTTCTGCTCTGCTCTTTATGATTTGTTTCCTTCTGCAAATTTTGGGGTTTGTTCTTCATTCTCTAGTTCCTTTAGGTGTAAGGTTAGATTGTTTATTTGAGATTTTTCTTGTTTCTTGAGGTAGGCTTGTATAGCTATAAACTTCCCTTTTAGAACTGCTTTTGCTGCATCCCATAGGTTTTGGATCATCGAGTTTTCGTTATCATTTGTCTCTAGGTATTTTCTGATCTCCTCTTTGATTTCTTCAGTGATCTCTTGGTTATTTAGTAACGCATTGCTTAGCCTCCATGTGTTTGTGTTTTTTACATTTTTTCCCCCTGTAATTGATTTGTAATCTGATAGCGTTGTGGTCAGAAAAGATGCTTGATATGATTTCAATTTTTTTGAATTTAGTGAGGCTTAACTTGTGATCCAAGGTGTGATCTATCCTGGAGAATGTTCCATGCACACTTGAGAAGAAAGTATAATCTGCTGTTTTTGGATGGAATGTCCTATAAATATCAATAAAATCTATCTGGTTTATTGTGTCATTTAAAGCTCCTGTTTCCTTATTAATTTTCTGTTTGGATGGTCTGTCCATTGGTGTAAGTGAGGTGTTAAAGTCCCCCACTATTATTGTGTTACTGTCGATTTCCTCTTTTATAGCTGTTAGCAGTTGCCTTATTATTGAGGTGCTCCTGTGTTGGGTGCATATATATTTATAATTGTTATATCTTCTTCTTGGATTGATCCCTTGACCATTATGTAGTGTCCTTCCTTGTCTCTTGTAACATTCTTTGTTTTAAAGTCTATTTTATCTGATATGAGTATTGCTACTCCAGCTTTCTTTTGATTTCCATTTCCATGGAATATCTTTTTCCATCCCCTCACTTTCAGTCTGAATGTGACCCTAGGTCTGAAGTGGGTCTCTTGTAGACAGCATATATATGGGTCTTGTTTTTGTATCCATTCAGCGAGCCTGTGTCTTTCGGCTGGAGCATTTAATCCATTCACGTTTAAGGTAATTATCGATATGTATGCTCCTATTACCATTTTCTTAATTGTTACAGGTTTCTGTTTGTAGGTCCTTTTTTGTCTTGTGTTTCCCACCTAGAGAGGTTCCTTTATCATTTGTTGTAGAACTGGTTTTGTGGTGCTGAATTTTCTTAGCTTTTGCTTGTCTGTAAAGCTTTTGATATCTCCGTTGAATCTGACTGAGATCCTTGCTGGTGAGAGTAATCTTGGTTGTAGGTTTTTTCCTTTAATCACTTTAAGTGTATCATGCCACTCCCTTCTGGCTTGTAGAGTTTCTGCTGAGAAATCAGCTGTTAACCTTATGGGAGTTCCCTCGTATGTTATTGGTCATTTTTCCCTTGTTGCTTTCAGTAGTTTCTCTGTGTCTTTAATCTTTGCCAATTTGATTACTATGTGTCAGTGTGTTTCTCCTTGGGTTTATCCTGCCTGGGACGCTCTGTGCTTCCTGGACTTGGGTGGCTATTTCCTTTCCCATGTTAGGGAAGTTTTTTTTTTTTTTTTTTTTAGGGAAGTTTTTGATTATATCTCTTCAAATATTTTCTCAGGTCCTTTCTCTCTCTCTTCTCCTTCTGGGACCCCTGTAATGAGAATGTTGTTGCGTTTACTGTTGTCCCAGAGGTCTCTTAGGCTGTCTTCATTTCTTTTCATTCTTTTTTCTTTATTCTATTCCATGGCAGTGAATTCCACCATTCTGTCTTCCAGGTCACTTATCCGTTCTTCTCCCTCAGTTATTGTGCTATTGATTCCTTCTAGTGGTTTTTTTTTTTCATTTCAGTTATTGTATGTTCATCTCTGTTTTGTTTGTTCTTTAATTTTTCTAGGTGTTTGTTAAACATTTCTTGCATCTTCTCATTCTTTGCCTCCATTCTTTTTCCGAGGTCCTGGATCATCTTCACTATCATTATTCTGAATTCTTTTTGTGGCACGTTTCCTATCTCCACTTCATTTAGTTGTTTATCTGGGGTTTTATCTTGTTCCTCTATCTGGTACATAGCCCTCTGCCTTTCATCTTGTCTATCTTTCTGTGAATGTAGTTTTTGTTCCACAGGCTGCAGGATTGTAGTTCTTGCTTCTGCTGTTTGCCCTCTGGTGGATGAGGCTATCTAAGAGGCTTGTGCAAGTTTCCTGATGGGAGGGACTGGTGGTGGGTAGAGCTGGCTGTTGCTCTGGTGGGCAGAACTCAGTAGAACTTTAATCTGCTTGTCTGCTGATGGGTGGGGCTGGGTTCCCTCCCTGTTGGTTGTTTGACCTGAGGCAACCCAGCACTGGAGACTACCGGGCTCTTTGGTGGGGCTAATGGTGGACTCTGGGAGGGCTCATGCCAAGGAGTACTTCCCAGAACTTCTGCTGCCAGTGTCCTTGTCCTCATGGTGAGACACAGCCACCCCCCGCCTCTGCAGGAGACCCTCCAACACTAGCAGGTAGGTCTGGTTCAGTCTCCTATGGGGTCACTGCTCCTTCCCCTGGGTCCACATGTGCAAACTACTTTGTGTGTGCCCTCCAAGAGTGGAGTCTCTGTTTACCCCAGTCCTGTCAAAGTCCTGCAATCAAATCCCACTAGCCTTCAAAGTGTGATTCTCTAGGAATTCCTCTTCCCTTTGCCGGACCCCCAGGTTGGGAAGCCTGACGTGGGGCTCAGAACCTTCACTCCAGTGGGTGGACTTCTGTGGTATTAGTGTTCTCCAGTTTGTGAGTCACCCACCCAGCAGTTATAGGATTTGATTTTATTGTGATTGCGCCCCTCCTACCATCTCATCATGGCTTCTCCTTTGTCTTTGGATGTGGGGTATCTTTTTTGGTGAGTTCCAGTGTCTTCCTGTCTTCCTGCTTGTTCAGCAGTTAGTTGTGATTCTGGTGCTCTCCTGCAAGCCAATCTTTTTATCAGGTTTCTGTTTCTTTGTAGTAGCCTAATCTCAAGGCCTTGCTTTTGGACTGCCATTTTGAAAACATATGCCATTCATCACAAATAATCACAATTCAAAAACTGATGCAAGAGATGCGTAAAACTGATGTATAACATGTTGAAGTATTTAGGGAGACGTTTACTGATATATGCAACTTTCTTTGAAATGCATCAAAAAACCAAGATGGATTGATGGATGGGGGTGTGGACAAGTGAGTACAGATAAAAAGCCAATTGTGTAATCTGGGTGGTGGATATGCACATAGCCATTGTAAAATACTTTCAATTTCATTATATGTTAGAAAATTTTCATAATAAAATGTTGGGGAAAATGTTCATTTGTATTTTGGAACATCTATTGATTTTTTTTCATTATTAAAAGGTAAGCCTGTAAAATATTCAGTTGCCTGTTATATCATACTATATATTATAAGTGAAAAAGACATACCACTGATTCCATATCATGAAGTGTGATTGGCTTGTGCAGCATCATCTTGTAAAATGGGCGGATGAAAAAGCCTTGTAAAAAATCAAATATATTCAACATGATTACCAAGTGAAAGAAATCAGATAATTACATTAAAAAAAAGTTTTGTGCTTAATACTAACCATCCAACAGTTTGCCGTGATAAACTGCCATCCCAGCTACCCGGCCAATAAACTTGAAGTAAGAGAGGTGATCTTCATTACACAATCCAGAGTTGGGATTTATCTGTAGGGTATAATTATCCCTGTAAAGATAACCACATTTAAATGTTCCTTTCTATATTTCATACAAAAATTTTAATATGACAAATAACTGTAAATCATCTCCCTCTTTCCAGAGTTGTTTACCTCTGTTAGAACCATATTACACCATTGGATTTAATGGTTTTAAAAATAGTCATTTTGATCAAAAGGTGGAAACAATCCAAAATGTTATTGAATGGATAAACAAAATGTGGTATATACACATAATGGGGTATTATATAGCCTTCAAAAAGGAGGAAATTCTACCACATGCTGCTACATGGATAAAACCTTGAAGACATTATGCTAATGAAGTCAGTTACAAAAAAACAAATACTGTATGATTCTCCTTATATGAGGTACTGAGAATAGTCAAATTCATAGAGACAGAAAGTAGAATGGTTAATGCCAGGGAATGGGGGAGATAGTGTTTAAAGGGTACGGAGTTTCAGTTTGGGATGATGGAAAAGTTCTGCAGATGGATGGTGGTGATGGTTACACAACAATGAATGTATTGTACTTAATGCCACTGAACAATATACTTAAAATGATAAAAATGGTAAATTTTATGTTATGTATATTTCACAATTTAAAAAAGTAATTTCTGAAACAACATTAGTTACAGTCTCCCTTTTCTGACACATTGTGATGTACATTTTCCTTGCATCATATCACTGTTACTTTCAAAACAGTGATTTTCTTTCTGTATACAGTCATTGTAAAGGTACTTACGTAGCAGAATATTCAAACAACCCATAATAAGGGTTAAACATTTCCTTCGAAATCAGAAAGAACCATTCTCTGGCGACTCCTCCATAATCTAGTCCCTTTTCGCCATCAAACTCAATCCACAGTCTAGCCTTGAGGAAGTCTGCTCTCTTGACCCCCATAATTCTCCTGTAAGAGTCCTCAAGGACAGTTGCACGGTGAAGTTTCATTTCAAATTTGTTTGGAATGTCATTCTGAAAACCCAGAGAAGAGAGACTAATGGTTTAGATCAATTCAACAAGACGACACATTTCTCTCATGAACGTTATAAAATTCATTGTATTCTACCCTGTGCCCAAGATCCCTTTTCAGGGAAAACAGGACTAGGTATATTGTCTGTATTTCCTCCACAGTATGGAAGAACTCATGCATTTTCTCTAGTCACTTAATTACATAGACTTCTGATTTTCACATCTAAAGAAGCAGCTACTGATGGTGGTAATAAGGCTCACGTGAAGGCACTTCATGAACCGTCCTTTCCATCTTAAGATCCAATAAAGAAGACCATTCTGTGACCTGCAGTCAGTCTAGCCACTGCCTGCTACTTGTGTGCCTGTTGGCTCAGGGTTCTTCCCTGCCCTCCACTTTTCCTCCTTGGAGCCTGCCCGCTTCACTCATTAACAGGTGCTAACATTTACAGACTGTGCCAGTACTGTTCCCAGCATTTTCATGGGTTAACTCATTTACTCCTCATAATAACACTATGAAGAAGCTACTATTATTGTCTTCATTTTATGGGTGAAGAAACTAAAGATACAAGTTAAGAAAGTCTTAGCTCCTGAGTCTCTGTTCTTAGTGAATAAGCTCCGTTGCCTCACTCATCTTTTGTACATACTTTGCTTATATGACAAATGTAGACAACTATGCTTTTAGGCAGACCTTATTGTAAATTACATAGAAATATATCTGAATATTTTATTCTTGAGTGCTTTGTGTGCAACGTTCACGTGGAAACCATGAAAAGAAAACATACTATAAATATCCTGTCACTTCAAAAAGAGGGTTAGCTCTAAGGGAAAAAAAATCAATTTCACTCTCAATATATTTAAGAAAACTGGAAAGCCCTATAGAAACATAATAATACAAGCAGTTTATATAGCGATATAAGCATAACATAGTTTCCTCTGCTGCTTATGCAATTTAAAAGAGTGGTAAGATTGGAGAAAAGGAATTTTAGAATTTTAGGCACTAGGCAAACAGTGCAGGTGACTCAGCAAGCATTTACTGAAGGCCCGCTCTGGGCTAGGCCCATGCTAGGTAGGTATCGCAGTGGGGCCAGAGATGGGAGGAAAAGGGAATAAAAACATGGCATAAGATGTGGTCACTTTCTCAAGGAGTTTATAATTTTGTGTGTGTGTGAGAAACAAATGTAAATGTTACTAATTATGAGATTTAAAAGAGTAGGAAAATTGCTAAAAATAGAAATAGAAGCAAAGTTCTTGTGGGCAAAAAGACTGAGCTATGAATTCCAAGTGAGACGATCAAGGAGGCTTCAAGAGGGGAAGGGAGAGGGCTTCCCTGGTGGCGCAGTGGTTGGGAGTCCGCCTGCCGATGCGGGGGACGCGGGTTCGTGCCCCGGTCTGGGAGGATCCCACATGCCGCGGAGCGGCTGGGCCCATGAGCCATGGCAGCTGAGCCTGCGCGTCCGGAGCCTGTGCTCCACAATGGGAGAGGCTGCAGCAGTGAGAGGCCTGCGTACCGCAAAAAAAAAAAAAAAAAGAGAAGGGAGAGAGGGACTGAGCAGCAGCATGCAGGAGGGGTCTAAGCCATCTGACAGCTGGACGGTACAGAAGGAGGAGGGGAGGGAGAGGAGGGATTAGAGCGCAAGAAGGTGCAGAAGCAGTCTGAGGCCACAGTGTAGACAGCGTGAAGGCTGATCAGGAAGAGCTGCTGAGCAGGAAGCCACAGGATGGGACTGGTGGGTTCTCAGAGGCTGATGGCGTCGAGTGTAAAGGGTGTTTTTAAGGAGAGACAAGAAACGTGCTGGTCAGTGAAAGACCCCTGAAACAGACGGTGTGAGAGAAGACGAATGGACCATGTGAGTGAGCAGTGTCAACGAAGAGAGGGCTGAAGGAGAACTTTCCACCTCTGAGCTGAGTGGTGGACCATGCATGGGTACTAGAGTCAGGGGACACTGTGCTCAAGTCCCAGCTTCACCTCACACATCTTTTCGAAGGCTTAATTTCCTCACCTATAAAATAGGGACAATAACAATACTGACCCTCAGGGAGCTGTTTCAGGACTTACTAGGATAACGCATTTCTTGCGCTGACACGATACCAGGCATGCAGTGATCTCAGTAGTGATCAGCCACCCTTATTCCTAACTAATGAGAAGTTAAGGATGAGGCAGAAGAAAAGGTTAAAGACAGCTCAAAGCTTTGGAGCACTGATTTAGATATTTTCATCTCCATCTTGCTCTTTTGCTGTGATGTGTCCAGATAGGGATTTTATTTTTTAAATCCTGCTTGGGAAATTTTGTTAAACTGAGGATTCAGATTCTCAGCCTCTTTCTCAGGCTCTCCAGTCTCTCTTTCTGGAGCAGCTTCATGCTTCTTAAGCTTTCTTTCATAATTTTAATCTTTTTAAGTATCTTTGTTGCATTCTGGGTAATTTCTTCTCTTAATCACCAATCTGATATGTCAGGTGGCTTAAGAGCATGGACTCTGGTGCTAGACCACTTTGTTTCTGGCTTTGCCACTAATAACCATGGAACTTGATCACATTGCCTAATTTCTCTGAGCCTCAGTTTCCTCAATCTAAAATGTGATAATAATAGTCCCTTCCTTATAGAGTTATTGTAGAGATTACACGTAGATAATACATGTAACTTGTTAAGAAAAATGCCTGGTATGTAGTGAAAGCTCAATAAATATTACTGCTTTCATTATGGTTTTTGTGTTATGTGACCTGTTGCCTCATCAACCATTAGATACTGTAACATGCTTATAAGTGTTCAGACTGGCAAATGGAGAAGCTAGTGCTTCTATTCCACCAGTACATTGTCATTAAGAATGAAAATATTTACCAGACAAGTAAGTCAAAGTAGATTTAAAATCCCAAATAATTTTAAGAAGTAGAAAACAAATTTCCAGAGTGATTTTAACATAAAATTATTATTGAAAATGAGTTTAAAACATTGATGACATTTTAGGGCTTTATTCAGGCATAAAATATCTGCACTAAAAAACTATCATATTTCATTTTTTTTGTTAAATTTAGGATGAGAAAATCTGTGGAAGCAGACCCACCATCTTGAATCTGGAAAAGCAGGCTTCAGGCTTGGAAGGCAAGTAAGTGTAACCCAATATAGCCACCTAGTGGCAGTACTCCCAAACTGCAGGGCAAGGGGAAAAGCACGAGCAAATTAGACTAGGCATTAAAACATGGTCATCACCTTCACAGATATAGAGAACAAATTAGTGGCTACCAGGGGGAGAGGGAAGGGCGGAGGGGCAATACAGAGTTGGGGGGGAAGGGTTATTATGGAGTTACATGAAATCGTGTGTGTGAAACCTTTGAAAACTAAAGCACTATGGAATTTAAAGAATCTTTCAATCAATTTAAAAAAATTACTAAAAAAAAATAGTCATCACCAACAGAAATGAAATAGATGGGCGGATGAGTTTAGTTCCAAACATAATGAATTTGTCGTGATGGAAAAGAGAGTAGTGAACATTTCTGATAAGCAGAAGGAGATAAGCAATAAGAGGACTGCTCCAACCACAGCTGTACTGTCAAATTATGCAGAGATATATTATATTTGAAGCTGTAAACAATGAATGACTAACACTGGAAAACAATAGTCAAAGCAGAAAAGGAATCCAGAGAGTCCTCCTACACAATTACGTCCAGGCCTGGGGATAATCTCCTGAGCTACTCTTGCTTAGTTTCTACAAAACCCACACCCCACAAACCCACGAGGAAACCAGGTTAGAGCTCTTTAAAAGCACACTTCTAATACTATTTTTCTATATTACAAGGTATATTGAAAAATAAAGACATAAAATAACTGTGGTCTCTAATCATATATTACAGGTACTCAAAAAATACACATCCTTTCCCTAAAAGAAACTATTCAAAGTTGTTAATATATAGAATAAATTGTTACTTTTTAAAATGCATTTCCCATGCTTTCAGTCTATATGACAATCACTCCTAAGAACTCGTTTTAAGTATCACTAACCTGCTTCTTCAACTTTCTTCGGAAGAACTCATACTTTCTTTTGTAATCCCTGGAGTAGGGCACTGCCTTGAGTTGAAAATTTTGGAAAAATAAAGAAGGTTTAAGTTGTTTCATTCTGGAACAATTTTAAACACTCCACTCTGGGTATTTGATGAACATAAGTTAAAGGCATTAAAAGAGAATATTTGAAAAGAAAAGTTTAATTCAAAGAAAAACCATATATACAATTAAAAAAATTTTAATTTCTCTGTTTAAGATAAAATTGTATTCAGCAATTCTTATGGCTGTAATTTTCATCAGGCAATACTCTTGAAATGCAACAGGCCAGAAACAGGAAATGTCTTCCAAGTAGAGAAATATTAGAAATGAAAATTTCCATTTCTAAAGAGGCTTTCAAAGGGATTTCTTCCTTAAAGGAGCAATTTGAAAAATATACTTTTTGCTTGAACTCTGAGGAGTTGCCTTTTTTATCCATTACTTTAAAAGACTAAACATGAGTCAGAAGAGTAATCTACAAGAACTGTATCTTCAATTTTACTTATTTTTGTGAATTAGGAAACAGTTAAAATCTGAAAAACTAAAGTTGGAAAAAGAAGCTATATAAAAGAGGAAAATGATTTTCCTATCGTTAATCTGACTCAAGAGTAGTGTAAACATCATACATGGTAATAATTGTATTTAAACGTGAGTATGTCTTATATACCGGTATTTACAATGATTTCAACCAAAAAGTCCAAGTCATGACCCTGAGTTGATAGGGTGCTCTCTGCTTCTTCACCAGATACACTCTTGGCTCCTTTGATCTGCTGAGGATTGCCAGCCTTCTTCTTCAGACAAGTACCAGCCTGAGCACGGCAGACCACTGCCTTAGTATTTGACTATCTGGCTCACTGGTCTCACAAGGTTGCTGTGCAGAGTAAGGATAATGACTTTATATGTTCTTTTCAAATAATTGAGATCTGGTGTATGGGCGGTGGGGAGAGGGGAGATCTGCAAATGTGCTTTCCTCTCAACACCTTTAGTGCTATGTCCTTGATCAAACACCCTTGAAGAGACAGGTAAGGGGACAACCCCATCAGAGGATCCTGATACAAAGAAACTTACTGGTCCAGTTATTGCTACATTCTGCAACCGAGGATCTTCCCATTGCGTTCTTTTTATATCTGAAGAAAGAGAAAAAAAGATGTTCTCCATCCTCACGCACAAAATTCGATACTGCAAAAGATAATGTAATGAAAATAATCACATTGCACATACTGTGATTTATGTAGAAGATTCTTCCATCGGTGTGAGTTCTTTCTTCCCATCCTGGCTATAATGAAGAATATATTTCAATTATGTTAGGAAACGGTTTTCGATGTATGGGCAGAGAAATAGATTTGGTTATATGGTTGATTTAATTTGCATATTCCACTCTTAGTAGAAGACATCAACACTTCAACAATAATATTAATTATAGTTGTTAAAGAACTACTGTATTCCAAAATACAAATGTTTGAGATAGCCAAGTTAGATGGGTAGCAGTTCTAGAAACTTACAGGTAAAGGCCCCAGGTCATTGGACGAATCAAGTGATGTCTTTCCTCTCACATGAGCTGGAATTTTCAGTCTTGGATCTTCCTTTTTTGGTAGAGTAAATAAAGAAAACAATACACACACACAAACTTTAAAATCATGAAAGTCAATCTGTTATTATGTTTTCTAATATCAATGGATATCACTTTTATTTCTTTTGCTTACTCTATGAAATAATAGGTTCTCATCTAAAATCTATCACTCACAGACTACAATATTCAGTTCTCAGATCTCAGAGGAGGATCAGTATTAACTCACTACCTCTTTCACAGAAACCATTCGGAGTATTTTGCCCACTCTTTATGGATTGTGTCACTGCTTGGGGCTCTTCTCTAAATAAAAACTGGTGTAAGAGTGGGACATAAAACTGGAGCACATGTTATTTCTGAGGCCCTGAACATGCTTTTAGGCACTTAGCTGCTAAGGTGTTAATTTATTAATATTTTTGAAAGATAGGAAGGTAAGCACAAAAAGGTTATTAAAGGCAATTCAAATTGTTGAAAGAAAGAACAAAATTTAATTTATTTTGATTTATTGATGTATATTATAATTTTAATATTATTTTCTTAAATAATTTATTGTATAATTTTAGTTTTATTTAGGTATATTGGTGTTTTAAACAAATTTATTAATCAAAATCTCTTCATCTGCTGCTGATTTTCAGTAATTTTTCAATTAGTGGTGAATCAACTGCTCAACAACTTTAAGCCTTATCTTAACATAAAAATACCTATTCTACCTAGTCTGATAAGTTTTTTTGGGTACTATGAGATATGGATTCAAAAGTACTTTGGAACTATAAGCTTCATATAAAGGGAAAGGATTATGACTAAATATCTTCCTCAGTATTCATGGCTAGTGAGCTAAAAACTGCAAACATGGTAATTCCCTGGCAGTCCAGTGGTTAGGACTCCACACTTCCACTGCAGGGGGCGTGGGTTCGATCCCTGGTTAAGGAACTAAGATCCCACAAGTTGCACAGTGTGACCAAACACACACACACACACAAAGACAAACAAATAAAAAAACAAAAAACCCCCAGAACTGCAAACAGGAAGTAAATGTATCTCCATGACAATCCCCCTAAATATTAAAAATAGGCATAAACATATTGAATAGAAATAATCCTATTAAGAATTCAACATATCTCTAAATGAGCACTAGGAAATGTAGTGTATATTAATGTATAATTAAAGATTATCAAGAACTACACATGAGAGACTATTATTGTTGTTATAAATTTAAACTGGAGAGCACTGAAGTTACCCAGGTGGTGGTTTTGGTGTTGTGGTCAATGAAGAAAGGCCTCCCGTTTGGTGCATGCCGGACTTCCCAGCCTTTGGGAAGGAATCCTTGCTCCACTTCAGATGCCTGGGTCATCTGCTGTGCTGCGTCACTCGTGGGGGCCTGTGGGTGAGGGCCTGCAGAAGAACCCTGGCTTGATGGTAGCTGACTGGTCTCCACTGTGGCCTAGCACGTTAATTCAATCGTGTTGCAGTGTTTATAGAGAACACACAAACAGCTGTGGTTAAAAAGGTAACTTAACCTGCAAACAGCACACACAATTATAAATAGACCTAAAGATTGGAAGCTCATTTTTCCAATACAGTGTTGGGTCAAAGTTTGTTTTTAAAATAATTTATAATTTCTCAGCTGATTCTTGAGCAGTAAGAACGCTGGTTAACCGTCAGTCTGTTAGCCCTAGTTACAAGGGAAGCTTCAGTGCAAAGTGGAGAAGGTTGTCTTTGCTCACCCAGAAGACTCATATAGAGTGGGAATTTCCCATACACACAAAGTGGGTTCAAATGCTGGGAAGACAAAATGAATGACAAACATATACAACAGAAATGCATACCTGAAATGTAATATATTCATGTGATGAAATATAAAGCAGTAGTTAAAAGAAATACACTGGATTTATATATAAAACAACATGATAGGGTTTTAAAACAATGGTGAGCAAAAAAATATTTAGAATTATATAACACATCTTTGCAAAACTTGACACATGGACATAAATAACATTTTGCATTGTTTAACTCTCTATTAAGTACATAAAATAGGCAGGAAGAATCCCCAACAAGCTCATGATGGTAGTTCCCTCTGGGTAGTGGGGTCAAGTGCTTGGCTAAAAGGAATTTAGTTTTATCTGTAAGATTTTATTTTAAAAAAGAAAATGTCTAGAAACATATATGGTGATTTGTTAATGGCGGTAAATTCAGGGAGTTAAGAAAATCGGTATTTACTATCTTATTCTCTGTACTTTTCAGTTTTAAAAAATTTCTCCATAAGAGACATGGTGATAAGACAAAATATTTTCCTAAATGCTTACAAGGAAATATTACAAAAGGCACTCACTGTTGCCAAGGACAAAGTGTCATCATGACAAAGTTCTTTGATAGATACTAATCATTAAGATTATCTTTTAGCAAAATAATGATATTAACCATTCAAATTACACAATTACCCAGTGGACCAGATCATTTACTTTGTCCTCCTATTCCCAATTGGACTTGTTTTACATAATAACAAGTGGTGATTCATGTATATTAGAGATCTGCCGGAAATGGCAGACAATTAGCACCAATATCAGAAAATAATTAGAAGCATCCAGCATATACTACAAAGTGACATAATAGCTTCCATAGAAATATGATGGTTCAAATTATGTAATAAAACACATTAATGGATAGATTGCAGGGTACCTGGACAGTGGGCTTTATCCAGGTAGTAGTTCTGCAATTATGATCCACGTAATATGATCTTCCTCTTTCATCTTGTTTTTCTTCCCAACCTGGTGGTAATCCAGATGAAGTAGGCAAGAGCTAAGTGAAGAATAACAGAAGAATTAAATATTAATAAGAAAGTATCCTTTTTAAAAGGACCATATCCCTTTTTCACTGCTAGCTCTCTTTATTTTTATTTTTTTAAAGATTTTTTTTTGATGTGGACCCTTTTTAGAGTCTTTATTGAATTTGTTACAATATTGCTTCTGTTTCATGTTTTGGTATTTTGCTGTGAGGCATGTGGAATCTTAGCTCCCCCACCAGAGATCGAACCTGCACCCCTTGCATTAGAAGGCGAAGCCTTAACCACTGGACCACCAGGGAAGTTCCCCTGCTAGCTCTCCTTAAAATGAAACATGTTTTAAATCAATCATGTTTTAAATCATATTTTAAAGTGTACAGCATTTCACTTAAAAAAAAACTCCAGTAGAACAGATAATAATGATGAGAATGATAACAACACTAAAAATCACGAGAGTAGTAACAACCACACACTAAGTGCTTTAACACAGATCATGCCATTTAACCTCCACACAAATCTTAATGAGATAATTAACATTACTGGCCCATTTTACTTAAGGATGAAACTGAAGCTAGAAAATAGAAGCAATTTCCTACCAGATAACATTGCTAGTATGGAGCTGAGATTTGAACCCAGGTAGTCAAACTACAGATATGATCACCCATATGTGCCAAGTCAAAAGTTACCCCTGCTTTCTTTCTGTGAGGGCTGGGGACACGCTGATTATTGTAGTGTATTGCTAATGAACAAAAGAGGTCTAGTTTTCCAGGTTTACTTAAAATAGTCCAGGTCTGGCCTTCCTTTTGCCTTTTTTTTTTTTCATGAGCTTTAATTTTTTAAAATTTTTTGGCCGTGCGGCATGTGGGATCTTAGCTCCCCGACCAGGGATCAAATCTGCGCCCCCTGCATTGGAAATGTGGAGTCTTAACCACTGGACTGCCAGGGAAGTACCCCTTTTGTCTTAGAGATTAGACTCTTCATGGTTTGGCCTGGTTCCCTAATGTGTCTTACATATAAAAAACTATCACACTAGTCTGTTCACTAGATATACTGTTCTGTAGATGTATGGGGGTAATTGTACATTGCTGACAGTTATGATGAGCTGTGAGTCTACAAAATAATGGAATTCAAATTTGCCCAACTTTACAAATGTCCTACAGCTGGTGAGTAGATAAATGGGATGTAGTAGACACATCTACATGATGGAATATCATGAGCTACTGAGACATGTAACAACATGGATAAACCTCAAAAACATCACACGAAGTGCAAGAGGACAGATACATAAGACGGCATGCTGTATAATTCCACTTATATGAAATTTCTAGAAAAGGCAAAACTAGCAACCAAAGCAGATGAGTGTTCACCTGGGGCTGAGAGTAGGTATTAGGATTAAGAAAACTTTTTGTGGCGATGGGAGAATCTCAAACTTGACTGTGGTGATATTTGCACAACTGCATAAATTTACTAAAACTCATTTATTTGTGTACTTAAAAATGGGTGGATTTTATGGCGTGTAAATTATACCTTAAGAAAGCTGTAAACAAGCAACTGAACAAAACAGACCTCTAATCAATGTATTGAGAAGAAAAAGGCACGGAAATAGCTTTTCCAGTACATAAAATGTAAATCATCTCTAGATTCTATGGCTCATCTGGTGTACTTAAAATAGTTTCTCAGATGAGTGCCTGTCAGTCAATCAGAAATTCACCAGTTTCAATGCATAAATGATGTGTTGAAGCGAGGGGGGAGAAATAACAGGGATCTCCTTAAGTGGCTCCAGGCAAGTGGAGGTGGCCAGACACGGGGTAGTAAGTGAGAGGAAGGCTGGGGAGGGCAGTCTTGCCGTGGCATCCACCCTCTTGCTGATGGTCAGTGGTGACTGGACCAACTGCACAGGTGGGTACCCCTTCCTTCCTCAGCACAGGGTCCATGTCCCTCTCTTGATGCAGGGCCACCTTTATAGACAGATGAGCCACTCCTAGGTCGAGGACTTCTGGGCCTGTGCATTCCTTTGCTGGAACTCCCGTGAAAGCAAAAACAATCCCCCCGTTTCAATATTAATATACAGACTGCCATTCAAAATCACAAATGGTTGGTGGGAAAAAAGTGAGGTGGCCAGTCCAAGTGGGGAACTGGAACACTCACAGACCCAGAATGGGGAGAGAATTAGGACATGGAAACAGGCTATTTGAAAGAAAGAGCCCAGACAGAAGGGAAGGTGGCGGGGGCGGGGTGTGTGTGGGTGTGTCTGTGGGTGGCTAAGAGGGAAGGGAGGCTGAAAGGGCCAGGAGCCTGGGTGTTTACATTTGGTTTAGAAAACAAGCGGGGACCATCTGAGGAAGAGACAAACTCAAAGCAATGATAGTTGAGTCAGAAAGAGGATGGAGGCCATGACGTTGTTAGGTCTAAGCTCCAGTCCACGTCATGGCTGGAGATGCTACTGAGGAAGCAGCGGACGGCTCCTCAGCGGGCTGATGAAGTCCATCCTGGCCGCCAAGCCTGCTGACGCCAGGGCACACCTGCCTGAGGGACCAGCCCCTGACGCAGCTTCATGCACGGGGCGGAAACAGTCGCAAGATGCCATGGGCCAGGCACAGAGCAGAGGCCACTGGAGACCACAGTCTCGATCTGTATGCAACACCTCCAGCCCACACAGGGCTTCACCTGCCAAGCCCAGACGCTACCCACCAGCACATGGGGACTTGGCTTTCTCATGATGGGAGAGACAGTTCTCCAGGTTTTGTCTTTAAAGGGCCTACCTATCCCATTTCCCCTCCCTCAACCTCATCCCCCAGAGCCCAGATGCTGTGCTGGATCAAACGTTCATGTTCAGCGTTCCAAAAAAAAAGTTGCTGCGTCTTATATTTTTATTAAGGATTGAGGGGAGAGGCTAAAACTCACCACAGGAAGTGTAGGCTGTTCCTCAAAAGTATAGGCTTGTAAGCTGCCTCTTCTGCTGGAATGATTCTTATAAAAGAAAGAAAAAAAAAGAACGATAATAACCTTAGGTCTCTGCTTTGTCTTTGAATGGCAGATAAGGTAGCAGGATGGGTATGATGGGGCACCCCACCCACTCTCAGCCTCACTCAACACCACGCCACCCCCGCTGATGCCTTCCAACTTCCAGCTCACACTTGTCCCTCGAGTCCTAGACTGTCTCCTGGACACTTTCTCTTGAAGGTCTAACAGAGAACTCTTTATTGTGTCCAAAACTGGATTCAGCTTTTCCCTGTCCACACCCACTCAAACCTGTTCCTTCGCAGGTATTCCTCGTCTCAGTGGGCAGCAAGGGAGGCCAGCAGCTGCCCTAGGCAGACATCAGTCAGCCCCCGATTTCTCCCTCTCCTGTCCCTTACAGCCGGGCCAGTTACCAGATCCTATGCATTCTATTTCTTTACTAGCTCTCAAATACATTTCCCTTACACTTTTTTTTAAACTTCAAGTTTTCATCATTTACCACCTTGGCTATTACTGTGGCAACATCCTAACAGATGTGCTTGCTGCAAGTTGCTTAAATCTACTCTCCATACCCCGCGCTGCAGCCAGAGAGCGTTCTGCAGCGCAGATTTCATCACATCATTCTCTCACTCCGAGCCCTTCAATGACTTACACTCACTAGGATAAAATCTACAGCACAGAACACAATGTTAGTGAGCTTCCGACCTGGCTCTTCCTGCTGGCTGCAGCCCTCCAATCTCACAACCCACCCTCTGGACATTCCAGATTACTTGTTTCCTGGAACTCGCATAATTTTTCTTTCCTTGTGCTTTTATATGCACGCTGTTGTTGCCATCTGAAATATTTTAGTTCTGTTACTTAATGACATTAAAATTTATAATATATGTATAAATTAAGTCATTAGAGCCTCTGTATGATTGTTTACAATAACAAAGAACTGTAAACAATCTAAAGTCCATCAAAGGAGACTGGAGAAATAGCTTAAGGGTTACTTGCACAAGGGAATGATGTTTGATTATTTTGTTGTTGTTGGTTTTAAAAAGAGCACATCTATATTTACTGAAATGGTCCAATGTCTATGATACAGTATGTAAAAAAAGTAAGTTACCAGAAAGTGCGTACAAGATGATCTCAGGTTAAAAAAATGATATACAAATATGTCTGTGCATGCATGTTTATGAATATGTAGAAAATGTTTGAAACTACATATGCCAAACCATTAATGGCAATTGAGGGAGCACATGTTAGAGGTAAAATGGAAGATTCAATTTTTACTTTATAGACTTCAGTATTGTTTCAATTTTTAACCATGACCATATAATACTTTAAAAATAATAAATTAATTTTTTTTGAATTAATATGCACATGGTATGAAGTTCAAAAGGTACAAAAGATATATGCCCTGTTTACCCTGTTCCTCTTTTCAGAGCTGAGCAACGTTACCAAGTTTAGTTTTCAAGAAATATGATACACATATTTATTCTCTGTCATGTAAATAATTTTATAAATGGTAATGTACCAAATACACCATTCGGTACCTTGGTGTTTTCCACTGAACAATATCTCTTAGGGATTGTTCCATACAACATATACATTCAAAGACACTTCATTCTTTTCAATGGCTGCATGGTATTTCATTGTATGGATGCCACCTTTTACTTTTTTTTTTTTACCATCTTTATCGGAGTATAACTGCTCTACAATGGTGTGTTAGTTTCTGCTTTATAACAAAGTGAATCAGCTATACATATACACATATCCCCATATCTCCTCCCTCTTGAGTCTCCCTCCTACCCTCCCTATCCCACCCCTCTAGGTGGTCATAAAGCACCAAGCTGATCTCCCTGTTTTATAATTTAAAAAAATAATAATAACAGGAAGAAAGGGAATAGGATCTTATGTGATTTATCATCAGCAAATCAATATAGCTTATCCTTTAAGTCTTTGACCTTTCCCACTCCTTTGACCAAAAAATAAAATGAAATGAATGGAAGATAGAATAGACGGATGGAAGAAAGGAGGGGAAGGGAGCAGGCAGGCAGACCTGCTCTTGGATATTCACACAGGCGTTTACATAGAACTGTTTACATTGAAGCTTCTTAAGGGAGGTGCTAGAACAGAAGTCAGCAAACTTTTTTTTTTTTTTTTTTCCGTACGCGGGCCTCTCACTGCTGTGGCCTCTCCTGTTGTGGAGCTCAGGCTCCGGATGCACAGGCTCAGCGGCCATGGCCCACGGGCCCAGCCGCTCCGTGGCATGTGGGATCTTCCCGGACCGGGGCATGAACCCGTGTCCCCTGCATCGGCAGGCGGACCCTCAACCACTGCGCCACCAGGGAAGCCCAGCAAACTTTTTCTGTTAAGGTCCAGATAGGAAATATTTTTTGTGGGCCAAACGGTCTCTGCTACAACGACTCAACTATGTCAATCTAGTGTGAAAGCAGCCATAGGCAATACTTAAACAGATAGGTGGGCTGTATTCTGAAGATACTTTAACCAGCATATAACCTGCATGCAGTCAGCCCTCCATATTTACTAACTGAATGAAAAGCAAGGAATTCCAACTGGAAATGACCACAGCATCCTCAGATGCCTCTTTGTCTTCCACTGAAAGGTCTCCCTTGATAAGATTAGAGAGCTAGCCACAAGGACCTCATCAGGGCAGTGTATGTTGGAATATTTGCATCTGGACCCCACAGACAGCAATTTTTCAAGCAGTTGCTGGAGTGAGAAGGTCATCTATCTTCTTGTTTAGTCAAAGTACATCAGCTCTTATTCACATGTGTGTTGGGGACATGTGTGGTATAACTGAGAAGGTGAAAAGTAACCCTAAACACCCAGGACCCACCCTGGCACTCATCAGCATCATCAAGACAAAATCAACACTACTTTGTAATCATGCCTAAACACAGGAAAATGTGAACACTGTACAAGCCACAAAATACCAATTATCTCCCTATCCTGGCAGATATAAGTGACTGCTGCTTTTTTGCTAAATATAGCTTTAGTCTCGTGACAGATAAGATTTGAGATACCCAATCACAGAATAATCTCTGTTTCCTGACAGCATCCAATGCAGAGCAAAGTCCTGCTTCCTTAAATCCTCCTTAAAATTGACTAACATGAGCCCAAATCCTTTAAGTCTTTCCTAACCTACTGCTACTGATACACTCGTGGTGTGTTTTCCCCTTGCTGAAATGAGTAATAAACCCAACTTGTTCAATTATAGGTGTGTTCCTGGCAGCCTTTGGCTGGAGGGCACTGATTTATATAATGGACATTTAGACTCCAATGACCATTTGGATTTTCCATGACTCTGCTTCATACTATTAGTGGGGGTATTTGAAAACGGCCATGCTGTAAAGTACCAAAGTCCCTAACACAGTATTATGTGTAACTTAAGACAATTTTTTTCTCATCACAAGAAAAAAAAAACCAAACCTGTGAAGTGTTGGATAGTAATTAAACTTATTGTCGTTATAATTTTGCAACATATATATAAAATCATTATGGTGTACATCTTAAACTAATACAATGTGTTATATCAACTGTATCTCAGTAAAACTGGAGGAAAAAAGATAACATTCAGTCTTTAGACACTGAATTGAATAATATATAATACAAAATCCTGAAGCTCCAACAAAATCTAAGACCATCTTACTGAGCTGGATACTGGCTGGCCAGTGGCTGAATTTCCATAAACAGTGAGTCTGGCATTCAATTCTTCTGCAAGATGAGTCTGGACATCCAAGTTATTTGATGGTGGAGATGAGGGGAAGGCCTGATGGCTGTACATGGTGGCTTCATCTTCTCTTATAACTTCCCAGTTCTAAAATGAACAGAATAAGCTTAAGCCACACATACCTTAATCTACTGCTGTAACATATGTCTATCAACAAGAACGAGAAAATGATTTCTACCTCGGAAGACTCTCGGCTGTCAACACTTTCTGTTTCCTCAGATATCTGCCGCCTGGTGGTGAATGCACGCTGGGCTTGCAGTTGAATATTACCATTCTCAGCATCTGTTAGGCTGTCCCTGTATTAGAAATGTAAAAGCCATCACCCACGTCTGAAGAGAGTTAAAGTGACAGTCAAAAATTCTGTTTTCATTAAAAAAAAAAACCCTATATTAGATCAGAATTTATTGTTCTGGGCCAAAGGCTGCTTCAAAATGCATAGATTAAGTCCTAGGCACAACAGTACCTGCAAGAGTACCTTATGGAGTTAAAGTTTTTGTGAAAATGTGTAATGTGCCTAATATTTTCATTCATCACTGTGCCTAGGATAATGTCTCCCATGTATGGGCACTCAAAAAGTATTTGTTGAATGAATGAATACCTGAGAGTTTCATAAATAATTTCATTATATTATTATTTCACCATGTTCTTACAAGAGTAAAATCTAAAGTAGCTCCAGAAAGTTCATAAAACAGAAGCTTTAAGAGTTACACATACATCTTCATGAATCAGACAGTAACATTTTCCAGAACTGATCTTTAGCCAAGAGTAGATTTCCCATGTAGGAACGCAGAGGGCAGAAGGAAAGACAGTGTAAGGACACTATAATTAAAAACTTGATAGAGTACAGATTAAATGGTATCTATCTGCTTTTGATCATATACAGTAATGGACCGCTTCTGAAAAAGGACAGTAGTAAAGGCGTGTCTGAATCAAGGAAAGGTACGGTTAATCAGACTGAACACCCACTCCCCAGTCATTTCTTAGTTATACTGTTCTAGCTAGTTGTGTTTACTATAGCCAGACCGTAAGATCTAGAATTTTGTATAGATACTTAATAACAAAATTATTGTTCATTTATTTAATGCCAGATAAGCCCACGATAGTCAGAAGACCAGTTCTTACTGCACTGTTGCTGGAGAAAACAAAGTGGTCCTAAGGGAATGCCTCACACTTTTTCCCTCCTAAATAGTTGATTTTTGCTGGCTGAAAACAACATCAACCACAGTGAAAAAAATGTGATTCTGCTCAAGTCAGGCTTGCCATAATACTGAGGTATACAACAGGAGGAGGTTGCAGAAATTTATCGTGCTTTCAGTCTTGCAATCTGTACGCCATTCTACAGAGATCAATGCCTCTGTGACACGAAGAACTTGGATCATTAATTTGCTTTGGAAGGATGTGAGAAGGGAAAATATCTATGAAAGTGCTTGGACTATATCAGATACAAAATACCAAAGCCAAAAATTAGAACATTAAGGGACAAATAAGAAAAATTTTTTGTCCATGTCAAAAAGTAGAAAACTAAAGAAAGACTTCATAAGGTTATAAGGAAGGATATTTGATAATAAACATGAATAATGGAAGAATTTATAAATGTTATTTACAAACGTACAGTCTGATGATAATAAAAGAAAAATGTCACTGAGGAAACATAAATCAGAATACCTCAAAGGCCATTCTGTCCTTGATTTGGGTACATTGGAAATTATGTATACATTGACCAGATTGGCAAATGGGTGTTTAACAAAAGACCTTATTATTGAGTCCTTTCAATTTTATAAATAATTTACACTTTAAAAATACTGTACTGTAGAAATTAACATCTCATTATACTTTAGTAACAAACTACAAAAAGATCTCCAAGATTTTCTAAATTAATCTCAAGAGAAAAACGTTTCTTTTGTGGCTATAATTAAAAACAGAAATAATTGGCAATTCATTAAAATAAAGAAGCAATTAGAAGGGTGGTATTTGTGACTCAAATACTTTTTAATACTATCAAATCATTTAAAAAAGCATCCATGATAGCATTTTTAAAGCCCTGGGCCATAAAAATCCTAGCATTCTTGCAGTTTTTGGATCCCCACACTATTATGAATCCATTTGAGCCATTTGAGCCATGACTTCAAAATGAAAACTAGTGGTCCAAAAGTATTCAGATTACAAACATGAAAGTCATCACATACTGAAGGGTTGGTCTTTTCCACTGTGTTCTTCTAGATTCATGGTTTACATAGTAGGTCCTTCCAAGAATATCCTGCCTCTCTTCCCATCCTGGAGGTAGAGGGGAAGGTTCTTGTTGCTGCTGCAAATGGCAAGCAGCATCTGGTTGGTCCAAAACCACCCAGCCAGGCTGAAAAACAGAATGGTAAGAATTAAGTGTGTGCTTAATTTTTTTAACCTTATAAATTATGCTAGAGGAAGTTTTAAAAGAGATTTAGCACACCCAGTTCCAGAAACTATGCAAAGACAGAATTAGCACATTGTCAACTTTTAAGACCATAATAGGAATATCTTATGATAATGAAGATTTTTTTTTGCAAAATGATAACATTTAAATTTTGCTTGAAAAAAATTTTTTTTGAAAAAATTTAAAACATGTCTAATAGGAGAAAAAGGACACAGAAAACTTTCAAATAAACAAACAGCACTGGAAGGCACTAAGAAATTGAAAAGCATAGTTTAACCTTACTCTATTCTCTAACTTATAAGCAGGGATCATGTCTTATTGGGCATTGTCTCTCCCACAGAGAAAGCACCTTGTTTATGGTGGAAATAAACAACTCTCTGAAACCTGAAAAAAAAAATCACTGGATGAAGGTCTAATATGTAGAGGCATGATAGAGAAGGGCAAATGATTTAGAAATAATTGAATGATGGAAAAGACATGATGATTCTCTGGTCTGACTTTTCTCTTTCTCCTCTGGACCATGGAAAGGCATTTTGGTCAGGTCATAAAACAGTCAAAGAAAGAAAGTTTTGTTTTGTTTTATTTATATGCTAGGAAGGCATTGGAATTTTCCTCTGAGACTAGCAAGGGGCAAACATACAAAAACCCTTAGCTAGAGTAGTTATAGAGTAAGGAATTATTTGAAAAGGATAGTGAGGGTTAGTGACATGCTTTTATACAAGAAACCTCATAACAGAAAAGGCAGTCAGTAAAAGGTTCTGCTAAACATCAACATGGTTAGGAAGCATAAACACACTAGTGATGAAAACTTAAAAATTCTCCTAAAGGGACACAAAAGAAGACCTGAATGAATGAAGAGACGTAATGTGATCTTGGCTAGGAAGCTTTAATCTCAGAAAGGTGTCAATTCTCCCCAAGTTAATTTATAAAGTTGCCAGGATTCCAATAGAACTACATTATGGATTTTTTTGAAAATAACAAGACAAGGCAATTTTCAAGTTCAAATAGAAATAAAAACAAGCAAGAATAATCAGCACAGTTCCAAAAAAGAAGAGTGAAGATTAACTTTATCAGATAAAACATACCACAAACCACATAATGAATAGAATTGGAAAACTCAGAAAGAATCAAATTTATAGGAATTTAGTATATGACAAAGACATTTCAAATTTGTGGGAAGATAGGCAAATTACTTAGAAAAAAAGAAAAAATTTTTCTGGGTTTTTACCTCATACCTTATAACCAGAATGTTACAGATTGAGCAATATTTAAAATGTTAAAAAGTAAAACCGAAATGTATTAGAGCAAGCCTGGGGATATTAAAAAAAAATATTCTAAGGGTGGAGGAGCCATTAAGTATGACATCAAACCTGGAAGGCATCAAAGAGATTGAGTGATTTGATTACAACCCCCCAAATTTGTACATGGCAAAAACTACTAAATTGAAGTTAAAAAAAAAAAGGCAAGCTGGGGAACATATTTGGTACCATAATAATAGGTAAAAAAAATCATTTCCTTAATATAGAGAGAGCCTTTTGTTCTAGACATTGGGGATCTAGCACCGCAGGACTGTTGTGTCCCAGCCAGTTGACGGCTTAGAAGATGGAAGAGAGTTCTTCTATGTTGGAAGGTGGGTTCTGAAGAGGAAGGGTCAAGAAGAAGAGCTGGGAAGAATAGAAATGTTTTCTGGGAGAAAAGGATAGGGGTTTCTGCAGCAAGGTTGGTCTCTTCTGGCTAGCTCCAGTGGGAAGGTTAGAGACTGAGGCAGAAAGAAAGGTGAGGGGTAGGAGAGAGGAAGACAGACAGAATTATTCTGGGAAAAGGAATCTGGATGGGAAGTAAAACAGACTCCTTTTCTTTCTTAGCCTATTTTCTTCTTTATACCTTCTTCTATGGGAACTGATATCTCGTTAATTTCTTTTCTTTCTTTTTATTGCCCAAACTCCATTTTCTCTCCCTTCCCTCTAACCCCTTACTTTTTCTCTCCATCTATGTTTATCTTCCTTCTCTCTCTCCTTTCCTTTCCTTTAAATGATCATGATATAGGATCTATATATCTAAAAATTTGTCTTGTACATATTAAATCACATTTTACTTCTCTGGTCTCAATTTCAAAAGTGTTAGAGTTGAAATTTTATATTTCACTCTCTTGAAAAAAAAGACTAATTAGGGCTTCCCTGGTGGCGCAGTGGTTGAGAGTCCGCCTGCCGATGCAGGGGACACGGGTTCGTGCCCCGGTCTGGGAAGATCCCATACGCCGTGGAGCGGCTGGGCCCGTGAGCCATGGCCGCTGAGCCTGTGCGTCCAGAGCCTGTGCTCCGCAACGGGAGAGGCCACAACAGTGAGAGGCCCGCATATCGCAAAAAAAAAAAAAAAAAAGACTAATTAAAAAAATATGGTCACTGATTATTTTTCTTCAGATTAATAAAATTTATTAATAAAAGGGTCCTCACTTCTGCTGTGAAGGATTATGAAAATATTCAGAGCTTGGAAAATGGTACCAAAAATATTTCTTTAAAGTCTTCTTAAAGATTTCTCTCTTAAAGGTCTACATATTGAATTTACGTTACCCAAGTAAACTTGTGAAGGGGAAAAAAACTAAGTAAGGGCTTATTTTTAAAAAACCTGTTTCAGTTCCAGGAGGAAGTACAGTTACATATTTGAACATTGTTTAGAAAGAATGAGTTTTCATTTTCTGTAGAGAATGCCTCCCTATTAAACATGTATCAGCTAATATTCTTCACAAATAATTTTCTAAGTATCAATGTATATTACTTTATTACTAACCTCAAAGCTAATATGCAACTGCACACAATTTAACAGAGTCAAAGTCCAGAAAGAAAGCATTTAGAGGTACAACAAACATTATATTATACGGTAATTGTGTAAAATACATACAACTAAACCTAAAGTTACAAGGGGTGCAAAAATCAAATATTACACAACTATCTATTATAGCCACACTTTATTGTACTAGGGTATACACTGCCTAAGAGTGAGCCTCTTCTGAAAATTACAATTGTTTTCTTTAAATGGTAGGATTTTATATATTCAGTCACAAACTAAATGTCAAAGACAAGACTTCTCTGGTCATTAGCTACACAGAAGATAAATAAGCACAGATTCATGTGTTTGAATTCCTAGGGCCTTTCATAAATAAACTCCTACATGCTTACATCTACTGAAATTATAAGGTGCATTCTGAGGGAATTCAAACATTGAGACATGAGACCACAAAATGAAGTGAAGCAGCTCTACCCACAGAAACTGAACTGTGAATAAGGTACCTGTGATATGTGTGTGTGGGCAAAACTTGGAGCAGGTTACCAAATAATGAAATGCTGTTAAAAATTTTTTAAGTTACTAAATAAAGAATTTTCTTTCTTTACAGCAGACATCCTTCATTTCAAACAGAATTCCATTATTCAGGTTTCCCTGTGCACCAAAATGCCAGGTACAGAAAATTCTACTCAATAAATTTCTGAATTAAAAAAAAAGACTGTTATATGACAAATCAGAGAAAAACTAAAATGAAAAACAAGGTCATCAAATAAGGGAATTAGACTTGAGAGGATACCAAGTTCTTTGATTGCCAGAGTAAGGGCTAACTACAGTCTATGATTTAAAGAAAAATAGTTCTTTCTTTCTGTTATTATGAATTCCCCAACAAACTAAAGTCTCATTAGTGCAAATAAAAAATTCCCAGAAAGCTTTGTTGCAAAAGCACTACTTGTTCTTGAACTTTCTTTCTCAAGACGTTTGGGTGTGTGAAGCAGAGCCCAGCACTGGGGAAGGGTCCCTCAGCCTTACAGTTCTGGAGACTTCAGCAGACCTTAATCAAAGAGGCATGACTGTTGAGGAAGCCACACAAACAAAATCCTCCAGAGCAGACTGATGCCAGCACACTGGGTGCTTTCAGTCAATGTGGTAGAATAAGGTGCTATCTTTTGATGGTAAGGTTCCTTCAGTGGGAACCCCAAGGGGCAAATGTTTTTGTTCCCTTTTCAGATCATGAATTTTTGTGCTGGAAGAAACCTCAGAGGTCATCTGGTACAACCCTGTCACTCTGTAAAGGAAGAACCTGAGGTGCAGAGAAGGTCAGAGACTCACATGGTCACTCAACTCACAAGCAGCAGAGCTTGCAACTAAGATTCCAGGCTCCAAATCCCTGTCCAACTCTATTCCAAGAATTGGAATAGAATACTCTCTGCCTCTTCTTCACGCACCCCAAAGGCAGGTGGTTCTGCCCAAATCCTTGACTGGACTTCCACTTATCCTGTCATCCGTGAAGATTGTTAAATTCTTCTGGCCCCCCATAAATGTGGCTTTTTATTAAATGACTTATATTCTCTCCTTCTCTCTCTCTCAGTCTCTCTCTTAGTCTCCTCCTTTTCTATGAGCCCTCCCGCCTACTCCCACCCCAAGCATGATAGGAAAAGTAACAGGAATTATATTTCATAGAAGAGTTCCTAATTAGTAGAGCCTCCTCAAGTATTCCACATATTTAACTTACAAATACTAAATTGTGTTCTTACTTTAATGGAGGGGGAACATGACATCGTTTTAGAAAACTCTGAAAAACTAGAAACAGTTAATGACTTAATTACAACAAATGCTTTCATTTATAAACATTACAATCTCTATTCCCTAACCCTTAAGAATATCATCAGTAATGGCCATTCATTCTACAGAAATATCCTTAGCGGAAAGAAATGTTTAACAAATTCTTGGGTAAAATAAACAAATGTACAGGGAAGTAATTTTTATTTCATACATTAACTCCATTTGAATAGTTATTTTTTCTTTGGAGTATAGTAAAATAAGAAATTAGATATTTTCTTTTTAGTTTAACCACATATTTATAAAATCTCACCTCTAATTCCTCAGCCTGTTCTGTGTTATCTTCTTCTGAGCCACTGGTTTTAGGTAAGTAAGTCATTTTTAATCTCAGATAACCTTTAACTCTTGATTTGTGACTGTAGAAAAGAAAATAATAATTCACAAAATTTTAATACTAAGAAGAAAAGCACTCATTTAATAAGAGTTTACTGAACATCTACTAGCTACTAGAGGAGATTCAAAGACAAGTTCCAGTGCAGAAGATATTTAGGAGAAGGAATAGATGGTGGAGAAAAAGGAACATCCATAAATAAATAATTGTTATGAGATACATAAGGAACTATGGAAGTTTAAGTGAAAGATCAGAGAGAATTTGAAAGAGAAGTTGGCATTTGAGTTGGGGCTAGAAGACTGGGGAGGATTTTGATCTGTGGCAGTGAAGGGAAAGGCATATGAGTAGAGAAGAGAGCAAAAACAAGGAAATAGATGGGAAACCTGGGGTGCAGTTAAGGAAATGGCAGTATCTGAGATTGGCTGAATTACAGGATACATAAAGGGAGTGGAAATGGTCCAGCTGATGAGATCCATGTGAAATAAGAGAACTTTTAGATTTTATCTTGCTTAGAATTTTGGGAATAGGGAAAGTCATCCTCAGAGATGTGCTTTAGGGATAATAATCTAGTCATGTTGTATAAGATGACAGAAAAGTGGAGAGCAAGGATGGATAACTGCCTGAAACCTAGTGTCTTTGACAGCTGTTTCAATCTGTCATACATTAATTTACCTCTTCTGTTTTCATACTGTATCTTGTATCACCTCTTTGAATAATGAGTTGTCTAAGTTAAGGGCTGCTGCCCAGTGTAGTAACATTTAAGGATTTTAAAACCTGTCTTTCTTAAGCTTCTAACTGAAGACCTGTCTATTGCCCCCACCAAATCTAGCATCCTGTTTACTTAAGAAATCCTTGCTTGTCATAGCTTTCTGTATAGGTTTTGGGGGTATTTTTTTTATAGATTTCAGTTATGTAATATGACATAAAAGTCCTAATCTTTTATCCTGTCTTCAAGAGATACTCCCCTACCCCACCCCACCTCCAATGCCTCCCTTAAGCTTTTTAGTTGTTCATCTCTACACAGTTCTCATGGATTTGGAAAGTGTACCTTCCCTGAGTGGTCAATAAAACCCCTGATGCTTATTTCCCAGGCCACTAACGTGACTTGTGTCTCCATAGTTAAGGGGGTGTGAACACTCTGACTTGTTATAAAAGATGGATACAGAAAACTTACTCAGATAATATTTTATAGGAGAGTTTCTCCACAATGATAGGTTTTATTATGTTTTTCCAACTAGATAATATGCCTGTGGGTTTGGGCTTAGTGATGCTCAAAAAAATCTAAGAATGTAGTTGGATAAAGCTCTTTCTGCACTTGCAGTAATACCCAGTGCAGACAGAAGATGTGTTTTGAAGATAAAGATACTGGAAAGCATTTGACAAATTGAAAAGCAGGTTACTAGAGCAACCAAATAAGAGAAGAAAGAAATATTTAGTTATTCTTGATATACAGATGTCACAGTCAGTCCAAAATTAAAGGAAGAAAAGAGACTTATATTGCAAGACTTCTAGAGAAATTAAATATGTGGTTTCTCTTATAAACGGTAAATATGAACACAGTCAGAAAGCACTGTCCCCTTTATTTTAATAATTTATATTACAATGAATGCTTAAAAATTTTGATTAAAAATATAAAATATTTTTATCAAAAATTTTATTAAGTTCCCATACTGTATTTTTCAACTGCATTTTCTAGTTTTAAAAACAAAACATATAGTGTTGCTTTCACAGATTTCCTTCCTCTGCTTTACTCTGCCCTTTCTGACAGTAAAGCCACATACACATCTTCACTAGATTTTACTTGATTCTGTGGTTCAGAAGATCAAAAGGAGTTTTATTTACAGCTTAAACTTAAAAATTTTGACAAAAATAAAGTAATTCAGTTTAGGAAAATGGAATTATGAACAGGCTATTGGGTTGTAAATTATAGTTTTGCTCATGTTATTTTCTCTAAATATTTGAGTTTTCTGAAGTATCTTTTTTTAAATGAAAGTATGCTAAATGTAGTTATATATCCCTGAAAATGGTTTTCTGTGTATCAAGTTGGATTCTTTTTTTTTTTGGCTGTGCTATACAGCTTGCAGGATCTTACTTCACGGACCAGGGACTGAACCAGGGCCATGGCAGTGAAAGTGCTGAGTCCCAACCACTGGACCACCAGGGAATTCCCTGGATGTTTTTTTTACATGAATTGATGTTTGTGATTTTTAAAAGCACAGTATGACAAAATTACATATACTGTAAGATATAAAATACATATAAACTAATGACAAATTTCATTCTCATAGTATGATAAATACAAGGGAGACAAGTCTTTCCCAAAGGGGTATGATCACTTTTCTGTATTTTCAGAATTTTTGCACTGTGCCTATACTACTTCTTAATCAGAAATAGCAATAAAGCTTTTAAAAACTAATATTTATATGTAGCTTATTTACAAAGGTTGAAACTGAATTTCCAAAGAGGCTACTGTAAGGTATAAAGAGATTAAAAAAATTTTTCATATGTTATTATTTTATATTTACTGACCTTCTTGGGTGAAGAACAAAATCCTTAAATGTATATGGTCTCTCCATTCTTGGATTTTCTGTCTAGAATAAAACAGTGGGTTTTCAAGATACATCTGTAACACCAAAAATATATACTTTTCAAGAATATTCATTAACTATGACCTAAGGCATAATTGAAGTTAGAGGTGGGAAAAAAGTAGCTTTAGCTTATTAAGCGGTAACAGTTGGTAATTTGACAGCACTTTCACTTTCCTGCACTGTAGGAATTGCACCTGGCATCACAACTCAGTATAAAACTAGCTGAGCAGGTGTGTCGTGAAGACAAAGGGAGGGTAAAAGTGGAAAAACAGTAGAGAATGGTTAGTATGCTTGTGCCCCAAAAGAAATATGGAATATGAACGATGTCAGCAGGCTGGCGTGGTTAGATCATAGAGACAGTTCTAGGAGAATAAAAAAGTAAGCAGCTTGGAAAATAAGACTGGATTAAATTCATTATCAAAAGCTTGCAATGTCTAAAGACTACAGAGAGACAATAAACATCTGAAAAGACTGATAAAGAAGTATTACTTCTCTTTCTTATCAAGTTCAGCAGCCCTGTGTTTTTATTCTCCTTTACTTCTCTGCTGCACTTTGCATTGTTAACTACCCATTCAGTCTTGAAACTCTTAAATTCTCATGACATCATTTTACTTCGTTCTTTTCCGATTTCTCCTGGTCTGTCTTCTCTTTCTCCTCTGACAGACCCACATTGATGAACGTTCAATGTTTTAGCCTTCAATGCTCTCATCCCTCTCGTTTGGACAGCCCATTCTTCTCAGAGATTCTGCGGTTACCTTACCAATGATAGCTCTCAATCCTTCCAGACCCTTTTCCTTACACAACTTATTTTTATATCTCTGTCAGCTGCCCACTTTAAGCTTTCATTTTTCTTGTTTACTACTGATATGCAATATGGCCAAAAATAAATTTATCATATCTCAAAAAAATGGCTTTCCTCCTATGTTTTCTACTTGAGATACCACCCTTATCTTGCAAGTTCAACTTGTATTATCTTTACTTTTTGCTTAATTTTATTTTTTTCAACTGGACCTCCATGTTAAAAACCCGATCCAGTAATGTTATGTTATGAAATGTTTCCTGCATCTGTCTGTTTTCTTCTGTTGCTATATGCTTGGTCCAGGTTCAGTTTCATGCCCATATTGTTGTAATTGATCTTAGTTTCTTTTGGTGAGACTAAGCTCTCCCCATTCTAGTTATTCAGTAGAATATTTTCAAACTGATCTTCCTCAAACAATGCTTTCATGACGTCAACCAACTTCAGTGGCTCTCTATTTCTTACTGGGGTTCATGTAAGGGAATTTTGAAAATAAAATGGAAAACTGAGATGAGTTTTCAGAAAATAATATGCTCAAGAAATAATAGCAGTATACACTTTACAAATCAAATATTTACATTTACTATATTGTGTATCTGTAAGTATTTATTAAAATAAAAAGAATAAACATAAAAAGTAAAATCATGGACATCTATACTAACCGGTAATGGATAAAGAGGAACATCCACTTGACCTAGGAAATCATCTCTTGTCTACAAAAAAGAAAAAATGACATTAGTAATATGCTTGATCTTTTTGGAAAACTTTGATGAGCTATTGTCATCATTCACATCGAAGTTTTTCTTTGTTTGTTTAACCCTATGAAATATCAATGAAAAAATCAATGGAGGAGGAAGGCAGGAAGATGGCGGAAGAGTAAGACGCGGAGATCACCTTCCTCCCCACAGATACATCAGAAATTCATCTACACGTGGAACAACTCCTACAGAACACCTACTGAACGCTGACAGAAGACCTCAGACCCCCCAAAAGGCAAGAAACTCCCCACATACCTGGGTAGGGCAAAAGAAAAAAGAATAAACAGAGACAAAAGGATAGGGACGGGACCTGCACCAGTGGGAGGGAGCCGTGAAGAAGGAAAGGTTTCCACACACTAGAAGCCCCTTCGCGGGCGGAGACTGCGGGTGGCGGAGGGGGAAAGCCTCGGAGTAGCGGAGGAGAGCACAGCAACAGGGGTGTGGAGGGCAAAGCGGAGAGATTCCCGCACAGAGGATCAGTGCCCTCAGGCACACATCAGCCCGAGAGGCTTGTCTGCTCGGCCGCTGGGGCAGGTGGGGCTGGGAGCTGAGGCTCGGGCTTCGGTCGGAGTGCAGGGAGAGGACTGGGGTTGGCGGCGTGAACACAGCCTGAGGGGTCTAGTGCGCCATGGCTGGCCCGGAGGGAGTCCGGGGAAAAAGTCTGGACCTCCCGAAGAGGCAAGAGACTTTTTCTTCCCTTTTGTTTCCTGGTGCGCGAGGAGAGGGCATTAAGAGCGCTGCTTAAAGGAGCTCCAGAGACGGGCGCGAGCCACGGCTAAAAGCGCGGACCCTGGAGACGGGCGTGGGACGCTGGGGCTGCTGCTGCCGGCGCCACAAGGCCTGTGTGTGAGCGCAGGTCACTGTCCACCCCCCTTTCCAGGGAGCCTGTGCAGCCCGCCACTGCCAGGGTCCCGGGACCCAGGGACGGCTTCCCCGGGAAAGCACACGGAGCGCCTCGGGCTGGTGCAACGCCACGCCAGCCTCTGCAGCCACAGGCCCGCCCCGCACTGCGTGCCCCTCCCTCCCCTCGGCCTGAGTGAGCCAGAACCCGCGGCTCCTTTAAACCCGTCCTGTCTGAGTGAAGAACGGACGCCCTCCGGCGACCTACGCGCAGAGGCGGGGCCCGGTCCAAGGCTGAGACCCGGGAGCTGTGAGAGCAGAGAAGAGACAGGGAAATCTCTCTGTGCAGCCTCGGAGGCAGCGGATTAAAGCTCCACAGTCCGCTTGATGTGCCCTGCGTCTGTGGAGTGCATGAATGGACAGCGAATCATCCCAAATTGAGGAGGCAGACTTTGAGGACAAGATTTAAGATTTTTTCCCTGTTCCTCCTTTTACAACGAATTATCCCAAATTGAGGAGGTGGACTTTGAGAGCAAGATTTTCGATTTTTTCCCCCTGTTCTCTTTTTGTGAATGTGTATGTGTATGCTTCTGTGTGAGATTTTCTCTGTATAGCTTTGCTTCCACCATAGGTCCCAGGGTTCTATCGGTCCGTTTTTTTTTCTTTTTCAATAATTACTTTTTTATTTTTAATAATGCTACTATATTTTTTACTTTATCTTCTCTCTTTCTATTTTTCCTACCCTCCCTCCTCCCTCCCTCCCTTCGCCCCTTTCTTTCTTTCTTTCCTTCCTCCCTCCCTCCCGTCTTCCTTTCACTTTCTTTTTCTTTCCTTCCTCCCTCCCTCCTTCTTTCTTTCTTTCTTTTCGTCCTTCCTCCCTCCCTCCCTCCCTCCTGTCTTTCTTTCCTTCCTCCCTCCCTTCTTCCTTTCACTCTTTCTTTTTCTTTCCTTCCTCCCTCCGTCCCTCCCTCCTGTCTTTCTTTCTTTCTTTCTTTCCTTCCTCCCTCCCTCCCTTCTTCCTTTCACTCTTTTTCTTTCCTTCCTCACGCCCTCCCTCCTGTCTTTCATTCTTTTTCTTTCCTTCCACCCTCCCTCCCTTCTTCCTTTCACTCTTTCTTTTTCTTTCCTTCCTCCCTCCCTCCTTCCTTTCTTTTCTTTCTTTCCATCCTTCCTCCCTCCCTCCTGTCTTTCTTTCTTTCTTTCTTTCCTTCCTCCCTCCCTCCCACCCTTCTTCCTTTCACTCTTTCTTTTTCTTTCCTTCCTCCCTCCCTCCCTCCCTCCTGTCTTTCTTTTTTTCTTTCCTTCCTCCCTCCCTCCTTTCTTTCTTTCTTTCCGTCATTCCTCCCTCCCTCCCTCCTTTGTTTCTTTCTTCCTTCCTTCCTTTCTTTCCTTCTTCCTTTCTTTCTCTCTCTCTTTCTTTCTTCTACTAATTCTTTCTTTCAACTTTTTCTCCCTTTTATTCTGAGCTGGGTAGATGAAAGGCTCTTGGTGCTGCAGCCAGGAGTCAGTGCTATGACTCTGAGGTGGGAGAGCCAACTTCAGGACACGGGTCCACAAGAGACCTCCCAGCTCCACATAATATCAAGCAGCGAAAATCTCCCATAGATCTCCGTCTCAACACCAGCACCCAGCTTCAGTCAACGACCAGCAAGCTACAGTGCGGGTCACCCTATGCCAAGCAACTAGCAAGACAGGAACACGACCCCACCCATTAGCAGAGAGGCTGCCTAAAAACATAATAAGGCCACAGGCACCCCAAAACACACCACCAGACGTGGACCTGTCCACCAGAAAGACAAGATGGAGCCTCAACCACCAGAACACAGGCACTAGTCCCCCCCACCAGGAAGCCTACACAACCTACTGAAACAACCTTACCCACTGGGGACAGACACCAAAAACAACGGGAACTACGAATCTGCAGCCTGCAAAAAGGAGACCTCAAACACAGTAACATAAGCAAAATGAGAAGACAGAAAAACACACAGCAGGTGAAGGAGCAAGATAAAAACCTACCAGACCTAACAAATGAAGAGGTAATGGGCAGTCTACCTGAAAAAGAATGCAGAATAATGATTGTAAAGCTGATCCAAGATTGTATTTCCAAGATCCAAAATCTTGGAAATAGAATAGACAAAATGCAAGAAACAGTTAACAAGGACCTAGAAGAACTAAAGATGAATCAAGCATCGATTAAAAACACAATAAATGAAATGAAAAATACTCTAGATGGGATCAATAGCAGAATAACTGAGGCAGAAGAACGGATAAGTGAGGTGGAAGATAAAATAGTGGAAATAACTGCTGCAGTGCAAAATAAAGAAAAAGGAATGAAAAGAACAGAGGACAGTCTCATAGACCTCTGGGACAACATTAAACGCACCAACATTTGAATTATAGGGGTTCCAGAAGAAGAAGAGAAAAAGAAAGGGACTGAGAAGATATTTGAAGAGATTATAGTTGAAAACTTCCCTAATATGGGAAAGGAAATAGTTAATCAAGTCCAGGAGGCACAGAGAGTCCCATACAGAATAAATCCAAGGAGAAATACGCCAAGACACATATTAATCAAACTGTCAAAAATTAAACACAAAGAAATCGTATTAAAAGCAGCAAGGGAAAAACAACAAATAACACACAAGGGAATCCCCATCAGGTTAACAGCTGATCTCTCAGCAGAAACTCTACAAGCCAGAAGGGAGTGGCAGGACATACTTAAAGTGATAAAGGAGAAAAATCTGCAACCAAGATTACTCTACCCAGCAAGGATCTAATTCAGATTTGATGGAGAAATTAAAACCTTTACAGACAAGCAAAAGCTGAGAGAGTTCAGCACCACCAAACCAGCTTTACAACAAATGCTAAAGGAACTTCTCTAGGCAAGAAACACAACAGAAGGAAAAGACCTACAATAACAAACCCAAAACAATTAAGAAAATGGGAATAGGAACATACATATCAATAAGTACCTTAAATGTAAATGGACTAAATGCTCCCACCAAAAGACACAGATTGGCTGAATGGATACAAAAACAAGACCCATATATATGCTGTCTACAAGAGACCCACTTCAGACCTAGAGACACATACAGACTGAAAGTAAGGGGATGGAAAAAGATATTCCATGCAAATGGAAATCAAAAGAAAGCTGGAGTAGCAATTCTTTTATCAGACAAAACAGACTTTAAAATAAAGACTATTAGAAGACACAAAGAAGGACATTACATAATGATAAAGGGATCGATCCAAGAAGAAGATATAACAACTGTAAATATTTATGCACCCAAAGTAGGAGCACCTCAATACATAAGGCAAATACTAACAGCCATAAAAGGGGAAATTGACAGTAACACATTCATAGTAGGGGACTTTAACACCCCACTTTCACCAAAGGACAGATCATCCAAAATGAAAATAAATAAGGAAACACAAGCTTTAAATGATACATTAAACAAGATGGACTTAATTGATATTTATAGGACATTCCATCCAAAAACAACAGAATACACATTTTTCTCAAGTGCTCATGGAATATTCTCCAGGAGAGATCATATCTTGGGTCACAAATCAAGCCTTGGTAAATTTAAGAAAATTGAAATTGTATCAAGTATCTTTTCCGACCACAATGCTATAAGACTAGACATCAATTACAGGAAAAGATCTGTAAAAAAAATACAAACACATGGAGGCTAAACAATACACTACTCAATAACGAAGTGATCACTGAAGAAATCAAAGAGGAAATAAAAAAATACCTAGAAACAAATGAAAATGGAGACACGATGACCCAAAACCTATGGGATGCAGCGAAAGCAGTTCTAAGGGGGAAGTTTATAGCAATACAATCCCACCTTAAGAAACAGGAAACATCTCGAGTAAACAACCTGACCCTGCACCTAAAGCAATTAGAGAAACAAGAACAAAAAAACCCCAAAGTTAGCAGAAGGAAAGAAATCATAAAGATCAAATCAGAAATAAATGAAAAAGAAATGAAGGAAATGATAGCAAAGATCAATAAAACTAAAAGCTGGTTCTTTGAGAAGATAAACAAAATTGATAAACCATTAGCCAGACTCATCAAGAAAAAAAGGGAGAAGACACAAATCAATAGAATTAGAAATGAAAAAGGAGAAGTAACAAGTGACATTGCAGAAATACAAAAGATCATGAGAGATTACTACAAGCAACTCTATGCCAATAAAATGGACAACCTGGAAGAAATGGACAAATTCTTAGAAAATCACAACCTTCCGAGACAGAATCAGGAAGAAATAGAAAATATGAATAGACCAATCACAAGCACTGAAATTGAAACTGTGATTAAAAATCTTCCAACAAACAAAAGCCCAGGACCAGATGGCTTCACAGGTGAATTCTATCAAACATTTAGAGAAGAGCTAACACCTATCCTTCTCAAACTCTTCCAAAATATAGCTGAGGGAGGAACACTCCCAAACTCATTCTATGAGGCCACCATCACCTTGATACCAAAACCAGGCAAGGACGTCACAAAGAAAGAAAACTATAGGCCAATATCACTGATGAACATAGATGCAAAAATCCTCAACAAAATACTAGCAAACAGAATCCAACAGCACATTAAAAGGATCATACACCATGATCAAGTGGGGTTTACTCCAGGAATGCAAGGATTCTTCAATATATGCAAATCAATCAATGTGATACACCATATTAACAAATTGAAGGAGAAAAACCATATGATCATCTCAATAGATGCAGAGAAAGCTTTCGACAAAATTCAACACCCATTTATGATAAAAACCCTGCAGAAAGTAGGCATAGAGGGAACTTTCCTCAACATAATAAAGGCCATATATGACAAACCCACAGCCAACATCATCCTCAATGGTGAAAAACTGAAACCATTTCCACTAAGATCAGGAACAAGACAAGGCTGCCCACTCTCACCACTCTTATTCAACTTAGTTTTGGAAGTTTTAGCCACAGCAATCAGAGAAGAAAAGGAAATAAAAAAAATCCAAATCGGAAAAGAAGAAGTAAAGCTGTCACTGTTTGCAGATGACATGATACTATACATAGAGAATCCTAAAGATGCTACCAGAAAACTACTAGAGCTAATCAATGAATTTGGTAAAGTAGCAGGATGCAAAGTTAATGCACAGAAATCTCTGGCATTCCTGTACACTAATGATGAAAAATCTGAAAATGAAATCAAGAAAACACTCCCATTTACCACTGCAACAAAAAGAATAAAATATCTAGGAATAAACCTACCTAAGGAGACAAAAGACCTGTATGCAGAAAATTATAAGACACTGATGAAAGAAATTAAAGACGATACAAATACATGGAGAGATATACCATGCTCCTGGATTGGAAGAGTCAATATTGGTAAAATGGCTCTACTACCCAAAGGAATCTACAGATTCAATGCAATTCCTATCAAACTAACACTGGCATTTATCACAGAACTAGAACAAAAAATTTCAAAATTTGTTTGGAAAAACAAAAGACCCTGAAAAGTCAAAGCAATCTTGAGAACGAAAAACAGAGCTGGAGGAATCAGGCTCCCTGACTTCAGACTATACTACAAAGCTACAGTAATCAAGACAGTATGGTACTGGCACAAAAACAGAAAGATAGATCAATGGAACAGGATAGAAAGCCCAGAGATAAACCCACGCACATATGGTCAACTTATCTTTGATAAAGGAGGCAGGAATGTACAGTGGAGAAAGGACAGCCTCTTCAATAAGTGGTGCTGGGAAAACTGGACAGGGACATGTAAAAGTATGAGATTAGATCATTCCCTGACACCATACACAAAAAACAGCTCAAAATGGATTAAAGACCTAAATGTAAGGCCAGACACTATCAAACTCTTAGAGGAAAACATAGGCAGAATACTCTATGACATAAATCACAGCAAGATCCTTTTGGACCCACCTCCTAGGGAAATGGAAATAAAAACAAAGATAAACAAATGGGACCTAATGAAACTTCAAAGATTTTGCACAGCAAAGGAAACCATAAACAAGACCGAAAGACAACCCTCAGAATGGGAGAAAATATTTGCAAATGAAGCAACTGACAAAGGATTAATCTCCAAAATTTATAAACAGCTCATGCAGCTCAATAGCAAAAAAACAAACAACCCAATCTAAAAATGGGCAGAAGACTTAAATAGGCATTTCTCCAAAGAAGATATACAGACTGCCAACAAACACATGAAAGAATGCTCAACATCATTAATCATTAGAGAAACGCAAATCAAAACTACAATGAGATATCATCTCACACCAGTCAGAATGGCCATCATCAAGAAATCTAGAAACAATAAATGCTGGAGAGGGTGTGGAGAAAAGGGAACACTCTTGCACTGCTGGTGGGAATGTGAATTGGTACAGCCACTATGGAGAACAGTATGGACTTTCCTTAAAAAACTAAAAATAGAACTACCATATGATCCAGCAATTCCACTACTAGGCATATACCCTGAGAAAACCATAATTCAAAAAGAGACATGTACCAAAATGTTCACTGCAGCTCTATTCACAATAGCCCGGAGCTGGAAACAACCTAAGTGTCCATCATTGGAGGAATTGATAAAGAAGATGCGGCACATATATACAATGGAATATTACTCAGCCATAAAAAGAAACGAAACTGAGCTATTTGTAATGAGGTGGATAGACCTAGAGTCTGTCATACAGAGTGAAGTAAGTCAGAAAGAGAAAGACAAATACCGTATGCTAACACATATATATGGAATTAAAAAAAAAATGTCATGAAGAACCTAGGGGTAAAACAGGAATAAAGACACAGACCTACTTGAGAATGGACTTGAGGATATGGGGAGGGTGAAGGGTAAGCTGTGACAAAGCGAAAGAGAGGCATGGACATATATACACTACCAAACGTAAGGTAGATAGATAGTGGGAAGCAGCAGCAGAGCACAGGGAGATTAGCTCAGTGCTTTGTGACCGCCTGGAGGGGTGGGATGGGGAGGGTGGGAGGGAGGGAGATACATGAGGGAAGGGATGTGGGAACAGATGTATATGTATGACTGATTCACTTTGTTATAAAGCAGAAACTAATAAAAAAAATCAATGGAAAATAAAAGGTAATATGCTACAACTTCTGGTAATGGCAGAACAGAGTATATTAGATTGATCCTTCTGAAGATAATAACTATATACTTTGAAAATATATCAAAACAACTATTTGAAAGCACCACAGAGTGACCAAAAGCAAGCAGAAATTGGAAGGGAGTCAATCCTTGAAAGGATGAACTGTACTAGGTAGGATTCCTGTTCATATGGCTTTTCACCTGGTAGTACTCCACAGTTCATAGCGTGGAATGATTGGAACTCAAAGAGAAATCTGAAATCTTACTCATTTGAGGAGTTCAAAGACTTACTTTGAAGTCAACAGTCTAACTGGAAAGTGAGGGAGACAACCCCTGAAAGGAAAAAGCCACAAGAGTCCCTTCAAATCTACGTATAAACTCTATCCAAATTCCTAGCTGATCCCTGAACTGCATATGTGAAAGGCAACTGCTGGAAGGCTGAAAGGACTCAGCATAGATTTCACAGTTGATGTTCACCTAAGGGGAGCTAGCATTTAGAGTTCAGCTAAGTTAATAACCTGCTAGAACAAAAATCAACACTCTTTAGGGAAAGATAACAAAACTCATTGTATCCATCATGTGCCACACACACTGTCCAATATACATTAAAAATGACTAAACGTGTAAAGAAGTAGAAAAATGTGACCCAGTATCAAGAGAAAAGGTAATTAATAGAAACTAACCACAAGATAAGCCAGATCTTGGAATTAGCAGACAGGAAAATGAAAGTAGCTATTATAAAGATGTTCAAGGACATAAAATGGAAAATAAGGTCATAATAAATGAATGGATGGGGAATCTCAGCAGTGAAATGGAAACTATAAAAGGGAATTAAATGTATATTTTGAAATATATATAGAACTGAAAAATAGAATATCCGAATTAAAGATCAGTGGATCTGCTGAACATATGATTGAAAATAACTAGAGAAAAGTTCTGTGAACCTGAAGATATAGCAAAAGAATTTGTATAATATGAAAAATAAAGAGGACTTGTGGTAAAATATCAAGCAGTATAATATATGTGTAAGTGAAGTTCCAGAAAGATAGGAGGGGAAGGAAGAGAAAAGAGAAAGAGAGAGAGAGAGAGAGAAGAGAGAAAAATATTTAAAGAATAAAATCACCAGCTCCCCCAAATGTTAACATCTTACATAACCATAGCACAATAATCAAAACTAGGTGAAATATTTTTAGAGGAAATATTAACACTTTTATTTATTCATTCTTTTATTCTTAAGCTTTTTTAATTGTTAAAAAAAACCTATACACATAACAGACAGTAAATATCTGTCACCCATAATCTTAATCAATTTTAAGTAAGCTTATGAAAACCTTGACCCTGCAATCACAGTTCCTGAAGGGCACTAGAGTTAACTGTTAAGTAACTTCTGAGATTTTTTTCCTGCATGCATCCACCCACATACTTAAATTTTTTTAAATTGAGGTATAATTGACATACAACATTATATTAGTTTCAGATGTACAACATAATGATTCAATATTTGGATATATTGCAAAATAATCACCATAATAAAACTAGTTAACATTGGGTACCTTACATGGTTACAGAATTTTTGTTTCCTGTGATGAGAACTTTTAAGATTTACTCTCTCAGCAACTTTCAAGTATGTTATACAGTATTATTAGCTGTAGTCACCAGGCTGTAATTATGTCCTCATGACTTATTTATTTTAAAACTGTAAGTTTGTATCTTTTGACCCCCTTCACTCATTTACCCCACTCCTCATCCCCTGCCTCTCTGACAACCACCAATCTGTTCTGTATGAGCTTGGTTTTTGTTTGTTTTGTTTTTAGATTCCACATATAAGTGACAGCATACATTATTTGTCTTTCTTTGATTTATTTCACTTAGCCTAATGCCCTCAAGGTCCATCCATGTTGTTGCAAATGGCAAGACTTCATTCTTGTTTTTATGGTTAATATTGCATTGTATGTGTGTGTATATATACATATACATCTATTGATGGACACGTAGGTTGTTTCCATAGCTTGGCTATTGTAAATAATGCTGCAATGAACATGAAAGTGCATGTACCTTTTCAAGTTAGTGTTTTTGTTTTCTTTTGATAAATACCCCAAAGTGGAATTGCTGGATCATATGGTAGTTCTATTTTTAACTTTTTGAGGAACCTCCACACTGTTTTCCATAGTGGCTGCACCAACTTGGATTCCTACCAATAGTGCATAAGGGTTCCTTTTCTCTACATCCTTGCCAGCACTTGTTATTGTCTTTTTGAAAATAGCCATTCTGACAGGTGTGAGATGATAGCTCATTGTGCTTTTGATTTGCATTTTCCTTATTAGTCATAATGAACATCACTTCATGTGTCTGTTGGCCATCTGTATGTCTTCTTTGGAAAAATGTCTATTTATATCCTCTGCCATTTTTTAACTGGATTGTTTGGGTTTTTTTGCTATTGAGTTGTATAAAAAAACAGGAATAACATTAACTCATCTACGGACCTTACTCAAATTTCACCAACTGTCCTACTAATTTTGGTCCAGGGTTCATTTTAGGATCATACACTGCATTTAATTGTCATGTCTCCTTAGTTTCTTTGAATCTGGAAAGTACCTCAGTCTCTTTGTCTTTCATAATATTGACATTTTAAAAGCATACTGGCTAGTTATAGAATATCCCTCAGTTTGGGTTTGTGTATTATTGCTTCATGGCTGAATTTAGGTTATGCATTTTTTTGCAAGAATACTATAAAAGTGATGTTGGTGCGTTTCTCAATGCATCATATCGGCAGGCCATAAACCCTGAATCTTATACATTATGGACAGTTAAGGACCATTAAATATTTGAGTAAAGTCTTTAACATGAGAAACAGAGACCTAATCCAAAAAAACATACAGCAAGAAGGGAGTCAGATGAATAAGAATCAAGTCAGACTGCAGGAGAAATACTTGAGAAAAACTGTAATTAATATTCTCAGAGATAAGAGATAAACATCTATCAAACAGAATAGGAGGGTATAAAAAAAGCAATTAAAGAACAAGAAAGAACTCTTGGAAATTAAAAATATAACAAATAAAAAGTTTAAGATAGAATTAGAAAATAGAGTTAAAGAAATTTCTCAAAGTAGAACTAAAAGACAAAAGAAAAGACTGTAGGATTCCCAAAATAAAGAAATTACAGGATAAATTTTAAAAGTCAACATTTAAGCAGTAGGCATTCCAGAAAGAAAAACAAAAAGGGAAGGAATTATCAAAGAAGCATTTTAAGAAACTTTCCCTAGACTCAAGAAAATGAATTTTGAGAGTGGAAGGCCTCACTGAGTTTTAGGTAAAATACTTGAAGAAAAGACTCACAGAAAGGCACAATTACTGTGACATTTCGAAGCACCAGAGATAAATAAATTCTAAGAGCTCTGAGAGATACAAAACAGATCATACCCCAAACTGAAAGACAAGAGAATAATGCTTTCAAAATTGTGAGAGAAAAATATATCCTACATAGAATTCTAGACCCAGCCAAAATATCTTTTTCAATAATGAAGGCAGAATAAAGACACTGGTGTTCTTCTAAGGTAATGGAAGATATATTTCACCAAAATGAGGGAGGACAACATGGTAAGGGAAGATGCAGGGAAGTCAAGACAGGAGAGAAGAAAAGAGGATTCCCTAGAATTTTAGGGAAGGGAACTGTCAGAATGACAGTAGTGGAAGACCTACAAAACAACCAGTGCATACTGGAGCAGGAGGATGGAGAGTTATAAGAGGGATGCTTCCACAGGAATAGGAATAATCATAGCCAGCTAACAGAGTTTTGTGAGAATTAAATGAGATAATATACATAAAGTACATTGCATAATACCTAGCAAGCAATAAGTTTTCCATAAATGTTAGCTGTTATATTTGAAATGCTAGATTTTATAATGAAACCCCTGCTCCCTTTCCCATGGACCAGTCTTTGGACAGGTCAAACAGGTACATACAATAAAAGGAGCATGGCTGGAGACTGAAGCCTAGCAAATTAGCTTAGTTTAGGGCCATATTCCTATTCCAGAACATGAGTTGATAATTTTTTGAAATGGACAAGTTAGCTTTAATTATATCCTCAAGGCTACGCTGTGGCATGTTTATTTCTGTTTTTATGGCAAGCAGATGTTATACTCCATAAATTTGATCTTTAAGAAGATAAATAACAAAGTAAAATACAACAAAATACAGATAAATCTCAATCAAGATGACAGAGGGATAAAATATTTTGATTAACTGAATTATCTAATTAACTTAGGTTTAGACTTAACCAGTTAAAGAAATAAAATACTTTTGAGGGGTTTAGTCTTCCTGAATAGCCTTGCCCTCAGTAAATGGAATTCAGTGAACATCTATCTGTTTGATGATTCATGATTTATCAGTGCTTCAAAAACATGGCTGTGGTCCATTATCACTAGAGGAACACAAGTAGAGAACAGGGTTTCTTAACTTGGGCATTATTGACAATATAAGCCAGGTAATTTTTTTGCTGTGGGGCTGCCCATGCACTGAAGGATGTTTAGCAGTATCCTGGGCCTCTACCCATTAGATGCCAGCAGTACTCCTCCACCAGTTGTAACAACGAAAAATATCTCCTGGCATTGCCAAATTTCCCCTGGGTGGCAAAATTGTCCCTGGTTGAGAACCACTGCTAAAGAATGTAGAAAACAGAATGTGTCAACCAATGAGTAAAAGACACCCCACTTTGAAAATAACAGCTTTACTCAGATATAATTCACATACTACACAATTCACCCACTTAAAGTGTACAATCAATTTTGGAACATTTTCAACACCCCCAAAAGAAAATCCATATCTATCAGCAGTCACTCCTCATTTCACCCCTCTTTCCTTAGCCCTAGGCAACCACCAATCTACTTTATATCTCTATTGCTTTACTTATTCTGGACATTTCACATAAATGAAGTCATATAATATGTGGTCTTTTATGACCAGCTTCTTTCACTTATAAGAAACGTTTTCAAGGTTCATTCATGTTGTAGCAAGTATCAGTACTTTATTCCTTGTTTTTACTGCTGAATATTATGTTATATAGATATACCATATTATTTATCCATTTATCTGTTGATTGACATTTGGGTTGTTCCCATTTTTTTGGCAATTGTAAATAAGGCTGCTATAAACATTCGAGTACAAGTTTTTGTACTGACACATGTTCTCATCTCTCTTGGGTATATACTTAGGAGTGGAATTTCTGGGTAATATGGTAACTCTGTTTAATCTTTAGAGGGACTGCAGACTTTCCGAAGCGGCTGCACCATTTTATATTCCCACCAACACTGTAAGAGGGTTTTAGTTTCTCTATATCCTTGCCAACACTTATTATTACCTATCTTTTTTATATAACCCTCCTAGTGGGTGTGAAGTGATATCTCATTATGCTTTTGTTTGCCTTTCCCTGGGGCAATGATACTGAGCATCTTTTCATGTGTTTATTGTGCTCCTTATTTCTTAAAACCTTTTAACTTACAAATCTTTCCTAGAGATTCAGCCTCTATTACAGAGGCAGTGCCTGGTCACTGTGGGGCAGAAAGAAAACATATTATCCCATTTTCCTTCTTCATTGATTGCACTGTGTGAACAAGAGCCTAGAGCAAAAATTCCACATACTGAAACTTCCCTTGTCTCAAGTAATTCTGGTATATAAAAATGTATATTAGAAAGTTCTTGCTACACATCTTCCTTCTTTAAAAGAAGTGATCTAAAATGAGCTTCTTAACGTCTACTTTAAACGATCCCAAAGAACTATATTTCTCATATTAGAAGAATAAATAAATTTTCCAACCTAAAAATCTATATGCATGGTCTGAGGTGATGGAGAATACAAAACTGGGAACTATCCTGGAAAGTCTGGGACATATGGTTACTATAAATAGAGGACAATTAGAGGTTCTTTTTTCCATTTACAAAGAAAAAGTAACAGTTTAAATTCATCCCTATGAAGGCAAGTCAGTCTGTGAAGTTCAATAATGTTTCCCTAGCCAACCGATTATTCCAAACTCAACATCAAGCATTTCCTTGTAAGAATTAATTTCCTATATTTGAACTGCATACAGCTTCATAAAGCAAATTTGCATTTGGTAAAATATAAGTAATTGAAGAATGCCTGAAAATCTGAGAAAAAATTTAGAACAGAAGGTGATTTTAAACACAACCGTTTAGGGCACAGTTTAGTCATTATATAGTACACTTTCCAATATTCTAAAGATATGAATTTCTGTTTCTTAAACCAATTTTTAGAATATTAAAAGAGAAAAATCCAAATTGCTGTTTTTGCAAAACTTCAATTAGAACTATACATGGCTCTAAGTTTAGCAGGACAAGCTGTTATTAACTTTGATAAGGCTGCATAGTGACTGAATGTTCCGCTTCAAAAGAACCCAATGTTGGACTTCCCTGGTGGCTCAGTGGTTAAGAATCTGCCTGCCAATGCAGGGGCACGGGTTCGAGCCCTGGTTCGGGAAGATCCCACATGCTGCGGAGCAACTAAGCCCGTGCACCACAACTACTGAGCCTGCGCTCTAGAGCCCATGAGACACAACTCCTGAGCCCGTGCGGCACAACTACTGAAGCCCGGGAGTCTACAGCCCATGCTCCTCAACAAGAGAAGCCACCGCAATGAGAAGCCCGCGCACCGCAAGAAAGAGTAGCCCCCACTCGCGGCAAGTAAAGAAAGCCCACGTGCAGCAACGAAGACCCAGAGCAGCCAAAAATAAATAAATAAATAAATTTATAAAAAATAAATAAAATAAAAGAACCCAATGTTACAGAAAAATCAGAATTTTAAAAACAGGTATGTTAAAGTGTCATAGCTTTGAAGAATACTTGGCTTTAAAAAAAGTTTCTACTAAATCTGAGTTACAGGTAATTTCCCAGGGTAAATCTACTGTATAGAGCAAAATATTAAAGGAAGAATCACTTCCTCATAACCAGAGCCAAACAACAGAGCCAAAGTTTTCTGCTGTAATATCCAACTTTTCATTTCAATCACACATTCTAATCAGTAAAAATGAACTTTATACCTGGACATTAAATATAACATAGTTTCAGTTTTCAGACTTAGCTATCAGCACTTTTCTAATCAAGATGATTTTTCAAGGTAATTTTAAAACAATAGTAACACATATACAGGATACAAAATTAAAAGAAAAAAGATTCCTAGGCTCCATCTATCTAACTCTATACTCTGTCCTCCCAAGAGACAATAGCTGTTATTTTTTTGTGTTTGGTATGTCTGAAACCATTCAGAGTTTTCTTTGATACACTCTTATGCATCTTGCTTTTTTTCTTGTCAATATCTCTAGGACCTTGCCCAATATCGGTCCACAAAGAGATGCTTTACCTATTTGATGGGGATATAGTATAAGCCATTGTATGGAATGCTGAAATTTAATAAGCTCAGATATTTAGGTTGTTTCTAATCTTTTGCCCATTACAAGCAATGCCTCAATGAATAAAGTTGTATTTATCATTTTGCGTATATACCCGATAATTTTTATTTTGTATAATAATAAATACTACACTAAACTAATCTGAAATGGCAGCAGATCTCAACGACTGACTGTATGTTACAGAAGGAAATACTGTCCTGAGTAAGCTGAAAACCATATGTAAGTTTTCAAAGATAAGATCAAGATAAAAGATTCAAGATCAAGAAGTTTGCATTTAAATGAATATCTTGCTCAATAACTACTGTCTTCACACAGCTGCTTTCAACTTTTCTATGTGCAAATGTCATGATTCTTCTGTAGAGATCACTAATAGTCTAAAAAAAATTAACTGGGGCAGGCAGTTAAAAAGAAACAATAAATTCAAAGCTATAAAATGTTCAAGCCATGATTGATTATATTGTTTAAATTAAGTCAACAGAGCAAGAGATATTTCAGAGATCATAAAAGATAAGAGTTAAAATCTCTGAAGCTGAGACACTAAAAGTGAAATTATCTAAAAACCTCTTTGTATAAATAGGTAGAATTTAAACTCTCATTCTACTATTTATGTTAAGAGGATAAATGTTTTCTTGATTTAAACACATGAAAAGTAAATATTTTGACATAGAGGATATTAACACATGAATCTCTGAGAAAAATAAGCAGAACTTTTATGAATGGGCCCATTTATAGTATTTTTTTTAAAAACAAGAAACCATATATTTCCTGCTTTCAAAATTTTATAAAAACTATTATTTTTAATGAACATCTTTCCTCTCAAAATCCATACTACATGGATTTACACCACATCCTAAATATTATAATTAAAAAGGATTATGAAAATGACTCTAACTTCAGCTTAACTATTTTCTAACACATGCAAATCTTACTAAGTAAAACTGCTTTTTCCTTAGCTTTTTACAGAGCTTCTACCTTCTTACTTACATACTGACTCACTCTATACTGTGACCTGCTTATTTTACACATTTTTCTGGAAGTTCAAGATTTATTGATTCAATCTTTTTTAGTATGTTGCGGGGAAAATGGTGTTAGCTAAAAAAACAGTATACTCTGATCTATGCTATAAAATCACAGTGCTATGGAGACTGGATGTCTTTGCTTAAAGCAAACACTCACCGCCCCAAACTCGTGATTTGCTCTGCTTGCCAGCCTGTCTGGTAGATTTAACTACAACACACAAACTGTACTTGTTCTTCAACAATAGCTTCATACTGCTTGAAAATTTAAGTACATGAATTCTGCAGCCTTTAGCAACTCTCACATTTTTAAAGGGAATTTTTTTTTTTTTTTGCGGTATGCGAGCCTCTCACTGTTGTGGCCTCTCCCGTTGCGGAGCACAGGCTCCGGACGCACAGGCTCAGCGGCCATGGCTCATGGGCCCAGCCACTTGGCGGCATGCGGGATCCTCCCGGACCGGGGCACGAACCCGTGTCCCCTGCATCGGCAGGCGGACTCTCAACCACTGCGCCACCAGGGAAGCCCTAAAGGGATTTTAACCTAATAGATGGGGGTAGGAAGGGAGTCAGGAGAAATCACTGTCTAAATCAGTTTCACTTTGAATTCTTCTCCTCTGAATTTCAGCTTCTTTGGAGGTCTCTATTTTATAATCAGCACAGACTTGTGAAAGCTGATTTACCTTGACATGTTCCTCTATCTTTACATCCTTTAAATTGTAGTTTGTAATTTATTGTGAGGATTTTCAAATAGAAAACATTTAAAACATACGGCACAGAAGAGAAGGAATCTAAAGCAGGAGTAATGGGAATCAGGTTGTGTTATATCAAACATGAATAGGATTTTATAATTATTTTCAAAATTCAAATTTAATATATCCAACCTACTTTTATAAGCAATTTATATTGTACGTCCCTAAACTAGAGGACTATAGGAGAGAAGAAAGTTTTGCATTTATTACAATTTTCCTCCCCCCTCAAAAAAAGTGAGGGGCTCATCAATTTTTCCCATTGTTTTGAATTTGCATTTCTAAACAAAGGAAAATAATAAGAGGACTAAATATATAAAGATATAACTAGGAAATACCCACAGCTAGACAACTGATAAAAGGGATAAGGACCTTCTTTTCAGAGAGAAAATATAATCACTCTTGATTAAAAACAGACACAGAGATTCACTCTTCTGAGCTCCAATAAATTATGACACTATTTCTTTCTAGGAATGTCTGCCAAACTACCAGGGAAAGAAAAAAGGGCAAACTTTTGAAAAGACTGAAGCTAATATCCTCTGGAGAACTGTACCTGTAGTCTAAATGAGAAGCTAGCAGATGGCTGCCAGTGTTGAGAAAGAGTGACTCTAATGCTAAGAAACCAGAGCTGTGTAAGTCTCAGATATTTAATTTAAAAACAAGTTAAATGTGAGAAGGTGAACTAACATTATCACTTTAAAATGGATCAATGAAAGCTGTGGCAGTTGAGGAAGCAGCTGAGATGCTTCTGCTCCCAACCTGACCTAGAGTTTCAAAAGCTTCAGGTTGAGTTAGTCCATTCGAGTGGCTTTCAAACTTCAAAGTGTGTCAGAATCACCTGGAGGGCTTTTTAAAGCCAGATCACTGCCCTTCCCCACCACCCCCAGGTGATACTCAGGCAGCTGATCAAGTAGTCACACCTAGAGAACCACATCTCTATTCAGTTCAATTTCTGGAGAAAACCAGGACAGAGTAAACAATGATTGATAACAGCTGAAGATGAATGAGCAGGGCATCTAAATTTATCTGTTTTTATCCTGACTATTTCCAAACAGATTGGGTAATTTTAAGATAACACAATGTAAATAGCACTTAAAGATAACACAGAACAGCAACCCTCTAAAAGAAGCAAAAGGAGTCAAGGGTCTATGTATTTGCATTTCTTTTCTGCTGAAATGTACAAATAAAAACATCTTTTCTAATTATGAGAATCTTCTTTCAAAATCTTTGAAGGCTTACTATTACATAAATATCATTTCCCAAGTGCGTTCTGAGGAATAATGGATCTGCTGGATACTAAAAGAGTTCAAAGGTGGTCATATAATTGGGAAGCATTTGGTTAAACAAAGTTCAAAAGTTTATTTCCTGTAGGATTTTAGGAACTTTACTATTATGCACTGTGACATCCCAAGAAATACAGCATGTGGCATTATACAAATTAATTAGTCAATGGGATGGGTTTTATATGAGGTATCTTACAAACTGGTGAGGAACACACTGAAAAACATTGGTCCAGAGACTTCCCTGGCGGTCCAGTGGTTAAGACTCTGCACTTCCACTGCAGGGGGCACGGGTTCAATCCCTGGTGGGGGAAGTTCCACATGCTTCGAGGTGAGGCCAAAATCAGTCCAGAGGAAACAATATAAACTCCTTAGCATGGGATTCTAGGTCCTCTCCTTTTTTTTTTTTAATGAAGATCATTTATTATAAAACCACTGACACTTTCCTTAAAAGGTTGAGCTGGCAATCACTTGAATGTGACAGAATTAAGAACAGTTGCCCCCACATTCATCCTCATCTGCATCTTTCATGTCACAAACAAAACTGGATGGAGCCTTAGCCTCCTGACCTCCAGATTAGCACTCCCTCAAGTAACGCCATCCCCGTGCTGAGGTCAGCCACAAGCACTCATCTGGATTAGGAATTCCAGACCAGCCCCAGCCTTAGATCCTCTATTTTGTTTTTACAATCTACCTTGCAGCCTTATCTACTGATATTAATACAAGACTCTCAATAGAGTTTCATGCCTGTGCTGAACAAATCCAGTATTTTGCCCTCTCAAACTCCCTTCGACTTCCTGGAAAATTTCTCTCTCTGCTTGTATAAATCCTATCTCCTGATGAGGCCCAGTTCAATGCCATTAAAAAAAAATTTTTTTAATTTTATATTGGAGTATAGTTGATTAACAATGTTGTGTTAGTTTCAGGTGTACAGCGGAGTGATTCAGTTATACATATACACGTATCTATTCTTTTTCAAATTCTTTTCCCATTTGGGTTATTACAGAATACTGAGCAGAGTTCTGTGCTGTACAGTAGGTCCTGTTGGTTATATATTTTAAATATAGCAGTGTGTACATGTCAATTCCAAAAATCTTCTTGATAAGACTAAATTGCTAATCTCCTCCTCTGTAATTCTACTCTGTATCTCTTTTAACAACTGTATTATAGCTCCATTCTACTCCAACTAGACCATACATTCTGTGGTCAACAAATGTTAGTGATTGGCTTCTACAGCCAGGCTCTGTACTAAGCGCGGAGAATGTTCCTGATGTCATGAAGTGTACAGTCCTGCATGGTTGACAAACATGCACGTATAATTAAAGCATGCGTAAAAATTGTAAAGGAAAAGTACAGAATTCTATGGATGTGTATATAGGAGAGGGATTAAGGAAAACTTTTATTCTTTGTTATATCCCAATGTGCATTGCCTTTATAAGTATTTAATACTTAGAGATAAATTCTAAATTATCAGATAGTTCTAAAAATGGAAGTGGGCCAGACTTACTAGAAAATTATATCATCTTTATGTCAATTAATTCCTCCTTTGTAAAAAACTAACTATTTAAAAACAAAAACAAAACTATTTAGACCCAAGGAAGTACTCTATGATGTGCAGAGAACTTACCAGGAAGAAAACAGTAATAGTTCTAGCATTATTAAACCAAATCAGCAATGTGACAGGAAATGTGACAATACCAAAGTAAGATAGTATCAGATTTCCCTTGCTTGTTCAGGAAATAGACTCAAGCCCTGCTTGCCCAGCTCAAGAGGGTCAGTATATTGAACAGTGTTGGAGAAATAATCAAAAGGGTTACACGACCTGTTCCACTTCCAGCAATCTGACTGCCTTCTTCAACCTGGATTTGAACTTAACTACCAGTGTGATAACTTGGTAATGTCTCGGCTCTAGTCTGGTTTATTGATTCCCTGCCCATGTTTCTCACTGCTTTGACTATGGCTTATGTTCCTGGATCATTTACTGACTTTTCTGCCCCAGGGACTGAATTGTGTTTTCTTCCAGTTGGGAGAGGTTGTCTTCCTTATGAAGAGGTTGTGCAACCTCTTCCCTACACTTGTCCCCAGCCTTCCCCATCTGTTCCTGACCTTTTTTCCCCTCTAGTGACCAGAAGCTACTCTCCCATCCTTGGCATATGGAATCCACCACTTGGAATCTGCACAGCTGGTAAAGTTTGACAGACAGTATATTAGGCTTGAATCTCTATTACTCAAGTCCCACAAGAGTACAACCATGATCTCCAATGGCTAGTACCTTCAAATTAAAGAAATACATCCACGAGAGGTGAAATCCACAACTTAAGTAGACTTTTAGATTCAGATAAAACTACCCCACTTAGTAGTTTAAATATAATCTAAGAATGTTTAAACAATGTCTAAAAGGAAGGTTAAAATAATTCCTAAGTTTTGCCATATGGTGCAGGGCCTACAATGCCTTGCACATGGTTAAGAAGTCATTATTTAGCTCATTGTTAGGTTAACTGCTCCAGCTTCCAATTTAATCATCCTTAAAGGTAACTGAATCTGAAATTTATAAGCCACTGAACTTCATGTTAAATATTTTTCTTCAGTGTACTAAACACCAGCTAGTACTTAGTGAGTCTGGAGAACATTGATGACAATTCAAAATTTATCAAAGTTTTTGGTCTACAGACCAAAATAATAAGCTGCTTTAATATCTTTTATTATCTTTATTATCTTTTAAATTAATTAATTAATTAATTAGGCTGCTCTGGGTCTTATTTGAGGCACATGGGATCTTTGTTGCCACGTATGGGATCTTCTTTGCAGCATGCGAACTCTTAGTTGCAGCATGAGGAATCTAGTTCCCTGACCAGGGATCAAACCCCAGCCCCCTGCACTGGGAGCATGGAGTCTTAGCCACCTGACCACCAGGGAAGTCCCAGTCTACAGACTACTTCTATGAGGTGATCCTCCTGCAAACTCCCTTGATTCATGGGCAAACAGCCTTGAAGTTACAATCATTTGAACTCTCCTTAAATTCAAACCATTATATACATATATATGTTATTTGACTGCCTTGCTAAGACTGGCCTACCAAAAGTTGGGATGATGTCTTCCATTCTTTTGTATTTCACAATAAAATACATTTAAAAAGCAAAATCTGCTCGTTGGAGTTTCAATAGCATTTTCCCTAATCAACAACAAATAGTATTAAGCACAAACAATACACAGTGACTGGCAAATACTTTCAAAGATTTATTATCAGTAAAATGACCACATTTGGACAAGACCTGAAGGGACTGGCCAAAGAATACATCTCAACAAAAACAAAATAATTAATTATCAAACGACTCCCAAAAAGGTTTTTCCTCTTCTTTTTCTTCTTCTTTTTTTGGGGGGGTGGGATGGTAAACCTTGGTACAAGACTACTTATAGAGTGATAGGATGAAATGTTTTCTCTAACAATTTTCACTTTTTGAAATGAATAATCCTTTCTAAGTTTTTTTTAAATTCAGAAGTAGAAACTGATTATTCTTATAATTTGATTACCTAATTATCTGATCAAGTGTAACTTTAGCTGATCTATAAATAGTTTTTAAAGTTTCTCCCAGAATTGAAAGCTCATATAATGTTTATTGAAGAATATAATGTATCAGTGAAAACGGGGAGGGGGGGAAGGATGTGGGTCACTGTTGTTTAAGAAAATAAGAACTCAAAAGAGTTCTTTAAAACCAAATCTTTTGGGACTTCCCTGGTGGTGCAGTGATTAAGAATCTGCCTGCCAATACAGGGGACATGGGTTCAAGCCCTAGTCTGGGAGGATCCCACATGCCACAGAGCAACTAAACGTGTGCGCCACAAATACTGAGCCTGCGCTCTAGAGCCCATGAGCCACAAATACTGAGCCCGTGTGCTACAACTACTGAAGCCCATGAGCCTAGAGCCTGTGCTCCGCAACAAGAGAAGCCATTGCAACGAGAAGCCCGCGCGCCGCAACGAAGAGTAGCCCCTGCTTGCTGCAACTAGAGAAAGCCCACATGCATCAACGAAGACCCAATGAAACCAAATGTAAATAAATTTATAAAAAACAAACAAAAAAACAAAACAACCAAATCTTTCTTGCTTAAACAGCAGGCAGGTACCAGTGCAGAAAAATAAGGCCACTGGGATGTGGTTCTACTCCACCCACATCACCTACCAAGCACTGTAGCTTTAGGCGCCTTCCTCAATACACTGGAGCACTGTCAAAGTTATAGGGGTATCAATGGCTTGTTGCTCAAAATGTAATGTTCCAGAGGGACCCCGTCCAACAGAACTTTCTGCAATAAGAGAAATATTCTATATCTAAGCTGTCTAATGCAGTAGTCATTGATTACATGTGGGTATTGAATACTTGAAATGTGTCTAGTGAAAATGAAGTTCACAATTTTAAATCTGATTTCATTTAAATTAATTTAAATATCACTAGCCATATGTAGTTACTGTATTGAACAGTGAAGTTCTAGAAAATTTTTCAGTAAAACAGTACTTTCTGGTTTTATGACTGATTTTTAGTTCTTGCTCTGGGATTCATAAGTATGCCCAGAGTTGACTGATTCCCCCACCATACTGTATTTGGAATTAGGACACTTTTTTTTTTTAATTAGGCTGGCTCATCATACCTGAGGAAAGGTTGAGTTAAGCTTTTTAAGTATGCTCCTGAGAAAGAAGTCACCCTAAGAAAAGAAGGACAAACTGCAGCCCAGTGGGATGCAGTAGTACCCCAAAGTGACAAAGCCTGAAAATACAGTAGCAATGACGACAGGACTAGCAAGCATTTGTTTAAGACTGCATGGGAGCCATCTCTTGGGAACTCCAGCCATATTGAATAATACTTCATAGCTGCCTGGGATCTTTTCTGGGCAGAAGAGAATGGGTAAGTCATTGAAACGTGGGTTATAAACATTATTTTGTCGCCACTGGTACCCTCTGTCTGATGTCTGATGAAGCTTGGGAAGACTCAGGTTATATGTATTGAATAAAGAGATTTGACTGCCTTCCATCAGTATAACATATTTCAGCACTTTTATCACCTGTCTGATAAAACTTTAAAATGACAATCCACGATGATACCCAAATTAATTTTAGAAAGTTAACAGTAATCCTAAGAGTCAAATACATACTTGTTTTAAGCGAAAGGGAAGAATAGCTGTAAGATGGACACCAGATGCAAAAAACTGAATTGCTTATATGAACCATATAAAAGTCAGCTTTAATGAATTTCCTAAAGAGAGTAACAAGATAAATGTGAAATTACAAGAGCTGAGTTACTTAGCTTTTGCCTTATCGATAACTGCCAACCAAATTTTTTTTCTTTTCTTTTTTTTTTTTGGCGTTACGTGGGCCTCTCACTGCTGTGGCCTCTCCAGTTGCGGAGCACAGGCTCCGGACACGCAGGTTCAGTGGCCATGGCTCACGGGCCTAGCCGCTCCACAGCATGTGGGATCTTCCCAGACCAGGCACGAACCCGTGTCCCCTGCATCAGCAGGCAGACTCTCAACCACTGCACCACCAGGGAAGCCCCCAAATATTTTAATGTAAAGATAAATGAGGATCCTGCAGCCTGTGGAACACAACCCACATTCAGAGAAAGATAGATAAGATTAAAAGGCAGAGGACTATGTACCAGATGAAGGAACAAGATAAAACCACAGAAAACAACTAAATGAAGTGGAGATAGGCAACCTTCCAGAAAAACAATTCAGAATAAGGATAATGAAGATGATCCAGGACCTCAGAAAAAGAATGGAGGCAAAGAACGAGAAGATGCAAGAAATGTTTAACAAAGATCTAGAAGAATTAAAAAACAAACAAACAGAGACGAACAACATGATAACTGAAATGAAAAATACACTAGAAGGAATCAATAGCAGAATAACTGAGGCAGAAGAATGGATAAGGGACCTGGAAGACAGAATGGTGGAATTCACTGCTGCAGAACAGAATAAAGAAAAAAGAATGAAAAGTAATGAAGACAGCCTAAGAGACCTCTGGGACAACATTAAACGGAACAACACTCGCATTATAGGGGTCCCAGAAGGAGAAGAGAGAGAGAAAGGACCAAGAAAACATTTGAAGAGATTATAGTTGAAAACTTCCCTAACATGGGAAAGGAAAGAGCCACCCAAGTCCAGGAAGCATAGCGAGTCCCATACAGGATAAACCCAAGGAGAAGCATGCCGAGACACATAGTAATCAAATTGGCAAAAATTAAACACAAAGAACAATTATTGACAGCAGCAAGGGAAAAATGACAAATAAAATACAAGGGAACTCCCATAAGGTTAACAACTGATTTCTCTGCAGAAACTCTACAAGCCAGAAGGGAGTGGCATGATATACTTAAAGTGATGAAAGGGAAGAAACTACAACCAAGATTACTCTGCCCAGCAAGGATCTCATTCAGATTCCATGGAGAAATCAAAAGCTTTACAGACAAGCAAGAGCTAAGAGAATTCACGACCACCAAACCAGCTCTACAACAAATGCTAAAGGACCTTCTCTAAGTGGGAAACACAAGAGAAGAAAAGAACCTACAAAAACAAACCCAAAACAATTAAGAAAATGGTAATAGGAACATACATATCGATAATTACCTTAAACGTGAATGGATTAAATGCTCCAACCAAAAGAAAGAGGCTTCCTGAATGGATACAAAAACAAGACCCATATATATGCTGTCTACAAGAGACCCACTTCAGACCTAGGGACACATTCAGACTGAAAGTTAGGGGATGGAAAAAGATATTCCATGAAAATGGAAACCAAAAGAAAGCTGGAGTAGCAATACTCATATCGGATAAAATGGACTTTAAAATAAAGAATGTTACAAGAGACAAGGCAGGACACTACATAATGAGCAAGGGATCAATCCAAGAGGAAGATATAACAATTTAAAATATATATGCACCCAACATAGGAGCACCTCAATACATAAGGCAACTGGTAACAGCTGTAAAAGAGGAAATCGACAGTAACACAATAATACTGGGGGACTGTAACACCTCACTTACACCAATGGACAGACATTCCAAAATAAAAATAAATAAGGAAACAGAAGCTTTAAATGACACAATAGACCAGGTAGATTTCATTGATATTTATAGGACATTCCTACCAAAAAACAGCAGATTACACTTTCTTCTCAAGTGCACACAGAACATTCTCCAGGATAGATCACATAATGGGTCACAAGTCAAGCCTCAGTAAATTTAAGAAAATTGAAATCATATCAAACATCTTTTCTGACCACAATGCTAGGAGATTAGAAATGAATTAAGGGAAAAAAACATAGAAAACACAAACACATGGAGGCTAAACAATACGTTACTAAGTAACCAAGATATCACTGAAGAAAACAAAGAGGAAATCAAAAAATACCTAGAGACAAATGACAATGAAAACACAATGATCCAAAACCTATGGGATGCAGCAAAAGCAGTTCTAAGACGGAAGTTTATAGCTATACAAGACTACCTCAAGGAACAAAAAAAATCTCAGGTGAACAATCTAACCTTACAACTAAAGGAACTAGAGAAAGAAGAGCAAACAAAACCCAAAGTTAGCAGAAGGAAAGAAATCATAAACATCAGAGCAGAAATAAATGAAATAGAAACAAAGAAAACAATAGCAAAGATCAATAAAACTAAAAGCTGGTTCTTTGAGAAGATAAACAAAATTGATAAACCATTAGCCAGACTCATCAAGAAAAAGAGGGAGAGGACTCAATTCAATAAAATTAGAAATGAAAAAGGAGAAGTTACAACAGACAATGCAGAAATACAAAGCATCCGAAGAGACTACTACAAGCAACTCTATGCCAATAAAATGGACAACCTGGAAAAATGGACAACTTCTTAAAAAGGTATAACCTTCCAAGACTGAACTAGGAAGAAACAGAAAATATGAACAGACCAATCACAAGTAATGAAATTGGAACTGTGATTAAAAATCTTCCAACAAACAAAAGTCCAGGACCAGATGGCTTCACAGGTGAATTCTATCAAACATTTAGAGAAGAGCTAACACCCATCCTTCTCAAACTCTTCCAAAATATTGTGGAGGAAGGAACACTCCCAAACTCATTCTATGAGGCCACCATCACCCTGATACCAAAACCAGACAAAGATACTACAAAAAAAGAAAATTACAGACCAATATCACTGATGCATATACATGCAAAAATCCTCAACAAAATACTAGCAAACAGAATCCAAGAACACATTAAAAGGATCATACCCTGTGGTCAAGTGAGATTTATCCCAGGGATGCAAGGATTCTTCAATATATGCAAATCAATCAATGTGATACACCATATTAACAAATTGAAGAATAAAAACCATATGATCATCTCAATAGATGCAGAAAAAGCTTTTGACAAAACTCAACACCGATTTATGATAAAAACTCTCCAGAAAGTGGGCATAGAGGGAACCTACCTCAACATAATAAAGGCCATATACAACAAACCCACAGCAAACATCATTCTCAATGGTGAAAAACTGAAAGCATTTCCTCTAAGATCAGGAATGAGACAAGGATGTCCACTCTCACCACTATTATTCAACATAGTTTTGGAAGTCCTAGCTACGGCAATCAGAGAAGAAAAAGAAATAAAAGGAATACAAATTGGAAAAGAAAAAGTAAAACTGTCACTGTTTGCAGGTGACATGATACTATACATAGAGAATCTTAAAAATGCCAGCAGAAAACTAGTAGAGCTAATCAATGAATTTGGTAAAGTTGCAGGATACAAAGTTAATGCACAGAAGTCTCTTGCACTCCTATACACTAATGATGAAAAGTCTGAAAGAGAAATTATGGAAACACTGTCATTTACCCCTGGAACAAATAAAATAAATGCCTAGAATAAAATACCTAGGAATAAACCTACCTAGGGAGACAAAAGACCTGTATGCAGAAAACTATAAGACACTGATGAAAGAAATTGAAGATGATAGAAACAGATGGAGAGATATACCATGTTCTTGGATTGGAAGAATCAATACTGTGAAAATGACTACACTACTCAAAGCAATCTACAGATTCAATGCAATCCCTATCAAATTACCAATAGCATTTTTTACGGAACTAGAACAAATCATGTTAAAATTTGTATGGAGACACAAAAGACCCCGAAGAGCCACAGCAATCTTGAGGGAGAATAATGGAGCTAGAGGAATCAGACTCCCTGACTTCAGACTCTACTACAAAGCTACAGTAATCAAGACAATATGGCACTGGCACAAAAACAGAAACATAGATCAATGGAACAAGATAGAAAGCCCAGAGATAAACCCAAGCACCTATGGTCAACTAATCTATGACAAAGAAGGCAAAGGTATACAATGAAGAAAAGACAGTGTCTTCAATAAGTGATGCTGGGAAAAGTGGACAGCTACATGTAAAAGAATGAAATTAGAACACTCCCTAACACCATACATAAAAATAAACTTAAAATGGATTCGAGACCTAAATGTAAGACCAGACACTATAAAACTCTTAGAGGAAAACATAGGAAGAACACTGTTTGACATAAATCACAGCAAGATGTTTTTTGATCCACCTCCTAGAGTAATGGAAATAAAAACAAAAATTAACAAATGGGACCTAATGAAACTTAAAAGCTTTTGCACAGCAAAGGAAACCTTAAACAAGACCAAAAGACAACCCTCAGAATGGGAGATAATATTTGCAAATGAATCAACAGACAAAGGCTTAATCTCCAAAATATGTAAACAGCTCGTGCAGCTCAATATCAAGGAAACAAACAACCCAATCCAAAAATGGTCAGAAGACCTAAATAGATATTTCTCCAAAGAAGACATACAGATGGCCAAGAAGCACATGAAAAGCTGCTCAACACCACTAATTATTAGAGAAATGCAAATCAAAACTTCAATGAGGTATCACCTCACACCAGTTAGAATGAGCATCATGAGAAAATCTACAAACAACAAATGCTGGAGAGGGTGTGGGAAAAAGGGAACCCTCTTGCACTGTTGGTGGGAGGGTAAATTGATACAGCCAGTATGGAGAACAGTATGGAGGTTCCTTAAAAAACTAAAAATAGAATTACCATAGGATCTAGCAATCCCACTACTGGGCATATACCCAGAGAAAACCATAATTCAAAAAGACACATGCACCCCAATGTTCATTGCAGCATATTTACAAGAGCCCAGTCATGGAAGCAACCTAAATGCCCATCGACAGATGAATGGATAAAGAAGTTGTGGTACACAGATGCAATGGAATATGACTCAGCCATAAAAAGGAACAAATTGAGTCATTTGTTGAGACATGGATGGATCTAGAGACTGTCATACAGTATGAAGTAAGTCAGAAAGAGAAAAACAAATATCGTATATTAATGCATGTATATGGAACCTCGAATAATGGTAGAGATAAACCGGTTTGCAGGGCAGAAGTTGAGACACAGATGTAGAGAACAAACGTATGGACGCCAGGGGGGAAAACCACGGTGGGGTGGGGATGGTTGTGTGCTGAATTGGGCAATTGGGATTGACATGTATACACTGATGTGTATAAAATTGATGATTAATAAGAACCTGCAGTATAAACAAACAAAGAAACAAAAAACAACTAATACTAAACTTTCTTTTTGTTACTTGTATGGAAATATGTTAATATAAATGTTTGAGACATTACATGAAATTTCTAAAAATCTTATGTGTTCTGGTATAATGTTATAAGTCATAATCCTAGTTATTACTTTAAAATGTATATCTCAGAAATAACTAAAAAAAGAGGATTCAGCACCACCAAAGCAGCCTTACAACAAATGCTAAAGGAACTTCTCTAGGCAGGAAACACAAGAAGATGGAAAGACCTACAAAAACAAGCCCAAAACAATTAAGAAAATGGTAATAGAAACATACATATCGATAATTACCTTAAATGTAAAAGGATTAAATCCTGCAAGCAAAAGACACAGACTGGCTAAATGGATACAAAAACAAGACCTGTATATATGCTGTCTATAAGAGACCCACATCAGACCTAGGGACACATACAGACTGAAAAAGAGGGGATAGAACAAGATATTCCATACAAATGGAAATCAAAAGAAAGCTGGAGTGCTTCCCTGGTGGCGCAGTGGTTGGGGGTCTGCACGCTGATGCGGGGGACGAGGGTTTGTGCCCTGGTCTGGGAGGATCCCGTGTGTTGCGGAGCGGCTGGACCCGCGGGACATGGCCGCTGGGCCTGCGCATCTGGAGCCTGTGCTCCGCGATGGGGGGGCCGCGGCAGTGGGGGGGTCCGTTTACTGCAAAACAAAACAAAAAAACAAAAAAGAAAGCTGGAGTGACAATTCTCATATCACACAGAATAGACCTTAAAATAAAGATTACTACAAGAGACAAAGAAGGACACTACATAAAATACATTAAATTAAGTACAAAGAAAAAAATCAAGAAAAAATCAAAATACAAGAAAAAATTTAAAAATTGACAATTGTAAATATTTATGCACCCAACATAGGAGCACCTCAATACATAAGGCAAATGCTAACAGCCATAAAAGGGGAAAATGACAGTAACACAATCATAGTAGGAAAGTTTAACACCCCACTTTCACCAATGGACAGATGACCCAAAATAAAAATAAATAAGGAAACACAAGCTTTAAATGACACATTAAACAAGATGAACTTAACTGATAGGTATAGGACATTCTATCCAAAAACAACAGAATACACTATCTTCTCAAGTGCTCTTGGAATATTCTCCAGGATAGATCATATCTTGGGTCACAAATCAAGCTTTGGTAAATTTAAGAAAATAGAAATTGTATCAAGTAACTTTTACGACCACAATGCTATGAGACTAGATATCAGTTACAGGAAAAAAACTGTAAAAAATACAAACACATTGGGGGCTAAACAATACACTACTAAGTAACCAAGAGATCACTGAAGAAATCAAAGAGGAAATCAAAAAGTACCTAGAAACAAATGACAATGAAAACACGAAGACCCAAAACCTACGGGATGCAGCAAAGGCAGTTCTAAGAGGGAGGTTTATAGCAATACAATACTTCCTCAAGAAACAAGAAAAATCTCAAATAAATAACTGAAACTTATATCTAAAGCAATTAGAGAAAGAAGAACAAAAAACCCCCCAAAGTTAGCAGAAGGAAAGAAATCATAAACATCAGATCAGAAATAAATGAAAAAGAAATAAAGGAAATGATAGCAAAGATCAATAAAACTAAAAGTTGGTTGTTTGAGATGATAAACAAAATTGATAAACCACTAGCCAGACTCATCAAGAAAAAAAGGGAGAACACTCAAATCAACAGAATTAGGAATGAAAAAGGAGAAGTAGCAACGGACACTGCAGAATTAGAAAGGATCATAAGGGATTACTACAAGCAGCTATATGCCAATAAAGTGGACAACCTAGAAGAAATGGACAAATTCTTAGAAAAGCACAACCTTCTGAGACTGGACCAGGAAAAAACACAAAATATAATCAAACCAGTCACATGCACTGAAATTGAAAGTGTGATTAAAAATCTTCCAACAAACAAAAGCCCAGGACCAGATGGCTTCACAGGCGAATTCTATCAAACATTTAGAGAAGAGCTAACACCTATCCTTCTCAAACTCTTCCAAAATACAGGAGAGGGAGGAACACTCCCAAGCTCTTTCTATGAGGCCATCATCACGCTGATCCCAAAACCAGAAAAAGATGTCACAAAAAAAGAAAACTACAGGCCAATATCACTGATGAACACAGATGCCAAAATCCTCAACAAAATACTAGCAAACAGAATCCAACAGCACATTAAAAGGATCATACACCATGATCAAGTGGGATTTATCCCAGGGATGCAAGGATTCTTCAATATACACAAATCAATCAATGTGATACACCATATTAACAAACTGAAGGATAAAAACCATGACAATCTCAATAGATGCAGAAAAAGCTTTCAACAAAATTCAATACTGATTTATGATAAAAACTCCAGAAAGTAGGCAGAGACAGAACTTACCTCAACATAATAAAGGCCATATAGGACAAACCCACAGCCAACATCATTCTCAATGGTGAAAAACTGAAACCACATTCTTTAAAATCAGGAACAAGACAAGGTTGCCCACTCTCACCACTACTATTCAACAAAGTTTTGGAAGTTTTAGCCACAGCAATCAGAGAAGAAAAAGAAATAAAAGGAATCCAAATCGGAAATGAAGAAGTAAAGCTGTCACTGTTTGCAGATGACGTGATACTATACATAGAGAAGCCTAAAGATGCGACCACAAAACTACTACAGCTAATCAATGAATTTGGTAAAGTAGCAGGACACAAAATTAATGCACAGAAATCTCTTGCATTCCCATACACTAATGATAAAAAATCTGAAAGAGAAATTAAGGAAACACTCCCATTTACCACTGCAACAAAAAGAATAAAATATCTAGGAATAAACCTACCTAAGGAGACAAAAGACCTGTATGCAGAAAATTGTAAAACAATGATGAAAGAAATTAAAGATGATATAAACAGATGGAGAGATATAGCATGTTCTTGGATGGAAAGAGTCAATATTGTGAAAATGACTATACTACCCAAAGCAATTTACAGATTCACTGCAATCCCTATCAAACTACCAATGGCATTTTTCACAGAACTAGAACAAAAAAATTTCACAATTTGTATGGAAACATAAAAGACCCCGAATAGCCAAAGCCATCTTGAGAAAGATAAACGGAGTTGGAGGAATTAGGCTCCCTGACTTCAGAGTATACTACAAAGCTACAGTAATCAAGACAGTATGGTACTGACACAAAAACAGAAATATTGATCAATGGAACAGGACAGAAAGCCCAGAGATAAACCCACTCACATTGGGTCACCTTATCTTTGATAAAGGAGGCAAGAATATACAACAGAGAAAAGACAGCGTATTCAATAAGTGGTGTTCAGTAACATGGATAGCTACATGTAAAAGAATGAAATTAGAACACTTCCTAATACCATACACAAAATTAAACTCACAATGGATTAAAGACCTAAATGTAAAGCCAGAAACTATCAAACTCTTAGAGGAAAACATAGGCAGAACACTCTATGACATAAATCACAGCAAGATCCTTTTTGACCCAGCTCCTAGAGAAAGGGAAATAAAAACAAAAATAAACAAATGGGACCTACTGAAACTTCAAAGCTTTTGCACAGCAAAGGAAACCATAAACAAGACCAAAAGACAACCCTCAGAATGGGATAAAATATTTGCAAATGAAGCAACTGACAAAGGATTAACCTGCAAAATACACAAGCAGCTCATGCAGCTCAATATCAGAAAAACAAACAACCCAATCCAAAAATGGGCAGAAGACCTAAATAGACATTTCTCCAAAGAAGATATACAGATTGCCAACAAACACATGAAAGGATGCTCACCATCACTAATAATTAGAGAAATGCAAATGAAAACTACAATGAGATGTCACCTCACACCGTTCAGAATAGCCATCATCAAAAAAATCTACAAACAATAAATGCTGGAGAGAGTGTGGAGAAAAGGGAACACTCTTGCACTGTTGGTGGGAATGTAAATTGATTCAGCCACTATGGAGAACAGTATGGAGGTTCCTTAAAAAACTAAAGGTAGAACAACCATATCACCCTGCAATCCCACTACTGGGCATATACCCTGAGAAAACCATATTTCAAAAAGAGTCATGTACCACCAGTGTTCATTGCAGCACTATTTACAATAGCCAGGACATGGAAGCAACCTAGGTGTCCATCGACAGATAAATGGATAAAGAAGATGTGGTACATATATACAATGGAACATTACTGAGCCATAAAAAGAAATGAAATTGAGTTTTTTGTAGGGATGTGGATGGACTTAGAGGCTGTCAGACAGAGTGAAGTAAGTCAGAAGGAGAAAAACAAATACTGTATGCTAACACATATATATGGAATCTAAAAAAAATGGTTCTGATGAGTCAGGGGCAGGACAGAAATAAAGATGCAGACGTAGAGAATGGACTTGAGGACATGGGGAGGGGGAAGGGTAAGCTGGGACGAAGTGAGAGACTGGCATGGACATATATACACTACCAAACATAAAATAGCTAGCTAGTGGGAAGCAGCCACATAGCACAGGGAGATCAGCTCAGTGCTTTGTGACCACCTAGGGGGTGGGATAGGGAGGGTTGGAGGGAGATGCAAGAGGGAGGGGATATGGGAATATATGTATATATATAGCTGATTTTCTTTGTTATACCACAGAAACTAACACAATATTATAGAGCAATTATACTCCTATAAAGATGTTAAAAAAAAAAGAATCTATCACCTTATGGCTAGAAGCTGACTCTATCAATGACATAAGATGAGTAAGGCTATCTCTTATGAGTCAATATTTTCAATGAGGGATAAAAAAAAATAGGGTCACCTTCTTTAGAACTACCAATTATTGCATAAGAAGTGGCTTGTGGCCCACTTAGAGGACTTTCCAGATTCTAATGCTCTCCTCCTGTTAATTTGCTGTAAAATTATTATTTATTTCTGTCTTTTTTTTTAATATCTTAGTCTTGATGTATTTTTTTTTTCTTTTTTTTGCGGTATGCAGTCCTCTCACTGTTGTGGCCTTTCCCGTTGCGGAGCACAGGCTCCGGACGCACAGGCTCAGCGGCCATGGCTCACAGGCCCAGTCGCTCTGCGGCATGTGGGATCTTCCCAGACTGGGGCACGAACCTGCATCCCCTGCATCGGCAGGCGGACTCTCAACCACTGCGCCACCAGGGAAGCCCTTGTAGTTTTGTCCCCAGGGATATACATAATCAAAATTGAGTATAAATGAAAAGAATTGTGCTTTAATTTTTAATACGGCTTTGGAAAAACCATATTCAGTTGAAAAGTATATCATGATCCTTAATTTAGAGTCTTAGGAAGAAGTGCTTCCCCAGATTTCTAATCTGTATTTAGTTGCAGAACATGGGATCTTAGTTACCACATGTGGGATTTTTAGTAGCGGCATGTGGGATCTAGTTCCCTGACCCGGGATCGAACCCGGGCCCCCTGCATTGGGAGCGCTGAGTCTTAGCCACTGGACCACCAGGGAAGTCCCTGCATTACTTTTTAAAATGTTCTTTTCATGAATTTACTATTACTTAACTGTTAACCTGGATTCTTAGATTTATATATGATTCAGATTGTACATAGATAAAACAATTATTATTATGTTATGCACTGTGTCACTTTTTAGTTTACAGCACACCTTCATAAACTCTCACAACAATATTATAAGGCAGATAATAATAGCCACTTTTTACTGAGCACCAACTATTTGCCAAACAGATATCAAATTTCCAGTCCTCAAAATAACTTCACCAAGTTTCATACACTTCATGTTCCCTAAACATGAAATTAAGATGCAGAGAAGCTTTAAGAGGAATTAATACAGCTAATTCACTATAGAGCACATTTTCACTCTACTGGGGAATGAGGAAGATAGGTATCCCAGCTCAATGAAGATCTGTGGCGATTAACGTGGAGGTAAGGTATAGTTAGGTGATCAGTTCTAAGTCCTAACTCTAACCTTACTTTTAGGTTCCAGAATACAGCCTCAATTACATTGGTAAAAAATGTATTATCAAAAATTGTCCAGGGCCTCCCTGGTGGCGCAGTGGTTAAGAGTCCGCCTGCCGATGCAGGGGATACGGGTTCGTGCCCCGGTCTGGGAGGATCCCATATGCCGCGGAGCGGCTGGGCCCGTGAGCCATGGCCGCTGGGCCTGCGCATCCGGAGCCTGTGCTCCGCGACGGGAGAGGCCACAACAGTGAGAGGCCCGCATACCGCAAAAAAAAAAAAAAAAAAAAAAAAAATTGTCTGATTAAAGACACAGAAAGTCCTATGCTAAATAATTGGCACACTCAGCCCCAAAGTGAAATGAAGATCATAACATAGATGAAGAATTAGATAGACACATGTTAAAGGAGAAGAATCCATCTTGAGTTATGTCAACACTAAAATGACCTAGATGACTCAGAAAGAGATCCAGTCAAAACAGTTTAGAACTATTGTTAATTTTGTTAAGTGTGATAATTGAATGGTACTTTTGTATATTTAAAAGGTCTTCCATTACAGATACACTCTGAAGTATTTATGGGTAAAATTACATGTTGTATGGGATTTACTTTAAAAAACTTACAGAATAAAAGGAGGGGAGGATGTGGAAGCAACCTAAATATCCATCAACAGAGGAATGGATAAAGAATATGTGGTACATATATACAATGGAACATTACTCAGCCATAAAAAAGAACAAAATAATGTCATTTACAGCGACATGGATGGACCTGGAGATTGTCATACTGAGTTAAGTAAGTCAGACAGAGAAAGACAAATATCATATGATATCACTTATATGTGGACTCTAAAGAAATGGTACAAAGGAAACTATTTACAAAATAGAAATTGAGTCACAGATGTAGAAAACAAACTTGTGGTTACCAGAGGGAGGAATAAACTGTGAGATTGGGATTGACATATACACACTACTATATATAAAATAGATAACTAATAAGAACTTGCTGAATAGCACAGGAAACTATTCAATATGCTGTAATGACCTATGTGGGAAAAGAATCTAAAAAAGAGTGGGTATACGGGTATGTCTAACTGACTAACTGTGCTGTAGAGCAGAAACTAACACAACATTGTAAATGAACTATACTCCAATAAAAAAAATAATTAAAAAAAAAGGATGGGAAAAGACAGATGACCTGATGGACAAAATGTTGGTAATTATTGAAACTGGGAATTCACTGGGGGCTCACATGGGGGGATCACTGCATTATTCTTTCTACTTTTGTGTGTGTTTGAAATTTTCCACAATAGAAAGTTTTAAAATATTAGGGAAAAAAAGACACATCTTCCAACGATTTAGGTAGTTTATAATAGTTATTGAAGGAAAAGAACATAGTGAAACTCAAAGAGTTGCAGGAGGTAGAAACACACAGTATGTGTTATTTGATCAATAAAATTAATCAGAAAGAAGAAAGTAATTATAAGTGTTGGGTCACAAGTCGGAAGAATAGAAAAAGAAAAATTTCAGAGATAAACTGGTTCTCTAAAATAGGCTTATATAATCCCTGAACCTCACTTTCACTCAACAATGGCAAGCAAACAGGACTTGATCAGGACTTCTTCAGAGAGTAAAAGTTAGTCATCAGATTGCAGTCAGCCCAAGTGGAAACTTTCCTTTAGACAACTCTTTTTTTGTTCTGTATGATGTTATTTTTACTAAAATAACCTTCCCCAAGCAGCTTTATTTATCCTGTAGATTCCCCCTATTATAGTGCAAAATGAATTCCTCTTGGTTAGAAATGTAGAAAAGGGCTTTAGAGTACATAACAGAGCTGAGTAAGTAATATGACATTTACTAGACTTACGATCCTGACTACATCATTTTAACTTTTCTGAGCTTGTTCTCTTATTTCTAATGTGGAGATATCACTATCTCAGAGAGTTTTTCGAAATGTGGTATATAACATATGCTGACTGATTTAAACTTTTACAGATATCGGGTTAAGAGTTTAAAAAAGAATACATCAGGATTTTGTCCAAGTTAAAACAATCAGAGATGAGGTTTCAGGTTCTAGTGTGACAGTAAGCATCCAATGTTCTTCTCCATTAGGGGGTCGTTTCGGTCTCCTCTTCCTTCTCCCTTGTACCCAAACACAGTTTTAACAGGTCTATCCTCTTTCTCAGAGGACAGGCACACACATTTACATTTAACTATATTGCCAAGAATGTAAAAGGTTGGGAGATGTGTTAAGGAAACTACATATTCTTTTAGAAAGGATATTTAAATTTGGTCTTTCTACAAGTATCTTCATCTCTAGAATATACACAATGTATTTCAGACAATAGTTATGAAAATCAGGCACCTTACTGGCTATATTAATTAAATTATAAACAGTACCTTAAGAATTTGATAAGTAAATATCACTTTTAGGGCATGGTTTACCTTGAACTAACTCAGTTTCAGAACCTATGAAAGAAATCACCTCCATTTCTAGTTTATCACTAACCAGGGCTATAAAACATAACTGGGCAATCGTTGCAAGTTTCTTCTCTGGAGAAACAAACTGACCTTTGAGAAAAGACCTCCAGATACTGACAGTTAGAAGTCTCCCTACAATGAAGTGTACCACTTGAAAAGCCCCACACAATTACAGGGCCTCCAGATAACTTCACAGTGACTCACTCTCAAATAGGAATAGACAGCCAAGATTCACCAGTCACCTGGAGGACAATGTCTAATAACAAAGAGGAACAAACAACAACAACAGCAAAGTGGTCCACAGGAACCAGAGACAATGTAGGACCCATAACAAAACTTAAAAGAAAAAGCCTTAAGTAAAATATTCTCAGAGAGATAAGAGATTACACTTATAAAACAAGAATAAGAATAGGGAATCATCAAAAACAAGATAGAACTTGAGAAATTAAAATAACCACAATTTTAAAATCAAAGAGAAGAAAAAACTGGGGGAAATCTTCCAGAAAGTAGAATAAGGAGGTAAAGAAACAGAAAACAGGAGAGAAAAGTAAATTATAAGATCAATCTGGGAGGTGCAAACTTTGGCTAACAGGAATTCTGGGAAGAGAGAACACAGAGAAAAAGGCAGAAAGGAAATCTTCAAAGAAAAAAAACACCTGATTTTTAAAAGAGGCACATGTGTCATCTTGATAAAAATTTAAATTAGTTAAAAATTATATAGACGATCACATAGCTCAGAGTTTAGGCATTCACCTGCCTGAAGTAGGTATATGGACATTATTATATATTATTTCATACTGTTCTCTGGTTCTTTTTTTAAATGGATAATGCTGTCTTCTCATCTAAATTAGAAACTCTTCAAAGCCAGGAATAATATTTGCCACTCGCAGCAGGCACATATTCTATTTCTGATAAATACTTGTTAAACTCATTTGCTTTGAAGATGACTTGAGTTTGCGTTAAGCTCTGTGACTCCTTAAGAGGGTTCAGTCTTTCAGTCTCGGTACAAAAGGTAAAGGTCATTCTTAGCTAAAACAGTTACTTGAAACTCCAGGAACAACACTGAGAAGCCAGCTCTTACATCAAGTCTGAAATGAAGTCATTTTATTAAACAATGATAAACTTAAAGCCAGTCAAATGGCCTTTGTTTAAATACCCTTAAAACTTTTGGCCCATTCAATCTTCTTTTCAGAAAACTTGATCTGAGCCTCTACCCAGACACATAGTTCTACGGTACTAGTTAGTGGAATACGTAGGCTATGAATCAGACTCCACTGTGGAAACTAATCCTTGAGTCACAATCATAATATTCCATTGGCATCCACCCCAGGGACAAGGTATTCATTAAAGAGTGCCACTCTTTCATGCAGAGGATGAAGCATCAAGAAGCTTCCACTAAAGGAGGCAAGAATATACAGTGGAGAAAAGACAGCCTCTTCAATAAGTGGTGCTGGGAAAACTGGACAGCTACATGTAAAAGTATGAGATTAGAACACTGCCTAACACCCTACACAAAAATAAGCTCAAAATGGATTAAAGACCTAAATGTAAGGCCAGAAACTATCAAACTCTTAGAGGAAAACATAGGCAGAACACTCTATGACATAAATCACAGCAAGATCCTTTTTGACCCACGTCCTAGAGAAATGGAAATAAAAACAAAAATAAACAAATGGGACCTAATGAAACTTCAAAGCTTTTGCATAGCAAAGGAAACCATAAACAAGACCAAAAGACAACCCTCAGAATGGGAGAAAGTATTTACAAATGAAGCAACTGACAAAGGATTAATCTCCAAAATTTACAAGCAGCTCATGCAGCTCAATAACAAAAAAACAAACAACCCAATCCAAAAATGGGCAGAAGACCTAAATAGACACTTCTCCAAAGAAGATATACAGATTGCCAACAAACACATGAAAGAATGCTCAACGTCATTAATCATTAGAGAAATGCAAATCAAAACTACAATGAGATATCATCTCACACCGGTCAGAATGGCCATCATAAAAAATCTAGAAACAATAAATGCTGGAGAGGGTGTGGAGAAAAGGGAACACTCTTGCACTGTTGGTGGGAATGTAAATTGATTCAGCCACTATGGAGAACAGTATGGAGGTTCCTTAAAAACCTACAAATAGAACTACCATAAGACCCAGCAATCCCACTACTGGGCATATACCCTGAGAAAACCATAATTCAAAAAGAGTCATGTACCAGAATGTTCATTGCAGCTCTATTTACAATAGCCAGGACATGGAAGCAACCTAAGTGTCCATCAACAGATGAATGGATAAAGAAGATGTGGCACATATATACAATGGAATATTACTCAGGCATAAAAAGAAACAAAATTGATTATTTGTAGTGAGGTGGATGGACCTAGAGTCTGTCATACGGAGTGAAGTAAGTCAAAAAGAGAAAAACAAATACCGTATGCTAACACATATATATGGAATCTAAGGAAAAAAAAAAAGGTCATGAAGAACCTAGGGGTAAGACGGGAATAAAGACACAGATCTACTAGAGAATGGACTTGAGGATATGGGGAGGGGGAAGGGTAAGCTGTGACAAAGTGAGAGAGTGGCATGGACATATATACACTACCAAACGTAAAATAGATAGCTAGTGGGAAGCAGCCACATAGCACAGGGAGATCAGCTCGGTGGCTTGTGACCACCTAGAGGGGTGGGACAGGGAGGGTGGATGGGAGGGAGGGAGACGCAAGAGGGAAGAGATATGGGAATATATGTATATGTATAACTGATTCACTTTGTTATAAAGCAGAAACTAACACACCATTGTAAAGCAATTATACTCCAATAAAGATGTTAAAAAAATAAAAATAAAATAAAAGCTAGCGGGATCTGAAAAAAAAAAAAAGAAGCTTCCACTCATCATTATAGTCATCCCTCAGATATCCTAGTTTGGTTATCTGTGCAAGGCTGTGTGGTCACCCTCATCTAGATTCTAGTCGTCTCTACCCCATTCCAAAGGGTCCCCTTGGCTTCAGTCATTAATTTAATACATACTTATTGAGTGTCTATTTTGAGCTAAGCACTGTTCTAGGTACTGAGGATAAGTGAATAAGACAAAAAGCCCCGATTTAGGGAATTTCATTCTAGTAAATTAGAGCCCAGAAAAGATTACCCATTTGCCTAATCCCTTCTCTAGAATTCAATCAATTCTGGAAAATTTATCAATACATTTGCCTGCCTGCCTGCCTATCTATCTCCCTATCTTTAACTTTTTTCTTGCTATGCTTCCTTTTTCTCATTGCTTACCTGAAATGTTTACTGTCTTATTAGGCTCCCTGAAGTTAGGCTAAGCCACAAGCAGCCATGAAGACCACAAAAACCCAGCTACCAATAAAATGTCTTCAACTGCTCCAACGGAAGAACAGTTCCTAACATTTTCATATACTGATTTATGCTTGAGAATGGATATATACTTTTAAGTAGCATTACAAAGTTACACATAAAGGATTTTTAAACTTTCTCCCTATAGATCTATCAAAAGGATAGCTCATAAGTAAGCATTAATTATAGATGGTGTTTCATTTCATTACATAAGCCAATGTAAGATTCAAACATTCTCAGTAGTACCCTAAACTGGCACTTCTAGAAGAAAGTATATTGGAAAGATTCAGAGTGTTCACAAAGAGGAAGATAGAAGCTATTGCTTGAGTAAGCCAGAATAGTTAAGAAAAATACATTTCCATTGCATATTTTTCAAATCTCATGCTGAGAGGGGAAAAAGTTAATGTAGGCAACAATTTCAAAAACAACACAAACCAGAATTACAGCCATAATGAATTCAAGAGATTTCTTTAAGTAGAACTGCATGCCTTATAGACCAATATTTTTAACTTCTTAAATGAAACTAAAATGTAATCCTAGAAGATTTAATAGTCACAATTCTGCAAGAGTCATACTAAAGTTCTTTTGTGAGACAGGCAGACAATCTTGCTCTTGAATGTTTGTTGGTCCAAACAATCTCTTCTGCATCACATGGTCTCAATCAATAACTAGTCTAAATGTCCAAGAGGATTTAAACCTCCTTGCAAATTATTTTAGCCCTGGCCACAGCATACCTATGGTTCTTCTTTATGTAAAAGTGGAAGAGGGACTCACTGGATACTTCCACTATGAACTGTATTAGTGTTCTCATTTTAAAAAATTGTCTTAAGCCTTGCTTCTCAAAGTGTGTTTGAGGAATTAGCAGCATTGGTATGACCTGGGAGCATGTTAGAAATACGGAACCCTGAGGCCCCACCCCAGACCTACTGAACCAAAATCTGCCTTTTAACAAGATCTCTAGGAGATGTACACACACATGAAAATTTGAAAATCAGTAGTCCAAATGACAACTTAATAAGCCATTTTCCAGTTGCAATCCTTAAAGCGTTAGAAGGCAGCTTACCAACAAATATTTGAAAGAGAAAAAAAAGGAAGTAGTCCTAGGAACTTCCCTGGTAGCACAGTGGTTAAGAATCCGCTTGCCAATGCAGGGGACATGGGTTCAATCCCTGGTCCAGGAAGATCCCACATGCCACGGAGCAACTAAGCCCGTGCACCATAACTACTGAAGCTTGCGCACCTAGAACCCACGAGCCACAACTACTGGGCCTGCGCACCACAACTACTGAAGCCCATGCGCCCTAGAGCCCGTGTGCTGCAACTATTGAAGCCCGTGTGCTCTAGGGCCCATGTGCTGCAACTACTGAGCCTGTGTGCTGCAACTACTGAAGCTCACGGACCTAGAGCCCATGCTCCGCAACAAGAGAAGCCACCGCAATGAGAAGCCCGTGCACCGCAACGAAGAGTAGCCCCAGCTCGCCACAACTAGAGAAAGCCCGCGCGCAGCAACAAAGACCCAACACAGCCAAAATAAATAAATAAAAAGAGCTATTTCATTAAAAAAAGGAAGTAGTCCTAGATAATATTATTTTAGCTATATCATAAAATGTTATACTCAGCTTTTGTAAGAGGGACGAAAGATAAAAATTCAGTTAAGAATGTTTCTGTACTTGATGAACATAAAGACATTGTTCATTGTACCACCAATATCCTTGATGTAAACTTCTTCTTGCTCGGTAATATTTTGTCTATTAAGGTAAATCACAAAATGTTCCACAGTGTTATGGTTTTTATCTTAGATGTAATACATCTAAGTCAAGAGAACGCATGATCTCCACCACACCCCCCTGCCAAGATATCCTAGAACCCTGACTAGAAACATCATGGGATCTCTTGGTCAAGGTATTCTGTTATGACCCATCCATGAATTGGGCTACAAGGTATATAAACATGCTAGCTGCTTGCCCTTCCAAGTTCTCAGATCTGCTCTAGTTATATTTTAAAAGTTTTGTGAAATCTCAGCGAAGGTAAAATTGCTTTCCGACAACTGCTGCTATGTTGAGAGTCTCCCCTCAGATATCTCACTAAACCAGGGCACATTGGCTCACCTCTTGTTTACAGGCTATCTCTAAATGTTGGTCTTCACCTGACCATAGACTTCCAGTCTCCCACTTGGCCAACAAGAATACCGAACCACACACTTGAGCAAGACTTCAGGTATTTTGTGTATGTGTTGACAAGATCATTGGATGCCCTTCTCAGCACTCATTCACTCCTGCTAACCACCCTCCTGACCTCAACACGTTGGCTGGCCACACCCAGGGACTCTGCCAAGCCCCTTCTGCCCACACAGTCTCCGGTCCTGGCTTCTCCTAGTTCATCCTGTTCCCTGTCACCCATAACATAAAGGGAGAGTGGATCTAGAAGGGCCAGGCCTCACAACAGGTAGCACATGGTGGGCTCCATATGCTGGAAGAAGCCGGTGACAGCAAGACAGAGGTGCCTCTTCTCCAAGTCGTTTCTAGGAATAGGCCTTAAACCCTGACCTGTTTTCTGCCTGGAAGCTCTATTTTTGTTTTGTCTTATTTTGGGTGGTAGGGAGGGGGAGAAGAACGTTAGGATAATGCTGCTCGCCAAGAGTTGTGACTACTCATAGGTGGTTTCACGTTTTCACTCCTAATTGTTTGTTCCCTTCATTTCATATTGCTCAGTCTCCATTTCAGTTTTCACTGCTGATGCTCACTTATTCTTTACTTCTAAGGTGAAAGAACAGAGAGCTACAGACCTTTTCTCCGCCCAGAGAACAGGCTGCAATATCCTTGTGGACAGTTTGTCTTATGCAATTATAACCACATAATACCATGTCTTCTATATAATAGCCATTAAATATATACCTTGCCTACACTAACTCATGACTATTTTTATGACATTGAGCAAACAAGCTACGCCTGCTGTTTTTGCTTCCTCACCTGTTTCATTCTTTCTTCAACCAGGCTTTTACACTATGCCCCGAGCCTACTTTTACTAAAGTCACCAAGGACCTTTTATATTCAATGGATACCTAAATTCCATGGCACTGTATGCTGCTTACCTTGAACTTTCCCTTCCCTTGGCTTTCAGGCCTCCAAGCTCTCCTGGCCTCTGCTCCTCCAGTGGCTCTTTCTTGGACTCATTTTTATCTCGTCTTCCACTGTTTCTCCAAAGTTGGTAGCCCCCAGAATTCTGATGTATCACTCCTCCCATCTCACTTTCATGCTTTTTTCAGTTCATCTTTACCTAAGTCTTTGACTAGACTCATGACTCCCAAGCTACATTTCCAGCTCTCACTTCTCTCCTGAGTCCTGAGCCTGTATCTCTAACTACCTTACTTGACAGCAGTACTACCAGGGCAGCTTCTCAGTACCGAAACTTAATGACACTTGGTTTTTTCTTTGCCCTCCCAATCTGGCCCCTTCTCCTGAATTCCCTATCTTAGTTCATGATGTCACTATTCACCTGGCCATCCAGGTTAAGAAAACTTTAATTCACTTATAATCCATGGTGTCATAAGAAATTATCATCTAGAAAACATAAAAGTGAGCACGTCACATTCTCAAATAATGACTTCCATTGCCTAACTATTATCTGTTAGCAGGAGACACACTGCTTTCTTTCAGCATGAGGTGCTCCATGCAATGGGACTCCCACCCACTGCCAGCATATCATCTCCTCCCACATCCCTGGACACCCTGTGCTCGAGTCACACTGCATCTTTCTCACTTTCTCATATACAGCTCTATTTTAGTACATCACACTTTAGACTGAAATTTTTTTTATCTACCAGTGTGTCTCTAACTAGAATGGGAGTTCCCCCAAGTAGAAACTGTGCTTCAGTATCTTTTATTCCCAGAGCTTGAGTTAGTGACTGGCAAACAGTAGGCACTCAAACATGTGCCAGATGAATGAATTAAAGACACATCTACAGAGAAATACGAAGTATTTCTGAAGCAAACAATTCACCTCCCTGAACCACCCTGAAATTAATATTTTAGTTCTTCAGTTCTAAGAAATGTACGTATACATGCACACACCTCTCACCAGGTTTCAAAAACTGGTCATTAACATTGTTGCATTACAGTTTTAGGGTCAATACTTATAAACTATATTGATTTTTATAGGAAAGATTAAGTGTTCAAAATAAATTTAACCAAATGTCTCTAAATATTCTGCTTAAGTTAATAAAATAAGGACTAAGAAAATAATGGAACAATAAAAATAGTATATATTTAAAACAGTTATTTTGGGAAGAACAGCTAAATATATTATTGAAATGTAAATTCTTGAGATTAGTTTTAAAGGCTTTGAAATAACTGAAACATAGTTTTTAAAAGTTCTTCTACACTAGGCTTAAGCAATTTACCTACCTAGGATTAAATAACAGAAAATGAACAAAAACATTTATAATAAAAAGAAAAATGTAAAGTCAAAATTTCTGATAAAAGCATGCATATACATGAAGTATGGAAGACATATACAAGCTTAGGCAAATGCTAAGGTGTTTTAAATAATAGGGTAATGAAATTTCTGAGCATCCTAACAATACAGGAAATTAAAAAACAATAGATAGGGAAAAATAAAATAATAATAGAGTAAACTAACTATTGCACAGATTTCAGAAATCTGAATGGTAATTTCTGTAACTGTATAAAAACCATCTGAGCTCCTTAACCTATCTCTTGATCGAGCTGACAATACACACAATGTTAAAATATCAAATATCTACTTTCAGATCAAAAGTCATAAAGCCTTTACAAAAGTAATATTGTCTCTCAAAAAATATATATAATAAATATATGCCAGTTATTGTTATGCTCTTTGATGGCAATAAGTGAAATCAACATTATTATGTGGAATACAAAGTCTCATCTTCATCCCAAGTTGTAAACAACACACAGAACCCCAGTTGCAGATACAGGTAAAAGTTCTCACTAAATTAAAAAAATTAGCCAGTAATGAGCTGTTGATTATAGAGAGCTAGAAACTGGATACTATTCTCCTAGAGACTGGTAGCTAAACACAAAAGAAAAGAATCTGTAGACCTCTCAGTGCTTTAGAAACCAGGGTCCCTGACCAAAGCAGTGATTTAATTTCATGGCTGCTAGGTACAGATAGCTGACATTACTAAATGCTACTCTAATATCAACTTGTTAAATGTGAATCCAGACTCAGCATATCAGAATACTAACCCAGACTAACTGGAGTCATGGGAAATATTTTGGGAGCTGTTTATTTATAAATGAGTTACAATATACCACTATAATTAGATTAATATATAATTATTGATAAACACAGGATTATTTCTAAAACCCTGTTATTGTTGTCACTGCTATGTTTAGAAAAAACAACATTACTATTTTCCTCTTAAAACAAGCCCTTGATTTACCACTAAACAATTAGATCAATTTAGATCCAGTATGTGTTAAATGTAATGGTCCTATATTGTTTACAACTCTTGTATAAACAGTTGTTTAATAAACATTAAAAGGAGGAACAATTTAAAGCTCTCCAGCAAATGACACACTTCTGAACTATTTTATAATCCAATAATCTATCAAAAAAAATAGAATCTGCAGAAAGCTAGGCATTTGGCTGTCACAAAAAAATATTTAAGTTAGCTTACCTAATTTTAAATAAAGCCAATAAAAGTGTATCTTTTAGCCACGCAAAAGACAGTCACACTTTTTAAAAAAACATTAAAAATACCATGTTTTCAAAAGCATCAACAACAACAAACTATAATATTACCACAAAATCAACTATTTAAAGGATATTTCTAGAAATATTTCTAGGTTAATTTTTCCTTTCAGGTTAATTATTTCATTAAATGTAAAATAAATTTACAAGGTACATGTCATAAAATTAGCAAACTATCAATGAATTTCTTCATAGTATCACTTAATTGCTTTTTTTTAGAAGACAAGACAACTGAAAGGATTATAATCTCCTAACAGCTGGTGTTTTAAAAGTTTTGTAAATGGAGTTAATAATTCTAAAACATACATCAGAATTTGAAATGTGATCTTTATTCATCCTCAGTAAAGTAGCTGCTTATATTAACATCTGGGCATTGGATAATAAGAATTATATTTATCAGACTTCAAAAGAGAGAAAACAAACTAGCAATTACTTAATATTTTATTTGCCCAGAAGTGTTAAAAGAATCTTTAATATTGATTGATATTGTTATATAAACACAGATAAACAGATAAGTTTTTTTCTCCAAAACTATTATGTACTGTCATCTAGAATTGGTTTAGTCAGAAACATTTTTTTCATTTCCAGAAATCTGGCAAGATCTTCCAAATACAGAAATTTAAAAAATCTATTTAAGCTCAAAACACTTAAAATACTTTGGAAAGGCCAAATTACATTAAAAAACTGTTTTGGCTAAGATTCACTAGAGTTAAATTACTAATATAATAAAGCAAAATTACCAAAATAACAAATTAATTGGGTAATTAGAGAATTATGGAAAATACCTAGCAATTGAAACCAAATTTAAAAATACAAAATTTAGAATATTGTTGAGTGAGTTACATTTTAGAAGGCACACTTAACTGGTAGCTAAAGAAAAATCGGGTGGAAACAAAATTCCTGTGGTTAAGGGTATACACAAATGCAGATAACATTTATTTTTCCTCTGCTTTAAACATTCAGCATAACAGTTTTTATTGATGATCAAATAAATATATGTATTTTAAAGAAACATTTTCTCTATGTTCATTTATAAGAAGATTTTCACATTTTTATGTAGACTTTTTACTGTTTAATACTTTGAGTGGCTTTCTGTATTTTACTTTTTTTCACAATGCTTAAGGAGGGGAGAATACCAAATGAGCATTTTTGAAAGTAGGAATAAAATATGGAGTTAGACATTAAAATACCATGCCACTTGAGGGGAAAACATATGAAGGCAAAATGTGATCAAATAAATTATTATTTATAGCTTGTTTTTATGTGATAGAAATGTTTTATGGCTTAAATCACTTTGGAAAGTTTTTTTTAATACATATTTTCTACATTGATAAAATAACAAATAGAGCAAAAAACTACTGGGCATTTTTTCAGATTTACAAATATAAAGTTCATGACTACACAGTGCTTGCTAGCTAAGGACCAAGAAAATATATAAAGCTGCCAAGTTATAATAAATTTTAACCAAATATTTCATAGAGCCATTCTAGTATAAAATAACATTTACCAAGACCAAAGGAGACTTACCTTACAAGAATGCTGTAAAGAATTAGACAGTTCATTTGTGAAATCTCTGTTGCTGTCTCTTGTTAAATTATCAACTTTACCTTCATTTCTAGATGCAAACTTTATGAGTAATTGAGATGGTCCCCCCTTAGAACAACTGTGCTTAAGGCTGGATAAACAGGAAACATTTGGATAAGTTCCTCCCAATGAAATACTTCTTTGTAAAAGAGCATGGTTTTTGTTTATCTGTAAATGTGGTCTTTCCAACTGTCCATTGATATTTATTTGATAATCTACATTTTGGGAAGATGGTAAACATGCAGATGTCCTGTGCATAAGCTTAATATACTCTGAATCAGAATTAAGCTTAATTTCTGACATCTCTGGTCTACAATCACCATTTGCTGTTTCACAATCTAATGCAGTTGCTTTTTGTTGGGTGAAATGCACTGAAACGCAAGAATATCCTTCAGATGACTTTTCACAGACAGTCTGATTTGGACTATTATTTGCAATAACAATTTTCTTTTGTAATGAGCTGTGAAGAGGTCGTATGTCTCTTACTCCTCTGGGAGTACAGATTGTTTTAGATAACCGAAGTCCATTGACAGCTGTTGAAAGAAATCCCTTAGCACTACTGCCATCTTCATTGTGGGCAATTTCACTAGGAGAAATAATAAACTGGTGTGAGGTCTGATAGGATCCTTTGCTTGGATGAGTACCTGTACTTGTTAGAGAAGTTGGTGGGGTATTTGAAGGACTCCTAGGAAAAATGACTAAGGATGAACAACGTTTTAGTGGAATTTTCAAGTTCCTGCTCACTGGCAATTTCATAATCTCTAGTCCACGATCCAGGTCATGCTGGACAAAGGGAACTGTACTTCTACTTCTCGAAAAAATTTCACATGGAGTAGTATTCCTGTTTGGCAAACTTCTATTGGAGATGCTGTCAGAGGATGAATTTCCACCAAAAAAGGTATCATCAGTTGGTGGAAAAGTATAACCACTGCTATCACTGATGATACTGTTGGTGTATGAACCTCCACTGGTGACACTTGTGCATGACCCATAATCACTACCGTTGCTGCTATAAGACCCATTCTCACTGGCTGAGAAGTGACTAAGGCTACCACTGCAAATGGCAGGACTGCTCAAGAGGTTACCATCACCCACAGCATTCAGTTCATTATCAACCACAGCACTGCCATCCTTCAAGACACAAGTAAATGAAGCATCATCACCATCAGCTAAGACATTGCCAGACTGAAGACATCCACTGTACCTTGTTGGCTGTAGTGAAATCTGCAGACAGCTGCTCTTTTTATTAACATTTTCAGGTGAAGGAACAGATGATACTTCCTGAGACTTAACGTTTTCCTTTATTAACGGAGGTAGTGTAGCCTGTCTGGGAGTCAGCTTCATTTGAACCGCGTTAGACGTTGAAATCCGTGTTGGTCTCATGAAGCACATGTGAACACTGCTATCCGAATCATCTCCAGAGGTTTCTGACACAGGATAAGTATTGCGTCTTCTGGCTGCAAAGTGCAATCGTAAGCTTTGTGCCATTTGTTCTCATTTCCAAACATGTTAAGGGCTGAAAGTCATAACAAAGATCTCTGTCGGTAGACAGGCTAGCAGCAGCTGCACTGCATCGGAAGAAAAAATCATTTGTGGTGCCTAAAAGAGCTCAGAAGTCGTAGTCTTTATCCTAAGTAAAACCTTAGAGACCAGATATCACAGAAAGAAAAAGACGGCCCATTCCCGAGACTGACGTTTCCAAAATGTCTTGAATTGTCTGTAGTCAAAATGCCTTCACTTACAAAGCACTTGATTTCCAGCGACCTTTAAGCTGAGCTCAGCTGCAGCACACTGCCTCAAACACTGCCAACCTTGTTTCAATTATACCTTCTCCAATTTGCATGAATGAGTAACACAAGAACAACAATCTTCTAGCATTTCAAGTTGAAACAGTATTTTTTCACTCCAGCTCTACTAAATGAACATTTAACTCTGTGAATCACGGTGCCTATGCTTTCTCCAGCAGAGTTTGACCACTAATATTTTTACCCATAGGGATAGAATTACAGGAAGTTGGTAGGAATGAAACTCCATGTAATTGAGTATCAAATCAAGGATTGAATTTCCAAACAGTCAATTTAGTAAACATAGAAATCTAGTCAATTTAGTCAACATAGAAAGGAATATAGACTGTTAATATTTTTTAAATGAGTAAATTCAAACATGTATAAATTTGGAAATACCAAAACTTTGAGGTGAATTAAAACTTGCATTAAATCCAAAAGATAAATATTTTAGCTTCCAAAACACTACGTACTTATAAATAGTGAAAGCTGAAGGATCGAAATACAAAATTAGCCTAGTAATACTACTGCAAAACTTGAGCATACGTCTGAGGAAAAAAAAGTTTCAGAGAAGCTGTCACCAAGCATTTTCTCCTGTAATTTTAAGGCTTTTCCAGCCAAGCAGTACAGTCTTTAAATGATGCCATTTATATTTTGACTATTAAAACTCTGCCAAGAAATAGCCTAAGCAAACATTCCATTAAAAATATATGCAGATTAGACAGAAAAACTATCCCCCAATATAGTTTGAGCACACAAGATATTTTATTCCACTGTCTCTGCAATTCATTCACTTAAGAGAGTGTTGTGGTAGGTAAAGAAGTCTAAAAAGGATTTAACACATCAAATAAACATATCTCAATGCCAATTCTGTTCTGAAAAACTCTAAGAGCTCTTTGCTGGCCCCTACTGGTGCATTGAAACAATTCATTTAGTTGTTCGATATCTGTGAAGAAGTATAAACCATGCTGCATATTTCTTGATAATAAACAAAGTACATACTTGTTTACATTTTTGAGTACTAGGACTGCCCTAGAGGTGGAATTACTTACCCACTGCTGATAAAGCTCCTGCAGGAGAGAACAGTAGACTGTTTGTCCTTTTAGACGTTGTGATTTTGTATATGTATTTTTCTGCTTTGTATTTATTTAACCTTTACTTTATTTTCAGTTTACTAGGTAACAGAAGTTTAATATTTTAATTTCTCCCCTAAATATCATAGACCAAGGTTGGTATTCTATTTGAAAGAAACAAATTTGTTTTTAAATAATACTCTAGGGTATATTTAAACCCCTTACCTGAATTTTACAGCTGGAACTCCAGTAATAAATATATACTGGCTCATTCATAGGAAAGTAAAAAGTAAAATAGTTCAGTTGTTTACACCACATGGTACTACACCCAAGTTGTATTTTTCTAAGTTTTTTTTTTTCTAAGTAAAAGCAAATATGTAAAACATATACTTGCACTTTCTTTAAAAAAGAAAACAAGATAGATCTGTTCTCAATCACAATTTTCTAAACAGTGTTTTTAATCAATTAAGAGGACAAAATAGAAATACGAAATATACTAAATTCTATTTCTGACTAGAATGAGATAGTACTATGTTTTAGAATGGGTACAATTATAAACTTAGTAATAAAATTATTATGCTATTTTGGTTTTGTATAATCAACTTTATGATTTTATAGACTTCAGTACATATTCCCTTATAATCTTGTTTCTTTAAGAAGCAAGAGTCCTAGTCTTTTCACTATACCTTCAAATAACTACAGCAGCTTTCCTTCCTGAATTAAGTTAGGAATCTAATGACTCAAAAAATGGATCACTTCTAATAAGCTGATCAATGAGATTAAACTGCTCATGTCTATGGCCTAAAACTTCCAGTTACTAAGCAAATCTCCTCTGGGTTTTTTTTTTTAATTTTTAAATTTTATTTATTTTTTATACAGCAGGTTCTTATTAGTCATCAATTTTATACACATCAGTGTATACATGTCAATCCCAATCGCCCAGTTCATCACAACCCCCCCCACCCCCTCACTGCTTTCCCCCCTTGGTGTCCATACATTTGTTCTCTACATCTGTGTCTCAATTTCTGCCCTGCAAACCGGTTCATCTGTACCATTTTTCTAGGTTCCACATATGTGCGTTAATATGTGATATTGGGCTTCCCTGGTGGCGCAGTGGTTGAGAGTCCGCCTGCCGATGCAGGGGATACGGGTTCGTGCCCCGGTCTGGGAAGATCCCACATGCCGCGGAGAGGCTGGGCCCGTGAGCCATGGCCGCTGGGCCTGTGCGTCCGGAGCCTGTGCTCCGCAATGGGGGAGGCCACAACAGTGAGAGGCCCGCGTACAGCAAAAAAAAAAAAAAAAAAAAAAAAAAAAAAAAATGTGATATTTGTTTTTCTCTTTCTGACTTACTTCACTCTGTATGACACTCTCTAGGTCCATCCACGTCTCTACAAAAGACCCAATTTCATTCCTTTTTATGGCTGAGTAATACTCCATTGTATGTATGTACCATATCTTCTTTATCCATTCGTCTCTATATGGGCATTTAGGTTGCTTCCATGACCTGCCTATTGTAAACAGTGCTGCAATGAACATTGGGGTGCATGTGTCTTTTTGAATTGTGGTTTTCTCTGGGTATATGCCCAGTAATGGGATTGCTGGGTCATATGGTAGTTCTATTTTTAGTTTTTTAAGGAACCTCCATACTGTTCTCCATAGTGACTGTATCAGTTTACATTCCCACCAACAGAGCAAGAGGGTTCCCTTTTCTCCAAACCCCCTCCAGCATTTCTTGTTTGTAAATTTTCTGATGATGTCTATTCTAACTGGTGTGAGGTGATACTTCATTGTAGTTTTGATTTGCATTTCTCTAATGATTAGTGATGTTGAGCAGCTGTTCATGTGCTTCTTGGCCATCTGTATGTCTTCTTTGGAGAAATGTCTATTTAGGTCTTCTGCCCATTTTGGATTGGATTGTTTGTTTTTTTTAATATTGAGCTGCATGAGCTGTTTATATATTTTGGAGATTAATCCTTTGTCCGTTGATTCATTTGCAAATATTTTCTCCCATTCTAAGGGTTGTCTTTTTGTCTTGTTTATGGTTTCCTTTGCTGTGCAAAAGCTTTGAAGTTTCATTAGGTCCCATTTGTTAATTTTTCTTTTTATTTCCATTACTCTAGGAGGTGGATCAAAAAACATCTTGCTGTGATTTATGTCATAGAGTGTTCTTCCTATGTTTTCCTCTAAGAGTTCTACAGTGTCCAGTCTTACATTTAGGTCTCGAATCCATTTTGAGTTTATTTTTGTGTATGGTGTTAGGGAGTGTTCTAATTTCATTCTTTTACATGTAGCTGTCCGGTTTTCCCAGCACCACTTGTTGAAGAGACTGTCTTTTCTCTATTGTATATCCTTGCCTCCTCTGTCATAGATGAGTTGACCATAGGTGCGTGGGTTTTCCTCTGGGTTTTCTATCTTGTTCCATTGATCTATTTCTGGTTTTGTGCCAGTACCATGTTGTCTTGATTACTGTAGCTTTGTAGTATAGTCTGAAGTCAGGGAGTCTGATTCCTCCAGCTCGGTTTTTTTCCCTCAAGACTGCTTTGGCTATTTGGGGTCTTTTGTGTCTCCATACAAATTTTAAGATTTTTTGTTCTACTTCCATAAGAAATGTCATTATTAATTTGATAGGGATTGCATTGAATCTGTAGATTGCTTTGGGTAGTATAGTCATTTTCACAATATTGATTCTTCCAATCCAAGAACATGATATATCTCTCCATCTGTTGGTATCATCTGTTGATTGCTTTGGGTAGTATAGTCATTTTCACAATATTGATTCTCCCAATCCAAGAACATGGTATATCTCTCCATCTGTTGGTATCATCTTTAATTTCTTTCATCAGTGTCTTATAGTTTTCTGCATACAGGTCTTTTGTCTCCCTAGGAAGGTTTATTCCTAGGTATTTCATTCTTTTTGTTGCAATAGAAAATGGGAGTGTTTCCTTAATTTCTTTTTCAGATTTTTCATCATTAGTGTATAGGAATGCAAGAGATTTCTGTGCTTTAATTTTGTATCCTGTTACTTTACCAAATTCATTGATTAGCTCTAGTAGTTTTCTGCTGGCATCTTTAGGATTCTCTATGTATAGTATCGTGTCATCTGCAAATAGTGACAGCTTTACTGCTTCTTTCCCAATTTGGATTCCTTTTATTTCTTTTTCTTCTCTGATTGCTATGGTTAGGACTTCCAAAACTATGTTGAATAATAGTGGAGAGAGTGGACATCCTTGTCTTGTTCCTGATCTTAGAGGAAATGCTTTCAGGTTTTCACCATTGAGAATGATGTTTGCTGTGGGTTTGTCGTATATGGCCTTTATTATGTTGAGGTAGGTTCCCTCTATGCCAACTTTCTGGAGAGTTTTTATCATAAATCGGTGTTGAATTTTGTCAAAAGCTTTTTCTGCATCTATTGAGATGATCATATGGTTTTTATTCTTCAATTTGTTAATATGGTATATCACATTGATTGATTTGCACATATTAAAGAATCCTTGCATCCCTGGGATAAATTCCACTTCATCATGGTGTATGATCCTTTTAATGTGTTGTTGGATTCTGTTTGCTAGTATTTTTTTGAGCATTTTTGCATCTATATGCATCAGTGATATTGGTCTGTAATTTTCTTTTTTTGTAGTATCTTTGTCTCATTTTGGTATCAGGGTGATGGTGACATCATAGAATGAGTTTGGGAGTGTTCCTTCCTCCACAATATTTTGGAAGAGTTTGAGAAGGATGGGTGTTAGCTCTTCTCTAAATGTCTGACAGAATTCACCCGTGAAGCCATCTGGTCCTGGACTTTTGTTTGTTGGAAGATTTTTAATCACAGTTCCAATTTCGTAACTTGTGATTGGTCTGTTCATATTTTCTATTTCTTCCTGGTTCAGTCTTGGGAGGTTATACCTTTTTAAGAATTTGTCCGTTTCTTCCAGGTCGTCCATTTTATTGGCATACAGTTGCTGGTAATAGTCGCTTAGGATGCTTTGTATTTATGCAGTGTCTGTTGTAACTTCTTTTTCATTTCTAATTTTATTGATTTGAATCCTCTCCCTCTTTTTCTTGATGAGTCTGGCTAATGGTTTATCAATTTTGTTTATGTTCTCAAAGAACCAGCTTTTAGTTTTATTGATCTTTGCTATTGTTTTCTTTGTTTCTATTTCATTTATTTCTGCTCTGATGTTTATGATTTCTTTCCTTCTGCTAACTTTGGGATTTGTTTGCTCTTCTTTCTCTACTTCCTTTAGGTGTAAGGTTAGATTGTTTATTTGAGATTTGTCTTGTTCCTTGAGGTAGCCTTGTATAGCTATAAACTTCCCTCTTAGAACTGCTTTTGCTGCATCCCATAGGTTTTGGATTGTTGTGTTTTCATTGTCATTTGCCTCTAGGTATTTTTTGATTTCTTCTTTGATTTCTTCAGTGATCTCTTGGTTATTTAGTAACGTAGTGTTTAGCCTCCATGTGTTTGTGTTTTTTACGTTTTTTCCCCTGTAATTCATTTCTAATCTCCTAGTGTTGTGGTCAGAAAAGATGCTTGATATGATTTCAATTTTCTTAAATTTACTGAGGCTTTATTTGTGACCCAAGATGTGATCTATCCTGGAGAATTTTCCGTGTGCACTTGAGAAGAAAGTGTAATCTGCTCTTTTTGGATGGAATGTCCTATAAATATCAATGAAATCTATCTGGTCTATTGTGTCATTTAAAGCTTCTGTTTCCTTATTTAATTTCATTTTGGATGATCTGTCCATTGGTGTAAGTGAGGTGTTAAAGTCCCCCACTATTATTGTGTTACTGTCAATTTCCTCTTTTACAGCTGTTAGCAGTTGCCTTATGTATTGAGGCGCTCCTGTGTTGGGTGCATATATTTATAATTGTTATATCTTCTTCTTGGATTGATCTCTTGATCATTATGTAGTGTCCTTCATTGTCTCTTGTAACATTCTTTATTTTAAAGTCTATTTTATCTGAGATGTGTATTGCTACTCCAGCTTTCTTTTGGTTTCCATTTGCATGGAATATCTTTTTCCATCCCCTCACTTTCAGTCTGAATGTGTCCCTAGGTCTGAAGTGGGTCTCTTGTAGACAGCATATATATGGGTCTTGTTTTTGTATCCATTCAGCAAGCCTGTGTCTTTTGGTTGGAGCATTTAATCCATTCATGTTTAAGGTAATTATCAATAGGTATGTTCCTATTACCATTTTCTTAATTGTTTTGGATTTGTTTTTGTAGGTTCTTTTCTTCTCTTGTGTTTCCCACTTTGAGAAGTTCCTTTAGCATTTGTTGCAGAGCTGGTTTTGTGGTGCTGAATTCTCTTAGCTTTTGCTTGTCTGTAAAGCTTTTGATTTCTCCATGGAATCTGAATGAGATCCTTGCTGCGTAGAGTAATCTTGGTTGTAGGTTCTTCCCTTTCATCACTTTAAGTATATCATGCCACTCCCTTCTGGCTTGTAGAGTTTCTGCTGAGAAATCAGCTGTTAACCCTATGGGAGTTCCTTGTATGTTATCTGTCATTTTCCCCTTGTTGCTTTCAATAATTGTTCTTTGTCTTTAATTTTTGCCAATTTGAATACTATGTGCCTTGTTGTGTTTCTCCTTGGGTTTATCCTGTATGGGACTCGCTGCGCTTCCTGGACTTGGGTGGCTATTTCCTTTCCCATGTTAGGGAAGTTTTCGACTATAATCTCTGCAAATATTTTCTCTGGTTCTTTCTCTCTCTCTTCTCCTTCTGGGACCCCTATAATGCGAATGTTGTTGCGCTTAATGTTGTCCCAGAGGTCTCTTAGGCTGTCTTCATTACTTTTCATTCTTTTTTCTTTATTCTGTTCCGCAGCGGTGAATTCCACCATTCTGTCTTCCAGGTCCCTTATCCATTCTTCTGCCTCAGTTATTCTGCTATTGATTCCTTCTAGTGTATTTTTCATTTCAGTTATTGTATTGTTCATCTCTGTTTGTTTGTTCTTTAATTCTTCTAAGTCTTTGTTAAACATTTCTTGCATCTTCTCGTTCTTTGCCTCCATTCTTTTTCTGAGGTCCTGGATCATCTTCATTATCATTATTCTGAATTCTTTTTCTGAAATGTTGCCTATCTCCACTTCATTTAGTTGTTTTTCTGTGGTTTTATCTTGTTCCTTCATCTGGTACATAGCCCTCTGCCTTTTCATCTTGTCTATCTTTCTGTGAATGTGGTTTTTGTTCCACAGGCTGCAAGATTGTAGTTCTTCTTCCTTCTGTGTCTGCCCTCTCCTCCTTTGGTTGTTAATATAAAATGAACCAGATACATGTTTTCTCTTTGGTAAGCTTCACTATAAGCATCAGTTTCATGTCCCCTAACTAGACTGTACGCTTACAGAGTGTGAGGACCGCAACTAAACATTTCTTCTGATCCTCTTGAGCTCATGCTGCGCACAATGCAAGCACTAAGTAACACCAGGGAGGAGGTGGGGTGGATCCAGCTACTACTTCTAAAGAAATATCAAAAAGTACTCCAGCTGGACAGGAAGGAAGGATGCTTGAAACATTTGCAAAGAGGGTTTCAGCCAAGGAAAATTAAGAAAATCAAATGCACTTCCTAGCACTCTAGTCTGAGTTTAAATTCTCGGAAGGCTGAACAGTTTGCATTACTGGCTCTGGTCTGCGACTGCATAGGATCTGCACCACTATTAGAGCAGTTATGTGTACAACCTGGAGAGCCTGGGTAGAACGTAGCCCTTCAGCCAAACAGATGCCAAGAGAGTAGCATCAACCCTAACTTCAAGCAGAGAAGAGCTGGAGAGTAGTGGCAGGCCTCACCTGGAAGGAGTCTATGCAAATCCTATAGAATTTCACATTCTGGAATGAAACAGATAATATCCTAGGATTAGACTGAAGCTCAGGACCTCACATTCTGAGATATTTGGTTATTGATTATCTTCTCAGAAAATAATGTGATTACCTACATGCTATGGACAGGCTCTGGATAATACTAATCATTGACTACAACTCTGAAGGCCAATATCCACTGTGATGGTTAACTGCATGTGTTGACTTGGCTAAGCTATTTTGCCCAGCTGATGGGTCAAACACTGAACTAGATGTTGCTATGAAGCTATTTTTTAGATGTGATTAGCATTTAAATCTGTAGATTTTGAGTAAAGCAGAATGCCCTCCATAATGTGGTGGCTCTCATCCAATCAGTTAAAGGCCTTAAGAGCAAAGACAGGTTTCTGGAAGCAGCAATTCTGCCTCAAGACTATAACACAGAAACCCTGCCTTAGTTTCCAGCTTGCTGCCCAGCACTGCAGATTTCAGATGCATTAACTCTTACCTGAATCTGCAACCTGCCAGCACCACCTCATAGATTTCAGACTTGCCAGCTTCCACTATCATGTAAAGCAATTCCTTAAAGTAAATCAATCCCCCCCACCTCATTATCTCTCACTCTCTCATTCTGTGTGTGTGTGTGTGTGTGTGTGTGTGTGTCCTATTGGTTCTGTTTCTCTGGAAAACCCTGACTAATACAACCACTGAACTTGAGAAGCACAGCATCTCCACCTGGAATATGGAATATAGGCGTCTCCTAAAGCTTCAGAGGCTGTATGCATGCAGACATAGCTCTTGGGTAGTGACACAGAAGCTCTAACTTTTGCACTGGTGGGTAGAATTCATTTAAAGGCACATCATTCTCAAACGTCCCATCACCATCAACATCACCACCACCACAACCATCACCAAACTATGACAGTTTTAACCCCAAGCTTCTTAAAACTGGCTGAAAAAATATCACTTATATTGCAAATATCTTCCAGATGACTAGAAATACTTTTTCCTTAAAAGTGTACCTGTGCTCTTCGCTGTACATTTCCAAAGAGAATCTGCTAGGAAAAGGATGCACTTCTAATTTAGTTGTGAATGCTACAGGATAAAATGACATTTACAGTGCATAGGCCAATTTACTGCTACACAATCAAGCCTGTTATTCCATCAATGGCTATAGTTTCTATGACATCTCAGGTGATCTGTACCCTTCAATTACCTGCTAGGACTAACAACAAATCAGAGCATTAGAATGATGAGCACCACTCTGTTCTAATTATTTCTTGTTCCCTTTTGCTAGTAAAGTGAGCTTCTTAAGAAAAACTACATTTCTAATGCATAGCAGAGTATCTAACACAGTAGATGCCCGAAATGGCATACTGTAGTTAACACACAAAATGTGGTATCAGAGAACCACAAACGCATGATCCCATGAACGTTAAATAACACTTTGTATTAATGATGAAAAATTTTCTGAGTGCTTTGATAACTACTATCTCATTTTATTTTCATAATATATTTATCAGATAGGTAAGGCAAATACTGTTATTCCAATTTTTAAACATGAGAAAATATTTTCAGAAGGATTAAATAATCTGTCTAGGGTTATAAGCTAATGTACCAAATCACAAGCCAGGCTACAAGTACTCCTGACTCCTTGGTGTGGGCATCTATAATATCCTGTTAAGTGCATTATTTTCCTTTTGCTTTTAGAAATATTCCATTGTTAATATCAGAAGCAATGCTTTTTTTCTTTCGACATATCGTGACACCCAGTATAGTACTCTATACATGGTAAATGGTCAAGGAGTGTTAATGCACCAATCAGAGCATGATAAATATCAGTTTTGGCAATGAAGAGTCACACCATACTAAGATTATCAGCAAAAAAGACCAGATAATTATAAGCAGGGTGGAAAGCATAAACATGTCCTCCTTGTGGACAATATGCAAATAACTCAAATAAAATAGTTCACCAGTTATGTACCCAAGAATCAGGAAGAAATTCATAACAGTGTCACTAACAACAGGAAAAATAACACATGACCCAGCAATTCAACCCCAAAATATGAACCTTAGAGATACACTCATACACATATATCAGTAAACATAGCAAGAATGTTTATCAAATGGTTATAGCAAAAACCTAGAAACAACACTAATATCTATTAAGGAGGATAAATACATAAATTACGGTATTACAGCATTTGCAGATGAAGGGAAAACTATGCATCTGTAAAATGTCTTATTACAGATCGACCTTACAAATATAACATTAAGCAAAAAGCATGTCACAGAGGAAAGTATGCAGAGTGCTACTATTCTAATAAAATCAAAAATATGAAAAAGGAAACTACTATGCTTTTAGGGATACATACATACATGATAAAAATTTTTAAGTAAGAAAGATAAACACACTTTTCAGGACAGTGGCTACTACTTGCAGGGGAAGAAAAGGACATGCTATTGGGGAGGAGTATGAGGGGTTTTGAAGATTTTGGTAATATTCTAGTTCTTTTTTTTTTTTTTTTCTTTTTGCGGTATGTGGGCCTCTCACTGTTGTGGCCTCTCCCGTTGCGGAGCACAGGCTCCGGACGCGCAGGCCCAGCGGCCATGGCTCACGGGCCCAGCCGCTCCGCGGCATATGGGATCCTCCCAGACCGGGGCACGAACCCGTATCTCCTGCATCGGCAGGCGGACTCTTAACCACTGCGCCACCAGGGAGGCCCAAATATTCTAGTTCTTAAGTTGAGTAATAAGTGTACAGATATTTATCTTATTATTTAAAATAAAGATTTATATTAAATATATTTTTTGTATGTCTATTTCATGATTAAAAAAACACCAATACTAAATTTCACCTGGTCCTATCTAGAAGGAAAACAGATCTATAGCGACAGAGGGAAAAAACAGAAGACATTCCTTATTCTATTAAAAAAAAAGGCAAAAATACAAACAGAAAACAAAAAGCCCTGTGACTAACCAAATCTGATAAGCAAATCATCAACATCTGTCATTCAGCCTTACAAAATTAGATTGCCAGTTAGTGCTGAAGTCTCCCTTGGCTGCAAAAAAGTACCTTTGCCTGTTATGATACTAACTAATGATTTCATCTGCAGTATCTTCAGTTACTAGTATAGTTATCACTTCTTGACAGAAAAAACAAAGTGTTATATAGTCCAACACTAAAAATAGATTCTTTAAAAAAATCCCGTTTCTATGTTAGCTACAAAATGAATAAAACTGTTTAATTTCTTTTTTGGTGCTTCTGTTTGGTAACTGATAAGCTTTGAATATATAACACTGTTCTTACACCTTCATATTCAAATCTTACAGGTTTAAAATGTAAACGTAAGATGCTAAAAAGAAGGTTTGAAATAAAGTTCCAAAGAGAAACTAGGAAAAGGATAGGATTTCAAGACAGTCTTTAGGAAATCAGGAATCAGAACTATCCTTTTATAAAAATAAAGTCAGGTTATATTTGCTTTTTGTCCCTCTAAGGGCTGGCAATCCTTCAGAGGACTTTACTTCATTGGTGTAGAGAGGATAGCTTTCCTTTGTAGAATAGTGGGGATAAGGGAGAGGATGGGATGTCATAACTGGATACAGGTAACCCCAAGAAATCCACTGGAGTGAGGAGGGGAAGGCTCCTGAGCCTGGGACTACTGACCAGGGTACAAGGATGAGTGTGAAGGAAGGCCAGACAAAGAGGCTGACTTTCCTGCATCTCCTGCCACATCAGGCCTTGAGGAAGACCGTGAATCTGCTGAGAACTGACAATCACAAGAGGTGCCTGGGAGAACAGAAGGGTAGAGAGTAGCACCAGGAAAGAGGGAAAAAAAAAATCCTATCTGTCCACCATTTTGCCCAGAGTCTCCATAACCGTCCCAAAAGCATCCCTCACCTCACAGATCCCCAGCCCACTTTGCCTTGCTGCTCTACTGAAATATACCCTTGCTTCACATTTTACACTCATACAATAGAACTCACCAATCGATTTTCATCAAACACTTCAAAAAGAAGCCGGTGCTGCTGAGGGTGAACCTAAGTAAGAAAAAAACAACCTTTCTTTAAAAAGAAGTGAACATCGGAACTATATTCAATATCTTGTAATAACCTATAATGGAAAAGAATCTGAAAAATTGTGTGTGTGTGTGTGTGTGTGTGTGTGTGTGTGTACTTTGCTGTACACCAAAAACCAACACAACATTGTAAATCAACTATACTTTTAATTTAAAAAAAAGTGAACATCAACCCACAAACACTGAGAAATAAATGCTTGAAAATGTTACCATTTCCTAATTCCTGTTACTTACAATATATTTTAAATTACACAAGATACTTAATATATACAAAGCTCAGACCAGTCACAAGTCCCCCATTTTCTAGTAATTTTTCCATAATGACAAAGTAGATTTGGTTGCTTATTTTTCCATTTTTTCTAAAATAGAATAAAAGAAAGTAAGATAAAATTTCTTTTTTTTTTTGGCCACACGGTTTATGGGATTTTAGTTCCCCGACCAGGGATAGAACCCACACCCTCCACAGTGAGAGCCTGGAGTCCTAACCACTAGACCTCCAAGAAATTCCTGAAAGTGAGATAAAATTTCAAAAAATTACATATTTACAAGCACTTAAAAATACAGATAAGATTTTAACTTATTATCAATTTTATGTACTCATTTTTTATTTATCAGTTTAGAAATACCCAAAGTGGATGTTGATTTTATGGAGACTAGTGTTCTGAATCCTTTTAGTAATGACTTGATAAAACCAATCTTGTTTATAGTATATAAAGTACATAGGCAGTCAAAAAGTATACACTGAGTTTTCACTTACTGTTTATATCTTATAGCAGGAGTAAAATTAACATGCAGTAATTTATTTTTCAAAGCCAATGCTTTCATTTTTGCTGAAATGTTTCAATATCAAGTTAATATCTACTAAATATCAAACACAAAGAAAATCTTTAATAATTTGTTATACCAGAGGTTAAGATGATGTATGAAACATTCTCACATTTAAGTTGATATTTTCTCTATGATAAATATATTACATTAAACACTGAGATAGTTTAAAACTTTGGTTTACATGTCAAAAGTATCAACAGCCTTCAGAAAGAAGTCCTATATGTGTGACAAAGATATAGAGATACCTAACCCAATGTCCACTCTCCCTTATGTTCTTTTGAGAACATAATCCTATTTTACCTGCAACAAGTGCCCGGGGTCACCACACTGCAAAACTCTTGGGGAGAGGGGCATTAATTTTTTTTTAATTGAAGTATAACATAAATTCAGTAAAGTATAAAGTTTACTAACCTTAAATATACAGCTTGATGACTTTTCATACATGTTAACTGTGTCATCATCACCCAGATCAAAATATGGAACACTCCATTCTATTTTATGTATTGTTTTCTATATGAACAGTGCCCTCTGGACTTGTTCAACACTTAGACTCTCAATAAGACTCTCTAAAAAAATTTCCCTTGGGCTTCCCTGGTGGCGCAGTGGTTGAGAGTCCACCTGCCGATGCAGGCGACGTGGGTTCGTGTCCCGGTCTGGGAGGATCCCACATGCCACGGAGCGGCTGGGCCCATGGGCCATGGCCGCTGAGCCTTCGCGTCCGGAGCCTGTGCTCCGCAACGGGAGAGGCCACAACAGTGAGAGGTCTGCGTACTTCAAAAAAAAAAAAAAAGGTCCCTTGCACCCGGGGGCAACCAAAGAGGCCAACCTAGCAGCAGTCACTGGGTGGGACTTCTGGAAGAGCTCTTTCTTTCTTTAAAGATTGACTATACTTTTCTTTTTTAAAATTTTATTTATTTATTTATTTATTATTGGCTGCGTTGGGGCTTTATTGCTGTGCAGGCTTTCTCTAGTTGCAGCGAGCGGGGCCTACTCTTCATTGTGGTGTGCAGGCTTCTCACTGCGGTGGCTTCTCTTGTTGCGGAGCATGGGCTCTAGGTGCGTGGGCTTCAGTAGTTGTGGCACATGGGCTCAGTTAGTTGTGGCTCGTGGGCTCTAGAGCACAGGCTCAGACATTGTGGTGCACAGGCTTCGTTGTTCTGCGGCATGGGGATCTTCCCGGACCACGGCTCAAACCCATGTCCCCTGCATTGGCAGGCGGATTCTTAACCACTGCGCCACCAGGGAAGTTCCTGGGAGAGCTCTTTAAATGGGGCTGACTCAGCTGGGAGAGATGTCACTTTTGCCCTTTGTACTTCTTTTTCCTGTGTGGAACTTGGTTAGGACAGGTGGCACCCCTACAGTCATATTGTAACCATGGGGCAACTATGAGGACAGAAGCCCCAATTAAGGGCTAGATATGCCACGGGGATAGAAAAAACAGTGTTAAGACAATAATCTTTTCTAGGAGGATACAGAGAAAATTCGGGGGAGGAGATGACACTTGAGCTAAGACTTGAAAGATGGGAAGAATTTGAATAAGAAAATATAGATAATATTCACAGCAAGGAGGTCGCAGGAGGAAAGGCATGGGGGCAGAATGAGCATGTTGTAAGGAGATCAACTGATAAGAACATTTTTGTGTTAGAAAGTGGTAAGAAAAATTTGGTTAGTCAGGGTAGAGCCAGACTGAGGGCACTGATCTCCAGAAAAGGAATTAAGACTTGATTGGTATGGAAGAAAATTAAGCTTTTAAATGAAAAACTGATATGATGTAGATCATATGTAAATATTATTTTGTCAGTGATACACAATAAATTGGACTAGAGAGAGACCCTGGAGTCCACAGAGACTGTGGCTCTAGTAACTCAGGTATGAAGTGATGAGAGCTTTGTCTGTGATGGTCCCAGTGAGACTAGGGAGGGAGACAAGAACATGAAAAATATTTTGAGGGAAAAAATAAAGTCTCAATGTCTAACAAAATACCTGGCAGACAATGTAGATGTTCAATGAATATTGCTAAGAAAATAGATATATGTGACTTGAATAGGCCTCTGCTGTCCTGGTTTAGACTATAATTAACAGCTTCCTAACAGGATGCTCTACCTCAACTATCTTACCTTTTAAATCTACCTTTTCTATTACAACTGGAGTGACCTACCTAAAAGATAGCTTAGGCCATCTTTACTGCCCTACTCAAAAGCTGTTCCCAGTGGCCTAAAGAATAATATTCAAATGCCTGAGCATGGAATGATGCTTCCTGATCTGAGTCCAATTTGCCTTTCCAGCCTTGTGTCCTGTAACTGTCCCCTGCCAACACAAGTACACATACACCCTATGCTCTAATCACACTAGAAACAGTCTAATCACTGCTTACTGCGCTTTCTCATCTGTACTTCTGTACATGCTAAGGTCTCTTCATGTGCAACACCTTCTCAGCTCGACACATCCAAAATCTACCCCTTGTTCAAGCCTCAGCTCAAACGTCAACTCCACCCTGAAGTCTTACCTCCCGTCACTCCCCCTCCTCCGTTTCCAGTTATTAAAAAACTGACTACATTCTTCCATTTATGAAGTTAATAATATGTAATAGCTCTCTACTGAATTATAAAAACACCATAAAAGACTTGGTTACTTGTTTTTTGAGGGGGGTTATATCAAAGGCACACACTAAGTGCAAGAATACAATTTAAAACATGTGGTGAGAATTCTAATTCAAAATGGCAGCCTGAACACAAATATTAATCCTCTCCCTCCTGAGATCCTATTTTCATAATAGCAAACGAGTTTGTAAAAGGTATTAAAGCATCACAGCAAAGATCATATGCACATGCAAGGGCCACCAGCAGGTAAGCAATTTCCATACCTCCCTAGTAGGGAGATGAAGTGGGGATGAAAGCAGGCTTCTGAAGAAACTGAAAACTACTAAAAGAACTGAATGTTGAAGCAAAGAGGTCAGTGGTTCAAATGAGAGAATATTCCTATGGCACCTAAACCTCTGGTAAACACATGACACACACACATTATTAAAGAGTTTCTCCTTCTGTCTGATTTCAGGTAGAGGTTCAACAATAATGCAACCATCAGTTTTTTTTTTTAACATCTTTATTGGAGTATAATTGCTTTACAATGGTGTGTTAGTTTCTGCTGTATAACAAAGTGAGTCAGCTATACATACACATATATCCCCATATCCCCTCCCTCTTGCATCTCCCTCCCACACTCCCTATCCCACCCCTCTAGGTGGTCACAAAGCACCGAGCTGATCTCCCTGTGCTATGTGGCTGCTTCCCATTAGCTATCTAACATTTGGTAGTGTGTATATGTCCGTGCCACTCTCTCACTTCGTCCCAGCTTACCCTTCCCCCTCTCCATGTCCTCAAGTCCATTCTCTACGTCTGCATCTTTATTCCTGTCCTGCCTCTAGGTTCTTCAGAACCATTTTTTTTCTTGTTTTAGATTCCATATATATGTGTTAGCATACAGTATTTGTTTTTCTCTTTCTGACTTTGTTTGACAGACTCTAGGTCCATCCACCTCACTACAAATAACTAAATTTCATTTCTTTTTATGGCTGAGTAATATTCCATTGTATATATGTGCCACATCTTCTTTATCCATACATCTGTTGATGGGCACTTAGGTTGCTTCCATGTCCTGGCTATTGTAAATAGTGCTGCAGTGAACTTTGTGGTACATGACTCTTTTTGAATTATGGTTTTCTCAGGGTATATGTCCAGTAGTGAGATTGCTGGGTCATAAGGTAGTTCTATTTTTAGTTTTTTAAGGAAGCTCCATACTGTTCTCCATAGAACATGGCTGTATCAATTTACATTCCTACCAACAGTGCAAGAGGGTTCCCTTTTCTCCACACCCTCTCCAGCATGTATTGTTTGTAGATTTTTTTTTTTTTTTTTTTTTTTTTTTTGCGGTACGCGGGCCTCTCACTGTTGTGGCCTCTCCCGTTGCGGAGCACAGGCTCTGGACGCGCAGGCTCAGCGGCCATGGCTCACGGGCCCAGCGGCTCCACAGCATGTGGGATCTTCCCGGACCAGGGCACGAACCCGTGTTCCCTGCATCAGCAGGTGGACTCTCAACCACTGCACCACCAGGGAAGCCCTGTAGATTTTTTGATGATGGCCATTCTGACCGGTGTGAGGTGATAACCTCATTGTGGTTTTGATTTGCATTTCTCTAATGATTAGTGATGTTGGGCATCCTTTCATGTGTTTGTTGGCAATCTGTATATCTTCTTTGGGGAAATGTCTATTTAGGTCTTCTGCCCATTTTTGGATTGGGTTGTTTGTTTTTTTAATATTGAGCTGCATGAGATGCTTGTATATTTTGGAGGTTAATCCTTTGTCAGTTGCTTCGTTTGCAAATATTTTCTCCCATTCTGAGGGTTGCCTTTTTGTCTTCTTTATGGTTACCTTTACTGTGCAAAAGCTTTTACGTTTCATTAGGTCCCATTTGTTCATTTTTGTTTTTATTTCCATTTCTCTAGGAGGTGGGTCAAAAAGGATCTTGCTGTGATTTATGTACCGAGTGGTCTGCCTATGTTTTCCTCTAAGAGCTCTATCCTGTCTGGCATTGCATTTAGGTCTTTAATCCATTTTGAGTTTACTTTTGTATACAGTGTTAGGGAGTGTTCTAATTTCATTCTTTTACATGTAGCTGTACAGTTTTCCCAGCACCACTTATTGAAGAGACTGTCTTTTCTCCACTGTATATTCTTGCCTTCTTTACCAAAGATAAGGTGACCATATGTCTGTGGGTTTATCTTTGGGTTTTCTGTCCTGTTCCACTCATCGATATTTCTGTTTTTGTGCCAATACCATACTGTCTTGATTACTGTAGCTTTGTAGTATACTCTGAAGTCAGGGAGCTTGATTCCTCCAGCTCTGTGTTTCTTCTCAAGACTGATTTGGCTATTCGGGGTCTTTTGTGTTTCCATACAGATTGTGAAAAATTTTGTTCTAGTTCTGTGAAAAATGCCATTGGTAGCTTGAGAGGGATTGCACTGAATCTGTACATTGCTTTGGGTAGTAGAGCCATTTTCACAATGTTGATTCTTCCAATCCAAGAACATGGTATATTTCTCCATCTGTTTGTGTCACCTTTAATTTCTTTCAGCTGTGTCTTATAATTTTCTGCATAGAGGTCTTTTGTCTCCTTAGGTAGGTTTATTCCTAGATATTTTATTCTTTTTGTTGCAATGGTAAATGGGAGTGTTTCATTAATTTCTCTTTCATATTTTTCATCATTAGTGTACAGGGATGCAAGAAATTTCCGTGCATTAATTTTGTATCCTGCTACTTTACCAAATTCACTGATTAGCTCTAGTAGTTTTCTGGTGGCAGCTTTAGGATTCTCTATGTATAGTATCATGTCATCTGCAAACAGTGACAGTTTTACTTCTTTTCTGATTTGGATTCCATTTATTTTTTTTTTCTTCTCTGATTGCTGTGGCTAAAACTTCCAGAACTATGTTGAGTAATAGTTGCAAAAGTGGGCATCCTTGTCTTGTTCCTGATCTTAGTGGAAATGGATTCAGTTTTTCACCATTGAGAATGATGTTGGCTGTGGGTTTGTCATATATGGCCTTCATTATGTCGAGGTAAGTTCTCTCTATGCCTACTTTCTGCTGGTTTTTTTTTTAATCATAAATGGTGTTGAATTTTGTTGAAAGCTTTTACTGCATCTATTGAGATGATCATATGGTTTTTATCCTTCAGCTTGTTAATATGGTGTATCACATTGATTGATTTGCATACATTGAAGAATCCTTGCATTCCTGGGATAAACCCCACTTGATCATGGTGTATGATCCTTTAATGTGCTGTTGAATTCTGTTTGCTACTATTTTGTTGAGGATTTTTGCATCTATGTTCATCAGTGATATTGGCCTGTAGTTTTTTTGTCACATCTTTGTCTGGTTTTGGTATCAGGGTGATAGTGGTCTCGTAGAATGAGTTTGGGAGCGTTCCTGTCTCTGCTATATTTTGGAAAAGTTTGAGTAGGATGGGTGTTAGCTCTTCTCTAAATGTTTGATAGAATTCGCCTGGGAAGCCATCTGGTCCTGGGCTTTTGTTTGTTGGAAGATTTTAAAGCACATTTTCAATTTCAGTACTTGTGATTGGTCTGTGCATATTTTCTATTTCTTCCTGGTTCAGTCTCAGAAGGTTGTGCTTTTCTAAGAATTTGTCCATTTCTTCCAGGTTGTTCATTTTATTGGCATACAGTTGCTTGTAGTAATCTCTCATGATCCTCTGTATTTCTGCAGTGTCAGTTGTTACTTCTCCCTTTTCGTTTCTAATTCTATTGATTTGAGTCTTTTCCCTTTTTTTCTTGATGAGTGGCTAATGGTTTATCAATTTCATTTATCTTCTCAAAGAACCAACTTTTAGTTTTATAGATCTTTGCTATCATTTCCTTCATTTATTTCTGATCTGATCTTTATGATTTCTTTCCTTCTGCTAACCTTGGGCTATTTTGGTTCTTTTTTCTCTAATTGATTTAGGTGTAAGTTTAGGTTGTTTATTTGAGATTTTTCTTGTTTCTTGAGGTTGTATTGTATTGCTATAATCTTCCCTCTTAGAACTGCCTTTGCTGCATCCCCTAGGTTATGGGTCGTTGTGTTTTCACTGTCATTTGTTTCTAGGTATTTTTTCATTTCCTCTTTGATTTCTTCAGTGATCTCTTGGTTATTTAGTAGTGTATTGTTTAGCTCCCAATGTGTTTGTATTTTTTACAGTTTTTTTCCTGTAGTTGATATCTAGTCTTATAGCATTGTGGTTGGAAAAGAAACTTGATCCGATTTCAATTTTCTTAAATTTACCAAGGCTTGATTTGTGACCCAAGATATGATCTATCCTGGAGAATGTTCCATGAGCACTTGAGAAGAAAGTGTATTCCATTGTTTTTGGATGGAATGTCCTATAAATATCAATTAAGTCCATCTTGTTTAATGTATCATTTAAAGCTTATGTTCCCTTATTTATTTTCCTTTTGGATCATCTGTCCATTGGTGAAGGTGGGGTGTTAAAGTCCCACACTACGATTATGTTACTGTCAATTTCCCCTTTTATGGCTGTTAGCATTTGCCTTATGTATTGAGGTGCTCCTATGTTGGGTGCATAAATATTTACAATTTTTGTATCTTCTTCTTGGATTGATCCCTTGATCATTATGTAGTGTTCTTCTTTGTGTCTTGTAATAGTCTGTATTTTAAAGTCTATTTTGTCTGATATGAGAATGACTACTCCAGTCTTCTTTTGATTTCCATTTGCATGGAATATCTTTTTCCATGCCCTCACTTTCAGTCTCACTTTTCAGTCCCTAGGTCTGAAGTGGGTCTCTTGTAGACAGCATATATATGGGTCTTGTTTTTGTATACATTCAGCCAGTCTATGTTTTTTGGTTGGAGCATTTAATCCATTTACATTTAAGGTAATTATTGATATGTATGTTCTTATTACTGTTTTCTTAATTGTTTTGGGTTTGTTATTGTAGGTCTTTTCCTTCTCTTGTTTTTCTTGCCTAGAGAAGTTCCTTTAGCATTTGCTGTAAAGCTAATTTGGTGGTGCTGAATTCTCTTAACTTTTGCTTGTCTGTAAAGGTTTTAATTTCTCTGTCGAATCTAAATGAGACCCTTGCTGGGTAGAGTAATCTTGGTTGTAGGTTTTTCCCTTTCATCACTTTAAGGCAGTCCCTTCTGGTTTGCAGAGTTTCTGCTGAAAGGTCAGCTGTTAACCTTATGGGGATTCCCTTGTGTGTTATTTGTTGTTTTTCCCTTGCTGCTTTTAATATGTTTTCTTTGTATTTAATTTTTGATAGTTTGATTAATATGTGTCTTGGCGTGTTTCTCCTTGGATTTATCCTGTATTGGACTCTCTGTGCTTCCTGGACTTGATTAACTATTTCCTTTCCCATATTTGGGAAGTTTTCAACTATAATCTCTTGAAATATTTCCTCAGTCCCTTTCTTTTTCTCTTCTTCTTCTGGAACCCCTATAATTCGAATGTTGGTGCGTTTAATGTTGTCCCAGAGGTCTCTGAGACTGTCCTCAATTCTTTTCATTCTGTTTTCTTTATTCTACTCTGCTGCAGCTATTTCCACTATTTTATGTTCCAGGTCAGTTATCTGTTATTCTGCCTCAGTTATTCTGCTATTGATTCCTTCTAGAGAACTTTTAATTTTATTTATTGTGTTGTTCATCATTGTTTGTTTGCTCTTTAGTTCTTCTAGGTCCTTGTTAAACGTTTCTTGTATTTTCTCCATTCTGTTTCCAAGATTTTGGATCATGTTTACTATCATTACTCTGAATTCTTTTTCAGGTAAACTGCCTACTTCCTCTTCATTTGTTTGGTCTGGTGCGTTTTTACCTTGCTCCTTCATCTGCTGTGTATTTCTCTGTCTTCTCATTTTGCTTAACTTACTGTGTTTGGGTTCTCCTTTTCACAGGATGCAGGTTTGTAGTTCCCGTTGTTTTTGGTGTCTGCCCCCAGTGGGTAAGGTTGGTTCAGTGGGTTGTGTAGGCTTCCTGGTGGAGGGGACTAGTCCCTGTGTTCTGGTGGATAAGGCTGGATCTTCTCTTTCTGTTGGGTAGGACCGCATCCGGTAGTGTGTTTTGGGGTGTCTGTGAACTTATTATGATTTTAGGCAGCCTCTCTGCTAATGGGTGGGGTTGTGTTCCTGTCTTGCTCGTTGTTTGGCATGGGGTGTCCAGCACTGGAGCTTGCTCGTCATTGAGTGGAGCTGGGTCTTAGCGTTGAGATGGAGATCTCTGGGAGAGCTCTTGTTGATTGATATTACGTGGGGCCAGGAGGTCTCTGGTGATCCAATGTCCTGAAGTCGGCTCTTCCACCTCAGTGGCTCAGGCCTGACACCCGGCCAGAGCAACAAGACTCTGTCAGTCTCACAGCTCATTACAACTCCACAGCTGAGGGCAAGGGGTTTCTCTCAGCTCCAGGTTGCAGTGCTCCAGGTAAGCGTTCAGATTGGCTTGCCTCCCACAGACGTCCAGAGCAGTCTGGACAAAGCCACAGAGCATCTCATGTCTCACTCTCTGATCCTCCTTGCTCTATCGACTTTGGAGCTGTTGCCCCTGTTTCAATCATGAGGCTTTAGAGCTCTGTAGCAGATGCTATTAGAGCTCAGCCTGTCATCCCATGGATCCCTTCAGCATTTTTGTGCACACCTGCTCCCCAAGCATGTGCTCTCTCAACAGCAGCAACTGCATCTTCTTCAACCATCAGTTTTAATATATAAAATATAAATAACTAAAAATGTAACATGTAATTGTTGAATGTTTAGGCTTTTCATATATAGAAGCAAGAGATGATTAGCAGAGATCACAGATGTAGAAACAGAAAAACTGTCCCCAAAGAAAAGAGATACTTAAGAAACACCTTTAAAAACTGTAAGGTATATCCTTAGAAAAATTTGGGAAAGTCTTGCATCCATAAAGCTAAAATAGGACACTATAAAAAGAGGCAAGGACTGGTGTTGCAACTAAAAATAACTGCTGAATTCAAATATAAGCAATTTTAGGTAAATTTGCAGAAATCTCCCAAAATGTAGAGCAAAAAGCTAAGCTGAAGGAAAATATGAGAGAAAATAAAAAGAGGATTTTCTGAACAGATTCAGTGAAAGAATTAAGCCCTAATGCCCTAAAACAGAGGTTAAGTAAGTTACAGCTTATGGACCAAACCCAGCCAGGCATTTGCTTGCTTTTTTTTTTTTTTTAAACAGCCCATAAGATAATAATTTTTTTTTTACATTTTAAAATGGTTACCTTTTAAATGGCTATATAAGTACCTACACAGTAGCCTCAATCTTTGTCTCCTGCCTGTGTGACACCTAAAATATTTACTATCTGGCCCTTTATGAAAAAGTTTGCTGACTTCTGTCCTAAGACATTTACTGTATGTTATCTATTGCTTTATCTCATATATCTAGGATGGAACTCAGTAAGACCATCCTTGGAATATGTGAGGAAACTATCACTAAAATCATTTTCTGTGTTCTGTGGTTCACATGAGGAATTCTGACTGAGAAAGATAAGAATCAGTCTAGGTAACCCTGCACCCAACTAGCTGGAATCCCCAAACAATAATACAAACAGAGGGAAGGAAATTATTAAAGAAATTATTCACATGAAAATTTTCAGAGCTGAAGGGAAACAGTAGTCTTTAAATTGAAATGCTTATCAAAGGCCCAATACAATGACACTGTACACACAAGGTATAATACTGTGAAATTTTAAAACACCAGGGTAAAGATAAATCATCACATTTTTCACAGAGAAGGATCAACTCCAAAGGAACAAGAAGCAGCCTTTTCAATACCAATACCATGCTCAAAGTTGATAAAGCACTGTCTTCAAGTTTCTGAGGAAAAATGATTTTCAACCTAGACTCCTATGAGGGGCCAAACTACTGGCCAAACATAAGTTGGCTATCTACTACTCATCTATCATAGCTGGAAGTCAGTTTGGGACAGGGATGTGTGAGCTATTCAGCAGGATGGGAATAAGGGCCAGCATGACAAACAGAAACAGTTAAAGAGGGGTTACTTCTGGGAAGCAGGAATAGGAGGGGAGAGGTTGGGGCACCAGAGTCTATTGCTTTTCATTATAAGCCCCTTTATACTATCTCATTTTAAAGCTATGTGTGAATTCTTTGATGAGATGATTTTTTTTAATTTATTAAAAGTAGGAGTAAAGCTATGGTCATAAAAATAGAGTTTACAGGGTCATATTTATAGGAAAGGTATAAGAAGAAGAAACAAAAATAAAAATATTGAGATAAGCTTTTTGAAAAATGTCTAAGTCTATAAACGCATAAAAGAGTAGAGGAGTAACCAAATTCTCAAAGAAGGACAAAGGTATTGACAAATGTCAATTTATTCTCTGGTATTCATAAAGAACCCGAAGTTATGCTCCTGGAAATTATGCTGGTGGTTGCAGGAAAAAAAACAATGCAGTCATACTTTTTAAAAAGCTTTATAAAGATATAGTATATATACCATGTAACTGACCCACTGAAAATGCACAATTCAATGGTTTTTAGTATATTCAGAGTATGCAACCACCCTCACAATTCTGGAACATTTTCATCACCTCAAAAAGAAGCCCCATGCCCTTGAGCAGTCACTCCTGATTTCCCAACTTCCTCAGTCTCAGACAACCTCTAATATATTTTCTGTCTCTATAGATTTGCCTATTACAGACATTTAATATGAGGAGAATCTTACAATATGTGGTCTTTTGTAACTGGCTTCTTTTACTTTGCATAATGTGTCTGAGGTTCACCCATGTTGTAGCATGTATCAGTACTTCAATCCTTTCTATAACTGAATAATATCCCACTGTATGTATATACCCCATTTTGTTTATCCATTCATTTGTTGATGGACCTATGGGTTGTTTCTACTTTTTTTTTTTTTTTTTTTGCAGTACGCAGACCTCTCACTGTTGTGGCCTCTCCTGTCGCGGAGCACAGGCTCCGGACGCGCAGGCTCAGCGGCCATGGATCACGGGCCCAGCCGCTCCGTGGTATGTGGGATCTTCCCGAACCGGGGCATGAACCCGTGTCCCCTGTATCGGCAGGAGGACTCTCAACCACTGCGCCACCAGGGAAGCCCTGTTTCTACTTTTTGACTATAATTAATAATGATGCTATGAGTATTCATGTACAAGTTTTTGTGCGGACATATGTGGTAAGTAGATTTTAAAATAAAAACTGTGTAAAAAGTAAAATGAAATAGATAAGTATTTTTACAAGCTTTAAGCATTATATAAATAGAAACTATCTTTGCATTTTTATCTACATATTTTATGTTTTTCTAATTTGTTTCTCCATACAGTTATTGCTTATCAACAAATATAAAAATGAATTATAGATACACAGCCATGGGGGAAAAACCCAAACAGTAAAAAAAAAAAAAGATATTCAGTATAGTGAATTATAAATCTCTCACCCTTTCCCTACCCTCAGAGAAAATACTGTGAACAGTTTCTTGGTCCTTCTAGAAGTATTTTTTGCAAATACCAGCATGTGAGAAAGCTGTTCTGTTTTTACACAAAAAGGTGCATCATATATATAATGTTTTGCACCTTTGTTCCTTCATTTAATATATTTTGAAACTTAACATCCTATCAATACATATACCTCTGTCTCTTTTTAAACAGCTGATGAGGATTTCATTATACAGCTACACCATACCTTACTTAGTGCTTTATTAATGGGGCACCCTAGCCTTCTTCCTAGCTAACAGAATTGTGATTTTATTCAAATAATGGATGACAATGTGTGTCAGGGATACAGGCAGCTACTCCCTACCCTGACCCCACCCCCCCAGGAGCTGACTTCTGATTCCTCTAAGCCTCCCGGTAATTCCACTCTCTTTACTAATGACTGGGTTAGAAATACACACAACATAATTCCGGCCCAAGAGACATGAATCAAAGTCTCCTAGGGAAACTTTTGGAAAAGGGTCCTTCACTTTTTAAAAGAGACTTGTGAGGAAACATTCTCCCCTACCTCTGGACATCATCATGGGAGGCTATGTCATTAGGAACTGCTGCAAGCTTCTTGTGACCATGGACAGAAAGGCAAGAGAATCCCAGAGAGGTTAGGATTACTTGAAGCTGAAAGCATCCTAAATGATACACTTCAGAAGGGTCTTCCCTAAATACCCTACATTGAGAGAATCCCCTCAAGTCTCTAATATCCCCTGATACTCACTCCATAGCACCCAGTGTTTTCCCTTGACATGTCTCAGCACATTGGTAATTCTTTTGAGAAACTAGTTTATAAGGGTCCACAGCAGACAGTAAGCTTCGCTGAGGGTAGGGACTGTGGCCTCACATTAATAAGCATTAGCAAAGTGACTGGGAAAAAATATCACACCAACTTTTTTGTGTGTGTGTGTGTAGGTGGAGGAGTATAAATACATGGATAAAAATACATAGGAAAAAATACCAGACTATCACACAATCAGTGGTGGCATTATGGAGATTAAATTATGGCTGATTTTTTTTAATTAATTAATTTATTTATTTATTTATTTATTTATGGCTGTGTTGGGTCTTCGTTTCTGTGCGAGGGCTTTCTCTAGTTGTGGCAAGCGGGGGCCACTCTTCATTGCGGTGCGCGGGCCTCTCACTATCGCGGCCTCTCTTGTTGCGGAGCACAGGCTCCAGACATGCAGGCTCAGTAATTGTGGCTCATGGGCCCAGTTGCTTTGTGGCATGTGGGATCTTCCCAGACCAGGGCTCGAACCCGTGTCTCCTGCATTGGCAGGCAGATTCTCAACCACTGCGCCACCAGGGAAGCCCATGGCTGATTTTTTATTTCTCTTTCTAAAAATATCTGTGGTGTACAAGTTATGTTGCTTCTGTAACATAATACTAATATATTCATGAACATATACACATTTTGTAAATATGATGAGTATGAATACTAAAGATATAAAGTGAGCACCATGGGTGTACAGGGAATGAAGTGGGGCTGTCCTTTTTCAGATGCTCATACACTATGCTGATGCACAGATTATATAATGTGTACATTGCTCCTAATGTGTCAAACTTTTTTCCCTCCTGATAACTTGCCTCCCTTGGTCTCATACGAGCAACTATAAGTGTAGATTTTACTATAATTTTCTATTGAGCATTAACTTCAATTTGGAGTCTCCCCTGTTTGTTAATCTACCAGTAACAGTTCTCCACAAAAGACTTTCTTCGAACTTCACGTTTTCTCAAAGATATAAAGGCTCCCTTCAACTTCTGGCCACAATTTCCATTTGGCTGAATGCCCAATAATCAACATTTTACTGTACTCTGTTATCTCAATAGACATTTTTATGTGTATACATTCAATGGAAAACATTTTGTGCTATGTATAAATAATGATATAAATGACAAGAAGAAAATAGAGGACCTCACATAATTATGTCCTTTGTACAGCAAGTATTAAATCGCCATGTGTTTTCTATATCTAGCTGTGATGAATTAGCATTGATCCACAAAAATTTATCTAGTTACCCTTGCAATAAATTTTCAAATTTCTGATTAAAATAAATGCACGGCCCATGATCCCAGAATAGAGGAATACTGGCTAGAACATTTGGCAACAGTGAAATTATAGTAAAAGAAACAATGAGTAAAAGGCAGTAAAGTACTGAGCCAGGTTTATCATCTACAAATGGCCTTCTTTCTTATTTTTGTAGTAACATCTCTAACTCAAGAGTAGTACCTACTTTCAAGTATCCTTCCTAATAAAAAATCAAGACTGTAAAAAATAATGGGAAGATTTTTAATTACAGTTTTTAATGAAAATTTAAAAAATTTTAATTACAATTTTAATTCCTCTAATGGATAACCATATTATCTACTTCTACCCACACTTTGATATTCTTTTCATCCCTGATATTGGTCATTTGAGTTTTCTTTCTCCATTTTTTCCTCCTTTTTAAAATTAATTAATTACTTTATTTACTTTTGGGTGCATCGGGTCTCCGCCATTGTGCGCGGGGCCCCACCCCAGCTGCAGCGAGCAGGGGCCACTCCTTCATTGCAGTGTGCAGGCTCCTCACTGTGGTGGCCTCTCCTGCTGCGGAGCACGGGCTCTAAGTGCACAGGCTTCAGCAGTTGTGGCATGGGGGCTCAGTTGCTGTGGCTCATGGGCTCTAGAGCACAGTCTCAGTAGTTGTGGCACACGGGCTTAGTTGCTCTGCAGCATGTGGGATTTTTCCGGACCAGGGCTCAAACCCATGTCCCCTACATTGGCTGGAGGATTCTTAACCACTGCGCCACGAGGGAAGCCCTGAGTTTTCTTTCTCTCTTATTAGGGCTTGCTATGGTATAGCAATTTTATTAATTTTTTCAAAGAACCACCTTTAGTTTCATTTATTTTCTCTACTTTTTATCCATTTTCTATTTTATTGACTTCCATTCTTATTTCCTTTTCTCTATTTTTTATTTTTTATTTTTTGGTTAAGGTAGAAACTTAGATAATTGATTTTAAATCCTTTTTCCTTTGTATATAAGCATATAAAGATGTAAATTTCCAAGCACTGAATTAGCTCATCCTATATTCTGATATGTTATGCTTTAATTATCAGTCAGTTAAAATGATTTCTAAATTTCCTTATGATTTTCTTTTTAATCGTGGCTTATTTAAAATACATTGTTTAATTTCCATATATTTATGGATTTTTGATATATTGACATATCCAGATATACATGTATAATATATATCCCAGATATACATTCCAGAATTCTATTTAAAGGTTGTTGTAATCAGAGAATATATTCTATAGAATCTCAAGCCTTTTAAACACATTCAGACTTGTTTTAGGGCCCAATATATGGTCATCTTGGTGAGTGTTCCATGGGCATATAAAAAGAACGTATATTCTTCAGGTACAGGCATACTTTGTTTTATTGTGTTTCACAGATATTGCGTTTTTTACAAATTGAAGGTTTGTGGAAAACCTGTGTCAAGTGAGTTTACTGGTGCCATTTTTCCAACAGCACTTGCTCACTTTGTGTCGTTATGTCACACTTTAACAATTCTCGCAATATTTCAAAATTTCTCATTATTATTATATTATGATACCATTGTCATGGTATCTGTGATCAGTGATCTCTGATGTTACTACTGCAAAAAGATTATGAGTCCCTGAAGGCTCAGATGATGGTTAGCATTTTTTAGCAATAAAAAATTATTTTTAAATTAAGGTATGTATAGTTTTTATAGATGTAATGCTATTACACACTCAACAGACTACAGTATAGTGTAGGCATAACTTTTATATGCACTGGGAAACCAAAAAAATTGTGTGACTCACTTTATTGTGGTGGTCTGGAACTGAATCCACAATATCTCTGAGGTATGCTATATCAGATGTAGTGTTTTATACATGCCAAACAGGTTAAATTGATTGATAGTGTTTTTGAAATCTTTTATGTACTTACTGGATTTTTGTTTTTTGGTCTAGTTGTTTTATCAATTATTGAGAGAGGAGTGACAAAATCTTTATTCTGGATTTATTTCTCTAGTTAGTTCTGTCAATTTTTCCTTCAAAATTTTGAAGTTCTTCTATCACGTGTATTCATAGGATTGTATGTCTTCTTGATGAATAAATGCTTTTATGATAATGAAATCTCTCTGGTAATACTCTTCATCCTGAAGACTACTTCATTTAATAATAATACAGCCATATCACTGTATTGCTTTGTTTGGCTTAGGGCTGGTATACCTTTTCCTGTACTTTTACTTTTAACCTGTCTGTGTCTCTAGACTCAAAATGTGTCTCCTGTAAACAGCATATAGTTGAATCTTGCTTTTTTGTAATTATTGAGATGGCTTGCTTTATGGTTTGTTATCATCTATTTCTTTTCTATTTTTTTATTCCTCTTTTGCTCCCTTTCACCTTTAAAAAAATTATTAATCAAGTATTTCTTGGTATGCCATTTTATTTCCTTTAATGGACTTTCACCTATAATATTTCATTTTAATTTCTTAGTGACAGCTCTAAGGATTACAATATGCATCCTTAAATGTCACAATTACAAGAGAGTTGAGCCACTTTAATCACTTTTGGATCTCTTTCAAGAGAACCTGCATAGCTGATTGGCAGCCACAGCTAACCATGTACCTTTGAATCTACCCATTGGGTTCTCTTTGCTTTCTCTCAAAGGCTGGGCACTCTTGCCCAACACAGGACTTCTCTAACAGACAACCTTTGCTGGGAAACTCTCCATCAGTCTGGGCGAGACTTTCTCAGAACTGTGCTGCAGTGTGAGACTCTTCCTTCCCAGTCCTTTCGCCCCTCTCCTTGAGCAGGTGTTAAGCCTGCATCATGAGGAGAAGGCTCTTCCCATCTGTGTGTCTTCCCTGTCTGACCTTCACAGGTGCTTCCCCAATAAACCTCCTGCATATCTAATTCCATCTTGATGTCTGTTTCTTAGAGGGCCCAAACCAACACAGATGGTATGAGTAGTGGGGTTTTAGGACCAGCCCACACTCACTTGGCTGGCAAGGGTCTCCCTATCCTTAGTAGAATGTGGGACATATATAGTCACTGGTAGAAGATGGTGGTCCAATTCCTAAAGGCTTCTCCAGGGGTGCCCTAGGGAAATGTCCTGGTAGAGGGAGACAACCTTGCCAGTTTGATGTATAATGCACTTGAAAGGGAAGGGAAGAACAATACCTACAAGGACAATGAAGTTGTCTAGTTTTTACTATTGATGACTTACAGAGAGACAATGAGAAAATAAGGGCAGTTAACAAAAGCAAAAGGTTAAATCTGAGAGACAGAGGGTCTCTTTGGTAGTGTATAAAGAGGCCTGCACCTCCTGAAGTGGAAAAGAGGACAAAACTGAGGAGCAGTGTCAGAGTTGACAGGGTTGCAGACCTCAGAGACATTTAAATGCTCAGTCACTGTGGGTCTATTATGTCAATGTCAGAGCCCTGGCTGGGAAAACCTGGGATCCTGATGTGCAGGACAGGAGGATCTGGATGGACGCTCCTGAGGATTTTGGTTCTGCAGGTCCCTGAACCCTCAGAGCTTGCAGAGTAGAGTATCTCATCCCTCTGTAATAAGAGCTGGCACTTCCCACATGCAGGATGACATTGCAAAAGCTGGTCCCCACACTCTCTCCTCAGGAGTTTCCCCCACTTCTCCCCTGGTTATCAAGATAATAATCAGTGTTAACTCCCAGCTGGGCCTGATATAGGATGAAAGCGATTACATTTGGAAGAAGCTTCAAGAATTAAACAGCATGTCCTGGCACGAGCCAGAGGAATATCTCTGGGACTACAATTGATCAAAGGGGCAGAAACATAAGACTGCATAAGCAAGAATTCATTGACATGGAGGCACCTTCTCAGGACAAGGGATTGAACATCCTGTCAAGGACCCCATGAGATGAGACAAAGTTGCTGCTAGAGTGGCTCCTAGAAGCCTGAAAAAATAATGAGCCAAGTGGAAATGCCTGAGTTGCCCTGGCATATGGTAGGGGAAGGAATAAAAAGGCCAAGGGAAGTTGGCATGCTAGAATTAAAAGAAAAAAAAATATATATATATAATATGAGGCCCAAATACCTACCAGATGCTTATGTTCCATGCGAGGGGAGGGAACCACAGTCATCAGGTGTGTGCTGGTAAGAGGGGCAGCAGCATCACCCAGCAGTGCAGTGGTGGCTCTCGTCTGCATGCCAGGGCTGATGGTGGGAGAGGCGGTCAAAGAGCTGGGCTCCTTAATAGCCATGCATGGGGACGAGCCTCCCCTTCTCCAGTAAGAGGCCGGCCAGTGACACTTCACTGCTAGAACCAAGGGGGCTACAATTATTGTAATGACCAGCCACGTAAGAGGGCCACTGAAGCTGACTTGACCTGTAGGGTATAGAGCATGGCGCCCCTTAGGGGCAAAATAGGCAGGTGATCAACAAAAGTGCTGCTTAACATCTACAATTATAAGAAGGAAGAATGGAGAAGCAGGGGCTAAGGACAACTGTCCCAATTAATAAAGAAAAGTCACAATCCCTCATCCAGTTCCCCAACCTGAGCCAATTTTCAGATCCACAGTCCATTGACTGAAGAAGTAACCTAGTCCATACGAGGAAGGACTCTGCGTCACTGTAGGAAATGTATATTGTAATGATTCCTCTCTTCATTCTCCAAAAGGACTATGGCCACTTACTTGGGTCAGTGTATATTGGGGAGAAAGAATAATCGGACATATTGAGGACTGCTGGAAACAGAAACCCAAAGCATCATTTTGTCTTCCATATTAAAGCAAGGACTTACAGAGAACAGAAAACAAATGGAATCCTGTCTAACATTCAGCTTATACCGAGTACACTAGTTCTGTGGATCCACCCAGTAGTCACTTCCCTAGTTTTCAAGTGTACAATAGGGATTGATATACTGGAAGTTGGATCTCCTCACTACCACCACCACATTGAATCCATGGCTTGTGGGATAGGAGCTATCATAGTGAGAAGGCCAAGTGGAAGACTTTGAAACTGTCCTCCCTCTGGTGAAGACAGTAAAGCTAAAACAATACTGACTAAATATGACAACAAAAGCACAAGGAACAAAAGAAAAGAGAAACTGAACATCATCAAAACTTAAAACTTTTGTGCTTCAAAGGATACCATCAATAAATTCAAAAGACAACCCACAGAATGAGAGAAAATTTTTGTAAGTCATGTATCTGACAAGGGACTTGTATCTAGAAATATAAAGAACTATGACAACTCAATAACAAAAAGACAAATAACCCAATTATAAAATGGGCAAAGGATCTGACTAGACATTTCTCTAAAGAAAATATACAACTGGAAAATAAACTCATGAAAAGATGCACATCATTAGCCATCAGGGAAATACAGATCAAAACCACAATAAGATACCATTTCACACCCACTAGGAGGGCTGTGATAAAAAGTCAGATAATAAAAAGTGTTGTCAAGGATGTGGAGAAGTGAGAACTCTCATACTTTGTTGGTGGGAATGTCAAACGGTAAAGCCACTTTGGAAAACATTTTGGCAGTTTCTCATTCAATGCAGCAATCCCACTCCTAGGTATATATACTCCCCAAATGAAAATATATGTCCACACAAAAACTTGCACACAAATGTTCATAGCACCATTATTCATAATAGTTAAAAAGTGGAAACAACTCAGATGTCCAACTGATGCATGAATACGGTGTGGTTAACCATATAATGGAATATTATTTGGCAATAAAAAGAAATTAAGTACTGATACATGCTATAATATGGTTGAACCTTGAAAACATTACACTTAGTGAAAGAAGACAGATACAAAGGACCACATATTATATGATATCATTTATACGAAATGTCCAAAATAGGCAAATCTCTTTAAGAGGCTGAAAGTAGATTGGAGGTTGCCTGGGAAGAGGGGCAGATCCTGGGGGAAAATGAGGAGTGACAGATGGTGGGTATGGGGTTTATTTTTGGGGTGATGAAAATGTTCTAAAATTGATTTTGGTGATGGTTGAACAACTCTGTGAATATACTAAAAACTACTGAATTGTACACTTTGAGTGGGTGAATTGTACATTATGTTAATTATACCTTAATAAAGCTGTTTAAAAAACAACAAAAATACTGCAACATAGTGGGAATGTCATAGATTTGTACCACCATTAAAGACCTAAAGGATATAAGAGTGATTCCTATAATATGCTCATTTAATTCTCCAGTCTGGTTCCTACAGAAACCAGGTAATAGCCTCAATCACCTGCTGGTTCCTGGATACAAGGAGTCCAAGTGCCCTGACAGCAGGTATAGACTGTGGTTCAATGGAACCCTTGATATGTCCCCTAGAAAGAGTGTGCTCCCTCTGGGGACTTGGACCTCTAACTCAGCAGAGCCCACAGTTCTAGGGACAGGAAGCACACAGTCCTCCAGTGGGTCTTTGGAAGTGATGGTAAGTGGGGCCCCTCCTACTTCTATTCCTTTGTTCCCGGACCGTGTGTTCTTTCCGTTGTGAACACAGCCTCATATTAGGTCTTTGGTTTAAATGATTAAACTGGTACCCCATCTTTACAGAGTATTGCCTCCATATTGGTGCTTCAGTTGTGCCTTCAGTAGGCCATTCCAGTGCTCTATGAGGCTGGATGGTGTGGTAAACGCTGTGACCAATGGATCCCATGGTCATGGGCCCATTCCTGCACCTCCTTCTCTGTGAACTGGGTCCCCTGGAAGGATGAAATGTTGCATGGATTCCATCCCTATGAACACAAATTCTGTAAGCCCCCAGATAATTGTGCTGGCTGAGGTTCTGCAGACAGGAAAGGCAAACCCATGTCCACAGGTAATTTGAGGAAAAATTACTGGCCCTTTCAGAATGGAAGGCACCCAATTTAATAAACTTACCACAGAAAGGCTATGATCATGAGGGTTAATGGTCTGCAGTTTTAATTTTCTTATAAAGTTTTTGGTCTGGTTTTGGTATCAGAGTAATGCTGGCCTCATGAATAAATTGGGAAATGTTCCTTCCTCCTCTAGTTTCAGTAAGACATTGCATAGAATTGGAATTATTTATTCATTAAATGCGTGGTAGAATTCAACCAGTGGAACTACCTGGGCTCAAAGTCTTTGTTGGATGGTTTTTAACTTCAAATGCAATCTCTTTAAGAGATATAGAACTTTTCAGGTAATTTATTTCCTATTAAAGTTTTGATGGGATATGTCTTTAAAGGAATTGGTCCATTTCATCTAAGTTATTGAATTTATGGGCACAGAATTGTTCATAATATCCCTTATTTTCCATTTAATGTCTGTTGGTTCTGTAATGATGCTACTTTCTAGTTTCTTCAGGTGGAACCTTAGATTAATGGTTCAAGACCTTTCTTCTTTTCTAATATAATTTAATGCTATATATTTTTCTCTAAGCATTGCTTTAGCTGCATCCTACAAATTTTGATTTTTTTTTTTTTACTGAAGTACAGTTGATTTACAATGTTGTGTTAGTTTCTGGTGTACAGCAAAGTGATTCAGATATATATATATATATTTTTCTTCTTCATATTCTTTTACATTATGGTTTATTACAGGATATTGAATATAGTTCCCTGTGCTATGTAGTAGGACCTTGTTCTTTATCTGTTTTATATATAGTAGTTTGTATCTGCTAATCCCAAACTCCTAATTTATCCCTTCTCCATCCTCTTTCCCTTTTGGTAACCATAAGTTTGTTTTCTATGTCTTTAAATCTGTTCCTATTTCATAAATAAGTTTGTTTGTGTCATATTTTAGATTCCACATATAAATTATACCATATGGTATTTGTCTTTCTCTTTCTGACTTACTTCACTTAGTATGATAATCTCTAGGTTCCATCCATGTTGCTGCAAATGGCATTATTTCATTCTTTTCTATGGCTGAGTAGTATTCCATTGTGTATATATATAACACCTTCTTTATCCATTTGACGCTGTATTTCTATTTCATTCTGTTAAAATATCTTCTAATTCCCCTTGACAATTCTTATTTGACTCATGGATTACTGAGAAGTGTGTTGCTTAACTTCCAAATACTTGGGGATTTTTCAGATATTTTTGTGTTACTAATTTGTACTTTAATTCCATTATAATCAGAGACCATACTTTGCATGATTTAAATTCTTTTAATATTGTTGAGGTTTGGGTTTTGGCCCAGTGTACTCAGTAAATATTCCATGTGCAATTTTAAAGACCATGTGTTCTGCTGCTGTTGGGTGGCAAGTCTATAAATGTCAATTAAATAAAACTGATTTGATCGTTTTGTTCAGGACTTCCATATCTTTACTGAATTTTCTGTCTACTTATCCTACCAATTACTGAGAGAAGAGTATTTAATTTTCCAAGTTTAATTCTCTTATTTTTCCTCAGCTTAGAATACCTTTATCACACTGTCATTCCTGAAGGATATTTTTGTTAGATATAGAATTTGGAGTTGACTATTCTTTTTTCTTTGCTACCTTAATTATACTGTTTCATCACAGTTTCTGATGAGAAATCCATAGTTATAAGAATCATTGTTCCCATATACATAATATGTCATTGTCAGTTTGAGGGCCCTCCTGGGAACCTGAAATAAGTGCTGACTAGAGTTTGCTCTTATGGGATAGTGAGGTGGGGTGAGGAGGAAGGCAGGAATGTGAATGGAGGGTGTATAAGAAGAAATGTATCCACTTGTTGGTAGGCCTTCATCATCTCTTGCCTGGATCAGTGCATTTAACAAATGACTGGGGACCTCCCTGGTGGCGCAGTGGTTAAGAATCCGCCTGCCAATGCAGGGGACATGGGTTTGACCCCTGGTCCAGGAAGATCCTACATGCTGTGGAGCAATTAAGCTCATGCACCAAAACTACTGAGCCTGCATGCCATAACTACTGAAGCCCATGTGCCTAGAGCCCATGCTTCACAACAAGAGAAGCCACCACAATGAGAAGCCTGTGCACTGCAACGAAGAGTAGCCCCTGCTCACTGCAACCAGAGAAAGCCTGTGTGCAGCAACAAACACCCAACACAGCCAAAAATAAATAAATAAATAAACAAATGACTGGAGAGACACAAATATGCATCATTTTTAAAATCAAAATCTGCAAAATTCGAATAAGACTGTTCTCTAAATCAGAATTAAATTAGAATAAGATAATTCCAGGTTTACAATTATCCTTTACCTCTTCATTACCTTACATATGTTTTTCATAGTAAGATAAATGGTTCCAGGGCCATGTCAAAATGGGGATACCTAGATTTAAGTCTTTTAAATTTTTACAAATTCTTATAAGATACATTTAAGAATACTGTAAGTGAGAACTTATCATTCTAACCTACTGAGAAAAATCTTTGTTGTTATAATGAAAAAAAATGCATACTTACTCTGAATAATATTTCTTCATTCCATTTTGGATTCAAAGTCTAAAAGACAATAAACATATTATAACTAACTTTTTTATATTTTGTCATATAAAAACAAAACAAAGTATATTTTTGAAAATTTTGAATACTGCTAAGTCTAACCTTTTTAATGGTTTTCGTTTGCACACTTGTAAAAACTCCATTCACTGGGTCATATAACGTCACTCTCACATAAGGATCACTGTTAAAATTTTTAAAAAAAAGTTAATTGTTGCTTATTCCCAAATTCAGGTTACTAGAACTATAAAAGTCACAGAATTTTCTTTGTTAACAATTTCTACAATTACTTCCTACACTTAAAAGTAAAGGTTCCTCAGGCAGGGGTAAGTAATTATAGTAATCTTTGCATTTTGTTAAAAAGCTGAAACACCATGTTAGTAAAATAGACAAAGAATTAGAAAGAAAACCTTTAAATCACAATTTAATGATTTCCAACCTCTTAAGATTTTTAAACTTTTGTTTTATCTTTATTACATGTCTTCCTCTTTTGGATTAAGAAGGTTGATTCAATGATTCTCAAGAATAGCTTTGCAAGACCTCAGGTTGTTCCAAGTTATCTCATGGGTATAAACTCTTTTTACAAAATAAAGGCAAAGTGCTTCAGTTCAAAATAATTATATGACATGTAACCCCTTGTACAAAGAGACATGGAGAAGGAAAACCTTGTGATATTTAGGTTTGCAAAGCAAAAGACATTAGACATTTTACTTGTCCATGGTCAAATTTCTCCCATTTCTCTTGGGGATCCCAAGTACCCACCATTCTCCACCACAAACTCCCTCCTCCCATTTCCTTATACAACCTTACCTTTTACTTTAATTGACAAAAATCAAAGTCATCGTAATACTCCCAACATCCTGGTATTTATCAGAGCCCATCTTACCCCTAACCTCAGTGATGCAGGTATTTCACCCAATCGCCCTTGTCCAGTTTCCTCCCACTTCCTCTGGAACCTTACGTCATCTATTTTGACTTCTCCCTTTTATATCTCCAGCTTTTCTTTGACCTAGGTTTTTCCAGTCATAGAAATGTTATTAAACTCCCCCAACTCCTTGACTCTTCTTCCTGCCTCCAGCAAAGCAAACTAGATTTCTTTTCTTTCTGTCTCAAACTTTCCAAGAGAATAATTTGTAATAATAATAACAATAACAATTAACACTTATATAGCAATTACTCTGTGCCAGGCACCATTCCAAACAGTTTATATATATTAAATTTTGGAATCCTTATAACGACCTATGAGGTAGGTATGATTATTATCTCTATTTTACACAGAGAGGTAAGTCAACTCATCCCAGATCACACAGCTAGGAAGCGGAAAAGCAAGAACTGAAACTCAAGCACCTGGCTCCAGAGGCCCTGTGCTTAACCGTGATGGCATACGACCTCCCTTTCTTCATTTCCCCAACTCCCAGTGCTCTTCACAGCCCTATAATCTGGTTTCCACCTCTTTCCTTCAGACCCATTCCTTGAAAAGTCACCAATCTTGCTAAAACAATAGACACTTTCTAGGCACTTATTTTACTGGTCCTCTGTAGGTTTGATAATACTGACCATTTCCTCTTTGAAACTTATCTCATTTAGCTTTCATGACACAAGTCCCTTCTGGTTCTCCCTTTTGCTCTCTCTACATATTTCCTTCACAATCTCATCCATGGTTTTAACAACTAACTATATACTCTCAAATATAAATATAAAACATAAATATAAATATAAATATATATTCCTGATCTCACCACCCAGCTAGACACTTCCACCTGGATAGTCCACAGACAATGTCTGTTCAAGAGCTTTGCCTATTTTTAATTGGCCATTTTATCATATTATTATTGAGTTGTAAGAGGTCTTTATATACTGTGAATTAAAGGCCTTTGTCAGATATATGTTTTGAAAACATTTTCTCCCAATCTGTGGCTTGCCTCTTCCCTTCCTTAACTGTGTCTTTCAAACAACAAAAGTTTTGAATTCTGATGAAGTCTGTTTCAACATTTTTCTTTCTAAATTTTAGGTTCATATTTTTTGAGTCCCATTCAAGAAATCTTTGTGTAACTCAGTAGAGCAAATATTTTCTCCTATGTCTTCTTCTAGAAGTTTAATTTTAGCTCTTATTAATTTTCTATATTATGTTTGATAAGGAAAGAGCTTCATTTTATTCCATATAGATAACCAGTTGTTCTAGTATCATGTACTTAAAAGACTATCCTTTCTGTTGAATTACCTTAATGCTTAAAGCAACTGACCATATACATGTATATGTGTATGTGTGTGGGGGTGTGTGTGTACTTCTACACTCTTTATTCTAGTCCACTGAACAATATATCTGTTCTCATGCCAATGCTACTTTGTCTTGATTATCTATAGCTGTATAGAAAGTCTTGAAATTATGTAGCATAAGTTCTCCACCTATATTCTTTTTCAAAACTGTTTTGGCTATTCTATGTCCTTTGACTTTCCATAACAATACTGGAATCAGCTTATCCATTTCTCAAAAAAAAAACATGGCTGGGATTTTGATTGGGATTGGGCCAAATCTATTCAATTTGGAGAGAAATACAACTCTAACAATAATGAATCTTCCAATCCATGAATATGAAAATACTTATCCATCGATTTAGATCTTCAATTTCACTCAGCAATGTTTTATAGTTTTCAGTGTACAGTGCTTGCAAATCTTTTGTTAAATTTATTTCTAAGTTTTTAATTTTTATATTATTGTAAACAGAGATTTGAAAAATTCATTTTCCAATTGTTAATTGATTGATAGGATATAATAATATGACTAATTTTGGTACACTGGCTTTGTATCTTGTGGCCTTATATTTTAGTTCTAGTAGCTTCTTTGAGATTCCTTAGGGTTTCCTATGTACATGATCAGACAGTCTACAAATAAAAAGTTTCTTCCTTTTCAGTCTGCATTATTTTTATTTCTTTTCCTAGTCATATTACTTGGCTAGGACATCCAGTACAGTGTTGAACTGAATGTGAGAGCAGACAACGCTTCTTATTCCTGAGTTTAAGTATTCAGATTGTCATCACTGGGCATGATATTAGCTATTGTCTTTCTCATGGAAAACTTTAATCATGTCTACAACTCCCATCTATCCCTAGTTTGCTAAGACTTTGTATCATGATTGGGTACTGAATTTTGTCAAATGCTTTTTTTATTTTTATTGAAATCATCATGTTTTTCTTTTATTCTATTAATATGGTATATTACATTGATTAATTTTCATATGTTAAACTAATTCTGCATTTTATTATTAGTTTGTTGAGAGTTTTTATCATAAAAGGGTGTTGAATGTTGACAAATGTACTTTCTACACCTATTGAAATGATCATGCATTTTTTTTCCTTCTGTGCTATATTAATGTGATGATTTACAGTGGTTGACTTTTTTCAAATGTTGAACAAACCTTACATTCATAGGAAAAATCCCACCTGATCACATATTGCTATATACGGTTCAATATAGGGTTACTGAAGTTTTCTATTTCTTCTGTGATCAATTTTGGTAATTTCTACTTTTCAAAGATTTTGTCTACTTCACTTAAGTTGTGCATGATTCTTTATTGGCATGAAGTTGCGCACAGTGTTCCCTTTCTGTCTTTTTCATTTCCATAGGGTCTATAGCAATGCCTCTGCTTTTGTTCCCATTATGGTAATTCGTGCCTTCTCTCTTTTTTGTTCTTGATCAGTCTAGCTTGAAGGTTAAAATTTTTATTGATCCCTTCAAGGAATGAGCTTTTCATTTCAATGATTTTTTCCTAACATTGTCCATTTTCTATTTCACTAATTTCTGCCCTTATCATTATTTTCTTCCTTCTACTTACTTTGGAATTAATTTGCTCTTCTTTTTCTGATTTCTTAATCTCAGAACTCAAGTCATTCATTTAGATCTTACTCCTTTACTAAGTTTAGATCTTATTCCTTTTCTAAGTTAAATATTTTAAAACTATAAATTTTCCTCTAATACTTTAGCTGCATCTCACAGATTTTGATGTTGCTCTATTTTAATTTCATTCAGTTCAAAATGTTTTGTAATTTATCTTTTGATTCCTTCTTTGACTTATAAACAAAACAAAGTGTATTGCTTTATTTCCAAATATTTGGGATGTTATTGGTTTCTAACTTAATTTCACTGTTATCAGAGAACATCTCCATATGATTTCAATCTTTTCTAAATTCTTGAGCCTTGTCTTGTAGTCTTACACATCATCTAAATTGGTGAATGTACCATATGCCCCTGAAAATAATGTAAATTTTGTACTTGTTTGATTTACTGTTTTATTGCCCAGCATAATATGGCAGACAGACTCTAGGGTGGCTTCTTTTATCCCCACCTCCTAATGTTCATGCCTTTTGTGTTCCCCTCCTCGTAAATGTGGGAAGGATTGTGTATTCTAACCAATAATTACATCAAAAGTGACAAAATGTATGTGGTTACATTACAAAAGACTGTAACCCATCTTGCTAGGAGACTTCCTCTCCTATGATAGCTTTGAAGAAGCAAGCTGCTATCCTGTGAGCTGTCATATGAAGGCCATGTGACAAGAAACTTAGGATGGCCTCTGGCTGACAGCCAGCAAAAAACTGAAGCCCTCAATCTGGCAGTCTGAAAGAACTGAATGCTGCCAACAACCACGTGAGCTTAGAAGTATATGCTTCCCCAAACAAGCCTCAGATGAGACCATAGCCCTGGCCAATGCCTGACTGCAGATTTTCAAGACCTTGAAGCAGAGGACCCAGTTAAACCATGCACAGACACTGTGACCCACAGAAACTATGAAATCATAAATAATGTGTTCTTCTAAGCTGCTAAGTTTGAGGTAATTATAGTTGTGCAGCAATCGATAAATAATGTGAATATACCATGTGCACTTGAAAAGAATGTGTATTTGGCGGTTGTTAGGAAGTGTTCTTTACATCAAAGTTCATAATATTGTTCAACTTACTGTTTTTGTTGTTTTTTTATCTTGTTTTATTAACTGCTGAGAGAAAAATAATGTTTCCAACTATGACTGTGGAATTTTTTCTCTCTCCCTCTAATTCTGTCAACTTTTGCTTCATATATTTTCAAGTTTTCTTGCCAGGAACATACAACTTTATGATTGTTTTATCTTCTTGATGAATTTATTCTTATATTGTTGTGAAGTATCTGGAAATAATTTTTGTGTTGAAATCTATTTTATCAGATATTAAAATATCCACTTCAATCTTCACATGCTTGTTTGTATGGCTATGCATCCCCTCTCTTTCAACTGACCTGTGTCTTTATATTTTAAGTGCATCATTTATAGACAGCATTTAGTTGGGTCTTCTTTTTCAATCCATTCTAATAACTTCTACCTCATATTCACCTTAGTCCATTAATGTTTAATGTAATTATTGTTATGATTAGATTTAGGTGTATCAAATTATTACTAGTTTTCTATTCTTCCCTCTCCCCTTTCTCTCTCTCTTTTTTGATCATTTGTTCTTTTCCTGGCCTTTTGTTTAACTATTTTATTTTTTTAAGAATTTCACTTTAAAATTTCTATTGCTTTTTAATCTATAATTCTTTACATTATTTTTAGTGATTTATCTAGGTATTACAATATACATGCCTACTTTTTATTCCACTTACACTTAATATACTACACTCTACTAAAAAGGTTCATAATGCATACCATCCCTGACCTTTATGCTATAGTTGTTATATGTATTCCATCTATGAGACAATACAAAACAGTAAGTTGTGATATAAACAGGCATATGTTTTTTTTGTTTTTTTGTTTTTTTTCTTTTTGCGGTATGCGGGCCTCTCACTGTTGTGACCTCTCCCGTTGCGGAGCACAGGCTCCGGACGCGCAGGCCCAGCGGCCATGGCTCACGGGCCCAGCCGCTCCGCGGCATATGGGATCCTCCCAGATCGGGGCACGAACCCGTATCCCCTGCATCGGCAGGCGGACTCTCAACCACTGCGCCACCAGGGAGGCCCCAGGCATATGTTTTTTCTAAAAAATTATGATGAAAAGAGCAAAAAGTCTTTCATATGTTTCTAGATATTTACCATTTCTGATGCTCTTCATTCCTTTCTGAGGATCTGAGTTTCCATCTGATATCTACCTCTTTAGCTGGGAGAATTTCCTTTAGCTTTTATTATAGTGCAGGTCTGCCAATGACAAAGTCTCATAGTTTTCTTTTATCTGAAAATGTTATTTTGTCATCATCCTGAAGAATATTTTCACTGAATATAGTAGAGAACTCTAGATTGACAGCTATTCTATTGTTCCATTTTCTTCTGGCCTCCATAGTTTCTGGTGAGAAGTCAGTACTCAACTGAATTATAGGTCCCTTGTATGTAATTTGTCATTTTCTGAGTTTCTTCTGTTAGAATTTTTCTTTATACTTTGTTTTCAACAGCTTGACTATTATGTGCCTCAGTATGCTCTTCTCAGTGTTTATCCTGCTTGGTGTTTTCTTGGTACTATAAACTTGTGTCATTCATCAAATTTGGAAAAAATTTGGCCATTATTTCTTCAAACAACATTTTGCCTCATTCTCTCTCCTCTATTTCTAGGACTCCAAGTACATGTATGTTAGTCTGTTCGATATTATCTAACAAGTCCCTGAGGCTCTGTTCATTTAAAAAATTTTTTAAATCTTGGTTTCTCTCTCATCTCTGGTTGGGAAATCATTTCTATTGATCTATCTTTAAGTTCAATTAATTTTTCCTTGTCATCTCCATTCTGCTGTTAATTTCATCCAAGAATTTTAATTTCAAATATATTTTTCAGTTCTAGAATTTTCATTTTTTATGGTTTCTATTTCATTCCTGAGATTTCCAATCTTTTGACCTTTTGTGAGCATATTTTCTTTTCTCTACTGAGAATGTGTTTCATTTTCCTAGCTTTTTATAAATTATATAGCTTTGGATTATATCTTAGACATTATAAATGTTAAATTGTGGAGACTGTGGATACTGTACTTTCTCTTTGATGAGGATTTGTTTGTTTTTATCATGTAATTAATTATCTTACTTGGACAAGAACCACAAGCTCTGTTTCTTGGACAGCAACCCTGATTTCTGTTCAGATCTTTTGTCCTCCAATGAGTTGTTTTGAATCTGCTATCGTATGTGTGATTCAGGGTCAGCCAAAAATGTCAGTGGACATAGTTTGGGAATTTCCTCTCCAGTTCTTTCCCTTCCAGAATCCCCACCATTGTCATGTTTTCTTTAGAGTAAGTCTTCTGATTTCCCAGGCTATGAATATTATAATTTTTCCATGTTCTGATTCCATGTGGCCTCAGACTAATTCATAAAATTGGAGAATCACTCAGTACAACTCCACACCTCCAAACATGGAGTCTCCACTAGACTCTCTACCTGCTCTGTTCGCTCTCCACTGCCTTTAACTTGCTGGTTTTTATAATATGTTCAGAGTTTATGGTTGTTATCTGCAAAAGGATTCGTCTGTTAGAATTTTACTGATTCTCAGAAACAGAACTCAATAACGTATCTTATAACTACCACTCTCAGTTATACCTTTGCCTAAGTTCACAAACTGTGGAATTCAGATGTCAAGGAAACCACCAACTAGAAACATTATTCTACCTCATACAACAGCTTATTAATAATATTACTCAATTTTTCATCTAACCAAAGTTTGGAAAAAAACTAGTTAATAAATACAAAGTTTTAAAATTACAACCCAACTTCTTACACTTACCTAGCTCCCAAGATATCCTTTTTGGCAAGGCCTATTCCAGCTATAACTTTTACCCTCACAATTCGGGAAGTTTCCTAAAATACAAAAATTTATATTTTATTTTCATATATTTATAACTTACTCAAGACACATTATCTTTACATATATATATGTGTGTATGTGTGTGTGTATATATATATATATATATATATATATATATATATATATATATATATCAAATAAGGTAACAGGATATTAAAATTAACTGGAAGAATCTTTTTCAGGAATTAATTTGATTAAAAGCTATATAAAGGAAAATAAAAACTATATTGTTATTTGTAATGACTTGATTATCTACAAAGAAAAGCCAAAAAAGCCAGAGCCAAATTGTTATAATGAGTAAAAATTTACCATTGCTTCCAAGAAAATCTAAAGCCAAATTATTGGAACTGATGTAGATTTATCATTGTTTCTAGGTATAGGATAACACAAAATTCAGAGTTCATAATCATTTGTAATAATTACTTAGGTAATTATTTTAAAAATCCCATTCAATAAACTATATATTAAATAAAACTATAATGTATTGATATTTTAATGTAGAAAACATTAAATTTCTTGGGTATCATAATAGTATTATGAGGTTTTATATAAGAATGTCTTTTCTTTTTTTTTTTTTTTGCGGTATGCGGGCCTCTCACTGTTGTGGCCTCTCCCGTTGCGGAGCACAGGCTCCAGATGCGCAGGCTCAGCGGCCATGGCTCATGAGCCTAGCCACTCCGTGGCATGTGGGATCTTCCCGGACCGGGGCATGAACCCGTGTCCCCTGCATCAGCAGGCAGACTCTCAACCACTGTGCCACCAGGGAAGCCCAAGAATGTCTTACTTTTAAGAGATACATATTGAAGTATTTAGGGACAAAGTAAGATAAAGTCTGCAACTTACTCTTAAATGGCTCAGCAAATAAAAAGTTGAACATGCGTGTATGTGTGTGTGTATGGAAATAAAAGGAATAAGCAAAATGTTACCAATTTATGGATCTAGCTGATGGGTAATCAAGTGTTCATTATACTATTCTTTTTATTGTCTCATAGATTTGAAATTTTTCAAATAAAAAGGTGGGTAAAAAAATACTATAAAACAGAATGCACATTTAAAAAATTCACAAGTAAGCAAAACTGTTAGATACATTGAAATAAAATTAATAAAAGTCAAATCCTTTATGGATAAAATTTGTAAATTATTGAAGAAAATAAGAAAAATATAAATAAATGAAGAAATTCACTGTGTTCATGGAAGTAAATATTTAATATTATTATGTTTTCTCCAAAGTAAATTATAAATTCAATACAATTTCAACTCCCCTCCTTGAATTATTTCATAGATCTTAACAAATGATTCTAAAATTCATAGGGAAAAGTGAGAATGAGTAAAGAGGTAAACTATAGCATTTGATCACTATCTTATACTATATCTAAAAACAAATTGCAGATACATTGAATTCTGAAAGTGAAAAAGAAAACTTTAAAAATTTCATAAGATACTTTAGAATATTTCTGACATTGGAGTAGGAAAGGATTAAAAAAATACAAACTGTAATGGAAAAAATTGTTAGATTTGACACTAAAATTATGTTTATATATTTCATATGGAAAAAGATGCCATGAACAAATGAAAAGACAAGGGGACACACAGGGTGGAAATATCTAAAATATATACACCATGGACAAATTATGATTATCCAGATAATATAAAGAACTCCTAAAAGCCACTAAGTGAGGTTTAAACAACATAATACAAGAAATCATAGAGAATGGCCAATAAACACATGAAAAGATCCTCAATTTCACCAGTAATAAAAGAGACCTCTAGTGTAAGTGCTGCCAAAGCAAGCACAAGAAAGAACTCTAATACACTGTTGGTGGGGGAATAAACTGAAGAATAATTTTGAAGAGATATTTGGCAATATCTACTAAAAGTTCCAAATCAATAACCCAGGAATTGCACTTTTAGATATAACCCCTAGATAAACTCTCACTCATGTACACAAGGCCATAAGTACAACAGTATTCACAGTAGCATTTATAAGATCAACAAATGTGAAATAAATGTTGCCCAACAGAGAGCAATCTGATTTTATTCTAAAATTATTCCATCAGGGCTTCCCTGGTGGCGCAGTGGTTGGGGGTCCACCTGCCGATGCAGGGGACATGGGTTCGTGCCCCGGTCCGGGAGGATCCCACATGCCATGGAGTGGCTAGGCCCGTGAGCCATGGCCGCTGAGACTGCGTGTCCGGAGCCTGTGCTCCGCAACGGGAGGGGCCACAACGGTGAGAGGCCCGCGTACCGCAAAAAAAAAAAATAATAATAAAATAAAATTATTCCATCAGCCAGATGAATGGGAAGAAAATGTGGTATACACACACACACGCACACACACACACACACACACACACATGGAATACTACTCAGCCATAAAAAAGAACAAAAATTTGCCATTTGCAGCAACATGGGTGGACTTGCAGGGCATTATGCTAAGTGAAATAAGTCACGCAGAGAAAGAAAAATACTGTTTGATATCACTTATATGTGGAATCTAAAAAAATACAACAAACTACTGAATAAAACAAAAAAGAAGCAGACAGATATAGAGAACAAACTAGTGGTTACCAGTGGGGAGAGGCAGGGAGGGGCAATATAAGAGTGTGGGGCACAAACTATTGGGTGTAAGATAGGCTCAAGGATGTATTGTACATCATGGGAATATAGCCAATATTCTGTAATAACTAAATGGAAAGTAACCTTTTAAAACTGTATAAAAATTTTAAAAATAATAAAATTATTCCTTCAGCAAGTAGTATGTCATATTCCTTTCTGAGGAGAGATCTGGGTGGGGGAACATATACATATCATAGGGTATTTATTTCAATCTTCTTCCATTTCTAAATACTTAGACCCACCCTTATTCCTGGAGGTTTCATTGAATAAATATGATAACAGAAATAGTCTATCAGCTCCAAAACTCAGATGACAAATTCAGATAACACAAAAATCCTTGCCTAGAGATGCTAGATATTTTATAACTTTCCTCAATCACCAAATATAATTAAACATACAGCTGATCTTGCAAGTTAGAAGAGAAATCCTCAAGTATCAGAAATAAAGATAGAACTGAAAATCAGAGAGGAAAACATAAACTGAAATTTCAGTTTTCTGTGGGAATTGATTTCCAAAAATCTGAAGAGACTTACAGAACTACCATTTTTTTCCTGTAAGGTCATTGAATAATTAAGCCAATTAAAATATTCTATTGGCCCTACAGCTGAATTCTCCTATACCAGTTGACTGGAAAGTGGCTATACTTTATAGTAGGACTGATTCTGAAAATCAGAAATCTTTTCTCTGATGACTTAATAAGTACAATTTTTTTCAAGTGGTAAAGTATAATCAAAGGTGCCCTCAGCAAATAATCTTACCTTTTCTAAGTGCAGACAAGTGTTTATAATTTGTACATGACCTTAATTGAGGAAAGAAATTATCATACCCCTCTAAAAAAGTGAATCCATATTTGTGGAGCTCCTGACTTAAAAATCATCTGTGTTAGCCTCTACTGAAACTATCCCCCAGAAGTCTCCTGAAGAAAAATGTAGGAAGCATTAACTAAAAACAATTCCAGGGGATGATAACTTGCAGTCACAGATACATTTAACTTTTAAACTTTATCCTTGCATTTCCCACCACAAAGATAAGAACTACTTACTTTAGATGCTGTGGTTAAATTATGTAAAGCTACAGTGATTTAAAATTCTTTCAGAAAATTAAATAAGAAATGCCGCTTATTTGCATATTTGCATTCATTTAACTTCATTTTAGAAATTTATGCTAGAAAATTGTCCAAACAGCTCTCTTCAATCACATCCATAAGCAGAGATCACATCTCACATCATCTTTGAAAATGAAGGAGAAGTACATGTATGTTGCAACTAGAGACCAAACTCTTAAGTAATTTTAGAATCATGATATCAAAAGTATTATTAACAGAATTCTGGATAGTACTCAAATGAGTAAAAAAGAAATAAAAATGAAACATCTTTTCCTTAATCAAAAAAGAGACATTATCCTCAAGCAGACCAGGGCTCTTCACTAAAGCTGGAATCTTCCCCTTCCACTCACAAGACAGCTTTATTGATTTTTGAAAGCAAAATGAAAAGGTTGTAAATTGCGGGCAAAGATGTGTCATTTTCAGCCAAAAACAAAAACCAAGGAAGTTCATTAGCAGGAAACATTCACTGAAAGAAATTCTAGAGGATGTACTTCAGGCAGAAAAAAAGTTATCACAGATGGAAAGTCAGAGGGGCAGGAAGAAATGAAGAAATAACAAGCAAAGAAAATGTTAACTACATGAGGAAAAAAATTATAAAAAAATAATAGCAATGTTAATGATGATAATGATGATGTAGATGATGTGTGTATGCTCACACAGGCATTTAGTGAGTTTCCATTCCTTTCCATTCCATTCCTACTAGAGCTAATCAATGAATTTGGTAAAGTAGCAGGATACAAAATTAATGCACAGAAATCTACGGCATTCCTACACACTAATGATGAAAAATCTGAAAGAGAAATTAAGGAAGCACTCCCATTTACCATTGCAACAAAAAGAATAAAAGAGCTAGGAATAAACCTACCTAAGGAGACAAAAGACCTGTATGCAGAAAACTGTAAGACACAGATGAAAGAAATTAAAGATGACACAAACAGATGGAGAAATATACCATGTTCTGGATTGGAAGAATCAACACTGTGAAAATGACTATACTACCCAAAGCAATGTACAGATTCAATGCAATCCCTATCAAACTACCAATGGCATTTTTCACAGAACTAGAACAAAAAATTTCACAGTTTGTATCGAAACACAAAAGACCCTGAATAACCAAAGCAATCTTGAGAAAGAAAAACGGAGCTGGAGGAATCAGGCTCCCTGACTTCAGAGTATACTACAAAGCTACAGTAATCAAGACAGTATGGTACTAACACAAAAACAGAAACATAGATCAATGGAACAGGATAGAAAGCCCAGAGATAAACCCACACACATATGGTCACCTTATTTTTGATAAAGAAGGCAAGAATATACAATGGAGAAAAGACAGCCTCTTCAATAAGTGGTGCTAGGAAAACTGTACAGCTACATGTAAAAGAATGAAATTAGAACACTCCCTAACACTGTATACAAAAATAAACTAAAAATGGATTAACGACCTAAATGTAAGGCCAGACACTATAAAACTCTTACAGGAAAACATAGGTAGAACACTCTATGACATAAATCACAGCAAGATCCTTTTTGACCCACCTCCTAGAGAAATGGAAATAAAAACAAAAATAAACAAATAGGACCTAATGAAACTTAAAAGCTTTGGCACAGCAAAGGAAACCATAAACAAGATGAAAAGACAATCCTCAGAATGGGAGAAAAATTTGCAAATGAAACAACTGACAAAGGATTAATCTCCAAAATATACAAGCAGCTCATGTAGCTCAATATCCAAAAAAAACCCAATAAAAAAATCAGCCATAAAAAGAAACGAAATTGAGTTATTTCTAGTGAGGTGGATGGACCTAGAGTCTATACAGAGTGAAGTCAGAAAGAGAAAAACAAATACCGTATGCTAACATATATATATGGAATTAAAAAAAAAAAGGTTCTGAAGAACCTAGGGTCAGGACAGGAATGAAGATGCAGATGTACAGAACGGGCTTGAGGACACGGGGAGGGGGAAGGGTAAGCTGGGACGAAGTGAGAGAGTGGCATGGACATATATACACTACCAAACGTAAAATAGATAGCTAGTGGGAAGTAGCCGCATAGCACAGGGAGATCAGCTCGGTGCTTTGTGACCACCTAGAGGGGTGGGATAGGGAGGGTGGGAGGGAGGCGCAAGAGGGAGGGGATATGGTGATGTATGTATACATATAGCTGATTCACTGTTATAAAGCAGATACTAATGCAATTATACTCCAATAAAGATGTGAAAAAAAATCCTGCTCTGAAAGATGTCATAAACTTAGGCCAGATGACCTATAAGTGACAGGGCCAGAATTACAACCTAGTCAAATTCCATTTTTTATACCCCTGCTCACCCTAAGTGATGTATTTAAAAGGTGCCTCTGAGATTCTATTCCTATGTGACATATGAATTGCTAATAGTTAGCTGTTAAAAAAGACTGTAGTCCTTTCTCCTCTTCTCTTCCTGGTGCAGAGGAGTCCATGGCAGGCCTGAGGCAGAGTTTTGGGGAAGCAGGGAGTTTCATGGAGATGCACGGTCAGCATGCCCACCTGCATGGGGCACTGAGGCAAAGAGGGAGGTGTTATACAGAGAGGCTTCAGGAGCATGCCCACTGGCATGGGACTCAGAGAGGAGGAGAGTGTTGCATAGACATACACAGCAGCACTCCCACTGGCACCCAAGGATTCAGGGAGCTGAAAGTGGGGTGCAGAAGTGCAGACAGAGGAGATACCTGTTACATCAAAAACATAAGTTTTGGGAAACTAGTTACACCAAAAACATAAGTAAATGGACGGAACAAATAAGTAAATGTATTGAGAATAATGAAACTCAGCATTTTCATTTTTAGAGGAGGTACTTATGACTAGAAAGAACCCTGAAGTACAATATTAGATTTGAATTGGAGATACTTATATGAATTAATTATTTTTAGATATATGAATAGAGATTGACACAGAAATAGCTATAGATTTATGTGTTGACTTATATATGTATATATGTGTGGCAAACACATACATTTCAGCTCTCTCTGCTGAGATGGCTGAAGAGCAATGGCATCCAGTAGCACTGAGCACAATGAGCACACAGATCTTGGGTTCTAAAAACCATTTCCTACTAAATGTAATCAATGTTTCCAGGAGAAATGGCTGATCCCAGACAGTGCTGGGCCAGGCAAAATACAAGAGGATCTTGGAACATCTTCTGCCAAAAAAGTAATGAAGAGTTCAAAGAATGATGCGGACTTGTCACAAGAACATAGGAACCTCCCTGCAAGGGCTTCCACTGGCCAAACTGAAATAATGTGAGCCAAAAAATATTTAAGGATAGAAATTAATTACAATCCATTGAATAAGGTGGGATTCTACAAGTCCATGCTGATACAAATAAATAAATAAATGGATAAACAAATGGCCAAGAAAGGGAAGGCTCTTCTTACACAGAATGCCAATTAATAAAAATGGAAATAAAAAATAGTAGCATTTGTTTCAGGTGGAAGTCATCATCGATGGGTAGTAAAACTAGTGGATGGAGAGCTGATGAATGAGGGATAGGATACTAGCATAATCTTTGAATATGTCCCCACAAAATACCAATCAATTTTAAAGGGAAAAATGGTGAAAATACCAAGAAGAAACCTGGCAGACACCAAAATTACCAAGTGATCAAGGTTATCATCCACAGTCATGAGACAAGCCAAAATCATGTACCCCTGATATGATACACTGAGAAGAACACAGCATTATCTCTGTGATTCCTGCCCCAGAAGTGTGGCCTTGACATGATCATGAGGAAACAGTAAACAGATCCAGGTTGAGGAATATCAATAGGTTATACAGCCTGTACTCCTTACAACTGTTAAGGATAAGAAAGACTGAGGAACTGATACAAAGTACATGCAACATACACTCCTAGATGGGATCTTGGATCGTGAAGGAAGAAGAGAAATTATTAGAACACTGGTCAAAGATTGAATGGGATCTATGGATTGGATGGTAGTGTTGTAACACTGTTGACTTCCTGGCTTAGAGGGCTGGATGGCTGTTATGCAGGAAAGCATTCTTGTTTTAGGAAAATACACACTAGAGTATTTAGTGGTGATGGGGAATCGTGTCTGCAGACTGCCCTCAAATGGTTCCAAAAACACTAATGAAAATGGCAAAAAAAAAAAAAAAAGGGTTATGGAACAACTGTGGTGAAATATCAACAGTTGGAGAATCTGCTTTAGGAGGATTTGGAGTTCTTCATACTGTACTTCCAACTTTTCTGTTGGTTTTAAATAATTAAAAAGCAAACTATTAAACATAAACTATATTATATCTACTTCTTTGTTCCCATGGAAACCCACAAAAAATACTTTAGAATGATGCTGGAATTAAAAAGTTGCAAAAAAGCTGTAATGGCAAAAACAACACATGAAAGATTGGGTTAGATACTACCGCAGTTGCTGCTCACACTGTGCTTCTCCTTCTTTGTGTGCAGTGAATACAGGCTGGGAACTTTGTTCTCAGGCTCAGTACAATGCCAGGACAGGGAGGGTCTGCTTCTGCTCAGTGTTAGTGGGTCTAGAAGTGTCAGCATATGCACTTCTTTGTTACCCTGTTTCTTATGCATTGTCGTAGCTGTCAGCATGAGAGGCATCCATTCTTCTGTATGTGCAAACTCTACTCCCAAACTGGCGATGGAGACTCAACCCTTTCCTCTTTATTTCCTTCCTTCTTTTCCTTGTTTCGGTCAGGTTTCAGTTGCTGGAAACAGAAATTACTCTAGATGTTTTAAGAAGAAAGATGCTCATGCAGGGAATTAGGTGCTTCCAAAATTGTTAGAAGAGCTGGAGAGGCAGGCTGTAGGCTGTGTCTTCAGAGGACCCGAAAACACCTCAGAACTGGCCTGCCCAGGAAGCTGCTACATGTACCCGAGTCAGAAAGGTAGGTAATCAGGAGCCACCACCAGATCTGTCGACTTTAAGAACATACCAAATCTAGACCGCTATTTCTGTAACTTCCTGTCAATACTCACAAAACAAGTTACAGATACTGAAACACTTCTGTAGAAAAACTCAATGTCTACATGACGCTTTCAGCAGAAAAAAACAAGGAAACAAGAAGTTATGCCCCACTTCATTTTCACCTTCCCAATCTCAAGTAGGTGCACCTCATTGGGAAACCTATTTCACAACCTCTTTCCAGAATGTTAAGTGCAAGAGAGTCTGGGAAACACGGTGTTTAGCTTTCCAGCCTCTGCATAACAGGGAAGTCCACTGAAATGAAGGGGGAAGGGATGCTGAATGGCAGGCCCCATATCTACCACACTCCTCCTCATCACAGCTGAGTGGGAGTTATCCTCTACTGTTAATCCCAAGAGACTGTCAGAGCAAACTTGGTATAAATTATAGTATACTACTTGCTTAGTTTGTTATTCTTTAATGGCAAAATTCTATACATGGAGCCAGGACCATCTCTTACTCAAAGACACATATGTGGAAGAAGAGCTAAAACCTACCCAAAAGTGAGAGAGAGATATAATGACCTAAATTTTGGCATTCTTCAACACCAATATGCTCATACAGTGTGACTCAGCAGCTCTTCAGTATATACTGGTTAAATTACACTTCTCTCACTATCTTCTATCCCATTCCTATTCATTTTTCTTCGTTTCAGTTTCAAATTTAAAATAAGAATCATCTCTTTTTGCTGCATATCAAACCTATCTTACTTATAATCACTAGTCTGTGAGTTTTAGAAAATGACATAGCTGCAGTGTTTTTCTTCCAAAAAAGGAAGGGGGGGTTGCTTTTCTAAGCCCACTTTTACTTTTGTGATAGACCAGAAAATAAAAGGCAAGTGATAGTGATAAGACGGCGACCTCTACTAGAAAACAAGTGATTTTTGTCTTTCCCACTAGACTATGAGCTTCTCACAAAACAGGCAGATGCTCTTTTTTCTGTGTACCTGGTGCCTAGCATACTGCATGATACAGAACAGACAGCTAAAACACGTCTGTCGAATGAATAACCCAAATTACAATGGAAGAAGTAGAAGATGACACTTCATCATCATGAAGTCTCTTATCTTCCTATTTCACTCTCTTCCTCAACGTGGAAAAAGTGAAAAGGGGGAGCGGGAGGGAAATCTGAGTCATGAGGCTGACAACCGGGACCCCCACCATGTGAACAGAGTGAAACTGCCCAGAAGTACAAATCCTTCATCCAGTTCAGGAAAACCTCATTTCAGAGGGCCCTTAGTCCCAGATGCTTACTGACCACCCAGCAACTGGCATGATTCAATTTATCTTAGCTGGGCAGAAGAGTGATGTGAGAAGCAGACAACTGAAAACAGATCTGTACAGAGAAAGAAAGACAGAAGATGCGAGATGCTATGATCAGTTGGCTCTGCTGGAAGAAGGCGAGACGAGAAATCTGGAATAGCAGAGCCTACCTCTTAGTAACAACAGGGAAAGAAAGTCCAAGGCCAGCCTGATTGGGTTGGAGGCCAGTTTGAGATTATCTGCATTGAACAACTTATTGTAGCAAGCAGGGAGATAGGACTGATATGAAGAAAGCTATCATAGGTTCAACGCTGAATTATTTTCCTCTGATCTCTTCTACAGAACAATAATGGAACATTAGCTAGAATATTATCTTCAGCCATATGCTGACTGTTGTTCCTGAGGGACTGCTGAGCTGCCACCATTTGTCCACCATCACTTTGTTTCTCTTCTGGTAGCAATAACTAAGAAATTAACTGCATCACATAATCATTCTCAAAACGGTCAGAGATAACTTGCTTGCATCAAGTTGCCCACTGTTTATAAACCAAGAACTTCCAAGAGAAATGTAAAAGACACTTTATAAAAGACGTTTTTTGAAGATACCAAGTTATTAAGAGAAGGCACTATTACAAAACTATTAGAAAATCTAAGCAATCAATCTAAATTAGGCTGAAGGATTTACAGTTAACTGGGTCTAATCCTGATAACAGGTACATGTGACAGTTTAGTCAATGAACAAGAATGCTTAAAATTTTTCCCCAAACTTAACTTGTCACTGTTAGACTAGATAGCCTTTAATTTCCCACCCATTCCCATTTTCTTTCCATTCCCATTTTTTAGACAATCACCAATAACACAGGGAAGGCACATCTCACTTAAAATGTAACTACTCTTTCCAAAAAGCCTTATTTTTAATAAGCGTTAAGGCATAACCAGCCTAAGTTATTTAGCTGAAAAGAGACAATTCTCAAATCACAGAATTTTGAGTGAACAGCTGTGGGAAGTTCTTTTAAATATTTATACTTTTTGGCTTAATTTTTAAAATATCAGTGAAGACCAGTGAAACACAGCATGAACTTTCCACACTTGACACTTGCTGCTAAATAGAAGGGGAAAAAAAATCTATCTGCCTGCTTTCCCATCCCCGTCTCCTGTAAAGGGGTTTTAAAGGATTTCAGATGAAAAAGAAAAAACCCAAACAGCTAAAGACGATTCTTTTGTAAGTCTTCAGGTCAAAGTCCATAAAGTTAAGCCCAACGGGCCTCTCTGCCAAAGCAGGCTAATCAACAGCCGGGATGCTAAGCTCCAGGGAAATTCGCCCCACCCCACCCCCGCCCGGAGCTCACGCACACTCGGCCGGGGGTGGCAGGAAGGGGCAGGCGGGGTGCTGCGCGTGCCCCCGCGCTCTCACGCCGCTGGCTGCCCAGCCCCCCTCCTCATCACTTCCCGAAGGAAAATGACAAGGAAGGCGGCAGTTCCAGGGAAGAGCGGGGTGTAGAGTCTACAGGCTCGCGAAGAAAATGCGGCTCCCAAAAGCACCCCCCCCACCCCACCCCCCTGCGCGCGCCAGGCAGCCCTGGGAGTCCCCACGGCGCCCGGCGCGCTCCCGGAGCTCGCGCAGAGGGAGGAGGGCGCTGACAGCAGTCCCTCTGGCCACCGCCGCCTCCTCCCGTTCGGCTGATGGGCAGCGCGAGGGGAAGCTCCCCCGCAGCCCCGCGGCCCTCGCACCTCGTCCTCCGGGACGCCGAACACCTCCACCGCGCAAGTTGCCATTTCCGAATGGTTCCAGCGAACCGGACACGCTCGCCCCTACCCAGAGAGTGGGAACTGTAGTGAGGAGGAGAGGGAGGAGAGGGAGGAGGCGGAGGAGGAGAGGGAGGAGGCGGGAGCAATTGGAGGAAGAGGGGGCGGTGTTCCCCTGGGCGCACAGCGACCCCAGTGGCCGGCCGGCGGCATGGCACGAGGAAGCAGGGCGGGGAGGGCCGGCCGCGCCTCGGCAGTGGCGCGCGTCGTGGGGCTCTGGGCGCGGGGGCCGCGCGCGGTGGGAAAACGTGCGTGCTGGGGCTCGGGTGGGAGGAGCGCGCGCGGCGCGGGCGCGCCTTCCGTCCCCACGCCAGGAGGATAGTGGCTGACGCGGCTGCCTCTGGGAGCCAGGCAGCTCCAGGGCATTGCGCCGAGCCGGCAGTGGCGCCCGGAGGCCGTCCGCCCTTCCCTGGGGAAACAAAGCTGCGGCTTTCCTCGGCAACAAGCCTCACTGAGATCCGCCCCAGAACTCGGCCTCTGACTAGCCACCTGGGATCAGGAGAGCTTAATGTTATTCTCTCCGCAAACTAAAAATCAGACCGCTTTTTTGTCGGTTAAGGCTGCCGATTCCAATAGAAGCTGGACCTTGAGACGCCCAGGCAAAGCCCAGTCTGAGCATGGTAGCAAACGAGGAGGCCTGTAGGGATCGCATCAGTCTTGGGCTCAGGATCTGAAATTCTCTCCTTGTGATTTGTAAACACTGTACCAATCAATGTTTCCTGTCATACGGTCTGTCCATCTTTAAAGCCTACCAATAACGTCTAGCCTCCAGGCTTAATGCTCTAAATCTGCTTAGCTAAGTAAGCCTTGATCTGCAGCACCACTGGAAGGTAGCGAAGAAGGGGGAAAATAAACTAGGGCCTCCTGTGCTATGGAATATGCTTATTTTATAGTCATGTCTGATGGGGTTTATAGTTCCACAGTCACAGGAAGACTCTTACCAAATAAACCACCCAAAAACAGGATGGGGAAAATAAGCACTCATTGTCTAAGCCAGAATTAATATCTTGTCCTTTTCCTACAGTTGCAGAAATTTGCAAAACTCTAGAATCTCAAAATCTAATTTAAATTTTCCTTAAGGAATACAGAATAAACAATTTAAAATACCAATATTATTGGTTTGTTATACAAGATTTTGTTGTACTTTATGTTTGGCAGGGTCCATTTAATTTGTGTTATGTATGAAAATTCGATTAATACATCATCCAAATTTTATCATCTGTATTAGGCAGAAAGAAGTGGCAATTAAGTAAACATGAATGTAAAATTCCAGAAAGGTCAGGAATTGTTGGCTTAACTAAATTTAAAAAGCTATCATAGTATTAATGTCTTTGTTTTATAAACTGTCACATACTTGTGTTTTTTAGTAGGTTAGGAGTAAAATCTGAAAATATTTAGTATGCTCTTTTATTTTGGAAATAATACTTTTCCCTAATCTCTTTCTGATACACATTTTAATATCTCATTTTAAGTAGGACATTCATGTCATTTCAGGGCATGGTTTCAAACAGATATAGAAATAGCTTCCATCCTCCTACTAAAATTTAATGAATGGATGAGAAGGATACACACAACCTAAAACTGGTAATAAAATCAACCAGAAATCCCAGTGCTTTATAAAGTAAAGCATCAGCTCATATAGCTAATACGCAGTAGTGAAGATAATTCCAAATACCACTGATTTGACTCATGATTTCTTATTCTGTCTGAATCCAAAATCATAATAAGAATTAAGCAGGCAGTTAACTGACATATGATGAACTACAGTAATTATTATTTCCCAGCCAGAAGCTAGGAGAGGCCCTGTGCATCTGGTACCTGGAATTATAAGGAAGTTCAAATAGAGAAGGTGGTATTAGCTGGTGGTCCAATAATCACCACTACCATCAAGAAAGCTGTGTAGAATGAGAAACCCCCTCTTCAATTGGACATGTCGCTCAATTGCATGGTATACTATGCAGGCTTTTTGCCCACCTAGGCTGCCTTCAACTAAGTTCATGTTGATTTGACTTGAATAACTATGTATGTGTAAGATGATTTAAAAAATAGATATTATATTGTTCTCTTCTATAAAAGTCTAGAGGTAGGCAGGCCAGGGTAAATATGGCTACTTTGCTCCACAAAAGACATCAGAAATCCAGGAACTTTACAGCTGGCTGCTTTGCCATTTGTGAGTGTGGCCCTTATCTTCATAGTCCAGAGAGAGGCTAAAGCTCCAACCATTACATCTATGTTGTAGGCAACAAGATAGAGGAAGGAATAAAGAAAGGAGTTCAGGTCTCATGCTCAATTTTTAAGAAAGGCTAACAGAGCCTTCTACTTAAACTCTTAAAACAGATCTGAGTCACATGGTTGTATCTAAATACAGGATAGGAAGAGACTTTTTTCCCTGGGAAGACTTGTTGAGTTTCTATTACTAGAGAGGAATGGATATAGGAAGGGAATTAGCAGTCTCTGCCCTAGCATCTTCGCCCTAAAGCATCCTTGGAGAAATCAGCCCTCTCATCTGTTTCTGGGATACAGGCCATGGAATTTTAGCTCAAAGATGAAAACCCTTCAGGTCCTCCGACCTCTTTTATCTGCTCCTGGCCCTTCCACATCATTTTGTGGCTGCAGAGACATGGGGCCTAGCTCCAGCCTACCCTTTGCCTTACTTCTACGGTACTGCTGTTGTTCCACTCTGGAATGAGGTAGGGAACGTGGGCACTTCTGTAAAGCTTTCTGTGTAAGACTGTACCCAAGACACAGGTCACCTCCACTCTTGGATTCCAGGAATCTAACCTTTAAGGGAAAATCCAAGTGTGGGAAGGGAGTTCTCAGAGCCTCTTCTCAGAGATAGTCACCATGTCTAGTACTGTCCAACAAAACTTTCTTCAGTGAAGGAAATCTTTTATATCTACATTGCCAATATGGTAGCCACTAGCTTACATGGCTATTCAGCACTTGAAATGTGGCTAGTGCAACTTTTTAATTATTTAAATTTAAATAGTCACTTGTGGTTAGTGACCTCTATATCAGACAACACAGGAACTGTGTCTAACATGTCCAAAATTATAGAAACATTTTAAACTAAATTTTGAGTACATAGAAAAGATTATAAAAACAGGTAAGGTATAAAGAATAACAGTGAATTGGACACTAACATACTTATCACCCACTGTAAGAAAAAGAACATTACCAACAACTTTTTTCACCTCTTTTATGCTTTCCTATTCAATTTCCTTTTCTCCACTCACCAAAAGATAACTACTATTCTGAATTCTATGTTTACCATTTTCTTGTTTTTTAAATTATTTCATCAGATGTATGTATTACTCAATAATGCATTATTCATTTTTGCTTCTTTATATGAATGCAATCATAAAGTGACTTGGATTCTTTTACTCACCATTCTGTTTGTGAGATTGATTCACAGTGATTTGTTTATGGTAGTTAATTTATTTTCACTGATGTGTAATATTCCATTGGATGACTATCACAATTAATCATTCTTCTGTTGTTGGACATTGGGGTGTTTCCAGGTTTTGTTTTGAATTTGTAAAGACCTTTTATTATATGATTTAGCTGTTTCAAATGTATACAGCACAATGTTTAGTTAAATTACAGTGGCAGCTCTGAAGTTTAATAATGGTTCAGAGTTTGTATCACTTGAGATAAATGAAGCACCAGTGATATTACTAATCTTTTCCCAAAGGTGCATTACATTCAAATACAAAAATGTCAATTTGTGGGCTTCCCTGGTGGTGCAGTGGTTGAAAGTCCACCTGCCGATGCAGGGGACACAGGTTCATGCCCCAGTCCGGGAAGATCCCACATGCTGCGGAGCGGCTGGGCCTGTGAGCCATGGCCGCTGAGCCTGCGCGTCCAGAGCCTGTGCTCTGCAACGGGAGAGCACACACACACAAAAAAGTCAGTTTGAGATTATGGTGTTAAACATCTGATCCCACTATACTTTTTTTTTTCCAATGAAGTAAATTCTAAAAGTTTTTCCCCACTGAAACCCAAATACAGCGCAGTGCTTCTTGCTTTAACTTTCTCTTCCATGCCACGTTAAGGAGTTTGAACTTTACACTTCAGCAATGAGAGTCAATGCTTCCCATTTTTTTTCTTTTTTTTTGGATTATTTTCTATTGTTGTTTTGATTAACTATTACAAATAATGCTACTATAAACAGTCTTGTTTATAAAGTCTTTTTATGGAATATCTTGTTACGCCAGAAAGTAATGAAACTTATGATGGGGACACGTCAAAAGGACACAGGAGCCCACTTGAAGAGGTTCCCACTGGCCAAATACAGACTAACTTGAGCACCGAAATAAAGTGATAGCAACAGATTATAATCCAATGAATAAATCCAGTACTATGAGATTATAATCTAATGAATAAATCCAGTACTATGAGTCCACACTGATGTAAATTCTAATAGATGGGCAAATTCAAAGTTTGGCAAGTGAGATTTTTACAGAGTTTGATGTTGTGTACATAAGGGAAAAAGCTGAAAGACACCACTGTAATTAACTGATCAAAGTGAACATCAGTAATGGAACAAATCGAAATGTTACAGCCTGATAGGATGCAATGAGAAGAACAGAGTATGACTTCAGTGCTATTCCTGCCCAACCTGAATCTAATCATCAGTAAACATCTCACAAATCCAACTTAAGGGACATAATATAAAATAACTGGCTTGTAATCTTCAGAAATGTCAAGGACATGGATGTCAGAGAAATTTGAGGAACTATTCCAGAATGACAGAGATTAAAGAGATAGTATTAATCAGGGTTCTCCAGAGAAAGAGAACCCATAGGATATGTGTGTGTATGTGTATATATATAAACTTATTGTAAGGAACTGGCTCACATGATAATCGAAGTTGGCATATCCAAAATCTGAACTTGGGCCAGCAGCCTAGAGACCCAGGAGAGCCAATGGTGCATATGAAGTCCAAAAACTGTTTTCTGGAGAATTTCCTCTTGCTCAGGGGAGGTGAGTGTTTCTGTTCTATTCAGGCCCTCAGCTGATTGAATGAGGCCCATCAATATTATGGAGAGCAATCTGTTTCACCCAAAGTTTACCAATTTAAATGTTAATCTCATCCAAAAACACCCTCTAAGTTAATACATAAAATTAACCATCACAGAGACATGACAAATAAGGCAACTCATGATTCTGAACCCCAATGCTATAAAAGACAGTATTTGGACATTTGCTGAAACATGAATATATCTGAGGATATATTAAATGGTTGTAATGTATGAATGTTAACTGCCAGATTATGATGATTATACTGTGGTTATGTAGATGAGAATGATCCTGTTCATAAGAAGTACACACTAAGGTATTAGAAGGTGATGGGGCAGCAAGTTGGCAAAGTACTCTCAAATGGTACAAGAAAAAATGTCTTTATACTTTCTGGACTTCCCTGGTGGTGTACTGGTTAAGACTCCATGCTCCCAATGCAGGGGGCCCAGGTTTGATCCCTGGTCAGGGAACTAGATCCTGCATGCCGCAACTAAGAGGACACATGCTGCAACTAAAGATCCCACGTGCCACAACAAAGATCCCGCGTGCTGCAACTAAGACCTGGCACAGCCAAAAATAATAAATAAGTAAATAAATAGATAGATAGATTGCTTCAAATTATTTTTTAAAAAGAAATGACATTGTTCTGGTTAAAAATAAGTATCTCCAATAAAAGGAACCCAGGTACCTTGGAGAAAAGGCTGATTCTAGGACTGGGGCAGGGAATATACAAGATGAACCTGGAGCATCTTTTAGTGCCAGAAAGTAAAGAAGTGCTCAAAAAAAATCAAACCCACAATTACCACAGCTGGAACAGTTTGAGCAACAAAATAAATAAATATTGGATTATAACCCAAAGTATACAATAAATATACATGTCTGTAATGATATAAATAAATCATTTAGTAAATAAATGGGGGCGTAGAGACAAATCTTTGTGTGAAATTCAAAATAATTTATGTAGATACTTCACCCTCCACCCCAAGGAAGGGGAGCCTGACCTACCACTGCTACAGTGTGGGATGAGCATAGTAATTTTATCCCAAAGGTTACAGCACGGAAAGGGAGGAAAAAGAGGAACTTTATTTATTTTACTTTTATTTTTACATTTATTTTATTTATTTATTTTTGGCTGTGTTGGGTCTTTGCTGCTGTGCGCGGGGCTTTCTTTAGTTGCGATGAGCGGAGGTTACTCTTTGTTGTGGTGCACAGGCTTCTCATTACGGTGGCTTCTCTTGTTGCGGAGCACAGGCTCTAGGCATGCGGGCTTCAGTAGCTGTGGCACGCAGCCTCAGTTGTTGTGGCTGGCAGGCTCTAGAGCACAGGCCCAGTAGTTGTGGCGCACGGGCTTAGTTGCTCTGCAGCATGTGGGATCTTCCTGCAACAGGGCTCAAACCCGTGTCCCCTGCATTGGCAGGCGGATTCTTAACCACTGTGCCACCAAGGAAGCCCCGAGAGGAACTTTATAGCGGAGAAACCTGACAAGCACTGCCTCAGGCAGGTGTTCAAGGTCAACATCAATAGTGATAAGTGATGATAATATGTACCCTTGATATGATGGGATGAAAGTAGCACCTTACCTCTGTGAGGCCAAAAACTATAACCCCAGTCTAATCATGAGAAAAACATCAGACAAATCCCAATAGACAATCTACAAAATACCTGATGAGTACTCCTCAAAACTGTCAAGGTCCATCAAAAACAAGGAAAGTCACAGCTGTGAGGAACCTAGAGAGACATGATGACTAAATGTAATAGTGTAATGTGGTATCCAGAATAGGATCCTGGAACAGAAAAAGGACATTAGGTAAAAACTACGGAAATCTAAATAAAGTATGAATTTTAGTTCATAATTATTGTAAAGGGAAGATCCTGTTTCTTCCTTTCTATGTAAGGAAAAATCCAGTTCTTCCCCATTGCGTTTCTCCCCTGTGTATCTCCTTTACCTTTACAGAGAACATATCACTTCTGACACTTCTGGTCACTAAATATGTAGAGCTTTTTCCCCATACCAACAAGCAATTCCTGAACACCAACTCGGTGTCCTACAATTCAGCTTCATTCTGATACAATACAATTCAGCTTCATTCTGATACAATACAATTCAGCTTCATTCTGATACAAGCTAGCCAGAGATACCATCAGATTCCACAGGTTAAGTTTCAGTCCTAAAAGACTACCCTCCTCACCTTACCTCAGACACCAGTCACAAGCCCAGGTTATCTCCTGTACTTCTGAAGGACAGGCTATAGATGAGATGCTAACGACCCCCTCCTTGGGTTTGATTAATTTGTTAGAGCAGCTCACAGAACTCAGGGAAACATTATGTTAACCAGTTTATTAAAGGATATGATAAAGGATACAGATGAACAGCCAGATGAAGAGAGCTCTGGAAGGGTCCCAAGCACAAAAGCTTCTGTCCCCATGGAGTTGGGGTGCCTCACCCTCACAGTGTGGATGTGTTCACCAACCTAGAAACTCCTCAAACCCCATGCTTTTGGGATTTTATGGAGGTTTCATCACACAGGCATTATCTATCATTAACTCCATTTTCAGCCATTCTCCCTTCTCCCAGCCCTCATCCAGGAACCCATGCAGAGTTGTCTCATTAGAACAAAAGACAGTCCTATCACCCATGAAATTACCACCCAGAGAATTACAAGGCTTTTAGAAGCTCTGTGTCAGGAACAGAGATCAAAGATCAATAGTAGAACAGGAGATGTTCCTAGTGCTCTTATCACTTAGGAAATGCCAAGGGTTTTAGGAGCTCTGTGCTGGGAACTGGGGGCAGACATATTTTCTATTATCTCATAATAATGCATCAAGGTTTTTTTATTAATTACAACAAATGTACCATACTAACATAAGATGGCAATAACAGGAGAAACTGAGGGTGGGGTGGATAGGCACTCTCTGTACTCTCTTCACAATTTTTCTGTAAATCTGAACTGTTCTAAAAAGTAAAGTTTAAAAATAAATAAATCTTAGCGTCTTTCAAAAAGTTTTACAATTTTCTCCACTGTGGTCTTGCATATATTTTGCTACATTTATCCCAACATACTTTGCATTTTTCCTTGCTACTGTAAATTTAATGTCTTTTTTTTAAATTACACACCCTAATAGTTTATTGCTGGTGTACAAAAATACAAGTTTTGTACATTTACCTTAGTATTCAACAAACTTCCTCAACTTTGTTATGTCTAAAATAATTATTATCACTTTCACACATTCATTAACATCTTTGAATGACAATTTTGCTTGTTCCTTTCCATTCCTCTCAACTTTTTTTTTTTTTATCTTAGTGTCCTGTCTAACAAATAGACATGGTGATAAAAGGCATAATTGTCTTATCCCTGGTTTTAAAGAGAATGATATTTGCTGCAGGGTTTTGGATTTTGTTTTCATTTGGGGTTTGTCTTTTTCTTTCTATCCTTTATTTGGTTGAGAAGCTCACTCCTATTCCTAGTTCACTAAGATTATTGGTCATAAATGGACACTGAATTTTACTTAACAATGTCTTCTGTATCTTTTGAGATGGCCTTTTTTCTTTTAATCTTCTAGTGTGGTAAATTTTGGTTAAGTTACAGTAATCAGTTATGGTAAATTTTAGGTGTAAAGATGTAGTCATTCGAGATTTCCCCAGTCTTTTCAGGCTTTAACTCAATCAAATAATTATTTTTCTTTTCTCCCCATTCTCTCACGAGTAGAATCTAAGTACGAGGAGCTTACGTGTGGTCACAGCCATGGAGGAGGGTGACTGGTTTTTTCCTGTTGTCCCTCCGTATTGTAATTCTAGCTGTTGTCAGGTCACCTATCATTCTCTGGCTGTTGTCCCATCTCTAAGGGCTCTCCTGGTTCACTGGCCCTCTCGCAACCATTTTCCACCCTCTTTTAGGATTGTGGAAACTTCTGCATGCTATCCCCTACTACTTTGGAGACTGAAGTCTTGGCAGCTGGACTCCAGCACACTGTCAGATCACACACTATCATCATTTCTACTATAGCTATTATTTGCTGCTAGGTATGCTAGCCAAGGAGAGCTACCTGGGGCTTACCATCTCACAGGGATCCCGATAGGAAGTGGGCACACACTTCCTCTCAGATCTCAACCATTATTTGGGAATTATATCACTGTCTCCTGCTGATAGCTCAGCAGTGAGGATGTAGGCTGGGAGAAGGGTCCTTTCTCAGAGACACTCAACTATATCTTGTTTTCACCTCCAACTCTCTCTTAAGGGTAGGAAAACTGGCTCTTTTATCTTCATTCATTCTACCGAAATCTGATGCTAATGGCATCAACTTTGGCTCTTGGCACTCAAAATCCAGGCTTTTGAAACTCAAAAAACCTTTTTTTCTCAACCTATTTTTTCTACTAGGAGATTCAAAACTCTATTTTGAAACTTATAAACTGAACATGGACTCATCTTTCTCTTTTCATTTCTGTAGTAACAGCCCTCCCCCGAGGGCAGTAAATATGGAAAGCACTGCTCACTGCTGCCTGGGTTGGAGGAGAGAGAGGGAGGCAGGATATTCCAGGAATAATGAGTAATTATCAACAATAACATTTCACAATAATATTGTGCACAGCTTCCACACCCTTAGCTCTTTCATAAGCTTCACACATGTGTTTCCCAGTAGCTAACTCTGCTTGAGTATCTTTAAAAACCCTTAAATTTAATAGATCCAAAGATGAACTCACCATTGTCCTATATTCTCTGTGTCTGGAAATGGCATTACTGTCTACCCAGTAGAAACTTCTGAGTATCCTCAAATTCTTACTACCTACCCCTTTTCCCACCATCAATTTGTTATATAATGGAAATTCTTCTCCCTCCAATCTCATTATAATATTTTGTCTTATTGGTATCCATGGCTAATGTCGGTGTACCAACCACTCTCTGCTTATTGGCTCAGACAGATAGGTAACTCTTCATCCTTCCTAAGCCACCTGTGTCTTCTGAGACAAAGATTTGTATGCAGGTAGTTTATTTTGGGTCATGCTCCCAAGCAGTGGTGTGCTCAGACTCAGCTCCTACTGGCTCCCAAGGACCAACTGGACCGACTATGCATATCTCTATCCAACTGCAGAAATTGGCAAATGGTACAAACCAGGGTAATTGTTTTTTTTCCTAGAGAGCCAGGAAATAACATTGACCAGCATACTACTCATCCTAGGGAACATGAGTGAGGGCAGGAGAAGAGTAAAACAGGGAAGAGGGTAAAACCAATGTAATGGTTTTTGAGTTATTGAGTTTGATCACTACTATTGAGTTGATGTGGGGCTCAGTCTCACTAAAGTCCCCTGAAGAGCCATGCAGAATATACCTCAGAATTTTCTTTTTTCTTTTATTTTTTTGGCCGTGCCACACGACCTATGGGATCTTAGTTCCCTGACCAGGGATTGAACTTGGGCCCCCTGCCGTGGAAGCACGGAGTCCTAACCACTGGACCACCAGAGAATTCCCATACCTCAGAATTATCTTCCCAAGAAAGGAGTATTTATCCACTGGTTTCCATTCCCCACTGGACAGGGGTTGTCTTGAGGGGTGTTACCTCTCCTGCTTTTCCAGATTTGCTTCCGTGTAGCATGGCTGAGAAGGCTCCAGCCAGCATCTTAAACAGGAGTGACAGTGAAGCCTGAGTGCAGAAGGGGAGAAGCCTGCTAAGCAACCAAAGGAAGTCATTGCCCGAAGATGTCTCCACACAGCTGGTTGCTGCAGCAGGACTGAAGTAAAGGCTAGATGAGAGTATATGAGGAAGTATGAAGCAGAGTGCAAAAGAAATCCGACACAAGGATTAGTTGCAGCGCCCACTGCAGTAACTGGGCTCAGAGTAGTAATTAATATTCATCATCTCTCTCCTAAAATACCCAGTCTAGATTTCCCCCGCCCTTGGCCGGCACTTCAGCAAGTCTGTGTTGTTGCCTGGTGATGACTCAGATTTTTATCTCCAAGGGCTGTGAACCCTCAGTTGTATTAACCTTATCAGGCCATCGTTGTTGCAATAGACTATTTACAGTTATCACTGGACATGCAAGTATTAGGATATGCTGCAGTGAATCCCCTGAGTTCCACACATGCTGTTTCTTGTATAGCCCAAAACTAGCTCTTCATGAGAATCGGAGTTGACCCCTCCCCCCCATATGATAACTCCCTCATTTGTCTATGGGCCTACAGTTATGAAAAGCTCAAAATGACCAAGTGATAGTCATAGTTTCAGGTATAGTGGAACCGTTACTGTTTCCTAAAGGAAGCATCCCCACACACCAGTTCAAGAACTAGGACTTCTAATCCCACAGAGCCTAAATTGTAGGAGCAGGGAGCACGAATTTCACAAATGAGTCACTGAGACGATTGTGAGGGAGTCTAGCCCATTTCCACCTTTTGGGTCACAGATCTGAGGGTCTAGTTCTTAGAGAACAACACCAAAAGTCTGCTACCATACTGCCCGTTGTAGTAATGTTCACAGGCCTCTGTGCTTCCAGAACCCTACTCTTACAAATATAGTTTCATGATAATACCTATTATTGCCATCCCTGCCCTACAGAGGTTAGCCAATGAACCCAAAGCCCTTAGGAGCCCCCTCGCCAGTGCATTTCTTATTGCCTTAGTGAGGTGCCCTCTGTGTCCTGTTAGGGAGTACAGTTGGGTGGTGAGTTCTCTAATGAGTTTATTGATTATAAACCAATTCTAATATTCCTCCCTCCCTGAGCCTTCTGATTTTTACCTCAGTGATTCTGCGAAGGCTGTTTGGACCCCTCTTCTTCCTTTGCTGTATGCCACAGTCATGCCCAAGTCTCAAGGAACAATCCCAGCAGCATATTAAGACTAGATCCAGGTATTCTTGTCAGGGTTCTAAATTCTGAGTAAGAGGAGGATGAGCCCATTTTAATAAATTCTCCTTACCCAGCCTTTATAGTTTGCCCTTTGTAGTCAACACCTTTAAGATATATTCTTGCTTATGCTCTCTTGGTTTCTTTCAGCTATGGTAATGTGTATAGTATTTCCTCCCAGAGCAGGGATTATATTTCTTTATTTTCAGGCTGTGCTGTGACCTGACCCAAAAATGCATCCATTATGTTTCTGGAGGAACTGATGGGCCAGGATCTTGAAGAGGACAAGCATCATCTTGAGAGGCACCTGCCTGGTGTAACATCTTTGCAGGGCCTCTAGGTGCAGGAGGCTGCTCGCCGCTAGCAAGGGCAAGGGAAGGGCTTCTGCCAGTCCAGAGAGTTCAGGGAAATCTGGGTGTATTAGTTTCCTGGGGAATGCCATAGCAAATTGCCACAAACTGGCTGAGTTAAACAACATAAAACTCTTCTCTCACAGTTTTGGAGACCAGAAGTCCAAAATCTAGGTGTTGGCAGGGAAGCACTCCCACTGGAGGCTCCAGAGGAGAATCAGTTCCTTGCCTCTTCCAGTTTCTGGCAGCTGTCAACATTCCTTGGTTCGTAGCTGCATCTCTCTGCTCTGTCTTTACGTTGCCTCCTCTGTGTATCTGTGTTATGTTCCTCTGCCTCTCTCTCTCATAAGAACACTTGTGATGGCATTTAGGGCTCACCTGGATAATCCAGAGTAATCTCCTTATCTCAAGATCCTTAACTTACATCTCCAAAGACCCCTTTTCCAAATAAGGTAAAGTAATTACAAGTTCCAAGGATTAAGACTTGCTATGTTCGGGTGGCCATTGTTCAGTTTAGTATAATGGGGTTTCAAGTTTCTCAGTCTCTTCCAACCAAATGTCCGCTTCTAAGGTTTACAGAACTGAGTCCAGTATTTTCTCCATCAGAGCCCTGACTTCGGCATGACCAACCTGTTGAATCTGTGTATTCCATTTCCTGTGTAGTGTTGCCACCCTTGCCATTAAAGTTTGGACTTGTTTTCATCACAACCTGCCTTAGAGCTACAGAAGAAACAGATCTCTTTAAACGGAAGGTTTCTGACTTTTACCATTCTATAACATTGCCCACGCTGTCCTTCTTCCTGCAGTGCCCTTCTGCCTCACTTTTCTTTGACTGGAAAGCCGTTACTATTTCTTTTGTTTGTTTTTTGAAAAATTAATTAATTAATTATTTTTGAGTTGCGTTGGGTCTTTGTTGCTGTGCGCGGGCTTTCTCTAGTTGCAGAGAGCAGGGGCTACTCTTCCTTATGGTGCACGGGCTTCTCCTTGCGGTGGCTTCTCTTGTTGCAGAGCACGGGCTCTAGAGAGCAGGCTCAGTAGTTGTGGCACATGGGCTTAGTTGCTCCGTAGCATGTGGGATCTTCCTGGACCAGGGATCGAACCCATGTTCCCTGCACTGGCAGGCGGATTCTTAACCACTGCGCTACGAGGGAAGTCCCAGTTACTCATTTTTTAAGATCCAGCTCACATGTCACAATTACCCCAGGCAAACTTAGTTGTACTGTTTTCAGTGTAATCACAGACCTCGATTCTTACCTTTTTTTTTTAGAAAAAAACTTTAGTCAGCTTTCATTCTTTTAAAAACTTATTATATCTCTTTTATAGGACCTAATGCATTGTCTTATAAATTGCCTTACAGTGCTCCCTGAATTAAAGTGGGAATTTCTTGAATATAGGAATCATGTGTATTATCTTACCACTGGACATACAGTAGCCAGTCAACAGTTATATGTTAAATGAATGAAAGATATTTCCCAGCAGTAGAGGAAAGTGCATATGTAACACTCATATTTTTACCTCATAAAATTTTTATACTTATGGATTTTATGTTGTTTTCTTATTGCATATGACTCAGCTCCACAAATAAATAAGTCATGTCGAAACCATCAATACTCTGTAGCTCAAAATGTGTGAGCAAATGTTATTGCTTGTTTTTACTCCCAAATATAAAATAAACTTACAAAGAACATTCAGTTTTAGTTATTAACCATTTTTGAGTGATAAAATTGAAAAGTGGAGGTTAGGAAGAGATATTAATAATTACTACAAAAATATGGTCTTTCTATAATGACTTGTTGAGCTTTTACTTAAAATGAGTAGCATTTAGGACTATAGATGATATTTGCATGAATTATCAAAAAGATAGAAAGGTTACAATTTGAACTGCAAAATGTTTTATATTGTTCCCTGGAAGAATAAAAGACATTGTGTCGGTGGATTCTTTTACCCTAACTATTCTTAAGTCTGAATTAGAGAATCTATCCATTAAAGTGAATTTGAGTTAAATATTTAAGAAATTGCTTCTACTTTATTATAACATATAGAGTAAAAGTATTATAAATGAGGATTTCTACACTGTACTTTGAAATGACTCAAATCTGTGACTAAAAATAACATTACCTCCATATAAACCCAAGAAGACAAGTTGGAAAGCAATTAGAAGCTCAATATTTTATTTAAAAAGTGAAAATTATCCTGTAGGTAATATGGTGTGTGTGCAAGTGTGTGTAATTTTGTCCTCTTTCTTTACATGCCACATTTCTAACGCAAAGAAGTCATTTCCAAGTTACACGTGGCCTCAAATGTCTAAACCATTGAGTTTTCTTACCAAATATAAGTTAACATTCCAGTTTTGTTAAGAGATGGTGAGAGATAAAATGAATGGCTTGAGGGGTTTGCAAGAAACCACTTATAAATTAAGCTGAAGGTCTTATCTACCTGCACAAACTTGTTTAGCTTTCAACTGAAGAGACTCAAGTGAAGATAAATAAGTTGCAAGCAATTTATTAAGTAAATCGTTGCATCTGAACTCTTCCTCCTTCTCTTGACCATTTATGAGGCCAAAAATAAACTCACTTCTTCTAAGGAGATAATTTTGAGGTTAAAACACTATACTACCTGTCTAGTGTACAGTGAAAGTACAAAAAGCAACTGGCATCTCTTATTAGAAATACACATAGAGGGGCTTCCCTGGTGGCGCAGTGGTTGAGAGTCTGCCTGCTAATGCAGGGGACACGGGTTCGAGCCCTGGTCTGGGAGGATCCCACATGCTGCGGAGCAACTAGGCCCGTGAGCCACAACTACTGAGCCTGCGCGTCTGGAGCCTGTGCTCTGCAACAAGAGAGGCTGCGATAGTGAGAGGCCCGCGCAACCGCGATGAAGAGTGGCCCCCTGCTTGCCACAACTAGAGAAAGCCCTCGCACAGAAACGAAGACCCAACACTGCAAAAATAAATAAATAAATTGTCAGATGCAGGCTTGTGACATCCTCTGTCACATAGGGGAGGACGTAAGTCAGGCACCAGCAGATAAGCAAAGCTTTCACTTAAAAAAAAAAAAAAGAAATACACATAGAATCACAGAATTTTAGAACAAGAGGGCAGGTCCCTCCTTGTATATGCTAGCTGATGTTGAAGGGCAAAAAAAGTGTTTATTGCAGAATAAATAGAAAAATACTGACTTCAAAAATAATGTTCTTTTGCCACATTGAGCTTTTTGGATCAGTTTTATGTATAGAAATATTTTCCTATTATGTGAAAAATTCATAGGAAACAATGTGAAATCTAAACAACCAAATTAACGTCAATAGGGAAAGAGGTTAAATAAATTGTGGTATATTGACACTATATTCCCATAAATATAAATGTATAAATTAGATGGGTATGCAACACCATAGATTAAAAGACATAGTAGGAAAAAAAAAGTTGAGGAAAAATGTATACTATTTACTATCTAAGTAGAAGTGTATGCATCAAACTTATAACAGTGGTAACTTCTGGCACAGGGGGAAGGTATTGGGATTTGGGGATTTGGTCAAAAGGAACTTTAGCCTTATTGAGAATGTATTCAATGTTACTTTTTTTTGAAGAGTCATTTTAAATCTCTTTTTGTATTATAATTAGTTAAAACATGATTAGATGAGAGAATGAATGGAAAATATCATTAACTAACTATACAGTGCTACATTAATATAAGGTTTAATACAAATATAAATTTATATTTAATAAAAAAATATTAGACAAGATTTGGTGTAAGGAGGAAAAGATAAGGCACTTAACCAAAATTACTCCTGATTCTTATTTGATGATAATATTGCAAGGAAATAATTTTCCAGAGGACTTTTTAGAATAGTTTAAAATTTCTATTCAAATGAGAAACCAAATTCTGGTTCATGATGTCTCCAGGACACTGTCACTGTAAGTAAGAAATGAGCATTTAAATGAAAACTAATGTTATAACATTTGCTTTTGGCTGCCCAATGGATCTCCCTTTGGAAAACTTCCATTACTCCCACTTTATATACTTCTGAAAGAACGTCCATCATAAGCCAGCACACCCCTTACCACAGGGATGAGAATGTGGTCCAAGCTAGGCCACTCTAACTCTCTTCCGGGAATTTAAGTCTTAAGTGTGGAATCTAATAAAGGACTCAATAAGAAAAAAGACAGACAACCCAGTAAAATACTTAAACAAGCACTTCACAAAGGAGGCTATCTAATTATTCAATGATCATATGAAAAGAAGGTGTTCAACATCTAAAGTCATCAAGGAAATGTACACAATGAGATAACACTACTTACTCTCCAGAAAGGCTAAAAAATTTTAAATGACACTACCAAGTGTTGATAAGAATGTGGAGCAAGTGGAACTCTTATCATCTGCAGGTGGGAATATAAACTGGCACAGCCTCTTTGGAAAGCTATTTGGCTATATCTACGAAATCTGAATATATGCTTACTTTACCACCCAGCAGTTACACCCTTAGAGAGTGAAAACATATGTGAACCAAAGGACATGTGGAAGAATATTCATTTGTAGTTTTGTTTACAATATTACCAAATTGGAAACGACCCACATATCCATCAAGAATATAGTATTTGTAGAGTGAAATACTATATAGCAATCAGAACAAGCAATTGTTATATGCAAAAATAAGGATATATTTCACAGGCATTATCTTGAGCAAAAGAAGCCAGACATTAAAGCATACTGTATGATTCCGTTTAAATAAAGTTCAAAAATAAGCAAAACACATTTATGTGACAGAGAAGTCAGAATAGTGGATACCTTTGAGGGGTAATAACTGGGAGAGGGCATGAGGGAGATTTCTAGGGCACTGATAATGGCCTATATCTTGGTCTACATACTAGTTATCAGACAGGAAGGAAGGGGGCAGAACACAACCGTTAAAAGAATGACGCAGCCGTTGAGCAAAACAGGATATGACAAAAACTGGTTAGAACCAACTAGGCCCAAGATGTTGGAAGATCTGATTTCCAATAGCCCTTGAATCTCATTATACGCTCATTGAAATACATTAGCTAAATGACACACCCATCAATGGCACCCTGACAGTTCTGAGGCCCACCATAAAAGGCCAAAAAGTGGGCCATGGTCCAGTTCCTGGAAATCCCCACCCCTTCCCCAAAATAGTTAAAATATTCCTCCCACTTGTTAGCATATGAGATTACCTAGCCCATAAAACTAACCACCCCATACTCCGGGGGCTGCTCTCACTTTCTGACCCGGTCCACATTCTGCCTATGGAATGTGTATCCCTCCAAATAAACCTGCTTTCACCATGAAACCTCTTACTATGGCTTGCTCTTGAATTCTTTCCTGCGTGAAGCCAAGGACTCTCACTTGGTGGCCCGTCCCAGGGGCTCACTCGCATCCTGGGACATGACATTTCCTTCTCCCGTATCAGTTACATGAGTGTGTTCAATTGGTAAAAATTTATTGAGCTATACACTTAAGATCTGTGTACTTAATATATGTTATACTTTAATTTAAAAGGTTTACAAAATAAAATTTCTAGCAGAGACACACACAGATGGAAGGCAGGTGGAGCCAAGTTATCCCAAAACTGGGACCTCTATAAGACTGACCGTGAGTTCCCACCTCTGAGGTCCCCAGAGCTCCAGAGCTATTCTAGTTTCTCTCTTGCCCAGGAATTGGTTGTTAAATTATTGTTTTGATTCTCTGGATCCTTACAATAAATTCCTTTCCATTTTTCCCCTAACATAGTAAGAGTTGGTTTCTTAGTGAGACCCAACTTGAGTTGCCAGGAAAAATGTTGGTATTATTCTTGAGGTAAATAGTTACTTTATTTTTTTAAAAAGACAAATGCCTTAGGGGTTTCCCTGGTGGCGCAGTGGTTGAGAGTCCGCCTGCCGATGCAAGGGACATGGGTTCGTGCCCCGGTCCGGGAAGATCCCACATGCCGCGGAACTGCTGGGCCCGTGAGCCATGGCTGCTGAGCCTGCGCGTCCGGAGCCTGTGCTCCGCAATGGGAGGGGCCACAGCAGTGAGAGGCCCACGTACAGCAAAAAAAAAAAAAAAAAAGAAAGAAAGAAAAAAAAAGACAAATGCCTTATAGGTAAAGTCGCAAGAAAATTTCTTATAAATGATAGAAGCCTAGTTGAGTACATTGGAATGCTTGGCTACAAGCAAGAACGTTATATAAGTGACGTCTGTACTGGAAGGGAATGCCATATCACTTAACAGCAATAAAATCCAGATCTAACATCAGAATTAAAAGAATAATAGCCACATGGGTAAGATCAGTTAGACCTGGTGTCTCCTGCCAATTATTACTCTTGAGCACACTGACCTAAACATGATTAACTGATCCTTAATATTCCATAGTGCAACCAAGAAGGCTGGAAAGTTTAAAATGGCTAAATTACAAGGACAATTCTCTTCTAAAGAGGGTGGATCCTGTTATAAGAAAGCCCCTTCTGTTTTGTTGAATACCTTGATAGATTTGGATACGCAAAACAAGGCTAGAGCTAAATTTGAGATTGAAGATTTGGATTGTTCTGCATTTTAGAGACAGAAGAAATTGGAGTTCCTGGTATACTCATTGAGGGTAGAGGAGTTCAGGAAAGAAAGGAAGAGGATAACATGAACTTGGGGATAAATGGGTAGAAAAAAAACATACCTTGGGCTACACACCCCTTGAGAGTGTTTAACTTTCTTCAAAATTATTTGCGTTTTTACAATGCAAGCCCCATATCTATCTCCCCAAAATATTCAATCAAGGTTACTCAACACATAAATGTTTCTTGTGTGAGTGTATTTCAAACACAAGAGTTATGTTTCAGATAAAAGTTGGTATAATATTTAGCAGACAGCATACTGCTCAACATATACTAGAGAATGAGATGACCCATAAAGAGAACCATTGCCAGCAGTGGGTATATGAACATGAGTACTTCTAGAATTCAAAGAAATCTAGAGGAATGCTTTGTATTTCTACAGAACTTGGAATAGTGGGATCAAGATACTCTCTGCATAGTCTCATGGGAAGGAAACTCCAACTAACACATGGCTTACACAAGACTTCACTGAAGCTAAGAAGTAACAAAAGGGAAATAAACTCATCATGTAAGACCAAACTAGATTGCCTGGTTATGATTTGCTTACCAGCTCTCAGTCCTCTGTCCAGTTGAGGGGACTTATTGTTTAGGGGATTATACCTGGACATCTATTGGTCAGTTAAGAGGCTTGCTACTCTAAATAACAGAAAAACAAATCCAAGACTAAACAATGATGTTGGCTCACATAACCAGAAGTCTAGACAGCACAGGCTTCAGGTACAATGTGATCAAGGCTCTTGTCCTATTTTCTTGCAGTTCTGTCAGCTCCATTCTCCTTCATGTGTAGGTTTTGTTCTCAGGCTGATATCCCTCAAGGTCACAAAATGGCTGCCAACAGGAAATGGGCAATATTCAATATGGAAGAGTGAGATTGACTTTCCATCACTACCACTCAAATAAAAGGAAGTACTTTCCTAAAAGCTTTAAGTAACTCATATTTAATTAGCCAACATCAGGGCACATTCCCATTTGTAAACCATTTGCTGGCCAGGGGCAGGATTACCATGAGTAGCTTACCTTAACCAGTCCTCACTTGGTGAGCCAAGGATGGAGTTAGCTTTCCCTGAGTCAGAAAGGCTATATCTGATAAGGACCAGTACCCAAACAGAACTGGAGATTAATGAGAAAGGAGGCTTGGCAACTGGGTTACGGGTAATCATCTAGAATATCCACTATATCTATTTTCTACCTCCCTCAGACTCTTGCACTATTTTTCCCCTTGCTCTGTGTAATCCATCCTCACTGGCCTTCTTTCAGATCTTCAACATGCTTTGTTCCTTTTTCCTCTAAGGTCTTTGCTCAAGCTATTCCTTTAGCCTGGAATGCTCTTCTTCCACTCCCTTTCCTAGTGAAATACTCATCGGTGTGCTTTCCACTGAAAAGTCACCCCTTTAGTAGAGCCTTCCCTCAGCCCCATACTAGCTCACGTGCTGCTTCTTCCCACTCTAACTTAAGCAAAAAGAGAAGACAGTTGATTCTCATTATTCCTGATAGGTATGTTCTATAAAGTTGCCACAAATACCGAATTAGTGAATACTGAACAGGCTTAGGTTCCAGGGAACCTGGTCACAACATTGTCAGTAACCAACCAATACATAACATTGTTATGGGTGTTTCTGTTTAAAGACACCTTATTTAATATACAGTTGACTCATTAACATAGAACTCACAGCCAATAGTACTATAACTCACACCTGAACTAAGCTGATGTAACACACGTGTTTTCTCTGTAAGACACCTCACGCCTTCCTGCGCTCAGGGACATTAGAGAACACTTCAGCACTCCCCTCGTGGGACATTTTAAGCAGTAAGATTACCAATAATAAGTGCAAAAATTAGTTAAATGCAAAAAGGACATGTTTACAGTCTGAGAGCTGAAATAAGAAGGCAGAGTGTGGCCTTGTTTGACCTCAGCTGGGAACGTGCACATCAGGCAATTCAAAATTTTCACCATTCTGCACACGTGCATGTCCACAAATGATGGAATGACCACAAAAGTCCACAGGTATTGATGTTGGGGTTATGCATAAATTTTAGCCAGTAGGCAAATTTGCAAATACAGAATCTATGAATAATGAGGATCAACTGTATATTGCTTCATATACCTGGGGAGTCCTAGAAGGTGAATCTGATGACAGATGTGACTGGATCTCAGAGTTCCAGGGCTCTTTCTGCCTCCATCTTCTGCCTTTTCTCGGCTTCCTTCTTGAAAACCTCTCTCCACCCGTTAGCACAACAGCCGCTAGTAGCCCCAAGTCTATGTAATTCTTAGTTTACCCACAAACCCAGAAGAAAAAGAAACCCTTTGTCTCTCAAGCTCTCTGTACAGATCTATGGGAAGACTGGTCCTTCTTGCACCCTGCTCTACCCTCTCTGGCGGGAGGGAGCATGTCAGCCCCACCTGACCCATGTAGACAAGACTCCTCACTGGGAAGGGGGACCTGGGATCAGAAGAAAGAGAACAAGCACAGTAGAAAAAAATTTTAAATGTCAATTATAGTTGACATACTTTTAGAATTCTCTGAAATGAAAAATGAACTTTTTTTTTTGGCCGTGCTGCATGGCTTACGGGATCTTAGTTCCCCGAACAGGGATTGAACCCAGGCCCACGGCAGTGAAAGCATGGAGTCCTCACCACTGCCAGGGAATTCCCTGAACATTTTTTAAAAAAATAGTAACTATTTTAATATATTTATAATTAAAGAAGATGTGGTATACACACACTATGGAATATTACTCAGCCATAAAAAAGAATGAACGAACGCCATTTTCAGCAACCTGGATGGACCTAGAGATTATCATATGAAGTGAAGTAAGTCAGACAAAGACAAATATCATATGATATCACTTATATGTGGAATCTAAAAAAATGATATAAATGAACTTATTTACAAAACAGAAATAGACTCACAGACATAGAAAACAATCTTCTGGTTACCAAAGGGGACAGCAGGGGGTGGGAAGATAAATTAGGAGTTTGGGACTAACAGATATACACTACTATGTATAAAATAGGTAAACAACAAGGACCTACTGTATAGCACAGGGAACTCTACTCAATACCTTGTAATAATCTATAACGGAAAGGAATCTGAAAAAATATATATATGTATAACTGAGTCACTTTGCCATATACCTGAAACTAACACATTGTAAATTAACTATACTTCAATTAAAAAAATGTTTTTAAAGTATAATAAAAAATCATAGTAGATATATTTCCTTGGCACACCACTTGACCAGTGTGCACATGCTTCACATGAGACAGCACCGTTCTAAACACTCCCATTACTAACCCCTGACGTAGGTCTATCATTCCATTTAACATACGAGGAAACTGAGGCATATAAAGATAATTTTTGAAAAGGAGCAGTGATGGTGGACATCAGTCTTCTTACTGACTTTAGAAAATATTATTTCTAATATTTCACCATGAAATGTGGTGTTTGAGGAACTATTTTTTCTGTACATTTTTTATAGCTATGTTTTATAAAGGTAAACAAGTTTCCTCTTCTGAGTTTTCCTAATGAGGATATTTTTTTAATGTACCTAACTTACCATTTTAAAATGTAATAATTGGACTAAAATATTTTTTTAAATACCCTTGAGATGTTTCCTCACCATTTGCTTATTTCCTATCAACCAAATCATAGACTGTTCAGATGGCTGTTGACCACAGAACATTAATTGGATTCAATTTGCAGAAAAGAAAATTTTCTCCTGCATTTGTAAGAGAATCATATTGTTTTTCTCTTTTGATCTACTAATTTAGTAGATCATTTATAAGTTTTCCTTGCATTTCTAAGGCAAATTCTACTTGATCTAGAGTAACTTGTATAGTCACCCCTAACCACTCTCTTTCATAACCCATATCCAGTCTATTAAATCTATTAGTAGACTCAACTGGCCCCTTCTTCAAAATATACCCTGAATCTGACCACTTCTTACTATCTCTGCCATCCAGAATAAAGACATCATTATCTGTTGCCGAGATTGAGTCATTGATCCACTCCTGGTCCCTTTGCCTCCACACTTGCCTCTCTATAGGTGATTCTCAAATCGCAGTTGTAATGATCCTTTAAAAATGTAGGACTTCCCATTTCCTCAGAGTGAAAACTATAATCCTTTTAATGGCCCACATCTCCTGCTGCTCTCCCCTGTTCTTGTTCACTGTGAATCACCCCACTGGCCTTCTTGCTCTTCCTTGAGCACACCGGGTACACTGCTACCTCAGGGCCTTTGCATTTGCTGATTCAACTGCCTCTGCCTGGGTAATTCTTTCTCACAAATGAGTACAAATATATATATTGGTCTACATGTATACTAATAGATGGCTACATATATACATGTCTACACATAGATTACACATATAGGTCTACCTATATATTATACACATGTCTACATATATCCATCAACTCTTAGGTCAATGCCCAAATGTCACCTTCTGAGTGAGATGTTTCGGATAACACTATGGACAGCTGCAATCATGCTCCTGTATTACTTTACCACCCCCCCCACAGCAGCTTTATATTTCTCCACATTTTTCTCCATCTGATATACTGCATACTTGCTTATTTATTGTGTTTCTCCTCCATTAGAATGTCAGCTTCATGACAGTAGAGATGTTTGCCTGTTTTGTTCCCTGTTAACACCTGCAGTGCACGAGTCACTCAGTAAATATTAAATAGATGAGTGGACCATTATTTTATTCATTGTTTGCCTCAAGATCTGCCTCTGTCTCCCCTCATTGTTGGATTCAGTTTACTAACATTTTATTTAGGATTTGAGGAGCTATGTTTCTTAATGTGACTGGCTTACAATTTATTGGATTGATTGCAATTGCTTTGTTCCTCTTTCTCCCTTCAACTTTTTAGGAAGTTATATCTCCTATTTTTATTCTTTAAGTAGTTACCCTCAAAATGTTAACATGTACTATAGACTTAGAAGAGGAAATTAACAGTATCTCTACTCTCCCCCAGTATGATACAGAAACCCTGATCAGACCACATGTTCTGGTTGTAATTTAGGCTCCACTTTGTAGACTGTCAATGTGACTCATGTCCATAGTATGTCTGAAAAAATTTATGAAGCAGACACAATCCTTGGCGCCTCCTCTCCTTTCTGCATTTTTGCACAATTTCTCCATCTGGGCAGAGTTTTATCTGAACCTGTACATTCTGGTTTTAATGCCGTTATACTCTTTCCTATTAATACCTATTGTCTATCAATACCTACAGTCATGAAAGAATCTTATTAACTAGGTCACAATAACCAATGAGATTTACAGTGTTATGTCACTTTAAAGTAATTACATTTCAACATAAAATAAATGAAAATGATCAACTAGTGATCAATACATCACTAGTGGGGAAATTTAAATAGAATAGTTAAATTAAACCTGGTCAAGGGCTCCCTTGTTACTCCTAAAAAAATGTAATATGTATTGCTAACTTTTACTCATGGTCTTTGTCCCATCAATAAGAATTAACAAAAGCTGATTTGATTGTCTCAAATTATTTTTCCTCCATCACTACTATCATTGACTTCATCAGTAATATTCTCTCTAACCTTTGCCAGCATTCAAAATATTCTTTATTACATCCGCATCAGTACTAAAATATGAAACCAATATATCTTGTTTTCTTAGTTTATTAATGTTGATACGAATTACGTTCAACCTGTAAATATTTTTTAAAATACTAAACAGCTTAGCAGCATCAGAATCTTGATTTTTGTGGGATACAACTGAATATCTAATGTCATGATTTTTTTTTTCCCACACCGTGTGGCATCTTAGTTCCCTGACCAGGGGACCAGAGATCAAAGCCATGCCCCCTGCAGTGGGAGCACAGGGTCTTAACCACTGGACCACCAGGGAAGTCCTTAATGTCATGATTTTTAAAGCATTACTTACTTAAATATTTTATTTTATTTTTTAAATATGCCCTGCTCCTGTAACACAATGCCGGAAAGACTATCCTGCTCTTGCAACACAGTGCCAGAAAGACTGCCCCATTTACTTTTATCAGTGCCTATTTCCCCATATCACCTTCAAAACAGAGTTTTAGTATTATATTTAGTTTTGCTACATTATTAACTATAAAGAAAAAAAGTACAATCACTTTGGAAGACAGTTGGCTGTTAATAAATTATTTTAATTTGCATTATTTACTTACAAAAAATGTGAATATTTTCTTGGTTTACTCTTTATGTTTCTCTTTGTAACAAACTGTTAGTTACTATCCTTAAAAATGAGTTACTGCCTGAAGAATGTTTTGACTAGAATCTGGCATATAGTAAGTTCTGAATAAATGTTACTTGTTCTCATTATTATTATTGTTAAAGTATTATTTTTGCTTTTGTTACTATGATCATCCCTGGACCTAAAGAGGCTGGATTTAGCCCATGGATTTATACCAAATTCCTTCCTTCTCTATTTATTTTTAATAGGCTTTATTTTTTAGAGCAGTTTTAGGTTCACAGCAAAATTGAACAGAAGGTAGAGATTCTCATATATTCCCTGCCCTGAGGCATGCATTATCAACATTCCCTATGAGAGTGATGCATTTGTTACAACTGACAAATGTACACTGATGCATCATTATCAGGCAAAGTTCATAGTTAATATTAGGGTTCACTCCTGGTGTTGTACATTCAGTGAGTTTGGACAAATGTATAGTGATGTATAGCCACCATTATAGTATCACACAAGTAGTTTTACTGCCCTAAAAATCCTCTATGCCTTGCCTATTCATCCCCGCCTCCCCTTAGCAACCACTGATCTTTTTACTGTTTTCATAGTTTTGTCTTTTCCAGGATTCCAAAACTTGGACTCATATAGTGTGTAGTATTTTCACATTGGTTTCATTCACTTAGTAATACTCATTTAAGTTTCCTCCATGACTTTTCTTGACTTGATAACTCATTTCTTTTTAGCACCAAATAATATTCCACTGTCTCTATGTACCTTAGTTTATTTATCCATTCATTTACTAAAGGACATCTTGGTTGCTTCCAAGTTCTGCCAATTGTGAATGAAGCTGCCATAAGCATCCTTATGCAGGTTTTTCATTTTCAACTCCTTTGGGTAGATATCAAGGAACACAATTGCTGGATCTAATGGTAAGAGTATGTTTAGTTTTGTAAGAAACAGCCAACTGTCTTCCAAAGTGATTGTACTATACTACTCTGCATTCCCACCAACAATGAATGAGAGTTCCTATTGCTCCTCATCCTTTTCGGCATTAGCTGTGTCAGTGTTCTGGATTTTGGCCATTCTAACATGTGTAGAATGTACATGCATATGTAGTGGTCTCTCATTTTAATTTGCCTTTCCCTGATGATATAAGATATGGAGTATCTTTTCATATGCTTATATGCTATCTGTATATCTTCTTTGGTGAGGTGTCTGTTAAGGTCTTTGGTCCATTTTTTAGTTGGGTTATTTGTTTTTATGTTGTTGAGTTTTAAGGGTTCTTTAAAGTTTGGATAACAGTTTTTTATCAAGTATGTCTTTTGTAAATGTTTTCTTAGTTAGGGAAATCCCCCCCCCCATCAATGTTTCAGATGCCATCTCTTCTCACCTTCTCTAGAATACTGTTTTAGCAAATCTCACCTTTCTCTCTGCATTATTTGATTTCCCTCTCTACTGGATTTTTCCCTATCAGCATACAAAATGCCTTTTATATCTCCTATTTTTAAAAAAACACAACAGGGCTTCCCTGCTGGCACAGTAGTTAAGAATCTGCCTGCCAGTGCAGGGAACATGGGTTCAAGCCCTGGTCTGGGAAGATCCCATGGAGCAACTAAGCCTGTGCACCGCAACTACTGAGCCTGCGTGCCACAGCTACTGAAGCCTGCATGCATAGAGCCCGTGCTCTGCAACAAGAGAAGCCATGGCAATGAGAAGCCTGCACGCCACAGTGAAGAGTAGCCCCCGCTCACTGCAACTAGAGAAAGCCGGTGCACAGCAATGAAGACCCAAAGCAGCCAAAAATAAATAAATAAATAAAATTTTAAAAAAATTTAAAAACACGACAAGAAAACACTCTTGATCGCAATTTCAAATCCTGAATTCTTACTTTCCCTTTACAGTAAACTAAAAAGGAATTGTCTAAACTTGTCTCATCTCATCTTTTTCCCAATCTCTTGTTAAAGTTATGAATTTATTTCAAATGGTATATACACTATGGAACAAAAATTAAAATAATCAAAATTCCATTAAAAATTTCAAAATATGTAGGAAATAGTGAAATAAGATTGACAAAGTATTAATAATTGTTGAAGCTGCATAATGAGTCCCTGTAGGTTTATTATACTAGTCTTTATATATATATTTGAAATTTTGCCATAATAAAATGTTCAAGAAGTGTGTGTTGGGGCCTCCCTGGTGGCGCAGTGGTTGAGAGTCCGCCTGCCGATGCAGGGGATACGGGTTCGTGCCCCGGTCCGGGAGGATCCCATATGCCGCGGAGCGGCTGGGCCCGTGAGCCATGGCCGCTGAGCCTGCGCATCCGGAGCCTGTGCTCCGCAACGGGAGAGGCCACAACAGTGAGAGGCCTGCGTACCGCAAAAAAAAAAAAAAAAAAAAAAAAGTGTGTGTTTAAGTCTTTCTCCTGCTCTTTTCCTATCCACCTCATCTGCCCTGTCCTCTACAGGTAATCACTTTTATTAGTTTCTTATGTATCCTTTCAGTGCAGATACAAGTAAAAATGAATATATATTCTCTACCTTCTTTTCTTACACACAAGGTTGTACACCTCATACACACTTCTGTGATTTGCTTTTATCGTGTTAACAGTAGGTGTTGTATGCTACCTTGTGTGTGAGGCACAAGTCTGTAGGGCAAAACTTTTCTTTGCTTTTCATATTGAGTTACCTTTCAGTCCAGGGTCTCCCTCAGATGGACATCTAGGACTTTCCTTCTTCTCCCTTGGGCCTCGTTCTCTTGCACACAGGGTCCTGATATTTTTCTCCTTCCTGGCACTGTCCTTGAGGGCTGGAGTCAGATCCCTGAAGTCCTGTGTGTTCCCCAGCGCAGCGGTGTCTGCTCAAGGCCTTCGCATCTTGGGAGGCGGTTTCACTCCTTCAGGTCCTGGGGAGTGAAGCATCTATGACAGCGGTCCCCAACCTTTTTGGCAGCAGGGACCTGTTTCGTGGAAGACAGTTTTTCCATGGGAGGGCTTTGGGGGTGCGTATGGTTCAGTCGGTAATGTAGCTATGAGGAGGGATGGGGAGCTGCAGGCAGATGAAGCTTCGCCTGCTTGCCCACTGCTCACCTCCTGCTATGCGGCCCCATTCCTAACAGGCCGTGGACAGATACTGGTCCACAGCCCCGGGGGTTGGGGACCCCTGATCTATGAGACAAAGCTTTCCTTTGCAGATGGTGACTACTTCTTGTGACCAATTTTTAGTGCAAAGTCTTACCAAGGATTTCTTTCCATTTGGGTATGTGAGTGTGAAATGGGAATGGGGATATAAAGAAGAAAAAAAGGAAGAAAGTCAAATCCAGCCACTCATGTAAAACTTTGGATTATTTGGTTCTATTTTTACATTATCTGTATCATTAACCTTTATTTCTGTTTATAAAAAATTTTTAATACGTATTTGTTTTATATTTAAAAAGATACTGCTTTTCCACTAAAAATAGTTTCTGGAATTCTTACTATTTATTTTTCTGTAAACAGTTTCCTATTTTCTACAGAGGTTTCCATCGATATTTTAATTGTACTGCATTAAATCTATGACTAAATTAGGAAGCATATTGTGTTCCTCAATATATTAATTATTTACACCCCAGAATGTAACATATTGCTTGTTCTATTCAAACCTACCTTTATTGTAATGCTTTTTTTTATTAGATCTAGTTGGGACTTTGCTAGGCTAATTTTATAAATGCTTTGCTAATATCCACAAATCAATCAATGTGACACACCACATTAATAAATAGAAGAATAAAAGCCATATGATCATCTCAATAGATGCAGAAAAAGCTTTTGATAAAGTTCAACATCAATTTATGATAAAAACTCTCCAGCAAGTGGGCATAGAGGGAACATACCTCAACATGAAGGCCATATATGACAAACCCACAGCAAACATCCTACTCAACAGTGAAAAGCTGAAAGCATTTTCTCTAAGATTAGGTAGAAGACAAGCATATGCACTCTCACCACTTTTATTCAACATGGTTTTCAAAGTCCTAGCCATGGCAACCAGAGAACAAAAAGAAATGAAAGAAATCCAAATTGGAAAGTCAGAAGTAAAACTGTCACTGTTTTCAGATGACGTGATACTATACCTAGAAAATCCTAAAGATGTCACTAGAAAACCATTAGAGCTCATCAGTGAATTTGGTAAAGTTGTAGGATACAAAATTAATGTACAGAAATCTGTTGCATTTTTATACACTAACAACAAATTATCAGAAAGAGAAATTAAGGAAACAATCCCATTTACCTTTGCATCATAAATGATAAAATAACTAGGATCAAACCTAAGGAAGAAAAAGACATGTACTTGGAAAACTACAAGACACTGATGAAAGAAACTGAAGGTGACACAAATAGATGGAAAGATATACTGTGTTATTGGATTGGAAGAATTAATATGGTTAAAATGATCATACTACCCAAAGCAATTTACAGATTCAATACAATCACTATAAAAATACCAATGGCATTTTCACAGAACTAGAATAAATAATTTTAAAATTTGTATGGAAATACAAAAGACCCTGAATAGCCAAAACTATCTTGAGAAAGAAGAACAGAGCTGGAGGAATCATGCTCCCTGACTTCAGACTATACCTTAATCAAAACAGTATGGGACTGGCACAAAAACAGACACATAGACCAATGGAACAGGATAGAGAGATCAGAAATAAATTCCCACACTTATGATCAATTAATCTATGACAAAGGAGGCAAGAATATACAATGGAGAAAAGATAGTCTCTTCAATAGCTGGTGCTGAGAAAACTGGACAGCAACATGTAAAAGAATAAAATCAGAACATTCTCTAACACCATACACAAAAATAAACTCAAAATGGAATAAAGACCTAAAAGACCAGATACTATAAAACTCCTACAGGAAAACATAGGCAGAACGCACTTTGACATAAATCATAGCAATATTTTTTTGAATCCGTCTCCTAAAGCAAAGGAAACAAATGCAGAAATAAACAAATAGGACCTAATTAAACTTAAAAGCTTTTGTGCAGCAAAAGAAACCATTGACAAAAGGAAAAGACAACCTACTGAATAGGAGAAGATATTTGCAAATAATATGACTGATAAGGGGTTAATATCCAACATATATAAACAGTTCATACAACTCAACATCAAAAAAAAAAAACCCAATTGAAAAATGGGCATAAGAACCAGAGAGACGTTTTTCCAAAGAGGAAATGAAGATGGCCAACAAGCACATGAAAAGATGCTCAATATCTCTAATTATCAAATTAGCGATATTTGGGAAATTCAAATCAAAACCACAATGAGATATCACCTCACACCTGTCAGAATGGCTACCATCAAAAAGAAAACAAATAACAAATGTTGGTGAGGATGTGGAGAAAAGGGAACCTTCCTACACTGTTGGTGGGAATGTAAATTGGTGCAACCACTGTGGAAAACACCAGGGAGGTTTCTCAAAAAACTAAAAATAGAACTACCATATGACCCAGCAATTCCACCCCGGGTATATATTTGGAAAAAAACAAAATATTAATTCGAAAAGATACATGCACCCTAATGTTCACAGCAGCATTATTAACAATTGCCAAGGTATGGAAGTAACCTAAATGTCCATCAACAGATGAATAGATAAAGAAGATGTGGTATATATATATATATAACAGAATACTATTCAGCCATAAAAAAGAATGAAGTAATGCCATTTGCAGCAACAGATGGACTTGGAGGGCATTATGCTAAAAGAAATAAGTCAGACAGAGAAAGTTAAATACTGTATGATATCACTTATATGTGGAATCTAAAAAATAAGACAAACTAGTGAATAAAACAAAAAAGAAGCAGATTCTCAGATATAGAAAACAAACTAGTGGTTACCAGTGGGGAGAGGGAAGGGAGGAAGGGCAATACAGGGGTAGGGGGAAAAAAAGGGTTATTATGGGGTTATATGAAATCATGTGTGTGAAAACTTTGAAAATCATAAAGCACTAAAGAATTTAAAGATTCCTTCATTCAATAAAAAATTACAACTTAATGAAACTGTATATATATATGTATATTTAAATATCATTGATTTCAAGTCTATAATTCTTTCTTTCCTTCCTTTTTTTGTCGGGGGTTTGAGGGAAAACGCATCTAATCAACGAGTTTGCACAGGGCTAGATTGTCAAAGACCTGATTTCTTCATGTTACATAACTATACTACTTGTGCATTTAAAAAACAATTTAAACTCATTTTTTGTTACTTCCTTCTATCATATACAATCTTCCAGAATGATAAGAGACTGAGGCTCTATTCACAATTAAGTTCAACTGTCAGGAATGATTAAACATCTTCCTTATCCACAGGAAGGGTGTGAACCAAACAGTGAACAACCACGCAAGTTAGGCTGTTGGTTTTCTCCATTCAGATGCTACGGTGCATCCTAGCTCAGAAGAGGAAAACAGCATGGTTTTGTACCAGATTATCGGATTGAGAATAGGATAAATTTTCTGACTTCTCTGAGATCAGTCTTCCAGAAAGAGTTGTTTTGCTTGATGTTTTCTTTCCACAACATTTAGACACCAACTCTCAACTGTAATATTCTAAACACGAAAGTTATAAATTGTAAGGGATTTTTGAAGCACTCTTCATAACCATCTGTGTTGTTCTTTCCCTTTACTAGCATGGGTAATTTGGAGTTAATTGTAGAGTTAATACATAGGAAATAAATACCACATGATTTTCAGGTTAAAGGTGAGAAAAAAGGAGAAAGGGCATTTCCTGTACCTTGATGAAACACTATTCCATCTGCAGAAGTAGCTGTAGCTCACATATGTGACTCATATTAGAACAGCAACCTAATATAAAAAGAGCATCACGTCCTGGCAAACAGTGTAAGATGACAGGCTGCTTATCTTATTGGGCTGATGCAATCCTGGAATTTCCTGAATTGAAATACAATTTAGAACCAGAGGCAGGGACCCTGGGCTCTTTGGCCTTTAGCTAATTCTGCCTCTCCTCCTCCTTTTAAATGCATTTTTTCTGTTTCTGTCCTTTCTTATGTGTGAGGTGATCATTGCTAACAATTAGAGGAGTGCCAGACACTCCTCTAAATGTTTAATTCTTTTAACTTTAATCATCCCATTTTACAGACAAGGCAACCAAGATGCAAAAATCCTATGTAATTTCTTTAGGTCACACGGGCGAAAATGTAAGATTCTTCCGTTTGAGACCCATATATGAGGGTCTTTGCCTTCAGAGCTCAGGTTGTGCCTAAGTCTTCCAGGAAGCCCCACTCTCGGAAAGACCATGCCCACTGTGAGGTGTGACAAAGAGGACATTGCCACCTCGGTAAACTCAGAGCTCTGGTCATCCATTTTTAACCTTGAAACTGAAGTTTTCCTTTAACTATATTAGAATCTTATTTTTCTACAATTGTTTCAGATTGCTGTTAGTATTTTGATTGTCTTTAGTGTTTTACTAGAAAAGGGTCACCACCTAAGATCTCCACCTACATTTTTAGGATTTAAATAATGGGATTTACGGACTTCCCTGGTGGCACCGTGGTTAAGAATCCGCTTGCCAATGCAGGGGACACAGGTTCGAGCCCTGGTCCGGGAAGATCCCACATGCCTCAGAGCAACTAAGACCGTGGCCACAACTACTGAAGCCTGCGTGCCTAGAGCCCGTGCTCTGCAACCAGAGAAGCCACCACAATGAGAAGCCCGTGCACTGCAAGGAAGACCCAAGGCAGCCAAAACTAAAATATAAATAAACAAGTTTTTAAATAATGGGATTTACTTTACTATTTGGGGCTTTAAGATTATTTTTAGATAAAATCAAATGATCAAGTCAAAATCTTTTATAGCTCATTATTTTGTTCTGGATTTAATAACAATATTTATATAAATAAGAGATCAGAAGAGAAAAACAGGCAAGGAATATGTTGGTTTGATGATTATCCTCAGGTGTCACACGATTCAAAATCCATACATCCTCCACTTCTTATCATTGTATAGGAATGGAGGAAACTATAAATGTTTTATAATCCTGGAGGCCATATCAATGATGGCTTCCATTCAGCCTTGGATATTTTCCACCTGGCAGCCACACCAATCCAAACTACCTATGCCCTCTGGTACTTTGCTAGGAAGGCAAGGAGCACAGAGTGAGTATAGATCGATTGCCCAAACTTACTACCTGGATCCCATGGGTCCAGGACAGGTGTCTCTAATACCTCCGAGCAAGGGATGGAATTAGATATTCAGAGTTCATCCCAGCCTGAGGCTCTTTCACTACTTCAGTTTACTCTTGAGACAGAGTTCAACTCTTCCTCTTATGTGTTCCTGGAGTTACTAGAATGCTTCAAAGGTTTAAGTCAAGGTTCTTGGACCTCACCAATAGCACAGGGTCACTGTTCTGTTAGGGCGTCTGGGAAGTGCTACTTCAAGGTGCCTTTCTTACCTATAAAGACTGACTTCTATTTAAAAAAGGACATGTCATACCTAACTAATGGAGGATAAACAGCACTTTTCTATTAGAATATAAATTCTAATTAAATGACAAATATGATTTATAACCACATATAGACAAAAAAAACGAACACAACTGATGCTGTGATTATTGCTTTTTAAAAAAAATTTTTTTGGCTGCATTGGGTCTTCGTTGCTGTGCGCGGGCTTTTCTCTAGTTGTGAGCAGGGGCTACTCTTCACTGTGGCGCGTGGGCTTCTCATTGTGGTGGCTTCTCTTGTTGCAGAGCACGGGCTCTAGGTGTGCGGGCTTCAGTAGTTGTGGCACGAGGACTCAGTAGTTGTGGCTCACGGGCTCTAGAGCGCAGGCTCAGTAGTTGTGGCACACGGGCTTAGTTGCTCCGCAGCATGTGGGATCTTCCCGGACCAGGGCTCGAACCCTTGTCCCCTGCATTGGCAGGCGGATTTTTAACCACTGCACTGCCAGGGAAGTCCTGATTATGGCTTATTTGAAGACGAATTCCTATCTCTCCCCACCCTTCCCCACCCCATGACATATTAAATATAACCAGTACATTTACAATTTTTTTAAAAAATTTTTTAGCAGTACGCGGGCCTTTCACTGTTGTGGCCTCTCCCGTTGCGGAGCACAGGCTCCGGACGCACAGGCTCCGCGGCCATGGCTCACGGGCCCAGCCGCTCCGCGGCATGTGGGATCTTCCCGGACCGGGGCACGAACCCGCGTCCCCTGCATCGGCAGGCGGACTCTCAACCACTGCGCCACCAGGGAAGCCCTATTTACAATTTTAAGATGGAGGAGTACCTATAGAGGGGATACTGATGGGAGGAAGTTGATTTACCCCCTCAGAACCCTGGAAATGCTCAGGGATTAGAAGTGCTGAGTACCTCAGAAGTCAGAGAGTGCGGCATGTGAGTGCGTGTGTGAGGACCGAAAGCAGGGGATTGTTTGAAAGTCTGTATAATCAACAGTCAGGTTGCCAGGTTGCCATTCACACTCTAAGTAGTAGGGTCCTCCCCCTTCCCAACACTTTCAGCAGAAGGGATGCTTTGGAGAAATTAGACCAGAGGCTCTGGACTTGAGGATGCCAGGAATAGAGGAGAATGAGGATGAAATGACAGATTTAAAACAAGTAAGTGATATTCTGCATACTGAAAAGTAAAACCACTCTCCTTCCCTACTGAATTTCAGACTAACAGTAACCAGTCTTATAAACACAGGCAGGAGATGGCAAGATGGACAGCCTCAGGAAAAAATGTCTGTAGAGAATGACCTTTGGGGTTACATGATGAAAAAGGCAGCTGGCCACCTGTTTGCCCTAAAATAAAGACCACCAACCAACAAGACTGTTCATTCATACTACTTGAATTACATATGTGAAAATATATATATATACATATGTAAAAAAATTATATATATACCTAAGTAGTTACATTTAAGGCAGAGAACAATAAGATGAAAAGGGCAGGAGATTGCTGTGTTTTGGTACATGCCTTTAGCAGTTATATGATATTTTAAAACAATGGACTAATATTACTTTGGTGAAAGTGATATAATATACAGTTAATAGTAAATTGTATTATTTCTTATCAATGAATAATTTAAGAAGTGCACACCTTAATGGAATACCACTCACATACTTCTGTTTGGATTGCTAATGGCACAGAGCTTTGTGGAGAAAATTTCACAGCATCTATCAAATTAAAAAATCTACTTACTACTCAACATAGAAATTCTTCTCTAGGAATAAATCTACAGAAATACTCTCCCAAATACACAGCTATATATGTAAATGAATTTCAATGTGGCATTACTTGTTACAGAAAAAGAAATATCTATAGTAGAGAACTGGTCAAATAAGTTAATAATTTAAGGTAAAAAAATAAAGAGTATACACCTTAATATAATTAAACATGTTATAGGTAGAATACCACTGTTGCTTTCCAGAAGGAACTAGATTGCTCTCTTTAAGAATACTTCCCATACAGGAACCCTCCTACACTGTTGGTGGGAATGTAAACTGGTGCAGCCACTACGGAAAACAGTATGGGAATTCCTTTAAAAAGTAAAAACAGAACTACCGGGCTTCCCTGGTGGCGCAGTGGTTGAGAGTCCGCCTGCCGATGTAGGGGACACGGGTTCGTGCCCCAGTCCGGGAAGATCCCTCATGCCACGGAGCGGCTAGGCGCGTGAGCCATGGCCGCTGAGCCTGCACGTCTGGAGCCTGTGCTCCGCAATGGGAGAGGCCACAATAGTGAGAGGCCCGTGTACTGCAAAACAACAACAACAGAAACCCCCCCCAAAAAAACCAGAACTACCATATGATCCAGCAATCTCACTCTTGGGCATAGATATATATACCCCAATGTACATAGCAGCACTATTTGCAATAGCCAAGACATAGAAGCAACCTAAATGTCCATCAATAGATGAATGGATAAAGAAGATGTGAGATATATATATATATATATTCAGCCATAAAAAAGAATGGCATATTACCATTTGCAGCAACATGGATGGACTTAGGGATTATCATACTGAGTGAAATAAGTCAGACAGAGAAAGACAAATATTGTATGATATCACTTTTATGTGGAATTAAAAAAATGATACAAATGAACTTATTTACAAAACAGAAACCATCTCACAAACTTCAAAAACAAACTTACAGTTTGTCTTTTTTTTTTTTATTGGGGTATAGTTGATTCACAATGTTGTGTTAGTTTCTACTGTACAGTGAAGTGGAGTTCCCTGTGCTATACAGCAGGTTCTTATTAGTTATCTATTTTATACATATTAGTATATATATGTCAATCCCAGTCTCCCAATTCATTGCCCCCTGCCACCCCACTTTCCCCCCTTGGTGTCCATACGTTTGTTCTCTACATCTGTGTCTCTATTTCTGCCTTGCAAACTGGTACATCTTTACCATTTTTCTAGATTCCACATATATGCGTTAATATACGACATTTGAAAACAAACTTATGGTTACCAAAGGGGAAGAGGGGGATAAATTAGGAGTATGGGATTAATAGATACACACCATTATATATAAAATAAACAACAAGGGTTTACTATATAGCACAGGGAACTATACTCAATATCTTGTAATAAATTATAATGGAAAGTATCTGAAGAAAATATATGTATGTATAACTGAATCACTTTGCTGTACACCTGAAGCTAACACAATATTGTAAATCAACTATACTTCAATTTATTTATTATTATTATTAATATTTTATTTTATTTTTTGGCTGCACCGTGCAACATGAGGGATCTTTTTTCCCTAACCAGCGATTGAACCCATGCCCCCTGCATTGGGAGCGTGGAGTCTTACCACTGGACCACCAGGGAGTCTCTATACTTCAATCTTAAAAAAAGAATACTTCTCATGCAGGAGCTAAATCTTTAATGAAAGACAAAGAGATTTCCCCAGTAAGATAATTCCATGAAGACATTAGAACCTGGAGAAGGGAAGTAGAAAACTGTCTTTCAGTAGATGCATTACTCTTTCTAAATTAGCCTGGATATCTGTGCAGTAAATGGCTATTACCGTCCTAGAAATTCAAATGCTTCATTATTTAAGAATGTTGTTGAGCTATAGTTTGAGGCAATAGCTTGAAAGCTTTGGAATACGGAGCAAAAAAATATTGGCAAGGCTTTGATAAATACATCATTTTCTCATTAATTGTACAGAGTGAAAAGACATTTTAAGAACACATTTTCTCTTCATCAATATTACATCGTGCCCCAGGCAGAAATCAAGATCAGCCACAGATACTAAAGGGAGAAAGTCTACAGGGTCAGGAGACATAGGTCAGGGCTTAATTATCTGGTTATTTAGTACAAAGGGTTATATGGATTATTTAAAGACCCCTGTGAAGAAAAACGGACACTTTTTCTAGAATCTTCTTCTCAAGGAGTAACTAAATATTATGACCAAAGTGGAGATCTGAAAAAACAGGCTACTAAATAAAGTCTGAAATTTATTCTATTACCTCATAAATTTACCAGAACAAGTTTTAATTCAATGATTAATGAACTCATGTCTTTCCCTATAAAAATGATCTCCCCGTTTACGTAGGATTCTCTCTACTGAGTATTAGACTATAAAGAGATATGTTAAATATATCAGAAGAAATAACCAAATGTCATAGGGAAATCTCTAAGTCCAGATTTTTTTTTTTTTTTTTTTTGCGGTACGCGGGCCTCTCACCATTGTGGCCTCTCCAGTTGCGGAGCACAGGCTCCAGACACACAGGCTCAGTGGTCATGGCTCACGGGCCCAGTCGCTCCGCGGCATGTGGGATCCTCCCGGACCGGGGCATGAACCCTTGTCCCCTGCATCGGCAGGCGGACTCTCAACCACTGCGCCACGGGGGAAGCCCTAAGTCCAGAATTTTAAAAAAATATTTATGTATTTATTTATTTGGCTGCGTCAGGTCCTAGTTACGGCATGAGGCATCTTTTGTTGTGTCATGTGGCTCTTCGTTGGGGCACGTGGGCTTCTCTCTACTTGCAGCATGCAGGCTCAGTAGTTGTGGTGCATGGGCTTAGTTGCCCTGCAGCATGTGGGATCTTAGTTCTCCAGCTAGGGATCGAACCCATGTCCACTGCATTGGAAGGCAGATTCTTAACCACTGGACCATCAGAGAAGTCCCTCTAAGTTCAGAAATTTTGATAAGCCTTTAAACCTTGACTCCGTTTAACATCCATCTTTCCATAGTGCCTTGTAAGACATGTCAATAAAGAAGTGGTTCATCAAATATTTTTAAAGCCATGATGGCATTCTTGAAGAAATACAAAGGGTCAAAACAAAACCATACAATCAGCAATAATTCCAAAGTATAACAATGTCTCAGCATGTCTGTAAATTTGTACTGAGATAGAATTTAGAGATATTAACCTTGGACCTTTTCATCTCCTAAAATTATTCTGTAGTTTTTCACTGGTTGGATAATGATATTCACTGCTTGATGAAAGCAGATGCTGCCTACAAAGAAATAATTCAAAAAATTTAATTGAAGGACTGAATGAATTTTTAAATTCACACCTGGCAAAAGAGTCTGAAAGCACAGCATTTTGGATTTGTGTGAGCCAAGCCTCTGACAGAGAAATGGTTTTGTTTTGAATTCACAGAGGGATTGGTTCCAAATTTTGAACTTGATTAGAGGACCAGAGTTTAGGCTTTATAAAAAGTAACCATAAAGTAGGGAGTAATACACTCTGACTCCTGGGCACTTCCCCACCTCCAGGGCAGGAAAATTACAGGAGCTTTTCCAGGACTGGAAGAGAGAAATCAGAGAAAGAGGGAGAGGAGAGCAAAAAAGCTAAAGTGACTGAATGGGGCTACTAGAACCCAGCCCCTTGGGGAGCAGTCAGACCTGCAGTGAGAGGTAGGTTGGTGGAGCTTGGTTAAGTAATCAAAGCAGGAGCGTGTGCCCCACTTTTCACAAGGGACCCTTGGAGGACACCCCTGCAGAGTGCCCCACCCCACTATGGGTGGCCTCAGTAGAGTAGAAATGGTACCATAATGTGTTTGAGTCTCTGGTTCCCCATGACCTGGACCAGATCCCTGAGTTCCTTGGGCCCACTTGATAGGCCAGGAGTGCTAAGCAGAGGTAGACACAGGATAGCTGGCAGAAGAAAGTAAAGGACGTGGGATGCTATATTTAAAGCTTCTTTCTTGGACTCCGAATGATTCAAAGAACTGAGCCTCTTTTCAGAGAGATAAAGACATGAAGCACCAAACAAAATCTTAAAGCAACTCAGGCCCTAATATCAGGCTTAGGGGATATCTGGAAAGACTAGGCCTTGGAGAAAGAGACAAGATTTTTAAAGCTAGGCTTGAAAGAGAACCCAATGCTACTGATACAGAAACTGTGCAGACCTGGGAGGTGCTGGGGAGGCAGAGAAGAGACAAGGGCAGGGCCATACTGATTTGGGCAGAACCTTGGCTCAGGAGATGCCCACAGCCCTTTCTCTGCCACAAGCCAAGGAAGACACAGCCGCCAGCAAGGAGGAGGGACTTGGGTTGAGGGATTGGCCCGCACTGTCTGTCGCTCTTAAGAAAAGATAGCTGCTTACCTTGTTGTTGTGGAGTGAGGACCACCATGTATAACCCTGTGGGGGGAGTCAGACATACAGCCGAGGATAAAAATGATGCCCTCGGGGCAATGCACATCCTGCACTCCTGTACTTGGGACCTTGTCCAAAGCCTGTCTGAAGCTTATCCCCCATCGAGGGAGGCTCTGTGTACATCATGGCTGAAGATTCCTATGAGGTGGGGTCAGTGGGGGAATGAAGGAAAGCCACTGATGAAGGAATGTGAGGATTTTACTTAAGACCAAGGCTACCCAGGTAAACCTAGAGGGTTTTTGAAGAGAGATAAAACAGATTCTATACAGAAACCTCCTGGAAGTGGGGACATCTAGATGAGAGTAAATGTCTTTGTGAGGACCATGGTTAATTCGCTAGAAGAAATGAATTTGGAATTTTGAAAGCTACTTGGAAATTTTATATCAAGATTTGTTTTCTTTCCAAAAATGATACTTTTTGCCCAGTGATTCTCCATTCATTAGAATGGCATTCACTGCTTTGGGGAAAGGCTGATTCAGCTAGAATAAAGAAGGCCATTGAAGGGCTGCAAAGTAGTGCATGCATGCATGTGTGTGTGTGTGTGTGTGTGTGTGTGTGTATGTGTGTAGTCTGTGTGTTTAAACTCAGAGCAGAAAAAATTACCTGAAACCCTTCATATGCAATAGGTTTGAAGTTTATGGTCATAATGATTCAGAAGCAAAGAAATGTAAGTTTCTTTATTTGTCATTAAAAATTGAAAGAGCCCCTCATTTCTACAAATGGTGGGAAAACATTTCATCCTGTTCCTTTAAGGTAACTCAGACAGCTCCAGTTTAAAATCTCATCTCTTTTGGAAAAATAACTGAAGGGTGACAGAATATGCCACCCCCAAACATGCCACTTAGGCATAAGGATTATTTTGAGCTAAAGGCAAATGAGAAGAATCAGATATAAGGAAAGTCATGGGGATATAATGCACTGCAGTGTGACTATAGTCAAGAATACTGTATTGCATATTTGAAAGCAGCTAAAAGATTGGGTCTTGAAAGTTCTGAGCACAAGAAAAGAATTCTAAATATAACTGTGCATGGTGATGGATGTTAAGCGGATTTATTGTGAGGATCATTTCACAATATATACAAATACCGAATCATTGCACTGTACATGTGAAATATGTCAATTATACCTGAACAGAATTTTTTTAAATGCTATTTGTTTATGAAATAGTTTCCTTTTAAAAAAGAAAGAAAAAAGAAAAGCCACCTGCCTTCCCCGTTTGCCTAAAAGTAGCACATAAATTTACAAAGGTGTCCCTCCCTGGGCTTCCCTGGTGGCGCAGTGGTTGGGAGTCCGCCTGCCGATGCAGGGGACGTGGGTTCGTGCCCCGGTCCGGGAGGGTCCCACGTGTCCCACGTGTGCGGAGCCTGTGCTCCGCAGCGGGAGAGGCCGCAGCGGTGGGAGGCCCGCGCACCGCAAAAAAAAAAAAAAAAAAAAGGTGTCCCTCCCCTATCTAAGAGGAAGGGCAAAAGTGAATCACTGCAGACTTTAGACCCTGTCAGCCTGGAGATGACACCAGAGGGAGGAGTTTACATGCAAAGTCTACAACCTAGCCTTTGTTTCTCATTAGTTTCCCATATACTTGCCGTCCCATAATTTGCTGCCCTTTGGGGACTCTAGGTCCTTTTTCTTTTTGTCACTTCTCTAAAATTTATTGTTCCTTTGTTAAGATATTATATAAACTAAAGTTCTAACCAAACCTATGAGTTACTCATCTCTGGGTTCTCCCATGTGTTACATGTGTGATACACATGTTAATAAACTTCTGCTTGTTTTCTCTTGTTAATCTGTCTTCTGTTATAGGGGCCCAACTGAGAATTTAGAAGGGTAGAAGGAAAATTATTCTTTTTCTCCCTACATAACCAATTCAAAATTCAAATTCAGTTAATTCAAAGTCAAAGTCCATGATTAGGCTTTTCTGACTCTCCCAACCCTTTGCCCCAGGGCTGTGCTCTGAGTACAGGTAGCAGGTGGCCTGGGTCCAGCACTGTGCTGTGCAGAGGAGTGTCTGGCTCACCTGCTGATCTGCCGACCTCTGCCCCTTGCTGGCCTAAGACAACACCTTGCTCACCTAAGGTGTCTCATTCTCTGCTGTGTGCACCACTAGCCATCACTTGCTTGGAAGCCTACGGCGCTTGCCTTGGCCTCCCTGCTCGAGGGGTATGCTCTCCCCAGCTGGAATCCAGTCCTGCCCCAGTAATACCCTCTCAGCTGTTGTGCAGCCTGCATGGAGGCATGTGGCCTCTGGATCTTGTCCAGGACACACATAACCCCAGAAAACCCATGGAAAACCACAATCACAGGCCGTTTCTCTGCCTAAACACTCCGCCCCGCCATTGCTACTCTATTGTTGGTGTGGGGTATTCTTTAAGATGGTGTCCTTCTAAATTTCCAAACAGAAAATAGTGCAGGGGCTTCCCTGGTGGCACATTGGTTGAGAATCTGCCTGCCAATGAAGGGGACACGGGTTCGAGCCCTGGTCTGGGAAGATCCCACATGTCGCGGAGCAACTAGGCCCGTGAGCCACAACTACTGAGTCTGCGCGTCTGGAGCCTGTGCTCCGCAACAAGAGAGGCCGCGATAGTGAGAGGCCCGCGCACCGCAATGAAGAGTGGCCCCTGCTTGCCACAACTAGAGAAAGCCCTTGCACAGAAACAAAGACCCAACACAGCCAAAAAGAAATAAATAAATTTTTTAAAAAATAAAGGAATTAAAGAAAAAGAAAAGAAAATAGTGCATGAGCACCCCCTGCTCTAGGAATTCCAAGCTGAGGCTCCTTTGCCCCGCCTCTCCCCGTTCACGGAGTTTGAGAATACTGTGTTCCTCAGTATTTCCTCCAAGCTCCTTCTCCCAAGCCAGGAAGGGTTTTTATTGCCTTTTTGTGTGACAGAAATTGCCATGACCTCATGTTCTATACCCTATGGTTTATGTTATAGACTCTAAACTTAGCCCTCCAGGCTTTGGGTCTAGAGATTTAAAGAGAACATTTAGGAAGATGAAAACAAAACAAAACAGAGCAAAACCCTGTTCTATCCCCTGTGGCTGGCCTTTGTAATTTGTGTGTGGACACTGAGCCTGCTTGCCCTCTAGTGCCCTCTGGTCCTGCCCCTGTCCATCTCTCTGGGGGCTCTGGATGCCTGCAGGTCCCCATGGTACTGACTCTGGCTGGGTTCAGCCACTGGATGACACTAGCAGGAGATGGGGCCAGGACGGGAAGGGAGAATTCTAAATATTTCTCTCTGCCTCTGCGGTACCTCTGGCAGGAGCTGCCTTACTCCACTGTGGATCCAGTTTCCTGTAGCGACAGTCTCCTCCCTTTGTCCCTCCAGTCTTGTTGATGTTGCTCATCTCTGGGTGACTTCACCATCCAGTCTCTGGCTTCTCACCTACTCCATCTCCTGTAAACCCAGTTACCTAAGTCAATTTTCCTATACTGTAAGTTCTTAAAGGGATTTCTGTTTTCCTGTTTAGACCCTGACGGTACACCTGGCTTTCAAGACTCTTACTTCTGAAATAGGCTTCATGATTAAACAATGACTTTGCATTCCTGCTAAAAAATATCCTAATCCTTCTTAAGGCAATGAAGACTAAATTAGGGGGGAAGGCGTAGCCAAAGAAGTACACAAGTAAAAAACACATTAATATATTTCAAAACATCTCACCACCAGAGCACCCATAGTTATTGAATTCATTGTATTGTTACTTGAATAGACATTTTTTTGCTGCCCTTATATACTCAGGGGGCAAAGTTCTGCGGTGTTCCATTAATCATGTGATCTTTCTGGATTCTACCCTTTGTCTCTTACCTCTTTCTTGTAGAAGATTATACCCGATTCAATAGCAAGTCACACAACCCACTTAGTTTAATGAATTGATGGCATATATGCTCAGTTGCAACAAAATCAGTTTTACACACTGACCAAAATGTGGATGCAGGAAAGAGTTTGAGAACATCAGTGTGTAATGACTGGTGATGACCAGTCCAACAAAGATACTAAAATCTGCAGATCCAAATGGGCAGACATAGAGATCACACAAATCAAATGTCTATGGGCCAGACAGGTAATATAAATGGGAAAGCAGATCCTGTGTATTACAGAAGGGAGCAGGGCACATGGAAACTAGAGAGGAGGTGTGTTACTGAATGGGGGGGTGGTCTCTACACAGCTCCAGCTGACTATGCCGAATGGGAACGGGGATGCCTTGTTATGAAATTTTAAAATATTTGAAGAGAAGCCAGAAATCTAGATTGCATGTGAAAGTCTCATGATTTGTAAAGTAATATCAACTAACTCAAAAAAAAATTTAATGTTGTGCAAATTTAACGAAACATATATATATATATATATATATATATATATATATATATATATATATATATAGTATTTATTTATTTGGCTGTGCCAGGTCTTAGTTGCAGCACACAGGATCTTCATTGTGAAGTGTGGGATCTTCATTGTGGCATGCTGGATCTTTAGCTGTGGCATGTGGGATCTATTTCCCTGACCAGGGATCAAACCCGGGCCCCCTGCTTTGGGAGCCGGAGACTTAGCCGTTGGACCACCAGGGAAGTGCCCTAACAGAACATAGTTTGAGCTAGATAGGACCCCAAGTCACCAGTTTGCAATCTCTGCCCTAATTGGACATTATTCTTTGGAGCAATATACACTATGTTCAAATAATCTTCCTCAACTCAGTAACATTTGTGGATATTTTAGTTACCTCCATAATGTGGTCCATTCTTTTGAATATTCACATCATATGAAATATACATTCTTTAGTGGTAAGCCAAATTTTCGAAAATAGTCAAAATAATAATAACATGAGTATCCTTAATAAAAAGACAAAAACTGGGAAAAATGAATTTGGGTTTATTTTTTATCTCTCACTTTCACTACCCCCAACACATCTGTCAGATATTCTAGTAGGTAGGAGGGCTGTAGGTGTGGGAGAAAGGGAGTCCTGACTCGCCCAAAGGAAGGAATGTGGAGGAACAGAGCCTGGTTTATAGACTGGTGTCTCAAAGAACCGGAGGGGGGTGGGGGTGGGGCCGGGGGGCACCTCCATCACTGATTGAATTAATTATAATCTCTTCATCTCGGCATTTAAAACAATATAGCCCTACACTACATCTCAAGTCTTATCTCTTGGTGTTCCAAGAACACATTATCATGCTTTCCCACCTCTGTGTTTGTTTATCCAACACTCTCCACCTCAGTCAGTTGAAATGCTACTTGAACTTCAAAATTCAAATGCTACCTCATCCAAAAATCTTCTGCTAATGTTTTGGAGTTATTCTTTCTTTCGAGTTTCCATAGAACTTCTCATTTGTATTTTGACATTTATATTCTGCTTTGAAATACAGATTCTTGAGTTCTTGTCTTATCCTCACCAGACTACTATGATGTTTAGAACATCAACTGCATCTTATTTTTGATAATCTGGAGTGCCTAACACTAAGCTTTGCACAAATTATGCACTGGAGATTTCTGTCTTGTGTTGGTAAGAAGATGAGTAAGTTGGTAAGAAGATGGATACATCTAGTGGTAGAACTGAAAAATTGCATGCAACTTTTGCTTTATCTAACACAGTTATCATAACCTCTCCTCCAACAAAAAAAAAAGATTGCCTCATCGATACTACAGATTGTTTCAACTTTAATCTCTATTGAGGAATGCACTGTGTTACTTCTTAGGCAGACACTGAGCTCTCTTATAGCATTAAAAAAATAAATTTATATATTTTATTTATTTATTTTGGCTGCTTTGGTTCTTTGCTGCTGTGCGCGGTTTTCTGTAGTTGCAGTGAGTGGGGGCTACTCTTCATTGCGGTGCACGGGCGTCTCACTGCAGTGGCTTCTCTTGTTACGGAGCACAGGTGCTAGGCGCGCGGGCTTGAGTAATTGTGGCATTCAGGCTCAGGAGTTGTGGCTCGCGGGCTCTAGAGCACAGGCTCAGTAGTTGTGGTGCACTGGCTTAGTTGCCCCGCAGCATGTGGGGTCATCCCAGACCAGGGCTCGAACCTGTGTCCCCTGCATTGGCAGGTGGATTCTTTTTTTTTTTTTTTAACATCTTTATTGGAGTATAATTGCTTTAAACTGGTGTGTTAGTTTCTGCTTTATAACAAAGTGAATCAGCTATACATATACATATATCCCCGTATCTCCTCCCCCTTGCATCTCCCTCCCACCTTCCCTATCCCACCCCTCTAGGTGGTCACAAAGCACCTAGCTGATCTCCCTGTGCTATGTGGCTGCTTCCCACTAGCTAGCTATTTTACATTTGGTAGTGTATATATGTCCATGCCACTCTCTTACTTCATCCCAGCTTACCATTCCCCCTCCTGATGTCCTCAAGTCCATTCTCTACTTATACGTCTTTATTCCTGTCCTACCCCTAGGTTCTTCAGAACCATTTTTTTTTTAAATTCCATATATATGTGTTAGCAGATGGTATTTGTTTTTCTCTTTCTGACTTACTTCACTCTGTATAACAGACTCTAGGTCCATCCACCTCACTACAAATGACTCAATTTCGTTTCTTTTTATGGCTGAGTAATATTCCATTGTATATATGTGCCAAATCTTCTTTATCCATTCATCTGTTGATGGACACTTAGGTTGCTTCCATGTCCTAGCTATGGCAAATAGTGCTGCTATGAATATTGTGGTATATGACTTTTTGAATTATGGTTTTCTCAGGGTATATGCCCAGTAGTGGGATTGCTGGGTCATATGGTAGTTCTGTTTTTAGTTTTTTAAGGAACCTCCATACTGTTCTCCATAGTGGCTGTGTTAATTTACATTCCCACCAACAGTGCACCGGGGTTCCCTCTTCTCCATACCCTCTCCAGCATTTATTGTTTGTAGATTTTTTGATGATGGCCATTCTGACTGGTGTGAGGTGATACCTCATTGTAGTTTTGATTTGCATTTCTCTAATGATTAGTGATGTTGAGCATCCTTTCATGTGTTTGTTGGCAATCTGTATATCTTCTTTGGAGAAACGTCTATTTAGGTCTTCTGCCCATTTTTGGATTGTGTTGTTTGTGTTTTTGATATTGAGCTGGCAGGTAGATTCTTAACCACTGCGCCACCAGGGAAGCCCTCTTATAGCATTTTTGATCAAAACACTGTGTGCAAGAAATTTCTCTAGATTATAAAAGATGCTACAAACAATCATAAAGATTCCTGTAAATGGGTACATTTCCTTTATCAGGCTTAGATAAGTGTCACCATTGCTTTATGACCCATTATATAAATATCTTGGACTAAATGCAGATATTCTCTAATTCTTCTAGTTTAGCAAACCCATATTTGTGGAATTTGTGAACTAAAGGATGCTCTACAAGAGCTGGTTCTCAGTACATTTCTAACTATTAATCACTCCAGGACAAGTCCAGAAAAGTTAAGCTTAACACTTTGAAATGTAGGTTTTTACAGAAGTTTTTAGAGCACGATTTCTGATAGATAGGGACCTACCCAATGATCTAAAGGTCTTACCTGACAGAATTTCCAGCTGATTGCTGCTTTCACATTCCACTTTCTCCTTACTCTCTTTTCCCCAGGCTTAAAAGGATTTCAGGGGCAGAAAAGCCCTCACCAGCGATGGGGTCCATGCAGGATGATCTCAAGACCTGAGGAAACGTTTGGTAACTCATAAAACAGTTCGGAGACCCTATTTTAGTATTTGGTATCTTTTAAAATTGGCTTTCTAAAAATAAAGAAAAAAAGAAAGTTAAGGTGGTTTTGACATTAGGGCTAAAGTAAAAATGATGATATAATGCTTTCTTAGATTACTTTTTAAATGTCATATATGTTATTTTGTGTACAGTCATTCTAGTTCTGTTCCTAAGCACAAATATCTGGCATTTCACTAAAATTTTTGTGATATGATGGTAAACTGAAAAACTTGGCCACAATACTTTGCAGCTCTTCTCATCAATAAGATGAGAAAAGAAACTACTTGGTTCTCTCCCGTCTCTTGAATGAATCTGGGCTGACTGTTTGACTTGCTTTGATCAATAGAATGTGGTGGAAGTGACACTGTATAAGTCCGTAGAGACTCACCTTCAGGGAGCCTTGCAGCTTCTGGTTTTTCCTTCTGGGAACGCTGCTCTAAGACCACCATGTAAGGAAACTGGTCTAGCCTACTAAAGATGAGAGGACATATGGAGAAGAACCAATGGCCAGCCCTGTGAGTGAGGCTGTCTTGGACCTTCCAGCCCATCTAACCCTCCAGCTGAATGCAGCCCTATGAGTGAGCCCAGGCAAAACCTCCACCTTTTGAAGGGTGAACCCCAAAGAACTTGAGCTATCATTAGTCCATCACTATATTTCTGTTGCATTCATCTATTGCTTTGTAAATAGCTATCCCAAAACTTAGTGGTTTAAAACAACCCCTGTGCATTTACTCACAGTTGTGCAATTTGGGTTCGCTGGACTTAGCAGGACAGCTCTTTGCCTGCGGCTGGGAATTCAAGACAGGTTTTCCCACAAGTCTGGTGTCTCACTGTGACAGCTGGAACATCAAGGGCTTGGCCAGTGTGACACTGTGATAAAATAAGACATCTATATTTGGTCTTCATCCCAGGTCCTGTCACAGAGCTCTTAAAATTTTTGTGATTTCCTGAGTGATGTGGTGAGGGAAGGGTCTTTGTTAATCATAATAAACCCCTTTCAACCATGCTTGAGTTTATGTTAATAAGATGAATGGTGGCCAAAAGCCCCAGGACACAGGCTGGTCACCAGAGGAACCAACAAAGTGACTAGAGGATTAGAACTTTCAGTCCCACCCCCAGCCTCCATGGAGGGGAGAGAAGCTGGAGACTGAGTTAATCATCAATGGCCAGTGATTTAATCAATCATACCTACAAAATGGGACCTTCATAAAATGACTAAACTATAGATTGTTCAGAGAGCTTCTAGTTTGGTGAACATGTCTACGTGCCGGAGGATGTACACCCCAAATTCACGGGACGGAAGCTCCTGTGCTCAGGATTCTTCCAGACCCCACCCCATGTACCTCTTCCTTTGGCTGTTCCTCTGTACCCTTTACAGTATCCTTTATAATAAGCCAAAAATAGGAAGCAGAGTGTTTCCCTGAGTTCTGAGCCATTATAGCAAATTATCAAACCTGAGGGGAGGGTCATGGGAACTCCTGATTCATAGCCAGAAGTTGGACAGAAGTGTGGGTAACCTGGGGACCCACTATTTGCATAGTGGGACTGATCCCTTAACCTGTGTGCTAACTCTAGATTAATAATGTCAGAATTGAATTAAATTGTGGGACACCACTTGGTGTGCACAGAGAATTGGAGAATTGCTTGGTGTGGAAAATCTACACACTTGGTGTCAGAAGTGCTACGAGCAGAGAAACAGTTTTCTTTTAGCCAGGCACCTTTCAGCTCTCCATCTGGGTGGCTGAACATCTTTCCATGTGGCTTGGGGCTCCAAGAGGGCAAACGTGGAAGCTGCACAGTCTTTTAAGACCTGGCACAGTATCACTTCTGCTGCTTCTATTTGTCAAAACAGGTCACGAAGCCAGCCCAGATTCAAGGGGAGGAGAAATAGACTTCTGGTCTCTATGCGAGGACACAAAAGATTTTGTGGCCATCTTTTTTTTTTTTTTTTTAATTTGATTTATTTTTGGCTGTGCTGGGTCTTCGTTGCTGTGCACGGGCTTTCTCTAGATGGGTTGAGCGGGGGCTACTCTTCATTGTGGTGCGTGGGCTTCTCATTATGGTGGCTTCTCTTGTTGCGGACCACAGGCTCTAGGTGTGCGGGCTTCAGTAGTTGTGGTGCACACGCTCAGTAGTTGTGGCTCGTGGGCTCTAGAGCACAGGCTCTGTAGTTGTGGCTCACAGGCTTAGTTGCTCCACAGCATGTGGGATCTTCCCGGACCAGGGCTCGAACCCGTGTCCCCTGCATTGGCAGGCAGATTCTTAACCACTGCACCACCAGGGAAGCTCTTTGTGGCCATCTTTATAATCTATCACAATCCATCCTCTGGCCATAAATTATTGGCATTTCTCCCTTATGCAAAACACATTCATTTCTTCCAGTACCTCCCAAAGTCTCACCCAGTATGGCAGCTGCTCAGTACCCAGAATTTCATCATTTGGATCAGGTCTGGATGTGGATGAGGTTGCTTGGGTGTGGCTTTTCTCAGTCTGGAAACCTGTGAACTAAAAGTTCAAGTTATCTGCCACCATCACCAACCCCCCTCCCCCAACCCCACATGCAGTGGTGAGAGAGGGATAAGATAGCAGTAGATGCTCCCGTTCTCAGGGGGAGGACATTAAAGGCACATAGCAGGCACGAGCCCTTAGCAGTTCTAAAAGCCAGCTGTACACATGTTGCCAGTTTCCCTAGGTCTGGAGGGAGGGACTATTACTTGATTGGGGCCTGCTTCTGCTCCCTCCTCCACCACACCCCGCCAAATTACCATCATATTACCTTCTTTTTTTTTTTTCTTGCCATTTGAAATGACCTTGTCTATGAATTTTCTAATATGTTCACTTTTTCCTCAATCCATTGTTCTTGGCTGTTGGCTCTGTCCTCTGAGACCTTTTTCCTTTTCCATGAGAAATGGTTCATCTTTGAGGCTGATTTCTCAGTCTGCTTCTTGCTCATGGAAAGGTGGGAGCCCAGAGGTCTCTTTTCATTTTCAACTGTCTTTGTTCCTTTACTGTAAGTGTGTACAGTTCCTTCTAAAACGTTGTGGATGTTCTGTATGGTAAATTATAATCTACTCCATTAGACAAGAGTCACACACCGATCCACACATCTCTTGGGAACGGGCCCTCTGCATTTTGGGCTCTGAAAGTCTTAAAATAGGTCTTACAGCCACACCCTCAACTTGATCTTGACTAAGATCACATTTTGCTGGCAGCATGCTGAGCCCATTTATTACTTTTTCTGCTTGAAAACTGAAATTCTCGTTCGTCCTTCCTTCCCATATTTTATGACATGTAGCTAAAAGAAGCAGATTAGCCCCTTTGGCATTCTACTTGGAAGTTTCCTTTGGACAGATCCACAAGTTCATTAAGTACATTTTCTATCTTACATGTTACCACAGTCATCAGCTTTACCAGTTGTTCCCCAGCTTTACAACACAGATAACCGTCTTTCCAGCGTTCAATTTCCTCACTGCCTTTGCCACCCTTCCAGCCTTCCTCCATGGCTCAATCTCAAAATCACCTGCTTTAGGTTTCTGTTATAGCAGCACCCAGCTTCCAGGTACTACTTTCTGTTTCAGTTGTCTATTGCCATGTAATTAACCACCCCCCAAAATAATGACTAAAAACAGTGATTTATTGTTTCTCATGATTTTGTGGGTTGACTGCAGTAATGTGACCACATTCTTTTAGCAGCTCGGTGGCGCTGCACTGTCCAAGGTGAACTCTCATCCTCCAGAGGGTGTCTCCATGTGGTCCTTCATCACTCACTAGTCTAGCTCAAGTCACTTTTCAGCATGGTGGCTAGCTTCCAGAGAGAGCGTTCCAAGAGGACAAGCTCAAGTGTGCAAGTGCTTATCCAGTCTCCTTCTACCATGCTTGCTAAGGTCCCACTGGCCAAAGCAAAGCACACGATCAAGTAAACTTGCTTATGAATTTTCTAATTTGTTTACTATTTTCCTCTCCCTACCAAAATATAATATCAGGGGTTCTTGTCTACTTTGTTCATAGCTGTATTCCCAGAATTCCAAGTAGGTCCAGTACATACTAAGTACTTAATAACCTTTTTCTTTTTCTTTTTTTTTCTGGCTGTGCGGCATGCAGGATCTTAGTTCTCTGACCTGGGATTGAACCCGTGCCCCCTGCAGTGGAACCATGGAGCCTAACCACTGGACCACAAGGGAATTCCCAATAAATGTTTCTGACGTGTGATGAATGAACAAATGGATGGACAAATGGTTGAACTAACTAAATCAGTGTAAAGAAATTTATAAGTAAATATGTTTATTTTTATAGAAACTGTATCAAACTTTTAAACAACTATTGACTACTAAAAATCAGGAGTGATCCAGAAAGTCTTTTTGAGAACTGGACTGAACAATGGTTATAGCTTGCTGAAATATTTAAAATAAATGATATACTCAAGATTTGTTTCAAGATAATCTGGAGAACATGGGGAAAGTGGATTGGAGTACAGAGGAAATGAGACTGACTGTGATAAGTTGGGTTAAGGGTACATGAAGGTTCATTATACTGTTCTCTTAACTTACATATTTGTTTGAAATTTCCATAATAAAAAGTTTTAAAAGTACATGTAGATTATTAAGGGACTGAAGAGCATTGGAAAGACTGTGAGAAATATTCATAAGTATGAACTAATTTATTAATATTCCTACTTCTCCTACATCTTTTAGAAAGAGATATGATGGGAGGCATTTTAAAGATCATCTGGAAATGTCATTGGCTAGATAATCTGAAGGTTATTTAGATGTTGCATTTAACCTGTAATAGACCTTATTTTAAAATATTCCTGGAACTTTGCATGTGGAACAGATTTCAGTAAAGCAAGTCATTTCCCCATTGATTTCCATTCAATTTTGAAGACATGCTCTCATACCTCCTGCTGATTTCCCTGTCTGCTAATTATAGCCCAAGGTAGGAGATGGGAAGTGCAGAGCTCATGTAAGCATTGGCATTTTGCCTTGATCTGGGGCTCAATCAAGTATCTGATGCAGCAAATTTTTATGTTCTCTGCTTCGATCAAGAAGAAGCCAGGGAGAGCAGGAGTTTGCCTCCACAGATGCCATCCTCAAACTGACAGCTGCTTTGCCTGGCTTTGTTATCAGTCTGGGGAGTTGCTAGTCTGTTGGCAGAATTCAATTAATAAGGACTTTTAATTATTATATATCTTCCTTACAAGTCATAATTTGGGGAAATATAGAAGAAATACGGTTTTGTCCCTGGTATCAAGGAGCCTGAGGATTTCAAGGGCTTAGGAACAAGTCCAGCCTTAAGCATTAGATAATATTTTCCATCCAGAACTAGAAGAAGACTAATGTGTTTGGGGGCTGTCATATCCTGGGCATTCATTTAAGGGATCAGTGCCATGGGGCCAAAATCATTCAGCACAAAGCTTATTCATGAGTGAGCAATGGAATCGATGATGTGGTTATTGGGGCAGAAGACCAGGTGACTGGTTTCCAGGCAGAGCAGTGAGCTCTCCCACTCCTAGAGACCCCCAGATTTATTATAACTAGGCAAATCCATTCAGGAAGACCATTCTGCTGGGCATCTCTGCCTCTGGAATAGAGATAAGGAAACAAGTATGAATTTGTTTTAATGGAAGTCTCTTTGCTGGGGGATTTGTCCTCACTCAAAATTCACACACACCCCTACATTTAATGCTGTCTGATTATAAAAATGGTTGGAGAAGGGCCAAAACACAGAAATAGAGGTGTGTGGAGGGAAGAGACCTGGGGTAAGAGAAGCATAACAGTTTAGGGTGCTCTCAGCTGCAAGTAACAGGGAACTGCAAGTGTGGGTTAACTTCAGGCAGCTTCACGTTCTCAGGGAGGCCCTGAATTTATACTGGAGGCCAGGGGCCAGGTGGCCTGAGTATTGGTCTTGAGTCATCACTTTTCTCACCTTTCCAAACCCCGTTTTCCCATTTGAACAAGGAGGGAGTGGTCTAACTTCTCTGAGATATCAGGATCTAAAGATCCAGGAATATTTGGTGTGTAGTTCCTGTAGGTGGGTAGTAGATCATGGACAAGTGGGAGGAACTAGTTACTCATTTTGTGATTATGTTCAAAGGCCCACATTGACCTTGGTTTTTTGGAATAAGTTAAATGAAGGTACCTGCCACAGTGCTCAATGAATGTGTCTCCTGCTTCCTTCCCATAGGTGAAGCCCACCTTCCATATGTAGGACCACATCACCTAGACAAGAGAGAGAAGCAGTTCTGATTTGCAAATGGAAACACAAGCCTATGTCAAGACTTCCTTTCAAAAAGGGCTTATTAAATTAAAAAATATACACATTTGCATAGCATAATTTCACATAGACAAGAGTAGACTCCAATCACAAAAATAAAAATATAAAAATGTTATATTCTTATTGGAATTCAGTTAGATTTGAGGATGTTACCATTTACAGACTCATGATAAAATAGTAGTTTAATCAAAGATCTGTTTAATGCAAATATTTGGAGTCCTACCAGAAAGACCATAAGGCTATTGTCAAATCAGTTAAATGTCTGTTACAAGCAGTAAGGGTGACCATCTGCTGTGGTTGGCAAAAAATTAACATATTTCAAAATGCAAACACTTCTCAGTCTACCCCTACAGACCTCAAAGCAGGCATCTTGGCTATAGACAATTTGGATCAAATATCTAATACTTCAACTAAAACGATATCCAATGTCTTTAAACAGGCAAGAGATATTGGATAATAAATGTTCCATTTATTGGCTATTATGAAAGATGACAAGTTCTTAGCTTATTAATACTTTGTGCCTTGTTGAGAAACTCAAACTGAAAATCACTGGTGTTAATTCAATTAGGCAAACAAGGATTGTGCCCTTGCTACAGACAGCTCTGGGCTCCATTCTTTGAGGTATACAATGAAAGGAGCCTTCAGGGAGCCTCCAGTTTAGTGGGGGCTATGGATACGCACGTTTGCCCATACAAGGCAGAATACCATCACAGAGTCTGAATCCAGTGCCACAGCAGTCTTATTTTATAGGCTTGTAAGGCAAAGGCTACCCCTAAGATGGCAGTTGCAGTGGGTTTTGAAGGAAAGTATGACTTCAGTTAAAGAAAAAAAAAGTACAGAGGACAGCCTGAGCAAGACTAACAGGCATAGGAACGCACTCTACTCAGGACACAGCATGTGGTCCTGTTTGGCTACATGGATTTTGTAAGATGAAGCTCAAAAAGTTGTGTGGGAACAATGGTGGGCATCTATTATGATTTTTGCCTGGCTTTGATTCTCCTTCTTCTAGAAACAGCACCATGGTTTTCCCTTGGGAATCTATGCCTGCCCTCTTTTTCAGCTCATGTGACTTGAAGGAGCTGATTGTGCAATGCCATGAATACCATCTAAAAAGCTTGGATTTTGAGTTCCATATTTCAAATCTCTTATTTAATAGAAGGGAGAATCATGAAAACCTTTGTAAATGAAAAAGTGTTCAAACATGTACAGAAGTAAAACAAGACAAAACAGTGAATCTCTATAAGCCCCATACCCAGACTAAACAATTATAGGCATATCTCATTGTATTGTGCGTTGGTTTATTGCACTTTGCAGATAATGTGTTTTTTACAGATTGGAGGTTTGTAGCAAGCCTGAGTTGAGCCAGTCTATCGGCGCCATTTTCCCAACAGCATTATTTCTAAATTAAGGTATGTACATTGTTTTTGTTTTTTTTTTAGAAATAATGCTATTGCACACTTAATAGACTACAGTATAGTGTAAACATAACTTTTACATGCACTGGAAGACCAAAAAATTCATGTGACTCGCTTTATTGCAATATTCACTTGATTGCAGTGGTCTGAAACCAAACCTGCAATATTTCTGAGGTATGCCTGTGTCAAGACTTTATCATTCTTCCTCTATCCTCCGCTCTGTCTTTTGCTAAAGCATTTCAAAGCGAATCCTGGACATCCTGTGTTTTCAATTCAATGTATTTTAGCATGCGTCTCTAACAAGTATGGACATTTTCTTACAAACAAAATGCCATCATCACACCTAATGATTCTTTGGGATTGACTAATCCCCAGTCCATATTAAAATTTCCACTGCTATATTTAAAATAGATAACCAACAAGGACCTACTGTATAGCACAGGGAACTCTGCTCAATATTCTGTAATAACCTAAATGGGAAAAGCATTTGAAAGAGAATGGATATATGTATATGTATAACTGAATCACTCTGCTGTACACCTGAAACTAACACAACATTATTAATCAACTACACTCCAATATAAAATAAAAATTAAAAAGCAAAATAAAGTAAAATCTCCCTGATTATCTAAAAAATGTCTTTGGTTAGCTGGCTTGTTTAAATCATGTTCTAAACGACGTCCACACATGGAATGTGGTTTTTATAGCTCTTCAGTTTATTTTAATCCACAGCAGCCCTACTCACCCCACCTTTTTTCTTTATGCCGTTGTCTTGTTGAGATACCCAGGCAAGTCATCCCTTAGAATGCTCCTGATTCTGTACTGGTCTGGTTGCTTTCCTGGGGGTGTTATTTAACTTGTTCCCTTATCTCCTGTATTTATGAATAGAAATATCCTATATCTTGCTTGCCCACATTTATTAATAGTAATGCAAAGACTGGTAAGTGGGTTCAGGTGGTGACAGCCTGATTCTTCCATTATAAAATTTCCTATTCATCTACTACCTACTGGTTTCATCTGTTAATTAAATTTGCCTGAAGCTACTATTTCATTAGGGGTAGGGGTTACAAAGTGGTGATTTTCTAATTTTATCACTCCTTCCACACTTATTATTTGGAATTTTTTACTAAAGAAAAATTTCCCTTGTGTCAAGTTGGCAATTTGGTTATCCTAAATACAATTGATATAGGAAAGGCAAATTTCCTCATAATTGGTCAATTTTCAACATACTACTTAAAAAAATAACGTTTAAAAATGTAAAACATAACAGATACAGAAAGCCACATAAAATAAAGAATACCTTAATAAATTATTGTAAGTGAACACCTTTGTAACCACCACCTAGGCGAGGAAACAGAACTTTGGCAGCTACCCCAGAAGCCATCTGTATTTCCACTTATTCTCATTTTTATGATAATCATTTCCTTGCTTCTCTTTATATTTTATCACCCAAGTGTGGAACTCTAAACACTATAGTTAATTTTCTTTTATTTTTTATTTACTATGAACTTTAATATAACTTTTTAAAAAGTCTCTTTTAATCTACAGGTTCTCCTTCCATTGTTTTTTCTTTTTTTTCCTTGAAAGTTATTTGTTAAAGAAACTCAACTGTTTGGCCTGTAGAGTTTCCCAGACTCTGGATTTTACTGATTGTATTGCCATGATGCAATGTTGCATGATCTGTGTACTTCCTGTAAATTGGTAATTGGGTACAGAGACTTGATTAGATTTCAGTTTAATTTCTGGAGGCAAGGCTACTTAATTGTGAACTGTACTCTTCTATATTGGGGCACACGATGTCTTTTTATTTCTCTTTGTGATATTAGTAGCTGTCAATGCCCATTGTCTAGATCCATTTAATTCATCAGGGATTGCAAAATGATATTCCAATTTTATCACTCCCTTAATTATTAGCTAGAACACTTCTATATAGAGTAGCTACCCCTCATCTATTATTTGATTATCCAGTAGTATAGCTCACATAGGAAAGGCAGGATAAATATTTGATTCTTTCCCTTTACCCAGTTTTTAAAATAATAAGTTGGTTGCCTATCACTCTCAAAAGGTGACCAATTAATTTTTTAGGATCATTAAAACTCATGGATTAAAATATTTTAAGTGTGTCAATCCCCTGAAGTTATTACCCCTATGGAGTTTAATTGTTCCATCTCTGGCCAGTGGCAGTTTCTTCAAGTTGGGTCTTATGTCCTTTTTACATGACCTCAGTAGTATGTGATAGCTTCCTTGCTATTGTATGGCAAGATATTCAATGAGTTCACACTGATACTTCCAATGCAAAGTCAGGACTGTAATGTTTTTACTTAACACCTCTGTTTTACATCGGTATCACCTTTCTTCTGAGAATCCAGGTTCTCAGAGACCAGAGAATGATAGAATTAGAAGATCACACAATTACAGTTTGCATGGTCTTGCATTATACCCACTACAGTCTCAGCAAAATCACCCATTCTACCATCACCAATATTACTGAAACAGTTTAAAAAGTGTTTGCATATACTCTCTCCATTTTCTATAGTTTGATTTTATATACATTTTCAGAGCATATAGCCAATACATAGTATGCTCTTTCCTCTCTAACCCTCATGTTGTCTTTGTTTTACAAGTAAATAGGTATTTAATGCTCACCACCTGTCCTTAGGTTGACATCTCTCTAGTCATTTGGACATTTGAAGTCTGTTCTCTAGTAGATTCTTTAGGAAATGTGCAAGGAAACAATATTAAATGCCTGTGCTCCCCCAATGTTTCTAAAAGAGGATGGCATCAAGCATAGATTTTTTTTTTTTTTTTGGCTAACCTGATAAGGAGGGGTAACTTGGCATAGTTTTAATTTGTATTTCTCTTAGTATGAATCAGGTTGAGAATTTTTTTTTTAATGTTTAAGGATCATTTCTTCTTTCTGTGAGCTGTCTGTTCGTATCTTTTGTCCACTTTTCTATGGGGTTGTTGGTGTTCCTTCTTCCCCCGTTTTTAGGAGTTCTTTCCATATTGGAGCCATTACTCCTTTGTATGTAGTATGTGTTATAAATATCTCTTCCTACTTTGTCATTTGTTGTTTGACTTTACTTATAGGGATTTAGGAATATGACTCTATGTTTAATACCTAGTAGGGTCAACCCCTCAGACATTGCTTTTTTATGATTTTTTTCAGGGGGGGGGCTATAATTATTTATATTCTAAGAATACATTCAACTTGTCTAGCTCTAGAAAAAAAGATTGACATTTTTGTTGGGATCATGTTAAATTTATCAATTATCTTAGTGATGTTGTGTCTTCCCATCTAAGAACATGGTTTTCTCATTCCATTTGCTCTAGTCTACCTTGTGTCTTTCAGTAAACGTGTTTTTAAAATTTTCCTTATATAACTTTTGCACGTTTCCCATTAGGTTCATGGCTGGATATTTTATCTTTTTTCTTGCTAGCATAAAAAGGGTCTTCTCTTGCATATCTTCTAGCTGGTTATTGTTTATATATATGAAGAATACTGATTTCTGAATATCAAAGGCTTTTAAGGATTTCAAAGGTGACATAGTACAGAAATTATTAGAAAAGTGAGAGATAATTAAGTGTCAATATTTCAAGTGAGAAATGAATCCATGTACCAGGGCAGGATCAGGAGGGAAAAGAAGAACAAGGAGATAGGGACATCAAAGGTATAGAACTTGGAAACTAATTTGATGTTGAGGAGAGGATGAAGGAAAGGGCACATGAGCTTTCAACTGTGTGACTGCAATGATGGCAATGTTAACAAATAATAGGAAGAGGAGAGGGTTGGGGAAAAGAGAGTGAATTTCAATTCTGGGTGCTTAGATTTTAAGACTGGAAGTCAGGGAGAGGCTGGAAGCCATCTGGAGGAGCTGTAGGAGTGTTTGAAATGACTAGGGAGAGAAAGCAGAATGAGAAAAGACAATGATAGAATGTTGAAGGATTTCTATATCTAAATAATAGGCAGAGGAAGCCGATCTATGAGAGAGATGGGCAATGAGGGGTCTGAGGTAGGAAGTGAACCAGAATATAAAGCCATAGAAACCAAAGGAACAGTGTCGCAGGATTTACCAATTATGAAATCACCAGTAATTTTTGAGACAGCCATTTCAGAACTGTTGTGAGGGTGTGGTAAAATTATGAAAGACTAAGTAGAGAGATTATATTGACTAGGGGTGAATTTGCGTAGGAAATTTAAACTCTGTGTCCTTGAAACAGGTGAAATCTAAATACATGGTATCATGATTTAACCCATCTATGAAGGTGTCAGTTAAACAAACATGCTCAGGTGACAATAACTTGGTTTAAATTAAATTTTATTAACGGTGATTTCTTATGGACACATAACCTAATTCAAAGTTCAGCCCTTTGTCTGAATATAATTCTTACTTTACCTCCTGACAGATGTGATATATGTGTGTGTTCAAGTAAAACAGTGCATTTTAGTGCTAAAAAGGACAAGAATTTTTCCCACTCCTAGGTGAATGTCTGTTCTTTTATGTAGGCATTTATAACAGTCATAATAGTTTATATTTAGGGTTTACAAAATATTGTCATTTCTCACTGAACTTCACGAAAGGTTCTGGGATGTAACCAGAACAGAGGTCATTATTCTTCATAAAGTGCAAAGAGGGGGAAAGAATGACAGAACCAGGTCTGCATCTCCGATGTTCATGACTCCTACCCTGTAGGCGTATGAGTCAGAGTTACATGTAGGAAATGTTTATTCTAGGTATTTTAAGCAAAAAAAATACTTAATGTAGGGAATTTGGTACTTCTACATACATGGAAGAACAAGCTTTAGACTGTGCCTCCAGAAATGACAACCAGAACAACACGGTAGAGTTGATCATTTGGGGGACAAGTTCATACCTGAGACCACTCCACGGATCAGGACGCCAGACCAGGAAGTTGCTGAAACTGCTGCTGTTACCATCACTGCCACCACTCAACTGTATCTTGATATTCACAGAACTGCTGACTTGGCACTGGGACGTGGATCCTAGATACCGAAGAATCTCAAGAATGGACTCTAGAACATAGTTGCTGCTATGAGCTTGCTTTCAAGAAAATCACCAAAAATGGGTAGGAGGATAGCTTCTGCTTCATTTTCATCCTCCAAATCTTGCAAGAATGCATCGAATAGACAGCATGCAATTCATATCCGGAACCCAAGCTGTGAGGAAGTCTAGAAAATGTAGTTTTGGGATTCCCAGGGTCTGCATAAGAGGAAGAGGCCGGAACAGAAATTGAGCAAGCTGTGCCACAGTACTTGCCACAGTAAAACTTTTGTCTTCATTCAAGATGTTGGCAAAAATAACGAACAGGCCAGAACCATGTGGCACACCACTAGGAAATGCTCTCCAGATGGATATCATTACTAGTACTCATATAACTTGGTAGGGTTATGGTTATAATTGGTAGAGCTGAGATTTAAACCTAGGTCTGACACCAATGACCAGAAAGCCATATTTCCTTTCAATTCAATTTTCTTTTGCTCTTTAAGTAGCTTAGAATCCACCTAAATTTATTCTTTATATTGGACAGTCATGAAACATTATTCAAATCTGTGCTAAAATCAGGGTATTCTTTCCAAGAGTCTCTCCTGATTTACCAATTTCAATGAAAAGGAGATGGAAGTTTGTCATTCTGCAGGGGAACCCATGGTTTAGTGATCCCCATGCTAATCTAACATTCCCCACTCCTGCTTAAAACCTTCTAGTGGCTACATTGGTTAGAATTTGCATTTGCATTGAGTAACAGAAAACTCAAATGACTTCAACCAGAAAGAAACTTCTCCCTCACATAAAACACATCCAGAGGCAACAGTCAGGACTAGTAGGGCAGCTTCCCTAACAGTCATCAGGGCTTCGGGCTCTTTCTATCTTGTTACTCCATCATCCTCTGTGGCCTTACCGCAAAGTCCAAGGGAGCTACTGGAGTTCTAGTCTTCATATCTACATTCTAGCCAGCTGAGAGGAAGGAGTGCAGGAACACTTCGAAGAAACACACAAACCTTTTGATTCTTTTTGGCTGAGTACTTGGTAAGCAGCTCCACTTAGCTACAAGGGAAGCTGGTAAATGTCTTTTGTGCAGATGGCTAGGAGAATGTGTTAGTGGCAAACAGCAGTCTCTGCTACAGTGACATCACTGCATCCTGCAATCCTGTTCACTGTGCATCTTCCTCATAATATTGTAAAATTTTAAAATGGCAGATGTCTTCTCTTACTCCTGGCACAGACACTGACATATTTTAGGCACTTTATCATTTGTCCAACAAAACATTTTTTGCCTAGTTTTTATTTCCTGATGAAATTTAAGAAGTGGTTTTAAAATAGATATAATTAGGTATACCTGTAAGACGTGCTTGAAAAGCTGTGCGTAAAACAAAATTTTCTATTTAAATCTTACTTCTCCCTTGATTTCCAATACATTAGGGCATGCATTTCCAAGGGGGGAGAGAAGGGGAAAGGAATGCAAATAATTTAGAGGAAAGTTACAAAACACGGGCAAAATCTAAAAGCAACAAAAATGCAAAGGAAGTATAAGAAATATAAGGATCAGAGGTTAAACAGAAACAAAATTCCCAAGAAAATCAAATTTAATTTTAAATTTTAAGCCAGAATGAAAATTTCAAAGAAGCCACCAAATCAAACTACTACTGTAGGTGATTTGAACAAGTGTCTTCAAGTACAGCATAATAGTTGCGAACTTGGCTTTGGAACCAAGTTAATTGCAGCTTTTCCTATTATTAGCTGTTACTCCTACCAGTTAATATCTGAGCTAAAATTTTCTCACTTGAAAATGATATTCTTTCATAATTGTTACAATGAGAAAATCAGAATATATGTGAAGTATTTAATACAGGGTTTAGTGCAAGGAAATATTCTATATATGGTAGTAATACCATTCTCATGATACATTTCACTTATAAAATTATTTTCCCTTCCCTCTAAAATTAAGTAGTTCTAAGAAATAAAACCTATCTTGAAAGTTGTTGCCTTTTTGCTTTTCCCCTTCTAAACTTATAGCTCCAGGACTGGTCATATACATATTTTTAAAAAATTCCAGATCATATGCTATTGATAAATGATCCCATCCACAAATTTGTAATTCTAATTATTTAAAAATTCATTGATAGCAATGTATATCAAAATAAATCTCTACAGACTCAAAAGAATCAAAATTTCAGTCTTCTATGGCAATAATAGGTACTGAGGCAATTTACACTTATGATATTCCATAATATCTGATTTTCAACTCAGAGAGGGAGGCAAGACACAAGTTAACAGTTTACACTAGTTAACAGGCTACTTCTAAATGTAGCCCTTACTAATGACCTTCTTTTGCCCAGTTCATGGATCCTCAGAGTGTGAACTCTCACCTTTTTTCTTCTAGATAGCATGCCATATATACTTCTAATTGGCACTTATCAAAGAACATGCAATCAGTTCTTCACAAGATTATGAGCCTCTCTCAAAGGTGGGCACAATATCTTAAGTCCCTGGTATCTTTTCTAGGTTATGGAACTCATTTTCAGTGGATGATCACATGCTCCTGGAAATGGGCCCCTCCCCTAGCTATAAAAGATGAATCAAGAATCTAAACTAGTTAGTTTTATGGTGGGCCTTGACCTCTTTTTTCTAACAAGATTAAGTAGGGGGTGGAGTGGGAGGGAGTAATGGGAGAGTACGGGAAAGATATTTCTCTCTGATAAAAGGCTGAGAGCTGCCCTTACCACCTTGTTTGGGATGTATGAAGATACCATATTTGGAGCTGTGGTAGTCATCTTGTGACCATGAGGCAATAGACACAGAACAGCAATGCTGAAGCTGATGGAACACAAAAAAACACTGAGTCACTGAATGAACCTGAGCACCTCCTATCACCAAAATTCTTATTAAGCTAAAAATAAATGTCCTTATGGCTGAAGTCAGTGTTAGGTTTTCTCTTACCTGCAGCCAAAAGCACCTCAGGTACTACATAACACTTTTTCCTCCAGAACTTCTTACTGGTTCGTTATAGCCATTGGTTCCTGTTCTGCTTGCCTGTTCTTCACCAAAATGCCTATAATGCTTTTGGACATAGCTGTGCTTTAAAATTTTCTGTTATTTTTCTATTCAAAGTTCCCCAAATACCCGTATCTAGGTACTACACAGACTAACATTTGAAAGCAAACAGTATATGTCAGTGAACAAAAGGAAAGACCTTTTTTTTTTTTTTTCTGGACAACATAAAGCTCTATGCTATGTATCATTCATTGGTAATAAACTCTAAGTGAGTAGCAGAGTTCTGATGAACAAAATAAGATCTGTGTAGCCTCCTGGATTAATAGCAGAGAATAGATTAGCAGCACTGTTCTTCCTGATGCTGATTTTTTCCCATTTTCTCAACTTTCATGAGATCAAAGGAAGAAATGCTTCAGGTCTGTTTACAAAATGGCATGCTGTCTACATAAAACGAATCCCATAAATCACCTTAAGATCCAGTCAGTTTAATATAAAATGTTTTTAATTGTTTTTGAAAACATTTAAAAAACAATTTTTGAGCACTTTCAATAAAAAAAGAGAACTGAAATGCTACTGCAATATTCAACTACCGTAGTTTCAGCAGGTACAACAGACAACAAAACACTGGGGAAATCTTGAATTTTTGCACTAAATGAAAACATGAAACAGGGCTTGTTTTTGTCATTTATGGTGTAGTAAAACACATTATAGTACAAGACTGTTATATGAACCTCTGATGCACTGCACAAAAAAACACTTTCCTTCTTTTCAGTTCAAAAGTCAGTGCTTATTGCAATTATATGCAAAATTATTTACTTCATGAAGTCTTATCATGATAAACAGTATGCAAAATGTTTAAAACATCAAAACAATGAAAATAATCTGAGAAAAGAACATATTCAACAATAACTAAGCAGAATTAGTAAACATAAAAAAGCAAATAACTTGTGAATAACTATGCTTGTCTGGCTAACAATGAACCAGTTTCAGTACAGCCAAGAAAAAAAAAAAGTGGTTACAGGAATACCTAGTACTGTACAAGATAAGTCAATAACACTCATGCACATTTTGTGATCATGTATTAACATGGTGAAGCAAACTAAACTTAATTTTTCCTGCTGTAATATTCTCATGTAAGAGAATAAGAAATAGAAATATCTCATTGAGATTAATGCACATTGCTACATAAGACAATTTTATCTGTCACTTTGATGACATTTTGTCTTTTCATAATGAAACACATTTAAAAAGTTTAATCTGTGGACTGTATTGGTTGCATTTATCCTAAGAGATGTGCCTACCACAGGTTCAACAAATTTAGTGCAATATATGAACCCCAGAAAGTTTGCTGGACGAATTCAACCAAATTTAAAGTGTTTGCTGCAATACTGTACAGGGGGTTAAAAATCCTCCAGTCTTTATATTTTTATCAAAAAAGATTTCCATTATTTTTGTATTAGTAGGAAGTTAATAATGTAAACAAGGGATTAGAATGGCCTCAAAATCTCCTTTTCAGAGTATCTCATGTAGAAAGGCTCCCATCATTTGTTAAAAGAAATCACACAGTTTCCTTTGGGTATTGCATACTTTGGTGTGCAGTAGTGCTGTGTCTCAATGTACAGTGAAGAAATAACTAGCATCAAGAAAAAAAATCTAACAGATCATTAAATCAAGATAACAGCAAACACACACAAATGCCAATAACTAGGACATATCAATATATAAACCTCTGAGCCAAACCTAGCACCATTTATTTATCAAAATGTTAATACCCTACTTTGCAAATTTATTGAACAATGAAATCTTATTAAATTAAACCCTTCATCACATTTGTTAAATATTCATGGATTGTAGTCTTTTGATTGGCTTACGGTAAAGGAAAGCTTAGCTAGGCTCAAGGTAGCATAGCAATGGTTTAATGTTAGCTTTAAAAACTTAACGGCAATTTTTAAGTCTATTTGAAACTGATATTGAAGCTCACTTAAATGGAGCTGTCGACTAGTGAGAAGATTTGTGTCAGCATGAAATTCATAAATAATTATTCACAAAACAAAATGGGAGCCACAGAGAGAAACATTTTAAAACAAATCCTGAGTGCTTCTTTTGCAATTGTGGTTATCACAATAAATAAAAATTAAGCATGTTATAAAATGCTCCTCTTCTTCAAGTACTATTGATATCCCCTTTGTTTTATCAGAGATATAAAGATTTGTGACTTCAGACCTCAGGTGGTGAAATGTTTTCTGTTTAGTTTTTTATGTTCTCTCCTGCTTATCTGTTTTTCAAAGGGATTCCCATGATCAAATTGCATTTCTATATTCAGGAGCAGTGAAGGAGTCAGTCACTAAATCGAGGACTTATAATTAAAACCCTTCAAAATAAATCTTAAGTAGAATTTTAATATGTGCATGCAGACATACTGTGATGAAACTAAGAAAATGCTTTTAGTTTCCTTCTAAATTCCCCTATCTCAACTACCAAATAATAAAACATAAAATATTCTTCTAACATGCTTGTATTTATTCTATTAAATTACAATGTTTGGAATTACTTACTTGTCTGTGTGTGTGTGCACGTGCGGGCATGTCTCTGTCTTAGCTCCATGTTAAAATCAACATTTTAAAAAAAGATTAATGCAAGGTCACAAAGATAAATGGCTACTAGTTTTTCCTTTTAAATATTTTAGCGCAGCTTTTGCTTTCCTTACATTAATATTTAATTTTCCATTATTTTCTCCTATTTAAGCCCTTCGTTGCAGGTGCAAATGGTACTGAAGTCCCAGAAAGTCCTACAGAGATTTTTTTTCATTCTACAGTAGCTCTATGCTTCAAGCCTAAATACTTATAATAACCTGAATATTATCCCTGTTTCAAGGAAGACCTTCTTGTCTACAGTTTACTTTAACTATGATTTCATATCTAAATGATAATGCCAACAACAAAAATATCCTATACCTAAAATCAATGGTTTCCTCTAAAATCTGTGCAGATCAACCAATGAATTAAAATAAACTTATACAAAATAAAGATCTAGACTGCTCTCGTAAAAGCTGGTTATTCTTTTGTTTACTAGCAAATAATGATTAAATGGGGAACGTTATAAAATTGAAAACCTAATATTTGTTTTTCTACAGCCTACTCTCTTCAGAAACTTGTTAAGAGCTGAGGCGAGTCTAACCATTTCCTACTGAAGAAGAAACCGCTTCTGCAGCAAACTCTTAAAATGTCACAATTAATAGTAAGTGTTTCTGCTGCGGGAGGCACTTCCATTAAGACAAATACAATACATATGTCTTTTGATACAGTGTGCTACATATTATAAAATACAATTTAACCCAACATTTCAACAGTAGGGTGGTCCTTGCTTTCTATCCATTCAAAACCTGATGAAGTCATAGAGCTCATGGATTCACTGCAAATTTGTTGAAATAATGGGTCATTCTTTAATTCTTCCAGTGTAGCTTCATCATCTTGTCCCTGCTGACGACCTGGATCAAACAGTAGATTTGGATCTAAAGCGTTCAAATCATTGATGCTGCCTGAGAGCTCAGAAGACAACCTGATGTCGCTAGAAAAATCAGACGCAGGATTAGTGAGATCAGATGCTACCTGACCTACCAGCTGCTGGTTGGTTTGCAAGCTGTCTCCACTCAACAGGTCTTTAACAGTGCTACTGAAATCTAATTGTTGCTCTCCAATTTCTGATTGTGCTTGATTATCGCCAGGAGAAAAACTGATCTGATCGGTGCTATTACTCTTGGTGAGGTAAGATGGTGCTTGGAATTCATAAATAGAAGTGCTGGAATCGATCATATTCTGCGGATTGGCACTAGGAAAGACAGTGGAAGTTTCCAAAATCTGAGTGAGATTCATCCGGGCTGTATAATTGGAGGGCAGGTTGTTCATGCCCAAACCTCTCACTGCATCATCATTGTCAGAATCAAGTTTACTCAACAAAACATTGGTTATTTTTTTACTGTTTGTTTGCTTCTGAAGAGCATTTGGGAAGGCTGTTTGCATCATGACTGTCAATGGAACCGACTGACTTCTTTGAGCTATGTTGTTGGCACATGCATCCGTGTGAACGTTTGTGAAAACATGAACTTCAGGGGTTACTGGACTTCCAAAGGGGGTCACATTAGATCGGGGGATATTAGATACTGGGTAGAGGGTGCTTCCACTAAGATTACGTTGGCGATGAACAGCAGGGCTCACGCTTCGGCACCGGAAGTTGCTGCTGGCCGAAGAATTAGTTCCTTTATTATCAAGAGGGGCAGGGACCGCAAAGCCCTCCTGTTTGTTGGTGTTACTTACAGTGGCACCTTGATGCTGCACAGGAGAGACAGGAGTCAGACGACCAAAATGAGTGTCATGATGTCTGGATTGAGACTGGTAAGACTGTCCAGGCACAGCAAAAGCATGAGGTTTCCTGAAACGGTCTTCCACTAGTTCCTGATAGCTTGGGAGAATGCCATGGCCAGAAACGGATGAATTACCGACCCCACTATACCCATTATTCATCCATTCAAGCTTGGTTTTGTCGGGGTGTGTGGCCATGGGTCTCTGCATCGGTTTCACAGGACTACTTGAGACAATGCTGGCGTCGTGATATGCCATACTGGAGCTTATTGGGGTAAATGCAAATGGATTCCTGCATTCCACGGGGCTGGGAGGGACACTGCTGCTGCAGTTAGAATGGGGAGTACCGATGGGTGTGTGTCGGCTACTTCCTAAAGCACTATCCACGGGCGTGGTCTGGGCCAACCTGGAGCAAGGGCTCTCCCGTGACAGGCTCTGAGACCCAGCAACCACTTCAGATGTGGGGGTGGGGGTGGGGGTGGGGGTTGGGGTTGGGGTGGGGGTTGGGGTTGGGGTGGGGATCGGGGTGCCATTGCTACGGATGGGGTGGTAGAAGTGGGTGCTGGGGGCGTGAGATGACGCTGGAGCGCCTGGAGTTACAGACTGACTCTGAAGGGTCATTCCCAAACAGTTACCGTAAGCATGGGAATTGTTCATTGACATCTGCTGTTCCATGAGTACCAGCTCCTCTACAATACTGTCCTGGGTAAGCTCCTCATCGAAAGGAAAGTAGCTTTCATTTGCTTGGGAAACAGAAGGCTCGAACTCCTTCAGTTCGGACTGTAGAGGTAACTGATCTGAAGACTGTGCTTGCATTTGACTCAGAGAAGATTCTTGCATCTGGCTGTGTAGTTGCTGGGAATACGTGCCCTGTGGCATTCCTTCTAATTCCCAAACAGACTTCTCTAAGTCATTGATATCAGAGTGCTCAGGAACTGTCATGACACTGATACCTTGCTGTTGTTCACAGCCGGCAGATAGAAACTCAGAATCCTTAGTGACCTGTTGCCATTCATTTGGATTAAAGCTGCCATGCGATTTTGAATCACTGTCCAAGAGAAAGACACTGCCTTCAAGCTTTACTTTTATATCTGGAGATGATGATGGCGTGGTTTGCTGTTCTGAAGCTAAATCACTGGTAACAAGAGCAGAGGAATTCACGGGTTGACTTGCCACTACGTGCGAGTTAACATTTGTTGATACCTTGCTAGGAATCTGAGAACCTGCTGCTGAACTTTCTGTTTTCCCTGAATGTGGAACCTTTTGGTCCTTCTTAACACTGCCTGGTTTCTGACCTTCCGAGATAACTGCAGAAAGCTGTTCCACAATTGGTTTCTTTACAGGAGGCACCTGGGACTCTTGCAATGCAGAAGACAGCCGCTTTCTTGGACTTTTAGTGCATAATTTAGGGTCTTTATTTATTGAGTCACCATTAGATGGTGAGCTGGTGCTGGTGAAAGTTAAGTTCTGAGTGGCAACTGAGAGAGTGATAGTGCTTTGATTATTGCCTGTTGAAGTGCCTGGCAGAATTTCATTACAGCGATTTTTACATTTGGTCCTCTGGTCACAGACCTTAGTTGCTTTTATTTCATTAACACCTTCATTGGAAGGTTTTTGCACTACTCCCTCTGTATTACTTTTCTGCCCCGAGAGGGCACTAGGTGTTGTTTTGGGCACGTCAGCCCCATCAGAGTTCTCTTGGCACTGTACAGGATGCTCATCTGATGACATCTCAGGTTCCATTTTGACTTCCACAGCAGATGGTCCCCCGGTGCTGCTGGTCCTGGATCCAGGAGACTGAAGTGAAACAACAGAACCATTCTTGATCTGTGGAATGGTCCTTGATTCGTCAGTTGTTCCTGCAGCACTGTTTACTGAGGCAGAGTGTTTCAGAGGGGCACTACTGTTGCTGGGTGTGAGCGATATTGCTGTCATTTTCACCACATTTAGAGAACTCACGTGTGACGTGGGTACAACAGCGGTTTTGATGGGACTACTAGTAAAGAGGACAGTGGTTGGAGAGCGGATGGTGAGGGCACTGGTGTTGGCTGGTTTGGGTAAGATCTGAGGGTAGCGGTGACGGGCAGAGCGATCCCCCCCAGGACTGGCTGGGACGTGCTGAGGAGTCTTTGGTGCCTGCTTCACAGACTGCATGTGCTGAGTGACCACCTGTACATTGAGGGGAAGAACTTTGCCATCAGAAGAACTCATTGGACTTGGTGAAGTTACCAGTTGCCTGGTCCGTTGGACCTGTTAAAAAGGTGGAAAACAAAAATATCAGAGGTAACAAGTCTAGAATATAAATAGCAATTCATATATTCATTAGTATTAAGGCATTTGATACATGTAATGCTAAAAAGAAAAAAAAAGACAGTTTGTATGTTAGACAAGAGTTTTTAGACCAGATTTGATAGGACCAGACAAGAAAATACTATAATAAATGCAACATAGTGTAATATAGTTACCAAATACAATGATATGTAAGAAGAGTATTAAGACTTCAATGAAAAACTTCACATTTGTGATGAATACTTGCTAAAACAATGAATTTTAAGGAGGTTATAGGGAGCAGAAATAAAATCCTGAAGAAACATGCGACTATAAAGGTATCTAACTGGAGTCTGTGGCAAGATGACTCACTCACCAGGGAGACTGTCTTATAAATGGATCTCCCTTGGGCATTACTAATAAACCACTGTGGATAAGGTCTCAGATAAAACTGCTGCCTTCCTCAGTTTTCTCTACAATGAACAGTGCAAGAGTATGGTTCCCAGGTATTCCATGTTTCAATAACATGATGATGATGATGATGATAAGGATAATGATAAGAACAGGAAAAACCACAAGATACTATATTTCCCTAATAACATCATAAATAACAACATAAAATACCATCTTGCTTTAGCATGATGCACTCTCATTTTATTTTTATTTATTTATTTTTAAACATTAAAAACAATTATTTATTTATTAATTAATTAATTTTTGGCTGCTCTGGCTCTTTGTTGCTGCGTGTGGGCTTTTCTCTAGTTGCGGCGAGCGGGGCCTACTCTTCGTTGTGGTGCACGGGCTTCTCATTTTGCACGGGCTTCTCACTGTGGTTGGTGGCTTCTCTTGTTGTTCAGCATGGGCTCTAGGAGCACGGGCTTCAGTAGGTGTGGCATGCGGGCTCAACAGTTGTGGCTCATGGGCTCTAGAGCATAGGCTCAGTAGTTGTGGTGCACGGGCTTAGTTGCTCCGTGGCATGTGGGATCTTCCTGGACCAGGGCTTGAACCCGTGTCCCCTGCATTGGCGGGCGGGTTCTTAACCGTGGCGCCACTAGGGAAGCCCATGCACTCTCATTTTAAAAGCCTCTTCATCATAAACTCAGTTGTGTGAGACAGGCAAGGAGTAGACCATAACCTCTATTTGTTGATAAGAGACTCAGAGTAGCTTAGAGATTTGCCCAAGGTCCCATGTCCAGCAAGCCATTGAGACAAGTCTATGTTAATGTATTACCAACACATATTACAATTTTGCTCCATCTGAATGTTAAAAAGGAAAAAAATATAAACCAAAAAAAGTTTGCAATTGTGTCACCTTTGCTTAGCTAGAGATGAAACAACTCTGAAAATGACTCATCTCTTACATAAAGCTCTGACCAGTTATGTGCAAACTTGTATGTCTTGTAATTTCACTTCTGTTCCTTTTATAGCTCACGCTGTAATCAACAACGTATATCCTGAATAAAAGACAACCGACTGAAGTGAAATCGTGTGTGGTCACAAAATCATTTTATAACTGTATTTACACCTATACTTGCCTCCTTCTGTGCCACTTTAAACTAAACAACTGACTTCCCACAACCCCAGTAAGGTCAAATGCTATTTAATGATATTACCGGAATGGGACTAGGGACAGCTGCCACAACGATACCGATAGGCTGAGGAGAGAGGATTGCAGGATTTCCATTAGAAAGACTAGTCACTCCATTGGTTGTAGCGCCTTCTGATTTTTTTGCTGAGGATTCTCCTGGCAAAGGGGATTGTAGTTTCTGTTCTTGTTGCTTCTTCTGGATTTTCCGTTGCAACTGCTGTTTAGCGTCAATAGGAGATGGCAGAGTCTTCACTTGGGGCTGAAAGGAATTACTTTCAGCTGTAGGTATAAAAGCAGAAGGCTGGGTAATTCCTTTAATTCCTGAAAATAAACAGAAAGTAAAGCTAAAATACTCTTTATAGAAAGCAGTTACAACTCAGTTTCTAAGACTATGTAGCCATTTACTGGACAAAGCAACCAAACCCAGCAAATTTTAACTCACAATTTCTTTATAAAGCATAAATATTACACTTCCAGTTTATAAACATTTGTCAATATGGTTTTAACTGACACCTTAAAATATGGTTCAACTTAGATGACAGCTGTAGTTATATCTGCAATAATAGATGAAGATTTTGAAAAGAGTAGTAGCTATGTCACTAATGTGCAAAAGCTAAGATAAATGCCAAGATAACATGTTTTACATTTTATCAGATGTCAGAAAAATCTTCCTTCACCCTTCTCTAATTAAGAAATTCATGCATTTTCATGATTTTAATATTCAGTCCACAAGGGGCACTCAATAAATATTTGCTGAAACTATCCATATCTTAGAAAAAAATTGTATGGGGAAAAGAAGTCTTTAATTCTACATGAATTTCACGAAAATAGGTAATACAATTTTAACTGCTTTAATTAATTAATTAATTATTCCAGTATGACCTAGGAGAAATTAAGCAGAGTTTCTTAATAAGACTGAGGTTAAGATATTCTAAAAAAGGGTCACTGAAAAAGCTTTTTAAAGTAGTAGTAAGATCAACACTGAGAAAAAGGAATGATAAAATAAGCAAGGGATAAATTTTAAGAAAACTTGATTATGTAATACGACTAATTTTTCAAAAGCTCATTTCACATTTAGGGAGTGGCATTAAGATCATTAGAAAGTGAGCAGGGGTCAGTAGAAACAGTGGAGAGAGGCAAAGGGAGGACACCCCTGTCCTGCTGGCACATCCTGACCTTCCCTTCCCGACCCCAGCCGTTTCTGCTTTTCATCTTGTTAACAGCAACAGCTTCGGGAGTGGGAGACGGGAAGGAGGGAAAGTGACTGTAAACTCTAACCCACACACTCACTGCTCAACAATCCCACATGTTCTGACCCCCCTTTTATCACCTAAGTACTATTCTTTCTCCTCAAATCCAACTCGAATTGCACTGCTCCCATCCGGTCCGCAGCCTCGGCTCTGGCTGCTCAGCACCTGCACCCGAGAGCCTCTGCCAACTGCTCAAGCTCGCTGTCTCATGCCTCCTGCTAGGGTTTCTGGACAGGTATGAGTTCCAAGCAGCTGCTTACAAAGGACATCTGTAATACAACCTGTTCTTAATATGGAGACGATACTTACAAAAAAGCAAATGCACCTTCAAAGGATGAAGATTCATCACTACCAAAGATATTTTTTAAAGTGGCAATGGGGCTTCCCTGGTGGTGCAGTGGTTAGGAATCTCCCTGCCAATGCAGGGGACACGGGTTCGAGCCCTGGTCCAGGAAGATCTCACATGCTGCGGAGCAGCTAAGCCATGTGCTACAACTACTGAGCCTGAGCTCTAGAGCCCGCGAGCGGCAACTGCTGAGCCCAGGGGCCACAGCTACTGAAGCCCGTGCACCTAGAGCCCACGCTCCACAACAAGAGAAGCCACCGCACCACAATGAAGAGTAGCCCCCGCTTGCTGCAACTAGAGAAAGCCCGCATGCAGCAGTAAAGACCCACTGCAGCCAAAAATAAATTTAAAAAAAACAAAGTGGCAATGGCTGAGAACGAAATTTCAGAAGATGTTAAAAAACAGCCTCCCAAGCTACTTTCAAAAAGTGAAAATGCCTACTTATATATGTGATTTTTAGTATTTTAGTTTAAAAAATATACCTTTCTTCACACATATGCCTTAAAAATCCATTCATTCAACACTTCTTTCAGTGAGACTATGTGAATAATGTGGGAAATAAGAAGATAGAGATGTCTCTGTTTCTTTACCCCATGATACCTCCTAAGTCCTCAACTTGTGAAAGTACTCTTCTGGGTGTCAGTAGGGGTAGGAGAAAGAGAACGCAGAAAGTTGAAGGGCCCATATCTTTTAGAACCTCATTTTGCCAGAAGCTAGGAAGACAGTCTGGTGTAAAGGAGTAACCTGGGTTTTGGAGAAGGACAAATCAGGATTCAAATTCTGGCTAATTCCACTACTTATCTGACTATGGACAAATTACTTAACCTCCCTAAATCTGTTTCCCGATCTGTAAAATGGGAATAAATATCTCCTATCTTACAGGACCACTGGGAGAATAAATGAGGTAACAGATGTGAGCTATCTAGCTAGATAAGGCTGACTAAGCACTCTCCTGCCCCTGTGTAACTACATAAGTGTACAGATTAGAGCCATCCATTTTATATCGAGACAGGAAAAATTATGATGAGGCTCTTGTAAAAGGCTATTTTGCTGATATTTATGGTCCTCAATTGACAATAAAATGAGAGAACAGAACAATCTCTCTCACACACATACTGCAAATGCTTAAAGCTTTTAAATTTAAACAGAGAAAAAGGATTCCTTATTAAAATAATGAAGTTAAGATAGAAAAGTAAAGTTATTTAAGAGTATAATTATAATTATAGTTCTGGCTGTGATAAATCTACTGTTTCATATTAATAAATTTTTTATAGAAGTTATAATTTCCTAGAGTAATAACAAAATGTATTCACTCTTTTTTAGGTTTATAAAGTGTGACTGAAATAAGACATTTAAAAAATTTCATTAAAATAGATACTTTACACAGCTATTAATTTAGGAGGGAGTTATTATTCCAACGATACTGTCTGTCCTAATACTGTTAATTCTTTTTTTTTTTTTTTTTTTTTTTGCTGTACGCGGGCCTCTCACTGCTGTGGCCTCTCCCGTTGCGGAGCACAGGCTCCGGACACACAGGCTCCGCGGCCATGGCTCGCGGGCCCAGCCGCTCCGCGGCATGTGGGATCTTCCGGGATCGGGGCACGAACCCGTGTCCCCTGCATCGGCAGGCGGACTCTCAACCACTGCGCCACCAGGGAAGCCCTAATACTGTTAATTCTTAAGTTCCTATCTGAATAAAAATACTCATTGAATGCATATTAAAAAATCACTCTTGCTACTTCATAGTAATGCTTCACATGGTTTATTTTTTGTGAGACTAAGGTACCTTTCACATTGTCCAAAGATCATTTCATTTATAAGTATTAGTTTTGGGGATAGGAGTCTTAGCAAGTAATTAAAAAACTTAATCTTACTTTTTACTTGTAATATTTAATTCATTAATTTAGAAACACATATATACTTAAAAGTACACATACACATATTCTTTAAACTTTAAAACAGCAATGGAAAAATTAATGAAATACCAACTAGGAAATCATAAAAGCTTCATACTTAAGCAGAGCAACATACAAAGTTTATCATGAAAGAACTATTATTATTTTTGTTAGCTCAACAAGCCCATCTGAATTTAGTATTAAGGGAAGTAAGAGTGAATGCATACAAATACTAAAAAGACAAAGGAGGTTTTTGGCTAAGCTCTTCTTTTTATTACCAACTCTAAATATAGTTAACACCCTGTCAGTTTTAGCTTCTTAATAATTTTGTACCTGGTGGTGCTGCGGCCATTACAGTTAGAGCTGCCATCGACTTGGTGCCTATATAGTGACTTTTTACAAGGAAGCGGGCTAATTCCAAGACCGTGTCAAATGGCTGGCTTAACACTTTCTGGGCCCATTCACACACAAGACGGCAAGCAGAAGTGATAACTTCCTCATCAATATTTTGAAGCTGCCCAGAAGGTTCAGCTCCTTCCAACTAAACAAAGGAAAAAGGAAAAAAAACGTTTAAAAGAAAGTTCAGAGAAATTAAATTGAAGCACACTTAAGATACATGTTCTTAATAAGAAGATACAATATAAAACTATTGAGTCAAAGTAGTACTAAGTGACTGGTACTGGCAGGCATAAAAGTAGAGACCTGCAAATATGAGGCCTATGCCTATACCCACTGGTGCACGGCCACCAGCAGTGTTGTGAATATAACATTTAAACATATATGGAAACTAACAGATCTTTTGAATTTTTTAAAAAGCCTTTCCTAACATCAAGAAAACAAACTATGCCATAAGCCGTATTTTCTCTTCTGAAAACATTCGTTCTACACATTATTCTACAACTTAAATTTTCCTCTTGACAATATATACCATAGATATATCTACAAATCAGGAACTTTAGATCCATCTTTTTTCTCCTTAATTTCATGAACCACGGTGATATAAGTCATATATGCTAACAGTTACCAGCCACTGTTGAATTTTTTGGCTCATTTATTTAGTAAAAGACAGTTCCTAGTCCCTGGTTTTATCCAAATGAGACTATGCAGAATCGTTTCAATGTTGATAATAAGGTACAATTCTACTTATCAAAAAGAAAAGGCAGAAATTCTTACCCCATCCCCAGTTTTGTGAAAATCAAGATTGGGTAGTGTTGGCATATGAACAAAAGCTTTTTTTCTTAGTCCACTGTAGCAATACGTAATAAATAGTTAAGGTCTAAAGTACTCGAAATTAAATGAACTGTTTATATAGTTAGCACTTGAAAAGTAACCATATATGAAATGAGAATAAAATCAGCCTGAGATACCATCTACTTTCTGAGTTCTTCAGTAAAAGAAAACTTAATATTAGAAACTTAGGACACCTTTACTCTTTTGAAACTGAAACAGTCCTTGTAGAATGTTACTGGCTTAAATGGAACAAAATGATTTTCATCTGTTATAAATTTTATGAATAAATGTTCCTAATAAGCTGTGCCAGCCACCAGTAACAAACAGGTCAGAAGGAAAGGAATATCCAGATGGAAACCTGGCAGAGAGAAGGGAAACTTTAGCCCAGGGCGCTGGGACAAAAACAACTCTTAAGAGTGTCACAAGAGCTTTAACCTTTTCACTTCTTTTTTTCCACTGAAACGTAAAGGATTATCACCTGTAACATGCCAAAGACACACGAAGACATTTTTGTTTGTACTCAGGAAACAAGACTCGGTCGTGCAACAACTGGTTAAAGAACACCTGGAGCCGTTTTAGAAAAGCAGCCTCTCCCTTCCCCTTTACATCTCCCCCACAGCAGAGTTTTATGTTTTGAAAAAGGCCAAAAGCTAAGCAGAGAGAAATGATGTATTTATAATATGATACAGAGACCCTCCATGTTACAATCTTCTTCCAACGGTAGGAAGAACTTTAGTAAACTCTTAATTTTAATTTCCTTACTTCTGTTTGCTCCTAAGTATTTCTCTATCATGAGAGGGGCCTTTTCTATGCCCTGGCTTTAATTTTAATACAGCCTTTAAAGGGTTGGGTGAAAATACAAAGAGAACACTAATCTTACAGCACAAGTTCCACAAAAAATTTTTTTGAATGTTGTATATATTGCCAAGGAGATCCCTGTTTCTAAATTAGAGGAAGGAAAGATGAGAAACTAACATCTTTCTCCACTTTCACTGATATAATTTACAACTGCTGTACTGTGGCGTGCCTTAGTAATTCTATAGTTAAGGAAAAGAAGATCTGACCATTAAGAACACATTATAGTGACAGAGTAAGGTGAAACCTATCACAATCCTGATAACCACTATTTGTTATTTCTCTTGCAGTGTGATAAACAGCTGGGAAAATACAATTTACAATTATTCTAAGTACTTTTGAGTCGTTTATATTTGTTGATTTAAATTTATTTCTAAATATAGTTGCTAGTTGAACTAAAGCAGCAGACGTTCTGCAATAAGTGAGAGCTTAAAGAGATTACTAAAAACCATTCTGGTAAAGGATATTTAGATTTGCCTCTTGTGCCCAGACGACGTGCCTTCATGTTTGGAAAGACATTTTTCATGATCTTTCCAAAGTCAGCAGCACTTAATGGATGGTAACCAAGATTGTCACAATAGCTCCTGCAAAAGAAGGAGTGATCAATTCAGAGAGAGCAACAGAACTCAGAATCACATTAGCACAGCGTTATTTCAGTCCAATTTGACCCCATGAGAAAGTGAAAATACACATCTTCAAGTCATTCACCACAGTTTTCACTGATACATGCTCATCCTTCTTTAAAGACTAACTCAGGCTTACTTAGCTTGTTTCATCCTCAGGGTACACAGTACTACTGCTTTTAATAGCAAAAACTTGCAGTAAGACATTGGCAGTACAAAGTTTTCCAGCTACAATCCAAACGTGCATTCTGAAATGAGAATATCCAGGCTCGACCAGTAGGGCTATACGTTTCCACATATATATCAAGCTCACATACTGGAATAATTTCCAATGTAAACATTATGTGTGTCAGACATTAGAGACAAAACTACTACATAGTTTGGAATAGAAACACGATGTATTAGAACTAAAAGGGACCTTAGGGATCATCTATACCAACACTCTCATTTTACCAATAAGGGAAAAAAATGAAGGCAGTGTTCTCACCCCCCCTCCCCGATTATTGCAAGAAGAAAGTACCTTGTAAGGCAGTAACTTCAAGTGGGACCAGGGAAACAAGCCAAGTCTTACCTACTACTAGATCAGGTGTTCTGTTTTTCTCTACAGCTGCCAGTCATGGGTAAAAGGCCAATTCCTTCTCTACCAGTTCAGCAGCAGGAAAATGCCATGTCCTATTCTGGCTACCAAGGCCTCCCTCATAACTGTTGGCCTTTGGGAGAACCGCTACCAAAGAGCAAGTCAGAGGAATTCCAAAATAACTCAATCAAATCTCCCCAGCTCATCCCCCATTTCAGCATCAACTAGAGCAGCTTCTTGATGAAGAAGTCATGCAGTAGAGAGCCAAGGAAAGAGGTTTAGGATGAAGAAGGAAAACCACTGGAATGGGCTGCATATAATGGTAACTGGGACTTGAGTTCTTGTAGATGGCTGAATATCCTGGCAACATTCTTGAAGTGAACTGAATTCCAGAAGTCAAATTAGTAGAGATTCAGGAGAAGGTTAGGACCCCTGGGAGCCTTAATAGAGAGAACAGGGTAGGTCTGAAGACTGGTGTTTTTCTTGATTGGGCCCTCCCTATCCCAGCACCAAATACCACACACTTCTGTTGGGGGTGGGGCTGAGGGGAAGGAGAAGTGTTGTCTAGCAAATGCATTCTCAACAATGCTGCAGAGTAGGGAGAAGGGAAAGGAGCTAATATGTATCAAAAACTCCCTCTATAGGGAATATTAGATACATCATATGTAAGTTGAGACTAATACTCCAAATGGTTCAGGGGCCAAGGTTTAAAGCACAAAGTGAAGGAGTGACTATTTGGGGGGGCTGACAATTTAAATGAATTGCATCAAATCATAACCATTTCAGTAGCAAGTTAAATTGGTCATCTTTATGGTTTAAACCAGCGCAGAAAGAAAATGTGAATGATTCTTTTCCACCTTAGGGACTTGATACTTGTTTCCTCTACCTGGAATATTTTCTTACCCTTCAAGCCCCTGCTTGTTATGATTTTGAAAGGGTCTCTACTGACTACCCTATCTAAAGCAGTGCTCTCCTGCCATACCCTCACCATATTTCTTGTGTGTGTACTTTCTTTTCTTCGCCTGACTTAAAATTATGTAACAGCCAATTTATTTGTTATGTATCCTCCATTAGACTGTAAGTTCAAAGAGGGCAGTGACCATATCTATCTGGTTCATCACTGTATTCTCATCACTAGGAACAAGACTTTAGAGTCATATTATGCCCACGTGTCACATTAAACCTTAATATGACATACAACTTAAAATGACTTTAAATATGACTTAATAAGTATGCCATATTTAAAATGACAAGACACCTTAAAGGAACACAGAAAACAAAGCAAAAAAGAAAACAGTAACCACTGGCTCCTATGACAGCACTGGTAGATGGGCCTAAAAAAATTGAAACCAAATAAAGAGAATCAAAGCAATGAGTCTAAGGAGAGATATAATATCCATTCTATTCTCCTTTTGTGATTTAGGTTTTGATTTTTTTTTCATTATATTAGTATACAAAAGTTCTTTATTATGGCAGAAGGGGTAGGTGGAAGGTTGGCAAAATTAAGTGTCAGGATGATGAATGCAAAATTTGCTTGTCAAACTGAACTAATCCTGAGTGTGATTTCAGAATGTGACCATCTAGTTTCATCTGGTTTCTGATTCTTATTTATTCCACTAAAAGCAGGGAATTCACTATTTGGAAGAATAACAATGAACTTACCTTTAAAATACTCTTTAGTGGATAAATATATAAAGTATCGGTTGGCCAAAAGGTTCATTTGGTTTTTTCTGTAAGGTGGCTCTAGTAGCACTTATTGTCTTTAACTTCATTCAAAACAATTTTGTTAGATTGTATGTGACAGCTGTCATATCAGTGTGCATTTAAAAAAAGACATCAAAACTGGTGAATTTTTGTGTAGTCATTTTAATATTGAAGATGGAAGAAAAAAAGCAACATTATTTCAAGAAAGGTAAAAATGCAACCGAAATGCAAAAAAAAGATTTGTGCAGCACATGGAGAAGGTGCTGTGACTGACTGAACGTGTCAAAAGTGGTTTGCGAAGTTCTGTGCTGCAGATTTCTCGTTGGACGATGTTCCACACTTGGGTAGACCAGTTGAAGTTGATAGTGATCAAATCAAGGCATTAATTGAGAACAATCATTGTTATCCCATGTGGGAGATGGCTGACATACTCAAAATATCCAAATCAAGCACTGAAAATCATTTGCACCAGCTTGGTTATGTTCATCGCTTTGATGTTTGGGTTCCACATAAGTTAAGCGAAAAAAACCTTCTTGACCATATTTCCATGTGCGATTCTCTACTAAAACATAACGAAAACGTTCTGTTTTTAAAACAAACTGTGACGGGCGATGAAAAGTGGACACTGTATAATAATGTGAAACAGAACAGATCACGGGGCAAGCAAAATGAACCACCACCAACCACACCAAAGGCCGGTCTTCACCCAAAGAAGGTGATGTTGTGTATATGGTGGGATTGGAAGGGAGTCATCTATTATGAACTCCTTCTGGAAAGCCAAAGATTAAGTCAAACAAGCTCCCAATTAGACCAACTGAAAGCAGCACTCCACGAAAAGCATCCAGAACTAGTCAACAGAAAACACAGAATCTTCCATCAGGATAATGCAAGACCACATGTTTCTCTGATGACCAGGCAAAAACTATTACAGCTTGGCTGGGAAGTTCTGATTCATCCACTATATTCACCAGACATTGTAGCTTCGGATTTCCATTTATTTTGGTCTTTACAAAATCCTCTTAATGGAAAAAATTTCAATTCCCTGGAAGACTGTAAAAGGTACCTGGAACAGTTCTTTGCTCAAAAAGATAAAGTTTTGGGAAGATGGAATTATGAAGTTGCCTGAAAAATGGCAGAAGGTAGTGGAAAAAAACAGTGAATACGTTGTTCCATAAAGTTCTTTGTGAAAATGAAAAATGTCTTTTATTTTTACTTAAAACCGAAGGCACTTTTTGGCCAACCCAATACTTTGCAGACATATAATAAACAACTCAAATTATACCTCCTGAATCAAATAGTAGGCAATGTTAAGAATAAAACTGCTTATGGTTCAAAATTCTATACTTTGACACCTTACATGTCAAAGAGAAAATAAAGAGCACCTCAATTTGAAAGTAACAATAACAATACCCAGACAGGTCATCAATTTCTTTAATTTTGTGAAATTAATGAACTGGAAATGAGTTCAGAAGGTTGTATAGTTCAACTTCCTGCCAGTTGTGGAAATGGCTATCCTCCTGAATGATGGGTTACCTCTGAACACTTCTCCTGATAGGAAGGGCTCTATATTGTGACGTGGCCTATCCAATTTTCAGTGGTTCTAATTTTCAAAGAAAAATAACTTATTATTACAGGCTCTTCCCCATTGAGAAGTTCTAGACATTCAGTGACACTGTTTAATATAATTAAGTATTTATAGGTTATCTATCCATAATTTTGAAACCAGGGCTATATAAGATGCCATAGGTCATTCCAGGCCATGTGGAGATCTTGGATAGTTTACATCTTGTTTTCCTGCTTCATAACTAAACTGCAGGTTGATCAAGCAAGATATGGTGTCAGTTAACACCTAACTCAGCGTCAGATTATATTTATGCAAGACTCAAAAAAGGGGAAGGTACAGAGAATGTTCTGTTCACAGGATAACTAACACTCTAATGCCATTCTTCAAATGAGATTTTTCTTTTGGTCTTACTCTTTTTTTAAAAGTGTGCTTTACAGACTTTGAAATTAAGCTTAATATTTAATATGGCCATGAACATGTCACTCAAAATCCTCAGTAGCAAGTCAGTCTTCAATGTTTATTCATACCATTTACAAATAAACTATTAAGTTAAAGGTAAACATTGTTTAAAGGTACAAAAATACAAATAAAAATCATAAAAGACTTGTGGCAAAATATAGTCATAGGATACATAACAATACCTGGACATTTTTGGACCGCTTTGTATGTGTTACATCATTTAATCCCCCCAACCACCTTGAGGCAGGTTGTTTTTTTTGTTTTTGTTTTTTTCCTGCGAAGCTGTTTTTATAGTTCTTTTGAGACATTAAATTTCAAAACCCATTATAAATAAGCCCCTATTTTCTTACAGATGTTAAAAAAATGGCCTCAACTTTATTTATATGAAAACATTCACACATACTTTAGTATACATAAAGTATATGTGTTATCTATACTGCCTAAATGTCAGTTAATGAGGATGGTGACAGTAGCTCCTAGAATGCAATTAAGCTGTCTCATTGCAATGACACATTATTACCTATAAAAAGATTGGTGCAAAAGATAATCCTTACATTATTATGTAGAAAATAAAGAAAACAGCATGTGTATAAAATGTTATAAAGTCCAACTGCTTTTATTTATAAGAACATGCTTTCAATTTGTGTACCAAAAATTCTAATTTGGCTATGGACTCCTACAATTCAAGGCATATACTTCTGACTTAACGTATGCTTTCAAGATTTTTTATTTTTAACCTCTTGACCGAGTTCACTCATCTCTCCCACCCTCTACCATCATCCTTTGACAACAAACAATATATTATCTATATCTGTTAGCTTTTTTTAAAGGAATTTTTAGTTTCAACATGTAAGAGAGATCACATTGTATTTATCTTTCTCTGACTTATTTCACTTAGCATAATGCCCTTGAGGTCCATCCATGTTGCTGCAAATGGAAAGATTTCATTCTTTTTTACAGCTGAATAATATTCCACTGTATATACACACAATTTCTTTATCCATTTATTCATCAATGGACACTTAGGTTGTTTCCATGCCTTGGTTATTGTAAACAGTGCTGCAGTGAACAGGAAGGTGCTTATCTTTTTGAGTTAGTGTTTCATTTGTCAGATATATACCCAGAAGTGGAACTGCTGGATCATATGGTAGTTCTATTTTTAATTTTTGAGGAACCTCCATACTATTTTTCACAGTGGCTGCACCAATTTATATTCCTACCAACAGTGCACAAGGGTTCAATTTTCTCCACATCCTCACCAACACTTGTTATTTGTTATCTTTTTGGTAACAGCCATTCTGACACATGTGAGGTGATATCTCATTGTGGTTTTGATTTTCATTTCCCTGATAATTTGTGATGTTGAGCATCTTTTCATGTACCTGTTGTCCATCTTTATGTCTTCTTTGGAAAATGTCTATTGAGATGTTCTACTCCATTTTAAAATCGATTACTTTTTTTTCGTTATTGAGTTGTATGAGTTTTTTATACACTTTGAATATTAACCCATTAACAGATATATGACTTGCGAATATTTTCTCCCATTCAGTAGGTTACCTTTTTATTTGGTTGATGGTTTTCTTTGCTGTGTGGAAGTTGTTTGGTTTGATATAGTTCCACTTGTTTATCTTTGCTTTTTTTTTTTTTTTTTGTGGTATGCGGGCCTCTCACTGTTGTGGCCTCTCCCGCTGCGGAGCACAGGCTCCGGACGCGCCCGCTCAGCAGCCATGGCTCACGGGCCCAGCCGCTCCGCGGCATGTGGGATCCTCCCAGATCGGGGCACGAACCCGCGTCCCCTGCATCGGCAGGCAGACTCTCAACCACTGCGCCACAAGGGAAGCCCTATCTTTGCTTTTTAAAAATTTTATTTTTGGTGTCAGATTAAAAAAATCATTGCCAAGGCCTATGTCAAGGAACTTGCTACCTATGTTTTCTTCTAGGAGTTTTATGATTTCAGATTTTACGTTCAAGTCTTTAATCCATTTTGAGTTGATTTTTGTGTACAGTATAAGATACTGTTCCAGTTTCATTCTTTTGCATGTGGCTCTCCAGTTTTCTCAACTCCATTTATTGGAGAGACTATCCTTACCCCACTAATTTTGGCTCCTCTGTTGTAAATTAATTGATCACATATGTGTGGGTTTATTTCTAGGCTCTCTATTCTGCTCCATTCAACTATATGTTTGTCTTTATGCCAATACCATACTGTTTTAATTACTATAGATATGAAATAGAGCTTGAAATCAGGGAGTGTGATGCTTACATGTTTGTTCGTCTTTCTCAAGATTGCTTTGGCTGCTTGAGGTCTTTTGCGGTTTCATACAAATTTTAGAATTCTTTGTTCTATTTCTGTGAAAAATGCTATTGGAATTTTGATAGGGATTGTATTGAATCTGTAGACTGCTTTGGGTAGTATAGACATTTTAACACTATTAATTCTCCCAATCCATGAGCACAAAATCTCTCTCCACTTATTTGTGTCTTCTTCAACTACTTTCCTTGATGTCTTGTAGTTTTCAGTATGCAGGTCTTGAACATCTTTGGTTAAATGTAATCCTAGGTATTTTAACCTTTTTAATGCAGTTGGAAATGGGATTGTTTTCTTAATTTTGTTTTCTGATAGTTTGTTATTAGTGTGTAGAAATGCAAAAGATTTTCGGGTATTGATTTTGTATCCTGCAACATTACTCAATTTGTTTATTCGTTCTAACAGTTGTTTTGTTGGAGTCTTTAGGGTTTTCTATATATAATGTCATGTCACCTGCAAATGGTGACAGTTTTACTCTCTCCTTTCCAATATGGATGCCTTTTATTTCTTGTTCTTGCCTAACGGCTCTGGCTAGGGCTCCCAATACTATGCTGAATAAAAGTGGAAAAAGTGGGCATCCCTGTCTTTTTCCTAATCTTAGAGGAAAAGCTTTCAGCTTTTGAGTATGATGTTGACCGTGGGCTTGTACAATATATGGCTTCTGTTATGTTGGGGTACATTCCCTTCATAGCCACTTTGTTTTTATCATAAATGAATGTTGATTTTTGTCAAATGCTTTTCCTGTAGCTATGGAAATGATCATATGATTTTTATCCTTCATTTTGTTAATGTGTTGAATCACATTGACTGATTTGTGAATGTTGAGCCAGGCTTGCATCTCTAGAATAAATCCCACTTGATCATGGTGTATGATCCTTTCAATGTATTGTTGAATTGTTTGCTAATATTTTTTACATCTGTATTCATTAGGAATATTGGCCTGTTAATTTTCTTTTCTTGTGGCATCCTTGTCCGGTATTGGGATCAGGGTAATGCTGGCCTCACAAAATGAGTTTGGAAGAGTTTCCACCCCTTCTATTTTTTTGGAAGAGTTTGAGAAGGATAGGTAGTAATTCTTCTTTGAATGTTTGGTGGAATTCACCAGTGAACCTGCCGGTCCTGGACTTTTGTTTGTTGGGAGGTTTTTGATTAGTGATTCTGTCTCCTTACTAGTAATCAGTTGGTTCAGATTTTCTATTTCTTCATGATTCAGTCTTGGTAGGTTGTATGTTTCTAGGAGTTTATCCATTTTTTCTAGGTTGTTCAATATGTTGGCATTTGGCTGTTCAAAGTAGTCTCTTATGATCCTTTGTATTCTGTGCTATCAGTTGTACCATCTCCTCTTCATTTCTGATGTTATTTGAGTCCTCTCTTTTTTTCTTGGTGAGTCTAGCTTACGGTTTTTCAGTATTGTTTATCTTTTCAGAGACCCAGCTCTTATTCTGTGGCATGTGGGATCTTCCTGGGCCGGGGCACGAACCCGTGTCCACTGCATCGGCAGGCGGACCCTCAACCGCTGCGCCCCCAGGGAAGCCCCTACTGTGTCTTTTAAGGATGATGTTTCCTTATTGATTTTCTGTCTGGATGATCTATCCACTGAGGTAAAGGGGGCATTAGAGTCCGCTACTATTGTTGTACTGGTGTCTGTTTCTCACTTCAAGTTTGTTAATATATGCTTTACATATATAGGTCCTCCTAAGTTGGATAAAAAAATATTTTATAAATGTTTTATCTTCTTGTTGGGTTGGCCCAATATAATGTAATGTCTTCTTTGTCTCTTATTATATAGCCTTTGTTTGAAAGTCAATTTTGATAAAAGTATAGCTATCCCAGCTTATTTTGGTTTCTATTTTCATGGAATATCTTTTTCTATCCCTTCACTTTCAAGTCTTTGTGTGTCCTTATATCTAAAGCAAGTCTCCTGTAGATAGCATATAGATGGGTTTTGTTTTTTATCTATTCAGGCACTCTGTCTTTTGATTGAAGGAGTTAGTAAATTTACATTTAAAGTAATTATTGACAGGTATGTACTTATTGCCATCTTATTTGTTTTCTGGATGTTTCTGTGGTTCCTCTCTGTTCCTTTATTCTTCTCTTGCTCTCTTTCTTTGTAGTATGATGACTTTCTTTAGTCATATGCTTGTACTGCTTTCTCTCTATCTTTTGTGTGTTTCCTATAGGTTTTTGCTTTATGGTTACCATAAGGCTTACATATAAAAACTTATAACAGTCTATTTCAGGTGGTTAACACCTTAAATTTGATTACATTCTGAAGTTCAACGTTTTTACTCTGCCCTCCAATGTTTTATGTCACATTTTATATTTTAATCTTCTGTATCCATAAGTTATTATAATCATAGTTTTACTACTTTTGTTTTTTTACCTTCATACTAGCTTTATAACTAACCCATTATATTTACTATATATTTACTTTCTCAGTGACACTTATTCTTTCATATGTTTTCTTGTTACTAGTTAGTACCCTTTCTTTAGAGCTTATAGAAGTCCCTTTAACATTTCTTGTAAGGCAGGTTCATGGGTGATAAACTCCTTTAGCTTTTGCTTGTTTTAAAGTCTCTTTATCTCTCCTTCAATTCTGAATGATAACTTTGCTGGATAGAGTATTCTTGATCACAGATGGAGATTTTTTCCTTTAGCATTTTGAATATATTGCGCCAATCCCACTGGCTTGTAAAGTTTCTGCTGACCAATCTGCAGGTAATCTTATGAGGGTCTGCTTGTACATAACTAGTTGTTTTTTCTTGCTGCTTTTAAGATTCTCTCCATGTCTTTAACTTCTGACATTTTAATTATAATATGTCTTATCTCCATTTTATTAAGAATTTTTGCTGAGGCTTTACCTTGTTCTTTCATTTGGAACATATATATATATTTTTTTAAAATGTATTTATTTATTTATTTTTGGCTGTATTGGGTCTTTGCTGCTGTGCATGGGCTTTCTCTAGTTGCAGCAAGCAGGGGCTACACTTTGTTGTGGTGCACGGGTTTCTCATTGTGGTGGAGACTGCGGGTGGCGGAGGGGGGAAGCTTCGGAGTAGCGGAGGAGAGCACAGCAACAGGAGTGTGGAAGGCAAAGCGGAGAGATTCCTGCACAGAGGATCGGTGCCTCAGGCACTCACCAGCCCAAGAGGCTTGTCTGCTCGGCCACCGGGGTGGGCGGGGCTGGGAGCTGAGGCTCGGGTATCGGGTTTCAGTCGGTGCGCAGGGAGAGGACTGGGGCTGGTGGCAAGAGAGCCTGAAGGGGTTAGTGCACCACAGCTAGCCCGGAGGGAGTCCGGGGAAAAAGTGTGGAGCTGCCAAAGAGGCAAGAGACTTTTTCTTCCCTCTTTGTTTCCTGGTGCGCGAGGAGAGGGCATTAAGAGCGCTGCTTAAAGAAGCTCCAGGGACGGGCGTGAACCGCGGCTAAAGGAGCGGACCCCGGAGACGGGCGTGGGACACTGGGGCTGCTGCTGCCGCTGCCACAAGGCCTGTGTGCGAGCGCAGGTCACTGTCCACCCCCGCTTCCAGGGAGCCTATGCAGCCAGCCACAGCCGGGGTCCCGGGATCCAGGGAGGGCTTCCCCGGGAAAGCACACAGAACGCTTCGGGCTGGTGCAACGTCACGCTGGCCTCTGCCGCCGCAGGCTCGCGACTGCGTGCCCCTCCCTCCCCTCGGCCTGAGTGAACCAGAGCCCCCGAATCAGCGGCTCCTTTAAACCCGTCCTGTCTGAGCGAAGAACGCACGCCCTCCAGAGACTGACGCGCAGAGGCGGGGCCAGGTCCAAGGCTGAGACCCGGGATCTGTGAGAGCAGAGAAGCGACAGGGAAAGCTCTCTGTGCAGCCTCGGAGGCAGTGGATTAAAGCTCCACGGTCCACTTGATGTGCCCTGCATCTGTGGAGTGCATGAATGGACAGCGAATCATCCCAAATTGAGGAGGTGGACTTTGAGGACAAGATTTAAGATTTTTCCCCCTTTTCCTCTTTTTCAACGAATTATCCCAAATTAAGGAGGTGGACTTTGAGAGCAAGATTTCAGACTTTTTCCCTTTTCCTCTTTTTACAACGAATTATCCCAAATTGAGGAGGTGGACTTTGAGAGCAAGATTTTCGATTTTTTCCCCCTTTTCTCTTTTTTTGAATGTGTATGTGTATGCTACTGTGTGAGATTTTCTCTGTATAGCTTTGCTTCCACCATATGTCCCAGGGTTCTATCCGTCCGTTTCGTTTTTTTTTTTTTTTGGTTTTGTTTCGTTTTCTTGTTGTTGTTTTGTTTTTCAATAACTACTTTTTTATTTTAATAACACTACTATATTTTATACTTTATTCTATTTTACTTTATCTTCTCTCTTTCTTTTTTCCTACCTTCCCTTCCTCCCTCCCTCCCTCTGCCCCTCCTTTCTTTCTTTCTTTCCTTCCTCCCTCCCTCATGTCTTTCTTTCTTTCTTTCTTTCTTTCTTTCTTTCCTCCCTCCCTTCTTTCTTCCTTTCACTTTTTCTTTCCTTCCTCCCTCCCTACTTTCTTTCTTTCTTTCTTCCTTCCTTTCTTTCTTCTAATAATTCTTTCTTTCTACTTTTTCTCCCTTTTATTCTGAGCCAGGTAGATGAAAGGCTCTTGGTGCTGCAGCCAGGAGTCAGTGCTGTGCCTCTGAAGTGGGAGAGCCAACTTCAGGACATGGGGCCACAAGAGACCTCCCAGCTCCACATAATATCAAGCAGCGAAAATCTCCCAGAGATCTCCATCTCAACACCAGCACCCAGCTTCAGTCAACGACCAGCAAGCTACAGTGCTGGTCACCCTATGCCAAGCAACTAGCAAGACAGGAACACGACACCACCCATTAGAAGAGAGGCTGCCTAAAAACATAATAAGGCCATAGGCACCCTAAAACACACCACCAGATGTGGACCTGTCCACCAGAAAGACAAGATCGAGCCTCAACCACCAGAACACAGGCACATAATTAAAGTGATGAAGGAGAGAAACCTGCAACCAAGATTACTCTACCCAGCAAGGATCTCATTCAGATTTGATGGAGAAATTAAAACCTTTACAGACAAGCAAAAGCTGAGAGAGTTCAGCACCACCAAACCAGCTTTACAACAAATGCTCAAGGAACTTCTCTAGTCAAGAAACACAACAGAAGGAAAAGACCTACAATAACGAACCCAAAACGATTAAGGAAATGGGAATAGGAACATACATATCAATAATTACCTTAAATGTAAATGGACTAAATGCTCCTACCAAAAGACACAGATTGGCTAAATGGATACAAAAACAAGACCCATATATATGCTGTCTACAAGAGACCCACTTCAGACCTAGAGACACATACAGATTGAAAGTAAGGGGATGGAAAAAGATATTCCATGCAAATGGAAATCAAAAGAAACCTGGAGTAGCACTTCTTGTATCAGACAAAACAGACTTTAAAATAAAGACTATTAGAAGAGACAAAGAAGGACACTACATAATGATCAAGGGATCAATCCAAGAAGAAGATATAACAATTGTAAATATTTATGCACCCAACATAGGAGTACCTCAATACATAAGGCAAATACTAACAGCCATAAAAGGGGAAATCGACAGTAACACACTCATAGTAGGGGACTTTAACACCCCACTTTCACCAAAGGACAGATCATCCAAAATGAAAATAAATAAGGAAATACAAGCTTTAAATGATACATTAAACAAGATGGACTTAATTGATATTTATAGGACATTCCATCCAAAAAGAACAGAATACACATTTTTCTCAAGTGCTCATGGAACATTCTCCAGGATAGATCATATCTTGGGTCACAAATCAAGCCTTGGTAAATTGAAGAAAATTGAAATTGTATCAAGTATCTTTTCCGACCACAATGCTATGAGACTAGACATCAATTACAGGAAAAGATCTGTAAAAAATAAAAACACATGGAGGCTAAACAATACACTACTCAATAACGAAGTGATCACTGAAGAAATCAAAGAGGAAATTAAAAAATACCTAGAAACAAATGACAATGGAGACACGATGACCCAAAACCTATGGGACGCAGCGAAAGCAGTGCTAAGGGGGAAGTTTATAGCAATACAATCCCACCTTAAGAAACAGGAGGGGCCTCCCTGGTGGCGCAAGTGGTTGAGAGTCCGCCTGCCGATGCAGGGGATACGGGTTCGTGCCCCGGTCTGGGAGGATCCCATATGCCGCGGAGCGGCTGGGCCCGTGAGCCATGGCCGCTGAGCCTGCGCGTCCGGAGCCTGTGCTCCGCAAAGTGGGAGGCCACAACAGTGAGAGGCCCGCATACCGCAAAAAAAAAAAAAAAAAGAAAGAAACAGGAAACGGGCCTCCCTGGTGGCGCAGTGGTTGGGAGTCCGCCTGCCGATGCAGGGGGTACGGGTTCGTGCCCCGGTCTGGGAGGATCCCATATGCCGCGGAGCGGCTGGGCCCGTGAGCCATGGCCGCTGGGCCTGCGCGTCCGGAGCCTGTGCTCCGCAACGGGAGAGGCCACAACAGTGAGAGGCCCACATACCGCAAAAAGGAAAAAAAAAAAAAAAGAAACAGGAAACATCTCGAGTAAACAAACTGACCCTGCACCTAAAGCAATTAGAGAAAGAAGAACCAAAAAACCCCAAAGTTAGCAGAAGGAAAGAAATCATAAAGATCAGATCAGAAATAAATGAAAAAGAAATGAAGGAAACGATAGCAAAGATCAATAAAACTAAAAGCTGGTTCTTTGAGAAGATAAACAAAATTGATAAATCATTAGCCAGACTCATCAAGAAAAAAAGGGAGAACACTCAAATCAATAGAATTAGAAATGAAAAAGGAGAAGTAACAACTGACACGGCAGAAATACAAAAGATCATGAGAGATTACTACAAGCAACTCTGTGCCAATAAAATGGACAACCTGGAAGAAATGGACAAATTCTTAGAAACGCACAAGCTGCCAAGACTGAATCAGGAAGAAAGAGAAAATATGAACAGACCAATCACAAGCACTGAAATTGAAAGTGTGATTAAAAATCTTCCAACAAACAAAAGCCCAGGACCTGATGGCTTCACAGGCGAATTCTATCAAACATTTAGAGAAGAGCTAACACCTATCCTTCTCAAACTCTTCCAAAATATAGCAGAGGGAGGAACACTCCCAAACTCATTCAACAAGGCCACCATCACCTTGATACCAAAACCAGGCAAGGATGTCACAAAGAAAGAAAACTACAGGCCAGTATCACTGATGAAGAAAGATACAAAAATCCTCAACAAAATACTAGCAAACAGAATCCAACAGCACATTAAAAGGATCATACACCATGATCAAGTGGGGTTTATTCCAGGAATGCAAGGATTCTTCAATATACGCAAATCAATCAATGTGATACACCATGTTAACAAACTGAAGGAGAAAAACCATATGATCATCTCAATAGATGCAGAGAAAGCTTTCGACAAAATGCAACACCCATTTATGGTAAAAACCCTGCAGAAAGTAGGCATAGAGGGAACTTTCCTCAACATAATAAAGGCCATATATGACAAACCCACAGCCAACATCGTCCTCAATGGTGAAAAACTGAAACCATTTCCACTAAGATCAGGAACAAGACAAGGCTGCCCACTCTCACCACTCTTATTCAACTTAGTTTTGGAAGTTTTAGCCACAGCAATCAGAGAAGAAAAGGAAATAAAAGGAATCCAAATCGGAAAAGAAGTAAAGCTGTCACCGTTTGCAGATGACATGATACTATACATAGAGAATCCTAAAGATGCTACCAGAAAACTACTAGAGCTAATCAATGAATTTGGTAAAGTAGCAGGATACAAAATTAATGCACAGAAATCTCTGGCATTCCTGTACACTAATGATGAAAAATCTGAAAGTGACATCAAGAAAACACTCCCATTTACCACTGCAACAAAAAGAATAAAATATCTAGGAATAAACCTACCTAAGGAGACAAAAGACCTGTATGCAGAAAATTATAAGACACTGATGAAAGAAATTAAAGATGATACAAATAGATGGAGAGATATACCATGCTCCTGGATTGGAAGAATCAATATTGTGATGATGACTCTACTACCCAAAGCAATCTACAGATTCAATGCAATCCCTATCAAACTACCACTGGCATTTTTCACAGAACTAGAACAAAAAATTTCAAAATTTGTTTGGAAACACAAAAGACCCCAAATAGCCAAAGCAATCTTGAGAATGAAAAACGGAGCTGGAGGAATCAGGCTCCCTGACTTCAGACTATACTACAAAGCTCCAGTAATCAAGACAGTGTGGTACTGGCACAAAAACATAAAGATTGATCAATGGAACAGGATAGAAAGCCCAGAGATAAACTCACGCACATATGGTCAACTTATCTTTGATAAAGGAGGCAGGAATGTACAGTGGAGAAAGGACAGCCTCTTCAATAAGTGGTGCTGGGAAAACTGGATAGGGACTTGTAAAAGTATGAGATTAGATCATTCCCTAACACCATACACAAAAATAAGCTCAAAATGGATTAAAGACCTAAATGTAAGGCCAGACACTATCAAACTCTTAGAGGAAAACATAGGCAGAATACTCTATGACATAAATCACAGCAAGGTCCTTTTTGACCCACCTCCTAGGGAAATGGAAATAAAAACAAAGATAAACAAATGGGACCTAATGAAACTTCAAAGCTTTTGCACAGCAAAGGAAACCATAAACAAGACCAAAAGACAACCCTCAGAATGGGAGAAAATATTTGCAAATGAAGCAACTGACAAAGGATTAATCTCCAAAATTTATAAGCAGCTCATGCAGCTCAATAGCAAAAAAACAAACAACCCAATCCAAAAATGGGCAGAAGACTTAAATAGGCATTTCTCCAAAGAAGATATACAGACTGCCAACAAACACATGAAAGAATGCTCAACATCATTAATCATCAGAGAAATGCAAATCAAAACTACAATGAGATATCATCTCACACCAGTCAGAATGGCAATCATCAAGAGATCTAGAAACAATAAATGCTGGAGAGGGTGTGGAGAAAAGGGAACACTCTTGCACTGCTGGTGGGAATGTGAATTGGTACAGCCGCTATGGAGAACAGTATGGAGGTTCCTTAAAAAACTAAAAATAGAACTACCATATGACCCAGCAATCCCACTACTAGGCATATACCCTGAGAAAACCATAATTCAAAAAGAGACATGTACCAAAATGTTCATTGCTGCTCTATTCACAATAGCCCGGAGCTGGAAACAACCTAAGTGTCCATCATCAGATGAATGGATAAAGAAGATGTGGCACATAAATACAATGGAATAGTACTCAGCCATAAAAAGAAATGAAACTGAGCTATTTGTAATGAGGTGGATAGACCTAGAGTCGGTTATACAGAGTGAGGTAAGTCAGAAAGAGAAAGACAAATACCGTATGCTAACACATATATATTGAATTTAAGAAAAAAAAATGTCATGAAGAACCTAGTGGTAAAACAGGAATAAAGACACAGACCTACTTGAGAATGGACTTGAGGATATGGGGAGGGGGAAGGGTAAGCTGTGACAAAACGAAAGAGAGGCATGGACATATATACAGTACCAAATGTAAGGTAGATAGCTAGTGGGAAGCAGCTGCATAGCACAGGGAGATCAGCTCGGTGCTTTGTGACTGCCTGGAGGGGTGGGATAGGGAGGGTGGGAGGGAGGGAGACGCAAGAGGGAAGGGATGTGGAAACAGATGCCTATGTATGACTGATTCACCTTGTTATAAAGCAGAAACTAAAAAAAAAAAAAAAAAGATACATATTGAGAAACTGAAAAAAAAGAATTTTTGCTGAGGTTTTACCTTGTTCTTTCATTTGGAACATATATATATATATATATATATATATATAAAATTAATTTATTTATTTTTGGCTGCATTGGGTCTTTGTTGCTGTGCATGGGCTTTCTCTAGTTGCGGCAAGCAGGGGCTACTCTTTGTTGTGGTGCACGGGTTTCTCATTGTGGTGGCTTCTCTTGTTGTGGAGCATGGGCTCTAGGCACACGGGCTTCAGTAGTTGTGGCTCTCAGGCTCAGGAGTTGTGGCCTGCAGGCTCTAGAGCGCAGGCTCAATAGTTGTGGTGCACGGACTTAGTTGCTAAGCAGCATATGGGATCTTCATGGACCAGGGCTTGAACCCACGTCCCCTGCACTGGCAGGCAGATTCTTAACCACTGTGCCACCAGGGAAGTCTCTAGAACATATTCCTTTGTTTCTTCATTTTGCTTAACTCTGTGTTGGTTTCTATGCAGTAGATGAAACTACCACTCCTCCCAGTCTTGAAGGATGTAGGAGATGAAACTTGTTCAACTCTGTCCTAGGTCTTGGTTGTCCCTTAAACTTTTGTGCTTGTCCAAGCAGCTTATTATATCTTTAATAGCTCCCGGTAGTTAGGTATGTACCAAGACCTATCATGGTCCCAGAAGGGAGGATCTCAGCACCTAAAATCAGGCTGACTGGAAGTTGGACCCTCAGGCAGCAGCTTTTAAAAGTATGCAAGTATATATAGTTCAGTATGACCACAGCATAAACCCTGCTTGCCACCAGAGCCAAGCAATCTGGAGGTGTCACTTGGGCAGTTGCAAAAATCAGGGCTCCTGACAAGTGTATGAGTTACTGGTGAGCTGGAAATTGATACTGGTGAGCTGGAGCAAGGCAGAGGGAAAGAGGCAAGACTACACCTGTTCCTTGAGAGTAGCTCCGTAGGCCACTAGACATATGCCAAACCTGAAGCCTACCCCTTAGGCCAAAGCTCGAGGAAAGCAAAGAGGCTTCCTTCACAGAAAAACTGGGGATGGGAGGGGGTGTCCCAGTCTGCTGTCTGTGCAGTGCCTTTGAAGTGGTACCTGGCCAAGAACTGTCTTTCCAACTGCCACATTACTTTGGAATGACCCAGGAATGCAAGCCCCCCCTGGCTACCAGAGCTAGTTGATTTAGGGGCATCCCCTGGGCAGTGGCTACAAAAACCAGGCTGCCAGATGAGTGGAAAGCTCCCCCTGGGGGCACACTGGCATTCAGGAGTGTGGCAGAGGGAGAGCACGAAGATAGCACCAGCCCTCTGAGGTCTCCGAAAAAGATTACAATCAGTTGATAGATACATGTTTAATTAGAAGCCTGCCCCTCAGGCTGCAGCCGTGACAGCCGGGTAACAGGTCTCCACAGAAGAACCGAGCTCTTGGGTCTGTGACTGCTGCTGTGCCGGTAGCTGTTGAAGAACTCTTTCTCTGTTGGTTACAGTCCTGTGGGACCCTTGACTGTAAGCCCCACTGGCACCGGTGCCATGCTATGTAGAGGTATCCTCTGGTAGCAGCCACTAAAATCAGGGTGCCAGACGAGGGTGTAAAATCTCCTTTCTGGGTGACTGTTTGTTACAGTTCCATTGGACCGGGAACACAAGCTCCCCTGGCCTCCAAAGCAAGGCAATTAAGAGGTGTCTCCTGGGCGGAAACTGCACAAATCAGGGCACCAGATACATGTAGTAGCTCCCTTCTGGGAGATACTGGTATTCTGGAGCACAGCAAAGAGAGACTGCAAAGATAGCACCTACAAGTCTCTGTCCCTAGACAGTGTTCCAGCTGTCTCCTAGATGTGTCTTCAATAGGATGCCTGCCCCCCAGGCTGATGCTTTAATATAAGTAGGTGATCCTCCTTCCCTTATGTCTGGGCAAGACAGGCTGCCTCTGAGATGGGCCCTGGGGCAGGTAAGTCTGAGTGTGTGGGCCCTCCAATAGCCATGTCTCAGAACCTTATAGTCTTGTGGTTCTCGGGCTGTGAGCCCCACTGGTTTTCAAAATTAGATGTTTTGAGGGTTCGTCTCTCAGGTGCAGGTCTTAAAACTTGGGGTGTGCAATGTGGAGTGTGAACCCTTTGCTCCTCATGAGAAGCCCAGGGTTTTGAGTTCCCTCTTGATTGGAGGTTGCTGTGTCACTGGTGGGGTTTATGGCAAGTTTGTGTCTGAGCCTCCCCTACCTGTTTCGTGTGGCTTTCTTCCTGTTTGCCTGATGTGTAGTCATCACTCAGCCAGCCTTTAGGTTTTTTTAAAGAGGAAATTTTCCATATGTAGCTGGAGACACAGTGTGTCCATGGGAGGAGATGAGTTCAAGAGCTTTCTGCACCAAGATCTTGAGCTGTTCTCCCCAGGTATTTTTTATTATACACATTTTATAAATGAGACACTTGCATAGAGAGGTGAATCTGGCAAGAATTTGCTCATCTAGCCTAATCCACTCATTTTATATGTGAGAAGCTTTTGTTACTAATCAGTGAGTGTAAGCCAACTGAATGGCTTGGAAAGCAACCAAAATTATATCACTGAAATTTTTTCTAATACTTCTAAAGAGAAGAACTTATTAATTTCTATTGAGTCTTTTTCTTACCAAGACCTATAGTATTATTAACATTCATGTATTACAGATGACAATAAAAGATGGAATTTAGAAAGGTCCCAAAGACATGGTAGAATTATATTCCCTTACAAGTATTAAGCAAATAATACATTCGCTAGGTAATACATAAATGAGGTAAAAGTAATACGGTCAAACATCTAGTTAGCTTGAGCCTTTGAAAGTATAACAGTTGTTGAAACCCTCCAATAATTTTAAGGTACAATTAGATCGAGTCTCTGGAGAGAAAACTCTTTGAAGGGGCCTGACCTTGATCATAAACATATTTGATTTTTCTTAGTGTTCCAGGTTCTGGACAGAACAATAATACACAGCGGAGTCTGAGGCATGGCTAAAGTCCACCAGAGTCTGGCATTTGGCAGGAATACTCAGAGAACACTGCAGAAGTACACAGTGTAAAGTACATGAAGGTTTGGTGTCCCAGGGAATAGCACAGCTGGAAAAGCACTGCATATGTCTGTTGGTTAGTTATGGTGTCTTCTAGTCTAGGCCCTGGAGAGAAATTAAGAGCTGTTAATAGTACTATTAAGCCGAGCTTAGACTAAGATCAAACATCACCTTTGAAATTCACGTGGCAAATCTTATTTTTGTGGTAACTACATAATAAACAATATACTTAAAAGATTACTTTGAAGTCAACAAAATTAATTTAAAGAAGAATTAGAGCATCTCCCCACAACTAGGACACCTGCCGGCTGCTGGTGGGGAACACTGACGCCCAAGGAGACAGGAGGAACCCTCAAGTGAACTAGTTGGACATGGGGGGACTGAGGGGGGAGGAGCAGTGGAGGCCAGACAGGATCAGCACCCTTGAGACCAGGGAGATCAAGAGAGGCAGGCAGGACGGACTCTGCAGGAAGAGCGGGAGAGAAGTGGAGGGTGACTGCCTGGCTCACTTGGGCCAGGGAGCCTGTTGAGCTCCCAAGCCGGTACCCACCTCCAAAGCCCCATCCAGGTGGCATGGGTCCTAGGGGCATAGGAGGGAGGCTGGGGAAATCCGGAGAGGCAGGCAGGAGGGGCCCTCCAGGAGGAACAGGAGAGAAGTGGAGGGCGATTTCCCCACCCACTTGGGCCTGGGAGCCTGCTGAGCTCCCAGGTCAGTCCCCTGTGCTCTGAGGCCCCCCTCTCCCCACTGCCACGTTGGTTCTTGGGGCATAGGAGAGAGGCCGAGGAGATCAGGAAAGACAGGCGGGAGAGACCCTCCCAGACCGGAGGAGCACGAGAGGAGAGGAGGGTGTTTACCCTGCCCACTTGCGCCCAGGAAGCCTGCTGGGATCCCAGGTGAGGTCTTCTGCCCTCTGAGACCAGGGGTGGGGGCATGCCTGGGCCCCTTCTGTTCCTTGAGCTTAACTAAGCTCCGACCCCCACAGACCCCAGGGCCTTTTCCAGCCCTGTGGGTCCTAAGTATAGGCCCTGCCCACCACCCAAACCTCACCCTTGCTTCAGCACCCCCTCTACAGCCAAGGCCTCCACCCCCACTTTTTTTCTTTTCCCCCCTCCCCTTTCTTACTATTGTGGTACTGATGTACCTTCTGGTTGTTTATTCATCTATATGTTTATTTTTAAGTTCTTTCTAACATATCTGTTAGTTTCCTAGTCTAATTTTATTTTTTACTTTGTAATTGTTTTTTTGTTTTGTTTTGTTTGCCATCCCACGTGGCTTGCAGGATCTTGGTTCACGAGCCGGGGGTCGGGCCGAAGCTCCTGCGGTGGGAGCTCCGAGTCTGAACCACTGGACTAACAGAGAACCTCAGACCCCAGGGAATATTCATCGGAATGAGGTCTCACAAAGTTCCTCATCTCAGCACCAAGACCCAGCTCTACACAACAGCCGACAACCACCAGTGCTGGAAGCCTCAGGCCAAACAACCAGTAAGACAGGAACACAATCCCACCTATCAAAAAAAAGAAAAAAGAAAAAGAGACGGCAAAAAAATATGTCACAGTTGAAGGAGCAAGGTAAAAACCTACAAGACCAACTGAATGAAGATGAAATAGGCAATCTACCTGAAAAAGAATTCAGCATAATGACAGTAAAGATGATCCAGAATCTCAGAAAGAGAACGGAGGCACAAACTGAGAAAATACAAGAAATGTATAACAAAGATCTAGAAGAACTAAAGAACAAGCAAACAGAGATGAACAACACAATACTGAGATGAAAAACACACTAAATGAATCAATAACAGAATAACTGAGGCAGAAGAACGAATATGGGAGCAGGAAGACAAAATGGTGGAAATAACTGCCGAGGCGAAGATTAAAGAAAAAAGAATGAAAAGAATGGAAGACAATCTCAGAGACCTGTGGGACAACACTAAACACACCAACATTTGAATTATAGGGGTCCCAGAAGAAGAAGAGAAAAAGAAAGGGTGTGAGAAAACATTTGAAGAGATTATAGCTAAAAACTTCCCTAACATGGGAAAGGAAATAGTCACCCAAGTCCAGGAAGCACAGAGAGTCCCATACAGGATAAACCCTAGGAAAAACACACTAAGATACATATTAATCAAACTAACAAAGATTAAATTAAAAGAAAAAATATTAAAACCAGCAAAGGAAAAACAAAAAGTAACACACAAAGGAAGCCCCATAAGGTTATCAGCTGATTTTTCAGCAGAAACTCTGCAGGCCAGAAGGGAGTGGCAGGATATACTTAAAGTGATGAAAGAGAAAAACCTACAACCAAGATTACTCTACCCAGCAAGGATCTCATGCAGATTTGATGAAGAAGTCAAAAGCTTTTCAGACAAGCAAAAGCTAAGAGAAATGAGCACCACCAAACCAGCTTTAAAACAAATGCTAAAGAAACTTCTCTAGGCAGGAAACACAAAAGAAAGGGACCCACAAAAACAAACCCAAAACAATTCAGAAAATGGTAATAGGAACACACATATCGATAACAACCTTGAATGTAAATGGATTAAATGCCCCAACCAAAAGACACAGACTGGCTGAATGTATACCAAAAAAAGTCCCATATATATGTTGTCTACAAGAGACCCACTTCAGACCTAGGGACACATACAGACTGAAAGTGAGGGGATGGAAAAAGATATTCCATGCAAATGGAAATCAAAAGAAAGCTGGAGTAGCAATACTCATATCAGATAAAATAGACTTTAAAATAAAGAATGTTATAAGAGACAAGGAAGGACACTACATAATGATCCAGGGATCAATCCAAGAAGATATAACAATTATAAATATATATGCACCCAACATAGGAACACCTCAATACATAAGGCAACTGCTAACAGCTATAAAAGAGGAAATCGACAGTAACACAATAATAGTGGGGGACTTTAACTCCTCACTTACATCAATGGACAGACCATCCAAACAGAAAATTAATAAGGAAACAGGAGCTTTAAATGATACAATAAACCAGATAGATTTAATTGATATTTATAGGACAGTCCATCCAAAAACAGCAGATTACACTTTCTTCTCAAGTGCACATGGAACATTCTCCAGGAGAGATCACATCTTGGGTCACAAATCAAGCCTCAGAAAATGAAAGAAAATTGAAATCATATCAAGCATCTTTTCTGACCACAATGCTATGAGACTGGAAATCAATTACAGGAAAAAATTGTAAAACAGACAAATACATGGAGGCTAAACAGTGTGCTACTAAATAACCAAGAGATCACTGAACATAAAAACAAATGACAATGAAAACATGACAACACAAAACCTGTGGGACACAGCAAAAGCAGTTCTAATAGGGAGGCTTATAGCAATTCAATCTCACCTCAAGAAACAAGAAAAATCTCAAATAAACAATCTAAGCCTACACTTAAAACAACTAGAGAAAGAAGAACAAAGAAAACCCAAAATTAGTAGAAAAAAGAAATCATATAGAGCAGAAATAAATTCAATAGAAATGAAGAAAACAATAGCAAAGATCAATAAAACTAAAAGCTGTTTTTTTGAGAAGATAAAATTGATAAACCCTTAGCCAAACTCATCAAGAAAAAAAGGGAGAGGATGCAAATCAATAAAATTAGAAATGAAAAAGGAGAAATCACAACTGACACTGCAGAAATACAAAGGATTATAAGACACTACTACAAACAACTATATGCCAATAAAATGGACAACCATGAAGAAACGGACAAATTCTTGGAAAGGTACAATTTTCCAGATTAAACCAGGAAGAATTAGAAAATATAAACAGACATATCACAAGTAATGAAATTGAAAATGTAATTAAAAATCTTCCAACAAACAAAAGTCCAGGACCTGATGGCTTCACCGGCAAATTCTATCAAACATTTAGAGAAGAGCTAACACCAGTCCTTCTCAAACTCTTCCAAAAAATTGCAGTGGGAGAAACACTCCCAAACTCATTCTACGAAGCCATCACCTTGATACCAAAACCAGAAAAAGATATTACAAAAAAAGAAAATTACAGACCAATATCACTGATGAACATAGATGCAAAAATTCTGAACAAAATACTAGCAAACAGAATCCAACAGCACATTAAAAGGATCATACACCATGATCAAGTGACACTTATTCCAGGGATGCAAGGATTCTTCAATATACGCAAATCAATCAATGTGAGACACCACATTAACAAATTAGGGAAAAAACCCATATGATCATCTCAATACATGCAGAAAAAGCTTTTGACACAATTCAACACCCATTTACGATAAAAACTCTCCAGAAAATAGGCATAGAGGGAAACTACCTCCACATAATAAAAGCCATATATGACAAACCCACAGCAAGCATCATATTCAATGGTGAAAAACTGAAAGCATTTCCACTAAGATCAGGAACAAGACAAGGACGTCCACTCTTGCCACTATTATTCAACATAGTTTTGGAAGTCCTAGCCACAGCAATCAGAGAAGAAAAAGAAATAAAAGGAATACAAGTTGGAAAATAAGAAGTAGAACTGTCACTATTTGTTGATCACATGATACTATACATGGAAAATCCTAAAGATGCCACCACAAATGTACTAGAACTAATCAATGAATTTGGTAAGGTTGCAGGATACAAAATTACTGCACAGAAATCTCTGGCATTCCTATACACCAACAATGAAAAAGCAGAAAGAGAAATTAAGGAAAACTCCCATTTACCATTGCAACAAAAAGAATAAAATACCTAGGAATAAACCTGCCTAAGGAGGTGAAAGACTTGTCCTCAGAAAACTATAAAACACTGATGAAAGAAATCCAAGATGACATAAACAGATGGAGAAGTATACCATGTTCTTGCATTGGAAGAATCAACACTGTGAAAATGACTACACTACCCAAAGTGACTTACAGATTCAATGCAATCCCTATCAAGCTACCAATGGCATTCTTCACAGAGTTAGAACAAAAAATTTTACAATTCGTATGGAAATACAAAAGACCCCAAATAGCCAAAGCAATCTTGAGAATGAAAAATGGAGTTGGAGGAATCAGGCTCCCTGACTTCGAATGATACCACAAAGCTACAGTAATCAAGACAGTATGGTACTGGCACAAAAACAGAAATATAGATCAATAGTACAGGATAGAATGCCCAGAGATAAACCCACAGACATATGGGCAACTAACTTACGACAAAGGAGGCAAGAACATACAATGGAGAAAAGACAGCCTCTTCAATAAGTGCTGCTGGGAAAACTGGACGGCTATGTGTAAAAGAATGAAATTAGAACAGTCCCTAACACAATACACCAAAAATAAACTCCAAGTGGATTAAAGACTTAAATGTAAGACCAGACACTATAAAACTCTTTGAGGAAGGCATAGGAAAAACACTCTTTGACATAAACCACAGCAAGATCTTTTTTGACCCACCTCCTAGAGTAACGGAAATAAAAACAAAAATAAACAAATGGGACTTAATTAAACTTAAAAGCTTTTGCACAGCAAAGGAAACTACAAACAAGACAAAAAGACAACCCTCAGAATGGGAGAAAATATTTGCAAATGAAACAACAGACAAAGGATTAATCTCCAAAATATACAAAAACCTCATGGAGCTCAATATCAAAAAAAAAACAAAAAACCAATCCAGTTAAAAAATGGGTGGAAGACTTAAACAGACATTTCACCAAGGATGACATACAGATATCCAAGAGGCACATAAAAAGATGCTCAACATCACTAATTAACAGAGAAATGCAGATCAAAACCACAATGAGATAACACCTCACACTAGTCAGAATGGCCATCATCAAAAAATCTAGAAAAATAAACGCTGGAAAGGGTGTGGTGAAAAGTGAACATTCCTCCACTTTTGGTGGGAATGTAAATTGATACAACCACTATGGAAAACAGTATAGCAGTTCCCTAAAAATCTAAAAATAGAACTACCATATGACCCAGCAATCCCAGTACTGGGCATATACCCTGAGAAAACCATAACTCAAAAAGAGATATGTACCACAATGTTCATTGCAGCTCTATTTACAATAGCCAGGACATGGAACCAACCTAAATGTCCATTGACAGACGAATGGATAAAGAAGATGTGGCACATATATACAATGGAATATTACTCAGCCATAAAAAGAAATGAAATTGAGTTATTTGTAGTGAGGTGGATGGACCTAGAGTCTGTTATACAGAGTGAAGTAAGTCAGAAAGAGAAAAACAAATATCAAATACCGTATGCTAACGCATATATATGGAATCTAAAAAAAAAAAAAAGGTACTGATGAACCTAGTTGCAGGGCAGGAATAAAGAGGTAGACATAGAGAATGGACTTGAGGACATGGGGTGGGAGGGGGAAGCTGGGACGAAGTGAGAGTAGCATTGACATATATACACTACCAGATGTAAAACAGTTGGCTGGTGGGAAGCAGCAGCATAGCACTGGGAGATAGACTCGGTGCTTTGCGATGACCTAGAAGGGTGGGATACGGAGGATGGGAAGGAGACTCAAAAGGGAGGGGATATGGGGACATGTGTATGCATGTGGCTGATTTGCTCTGTTGTGCAACAGAAACCAACATAGTATTCTGAAGCAATTATACTCCAATAAAGTTCTATTAAAAAAATAAAAATAAAGAATTAAACTACCATGTATATATAAACAAATGATCATGATGATCATGTATGACCTTAGTAATCAGGTCTTTCCTTCCAACTTGCCTTTCCTTTTTCATGGGATTATTAGCTGAAATGATTTTAGGTAACAATCCCATGAAAAAGACTCAGTCATGATGAATCATGATTGGTATGTCAAGGATCTTATTGTAAAGTTTTAAAATTACTAATAAAAGAATATAAACCTCAGGGGTAGTCACTGATAAATCCTCAATATTTTAAAAAGAAATTTGTGTCAATTTTTTAATAATAAAAAGTAAATATTTCTGCTTTTATTATTTCTTTAAAAAGACTTGATTTCTCACTATTGCTTATAAAAGAGCCTTTTAAAACAATTATCCTTTTGCTCAATTTAGATTGTAGTTTTTTTTAAATTAAAAAAATATCTCTGTATATAGTGCAAACTATACTGGTATGCTTACTTTCATTTCTAGATTGTCTCAGTTTTTCTTTGTTTTAAATTAACCTCACATAAAATGTTCAGATTATATGAATGTAGTTTCTGCATACAGATTAAGAATGAACAAAAATACTGAAGCAGTGGGCCTTGAGTCAATTAATTCCTGATCAACCATTTCTGTTGAGTTTCCACTCAAATCCAATTTTACTACAATTTTTCTTCAATTGTTTCAAACATTTCTGAAATAATTTTAATAAAATGATAAGTTCATATAGGAACAAGGTTGCCTACATTTAAAAAACCCCCAACAAACTCCAACATCGTCTTGTGTATTCACACCATGTTATAGATGAAGAAACAAAAGAACAGAGAAGTAAAGATGACTTGCAAGTTCATTAGTGAATGGTTCTTCTATCACCAATGAGCCAAGCAGAGTTTTATACAATGGGTACTCAATACATATTTGTTAACTGGTGGCAGTGCAACATCTTCCTTCTGAAGAACATTGGTCAGTTCCCAATTTAATCCGCTGCATAAAGTCTCCAATCAATAAATATATAAAGCTGTGATGTATACAGTATGGCATTCTTCTAGAAACTATGTCAGCAGTTAATGATGAGTGTGATATATTTACCTGCCTTTAAAGATTATACAGGAGAGAAAAATAAAGACTTAAATAGGTCCTTCATGAAAAAGGATAATCCGATTGGCCAAAAAAAATATTAAAAAATCAGTCAACTTTATTTAGTCATCAAGGAAATGCAAATTAACACCCAAATGGGAAAAAAACCTAATGTCCATACATAGTAGAATGGAAAAAGAAATTTTGGTATGTATTCATAAACAGAATACTGAACAGCAATTAGAACGAATGAACCAAAACTACAGAAAGCAAAATGCTTGAATCTTACAAACAAAATGTTGATCATTGTATAATTTCATTCATATAATGTTCTAAAACAAGCAAAGCTAATCCACGGTGTTTAGAAGGCAGGAGAGCAGTTGCTCTTGGCAAGGGTGGGGTGGAGGTGGTGGGAAGGGTAGTGACTGGAAGAGGACACAAGGGGCCTCTGGGATAATGGCGATGCTCAGTTTCTTGATCTGGAAGCTAGTAATACATGCATACTCACTGCGTGAAAATTTATCAAGTTGTACACTTAAAAGGTGTGTACTTTTCTATGTGTATGTTACACCTCAATGAAAGTTACATAAAACACTGTAAATAAATGGTAAGAGAGATACAAAAAAGTTGTAATGTGATCAAAGAGTAGAGAGTAATTTTAACTTAGGTCATTGAAGATATAATGGTATATGGAGAAAGTGGATTTAAATTGGGCTTTAAAAAACAAGCAGATTTAATCATATGGGTGTTAGTGTGGGAGGGGGTGATTCGTGTAGAGGAGTGTGAAAAAAAAACTGAGAAGAGGAGGGTGTGCTTATTAAATCTCAGTAAGTTCAAAAGAGCTAAGGTGTAGGATGAATGGTGGGAAAAAAGAAGGAGGGGGAAGAAGTTTATACAAAATAAGGATTACACCAGGTAGGCTAAAATGTTGGGTTGTGGAAGAGTTTGAGTAACAAGTGCTGCCACATATTGAGGGCTTACTATGTTCTAGGCATTGTGACAAACATTATATATATATATATATATATATATATATATATATATATATATATATGGTTTTAATTAAACCTTAATAAAAACAGTATAGTATCTTTACATTTCACAAAGGGATAGAAAGCAACTGACACTAAAGATTAAGGACCTGCCTATTGCTACAAACCCCAGTACACTTTAAATTAGTCTCAAACTTCGATGTGGCTAGCTCCAAAGTCTAATCTTTCTCTCCCATATAATTCTGCCTTCCTCTGAAAAATTAAGGTGTTGAACTTTATTCTGTAGTAATGGTTAATATTAAATATAATTTAGAATGAGTCTTTTTCATAGTTTATGATTGTAGACTTTTAAAGAAAGTATAGAGGTCTTCATCTTCTAGGTTGAACAATTTTATTTATGTTTGAAACAGCTATTCCATTTGCTGTATCATTCCAGTTAACTTCAATGAAGTGTGGCACTCAGAACTGCAAATACCATTTCTGGTCCTTTAACATTCATGAATTTCAATTTTATAGTTTTGGTGAAACATCAATGAAAATTGCATAGTAAGGACCATTAAGATTCACTTCTCCATAAAATACCCCATTCTTCAGCAGTAGCCTTGAAAAGTAACAGCCCATATTCCTAGTTCTAGTGGCCACCAGAAGAAATATAACACAGCTAGAGCTCTCTCAAAGCCTCATCCCAAAGACTCATTATTTGTCTTGTGTGGTGGATCCTAGGTAGACCCCACCTACTGGTTGTATTTGACCTGTGTTGGAACTTGCCCACTGTGAAAAGCTTTCTCCTTTGTCGGGGTGGAAGGATGGGGAAAAGAAGTTGTTAAAAAAATTATAGGCAGGTATCTTAACTTCACGACAGCCTGAGACAGTGGCTGTCAATTAGGGCAAACAATACACTAACCAAAAAGCTTAAAAGGCAAAGCTGGGAAGTAAGATGTCCAAAGAAGCTTTGAAAAGCTCCAACATACTCCTGGGAATCTAGAAAGCCATGTACATGCAAAGAGTTATGTGCAATTCAAGACCCAAGAAGTCCCTAAGCTCTAACCTTTTGCTAAATTTGAGGCTCCAAAAAAGCAGGAAGTGAAGGCTAAGGAAGAGCTGTCAATTGCTTGAATGTTTATGGTGTACCCCAACATGCACACAGAGCCCTCTGGCAAAGACTGATCTATTGGTTTAAGATGTTTAAGGAAATCTCTGTCCAATCAACAGCTGACTATTAAGTGAACTGAGTAGAGACTTCAATGGACAGATAAAAATATGAGAGAATTCATCAGTAGCAGACTGGTCCTATAGGGAGTTATTTAGGCTTAAATGAAAGGACAGTAAACAGTAATTCAAATCCACATTAGGAAATAAAGAACACCATTAAAGGTAACTACATAGGTAAATATAAAATACAGTCTAAATGTATTTTTTGTTTGTAACTCCTTTATTCTCTTATCTGATCTAAAAGACAACTACATAAAGCACCAAATATAAATCTGTGTTGAATGGGTACACAATGTATAAGATGAATGGGGGTGGGGAAGATAACAGAGATATACAGGAGCAAAAGTTTTTATATATTTTTGAAATTAAGTTGGTTTTAATCTGAGTAAGTGTTAACTGTAATCTCCAGGACAGCCACAGAAGAAAATAATTTAAAATATACAACTATAGTAAAAGAAACATGAAGGGGTTTAAAGTGGTTTATTAGAAAATGCCCATTTATCACAAAACAAGTCAGTAATGACAGAATTGAGGAACAGACATAAAACATATAGAAAACAAATACAAAAATGGCAAATGTAAATATTATCAGTAGTTACATTAAATGTAAATGGATTTAACTTCCCAATGAAAAGGCAGGGACAGGCAGCACAGATTTAGAATAATATATGATCAAACTACATGTCATTTACATACTACATATATATTTTACACTCAAAGACACACATAGGTTGAAAGTAAAAAAACAGAAAAAGATTCAGCATGCCAAAAGTAACCAAAAGAGAACTGAAATGCTAACTTTAATATCAGAGAAAAGACTTTGACAAAAATTGTTACTAGAGACAAAGAAAGTTATCATTTCATGATAAATGGGTCAACATCAAGAAGATATAACAATCATAACCTGTTATGTACCGAACAACAGAGCTCAAAATACATAAAACAAAAATGGACAGAAATGAAGAGAGAAACAGAAAATTTAACAATAATAATTGGAGATTTTAATACTCCACTTTCAGTAATAGATAGAACTAAGCAGAAGATATACAAGGAAATATACAACAAACAACAGTATAAACCAAATAGAAACAGTAGACATCTATAGAACACTCCACCACCCAACAACAGAATATACATTCTTCTCAAGTGTACATGGAATATTCTCCAAGATAGATCATATGTTAGGCTATAAAACAAGTCTCAATACATTTAAAGGGAATGAAATCATACAAAGTATTTTCTTCAACTATAATGGAATGGAATTAGAAATCAATAACTGAAGGAAATTGGAAATTCATAAATATGTGGAAATTACAAATGCATCAAAGAAGAAATTAAAAGAGAAATTAGAAAATACATTGAGAAGAATAAAAATGAAGGCACAACATTCCAAAACTTATGGGATGTAGTGAAAGCAGTGTTTAGAGGAAAATTTATAGCTGCATATGCCTACACTAGAAAAGAAGAAAGGTCTCAAATGACTAATTTTCCATGTTAAGAAACTAGAAAAGTTAAGAGGAAACCAAATCCAAAGCAGACAGAAGAGAGGAATAATATGGATTAGAGTGGAAATAAATGAAACAGGAAATAGAAAAACAATAGAAAAAATTTAATGAAGCCAATAGTTGATTCTTTGAAAAAGATGAACAAAGGTGATAAATCTTTAGCTAAACAGACCAAAATACAAAAAGAGAAGGCTCAACTAAAATCAGAAATAAAACAGGGATATTATGACCAACCTTACAGAAATAAAAGGGACTGTTCGAGAATACCATGAAAAACTGTATGCCAACAAACTAAATAACCTACATGAATAGACAAATTCCTAGAAAGACACAAACTACCAAAGTGGACTCAAAAAGGAGTAAGACAATCTGATCTATAAAAAGAGACTGAATTTAATTTAAATGAATTTAACTGAATTTTAAAAGTACCCACAAAGAAAAGCCCAAGACTAGATGATGTCACTGGTGAATTCTACCAAATAGTTAAAGATTAATACCAATCCTTCATAAAGTCTTGCATAAAAACAGAAGAGGAATACTTCCAAACTCCTTCTGTAAGGCCAATCTTACCTGATTCCAAAGCTAGACAAAGATATCAAAGAAAGAAAAATACAGACCAATATCCCTTATGATTATAGATGTAAAAACCCTTAACAAAATATTAGCAAACTGAGTCTGTCAGCATATATAAAGAATAATACATCATGACTAAGTGTGATTTATCCCAGGAATACAAGACAGATTCAACATACAAAAATCAATCAATAACATAATACACTGTATTAATTGCATAAGAAAAAAATCTGACACGATTATCTGAATAGATGCATATAAAGCATTTGACAAATTTTAACATCCAACAATCTGGTAATAGAATGTAAGTTCCTCACATATATAAAGATAATCTATGGAAAACCCATAGCTATCATAGTTAATGATGAAATGCTAAATACTTCCCCCTTCAGACTGGGCTCATCATTTCTATTCAGCACTGTACTGGTGATTCTAGCAGAGCAAATGGACAAGAAAGTGGAATAAAAGCCAGATTAGAAAGGAAGAGGTAAAACTATCTCTATTTTCAGATGACATATTATATGTAGAAAATCCTAAGGAATGTACTAAAAAATAAAAACCATTATCAGAGCTAATAAACTAGTTCAGCAAGACTGCAGGATACAAGACCAACATATAAAAATTAGTCTTACTTCTATAAACTAGCAACAATCAAAAATGAAATTAAAAATTAACTCCATTTACAAATCATTAAAAAAAAAGCCAGGAATAAACTTAACAGAAGTATAAGATGTATATATGAAAACTATAAAACATTTCTTAAAAAATTAAAGACCTAAGGAAATGGAAATATATTCTATGTTCATGGGTTGAAATAAGTAATACTGTTAAGATGACAACACTCCCAAATTGATATACAGATTCAATGCAATCTTTATGAAAATTCCAACGGTCTTCCTTACAGAAACTGACAAGCTGATGCTAAAATCCATATGGAAATTCAAGGGACCCAGAAGAGTCAAAATAATCTTCCCAATTTCAAAAATTACTACAAAGCTAAAGTAATCAATACATCATACTACTAGCACAGAGAAAGATATATAAAGCAATGGAACAGAATTCAGAGTCCCGAAGTAAGCCCTTATATGTATGGTCAATTGATTTTCCACAAGGGTGCCAAGACCATTCAATGCGGAAGAAGTAGTCTTTTCAACAAATGATGCTGTGCAATTGGATATTGGATATCCATGTACAAAAGAATGAATTTGGGTATCTACTTCCCACCATGTACAAATATTAACTCAAAATGCAAAGACCCAAATGCCTGAGCTAAAAGTATAAAACTCTTATAGTTATAAACATAGTGTAATTCTGCAACAGTTTCTTAGATATGATACCTAAAAGCACAAGCAACCAAAGAAAAAATAAATTGGATTTCATCAAAATTAAGTTTTTGTTCATCAGAAGACACTATCAAAACAATGAGGAAAGCCTAAAGAGTGGGAGAAATATCTGCAAATCATAATATACCTAATAAGGATCTATTATCCTGAATAAATATAGAGCACTTATAACTAAATAATAAAAAGACAAACAACAAAAATGGGAAAAGAATAAATATTTCTCCAAAGGAAATATACAAATAGCCAATAAGCACATGAAAAGATGTTCAATATCATCAGTCATCAGGGAAATGCAAATCAAAACCATGAGCTACTACTTCATATGTACTAGAATGGCTATAATATAAAAGGCAGACAAGTGTTGGTGAGGATGTAGAGAAATGCAACCCTCATACATTGTTGATACGAATGTAAATGCTGCAGCCATTCTGGAATACAGTTTGGTAATTCTTCAAAAAGTTAAACATCGAGTTACAATATGATCCAGAAATTCCACTTCTAGATATATGCCCAAGAGAAAGGAAAACACATGCCATATCAAGACTTGTAGACAAGTGTTCACAGCAGCCTTATTTATAATACCAAAAATTGTAAACAGCTCAAATGTTCATTAACTGATGGATGGATAAACAAAATGTGGTATATTCATACAATGGAATACTATTTGGCCATAAAAGAGAATGAAGTACTGATATATGATACAACATAGATACACATTGAAAACTATGTCAACTGAAAGAAGCCAGACAGGAAAGGACACAAAATATATGAAACCATTTATATGAAATGTCCAGAAGAGGCAAATTCATACAGAAAGATTATTTGTTGCTAGGGTGTGGGAGGAAGGAAAAATGGGTAGTTACCACTAATGGATAATGGGGTTTTGGGGAAGTAACGAAAATATTCTAGCATTAGGTGTGACTGATACACGACCTTGTAAATATACTAACACCCACAGAATTGTGCAATTTAAAAGTGAATTTTATGTGACATATCTCAAAATATAAAAGCTCATAAACAAAACAAAAATGTATAGTTTTGTCTACCTGTGAATAACTGTCTTAGTCTATAATATGCAGTAAAATGAGACGTTACTACTGTGTGAATCTGAATCATATGCTTTAAGACTGGGTAGTAAAAATAAATAAATAAATAAAAGACTGGGGAGTGGAAGTGACTCCTTTGCTGAGATATAAGCTAGCCAATTACATTTGCAAAAGTAAGGCTCCACTGTTCTCAAATCATTAAAACACAGACTCCAAATATGAAAAAAATGTTTTTCTATATTTAAAATAGCTCCAAACCTGGTAATAGATGGATTAGAGGATTGTTAATTTTCCCAGATGTGATAAAGGTATTATGGTTATAAAAGGGATTGTTCTTAATCTTAAAAGTATCATATCCAAAACTTAATTTCATATGGTACAGGAAAAAAACTGTTGAATCTAGGTGGAGAATATGTGCATATTCTTACATTATTCTTTCAACAATTCTGTTATATTTGAAATTTTTGATAATAGAAGTTGGAGGAGAAATCGCCCTGAACACAAAACAGTTCTTCAGGGTAGATGATGACAGTATTTAATAGAAGCTGAAGAGATCTAAAATAAGGATATTCCCCAAACTATGAATTCATGTAGGACGTATAGTGTCTACTTGGCAAATTTCAGGCTGCGTTACCTGGCAGCATCATGGTTTTGTGAAAGGGTGAAATGTTTTTTCTAATTCTGTTTTCTTTCTGATGGTACCCACTATGATTGATCTTTTTGGCCATGGCACAACATTAGGCTACTCTTCCCAGGATATAATTTATAAAGATCTTCCTGAGCCATTTATAAAAGGTAGCTGAAAATGCTCTTCCTGTAATACAGGTTATTTTCTTAAATACACTTACTTTTGCCCACAGTGAAGTTTCCTGATTAAATATGCTTATGTGGATTTTTCTGCCAACTTATATGCCTTAGGACTGTTCCTACAGTTGATATACTGTTGGCATTCTTTCTTTTTTGTGTGTGGTACGCAGGCCTCTCACTGCTGTGGCCTCTCCCGTTGCAGAGCACAGGCTCCGGACGCGCAGGCTCAGCGGCCATGGCTCACGGGTCCAGCTGCTCCGCGGCATGTGGGATCTTCCCGGACCGGGGCACAAACCCATGTCCCCTGCATCAGCAGGCGGACTCTCAACCACTGCGCCACCAGGGAAGCCCTACTGTTGGCATTCTTGACCTGATAGGGCTCAGCGTAAACTGCCTTTCTTCTTACATGGCCCACGGAGGACTATGCTGCTGTATGTACTTCTCCTTTAAAGATGTTATTTGTTTACCCTCATTTTTACTTCCCTATCCTTTAGCAAAGTGACCCAGTAAAAAACAAAAACAAAAATATCCAGGCACATTACCTTGTTAAAGGCTTTTGAAAAATCAGAGTACTCTTTACTCTTCAATTTAATAATATAATCTAAACATAAAGGCAAATCTAACAGTAAAATAAAAATGGTTAAGTAGCCCGTATGTAGCACACCTAGACTTCACCTGAATTAATAAGTGTCCTGTAATACAACCCAGTTGTGACAACCAAAAATGTCCCCTGGCGGGCAAAACTACCTTCAGTTGAGAACCAGTACTCTAAAGCAGTACATGTCAATTTTGGCCTCAAAGTAAGAACACTTGGTTACCATTTAAAATTCCTAATGCCCAGCTGCACCTCATATGAATTAAACTGGACTATCTGGGTAGACAGGGGTGAGAAGCAGACTTGTTTTGAAAGTACCCCAGGTGACTGCAATTTTTAGCCAAACTACTCTGAAGTGACAATTTGATATATAACTTCTCTCTCCTTTCCAGGATATCTATGAACTCTCAGAAAGAGAGGACAGGTGCATTTTGGGTATATGCTGGTCATGTCTAGTCTGGCTACTAGATGAAACAGTACACTCAGGGAAGAGGTGCTAAGAGCTGGGAAAGAAAAGACTTGTTGTAAACTCATTTACTTTCAGTAAACAATTTTTTAACCTACACACCCAACGCAATTTTAAAGTTTTTAGAAATTCAATAGTACTGCTGCTTATAGTTGGTAGGGTGCCATGGAGGAAGGGAGAATGGATGGGTGGTGGGGTGGAGCCGGGGTGTGTGTGTAGGAGATAAAGTAAATAGGGTATATGCTCCCAGAGACATGCAGGGATTTCACGTTGACTGATTAGTTTCTTCCAGAGACTTGCGGGAGACAATGTAATGCATACAAACAATACAATTAATAAAGTTAATATTTTTAAGCATACATTTAAAATATTTTTCTATATTATCTCATCAAATTCACAGACTTGAATTATTAGAAAATGTAATAACTTCTGCCTAAAAAATTTTAATGAAGACAGAATAACTTCTGCCTAAAAAATTTTAATGAAGACAGTGAGTTGCAGAGTGAATGGGACATGAGGAAGTTAATGTATGGCCCACTTCTACTAAAATAAACTTCTTAGAGATCTAAAAGTTATTCTGCCTTAGGCTGTCAGGATAGTTATTTACACTGTTTAAGTGTTTCCTAGGTGCTAGGTTCCTATGGGGATTTAAGATTAATCTGGAAGGCCAGAAAACTTGAGATAGTTACATAATCATAAGCTGCATTACACTGTCATATGCCAAAGTAAGTGAAGAAAAGTTCTGGTTAAATGTAATGGACAGATCACATGCTTAAAGAAAAGTTAATATAAGGAATAAATCCTCCTACACCCCCAAGGCACAGAGTAACAGGGGTCAGAAATCATCTCCCAGGCAGAATAACTTAACCCTTCAGATAAATTTAAAAGGAGTGAGTGACAGTCAAGAGAAAGCAAAAGGTGAGGTAGAAATCTCAAGCCAGTCTGGGTGGTAGTGGGGAGGGGAAAGGGGAATGCAGTGCAGATTTGTTAAAAGTCTGCTAACAGAAGAGTCCATTTCTCCCTTCCCTGCCCAAGGCCCAGAACTATTACCGGTAGCCAGGGGTGCTTCCTAAGCAGAAGTTTGGAAGAATCCTTCTGAAGAACAGAGAGACACCTGGAGAACATATAGACATTTGGAAATCTCTCAAAATAAAGCTTGGTCACCTAAAAGTAAAGCCCAACAGAAGACAAGCTCTGGCTTGCCTTTCAAAATATGAAGATAACAAAGAGCACTGGACATGTTTAAGAAAATCTCCAACATGAAAGAAGATTTAAAAAAAATAATAAACTAACAATAAAAATTCAGAAGCAGAGATAATGCAGGAAATGAAGACCAAAAAAAATGTGCTTCTCTATGTGTTAGATGACTTCTATCCAAATTACAAAAACACAAATCCTTAGTAATTTCATGTATTGGAATTTGTTTTACTGATATACGTGTGTGTTCATTGACAGCAGCACTGTCAGTATTACCAAAAGGCTAGAAACAACCTAGAGGTCCATCAACTGAAGTCTAAATATACATAATGATTCATATGATAGAATGAGATGAGGCCATTCATAATTAAGATTAATTATGATTATTTAATTATAATTATTTAGTTATAATAATTATACAGGCATACCTCAGATATATTTCCGGTTGGGTTCCAGACCACTGCAATAAAGCGAACATCACCATAAAGCAGGTCACACGAAGTTTTTGGTTTCCCAGTGCATAACAAAACTATGTTTACACTATACTGTAGTCTATTAAGTTTCCAATAGCATTACATCTAAAAAACAACATACATACCTTAATTAAAAAACACTACTGCTAATAAATGCTAACTGTCACCTGAGCCTTCAGTGAGGCATAGTAGTAACATCAAAGATCACTGATCATCATAACAAGAATAATAATGATGAAAAAGCTTGAAATTCTGTGAGAATTAACCAAAATGTGACACAGAGACATGAAGTAAGCAAATGCTGCTGGAAGAATGGTGTCAACAGACTTGCTTAAGGCAGGGTTGCCACAAACTTTCATTTGTAAAAACTGTAGTATCTATGAAGCACAGTATAGCAAAGCAAAATAAAATGAGGTATGCCAGTACAGTAAAACGATTAATAATTAATGTTCTGTTATGGACAGATCTCAGGATACGTTGCTGGGTGAACAAATGCAAAGCAAAAAACCATGTAGATAGCACGTAAGGAAAGAGGAAACAAAAATATGTAATACTGCTTACCTGTACAGTATTACAAAATATTGCTGGAATGACAGAAAAGAAACTACAGTAAGTCCCCTACATATGAACGAGTTCCATTCTGAGAATGCATTTGTAAGTTTAATTTCTTTGTGAGTCCAACAAAGTTAGCCTAGGTACCCAACTAACACAATCAGCTGTATGGTACTGTACTGTAATAGGCTTATAATACTTTTTCACACAAATAATACATAAAAAACAAACACAAAAAATAAAGAAAACATTTTTAACCTTACAGTACAGTACCTTGAAAAGTACCAGCTACACCACTGTTGCTTTTATGCTTGCTTCTGGACACCCCAGGCTTGAAATAAAGATACTGTACTACTTACTGTACTCTATCCAGTACTGTAAAGGACATAAAAGCACAACTACTTGTAGAGGATGCACGCACATGACAATATATGCCAGACACGTGAACTAACTTACGTAACTGGACATGCAAACACACGTTTGCATCTTTGAAAGTTCTCAATTTGAAGGTTCGTATATAGGTGACTTACTGTAATATGAGTTGCTGCCTATAGGTTTAGAAAATGGGTGGCTGAAAGACAAAGATGAGATGGGATTTCTTCCTTGTATACTTTTTATGCTTTATGATTTATAATCATGTGAATGTAATCATTCAAAAAATTAAATTAGCATGGATAAACTGTAGTTTTTGATCTAACAATTCCAAATACCACTGATCCCTAAACCACCTGAGGCTGAACTGCATGGGTCCACTTATATGCAGAATTTTTAAAATAAATACTACTACAGTACTATACTATCCTTGGATGGTTGAATTCACAGATGTAGAACCAAGGATATGAAGGACCAAGTGTAAATTTACAGTGGATTTTTGGCTGCTTCGGGTCAGCACTCCTAACCCCTGCAGTGTTCGAGTCAACCACAGTGTATACTTCAATGTTACTTTCATACAAGTGCAAAGATACTTAATTCAAGGCTGTTGAGCACTTTTTAATAGTAGAAAAAATCAGGAACTACCTAAATGTCCATAAATAGAGGGTATAAACACACACACACACACACCATGGAACATTTATATTAAGAAATACTGTGCAGCAGTAAAAAAAAAAAAGAATGTAATAACTCTACATATATAGACAAGGAGAGCTACCTAAGATATAGTGCTTAGTGATAAAAGTAAGAACATTTACAGTATAGTTTCATTTTAAATAAAAAACCATATGAATAACTGACAGGACTCATAGGTACAGAAAAAAACAGAAAGATAAATCTGTTAGGAATATTTAAATCTCAAGAGCATAGTGGGATGAAGGGGGGAATAAACAAAGATCTTAATTTGATGTTATATTTTCAGACTGTTTTAATTTGTTATAATGAACACATATTGTATATTATTTGCAGAATTAAAAACAAGTTAATGTAATATCTCATAAGAGGTTAATATTCAGGATATACAAGGAACTCCTACAACTTAACAACATAAAAACAAACAACCCAATGCATAAATGGGCAAAAGAACTTGAATACATTTCTCCAAAGAAGATATACAAAAGGCCAATAAACATATGAAAACATGCTCAATACCACTAATCATTCAGGAAATGTAAATCAAAACCACAATGAGGGAATGGAAGAAGGTATCCTATGCAAATGGAAATCAAAAGAAAGCTGGAGTAGCAATACTTCTATCACACAAAATAGACTTTAAAATAAAGACTGTTATAAGAGACAAAGAAGGACACTACATAATGACCAAGGGATCAATCCAAGAAGATGATATAACAGTTGTAAATGTACATGCACCCAACACAGGAGCACCTTAATACATAAGGCAAATACTAACAACCATAAAGGGAGAAATCGACAGTAACACAACAATAGGAGGGGACTTTAACATCCCATTTGCATCAATGGACAGATCATCCAGACAGAAAATCAATAAGGAAACACAGGCCTTAAATGACACATTAGACCAGATGGACTTAATTGATATTTACAGAGCATTCCATCCAAAAGCAGCAGAATACACATTATTCTCAAGTGCACACGGAACATTCTCCAGGATTGACCACATGCTGGGCCACAAGGCGAGCCTTGGTAAATTTAAGAAAATTGAAATCATATCATGCATCTTTCCCGATCACAATGCTATGAGCTTAGAAATAAACTACAAGAAAAAAATTATAAAAAACACAAACACATGGAGGTTAAACAGTAATGCTACGAAACAACAAATGGACCACTGAAGAAATCAAAGAGGAAATAAAAAACTACCTAGAGACAAGTGAAAACGAAACCACAATGTTCCAAAACCTATGGGATGTAGCAAAAGCAGTTCTAAGAGAGAAGTTTATAGCAATACATTCTTACAACAGGAAACAAGAAAAATCTCAAATAAATAATCTAACCTTATACCTAAAGCAACTAGAGAAAGAACAAACAAAACCTAAAGTTAGCAGAAGGAAAGAAATTATAAAGATCAGAGCAAAATAAATGAAACAGAGACAAAGAAAACAATAGCAAAGATCAATGAAACTAAAGCTGGTTCTTTGAAAAATAAAAATAAATTTGATAAACCTTTAGCCAGACTCATCAAGGAAAAAAGGGAGAAGACTCAAATCAATAAAATTAGAAATGAAAAGGGAGAAGTTACAACTGACACCACAGAAATACAAAGGACCTGATGGTCCAGGGCTTAAGACTGTGAGCTCCTGATGCAGGGGGTCCAGGTACAATCCCTGGTCAGGGAACTAGATCCCACATGCTGCAATTAAAGATACCACACATGGCAACGAAGATCCCACATGCTGCAACAAAGGTCCAGCGCAGCCAAAAAGAAAAAAATAAGTAAATATTTTTTAAAAAGAGGATCGTAAGAGACTACTACGAGCAACTGTATGCCAATAAAATGGACAACCTAGAAGAAATGGACAAATGCTTAGAAAGGTACCTCCCAAGACTGAACCAGGAAGAAACAGAAAATATGAACAGACCAATCACAAGCACTGATATTGAAACTGTGATTAAAAACTCCCAAAAGGGCTTCCCTGGTGGCACAGTAGTTGAGAGTCCACCTGCTGATGCAGGGGACATGGGTTTGTGCCTCAGTCTGGGAAGATCCCACATGCCGCAGAGCAGCTAGGCCCGTGAGCCATGGCCGTTGAGCCTGTGCGTCCGGAGCCTGTGCTCCACAACAGGAGGCCACAACAGTGAGAGGCCCGCGTACCGCAAAAAAACGCAAAAAAAAAAAACTCCCAACAAACAAATGTCCAGGACCTGATGGCTTCACAGGTGAATTCTATCAAACATTTAGAGAAGAGCTAACACCTATCCTTCTGAAACTGTTCCCAAAAATTGCAGACCAAGGAAAACTCCCAAACTCGTTCTATGAGGTCACCATCATCCTGACACCAAAACCAGACAAAGATGCCACAAAAAAAGAAAATTATAGGCCAATATCACTGATGAACTTAGATGCAAAAATCCTCAGCAAAATACTAGCAATGTGAATCCAACAATACATTAAAAGGATCATACACCATGATCAAGTGGGATTTCTCCCAGGGATGAAAGTATTTTTCAATATCCACTAATCAATCAGTGTGATACACTGTATCAACAAATTGAAGAATAAAAACTATATGTCATCTCAATATATGCAGAAGAAGCTTTTGACAAAATTCAGCACCCATTTATGATAAAATTGCAGATATCAAAACTAATAGAGAAATATGTGCATTTCTATACACTAACAATGAAACATCAGAAAGAACAATTCAAGAAACAATCCCATTTACTATTGCATTAAAAAGAACAAAATACCTAGGAATAAACCTACCTATGGAGGTAAAAGACCTGTACTCCAAAAACTATAAGATGATGATGAATGAAATCGAAGACAACACAAACAGATAGAAAGATATACCATGTTGATGGATTGGAAGAATCAATATTGTCAAAATGACTATACTACCGAAGGCAATCTACAGATTCAATGCAATCCCTATCAAATTACCAAAGGCATTTTTCACAGAACTAGAACAAAAAATCCTAAAATTTGTATGGAGACACAAGATCCCAAATAGCCAAAGCAATCTTGGGAAAGAAAAATGGAGCCTGAGCAATCAGGCTCCCGGACTTCAGACTATACTACAAAGCTACAGTCATCAAGGCAGTATGGTACTGGCACAAAAACAGAAATACAGATAAATGGAACATGATAGAAAGCCCAGAAAAAAACCTATGCACCTATGGTCAATTAATCTACAATAATGGAGGAAAGACTACACAGTGGGGGCAAGACAGTCTCTTCAACAAATGGCACTGGGAAAACTGGACAGCTACATACAAAAAAATAAAATTAGATCATTCTTTAATACCATACACAAAAATAAGCTCAAAATGGATTAAAGACCTAATTGTGAGACTGGACACTATAAAACTCCTAGAGGAAGACATAGGCAGAACACTCTGACATAAATTGAAGCGATATCTTTTTTGATCCATCTCCCAGGATAATAGAAATAAAACCAAAAATAAAAAATTGGGACCTAATTAAACTCAAAAGCTTTTGCATAGCAAAGGAAACCATAAACAAAACGAAAAGACAACCCACAGATTGGGAGAAAATATTTGCAAATGATGTGACCGACAAGGGATTAGTCTCCAAAATTTACACACAGCTCATGTGGCTTAATATCATCAAAACAAACAACCCAATGGAAAAACGGGCAAAAGATCTAAATAGACATTTCTCCCAAGAAGACATACAGATGGCCAAGAGGCACATGAAAAGATGTTCAACGTCGCTAATCATTTGAGAAATGCAAACCAAAACCACAATGAGATATCACCTCACACGAGTCAAAATGGCTATCATCAAAAAATCCAGAACAATAAATGCTGGAGAGGGTGTGGAGAGAAGGGATCCCTCATACACTGTTGGTCGGAATGTAAATTGGTACAGCCACTATGGATAACAGTATGGAAGTTCCTTAAAAAACTAAAAATAGAGCTACCATATAACCTTGCAATCCTACTCCTGGGTATATATCCAGAGAAAAACATGGTCCGAAAGGATACATGCACCCCAGTGTTCACTGCAGCACTGTTTACAATAGCCAAGACATGAAAGCAAACTAAATGTCCACTGACAGAGGAATGGATAAAGATGTGGTATGTATGTACAATGGAATATTACTCAGCCATTAAACAGAATGAAATAATGCCATTTGTAGCAACGTGGAAGGACCTAGAGATTGTCATACTGAGTGAAGTAAGTCAGAGAAAGAGAAATATCATATGATATCCCTTATATGCAGAATCTAAAAAGAAATGATATGAATGAACTTATTTACAAAACAGAAACAGACTCACAGACTTAGAGAACGAACTAATGGTTACCAGGGGGGAAGGGTGGGAGGAAGGGATAGTTAGGGAGTTTGGGATCAACATGTACACACTGCTTTATTTAAAATGGATAACTAACAAGGACCTACTGTATAGCACAGGGATCTCTGCTCAATGTTATGTGGCAGTGTGGATGGGAGGCAAGTTTGGGGGAGAATGGATACATGTATGTGTATGGCTGAGATGCTTTGCTGTGCACCTGAAACTACCAAAACATTGTTAATCGGCTGTACTCCAACATAAAATAAGAAGTTAAAAAAAAAAAAAAAACCACGATGAGATACCACCTCACACCCACTAAAAATGGCCACTATCAAAACCTCCAGAAAATAATAAGCATTGACAAGGATATGGAGAACCTTGTACACTGCTGGTGAGGCTGTAAAATGGTATAGTCATTATGAAAAACAATATGATAGTTCCTCATAAAATTAAAATAGAATTACCATATGATCCAGCAATTCTGCTTTTGGGCATATACCCCAAATAATTGAAAGTAGGTCCTAAAGAGATATCTGTACACCAATGTTCACAGAAGCATTATTCTTCACAGCCAAAAGGTAGAAGCAAGCTAAGTACCCATCAACAGAAGAATGGATAAACAAAATTGTGAATACACATAATGGAATAGTCTGACACATGCTACTACATGGATGAACCTTGAGGACATTATGCTGAGTGAAATAAGCTATTCACAAAAGGAGAATACCATATGATTTGGCTTATATGAGGTAATACTTGGAATAGTCAAATTCATGGAGACACAAAAGTAGAATGGTGGTTGCCAGGTGCTCGGGGAGGAGGGAATGGGGGGTTATGGTCTGATGGGTACAGAGTTGCAGTTTTGCAAGAAGAAAAGAGTTCCCTGGATGTATGGTGGTGTGGTAGCACAATAATGTGAATGTACTCAGTACCACCAAACTATGAACTTAAAAATGGTTATGATGGTAAATTTTATGTGTGTATTTTACCACAAATAAAAATAAATGAAATGTGGTTTTATTATAAGCAAGGCTTAGTCCAAGGTTTTTTTTTTTAAGTATCTATTTGGGAAGAGGAAAAAAACACTATATTTAAATGGTAATTTAGAAAACCAGAAGACAGGATGATTAGCTTTAAATAAGTAACATAAATCAGTGATTTTTCAACCTTTTTCTCCCTTCCATAATGCATCTGAATTCTAAGTCGCTTAGTTTTCCCATCAGCCATCGTAGCTCATTTTGGACACAACAAGTAAAACCAGACTAAGGATTATGGGTGGTGGAGTGGGGACTTAGAAGCCTGGATCCCTGCTAATATTACAGAGCTGGCAAAAGGAAAATTGAATTCCTTCTTCTTGTTGCAGCTACTGCTCATTGCATGTTGCTATATGCAAATTAACTTGATCCCTAATGGATGAGACTAAAAAAAAAAAAAAATCTGTTCTCACCACCTCACGTCTCTACTTCTAACTACTTTTTCTTTCTCTAACCCTTTAAAAATGAGTCTCTACTCAAGTTCTTTACTTCCCACCTATTTACCTTTCATGACACTGAAATCAGGCTTCCCTAATATGATGTGGAAACTCCTCTGGCAACAGATTCCAATAGGCTATTAACTGACTTTCTTTCTTGTCTTCCTCTTACTTGGGCTGCCTGAGGCACAGGAGACTGGAGCGAATTCCCTTCTCAAAATAATCTCTTTTCTCACATTATAACACAACATGCTTTCTTGCTTCTCTTTTAAATTCCTCTTCATTTTAGGAGGGCTCTTGTTCCTCCTGTTCCTAACTCCTAAATACCAATTCTCTCCTTAACCTTACAGTTTCTCACTGTCTGCCGATGTTTGTTTTTATTAAGTTTTCAGTGACCCTGCATGACCTCGCCATGGAAGTAGTCTAACTTTTTTGGCCTGGTCTCTGACATCTTCTCCTGAACTCTGATTATAAGCCTCCATGCATTACGAATTGCACCTTCCACCTAGAACCCCCTTCTCAATCCCTAGTCTGCTTGGTAAACTTCTCAGTTTTTATAGAAGTCACCTCTTCCGTGATGTCTGCCTTCAATTCACCAGGTTGAACTATAGTAACTCTTTCTTTGCACCCGTTTACTTACTGGTCTATTTCTCCTATTTGAGAGCAGGGATTGTGTGCATATAATGCTCAGTGAATTAATGCACTCAAATTAATTTATTTTTAATAATTTATTTTAATTTGTCCTCAGGAGTAGTAATGTTGAGGTCTTTTTTTTTTTTTTTTTTTTTTTTTTTTTGCAGTACACGGGCCTCTCACTGTTGTGGCCTCTCCCATTGCGGAGCACAGGCCCCGGACGCGCAGGCTCAGCAGCCATGGCTCACGGGTCCAGCCGCTCCGTGGCATGGGGGATCCTCCCAGACCGGGGCACGAACCCGCGTCCCCTGCATCGGCAGGCAGACTCTCAACCACTGCGCCACCAAAGAAGCCCATGTTGAAGTCTTAATAGCATTAGCTAAAAGAAAAGTACTCAGTGCCTATCAACTGCAACATATCATGTTAGTGGCAGACAAAAAAGGTAGTAAGAGCAGTGATGAATTGATAACTGAAAGATTCAAGATATGGAACAGCTGGGCTCATGAACATGCAGTTTACACGGGTGGGGGTATTGGAAAGGACTGATTTTAAATTAGGAGACTTGCTTTGTAGTTCCAGTTATGACTATAACATATGTTTAGTACAGTTGGTGTAATTTTAGACAAGTCAATCAGTCTTCTCTACAAATGTGTCAAATAACAGAACTAGTTCCTTTCCTGATATATTTACAATTCCAGCTTTATTCTCCACTGCGCTGTTACTGCTCTTCCTATTATTATTGTAAAGAGTTGAGGAGGGAAAGATGAGAGTAAATGAGCACTCTGTGAAAGTACCAGAGGTCAGAAACATAGAGAAGGTGAGGGAAAGACAGATTATCAACTAGCTCCTTGAGAATCAAGTCAAAGGAAACACAGGGAAAAGAGAAAACTAGGATAAGGACCTCTGTGAAACAGGCCACACCAAGGAAGTGTGAAAAAAAACTTACCTGAAAAGTAATAACTTAAAGGCTAGACAATGTATTTAGGGTAACAATTCAGACTACACATATTAATGTAAATTTAAATGGTAAAAATCTTAAACCAATTTACATCTTAAGCATATTTAGCATACATATTTAACTATCAAATATGAACAAAAAGTCAGTAATGCCAGAATTGATCACTTTTAAGTTTTAGTTTACTATTTCCAATTAGTTATATATATTTAAAATACAATTAAGGCTTGGCAAATGCTACTCCAAAATTTAAAATTTTAAATTTTAAAAAGAATAGCAGGGACTTCCTGGTGGTGCAGTGGTTAAGAATCTGCCTGCCAATGCAGGGGACATGGGTTCGAGCCCTGGTCTGGGAAGATCCCACATGCCATGGAGCAACTAAGCTCGTGCGCCACAACTACTGAGCCTGCGAGCCACAACTACTGAAACCCACGTGCCTAGAGCCCGTGCTCTGCAACAAGAGAAGCCACCGCAATGAGAAGCCCGCACACCACAACAAAGAGTAGCCCCCATGTGCCACAACTAGAGAAAGCCTGCGTGCAGCAACGAAGACCCAATGCAGCCAAATAAAATAAATAAATAAATTTATATAAAAAAGAAAAGGGATAGCATTTGGGACAAGTTTCTAGAGGTAATAGGGATTAATGTAAAAAGAGCCCAGCTTTGAAGTCAGAAAACCTGGTTTCAGATTTGTCCAGAACAATTCACTTCTGAATATAAGAACATCATCCATAAAGCAGGAATAATATCTGCTTCCATTTATTTCATACAGGTGATGTAACATTAAACAATATGTATTTAAGAAATTTATAAATTCTACACATATGTTTAGGTCTGACTTAGATTATAGATTGTTGTAAAACATATATATGTCATTTAACTCATGAAATGTTCACTATTTTAAAGCTCTTAAAACAAATATGTTACTAGAATCTATTTTTACCTTCAAGGTTGTCCTAAGAATTTAACTTACATTGATTAATACAACAGAAATTACAAACTTAGATGGGTAAGCACTAAAGTATCACACATACAAAATTAATGACCATGCACAAACTAAAAAGCAAAACAGGGAATTCCCTGGTGGCGCAGTGGTTAAGAATCTGCCTGCCAATGCAGGGGACATGGATTCGAGGCCTGGTCCGGGAAGATCCCACATGCCGCAGAGCAACTAAGCCCGTATGCCACAACTACTGAGCTTACTCTCTAGAGCCCGCGAGCCACAGCTACTGAGCCCGCGTGCCACAAATACTGAAGCCTGCGTACCTAGAGCCCGTGCTCCGCAACAAGAGAAGCCACCGCAACGAGAAGCCCGTGCACTGCAACGAAGAGTATCCCCTGCTCGCTGCAACTAGAGAAAGCCCGCACGCAGCAACAAAGACCCAACACAGCCAAAAATAAAAATAATTTTTTAAATTAAAAAAATAAAAAGCAAAATAATCATATTCCTTAAAATATTACATAGATTTAAAAAAAAAAAGGATTTGGAGAGAACATTTGTGTCCCAGGAAACACTGCAGCCAAAGTTGTCAAGTTTACAAATCTGAACATTTGTGATTCTACCGAGAATGAAAGCAAACAGATTTTCAGGAATGCTAAAACAGGCTACATATTATTTAGTAAGAAATCCACTTAGGATTAATGCTTGTGTTTCTCTAGCATGCAGCAGGAAAAAGCAGCAGGAACTGTGGCTGCTGCTGTCTCTGTTGCTAAGTGTTTGCAAACACCAGATTTCTGAGACTGGTTCATTCCACCAGCTTCTCCTATTGGTCAGATTTTAAGACCAGAGACAATTTTAGATTAAAAACTTTAGAAACATAATAATGTAAACTGCCTAAAACAAAATGACATAAATGGTAAAAATAAAAGGATGGAAAACTATATACTTATATTAGACAGATATCCAGAATGGGTTACAAATATTGGTATCAAAGGAGAATTTAAGATAAAATACATTTAATAGGACAGAGGATCATTTTTTTGTTGACAATAGGCTTTAACTATCATAAAGATATACAATCATGAATGTTTTTTTCTAACAGCCCCAAGACCTGTGCAGCAAAACCCATTAAAAATACCATAAGGAACTGTGAGAAATATCACTTTTGTAAGCAATTAACACAGTACTCATTCTGAACTAATTAAACAGACAAAAGAGTAAGGACTTCTTGCAGAATTTGAAGGATCTGAAAATTACAGGAACTGGATTCAGTGCTTATCAATATAAGTCAATATACAGTGCAAATAAAGAGAATGTCCAGACATATTTATAAAAATTGATAATGTTAGCCTGAAAGTAAACCTCAATGATTATAAAAAAAATCAAAAATTGAATGAGCCACATTCTTTGACTAAAATATAATAAAACTAGGAATTAATAAAGTGCAAAACAAAATGGAAGAAAACCTCAACTCCCTCAAGCACGTGAAAAGTTAAAAAAACCACTCCTAACTATTTTGGGTCAAAGAAGAAATCAAAGCTATAATTGCACACTATTAGAAAATAAAGGTATATTAGAAAATAAAGGTAATCATATCCATACCTAAGGAATACAGCCAGAACTATAAGAGGCAAATTCATAGATATAAAGATGGCTCTTCTGAATGGAAAGAGAGTCATGTAGAATGTTGACTACCAGGCCATATATAGCAGAGGAATGAAAGTGGAATTAAAAAAAAGATGCAATTCAGAGATTTTTTTTTGAGCTTTTATATTCAAGTTTATTCTTCATTTAATTTTTAAAACACTACTATAGTTGAATATTAAAACAGGAGCAAGTAGTGAGCATATTATGATTACAGTCCTTCACTCAATCACTACTGCAAATAAAATGCCAATGGTGAGTGTTATTCACTGGCCCTATTAGGAGGTCTGACAAGGAACACCACCCCAAGGATGATGTTCATCATCCTCATATGCTTCTCCATTGTAATGGCGCCATCTTTTTTATCTTAAATATGAAAACAAAGGAAGCATTCCATTTAATAAGGAAAAAACCTGAGAAAATCAGGATAACAAAAACAGACACCTAAAAATGAGACATCAGGCAAAAAAAAAAAATAAAACTGACTTATCAATCTTAGTTTTTTTTTTAAGAAAACCAATAAAAATAAACTACAGCTAAATATACTTTGAAAAAAGAGGAAAATTCAAATGACTAAAACTAGAAATATAAAAGAGGATATAACAGATAAAGAAGATATTCAATTTGTGAGAGAATAGTATATATAATGTTATGCCAATATATTTGAAAATCTGAATGAATTCCAGGAAAAACCAATTACCAAAACTGACTAACGAAGTAAAAATCTAACCAGAAAAAAAACCCCAAAATTGTCAAAGAATTACCTCCAACAAAGGCTCCAGGCCTAGATGGTATTATAGTTGAGTTCTTTAAAATTTTCAAGAACAAATAATTCCCAAACTATATAAACTGTTCCAGAGCACAGGAAATTAGGGAAAGAGTTCCAATTCATTTACGAAGCTGGCCTAACCCGGATATCAAAACTTGACAAAGACAGCACAAAAAAAGAAAATTACAGACCATATTCACTTATGAATATAGATGCAAAGATCCTAAAAAATATACTTGAAAATAGAAACCAACAGTATGCTAAAAGATTACAGATCTTGACATGAAGAAGACATTCATTCTAGGAATAAAAGAAGGGTTTATATTAGGTAGTATCTTTATATATCATATAAATAGGTAACAAGAAGAACTGAATAATCTTAACAGATGCCCAAAAAGCATTAGATGAATTTCAATATCAATTTCTCATAAAAAAGCCAATAAAGTCTTGGTCAATTATAAAAGATACACCCTTAACATCAAAGAACTGTAAGACAAAATGATGCCTATTATTGTTATTATTCAAAGTCAGAAGGAAAATCAATTAAATGTAATTAAATAAAGAGGATGAGGAAGATATACAGGATAAATGCTACCCAGAAGAGTCCAAAGTAATAGCTGAAAAATTAGGATTAAACAAAGTTCACTAAATATAAAATGTACAACATAAATATAAGTCTACAGATATCTTACAAACCAAACCAATAATGAAATAATAAAATATATTTTTCATAATATAAATAACATAATAAAAACTCGTAAGGAATAAACTTAAGAAAAATAAGTGGAGTCAATTGAAGGAAAAATAACTAAAACTTTACTGAACGACACAAGAAAGATGTTAAGAAACATACTTCTAGCTCTGAAGTTAATTTTTCTAAAATAAATTTTCGTATTTAATGCATTTTGAATCAAAATTCCTTTGAGGTTTCCCTTTTAAAAAAAAGTTAGAAAAGTGATTCCAAACTTCACAAGAAATATTAAGTGGTACGAAAATAAAAACATGGGAATTTTTGAAAAAGAGGAATAATGAAGGAAGACCCGTCCCACTAGCTTTTTAAACATTTAATGGCTAAAATACTTTAAAATGGTATGGTACTGGCATAAGAACAGAAAAATACAAAGGAAGAAAACTGAGTCCAAAAGGCTTTAGTAAGATAAAAATTATAGATTAGTATTGAGAAAAAATTATCAATAAATAAGACTGGGAAATTAACCATTTAGAAAAAATTAAAATCAGTTCCTTATCTTATGGCATTTATCAAAATAAATGTATATATTTGGTCTAGAAGAACTAATGGGTTCTATGTGAAAAATGAAGTAAGTAATATCTAGGGAAAATACACATGAGTATTCAGCTGCTAGTGGCATTGGGAAGAAGTTCTTTCTAAGCATAATAGCAATGTTACAAGCTGCAAAGAAAGCAGACAGATCAGACTACTTATTAAAAACTAAATAATAAACAGCAATCTTGAAAAAAACTTATATTTCAATAGTTAATATCTTTAATATATAATGGTTCATAAGCAGCAATTCCAACTGTAATAATCTACACTAAATTATATAGTCAAGGATGTTCACTGCAGTATTATTCACAACTGTTCCCCCATTCAAGAATTGTGTAACCAGTGGGGTCAAAATTTGATTAAACAATAACAAGAACATATACATGAAAAGAAGGCGGTAGAAAAAATAAAAAGAATTAATAAGCCAAAAGGTTATTTGTAGGTAGTAAGATTACTGGTGCTAGTTTTCTTTTTATACGTTTATGACTACCTGCCAAAACGTTCATGATGAATACATACTACTTTCATAATTAGAAAAATTAACACATTAATCATCACTTTCATAAACACATGTGATTATCAGACTTCAGAAGTTGCAACAAATATAAAAGTTCACAATAGTTTGTAAATCAACTGTCTTTGCATGTGGAAAGTCCCTTAAAACTCTGGTTCTATGAATATTTTAATTTAGCATAAAAATACAGTTAAAAGAAACCATACTGTCTTAGATTACATCTTCATTTTTTCTCTCAAAGGGATTCTGATTTTAATGACTATGAAAGAGATTGATTTTCACACATATATATCTAAACATCACTTCAATGAATAGGAATAGCTTAAAATAAATGTACATTTCACATTAATAATATTTTTCAATGAATATTTATAACAGACTCAATTTAAGATTTGTCACTCTATGTTTTTACTCAGGAAACCTCATTAAGGCACTCCAAACTGGAAAATAACTAGTCCAAAAGGCCTTTAGAAAAGGACAAAATTTGTCTAAAAATCACTTCTGGCAGGAAGTGTTATTTTGTGTCTAATTGAAATCTCTCCTCCTGTGATTTAAACTTCTTGTCCTTTAAAAAAATATAGCTATATTCCATTTTGCTTTCTCTAGAAAACATAATTTTAAAACATTTAAGTATCTATTTCCTAATACTTTGATCTACTTTTTGCCTGTCTCTAGCCTTTCTACAGTTTTCATCAAGTTATTTAAACCCACATACCAAATTATGGTTTTAGGCAATGTACAATGAAATGAGAGAATAGCTTGGAGCTCCCACATGCTGTAATTCTGTGGAAACACAAACAGACTTTCTTCTTAGAACATGGCATGCTGCTAATAGATGTTACTGTGCCGTGTCTCTTACAACACTCACGTTATCTGTATGCATGTATACTAACTGTATATTAACAGATTCATATTTTGTGCAGCTTATTTATTGACACTAAGTGGAAGCCCTAGTCAACTTTATTTCTGACTACTTTCCCAAACTATTCTACTCACTCTGCTTCATACCACTCAAATTTAACAGATTTGCCTTCTCACCTGTTATGAACTACTCACGAAATCTGAGTTCTAGCCTTATATTCATCCCTGACAAATTTTGGAACACTGGAAGAGTCACCTAACTTCTGAGTTTTAATGTTTTGCCTATACAATGGGGATGGTAGTGTACTAGAAGACTTATGAAGTCTTATAACACTAAAATTTTATTATGAATGTCAAGATCAGATTCCATTCTAGTCACTCACTTTTTTTTGAATTTTAGAATTTTATTTATTTTTTTATACAGCAGGTTCTTATTACTTATCCATTTTAATACATATTAGTCAATTGCAATCTCCAAATTCATCACACCACCCTCCGAGCCCACCACTTTCCCCCCCTTGGTGTCCGTATGTTTGTTCTCTACATATGTTTCTCTATTTCTGCCCTGCAAACCGGTTCATCTGTACCATTTTTCTAGGTTCCACATATATGCGTTAATGTATGATATTTATTTTTCTCTTTCTGACTTACTTCAATCTGTATGACAGTCTCTAGATCCATCCATATCTCTACAAATGAACCAATTTCGTTTCTTTTTATGGCTGAACAATATTCCATTGTATATATGTACCACTACTTCTTTATCCATTTGTCTGTCAGTGGGCATTTAGGTTGCTTCCATGACCTGGCTATTGGAAATAGTGCTGCAATGAACACTGGGGTGCATGTGTTTTTTTGAATTATGGTTCTCTCTAGGTATATGCCCAGTAGTGGGATTGCTGGGTCATATGGTTATGCTGTTTTTAGTTTTTTAAGGAACCTCCATACTGTTCTCCATAGTGGCTGTAACAATTTACATCTCCACCAATAGTGCAAAAGGGTTCCCTCGTCTCCACATCCTCTCCAGCATTTGCTGTTTGCAGATTTTCTGAAGATGCCCATTCTAACTGGTGTGAGGTGATACCTCACTGTAGGTTTTTTTTTTTTTTTTTCGGTATGCGGGCCTTTCACTGTTGTGGCCTCTCCTGTTGTGGAGCACAGGCTCCGGACGCGCAGGCTCAGCGGCCATGGCTCACAGACACAGCCACTTCGCGGCATGTGGGATCCTCCCAGACCAGGGCATGAACCCGTGTCCCCTGCGTTGGCAAGCGGACTGTCAACCATTGCGCCACCAGGGAAGCCCCTCACTGTAGTTTTGATTTGCATTTCTCTAATAATTAGTGATGTTGAGCAGCTTTTCATGTGCTTCTTGGCCATCTGTATGTCTTCTTTGGAGAAATGTCTATTTAGGTCTTCTGCCCATTTTTGGATTGGGTTGTTTTTTTTTTTAATATTGAGCTGTATGAGCTGTTTATATATTTTGGAGGTTAATCTGTTGTCCATTGATTTGTTTGCAAATATTTTCTCCCATTCTGAGGGTTGTCTTTTCGTCTTGTTTATGGTTTTTCCTTTGCTGTGCAAAAGGTTTTAAGTTTCATTAAGTCCCATTTGTTTATTTTTGGTTTTATTTCCATTACTCTACGAGGTGGATGAAAAAAAAAACTTGCTGTCATCTATGTCAGAGAGTGTTCTTCCTATGTTTTCCTCTAAGCGTTTTATAGTGTCCGGTCTTACATTTAGGTCTCTAATACATTTTGAGTTTATTTTTGTGTATGCTGTTAGGGAGTGTTCTAATTTCATTCTTTTACATGTAGCTGTGCAGTTTTCCCAGCACCATTTATTGAAAAGACTGTCTTTTCTCCATTATATATCCCTGCCTCCTTTGTCATAGATTAGTTGACCATAGGTGTGTGGGTTTATCTCTGGGCTTTCTATCCTGTTCCATAGATCTATATTTCTGTTTTTGGGCCAATACCATACTGCCTTGATTACTGTAGCTTTGTAGTATAGTCTGAAGTCAGAGTCTGATTCCTCCAGCTTGGTTTTTTTTCCCTCAAGACTGCTTCGGCTATTCGGAGTCTTTTGTGTCTCAATACAAATTTTAAGATTTTTTTTTCTAGTTCTGTAAAAAATGCCATTGGTAATTTGATAGGGATTGCATTGAATCTGTAGATTGCTTTGGGTAGTATAGTCATTTTCACAATATTGATTCTTCCAATCCGAGAACATGGTATATCTCTCCATCTGTTGGTATCATCCTTAAATTCTTTCATCAGTGTCTTACAGTTTTCTGCATACAGGTTTTTTGTCTCCCTAGGAAGGTTTATTCCTAGGTATTTCATTCTTTTTGTTGCAGTGGTAAATGGGAGTGTTTCCTTAATTTCTCTTTCAGATTTTTCATCATTAGTGTATAGGAATGCCAGAGATTTCTGTGCATTAATTTTGTATCCTGCAGCTTTACCAAATTCACTGATTAGCTCTAGTAGTTTTCTGGTGGCATCTTTAGGATTCTCTATGTATAGTATCGTGTCATCTGCAAACAGACAGTTTTACTTCTTCTTTTCCAATTTGTATTCCTTTTATTTCTTTTTCTTCTCTGATTGCTGTGGCTAGGACTTCCCAAACTATGTTGAATAACAGTGGCAAGAGTGGGCATCCTTGTCTCGTTCCTGAACTTAGAGGAAATAGTTTTCAGTTTTTCTCCATTGAGAATGACGTTTGCTGTGGGTTTGTCGTATATGGCCTTTATTATGTTGAGGTAGGTTCTCTCTATGCCCACTTTCTGGAGAGTTTTTATCATAAATGGGTGTTCAATTTTGTCAAAAGCCTTTTCTGCATCTATTTAGATGATAATATGGTTTTTACTCTCAGTTTTTAATATGGTGTATCACATTGATTGATTTGCATATATTGAAGAACCCTTGCATTCCTGGGAAAAATCCCCCTTGATCATAGTGTATGATCCTTTTAATGTGTTGTTGGATTCTGTTTGCTAGTATTTTGTTGAGGATTTTTGCATCTATATTCATCAGTGATACTGGTGTGTAATTTTCTTTTTTTGAGTATCTTTGTCTGGTTTTGGTATCAGGGTGATGGTGGCTTCACAGAATGAGTTTGGGAGTGTTCCTTCCTCTGCAATTTTTTGGAAGAGTTTGAGAAAGATGGGTGTTAGTTCTTCTCTAAATGTTTGACAGAATTCACCTGTGAAGCCATCTTGTCTTGGACTTTTGTGTTTGTTGGAAGATTTTTAATCACAGTTTCAATTTCATTACTTTTGATTGGTCTCTTCCTATTGTCTATTTATTCCTGGTTCAGTCTTGAAGGTTATATCTTCCTAAGAATTTGTCCATTTCTTCCAGGTTGTCCATTTTAATGGCATAGAGTTACTTGTAATAGTCTCTTAGGATGCTCTGTATCAGTGCCATGTCTGTTGTAACTTCTTTTTCGTTTCTAATTTTATTGATTTGAGTCCTCTCCCTCTTATTCTTGATGAGTCTGGCTAATGGTTTATCAATTTTGTTTATCTCCTCAAAGAATAAGATTTTAGTTTTATTGATCTTTGCTATTGTTTTCTTTGTTTCCGTTTCGTTTATTTCTGCTCTGATCTTTATGATTTCTTTCCTTCTACTAACTTTGGGTTTTGTTTGTTCTTCTTTCTCTAGTTCCTTTAGGTGTAAGATTAGATCGTTTGAGATTTTTCTTGTTTCTTGAGGTAGGCTTGTTTTGCTATAAACTTCCCTCTTAGAACTGCTTTTGCTGCATCGCATAAGTTTTGGATTGTCGTGTTTTCGTGGTCATTTGTCTCTAGGTATTTTTTGATTTCCTCTTTGATTTCTTCAGTGATATTTTGGTTATTTACTAACATATTGTTTAGCCTCCATGTGTTTGTGTTTTTTATGTTTTTTTCCCTGCAACTGATTTCTAATCTCATAGTGTTGTGGTCAGAAAAGATGGTTGATATGATTTCAATTTTCTTAAATTTACTGAGGCTTGATTTGTGACCCAAGATGTGATCTATCCTAGAGAGTGTTCCGTGCGCACTTGAGAAGAAAGTGTAATCTGCTGTTTTTGGATGGACTGTCCTATAAATATCAATTAAATCTGGTGTATTGTGTCATTTAAAGCTTGTGTTTCCTTATTAATTTTCTTTTTGGATGATCTGTCCATTGGTGTAAGTGAGGTGTTAAAGTCCCCCACCACTATTGTGTTACTGTCGATTTTCTCTTTTATAGCTGTTAGCAGTTGCCTTATGTATTGAGGTGCTCCTATGTTGGGTGCATATATATTTATAATTGTTATATCTTCTTCTTGGATTGATCCCTTCATCATTATGTAGTGTCCTTCCTTGTCTCTTGTAACATTCTTTGGTTTAAAGTCTCTTTTATCTTATATAAGTATTGCTACTCCAGCTTTCTTTTGATTTCCATTTGCATGGAATATCTTTTTCCATCCCCTCACTTTCAGTCTGTATGTGTCCCTAGGTCTGAAGTGCTTCTGCTGGGTGCCGTCTGGTGGATGAGGCTATCTAAGAGGCTTGTGCAAGTTTCCTGATGGGAGAGACTCATCTCTAGTCACTCTTAATATTAAATTAGTGCCTACTATGTGGAAACACTGTGTAGAATACAACAGTGAATAACGTATATTCTTAGTGAAATGTGTTTTGAACTAAAATACTCAGACTCAGTTACAGTACTATTGTATAGTAATATACTGATTTTTATAAAGAGACAATCATTAGCATAATACTTTCAAATTCCATGAACAGAACTGGTATTTCTTTCCTATTTACGTTATTATCAAGAATTTCCCTTACCTACTACTTCCTTTTAAAACTCTAGTCTAAGTTACTTCCTTTTATCTCAGTTGCTCTCTACTGAATTGCGAATAAACTGCTCAAAATTGGAGCTACCATTCCTTGTCCCAAAACAATGTTATGTTTTGGTTCTCTTTTGTTTAGGGGAAACCTTTAACTTTTTTCTTAGTGAAAAAAATTGTAAGAATTTATGAGAACCTTAGAAAATGATTTCACAGAAAAATAGTATAGAAAAATATAACTGTGCTTTCCCCAAGGCAGGAAACTTTTAGGAACGTAAGGACTGCTTTAATGGTTCAGAGTCATACTTCCACAAATGTAGGGTGCTGTCTCTAATGGTGATGCAAAGGGTTGTGCAGGGGAAGGATATCACTTCAAAAAAATATAAATATCCTCGGTTTCCTTATTAATTCATTATGGAAATGTCATGCATTAATTTGTCTGATTTGCCTTTTGGGAAACATGAGACATTTTGGATAATTTATTTTCCTCATTTCCTACCTCAGACAACTTTTAGAATTTTAGAGCTAAAAGAAGCCTCATACCTCTTCAATCACCTCATTTTATAGATGATGCAACTGAACAAAGAGTGGTTAAAACACCTGTCCAGGTCACACAAGTTTAATGACAGAACCTATTCTCTTGATCCTCGATACAGGGTTTCTTAAACATATCACGTTTGCTTGATATTAATAAACTTTTAATGAATTTAAATTTACTTCTTTGTAGTTTCACAAGGTTATCTCTATCTTAATTAGAATTAACTTGAAGTTAGTTAAGAATTCATGCTCACTATATATATATTTTATATATATTTTTGTTTGTTTGTTTGTTTGTTTTTGTTTTTTCATATTTTTGATGAGGGCAGAAGCTGTGTTTTATTTGTTGTATCCTCAGAACTTCTTACAGGGTTTGACATGGCACATAGCAGGTATTCAGTAGACTGTTGTAGACTGAGAAAATGAACTTTATAGACTTGGATCACACATACTCTTAGCTGTAACTTTTCTAAAAAGGAAAAATCTAAAGCTGTTCAGTTTAACCTTGTTCCCTTGATTATTTCAGACATTTTTCTCTAGACTTTCTCCAGCTCTATTGCATTCCTTAAGGTGAGGGAATCAGAATTTTGAATGAGCATAGAAAGTTTTCTTTCTAGATACCAATAATCTTCTCAGTAAGTGTAGTTCTTTTGCATCATCTTACACTGGCTAACAGCAGCACTTATTTGACACTTTTCTTCCACATTGTGCAAGTACAACACATATGTGCTCCTTGCTTTGATATTTCAATACCCAGAAAATTTTGGTTTCACTTACTCTGCTAGAACAAATTCCTGCTTCCAAATCGATTATAAAATGTTAAACAAGACTAGATTTAGCATCTATGACATTTATCCAGAAAGGCCCATTAGCCTCTATACTTGTGTTTTCCGTGTTTAAATAAGTTATCTGTACAATCAAAACTGTCTGAATGTTTTCTATGTGCAAGCCACTGAACTCCTTCGTCTGAGTAAGTAATTCACAACATTCCAGATACTTAGCTTTTTCTCGAGTTGGCACAGAAAATGATTAGAAAAGTTTTGGATTCATGAAAAAGACGTTTAAGAAATCTAAAAAAAAACATGTTTTAGTTTTTCCTTATGCATTGATTTATTTATTGCCATCCACTGTCCCTCTATGAACCCCAGACACACCCTTCTTGTCATCCTTAAGAACCTTACAGGAATCCTTTTATTCACCAACCCTACTCCATTGTCCCTCTGCCCTCAGACATCCCTCCTGTGATCCAGAAGAACTCTAAAGAAATCCTTTTATTCAGTAATCCTGTTCTTTATTACACATGCTACCAGAGGAGCTTAGAGATGGATGCAATCTTAGAGATTTCTAAGTTAAACTCTCATACACCAGTATGATATTCGCCAATGATAAAACAAACCATTGTAGCCAAGTATAGTACTTAATCTCTTTAATACACTGCATCCCTGACATATACACATAATACTTACTTGTACTCATCATAGACTTCCTGTTTGGGCAGTGAAGTCTCAGGATGCTCCTCTAGGGTATTCCGAATCCAGGAAAAGGCATGCATTTGCTGTGCCCGACTAGATGACATGGCATTCTGATCACTAATCATAAAACAAAAACATGTTTTAGCTGAAGTAGACAGCAATTCATTGATAATTTTTGAACCAGGCCTAAACGTTCCACTAAAGGACTGTGTGTAAACTCACTATAAGTGACCAAACCAAAGTCAGGACATAAAGTATATGCCCAGTTATCCAAATACAAATTGTCCACCTGTGGTTGTGAGCCATTTTCTATAGCTAGTGTCTGACTAAAGTTATTGCCCTGTTCCCTCCCCGCCACGGTCTCTAAACTGGCAGAGATGATGGAGCATTGAAAACATAAGGTATTTGTTTTGGCCAAAATTACCTCTAAGGGGATATTTGTTTACTTACTTGCCTGTTCATTTGCCTAAACTTACCAAATCATCAAACTATAAAATGAAAGTTATGGAAAAAATTGTTTATTTTCTATTTGCTTAGCATTCTCAAGTAACTACCCTGAATCTTACTAAAGCCTCTATGCTCCAGAATGGAATTCACACTGGAGAGATCCTGAGAGGACAAGTCTCCCTCTATGGTCCTTTCTGTAACCAGTCCTCCTCTCTAGGACAACACCTCCACTAAACATCATAAATTTTTATTATCTGGCAGTGTCTCTTATAACATGAGGGAAGCTCCTCACTTGACTCTGACATTCATCTCAGCTACGAAAACAATAATTTATGTATTTTCAAAGAAATTACTGAGCAATTTCTAGGACAGAAAATTATTAAAACAGTTACAAAATGTGGTCCAAGGGGAAAAAAGTAAAAGCAACAGATTTTTCATTCCAGTTCTTTTCATACCTATACTTTTAAAGTAATGTTAAGCATAACTTATATGAATGAAATAAACTCTGAGAAATACTTAAAAGGGTAGAGAAACTCCTTTAAGAACAGAATCCATGAACCAACAACTTTTCTCTATATTTTCAAAATGAGGCTATTAAATATGTGTACTAATGAAAATAGAGTAATACCCCGCAAGCACTTAAAACATCACACATTTACCATAAATTCAGGTGCCATACAGGCAATTCATTTTTTTTTCTTTTTTATGCTCTGTGATCTGCTTACCTGACAGTACCTAAAAAAACTCTTGCACTTTATTGCTCACAATGCTTATCTGTTTATTCTTTGGTTTTCTGTTCAATTTTCAAAATCTGCCATACTGTATAAATACACTAATCTGTTTATAAAACATAACCCAACTGCATTTCACAGCATTCACCCAGGTACACAAATGAATTAGCAAAATCTATGGGTAAACACTTAACCAAATATGATCAAAGACTAAAAATATCTACTGTTTTGACAGTCTGTTTCCTGATGATTTTAGGAATAGTGCAAAGCAATAACCACCGCAACACACACATAAACACTGTAATTGAGGCAAAGACAAGAAGTGATATTACCTTTTCTCTCCATTGCTGAGACCAGAAGGCAGCTGAAGGTAGAGGTAGAGTTTCTCTAGGTCTGTAAACTTCTCAACTTCTTGCTGGTTAAAAAGGATTAAAAAGAAAGATCATTTAAAAAATTCTTGTTTCTCCCTCAACAAAATTTACTAACGCCTCCCTAAAAATACTATCTAAATTTAAACCAGGTGGAATGAGTCACTTGGCAAAGAAAACAGAATCTAGGCTTTATTCTTATCAGTAAAATAATACAGTCAAGTTGTGTGATAAATTTATTGCATATAAAAAGTTGGTTAGTAAGAGAAAATGGTACTTTCCTATTAATTCTTACATTCTAGGTATAAATAAAACCATAAATCAATGCTTAGATGAAAATTTCTCATTTTAAATCACATTTAAAGAAGGAGGGTTGTGCAATATTACAGGAAAAGTACTAGATTGGGAGTCAAGAGACTATTTATTAATTGGCCTTAGCCTAACTATTTAACTGGTTATGAGGCTTCTATGCTCTGGCGGATTTTCCTTAGAAATGTGAAATGAATGAGATGATTTCTAGGCTTCTTTTCTATTTCTCAAAAATCTAGAACATGTGACTGATGATGCTACTGTCAGTGGGGGTGGAATTGAGGTTTAAAAATATAGTTATCCCTCAATATCCGTGGATAATTGGTTCCAGGAATCCCCTTCCCCCCTCCATGGATACCAAAATCCACAGATACACAAGTTTTTTATATAAAATGGTGTTATACAGTTAGTCCTCCTTATGCACATTTCCTCCATAACCGAGGAATCAAATCTGATCCAGGGTTGGTCTAATCTGCGAATGCAGAACCTGTGGATACGGAAGGCCAGCTGTTCCAAAGTACAACCAACAATCTGTTCCATGCTATGCAGATGTAATTATTCTCTGACTTGCGACAGTGGATGCTATTTGGAGAACCTACTTATAAGACTGTCTAACACTACTGTTCTGCAACTTTGTCATTTTGTCTATAAATGTACCCTTTAAGAAAATTTCTGCTATGCAGAGAACTGTATAGTTTTCTTTCCCAGATGAATTTGCCACAGGATAGCTTTAAATGTGCCACAAATCCTACTGCAATAAAAAAATCATAATAAAATTTTGGTAGCCTAATTCATTACAACTGAATTGCATTGCAATGGAAAATATGGACAGATTACTGGCATTCTTGGTGGCAGAATTTATTCTTACACAATAAAGCATAGCTCAAACATAGATCCAATTTTTTAAAAAAGCTTACAATGATATAATTTAGCCTATTCTTATTCTCACCAGAATTCATTCACGAAACAGTTTAATCTTAGAATTTATCCATAGAATGACTTAATCAATTACATGCAATTAACTCTCAAATCCACATTTTTTTTCATTCCACTGTCTATGGGGTATTTTCCAATTAGCTCTTGCTTTAATATCTGATAGACTGATCAGCAATTATCCTGCATAATTCTTCCCTTGACAACAACAAAAAACCCCTACACATAAACAGGCATTTTCTTTCTCAGTTGTTACTTAGCACCTACTTTAATCTAGTTTCCCAGTGTTCAGTTTTGGAGTCTGCCTAGTTTTGTTCCTCTTGGTGTATTACACTCTAATCCTTCATTTAGCCTTCTTAACTCTTTCCACCATGTTCTTCTAGTCTCTTTATTTTCCCAGCCACCACATTAGTTTAAGTCTTTAGCTGTCCTTCTTTTAAAAATAAAGGAGAATTCATTTACTCATTTATTTATTCACTAAGTTTACTTTCTGCAATGTTCCACAAATGATTTATAACTATGAACTTATACTGTGTATCACAACCTATACAAAGACTGGAAATAGACATATGAACAACACAACAATAGTCCCTGCCCGTAAGGAACTTACAATGATTCTTGAATTACTAAAAATGTCTACCTGCTTTCCCTGCCTCCAGCCTTTCCCCACTTTAATCTGTCAAAATGGAAATAAAAACAAAAATAAACAAATGGGACCTAATGAAACTTAAAAGCTTTTACACAGCAAAGGAAACCATAAATAAGACAAAAAGACAACCCTCAGAATGGGAGAAAATATTTGCAAATGAAGCAACTGACAAAGGATTAATCTCCAAAATTTACAAGCAGCTCATGCAGCTCAATATCAAAAAAAGAAACAACCTCATCCAAAAATGGGCAGAAGACCTAAATAGACATTTCTCTGAAGAAGCTATACAGATTGCCAACAAACACATGAAAGAATGCTCAACATCATTAATCGTTAGAGAAATGCAAATCAAAACTACAATGAGATATCATCTCACACCCATCAGAATGGTCATCATCAAAAAATCTAGAAACAATAAATGCTGGAGAGGGTGTGGAGAAAAGGGAACCCTCTTGCACTGTTGGTGGGAATGTAAATTGATATAGCTACTATGGAGAACAGTATGGAGGTTCCTTAAAAAACTACAAATACAACTACCATATGACCCAGCAATCCCACTACTGGGCATATACCCTGAGAAAACCATAATTCAAAAAGAGTCATGTACCACTATGTTCACTGCAGCACTATTTACAATAGCCACGACATGGAAACCTAAGTGTCCATCAACAGATGAATGGATAAAGAAGATGTGGCACATATATACAATGGAATGTTACTCGGCCATAAAAAGAAACGAAACTGAGTTATTCGTAGTGAGGTGGATGGACCTAGAGTCTGTCATACAGAGTGAAGTAAGTCAGAAAAAGAAAAACAAATACCGTAGGCTAACGCATATATATGGAATCTAAAAAAAAAAAAAAAAAAAAAAAGGTCATGAAGAACCTAGGGGCAAGACAGGAATAAAGACACAGACGTACTAGAGAATGGACTTGAGGATACGGGGAGGGGGAAGGGTAAGCTGGGACGAAGTGAGAGAGTGTCATGGACATATATACACTACCAGAAGTAAGAGATAGCTAGTGGGAAACAGCCGCATAGCACAGGGAGATCAGCTCTGTGCTTTGTGACCACCTAGAGGGGTGGGATAGGGAGGGTGGGAGAGAGGGAGACGCAAGAGGGAAGAGATATGGGGACGTACATATATGTATAACTGATTCACTTTGTTATAAAGCAGAAACTAACACACCATTGTAAAGCAATTATACTCCAATAAAGATGTTAAAAAATAAATAAAATGATGTAATGGAGATAAATAATAAAATAAATAAATAAATATCATCCCCAAAATACCTCTTGTTCAATATTATTAACATCACCCACTTAATCCCAACAGTGTCTATCGTATTAAATCGAAAATAGATTATGTTACCAAAAAAACCATGGGTATTATTATGAGCAAAGTCTGAGAAAACACAACACAAAACATCATTTATTTTGGATAAAGAAACTCTCTCTCTCAATGGAGTATTATTCAGCCATAAAAATGAGTGAAATCTTGCCATTTGTGGCAACATGGATGGACCTGGAGGGCACTATGCTAAGTGAAATAAGTGAGACAAAAAAGGATAAACACTGTATGATCTTCTTTATACGTGGAATCTAAAAACAACAAGACAGACAAAAAAACCCTGAGCCCACAGATACAGTGATGACTGGTGGTGGCCTGAGGTGGGGGGTGGGAGTGAGAGTGGGGAAAATGGGTGAAGGAGGTCAAAAAGGTAAAAATTTCCAGTTATAAAATGAATGTCATAGGGATATAATGTACAGCATGGTGATTACAATTAATAATACTGTATTGCATATTTGAAAGTAGCTAGGATGGTAGATCTTGAAAGTTCCTGTCGTAAGAAAACTTATGTATGGTGATGGATGTTAACTAGATTTACTGGGGTGATCATTCTGCAATACAAGCATACCTCGAGGTGCTATAGGTTCAGTTTCAGACCACTCCAATAAAACAAATACTGCAATAAAGCAAGTCACACACATTTTTTGGTTTATTAGTACATATAAAAGTTATCTTTACCCTATACTATAGTCTATCAAGTATGCAATAGCATTATGTTTAATAAAACAAGGTACATACCTTAATTAAAAATACTTTATTGCTAAAAACATGCTAACCATCATCTGACAATTCAGGCTGGCTTACCACAAACTTTCAATTTATAAAAAATGCAGGGCTTCCCTGGTGGCGCAGTGGTTGAGAGTCTGCCTGCTGACGCAGGGGACACGGGTTTGTGCCCCGGTCCGGGAAGATCCCACATGCTGTGGAGTGGCTGGGCCTGTGAGCCATGGCCACTGAGCCTGCACGTCCGGAGCCTGTGCTCCGCAACGGGAGAGGCCACAGCAGTGAGAGGCCCACATACCGCAAAATACATAAATAAATAAATAAAAGGCAGTATCTGTAAAGTGTAATAAAGCGCAATAAAATGAAGTGTGCCTGTATATACAAGTATCAAATCATTATGTTGTACACCTGAAACTAATATAATGTTATGTCAGTTATACCTCACTTAAAAAACATCAAATGAGGGCCTCCCTGGTGGCGCAGTGGTTGAGAGTCCGCCTGCCGATGCAGGGGATGCGGGTTCGTGCCCCGGTCTGGGAGGATCCCATGTGCCGCGGAGCGGCTGGGCCCGTGAGCCATGGCCGCTGGGCCTGCGCGTCCGGAGCCTGTGCTCCGCAACGGGAGAGGCCACAGCAGTGAGAGGCCCACATACCGCAAAAAGAAGAAAAAAAAAAAAAGAAAAAAAAAAAACATCAAATGAAAAACACATCATTTTTGATGATTAAGAATAAAACAACTTCATACTGTTGGAGAAACCTTGGATGCTACAGTTTTCAATTTTTATATATGCTAGAGAAAAGAACAGAGAAGAAATTCCAGAAGGAATTCAGAAGATAATCCAAATTAGGATAAAGTGCCAAAGAGATTTAATTTAAAGATGGAATAGTTTTGAAAAAGATCAAACTCACTGCTGTCCCCCCTTTTTTGCCTTTCAAACAATGAAACCTTACTACTGTCAATCACTCTTTTATTTGTTATGTAGGGCTCAACACACAGAAGAAAAAATTGGGGGAGTTTACTAAAACTGATTATCAAAATTCTATGAAGCAAATGAGAACAAAACAGTGCAAGTGTATAGTGATGGCATTCCAGTCCAGCAAAGCTGAGTTCACCACGAGGATTTTTGGTTTTGGATACACTTGTCATTTACGGCTAATCACTGGCTTCCAAAACAATGATCAGTGGTGTAGAAGACCGTAACCTTGCTTGATTATCAAGGCAAGAATGTCATTTGGCAAGTATGTTAAACCTCAGACTATTTGATATACTTTGTAAAGATTTAAACATTGAGAATAAAAGTTTTGGACCTCCAAGGTGGCACAGTGGTTAACAATCCACCTGCCAATGCAGGGGACACAGGTTCGATTCCTGGTCCGGGAAGATCCCACATGCCGCAGAGCAACTGAGCCCGTGTGCCACAACAACTGTGCTCTAGAGCCCGCGTGCCACAGCTACTGAAGTTCGCGTGCCTAGAGCCCGTGCTCCGCAACAAGAGAGGTCACTGCAATGAGAAGCCCACACACCGCAACGAAGAGTAGCCCCCCCGCTCGCCACTACAGAAAGCCCGAGCGCAGCAACAACAAAGACCCAATGCCGCCAAAAAATAAAGAATTAGTTTTCTGTTCCAAGTGGAGATTCATTGGTTGTCAAAAAGAAATATGTTTGATGCATTTATGAAATGAAGGACAAAGCTGCTCTATTTTTAGAGTATTAGGAAAAAGACCAACTGCATAAATTTTAAGAAAATTATAATTTAACAACTCAGCCATAAAAAGAAATGAAGTATTGATACATGCTGCAACATGGATGAACCCTGAAAACATCATGCTAAGCGAAAGAAGCCAGGCACAAAAAGCCACATATCAAATGCTTTCACTTTTATGAAATACCCGGAACAGTCAAATCCATGGAGAGAGAAAGATTAGTGGCTGCCAAGGACTGGGAGGAGGGGAGTAACAGGATTGACTGCTTAACGGGTTTCCTTTTGGGGTGATGAAATCATGTTTTAGACCTGGTTAGAGGTAGTGTTTACATAACATTGTGAATATACTATAATAAATATCACTAATGATAAACTTTATGTTAAGTGTATTTTACAATAAAAAAAAATCACAATTTTTAATAGTGCTTGGCATATTTGGCAGATATATCTGAATATCTGACCTGAAACTTCAAATGACAAACAACAACATCTCTACTCATTAGTCTGAAAAGTCTTCATTTTCTTGAGTTGAAGAAGTTAAGTTCTCAAAGCAAAGTTATTGAAAATGTCTTCAAGTTTAGGGGGAACCTCAAATATTATCTAGTCTGTTGAATGAACTAAGGTGATGATTTCCCACTACTGGAGTTGAAAATCTTGCCCAAAAGCTTATGGGGACTTCTCTCTCACACAGTTCAATCTTTGCAAGAAGATATCCAAGGAATCTTGGAACTAAAGTTTGATTTAGATGTCAAAGACATTCCAGGAGACCCCTTTGGAGAATTTTTGGTAAAAATCTCCCTGTTTACTTCCCCGTAAGTAAGCAGACCTTGTGTGTCAATCATTCAGTCATCCCATTTACATAAGCATACACTTATGTAGCTGGTTTTTCAGAAACTTTGGGTATGAAAACAAAGCAATATTACAGACTTAATGTTGCAAATGACCTAGATAGTGCTTTGCTCTTTCACATCCTAGACAGAAAAGCATATAGCAAACAACCAGATTCAACATTCACTTTGATATCATGTGATCCAGAGAAAATTAAAGGTGTAAAGCAAAATATACAAGATCAAGTTACTTTTGGAGGATCAAGGTGGAGTTTTGTGTTCGAATTCTACCACTCCTATGCCCTTCCCCTCTGAAACTTTGGCTGATAAAGAATATTCACATGAGGAACGAGGAGCATGAAGCTATCTAATTCTTTCTATGAGGTGTAAGTAAAGTGGTGAAGAGAATAAGGAACAGAGACAGTTCATCAAATATTCCATCTGCTCATCTACATTTCTCAGCCTCCTCTGCAGTTAGTTTAGGGCCATGAACTTAGCACAAGTGATGCATTTCATTTCTCAGCTGACATAGTTAAGAACCAATGTGTCACCTCTATATCCTTTTTCCCCCTTTGTGGCACCTTGGCAGTCCTGTGTTTCAGTGGTGAGGCTACAACATGGCAATGTCTGTCAATGTGGGTTCCTGAGGGACTACATGGAACAGGGTCCTCCAATGATTTGTGCTATACATGTAGTGTGAATGAAAATAAGTTCTTCTGGTTAGGCCACTGATATTTCAAGCTTCCTTTGTTTCGGCAGCATAGCCTTGCCCATCCTGATTAATATAGCAAGTCAGACCTTTCCCCCTAGCACTTCTGAGAGAACTGAAGATCCCTTTTAGATATGCAGATAAAAACACTGAGAGAGGAACTGGGCTCCTCCTCTCTAATCACAAAAGCTTTCATTCACTCATTTTTAGAAGTGTTTAACATATTTTGAAATTTCAAATTATATTAACCAAGAATATAAGATATTTATGTTTATCAAAATGAGACACGGGACAAAAAAAAGTTAAGAAGTACCAGTTTAGAATATACAGCCTTCATGCTCTCTCCCACTTTATTAAAAAAAAAAAAGAAAGAAAAAAAAAAAAACTAGTTAAAAAATTCAACTCTAGGGCTTCCCTGGTGGCGCAGTGGTTGAGAGTCCGCCTGCCGATGCAGGGGACGCGGGTTCGTGCCCCGGTCCGGGAGGATTCCACATGCCACGGAGCGACTGGGCCCGTGAGCCATGACCGCTGAGCCTGTGCGTCCGGAGCCTGTGCTCCGCAATGGGAGAGGCCACAGCAGTGAGAGGCCCGCGTACCGCAAAAAAAAAAAAAAAAAATTCAACTCATAGATTTTGTACACAAGGTCCTATAATATGCCTGTTTGTCCCTTTACTTTGTGCCACAGCAATTACTCAGGGATTTATACTCAATTAATTTGCATTTATTGATTGCTAAAAAAAAAGTTTTTCGGTATCTAGTTACACCTCCCCCGTCAACTAGATCAAAGATTCTGGTTTATCCAAACTCAATCACCTTTTGAAGCAGAATCCTGAAATGTAAGACAGAGACAGATGGTACTCCTTTTAATATTTTAATACCCCATTTAATTTTTAAATTTAAAATGATAAAGTATTTCAACCAAAGTATACAAAGTAGGTACACATGTATCACTATCCATATTTAAAAGATGCTAACTTTTTACCATATTTGCTTCAGAATTCTTTCACTTTTTAGATTATACAGTAGTGTTTGTTATACGGACTGAAACCAGTTTATCCATTTCTTTATGACAGACAGTTGTTATAAAGTCTCATTATTTCAAATAGTGCTGCAATAAAAATTTTTATTTGTGACTTGTGTCCTTGAGTGGGAGTTTTTTCTATAGTACGAACTTCCCTAAAAGTAGAAGTTCTTGGTCATATAAGATGCACATCTTCAACTTTGTTGGTATTCCCAAATTGCTCGCCAAAACTGTTGTGCCTATTTTTATTTCCAACAGCAATGCTACAATTTCTCCACATCCTTGTTAAAACTTAAGATTTCCATTTTAGCTAATCTTATAAGTATGAAAAAGTATCTCACTGTTTTATTTTACATTTTCTGATTGATGATGAGACTATCATATTATTTACCATTTGAGTTTACTCTAATACAATGGCTATCCAATTTTATCATGCATCAGAATCACCTGGAGAGCTTGTTAGAGATGACAGTTTCTGATTCAGTAGTCTGGAGCAGGGACCTTGAGAACCTGGATTTCTAAAAAGTTCCCAGTGATGCTGATACTGCTAGTTAGAGGATCACATCTGAAGAACCACTGTTCAAGGAACTACACATTTAAAAATGGGAATATTTACTATGTAGTCCACATAGTAATCTTCTATTGCTTAGAAGTGTTGCTAATACCTTCTCTAGTTGTAGCTTGTATTTGCATTTTGTTTTTGGAGTCTTGAGATGCAGAGAAGTTTTTAATTTCCAGGCAGTCAAATATATCAATCTTTTCATTTATAATCTGTGCTTTTTGTGTCTTATTTTGAAATCCTTCTCTATCCCAATGTCATTAAGATATCCCATGTTTTCCTTTTAAAGTTTTGTTTTTCACATTTAGGTCTTTAGGTATTGTACTTAATTCCTCTAAAATTTATTTTTCTATAAGTTATGAAGTAGAAATCTAATTAAAAATTTTCCACAAGGTTAGCTAATTTTCCTAGTATAATTTATTGAATGATTCACCAATTCTAATTTTCATGCCACATCTATTATGGGATTCTTGTTTATTAAAGGTTAAAAATAATGCTGTTTTTACTTTCAGTATTTAAAAACAACTTTCACTGAGTTGGAATTTAACTTAGAAAAAATCTGGCAACTTATCCTTGAGAGGATCATATAGCAAAATATATGATTTACTGATCCTTCTTGAACTTGTGAAACAGACTTTTCATATAAGAATATCTCCCAGTAACTGATTAGTGTAGTAATAAAGCAGCTCTGATGGAACTTTTAGAAATCTGAGGTTAATAGGCAAGTCTCGTATTGATAAATTAATAGCTAATAAGGATAAAGGACCTATATCATATATTATAGATGAATAAAGCAGCTGCTACTTGAGCTTGATTGGTGGACCTTTCAAGTCTAATCTATCTAAAACAGTAGGATATAGTGCTAAGGTACAGGATACAGAAGCAGAAGAGTTCCAGATTTGTCACTCATTAGCTCTGTGATATTAGGCAAGATGAGCATTTATTTTCAAGTCTGTAAAACAGTGATAAAATGCCCATAAAATTTTTGTGAGGATTAAAAGAAATTTATAAAAGGTATCTATAATAGGTATTATTATTACATAAATATTATTTTGAAATATAAACTTGCTTAAAGTCAGATTTTGGCAAAAGAGTTTATAATTCAAATTCTATCAACAAGTATAGAATCTTTTATTTGAAAAAGCAAGGTATCTTAAGAAATTTAGGAAATATTTTGCCTGGTGGCCTCCACTAACTTAAGAGGTATACCACAAGAGCAAGGTTCCTAGATTTTATGTGAGCATCAGACTTGACCACAAATTACTGAAGACAATGTTCCACCAGCACTGACTTTCGTCAGGGTAAGTGCAGAAAAATGTAGACACTATTCCTTCCTGAGCCATCAAGATGTAACTGAAGTTAGAAAATATTTCTGATAACTGTGATACTAGAGAGAAAGGAATCAATCTAAGCAGAATAGGTCAGAAATAAAAGCTTTCCCTAGGTTGGACTTGGAAAAAAATGTATAACTTTCCATTTGTCTTCCGTTGTTAAAAAAAATACCTGAAACAATATTCTAATTTCAGAAAACTGAGTTAATTTTTAGTGCTTCAGCTTGTCTGCTCAGGACATCCACCTCCAAACTATCAAAACATACCAGATGAATTGCAGAGAACCAGGTAGAATTTTCAATGTCTTATTACTAGAACTTGAAAACCTTCAAGCATATGGTAAGGAAAAACGTTCCCACTATTTACTGGCATAGAATACAGTTATAAGGTAGTCTGAGTGGAGAGATCTGCTCCGGTTTTTAGGGAACATCCTGAATCAGGTTTACCCCACAATTTCTCAAACATTGCTAAAAAAGGTTTTCCCTGTTTGAAATAAATTTCTTTGCAGTGATGTGTTTCTTGTTATGAGACTTTGCTCTCAGGTATTACTCAGGTTTGTTTGTTTTTTTTTACAAGGTCACAAAACTGGGGAAGGGTTGATGGTTATAAAGATGGTAACAAGTAAGGACTTAACTGAGGAGCTTTCATGCAAATCCTTAATGGATCATTATCTTTATTTCCAAAAGAAGCAGAAACTCTCCTGTTGAGATGTATAAACACCTTTCAAGGAACTAGTCAGGTTGACAATGACGGAGTCTTTTTTTTTTTTTTTTTTTTTTTAATGACAGAGTCTTGATGGAAGATGACCAACCAGGGTATCACATTCATGATTACTTCTTTAAATTTTACTTTTCAAACTAGTATCAGAAAAAGGTTTTAAAAGAAGTTTTAATTTAAATTTGTATTTAGAACAGTTAGCTTAAAATCCAGAAACTTAAATTCTCCAGTTTGACAGTTTCTTCAGTTAACTTACCAGGTAAGGAGGGAAAATATATACAATGATAGGATAATCAGACTTGAATTTGTTTTTTATTTATTTATGTATTTATTTATTTATTATTTTTTTGTGGTACGCGGGCCTCTCACTGTTGTGGCCTCTCCCGTTGTGGAGCACAGGCTGCGGACGCGCAGGCTCAGCGGCCATGGCTCACGGGCCCAGTCGCTCCGCGGCATGTGGGATCTTCCCGGACCGGGGCACGAACCTTTGTCCCCTGCATCAGCAGGCGGACTCAACCACTGTGCCACCAGGGAAGCCCTTGAATTTATTTTTTAATTTTGTAAACTTCAGAAACAAAACAAAAAACAAAACATGAAAAAAATTCTAATTATTTCTTCCCCGACAAGAGACTGATTCCGGAGCACAGTTACTAAAAGGCCTCTTTCTTCACCAGCATCACTGACAGAAGGACTTGAAGGGGAAAAGTAGAACCTTATTCTATAGCCTTTTAAAAAATTCATGGAAACAATGAACATACCTGATATTACATTCTCTCAGGCCCCAGCAGTTGTGAAAGCTGTCCTTCCACAGGATTGAGTAAGGAAGATAGAGAAAAAGGTCAAGGTATAAGGACTCCATTTTTCAATTCGTTTTGCTTAGAATTCTTAATTTTCAGCAATTTTCAGTTTCCTAACTTGCTATGAGAACCATGTGGTCATTTTTTATAAATGTGCCCTAAAATATATTCTTTGATTTTTTTTTTTAGGGCTTAACAAAAAAGGAAGCTAAATCCCTCAAATTGAAATAATGAATAACATGGTAGCAAGTACCACAGCTACATAAATGCCCAGGTGACTAAAAACCAAATGCAATGCTGAGACAAGGTCATATTGCTAGGGTTCAAATAGGCAGAGGGTACATAAACCTATAGATTTGAGTCCCTTTGAAACAGGATTCAAATGACAGACATCTCTAGGGAGAATACTTCTGCCCATAGTTAAATGCTACAAAAAGTGAGCATCAAGGAATGATCATGTAATCTTTCTCTGGCTCATTTAGGTGAGGCAAAGGTTATTATCAATGTTTCTGTATGCTGTTTGAAAAGATCCTAGGGTTCTACTAGTGGTTGGGGGTAAGGCTGAGGGCACTAGCAAGAAGGATAAGGTTTAGGTCTTTCTAGTCACTGTGTTTAAAGTTTTTTTGTTTGTTTGTTTTTATAGCATGTAAAGAAAGGATAGTCCCTGGGAGCCCAGCTACTATAATGTTTCCAAAAAACTGGATTTGTTCTAATTGATTCTTCAAGATCACAAAGCTACAGCCTCAACTAAGGTGTAGGCCACAGAGGAAAAGTTAGTTCTTTAATTCCTGTCTCTGCTCCTAGTAACCTTTCCTTCTTTCCCCCTTAGTTCATTTTTCTGTAAGTCTGAAAATAACTTAAAATGCAAAAATAGAAAAACTAGAATACTATAAGAATTCATTTGTTTTTATCAAAACACATTATTGTGTATTATATCATTCTTTGAATATAAAGGTACTAATGAAAATTGGACTTATTTCAGGTAAACGGGTGAGAGATTGCCATCTTAGTTATCCTATTCCTCTTAGTGGCAATAAAATGAATTTGAAAGCTAGCTAACAATGGTAAAGGCATTCTTTACAATTATGAAAGAGAAAAGTAACCAGAACTCATGATTTGGGCCTTAGTGGTAATTTAGTCCACTTGAATTCCTAACAGGAGAAAACCCAAAAAACCAAAAACATTGTAACTATATTGTCCTCCGATACTGAGGGATAAAATAACTCATGTACTCGATGTAAATAAAAAAGAATAAAGGGTTCAAATTCCTCTGAATGGATGGCATGGCCTTATACAGTTGATTTCTTTTTGTGATACTCAAAAAACAAAGCAAATGCAGCTATTTAAATCCAGCCCCTCTGTCAGCAAGCACCATGTTCCAACCCCTCCCAGGACAGGTAAAATCTACACAAAAGTAGCTCTCTTGAAAGTCACTCATTTCCTCTCCACCAAGTGGTTGAAAGGAAAAAGTCAGATTCTGAGCTAGGTCTTTATTAAAAGTAACCCCAGTGCTACGTCACATGATAAACCCTATCTTCTATTCTAACAATGAGCCTTTTTCAAGTCTGATGTATTTTAATTAGATAGTCCAAACAAAATTTTTAGTTTCAATCAATACTGGGTCAGGAAATTGACCTTGGTCATCATTTAGTATTCATTATAGCAAGGATTTGAGGTGAGAAAGCATGCTTTCTTCCATAAAGGAGGAAAGGGAGGAAAGAAGTATTTTCAAATTGTATACACCTCATACATGCCCCCTCAGTAACATATATCTCTGGAGGGCAGGAGAGGAGGTGTGCCTTTTGTGAAAAATTCTCCCTTGAGCAAGTTACTCGAATGTATTTCTGGGAGTGTGTCATCTGTCTTAGAAAGTCCCACTCTAATAACATTAGTCTGGTTCTCAGGAAGCAGATATCCTACACCCTGCTTCACGTATCTTTTACTTCTCATCCAACCACTTCAGCAGTAGGCACATTAAAAGAATTGGTTTCTAACTTAAAACATTAACTATGGGATAGATTTGAAAAGTTTAAAAGATTAAATGAGATTATATTCATTCATTCATTCATTGAGTATTGAGTGCCAACTATGCTTTAGACATGCATGACCTTACGTTTTAGTACCAGGGAGACAGACAATAAAATTTAAAAGTAGAACATCTGTTACATGATAATGATAAATGCTATAAAGAATAAGTATTGGTAGCGGGTACAATTTAAACTAGAGTGGTCAGGGAAGGTTTCATTGGAAAGTATGAAGATAAAACGTTTCACACAGTAGCTAACCAATAGGAAAGATTCTCAAAGGTCTTTACCATTATTCTTTGTTCTACCCTACTTTTGCTTTCTACTGACTGACTGTTGTAATGGCCAGGCAGGGCAAGAACTGACAGTAAAGAGGCCACATTACTAAGAGACAAAAATGGAGGCTGCCTTCTCATTATCTGTCCTCATACATACTATTATGGCTCCTCCAATCCTGTGATGAATGGCTCTCAGGAAACTCTTGCCCCCAAAGGATCTAACACAGAGGTCACAAGCTCAAATGCCAGGTAGGTAATGCAAATGATTAAACTAGACTACAGGTAATAAAAATATATATGTTTAGGAGTTAAATGCATGGCAGGAAAATGCAAGAAAATTGGAAAATACACATCATGTAGAAATAAAGACTCATCAGTGTCCTAAGTTTTCAGAGAGGCCAGACACCTGATTTTTTTCTGTGAACTCTCCCAATTTTAAAATTTCAAATTTGAAAAATGGCAACCAATTCGAAATCTAGAAAATGTTACCATGGGCCAAAGGAAACACCTCTGTGGAATGGATCTAGTCTGTGGGTCTCCAGTTTAGCTCCTCGGGTCTACAGGGTTAAGGGTTGATTCATTCCAGGACCATAAGCACCAAGATGCTTGAGTTGCTGGACCAGGCCTGCTTGCTATTACCATCCAGTCCATACCTGAGCAACCATATGTTTTAAAATCCAGGATCTCTGGAATGTACAGTACTTTGATTCAGAGTAAGCTATATGAATAAGATGCTATAAGCCAAGATGAAATGATACTGGAAAGGTTATACCCGGGGAAATATTCTCTACTGCAATGTTCCAGATGTGACCCTGGTGCGAATGTAAGTAATGTTGAACCTCCACATAGATATCCATGATAAGTGAATAGACTTGCTACAGACAGATTGCTTGCCCTGCTCTCCCCCTGCCTGTTTTCTAACCAACTTATTACTGAGCTAAACAGGGTTTTTCAGATGGGGTAGTTAGTACCTCCATTGTGATTCTCTTTTCAGGTTTTAGCATTTATAACGGACAACTCACGTGTGCCCAGAAAGTTGGTTCTTAGGATTCATCTAATAATAGACTTTGGTGTCCATTACAGAAGGAAAGTTTTTATAGAACATAGCTTAGACTGTTAATTTTTGTTCATTTCCCCCAGGGAGGACAAACATTAGTCCAGCATGGGTGGGAGGCGACAGCAGAGTACTGAAGGATTACTTAATCAGCATTCAGAACCTAACACAGACTGACTATTGATTCACTACAATCTTACCCTTTCAAGTTTTCTACTGTATTCCCTTGCAAGAGGACACTATTGAGAGTTCTCCCCTGTAGGGAACCTGCCTCACTACAGAATAATCTGAATGATGGCATCTGTCGCCAAATTTCAAGCTTCTCTAGCCCTCCAGAAGGAATAGGCATTCTGGCAACCTCACATCACTTTCAACTTCTCTCTCTTACTGGTAATCCTAGAAAGTCCTCCTTGGTTCAACTCGCATGAATAAAACTCGCCCTCTCCCAGTATAGCAGACTTAGGTCAAGAAGCCTTTAGACTCATCTGTGCAAGGAACTCATTAGACATGTTCAATTTCTGCCCAGTTGAGTTTACCTGGCCTTCTTGGTGCAGAGCACAGAATGCTCTGTAAAGCACATGCCTTATTAGGCCATGTTAACTCGCCAACACTGCATTTATTAAACTTAGAAGTAACTGGCAATGCTTAAGAGTCCTCTCTTAGAATACTGGTCAGTAGAGAGCCCTAGAAGTAAGGCAGTATATTCTTCCTTAGACATTTAAAATATGGACTTAAATGGATCTAAAATACAGTTGACCCTTGAGCAATATGGGGGTTAGGGGTGTCTACCATCCTTGTGGTTGAAAATTCGAGTATAACTTCACTGTTGGCCCTCCATACCACAGTTGCACTTGGGGATTCAACCAACCACAGAGCCTGTAGTACGATATTTAGCAAAAGAAATCTGCATATAAGGGACCCAAGCAGTTCAAAACTGTGTTGTTCAAGGGTCAACTGTACTTAGCCTCCCTTATTCCTCCTTTTAAGCCTTTTATCTCTCCAGCTGATGGGAAAAAAAGTAAACAAAGATTGTCTACTCTTATCTCTACAATCTTACTAGGATTGCTGTTGAATTGCCCAGTCCATGAGACAGAAATAGTTTTCTTCTTGCTTTCAACTGATTTCCTGATAAGCGAAGTGTTATTTGTTTTCATATTTACATTAGCTTTTCCTAAAGGGAACCAAAATATATGGTCATTTTCCCCCCTCTTTTAACTCTTGTTAGTTCTAGTAACTCCAACACAACTAATCAATATAGGGGACCTGAACATTAGAACTGGTGAAAGATTGCTTCCTGGTAGCATACACACCTAATATACAGTAATATAAACAGGAAGTTCTCAATATCCTGATAGTTCTGGATGGCACATGGAAAATAATCTCTCTTTAGTGCAGAAACTTATCCTGTCAGTTTTTATCAATCACTTCCCAAATAGTGTGTCTTCTCATGAACATCAGTTTCATGAGAAGTTTTATGAGGGGAAAAAAGTCTTGTATATATTGAATATTTGTTAGGATTCATGATACACAGCAGCATATTAATAACAGCTCTTAACACATCCTTTACTCCAGAGTTCACGAAACATATTTGACTTTTGGAACCTTTTTTGTATATTAACATCCTATAGAATTTTTCTTCCAAGGACCATATTTTGGGAAATTAACTATTATTTCCCATCCTTCTGTGGTTGAGCCTCACCAAACCAGGCCTTTTCTCCATCAAACATTCAGAATTATTTCTCTCACATTTTAGGCCTCCCTATAGCTTTCAGGTAGTCCAATTTCATTCAACTAAAATAAGGGGCCTAGTTGATATGGAATGAGCAGCTTTCAAATTCTGCTGAGGTCTAGCTAATCCTAGGGTGTTGGAAGTATCAATGGTAAGATTTTTGCCTTGACTATTAAGCTGGTTATGAAAAATATAATTGGATCGGCTTTACAAATGTATAATGACATTATAGATCTAAAATTGTTACAACTCATGAGAAATTTAGTTTAAGTCATGTTGATTATTGTTAAAATTAAGTAAAAATCAATTGTTTTATTGCAAAAGCATTAAAATATTAACAAAAAACTCTGTTCACAATTATGCTTCTGCAAATATTTTTGATTTGTCTTTACTGATAAGCAGGCAAAATACTAGGCTTTAAAAATAGCACAGATACAATTTTCTATTTTTCACTTCTAGCATATTTCACAGCACCATAAGTCTTCACAATTGTAATCAATTTAAATAGCTGAAATCATTTTAGCAATTTTGTTTTAATGAGCATATTATGTTTTTAAAATGGCATTCAAGCAACCTGCTTGCAGAAAAAGAGACTGAATTTAGAATTACTGACGACTAAAATTCAGTAAGATAATGAGGACAGCTTTTCATTTTTTCTTTTCAGATTTATTTTCAAAGTGGATAATTACTTTCAGGAACATTTCTTAATTATAGGAAGATGAAGAAGTAGAATTCTTAAAAATTCATATATAATAACCTAATATTTCAGACACTTTAAAAATGTTATGTATATCACAGTTTTTTAAAAGCCTGGGCTCTGGAGTCAGACTATCTGGATTAAAAGCCTAATTTTACCAATTAGCAAGTTTTATGACCTTGAGTAAGTTACTTAACCTGTCTGAGCCTGTTTCTTCATTTGTAAAATGAGGATAACAGATTAACCTCATAGGCAAATTATGAGGGCTGAATGATAAAATATGTAAAGCACTTGTCTGGCACATGATAATAAATACTCAATAAATGTTAATATTCATAACAACAACACGTATAAAGAAACTCTGGGGATATTATATGCATATTATACATTCTTTTTGATAATTATTGTTTGTGGATAATCATTCAGCAAATATTTACTGAGTGTCTTCCACGTACTAGACACTGTGCTAAGCACTGAGGATACCAAGACCGTAAGACACAGTCCTTACTACCAAAAGCTTATTCTTGGGGAAGAAAACCAATTAATCTGGGGATTAGCATACTATATGGTAAGAGCTTTAATAGGGGTATAAAGCTTTTTATAAGGTTCATGACAGCAGGGGACCTTAACAAGAGAAGGTATGGCAGACAGGCTGGACTCAGACGTATAATGCTAACCACCTTCTTTTTGGTCTTCTTCTGGTAGGTATAGAGGCTAGAAAACAAAATACTACATAGCCTAGTTTCCCTTGCAGCTAGAGGCACCCAAGTGACATTACCCTGGAGGTGGAAGTTCCTGAAGTGGGTTTTTGAAACAGAAGTAGTGTACTTGAAAACAAAGACAGAGCTTCCGTAGAAGAAAGCCCTTTGACCCTTCCTCCCTTCTTCCTGCCTTAGCATTTGGACAGAAGGCATGGAAGTGCAGCAGCCATCAATGACATGACAGGATAAAAGATGACACAGCAAAAAACAAAGGGCCTAGGATTCCAGTGGCATTACTGAGTTACTGCACCACTCTTGGATGCCTAACTTTGGACTTACTAGATGACACAATCTCTTATTTCTTTAAGCCACCAATAGTTGGGGTTTTCTGTTATTTGCAACTGAATGCATTCCTAATAGATAAAAAGCATTCCGAAAAGGGTTTCTGGGCCAAGTCCAAAAGGACTAGGAGTTATCCAAGTGAAGAAATCTGAGAAGGGCACAGGTGGCAGAGGAAACAGCACCTACAAAGGCCTGAAGGGGGAGGGAGCATAGAGTGTTGATACTGGCAGCTGTTCTACAATATGTACCTTCTGGCTTCCAGGCAGCTTTAGCCAGGTGATTCCCAACTTCTCTGTCTTCCACTGTCTATGTTTGAGGGGTTCAATATTCCCCCCTCATTGGTTCCATATGGTAAGCATTCATTCTTAAATGGTAAGTTTTGTGATGATGAACATAAAATGTTATCCCTGACTAATATTCAGACTTCTAGAAACATAAAATTTGTGGCAATAAAGTCAATTAGATCCACATTAACAATTTACACACACAACACCTTCAACTGAAGCTGTCATGTGTGCTTACAATGTGCCAGGCACTGTATTTATACTGCAAGCATACTTCCTTTTATTGAGCTTCCTTTTATCACACTTTGCAAATATTGTGTTTTTTACAATTTGAAGGTTTGTGGCATCCCTGCGTTGAGCAAATCTATCAGCAACGTTTTCCCAATCTTATTTGCTCACTTTGTGTCTCTGAGTCACATTTTGGTAATTCTCACAGTATTTCAAAGCTTTCCATCATTATTATTATATCTGTTATTGTGATCTGTGATCAGTGATCTTTGATATTACTACTAAGACTTGCTGAAGGCTCAGATGAAGGTTAGCATTGTTTAGCAATAAAGTATCTTTCAATTAAGGTATGTACAATTTTTTTAGACATAATGCTATCACACACTTAAAAGACTACAGCATAGTATAAAAATAACTTCTTTTAAAAACTTTTTATTTTATATTGGAGTGTAGCTGATTAACAATGCTGAGATAGTTTCAGGTGCACAGAAAAATGACTCAGCCATACATATACATAAAGATAACTTTTATATGCACTGGGAAACCAAAAAATTTGTGTGACTCGTTCTACTGCAATATTCACTTTACTGCAGTAGTCTGGAACTAAACCCTCAGCATCTCTGAGGTATGCCTGTAACAAGTACAGTTGTTATTTCCTTTAATATTCACAGTAACTCAGTGGCTTAGGTACTATTATTATCACCTTTAAAAAAAAAAAAAAAGCTAAAATAGGTTAAAATTGTCCAAAATCAGACAATAATGGCAATAATGGTAGGGGCAAAGATTCAAATTCAGGACTGTGTCATTCTATAGCCTCAGCTCTGAGCCATTCTGTTATGCTGCCAGTTTCTCTTAGTTTCTGAACTATTTATCCCACTTTACTTGCTTAAATCCTTCCTGAATTATGCAATAAAGTTTCAGTTCCCCATCTGTACTCTGGGGATGAGTGGGAGTGGTTTCGGCTGGTTCTCTCTTAACAGGTTAGTGTAGGAGGAAGAGAAATACCTAAGCTGAGAAGAACAGGGGAAAAGAGGCGAATGCCAGGAAAAAAAAAAAAAAGTTCTTTCCCTCTAAAAGAATGAGACCAGTTTCTGTTCTTACGGGCAAACTGTGAAGTAATTCCAACAAATAAATTCAAATGTTTTATGAAGTATACGGTCTCTAAAATGGTCTCAGCTGAAGGTGGTAACACTTCTTTACATTTTAAATTGCAATATGTTTAATAACTGAGTCGTTAGATTATACTCATTCATACATTTAACAAATATTTATTGATCATCCTCATGTGCCTTTGGGCATATTCCAATATGTTCCTATGCTCAAGAAGCCAAGAACAAATAAAAATGCTGATTATGACTATCACAGAGGTGACTACATAAAACAAATAAAGGTAAGCACAGGACATTAGGGGACAGAAAATGTATCAGACTCAGACCTGACAAATCACAGATGGTTTTCCAAGGGGGTGATATCTAAGATGAATCTTAAAATATAACTAGATAGAGGGGAAAAAAAAAAAGAGAAGACAGTCTAGACCACAGTTTCTCAACTTTAACGCTACTGACGATTTTGGGCTGATAAAGTGATGTCCTGTGTTTTACAGGATGTTTAAACAGCATACTTGTCCTCTACCCACTCAACTGGTAGCAAAACAAAAATGTCTCCAGATATTGTCAAATGTTTCCTGGGGGGCAAAACTGCCTCCAGTTGAGAACCACTGTCTAGATATGCACTATCCAAAAAGGTTGCCACTAGCCACTTGTGGCTATTTAACTTAAAATTAAATTAATAAAATTAACAGTTCAGTTTCTCAGTCACACTAGCCACATTTCAAGTGCTTAATACATAGCTACATGTGTCTACTGGCTACCATACTGAAGAGTGCATATACAGAACACTTCTACCACCATAGAATGTTCTGATGGCTATTGCTGTTCTAGACTGAGAGAGTATATATTCTCTTTTCTTACTCCACAAATGTTCATTACAGCTTGCTGACAGCCTGTGGAGGGTATAGAGAAAGATGACATTAAATAAAAGTAAAGCCTGAGTATGAAGAAGGGTCTTCAATGCCTTAAAGATAGAACAATGGGGAACCAGCAAAAGGTCTTAAGCAAGGGTGCAAAATACACAGATTCACATTTCATAAAGATGATACTGTGAAGAATGGAATAAAAGTGGAGAGACGAGAAGCAGAAAAATAGCTGCAGTATTTCCAACAAGTACAATGATCTGGATTAATGTAGTAGCAGTAGAGGCAGACAAAAATGGAGCAATTATGAACACAGAAGTGATAGGACTTGGTGACTGACTAGATGTGAGGCAGGTGAGAAGGAGGATGAAAACAAGAATGACCACCAGGCTTTTAGGTTGGATGAGTGAGTATATTCACTAAGACAATGTGATAGAAAGAATAATGGCCCTCCAAGATGTTCATGTCCTAATCCTTGAATCCCTGGAACCTGTTAAATCTGTTTCCTTACATGGTAAAAGGGACTTTCCAGATGTGATTAAATTAAGGACCTTGAGATGGAGAGAGCATCCTGGATTATCTAGTAGGCCTAATGTAATCACAACTGTCCTAGTAAGAGGGAAGTTGAGGGAGATTTGACTACAAAAAAGAGATGTGTCAGAGTGATACAGTGTAAGAAAGACTTGAGCAGCCATTGCTGGCTTTGAAGATGCAGCCACTAAAAGCTGTAAAAGGCAAGGAAACAGATTCTCCCTTAGAGCCTCCAAAAGGAACACAGCTCTCCTGACACCTTCATTTTATCTAGGTGAGACCTGTGTCAGACTGCTGACCTGCAGAACTAAAAGATAATAAATGTGTGTTGTTTTAAGCCACTAAATTTATGATAATTTGTTACAGCAGCAATAAGAAACAAATAGAAATATGTTCAGAATTTGGGGTGTGATACAGTGAGATTGGTTCTGGAAAAGCTGAGTCTGAAGTGCCTATGTGACATCTTAGTAAAATTGGTCAATTTATAACAGTTTGGCTGTATGGGTCTAGAGCTTAAACTGGGGATGTATAATTATGAATCATCAGTATACTGAGATTAATTGAAACCATCAAAATAGATGAGATCACCATGGGCAAATATAGACAGAATACAGAGGACTTAGGTTGAGGAACAGAGACCCTTGAAGAAACTGGGAAGGAACAGCCTAAGGTGTAACAGGAAAACCATGATAGTGTGGCATCTAATGAATTAAAAGAATGAGAATGAACTAAACAAGGGAGGGTAAAAGGATGGTCAACAGAGTCAACCGAAAAAGGGTTGTCAAGTTAGGAACTGAGACTGTCCATTATATTTAGCAACGAGAGGTCATGGTATCCTTGACAAACACAAGTTTCAGAGGAGGAGACTGAATTCAATCAACACTTGGACTAAGCCTTGACTTTCTTCTTTCAAAAGAAAGGAGGAAGATAGGGTGGTAGCTAAAGAAGGGTTGTGTGTTTCAGGAAGGATTTTTTTTTAGATGGAAAAAAATTAAGCACTGAACTATTAATGGGAAAAGGTCAGTAGAAAATGAGAGCATAAAAGAACAGGAGGAAGAGAATAAATGAATTCAGAGACAGGAAGAGATGGTATCCAGGGCCTAGAAGGAGGAGATCAACCTTCAGATAGGCAGAAAGATATTTCTTCTGTTGGGAGGAAGGGAAGGAAGACATGGTACAGAAGTGAGGAACTACTGAGTTGGGAATACAAAGTGGTTTTAATTTTGTGGGATACCTACACTGCATCTTCCTACTTCCTCAGAAGTAGGAGGTGAGATCATCTGCTGACAACAGAAGTGACTTTAGGAACTTTAGCTAAAGAAGCTAAAGTTAAAAAGAGCATACTTGTTGTCCATTTTCTGAAAACAGAGTTGTATATTCTACTGTCATTGGATGGAATGTTCTTAGCGAAAAAAATAAATGAGATGATTCTGTCTGAAGGCAACTTTTGAACTGTGGTATAGGGAGTAGGAACCCAAGCAGTTCAGTTTCTGAGATCAGTGTCTGAGAAGGCAAAGTACCAAAAGGAAGGAAGACACAGAAATATCTTCAAAATCTATACAAATCCCTACGTAGATTTGGAATCTACTGCTGAGTATTAAACTATATATGGGTAGAAGAAAACTCCATGAGGCTGGGAAAAGAACTACCAGGGAACTGTAACTGACTGTGACATGTTCAAATTCCAATCAGACAGCACTGAGAGATATCAGTCAACACCCAAGGAATGCAGTACAGACACTAGAGTGGTAACATTCTAGTATAAAAGCTGAACTCTAAAGTCTAGCTTTTCAAGACTTGCCACAACAGAGCTTAAACATAGCCTCAAAAGGATCAAACTAATCTGCAAGTAGTTTAGCTGCCAGCCAAAGAAAACTGCAATACATTTTAAAGAAAGAACAAAACCTAAACATTGTAAATAAATACTAAACTAAAAATTACTAGATGTGGAAAGAAGCAGAAAAACGTGATCCCATAATTGCAACAAAAACTCAGTAAATAAAAAGAGACTTAGAGATAATATAACTAGCAAACAAGGACTTTAAAATAGCTATTATAAACATGCCCAAGGATATAACAAGGAAAGAAACAGAGGATATATAAAAAAAAAATAACCAAGTGAAATTTCTAGAACTTAACTAATACAAGGTCTAAAATGGGTAATTCACTGAATAGAATTATAGCAGATTAGACACTTTAAGATTAAGGAATGTGATAATAATAATAATAAAGAAATATTAACTATCCAAAATGAAGCAAAAAGAGAAAAAAATAAACATAGCCTTAGTGTCCTGTGGAAAATTACTGAGGAATGCAACGTAAGCATAGTTTGAGTCCGAGGATGGAAGGGGGCAAAGAACAGTATTTGAATGGCTGGAAATTTTTGAAAGTTGATGAAAAATGATAAGCCCACAGGTTTGAGGAAGCTCAGTAAACCACAAGCAGGACAAAAACAAAGAAAACCATACTAAGGTTATAAAATTGCTGAAAACCACTAATAAATAATCTTAAAGGAAGCCAGAGGAAAAAAGAACACATTACACACAGGAAAACAAGTTGAGAATGACAACAAACCTCTCAATGGAGTCTATGCAAGCCAAAAGAAAACGGACCTACATTGCAAAAATGCTGAAAGAAAAAATATCTAGAATTCTACACCCAGTGAAAATACCCTTTGTAAATGAAGGGCAATTAAAGACCTTTTTCAGATAAGCTAAAACTGGGAGAATTAATCAACAGTAGACCTACACTACAAGAAGATAAATAGCAAAATGGTATACATACATTCAACCAATCACAAGACAAAACTTGTCAAACTAGTTAAGAAAGAGACAAGCATATGATGTCAACAACAACAACAACAACAAAACACTTTAACTACAAAGACCCAGATTGCTTAGAAGTAAAAGGACAAAAAAGATATGCCACACAAACACTAATTATAAGAAAGATGGAGGGGCTATGGTGATATCAGACAAAGCAGACTTGAAAGCAACAAATGATACCAGAGTTAAAAATAGAAATATCATAATAAAAGAATCAATTCATGAAGAATGCATAAAAATCCTAAAAATTTATGCTCCTATTAACAGCTTCAATACATGAAGCAAAACCTGACAAGATCAGAGAAAAAAAAATCACGATCACAAATATGAGATTTTAGGCATCCCTCTCAATAACTGAAATAAGTAAAAAAAAAAATCAGTAAGAATAAATATGCCTTGAAAAACAATAACCAACTGATATATACATATATCAGTTTATATCTATCTATCTATCTATCTATATATATATATAGAGAGAGAGAGAGAGAGAGAGAGAGAGCGCGCAGTCCAACCAATAACACTAGAACATACATTCTTTTCAAGTACCTATAAGACATTCATGAAGATATACCATAAACAAGATTCAATAAACACTCAACTATTTGGAAACTGATCAGCCTATATCTAAGTGTTCCATGGGTACAGGAATAAATCAGAATGGAAAATAGACAAAAAATTTAATTGAAAGATAATGAAAACACAACATAATTTATGGAATGTAGCTAAACCAGTGCTTAGAGGATAATTTGCAGCATTAAGTGCTTACAATGAAAAGAAAAAAAAGTTAAAAATTTCCTTATTGAGGGGCTAGAAAACTAAGGGTAAACTGAAGCCAAATAAAGCAGAAGAAAAAAAAAATAACACATATTAGAGGAGAAAGAAACAAAATGGAAAACTGACAATCAAGAAAGAAAATAGGGCTTCCCTGGTGGCGCAGTGGTTGAGAGTCTGCCTGCCGATGCAGGGGACGCAGGTTTGTGACCGGGTCTGGGAGGATCCCACATGCCGCGGAGTGGCTAGGCCCGTGAGCCATGGCCGCTGAGCCTGTGCGTCCGGAGCCTATGCTCCGCAGCGGGAGAGGCCACAGCAGTGAGAGGCCCGCGTACCGCAAAAAAAAAATAAATAAATAAATAAAAAAATAAATGAAGCCAAAAGTTTATTTACAAAGTAACAATTATTTAATATAACTAATTTTATTTATAAAATTTTAAAAACTCTAGCTAAATTGATCAAGAAAAAAGAAGATACAAATGGCCATTATCAGAAATTAAAGGAAACTGCTACAAATCCTACAGATAGTAAAGGATGATAAGGGAATATTATGAACATTACACTAACAAATTCACTAACATAGGAAACATGAACAAATTCCTTGAAAGACACAAACACCAAAACTGCATGAAGAAAAAATTTAACAATTTAATAACCTTATAATAATTAAAGAAACTGATTTCATAACTAAAACCTTTTCCACAGATAGTTTCACTAGTGACCTCTACCATAAACATTTAAAGAAGAGGGAACTCCATGGCAGTCCAGTGGTTAGGATTTTGCGCTCTCACTGCCGAGGGTCCAGGTGAGGGTCTGGGTTCAATCCCTGGTTGGGGAACTAAGATCTCACAAGCCGTGCAGTGTGACCAAAAAAAAAAACCCCAAACGTTTAAAGAAGAAATAATATTAATTTTAAATAAATCTCTTCAAAAAATAAAGGAAAAACACTTCCAAACTCATTTCATGAGCCAACATTACCCAGAGAGCAAAAACAAAAAGACATTATAAGAAAACAGCAGATCAAAAGTCCTATTAACACAGACAATAGTCTTTAAAAAAACAGAAAATCCAATGTAGCAATATATAATAGTATAACACAACATATGGAAATATATGCACCATATGGAGTTTACCAGGAGAATGCAAAGATGGTTGATTTTGGAAAATCCATCAGTGTAATTCACCTTGTTAATAGAATCATGTAGAAGTACCATGTGATTATTTCAGTAAGTGCAGAAAAATCATTTGATAAAATCCAACATGTATTTTTGATAAAAATCCTCTTAGCAAAATAGGAACAGAAGGGAACATGTTCAACTTGAAAAGAGCATTCATAAAAAAGCTAATGCTAACATCACATTGCAAGGTGAATGAATAAACGGCTTTCTCCTAAGACTGAAAACAGGGAAGGAAATCCAGTTCTCACCATTTCTATTCAACATTGAACTGAAGGTCCTAGCTGTGAATAAGGAGAGCAAAATGAATAAGTAGATATTTAGACTGAAATGGAATTAAACTTTTCTTTATTCATGGATAATATGATTGATTTGGTAGAAAATCCAAAAAACTCTACGTCTCATATGAGAATTTCGTAAGTCTGCATACTCACAAGGTCAATATAAATATTAGCAACAAAACATTGAATAACAAACATTTTTAATGCCGTTTGTGATAACATCCAAAATCTCAAAATATCTAGGAATAATTTAAGCAAAATATATACAAAACCTATACACAGAAAACTAGAAAACACTGCTGAGAGAAATTATAGAAGAATCCACTAATATGGAGATATACTATGCTTATGGATTAGAAAACTTGTCATTAGGATGTCCATTGGCCCCAAATCTATCAATAAATTCACTGTAATCACAAACAAATCCCAGTAGACTTTTTTGTTGAAAGAAATTGACAAGGTTATTCTGAAATTTGTATGGAAATGCCTAAACCAATTTGAACTATCACACTACCTGATGTCAAGACTTTTGACAAAGCTACTGTAAACAAGACAGTGTGGTGATGTCATAAAGAAAGAGATAGCAATTGATGGAAAAAAGAGACTCTAGCCAAAGACCCATGCATAATGGTTTTTGATATAGGAGGTGATTGGGGAAGGGTAGACTTTTCAATATGTGATGCTGGAACAACTGGATATCTATCCATACAGTAAAAAATAAACACTGCAGTTCACCTTATACCAAAGAGAAAATTTAAATCAAAATGGTTCACAGACCTAATAGAAAAAGCTAAAACTATAAAACTTCTTGAAGAAAACATGATAAAATCTATGTGAGAAAGCTGAGCTATCTAGAACAAATGGAATGAATAGCCAGCAAATCCTCCCCTCAAAATAACTCTAAAATGATGAAAAATTGTCAAAAAGAATGATTTTAGGGCTTTGGAAACTGATGAAAGGCAACAAACTGAGAAGTCTTTGGTCATTAAAAACTGGTGAACTGGGCCTCCCTGGTGGCGCAGTGGTTGAGAGTCCGCCTGCCGATGCAGGGGATACGGGTTCGTGCCCCGGTCTGGGAGGATCCCATATGCCGCGGAGCGGCTGGGCCCGTGAGCCATGGCCGCTGGGCCTGCGCATCCGGAGCCTGTGCTCCGCAACGGGAGAGGCCACAACAGTGAGAGGCCCGCATACCGCAAAAAGAAAAAAAAAAAAAAAAACTGGTGAACTTCAGGTATTAACTGTGAGAGTCTGTTTTGCTCTTGCTTGGGGCTTCTCCCATGACTCATCCCACATGGATGAGGCTGACTGTGTTTAAACATAAAAAGGAATGAAATAATAGGGAATCTTAATAAAAATAGAGAAACTAGAACACAGGGAAAAATTATCAGAAAAAAAGAAACAAAGCCCCAGAGACTAGAGTGATAAAATCAATAATTTCAACAGCTGTGTAATGGCAGCTTTCTATGGAGAGGGGAATCCAAGGGACAGAAAAAGTATTTGAAGAAATAATGGCTGAAAACTTCCCAAATCAAATTAATCTACAGGTGCAAACTCAGCAAAACCAAAGTAGGATAAACACAAAGTGATCCACACCTACATATATAGTCACACTGTTGAAAGCAAGAGTAGGTGGGTGAGTGAACAGTGAATGAATTTATGAATGAATCTTGATAGCAATAAGAGAAAAACAACTCATCGTGTACCAGAAAACAACATGATTAATGACTGACTTCTCATCAGAAACAATGAAGGCCAAAGGCAGTGGAATGACATATTCAAAGAGATGAAATTAAAAAAAAAAAAAAAACCCTGTTAATTAAGAATTCTATCTCCAGGAAAACTATCTTTCAAAACTGAAAGTAAAATAAAGACATTCACAGATAAATACTGATCAAGAGAATTCATTATGAGCAAACCTGCCTTGTAAGAAATACTAAAGGAAATCCTTTAGACCAAAAGAAATTATCCTTAATTCCTCTTTGTTTCTCCCTTCACATTCAATACGTCAGCAAGCAAGGCCTACTGGCTTGAATATGCCTTGAATTCATCTATTTTTTCCCCATCTTCCACTGTCATCATCTGAGCAAGAGCCTTATATCCTCACTTGGACTTTTCCAATAGCCTAACTGGTTTTCCTGCTTCTACCCTTATCCCCCTACAAGCCCATTTTCCAACAACAGCTAAGGTATTAAAAAACAAAAAAACAAAAACAAACAAAAAAACTAGATCATACTATTTTCTTACTTAAAACCTTTTAATTGGCTTTCCATTCACTTAGAAGAAAATACATACTATTTGCCATAGCTAAATAAGCCCTATCTAGACTTTTCTCCTATCATCCTCTCCTCCTTTCATAAGTTCCAGCATACTGGGTTCTTTGTATTCTTCAAACATCCCAGACTCATTTCTGCTTCAGAATTTTTGTACTTTCTGTTCCCTCTGCCTAGTATGTGTCACTGGCAGATCTTCACACAAGACTGGCTTCCTATTTTTCAGGTCTTCTCTCAAATGTCATTTCCTCAGAGACTTTTCCTAATCACCCAATCTGAGGTTATCCTACCCACCATCAGTTGTCTCCTGTTGCCTCTAAAAATTCTGTAATAGTATTTACGGTTATCTGAAGTTATAAAGCTTATTTATTTTACCATTCATTTAATGTCTACTTCACTCAATAAAATGTAAGATTCATGAAGAAGAGATCTTACTATCTTGTTCATCAAATACATATAACTTTAAAACTTATGCTAAAATATAAACACTTCTGAACTCTTGAAAGATTAAAAAAAACCTTTTTGTTCTTATTTAGTATTTTATAAATGCCATATTTAATAAATTATACTAGTCTTCTGTCTCAATTTTCTCAACGAAAAGAAAAAATTGAATAATCCTTCAACATTATCTCAGATACTGAAAAAAAAAAAGGGGCAGGAGGTCTTAGATAGCAACTGTATCTGTCTTGTTTACCACTGTATTCTGACACCCAGACAGGGTCTAGCACAGAGTAATTATGCAATAGTTACTGCGTGATAGATATAAACAATGAGACTCCAGAGATGGGAGATTCAGAAAATGCTCTGGGGGGTGGGGGTAAGGTCGCCCCTCCATCCCTAATCACCACCTCCCTAGATCTTAAGAGCACTATTAAGTCTATTTTAACAGACTGAATTTCTTGAGGGCAAGGCAACATGTCCTTTTAATGTTGTATCCCTTATATCTAGCATGGGCTCAATAATTATTTTTTGAAGTAAATGCAAGAGCATCAGTTTCTTCATTTGTAAAAGGGAAGTAACAAGATTATCTACTTCAGAGGGTTACTGTGGAAAAAAAAAGATAATAAAGGTAAGTGAAAAAAAGGGGAAAACACCCCCACAAAGTCCTCTTTCTTAACTATTAGGTTAGAAAGGCATAGGAGAACTGATCAAATTACCTGTTCTCCTACGAAGTACTGTTATCTACTCACCTACCTAGAAACTAATAATAATATCATAAGCTAATAAGATCCCATACTATTTCAGCACCAGACACTACACACACTTACTCCCTAACAAAAAAATGTTAGCTTATAGTAAGACCTGAACCTGAATAAGAAAGTTCTGATATCACAAATATAGAAAGAGGAGTAACTACAGTGACATTTGGGGGAATCTAACAGTGCAGAATCACTGAATATTCTAGAGCCTAGGGAACATTCCATTAATAAACACTTCCATGAAAGAAGTCAGTACTATTCCAGTAGTCTCAGTAGCTGCATACTTCTTCCCTCATATGCTTAAGAGAAGATCTAAGGAACTAAAAACACAATCTAAATTTAAACTATTTTTGTGGCTTTAACGCCTGAAGGCCAGCAATCCAAACATAAAAAGTATATTATAGCAACAAAAACCAACCCATAAAGTACTTTAAAAGCTATCATTTAAACAAATTCTTATAGTCTGTAAGTCAAACCTGAATGTAAACTATTATTGTGGCTTTAATTCCTGAAGTCTAGCAACCCAAATACAAAAAATACACTATCACAACAAAACTTAACCCATCAAACATCTTGAATTTTTTCTTTAACAAATCCTTTAAGAGTTATTAGAACAGAAAAATAAACATTCACTTTATTAAATGCTGAAGCGATCTTTAGTAAAAGCCAGTAAGTTTCAAAAACATGCAATTATTACTGATGAGATATAGGAAAATATCTAGACAGCACATAGCCAGTTCACCCCTAGGGATGTAATTAAATGTCAAATTTTTTCACTAAAATTGAGTTATACTTAAAATAAATATTTACGCAAAAATGCATTTTATATAGTGGGAAAAGCCTTATAACAAAAGAACTTTAAGATTAGTTATTTTACTTACCAAAATGCAGTCCACTTTAGATTGTATAGTTTTGCTAAAAGAAAAAGAAAGTTAAGTTAATAAGACTGATAAATTTATTAAATGTTCAAAGTATTTTCAAACAGACATGGTAATTCGTTATCTGTACTATGAAAAAAATAAACAAAACTTCTTAAGATGAGGCATCATACCCTAAAACTGCATGTTTCACAAAGCAAAACAAAAATCTATTTCCCACTCATTGTACTAAATTCAATCCTAAAGCATGATCAGAATATTTTCTGAGTTGCTACAGTCACCCTATTGCTGATATGCTCTATCTTTGTAAAAGACGTTTTTGAACAAAGTTTGTTTCTAGTGATACATAAAAGTGCAGATGTATTATTACACATAGAAATAGAACACAGAGTTTACAATGAATTATGATTTTTACTGTATGCCTGCCACTCTGGACAATGATTTGTTTAGCATTTAAAAGCCATAATGGTGTAACATTATCTGTATTTCTAAAGACTTATTACAAAGTAGATTCTCTCGAGGACTTCCCTGGCAGTCTGTGGTTAAGATTCCTCATTTCCACTGCAGGGGGCGTGGGTTCCATCCCTGGTTGTGGAATTAAGAGCCTGCATGCCGCGTGGCACGGCCAAAAAATTAAAAAAAAAAAAAAAAAAGTAGGTTCTCTTCCCCTCCTCTCTTTCTCCCCCTCTCTCATGTACACACACACACACACACACACACACACACACACACACAGAATCCATAGACATAAAAGTAATAATAAAGATTAGCTAATATGGTAATAAGTTGGAAAGACTATATTTAGAAATAAATAACACAAAAAGCCACTATATAAAAATTTAACTGAACTATTGAATATAAGTGAACAATTAATATATAATACAAATGAAGCCGGTATAAAATAGCTGAACTATAATTTAGATTTTAACATATCAAAGTGAAAATGCAATGAAATCATGCAAAAGTTCAAAGATAGTTTATATACTATCTTGAATAGATGTTACAAACCAAATTATTTTCCATAAAAGGTTCTAGAGCCAAATAAATGCAAAAATAAAGTGGTTATTTACCTTTGTATATAGCTATACAGTTAATCTATAGCGTAAGTAAAAAATCATGGGCCAACAAAGCCCTGTATGATCCAGCCCTCTGTTATCTTTCTAATCTCATCTCATATTAGTCTACTCCTCATTCATTCAGCTCCTGCCACGCTGTCCTCCATGCTGTTTCTCAAGGCAGGAGTAGGGCCTCGCACTGGCTTTTTTGGTCAGCATCTAAGAAACTTCTCCCATATAACTTATCTGTTCACTTTCCTCATGACTTTGCTCAATATTATCTTTCACAGACACTTCTTCCCTGACTACTTCCTCATGTAAAATACTCTCCATCACGCTCTATCCCTCTTATCCTGTTTTAAATTTCATTACTGCACTTACCACCATTTTATATTTTTATTAATTTATTTGTTTACTGGCTATCTTCCTTGTCTAGAATTTAAACTCTATGACAGCAGGATTCATCTGTTTTGCTCACTGCTGTATTATCATTTGGCATATGTTAGATGTTCAATAAAATCTGCTGAATAAATGAATGACAAACAGACATTTAGTCCCCCATATAAAGACAACTCTTTGGGACCACTTAAGAAAGTGTTTTTAGAGAAATTAATATGAACTTGAAAATGTGATTATTTTAAAAACAATAGATCTAAATATATTCCCCTTCTACAAGAAACGGACTGCTCTACAGGATATCTAAAGAGGATGACTGTGACTTCCTAACACAAACAAACAACTTGGTAAATCTCTGAAAAGAATATGTAAAAGACAGCCTTTTAAAGAATAAACTTATAAAGTAAAATGGGAACATATCTAAATCTAGCCCTTCATATTTAACATAAACATGATAGAGGGATATAGAAGACATTTAAGTCCCCTTTGTTCTTCTGTCCAGTCTCACACCCTCCCCCACCTTCCCAAACACAACCATCATTAATCTGATGTATAACCTTCCCAGGTGGTATATCTATACCTGTATTAGATCTACAAGCAACATACACTATTTCTCCATGAAGCTTTTAAGTGTTTATATAAATGCCATTACATTGTATATATTCTGCAAATGTCCTTTTCACTCAACCCTGTTTTTGAGATCTTTCCATGTTGACACACTTAGATGAAGTCCATTTATTTCAACTGCTCAAAGTATTCCATTGAATGAATGTATCAAATTTATTCATCCATTCCTCTACTGAAAGCCAATTATGTACTTTTCAGTTTTTCTATAAACAATGCTGCAATAACGTCTTTGTACGTGTCTCCTGGTATACACAATCAAAAATTTCTCAGTTATAAGTCTAAAAGTTGATTTTCTAGGATTCATGGAGGTATCTTTTCAGTTTTATTATGTATTACAGAATTCCTTTCGCAAGCACTTGTATACATTCATACTTCCATCAACAGTATATGTAGTCCCTATTTTCCTGTCAACTTCCGTGAAAAAAAAATGTATATACATATGCCATTTATATATGATACATATATTATGTTGACATATATTAAAAACTTACTATTCTAATGGGTATGAAAAACTCTTTTGTCACTATCCCAATTACTAGCATTGTTGTATACCTTTTCACCTGCTTTTTGACCACATGGGTTCTCCTCCATTAACTGTTGGTTCTTGGCTTTTGCCCAATTTTAAGTGGAGTTGATGATTTCTTAATAAATTGTAGTAGTTCTTAATATATTCTGGATACTAATCTTTTGCTTGTTACATATACTTATATTAAGTTTGTTAGTGGTACATTTTAATAACTTACTAAAGTTTAAATTTTTGACTTAGTAAAATTTATTAATTTTTTTCCTTTATGACCTGTGTTTTTTGTCATAAGAAATCCTATCTAGCTAAGGTTTTAAAGACATTCTATATTTCTTTCTAAAATTTTTGAAGTTAGCTTTTTTGTTTTTGATCTTTATTTTAATCAGAATTTATTCTTGTTTGGTATTTGGCAAACCAATTGTTCTCTATTTTATTATGTCAAGTTTACATATATGTTTGAATCTCTTTCCAGCTTTTTTTCAGTTTTATTATCAATCTACTTGTCTATACTTAAGCCAACACCACACTTTGAATTTGTATGACACTCCTCAACCATTTGCAGAACAACCTTGAGAATTCTTGGACCTCTAATATCCAGGTGAGCCTTTTGTTTTTCCAACTCAACAAAAGTCTTAAGAGTTTTATTGAACTGCACTGATGTTATAGATTGAACTGGGGGAGTTGACTGATAATTTGAATTTATTCTTGTCTGTCCTTTAAAAATGTCATGTAATTTTCTCTATATTTTTTGTTATAGAGTACTAGGTAGCTTGTAGATGGTATTGTAAACTGTATCTCTTTTTTCTTAATATGTTTTCTAATTGGCTTTTGCTAATGTGCATGCTGATGTGCAGAAAAACTATTGGTATTCTATGCTGACCTTAGATCCAGCAGCCTTCCTGAACTCTTATCTGTTCTAATAGTATGTAGATTCTCTTGTTGATAATAATTTCACTTACAATTAATGAAAATATTTTTCTTCCTTTTTTTCCCAATCTTTAGGCCTCTCCCCACCCCCACACCTGGCTTTTTATCTAATTACTTTGGCTAAAATCTCTCATCTAAAGGTGAAGAGTAGCAGTGATAGCAGACATCCTTGTTGTTTCCAAATTTTGTTTCAAAAATTTAACATAATATATCGTAATATTCCGTTTAGTGGATGTTTTACAACTTCCTAAAATATTCTTTGAATAATGGATGTTTTGACTGAACTAAAATAAAATAATGCTTCAATATTATAATATTCTGCTTTGAAATGACAAGCTAACTTATATTAGAGTAATCTTCCCACCCTTAACAATTATATACTGTGGATAAAATATAAAAACAAACATTAAAATATAAAAACAAACAAGACCAAAAACAGGTAGCAACTGGAGGGAAGTCATCCTTAAAAGAAGGAACTGGGGCTTCCCTGGTGGTGCAGTGGTTAGGAATCCGCCTGCCAACGCAGGGGACACGGGTTCGAGCCTTAGTCCGGGAAGATCCCACATGCCGTGGAGCAACTAAGCCTGTGTGCCACAACTACTGACCCCGTGCTCTAGAGCCCGTGAGCCACAACTACTGAAGCCCGCGTACCTACAGCCCATGCTCCACAACAAGAGAAGCCACCGCAATGAGAAGCCCACGCACTGCAACAGAGTAGCCCCCGCTTGCTGCAAGTAGAGAAAGCCTGAGCACAGCAACAAAGACCCAGTGCAGCCAAAAATAAATTTAAAATAAATAAATTAATTAATTTTTTTTAAAAAAAGAAGGAACTGCACCAGGTAGGAGCTGTATTTATAGGGCTGTTGCCTGATAGCACTTAACTGCCCACACAGCAACAATCACTCAGGACGGAAGCAGAAATCTGCCTTCTTGCTAGCTGAGGAGCCACAGAACAAAGTCTAGGGCTGCCAGAGTCACTGTAAAATAAAGATGAATCCCAGAAAGGAAAATGTCACAAAATTTCTGTATAAACTATGCCCAAATATTTGGATGACCTTCATTTGGGGAACACTCCAAGGTTACCAGCAAAAAGCAATAGCTGGAAGGTGTAAAGATGTGAGTTGAGACTTTTGTTGTTACTTAACACAGAAGAGATAATGTTGGAATTTGAATCCAGTCCTGTTAACTGGCAACCAGGATAAAAAAAATTAACACTCATCAGAGAAAAATAACAGAATCCAAAGTCTACAACATATCACTCACAATACCCATTACACAAGCAAAATTTACCAGAACAAAGGAAAAAGAGACCCAGAGTCAAGAAAAAAAAGCAGCTCCAAGAAACCAAATGCTGTAAGACCTAGACATCCGAATTAGTAGATGAAGACTTCAAAGCAATTATTACAAACACATTCAAGTATTTAAAGGAAAATATGGTCATAATAAATGTACAGCTGGGAGGAATCTCAGCTGAGAGATGGAACCAAAATGAAAGAACCAAATGGAAATTCTAGAAGCAAAAAGGACAATATCTGAAATGAAAAATTCATTGGATTACCTTAAAGGAGATCAGCTACAGCAGAAAAGGGGACACTAAACCAGTAAATAAATCAATACATTTTACTGATTCTAAAGGAGAAAGAAAAAGATCTTCAAAATAATAAACAGAGCTTCAGAGATTCATAGTACAATATCAAGTGGTCTAATTATGTACCACTGGAGAAGATAATGAGACAGAAAAATATCTGATAATGGTCAGCATTTCCCCAAATTTTGCGAAAAACACAAACTTACATATCCAAAGAAGCTCAGGAAATGACTGGGAACATATGTAATATACTGCCCCATTTCCCCTTTTCAGGAAAGAAGGACACTGTTCCCCACACCTGCTGGGAGTGCTTCCAGCAGAAAGCCCTCAGTTGTCAGCCCCCTGTGGGGATACCTATGCTGAAGAAAACCTCACTCCCTAAGGTCGTATCTCCTTCTAGGGACAGCCCACATCCAGAGGCTGATCAACATGGGGGTAATAAAGACCCAGCTCTTTGTCTTAACTTGGACATCTCTGATGGGCCATTCTAGCTTCAGAACTCTCCGCACTGCAGCTTAACTTTCTCTCTGCTTCCTTCCAATCCATTCCTTTCATAGATGTGAGTCTCCTTAATAAAATGGTTCTTAAAATGTGATTCTTGGACTAGCAACACCTGGGACTAGTTAGAAATGCAAATTTGTAAGTCCCATTTCAGGCCTACTGAATGAGAAAGCAGAAGCCCCATCCACCTGCAAAGACCTTCCTGTCAGCTTTTTGTGCCTCACTCTTAAATTCACTCAGATGGGTATACAATTGGGGAAAATCTCTAATATGAAAGACAGAACATTCCCCTTATAAAAGGGGCATGAAACCCTCACTTGGAAGGAAGAAGACCATGAAAGAAGGAAAAAAAATTTAATCCTCACAAAGGTAAAAACCAAAAATTGGGTACTATATTACTATATTAAAAAAAAAAAACTCACTAAAAAGTGGTGTCTTAGGGCTTCCCTGGTGGCACAGTGGTTGGGAGTCCGCCTGCCGATTCAAGGGACACGGGTTCGTGCCCCGGTCCAGGAAGATCCCACATGCCGCGGAGCGGCTGGGCCTGTGAGCCATGGCCGCTGAGCCTGTGCGTCCGGAGCCTATGCTCCGCAACGCGAGAGGCCACAACAGTGAGAGGCCCACGTACCGCAAAAAAAAAAAAAAAAAAAAAAAGTGGTGTTTTAGAAATTAAAACTATTGGGCTTCCCTGGTGGCGCAGTGGTTGAGAGTCCGCCTGCCGATGCAGGGGACACGGGTTCGTGCCCCGATCCCGGAAGATCCCACATGCCGCGGAGCGGCTGGGCCCGCGAGCCATGGCCGCGGAGCCTGTGTGTCCGGAGCCTGTGCTCCGCAACGGGAGAGGCCACAGCAGTGAGAGGCCCGCGTACAGCAAAAAAAAAAAAAAAAAGAGAAATTAAAACTATTGGGCTAATTTTTTTCCTGTTTGCCCTTTCATATCCAATTCCCACCCTCTGCAAAAGGAGGTTGGCCTTTATGCATTGTATCTATATGGCTTCCTTCCCTTTTGGTTTTCAGTGGGCTGATATTAGTCATGAGAAGGAGGTGAGAGAGCAAAAGAGAAAGGAGGTATTTATTGCACTTGGCTTTTCCCTCTGACAAGGCAATGAGTTAGTGGTTGGGGGACTGTGGTTCTTCTTAGCTAGTCTTGTAAGACCTTTTTGACTCATTAAACTATGAGCATTAAAACTTCAATCAAAAATGAAACTTAAATATATAAAATTTAAATTAAAAAATCTCAAAGCTATCAAACGAGAAATGAGATTATCTATGAATATATTTGGGATTATAATTATTTTTTCACCATTATTTCAACTCATTAAGTTTAAGAAAACTTCTTCAGCAGCAGGAAAAATATGCACAAAGATACGATCATTGCTTGATAATGAACCACTGATGCACATTTGAACATGCACTTAAGTGTTCTTCATTTTTATTTTTGAATAAAAGTATTTTGTTAATTTTATCCACAGCTTATGTTCAAATCATATATATTTAATATTAATATTTTTATAAGGTTTTTGACATTTTCTGAATTGTTGATAATTGATAATATTTGATAAGCATTAAACTTTTGGTCTCACTGATTTTTTAAAAAAATTATTTTGTAAACATTTTAATTAAATAGTATCAACCTGGTATTTTGGTATTAGATAAAAACAAAATATCAGGATGATAATTTTGCTGTGCTATTGTAATTACAAAGTTTATGAAACGTGCCAATCATTCATCTTCTAAATCTTTTAGTTCAACCTTCGCATATCAAGTCAGATCACCACAGTGTTATAAAGGAAAGCTTAATCCTAGACCAATGGAGTAAGAAAAAGGGGAAAACACACCAGCAAGGAGAGCATATAAAAACTTATGGAAGAGGGGTACAGTTTGAGAAAGCATATTTTGTTTTCCCTAAATCAAATTACAGAGTGAAGCTGGGGAAAACTTTCTTACCCAGTAGGACTACACAAAAGAGAGTAAATTTACGAAGCACATGTTTAAAAAACAAAGACAAATAACTTAATCTAAGCCTACTTTACCTCAAAGAAACACTTCACAAAAATACCCTGTAATATTTCCCCTTCTTCAGACTTAAAATATGATACAATAACTAAATTAACAGTCATGGGCCAAACACACATGGTATATAATAAATACACTGTAAGTAAAAGGATGCGTGAAAGAACACTTAGAGACTTCTCTTGCTAAAAACATTTCAGAAGCTCTGTTTCCCCACTTTAAACAAATTGTTTCTAAACTATTTGTTTAATGCAAATAATATCATTCTAAGAGACTCCCACTCATCTCTTCCAACACCAGTTTGGCCTCCATCCAAAAGTTCAGTACTACTTCTAAATTTATTTGGAGTCCCCAAGTTTGAATTCAGACTCACAATTCCTATATTCTTTTTTTTTTTTTTTTTTTTTTTTTTTTTTGCGATATGCGGGCCTCTCACTGTTGTGGCCTCTCCCGTTGCGGAGCACAGGCTCCGGACGCGCAGGCCCAGCGGCCATGGCTCACGGGCCCAGCCGCTCCGCGGCATATGGGATCCTCCCAGACCGGGGCACGAACCCGTATCCCCTGCATCGGCAGGCGGACTCTCAACCACTGCGCCACCAGGGAGGCCCAATTCCTATATTCTTGATTCAAAATTCTTGTGTTGCAGAAATAGAGATCTGTGAACACTAGATACGAGACTTCACCCACAGAAAATCTGAGGTAGCAGAGGTACCGTGTAATACTCAATCGTAAGAACCTTTTGCATTCTAGTCTTGCCAGGACAAATCAAACTCTTACATTCTTCTCTTGTAAAATACTTCTGTTAAAATATATTAAGACTTCAGATCTTTTTTGTGGATTACAACTCAGCTCACAGTCCAACATATAAAACGAATTTTAACCTTACACTTGTCGATAATGAATGTGAAGCATTTACTTTTAGTTTGCTCAAATGAGAACAAATAAAATTTTACATTAAAAAAATAACCATAGTAATAGTGGCTAATTCTAAAAAGGTTAAAAGGTATACCCAGAAAAATATAAAAAAGAAAACAGAAACTACCCTGAATCCCACTATCCAGACATTTTGATTCAATTACTCAGTATGTCATCTTAAATATAACTGGGATCTGTTGGTGAGGATGTGGAGAAATTGGAACGATTGTACACTACTGGTGGGAATTCAACATGGTAGACCTGCTGTGGAAAACAGTATGGCATTTCCTTAAAAAGTTAAACACAGAATTACCATACAATCCAGCAATTCTACTCCTAGGTATATATCCAAAGAAATGAAAACAGCTATGCCAACAAAAACCTGTATATAAATATTCACAGATGCACTATTCACAAGAGCCAAAAGGTGAAAACAACCCAAATGTCCATCAATGGATGAATGAATAAACAAAATGCAATACAGCCACACAATGGGATTATTTAGCCACAAAAAGGAATTAAGTACTGACATGTGCCAAACGTGGATGAATCTTAAAAATTTTATGCTAAGTAAGAGAAGGCAGACATAAAAGGTCACATATTATATGATTTCATATATATAAAATACCCACAATATCTAAGAAGACAGATTGGTGGTTGACAGGAGCTGAGAGGACAGGAGAATGGGAAGTGACTGCTTAATGCATATAGGGCTTCATTTTGGGGTAATGACAAAAATTCTGGAACTAGACAGAGGTGTTGGTTACATAACACTGTGAATGTACTAAATATCAGTGAATTGTACACTTTATTTATTTATTTTTAATTTATTTTTGGCTGCATTGGGTCTTTGTTGCTGCATGCAGGCTTCCTCTAGTTGCGCTGAGCAGGGGCTACTCTTCGTTGTGGTGCATGGGCTTCTCACTGCGGTGGCTTCTCTTGCTGTGGAGCACAGGCTCTAGGCGTGGGCTTCAGTAGTTGCAGCATGTGGGCTCAGTAGTTGCAGCACACAGGCTTAGTTGCTCTGCGGCATGTGGGATCTTCCCAGACTAGGGATCGAACCCATGTCCTCTGCATTGGCAGGAGGATTCTTAACCACTGCACCACCAGGGAAGTCCCGGAACTGTACACTTCAAATGGTTAATTTTATGTTATGTAAATTTTACCTCAATGAAAAACAAATAATTGTTATCATAAAACTAAGAAAAATTCATTTTGATGCTACCGGTGACTAATCAAGAAAGTACTGTTTATTTTTATAACCCAAAATGCTTTAAAAATAGTTACTGTTTCACAGTTCTTATCTGCTTTTATGAACCTTCAGGTGATCTGCTTTGAAAGGAAATTAGCCTGTAGACCAACATTTCTCAATGGGCCATTGACATTTATTGGCATCCTTCTTTACTGTACAAGTTTGTCCTATACATTACAGGATGTTTTGCATTACTAGATGCTGCCCACTAAGTGTCAAGAGACATTATAACAACCAAAAATGCCCCACCTACTACCATACATACCTAGTTAAGAGCCACTGCTCTAGACTGTAGAGAATAAAGTCATTTACATGCTATGTGTTGAGTCACATGTAAGATGTTCCCTAACATGGCCAACACAATGCTCCACAAATGAGTCACTTCAGAAGTTCAAACTTCTTCAGGTATGAAAAGTGAACTTCTTGCTTTTTACAAAGGACATGGGAATATCTTGTTTTATTGCATTTTGCTTTTTTGCTCTCCACAAACAATGCATTTTTTACAAATTGAAGGTTGATGAGAAACCCTGCATCAAGCAAATCTACAGGTGCCATTTTTCCAGCAGCATTTGCTCACTTCATGTCTCTTTGCCATATTTTGGTAATTCTTGCAATATTTCCAACTTTTTCATTATTATTATACCTGTTACGGTGATCTGTGATCTTTGATGTCACTATTACAACTGTTTGGAGGCACCATGAACTGAGCCCATATAAGATGGCAAAATTAATCAATAAATGTTGTGTGAGTTCTGATTGCTCCACTGGCCAGCCAATCCCCCATCTCTCGCCCTCTCCTCAGGCCTCCCTATTCCCTAAGACACAACAATATTGAAATTAGGCCAATAAATAACCCTACAATGGCCTCTACATGTTCAAGTGAAAGGAAGAGTCATACGTCCCTCACTTAATATCAAAAGCTAAACATGATTAAGCTAAGTGAGGAAGGCATGTAGAGAGCTGAGACAGGCCCAAAGCTAGGCCTCTTGCACCAGTCAGTCAAGTTGCAAATGCAAAGGAAAAGTTCTGGAAGGAAATTAAAAGTGCTACTCTGGTGAACACATGAATGATAGAACAGCAAAACAGTCTTATTGCTGATATGGAGACAGTTTGAATGGTCTGGAAAGAAGATCAAACTAGTCACAATATTCCCTTTGGCCAAAGCCTAATCCAGAGCAAGGCCCTAACTCTCTGCAATTTGATGAAGGAGAAGAGAAGTTTGAAGCTAGCAGAAGTTGGTTCATGAGGTTCCAGGAAAGAAGCCACCTTCATAACATGTAAGTGCAAGGTAAAGCAGCAAATGCTGTTGTAGAAGCTGCAGCAAGTTATCCAGAAGATCTAGCTAAGATCAATAATGAACGTGGCTATGCTAAACAACAGATTTTCAGTGTAGACAAAAAAGCCTTATACTGGAAGAAGATGCCATCTAAGACTTTCATAGCTCGAGAGGAAAAGTCAGTGCCTGGCTTCAAAGCTTCAAAGGACAGGCTGACTCTCTTGTTAGGGGCTAACGCAGCTGGTGACTCTAAGTTGAAGCCGATGCTCATTTTACCACTAAGAAAATCCTAGGGCCCTTAAGAATTATGCTAAATCTACTTAGCCTAGATGGAATCACGTCCGTTTATAACATGGTTTATTGAACATCTTATGCTCAAAAAAAAAAAGAAGATACCTTTCAAAATACTACTGCTTATCGATAACGTACCTGGTCATCCAAGAGCTCTGATGGAAATGTACAACAAAATTCATGTTGCTTTCACGCCTGCTAACACAACCATTTTGCAGCCCATGAATCAGGACCTATTTTGACTTTCATGTCTTATTCTTTAAGAGATACATTTTGTAAGGCTATAGCTGCCACAGACAGTGATTCCTCTGATGGACCTGGGCAAAGTAAATTGAAAACCTTCTGGAAAGGATTTACCACTCTAGATTCCATTCATGATTCGAGTTGGAAGAAGTTGATCCAACCTTCATGGATGACTTTGAGGGGTTCAAAACACAGTGGAGGAAGTAAATGCAGAGGTGGTAGAAATAGCAAGAGAACCAGCATTAGAAGTGGAGAATGAAGATGTGACCAAATTGCTGGAATCTCATGGGAAACTTGAATGGATGAGGAGTGGCTTCTCATGGATGAGCAAGGAAAGTGGCTTCTTGAGATGGAATCTATTTCTGGTAAAGATGCTGTGAAGGTTGTTGAAATAACAACAAAGGATTTAGAATATTACATAAACTTAGTTGATAAAACAGGGGCAGGGTTTGGGAGGACTGAGTTCAATTTTTAAAGAAGTCCTACTATAGGTAATATGCTATCAGACAGCACTGCATGCTACAGAGAAATCTGTCTTGAAAGGAAGAGTCAATTGATGTGGCTAACTTTACTGCAATTTTAAGAATTGCTACAGCCACCCCAACCTTCAGCAACTACCACCCTGATCAGTCAGCAGCATTGACATCAAGGCAAGACCCTCACCAGCAAAATGATTATGACCCACTGAAGGCTTAGGTGATGGTTAGAATTTTTTAGCAATAAAGTGTTTTTAAATTAAGGTATTATGTACATTGCTTTTTTCTAGACATAATGCTATTACACACTTAATGAACTACAGTATATTGTAAATATAACTCTTATATGCACTAGGAAACCAAAAATATCCATGCCACTCACTTTATTCTGATATTCACATTATTGCAGTGGTTTGGAATCGAATCTGTAATATCTCCAAGGTATGCCTGTATTATAAATGTTTGTTAATTTTATCATAAAATTCATTTCGTTGCTCTGAACATTAAAACTAATTTCAACCAGAATTAACTCTGTCACTACTCTGTAACTTTTGCCTATGATTTAATTACTGGTTATATTATTAAAATTAACTTTTCAACTTAGTGACATTATTCCATTCACTAATATTTTCTTTTCTCTTATTATTTTTTAAATTATCAAGTTGCAGCAATATAGGAAAGTTACAAAGAATATTAATAACACTCATGTACCTGCCAGCCAGTTTGAACAAATCTGAACATTTTGCCTTTGTTCCCTTAAGGAAGAAAACTTTACAGGTAAAACTGAAGCTGCTATGGTCCTTTTGCAATTGCATTTCACCATTCCTACCTCAGTGGTGAGAACTATCCATAAGTTGCTGTTTACTATTCCCATAAATGTTGAGATTTTTACTATAGATGTTGAGTATACTCAAACTATATAAAGCAGTTTTGCTTACTTGATAGACATGGAGTTATGATGCATATATCACTCTATCTTTTTTTTCCTTTTACCTAATAGGCTTTAGAAGTTTATCTACTTTGATTCATTCTAGTTTATCCATTTTTAACTGTTACATAGTGTGATGGTTTGCATTGTATCTCTTCCACCCCAAAATTCATATGTTGAAGTCCTAACCCTCAGTACCTCAGAATGTGACCTTATTGGGGGATAGGGTCTTTATAGGGGCAATCAAGTCAAAATGAATAAATCAGTATTTGAGGGATGTTAATCCAATATGACTGGTGTGTTTATAAAAAAGGGAAAGGTGAACACAGAGAAATACATAGAGGGAAGATAATGTGAAGAGACATAAGGGGACGGCCATCTACAAGTCAAGGAGAATGCCCTGTAAAAGATCCTTCCCTCATACCCCTCAGAAGGAACCAACCCTGCTGAAACCTTGACCTTGGACTTCTAGCCTCCAGAGCTATGAGAAAATTATTTTCTGTTGTTTAAGATACCTCCTCTGTGGTACTTGGTTGTGGCAGCCGTAGCAAAGTAATACATATAGTATCCCATTATTTGAACATACCACTTTTTATTTATACCTTCTCTCACTGAAGAACTTTTATGGTATTTCCAGCTCTATTTTTGTAACACACAATATTGCAACAAACATGTGGCACACAGATCTTACTATACACACTGCCAAGACTTTTCCTCAGATAGACACATACAGAAACATACACAGACAAACCTTGCAGGCGAATTCTGGAATGTTGATCTTCAACTTTCTAATTATTGCTAAATTGCCCTTCAAAGTACACTCCATGAACTGCGTATGAGAATGATTTCTCTCTATCCTCTCCAAAATGTGGTAATGACAGACTTTTGCCAATCTCATGCGTGTGAAATACTTTGTTTTAATATGCATTCCCCTATTAGTGAAGTTGAACATCTTTATGTGTTTAATGACCATTAATCTTTCGACTGTGAACTACCTACTCATATCCTTTACACATTCTTCTATTTGGTTTTTTTTTTTTTTTTTCTTTTTGCGGTATGCGGGCCTCTCACTGTTGTGGCCTCTCCCGTTGCGGAGCACAGGCTCCGGATGCGCAGGCCCAGCGGCCATGGCTCACGGGCCCAGCCGCTCCGCGGCATATGGGATCCTCCCAGACCGGGGCACGAACCCGTATCCCCTGCATCGGCAGGCGGACTCTCAACCACTGCGCCACCAGGGAGGCCCCTTCTATTTGGTTGTTTGCCAATATTACATATGTATATATATATGTATTTATTTATTTATTACTTAGAGGAGCCCACTTATACTTTGGATACTAATCCTTTGCCAATTATTTGAATTACATATATCTTCTCCCCATCTGCAGCTTGTTTTTCTTTTTATGGCATTCAATGTTTTACAAAGTTTTTATTTTAATATAGTCAAATTTATTAATATTTTTCTTCATGAGAAGTGCTTTTGGTGTCTTAAGTCTTCCTTTAAAAAAAAAAGTCTTCCTTATCATGAGGCCACAGAGTTTTTCTTTTTTTAATGTTTGCTTTTCACATTTAGGGGGTTAAATTTCCCTGGATTCTGCATGTGATATAAGCTTTTTTTCTTCATATAGATAACTAAAGGTCCCAGCAGTCCACCCTTTCCCTTAAAGGCCTGTCTTATTAATCTGTTTCTTAAAAGCACTTTTCCTGGTGCATATTAGGCAGTTATAAATGTGTGATCAATAAAAGGAGGAATAGAGGGAAGAAAAGGGAAAGAAAGGAAGGCAAGGTAGGGATGGGAGTGTGGGGAAAAGTATTCAGATCATAGTCCTTGGTGCAAACTAAGTATCAGACCCATACAAGTCAAAAGGTATTAAAACAGATTCAGAGGTGGTCTGCAGGAAGATGACTTTCCAGAACTCTTGAAAGTTAAGAGGCAAAGATATTACTCATGTGTAACTGGTACTGACTCTGCTTTTTCTCTCCCAGGATGAGAATATGGCCTTGCTGGTGTTGAATTGGTTCAAAAATCCAGAAAACTGTGATGTTGTAAGCATCACTTGATTGTTACATCAAGTCTTTGCAGAATGTTCATCAAAGCCTAAGTATAAAGGGCAAAGATATACCAAGAATTCAATATAGTAACTCTAGCTGAATTTTTCCTGTAGGAAAGGTGGCTATATGTACCACAGGAAGCCTAGAGAGATTGGAAAAGCTGTTAAAAGGTAAGCTGTATTTACTACTATTCAGAACAGTCATGTGGCTTCTATATCCTTAACTAAATAATACAGGAACAATCAACAGGTGGGTGAATAGTCTCCTCCCAACCATTCTTAACCTGAAAGTCAAATGGGGGTGGGGGACAACAGAAAACAAAGAAAAGAATGAGACCTAGAATGACTTTTGTCTCAGTGGCCCTCAACAGAAAAAACGGCTCCCTAGAGTAACATTATGGTATCTAGTTCAGTATAGTATAAGAAGTATGTTCCATACGAGTGAAAGGGAGTATTCTTGCTGAAATACTGAACCATGTCTACATACTGAACCATATATACATCTAACCACCACTACACAGGAAAAAGGGGGGAAGAAAAATATGCTAAATAGCACCATGGGAATGAAACCAGCAAAACCCAGACTGTGGGAAAATCCAGAGGACAAATGATCCAGCTTCTTCAACAAATACAAAAACTACAAGAAAAAATTTAAAAGAACATCTACAGATTAAGAGATTATCAACCAATAGCAGTGTATGGATGCTGATTCAAACAAACTGTAAAGGAAAAAATAAAACAAAATGAGATGTGGAAATTTGAGCACTGACTCTATGCTTTCAAATATTAAGGAATCACTATTTTTTGTGTGTTAATCATAGAGCTATATATATTAACAGATGAAATCATATGATCTTTGAGATTTCCTTCAAAATAATCAGTGGTGGGTTATAGATGGGGTTATATAAAAATAACATAGCTATGAGACTAGTTGTTGAGGCTGAATAAGGACAGGAGAGTTCACTGCATTTTCTCTCCTTCTGTATACAACTGAAATTTTTCAAAATAACGTTTAGAAAGTGGGAGTACTTAGTAGCTCTTTTTTTTTTTTTTTTTTTTTTTTTTTCTGTATGTGGGCCTCTCACTGTTGTGGCCTCTTCCATTGCAGAGCACAGGCTCCGGACGCGCAGGCCCAGCGGCCATGGCTCACAGGCCCAGCCGCTTCGCGGCACGTGGGATCCTCCCGGGCCGGGGCACGAACCCGTGTCCCCTGCCTCAGCAGGCGGACTCTCAACCACTGCGCCACCAGGGAAGCCCAGTAGCTCTTTTTTAAAAGAAAAGCAAACTAACCATGTAGGTCCTAAAGCTAAGAGAATAGTTTGAGACCTAGAAACCTTCTGATGTTGATTAAAACTCTGAAGGAGGGCCTCCCTGGTGGCGCAGTGGTTAAGAGTCCGCCTGCCGATGCAGGGGATACGGGTTCGTGCCCCGGTCTGGGAGGATCCCATATGCCGCGGAGCGGCTGGGCCCGTGAGCCATGGCCGCTGGGCCTGCGCATCCGGAGCCTGTGCTCTGCAACGGGAGAGGCCACAACAGTGAGAGGCCCGCATACCGCAAAAAGAAAAAAAAAAAAGAAAAAAAAAAAAAAAAAAAAACTCTGAAGGACTTAAATTCTATGAGAGGACTATATAGAATACTTAAGAATCACAGATTCATCCACTATAACCAATGTCTACTGAGTGATACTGAAAAATTATGTTGGTAGTACAGTCAGCCCTCAGTATCTGCGGGCCAACTGCACTACACCATTTTATATTAGGGATCTCAGTGGTGCAGATTTTGGTATCCGAGGGGAGTCCTAGAGCCAATCCTCCAAAGATAATGAGGGATGACTGTATTATAAAGTTTAGACTATAATGACTCATTTTCATAAAAAGTTTCTAATGAGTTATTTTTCCTTTTTTGGCTGTTCTTCCACATACAGGCATCTTTCATTATATGAGCTGGTTGTTCCAAATGCTGACTTTTACCATTAAAATTTGCTCTAAAAGGATTGTAAAAATCTGTACTTTGGGGAGGCAGGGTACTGAACAATATTGGCTTGTTCTCTTTAGTCTCAATCTATGCATTTGCCCAATTTTTTTAGATTTTCAGGTTGATAATAAAAGTTCAAATAGTCAACAGGATTCAAATGTGCAGTCAAATAACAGGAAAGCATTTGCTCATACAATATACTTTTTAAAGTTAAAAAGACTCCTTCAAAGAAATTTATGTAGTAAGAAACACCATGATACATGTAACAGGAAAAAAATACCATTTTTTAAAAAGATTTATTTTTTAATTTATTTTATTTATTTTTGGCTGCGCCGGGTCTCAGTTGCGGCACGTGGGATCTTTCGTTGTGGCGCACGGGCTTTTCTTTGAAGTGTACGGGCTTCTCTCTAGCTGTGGCATGCAGGCTCCAGGGCACGTGGGCTCTGCAGTTGCGGTGCACAGGTTCCAGAGTGCATGGGCTCTGTAGTTTGCAGCGTGCAGGCTCTCTAGTTGAGGCGCCTGAGCTCAGTAGTTGTGGTGCGTGCCGGCTTAGTTGCCTTGTGGCATGTGGCATCTTAGTTCCCTGACCAGGGATTGAACCCACGTCCTCTGCATGGTAAGGCGGATTCTTTACCATTGGACCACCAGGGAAGTCCCAATACTGTGGTTTTTGAAAGAAGGAACTCCAATACTGCCACTACCAGCGATATGCTTCTTACTTAGATGAACTGTTTTTTCTTGAGGAATGATACCTCCGAAGTTTTTTGTGAAGATTAAACAAGATGATCTAAATAAAAGTCATACTGCAACAACAAGCAAGTAATAGATTGCTAATAAATGTTAAATGAAACTAAATAGTCAAATCCTTTTTCATTTATAGTAAGGAAACTAAGGATCAAAAAGATTAAATGGCTTGTGCAAGGTCACACATTGATTTTTTTTAACATCTTTATTGGAGTATAACTGCTTTACAATGGTGTGTTAGTTTCTGCTTTATAACAAAGTGAATCAGATATACATATACATATATCCCCACGTCTCTTCCCTCTTGCGTCTCCCTCCCTCCCACCCTCTCTATCCCACCCCTCTAGGTGGTCACAAAGCACCAAGCGGATCTCCCTGTGCTATGTGGCTGCTTCCCACCAGCTATCTATTTTACATCTGGTAGTCACACATTGATTTTTATTTGCCCCATTATCCAGTAAAAAATACTAACTGATAATAATGCCTCTATTTTACACTGATATTTTAGTTAAGAAGAAAAACTGTGCCCTAGTCTCATCACTTGGGAACTTACTTCTCCAAAAAACATTAGGTATTGCCGGTAAGTGGGCTGGATGAAGGCTTGGACTAGCTCCCAAGCCATATACTCTTTGCTGGGCTTCAATGCCCTCTAGTGCTGATCTGCAGAGGCAGCCTCAGGTTCCAAACAGAACAGGTTAACAGTGCCCATAAAAATAATGAAGTGAAACATGAGACAAGTGCATGCACATAGAGACCCATCTATAAAGGTGACTCCGTTTTCTTTGGGAGATGAGATTTTTGAGAGGCTCTGTTTTCTTTTCAAACTTAAAGAAAAAAAAACTTTTTACACTTTCTGCTTTTGTTTGAATTTTTATAATAAACATATGAAACTTTCAAAAACAAACTAAAATACGCAGAGGACAGAATCATGTGGGTAGCCCAGTGGGGTAAACTATTCTTCTCCCCCACTGCATAGTTTCAGAAAAAGAGTTACACAGCCATGCAGCTTCATATCTTCTTATGTTACCTTATGAAAAAGCAGGATCAGAGATAAGGCAGATCTTTAAATTGCAAAAAACAGAGAGAAAGGTAAGTGATTTCATTTTCTTTATAGGTACCTTATGTGTGATCAATAGGTGACATATGTTAAGTCTTTTTTTTTTTTTCTGTACGCGGGCCTCTCACTGTTGTGGCCTCTCCCGTTAGGGAGCACAGGCTCCAGACGCACAGGCTCAGCAGCCATGGCTCACGGGCCCAGCCGCCCCGCGGCATGTGGGATCCTCCCAGACCGGGGCACGAACCCGTGTCCCCTGCATCGGCAGGCGGACTCTCAACCACTGCGCCACCAGGGAAGCCCTGTGTAAGTCTTTTTAAACTAAAAAGCATTATACCAACCTGTGGTAGTCATTACTAGATGCTTAACTGAGATTCTAAAAGAAGGAAACCAAAGTGAGGATGGCTATAGAGGACTGAACTTAAAATGAGACTTCCTCTAAGATGGCAGATGCAGGCAATGATGCTTGATGTGCAGATCAGAAAGTATGCTAATGTTTCATATAAACGGCTACAAGAATATTTCTTAAAATTGTACTTGAAATGACCCTCGTGTATACTGCCTTCTTGAGAGATGACTTACTACTACTCTTTTCTAGATTTTATTAGGGCTGTAGAGGGTTCACTATTTCAATATCTGTTCAAAAAACGAAGCCACCAAGTTCAATGTCCTACTATCTGCCATTTAAGCTCATGAATCAAGGACTTTTGTCAGAAAGGTAAAAACCAATTTGATAGTTAATACTAAAATTATTTCCCCCAAAGCACTAAAAGAACCAAAAGCAGAGTGCCTAACCTAAAAACAGTGTTCCAATCTATAAAGTAGATCATCCAAGGAGATCAAAGATATTCAATGCTCAGATGTTTTAGAAAGGAAGATACTAAGACTGATATATTTTTAAAACAGAATAGTTATCAATGGAAATAGGTAAAATAATTAATGATACAGTTAGAAACATCTAGATTTTTCATCTTTCTATGGCTAAAGCATGATTTCATAAAGGAACGTCTGGTAATAATCTCTTCTTGGGATACTTCAAAGAGACTTACAGAATGAAGGATCATTTGACCTTAAGTCAAAAGTTTTCAAAACAAAAACAGAATTCTTCCCTGGGCCAGAAAGCTTTATAAAAACCTAAATAACGAGGTTCAATTCTTCAAGATCTATCAGTTCATGGGAAAATTATCTACAGTCTCACTGACTAATAGCAATATAATACAAGCCACATAAGTAATCTTCAATTATCCAGTAGTCACAGTAAGTACTAAAAAACAGATGAAATTAATTTTAATTAAATATTTTATAAGTAATACATCAAAAAATTACTTCAGTATTTCAATATAAAAATCATTAAAATATTTTTGATAAAGATGTGGTGTATACAATGGAATATTACTCAGCCATAAAAAGGAACGAAATTGGGTCATTTGTAGAGATGTGGATGGACCCAGAGTCTGTCATACAGACTGAAGTAAGCCAGAAAGAGAAAAACAAATATCGGATATTAACATACACATGTGGAATCTAGAAAAATGGTACAGACGAACCTATTTGCAGGGCAGAAATAGAGACGCAGACATAGAGAACGGACATGTGGACACAGGACAGGGAAGGGGAGGGTAGGACAAATTAGGAGATTAGGACTGACATATATACGCTACCATGTGTACAACAGATGGCTAGTGGGAACATGCTATAAAGCACAGGAAGCTCAGCTCAGTGTTCTGTGATGACCTAGATGGGTGGGGGGAGGTGGTGGGAGGGAGGTCTGAGAGGGAGGGGATATAGTATACATATAGCTGATTCACTTCATTGTACAGCAGAAACTAACACAACATTGTAAAGCAATTATACTCCAATAAAAAAATTTTTAATAAAAAAATAGACATTAAGAGAGAAAAAAAATTACCACCTCAGTATTTAAATATAAAAATCATTAAAATATTTTAGATCATTTTTTCATACTTCTAAATCTTTGACATCCAGTATGTATTTTCTACTTAACACATCTCAATATGATTTAGCCATATTTCAAGTGCTTAACAGCCACATGTAGCTAGTGGCTAAGTGTACTGGATAGCACAGGTGTATGGCACAGTATGTCTCCAGGGCTATACTTAAAAGAATATAAGTACGTTTGATGATGGCTTCAGAGGTAAGCAAGCAGAGACCAAACAGGTCATCTGTTGCTCTTTAATTATATTTACTCCTTAAAAAGTATATGAAACTGGGCTTCCCTGGTGGCGCAGTGGTTGAGAGTCCGCCTGCCGATGCAGGGGACACGGGTTCGTGCCCTGGTCCGGGAAGATCCCACATGCTGCGGAGCGGCTAGGGCCGTGAGCCATGGCCACTAAGCCTGCACATCCGGAGCCTTTGCTCCGTAATGGGAGAGGCCACAACAGTGAGAGGCCCGCGTACTGCAAAAAAAAAAAAAAAGTATATGAAACTATCAATCTCTTGGGTAGACTGCCTTCATGATTCATGTGGAATAATTCCTTTTCTAGATCTTACTAGGACAATAAAGGGATCAGTATCCCAATATCTGTCCCTACCAAAAGAAGTCACTAAGCTAATATCCTGTTGTCCTTCACTTAAAACCAAGAATCACAGGCACAGATGATAAACCATTTATGTGCTGTAGTCAATAAGGGATTATAACATAATACAGTGATTATAACATAATACAGGGAGAAGGTAGTTGTCAAGTAAAAAAGAGTATGAAAATGTTAGCAGCCAGTCATCTGGAACTGAGAACTGTAAGGTTAGTATACATTAGTGACATATTGCTGGTATTTATTCTAGAGTTGCATTTTGTGAGGACTGTTCCTCTTCATATAAATAGGTATCCCATGTGAAAAGTGGCCAATATTCAAGTAAATTTAGGAACTGTTGAGTTAAATAAAATTAAACATATTCTAGGTTCCCCCATCCTTATAATACAGGACTGTTCATGCACCTTAACATGCTACCATGCACTGTCTCCATCTTAGAGTGGGTTAGAAAGAGGGCTACAGTATGCAGCATTTCCCAACTAATTTAACAAAGATACTTTACTCTCATGGATCATCTTGAGAAACTAGTATCTCAAGCTGTAAAATAATGATCTAGAAGCACAGGTAAGAAACACTACTTCCATAACCCCAGGGAGAATCAACGCTAGAGTGTTCCTAAGGGCTTTAAGAACAGAATATACTATATTGTTAGGGTAGGCTTTGAAGGTATATCTCCTAACAATATTCTAACATAAACTCTAAGGACTAAATTATCAGGAACACCTTTTTGATTTGGTCCAGTATAAAAGGCAATGATCTGTCTGCAGAGCTGTAATACCTACCCTCTTCCTATATTCAAGTCATAATGTCTATGAAATACAAGATTAATTTAATTAAAATCTCACCCTCCCCAAATCTTATTTTGGTCTGTATGCTCCTGCAAACCAAAAGAGAAACTTTATGAAATCAAATAGGAGTGAGGGTCAAAAACTCACCTGATTCTAAAGCTGCTGCAGTTGAAATTAGGCATGTTTAAGGACTTTGTGAACGTCACAGCACAAAGTTAAAGTAAACAAGCAACCAGAATAATTAATGTAAATAGAAACACATGAAACAGCTACACTGTCTAGAATGAAAAGAAATATAAAATACCTATAAGGGTGCCAATTAAGATAATAAAAGCAAGGGCTTCCCTGGTGGCGCAGTGGTTAAGAATCTGCCTGCCAATGCAGGCGACATGGGTTCGAGTCCTGGTCTGGGAAGATCCCACATGCCGCAGAGTAACTAAGCCCGTGCGCCACAACTACTGAACCTACACTCTAGAGCTCGTGAGCCACAACTACTGAGCCTGTGTGCCACAACTACTGAAGCCCGCGTGCCTAGAGCCTGTGCTCCGCAACAAGAGAAGCCACCGCAATGAGAAGCCCGCACACCGCAATGAAGAGTAGCCCTCGCTTGCCACAACTAGAGAAAGCCTGTGCGCAGCAACGAAGACTCAACACAGCCAAAAATAAATAAATAAACAAACAAACATGTTTCCTTTTTATGGAATGCCTGATTACATTTCTTGCCCAAATCTCTATTTACTTGTTTCTCTTTCTTAGTAATCTGGAGGACTTCTTTATATATTTCAAATACTAATCTTTCAGTTATGTGGCAAGCATGTTCTCTCAGTTCGTGACTTATCCTTTCACTTTCATTATGCTGACACAAAATTAATAAAATTTTAGAATTAAATAAACTTTTATTTAAATGCTCAGAAATGCTAGAGATTTCTACCAAACATTTAAGAACTAGCACTAACTCTACAGTCTTTTCCAGAAAATAGAATAGGAGGGAAAACTTCTCAATTCATTTTATGAAGCTGGGATTACCACTATATTGGCAGAGTGATAACACACATAGATCAATGAAATAGAACAGAGCACCTTAAAAATAAACCCATTCAAACATGCTCAATTGACTTTTGACAACAGTGCAAAAGCAATAATGGAGGAAAGACAGATTTTCAACAAACAGTGCTGGAGCAATTCCATAGGTTGAAAAATGTGATACCATCTCACAGCCACTGGGATAACTACTATCAACAAAACAAAAAAACAAAACAAAACAACAAGTCTTGGTAATTGGAACCCTTGTGCCATAAATACTGTAGTCATAATTATAATTAGCCTTGGCATTTGGTATTGCAAGTTCTTAACTTTGTCCTTCTTTAGGAGCATCTTGACTACTCTTCCACAAAAAGCTTAAAATTAGATAGTGTGTTTTTTTGAAAAACACTATTTTGTTTAAAATTGCATTGAATCTATAGAACTATTTGGTAAGAAATGAAAAAAATCTTCACAGTAGTCTTTAAATAAACATGGTAAGTTTCTCCATTTATTTAGGTCTAAATTATTAAATCTTTCAGTAAGGTCTTAAAATCTATTAAAAGGTTTGCACATTTCTTATTAGATTTATATACAAGAACCTATTTGTTTTGTTACTGAATGTGTTTTTAAATTAAATTTTATACTTGTATATAAATTTTTAGATAAAATTACTGTTATATATGCAAATGCAAATGACTTGCTAGATTATTTTAATAATTTCACTAATTTTTATGTAGATTGAGTTTTCTATACAAATTAACCCATAAATTTGCTTTTTCCTTGTAATTATTCTTAACTTTAACTCATTTTATTTTTTTCTTTATTTCTGAATGTACAATGTGTGTAAGAGTGATAAGAGGGACTTCCCTGGTGGCACAGTGGTTAAGAATCCCCCTGCCAGTGCAGGGGACAAGGGTTCAAGCCCTGGTCCAGGACGATCCCACATGCCACAGAGCAACTAGGCCTCTGCGTCACGGCTTCTGAGCCTGCGCTCTGGAGCCTGCGAGCCACAACTGCTGGGCCTGTGTGCCGCAACTGCTGGGGCCTGCACGCCTAGAGCCCATGCTCCGCAGCAAGAGAGGCCACTGCAGTGAGAAGCCCGTGCACCGCGGCGAGGGGTGGCCCCCACTCACTGCAACTAGAGAAAGCCCATGTGCAGCAGTGAAGACCCAATGCAGCCAAAAATAATAAAATTAAATTAAAAAAAAAAGAGTGATAAGAAACATCCCCATCTTGTTTCTGATTTTAAAAAGTATATTTTAAATCTTTTTCACTAATAGGTATGCTTTTTGTAGTTTCTTTGTAGATACCCTTTAACAAGTCAAGAAAGTTCTATTCCTAGATTGTTAAGAGTTTTATCATAAACAGATACTGAATGTTATTAAATTCTTTTCCTGCATCACAGATAAATAATTTGTCTTCCTGCATGTTAAAGTGGTCATTTATATGAACAGATTTGCTAATGCACTAACTTTGTACTCTGTAAAACTCAACCTGGCTGAGATATCTTACCTTTTTAAACATTTTTGGCTTCAATTTTCTTATTTTTGTTTTGGACATTCTGTTCCTATGTTTGCGTGGTATAGTAAAATTAAAGACCATTTTAAAATATTCTACCTGATTTGGGTGCCAAGATTATCCTAGCTTCACAAAATGAGTAACAGTATATATTAGTTATTTGCTGTGTAATACATTACCTAAAAACTTAGTGGTTTAAAGCAACAAACATTTCTAACAGTTTCTGTATGTCAGGAACTTGGGAGTGGTTTAGCTGGGTGCGGTCTAAGCGTTTCTCATGGGGTTTCAGTCAGGATGTCAGCAGGGGCTGCAGTATCCATTGTCAAGATGGCCCAATCACATGCTGTTGGTGGGAGGCCTCACCTCCTCAAACAGAGGTTCCTCCATAGCCTTGAGTGTCCTCATGATAATTAGCTGGCTATTCCAAGAATGAGTAATCCAACAGACAGAGTGAGGAAGAAGCTGCAGCACCTTTTAAGAACTATTCTCTAAAGTCTCATACCATCGCTTCTGCTTTTTTTCTGTTAAGGCTGTGTCAATAGGGGACTTCCCTGGTGGTCCAGTGGTAAAGAATCCACCTTCCAATGCAGGGGACATGGGTTCGATCCCTGGTGGGGGAACTAACTAAGATCCCACATGCTGTGGGGCAACTAAGCCCACGTGCCACAACTACTGAGCCTGTGCGCCTCAACTGGAGACCCCACGTGTTGCAAACTACAGAGCCCACACGCTCTGGAGCTCGTGCGCCACAACTAGAGAGAGAAAGCTCACCCGCCGCAACAAAGAACCCACAACTAAGACCTGGCACAGCCAAAATAAATAAATTAAAAAAAAAAAAAAGGGCCTCCCTGGTGGCGCAGTGGTTAAGAGTCCGCCTGCCGATGCAGGGGATACGGGTTCGTGCCCCGGTCTGGGAGGATCCCATATGCCGCGGAGCGGCTGGGCCCGTGAGCCATGGCCGCTGGGCCTGCGCATCCGGAGCCTGTGCTCCGCAACGGGAGAGGCCACAACAGTGAGAGGCCCGCATACAGCAAAAAGAAAAAAAAAAAAAAAGGTTGCATCAATAGGTCCAGCCAGTACCCAAAGAGTTTAACATATTTTACAATGACCACAGAGTGTTCTCTCTTTTTCTAATTTCCAAATTTGTGTAAAATTGGAATGATCTGTTCCTTGAACATTTGGTTGATTTCACTTCTAAAACTATTGTGAGTTGGTATTTTCTTTGTAGGCAATTTTTGGAGAACAGATTCAACTTCCTTAATGGTTAAAGGGCAACCAGCTTTTCTGTTATTGAAGTAATTTAAAGTTAAAAAAAAATTTATCCACTGCATTTAATGTTTCAAATTTACTGACATCAAGGTTGCTTACAAATTCCCTTATTTTTTTTTTAATTTTAATTTTTTTTGCGGTACGCGGGCCTCTCACTGTTGTGGCCTCTCCCGTTGCGGAGCACAGGCTCCGGACACACAGGCTCAGCGGCCATGGCTCACAGGCCCAGCCGATCCGCAGCATGTGGGATCTTCCCAGACTGGGGCACGAACCCGTGGTCCCCTGCATCGGCAGGCAGACTCTCAACCACTGAGCCACCATGGAAGCCAACAAATTCCCTTATTTTGATCTCTGCTGCATCCATAGTTATATCTCATTTTTTCATCCCTAATATTATTTCTATCTACTTTTTTCTTGATTCATCATTCCTGAGTCTTGACCATTTAACAGGATATTGCAAAGAAATGAACTCTGATGTTGGATCCTATCATATCTTGGTTTTCTATTCAATTGATTTTTATTCTTACCTTTATTACTTCCTTCCTTCTATTTTCTTTGGGTTAATTCTGTGGTTCATTTTTCATCTTAAACTGAAGGCTTAGCTCATTAATTTTCAATCCTTCTTTTTTCCTAATACAAGCAAGGAAAGCTACAAATTTCTCTATTAAGTACCAGTTAGCTACATCTATAAGTTCTAATAGGGAATCTTTTCATTATCAGCCAGTTCTTAATATTTTCTAATATTCATCATCATTTCTTCTTTGAAGATATTTTTTAAATTGCTAAATACGAGGAGGTTCTCAAACTTTTCATTATAAAAACAGTTAAGGGCTTCCCTGGTGGCGCAGTGGTTGAGAGTCCGCCTGCCAATGCAGGGGACACGGGTTCGTGCCCCGATCCCGGAAGATCCCACATGCTGCGGAGCGGCTGGGCCCGCGAGCCATGGCCGCAGAGCCTGTGTGTCCGGAGGCTGTGCTCCGCAACGGGAGAGGCCACAGCAGTGAGAGGCCCGCGTACAGCAAAAAAAAAAACAAACAGTTAAAGCAAAGAACATTTTTTTTAAAAAAGTACAACCAACAACTGTATATATGCTTCACCTAGATTCAATAATTATTTGCCAAATTTATTTTCTCTTAATACATACACACATATATAGTATATATAACACATGCATTTTGCTATACCATTTACAAGTTGTAGACACTAAGACACTTGATTCCTAAAGAGTCTGGCATGCATCTCCTAAGAATAAGCACAATCTCCTAAATAACCACAATTCCATTATGTCACCTAAGAAAATTAATAATAATTCCACAAGATAGCATGTAGCCCACATTCACATTTTCCCTAATTATCTCAAGAATGTCTTAGTATAGCTTTTATCCCAGAACCAGATCAAATCCAGATTCATACACTGTAAGTGGCTCTTGTATCTTTTATCTAGAACAGTCTCTTCCATTTTTCCCCTATGACATTCACTTTTTGAAGAGTCCAAGTCCAGGACAGTTGACTTGATAATGTCACATACTCTGGATTTTTGTGATTGCTTCCTCCTGATGGCACAAGTGAATGCAAGGACTATTCTAAAGCAAATACTTTATCTTTTCCACTAAACATTTTAAGTTAGGAGTCAATGTCCATATAATCTGAGCACCAGTTAGGATGTCTGAGAACACACTAACTGAACAGCACAGTATGTAAGATTTATTTGATTATAGCTTTAATTTGACCCAAATTTAATGATATGCTTTTTTTTTTCTGGCAAAGTATTCAGACACAAATGCTAAATAGCTCAGGTAAATGATAGTTATCAATATTCTTTTACTCAACGAAACCAATTTGTCAGTTTTTCTTTCATTTTTATTATTTCTCCAGTAATGAACTAGCACCAAGGTCTACTGCATGTCATAACAGCATAGAGTTTAATCCTCATATTCAATAATTCACATATTAAAAAGAGAACCAATATTCCTTGATCCTGCCTTCTTCCCTGGTACAGTTATGACTGAGACGTAATCTTTCTCTACATCTTCCCTAAAGACTAGGCTCTAAGGAGTCCTTCAACAATTCACTGACTACTGACTATCGTACATCATTAGCCCCTTAGGTCTTAAATCCCAAACAGAAGAAACATAGTGCCCTTAAAACCACAGCAGGGGCAATGCACTGTCAGGCTGATTACCTGGGAAACTGGAGAAAACACTGAGCCTGGTTTATGGAACTACAGTATCTGGGCCTCTAGAGGCAAGAAGGGATGACAAAGTAAAGTATAATTATTCTCTATTTGGGAAGGAAGTAGACACTGAACTTTAACAGCATGTGCAGTAAGCAACAAGAAAGATCTAATCACCTCTGTCCAAAACAAAGCAAAAAAATACTAAAACAAAACAAAAACTCTCCCAGGTAATAATGTTATCACATACTAAGTGCCAATACATAGTATTTTATATACATTGCTTATAAAATGAGGTACAAAGAAATACAAATCTAGAAAAAGAAGCAGAGTTCAAATGTAGGTCTGTCTTATTACAAACCTATACACTCACTATTTACCAATACCAGGTAAGAGAAACACCTAACTGCAAAATTAGAGAGTTAATGTCCATTAGAACAGTGAATAAACTAATGTAAATAAGTGAAGGAACTCAAGTTCAGATAAAAATTTAGTGAGCAAGATGACACTGGGAAAAGAAGAGGTTGGTAACATAATACCCTTCTGAAGTTTACTATAAAAACCTAAAATATATTAATTCCTCAGTTATTAACTGGCAAAACTACAATATTTACTTTTATTTCTTCTTTAATCAGTTCTTGTGTCATGTACATTGAAGCTCCATTATATGACAACACAAATATATATTTTAGGTTTTTAGATCTTTTTGATTAATTGGCTTTTATCATCATGAAATGTCCCTCCTTATCACTGGTGATGCACTTTGTCTAATATTAATAGAGCTGCTCCAACTTTCTCATTAGTGTTTACCAGTATGTCTTTTTTCCTTCCTTTTACACTTAGTCTGTATCTTTATATTTACAGTGCATCTCGTGGAGACAGTATATAGTAGGGTCTTGCATTTCTATTCAGTCTGAAAATCTCTGCTTTGTAACTGTAGTGTTTAGTCCATTTACATTTAAGGTAAATATTAATATGGTTGGCTTTGCTTCATCTGGTATCTCTTAGTATTGCATTTTATCATCTCTATTGGCTTTTTAGCTATACCACTTTGTTGAGTGATTGCTTTAGGGATCTGTTATATTATATCCTTAATCTATCACAGTCTACCTTCAGTTAATATTACACCATTCCATCATCTTACAACTATGTGATTCAATCTACCTTCCTACTATCCTGTGCTACTGTCCCATGTTTTTTTACTTTATCTCACAATATATTAACTTTTTTGTTTTAAAGAGGCAATTTTAAATAGAATTTTTATAGATAATAAGAAAAATGTTATTTATATTTACCTAAATAAAGACCAATTCTGGCCTTCTTCATTCCCTCATTTAGAGCTGAGTTTCTGACTGGTATGTTTCCTTTAGCCTGAAAGACTTACTTTAGTATTACTAGTAGTGAATTCTGATGGTGATGAATTCTCTTAGCTTTTGCTCATCTGAAAACGTCTTTATTTTGCCTACAATGCTAAAAGATATTTTTGCTGGATTTATAATTCCAGGTTGAATTTTTTTTTCTTTCAGCACTTTATAAATAATATATTCCATTGTCTTTTAGTCTCCATTATTTCTGATGAGAAATCAGTGTTCATTCCTATTATTGTTCCCCTATGTATAATGCAATGTCTTTCCCTCCCTTTAGCTACTTTTAAGGTGTTCTCTTTATGTTTGGTTTTCAGCAATTTGACTTGATACATTAGTATGGCTTCCCTTGTGTTGACCACCACAGGTCTGTGAATTTTCATCAAATTTGGAAATCTTTCAACTACTATCTTCAAATATTTTCCTGCTCCGATCTCTCTTCTCTTTCTGGGCTCTATTTACACAAGTGTTCTACCACTCAATACTGGCCCATGGATCACTGAGGCTTGTTCATTTTTTTTCCTCTCTTTTTTCTCTCTGTGCTTCAGTTCACTTAATTTTTCTTCTGCAGTTTACAATTTGCTATTAAACATATTCAGTGAATTTTTATTTCAGATACTGAATTTTTCTGTTCTAGATTTTTCATTTGATAATTACTTAGATTTCCACTTCTGTTGAGATTCCCTACCTGTACACATGGATCATGCCCATCTTTTCATTTACACCCTTGAAAATATTTACCGGAGCTAATTTTTATTTATTTATTTTAATTAATTAATTAAAATTAATTAATTAATTTATTTATTGGCTGTGTCAGGTCTTAGCTGCAGCATGCAAGATTTTTGTTGAAGCATGCAGGATCTTTTGTTGTGGCACACGGGCTTCTCTCTAGTTGTGGCATGCAGGTTTTCTCTTCCCTAGTTGTGGCACACAGGCTGCAGGGTGTGTGGGCTCTGTCGTTGTGGCATGTAGGCTCTCTAGTTGAGGCAGGCGAGCTCAGTAGTTGTGGTGCGCGGGCTTAGTTGCCCCGCAGCATGTGGGATCTTAGTTTCCTGACTAGGGATCGAACCAGCGTCCCCTGCATTTGAAGGTGGATTCTTTACCACTCGACCACCAGGGAAGTCCCATTTACCAGAGATAATTTTTAATATCTGCCTGCTAATTCCACATCTCTGTCATCTCTGGGTCTGTTCCTATTGTTTTTTTCCTCTACAGATGAGTTGCATTTTCCTTCTTCTTCATATGTCTAATAATTTTTTATATAACTGGACACTGTGGGTACTATGTTGTTGAGTGTCTGAAGTTCCTTCAAAGTGTGTTTTATTCTGGCAGGAAGTTAATGTATGGCAATTCAACATGATTCTGTTGAAGCTTAGTTTTAAGCTTTGTTGGAGTAGGTCTAGAACAGCCCTTACTCTATGGGTAAAACAGCCTTAGCCCTAAAATATAAGACTTTCTGGGGTCTCAACTAATACCCAAGGTGCTCAGCAAGGTCTTTCCAATCTGCTTGGCTGAAATTCTGTCACTCAGCACCATGTGACCTTCAGAATCTCCTGTTAACTTAAAGGTCCCAGCAGTTGTTCTCTGAAAAAAGACCTGTCCTGCACATGTGGAAATCACTATTTAGCCAAAGAATCTGACAATCACTGTTGAAATTTTTGAAGCTCCTTCTATAAGTATCTCCTTCCTTTCTAGTACCTCCAATTCCAGCTGTTTCAGCAGCCATGCACTCCAATCACTGTTTCCACCAACTCATTAAATCTCTGGTCTCTGGGTGGGCTCTACTTCCCTGAGCTGCAGTCTGGAAAGCCAGAGTGAGCTCACCTCTTGAGTTTTCCTTTTCTTAAGGATTACAGCCCTTACCAAAAAACAACCTAATTAAAAAAAGGGCAGAAGACCTGAATAAACAGTTTCCCAAAGAAGACATACAGATGGCCAACAGACACATGAAAAGATGCACAACACCACTTATCATCAGGGAAATGTAAATCAAAACCACAATGAGTTATCACCTCACACCTGTTAGAATGGTTATTATCAAAAAGACAAGAAATAACAAGTGTTGTCAAAGACGTGGAGAAAGGGGAACCCTCGTGCACTGTTGGTGAAAGGTAAATAGGTGCAGCCACCATGGAAAACAGTATGAAGGTCCATCAAAAAATTAAAAAGAGAACTACCATATGATCCACCAATGCTACTGCTGAGTCTTTATCCAAAGAAAACAAAAACACTAACTCAAAAATATATATTCACCCTTATGTTCACTGCAGCATTATTTAAGTATCCAAGTTACAGAAGAAAGCTAAGTGTCCACTGATAGATAAATGAATAAAAGAAATGGTGGTATATGTGTATATATAATTTACCATCCTATTACTTAGTGTGTGTGTGTGTGTGTGTATTTATTTATTGTTTATTGTCTCCCTCAACTACACTGCAAGCTTTATGAAAGCAGACGTTTTCTACTATTTTGTTTGCTGCTATAACCCCAGAGTTCTAAAAGAATCCCTGCTTAACAGCAGGTACTTATTATTTGTTGAATGAATCACTATATGAATATTAAACAAGGATAAACGATATACAATATGATTTAAACTAAACCAAAACAAAAATTATTTATAGGAAAAAAAAACAAAAGAAACATGTTTATAAGTTTTCTGTAATTAATATTCTTTGCTTTGAAGATGTAAAAAATAAATGATCTTTTTGACAAAGACTGCATTTGGATTACATATCAAACAAGAATAAATCCATATAAGTAAAAAAAGAACTAAAACATCTTTCTGACTAGTGATTTAAACTGTGACAAATTATTATTTATATCAATTTAAGACCATAAATATTTGCTAACATAGCACTGTGGGAGATATAAAGATGAATAAGATATGGTTGTTGCCCATCAGGGACTCAACATCTACTGGGAAAGAAAGACATACACAGCACAAAATACAGTACATGCAAACTGTGATAAGTGCTATACTGGAAGTACAAGGTAAACTGGGGGAAAAGAAACACTGGAAAGAATACAGTAAACTGGGGTGGCCTAATTATGTTCTTGAAAACTGTCTTTGAATATGCAGAGGGAAAAGGGAAGCCAAAACCAAGGAAAAGAGATGAAGACTATGTGACAGATCTGTAAGAGAACAGCACAAACTCCAAAACACCTATCAGGCAAGGGGTGCAAGGCAAGGATATCCTCCAGGGCTAGACATATAACCTAAATGTGTGATGCATCAGTATCTAATACAAATAAGATGTGGTGGGCTATGCTGTGAAATCAAACAAATTGAAGGTATTCACATTAAAATTTCTGTAAAATTTTATAAAAAGCATTGTGCTAGTCCCTGGTAGACACACTGTGTAACAGAAAGTAAGACAGATTAGAAAAGCTGGAAACAAATTAGGAAGTGTTTAGACTTCATCCTGTAAGCAATTTTAAAAGAAATATTTTTTAAAGTAAAGTAAGTAAGCATTTCAGAGAGGCTCAAAAATACTAAAAATAAAATAAAATAAATTATTTTGAAAATCACCCACACCACCACTCCCAACATTATTGAAAGGCAGTATTTTGGTGTGTTCTTCTCTCACTCTCTCTTCTAAGATTAGGGTTTGTGTGTGTGTGTATGTATGTGCACATGTGTGTGTATGTTTGGTTATGTGTGTGAAATTGTGCAACTATATTGCTTTTTTTTTTATTCCACTAAGAGTCTATCAGAATATTTTATTCATTTATTCTCCTCAATAATTTTTAATGGGAGCATAACCATTTAAATTTTATTCTGTTCAATTTGTCTTCTAATTTGGACTAGGAGGTAAAAAAAAATTACTAAGTTTTTTGTTTTTCATTTTAAGTAGTAAAATCTTTTTCTTTTTTTTTGGTTTGTTCTGAGATGTCTTCTACTACTTCTAACAGAAAAAAATCTTTCACTACACCAAAACTGATTTCTATTTTGTTCTAGTCTTTTATTTTAATCGACCCATTTTTTTTTCTTTTCATTTAACCATTTATTCATCTGTAATGTATTGATGACTGCTATGAGTTGCAGCTTTAAATTTAAGCAATTGTACTAACACCATTTCTTAAATAATCCTCCTGCTCATTTGTGGTGCCCTTTTTATCATGTATTTGTATTATAGTTGAAATAACAACTTGATTATGATTCTAAATTTAAAAAATATATAAATGACAGTAACAAACAAAATTATATTATTAAATATTACTTAATGTAACAGTTTTATATTTGGAACTCAAGGGATGAATAATTGCAATCCAAAACAGCCAAATTATACAGATCTAAAATATACAGTTTTGTTTTGTTTTTTAATCTGCCATGATCACTCCAAAGCCCATTCATCTCTTTAAATTATCAGAAAGATTAAACACATTTAACCTCAGCTATATACTCAAATAGCAAACACACTACAGCACTGATGTCCCAAAACAATTTCCTATAAAACTGAATTTCTCTAGCTGGGTTTCATTTATAGTCCCTCACAGTTCTTTGTCTTCATCTAGCAAAGCAATTGTCTGAGCAACCTCTAAATTCTTCATACTGCATTGCCAATGCTGGAATACAACTTCCAACTTATTAAAAAAAAAGATTCTAAACAACTACAGAGAACTTATTCTATTATTTAAATAAAGCAAGACTAAGCTGCATGTCTACTCAAATAAGCTGAAAGTTTAGAGAATTCACAATTCACATCTCACTTCAGGAGTCAGGTATCCCAAAATGTCCTTTTAGCTTTATTCCTATCTGTCTTCAACTAGTGGGAATTTGGTAGCCTTTTATCTGGAGACTAAAGCAAGAAAGCAATCTGCCGAGCACAGCCCTTCCTTCTGTTAAACTTGCCTGCTGACTAACACCTTCTCTACAGTACATTATTAAATGATTTTGCATAATCTTTTCCATAGCAAAGGCTCATCACATCTTTTCTTTAAAAACCTGATTACGGACTTCCCTGGTGGTCCAGTGGTTAAGACTCCGCGCTTCCACTGCAGGGGGCATGGGTTCCATCCCTGGTGGGGGAACTAAGATCCCGCATGCAGAGAGACATGGCCAAAAAAAGAAAAAAAGGATAAAAACCTGATTAGGCTTTGAAATACCCTGATACAAAAAAATATAAAGCTATCAACTTCTCAGATTCTAAATTTAAGAAATGACATACAATTTTAATAAATTACATAAAGTTTTTTCTTTTATGAATGGGAGAGAAAGGTAAGAGACAGAAAAAAATGTAAAAGAAGAGGGGGTAAGGAAAAGAATAAGAGAGAATAAAATAATAGAAAAAAGGGGGATGGAGAAAAATTGAGGGAGACAAACTAGGAGGTTCTGAATTAGCTGTTATAAACACCTTGTACTAATATGAGCACTGTGAGGAAACACTTCACAATTTACTGGAAGTTATCTCTTGTCTTGTTTTAGATGAGATGATCCACATTTATGAAACAGAAGTTTAAAGAAGTAAATGTACTAGACCAATGTAAATATTTTGGGGCCACAGAGAGTCTGCCTGAAGAAACGACTAGAAGAAATGAGAAACTGATGATTAACTATGAAGATTAAGAGGAAGTACAGGGTAGATATCCACCCTTACTTATCCTGAGGGAAGTCCCCTAGAGAAGGATAGAGAACAAAGAAGAGCTCTGGGAAGAATAACAAACAGATGCTACATGCCAACTGCAGAGGTAGAACTGGAGGAAAAAAGACAGACAATGATGAAAGAAACTGAGAAAGAAAACCCAGACTTAAATGTGCTAGAAGCAAAGATGGAACAAGAAGGTAATATACAGAGAAAACTGTAAATACTTACACACTGTGTTAAGACCTGCTCTTTCACACGACAAAAGTGTGACCCTGATGTAATTACCCACCAGTATTTAAGTCCATAACCAAAGATTTCCTTATCATTATGGTATATATGATATATACAATGAAAAGCTATAAATAGTTGAGCACATAACGTGTGAAACCCTCCAGATAGGAAGAGCATAAAAACAAGAGTGCAGCCCCAAGAAAAGTGGCACCCAACACTGGGATGGGAGTAAGTGTGGTGAACCACAAGCCAAAGAACAAAAGAGAGCTTTCTTTATGTTTGGAGGTTCTTCAGATCCATTTTACATAGGAGAAACTTTTTTGGAATTCTCTGTGTTTAAAAAAAAACCTCCAAAAATCCCCAAGCAAGAAATTGTGAATAAAAACTTTATTACTCTCCAAGGGGAAAAAAGTGATCAGAAAGATTTTTTAAAGAATTGAGATAGACATAAAAACATATGTGTTTAGTTAATCTTGAATTCCCTGGAAAGGCCCTTCAAGAAAGAAATCACATCCCCCCAGAATTAAGCCTTAAGGATCACAGCTAAGTGCATAGGCTGTCTATATGCCAGACTTTCCCTCATACTATTTCCCTCATACTGACTAGTATACTCAGGATGTACTAATCAGTCACGCCATCATTTCCAGATATTAAAAATAAAGAAGTGGGGCAGTGACACCACAAAGTCTTTTTTTTTCTCCTCCCCTACCTCCCCAATGAGAAATTATAAAGAAATTTAACAAATTTCTATTAAGAGCACTTAATACTTCTTCACAATAAAACATACTATGATATACATATATATACACCGGTAAAATCTACCATACTGAGGGAAAAAGGAATATGTGGGAGAGTTTCAGAAAAATGTTTCATACTTCAAGCTAAAAAACACCAACTTGAGATAATACATACCAATTTGAATTCTGATAAAATGATTTATTTTTGGTAATGCTGCCTATATTAACACTAATTTAGACATTCAAAAAGATCATCTCTTAACAGAAATTGAAAATAAGCTATACTTTTGTACTGTTGAAAATGGTTTATCAAGAAAACTTACGATTTTTAATGGTAAAAGTACTAAAGCTTGCTATTTTTATTTATAACTCCTACACTTAGTCACTTATAACTTAAAACATGACATGAGGGGTAGACAGTGGAAGGTGGGAGAAGGAGTAACAGGAAAACTGCACCAGACCTCCAACTTAAGTCTAAAAGAAGTCTGGTACATAGTTATTAAGTTAGCTCCTGTACACAAGCATGCATTCACTGCACTGGGGAAATATCTTTGAGAGATACAATCCCTGTCTTTATGGTGCTAATATTCTAACGGAGGAGACTATGAAGTTATTCAACTATTTTACTACAATTGTAATGCATGGTAACAAGAACTAGAACCTAGGAGGAGAGTGATGGACCTGACTTACCTTAAATATTCAGGAAAGATTCTTTCCTTTTGGAGTTATATAAGTTGAGCTCTGAATGATAAGCAGAAATTTACCAAGGGGGTATTAGGGTTGGGAAAGTGTGGACCAGTGAGAGTTTTAAAATATCAGTAGGATCATGTGACTCCTCTGGTCAGAGCCTTCCAGTGTCTCCCACCTCACTCAGAAGGAAAGCCTAAGTCTTAGTGCTTACTAGACCTGCAAAGGCCTAAACAAATCTGCCCCTCTCTCTCTGATTTCACTTGTACACTCTGATGCACTCTCATCGCTTGGCCTCCTTGGGGAGGCCTTCTCATGACTTTTGCATTTGCTGTTCCCTCAGCCTGGAAAACTTCCTTCAAATATGGTTCCTTCTATCACAGTACAGTAATTCAGTAATTAGAATCAGGAAGTAATCTGAATTCTCTGTGTAAACAGATTCTATGTTAAAGTGAAAAAGTTCCCTGAATTTTACCGTGGTTAAAAAATAGTAGCCAACATTTACTGAGTATACCATGTGCCAGATTCTGTACTCAGTGTTTTACATGAATTATCTCATTTAATTTTCACTACAACCTTACCAGGTAAACACCATTACTGTTTCCATTTTACTGGTAAAGGAGACAACTTCAAAAAGTTATGTGACTTGAGTGGCAAACCAAGGCAACTAATTTCAGAATATCTTATAATTTAATGACTCATACCACTGCACTGGACTGCCTCTTTGTGATTCTGATTACTTTCAAACTGTTAAATATGTAAGATTTTAAAAATAAAAGTTACACTATTTGGTAAGTTTTTATGCTTGGCAGAGAAAATTTCTAACCATCTTAAGGAGAAAATTAATTTAGGACAGTACAATTACCTCACTGGTTCAAAAACAAAAGTGACAGTTGACATATTGTGCTTTATAATTACAAATACATAAAGTAGAAATGTCTTAAAATAATGTGTGCCATAGTAAGACTCACACGAGTATTTAACCAGTTATGATGAAGCTCAAGGCAATACTTAGGAAATTTTTTTTTAGCAGAAAGCACCTAAATAGAAGAAAGCTTTTTAGCATATCTAAAGTAATGAAAGACTGGTCCACAGAGGATAAAGACAAGCAAAGACTGCAGGGAAAAAGAGAGGAGCCAAATGCAACTTCATCTCTTGAGTTTCTAGAAACTCATGTACTATTGTTAAGTCTCATCAACAGGTAAAACAAAAACACTACCTCAAATGCTCCTACTACCTTTGACCCTGAAGAATTACAATTATACAAATAATCTTTCCACTTCTAGTCAATATAATTAATTTCTCAATTGCTTAAAAAAAATTAAAGCATTCTAGGGCTTCCCTGGTGGCTCAGTGGTTGAGAGTCCACCTGCCGATGCAGGGGACACAGGTTCGTGCCCTGGTCCGGAAGGATCCCACATGCCACAGAGTGGCTGGGCCCGTGAGCCATGGCCGCTGAGCCTGTGCATCCGGAGCCTGTGCTCCGCAATGGGAGAGGCCACAACAGTGAGAGGCCCGCGTACCGCAAAAAAAAAAAAAAAAAAAAAAATTAAAGCATTCTAAAATTAGATCATGGTGATGACTGCACAACTCTGTAAATATACTAAAACCCCTGAATTGTACACTTAGAACAGGTGAATTTAATGGTATGCAAATTATCTCATTAAAGCTGTTTAAAAAATCAGAATCTACATAAGAAATGCTCAATAATTACTTGTAAAATTAATTTTAAATGGATATTAAATAGCTTATAGACAAAACTGGGCACAAAACATGGCCACTCTCCCTTGAGCTCTTTACCATTTAAACCATTTGCTTGCAACTTTTATAGCAAAGATTCTTAAATTCAGTTACAACATATTCCTGAGCTATGTTACAAGTAATTAGTTACTAAATGTACCAAAGTATAAGAATGGTAATACTTGTAGACAACATATAGTTGGGGCTTGTTTTTTAATCTACTCTGACAGCCTCTGTCTTTTAATTGGTGTATTTAGAACATTCACATTTAAATTATTGATACAGCTGGATTAATATGTACCATATTTGTAACTATTTACTATTCATTGCCTTTTTTTTTTTGGTCTTCTCCACCTTCTGCCTTCTTTCATTTTATTTGAGCATTTTATATGATTCTATTTTCTCTACTCTCTTAGCATGTCAATTATACTTCCTTTTTAAATGCATTTTATATGATTCTATTTTCTCTATTCTCTTAGCATGTCAATTATACTTCCTTTTTAAATCTTTTTACTGGTTACCATAGGATACTTTTATGACTGCTCTAAGTTCACTTTCTTTCTACCCATCCATCCATCCATCTATCCATCGATCTATCTATGTATGGCTACGTTGGGATTTCGTTGATGTGCCCAGTCTATCTAACTATCTATCTATCTATCTATCTATCTATGGCTGCGTTGGGATTTCGTTGATGTGCCCGGTCTTTCTCTAGTGGCTGCGAGCGGGGGCTACTCTTCGTTGCAGCGTGCGGGCTTCTCACTGTGGTGGCTTCTCTTGTTGCGGAGCACGGGCTCCAGGCACGCAGGCTTCAGTAGTTGTGGCACACGGGCTTAGTTGCTCCGAGGCATGTGGGATCTTCCTGGACCAGGGCTCGAACCCGTGTCCCCTGCATTGGCAGGGGGATTCTTAACCACTGCGTCACCAGGGAAGTTCACTTTCAAGTAACACTATACCACTTAACAGTTAGTGCAAGTACCTTTTAAGAGTATTCCCAATTCCTTCTTTCAGTCCCTTATAACATTACTGTCATTCATTTCACTTATCCATAGCTATAATTACCAAACGCATTATTTTGAACAAACTGTTAGCCATTAAATCAATTAAAGAAAAATAAGATTTTATTTGATCTTCATTTATTCCTTCTCACTCTTTCTATCTTTATGCAGACCTGAGTGTCTGTTCTATATCAGTTTCCTTCTCTTTGAAGAACTTCTTTTAACATTTCTTTCAAAGCAGGTCTACTGATAACGAATTCTCTCAATTTTTGTTGGTCTGAGAAAGCCTTTATTTCTCCTTCACTTTTTTTATATACGTTTTTTATTATTTTTTTTTAATTTATTTTTTTTTTGGCTGCATTGGGTCTTCGTTGCTGTGCGCAGGCTTTCTCTAATGGCGGCGAGCAGGGGCTACTCTTCGTTGTGGTGCGTGGACTTCTCATTGCGGTGGCTTCTCTTGTTACGGAGCATAGGCTCTAAGCGGTGGGCTTCAGTAGTTGTGGCACACAGGCTCAATAGTTGTGACACACAGGCTCTAGGGCACAGGCTCAGTAGTTGTGGTGCATGAGCTTAGTTGCTCCGTGGCATGTGGGATCTTCCCGTACCAGGGCTCGAACCTGTGTCCCCTGCATTGGCTGGCAGATTCTTAACCACTTTGCCACCAGGGAAGCAGTCTCCTTCACTTTTGAAGGATAATTTTACTGGTTGGTGGTTTCCTTCTTTCAATGCTAAATATTTTACTCTACTCTCTTGGTTGCTTCCTCGGTTTCTGAAGAGAAGTCTTATTGTAATTCTTACCCTTGTTCCTCTGTAGGTAAGGTGGTTATTTCCCTCTGAGTTCTTTCAAGATTTTCTCTTTGCCTTTAATCTTCTGCAGTTTGAACATAATATGCCTAGGTGTAGGTATTTTTTATTTATCCTGCTTGGTGTTCTCTGAGCTTCCTAGATCTGTGGTATGCTGTCTGTCATTAATTGGGGAAAATTCTGCCATTAAACTTCAAATATTTTTTCTGTTCCTCTCTTTCTTTCTTCTTCTGGTATTCCAATTATACATGTTACATTTTCTGTAATCGTCTCACAGTCTTGGATATTCTGTTCCACTTTTTTCATTCTTTCTTCCTCCCTGTATTTCAGTTTTGGAAGTTTCTATTGACATATCTTCATACTTCATACTGATTCTGTCCTGAGTCATGTCCAGTCTACCGACGGACCCATCAAAGACATTCTCCATTTCTGTTATAGTATTTTTGATTATTAGCATTTCCTTTTGGTTCTTTCTTAGAGTTTCCATCTCTCTGCTTACATTACCCATCTGTTCTTGCATGTTGTCCATTTTTTCCATTAGAGTCCTTAGCATATTAATCTAGTGATTTTAAATTCAGCCTGATAATTCCAAAATCTGTGTCATATCTGAGTCTGGTTCTGATGCTTGGTTTACCTCTTCAGATTGTGCTTTTTTCCTTTTAGCATGCCTTGTAATTTTTTGCTGAAAGACAGACATGATGTTGGGTAAAAGGAACTGAGATAGATAGCTCCTTACTGTGAGGTGTTATGTTCATCTGTCTAAGAGCTGGGCTGCGCTAATTGTTTGCCATTGCTGTGGTGTCTGAAACTAAAATTTTCTCTAATTTCCTTGTTTTTGTCTCCTGTGTTGTCTTTGAGAGTACCTATAATAGGTATTTATTAAGCAAGGTCTGAGGCTTATAGCTGTTTTAGCTGTAATCCCATTATTATACAGAAGCCCTACTGATGTGGTAAAATTGGGGGTGGGGGGTGAGGAGCATTCTACTGTCCTATGATTAGGTCTCAGGTCTTTTAGTGAGCCTGAGTTGGGTATTTCCCTTCCCCCACATAGAAGACTAGAGGGGACTGGAGTTGGGTATTTTCTTTCCCTCAGGTCAATTAGGCTTTGGTAAAGCCCCAGTTGGTTAGGCTCTGGTAAAATAGTTTCCCTTGAGGCAGGCCTTCTTAAAGAGAACAGAGAGCTCTGGCTGTATTTCAAAATGGTTACTTTTCTCCTCCTTTTATTCTTGTTGTGACAACAGGAGTGAAGACTTTCAAGCTCTTTATGTGTTGGACCAGAAATCAAAAGTCAGTATACTTTATTATCATCACCGGGAGCTGAGTTACGACTACTGCTGAAATATAACTCTCATTTGTATTCTAATATGCTTTGCATATAATCCTGGTTTTACCCAAGGGAGAATTACAAGACAATTAATATCAAGCAGGTGACTAGCATCCATTCTTTGCCCATGTAAGATAGTGAAGATTGAGAACAGTTATCTATATTCTTTGCATACTTCTCCCAGGTAGCAATGGTATACAGGGGTCCACAAACTACTGCCCAAGGGCCAAATCCTGCCAGCAGTGGAACAAATTTGGCCATCCCCATTCACTAATATGTTACTGATGGCTAATTTCCTAATACAATGGCAGAGTAAAGTAGTTGCAACAGAGACTCTATGTCCTACAAAGCCAAAAATATTTACTATCTGGCCCTTTGAAGAAAAACCTTGCTGACTCCTGGGTTATACATCCCATACTTTCTTGCACATGTGGTCACTGGTATTGCGTGCCTGTCTGCCTGTCTTTAAACTGTTGACCAGGGATGAGTGCAATGATGACTATGCACTATCTGTTTAATTTTTATTCATCAATTCACTTAATGTACAATTACTGAAACTAAAGATTTCAACTTAGTGGAAATCTTTTACAGCACAGTGTAAATGATGCTATAGCAGAATTATATTCAAATACTATAAAAATTAAAATAAAGGAGTTACTAACTCTACCTGGGGTACTCAAGAATTGAGAATACTAAAGCTCTGCCACAGAGAAGACTTGGGCTTAATATTTTATTAGAAGATATGTCCTTTAAGCCAGTGGTTCTCTAACCTCAGTATCTATCAGAACCACTTGAAAGGCTACTAAAACAAAGACTGATGGTCACACCCCCAGTTTCTGTTACAGTAAATCTGAGGTAGAGTCCCCAAATTTACAGCTCTAACAAGTTCCCAGGTGATGCTAGTATGACCACCATTTGACAACCACTGCTCTAACAAATCAAGTAGCATCATGTAAATACAATTTTAAAGCTTAAAAAGTCTTTTAAAGATAAACTAGTTGCTGTATCTCTCTGAAAGAATATCTAGCAGGCCAAATAAACAAATTAAAAAGGCTCTATGTCAGATAAAAAGGCCCAGCAGACTAGCCTGTTTTATGAATCTGAAATACTTTAGGCCCTCAGAATTATTTTCCTATTTTAGTCATTCCCTCCTTACTTCCCAGATAAATCCACCTCCCTCAGTTACTTGCCCTCACTCACAGATGGTTTCCTTTGCTGTCTTCAGGCTTCAGTCATGACTCAACAAGTTACCTTAGCCTTGGATCTTGGCTCCCAAAATAAGTAGGTCAAACCTTCCACCAGGACCAAACTTAAAAGAAGCTATCTCCAGCTCAATGTTAAGGGAGTCTTCAAAATTCCAAATTTATCATTTGGGAACTAAGCTGGGACACAGCTGATCAGTCCAGAAAACCCTAACTAAATACAACTGACCTTTGAACAATGCGGAGGATGGGCTGCCCAGCCCTGTGCAGTCAAAATTCTGAGTATAATTTTACAGTCACCCTAAGTATCTGTGGTTCCGCATCTGTGGCTTCAACCAACCATGGATGGTGTAGTACCATAGCACATACCTACTGAAAAAATTCCACATAAATGTGGACCCTCCCAGTTCAAACCCACGTTGTTCAAGGGTCAACTCTACTACTGTATACTCATTCATGAAAGGTTACAGAACTGTGTAGTAGTCATCTGTTCAGTATTTTTTAAATGAGGGACAAAACGGCTCTCACTTGGGATATACATCATTTTTTAATCTAAATACAGTGAAAGACATTTGACTAGTAAAACTGAAACTTGAAACACATGATTACTTCAGTTTCGCCAATATAATTTAAAAAAAACAACTGCTATAAGTCCTCTATTATGTAAAATGCAGCATGAGTTTAATAACTTGTTTGGGGAGGAAATTACCTCATTAAATATATAAAATACAGAAACATTAATATGTAGAAAAAAATACCTCTAAGAATATAGTAAACAAAAATGGTATTCAGTAGTACCTACTGCTACATGAGAAATAAAAAGATGCAAAAGATGTTGCCCCTAGCTTCAAAGAACTTGTTGTTTATTGAAACAGCACAGGAAAAAAAATTAAGAGTGATTAAGTGCTTAATTGTACAGACCTCAATATACAACATGAGGTCAAGAAAAAACAAATATGGACTAGGGTAGCTAAAGAATGTTTTACAGTACAATAACTTGTGCTATGACTTCAAAATAGTTAAAATGTGATTAAGCAGGATTTGGAGGCAGGGGAGTGGAGATGCTAGAAAAGATACAAAGCAGGAGTGAAAGCAGGACCACAAAATATAAGGCAGGCAGTGAAGTGCCTGCTGCACTGAAGTGGAGTTGAATGCTTGTGAACAGCAAGAAGTAGGGCTGGATGTACTGTACAGGACTAGGTTACAAAGGCCTTTGAAACCTGACAAATATTCAATCACGGTACGGGGGGCAAGAGGAAATGACTGTAGGCTTTAGATACATAAAAAAGGATGTTTTAGAGACTGATTTTGGCAGCAGTATACAGCATCATTGAACAGGGGGAAAGGCCAGGGGCAGAGAACAGCTATTTTGCTGCTGTAATAATCCAGGAATGAGATAGTAAAGCACTTAGCTATGGTCCTGGCAGTAGAAATAGGAAGACAGGGAGAAACTTAAGTGACAAGGCGAACTTGGCAACATGTTAAAATATTGGGCAAGGGATGAGAGAGAAAAATCAAATATGAAGCCAATACTGCTAGCCTTATAGAATGAAGATCACTGGTATCTACTACCAAAAGAACCAGAGTAACTAGAAAGGAAAGCAAATTGAGGTGGCAAGGCATCATGGCACCGAAGAAGGGTTAGTGTGAAAATGCCAAGTTTAACGTGACAATGGTGGCAACCTGTACTCTGGCGAATGAATGAGTAGATGTGGTTAGAGTTGTCTGGTGAGCCTATCTGTTTCGTGACTTTAGCAAAGATATAAAGAGAGAAAAAGAATGGATGGCTGAGAAATAAGTGTCTGGATATGCACAATTAAAGAGCATCTAGAGGAAAGCAACAGAACAGATAAAACATTAATCAGAGGTAAGGTCCCGAAAACAGAGATCCTACATCCTTGCCCATGGAATCCCCAACGCCTGGCAGAGCAGCTGATACAAAGGTGACTCTCAAAAAGGAATGAATGAGAATTTCCTAAGTGCAAAGGAATCTTAATAATCAGAAGAAAAGTTACAAAATGAAAAACAGAGTCTCAGAAAAGCCCACTGAGTTGGCAAGAAGAGCAGGAAACCAGACTGCAAGAGTTAAAATGGGTAAGGGAGAGGAAAGATCTGAAGGACAGACGGCAGCCTAAAGGGAAGAGCAGCAGGATAGACAACGAGCAGTATTTTACTTGCTTGGATATTTTTCCAAACTAAAAATAATACTTGCTCATTTAAAAAGAATTGGAGAATATAACAAAGCAGAGGGAAAAACCATACATTGTTCCACCACCTAAGTGCAGACACAGTTAACACTTATAAAATATATGTTCAAACTTATTCTACCAAAAATATGAGTGGGCTTACATACCATACAACAGGATAATATGTGAGGGACTGGAGGGAGGGAAAGAGATAAGGAAAATAGTAAAACCACCAGGGGTTAGATTAGCTAGCAATAATTACTATATTTCTTAAACCTTTTCTTAGTGGTCAGAAAAATAGTACTTTTCTGTTATAATTATTATCATCGAGAGTAAAGATTTTTGCATATTTGTTAATAGTTTATGCTATTCTTCCTATAAAATGAGTATCTACATTCTTCATTCACTTACCTAATGACGTTTTTCTTAGTTTTTCTTATGACTATGAATGAGCTCTTTAGGTCTTTGAGGGATCAACTGTTTGTTTTACTGCAAAACCTCCAAGGTTGTTTGCTGCTGATTTAAGGAAGTCCTAAGCATGTATAAAGCCACAGGAAAAACAGCCTATGGAAAAGAACAGTTTGATGATGCTGACAGAAAAGGGGTATGTGTTAAAACAAATTCCCTAAATATATGGACACAGATGAATCCAACGGGGAAAGCAAACTGCCTCCAATAATAGAAAAGTACATAGATATAGATGCCAAGATATAGGAGCCAAGATATGGACTGAATGAGATACATGAGGGACCCCCACATTAAATATTCTAATCCTCTTCATGAAGTGGCATCATTCACTGAGTCAATTCAGGGTACACAGTCCCCTGCCAAGACTGCTATTGGAGCAGTCTGGTCCCCTGCCTCAGTTCCACCCACCCTCGTCCTTTTCTTCTCTATTATTACTTTATATTATTGCTTCCACCTCTGTGCATTAAAATTTAGATGAGAGGATTGTGATTGGTGAAAACCCCACTCCTCAGTCAAGCAAACTTTGTCCTAAGCTATTTTCCTCTAATTAGTCTCATTACTGGCAAGGCTTACTGTCATCAACAACTCTGAATCTAATTCCTGACAGTGGGAATAAAGATCTCCCAGTAAGCAAACTGTTAAATGTATCTGGATCAATAGCCCATCCCTTGATTTTTAGCTAAGGTCATGATCCTGAATTTTGCCAAAAAAACTATTATGTCCTCACTGAATCTTTCTCTCATCTAATTCTGTATTTGTTTATACCATTGATTACACCATCACTGCATGTAACAAAATCTTACTTTTGTTAAATTCAATTATGTTGCATACAACTACACACAGAGGGTGAATGTAAGGTAGAGCTAGTGTCATATTGCTTTTTAATCTTCCTATGCCTGTATGTAGTAGACATTAAAATAAATGTGCACTGAATTCAGTTTTCTTTGACCACTTGATTCCATAAATGCAGGATTAGTTGTTGACCTTCTCACTTCTTTGGAACTTCTATGTACAGAATTTGCCCAAACTAAGCTTACTAATATCTTCTACTGCAGAAAAAGGGATCATGCATTTAGTAATTTGACAGTTAATTTTTTGATCATAGATTGCTTATACACAAATGCAGTTAATAAATCTAATGAATGCAATCAAATTAGGGAAATGATTCACTTACATTAACTGAAGCATCTTGTTCAAATACATTTCCCAACCTCCCAGGAGCACCAACTTTGCTCCAAGCAAGATATCACTGAAGTGACACTCTTATCCAATTACATTTTTAAAATTTCATGTATACTGCAAAAACAATGGCAAGTTCTTGGCTCTCCCATATACAAATAATATTATTTTACTGTCATATTGTAAACTACTTATTATGCAGTGATTGCTTTGTTTCAGGTATATTCGGTCTCTGAATTCCTATAAACCTTACATATTGGAAAATGAGAATGTTTCATTTAAATTCAGTAAAAATTCACTAAAATGGATTCATCTCAGGTAAGGCCAGTCTAAATTACTGAAAAAAACTAATTTATACACTTTAGATCATTGTTCCTTAGGAGTTGGGAGAAGTTTCATGGAAGCAGTAGCATATGAGTTGGATCTTAAAGTTAGACACTTACATTAACAGAAAAAAAAGAAGGGTTTTTAAGGTAGCAGGTAAAAAGACCAGCACAGGCATAAGCAGAGAAACAAGATAATGAAAGCAAAGAAAAAAGAGTTATGGATAAGACAAACTGAAGTAGCCTCTTAATACAGTAATCCCCTGTTCCCATCTTGAAGCTACTTAGCAGCAAAAGATCATCAAAGCAGGAAAGCCACAGAAAAATAAAAACACAAGAAAAGAATGAAAAACACAAACCCAAGTGCTCTACATGTTTGGTTTGTATCTTAAAATTAGGAATCACAGATGGCAACCCCAAAGCTCTAGGGAATCATCCTCCAAGATAACCAATAGTTCTGATGCTTTACCTATAACACAGCTCAAATTCTAAAAATCACGGATTTCAGAAAGAAAAGGGGAGGAAATATAGGGCATATGTACCATCACTTCCTATTCCCATGCCCTTCGTAGGCATCACTCATTAGTCAGACTTGTGGCATGCAAGTTCAAGTCCATTTGAATCCTGTGTCGAAATGAGTGTAAAGGTATCCTTTGCTATCTGAACCCTTCCTATCCAAACCCAGACCACCACAAACGGGTTCAGGAATTTTTTTTTTTTTTTTTTAAGATAAAGCTATTTGGAGGAGATGGTATTTCCCACCATATTTACTCTTGCTTCCCCAAATTCCAAAACATAACAGATTCGGAACCTGTCACTCCGACCTCTCACTCTTCAAATTAAGAAACCAAATAGGGTACAAACAGCAAGGAATACACCTGTATGTTTTCAGTTTGTTCTGAGATACAAAACCTCACCTCCCACACATTCTTGTAATATATATAGGAGCTCCTGTAACAGATGCCTGATAGAGGTATTGTGCATAATTAACCAAACCTCATTGTTTTCTATTTCCTCTTATGAATAGGAAGTACACAGTCCCTGATACAGAAAAAAGTAAACGTCTCAAGAAAGAAAAATTAAATCATGTTTTAAAGTTTTTATTCATGTGGGTTAAGGTTAAGCGTTAACTACCTTAATCTCATAGTCAGCAATCAAGTGCATTAAGGCTTCAGAGCTTATTGTTCCTTGTTTATTATCCTGCCCAGGGCAGAAAGAGTCTTCCTCTTATTGGCCCATGTTACTCTTCTTTAACCTGAACTTTTAGAACCTCAAGGAAGCAGAAGAGAAAGCAACTAAAAAGACCAAATGCAGGGGGCTTCCCTGGTGGCGCAGTGGTTGACAGTCCGCCTGCCGATGCAAGGGACACGGGTTCGTGCCCCGGTCCAGGAAGATCCCACATGCCGCGGAGCGGCTGGGCCCGTGAGCCATGGCCACTGGGCCAGCGCGTCCGGAGCCTTTTCCCCCAATGGGAGAGGCCACAACAGTGAGAGGCCCGTGTACCGGGGGGAAAAAAAAAAAAAAAAAAAAGAGACAGTGGAAAAGGAGGCACTTGACAAAGTGGTCTAGTTTGGTCAGAGATACAGAGTATCTTACTGTCTCATTCTTTACAATACTTATAAAGAACACTCTGTCACAACTACAAATTAAAATGCCTACCCTTGATGAATAAACTACAAATTAAAATGTCTACCCTTGATGAATAAAGTGGTGAAGCTCAACTTAACACTCAATTTTCTGAAAAGAATACACACCTTTCTTATTTACATAACCAAATTTACAATATAACACTCTACTGCCTTAAAATATTACATTACTACAGGAGAAAAGTTCCTATGTGACATGCTCTTAAGTATTGAGTACCTCTTCATAAACAAAACAATCACACAAATAACCCCCCTAGTGCAATCTTTCAAGTAGCAGTTAGTAAACTCCCCAACAACAGGGAGTACTACATAGTCTCACATATTTTTGCATAATCAACAACAGCTCTTAGAATACATTAAATGTAATACATGTTCAATAAATATTTGCAGACTGAATCTCACATAACAGAACTCTTGCACAAGGTAACAATAAGTGAATCACACCTTCAGGTAATTCTCCTGGGCTAGCACCCAAGGAAACCCGGACAAAACCTAACAATCTGTCCATTGAAAATGTTCTGCTGATTGCTGATTAATTAAATGTTAGTCTTTCACTGTACTTATAGGCTGCTTTATTATTGCTGTCAATATTAATTTAGTAACAGAGCCACAGAAATTTAAGTTAAAGGAACTTGCAGGGTCATCTGGTATAAGCCTTTCATTTTGTAGACAAGGAAATGAAGGGGTCTACTTTTCCCATGCTTTGGCACTTGTCACCGCATTCCCTGGTCCTCTAACTGAATGAAAGAGAGGTTTTATTGCACATTTTTGCTTAGGTTAATATTACATGTGAATGGGCATTCCTCAAATGCCAGTCTCTAGAATAGTACTTTGTATACAGCAGGTACTCAGGTGAGTACTTAAACACTGTTCTTGCTTAAAGTGTTCAAATTTGAGTGAATGACAATGCTCATTTTCATTTGTACAGTTTTAGTGTGTAACATTTTTCTAATATAAAAAGTGATTTGACGTAAGTTTTTATTCAAAGCATCTTTCATAACAAATAAGATACTTCTGCCTTTCCTACCACTGTGAAGTTCATTTCCCCCAATAATACCAGAAACTAATAGTGACACAGAAACCAAATCAGTTCTGCACATTACATCATTCAAGACACCTCCCAATGGGGAGAGCAAACTGGTCAATTATTTATACACACACATAATCAGTACCTAAGTTAAACGAGGCCATAAAGTTGAGGGGTTTGAAACTGCTTAACTTGCCTTTCTGAGCAATAGGGAAGACAATTTCATCAGTTTCTGATCATAGAGGAGAACAAGGAATTGCCTTCTTTCTGAAATCAGAAACACTTAGTGCTAGGATGCACCATCACAGCTGGTCTCAATATAGACAAGCTAAAAGGACCCTAAGTCTTTGGTGTGCTTGGTATGGAAGATAGGTTGAATTCAGGGTAGGTGACATGTCAAACAACTAATCAAAATATTTAAAAGCCAGATGATGTACTAGTCAGTCTCTAATTTTAAAGCAAAATGAAAATCCTGGGCTTATGGTTAAAGTAAACTCTAAAGTCATGAGCTTTATAGCAAATGTTTCCCACTGAAGTTGAAGAAACAATAACTGTTTCTTAGAGCTAAAAATTGCCTGTCCCAGAACCAAGGACAAAACTGAACTACAGAGTTCTATGACAGGGGACAGAAATCAGAACAAATATGGCGCTAATAAGAAAAACGTATGGATCGCCATACCTTGCTCGCTGCAACTAAGAAATAAGAGAGTAAAACAAAATTGCTCAATTTGGGTTTAAATTCTAAATCTAAAATGTACCAGATTCATACCTCTGTATGACTTACAGGATTAAATAAAGACAAGGAACTATAGCCACAGCACTGCTCCCAGGATCTGACAATGAATCAGAGGAGTCCTATAGCTTCCCTGTCACTCAATTTATCTCTTTCCATAAAGTGTGTAGAATAATGACACATCATATAAAACTGTTTTAAAAAAATGGTTTTTAAGGTCTTACTTGCAAATAGTTATATAAATAAAAATAACTGATAATAACGAATTCTTTTAAGAATCCCTGAATTTGTTGAGTAAATACAGTATTAGAACATTTTCTACAATGAAACATCATGATTTCTTTTGAATTTATAGGTAAATGTTTGTCGTCCATGTGACAGTCTAATTCCAAATATGCTAATCACTCCCAACCATGCAGGTATGATTATTCTTAAACATAACTAATCACAAACAGGCAGAGCGATTTCAAATGCAATTTTTCCACAGTAATTTTATTCTATCAGGGTTTCAGGAAAAACTGCTTTAAAAAGGAAAAGAAAAGCACTTAAATTCTTTTGGTCTAAATTAAATACAAACATTCTTTTTTTTTTTTTTAACTGTGAAGACACTGGGAGATAAGAGGAAGGAAAAACTTGCTTCAGTATTCTTTTTTTAGGTAACCAAAGAGGGGTGCAATGTAAGTTAAAGAAGTTTGCAGTGAGGTTAGATTGTGGCTTTGTTTTAGGTTGCCAGTATGAGTTTTTACTTAGAAAAAATGCATGAGTTACTAGCTTTCCTTTTTTAATGAAAAGTTTATATTAGAATTCTATTATTTTCTATTACTTACAAAATATAAATACTATGTTATAGCATATTCAGTATTAAAACACACCTCTGCAAATAAATCTCCTTTCAAGTGAGGTGATCTGGACCTCTGTCTATGGAGTGGGAATAAGGAAGATCAAGAAAGGTACAGGCTCCTTACATTGGTCTTAAGCTGAAAATACCTGTAAATATATTACACAAATACTACAAGACTATCAAGTTATCAAGTTAGTAACTTTATTTTGTAGAACTATCTTAAAAATACATTATATTTCCAATTCTTAAGAAATCTGGTTCCTGATGTTAATCATTAAGTACCATGATTTCAACTCTGAATACTTAATATTTTTTCCAAAGACTCATTTTTAATGCTTGAAATAACCATGGACATACTTTTATCTAACAGTATTTTAGTTTAATAAACAGAATAGATTAATTATGAACTGAGATAATAAATAATTCATTATCTAGCTAAAGGCCTACATCACATACTGTATATTTGTAAAATAGGAGGACAAGTTCAGACTTGTTTGTGACTTGCCAAGTCACAAATTTAGAAACTATGATCAACCTAAATGCAAAACCCTTCTGATAATTATTAAATGCCACATTTCTGTTTAATGCAATTTTAAATTCTCATCAGTAATGATACCAAAGGTTGATATAGGATGTACTACAAAACTGATAATCTTTCAGAACATTATCAAGTGATAAAATAATTGGTAAAAAGATATTGTAGCTTCAAAAAAATGTGAAATGAGATACCTAAAGAACTGCACTCTTACCTATTAAAAGTCATTTTAATTTTATACACATACACACACTATTTCTTAGGAAGAGACTGTGGTGAAGGAGCTTTCACTTTCTAATGTCATTATTTTATATAGTCACTTGATGAATAACATAAATCCAGTCTTGCGGAGCAGTGGCTATGAGTCTATATATTACATAGAGCCACTAACGTTGTTTATGATCCACAAATGTTGTCTAAAGTTTTAAATATAAAGAAATGATTTTTGCAAATAGGATTTCTAAAGCTGAAAATTAAATGCTACTAAGTGTGCCAGTACAATTTTAAAATGAAGCTATAAAATTGTACATTTGGGAATTAAGGTGTTTGTTGTCAGTTTTTCTTTTCAGAGCAAGTACCAAAAACTGAAGCACACTGTACTTCAGAAGTTTTTCTTACATTAAAATCAGCGCAGTTAAGTCGTAATGGATGTGTAAATATAAATTATCAACTAAAGAATAATTAAATCACATGATTTACCAAAAAGAGCACCATTCCACTATCATTATCATTCAAACACTTCAGTCCACTGCCTATACAACTTATTCATATTTTAAAAATATAAGGTGAAGGTTCCTCTCCCCTATTGTTCTCATAATAAGTTAAAACATATACTTACTAATTCAACTTTCAAAATTTGCCTTTCTTAAAAGATTTTAGTCCTTTAACTTGGATGTCCCTTACCTGAATGTAAAAACCAAAGTGCTCAATTCAGATTTCAGAGACACTAGTTACATCAAGTTAATAGGGGGGAAAAAAACCTGGTTTCTGGAAACCTTGATGGTAAGGAGATTAAGCATCTCTTCCTTTAAATTACAGCTTTAAAAGGGGGGGGGGGGTAGGGCATCCATCGAAGAATAAAGCCTTCTCTCTCTCTCTCTCTCTCACATGCACACACACAAGGCAATCCTATTTATCTGACCTATTCAAATTGCCACAGCAGGACTATTGTTAACCCTAAAAAATTCTCCTTTAAAATATTTAAACTTTATTTTAAAATTAAAACCGAAAGCAAGATACTCAGTTGCCAGCTACTGTGCAGTATGAAACTATTAAAGCCTGCACTGACCTACTTCATATTATCATCATGACAATATGGATATATGCCAAGAAAATAATGAAATTACTATATAACAAACTTTAATTTTGTATTCAAAAATTGTCACTGTTTTTAAATGTGTAAATATTGTACTGCAATGCCAGTTGTTTTATGATACTTTTTAAGTTGCAATATAAAAAAAGTAAGGAGTTTTGATATTTCAGTAATCATATTCAATGATGAACATGCAAGATCTCATTTTTAAAATCAGAGCTTTTTTAAACACCACATTTAATTCTATTTTTAAACTTCTATTAAAAGCAGTCTCTTAGACTAAACTCCAAATAATACTTTCCATTTTTAAAATAGCACTACACTTTTTAAAACATGTCAGTTAATGAAGAACCCTACAAAAATAATGCAAGTTCCTGTTCAAAGAATATTTGCAATGGCTCTAACAGAGGACAGACTTAAGTCAGTGTATTTAATTATTAAAAGACTGCTACCAGTCTTTCAGAGTTTAATCTAATGTTGAAATATTGGAAATTCTCATACAAGAAAGTATAGGAATAGCAAAGGATATTTCATCCATGGTTTCTAAAAAAAGACACATGAAATGGCAACACATTTATTTTAAATTAAACACATCCTTTTAACTTAGAAAATCACTTTGCTGTGTAAACTACCACCTTAAAATATCTCATACTAAAGAAACGCTTTCTTCACAATCAATGCAAAGATTAAGATCCCTGGAAGAGAATTTTAATCTCAGAATAAAGAAGGCAAAAACATCCAGAAACAGCAGCTAAACCAACTGAAAGGAAGAGACACATTACGTTTTGTGCTGCATATTAATATTCTTACGCACAGTGTCTGTTTGGTGAAAATTCACAATACACTTCTTCCTCCCAGTATGACTGCAAAAAGGAGTAAACACATTTTACATTCCTCAGTCCCAAATTCATGCTACCATCATGCACCATGACTTAATTTCGACCTGTATTCCTCTTACACATAAGTGAAAAACATAAATGACTTGTTTATCTGCACTCGAAATTGAGGAGGGGGTAAAAGCATTTTTTGGCTCCGGAGCCCAGGGGCTCATGCAAAGTCCCCACACCTCCAGAGGTCCTATGAATATGCACCCGACTTTGTGGAGACCCCCATTCAATGAATGCATCAGCCGCCTCCTCGGCTCCCTTGCCCGCCGCCCCCCACCCGCTTTGCAGCAGAAATGTGCCTGGGCTTTTTTACCCCAGCGATGGAGGATCCTCTTACCAGATGGAGTTCTTGATCCTGTGTTGCAGCGCGCTGGCCTCTGTCCCTGGCAGCCCGGGCACAAGGGCTGGCAGAGCCACCCCCGAGTTGGGGGCGCTGGGGGGAGGCTGCTGATGGGCATCAGGCTGCTGTGGTGGCGGCTGTTGTTGTTCCTCTGCCATCGCTGCTGGAGGGGGGGGAGGGAGGGAGGGAAGATGGGGGCGCGGGGAAGGGTGAGGGAAGAGACGGGGAGGGGAGGACGGAGGGGGAGAGGAGGAGGGGGGAGGGGAAGAGGAAGAGGAGGAGGACGAGGACGAGGACGAGGAGGAGGAGGAGGAAGGAAGCTGGATAAGCTAGGCCTTTACCCCGGGGCTCGAGTGAGTCGCTTTCGCCTGCCGCCTGGGGGACATCACCGGGGAGACCGAGCGGCTCCCGGGCGCTTCACCGCGGGAGAGGCATGGCGGCGCCCCTCAGCCCCCCGCCGCCGCCGCCGCCGCCTCCTCCCGTCAGCGGCCGGGGCTTCGGGGGTGTGAGGAGGGGGCGTCTGAACACGAGGTGGGGGGGCAGGGCTCCCCCAAATCCAAGGAGAACGGTTGCTCAGGGACCTGGCGTCCTGGCCTTCCTTTCTTGCCCCCGGGGCTTTCTACTCCGGCGGCCCCGCGCTGCTGCAGCCCCAGGCTCGGCTGCACGCCACTCCCCACGCCGCCGCCGCCGCCGCCGCCGCCGCGGCCACCGCTGCCCTGCCAGCCCCGGAGGCAGCCCAGTGCGCGCAGCCGCACTGCAGCCAGGCGCAGACGGCAAAACACCTACCGCTCGGCCGCGGGGGGGGCGTGGACCAGTGTGTGCGGGATACGCGCGAGGGCGCGGGGGGCCGGGAGGGGGCCGCACGGGCGCGGAGGGCGGGCGCGGGCCAGCGGGGCCCGGAACGTGCGCCGCCGGGGCCGAGGAGGGGACTGGCCGAGCTGGTGGAGGAGAGCAGGAAAACGTGGGGGAGGTGCTGGCGAGAGAAAGAGAACTTGCGTGAGGAGGAGGAGGAGGAGAAACCAAATTTAACATTTGGCGTGGAAATGGGATTTTTTTTTTTGCATCCTCCAAGCAAGTAAAGTGAAATCAATCAACATTATCCTCCCTCCCCTCGGCAAGTGAGGATTACTTTCTCCTTGGGTAAAGGAAGAGAACTGAAGCAGGTAAGAGCATAAGCTGACTTTTCAGAAGCCCCCAAAGAAGAACACCCGTTGGAATTAACCACCCTTTAGGTCATTCAGTCTTGAACGGAAATCGCAAGGCAGGAGCTGGGTTGAGTGCTCCTCGGTCGGGCATTCAAAGCCCTCCAAATCTGGCCCCACTTTAGCTATCCAATCATAGCTGCCTCCATCCCCGTGCAAGAACTCCCGGCTCCAATCAGTGAAGTCTCCATGCCATTCTCAATGCGCCGCATACTCATTCTTCCTTCGTGCTTTCGCTCGTGCTCTTCCTCTCACCTCCCTCCCCACCCCACCCCCTTTCCTGGATTGCCCTCCCTCCTCCTCTATACCGCTCTCCAGCCAACCCAGGCTCTCGGGCACAGCTCAAGTCGAGGCTTGTTAGGGTCCCTGGCAGCCAAGGCCCCTGCCTGTCTCGGAAAGAAACGCGTGTAGTTCTCACAACATGGAGGCTCAGGCTCCAGCCACAAGCTCCTTCCTTCGGAGCCAGTTGAACCCCTGGACGCACTCTCTGCCCCCTCCCACGCTACTCATCCTTAAGAGCTAGCTTTGCCCACCAAGAGTAATACTCCCTGCCAGAAACATGCAAGTCCCCTTTAAGAGCAGAAGAATTGGCTTTTCTAGGTGGGGCTGATCAGGGAGGCCTAAACTGCCTGGGTGTAGAAGACTACAGCCAAGGCCTCTGGCACCAGATGGAACAGCTGCTCAGCTCACACTGACCTTTCTATGGGCCTGTGGGTGTTATGAGCTATTCTGCTTTAACTTTTCTGACAGTTTCTATCAGGTTTCTACCTGTCAGATTCTCTGGCCACTTTCCTGCAGTGCTTGGACTTTGGGCAGTGAGTCCCTGCCACCTTTTAGACTCCTCCTGGGTGGGGAATCTGATTGGCTTGGGTTTCTTGGCCTTTGGAGTTCTAGGTTCCCTGCCTTGGCCTGGAACCTTTTTGCTTTTGCACCACTGTGCCCTCAGGCCTGACTCACAGAATCCACTCCCAGCTTCACCCTGAGTTCTTGCACGTGGTGGGAGCAGGAGGACTAGGAGGGAGGAAGGACACCTGCGTGCAAGACAATTCTAAGCCCCTTGGATTCCTTTGCACCCTGAAACCCACCGCACTGACTCTGCCACACAAAGGAGCCCCCATTTTCTATAACCTAGGGTCACTATTAGCTTAGCCATTTTTAGAAAATATTAGTTGTTTATGAATTCATTTTGCATATGGACCCTTGTGTTCTATGTAAAGACAGGCTCTTTTTTTTTTTTTCCCCAGTACGTGGGCCTCTCACTGCTGTGGCCTCTTCCGTTGCGGAGCACAGGCTCCGGACGCGCAGGCTCAGCGGCCATGGCTCACAGGCCCAGCCGCTCCGCGGCACGTGGGATCTTCGCGGACCGGGGCATGAACCGGTGTCCCCTGCATCGGCAAGCGGACTCTCAACCACTACGCCACCAGGGAAGCCCTAACATTCTTAAAGTGACCCAAATAGTAAATGAGGGAGCCAGGATTTGAATCCTGAAGTCTAATGCCAGAGCTTACAAGCCTTGGTGAAAATGAAGTTATACTGAAAAATCTTGAATGCATATATAAGGTGTATATCCATGGGGAAGATGGAGGGAGTAAAAAGGCATTGGGGAAAGTCGCAAAGTCCCCCAGGTTCTAATTTTTTTTACCTTGCCAAGAGAGAATGATGGCTCCATGTTGCCACACCCTGGGAGGGGGAGACCCTAGGGAGGAGGTTCATCCAAGAAGGGTAATGTATCTGAGACTGCCAAACGCCTTAAGAAAAGGAAGCTGAGAAGCAAGACGTTTCTTTTAAAATTTACTACCGGGTGTCACACAGGCTGACTTCCCGACTGCAATTTTTCAGTGTTTTAAAAGAGCATGTCATCCCAGCAGCCACTAGAGGGCAGAGCAGAGCCGCAACCCTGAACTGCCCTCTAGCGGCGGTGCTGACGAGAGGGCATTGTTGAGCCTGTGGGCCCTCAAGGGCCCACGAGGGGTTGACATCTGGGACTCTTAGGTTCAAGCAACAATGAGAGGGGTCGCAGATAATGTCAGACTTAAGAGATCTTATTGCCAGAATGGACATCCTTGCAGGGAGGCTTTAAAGAGTCAGCCCCCACTGCTCACTTAAAATCTGGGAGTAGAGTGTGTGTTTTGTTACCGTCTTCCGAGAGGGCGGTGAATACAGTTATACCAGTAGAAACCTAAAGGAAATCTGATGAAGTTATTCAAAATCGTGGGTGGGGACTCAAGCCAAACCCAGATACCTTGAGTAAAGGTGGCAGCGTAGCCATGGTGCTTCTGAAATTGTGTTTGCCCCCCTCTGGTTATGAAACTCTGTACTAAGGTCCCTCAGGGACCCAGAATCAATGTGGCTGATTTCCTCAGACCTTCAGTTTGACTCAGTGAGAAGTAGCGGAAAACATTATGGTGAACATGAATTTTCAAGAGAATACACTAAATTTTGAGCTTCTGTTCCTCAACCCTGAGGAGTATAAGTCTGTTCTCCCTGGGAAAGTGTACTCCCGTAGAAAATTTTGAGAAACACTGATGTAGTGGGGAAGAAAGACTCCAGTCTGGGAGTCAGAAAACCTAGGAATTCAAACCCTCTGTTTTCATCTCTATAAAAATGAAAATCATGACCTACCTCACAAGGTTATTGTGAGAAACACATAAGGTGATACCTAAACCAGGGAAACGCTATACACAGAGAAAGACAATCTATAAGGTGGATCATGAGCACCTCGAAGCCTTATTTTATCTTAGTAATCCCGGGACACAATTCCTTACTCCTGGGTGTTCATATTTGTTGTATTGAGTAGTCACCTAACCTTAATTTTCTTAGCCCAGTACGTTATACCATCTTGCTCTCTTATGTCTAAACTTTGTCTCCTTTATGAAACAAAACTTTGTATACTGACCAGACTGTAATACATATGTTTATCATACATTTATTATATCCCATACATAAGGGTGTCAGGCACTGAAAATATAAATAAATAGATAGGTAAGACCTGGTCCTAACTTGAAGTAGTTTACATTCTGGGGAGAAGAGAGACCTATTAATATATATTAGTTACAGAAGATGATGAGTATCGTGAAGGGAGGGATTGGTCCTGCTCAAGGTAAAAGAGCTTTTGGAGAAGGCCTCTTGGCTATCATTTGAATGGGGTCTCATCGGGTGAATAGAAGTTCAACAGGCAGTACACTGAGGGAAGATGGTTTCAGGTCAAGAAGCAGCATGAACACTGGTGTGAAGCCATGAAAGGGCACATGAGATGAGTGCATAATGCAGAACCCAGTGTTAGCTCTGTGCTCAGATCCTTAATGGAGTGTATAGGGGAGGGAAAGGAGGGGAGGGAGACACAGCCCATTTTACTAAATGTTACTCTGTGTTATTAGTTACGATTGTTCTGACAAAATGAGGCCTCAAATAGGCTCATCATTGGTTAAGTGCTTAAAGTGTACATTTAATTTCCACCAATTATGGTGGTTTACAGATGTGGAAAAGATCAGGTTCTACCCTCTTTTCCTTCCCCTCTTAAAAACAAAGGATTCCCTCATCTTCTTTTCCTTTATCATTACTTTCTCTGCCTTCTTCCATTGCAAACTTTTCCCTCTAGGAGCTGAAAGTAGAATATGTAATTACCTACATGTTATTATTTAAGGGAACAGGGAAGAAAGGCTTTCCATCTCCAAAAAAATCTTTCTGTATCAGAAAGTGATGATTAATTTCTTTGGACTAAGCTCTTGTCTTTCAAAATGCATGTAGTACAAGGGGAGCTGATGTATTAAGTTCCAGTGCTGTAATGTAATTGAGTTTTCAGTCTTTTACTAGCACTGGAGGGAGGGAGGTGAGGGCAGTCAAGAGGAAGACAACAAAGAGGAAACAAGATTACAGAAGAGGGAGGTTGGAAGGCTCAAAACCAAGTGCATATTGGCAAATTTGGTTAAATTTTCTCCATGCCATACTTACTAATGTTAGTATGATGTGAAAATATGATTTCTCCTGTTAGAGCACAAATATTCTATTATGTCATCAAAACAATGGTTTGTTAAGGGGAAGTAGCCTAACTATTCAAATACTGGGTAAGGCAGCAAGGTGTTAACAACCCTGTCGCTACCTGGCTGTGTGACCCGATCTATACCAGTCATTCTGTCAGGTCCCTTTACTTACTTCTAAGGATTATTGGGATAAAGTTCTCGTAATGTACTTGGCTCTTCAAGTGAAAGGTATTATGAAAATGAATGCCAGATACTGCTTTAATTTCATTTAGAAATTTTCCACTGTTGTTACAATACACGTTTATGTTGTGACCTGCATTCTCTTTATATGAAAGAAGGTTCAAGTTAATATCATCTGTCTGAATTTAAAAGAAATGTTTACTTTTACTTGGGGCCAGAAAGGTCCTAAGTAGAAATTTGATATCTTGGAAATTCAGGCCAGCAGCAGCTATGAACAGAAGCCGGTAAAGGAAAAGCATATTTACCTAACCCTAAAAGTGACAGTAAAAAGACACTAGAGCCAGTCCTACAATGAGGAGGTCAGCACTGGTGCAGTCTGAACTGGTAGAGCCTAGTCAGTAATCCACAAACTCATCATTCCTCAGTTCAAGACAGATTTAAGTCCCTCTTATATACTAATTATTATGCTGAAACCACAGAAAGATTTAAAAATAAGTGGTAAGGGACTTCCCTGGTGGTCCAGTGTGTAACACTCTGCACTCCCAATGCAGGGGCCCCGGGTTCGATCCCTGGTCGGGGAACTAGATCCCACATGCATGCCACAACTAAGAATCCGCATGCCACAACTAAGAAGTTCGCGTGCTGCAACTAAAGAGCCCACATGCCTCAACAAAGATCCTGAGTGCCACAGCTAAGACCCAGCACAGCCAAAATAAATAAATAAATTACAAAAAATAAATATTAAAAAAAATAAGTGATAAATACAGTATTGTTCTAATCTTCAAGAAGTTCATAATCTAATTGGAACATAGACATATCAGCCCACACATATTTTTAAACATGAAGTGAAAATGCAGGGGACAAACAAAAAAATAAGTGTGTGACAGGATAATTTATTGAGCTATTAATTTGGTTTATGTTCTCCTTATATTTTCCCTCCTCTCCATTCCAAACATGCTTCAAGGGAGTTTTGTGTCTCTAGGCAGAAAGAAGTTGACAGGAGCTCCATATTAGACCATTCCAGGGGGCACCACTCACATTGTAATTGAAGCCTCCTGGACCACAACTCCTTAGGATGCACTGTCAATGTTACCCCTGGAGTTGTGCCCAGCCATTTGCCTTTCAGTTTCCTTGCTCCTAGAGGGATTTTGCTAGGGGGTTCAAGAGGTAGGGGCATCTGGTGAGGAAAAGGAGGAAAGAGAGAGAAGGAAGGAGGGGTTGTGCGTAGGTGGAACTGTTGCAAAAGAAAAAATTTCCCAAACTGGAAAAGAGTCAAAGTTCAGGGTTGCAGTAGTGGGGACACCAGCCCTGTTTCCTCGATCACCCCAAGTGATAGCCAGACCTCAGATAGATGCATGGTGGCCCTATGGAGGCTGGATCGCCCTGCCACTCTTGGTCTATGAGCAGAGCTGTTGCTTGGCTTCTAGGGACCATGTATCCCTGAACAATGAAGTTGTCAAAGTCCATCTTCCCCCATTTTCTGGGCTCAACATAAATCTTCCAGACTCTAGTGCATTTCTAGAGAAGAATGGAGGCAAGCCCAGTAATAACTGGGATTGGATTTCCTTCTACTTCAGTGGAATTAAGGCTGGGCTCATTTAAGTCTGAGGTGAATTTAATCTGATTTAAACACGATAAAGAAACGTGACATTTCTTGCACGCCCAAATTTGTACTTACAGCTTTAAACCTAACTAGTGGTGGATACTATATATGAAGCAGTGTTAAGCGAGATGTGTAAGATTAAGCATCACAGTGAATGACACAGCTAATAACTGCTGAGGGAGTTAAGAGAAAGCAAAGAGCAAATGGAGGTGGCTTCACGGAGGGCCAAAAAAAAAGTAAAAAGGAGGTGGCTTCACGGAGGGCTTCGGACAGAGTTGGAGTGTAAGGAAAGGGAAGTCTATGAAAGTGGGAGAAAGAATGGCAGCAAGCCAGAAGGGAAAAGCAGTGTGAACAGAAGCAGGAAAATCAGCATGACTAAAGAGACAAACAGGAGACTGGCCTAACCGGAGTGAATAGCTGATGATAAAGGTTGCACTGGGTACCAAATTCCAAATCTCTGCTTCTGTCCTCGCTGTATAAGGCAGGGTTGTATCAGAGAACAACCAGTAGAATATATTATAAATTTCCTGTAATATTCATTATGATCACATATTTATCACAATATTTATTGTAATTATTCTATTATAATATATAATTTAAAGGAACTGGCTTGCCTGATTGTGCAGGTTAATAGGTCCAAACTCTGTAAGGCAGGCCAGCAGGCTGACAGGCCAGAAACTCTTGGGCAGGAACAGGCGCTGCAGTTTACAGGTGGAATTTCTTCTTCCTTAGGAGAAACCTTAGTTTTGCTCTTAAGGCCTTTCACTTGATTAGATGGAGTCCACCCAGAATATCAAGGATAATCTCCTTTACTTAAAGCCAAATGACTGTAGATGTTAACCACATCTAACAAAATTCCTTCACAGCAGCACCTAGGTTAACATTTAATTTGAATAACTGGTACATTAGCCTAGTCAAGTTGACACATAAAACTAACAGTCACATTCACTACACTCTTTATGTCATCCCTCATGTATTTGAGAAGAGGGGGAAGTCTTTGGACTTTCTTCTTAGGAACCTCAGGAAAGATCCTGTCCTATGAAGTAGGCCAACTTGTGTCCTTTCCTTGGGTATATTTATTTTCTTTGCTCTTTTTTGTATATAAATATACATACTCCCAGGAACTTCCTGTTTTTCTTCATCCTTCCCTCCTGCCCCTATTACCTGAAGTTGTACCAAGTAAGAATTGTGGTTTGACGTTAGTATAGGTTTTTTTTTAATCTTTTGTTTTTTGTTTTTCCTATTTATAGTGCCTCTAGTGTACCTATTAGCATCATTCTCCTGAGTTGGCCAAGCCCTCAGGTTTCTGCCTTCTGTAGCTACCTTCTAAAGGGCTCAGCTGATGTAAGCCTCCATCCTTGTCACTTGTAACCCTGGGTCTGTGGTTGGAACAGGGCTCAGCATCCAACATAAGGGCAACCAATCCCCTGGCTGGACAGTGACCTGTGAGCTGGCTAAAGATAAGGTCTTTGCTCAAGGAAGAGGTTAGTAATTAATTAACAAATTGATTCCTTTCTTGGAGAATATGAATATGATAAAGAGAAACAGGCAGTTGGCAGTAAAAAAAAAAAAAAAAAATAAAGTAGCTAAGAGACACAAGAGAGGCAGGCCTCAGAAACCGTTAGGCAGCAGCAACCAGTAGAGGGAATAAGTAAGAGGCAACTGTGAGAAGACAAGCAGAAAAGGCTTTAAGAAGATAAGATAGTTGCTTAGTAATGGTAGGAGCAATAGGCCCAGAGGTGGATAGAAACTGGGGAGATTTTTTGATGGAGCTCCAGAGTAAGAGGGCATCAATGACGAAGAGCAGATTATTGGCCAGGCCTTGGGGAAATCCAGAATAACTGACCAGAAACCAAGGAGCAGGAAGTCTAAGCGACTTCATACAGACTTGAAGAGAGCTAGGGAACTAAAAGTCCATTTAGGTTCCAATGCAGTTCTAGCAAGTGGTTTATTTCCTCAGATCCCCAGGAGAAGGTTTCCATTGCTACCTTACTTTAGGATGGATCTCTCTCTTCCAAAAGATTTAAACATGAGGTTATGGTCCTGATCATCTGAAGGGCTCAATTCAATGTCAAGAATTGCGTCCTCTTGAAAGTCTTACCTTATCCATTCCTCATCTCACCCGCACCCAGGTTGAGTTAGCTGTCCCTTTTCTGTGGTCCTTTAGGACCTCACACAGCCTTATGTCAAAGACACTATCTCATTATATGGTAATTGTAGGTTTACTTGTCAACTTCTTGTACCTACCCTCCCCACTGTTGGCTCCAAGTACTGTGAACTGTATGTGGTTAGAATGTATGTTTTTATTCTTTTCTGTATCTCCTACATATAGTACAGTCGCTACCATAGAGTAGCCAAATAATAAATGTTTGTTGAATTGAATTATTGAGTTAGAGAGAGCTCCTTTTACTTAGGCCAAGAAAAAAAAAGGCAGAATGCAGGAAAAAGCAGAAAGGGCTAATAAGAAAACTCAATAGCTTGTCCGTAATAATAGTGCAGGTACTAAGAACTTAGTTAATTCATACTTAAAATTCATGTCTCTGTGACTATACAAAACTTTCCCAAGCAGCCAAATATTGTCTGTTCAACTAGACATCTGGTGCTATGATTCTCCAGTTTTAAAGGTACTTTGGCCAGCCCTCTTCCTTTTAAGGAGAAGAGTCAGCTACCTTCTCCCTTCAGCCTCCAGTTTCTCATCTGAATTCAGATCCACACTCTTGGACAGGCCAGTCTTGAGTCTCACTCTCAGGGACATCCCTTGGGCTTCGGAGCTGAGAGTCCAGGACCCAAATCCCAGCCATACCCCTTGCCACTTTTGTAGTCCCAGACAAGTCCTTCACAACTCTCTGAGCCTCGGTTTCGAAGTGGTAGAAATGGGGAAATAGGACTCCCTTACATAGTTATGCTGAATGTTTGATGAAAAATATTTGTGAAAATACCTAGCACAATGTTTTATACTTAGTAAGAGCCAAATAAATGTGAATTTCCTGTATATTTTATTCCTGAGGAGGTGGAGAAGGGAAGGGAAGACATAGGATGATGGTGGAGGACAAGGACCTTGACAGTAACAGGGGCCCTGAAAATCAAAAGGGCCAGCAGCCGAGGGACTGTGTGCCACCACTTGAAAATCTGATAAAGCACAGGTCTTAGTCATCCAAAGCCACACTGCGCCTGAGGCAGCTGCCATAGGAGATTTTTTGATCAGAGTGTGGAAGGACATTCAAACCCTGCCAGGTTGAAATTGGGGCACAGTTGATAGTGAGATAGGCATCATTAATGGCAAAGGGAAAAGTTTTTGCCTACACCAACCAGAGAAAATGTTGAGATTCATCTAATGCTGTCTCAGAGAGCTCTGAGTATGTACAGAGGCAACCCCTGCAAATAAACCCAACACTGGAAATGGAGAAAGAAGGGAAGGTGTTAATAATCAATTGAGGAATCTCAGAGTATTCATAGGAATATCACATCCATATGTATCCCTTCTGAGGTCCCGAAAGAAAGCCCAATGAGACCAGCTACTCTTCCCAGGGACTTAAGGGCCCAGATAGTGTGTGTGTGTGTGTGTGTGTGTGTGTGTGTGTGTGTGTGTGTGTGTGTGTGTGTGTGTGTGATTGAGGGAGGGGGGCGTCAGGGTTTATGTTTTCTAGCTGCTCTAGGTAGAGTTCACTTAAATCAGGATTAAAAACTGTTAAAGTTAGCTCATAAACAGGCTAACTGAACAGGCTGCTTGGCAGGCAGGGATTGAGGTATGGCAGGAGGAGGGTAGCATTCCAAAACAGGATGAGCTTGTTAGTCAGATTTTTCTGACTGAAAATGTCACAGATGTCACTGATTGCTGCCTAACGTGTCATTTGTTTTCAGGCAGAAAATGTGGCTAAATGATTACAGCTCTGCAGCAACCAGTGTCTCCCACCCCCATGAAGGAACACTTTTTAATTGAATGGACCACCGAATCTATTTTTAAAGGCAAGTGACTCAAGACTAAGTACCCCTTTTCACTCTAGTTGGTGAACATCGTTTTCTCATTTCGAGTCCCCTCAGAGATGCTGTTGGATTAGGGCTTCAATGTTCTTTCTGTGTCGTAGATGCTCTTTCTAAGTATATTTTTTAATGTTTTGAAATTTTAAAAATGGTAAGATAATAAGTGCCACCCACAAATAAATTATATTTAATGGTGTTTTGAAAGAGTTAGTTTTAAAATCCTGTGTATGAAGATTAAATCAAGATGTCAGACTGAAGTAAGCTTACCTCTACCAAATCTTATGAAATGACAGAAAAGGTTGAGAGATGGGGGAAAGGGGAAGGGGGAGAGGAATAATTGGTAACAGGACTGGGGACAAAAAAGTGTCATCAGTGTATCAGAAAATTTGGAAAATTTTCTTGGAAAAACAAATTAGAGCACCTGAACCTCAAATACTCCTAAGCTTAAGACTGCTAAAGGGGCCTCCCTGGTGGCGCAGTGGTTAAGAGTCCGCCTGCTGATGCAGGGGATACGGGTTCGTGCCCCGGTCTGGGAGGATCCCATATGCCGCGGAGCGGCTGGGCCCGTGAGCCATGGCCGCTGGGCCTGCGCACCCGGAGCCTGTGCTCCGCAACGGGAGAGGCCACAACAGTGAGAGGCCCACATACCGCAAAAAGAAAAAAAAAAAAAAAAAGACTGCTAAAGGAGTAGACGCAATTTCAGGGCCACTTCCATCTCCGAAAGAGCAGATTCAGTGCGTAGAGGGTGCTAGCATAATGACCAGAGCAGTGAATGAAGACATAGCAGTTGGAGCAGCTGGACTGCTGATCTCCTTCCCTTTTCCTGCTTAGAATTGTCCACAGATTAAAGCAGTGAGGCTGTGGGTCCTGGGAGCCAAAGATAGAATAATAGCAATGGACTCCAGGAGGGACAGGGAGACCCCTCGCTCTGAAATCACTCTGCCCAGCAGTATGTCCTTCCCTTCTCCTATAATCACCGGAGTCAACTCACATTAAGCAGAAGTAGAACACTAAAAGGAATTTTCATTTACAATGTAAAAAATTAATCAACGTAAGAATAACCCAAGTTTGTAGAGGCACCAAACTCAGTAAATACTGAAATAATACCTGTGGAAAGATAAATGAAAAGATAAGTATAAATTTCATCTTATTTTAAGAAAAATATAACTATAAGTAAAATATATACTTATAAATGCTACAAATTAACAATTATCTTCAAAGAGATTAGGACATTATTACATTAGTGGAAAGGAAGCAAACAGTGATCTTAGGGGTTAAAAACATGATTTCCAAAATAAGAAAACTCAGCAGATGTGTATCATCAATAGAAATTCCTTGAAAGGATAACTGAATTTTGGATGAATTTTAATAAAATAAATAATGAATCCAAGAAAGGTGAAGATATTCAAGAAACAGTGGAAAGGAAAGAAACTAGTTAACTTGTCTAATTATGGCCTGTGTTTAAAAATTAGTAACATAAAATTAAAATCTAGATTAGATGCTGGCAGACTTTTTCTGTAAAAGACCAGAGAGTAAATATTTTCAGCTTCGTCGTCCATACAGACTCTATCTTAACTACTCAGCTCTGCTGCTATAGTGTGAAAGCAGCCATAGATAATATGTAATTGAATGGGCCTGTTTGTGTTCCAATAAAACTTTATTTACAAAACAGGCAGCAGGACAGATTTAGCCTGCCTGCCACCCCTGTTTTGGATGAATGCAGCATAAAGATGGCAGAGACAAGGTGTGATGAAGAGATAAGAGGGAAGTTCAAAAAGCATGTAAGACACACACACACAACCAGATGGCAGGAAAAAAGTGAAATCATCAGTAATCAAGATATGTGACAAATGGATACAATTTCCTAAAATAAAGAGAGAAAAATCTCAATATCTGTAAAAGAACAACATGTCTAGTCAGAAGGTATTTAGAAGAAATACATCTAAAAAGAAGGTTGAAAATAAAAGAACATACAAAGATAAATAAGCCAAATAACTAAAAATAGATAACAAGTGTGGTAATATTGTTAGAACAAAAAAGAGAATTTAATGTAAAGAGGATTTGACAAGATAAAGAACATTTATGTTGATGAAAGATACAATTCCATAAGAAGATCAATTAATAATGAACCTTTACAAACCTAACAATATAACATCAGAAGTCATGTTTATAATATAACATATAAAGTAAAAACTGATAGAAATACAGGTAGTGATGAAAAATACACAGCTATTTTGGAAGACTTCAACTCAGAAATTGACAGATCAAGTAGGAAAAAAGGAAGCAAGCATAGTGAGAATTTGAATAACACAATAAAGAAACTTGACTGAATAGGTGTAAAGGACTGTACACAATAAATGGTGAATGCATAATCTCTTCAAACACACATGCAACATTAACTACTTTCTAAAACAAAGAGAGAAAAGAAAATGTTAATAAATTCCCAGATAAGAAATCATTCAGGTCACATTCTTTGATCACACTGCAATAAAATATGGAGTTAGTACAAAATAATACAATTTTTATAACTTGGAAATAAAAAACCCACACCTTTAAATAACTTTAACTTAGAATAACTTTAATGAAAAGAAATGTAAAATGAAGCTATCAATTATTTAAACATAACAATGCCAAAAATTTATTAAACATTACTATACAACCAGCTTTGTGCTAAGTGATCCACCTGGATTATCTCATTTTATTATCACAATAATCCTGAGAAGTTGATTCCATTATCGTCTCATTTCACAGATGAAGAACTGAAACACAAAGCTCTGTTAAATAACCTGCCCAAGGGCACATAGTCCATAGATGACAGAGTTGGGATTTGAACCTAGATAGTATAGTCCAGAGCCAGTATATTTAACTGCTACAACAAGAACAATGAGATCAATACAATTCAAAATCTATACATACTCAGAGAAAACTTATAGCCCTGGATGCATACATTAGAAAATAGGAAAAGATTGAATGGAAGTAAATCATGCATACAGTTCAAGAAGGTAAAGGAAGAGAAATAAAAATATATAAGGAAAGTATTACTAAAGAAAAAACCAGAAATGCATGAAATAAGGAGTAGAGTTAATCTGAATAAAATTAAAACTGATCATCTGAAAAGAACCAAAAATATCGAAAGTCTAGAATGTTTAATCAAGGTTAAAAAAAAAAGAAAGACAGAATTATCAACCTTTGAAATAAGGGACATTATAAGTATAGAGTAGATTCTAAAAAATCTGAGATGAATACTAAATTTAAGATAATGAATTAGAAAATTCTAGATTAAAATAATTTCTGGAAAATAGAAATCACCAAAATTGACCCATGAAGAAATAGTCACCTTAAAACAACAAACAACAACAATAAAAACAATGAGAGCATTGAAAATGTAGTCAAAGCTCTCTCATAAAAGGTCACCAACCAAAGATGGTTCTATAAGTAAGGAACAAATAATCCCTATGGTATATTAATTAGTTAATCCAAAGCATAGAAAAAATAGAAAATTTTCTAACTCATTTACTTTGGAGCTGACATGGCCTGAATTTTAAAACTGGAAAGAAAAGCGTACACTCACTTATGAACACATATACGGATATCTTAAGTATTGGTATTAGTAAAGTGAATCCAGAAATGTATTTTTTAAATGTCATAAGTAAGAAGGATTTATCTAAGCTATTCAAGGCTGATTCAAAATTCAAAATATATTAATGCAAATCATTACATTCAAAATAAAAAAAAATATTAAGAGATGCAAATGGCATTTGATACAATTTGACATCTTTTTTTTAACATCTTTATTGGAGTATAATTGCTTTACAATGTTGTGTTAGTTTCTGCTGTATAACAAAGTGAATCAGCTATTTGTATACATGTATCCCCATATCCCCTTCCTCTTGCATCTCCCTCCCACTCTCCCTATCCGACCCCTCTAGGTGGTCACAAAGCACAGAAGCCTGTGCTATGCAGCTACTTCCCACTAGCTATTTTACATTTGGTAGTGTATATATGTCAATGCCACTCTTTCACTTTGTCCCAGCTTACACTTCCCCCACCCCATGTCCTCAAGTCCATTCTCTACATCTGTGTCTTTATTCCTGTCCTGCCCCAGGTTGATAAGAAAGAAAACCACTTTTGCAAACCAGAAATAGAAAGAAACTTCTCTGTTTTAATGAAAGATATCTGCATACACAAGCATCATACCTAATGAAGTATTAGAAGCTTTCCCACTAAAGTTTTTTCAATATTGCTTTGAGAGTCCTGGCTAATGCTATATGATAAGAAAAAGAAAGTTAAAAGTGGCAAACCAGGAGAAAATATTTTCAAAATATATATTATTACATTTAATAAAGAACACCCCAAAATTGATAAGAAAAATATAAACAACCTAATAAAAACATGTGCAAAGGATCTAAATAACCACTTCAATAAGGAGAAATGTAGATAATGAATAAAAAGTAATTTAAAATAACAGTGAATTCCATTTTTTTTTTGCCCTTAGAACTGGCAAATTTGATTGATAATATCTAGTGTTTATAAAGATGTTGTGAAACAGGTATTTTCATATACTGCTGGTCAGAATGTAATTTGTAAGACTTTCTTAGAAAGCAATTTAGCAGAATTTACCAAAATTTTTATTCTACAATTTCTTTTACTCAGCAATTTTGTTTCTACTGTTTCAGCCAAAAGAATTGTTCATAGTACACTAAAAAGAAAATACTTGTTTGTGTGCACCAGGAAATTTTAAGAAAGTTTGTTGCAGCATTGTTTCAAATAGTGAAAAATTAGGAGTAATTTATATATCCATTAGTAGGGAAATTAATTATGTTATATTGATACAATAGAATACTGTGCAGCTGTTAAAATGAGACTGATCTGTATTTGACAGAAAGAGCTGAGAGATGTATTTTTAGGCTAAAAATAAAATTACAGAATTATTATGAAGTGTGAATGTGAATTTTTTAATGTTACACATACATGTGCATATACATATATATGTGCATGTAAATGTATAAAAAATAATTTGGAAGTAGAATCACCTAATGGTTTTTTTTAGGGAGGACAGCAAGAATGAGGGACAGGAAACAGAGGTAAGACTAATATTTTAGTCTCTATATTTCAGTGTTGTTTGAGTCTTTCAGTGAAAATATATCCTGTAAATTTCTATGATTTTTTAAAGTTTTTTTTTGAGTTTTAACATACTGAGACTAAAGTGCACAAATTGTAAGTATATAGCCCAATGAATTTTTACACGTGTATTACTCATGTAACCACTACCCAGATCAAGATGTAGAATATTTCTGCTCCCTAGAATGTTCCATCATGGTCCTCTATTGTACCCACCGCCACAGATTATTTTATCTGTCCCTGAAATTCATAGAAATAGAATCATACAGCTTGTTCTAAGTTTGTGTCTGGCTCTTTTTGTTTCATATCATGTCTACTATACTAATCCATGTTATCAGTTCTTTTCTATTGCTTATAGTATCCCACTGTATGAATACACCACAATTTAGTTATCCATTCCTCTGTTGAAAGACATTTGAGTTATTTCCAGTTTGGGGCTATTAGGAAGAAAACTGATATGACTTGCCTTGTACATGCCTTCTGAGATATTCATGCATTTCTCTTATATACCTAGTACTGGAACTGCTGGGTCGTAGAGGAGGTTTTAGTAGAGTGATTCAAGGTAGTTGTAACAATTTACACTTTCATTAGTGTATATGGAAGTTCCAGTTCCAGTTGCTCCATATTCTGGCTACCACTGCATAATGTCAATTCTTTTCATTTTAGCCATTCTGATGAGTCCATACTGATATTACATTTTGGTTTTATTTTTATTTGCATTTCCTTGATAACTAATCATATGGAACATCTTTCCATGTACTTATGTCCAAGCTGATATTCTCTTTTCTAAAACTCCCACTCAAGTTTTTTCTCATTTTGTTTGAGCTGTTTATCTTCATTATGTTGTTTATCTTTTTTTTTACAGATTTGTTGGCATTCTTTAGATATTATGGCTATGAGATATTTTTTTGGATATATATGCTACATCTATGATATGTGTATATAAACATGCATATATATATATGCATATATATCACAAATATCTTCTCTTAGTCTATGACTTTCTGGTTCACTCTCTTGATGGTGTACTTCGATAAATAGAATTTCAGAATTTATAAATCTTTTATGGTTCATGGTGTTTTGGGTCTTATTTAAGAAATCACTGCCTACCCCAAGGTCATGGAATTATTCGTCTATGTTATCTTCTAGAACAGGGGTCAGCAGACTATGGCCCATGTGGCCTGCCACCTGTTTTTGTAAATAAATTTTTATTGGAACACAGCAATTCCAATTCATTAATGTATTGTCTATGGTTGCTTTTGTGCTGTAACAGCAGAGTTGAGTAGTTGCAACAGAGACCATGTGGACCACAAAATTGAAAATATTGAGTATCTTGTACTTTACAGAAAAAATTTACTAACCCCTGTTCTAGAAAATTATTGATTTCCTTTCATATTAGGCCTATAATCCAATTGGAATTAAGTTTTGTAAATGGTATAAAATAGGGTTAAAGTCTGTTACGTATGAATTATCTAATTGCTCCGGCATCAAGTTTTGGAAAAAAAAACTCATTACCACAAAATTGCAGTAGCACCTTTGTTGTATATCAGGTTGCTGTATAGGCATGGGCCTGTTTCTAGACTCTCTCTTCTATTTCACTGTTTGTTTATCTATCACTGCACCAGTACCACACTATCTTAAATATTGTAGGTTTATGCTAAGTCTTGGTATCTGATATTGTAAATCTTCCAACAATTTCTTCTTCCTGATTTTTTGACTCTTGCATTTCCATATAAAGTTTAGAATTCCCTGATAAATTTCCACAGAAAACCTTGCTGGGAATTTGAATGTGACTGCATTGAGTCAATAAATTAATTTTGGGAGAATTGATGTCTTTATAAAACAGAGTCTTCAAATCCGTGAACATGGTATATTTATCTATTTGTTTAAGTGTTCTATGGTTTCCCCTAAAATGTTTTGTATTTTTCAGTTTAACAATCTTGCATGTCTTTCATCAGATTCATTCCTAGATATTAGACCATTTCCAAAGCTATTGTTAATAGTGTTGTATCTAAAATTTTATTGACTGATTGTTTTTGCAAGTATAATATATAGAAATGCAATAGATTTTTATATATTTGTATCTAGTGACCTACCTAAATTCATTTATTAATTCTAATAGTGTACATATTTTTTGGAGTTTTCTATATTGACAACCACGTCACCTGGAATTACATTTTTACTTGCTCCTTTCCAATATTTATACCTCATAATTCTTGTTTTGTGCCCTTTTGCACTAATTGGGACCTATGGAACAATAATTAACAGAAATGATGTAAACGAATGTATTTGAATTGTTCTGAACTCAGGGAGAAAGCACTCAACATTTCACCATTAAATATGTGAGCAATAGACTTTTTATATATAAACTTAATCATATTAAAGAGGTTCTCTTCTATTCCTAGTTTGTTGAGAGTTTTTATCATGAACTAGTGGTTAATTTAATTGGATGCCTTTTTGTATCTGTTGAGGTAATCATATGGCCTTAACATTCACTTTTTGTTAAAGAAGTGAATTATATTGATTAACTTTCAAAATTTAAACCATTTAAAAAATTTTTTTTGGCCACACCCTGTGGCATGTGGGATCTTAGTTCCCCCACTAGGGATCAAACCCACAGCCTCCATTGGAAGGTGGAATCTTAACCACTGGGCCACTGGGGAAGACCCTAAACCATTTTTTATTCCTAGAATAAGCGAATTTGGTCATGACGTAGTACATATATTCTCTGGATTTGATTTTCTAATATTTTATACTAATGTGTGTATCAATTAATAAGAAGTACTCTTATGCAGTTTTCTTTTCTTGTAATTTCCTTGTATATGTTTGTATCAGGCTTATGCTGGTCGCATAAAATGAGTTAGGAAGAAGTGCTCTCTCTCTATTCCTTAAAAGAGGTTGTACAAGATTGGTATTATTTCTTTCCTTAAGTGTTTGGCAGAAATCACCAGTAAAGTCATCTATACTCGAATTTTCTTTGGGATAGATTTTAGTTACAGATTTAATGTATTTCTTTCTTTTATTATTTATTTATTTTACCTTATCCATTTTTTCCTTTTTATTTTTTAATTGAAGTATAGTTGACACACAATATTATATTAGTTTTAGTTGTACAACATACTGATTCAGCATTTATATACATTACAGACTGATCACCACAATAAGTCTAAGTCCATCTGTCACCATACAAAGTTATTACAATAGTATTGACTATATTCCGTATGCTGTACATTACATCCCTATGATTTACTTATTTTATATCTAGGAGTTTGTACCTCTTATTCCCCTTTACTTGTTTTGCTTAACCCCCTACTCCCCTTCCTTCTGATAACCACCAGTTTGTTCTCTGAATCTATGAGTCTGTTTCTGTTTTGGTTTGTTTATTCACTTATTTTGTATTTTATTTGATTTTTTATTTTTTGCAATGTTGTCAGTTTTGTTTTTGCATAGGAAAAACATCATAATGACTAATGAGAAGATTAAAATGGTCTCTGTGAATCATCATCTCTTGCCAGTGGTTATTCAGATTCAGAGTGGAGTATGGGATACTCTCTCCTTAATAATTTGTCAAAAGCAGTGGCTCTCAACCAGGGGCAGTTTTGCCCCTGAGGGGTTGTTTTGTATTTTAGATTCCACATGCAAGTGATAACATAGAGTATATATCTATGGCTGAGTAATATTCTCTTATATATATATAATACATATATATATAATATATATGTATCTCACAACTTCTTTATCCCTTTTTCTATAGATGGACATTTAGGTTGCTTCCATATTTCCACATTGGCTATTGTAAATAATGCTGCAATGAACATAGGGGTACATATATATTTTTGAATTATATTTTCATTTTCTTCAGATAAATACACAGAGGTGAAATCATATGAGATCATATGATAGTTCTATTTTTAGTTTTTTGAGGAACCTCCATACTGTTTTCCATAGTGGCTGCACCAATTTACATTCCTACCAATGGGGCATGAGGGTTTCCTTTTCTCCACATCTTTGCCAACACTCATTATTTTTTGTCTTTTTGATAATAGCCATTCTGACAGGTGTGAGGTAATATCTCCTTGTGGTTTTGATTTGCTATTCCTTGATGATCATTGATGTTGAGCATGTTTTCATATGTCTGTTGGCCATCTGCATGTCTTCCCTGGAAAAATGTCTATTCATGTCCTCTGCCCAATTTTTACTAATTTTTGTTTGATGTTGAGTTGTGTGAGTTCTTTATATGTTTTGGATATTAACCCCTTTTGCAACTATCATCTCCCATTTAGTAGGTCGCCTTCTCATTTTGTTGATGGTTTCCCTTTCTGTGCAAAACCTTTTTAGTTTGTTGTAGTTCCATTTGATTATTTTTGCTTTTGTAGCTCTTACCTAAGAAGACAGATACAAAAAAATATTCCTAAGACCAATATCAAGGAGCGTACTGCCTATATTTTCTTCTAAGAATTCTATGGTTACAGAACAAATATTTAGGTCTTTAATCCATTTTCAATTTATTTTTGTAAATGGTGTAAGAAAGTGGTCCAGTGTCCTTCCTTCCCGTGTAGCCGACCAGTTTTCCCAACACCATTTATTAAAAACAGTCTTTCCCCACTCTATGTTCTTGGCTTCTTTGTTGTAAATTAATTTGCCATATAAATGTGGGTTTATTTCTGGGCTCTCTATTCTATTCCATTCATCTATGTCTGTTTTTGTGCTAGTACCATACTGTTTTGATTACAGTTGTTTTGCAGTATAGCTTGAAATCAGGGAGCATGATACCTCCAGCTTCATTCTTCTTTCTTAAAATTGCTTTTGCTATTCAAGGTATTTTGTGGTTTTATACAAATTTTAGAATTATTTGTTCCAGTTCTATGAAAAATGCCATTGGTATTCTGATAGGGATTGCATTAAATCTGTAGGTTGCTTTAGGTAGTATGGTCATTTTAATAATATTAATTCTTCCAATCCATGAGGACAGTATATCTTTCCATTTATTTGTATTGTCTTCAATTTCTTTCATCCACAGTCTTATTGTTTTCAGAGTACAGGTCTTTCACCTCCTTGGTTAAATGTATTCCTAGGTATTTTATTTTTTTGATGCAATTGCAGTTGTAGATGGGATTGTTTTCTTAATTTCTGTTTCTGGTAGTTTATTATTAGTGTATAGCAGTGCAACAGATTTCTATATATTGAAATCTTGTATCCTGAAATCTTACTGAATTCATTCATTAGTTCTAATAGTTTTTGGTAGTTTTAGGGTTTTTTTCTGTATAGTATCATGTCATCTACAAATAGTGACAGTTTTATTTCTTGCTTTCCAATTTGGATGCCTTTTATTTCTTTTTCTTATCAGATTGCTGTGGCTACGACTTCCAATACTATGTTGAATAAAATTGATGATATGGGCACCCTTATCTTGTTCCTGATCTTAGAGAAAGACCTTTCAGCTTTTCACCCTTGAATATTATGTTAGCTCTGGGTTTGTCATATATGGCCTTTATTATGTTGTGGTAAATTCCCTCTGTACCCACTTTCTGGAGAGTTTTTATCATAAGTAAATGTTGAATTTTGTCAAATGTTTTTTCTGCATCTATTCAGATGATCATATTATTTTTATCCTTTGTTTTCTTAATGTGATGTATCATGTTGATTGATTTGCAAATAATGAATCAACCTTGCATCTCTGGAATAAATATCATTTGATCATGGTGTATGATTCTTTTAGTGTACTGTTGAATTTCGTTTGTTAATATTTTGTTGAGGATTTTTGCATCTGTGTCCATCAGGGATATTGGTCCATAATTTTTTTGTAGTATCTTTATCTGGTTTGGGTATCAAGGTAATGCTAGCCTTGTGGAATGAATTTGGAAGCATTCATTTGTCTTCAATTTTTTTAGTAGTTTGAGAAAGATGGGTATTTACTCTTCTTTAAATCTTTGGTGGAATTCACCTGTGAAGTTGTCTGGTCCTGGACTTTTTTTTTTGTTGGGAGTTGTTTGATTACTGATTCATTACTAGTGAACAGTCTATTCAAATTTTATATTTTTTTCTGACTCATTCTTAGAAGAGTGTTTGCTTCTAGGCATTTATCTGTTTCTCCTATGTTGTCCAATTTGTTGCTGTATAATTGTTCATAGTAATGTCTTGCAATCTTTTTTATTTCTGAGGTCTAAGTTGTACTTCTCTCTTCTTTCTGATTTTATTTATTTGAATTCTGTCTCTCTCTCTCTCTCTCTCTCTCTCTCTCTCTCTCTCTCTCTCTCTCTCTCTCCTTGAATGAGTCTGGCTAAAGTTTTATCACTTTTGTTTATATTTTCAAAGTATCGGCTCTTAGTTTCATTGATTTTTTCTATTGTATTCAATCTCTAATTTATTTATTTCAACTCTGATCTTTATTATTGTCTTCCTTCTACAATACTAACTTTGGAGTTTCTTTGTTCTTTGCTAGTTCCTTTGGGTGTAAATTTAGGTTGTTTATTTGAGATTTTTCTTGTTTCCTGAGGTAGGCCTGTATTGCTATAAATTTCCCTCTTAGAACTGCTTTTGCTGTGTCACACTGATTTTGGAACATTGTGTTTCCATTTTCATTTGTCTTAAGGAATTTTTTGATTTCCTCTTCGATTTCTTCATTGACTCATTGGTTGCTTAGAAGCATGTTGGTTAGCATCCATGTATTTGTGTTTTTTTCCTAGTTTTCTTCTTGTAATTGATTTCTAGTCTCATAGTGTTATGGTCAGAAAAGATGCTTGATATAATTTCAGTCATCCTAAATTTATTGAGACTTGTTTTGTGGTCTAACATGTGATCTATCCTGGAGAACGTTCAAGGTGCTCTTGAGAAGAATGTGTAGTCTGCTGTTTGGGGGTGGAAAGTTCTACATATATCTGTTAAGTACATCTGGTCTAATATGTCATTTAAGGTCAATGTTTCCGTATTGATTTTCTGTCTGGATGATCTGTCCACTGATGTAAGTGTGGTGTTTAGGTCCCCTTCTATTACTGCATTACAGTCAACTTTTCCTTTTATGTCTGTTAATATTTGCTTTATGTGTTTAGGGGCTCCTATGTTGGGTGCATAGATAGTTACAAGTGTTATGTCACCTTGTTGGATTGATCCCTTTGTCATTATGTAATACTCTTCTTTGTCTTTTGTTGCCGTCTGGGTTTTAAAGTTTATTTTGTCTGATATAAGTATTGCTACCCCAACTTTCTTCTCATTTCCATTTGCATGGAATATCTTTTTTCATCCCTTCACTTTCAGTCTGCATCTTTACATGTAAAGTAAGTCTCTTGTAGGCAGCATATATATGGGTCTTCTTTTTCTTTCTTTAACCATTCAGTCATCCATGTCTTTTTATTTATTTATTTTTTTATGGTATGCGGGCCTCTCACTGTTGTGGCTTCTCCCGTTGTGGAATACAGGCTCTGGACACGCAGGCTCAGCGGCCATGCCTCACAGGCCCAGCCGCTCCACGGCATGTGGGATCTTCCCAGACCGGGTCACGAACCCGTGTCCCCTGCATCAGCAGGCGGACTCTCAACCACTGCGCCACCAGGGAAGCCCCACCCATGCCTTTTGATTGGAGAATTTATTTAAATTTTAAGTAAATATTGTTAGATATGTATTTATTACCATTTTGTTACTTGTATTCTGGTCATTTTTGTAGTTTTTCTCTGTTCCTTCCTTCTTTTTTTGCTCTCTTCACTCATGGTTTGATGACTGTCTATAGTGTTATGTCTGGATTCCTTTCTTTATTTTTTGTGTAACTGTTATAGGTTTTTGATTTGTGGTTACCATGAGGTTCATATATAAAAACCAATGTATATTTCAGTCTATTTTAATTTGATGGTCACTTAGTTTGAATGCTTTTAAAAATGCTACATTTTTTACTCCCCCCTTCCAATGTTTTATGTTTTGGATATCATATTTTACACCTTTTTATTTTTTGTATTGCTTAACTAATTATTTTATTTTTTATTTTATTTATTTTACTTTATTTCTTTGGCTGCCTTGAGTCTCAGTTGTGGCACGTGGGACTGTCATAGGGGCATGTGGGATCTTCCGCCATGGCGCTCAGGCTCTTTGTTGCAGTGCACAGGCTTCTCTCTAGTTGTGGCATGTGGGCTTCTCTCTAGTTGTGGCATGTGGCTTTTCTCTCTCTAGTTGTGGCGTGCAGGCTCCAGGGCACATGGGCTCTGTAGTTTGTGGCACACGGGCTCTCTTGTTGAGGTGCACGAGCTCAGTAGTTGTGGCGCGTGGGCTTAGTTGCCCCATAGCATGTAGGATCTTAGTTCCCCGACCAGTGATGGAACTTGCCTTGGAAGGCGGATTCCTTACCACTGGACCACCAGGGAAGTCCCTAATTATTTTAGATAGATGATTTTACTACTTTTTTGTTTTAACCTTCATACTAGCTTTATCAGTGGTCAATCTGCTGTCATTACTATGTGTTTGCTTTTACTAATAATACTTTTCTTTCATAATTTTCTTGTTTCTAGTTTTGGCCTTTTCTTTTCCATTTAAAGAAGTCCCTTGAACATTTCTTGTAAGGCTGGTTTAATGGCGATGAACTCCTTCAGCTTTTACTTGTCTGGGAAACTCTTTATCTCTCCTTTTATGCTGAATAATAATCTTGTTGGGTACAGTAGTCTTGTTTGTACATTTATACACCTAACGTTGTCTCAGAGGTCCCTTAAACTATCTTATTTTTGTTTGTTTGTTTTAGTGCTTTTTTCTTTTTGCTGGTCTAATTGGGCGACTTCCACTACCTTGTCTTCCAGATTGCTGATCTGTTCATCTGTATCCTCTAATATGCTATTAATTCCCTTTAGTGTATTTTTCATTTACATTTTTGTACTATTCAGTTCTGCTGGTTCTTTTTTATATTTTCTGTCTTTGTTGAAGGTCTCATTGAGTTCATCCATTCTTCTCTCAGTTTGGTGAACATTTTTATGACTATTACTTTATAGTCTCTGGTAAATTCCTTATCTCCATTTTGTTTAGTTCTATTTCTGAGGCTTTGTCTTATTCTTTCATTTGGAGGTATTACTTTGTCTCCTATTTTGCCTAACTTTCTGTGTTTGTTTCTTTATTAGGTATATCAGTTACATCTCCCAGTCCTGAAAGAGCAGCCTATGTAGAAAGTGTTTCGTGGGGCCCAATAGTGCAATCCCCCTGGTCACCAGAGCCTCCAGGAGTATTCCCTCTGTGGGCCGTGTGCACTCTCCTGTTGTGGTTGGGCCCTGATTGTTGCAGACACACTGGTGAGTGGGGCTGTCCCCTGGTATACTGGCTGTGTGGCCTGGCTGTGACTTCTGTAGTCATGCTGGTATGCAGAGCTGCCCCCCAGAGTGGGAGCTGTTTTGGAGTAGTGCTGAGGCTGGCCAAGTGAGGTGTGGCTGTCCCCCTGGAGTGGGACCTGCTTTGGAGGGGTGCCAGTGCCAGCCAGGGTACCCAGTAAGTGGGGCGAGGTGGGAGCCACTTTGGAGGGGCTGGCCAGTAGCTGGCAGGCTTGGTAGATGGGTCCTAAGGGGAATGCCAGGGCAGGACACATGGCATTAGCTAGGTTGATGGAGAGTGACAGAAATGGTGCCTGCCAGCCCTGGGCCAGCTAGGTAGAAAGAGAGCTAAAAAAAAAAGATGGTGCCCATCAGCACTTCCATCCCCAGAGGAAGTTCCACCAGATACCTGCCTCTCCAGCATATGCCCTAAAATTAGTCAGTGAATCTCCTTGTGTGACCCAGGTACTTTTCAAGCTGCTGCCTCTGTGCTGGGTATCAGAGTGAGTGAGTCTGTGCATGAGCTCTTCAGGAGCAGAGTCTTGGTTTCCCAAAGCCCGCCAGCTCTCCTGGTGAGCCTTGCTGGTTTTCAAAGCTGGATGTTATGGGGGCTCATCTTCCTGGTGCAGACTTTCTGGGTCGTGGAGACCCACATGGTGCTCAGACCCCATACTCCTCGGGGGGAACCTCTGTGGTTGTAATATGTTTCCCACTTGTGGGTCACAGCACTTGGGGTGTGGGTTCTGACTAGACCATGTCTCTGCCCCTTCTACCTGTCTTGATGTGGCCTTTTCTTTCTATCCTTAGTTGTAGAAAATCCATTCTGCAGGTCATCAGGTTATTCTCAGAGATAGTTGTTCTATATGTAGTTGTTGCTTTGTTGTGTCCATGGGAGGAGGTGAGCTCAGAATCTTCCTACTCTGCCATCTTGATCTGGACCACTCTGGATTTAATATATTTGACAACTATTCAGATTAAAAATTTTTTTTCTTGAGTCAATTTAGATAACTTGTGATCTTAAAGAAAATCATCGATTTTATTTAGTTTGTTAAATTTATTTATATAAAACTATGTATCATAACCCTGTATTATCTTTTTATGTCTGTAGCATCTGCAATGATATCTCCCTTTCATTTTGATATTAGTAGTTTATACTTTCTTTTTCTTGATTGGTCTTTCTAAGAGTTTATCAAGTTTATAGATATTATGACAGAACAAATTTTTGATTCTGTTGATTTTTGTCTATGTATGTGAGCTTACTGTTTTTTCAACTTATGTTTTCACTTTTATTAATTTCCTTCTATTTTAAATTCTTTTTCTAACTTCTTGAGATGGTAACTTAGAAGTTGATTTTTAATTTTTTTCCAATACATGCATTGAAAGTCATTTTTCTCCTAAGCACTGTGGATCAACAGGCCCAATCAGGAGAGAGAAATCACACAGTAATTTCAACAGAAAGATTTTAATATAAGGAATTATTAACAATACCAGGGGATGGCAGTAATGAGGGATTGGTTAGCAAGAATTAAAGAGGATTCAAAAGAATATAGGAATAGTAGATATAGGGAAAAGCTAGTACCCCCCAGAGCTGAGATAACACACCAAGGAAGAGGCCCACTGAGGCCTGAGATCCAGACCTTTCTTTAGAAGGCACAGTGTGGCTCACTAGATGGCAGAAAGGTTACTGTGGTGCCATCCTGCTTAAATATGCTGGAAATCCACCCTCTGAAATTTGCTGGAAATCCACCCTGTGGGGTGCCAGGGAAGACTCTTCACAGGGAGATATCTCACTGGAGGGCCTTTGCTACAAAACTGCCTGAGGGATATGCCAGGGGAAGTCGCTGGCTGCTAGGTGCTGCTGGCCACTGTGCACTGCAGAAGTCTAGTGTAGGGGAAAGTAGTGCATCCTGGAGAAACTTGCACAGCAGACACCCCAGAACCAGGAAGCAAAAACTTTTTCCTCCTGCAATGTATTTACAGTGCCTTCTAATGGCAAAGTGCCAGTTGGCAAGGGGAAATATTTAAAGGACCCAAACCCATTTTCACAAAGCAGCCTAATAGGTGGAACTTAGAACTGAAAGGCAGTAAATAATAACCAGCACACACCATTTTAGCCATATCCCATAAATTTTAGTGTGTTTTATTTTCAATATCTGATTTTCATTGTGCTTTCCTGACTTCTGGGTTATTTAGAAAAATGTTGGTTAACTTCTAAACATTATCAAATTTTCTAGTTATCTATTAATTGATTTCTAGTTTTATTCCACCATAGCCTGAGAACATACCCTATGTGATTTTAAGTTTTTGAAGTTTTTTCAGACTTGTTTGATGTATACCATATAGTGCATTTTGGTAAATATTTCGTGAGCACGTGAAAAGAATGTGTATTCTCCAGTTGCTTAGTGTAGTGTACTATATATATATATATATATATATATATATATATATATCAGTAGGTTAAATTTTTAAATAATTTTGTGCAAAGAGTCTATATAACTTAGTTTTCTTTTTTTAGTCTAACACCCCAGAGATAGGTGTATTAAACTAAGATTGGGGTTATGTCTATTTCTCCTTTTTTGTTTTATTACCTTGTTTGCAATTATGTTATTTTGGATATAAAAACTCAGGATTGCTGTGTATTCATGTTGAATTGACCATTTTATCTTAGGAAATGCCACCCTTTATCTCTAGTACACTTCTTGCCTTAAAGTTTACCTTATCTGTTACTAATATTACCACACAAGCTTCCTTTACTTTATAGTTTGTATGATATTTATTTCCATTATTTTGGTTTCAATCTGTGTACTTATATTTAAAGTGTAACAGCACACACTTGAGTTGTTTTTTTAAATCCAGTCTGGAAATCTTTGCCTTTTAATTGAAGGGTTTAGTCCATTTGCACTTCATATAATTAGTCATATAACTGACTTGCTTATGTTTTTAATTTCTCTCATCTGTTCTTTCTTTTTTCCTTCTTTCCTATTTTTTAGGATTATTTTATTATTCTGTATTACTTCTTTACTAGTTTTTCTTAAATACCATCACAGTCAAGATGCAGGCATAGCTTAGAGATTTCCTTTCCCAGTGCATATAGAAGTTGTCTATACTATACTGTAGTCCATTAAATGTGAAATAGCATTGTCTTTTTAAAAAAATGTACATACTTTAATTAAATAATGCTTTACTGCTAAAAAATATTAACCATCACCTGAGCTTTCAGAAAGTCATAAACTTTTTGATGGTGGAGGGTCTTGCCTCAGTGTTGATGCTGCTGACTTATCAGGGAGGTGGTTGCTGAAGTTTGGGGTGGCTATGGCAATTTCTTAAACTAAGACAGAAACAAAGTCTGCTGCATCAGTAAGCTCTTGCTTTCACAAACATTTCTCTGTAGCATGCAATGCTGCTCGATAGCATTGTACCCCCAGTAGGACTTCTTTCAAAATTAGAGTCAGTCCTCTCAAACTCTGCCACTGCATCTTCATAGCATCTTCACCAGGAGTAGATTCCATCTCAAGAAACCACTTTGCTCATCCATAAGAAGCCACTCTTCATCCGTTAAAGTTTTATCATGAGATTGCATCAATTCACTCACATCTTCAGGCTCCATGTCTAATGCTAGTTCTCTTGCTATTTCCACCACATTTGCAGTTACTTCCTCTATTGAAGTCTTGAACCCTCCAAGTCATCCATGAGGATTGGAATCAATTTCTTTCAACTCTTGTTAATGTTGATATTTTGACCTCTTACCATGAACCCTTAATGTTCTTAATGGCATCTACAATGGTGAATCCTTTCCAGAAGGTTTTCAATTTACTTTGTCCAGATCCATCCTAGGAATCACTATCTATGGCATCTATAGCCTTACAAAATGTATTTCTTTAAGAATAAAACTTGAAAGTTGAAAAGACTCCTTGATCAATGGGCTGAAGTATGGATGTTGCATTAGCAGGCATGAAAACAATGAGCAGTAATATTTTGAAAGGAACCTTTTTTTCTGAGCAGTAGGTCTTAACAGTGGGCTTAAAATATTCAGTAAACCATGTTGTCAACAGATGTACTGCTGTCCAGGCTTTGTTGTTCCATTTATAGAGCACAGGCAGAGAAGATTTAGCATAATTTTAAGGACCCTAGGATTTTCAGAATGATAAATGAGCATTGGCTTCAGCTTAAAGTCACCAGCTGTGTTAGCGTGTAATGAGAGAGTCAGCCTGTCCTTTGAAGCTTTGAAGCCAGGCATTGACTTTTCCTCTCTAGCTACGAAGGTCCTAGATGTCATCTTCTTCCAATATAAGGCTACTTTGTCTACATTGAAAATCTGTTATTTAGTGTAGCCATGTTCAATGTTGATCTTAGCTAGATCTTCTGGATAACTTACTGCAGTTTCTACATCAGCACTTGCTGCTTCACCTTGCACCGATATGTTATGGAGATGGCTTCTTTCTTGAAACCTCATGAACCAACCTCTGCTAGCTTCAAACTTTTCTTCTTCAGCTTCCTCATCTCTCCCAGCCTTCATAGAATTGAAGAGAGTTGGCTTCTTGCTCTGGATTAGGCTTCAACTGAAGAGAATGTTATAGCTGGTTTAATCTTCTATGCAGACCACTCAAGCTTTCGCCATATCAGCAATAAGGCTGTTTTTCTGTCCTATCATTCATGTGTTCACTGGAGTAGCACTCTTAATTTCCTTCCAGAACTTTCCTTTGCATTTGCAACTTGGTTAACTGTTTGATGTAAGAGGACTAGCTTTGGGCCTATCTCAGCTCTCTATGTGCCTTCCTCACTTAGCTTAATAATTTCCAGCTTTTGATTTTAAGTGAGAGACATATGACTCTTCCTTTCACTTGAACACTTATAGGACATTGTAGGGTTATTAATTGGCCTAAGTTTAAGATTGTTGTGTCTTTGGGAACAGGGAGGCCTGAGGAGAGGGAGAAAGATGGGGGAAACGCAGGTCAGTGGAGCAGGCAGGACATACACATTTATTGATTAATTTTGCTCTCTTACATGGATGCAGTTCATGGTGCCCCAAAAAATTACAATAGTAAATCAGAGATCACTGATTACAGATCACTGATTACAAAACACCATGACAGATATACAAATAATGGAAAAGTTTGAAATATTTGAAGAATATCCAAAGTGTGACAGAGAGAAATGAAGTGAGCAAATGCTATTGGAGAAACAGCACTAAGAGACTTGCTCAGTGCAGGGTTGCCACAACCTGCAATTTGTAAAAAAATGCAGTATCTGTGAAGTACAATAAAGTGAAGCACAGTAAAATGAGGTATGACTGTATATTGCACTTCCGTCATTCCCAGAATTGTGCCTGTGTCCCTTTTCAGCCAATCTTTCCCCATTCACCAATTGAAAAACATTTGAGTTATTCCCACTTTTTGACTATTAGTAGCAATGCATTTAACTTGCTACCAATTTTTGGCAATTTTTTTTTTTTTTTTTTTTTTTTTTGTGGTATGCGGCCCTCTCACTGTTGTGGCATCTCCCGTTGCGGAGCACAGGCTCCGGATGCGCAGGCTCAGCGGCCATGGCTCACGGGCCCAGTTGCTCCGCGGCATGTGGGATCTTCCCAGACCAGGGCACGAACCCGTGTCCCCTGCATCGGCAGGCAGACTCTCAACCACTGCACCACCAGGGAAGCCCGGCAATTTTGAATAGATTTGCTAGGAACATTCTTATACAGGTTTTTGTGTGAATGTATGTTTTCCTTTTTACTTGGTAAGCACCTAGGAGTTGGATTGCTGTGTCATATGATCAGTAAACAGTTAATTGATAACTAAGAAACTGAAAACTCATTTCCAAAGTAGTCATACAGTTTTTTAATTCCTATCAATAATGTATAAAAATTTCACATCTTCATCAGCCCTGGGTGTTGTCGGGTTTTTTGGTCATTTTAATAGGTGTGTAGTGGTACCTCATTGTGATTTTAATTTGCATTTTTCTAAAAATTACTGATATAAATTATCTTTTTATGTGTTTATTTATCATCCATAAGTTGCTTTGTTTTGTTTTTATTATTTAATACTTATTTTATTGAGCTATAATTGACATAAAATTATATTAGTTTCAGGTGTATAACATAATGATTCAATATTCCATATGTCTTTTTTGATAAAGTATCTGCTCAGATCTTTCACCAAGTTTTTTTCCAGGATTTCTGTTTTCTTCTTATCAAGTTTTTAGAGTTCTTTATATATTGAGGACATGAGACTTTAACTGATAGGTGTTATTGAAATAGTTCTGTCCCAGTCTGTCACTTATCTTTTATTTTCTTACCATGGTCTTTTGAAAACCTGAAATTTTGAATTTTGATGTATCAATTTTTTTCTTTTATGGTTCATAAGTTATTGAGTAAGAAATCTGTCTATGAGATATTTGCATGACCTAAGGTCACAAAGACTTTATCCTGTGTTTTACTGTAGTTGTTTTATAGCTTTAGATTTTTCATATATCTGTAGCTCATTTGACTTACTTTTTGTGTATGGTCTATATTATGGGCTGAGATTTAGTTTTGTTTTTGAAATGGATGTCCAACTTTTCCATGCTGTTTGTTGAAAGTATGACATCCTTTCTTTATTGAATTTCCTTTGCAATTTTGTTGAAAACCAGTTAGCTATGGTTCTATTTTTGGATTACTTGGTTCCATTGACCTATGTGTCTGTTCTTTCACCAATATCACAATCTTGATTATTTGATTATTTGTAATACATCTCGAAACCATATAGGAAATATCCTCCACCTTTGTTTTTTTCTGTTTTGTTTTTGTTATACTAGCTCCTTTATCTGTTCATATAAGTTTTCTACTTTCTTAAAAGCTTAGATCACTGATGTGAGACCTTTCTAATTTTCTAGTAGTATTAACATTTTTTTAGTTTTTTATTTTAATAAACTTCAACTTTGGGATCATTTTAGATTTACAGAAAATTTGCAGATATAATACAGAGAGTTCCCATATAACTCTCACTTTGTCTCCCTATTGTAACACCTTACCTCAGAGTGGCACATTTCTCACAGCTAAGAAACCAACACTGGTACGTTGGTACAGTACTATTAGCTAAACTACAGACTATTTGGATTTCACCAGTTTTTCCACTGATGTCTGTTTGTTTGTTTGTTTGTTTCAAGATCCCTTCCAGGATACCACATTACATATAGTCATGTCTCTTTTTTAAAGAACTTTTATTGGAGTATAATTGATTTACAATGTTGTGTTACCTTCTGCTATACAGCAAAGTGAATCAGTTATACATATACGTATATCCACTCTTTTTAAAAATTCTTTTCCCATACAGGTCATTACAGAGTATTAAGTATAGTTCCCTGTGCTATACAGTAGGTCCTTATTAGTTATCTGTTTTATATATAGTAGTGTGTATATGTCAATCCCAATCTCCCAGTTTATCCCTCTCCCCCTTCCCCCCTCACCAGTAACCATAAGGTTGTTTTTTACATCTGTGACTCTAGTTCTGTTTTGTAAATAAGTTCATTTGTACCATTTGTTTAGATTCCATGTATAAGCAATATCATACAGTATTTGTGCTTCTCTGTCTGACTTACTTCACTCAGTATGACAGTCTCTAGGTCCATTCATGTTGCTGCAAATGGCATTATTTCATTCTTTTTTATGGCTGAGTAATATTACATTGTACGTATGTACCATGGCTTCTTTATCCATTCCCCTGTCAATGGACATTTAGGTTGCTTTCATGTCCTGGCTATTGTAAATAGTGCTACAGTAAACACTGGGGTGCATATATCTTTTCGAATTATGATTTTCTCTGGGTATATGCTCAGGAGTGGGATTGCTGGATCATATGGTAGCTCTATTTTTAGATTTTTAAGGAACCTCCATATTGTTCTCCATTATGGCTGTACCAATTTACATCCCCACCAAAAGTGTAGGAGGGTTCCCTTTCTCCACACCCTCTCCAGCATTTATTGTTTGTAGATTTTTCTATGATAGCCAGGTGATATCTTATTGTAGTTTTGATTTACATTTCTCTAATGATTAGTGATGTTGAGAATCTTTTCATGTGCTTTTTGTCCATTTGTATGTCTTCTTTGGAGAAATGCCTATTTAGATCTTCTGCCCATTTTTTGATTGGGTTGTTTTTTTGTTTTTTGTTTTTGTTATTGAGCTGCATGAGCTGCTTGTATATTTTGGAGACTAATCCCTTGTAGGTCACTTTGGTTGCAAATATTTTCTCCTGTTCTGTGGGTTGTCTTTTCATTTTGTTTATGGTTTCCTTTGCTGTGCAAAAGCTTTTAAGTTTCATTAGGTCCCATTTGTTTATTTTTGTTTTTATTTTCACTACTCTAGGAGGTGGATCAAAAAAGATCTTGCTTCAATTTATGTCAGAAAGTGTTCTGCCTATGTTTTCCCTGAGAGTTTTATAGTATCTGACCTTACATTTAGGTCTTTAATCCATTTTGAGTTTACTTTTGTGTATGGTGTTAGGGAGTGTTCTAATTTCATTCTTTTACATGTAGCTGTCTAGTTGTCCCAGCACCACTTATTGAAGAGATTATCTTTTCATCATTGTATATTCTTGCCTCCTTTGTCATCAGTTAGGTGACCATAGGTGCGTGGGTTTATCTCTGAACTTTCTATCCTGTTCTGTTGATCTCTATTTCTGTTTTTGTGCCAGTACCATGCTGTTTTGATGACTGTAGCTTTATAGTATAGTCTGAAGTCAGGGAGCCTGTCTCCTTCAGCTCCGTTTTTCTTTCTCAAGATTGCTTTGGCTATTTGGGGTCTTTTGTGTTTCCATACAAATTTGAAGATTATTTGTTCTAATTCTGGGAAAAAATGATATTAATTTGATAGGGATTGCATTGAATCTCTAGATACTTTGGGTAGTACAGTCATTTTGATAATATTGATTCTTCCAATCCAAGAACATGGTATATCTCTCCATCTGTTTGTGAGTATGAGCATTAATATTAAAAATGTCTCTGTAAGGACAGCTTTATCTGCATCCCCGTAGTTTTGATATGTTGTATTTTCATTTTCATTCAGTCCCAAATATTTTCTAATTTCCTTTCCAAGATTTTTTTTCTACTCATTTGTTATTTGGAAGAGTTTTAAAATTTTCCAAATAGAAGATTTTTTCAGAAATCTTTCTTTTTACTTTAATTCTGTTATAAAAACATACTTTGTATGGCTTTAAATCTTTTAAATGTGTTGTTTGTTTTATGGCCCAGAATATCATCTATCTTGTTGAATGTTTCATATTTTCTTGAAAAGGATGACATATGCTGTGGTGGGTAGAGTGTTTTATGAATACTAATTAGTTCAAGTTGGTTGACATGTTGTTCAGGTTTTCTAATTCCTTGTTGATTTTTGGTCTAATTATTTTGTTGATTATAGAGAGAAAAATGTTGAAATCACCAATCATAATTTTGAATATGTCTTTATTTTTTCATTCTACCCAATTTTGCTTCTTGTATTCTGAAGATCTTCTGTTAGGTGCATGTGCACTTAGCATTTTTTGGTGTATTCTTAGTGAACTGATACCTTGGTTATTATGTAACTTTTCTCTTTATCCCCAGAAATATTCCTGTTCTGAAGTCCAATTTTCTGATATTAGTATTGCCTTCCCAGCTTGCTTTTGGTTAGTATTTGTATAGGCTCCTCAAGCTCCAATCTGTCATGTCACCTTCTGTAACCACCCAAAGATCCACTGGTTTTTCTTTCACTCATTCTAGTTCTTCTACCTGCACCAAGTCTAATCTGTAATCCAAGCCCAGAATTAACCAATTCCACCAAGGAAGAAAACTGCTTGCCAGCATAGCTTATTAGAAAGGCTTCTTCCTTCTTTGGAATATTATCCAGTCATTTTTGCTTCCACATCACTCTGATGTCTTTAAAAATGTGATTTTTGTCATTTATTTATTTTTTTCTAATTGTTACATCTGGAACATTGGCCTGATGCAATCTATTAAATTGCATTCAGAATTTTGCATTTTTTGTTAATTTAAGGGGAAAAAAACCCTGTTTATGTACTTACCAGTGACAGGGTTGTTGTTTTTTTTTTTTTTTTAAGGGGTTTACTTGATGCTTGCATTTAGAAATACGCCTCAGGGATTATAGTTTCTCATGTTTTATGGTATTTGAAACTACATGCCTTCATATTGTGTTGAGAAGAGCTTGGGAGGAGAATAACATAGGAAGCTTTGACCTCAAAAGTGAACTATGGGGCTTCCCTGGTGGCGCAGTGGTTGAGAGTCCGCCTGCCGATGCAGGGGACACGGGTTCGTGCCCCTATCCCGGAAGATCCCACATGCCGCGGAGCGGCTGGGCCCGCGAGCCATGGCCGCGGAGCCTGTGTGTCCGGAGCCTGTGCTCCGCAACGGGAGAGGCCACAGCAGTGAGAGGCCCGCGTACAGCAAAAAAAAAAAAAAAAAGTGAACTATGTGTTAAACATGAGAATTGTCAAAGTGTAGTTTCTTTAAAAAATTAAGACTGGTTTATTATGCAAATATTATAGTGAGCATGGTGCGTCAGGGATTTCTTAATCCGTTATTGAGGAAACCATAAAGATGGCAAAGCTGATTCAAGAAAAAAATCTAAGGAACCCAAGATAGGTAGTTATCCAGTGAAAGGAAAGCTGAAATGCATTTGCTAACAGCTACAAACTAGTTAATGTCCTACAGGGCAAGAGAACCATAACCACTGGGGTTACCTTTATTTCCAGAGAAAAATCTATAATTAATATCTAATTTTATAGAATCTAGCCCCTAATCAAGTGTAAATAGTAAGTCAAGCAAAGGTAAAATTCCCTACTCAGGAATTAAATAATCTTTGGACAGAGCCATTAGTGCTTTAGAGTAACATGTGGACAAAGAATATCTCCTGCCATATCAGTAAACAAAGGATGTTGCAGCTATCAAGCCATCAGCTACTGCAGCCACCCCCACCCCCTACCCAGTGGTGCACCCTGAGGGGATTCAGGATGGAGAAAAACAGGATACTGGCCCTAGATAGTTAAGGTTCATATCAAAGGAATAATTTCATTAAGTCCAGACTCTTGCATATTCCAATACTTAGAAAAGTGCTAAAATCATTAACTTGAGATGTCTGGTTTTTCTTCGATTAGCAGCAATCTTTTGATGTTAGACTACCTGGGGTTTTGGCGTTTTTTTTTTTTTTTTTTTTTTTTTGCAAAAATTCCTATACATCCTGGCTCCTCCCTTTCCTCTTCGGAACATTCCCTCAGAACTATCTGAGAGGCTATATCCTGGGCTGAAGTTCTCAGTAAGTCTGCTGAGTAAAACATAATTCTCAACTTTTAGGTGGTGCATTTTTTTTCAGTCAACACATGAAAAAGGTATGTACTTATCCTTTTGCTTTATTTACAAATATAAGAACATTTTTCTTAATGTAATTATATTAACATGAAGCAAATGTCTCGGAAATATTAAATTTGTGAACAGAAAAGCAGAAATATGCTATAAGAATTTAGAGATAATTTGGAGGCATTTCCTCCCTATGATCCTTACTAACAACTTTAGCTGTCTTTGTGGGAATTACCTTTGGTGTTAGGGAGATGAAGGATGTTATTTATTTTATTGTTAAACACTCACATTGTGTAAGTCTTGAAAATACACACGTTCTTATGCAGGAATAATTTTACCAGAAGGGATAAATAACCCCCTTTTATCTTCTAAATATTCTACCCAAAGGCAAAGATGGGGGGGTGGTAATGATAGATGTAATTTCTGTGCATAAGGAATAAATTACATGAGCCAAGTTAAATAATGTATGATTGTGGCTCCTACAAATAAAAGCAAGGTTATGCCTACTTTAACCATTTTCTAGTAGATTTATAAGAAAAAGAAACATTGTCCACAAGAAAGATACAAAAGAACATAACTCCATCAGGATATTTTTAATTTCAGAGAACTGTTGTTCTGAATAAAGTTATCTGAAGAGAGATGTAACAGAATCATCAGAGCTGGGAATGATTTCCACATTTGTCAGTCCCTGGCTGAATCATTTAAATTCTCAATGGAGATTTTATGCCTAAGAGTGAACATTAATTAGAAAAACCAACATTATTGCAAAGCCACATGAATAACTAATGCCTGTCATAGATCTGCTGAAGTAATTTCAACCAAGGGTTTGTATTGGGGTATCAGTCAGTGAATTAAACCAGAAACCAAAGCAAAGTTGTCCTTTATGGCTTCAGAAAGACTTAATTTGATTTAAGTTTGATTCTTTTGAGTTCAGGGGTACTCAAGGGATTTTTTTTTTTAATGATTGGTAAGAATGTTATCGTGTGTGTGATAGAAAACTTGCACTGAACAGGTTAAATGACATCTGAGTTACTTGCATATTACCTTCAGCATTACAAAAGTGCTGGTGTTTCTGAATATAAGAGTTCCTAAATGCTTAATAGGACTTTAAAGATATTTGTGTCACAGAATGGGAAAGGGAAAAATAGAACCCTTTTAAGGCAAATGAAAAGAAAATTCCCCAAAAGATATTAGTTAACAGAGGTTAGTATATGGGTTTAAATCCTCGGGTAGTCAAAATAACTGAAAAGCAAAAGAAAACTGTGGTATCTATATAATGAAGTAATTTTGTAATATTTTTGCCCTTTGAAAATAAGGTCTTTGACCTAGGAACTTGTGAGAATTGGTGTGGCTGACTGCATGCTGGCAGTTTTCATGGCTATGATACTTTATACTTCTGCCCCAATACAGTGTTTCCCCCCTAAGAACTACAGATTGAGTAATTTGATTCATCCACAGATGATGAGATGATATCACAGTATCACAGGATACTTTTTTCCAGATTATCAGATTATCAGTTGTTTTTCATTTATAATAAAAGGCATTTCTGGCTTAAGTTGAGAGACTAACTGCTCCTTTAAATGTTGATGTTCTCTCATTCTAAGTTACCACTCTCAAATCATTGTTACTAATCCTTCTCATTCATATAGGTGCAAAAAATGCTAAACAGAATGTGAGAAAGAGAAAGCAACAATTATATTTTTAGTCTCCCAGACCAAAGAGATTTATCCCAGGAAAGAAATCAAGATTCAACATTAGGGAACTTTTCCTGTGATACATTGTATAAATAAGTCATATAAAAATCACAATCATCTCAACAGATGCCAAAAGGGCATTTAATAAAACCAAAACCATTCATATCCTCTAAAATAATAGGACTAGGTAGTTACTTCCTTAACATGGTAGAGAGTACATATTACATATGTCACCAGTAGACATCATATTTTAAATTAAAACAGAAAAGACATTTATTAAAAGTAGACACAATATTAGGGGTGTCTACCATCACTATTACCACTTAATATTACATTGGAAGTTCTGGTTAATGCAATAAAGATAAACCAGAAACAGGTAAACTCTCATTATTTGCAAATTATATTATTTGACATCAAGAAATTTCATTTGAATTTCCAAAACCATTAGAATTAATATGATTTTATTAAAGCACTAGATAAACACTGGATATCAGAAAGTGGGAGAAATATCACAAGCTAATACCTGAAGGGTGGTTAAGAGTTACCAAGATGAAGGGAGGTAGAAAGGAACTGAGGCAGATGAGAGTACTCTTCCTATCTAAGGGAATTTCTAAGCAAGACCTGGGGGCAAGAGGAGGCCCTTTATCGCTGAAGGAGTAAAGGAAGTTCAATATGCCTGTTAGTGTGTATAGGAGTTGATGCGATTCCAGACAAAACTTCAGTGGGATATTTTGGAGCATCACAAGTTATTTTAGAGTTCTTTCTGGATAAGGAATGTACCACAGTTATGACAAGTGAAGGGAAAAAAACAAGTTTAAGAACTGAATGTGTAGTATGAACCAAGTTGTGTCAAAATTGGGGAAGGGGACTGGACATTACATATATTCTTATAAATAAATACATGGAAAATTTCTGGAAGAATACAACCAAAAAAATGTTAACAGTGGCCCCCAAGGAGCAGCACTGAGAGTTTGAAAGGAACATGGAGGGAGCGGGCTTTTCTGTTTGCTTTCTACTCTTCAATATTATTTGCATCTTTTTCTATGACTGTGTTGTAAGTTTCTTATATCCCTGTTTTGAAACACAGACAATCAGCAAATAATCCCCACTGAAAATATTTCTAGAAGAAAAACAACAAAAATATGTTTGAAAACCATCTGTTAAGTTTTGGTCCTACTAGAATTAAAGAATATTGTAACACACAACTATAAACACCATTAAATACTGGGGCAAGAAGAGATAATCAGTGGCACAAGATAGCCCAGAAATAGACTTGAATATAATGTGAAAGCAATATAGATAAAGGATATATCATTAATCAATGGAAAAAGAAGGAGTTATTCAGTGAATTATGCTAAAGCCATTGTTTAGCAGTTTGGAAAAAAAATCATGTAGTTTTTCACCTCACAACAAACATCAAAATAAATTCCAGATGGTTTGAGTTAATATACAAACAATTTAAAACAAGAAAAATAGAAGTGAATATTTATCAAACTTTTAGAAGGAGATAGCTGAAAAGCAATAGAAAAAATTAGGGAAATATTTAACTATGTGAACATTTAACATTTCTATTTATCCCCAAGGTAAGCCACAACTAAAATTGAGACAAACATAAACCTGGAGGAAAACTCACACTTAATTTGATAGCACTGATACAAATTTGATAAAATACTGAGACTTCAATTGATACACAAAGGAAATGAATTCACAGAGGAGAAAATACAAATCTTCAATAAACATGGGAGTGTCCAACCTCACTGGTTATCAGAAACATGCAAATTAAAATGAACTTCCATTTTTCATCTATAAATTTAACAGATTTTTTTTAAGATTGATAGTGGAATTCCTAATATCAGTGAGCTGCCTAGGTCAATTGCTGATGGCAATGTGAGTTAGTACAAATATTTTTTAGGAAGCATTTTGGCAATATGTATGGAAATCCCTAAAAGTGTTTATTTCTTTTGTCCTAGAAATTACACTTCTTGAATCTAACCTAGGGAAATAATCCTAAATATGAAAAAAATCTTTATGCAGAAAAATGTCATCTAAATAGTATTTAAAGTGGTGTCCAGAAATAAAAGAATGGCTGTTTTGACATCCTCTATATAGAATATTATATTTCCATTTTAACAAGTATGCGTGGATAGAATGTAAAATGCCTGTTATACAATATCAACTAGAAGGAAGGAATATATTTATTGAATAATTATATTTGTTGAATGATTATTATTTTGTTAAATTAAAAGTATATAGAAAAAAGATGGGTAAGAAACAAATTGAATATAATGACTCACTCAAATGAGTGAGGAGACTATGAGTGATTTTTTTTTTAATTTTTTATTTTTTGTGGTATGCAGGCCTCTCACTGCTGTGGCCTCTCCCATTGCGGAGCACAGGCTCCGGACGCGCAGGCCCAGCAGCCATGGCTCACGGGCCCAGCTGCTCCGTGGCATGTGGGATCTTCCCGGACCGGGGCACGAACCCGTATCCCCTGCATCGGCAGGCGGACTCTCAACCATTGCGCCACCAGGGAAGCCCTATGAGTGATTTTTTAATTCTAATTTTCTCTAAAGATAATGCTTTCCTTTTTAAGTGGAAAAGTATGATGAAATAAAAATTGTTCATACTCCCCACATAGTTCTAATAATCCTTTTTCAAAATTTTATTTTAATTCAGAATAATTTAATTAAAAATAAAATTGTATATAATTATTATATTCATTTTATATTAAAATATATAAAATAGAAAAGAATGATAAAAACATGGAAAAAATTTTGGGGCCTTAGAGTTAAGTCCTTGGCATCTTTCTTATATTTTACTTTCCCAAGGTGATTCACATCATGATGTCATACATTAATGACTCTGGCAACTCTAGGCCTGACATCTCCCCCGAGTTCCAGACACATATTTCCAACTGACTTCTGGACAACTGGTGTCCTGCAGATAAATCAAGCCCATTTTCTCCCCAGATGCACCTCTCTACTCATATATTTCTAAATATGTTTCCTTTTTTCCTCCATCCTCACTGACACTGGCTTGATTTTTTTTCAAGTTCTGATCTTCTCACAGGACTTAAACCACACTCCCATCTGGTATTCCTGTTCTAACTGATTTTTGGTATTAATTTCTAGCTTACTTCTTTTGTGACAAGAGAACATTCTCTAAGAAATCAAAAGGAAAATCAAATAATATCTGAAAGAAATGAAAATGGAAACACAACATGCCAAAGCTTATGGGATCCAGCAAAAGCAGTTCTAAGAAGGAATTTTATAGCTGTTAATGCCTACATTAAGAAAAACAGAAAGCTCTCATATAAACAACCTAACATTATACCTCAAGGAACTAGAAAAAGAAGACCAAACTAAACACAAAGGTAGCAGAAGGAAGGAAATAATAAAGATTAGAGTAGAAATAAATGAAATAGAGAACAGGAAAAAAGATCAACAACACTAAGAGTTAGTTTTGAATGATAAACAGAATTGACAAAACTTTAGCTAGACTGACCAAGGAAAAAAGAGAGAGTACTCAAGTAAATAAAATCAGCAATGGGAGAGGAGATATTACAACTGATACCACAGAAATACACAGGATAATAAGAGACTACTATGAAAATTATACACCAACAAATTGGACAACCTAGAAGAAATGTATACATTCCTAGAAATATACAAAGACTGAATCATGAAGAAAGAAAAAATCTGAACAGACCAATAATGAGTAAAAAGACTGAATCTGTAATCAAAAGCCTCTCCAAAATGAAATGCCCAGGATCAGATGGTGTCATTGGTAAGTTTTACCAAACACTTAAAAAGAATTAATGCCAATTCTTCTCAAACTCTTCCAAAAAAATTGAATTTGAGGGAATACTCACAAACTCATTTTACAGGGCCAGCATTACCCTGATACCAAAGCCAAATAAGGACACTGCAAGAAAAGAAAATTACAGCCCAATATCCATGATGAATTTAGATGCATAGATTCTCAACAAAATACTAGCAAACTGAATTTAGCAGCACATTAAAAGAATCACATAACATGATGAAGTGGGATTTATCCCTGGGATGCAAGGATTTTTCAACATGTGTAAATCAATAAATACAATATATCACATTAATAGAGGGATAAAAATCATATTATCATCTCAATTGATGCAGAAAAAGAATTTGACAGAATTCAACATTCTTTCATGGTAGAACTTTCAACAAATTGGGTATTGAAAGAACATACCCCACTATAAGCAAGGCCATATATGACAAGCCCACAGTTAACATCATACTCAGCAGTGAACATTTGAAAGCTTTTCTTCTAAAATCAACATGGTACTGGAAGGCCAAGTGACAGCAGTTAGGCAAGAAAAAGAAATAAGAGGCATCCAGATCAGAAAAGGAAGAAATAAAATTGTCTCTGTTCACACACCATGTGATCTTATATATAGAAAACCTTAAAAACTTCACCAAAAAACTGTTATATCTAATCAACAAATTCAGGAAATTAGCAGGATAGAAAATCAACATACAAAAATCAGTTGTGTTTCTATACACAGTGAACTATCTGAAAAAGAAATAAAGACTACAATCCCATTTACAAGAGCATCAAAAACAATAAAATACTTAGGAATAAATTTAACCAAAGAAGTAAAAAATCTGTACACTGAAAACTGTAAAACATTGATGAAAGAAATTGAAGAAGACATATATAAATGGAAAGATATCTAGTGTTCATGGGATTGGAAGAATTAATGCTGTTAAAATGTCCATATTACCCCCAGCAATCTACAGATTCAATGCAATTTATCAAAATTCCAATGACATTTTTTTCACTGAAGTAGAAAAAAAAATCCTAAAATTCATATGGAATCATGAAAGACCCTGAATAACCAAATCAATCTTGAGAAAGAAGAACAAAGTTTGAGGCATCACACTTCATGATTTCAAACTATATTACAAAGCTAGAGTAATCAAAACAGTATAGTTCTGCCATAAAAATAGACATATAGACCAATGGAACAGAATCAAGAGCCCAGAAATAAATCCGTGCATATATGGTCAACTAAATGTTTGAAAAGAGAGCCAAGAATATTCAGTGGTGAATAGATGGTCTTTTCAATAAATAGTGTTAGAAAATGGGATATTCACATTCAAAAGAATGAAAGAGTAGACCCCAGTCTTAACACCATTCACAAAAATTAACTCAAAATGGATTAAAGACTTAAATGTAAGACCTGAAACCATAAAACTTCTGGAAGAAAACGTAAGCTCCTTGATATTGATCTTGGCAATTGGTGGGGGGGGCGTTGTGCTTTTTTGGATTTGACACTAAAAGCATAGGCAACAAGATAAAAAATAAATGAGTGGAACTATATCAAACTAAAAAGCTTCAACACAGCAAAAGAAACGATGAACATAATGAAAAGGCAACCTACAGAATGGGAGAAAATATTTTCAAACCATATATTCAAAATATATAAGGAACCCATATAAATAGAAAAAGTCAAATAATCTGATTTTTAAATGGGCATAGGACCTCAGTAGACATACAAACAGCCAGTAGGTACATGAAAAGGTGTTCAACATTAGTAATCGTCAGGGAAATGCAAATCAAAACCATAATTAGATATCACTTCACCCCTGTTAGAATGGTTATTATCAAAAAGACAAGAGATAATAAGTGGTGGCAAGGATGTGGAGAAAAGGGAACTCTTGTGCTCTGTTGCTGGGGATGTAAATTGGTGCAACCACTATGAAAAACAGTATGGAGCTTCATAAAAAAATTTAAAATAGCACTACTACATGTTTTAGCAATCTGACTTCTAGGTGTATATCCAAAGGGAATGAAATCACGATTTCAGAAATATCTTCACTCCCATGTTCATTGCAGCATTATTTACAACAGCCAAGACATGGAAACGACCTAAGTATCCATTGATGGATGAATGGATAAACAAAATGTGGCATATATACACACACACACACACACATATATGTGTGTATATATATATATATATATATATATATATATATATATATATATATAATTCAGGAGTAAGACAGTAAGAAGTTGTGCCATTTGCAACAACATGGATGAAACTTGAGGGTATTATGCTAAGTGAAATAAGTCAGAGAAAGACAAATACTGTATGACCTCACTTATATGTGCAGTCTAAAAAAGTTGAACTCAGGGCTTTCCTGGTGGCGCAGTGGTTGAGAGTCCACCTACCAATGCAGGGGACACGGGTTCGTGCCCCAGTCTGGGAGATCCCACATGCCGTGGAGCAGCTGGGCCTGTGAACCATGGCCGCTGGGCCTGCACGTCCGGAGCCTGTGCTCTGCAACGGGAGAGGCCGCAGCAGTGAGAGGTCCGCATACTGAAAAGAAAAAAGCAAATAAACAAACAAACAAACAAAAGTTGAACTCATAGAAATGGAAAGTTAGATTGTTGGCTACCAGGGACTGAGAGATGGGGGAAATGGGGAGATATTAGTCAAAGGGTACAAACTTTTAGTTATAAGATGAATATGTTCTGGAGATCTCATATACAGCCTGGTGACAATAGTTCAAAATGCTGTATTGTATTCTTCAAAGTTGTTAAGAGGGTAGATATTACACATTCTCGCCAGACACACAAAAAAAATGGCAACTGTGAGGTGATGGACGTGTTGATTTAAAAAAAAAATTTAGTAATAGCAGAAACTCGGTGGTGAGGGAGTAGGCTGAGGGAGTTTATGGGAAGTCTCTACTTTCCACTCAGTTTTTCTGTAAACCTAAAATGACTCAAAAAAATAAAGTCTATTAATTAAAACAATTCTATATAATTTAAACCATATTAGATTTGTTGAGACAATGTTTCATGTGCACTTGGAAAAAATGTGTGTGTTTTACATTAATCCTTTATTTAGGTCAATTTTCTTTATTTTATTCAAGTCTTCTATATACTTATTTTTGTGTGCCTGTTGTTTGGCAAATTTTTGCTTTAGAAATTTTGAGACTATATTATTAGGATTATACAAATTAAAAATGTTTATATCGTCCTGGCCAACTGTACCTTTTTCAGTATGAAATGATCTTTTTTTATTAGTTTCTGCTTTATAACAAAGTGAATCAGTTATACATATACATCTGTTCCCATATCCCTTCCTTCTTGCATCTCCCTCCCTCCCACCCTCCCTATCCCACCCCTCCAGGCGGTCACAAAGCACCGAGCTGAGAAATGATCTTTTTTATCTCCAGTAATGTTTTCTGTCTCGGCATTTTATTTGTTTGATATTAACATAACAACAGCTACACAAGGTTTTTAAGAAAGAGTTTAGTATTTGCAAGGTATATCTTTTTCCATTTTTTTATTTAAATCTTATTGTTTTAGACATGTTTCTTGTAATTGTCATACAGTTATATTGTGTTATTTTATCCAGCCTGAATCTTTCTTTTACTAGAGCATTAAGTCTATGTCAGTCAATTCCTGACATATTTGGGTTTAAATCTGTCATTTTATCTGTGATTTCTACTTGTCTCACTTTTCTGTTTCTTTCTCACTCCTTTCTTGCCTTCTTTTTGACTTCTTAAAAAATTTAATATTATTTAAACTTTTTTCTAGTCTGGAATTTATACATCAAGTTTCTCTTCTCTTAATAGTGACACTAGAAATTTAAAAATTTATACCTAGGACTTCCCTAGTGGCGCAGTGGTTGAGAGTCCGCCTGCCGATGCAGGGGACACGGGTTCGTGCCCCGGTCCGGGAAGATCCCACATGCCGTGGAGCAGCTAGGCCCGTGAGCCATGGCCGCTGAGCCTGCACATCCGGAGCCTGTGCTCCGCAATGGGAGAGGCCACAACAGTGAGAGGCCCGTGTACCGCAAAAAAAATAAATAAATAAATAAATAAATTTATACCTAACTTATCAAAGTATAATCAATACCTTTGCTCTCCTCCAGCACAATACAAATTTCTTAGAACACATTAACTTTATTTTCCCATCTCCACTTACATGTTGTTGAATTCTAAAATTCTATGTTGTAATTTTTTAAATTTCACAAGATTTTGTTTCTCATTTAGATTTACCTATTATGTCCACCATTTTTGTTCTTTATTCCTTATTGTATCTCAGACCTTCTATTTGAGATTACTTTACTTTTACCTGAAGTACAGCCTTTAGAACTTACCTTTAGTCTCAAAACTGTTTTCTCGTGGTACGTGGAATCCTAGGTTGGCAATTATTTCCTTTAACAACATTTAAAGATATTCTACCATCTTCTGGCTTCCATTGTTACTGTTGAAAAATAAGTCATAAGTATAACAGCTGATCTTTAAGGTGATCTTTCACATCTAGCTTCCTTTAAGACTCTATCTTTGGTGTTCTACATTTTCACTATGATATACCTAGATTGTGATTTCTTTTTATTTATCTTACTCTCTTTGAATCTGTAGATTGCTGTCATTCATCAGTTCTGGAAAATTCTTAGCCATGGTCATGATTTTTTAGAATATTGCCCCTGTCCACCCTCTCTTGCCTTTCTCATGGAATTCTGATAAATGTTTATTAGACCTTGTCACTCTATCCCCATGTTTTTTAATGTTTCGTTCAAAATTTTATGTGTTTTTATCTTATATGCTGCATTCTGGATAATTTCTTTTTAATTTATTTTATTTTATTTATTTATTTTTGGCTGTGTCGGGTCTTCCTTGTTGCGTGCGGGCTTTCTCTAGTTGCAGCGAGCGGGGGCTACTGTTTGTTGCAGCGTGTGTGCTTCTTATTGTGGTGGCTTCTCTTGTTGCGGAGCATGGGGTCTAGGCAGGGGGACTTCTGTAGTTGTGGCACACGGGCTCAGTAGTTGTGGCTCATGGGCTCTAGAGCGCAGGCTCAGTAGTTGTGGCATACCAGCTAAGTTGCTCTGCAGCATGTGGGATCTTCCCGGACTAGGGCTCAAACCTGTGTCCCCTGCGTTGACAGGTGGATTCTTAACCACTGCGCCACCAGGGGAGTCCCTGGATAATTTATTCTAACTTATTTTTTGATTCATTTATTTTTTTCTTCCACTAGCTAAAATTGGCTGATAAGCACATCCATTACATTTTTTATTGTGGTTAGTATGTATTTTTTCTTTCTTGCAATTTCTAATTGGTCATTTGCAGTCTATTTTATACCTATTCTCTAGAGAAAATTCCAAACTTTCCTTTCTTCAAACACAGAAGGAATAGAGGGTTTTAAGATTTATGTCTGATAGTTCTTATATCCGAATACTTTGTACCTCTATTTATTATGCTGTTTCTGCTGGTTTTCATTAATTGTACTTTGCATTTTTCTTTTTTTAGAAGAATTTTTATTTATGTTACAAGCTTGTATATAAATAGATTTCATTAAAAAATTTTCTTCATCAAATGCATTTGCAAACAATTACAATAATTAATACTAAAATCAGTTTCCTGATTTTAGAATTTGTAAAAGTCATCTATATGCTTATATAGTTGGGAAATATCCAAGAAAACATCATAATTGGCAAAAGCTCCAAATTTATTTGATAGAACACTTTTCTCCTTCTTCTCTAATCCGCACTGCCATCCATCTGCCCAAAGCCTTTCACATAGTGTTCAATAGAATGCTATAGAAATAAAAATGCTTATGAATAGGATGACACAACCAGGACAATACTTTTGGAATATAGACACCATCCACAGGGTGGTGCAGAGAATATATTAGAAGTTAGAGACACTACCACCACCAAAAACAATGACAGATTTGACAAATTTTTTTGCAGGTCTTGCTTAGAAGTATAGTGCATCACTTTGGGATTGTAGAAAAGTTGATACCTAATATTCTGGTCTCTAATTTTGGCTATATCTGAAATGGAGATAGAAACTTTCTATGTTGATATTTCAGTTAGCGGTGAAAATTTATTTTATAGACAAGTTTATGTCTTAGATTTGTCCCCAAACTATGTGTTTAAAGTTAATTGTTGCAGCATCATCTATAGCTTGGAAATGCATTTTTCTATGCTTGGTATTTTTACTGTGTATGGCTCATTGTTCTTGAAAATAATTGATGGGGATTCTTTGGGACCTATAATTAAGGCACCTGTAAAAATTTCCTATTGCTACTATAACAACCACAAATCTAATACCTTAAAATAACACATTTTATTCTTTTACAGTTCTGAAGTCTAAAATCAAGGTGTCAGCAGGGCTGCATTCTTCCTGGAGACTCTAGGGAAGAATCTGTTTCTTTGCCTTTTTTTTAGTTTCTGAGGCTGCCTGCAGTCTTTGGCTTATGGCTCTTTCTTTGCATCACTTCAAACTCTCCTTCCATCACCACATCTCCTACTCCTGACTCTGATCCTCCTGCCTCTTTCTTATAAGGAGCCTTATGATTACATTGGGCCTACCTGGATAATCCAGGATAAGCTCCTAGCTCAAGATTCTTAACTTAATCACATCTGCACTGTCCCTTTTACCAAGTAAAGTAACATATTCACAGGCGCCACAGATTAGAACATGGACACCTTTTGTTCTGGGGGAGGAGGCATTATTCTGCCTACCACAGTACCTTCTCCAGAGAGTATTTGTGTTTGCTTCTGCCAGGCTCCAGTCCAAAACCATCTCTCAAAACAAGTTCATGGCTTGAGGGTTTATTGATCATCAAGTGATATTAATCCAGGCTGCACATCCATGGGAGGATACACTGTGTAGTCACAAATTCTTAAGAGAAGGTTTGAATCCCTTCTTTTTTCTCTTCTTCCTTCCCCCCTCTGCTCCCCCTCCCCCTTCTCCTCCTTCCTCTTCTCCTTTTCTTCTCCTCCTTCTCCTTCTTCTTCCAGAGCCAAGCAAGATTCTTTGCAATCCCCCAGGAGTGGGAATTAGAACATTTACTTGTTTCATCTCTATCTGGAGAGTATAGCGTTTTATGGCCTCAGTTTAATTTGACTAAATCTTCTACTAGACTCCCTGCCTCCCACTTAGGATTTGACATCTGTCCCCACTACCCTGCAAGTTTTCCAAACCAAATTCAAGTTTTCCAGGAATAACAAAACCCTCAGGCCAAGAGTAGCTTTGGTGTTGTGACTTCTCTCTCTGGATTTCAGCTTTCCCTTGGATTTTGGCCTGGTAGTTCCTTATGATTTGTCAGTTTTTTAGTGCTCTTAATTAAAACATATATATTATATTCAGCATTTTTTGGTGTTTTCAGTAAATTTAAAACAATTATGGGCAAAACCTCAGGATATCCAAAGAGCAAGATAAGTCACAAGATAGTACATGGTCATTACCAAAAGAATGCATCTAGTGATAATTATTTCTCTTGTGTTCAGAAGAAAATGAAATCACCAGAGTTTGAAACACTTTGACTAGTTTAATGGCAGAAGTGTGATTTAAAGTGCGAGATACACCAAAGGATTTTGATGTGATAGGATAAAAAAATATTTAATTAATTTTAATGGCTTCACCTTTAGCTCATGATCAAAACTATGTGGCTGTGAGATATGAATCTATGGGGTTTTTAATCTCTGTATTTCCCTTCTTCTTACGTCTCATTCAAGCACGTAGCCCTGTGATCATTGCCTAAAGAAGGCATGCAGCAGAAGGGAAAGCAGAAATCGACCAAGTCTCCTTGGATTTTGCATCCCAAAAGTGTGAGCCCTTAAAAAACTTAAAGGGGAAGTTAAAAGGAAGTGGGGATAAAATTCCTAGGCATAAATGGCATGTCTCAGAAGAGACATGAAAGAACAAAGATCTCTCTCAGACTATACAGATATTCTCTCAGAGGCAAGAATGAAAAGATCTGTGAGGTACTGAGCTTAGACATTGGGGTACTGCTTTCAGCTATACCACCAGGGAGACAGCACAGAGAAAGAAAGCAGCTAGAGAGAAATGGCTCTTAGAGCATATAGACAGATGGAACATAGGCAGTCTGACAAAGATTCCCAGGCACTAAATTGGCACAAAAGCAGCAGAGATCTTCTAGAATTGGAGGGTCCATGGAAACAGGACAATGGACTCCCAGTGGGAACTGTGTAAGTTCCCCTCCATGCTCTGGTGCTGTATAAGACCTTGAAATTATGGTACAACCCAGGGAGAAGGCCATCCTTAAGAATGGCTGAGATCAACTTTCCTGTCATCCCAGTGGAATGGAGTCAGAAAGTAAGTCAGGATCAGAAAGTAAGTTGAAATGTAAAAAAGGAAAATAAGTTGCATATCTTATAGAAGCTTGTGACTAACTTTCAAATTACTACGTCTTTATCTCTAAATCTGACATTTTCCTCAAGTTCCATCCAAGTGCTTACTGGAAATTTCTAGTTGGATATTCCACTATCACCTCAAATTTGGCCTATTTATTACCATACCACTTATATTCCCAATGAGACAGAGAGAGCCAGCTGGGACAATTACCTCTGTACTCTTTTTCCTCTAATCAGGGGAGAAACAGGGAAAAGCAACGTGAGCAGAGTGTCCCTTGTTACTTAATGTCAGAACGTTTTGTAGTTTAGCCCAGGTCAAGGAGGATGTTATGTTCTTTTAACATAAGGCCTACGTTTGTAATAAATAAAATCAAAATTATGCCAGTAGGAGAAGTAGAAATCTTTTGTATAGAGAGATGTATTAAAAAAATTAAACTTCAAGGTTGATGGGTGTTTGATTATGATTATTGAGAAGAATCCCAGCCACAGGTAGAGTGGAAACTTCCTGCTCCCATTCTTTTCCCAACTTTTCATGGGACAAAAGTGTGAAGAGCAGTGGGACTTCCCTGGTGGTGCAGTGGTTAAGAAGCCACCTGCCAATGCAGGGGACACGGGTTCAAGCCCTGGTCTGGGAAGATCCCACATGCTGCGGAGCAACTAAGCCCGTGTACCACAACTACTGAGCCTGTGCTCTAGAGCCCGTGAGCCATAGCTACTGAAGCCTGCACACCACAACTACTGAGCCTGCATGCCACAACTACTGAAGCCCACGCCTAGAGCCCATGCTCCACAACAAAGAGAAGCCACCATAACGAGAAGACCGCGCACTGCAATGGAGAGTAGCCCCTGCTCACTGCAACTAGAGAAAGCCTGCGCCCAGCAATGAAGACCCAATGCAGCCAAAAATAAATAAATAAATTTATTTTTTAAAAATGTGTGAAGAGCAGTGAAGGATCTGAAACCGAACCTTACTTGCATGCTAAACGTCAGCCTGAAACTTTCAGGGATGCTGGCAGAAGACACAAGACTTTTGGGTCAGATACAAAGGACTTTTTACTCATGGCACAGTGGACAGCATGAGCTTTCTGTTTCCTTTGGTTGCCTTTCCCCCCCTAAGTCCCATGAGGGTGATGCAAAATAGATTTTGTACATGCAGTAAATATGCAACAGGTCCCAAGAAGGGTTTAGGAGTTGATGACTTGTGTAGGGACAGGTGGCAGATTCCAAGGAAATGGAGAGGCAAACACTGCAGAATGTGCAGATGGAAATAGAGCAGGTTAAAGATAGGGACATTTTCAAAGTGACTGGGGTAGATCTTCTAACTACCACCTGAAGGTCTGGAGAGTGAAGCTTTATATGGAAAAGGGAGCAAATTTTAAAACCCAGGGACCCATCTTCTACTACCACCAACCACTCAACCCTTGTCTCAGTAAAATATCTATCTATACTCTTCCATTTGATTTGGAGAAGGTAGCTACTGTAGGTTGGGTCCTCCAGGACTCAGACTCTGAGTTAGAAGTTAGAGTGCAAGGTGTTTATTACAGAATACCCTCAGGATTAATACCTGTAGCGGGAAAAAAGAAGCAGGTAGGCACAGAGAGAAAAGCCAAACTGTAATGCAGGCTTGATGACATTTTTGCCATTGCCGGGGAGAACTCTGGAGCTAATTGTCAGAGTTGCTTTATTTGGGGTGGAAATGATGGGGCCTTTATTCTTAGTGTCAATCAGTCACTGGATGTGTGCCATTGAGAAGGGTTGTGACCTTGGGTGAGGGATGTTTCTACAGCTGAGGCAATCCTGGAAAGAGCTAAGAGCTGGGTCCAAAAAAGCTAGTGACTGGACAGCAAAGTCCTTCTCTAAACAGGGTCTGGGCATCACAATTTTGTGTCTATCACTATATACCCTCTGCACAGCTCAAATCAACTTCTTAAAATAGGACAGGAAGGAAGCTCCTCTAGGATTCTGATGGGCCTCTCCTACTGGAGAAAACTTAGAAGAGGAATGTTAGTGAGGTGAACTACAGCCCTGTAATTGCAGCGTGTCTCAGTCCAGATGTTTGTCATCCTCAGCTGGCACCTCTGCTGTTTTTAGACATGACTACCAAGTCTAAAAGCAATATTCAGCAGTCTCTGAAACATTTGGACAGTTCCCTTTTCCCAGTACATGTGTATCTGAGTAAATGTCCATAGGTCCCAGTGGGAAAAGATTTTTACCATGTACATTTGCCCTGCTGTTGTAGGGCTATTCCTTCTGAGGAGCTGGCATCCTCTGGGTCCAAAAAACGTTTAATTTTGAAAACCGGGCAAAAGATCATGAAGTTGTTTGGGTTTTTTAAATTTATTTTTGGCCGTGTCGGGTCTTAGTTGCCTCACGTGGGATCATTCGTTGTGGTGCACGGGATCTTTTGTTGTGGCACGCGGGCTTCTCTCTAGCTGTGGCTTGCGGGTTCTCTCTCTAGCTGTGGCTCGTGGGATCCAGGGCACATGGTCTCTGTAGTTGCGGCATGCAGGCTTCAGAGCGAGTGGGCTCTGTAGTTTTGTGGCACGCGGGTTCTCTCACTGAGGCGCCCGAGCTCAGTAGTTGTGGCGCACAGGCTAAGTTGCCCCACAGCATGTGGGATCTCAGTTCCCTGACCAGAGATTGAACCTGCGTCCTCTGTGTTGTAAGGTGGATTCTCTACCACTGGACCAGGGAAGTCCCAATCATGAAGTTTTGTTGGGACAACTGTCCTCAGCCTCCTAATTAGTTATCCTTGCTCTCTTCTGATGGTACAAGTTGAATAGTGCATTTGGTTTTGTCCATCTGTTTTGTTGCTGGGGATACTGTATTATACTAACCATCTCCATAATTCTCCATGGGTCAGTTCCTCTCAGTTCCCAGCCCGAACTTGCCATTCGTTACAATAATTGCATCAACCTGGCTTCTGATCATTAAGTATTACCACATGTCCTCTATCTTTTTGGGACCTTATCATCCCTATTGCCATGAGTAAACCTGGTTATCTAATTGTCACTCCTATCAAGAGTGCAGGCATACAAAAGAGAACCAACACTGAAGTTTTCAGGTGATGCTTGTCTTCCTCTCACCAGCACATCCGTATGGTCTTGGTAAATTGTGTATCCTTCAGGTCTTCCCATTGAACATAACTAGAGGTTTTTTTTGGTTTGTTCTTTGTATGATATGGTATATCTACTCTAGGATGCTTATTTCCTTGTGCCTTTCAATCCCCTTTTCCATCTGCCACAGGGATTCTGGCATTTTGACTTCCTTTATTATGCACCATCATTTTTTGCATGCTTCTATGTGCTATCCAATTAGTGAGTTCACACTCCCTCTTGGGATCTTTGCTATAGTTGTTAAATCCTGTATCTCAGGATTTAATAAATAACCCCTTTTACAATCTTTTGTTCTAATCCTCTTGATCAAGCACTCCAGAATACAGTCCCAGGCATACTTCCCAAGCTCTTTCCAGCCCATGCTGGCTGGCTCCCGCATTTCCTTTCTGTCCTTATTAGGTCCAACATGTTCCCAGCTGGGTTTTGCTGTGACCCCCATCAGAATCATCCCCCACTGCCTACCTTACAGATTCTTAGAGGAGCACATATTGTCTGGCAGGAGAGAGAAATCTGCATTTTCTTAAAGCAAGTGACACATGGTAGCTCTGAATAGGTAGCTCTGAATAGGGTTGGGCTCTTTCTGTAGCCTGATAGCTTTCAGGAAATCTGAGAATTTTATATTTTCAAGGTTATCAACCGAGACTTCCCACTCTAAGTGTTAAGGCCCAATTCTTTCTAAGATAGTGTCTTGACCTGTCTTGTTTGAAAGTTGAACTTTTTTTGGAAAGTACCTACTCTAACAATTAAGTTCTGGGCCTGGTCCTAAGTTTTCTATGCCCTCCTACTTCAGGAAAGGAGAGCCATTTTGTATGCTGCTAAGGGGCCGCCTGGTTTTCCATTTGACTCTCAATTGTGTGTTAATTGCTCTCAGCCTTTTGTTGTCTTTTTCTAGAGCATCAATCCACTTTAGCATTAGCTATGGAATTCCATTGTCCTTGTAGTTACTAATGTGTCCATATTTCTCAAATGTCTAATACATCAGACCAGCTAGGTTATTTCTTTCCACTGGTATGCCTTCCCAGTTCACCACGAGTGGAAATTTGGACCATTGCAGAGCTCGCTGCCTCCAGAGGCTGTCCGTGCTTCATTTGCTGTGAGTGATGGCATCCTCTTTACCGAGCAGGTAGTGAATGAACTAACTCTAAATCCCTATCTTATCTGTGTTTTAGACCACTCCTGGCACTAATTATTGCAGGTTGGACTTTCTGGGAAGCATACTGAATTGGAGTTTAGGGTACAGGTTGTTTATTAGGGAGTGCCATTGTGATCAATAGCTGTGGAAGGGAGGGAGGAGCTCTGGGGCTAAAATAGCCCATCAGAGTTTTCCTGTATTGGGCCCATTTGGCAGGGCCTTTATACTCCCCTGTTAATAAGTCATGGCTATGAGCTGCTCTGGAAAGAGCATGACCTTGGGCTTGGCACTGTCTGTGCCTGAGGCAGACCCCATAAGTGCTGACAGCTAAAGGCTGCCTGCTGACAGCACTTCCAGCAGCTGGAGTTACAAACTCTTTCCATGAAGGGGAATCTAGATGGTACGTCCTGTCCTTCACAGTATGTCCTTCATACCTAGGTGTGGAGTTGCTGGGTCATATGGTGATGCTATGGTTAACCTTTTTAGGAACAGCCAAACAAGCCCTGTGTTTTGAAATAGGTCTTCCATCTATTCATTATTTCCAGTTTTGTTACCATCAGTATGAGGCCTTATTCCCTCATGCTTGAATAACTTCAAATTTTCTTTACTGTCATTAATTCTCCTTCTGATAGTTCTGCTTAATGCATCACACATCTTCCCAAAATAAAGTTTTAATACCATCAATTCACTTCCTAAACACCATTGAAGACTTCCTTTTCACTCCAGGATATTATCCTAATTCTTAGCTTGGCATGTAAATTCTCCACTTTTCCATTCCAGATTTAACTCTCACATCTGATTCTCGAAACCTTCCAGATAAACTAGCTCATTTGTCTTCTAAACACATCTTGAGTGTTTCCAGTTCTTCCTGTTTTCTTGAGCTGTGTCCTCATTCCATCTCAAGCAAAGATGGGTTATAACCCATCCTTGATTTAGAAAACCATTACTCCTTCCAGTTTGCCCCACCTCCGAATTTCCAGACCTTTTTTTTTTTTTTTTTTTTGCGGTACGCGGACCTCTCACTGTTGTGGCCTCTCCCGTTGCGGAGCACAGACTCCAGACGCGCAGGCTCAGCGGCCATGGCTCACGGGCCCAGCCGCTCTGCGGCATGTAGGATCTTCCCGAACCAGGGCACGAACCCGTGTCCCCTGCATCGGCAGGCGGACTCTCAACCACTGCGCCACCAGGGAAGCCCTCCAGAGCATTTTGATCACGTTGGAATTTTATAGCCTGGAACAAAGAATTTATTCTTCAGAAAATATTATAGTTTTAAAGAGGACAAGATTTCAGAGGGAGGTGGATGATTTTATGTGAAAAGTATAAAGAAAACCACCAAATCGAATTCATGACAGTGTTTAAAGTAACTTAAGTTTGGACTTTTGTGGAATCTAATGAAAAGAAAGAGATTTGTGAAGATGCATGCCAAACCTGAGGCAACATTCTCATACAATAATGGGAAATACCACTATGGACTTAAATCTGACTAACAAAGACCCGAGGATAATGTGAGATTGGAATCTCTGAAGAGAGAGACCATGTCCTCTATGGTTCCTCTGGCTTTGGAACTGAAAATGGGATTGTCAAAGGCAAAAATTTATTTTACTTTAAGTACAAACTCTGACCTCCCTAGTGATTTCAGCATCCATGAGTTTTTGGCCACGTGCCAAGATTATCCATATGTTATGGATAATCTAGTATGTTATACTAGGGTTGATACTAGGGTTAGAATATCTATAAAAGAATATGGTTCAAAATATATGAGATTTTTATAAAATTATCACTATGCAATCATTAATTATGTCATTGGGAAAGTGAGATAACCAGCATACAAAGAAATAAAATTAGCTATATAGGGAGCTTTGTGATAAGCTCAGGCTTTAAAATGATCTGAAAAAAAAATAGAGGGAGTGTCACATAATTCAAAGACAACAAAATGTGCTGTGAATGTTTAAGACTGGAAGGCTGGAGTTCAATAGATAAGATATGCTAAAGACATGAAAAGTGCCGCATCTCCCATTTAAAAAAAAGAGGTTTAGATGATTGGATTAAAATGATTGAAAAGACACACTTTAGCTGTTTTAGCAGGTTAAGCAATGTTTACTAAGGAAGACAGGACTTGGTAACTCCTATTTTCCTTCCATTTTGTCTAGCAAAGAGCATTCAAAAGTAAAACTAACAAAATGGAAAGAGAATAGAAGCCATTTATAAGTAAGGAAACTTATTTATAAATGGGTGTGGGTGTGTCTTTCTGGTTTACAGAACCTAATCTAACTGTATTCTTTGATGGCTCATAGATTTTGATTAACTGACATAAGATCCCATATAATATCTCCTTAGAACAAAGGACCCATCTTATGGCAAAGGAGAAGAGACAACTTGCGTTTGAATATAGAATCCACTGGTCCTACCACATATAGCATGACCCGGGAGCTGTCAGCCTGATAATGTGGTGGAATGGCTTTTTGAAGCTTTTGCTGAGGTGCTAGCTGGGAGATGACTCCCGAGTGAGAAAGGAGCACTGTTCTTTAGAATGTTGTGTACATACTAAAGTGATGATTATTATATGGATCTATGTCTCAGGTAGTTAGAATGCGTAGCTTAAGGATCTAAGGGGTAGAAATAGTAGTATCCCTACTCAGCATCACTCCCAATGACCCACTTGGAGAATTTGTCTTCCTATCCTTTCAGGTTTAGAATCTGAGGGTTGAGAGTTCTGAATTTTCAGGGGGGTGGGTCCTTCCACCAAGGAACAGAAAGTACCTCTAAACCTAAAGCTATAGCTACTTCCTGGTCACTTTGCGATCCTTGTCCCTCTACAGCAGTTGGTAGGCAAAGAAAGTAACTACCACACTGGCAAGGGTATAACCTTCATCATTATGAAGAGGTAAAACTGTTGATATCTAAAGGAGCAGGGGGAAATGGGTTTGCTATTCAGGTGATCTGCTGTGGCATCTATTATTCTCCTGCCTGATTTTAACTGTAAATAGGTGAAAATAGCAATCATAGCCTGAGAAGGGCCTTAGCCCTGCTCACAGTGAGGGTCTGAGATACTACACCAGGCTAACCTAATCCAGTGGAAACCCTTGCCAGTGGAGAGGAGAATCTAGAATGAGCGGCAGAGGAGCGAGATGATGAGTATCTGGCCTTGTGATCAAATGTAGCAGCAGAGGGCTAAAGTCTGTCCCACTGACCTTCCTTTTTGGGGAAATGAATGCTCCAGAATGCTGGAGAAGCCGTGACTGGGTGGAGTGAACTCACTGTGAGAGCACACTGATGTGAGCAGTACAAGGTGTGGACTACAGTCATTGCTATTGGTGGCCCACCCATACCTGCTTTTCCAGGTCAGTGCATCTGTCCTTGAGCTGCTGCCAGTGTGCCTATTGATACTGGCTCACAGCTGCACCCAACTCTGGAGAATTGCCTTGGGACACTAGTTGCTGCTTCACCCAGTAATGCCTGGGAAATAATGCCTCCCCTCCCCGGTGGTGGCCCAAAGCCAATGGCTGACTGCTTTGGAGATACAAAGCCTCTTCTCAAGGTGGGTCAGGTCTGAGGTGTAATCAATGTCATGCCCCTGGTCTATGGCTAGACTTCAGCTGAAACCATTTCTTTGCTTAGCATCTTCCCCTGTACTATCGTGCTTCCCTTACATCCTGATACTTTCTGCTGAGAACACTCCTTCAGTAAATCACTTACACAAGAGTCCTTGCTATGCTTCTAGGGATTCCGACTAACAAAGTCCCCTCTTCTCTATTTCCAAAAAGAAAATTCCTGGGGAAGAATTCTGGTTGGCCTGGTATGCAGTAGAAAATTAACCTTACGCAGAGAGTGGTCTGGCCTTTCCCTCAACTACAGGGAGGAGATCTCTAGGCCGTTGGAATGTCCTGCCTGATTGGAGTATCATTGCCTGAGGGTTTTGGCCCACTAGTTATCCATCTAAAAATGTGATTTATGATGGGGGCTTTGGGCCATGAGGTATCAGTCCCTTTTGTCTCCAGAAGCGACTGGAGACTAAAGATATCAGCCCAACCCCCCAGGAGGGCTGGAGAGTGAAGGTCAGCCATGTAGACAGCATGGGATGGAGCCCCAGTAAAAACTCTAAACACCGAAGACTAGGGTTTGCTTCCTTGGCTGGCCATGCATATTGTCACATGACATGGCCATAAGGAGTTAACACTGTCCATGGCTCCATATGAAGAGGACAACCAGGAGCTCTGTATTTGGACCCATCCTGGACTCTGCCCTATGCATGCATCTCTTCCCTTGACTGATCTTAATCCCTGTAATATCCCATAACTGTGGGTGTAGCAGCTTTCAGTGCATACTGAGTCCTTCTAGCGAATTCTCAAAACTGAGGGTGGTTTGGGGAATGCCCCACATTTGCAGCTGGTGCCCTAAGTGATGGCAGTCTTGTGTGGACACTGTTTCTCCTAAGTGTTCAGTTGGCTAAACTCTCATACTTGGCTTGGCGTCTCATCTCCAGCTCTGGAACCATCACTAGGGCCAAGTGAGTGCCGCCCATCAGTACATGTGATTGGAGTTGGGAGGCAGAGGAGCTGGTCGGGTGGACTGACAAAGAGATGTTTAGTTTCAGCAGCATTTTCTGGGACCTGGCATCTGCCCTGCTGTGACCAAAGTCTGCTTTTCCATTCAGACTGTTGTTGATGCTGCTTCTTTTCCTTTCTTCTGTTTCTTGCATCAGGGACAGATATTCCCCTCTCACCCCTAACCTTCACCCTCCTCCTCCCTTCAGATGCCCAATGTATGCTTTTGTTGACACATCTGATATTATTTTGCTTGGAAATTAGTATTGAATCCTTCTTTATCTGATGCACAGATACAACTCCTGTACTATATATATATATTTTTTGTTTGTTTGTTTGTTTGTTTTGTTTTTGTGGTACGTGGGCCTCTCACTGTTGTGGCCTCTCCCGTTGCAGAGCACAGGCTCCAGATGCGCAGGCTCAGCGGCCATGGCTCACAGGCCCAGCCGCTCCGCGGCATGTGGGATCTTCCCGGACCGGGGCACGAACCCGTGTCCCCTGCATCGGCAGGCGGACTCTCAACCACTGCGCCACCAGGGAAGCCCTGTACTATATATTTTTATCTCTGAAATTGTGTTTCTAATGTTAAAATGTTTCTTTACATTGAAACTTCTTTGTGAATAGATATAGTAGGGCGTCCATAGCATTGTCTTTATGATTTTTAAAGATCTGTGGTAATTTTCTTCTAACGTTTTATTATCCTAGATAATAATATCACCTCATACCTTAGTTTTCCCTGTCGTCAGGTGTTAGTTGATATTGGGAGCTGGGAGGAGGCTCCATGACTGTGACCCAAAGATATGAAGGAAATTTACGTTGGAATTTGAATACTAGCAGATTTTAAACACAATTTCTGTTTCACTTAGGATTAGTTTAGCAACTGGGGTAATACATCTACCAGTACATCCCAATTGGTAGACCAATTGGGAGAGTAAAAAGGCGGACACTAAGAAACCAAGACACAGACTGAGAAGCATAGACATTATCTAAAGATTTCACTAATATCTGAATGAGAAAGGACCAGTTAGCATTAGATCATCACAGTAACAAAGCCTGTGTTTTATTTTCATTTTGCTATACATATATTAAAGTAAACTGAACTATACATGTAAATGAAATTTTTTTTTTTTGCTTAAGCTAACTGGTAATAAACTGTACATATTTTATTCCATAAGATAAGCCTATTTTTTCTCAACTGCTTTACTGGAACCAGACCCAGTGCAGCACCTTATTAGCTGAGTGGCTGGGGACCCTTTACTGTACCTCTCTGAGTCTTAGTTTCATATCTGTAAAATACTAGTAAGTCTAAGTACCTTGTCAGTTGTTGAGAGCATTATAGATAATTTACGAAAAGTGCTTGGCCCAATAGAGGTGCTCAATAAATGTAGCCATTACTATTAGCTCTCATAACATTCTGGGTTTAAAAAACTTCTCACCAAGTATTCTTAAAGAGACACCACTCTGGTGTCCTAACTGGATGTACAAGTTAATCAGCATCCTTTTTTGAATGTATACAAGTACAAACCATTCCTTTTGGGTTTCCATCCTTTCTAAATCACGAATCACTTCTTGAGGACTGAGCTTTTATAAGGCTCTGCCTTCACTAGCCCTGCTCTTTTAAAGGTACCAATACCCTCAGCCAGACATTCAGCTAAACCAGGTTCCTGACTCTCTTGCAGCCATTGCTTTTATCTTTGTTCCTAACAGGCAGTGTTTAAAATCAGATTCAAACCAGAGTCGTTGGAATGTGGGATTCATCTTACTGCTTTAAGCCTGGGTTTTGTGTGCCTGGGAAGAGCCCTGGCTTCTCATATGGCCTGAAGCCCAGGCTCTGCTCATCCTTCTATGCTCTTCCAGGCCATTTGACTGGATTTCTGTCTCAGTTAACTGTTCAGAACTCAAGTTCCCCTTTGGAACAGGAGCACTGAACCAAGTCCACGTGAATGGGGACCCTAACAGCCTACTCTTGAGGTGCTGAATCCTGTGCTCCATAAACTAAGGCTTTGTTAGACTTCTGCTGCCGAAACCCCAAACCACTACCTCTTCTGACTTCATTATTTTCTAATCTCTATACCCTTGCCCACTGGAATGGACCAGCTTTCATTGCCAGTCTGAATCAGTGAGGAATTTGCCATTTGAACACTAGCTTGCAGCCCCATGACCCAACTTATAGGTGGATCTGTTCCTCCTCCTGTCTCATCCTGGATTCAGCCCAGTATACCTCAGGGTCAAGCTCATACAAGTGTTAAGTACTGCTAAATGCACTCCGGTATTATACCTTTTAAAAATTCACGTAAATTACATTCCGTATAGTACTTTGTAGAGCTACCTGCTGTCTACTGTATTACATGTATTCTTTTAAAATCTTCTAATTATCTAATTTTGTGACAGTCATTCTAGTTTGTCACTGAGTTTCAAATTCCATTTTGTTTTAAAGCCCTAGGAAAATTGCACACATGGTTTTAATTAGTATCAATTTGGTTGTCAGATTTTCAAGATGAAGCCATTGTGTTTCAGCATTATTTAAAGCTAGGCAATTGAAATAACTGGGGATTTTTCAAGAATCACTCATTATGACCCAATTTTAAAGTTATTTTAAATGTAACATTAAAAAGAATTATTAACAAGTCTGTATGCTATCTCTTTGGTCTACAGTATCTCAAAGTTATATAAAAAGCTAATTACTAGCCAAAGGTCCTTTTATACTTTTCATTGTGTAAAATATACTGTCAACTCAATTATCTGCATCGGGAGAAGTAGAGGTTGAGCAATCCAAAAGGAATTTATGTTTGTCTTTGGGATGTTTTTGCCCTTAAATTTGAATATGGGTGAGTCTGATGTCTAGGGAATTCATGTCAAAATAATGAAGCTATATTACAAAGATTTCAAATCAGGAAGCTGATGAGTTCAATTTTTTTTTTTTTGAGTTGCTTTCCCAGGTTGAAAGAAGCAAGTAAAGCTGAGCTCTAGTCCTCATTGGAAGATTAGAATATTGAACCCAGATGTTAAATCATGGGTCTGGGAAGAATTCAGTAGCAGATTAGAAGCTGCTGAAGTAAGGATTTTTAGATCCCTATTAGGTTACAAATTTAGATTCCTATTGGGAAACAACAACAAAAAAAGGAAGAGAGATTATGTCATAGGAAAAAAAAAAACATTTAGAGAAAATACTGCAGAAATTCTGTAAAGAGAACAGGGAATGATATCTGGCCAAGTATTATGTTGGCTTAGAATATGCCTACCAAATTCCATATACTGCATGCCATGGACGTAGAGGTGAATTGGAGAAGGAAGTGAAATAATAAGCTAGTGAAGTAAAAACTAGTGTCTTTGAAGATTAGGGCATTTCTTGTGTCCTGGTATGTAAGAAATGCACATAACACAATATTTAAAAACAAATACTCTTTTGAATAATTTTTCACCATATGTATCTTTTACTACTCAACAACAAACTTGAAAATAGACACCTTGAATTTGAAAATATATATGGAATTTGACAGTAACAGCAAATGTTTCTCCTAATGACAAGTACCTAACACTCTACCTAGCTAGCTTAGTTTGCCACAAAGTTTCTAAATTGAAAGACAGCATGCTTTGTTTACCTTCTTCAACTAGACAGTACATGCCTTAAGGCAAATTACTGTATTATAGTTCTTTATATCCAATGCAGGCTCTAGGAAAACACTTTGCACATAGTAGTTGCATATTTTTTGAATGAATGAAGGCATGAATATGGAATGCTTGAGTGTCTCTGGTTAAGTCTGGCTGCCCCAAATAACAAGAACACAGCAGAGGCAATTTGATCATTTTAGCCATTTTAATGACCCACCAAATTGCCTCTGCCATGTTGATTGTATGATCTGCAAGGAACAATTATAGCTACTATAATTTATTTCATTTATATTCCACCTCATTTACAAAAAAAAATTAGATGGCACCAAAATTGTTCTATTGATCATGCCACCCTGTTTAGTTTTTTTTTAAAAAATCCTAACAATGTTCAACATGCTGTGCCATGTATGTTTAGTTTTTCTTTCATAGTGGTTCTTTTTTTAAAAATATTTATTTATTTATCTTAGTTGCAGCAGGCAGGCTCCTTAGTTGTGGCACGCAGGGTCCTTAGTTGTGGCATACGAACTCTTAGTTGCAGCACGCATGTGGGATCTAGTTCCCTGACCAGGGATCGAACCCGGGCCCCCTGCATTGGGAGTGTGGAGTCTTATTCACTGCGCCATCAGGGAAGTCTCATGTTTTGATAACACTTCCTTTGCCTTGGCAGATGTACTGATCTCATTTAACTATGTCATTCCATCTTTGTTGTAAACATATACTATATATATATATATATATGTATATATATATGGGACACGAGATAGTCCTTCACATTTCTAACTATATTTGTTTTAATAATGGGAATTGATTTACTGGTGTGTAGCTAGCTAGGCAATTAAGAAATGATGCTTTTTTTCCTGTTTCTTAACAATCATATAGATGACCTTTCAGGAAAACTAATATTTAGCAATAATAGCTAACCTTCATTCAGTACTTACCATCTTCCTAGCACTGTGCTTGGCTCTTTAAATGCCTTATTTCTTTTTTATTTAAAACTTTTCGTATATGCACATGTAATTTTATATAAATTTATAAGTATGATTATACCATGCATGGTGGGAAGAGCCTGAGGGTCTGGGTGCTTCCCCTTCACATCAAGGCAAGAAAGAGGAACTTAGGGAAACCACTGAAAGAGCTTAATATGTGCTCCCTGGCATTTGGGGGATTCAGAATACTGGTGTCAGAATAATGCTTGAAAAATCTAAAAAATGAGGGCTTAAGAGGAAGTCATCAATGGTTGCAGTTGGGAAGTCAGTGCCCTTTAGAGTCTGTCACAACAAGAGTTGTGAGGTTTCTCATGGACCAGATCTGGGTGGATAATGTGACAGAGTGTCAGTCTGGGGTTGTCTTAGTTTCTGCCCAGGAGGAAGCCTCAGTAGAAGTAGGCCAGAAGTGGACCCGCAGAACCCTCAGGGTATGGAAGAAATCACAAATGACTAGCTGGAATAGAGATGGATTGGACATATGCAGAGTGGTGGTGATGGTGATAGGGTTTGCAAAATAACCCAAACATCATCTAAGAGAGAAAGAGCCAGATTTAAACATCTGCCAAGTCTAAAAGGAGCCAATAGCAGCCAGCATCAGCATCAGTTAAGTAAGAATTTTCCTGCCCTGCTTTCCTCTCCTCTCCCTCTGCACTCCAGCTTTGAAGAGTAATAAAACTATGGGAGGAGCAGTAGAAATGCAATGAAAAGGAAAATAAATGGATCATATTCCCTTTCCTGACTTCTGGCTTCTCTGACTGCAGGCTGCTTTGGGTGCAGCAAATCTGAGCCAGATATAGAGAGGAGAAGCCTAAAATATAAATGAAGTTTCTAATTTCGATTATTAAATGGGAATAGAATTTTTTGTTTGCTCCTATATGTTTATTTTATTGTTTCTTAAATTGAGATATAATTGACATATAACATTATATTAGTTTCAGGTGTACAACATAATGATTTGATAGATGTATTTATTGCAAAAATTATCACCATAATAAGTCTAAACACCCATCACCACACATAGTTAACAGATTTTTTTTCTTGTGATAAGAACTTTAAAGATCTACTGTCTTACACCTTTGAAACATACAAGACAGTATTATTAACTGTAGTCACCATGCTGTACATTGCATCCCCAGGAGAGCCACTCTGTTTTTATTCTAAGTTTCTAGATCTCCTTCTGTCAACAAGTTTCTTGTTATCAGTAAGGAAAGTAATCTCAAAGCAGTACCAAGTGGCTTCGGTCACTTTCATACCTTTCCTTCAAATTAAACGTCTGCCTTAAAAGAAAAGCCACTTTTTGACCTTTCCTTCTTTATTTATCCTTGATAGAAATATACTTTGAGGGCTTCCCTGGTGGCGCAGTGGTGGAGGGTCCGCCTGCAGATGCAGGGGACACGGGCTCGTGCCCCGGTCCGGGAAGATCCCACATGCCGCGGAGCGGCTGGGCCTGTGAGCCATGGCCGCTGGGCCTGCGCGTCTGGAGACTGTGCTCCGCAAAGGGAGAGGCCACAACAGTGAGAGGCCCACGTACCACAAAAAAAAAAAAAAAAAAAAAAAAAAGAAATATACTTTGATTAGTTAGAAATCTAAATTGTATACTAGCTTTTAAATTTAGTGTCCAGGTTTCTTTGATATGAATTTATGCAGAAAATGTAGATTTGTTTAAAGATCATAAACCATTTTATTTTTTTGTTATACTTCTCTCTTCTTCCAAACTATCTACATTGGGTCCTCATTATATAATCAGAAAAATAAGTTACTATAATGTTTTTTACCCTGCCTCTTCCTCAAGCTGTCTCATCTATCCTTTCCTTTAGTGGTGAACTTGAAAAAGGAGCCCACACACATTACTGCTTTCACTTTTTCACTGCCACTGACTCTAATCCTCCCAACTCTGGTTCACGTCTCCAGTGAAACTGCTTTTCAAAGGCCACTCTTGTCCATCCTGAGATTCAAAGGCTCTCTCTTAGGCTTTGTTTTTCTGGATCACGTTTGTGACAGTGCTTAATGCAGTGCCCAGTAACCAGTCAATTCTTAATACATTTTAGTTCTATTCCCACAAGAATTTGTTTAATATTATTGATTAAATGAATAAATACATAGTATTCTTTATCTGCATAAAAGATCAAGTCAAATGAAGATTTAGGCAGTCCTGGTTTACCTGTTGCTAATACAGCACAATACATTTCAACACTTTTTCACTCATATCCAGGGTGTGGGTCCCGATATTTTAGAAATTCAGCTCTCATTTGTTGTACTTCATTGCGATGCTTAGTAATATAATTATTTACCTAAAATATAAAATAAATAAGTTCTGGGGATGTAATGTTCAGTATGGTAACTATAGTTAATAAAACTGTATTGTATATTTGAAAGTTGCTAAGAGATTAGGTATTAAAAGTTCTCATCACAAGAAAAAAATGTAACTATGTGAGTTGATAGACGTTAACTAAACTTATTGGGGTGATCACTTTGCAATAGTACATATATCAGATTACTATGTTGTACACCTAAAACAAATACAATGTTATATGTCAAGTATACTTCAATAAAATAGGAGAAATGATATAGTTTCCTGGCAAGAAAATGACTCGGTCCACTGTGACTATAAGCAGTGGGATACCTGTCTTCTCTATAAGAAATCAAGCATAAGTTTGTTTTCTATATCTGTGACTCTATTTCTGTTTTGTAAATAAGTTCATTTGTACCATTTTTTAAGATTCCACACATAAGTGATATCATATGATATTTGTCTTTCTACTTCAGTCAGTATGACAATCTCTAGGTCCATCCATGTTGCTGCAAATGGCATTGTTTCGTTCTTTTTTATGGCTAAGTAATATTCCATTGTATATATGGGGGGATGAATTGGGAGATTGGGATCGACATATACACACTACTGTATATAAAATACATAACTAATAAGACCCACTGTATAGCACAGGGAACTCTACTCAACATTCTGTAATGACCTATATGGAAAAAGAATCTAAAAAAGAGCAGATGTATGTATATGTATAACTGACTCACTTTGCTATACGGCAGAAACTAACACAACATTGTAAATCAAGTATATTCCGATAAAAAAATTTAAAAAAAAGAAATCAAGCTAGCAGCCAAATGAAAGTCAGAGAAGGGGATATAGGAAGCTGCTAATTGAATTAAGGTGCCTCCAGATCACAGGCCAGTGGTCTCTTGTCTCAACTTTTATTTTTCACCCTCCTCCCAAGTTTATTGTCTAGAATGGCCTCTGATGAGAGAATCTGCCTCTGATTCCTAACTTTGGATTCCCCATTCTTTAACACAGCTCCTCTTTCCAGCCCAAAGATATGGACAGCTGTTTCCAATTTCCCTCCCTGGCAACCCTCAGGCCATCCCACCTGATCACTGCCAAGGCTGAAGGGGGGTAAAATTTGTTAAACCCTGGGCAGGAAGTAGCCTCATCTCTGTTATCTAAATTTAGGCTGATGGGAATGAAACCAACCAACATTTATTAAATGCCTACTCTATGCCAGACGTTTAAAAAATAACAGTTTTTTTGAGATATAAATTCACCCTTTTAAAGTGTATAATTCAGTGGTTTTTTCGTATATTTGTAGAGTTGTGCAGTTATCACCGTTATCTAATTTTAGAACATTTTCATCACCCCAAAAGGAAACCTTGTACTCATTAGCATACACTCCCCAGTCTCCATTTCCCCAACCCCAGAAAACTACTTGACTACTTTATATCTTTATGGTTTTGCCTATTCTGGACACTTCGCATAAATGGAATAATGTAGAGCCTTTTATGTCTGGCTTCCTTAAGTTAGCCTAATATTTCCAGTGTTCATGCATGTTGTAGTGTGTATCAGCACTTCATTTATTTTTATAGCCTATAATATTCCATCGTATGGGTATGCCACATTTTGTTTGTAGATTCATTAGTTGGTGGGCAGTTGGGTTGTTTCCACTTTTTACCTATTATGAATAACACTACTGTGAACATTTGTGTACAAGTTTTTTTGTGAACATAAGTTTTCAGTTCTCTTCAGGATAAATCTAGGAAGGAAAATACTGGGTCATATGGTACTCTATATTTAACTTTTGAGGAATCACCAAACTGATTTCCAAACTGGCTGTACCACTTTATATCTTATCAGCAATATATGAGTGTTCCAGTTTCTCATATCCTTGCCAATACTTGTTACTGTCCACTTTTTTGATTATAGCCATCCTAGTGGGACTGAAATGACATCTTATTGTGGTTTTGATTTGAAGTTGCTGATTAATGATGTTGAACATCTTTTCATGTGCTTATTGACCATTTGTTTGTCTTTTTTGGAGAAATATCAATTCAAATCCTTTGCCCATTCTTTAATTAGTTGTCTTTTTATTGTTGAGTTGTAAGAATTCTTTATATATTCTGGATACTAGGCCTTCATCAAATACTACATAATTTGCGAATGTTTTCTCCCAATTTGTGGGTTGTCTTTTCATTTTCTTAATTGTGTCCTTTGAGGGACAAAAGTTTTTAATTTTAATGATGTCCAGTTTATCTATTTTTTCTTTTGTTGCTTGTGCTTTTGGTATCATATCTAAGAGACTGTTGCCTAATCCAGGGTCATGAAGATTTACCTCTTTGCTTTCTTCTAATAGTATTATAGTTTTACTTCCTACATTTAGATCTATGATCCATTTTTAAGTTAATTTTTGTATATTGGGTGAGGG